>NC_140528.1:31346724-33981724 GCF_057382185.1 Mchenga conophoros
ATATAATATATATATATATATATATATATATATATATATATATATATATATATATATATATATATATATATATATATATATATATATATATATATATATATATATAAATATATATAACATATATATATATATATATATATATATATATATTATATATATATATATATATATATATATATATATATATATATATATATATATATATATATATATATATATATATATATATATATATATATATATATATATATATATACATATATATATACATATATATATATATATATATATACATATATATATACATATATATATATATATATATATATATATATATATACATATATATATATATATATATATATATATATATACATATATATATACATATATATATATATATATATATATATATATGGATATATGGATATATATGTGTATATGTGTATATATATATGTATGTGTATATGTATATATATATATATATATGTATATATATATGTATGTGTATATGTATATATATATATGTATATGTATGTGTGTATATATATATATGTATGTGTGTGTATATATATATATGTGTGTGTGTATATATATATATATGTATATGTATATGTATATGTATGTGTATGTGTGTGTATATATATATATATATGTATATGTATGTGTGTATATGTATATATAGGAGTTACATCATGAGTAGTGCACAGGTGTACCTCAGACTGCCCACAACAAATGACCTTAACGCCAAAGCCAAAGTCCTAGCAGCATCCCTGACTAACGTTTGCTTCGCGTCCATGTGATATTTTAAGCTGGAAGTGCTTTGATGAAAAGAAAATTTCTTCCTCAATAACGTGCATGTCACTTTATGTCTGCTGACTGTTCCGTTTTGTTATTTTTTTAATACTCAAATTTCCCATCGAGAGGGCCAGTGTATATTTATGTGCGATGATAACCCTACGTGGACAAACTGCCCAAAATGCGTTGACAGAAACATTTAAGGGATTTTGAGTCTGTCTGCGCTCCAGATGTGTTAATTGCGTTAAAAATTTTTAATCATGCTCACCGTGATGGCTGATTAATTTTGAGTGCTCTGATATAAATATATATATGTTTATAATGTCTTATGAATATAAATAATTTCTTTGAGGCACATCAGTTTATTTGTTGGCAGTTTTCTTTCTGTTATATTGTTCACATGCAAAGTAAAAAAAAATAGTTAAATAATACATGCCCACCATGTACACACACGCAGAAGCACACATGTACATACATACACCCATGTATATCTACCCATATATCAAAACAAAAGGAACAGTCAGTGCTGAAAAACAGGTACAATGCAGTGAGAAAATTGGTTTTAAGTTCATCAGGGCTGCAGGCTGGAGTTCTTTTTCCAAAGATTCCAAATAGAAGTCAGAGAGGCATCAAATAATATGGCGTAGTAATAAGCTCTGTCCTTTTCTCTTCAGTCTTAGATAATTTGACATCCACATTCCACATTTCCAATTTCTTACTATTTTTGAAGAGTCTTGTATATTTGGGTTCGTTAGGCTTTTTTTTTTAATATAACAAAAGGATCAGTCCAAATTATGAGCCGTTTGATCCACATATGGATTGAAAAGGTTGGGCTGTTCCTTTATGGGGTGGCTGTAGCTCAGGTGGCAGAGCAGGTCAGCCACTAATCAGAAGGTCGGTGGTTCGATCCCAGGCTGCATCCTGGCTGCATGCTAAATATCCTTGGGCAAGATACTAACCCCATGTTTGCCTACTGGTGGTGGTCAGAGGGCCCGGTGGCGCCAGTGTCCAGCAGCCTCTGTCAGTGCGCCCCAGGGCAGCTGTGGCTACAATGTAGCTTGCTATCGCCAGTGTGTGAATGTGTGTGTGAATGGGTGGATCACTGAATGTAGTGTAAAGCGCTTTGGGGTCCTATGGACTAGAAAAGCACTATACAAATGCAGGCCATTTACCATGTATCAGTATCTAACAGTGGTGGTGTCCAAATTAATAGGCTGCATCCTCCTGAGAACACGGCCTTCGGGGTCTAAGTTTACCGGGTCTTCAGAAGTCCAGGTAGGCCGGAAGTGAGTGGCTGTGAAATAACCTTCAGATTTGCGCCACCAGCTGTCTTGGTGGAGTTTAATGAACTCAGCCATCTCCTACTTGCTTTCTAAAATATAACACGATGCTGGCGTAAATTCTCGATCATGCCACACTTATGTTTTATCAGTTTTCCGTTTGACATTTATTCAGCTGTAATCGCAGCAAAACTGATTTACTCACAAACAAATAAAACAGTGAAAAAAGCCAAACAATAACATTTTTAAGTTATCTAAGTGCTTTATACACTCAACAAAAATATAAACGCAACACCTTTGTTACTGCTCCCATTCCCCATGGGATGGACGTAGAGACCTAAAATTCATCCCAGATACACAATATAACCATCCCTCCCAAACAGTGGTCACAAATCAGTCCAAATGTGTGGTAGTGGGCACATCTGCCATATTGAGATAATCCATCCCACCTCACAGGTGTGCCACATCAGGATGCTGATCTGACATCATGAGTAGTGCACAGGTGTACCTCAGACTGCCCACAACAAAAGGCCACCCTGGAATGTGCAGTTTTGTCTCACAGCAAAATGCCACAGATGCCACAAGCAATGAGGGAGCGTGCAATTGGCATGCTGACAGCAGGAATGTCAACCAGATCTGTCGCCCGTGCATTGAATGTTCATTTCTCAACCATAAGTCGTCTCCACAGGCGTTTCAGAGAATATGGCAGCACATCCAACCGGCCTCACAACCGCAGACCTCGTGTAACCACACCAGCCCAGGACCTCCACATCCAGCAGGTTCACCTCCAAGATCGTCTGAGACCAGCCACCCAGACAGCTGCTGGAACAATTGGTTTGCACAACCAAACAATTTCTGCACAAACTGTCAGAAACCGTCTCAGGGACGCTCAACTGCATGCCCGTCGTCCTCATCGGGGTCTTGACCTGACTCCAGCTCGTCGCCGTAACAGACTTGTGTGGGCAAATGCTCACATTCGATGGCGTCTGGCACGTTGGAGAGGTGTGCGCTTCACGGATGAATCATGGTTCACATTGTTCAGGGCAGATGGCAGCTGAGAATGTCCCAGTTCTTGCATGGCCAGCATACTCACCGGACATGTCACCCATTGAGCATGTTCGGGATGTGCTTGACCGGCGTATACAACAGCATGTACCAGTTCCCACGAATATCCAACAACCTCGCACAGCCATTGAAGTGGAGTGGACCAACATTCCACAGGCCACAATTGACAATCTGATAGACTCCATGCGACGATGTGTTGCACTGCATGAGGCAAATGGTGGTCACACCAGATACTGACCGGTTCTGGGTCCCCAGACCCCCAATAGCGCAAAAAACTGCACATTCCAGGGTGGCCTTTTGTTGTGGGCAGTCTGAGGTACACCTGTGCACTACTCATGATGTCAGATCAGCATCCTGATGTGGCACACCTGTGAGGTGGGATGGATTATCTCAATATAGCAGATGTGCCCACTACCACACATTTGGACTGATTTGTGACCACTGTTTGGGAGGGATGGTTATATTGTGTATCTGGAATGAATTTTAGGTCTCTACGTCCATCCCATGGGGAATGGGAGCAGTAACAAAGGTGTTGCGTTTATATTTTTGTTGAGTGTATATCATGTTTAACCTTAGTAGCAAAACACAGGGGTTTGAAAACAATGTGCCGGTAGTTTGCTGTTCTCGCCGGCTCTACTGAGCTATCGAGCTGGTGGGTAAAAGACGTCTCTGAAAATGTCAGAGCAACTTTGTAAATATATGATGTGTTCATAAACCGAGCAGATATTTGAAGTTTACTAAATTCTCGCCTGAAAATATCTTAAAAGTTTATTTTGTGACCCAGAAAGTGAAATGAGAGTAATATTAAAACTAGTTTGCTACCGCCATTGTTGGAAGCTGGAATTGTCAGGGCTACGCTATGAATTCTGGGATATGGTAGGCTACGAAGGATACACCTGACCCATCCTTCAAATCTGGGGAAAAGGAGACGTAATTGGCCTACAAATGCGGCCTCAGGAGGATGGAGCCTATGAATTTGGACACCCCTAACACGTGTATGAAAGCGAGAGACTGTGCTGGTCTGACCCTCCTCCTCTTTTCAGGGTGGAGCCTGCTGGAGTCCGATGGTTGAGACCAGGTCTGAGGAAGTGTAAGTGTGTTTTTAATGGGATTCATGAAAACAAAGCAGCACACATTCAACCATCTTCATCATGTCAGGAGTCATCATCAAAGTGTCAATCAATGAACAGATGATGGATCAATAATTGCAGCTGGATTGTGTTTGTTCTCTCCATCAGATTCCTGTCAACTCACAATCGACACAAACACAGTGCACACAAAGCTCCAACTGTCTGACAACAACAGGAAGGTGACACATGTGAAGGACGTTCAGTCATATCCTGATCATCCAGACAGATTTGATCATTATCATCAGCTACTGTGTAGAAATGGTCTGACTGGTCGCCATTACTGGGAGGTCGAGTGGAGCGGATATGTTTATATATCATTGAGTTACAGAAGAACCAGAAGGAAAGGACGCAGTAGAGACTATGTGTTTGGGCACAATGATCAGTCCTGGAGTCTAGACTGCTCTGATGATGGTCCTCAGTGTGTCTGGCACAATAACGGACAAATTTCCATCTCCTCGTCCTCCTATGTCTCTAACAGAGTAGCAGTGTATATGGACTGTCCTGCTGGCACGCTGTCCTTCTACAGAGTCTCCTCTGACACTCTGATCCACCTCCACACCTTCAACACCGCATTCACTGAAACTCTTTATCCTGGATTTAGACTTTGGTCTCCTGGTGCCTCAGTGACTCTGTGCTGAGTTGAGTGTAAAGAGTGTCCTCTGGTTAGAGAAACACTCTGACTGTTGAACTGTACATGTCTGTCTCTTTCACTCAGAAACACATTGTCAGATTCATGGATTCAGTTAGTTGATGTTTTAAACTGTTCTACATGTTGTTTTTCTGTCTTTTTCCACTCAAAGCTTCACAGTGAGTATCATTATGTTGTATCTTTCTGAAGCCCAGTTCACAACCAGCTCCTCTGCATTTTCAACCAGTCTGAGTGCATTAAAATGAATCCAAACTTTCCACATGCTTTTACTGTTTCACTCATTGTTGAAAATGTTTCCGACATATAAGATGAAAATGTTGGCGCAATAGTTTTTAATGGAGTTTGTTTGTTTTGTGATAACGCATGTGACTTGTCTAATGACTAGCAAAGTCTGCATTAAACATGTAAAACTAGTCTTGTCTTTGATAGTGTCATTTATCTCTGTCATGTCTTTTGAAAATTACCAGTGTGTTGTGCTGGTGCTCTATTAGAGACCCCAACAGAGCCACCAGATGTCCTTACTGTAGTGTAGTGAAGTAGATTTTGGGGTAGGATTTTACGTGATGTCTGCAAATGCAGCACTAACATCCACACCTTCCCAGCTGATAATTAGTGGCCTTATAAGAAACAGCTGCGCTTCACTACTACACAAAGGCATTTGGCAGTCTTTTTCCATCCAAGCTGAGTGCGTTAGGCAACTAAGCACTGCAGATCTCCTCAGGAAAGATGCTCATTTTAGTATTGCCCTTTAGATAGTGGTAAATGTGATGGCATATATTAGGGTGGACCTTGACGACTGTTTCCCTCTTTTGTTACAGGATCATGCCATACTGCTGCTGTCTTGTTTTATTCCGTTCTGTAGTGATGGTGAGATGAAGCCTCGTGATGAACTGAAGCTTTCCACCCAATTGGTCGACTCGTGGTTTGAAGCATTGTGATGATTCATTTGCTCTACTGCGCCATCAAGTGGACAATTCAAGTGAAGCGGGCTCTGTGATTATAATGATGTGTAAACCTCTAAACTGAATAAATAAATTGTTTTCATGGTTATTTCTCCCGAATATTGTCACAGTGTGTGTGATACAAAAGAGAAAGTGGAAACTATCAGGACAGAGTTTTGGTATGATTGTGTAACTGTTAGCCTTAGACAGTCAGTCAGTAGTATAATTCAGATCATAGATCAGTACATTTGCATATTTTTACAACTATAAAAAGAAAGCTGACACTTTCGAGACTTTATCTATCAGCAGATGCCGTAAACGTAGCTGAGGCTAAAACAGAAAAACGATTATAAAAAAAGTAATCAGCAGTAGATCAAAAACAAAAGAAAACCATTAATCAACAAATGAACATTACCTGATGCTGCTGAATTAAAGCAGAGCAAATTACAGAGGTTTTATTAGAGACACACCTTGTGTGAAGAGAAATAAAACCTGCAGCTTCAGAATCAGCGCAAAAAATGCGTAAACACGAAGCACGGACCCGCCGATGGATCAGAATCAGTGAGCTTTCGGCTTTCAGCCCCAACCGTGTCCGTGCCGTCTGGTGAGAAAGCCGACATCTCACTGATTCTGATGCGTCAGCGGGTCCACGCTTTGTGTTTACGTCTTTATGCAGAATCGTGTACCTGCTCTCATTTACTGTTTTAGCTGTTTGGTGGTTGTTGAAATGTAGTAATATTTATATTAAAAATCGATTCAGCATTTTAATGAATCGATATCACGTTATCCAAGCTAGAATCGATTTTAATCGCTAATCAAATCCCGCTCCTAGTAACTGTGTAATTATGCTTATGTACATCTGGATAATGACACAAACTAGTGTTTGGTGCTTCACTTTTTAATAAGCTAAAATCAGACAGTTGCCAATTGACCAGACAGAAATCAGATTATAGAATCTGTAGTGTTGTTTATTTATATTATGGCGCTTATCATTTGTGATATTTATTACTGTGTGCACACTTTATTAGGAGAGATGAAATTAAAAAAATCTCTTCCTTGCTGGTTCCATCGAAGAAGAAATGCTCAAGTAACTATGTAACACGTACGTAATCCAATTCCACAACACAATGTGAAATCAGCTTCGTTTTGCTGCCCATTTTATTTCGAATCTGGTGCGAACCGGTGAACCGGTCCCTGAATCAGTCACGTGGTACGGACTGCCCGCGAGGCCTCGAGCGTCACTGCATACGTAATCAAAGCAAGCCTCGATACGCGCTTCACAAAAACGCCCCCGAGATTACCCGACACACAATTCGACGCTTCGACACACAGGACACATCACTACCATTCTGTCCTGTTTTGTTTTATTCTGTCTTGTTGTGGCCTGTTATCTTACAACCGTTTATGGACTGGCCTCGACTGACTCCTGGTTTTATGGGTTTTTTTTACTCTGAATTGTTTTATACATTTTAAACATGCTTTCATGAAGAACTGTAACTTAGGGTGTATTTGTTTTATTTATCTCTTTTAATATTTTTTTTTACTGGTTTATGCTTTGTTTTATTGCTTTAGTGAAAGATTCTGCTTTTTCCTTTAATTTGTCACAGAGTGTCAGTCGTCTGTCAGTCGTTTGAAGGAGACGGTCCCAGATGTGACTAAACCAGGTGTGGGCCACTCCAGGCCTCAATGTCCTGTGTCCTGCAGGTTTTAGCTGTGTCCTTGATCCAACACAGCTGATTTAAATGGTTAAATTACCTCCTCAACATGTCTTGACCTTATCCAGAGGCCTGGTAATGAGCTAATCATTTTATTCAGGTGTGTTGACCCAGGGTGAGATATAAAACTTGCAGGATACCAGCTCTCGAGGCCTAGAGTTTCACACTCCTGCTGTTGTGTGTAAAATGTGATGCCAATGAGACGTTTGAAGTGAGCAGGGAAACTGGAAAAGATCCTGCAGTGTCACAAACAGCTCACAGCCAATGAGCTCTGCGCTTTATATCCTCCTTCAGGCGGCCGTGCCGATCAATAATTGGACGGATGCTTTCAGCTCTGCTCTCACTGCTAGCATTGTTTCTGGATGTGTGTTTAAAGCCAGCTGTCTCTGTCATCAGTGAGCTGTAGGCTGCAGCAGAGTATAGATGTATGATATTCATGAGTGTCTGAAAGAAACTGAGGACATTTATAGATCCTAAGGCCCATTTAGAGGCTCCTCAACATGAAATCCAGCTTCATGTTTATATTTCATCAAAGCAGGAAGTGCTGAGCTCAGCAAATCCATTTATTATTGACCTGGTTAGAATCCCAATGAGGAGAGCAACATTTATTATGTTGATTATCAGCAGAAAGGAAGAACCAATCATTCCTCAGATTCATGTTTATCCACATTATCAATAAAAGCCAGAAGCATAAAAAGACATTTATCAATAAATATTCTGAACATTTGATTACAATGAGCAGAATTAAAGAGCTTTTTATACGTTTCACTTTTTTAGGTTCACAGAGTCAAATTTAGCTTGAAAGTCAAAACAAAGAAATCCCAGATTTCCATCTTAATGAATGAAATGACTTAAAGTCAGTCAGCTGTTTTCTGCTTTATACTTTTACTTGTTGTGTTAGTAAAGTAAATTCAAAAGTTACTGCACCAATGCGCTATGAATACTACTGTTACTACTGTTACGACTGCAGGGTGTTCAGAATGTTGCTGCTAGGCTTCTGACAAAGCATCACAAACACTCCCATGCCACTCCCCTGCTGATTCAGCTGCACTGGCTCCCTGTCAAGTTCAGGGCCCATTTTAAGATCATAATCATGACTTATAGGGCCCTGCACGGTGTAGCTCCAACTTACATAAGTGATCTTCTTCTTCCTTATCACCCCAGCAGGTCCCTGAGGTCTTGTGACCAGGGGTTGCTGGTTGTCCAGCATACAAGGTCAAAAAACAAAAGGTGACAGAGCGTTTGTATCAGTGGCTCCCAGACTCTGGAACTCGCTCCCTCTGAGTTTGAGATCTGTGGCCTCAGTCATGTCTTTTAAAAAGCAGTTAAAAACGAATCTGTTTAAATTTGCTTTTGGTTGATTTTGTTTTGTTTGAGATTTTAATGTCTGTTTTCTGCCTCTGTAAAGCACTTTGTGATTTTCTCTTGAAAGGTGCTATATGAATTAAATTTTACTTTTTACTTTACTTTACTCAGCGTCACCCTGAGCCAGTCCGAGCAGTCAGACAACATATTTTGAGCCCAGCACATGAAGGTGTGGCTCTCTCACACTTTTCAGGTAGAGTCCCGCCTCCTTCCAGGAAGCAGCTCACCTGTTTGTCTGTGTTTAGTGTCCAGGTGTGGAGTGGAGCTTGTTGTTCGTGTCTCTGTGTGAAGAAACTGTAAGTTTGCTTTGTTTCCTCCTTTAACAGTTTGAATGTTTGTTTCTGCTCTGTGATGTTTGGACCAGATGTTCAGCTCTTCTTTCAGGATAAACTTTAATCACTCTTGTGTTTGAAGACAAATCCACATGATTATGGATTATTGATATTCAGTAACTCTGTACTGAAACATTTGTTACTGTGAACAACAATTTTAATCATCAGTCTGTGTGGAACACTGATCTGTAATCTGATGTAACATTGACCTTCCTTTAAATAAAATAATTTTGTTCTTAAGAAGTTGATATTTACGTTTTACTGAAGTGACATAAAAAACCCCACAATGAGTATTTAGGCATGTTTAAAATCCTACTATCCTACTGATAATGTCTGCATGTGGAGGTTTACATGCATAATGTGCAGAAAACTCTCTGAGAAAAAACGTGTTTGAACTTTTTATTGTGTTCCATTGTTTTCATGCTCACTTTGTACTCAGTTCTCCTGGATTTGGTTCCAAACCTTTTCCAACTAATGCCTTGAATCTTATCTTAAATACAATTACAAAGTTCCATAATGGTATCTCAAGATGAATTGATACGTGTTAAACTTAGTTCGTTGTAATCAAGTACTCTTAGTGAGTCATAAAGTTAAAGTTAAAGTTTCACAGCCTGAAATACATTTATAGCTCCATACACCTCACACATTCTTGTGTGAGGTGTATGGTTCAGAACCCTGATTCTATTTAAATTTGTTGAAAGGTAAATACACATTAACTTTTAAAGAAGGTTGTTTTTGTTCCCTTTAAGAAAATTTATTCCACGGATAAGAGGAGATTCATTTAACCCTTTGTCTGTGCTCTGTAGCAACTTCATTATTCTATAAAAAATACATTTTTAGAGTAGGTATATGTAAAGGTTAACATCACCACACAGGACACAATGAGAAACACAAATAATCACAAATGAACATTACTCAGTGCTGTTATCTGCTATCAGAGTCCTTATATATCAGGGACTCAGTGAACTCTGTCTCTTGTAACTTAGTTGGAAATGTTCTGGTGTGAAGGCCTAAACCACTTTAACAGAATCGGATGGATGTGTCCAGATGATCAGGTCTGAGACCTGGTTGTCTCCTGGTCAGCAGAGTTGAGGACCTATAAAGCAGGAAGCAGCCTGTTGATGTTTTCATGTAACAAGGACTCAGATTTTTTAATAACAAACAGAAGGAAGGATTAAAAAACAGAAAGAACAGAGTGGAATATCATTTTAATAACCTCATCAATAGTCAGACACTCTCAGACATGAGGAAATGTTCAGGTAAACAATCCCCTGCTGGCAGCTGATGATTGAGGCGTCACAGAAACTGTTGGAACAGAAAGAGCAGAACAGGACATGAGACATTTTTATTTGCTTTACCTACATAAAACCAATCTGATGTATATATGTATATATAAATCAAATATACTAATATGTGTTAGTGTTCAAACAGGCCTGTTAAATAACATGTTGTTACTGTTGGTGCCTCACAAAGATCAGCTGTGCTGCAAACTGAAACTATGCTGTGTGCAGTTACCAGTTTTTCTAGTTTAAACTTCAATGAAAATTATTACCTTGGCTGAAAACACCAAACATCATAAAAAGTAGTTTTGTTTCTTACAAATATGGAAAACAAAGGAGGGAAATAATGCTGACTTGGAAAGTTTTTAGTTTGTATCACTTTGAAAGACAGCCATTAAAAGTATGTTGTTTTACCACTACCAAGCTATGTTAATTTTAACAATGATGTATTTTTCAAAGAACTTTACTCATAATTATAATTTTGGAGAAAGACACAAAGTCATTTCCTTATGTTAATAAAATGAAGCCACTTAGAGAGAAGAAATTTAAATCTGACATAAATGATCAGAAATTTATCTTAAAATCTGCTTCCTCTTCCTTGCACCTCTCCTGCTTCAGGTTGAGTCCCGCCTCCTTCCAGGAAGCAGCTCACCTGTGTGTCCGTGTTTAGTTTCCAGGTGTGGAGTGGAGCTTGTTGTTCATGTGTGTGTTTGAAGAAACTGTAAGTTTGCTATGTTTGCTCTGTAAAACAGTTCGTCTTTAGTAGTGCAACAGGCAGTGAGACATTTCTGTTTACTTCACATAACGTAAATCTGATTTATGATCTGAATTAATGTGTAAATGAAATAAACTGATGTGTTAGTCTTCATATAATTAATAAAAAGAAAAACAAATATCCAAAATCTGCACCAGATGTGATCAGAGAGCTGCTGAACATGTTTTTATGTTAGTATCTGTATCATCCATGGAAAAAGTACTGATTCAGTTCACCAACAAGGTTCAGGGGAATGGCTGCAATATTTCCCAAACAGAGCCATCCAATAACAAAAGAGAGAATTATTTCTCTTTTTGAATTTGTTTCTGCTTAATTAGCAATCAGTAATTGAACATAAGTATACACTCAAGTAGGTAATAAAGCCATCAACCTAAATTTACAAAATTAAACACCATCAAACAAAAATAGAATTAAATGAGTGTTTGCACAATAAAAGCAATGGTTTTATGTTAAACTAGAGCTATGTACTTATGTATGTATGTATGTATATATATGTATATATTGTACTATTCTTAGTTAGTGTATTGTCTGTCTTGTCTTAATGTTGGTTTAAAATGGAGCACTGTAACAAAAAATAATTTCCCCCAGGGAGCAATAAAGTATTCTGATTCTGATTCTGAACACCAATGAGATTGAGCAGGTTTTTAAAAGTTTTTAAATTAATGAGAAATTGGGCTGCTCATATGATAAGGGGCAGGTTAAAGGTCAGAAGCCAACACCAAAAAGACTCTATCAAAATAAAAACAAAGTCTTCTTATTTTGAAAATTTCTGCACACATTATTCCTGAATTTACATAGACAAAATGTCACTTCTTATTTATCTCATTAGCAGTAAATTGGAGTGTGTGTTGTTCTCTGCACATTCAACAGGAATAATCAGTGTGTGTCAGTGAATGCATCTTGTGTGCTTCATGATTTCAGTTGATGTGCACATGAATGATTTGTGTTTTCTCTGCAGGTGAAGGTAGAAAGTGTGTGTAAGCTGATGTGGATGTGAATTGAGCAGCATGGATCAGTGTGAGGACAGAGAGGAGGGAGTCCCTCCCTCTAAAAGCACTCTGTGTGGGGAACATGAGAGCCAGACCAAAGCTCAGAGGTGAGACGACCATCTCTAACCATTCTCCATGTCACAGCTCAGCACTCACATCACTGCTCCATCATTATTCACAGGAACCAACCTGGACCTACACCTAGCTGTGTGTCCTTACAGAGCAGCGACTCTAAATATCACTACGTTGATTTTAAAGCCCAGCAAGCGTCTGCTGCAGAGAGGTGAGCTCTTTAAGTTCAATAAATAGTACAATAAATAGTTCATGTACAATAAATAAATAAAACAACTGACTGTGGATTATCAAACTGTACAAAGCCTGGTTACCTCTGTACAGAAGTCCCTGAGCCTCTGATCCTTAGGATATTATCACGATAGGTTAATGAAAACTTATTTAAGCCAGTGGTAAGCAGGGTTCCCCAACACATACTACCTCGCCTGAATGGTTCCCCCTGAAGTAAGGGGGAAGATACAATCAACAGCCATCTTCATTAATGGTAGGAGCAACAACTGAGCACAAGATTGATAAATTACATTGAATTTCAGAGAGGATACATTATAATTTAATTTAGCAAGGGCAACGCAAACAGCACAATCAGTTAAAAATAATCAAATCATTGTGAAATTGGGGTGGTGCCCAGAGTACAACGTCCTGTTCCTGCATACTGTGGTGTTTTTATGTAGCTTATCTGAAAAAAATTTATATAAACAGCGTTTATATAACTTCTTATTTCATTGTGTATTCCTTACGTATCCAAAGTGTCTTTAGGGTTTCGCCAGCTTAGTTTATCTCATAGCCGACTTGCTAACAGCATGGCCTCTTCAACTGTCCCCCTACACTTTCATGCTCATTGTGTCGGATATTTAGTTACTCCTCTGCCTTCTTTAGCAGTATTGATACTTGTAATAAATGTAGCCTATTTACAGCTCTGGAGACAGGAACACTGAACTGGACACTCGGCTTTGCACACCCTGAAAAACCTGTAGCTAGCCAGGCCCCTGTAGTAGGTACAGCTGAAAATAGAATAGGCCCCACTAGCTGTCCCTAGGGATACACTCCCCAAGTGACCAGGGAAACAGGATGGCTGGGGGACAGTGAGGCAGAAGCATAGTCTTAAACAGAAGCCTTCTAGGGGGATCTACATAGATGCTAAAAATGACAGCCTCAACATGGCATTTAATCTGTTATTAGACTCAATTGGCTTTTCTCAAAATGTAAAAGAACCCACCCACCACTTTAACGACACTCTAGATCTTGTTTTAACATATGGACATTTAACAGTGCTTCCTGAAAACCCTCTTCTGTCTGATCATTTCCTTATAACATTTAAATTTACAATAATCGATTACACAGCAGTCGGGAGTAGACTTCTTCACAGTAGATGTCTTTCTGAAAGTGCTGTAACTAAGTTAAAGAATATAATCCACCCACTGTTATCATGAAGTCCAACACAGAGCAGAGCAGCCACCTGGACATTTCTCCAACAATAAACATGGCCAACACTATTGCTGTTGTGTGTGTCACCCATGATACTCGTTTCCTTCGCTGTCTCTTAGTTCATAGTTTCCATTTTAAATTTTATTTTATTTTCTTGTTTGTTTTGTTTTGGGTTTTCTGCATCAATAAAGCTGCCGTTTTCAGTTACCTCCTGTGTGTTCAAGTCATGTGTTTGTGCCCAACCTTTGCCTGCCACACATCACATTCATGAGAGTTTGATTATGATTTCATTTCCACTTGATTCTGCGCTATTCTGCATTAAATGTTCAGTGTAACTGAGTTCTGACTGATTTTTCTAATAATAATAACATTAAAATAATGTCTTGTCTTGTTGTTATAATGCCTCATTATGTTAATCTTATTCTTCCTTATTCCTCCAGAGTTGACCGGGAGAGCTCAAAGATTCCCAGCGGTCAGTCTTCCCAGCAGCATCAAACAGATCTGAACCCTATATTTATGGTATGTACAACAACTACTTTTTTTTTTCTTTTTTAATGTTGTGGCTCGGGAAGTAGAGCCACTTTTCCATCAAACACAAGGTTGGTGGTAAAACCTTTGGTTTTTATTTATTCTGTAGTACTGGAAATGAGCCAAGGCAAGGCAAAGTGAGGCAAATTGGGAATCCAGTTCTGCACCATTTAAAGAAAATGATACATTCTGGCAGCTGGGCATGCCCGAACAATTTGACAGTATGTCTTATTATATGTACCATTTACTAATTTGACCAATCTTGACCTCAGCAGCTGCATTTTACCCATAAACTGTTTGCTGTATTCTGATTGTCCAGCGTTAGGTCTAGTGTCTAGCATTAGGCTCCAAACATTCCTTTTTGATAAAGCTAATACTTAAGGATGGATCAGGTGATCTGTCTATCTGTCTATCTCTAAAGAGACAGATATCTGTAGATAGAGAGTGAGAGATAGATATCTCTTTACTGTGTGCATCTTCCATTTCCCGTTTTATTTTTTTTGTGTTTGTCATTCTTGATCTCCCTGTTTTCCTGTCTTGTCTTTCACCAGCCATTGAGTCAGTATTATTGGGTGACTGTGACATTCACATGGTGTTCTGTTCTGTTCAAGGTCCTGCAGGACAACATCATCACTTTTGTGAGAAACGAACTGGAGAGGATACAAAAGGTTCTAAGCTCAGATAACTCAGAATACTTGCAATGTCAAGGGGGTTGTGCGGATGTTTTGGAAGATGAGGATGAAGAGCAGAGGAGGAGCACCAAAGAGGCATTTGTGAAGATCACACTGCACTTCTTAAGGAGAATGAAGCAGGAGAAGCTGGCAGCCAATCTAAAGACCAGTAAGGGGATATTTCCAAAAAAGCAGGCATTTCCAAAGTCAAGATAACTGCGGCCAACTTAAAAACTAGAAAATCCAGCGGCACTACCCAATCTTAAATCTTCACCATTATAAAAATACAATAGAAAATGATGTATTTCTTCGGAATTGCATTTAGAAAAATGATAAACCACACAGGATATTGACTATGAATTGCTAATGCAACCCAGCACTCTGCAAAGTGTTAAGCCAATGTGTGACCCACCTCCTGCTAGGACAGGTTAAATACAAGAGCAGTATATTTAGACAAGAGTAATATTGTTTGAACTCACTTTATATATATATATATATATATATATATATATATATATATATATATATATATACATCTAAAAACATTTAGATATATACATTTAGTATATAGAACTACCGTATTTTCACGACCATAAGACGCACTGTACTAAAAGGCGCAGTCTCAGTTATGTGTGCCATTACTGTATTTAACACACACATAAGGCGCACTGGATTATAGGGAGCATACAAGTGTGCGTATTTAAAAATAAAGCAGGAGCAAAACAAAGTTTGGTACTCACATTTTTATCATCAATCAAACCCATCGAAGTCCTCATCCTCTGTGTCTGAATTGAACAGCTGCGCTAAATCTCCATCAAACATTCCAGGTTCACTTTCTTCACCGTCAGAGTCACTTTCCGTGCCGTGCGGCTCCTCGGAAATGATGCCGGCTTTTGCAAAAGCTCGAACAACAGTGCCAGCAGACATGTTAGCCCAAGCATCTACAATCCATTGGCAAATTGTGGCGTAACTTGCCCGGCGCTGCCTTCCACTCTTGGTGAAACTGTGGTCTCCATCGGTCATCCATCGCTCCCAGGCTGCTCGCAGCCTTACTTTGAACGGGTGGTTCACACCGATGTCCAGCGGTTGGAGTTCCTTTGTCAGGCCTCCCGGAATGACAGCAAGCTCACAGTTCATTTGTTTCACTAGTTTTTTCACATCGGCTGTGAGATGGGCACGCATAGAGTCACAGATTAAGAGCGATAGTGATGCGTGGAAAAAACCACCTGGTCTCCTTACATACACCTCCCTCAGCCACTCTTTCATCATTTCCTCATCCATCCAACCCTTTTCATTTGCCTTAATGATGATTCCTGTTGGAAACTTCTCTTTAGGCAAAGTCTTTCGCTTAAAAATCACCATAGGCGGCAGTTTCTGTCCATTAGCATGGCAGCCAAGAACAACAGTAAAAGAAGACTTTTCATACCCCGTTGTGCGTATCGCTACCGTGCTGGTCCCCTTCTTCTCCACAGTGTGACTCACTGGGATGTCGAAAGTGAGCGGGACCTCGTCCATGTTTGTGATGTGGCTGGGCTGGATGTTTTTGTCGCCAATGTATTTGCTGCAGTAGGAGCGGAAGATGGCCAGCTTTTCATTATAATCCGCTGGAAGTTGCTGCGCTACCGTAGTCCTGGTCCGGATGGAAAAATGGCACCGTTTCATAAAAAGTGAAAGTGAAACTGCTTTTAGCCAAATGGTGACCGTCGAAACGCTTCTCCCGCTCGTTCTTTGCTCAATGATCCACCGCTCGAGTCTTTCCTCCAACTCGGGCCACCTCGCCTTATGTCCGCGGAAACTCAGCTGCGTTTTCTTGACCTGCCGGAGCTTGTTTTCTAGCTTCCTCCATTTGCGAACCATCGATTCGTTAATCTTAAATTCTCTCGCCGCTGCTCTTTTTCCATGTTCCTCCGCGTAGCTGATGGCCTTCAGTTTAAACTGTGCTTCGTAAGCGTGTCTCTTTGCCATTTTCAGGGTTGTTAAAACAATGATGTCCTGCATAATGCACATACCTGTTCTTTTATACAGGTATGTGCGATAAAGTCAACGTCCACACTTCACCCTTTAGCATTCTCATGGTGTTCTCTACTACGTCCTCATTACAACACACAGGGCGCACTGCGCTATAGGGCGCGCCATACTTTTTGAAGAAAATCTAAGACTTTTAAGTGCGCCTTATGGTCGTGAAAATACAGTAACAGTTGTAGTTCAAAAACATTTAGTGGGGCCCACTATGGAGCCCCAGCCTACACTTTAGGAATTACTCTTCTAAAGATATAAGCACATTGATAAATTGGGCATTTACTAATGCAGTGTTTTCCAACCACTGTGCCACAGCACATAGGTGTGGTGTGAGAAGTGATCAAGTGTGTTATACTCTAATTAAAGGTGTTGTCAACTGACAGTAAAAAGAAGTCGAAATAGAAATTACATGGTCATGCTGAGACAACGCAGAGTATAATTGCAACAGATAAATATCTGAAAAGTAGTTAACCGGTCCCTGAGAAAGTTCTGACCCAGATGAAGGCCCTAGCATGAGTAGTGGTCAGAAGAAAGATTAAAAAAAAGATATACTGGGAACAATTCCGCTATACCTGGTGTGCAGGAAAAAATTATTAATGTGTGATATTTTGGTTTGGTGGTGTGCTGTGGGATTTTTCTAAAGTGAAATATGTACCATAGCTAAAAAATGTTGGGAAACATTGTACTAACGTTTCATGAAATTGAAACGTCATACCTTCAACTGACTCTATCACTGATTTTTTTGGTTTGTTTGTTTTTTGTTTAGGAACTTCCATTAGGAACTGGCATTGGAGTCAGCATGAACTTAAGTCAAACCTGAAGAAGAAGTTCCAGTGTGTGTTTGAGGGGATCGCTAAAGCAGGAAATCCAACCCTTCTGAATCAGATCTACACAGAGCTCTACATCACAGAGGGAGGGACTGCAGAGGTCAATGATGTGCATGAGGTCAGACAGATTGAAACAGCAAACAGGACACCAGACAAACCAGAAACAACAATCAGACAAGAAGACATCTTTAAAGCCTCACCTGAAAGAAATAAACCAATCAGAACAGTGCTGACAAAGGGAGTGGCTGGCATTGGGAAAACAGTCTTAACACAGAAATACACCCTGGACTGGGCTGAAGACAAAGCCAACCAGGACATCCAGTTCATATTTCCATTCACTTTCAGAGAGCTGAATGTGCTGAAAGACCAAAGGTTCAGTTTGGTGGAACTTGTTCATCACTTCTTTCCTGAAACTAAAGAAGCAGGAATCTGCAGCTTTGAAGACTTCCAGGTTGTGTTCATCTTTGATGGTCTGGATGAGTGTCGACTTCCGCTGGACTTCCACAAAACTACAATCCTAACTGACCCTAGAAAGTCCACCTCAGTGGATGAGCTGCTGATAAATCTCATTATAGGGAACCTGCTTCCCTCTGCTCACCTCTGGATAACCACACGACCTGCAGCAGCCAATCAGATCCCTCCTTACTCTGTTGACATGGTGACAGAGGTCAGAGGGTTCACTGATCCACAGAAGGAGGAGTACTTCAAGAAGAAATTCAGAAATAAGAGGCAGGCCAGCAGGATCATCTCCCACATCAAGACATCACAAAGCCTCTACATCATGTGCCACATCCCAGTCTTCTGCTGGATCACTGCTACAGTTCTGGAGGATGTGCTGGAAACCAGAGAGGGAGGACAGCTGCCCAAGACCCTGACTGAGATGTACATCCACTTCCTGGTGGTTCAGGCCAAAGTGAAGAAGGTCAAGTATGACAGAGGAGCTGAGACAGATCCACACTGGAGTCCAGAGAGCAGGAAGATGATTGAGTCTCTGGGAAAACTGGCCTTTGATCAGCTGCAGAAAGGAAACCTGATCTTCTATGAATCAGACCTGACAGAGTGTGGCATCGATATCAGAGCAGCCTCAGTGTACTCAGGAGTGTTCACACAGATCTTTAAAGAGGAGAGAGGACTGTACCAGGACAAGGTGTTCTGCTTCATCCATCTGAGTGTTCAGGAGTTTCTGGCTGCTCTTCATGTCCATCTGACTTTCATCGACTCTGGACTCAATCTGCTGGAAGAACAACAAACAACCTCCCAGAAGTCTGAAACAAGAGAATCTGCAGAGAAACACTTCTACCAGAGTGCTGTTGACAAGGCCTTACAGAGTACAAATGGACACCTGGACTTGTTCCTGCGCTTCCTCCTTGGTCTTTCACTGCAGACCAATCAGACTCTCCTACAAGGTCTGCTTACACTGGCAAGAAGTAGCTCACAGACCAATCAGAAAACAGTTGACTACATCAAGGAGAAGCTCAGTGAGAATCTGTCTGCAGAGAAAAGCATCAATCTGTTCCACTGTCTGAATGAACTGAATGATTGTTCTCTAGTGGATGAAATCCAACAGTCCCTGAGATCAGGAAGTCTCTCCGATGAACTTTCTCCTGCTCAGTGGTCAGCTCTGGTCTTCATCTTACTGTCATCAGAAAAAGATCTGGATGTGTTTGACCTGAAGAAATACTCTCCTTCAGGGGAGGCTCTTCTGAAGTTGTTGCCAGTGGTCAAAGCTTCCAACAAAGCTCTGTAAGTAGTCAAGTCAAGTCAACTTTATTTATATAGCACATTTAAAGGACATCAAGTGACGGCCAAAGTGCTGAACAGAGGGATAATATAAACAAATAAAAAGAATTAAAATAGATAAGATGAAAACGTTATAGAAAACATTGTGAGACATCCATATATCTTTGTAAAAATATATGTGTACATGCAAATATGCACATATCTATACATTAAAAGGGGAATCATAGTTTCTCCATTTGATCACAAAGCCAAGTTAAACTGCGTTAGCCAGCATGCCACTGGGGCACGATTTACAGTCCAGTGCCAGAAAAGTAGCTGTGATTACCTACCTGGCACTGTGCACACCGTCGACAGCTTTAGAAGACAGATACTTGAATGCGGTTGTCAGGGTTCCTGGGTTGTATTTTCAGTTTGTTCATGTTCGTTCACATTTCCTGCCTTGTTGTGCCAGTTCCTTTCCTGTGTGATGTTAGTTTGATTAAGTTCAGCTGTGTACTCACCGGTCTCTCATTATCATCCTCATCAGTGCATTTAAGTCCTCAGTTTCCACTCGCTCACTGTCTTGTCATTGATGTTGTTTGTTTTCAGTTCAGTTCAGTCAGTCAGTCAGTCAGTCCAGTTGAGTTCAGTTGAGTTTAGTTCAGTCCAGTCCAGTCCAGTCCAGTCCAGTCCAGTCAGCCAGCCATTCATCTCCTGCTCTCGTTGTGTCATCCTTTCCGATAAACACCATTATCCTGCACCGTGAGTCCTGCGTTTGGGTCCTCTTCTTCTCATCCACACACAAGACCCTGACAGCGGTGACAGGCCAAACAGTAGTACATGCAGAGGGCAGCAAGGGCTCGCGTTAGGCTGGTAAGTCAGGTCCCCAGGAGAGTCAATCACAGGAAAAACGATAAGATTCAGTTTTTCCAGGGTCAAATAAAAAAGCCATGCTCTAAGGCTAAAACAGTAAAATTAAATACTAATTTTAATATGATAATCTAGATCAGATCTCTAATCCTTAAACCTAACCAAGGAAGAAAAAATGGCAGATTAGACTGAAAGTTTAGGCACATAACGATTTCCTTTTAACAGCCTTCCTTCATTGAAAGCAATGCATTATTAGGGACTGTAACATCTAGTCCTTTTTACTGAAACTTTAGCGAAAAATTAAAATGGAGCTAAACAGGGAGAACACACACATGGAGAGCAGCGGCAGACAGACACGCCAGCATACGCTCACCCGGAAGTCTAGCCCACAGCTTGTGTGTATAAGACATAACACATAAGTCCATTTTTCTTTTTTAAAATTGTTTATTAAAAAAAAGATAATCAGGTACACAATATTTAAAACCGACACAATGTAATTTCTATAGGCCCCTCAAAACATTGGCAGCACTCAACAAGTATATGATACTTTCTTTTAGTTATTTCATAGCTGCAGAAATTGTCACAATTTCTAGAACATTTTAGTGTGACCCTTATCAAATGACCAATATTGCCCACCTTATGATAATCAATAACTTTTCAAACATGAAAAAAAAATCCTTACCAATTTTTTTTCATATCAAAAGCATGTAGACTTATCCGATGTTCTCTTCAATTCAGTTTGTCTCGGATGTTTGAAAAATGTCATAATCAGTGTTCTTATTGCAGAAGTATTATGCCTTACCACCCTAACCAGTTTACGCTCTCTACAGGGTGGGCCATTTATATGGATACACTGTAATAAAATGGGAATGGTTGTTTTTCTTGTGACATTACCAATAAGTTTTGATGTGTCACATGGCCCTCTTCCTATTGAAAAAACAAAAGTTGTGTCCAAGATGGACTATCTTGAGGAGTTTGCCCCCTCACATATACTGATATGCCACAAACAGAACTTTAATATCACCAACCATTCCCATTTTATTACGGTGTATCCATATACACCAATGGCCCACCCTGTATAATTATTCAGCTTTTATTACCAAGCAGTCAGCGTATCCATTTTACCAAATTAAGAACATAGGACATAGGACTTAGGTTTACCAGCCTCAGGTTTCTAACACAGAATTCTTATATTCATTTTTTTTCTGGCTGTCAGTTGGTTTGTAACTTACTGTTAGTTTTTTTTTTCTCTTATTTCTTTTAAATCTCTGATATGGCAATCATCATGAAATCCAAGTTAAAGGAAAACTTGGACTTCACCTTATTGGTCATTTAAGTTTTGAAGGTTTTCCAAGTGTGTTCAAAAGTGGGCTGCTAGGTATCAGAAAATTACAGCAAAGTAATAAAAATTATGTCTTCCTTGAAGGCTTCCATAATTGGAGTTCCCACTGAATTACATTTTACTCATTGCTTTTTTGGTATTTTAGAGCAAATGTTTTACAATTAATTCATAACATTTTAGTTTCTCTCACATTGAAAGGAGTGTTTGCAGGCTGCAATTATATCCTACACTAAGCAAAATATTATCGTACTGTTTCCCAAACAAATGCCCTGGTGCAATATTTGTGTTTGTTTTCGCTCCCTCCTGTCATATTTTTTAAATCCATCCATCCGTCCATCTTCATCCGCTTTATCCGAGGCTGGATTTTTTAAATCATGTTCTAAAATATATATAATTGTTTCTGAAGAAATTAGCTTTCCAATAATAAGGCAGATTTCTTTTAGTATGGTTACAGTTTTTACTAACCTCTAAACCATAAGTCATGGAAAGTGGATTTTACAAGAACTGAGGGCTTTCCTTAACCATACTTAAACAGCTTATTTTAAATAAAAGATGAGCTGATTGTCTATAGCATTGTTCGGTATGTTATTATTAAAAAAAAAAAGATTATTTTGAACTGTATCAAGGAACAATACTCACAGATTTTAAAATTAGGAAAGTGATCAGCAGTACTATATGACTGTACCTGCAGGTACTGAACTAAATTGGTAAATGGTAAATCGCCTGTATTTATACAGCGCTTTACTAGTCCCTAAGGACCCCAAAGCGCTTTACACATCCAGTCATCCACCCATTCACGCACACATTCGCACACTGGTGATGGCAAGCTACATTGTAGCCACAGCCACCCTGGGACGCACTGACAGAGTGCTAGACTAGAATCGCTAAATCTAACAAGTCCTTACTGGTTTCCATTTAAATAATGTGGTATATCTGTGTTTTAATGAGGAAATGTAATATATATGTATTTTAAGTTATTTTGTTATGGTGTAGGGATGGGTATTGATAAGATTTTCACAATTCCGATTCCATTTTCGATTCTGTTTAATGATTCGATTCTTTATCGATTCTCTTATCGATTCTTTTTAAAAAAGGAGAACACTAAGGTCGATTAGCTTAGAACTTTGTTTTATATCTTCTCTTTGAACAAGATAGAAATTTAGGAGTAACATGGCCTTACAAACCCAGCAGTGAGATCTTAAGAGATCCAGCCTACGGCTCTTCAATGTGGTGTCACAGGGACCCCGGGGAAAAAAATTGTAAATGTAAAATAATAAAATAAATATTCTTCTGTAGCAATAACAAAGTATAACATAAATTATTCTGTAGCAATTACACAAGAATATCCAGTAATGTCCCTGCCTACAATTAAACACATTCACTTACCGAAAATCGGGGGCATCTGCTGTGGCAAATGGGTGCAAGCCTTTTACCATAAGCTTAGTCACTGCTCGGTAACATTAGTCTATCCTGGCTTGAAAGGAGACGCTACCGGTAGACTGCAGCAAGAACTGCCAGCGAGCGCCAGCCAGACTCTGTCTGTGTCTCTCATCATGGTCACCTAAACGCACAGTAATGGCAGTAATGGCAGATAAGGCAGATCGCGCTAACATAATATGCACTGTTAGTTGATTATTTACCTGCCGCATTAACGGGAGAGGACGTGCAAACGTTACCGCTGCTGCTGGGTTGAGATTCACGAGTCCAGAGCGGAATTAAAAACACGACATTCATTTAAGGTTATCACGTGTTTTGTGAGCAAATGCTTTTGCATATTCGTAGTGTTTCCTGCCAGGTAAATTACGCTCCGCAACGTAGTGACGTCATTCAGGGCGACTGGAATCGATAAGGGAATCGTTTGCAAAAATGGCAAACAATTCCAAGGAATTGAAACAGTGGGAACCGGTTCTCAAATAGAACCGGTTTTCGATACCCATCCCTAATTAGGTGCATATTAAACTTTTTATCTTTCTTGTTTGGGTTGAACACTTAAATTGGTTTCATTTGATCCTAAATACCTTTGTTTTTCAGACTGTCTGGCTGTAACCTTTTGGAGAGAAGCTGTGAAGCGCTGTCCTCAGTTCTCAGTTCAATGAGAATGGTGGACCTGAGTAACAACAACCTGCGGGATTCAGGCGTTAAGCTTCTGTCTGTTGGACTAAAGAGTCCACACTGTACACTGGAAGCTCTCAGGTCAGGATCCAAACTTTTCCAAAAATTATTAAATCAATTATATTCGTGTAATTAAACCCTTATGAAGGTAACATCGAGGGAACAGTTTACCCTGCCCGGGATAGGGTTACCGGGGCCCCGCCCTGGAGCCAGGCCTGGGGAGGGTGCCCGAGGGCGAGCGTCTGGTGGCCACCACCCGCAGGAGGCGCCATAGGGGTCGGCTGCATTGTGTGTCGGGCGACGGACAGGAGAGGAGGCCCTGGCGGACTGATCCCCAGCTGCCAAGACTGGCAATTGGGACATGGAATGTCACCTCTCTGGTGGGGAAGGAGCCTGAGTTAGTGCGTGAGGTTGAGAGGTACTGGCTAGATATAGTCGGGCTCACCTATACGCATGGCTTGGGCTCTGGAACCAGTCTCCTGGAGAGGGGCTGGACTCTGTCTCAGTCTGGAGTTGCCCCTGGTGAGAGGCGGCGGACTGGGTTGGGTATTTTAATATCCCCTCGGCTTGCTGCCGGTACGTTGGGGTTTTTCCCGGTGGGTGAGAGGGTTTGTTCCCTGCGCCTTATGGTCGGGGAACGGGTCCTGACTGTCATCTGCGGTTATGCGCCGAGTGGCAGTTCAGAGTACCCAGCCTTCTTAGAGTCCCTGGGTGGGGTGCTGGAAGGTGCGCCACCTGGAGACTCTGTTGTCCTGCTAGGAGACTTCAATGCTCACGTGGGTAATGACAGTGAGATCTGGAGGGGCGTGATTGGGAGAAACTGCCTCCCTGATCTGAACCCGAGCGGTGTTTTGTTATTGGACTTCTGTGCAAATCACAGTTAGCCATAACAAACACGTTGTTCGAACATAAGAGTGTCCATAAGTGCATGTGGCACCAGGACGCTCTAGGCCACAGGTCGATGATCGATTTTGTAATCGTATCACCAGACCTGCGACCATATGTTCTGGACACTCGGGTAAAGAGAGTGGCTGAGCTGTCAACTGATCACCACCTGGTGGTGAGTTGGATCAGGTGGCTGGGGAGGACGCTGGACAGACCTGGCGCACCTAAACGCGTAGTAAGGGTGTGCTGGGAATGTCGAGCAGAGGCCCCAGTCCGTGAGATCTTCAACGCACACCTCCGGCAGAGCTTCAACAGCATTCCGAGGGAGACTGGGGACAATGAGTCCGAATGGACCATGTTCAGCGTCTCCATTGCTGAAGCTGCTGCATTGAGCTGTGGCCGCAAGGTGGTTGATGCCTGCCGTGGTGGTAATCCCTGAACCAAATGGTTGACACCAGAGGTGAAGGGAGCCACCAGGCTGAAGAAGGAGTCCTATTGGGCTTGGTTAGCCTGTGGGACTCCAGAGGCAGCCGACAGCTATCGACAGGCCAAGCGTAATGCGACTCGGGCAGTGGCTGAAGCAAAAACTCGGGTGTGGGAGGAGTTAGGAGGGGCCATGGAAAAAGACTTCCGGACTGCCTCGAAGAGATTCTGGCAAACCGTCAGGCATCTCAGGAGGGGAAAGCAGTGCTCTACCTGCACTGTGTATAGTGCTGGCGGAGCGCTGCTGACTTCGACTGAGAAAATTGTCAGGCGGTGGAAGGAATACTTCGAGGACCTCCTTAATCGCACTGACACGTCTTCCGAGGAGGAAGCAGAGTCTGTGGATGAGGGGAATGACCCGCCAATTTCCGGAGGCGAGATCACTGAGGTAGTTAAACAACTCCTTGGTGGCAGAGCCCCTGGTGTTGATGAGGTCCGCCCTGAGTTCCTGAAGGCTCTGGACGTTGTAGGGCTGTCCTGGTTGACACGCCTCTACAATGTTGCGTGGAGATCAGTGGCAGTACCTGTGGACTGGCAGACCGGGGTGTTGGTCCCCAGCTCTAAGAAGGGGGACTGGAGGGTGTGTTCCAACTACAGGGGGATCACACTCCTCAGCCTCCCTGGGAAAGTCTATGCCAGGTTGCTGGAAAGGAGAGTTCGTCCGCTAGTCGAACCTCGGATACAGGAGGAACAATGCGGCTTTCGTCCTGGTTGTGGAACACTGGACCAACTCTTTATCCTCTCGAGGATACTTGAGGGTGCATGGGAGTTTGCCCAACCAGTCTACACGTGTTTTGTGGACTCGCAGAAGGCATTTGACAGTGTCCCTCGGGGTGTCCTGTGGGAGGTGCTGCGGTAGTATGGGGTGTCTGGCCCATTGCTATGGGCCATTCGATCCCTATACAACCGTTGCAAGAGCTTGGTTCACATAGCCGGCAATGAGTCGGACTCATTCCCGGTGGGTGATGGACTCTGCCAGGGCTGCCCTTTGTCACCAATTCTGTTCATAATTTTTATGGACAGGATTTCTAGGCGCAGCCAAGTGGTGGAGGGCTTTCACTTTGGTGGCCTCAGAATCTCATCTCTGCTTTTTGCGGATGATGTGGTTCTGTTGGCTTCATCAGGTGAAGGCCTCCAGCTCGCATTGGAACGGTTCGCAGCCGAGTGTGAAGCAGCGGGAATGAGGATCAGCACCTCCAAATCTGAGGCCATGGTTCTCAGCTGGAAAAAGGTGGAGTGCCCACTCCGGGTCAGGAATGAGTTCCTGCTCCAAGTGGAGGAGTTCAAGTATCTCAGGGTCTTGTTCGCGAGTGATGGGAGAAGGGAGCTGGAGATCGACAGACGGATTGGGGCTGCAGCTGCAGTAATGCGGACGCTGCACCGGTCCGTCATGGTGAAGAGGGACCTGAGTGTAGAAGCGACGCTCTTAATTTACCGGTCGATCTACGTCTCTACCCTCACCTATGGCCACGAGCTGTGGGTAGTGACCGAAAGAACGAGATCGCGGATATAAGCGGCGGAAATGAGCTTCCTCCGAAGGGTGGCTGGCCTCTCCCTTAGAGATAGGGTGAGAAGTTCGGCCATCCGGGAGGGGCTCAGAGTAGAGCCGCTGCTCCTCCACATCGAAAGGAGCCAGCTGAGGTGGTTCGGGCATCTGACTAGGATGCCTCCTGAGCGCCTCCTGGGTGAGGTGTTCCGGGCATGTCCCACCGGGAGGAGGCCCGGGGCAGACCCAGGACACGCTGGAGAGATTATATCTCTCGGCTGGCCTGGGAACGCCTTGGTGTTCCTCCGGATAAGCTGGAGGAGGTGGCTGGGGAGAGGGAGGTCTGGGCTTCTCTGCTTAGGCTACTGCCCCCGCGACCCGGCTCCGTATAAAACGGATGAAGATGGATGGATGGAGGGATGAATGGATAATTAAACTTTCATTTCATGTTTTTAAGAGGCAAAGCGTGAAATGGACATGGTGAACCTGCGTGTCTATTGCATGTTTTGCCATGATTCTGAGTTGAAGAGGGAGAATATAATACAGGAGACATAGCATGATGGAGATTGTGAAAACAGACAGAAGGAGACAGAGCGCTAAAATCATTGAAATCAGGAAGATGGAACACACCAGGAAAGATAAATAACCTAAATCTGACTAAGACAGGAGAAGCAAAACTGAACACGATGTACACAGGACAAGTGACTATCACAATAAAATGGACAGAGACCCAGGCAGAGACCTAAACTTAAGAGACACTACTAAACATACTGAAAAGGTAAACAAACACAGAGATATAGGTGAGGTGTGGGAGAGGGCGGAAAAGAGAGACAGAAAGAAAGGGACAGAGAGAGAGACAGTATAAAGAGAGAGACAGAGAGATGCAAAGCAACTAACATAACAGAGCAAAAATTAAGAACCATAACAGATTTCAGATGCAGAAGAGAATAATATACACAGAGACTAAGACCAATATTTAATAATTTCAAAAAGTCCAGAATCAATCTCAATATACTTGGTCAACGAAGATACGATGAGGATAAATATAAAGAGAAAGAGCTGTCTAGTTAGTTATTGTCATGGTCTTTGTTCTTTGACCTAAACCCTTCAAAAATGGCAGATTACCTTGGGTAAAAGACTGACAGTTGAGGCACAAATAAAAAAAAAGTTGCCTCAACAAAAGGACACTTTGGGCACCCATCAGGAAAGGGGCGGGTGCTCCCCTCTGCACGTGCCTGAGCTGGATCCAGAGCAGCTGGGTCCACAGCAGCTCAATCCACAGGTTTAATCTTGTAGTTTTCCTGACCCAGCCAACCCAGGAGCTGTTCACAAGCCCCCCCACCCTGAGATGCACTGGCATAGGTTTGGGATCTAAGAATGCATCTTTTTTGTTTTTTTACATATCGGTTATTATATTAATAGTTGATTTATTTATAAATTAATGTATTAATGTAACGTATTAATGGCACATTTCTGTAGGCTGTCAGGCTGTCTGATCACAGAGGAAGGCTGTACTTCTCTAACTTCAGCGCTGAGCTCCAACCCCTCCCATCTGAGAGAGCTGGACCTGAGCTACAATCATCCAGGACCCTCAGGAATGAAGCTGCTGTTGGCTGGACTAAAGGATCCAAGCTGGAGACTGGACACTCTTAGGTATGGGGAGAATGTCTAATAGAGGAGGAAGAGCTGGAAACATTTCCAGTGAAAACTGAAAGCCTTTTCACTGGAACATTTACTGTGTCCTTCACTCACTTCCTGTTTGTTTCTCAAAACTTAAAATGTACAGCTCTATCACTTCTGACATAAATGAAGTAAGAAAACCTAATTTTTCTTACTTCAGGAATGTTTATAGGGTTACTCAAGTTGGGCTAGCTGGCATCTAACGATGTAAACACAGCAAAGACAAGCTGGAGAATAAACGCAAACTTTTTTTGCCTCAATAAATCTGAACTTGAGGGTCTTTGATGGTCAGAGACAAATGCAATTTAATAGCAGGAACAGATGCTGAAAACAGGCCAAACTTCAGTCAGAAGAATACCTGAAGCGATCCGTTCTCAGCACGAGGTCAGTCATTTATATACTGTGGCATAATTTGGATTACTTGCTACGAAAAATTCCTTATCCTCAGCTTCCTGCACCCATTGATATATTTGTTAGCCTCAGAGTGATTCTTTTTATGACTTTATAAAAAATTTGCTGTCTGGTAAACCATGAGCTGATGATTAGTACGATTGATATATAAAAAGAATTTGGTCATTAATTGGTTTCCAGCACTGCATACAAAGATATTTTCCTGTTGCACTTCGACACACACTTGACTGCCCATATGGAAAAGAAATAGTAAAAACATATATGATTTACTCATGAAAGTGGCCACTTTCTCATTACTTTCATATATTTTTTTAGTAAGTATATAAAACATACAAGTTTCATTATATAATTTTTCAAGGGATCTTATATGTGCTTTCACTCCTGTATGCTTTTCATACAAGTTTCATACAAGACAGATAAAAACTTTATAAGATTTATATATATCTTTTCCATATGGTTGACATTAGAGGGGAGATCTCACAGGCAAGGAAAAAATTATGCTTCCTGGGTACTAGTCGTATCTTCATCATAAACGAAAGACAGCCTCACAACACCCCCATGTGACAATAATAAACAATAGCTTTAAATGATGAAAAGGGGTTTAGAAGCCCTGTAACTCATGGGATATAAACGCATCACAAGTTAAAAAAGAAAAGGGCATAAATTAAATCTGTCAATGCTGACAGAAAGGACTCTGGTGCAGACTCAGATTTTAGGAAAAGAGAGTTCACAAGTTTATTTACAATCCAACAGTGCAACATATATACAAGGTGTCTCCAGGGAAAGGAACGCAGGAAAATAGTCCACACTCTCGCTCCTCTTCAGCCACTTATGCTCATGCTCCTCCAGACTCCATACCACTGGAACAAACAGGTATCCAGGAAGTACAGGGGATTTGTATTGAAAAGACATGAGTTCACAGTTTGAGTCAGTCATATTTCATTCAATACAGTGGTGTACTGACAGATCCAGGATCAGACCAAATCATCAGCAGTTTGATCCACGTATGGATTGAAGTGTATTTCTGAAAATGTTGGACTGTTTCTTTATCAGTGTCTAACAGTATGTAGACACTGATAAATATGAGAGTGATGTAATGTCCATATGTGCATGCTGAAAGAGACTGTGCTGCTCTGACCCCCCTCCTCCTTTCAGGGTGGAGCCTGCTGGAGAACGATGGCTGACACCAGGTCTGAGGAAGTGTAAGTGTGTTTTTAATGGGATTCATGAAAACAAAGCAGCACACATTCAACCATCTTCAAACTGTCACATCACTCATTCACATCTCTGATGTCAGGAGTCATCATCAAAGTGTCAATCAATGAACAGATGATGGATCAATAACTGCAGCTGGATTGTGTTTGTTCTCTCCATCAGATTCCTGTCAACTCACAATCGACACAAACACAGTTCACACAAACCTCCAGCTATCTGACAACAACAGCCAGGTGACATATGTGGAGGAGGTTCAGTCGTATCCTGATCATCCAGACAGATTTGATATTTGCCCTCAGCTGCTTTGCAGAAATGGTCTGACTGGTTGCTGTTACTGGGAGGTTGAGTGGAGAGGAAATGTTCGCATGTCTGTGAGTTATAGAAGAACCAGAAGGAAAGGAGAGAGTCCTGACTGTGTGTTTGGATGGAATGATCAGTCCTGGAGTTTGTGGTGCTCCAATTATATTCCTCTTTGTGTCTGGCACAATAACATAAAAACATCCATCTCCTCCTCCTCCTCTGTCTCTAACAGAGTAGCAGTGTATGTGGACTGTCCTGCTGGCACTCTATCCTTCTACAGAGTCTCCTCTGACACTCTGATCCACCTCCACACCTTCAACACCACATTCACTGAAACTCTTTATCCTGGGTTTACAGTCTGGTCTGGTTCGTCAGTGACTCTGTGCCGGTTTGAGTGTAAAGAGCATCCTCCTGTTAGAGAAACAGTCTGACTGTTGAACAGACTGTTGTTCAATCTGTACATATCAGTCTCTTTTACTCAGTAACACGTTTTCAGATTCATGGATTCAATCAGTTCTTAAAAAGTTCTTTTAAACTGTTCTAAACGATTCCTTGGAAACTTCTTCCTCTTCAGTCCTTAAAAAATGGAAGCTACCATTATTCCAGGGTCCAGATGTTTTTTTCTTTCTTTTTTCACTCAAAGCATGGAATTTACAGTGTCGCTCATGCTGTGGTTATTTGAGTCATTTTTGGAAGCAGGACAGGAAGGAAGGTCTGAACAGAGAAGATAAGAACACAGTTTTTGAGAAGACATTTGGGAGTTTCAGAGGTACACCTAAATTTAGCACAGCAACTCTACTACATCATTTCTGTGACCGGATTGTTCAATAACAGTACAATCATGTTGGTTTATGGAAAGATGTTCCTAAATAGATTTCAGTCTAAGCTGCTGTGGTTAAATTGATGTTTTTTTGTTTCAGTAGGAGTGAAATCTTCAGCTTATCCCCGTTTATGAATAGTAAATAAAGAATAACGCCCAGTCTTATTATGGTAAATGTAATACAAAGGTCTACAGATGAGTATATTTACATATGATTTTGCAAATGATGTTAAAATAGTCTTTTTTTTTTTTTTTTTTAAATGTAATCAAATAATGTAATCTGTGTGATGAAAAGAGCGTGCTCTTTAGACTTAGTGTTGATTCTGAATCAAATAGAAAAGCCTGTACTGGTCTGGTGTCAAGAGAAGTGGAAACTCATTATCAACTTTCTCAAGAGAAATCAGAGTGGTGCAAGCCTGTCAAGAGGATGTAAAAAATGTTGTCTGAGAATATTTAGTTTTTATTTCTTGTAGTTTGGTGCAGTGATAAGAGATAATATTTGAGAATCTATATTTTAACCAAATCACTGTGGAGTTAAAATTTGGAAATGTAATTGTTGTTTTTCTCTGCTCACTTGTGTGGAGTTGATTTGAAGCCGAGAAGACTTGGATTACTTTCAACTGAGTAACTGCTTCCATATGTGGGTTTGCGCTAGCAAGACTGGGAGAAGAATGCATTACTGGCCAGGACTTGACTCTCTCCCTACTCTCTCAACCATCCACAGACCAGTAGATGAAATTGTAATCACCATAGGGTAGATTAGGAAGTTTATGGAATTTTTTTAAATTAATCTGACTGTATAATTGAGATCATCTGATTAAGCGGTTTTCTTTGTTCCTGCAACATTGCTTAAATAAATATTCCATTTGGATTTAAAGTCTATATTGTCGAAATTCCCTTTATGGCTCTAATAGTACAGGTTCAAACTTCTGTTTGAGTATTGCATCTTTAAATGGCTCTTTCCAAAAGAGAACCCTTTTCATGTCTTTTTCCACTCAAAGCTTCACATTGGATATCAGTATGTAGTGTTTCTCTGAAGCTTAGTTCACAACCAGCTCCTTTGCATTTTCAACAAGAAATCCAGCTTCATGTTTATCTTTCATCAAAGCAGAAAATGCTGAGCTCAGCAAATCCATTTATTATGGACCTGGTTAGAATCCCAATGAGATGTAGTCAAAGGAGCTTGCAAAGAAAAGTGTCTGGACTCCTTTAAGTTGCTTGAAGACGTTTCACCTCTCATCCGAGAAGCTTCTTCAGTTCTAAGGTCAAATGGTTGAGAGTCCCACTATCAGATGAGTCATTTTTGTACTGAACGCTTTTATTTCAATCTGCTGTTTAGCTGTAAAGGACAAGAAAACTTAAACAAAATGCTCTCAGTTTCCTCTTGGATTAAACTGATTATTTTGTTTGTTTGTTTTTTAAAATTATCTGTTAAAGGTCTAATTCAGGAAATAAATTTAAGTGACAATGCAGATAAAATTAAATCTTAAATGACTCAAAAAAAATGGTTGTTATTGTCTAACTTCTACAAAAAAAAGTCACTCGACACTTTTCTGAAAATCCCGTTCAAAACAAGCTGACAGTGACACATGAAAGTGTTACTGGAAAGAGCTTCTGTTGTGTGTTTCTCCGTGCGTATTGTTAGCACAGAATTAGTTGATGGTCAGATGGGTAAAAAAAAATCAAGAGACTGTAAATTATTGTTTAATTATACATGTGACATGTAAACAGTTGGCTATCCCCATACAGGAAGTGATGCTTTCACATTGAGCCATCTCCATTTTTTTGTTTTGGGGGGGTTTTGTCTTTTGATTTTGTATTTACCTAAATTTTGTTCCTTCCGTTTAAACCTTCTTTCTTTTATTCTCTTAAAATACATGACTGAGAAATTTGTTAGCAGTATACAGGGACAGGGATCCTGAGGGGTGACTGTAAGGATGAGGTATAATCCAAAACAGCAGCAGCTGGTTTAACCCTTTAAAGCCGGTCGGAGCGGACACGCTCCATTTTGCGTAACTATTTTAAAATCCCGGTAGCTCTGCAACCACGTAAGCTAGCGCAATAATTTTTTTTGCATATGAAACCGGAGGAGTTGTACTTAGATCTGATGACATCAGCTTGTCCTTGGTCACAGTTTCCTTCCACATATAGCTTTGCAAAAACTGCATAAAAAGCACTTGCAGCAACAAAAACATAATATTCCAGAAACACGCTTTGCCGATCAGATCAGCTGTTTGTAACACTTCCTACGTCCATCAGCGCGAACTATCACATGACCGCATGACCTGCCCGGAACCGGAAGTGACGTTATTTTGCGGAAATGTAGTTTTTTACCATTATGAGCCTATACTGGTGTTTTTAAAAGTTATGTTTGACTTCATGACTTTCTGTGTCGTTTCTGGGATGCTGAGGACTCATATTGCACTGCTGGAAATAGTTTATTTTGATGCACATGCTGTTATTTTGCAAATTTGCACTATAATATATTTTTTCGTTTTTCCTGCAGTATATGAAAATTGGTGTATCTCAAAAATAAAACTATGAAGACACTTAAAATAAATTTCCTTTGGTGGGAAACTAGTTTGTGCAACATTTTTGCATTTACACTTTTGAGGGATAAGCCTCTTAAATTTCTCTAACTAGAAATATATGTTAAAAAATCAAAAACGATTTTCAATTTTTTTGTAGTTTATTGCACTTTTTTGCAATTTATGTAATTACTATTGTTGGGATTCAGAGATTCTTTTATTGCTACCATATAATCTGCCTTATGAAGAATGTATTAATAACATGTTTCACAGTATCATATATCAGTAATATTTCCTACAGGGTTTATATTGCATTGAATATGTCTGTCATCACATTGACCTTTCTATTTCTATAGGTTGAGTTCATTGTATACACAATGCATAAATGTGCTTGGTTAAGAGTTGATGTTCCATTCTAGAAGGTTTTAAGCTTCACTGGTGAGAGTGTCCAGATGATACATGCTGAGGGGAGATGAGAACATAGCAGGTTAATTGCATGCATGCTTACAATACACATATTAATCTAGGAATAGGCCTGAGCAGAGGCCCCAATGTTTCCAGTTTCTTGTTGCAAACCTGTTGCATTTTATTCTACTTGGTAACAGATGATCAGAGTCAATAATTAGCCTCAGAGACCCTGAGGGCTTAAGATTATTACCTTGTATGGAAGGGGTTATAGAAAAGAGAAGTTCTATGTCTGCTTATAGCTATTAAAAGATGTACGAGTAACTGTGACTAATGTCTGGAACATATTCTAATCTGTCATTGACGCCATGGGGGGGCGTGTACCCCACTGCTTTATAAGTATCCACAACATGTATTTTGGTCAGAAGACATATGTTGATGTTTTCTCCAGGCTGTTAATAAACTCATCGTTTGATTGCACTTTTCCGGAGCCTCCGTAGTTTGATTGTCTGGTCTAAAGTTGATCGATCTCGCAGCATTACTATGCACTTAATGCTATTAATATTATTAAAATTTGGGCTATAATGGTTGTATTGATGTATAGCAACTTGAAATGCTCCAAAAAATGGCTCCACAGCATGTAAAAATATAATATAAGCTCTGGCGGACTTGGTTCTATGGTAGGTCTTAAAGGGTTAAATAACAAACTGTTGAAATGCAAAACTAGAGACTGCAGGAAGGCACATCATTAACCAGAAATCTACTCATGGTAACTAGTTTACTTTTTTTTCTTTTTTTTTTAATCAGTCAATCAAATAAGTCAACAAATAAAGAAATGAGTTTAAAAGGAGAGAATTATTGGAAAAAAGAAAAAATACATGTATAAAGAGAAGTGTTGTCACTGTGCAGACTGGTGTCATTAAGAGCTCAGAGTCCAGCAGAAACAACAGCAGCAGAAGGCAAACGATGAACATTAAACATCAGCCTGTATCTGCAGCAACAGTGTTGGTATCCAGCAGTGACCTTTGACCTTCAATCGCATCAAATGATTTATTTTGCTTTTCTCCAGTCTGATATTTGCTAATGTGTTCAGATAATTGAGTCAATGTATACAATAAAAATTTTAACAACGTGTTAAATATCTGATGGCGTTATCAAGTTTGAGTTTGAGAGAGGAGCTGAAGAGAGCAGCATATTAAGACAGTGGAGAAGAGGTGAGCATGCGACACAGCAGACACAGGAGAGTTTAAAGGAGCCATTATGGCTCAATATAAGCTCTGAGATCAAAACCTGAACTCACACTGTCAACATGACCGAAGCTTCCAGTCACAGTGAATCTGTGTGTCAGGGACACTGCTGTCTGACTGCATACAGCTGACAGTGAGATGAAGCAGGAAAGAAGCAGCTGATATTTGGACAGCACACATGATGGAAAAGTAGTTAAAGTAAAGGCTGTAAAACCAAGTAAACGCTGAAAGTACAAAAATCGCTAATTTCACATAACTTTGCCGACATGTGTCCAACAGTAATGTTTTAATGTTCTTCATTATTAAACATTTGCACATAAATAAGAACCATAATATTCAGTACTTACTTTCAAAGTTTACTCTTCAGCCGCCCCACTTCAGCCGTTTTTTTTTTCGGCAAAATTATCCACACCCACCGCCACGCTATGAAGTCTGGGATATGTTGGGTCCATGAAGTCTACACCGCCACATCCTTAAAATTCAGGGAAATGAAAGACGCATTAGAGGGCCGCATTTCGAGCAGCCTTTGAATTGGGACAGCCTTTGTCGCGTTGCTGTGACGTATTCGCCCTTAAAATGCAGCCTTCAAGGCTGCAGACCCTGAATTGGGATACAGCCAGTGAATCAGTGTGTATCAGTGAATGCATCATGTTTGCTTCACGGCTCCATCTAGTGGACTGATAGTAGAAGTAGAGCAGCTGAAGTAGAGCGGCTTCCTCTGCCTCACACTGCTGTCTGACTGCATTCAGCTGACACTGAGATGAAGCAGGAAAGCAGCAGCTGATATTTGTACAGCACAGTGATGGAAAGGAGGATTTCAGTTGATGTGCACATGAATGATTTGTGTTTCCTCTGCAGGTGAAGGTAGAAAGTGTGTGTGAGCTGATGTGGATTCAGCAGCATGGATCAGTGTGAGGACAGAGAGGAGGGAGCCCCTCCCTCTAAAAGCACTCTGTGTGGGGAACATGAGAGCCAGACCAAAGCTCAGAGGTGAGATGACCATCTCTAACTGTCCATGACTCTTCTCCATGTCACAGCTCAGCACTCACATCATTATTCACAGGAACCAACATGGACCTCCACCCAGCTGTGTGTCTTTAAAGAGTGATGCATCTAAAGATGAAGCCATTAAATGAAATTAAAAAGCCCAGCAAGAATCTGCTGCAGAGAGGTGAAATGTTACTAACATCAACTCTTTGATGTTAGTTTGGTGTCTGATTTAAACACTGATTTACACTGCCAACACTAGTTTGGGATTTCCTTCTGCAAAAGCTCACACTGCAAACCAGTTTCTCTTTTGGTATGAAGGAAGGCCTAAAGGACAGTGAACTGACACACTATTCTTATAATTGTGTAGCAGTTTTAATTTATTGTGCAGTTGTGGACGATCATGGCTCAAGAGTTGGGAGTTCGCCTTGTAATCGGAAGGTTGCCTATTCGCTCCCTGGCTTGGACAGTCTCGGTCGTTGTGTCTTTGTGCAAGACACTTCACCCGTTGCCTACTGGTGGTGGTCAGAGGGCCCGGTGGCGCCAGTGTCCGGCAGCCTCGCCTCTGTCAGTGCGTCCCAGCTGTGGCTACAATGTAGCTGCCATCACCAGTGTGTGGATATGTGTGTGAATGTGTGTGTGAATGGGTGAATGAGTGGATGTGTAAAGCGCTTTGGGGTCCTTAGGGACTAGTAAAGCGCTATATAAATACAGGCCACTTACCAGTTGTATCAAATTCTCTGGTTCGGCACACATGCCAGCCAGCTTTCCATCTGACTGCACACTCCTCTCATGTCTGACCTCACTATAGGAATGGACCACACCTCCAGCACAAAAAGTATTCAAAGTCTTCAACAGCTTCTGTGGCTGCAAATGAACAACACATTTTTCTTCTCACAGGATCCGTGGGACGCCTGCTGAACCTGATCCCAGCTTTGTCTCCCTAAAGAGTAACTGGTCTTCATATCGTCCAATTAATTTTAAAATCCTGAATTGTTAAAGTATTAATTTTAAATTTCAATTCAGGTTAGTTTTTTATGTGCGCAACGCAGATTTTCTGTGCGCAGAGACCCTGCCAGCAGTGCGCAATTGCGCACGTGCGCAGCTTAGAGGGAACATTGCCTCCCAGTCTCCTTTTTTGCTAGCACACATGGTGTCTGCATGCTGCAGCTCACAGTTAGCTCCACACATGGAGAAAATATCATTCAAAGAGTAGAAATAAGTGAGAAAGAAGATGGAGAATAAGGCAATAAGGCCCTAAAGGACTTTTTAGCACCTCCTGGATGTCAGCTCACGAGGTTTGTGTGTTTTATTTTCTGTAATTAAGGATTTTTGATTGATTGACACTACGTACAAGAGCGCATTTTGATGTGATGTTTTTGTTTTATTGTTTTGTCTGTGAGCAGTTCTCACGGGTTGCCAAGACCAGAATAAACCCTCTTCTATAACTACATCGTGCGTACGTCAATCCTTGAGGATGCTACAGTGTAACTGTTCATATAGAGTGTTATTAAGTTTATTGGTAATGCAATCATATGGCACACTGACTTCTGAGGAAATTTTAAATGGCACTCGCCATCAGAAAGGTTGCCTACCCCTGCTATAAACCATTGAATCAGATACCGAAGCAATTAGGTTCTAAATGAAGCTGAAAATGACGTCACTGATCACAAGACTCTGACCAAACGAATCAAGCTTCAACACGATGCTTCTGAAGCAAGCGGGCCATCACTACGAAAACTCATTTCAACTCTGATGTCTTCTTAAAGTCATTGCTTAGTAACATCTCGTATGATTTCAGATCCTTGCTGTTCCCCACCTGCCCTGTAGGTGGCCCCAGTGTGTTCACCCTGTTTCCAGTCCATCAGCACACCTGTTCCCTGCTTATTCTCCTACATGTACAGAAAGTCTGCACACTTAGTGGAAAATGACTTTAATTTAACCACAACACTACCAATGACCTTTACATCATTTCACTCATTTCATTCACAAAACAACATCTTCAAGAAAGATGTTGGTTCCACTTTAAAGCTTTGCTTTTGGGAAGGAATATTAGGAAGAAGGTTTGTTAGGAAAAAGTTCCCATTTTGATGGGATTTACGAACAAAGATACAGTAGAGTGCATCCCCTCACAGCTCGTGGGTTAGTGTTGCTTCTTTGTGTATTTGATAGTGATAGAGATATGAATCTCTATGGGAACATTTTGACCTGATCTTGTGCAACAAGACATGAAAACTCTTCAGCAATGTCATTATTCATGTTTGTAATATAATCTATTGTGTTTTTCACATATTTTATACTAGAGTGTTTATTGTCTGGCAACATAAGTCCAAATCTCACAAGGCTGGCCGGCATGATTGACAGTGGCTAGAGCCACGAGCAGTCAGACTTTGTTTATTGAGCACAGTATGGATAAAATAATTGAGAAGCTCACGGCTCTGCACCCAGAGATCTAGAGTTGGGACCAGTGATGGACATTAGAGCAACTGCAGAAGGGAATGCATTTCTTCGGCGTAAACATAACCTAAAAAAAATCACTATCTTCACGTGGCCTTCCCTCACCAGATGGAAGCTCCAAGGATGAAGCTGGAACAATTACCCCAGATTACAAGACTGGTTTGACTCTGCCCTATCCTTCTACTTCCTCAAGGTCACCTGCGTCAACTACGGGATTGTTGACTTTTGCCTAACTGCCTGAAAGGACACTCGGGAGTTGGATACACACACACACACACACACACACACACACACACACACACACACACACACACACACAAAGATTTACTCAGACACAGATATACAGTCACAATATACAGTAAGTTGTGAGATTTAATGAATGAATGAAAATCAGCTCGTCTATCTTGGCTAAATGTCAAACTGCATGAAAATGAGGAGAAGTGAAGTTATTACTATAACAACACACTTGGGCAATGTATTCATATTTGTTAATTTTAACTAACAACATAAATAACAGAACAAACATGGAACTTGCAAAGTTTCTCTATTTTCTGCCGGTGAACAGGGAGAAGGAGCTCGACGATTCCTTAGTTTGCACGATTTTTAGTAACATACAGTCTTTCAGTATCACAGAAGAGAAAAATAGTATGGAATTTGTTGCAAAATTAAATAAATAAGAAATGTTTGGTGAAAAAATATGACAGCAGTGTTAAATTTAAAAAAATGTTAAAAATCCTAGGAGAGACAAGGAGACAGCTAAGGTCCAGAAGGCTGCAGCAGTTTCTTTAAAATCTGACAGTTTGACATCTGAATAAGTTCTGTATCACAAGTACTGCATTTGCAAAATCCTGTAATAATTGTGCCTGTTTTTCTTCTTCTTCTATTTGTTTAACAGCTGTTGACAACCAACATAAAAGAGCATTACAGCCTCCTACTGTTCCAGAGTATGGGTCAGAAAGCGAGCTTACAATCTGTATCACAAAACAAAAACAAACAAACAACAAACCTACACTCTTTCATATCCTTCAAACCCCACCAGTTCCCTCACCTGTGCCCTACTCTGCAGTACTCCTCTCCACATCATAACTCTTGCATGGCAGTATTAGATGCTCTACCATCTCCTCCTCCTCCTGGCACACTCCACAAACTCCTCCTGTATTTGTATAGCACTTTACTAGTCCCTAAGGACCCCAAAGGATGACTTTATACATTCAGTCATCCACCCATTCACACACTGGTGATGGCAAGCTACATTGTAGCCACAGCCACCCTGAGGTGCACTGACAGAGGCGCCACCGGGCCCTCTGACCACCACCAATAGGCAAAGGGTGAAGCGTCTTGCCCAAGAACACAACAACCGAGCCGGGGCTCGAAACTGCAACCTTCCGATTACAAGGCAAACTCCCAACTCTTGAGCCACGATCGCCCTGATAACTCCTTAACAACCTGCCCCCAAACAATACCTTTTGCTTCAGATTTGCTGCTTTTAATTTCCATCTCAGTCTTATTTTTAGTCAGTGCTCCTTTAGCCAACCTATTCACCTTTTCATTTCCACTGATTCCTACATGAGCTGGCACCCAAAGAAAGTGAATACTGCCTCCACAACACCTCATTCTGCTTATATTCTCCAGAATGGTATACAACATACCCTGCCTTGTCTTTAAACAAAATGAATGCAAACTTGAAAGAGCAGCTGCCTGATTTTTGATCACTCTACCCATTTCAACGGTGCCTGTTTTTAAACAGCATGTCACTGCGAAATATGAGGGACAAAATTACATGGCATCTAGCAGCTGCTCCACCACTCCCCTGCAGCTGTGCAAATAACCACACCCTGTCACCACATTTAAATGAAGTTCAGGTGTGGATCCTGCTCATTGGTTGAATTGTTGGTTTCATCTCTGCTCTCAGTCTTTACAACGCAGGTAAAGATAGAAAGACTGGCTGGCTCTTTAGTCTGTAAACAGAGAAACTCACTGTTTACAGTATAAATATTTTTATTCCAAACAAAGTCACCAGTCTGGGTGTGGCTGTGTTTGATGTATTAGTTGTCTGCTCACACAAGCAGATACAACAAGGTTTCATGTTAACAAGTGAACTTTAATCTGGATCATCTTGCCTGAAGTCAGACTGATGAGGGTCAAAAAATTTACATTACAAGATACCAAAGATCTGTTTATACACAGACACAAATCTGTACAAGATCATGATCCAGTAAAACCGTCAGACTATTTTCACTTGTCAAGATGAAATGTTTTTACTTTCCATAAATCTTGTTTTATAAGTTGGAGAAACTGATTATGAGTCATAACAGGATACTGCTTGTTTCTGTATCATGACACAGATTATAGATGACCTCTGTTTTTTCTTATGCTTGTGATAAAGAAAAGAATCTGTGAAGTGAAACCAAAACCATTACATTTGAAGAGAGGCGATGTTAGCAGGCCCTTTTTAGCTGAGTGGAACAGAAATGTGTCCTGTTAGTGTCTGACTGTCACACTCTGCCTGCTACACAAAACCAAAAGAGAAGACGGACCAAGCAGGCAGAGTCGGAGTTTCATCACAGCTCACTCTGATTTGTTATATTCCAAAACATGTCAGAACTAAAATTAGGGGACATGAAGAAATAGATCCTAAAGTGCCTTTGAGCTGGTACGGGGAAAAGGACGAAATATATACAAGTGACTCACAGTTTTCTTAACAAAGCAGAACAGCAGTGAGAGCATCAGTTCAATGAAAAGCTGTCAGCATAAACAGCAACCTGACATCAAGTGATTTCCACACTGCTTTCTTCCTGTAAGCTGGCCACATCTTTGTGTCCACGCTTTATGAAACCAAGAGTGGGGACACTTCATGTCCCACAGCACAATAAAGTTGTGCTGTGGGACAGTTTGGACTGATGTTTCATATACATGCAGATTAAATTGCCCCATGTCTTTACAGATTAAATATTAAAGAATTCTCTCTGAAACAGTGTTAGTCAGTTACACACGCATCGTCTCCTGTTAAAAGTCAGGTACAAATTATTTTACTGCCGTATCCAACACAGTGGTTAGTTAGAGAATGAGCTCCACTCATCTTTACTGTCAGCTATGTTTGTTTCTCACAGTTTTTTACTTTTACTCCCTACATGTTTAAACAAATATCTGTACTTTCTTACATTTTCAGAAAGGCTTGTTAAGTTTAGTTTGACACATTTAAGGATGGGTGGTTATTTCATGTCCCTGCAAGCCTTCACACATCAAACAGATCCGTGTTTCTGATCCTAAACAGAAACACTTGAAAGTCAGTTCCAGCACAGGTGTCCATAAGTTGTGGAGCGGTACTTCAGCCTTTAACCAGAGATGCTAAAGAGGAGCAAGCATAAAGGAACTTATGTTTTTTAAGTATCAGGTGATTTGAAATGTAGCGTTACTATGAGCTCAAAAGACACCAACAGACACACAAAATGTTTGTGTGCAGTTTGTCTCAAATGTCCTGTATTTGATAGGAGAGAAAAAACAAAGAGAGCTAACTTCACTCAGAGATGGAGAAAGATAAGAAAGACAGGGAGAGGAAGAAGAGAGCTTAGATTTAAAGGTTACATGTATGTCCTCATGTTTTTAATTTAATCCAATTAAATTTTCAATTTAATTCAGTTTTATTTGTACAGCACCAACTCTTATTTTTTGAAATCCTGCCATTGAGCTGATGAATCAAGCATTAGCAATTTGTGAAATGAGCAAGAGCATGAAGCTTCTTATGCAGCACTTGTAAGGAGCACATGCTGACTGAACAGACCTAAACTTACCAGCACACAGTACAGATCAAACTGGCCAACGGCTGCTTGAGCTGTTATGAAGTTTTAGTAAGGCCCTTTGTGTCATGGTCCTGGATCTATGACCCAGAGTTTGTGGTTTCTGGTTTAATATATATTCTGTGATTTAGTATTATTCATGGTTCTCTCCTTAGTCAACATTCCATGTGTACTCTGTCATGTCTCCGAAGAATTTTAAGGTTCTGTCTATATTTGTATTCATCTGTTTCTCAGTCATTGTCTTGCTCCCATGTTTCCTTGTCCTCAGTCCATGTCTTAGTGTGTCTCATGTGTCCTGTTTTCCCTTGTCCTGTGTTCAGAGCATTTAGTTTTGGTTCCTCCATGTCTGATTACGTCTGATTAGTTCCAGCTGTGTTCCCCTCCTGTTTCCCACCCCCTCATATCCTCTGTGTATTTGGTCTTCTGCCTATTGGTGAGCTGTCTCATGTTGCTGTGTGTTTCCTGATGTGTCTTGGTTTCCTTGTGTTTTCTCATCTCTTCTACATCGCTGAAGAAGTGGATGGATTTTTTTTCACATCACTACGGTGGAATCTCTCCACCTCCACGTCACTGCAGTATCAGCAGCTGAACCCTGAGTCCTGTTTGCCTGTTGGCTGAAAAGCTGCAGCCAGGGTTCAAAGAAAGCAGTAATCAGCTCTGACATTCCTGTCACAGTGTATTTCTTAGCTTTTTCCCTCTAATGTCTCGTGAAGGACCCCACTTTCACCATCACACAGCTCTGCCCTGGCACCTTTGTGTTTAAGGCTCAGTTAAAATGAAAAAAGGGAGAGAGAAAGCTCTCAGGAGGCCAGAAGGTCCCTGAATGCAATAAATTGATCAAGTGTTTGGAGCTTGGTGACTTTGTTCTGTTTTCATTCTATACACAAGAAGATGAGCCCTTTTCTCATTTTCTTGATTTTAGTTCTCATTTCAGTTTATGAGTCTCATATTTGAAGCTACGTCTACTCAATGATGGGAGAGAAACAATGAATATATTTAATATTGAACTTGAACAAATGTACGGAAAAGCACAATTTTGAACAAAATCAAAAAAATTAAAAGAATAGAAATGGAAAAGAGATGGGAGGGAAGCTTTCAGACATAAAAATCTGTTGTTCACCAACTTTAAGGATGTTTTTTGAAATGAAGCTGAGTGCTGCTCTGCTCAGCCTCTCCCACCTGTCTTGCTTCAGGTGTAGTCCCACCTCCTTCCAGGAAGCAGCTCACCTGAATGTTCATGTTTGGTGTCCAGGTGTGGAGTGGATCTTGTTGTTTGCGTGTCTCTGTGAAAAGAAACTGTAAGTTTGCTTTGTTTCCTCCTTTAACAGTTTGTGTTTAGGAACTTTACTGTTTGTTCAGCTCATGTTTGATTTCTTCACACAACAAACTGTCTTTTTTATTTCCGGTCTCTCTCTCTTTAAAGTCAGTGTGTAATGTTTTCCTGGCTAACATCAGCTGTGTGCAGCTGAGTTCCAGCACAAATCTGCCGCTCCATAGTTCACGGTAACGGACTCACAGCTGGACCAAAGAGGCCGAGTTTGTCAGCCGCTCTGAGCTACGTTCGTGTTTGTGTACTTATAGTTTGTACTCTGTGAGTTCCATCAATAGTTCACACAGAGTCCACAGAGACACAGCGTACATGATGACATCACAGCTCAGCTGCATTGTTTTTATCGCCTTTACCTCCTTTACTGTCACTGTAATTAATATCACACCTGCAGAGCTCTTAAAGACACAAGGGGGAGGCTATTAAAAGAAAATATAGATTTTTGAGCACTTTGACAAAAAAAAATGTAGAAGAAAAATTCTGTCAACAAAAAAGAGCATTAATGAGAAATAGAGGAAAATTACATAAACATTTTACTAATGTTTTTATTAGAATGAATTAAAAAGGTGGAAGAAAGAACTGTGCACCACTGTACTGAAATTATTTTTGTCTAGGCGGAGCAGGGCAGACTCAAGCGCAGACTGCAAATCACAAGAAACAGTTCTTTATTTTCACAACTGCTAGTGTGTTATGTACTACACTTAAGCTGCTAAACTCTACAGATTCTGGGAAACTGTCTAAGGGCCTGGGAGTCTATATACAAGGACAAGGTTTTTAATACTGAGAAAAGCATAAAGAGAACTCAAAATATTGCAAAGGCCAGGATTACACTGACGCGTGTTACACAATAGTCCAGAGAAGATTACAGACAGGATGATGACTCACAGATGAGTTATTACTTGCAGGTGCCACGACCAAAAGTGGGAGCCTGCGATGAGCTCCACCTAGGTAGAGTGTTGCGAGCAGGGAGGAGAGAGAGAAACCAAATCAAAAACACATGCAGCCTCACAGGGCTGACCGGGCAGACACAGGGACCGTGACAGATTGAATACACAGTGCCTTGACAAAAGTATTCATACCCCTTTGAACCTTTACACATTTTGTCTCCTTGCAACCACAAACTTAAATGATTTTGTTGAGATTTCCTGTCAACCACCACAAAGTAGCACATAATTGAAGTGGTATGAAAGTGATACATGGGTTTCAAAATGTTAAGCAAATAAAAATCAGAAAAGTGTGTCATACAATGCAATAGTATTGCATATACATACATATAACAGCAAAGTACATAAAATAGTAGATATGGTGTATAAAGACTGTTATCTCATTCTGCTGTTTAGCTCTAGCTGCCTTTATGATTTAATGATTTTATGATTAAATATGTTCTCCTAATATCCAATAAAGTGACAGCCTGCTTTCAGTTCATCCTTTTTTCCTCAAACTGTTTGAATTCAGTCTGTCAGGGAAACATGACAGAAACATGGAGGTGTGTTCATGACAGCGTTTGATTCCTGATGTCATAGGAACATAGATTATTCAGCAGAGCTGATGTGGGACTGAGATTTGCATCAATGTGACGTCACCGATTGTTTGCGGTTTACCTTTTAGACTGACATCCACAAGAGGATCATGATGGAGGAAGAGGAGAACAGAGCAGAGTGCGGTGAACCTACACCAACGAGGTCAGAGAACTAAACTCACCGAGTTAACAGTATATCTGTGGGGAAAGTCTGTACTGAGCGGGTTCCATGTTTGTCTTTTAAGAACAGAGCTGCTCGGTCTCTGATTCTCATGTCTTTGTGTTTGATCTGTTAAACAGTCTGAGAGGTCACAAAGAGACCCAGGGTAATTTCTAAGAAGCTAAAGCCTGGATCATACTAGATGCTGTTAATGAAACCTCCATCAGGACAACACTGAGCAAACGGTGGTGTTCATGGAAATCAATAAATTAAATTCAGTGCAACTGTATATTATATTACCAAAAGTAACATAGTAAGTTTTTTCTTTAAAACTATGTAAATCTTTAATCAAATTTACTTTTGGAAAAGTTGTGATTAGTTTGGTTAAATTTGGACAATCCCACTTATTAAGGACCACACCTACAGAGCACGCTGTGAGGTGTGGTGGAATTTTTTTGTTTGTTTGTTTGTTTGGGGGTTTTTATTACTATTATTTGTTTGTCAAATGTCAAGGGGGCAATAGGAAGGTTTAGAATGTTTTTGGGGTTTTTTTTTTTATCACTTTTTGAGGTTTTGGAATCAGATTAGGTTAATTTTTGTTTATGTTTAAGATAAAAAATAAACACCATATATTTTTCAAAGATTTAATTCAGAAGTGAGTTCTGAAACAATCCATCCATTTCCACCCACAACCTTTCCTTGGACCATTTTCTTTTTTGGAACTTAAAAGGCCATGACATTTAATTTAAAAAAATCATTTGAATTGGATGTCACCTTGGAAGTTGGGGGATCTTGGAAGACTGGATGGTTGGACTTGGATGATTGGATCGTCACAGAATTGGCTGAAAGAGGATGCACAAAGTTCACCCAGTAATATTAGTAAAGCCTATAGTCTAAGCCAGTAAAATCTCCCAAGCAGCTTTAATGGTGCTAATTGAAGCTGAGGTGGAAAGAATCACTTTGAAGACAAAGTTGGACGCATTGCAAGAAACATATGCGCCCAAACTGGAAGAAGTTCAGTTTAAAGCAGCATTGGCTTTAAGAACTTAGTTGGTTATGGTCGATGCAAAAATGCTAATTTTCACTTCTGTTCAGGATCAGCAGAGTCTGGATTCCAGGGCTTTATTATTTAGAACCATTTACCACAGTCCACTGAGGATTTTAGTGAGAAGGTGCATGCACATGAGTCCACAGAAGCTTATGTTGAAGCAAAAAAGCAGCTTGAGTTAAACTTTGATAACAGAGCAAAAATAAAATCTGCATTTATAGATAAGGCTCTGAATTGGTCAGTTTTAAAATCTGGTGGTGCTTCAGCATTATGAGCTTACACATTCTTTTTGAGAAGCTACTTTAACACAATGGATGAAGCCGGGTTTACTGATGAGATGGGAAATTCAACCAATATCAGGATTTTGTTTCAAAGTTACCTTTTAGACCAGGGGCCGGCAACCCTAGGTACGCATGCTACAGTTGGCCGTGACATCAGGGTTAACTGATGGCATTTGCTCGGTGGCCCGATGATTTATTTGGCCGTTGTGTAAAAATAACTCAGTTGTTTGGTGGTGGCATCGCGGAGCTTCCACAGATTCAGTAAAATTAACAAGTGGTGGAGCCCAGCAGGTGGATGAGGGAGATAGGAGGCAGGATGAGGAGAGACCCGAGGCAGCTGCCGGTCCGAGCGTCAGGTGAACTGAACTTCAGGTAACAAGTTATGACCTGCAGTCTATCTGGGTCAGATATAAACTACATTTAGGTGTCGTTTATTTTCGTTGTGCTGACTTTTTACAGTCAGTTACAATAACTCGCGTGCTAGCTAGCATGATGGAGTTTCTATGCAGCTGGGTGGGTGCTTTTATGTTACTGATGTTGAACTTTATTTAATTCATAAGGTTAGCTAGTAGAGTTGCCAACCGTCCCGTAATAAGACGGAATCCTCCCGAATTCAGAGAAATTATTATGTGTTTTGTGTTGAGCTGAGAGGGGACACAGTTTGTCCCGGACTTCAGCTAGAATGAAAAAGACACAAAGGTGGAGTTATTCTGCGTCTTTGCTGCACAGCTGCCTCTTCTTCTCTCATTCTTTCCCCTGTTGCTTTAATCATGAAACTGATCAATGATCAGCTGATTGGCTTTTCTCTCTTGTTTGTTTATCGCCTACTTCGAGCCAGAAAGAGGAAACCAGCAGATGTCGCACTAAACAACAGCAGCAAGTTTTAAGCTTGATCAGCTGTTGTTAGAATTTATTTAATATTAATTTCTAGTATCAGCTGATGTTTGCTGGAGCCACAGCTGTAAAAAGTGCTGGTCATGATATTGGTTTGTATATCTGGTGAGAGGGAAACATGAAGATGAAACCAGGAGATGTCCTTACTGAATCATCAGAGCTGAACAGGTGATGGAGAAACAGGTTTACCTCTTAGGTGACATGAATGAGTTGAAGGGAAGTTATGAACTGTTTCTGAGAGACAAATAACACCAAGAACATTTTTTAAGTAGCTGACAGCTGGTAACTGTGCAGGGGCGGGTCTAGCTAAGTTTTGCCAGGGGGGCCAGGTGGGGCATTAACAGGGAAAGGGGGGCACAAAGAAATACTTTCTTATTTTCATTTAAAATGTCTGGAAGCTTACAACCAAAGCTTTTATCTGATGTAAAATGTATAGAAATCATATATATACCAACAAGACTGTACATCACTGTCACAACAGCGTTTGTTTTCATTCAAAGGCTTTATGGCTTTAATATCTGGTGGGCCGGTCTTTAGTCAAAATGCCCGGGCTGTTTTTTTGTCCCAGTCCAGCCCTGGGCACGACATGCAGTGAATTAATCTGAGAAGGTGCATCAAAAAATAAATGGCCACACCAGCGGTGCACATCGCAAATCAGCTCGCATAGACACATTAGTTGTGCCGCTTCTTAATGACGGTATCTTAGCTAACAACCCCAACTACCAAATTCAACTTGTAATTGGCTAAAAATAACTTAGCCTACTGGTAAGAGGGACGTTATTAGCTTTCCACATTCTGACACTTCAAAAGCTTCAGGAGCTTTCTGCTCAGCACAGCATCAGCACCACGGAAATACACGGATACATCCGTAGACTCGAGACAACACAATGCATTTTTGGGACTTTCAGGTGTATGGACCAATGTTTTATTTTCTGATCAAACCAGAAATCTTTAATGAGCAGCTAGATTTGTCTCGCATTAATGTGCTGAGTTAATGCCAGTGTTGCCAGTTGCAACATCGGAGCAGCTGGAATCCACAGCTGTGCGTGTTCATGGAGCTTGCATTTTCAATTGCTGGACATCACTACCTGACAAGTTTAACTGTGTTCAGAACATTGCAGAGGCCTTATTGACAGTACTTGGCTCTACATATCTGTGTGAACAGATTTTCTCTCACATGAGTGTCCTCAGGTAGCCGTCTGAATGCTGGACACTCGGAGACCTGTGTGTCTGAGTGGGAGACCAGAGATCATATTAACATGTGTGTCTCTGTATTAACAGACATGCCATATTGGCTTAGTTTATTTTTCGTATCATTCTTGTGAGTAGACCATAAATAGCATTTGTATTTTTTGTTGTACAGTCCATTTTCTGTTATGGATAAAAAGTGTCTTTTTTTGTTTCAAAATAGCTGATAACTATTCGCTGAGAGCTGCCAACATCTGCGAACAAATATGATTCTATAAAGTGGTTCTATATAGTGTGTAAATGTTAATATAGAGCGTTATTAAATTTATTGCTAATGCAATCATATGGCACACTGACCTCTGAGGAAATTTTAAATGGCACTCGCCATCAGAAAGGTTGCCTACCCCTGGTCTACACTCTCCCCGTTGTCCCGCAGGGTGTTAGAGATGATAGGACAGATTAGGGCTGTGCGATATAACGAAATATACCGGATGACGATATAAAAACGTCTATCGTTTCCTATCACGCTATCGTTTGTTTCATGGTGTCGTAAAATAAACTGTTTACAGCAATATTTTTTTCATCATTTTGATGGTCACTGTAGTGGCTATATTAATTTTTTAAAGTTCTCTCTTTCTCTTATATTTTATATAACCACACTATGGACGGACAAGCACCTGTTTTTACGTGTTGTCGTTAGCAGCAATGATGGTAAAACCATCACATGGCTCCGCTGTCCGCTTGTTTGTTTTCCACGTAAACCTTTCACAATAAAGCTCAAGATCCTGTTGAGACTTTTCAAAATAAACTGAATCACGGGAAAGAGTATGCAGTGTTTATGGATGAGAAGCAAAAAAGAGCCGTCAGGTGCTAAAAAATAAACCTTAGACTCAAACTTTGAAAGAAAATGGTGGCCGTTACAACTTATGTCTAAAAATGTATAGTTTCATGCATCGGAGAAAACACTCGACTCCAGGTAAAGGACACTCAGCTGGAAACACTTCACGCAAGGTGAGTTACCCGAGATACACAGAATTTACAGAAAATGTTACATTTTTATGATTTATATCGTTGTCAGGACGATAAATGTCTTATATCGGGATATGAGATTTTGGTCATATCGCACAGCCCTAGGAAAGATGTTGTTAGTTATATGTATAGTTTATTTGGCAATACTGAAGCTTAAATAATTCTACGCTACCATTCTCTTTTTTTTTTTGCCAAATCTCCGGCGTCTGACGTCACCTACAACATGGGTCGCTTAACTTTTCCCGTCACTTACCTCTGTACTTTCACTTTTGATAGTTTTTTATGACTGTTGTTTTGGGTTTCCCAGGGTTTAGTTGTGTTCCCTCTGTTTGGTGTATCCCCTTAGTGTAGTAGGTCTCTGAGTCTGTGTCATTACGTGTATGTGTTTCCATTTTTACTTTGAAGGTCTCCGTCTTATGTCAGTGTGTTCCGTTTACATTTCCCCTGCCTCATTTGTATACTTTGGTCTTTAAATGTGCCATACAAATAAATATGATATGATATTACATAGGCAAACTTAATTATTACATCTGAGAACAATGTGGATAAACAAGTGCTCATGGAGACTTATTTTATAAATCTGGATAATAGTCTAGATCAGATCTCACTGACAGACTGGACATTATGGAACCCTTAATGTGACACCATCTTCCCTCCTTATCTGCAGATTAAAACTAAACAAAGATAGTTATTAAAAGTCTGCAGGTCTGCGAGAGAATGAATCATTGTGTCTTGTCAAACACAGTAAGAAGCTGAAGCACAGACGCGAAGAGTAGATGTTCATCAGATTATGATGTCACTCTTTTTGTCTTCATACATTCATACTGTGTTTATGATGCAGATTTTCTTCTTTTATAATAACACATTTTATTTTCTATAATCAAAGACAGACTAGTTCGGAATTCTCAGAAACTCACTGTGAAGTTATCGCCCCATCTCTGTCCAGCCCCTCCCATCTAACAGACCTGGACATGAGCGGAAACACCCTGCAGGATTCAGCAGTGAAGCTTCTGTGTGCTGGACTGGAGAATCCAAACTGTCGACTGGAAACTCTAAGGTGATTTCACTAATTGCAGCTCTTATCTTTATTTATATTTCATATCTTTGATTGAATTCTTTAGTTCATAATTGTTCGGGAAATGTCTGAAGACATATGTGAAGAATTTTGAGTGCTTAAAGTCTTTCCAAATGACTGAACAACAGTTTTTCCTTTCGACTTCAAAAAGAAGTCACAGACTTGAGCAGGGTTTATTTAAAGGCTGACAGTGGAGTGGTGATAGGGAGATGTTTGACAATCAGTACATTCACATTACAGCTGATGAAAGAATCTGTGTATATGATTAAACAGCTGATTGCTCACAGCTTGTGCACTGTTGGATCACGAGATGTTCATTTGGCTGAAATCTGTAAGTCATGATGCAGCCTCAGAATGGACCGAGTTCCCCAGATCACTGCAGCATCCTTAGCATGGAGGTTTCTTCCTCAGTCTTGGAGCCCCTAAAGGGTCCATCCACACCACCAGAGTCTTCTCCCTCGCCTTTCTCTTTGTCCTTGTACTTCAGTGGCTGTGCTGTGTCTGTTTGTGCAGTGTTGCTCTCCCATGGAAGTGCTAATGTCCCTGCCTTGAATAAGGTGCTGGTCTTTCTTCAGGTGGAAAAGCATCCTTCACTGACCAAATGAACAAAGGTCTAGAGCAGGGGTCCCCAATCCCAGTCCACGAGGGCCTGCAGGTTTTAGGTGTCCTTGATCCATCACAGCTGATTTAAATGGATAAATTACCTTCTCAACATGTCTTGAAATTCTCCAGAGGCCTGGTAATGAACTAATCATGTGATTCAGGTGTGATGACCCAGGGTGAGATCTAAAACCTGCAGGGACACCGGCCCTCGTGGACTGGGATTGGGGACCCCTGCTCTAGAGTTTGATCCCTTCTAGTATGACAGGAAACATGCTGATTAGAGTTTCAAAGTGTCTTTGCAAGCAGAAATTTGTCAAATGAGCCAGTATACCTAAGCGGTATAAGCAATCACCCCACATCAGTATTTAAAGGCTATACTGAGTCCTGAGTGTTGTTGTTGTTGCTTTTACTGTGCGTTTGCGAGCTGCAAAGCTGCAGCCATTTGTATGTAGCAGCAACTGTAATAATAAAAGTTTGCTGGAAAGCATGCGTACATGGTCCAGTCTATCATGCATCTATTACTCAAACTTGTAGTGAAGAGAAGTTGATCATCAGTGACACTGTCTTTAAAATACTCCTGTTAGAAATGTACAAGTTTAATATGAAAAATTATTTTCTCTTGTGTTATTTTCAAGCTGCTTCCTGTTGGTTGTTTGGAGTTTCCATTTTCTAAACTATAACATTTTGAACGTTCTTCAGCTCTGGACTGATTATGAAACACTGAATGACTTCAAGCACAGACTTTGTCTAATAAACTTAAAACTTTAATTATTTATACAGATTGGTGAGCTGTGGTCTATCAGAGATCAGCTGTGATTATCTGGCAGCAGCACTAAAGTCCAACCCCTCCCATCTGAGAGAGCTGGACCTGAGGTTGAACAACAAGCTGCTAGATTCAAGAGTGAAGCAGCTGTGTGGTTTTCTGGAGAGTCCAGGATGTGGACTTGAAACTCTGAGGTCAGTCTCCATGTTTTAGTTGTGGTGAGATGAATATTATGTGAAAGTTGTGCTTACACTAAACTGCAGACATAAGACTGATATTATACTGATCTACACTGAGGAGCTTCATGGTAAAGTCGGTTTTCTTCTTTTCTGAGTTAGTCCATTGACTATAGCAGAAAAATGTTCACATTTCAAGCACTTATACTCAATGCGTGGCCGTGGCCCTCCACAGGGCGCCAACCGGCCTGCAGAGCTTTCCTAATTCAAAATGAGGGGACCCTGACTAACTGTGTACCATTCTTCCTCACAGTTCTAGGTATCAGACACAACAATGAATAATCCACAGTGGACTTTCTTTAGCAGGTCAAAGGTCACGACACACAGCAATCTGTGAAAGTGAAAGAGATTGGAGCAGGAATCATTGCACATTTGCAAACTCACACTGCTGCATGGCATGCTGGGCAATAGTAATGTTAAACTGGGACTTGTCTCTGCTGAAGTTTGTGTTGATCATTATAAATTGGAGATAAGGAGCTAATTAATGTGCAATCAAAATTTGTCCGGGAGTTGGGTTTCCTTCTATCCACCTCAGTGTGTTGAGGAAGCTGCCACCACTGCTCTGTGAAATAAATAAAGTTATCATTGGATTCCAAGGTTGTTCAACATCAGCAGGTTAACCTTAAGCAGATGGTTCAGCATGTCTCAGGGTAATTGTGTGATCACAGTCCACTACCTCTAGCTGGTATGTTATTCACCGAATTGTTACGACCCCCTCTGCTAGGCGACAGGAGGAGAGTAACATACACAAGACCCACAGGAAAACTGAGTAAAGTTAAAGGTTTTATTGCAAACTTTAAACAGAAACCCGACAGGGTTGTTCAGCAGACCATTGGGCAAACAATTAACAAAAGGAAAAAAAAGTCAAGATTAAAAGCTAAGGGTTAACTTGGGCAGACCGGCATCACAAAGCTCTACTAAAACCAAGTTCAACAGTATACCGAGTTTAACAAACAAAATCCAAAACTGCAAACAGGTTTAGCAAACAAAGTTCAAAAGCAAGGCAGAAGAGGAGGACACTGCATGTTCATTTCTGAGCAGCAGTCCCAGTAGTGCTGCTTCTTCTTCTTCCTCCAGTTTAACAGCAGCTTGCATCCATCGAAGATGCATTACTGCCACCGTCTGGTGTTACTTAGCCAATCAACCACCTTTTCAAACGTGACTCCCCCCCCCACACCCATATCATTCTCCGGTGGTTACCATACCTTCTGCAGTTAATAAATACATGTTCAATTGTTTACATAACACCACACCAATTACATATCCCCATTAACCCTTTAAAGCCGGTCGGAGCAGGCACGCTCCATTTTGCGTAACTATTTTTAAATCCCGGTATCACTGCAACCACGTAAGCTAGCGCAATCATTTTTTTTGCATATGAAACCGGAGGAGTTGTACTTGCATCTTAAGCCATCAGCTTGTCCTAGGTCACAGTTTCCTTCCACATACTGTATTACTGGAACATCTAGAGAGCTGGGCCGGACTCTCTGGTACAGCACTCGACTGGTTCAAGTCCTACCTTAAGAACAGGAACGTCTATGTGTCAATTAGCCAATTTTCATCACAAAATATAGAAATCACATGCGGGGTCCCCCAGGGTTCCATCCTAGGGCCCCTCTTATTTAGCATTTACATGCTCCCGTTAAGCCAGATTATAACCACCAATAATATTATGCACAATTATGTAGACGATACTTAACTTTATATCTCAATGTCACCAGGTCATGTTGAACCTATCCAAACTCTTAATAAATGCATTGAGCAAATTAATTACTGGATGTCTCATAATTTCCTTCAACTGAACAATAACAAAACTGAAGTACTTATCTTTGGACCCAAAAAAGATCGATTAAATATCAGTAATCAGCTCAAACTGGTCCAACTAGAAACTACCGACCAGGCCAGAAATTTAGGTGTAATAATGGACTCAGACCTGAACCTCCAGGGCCACATAAAAGTTATAACAAAGTCAGCCTTCTATCACCTGAGGAACATTTCTAGGACTAAAGGACTTATGACACAAGGAGACCTAGAAAAACTCATGCATGCATTTATCTCTAGCTGCCTTGATTACTGTAACACAGTTTTACCCAAAAAATCAATTAGACAACTGCAGCTGATTCAGAACGCTGCTGCTCGTGTTCTCACTAGAACCAAGAAAATAGAGCACATTACTCTAGTTTTACAGTCACTACACTGGCTCCCTGTAGCTCAGAGAATAGACTTTATAGTGCTTTTATTAGTTTATAAATCCTTGAATGGGTTAGCACCAGAGTGCATTAGGATTCTGCTATCATGGTACAAACCATCCAGATCAGTTAGGTCCTCTAGATCTCCTCTATCAACCGTCCCTAGAACCAGAACTAAACATGGAGATGCAGCTTTTAGTTTCTATGCTCCTCACATCTGGAATACACTATCAGGAGAATGCAAAGCTGCAGAGACACTGAACTCTTTTAAGTCTAAAATTAAAACTTACTTATTTAGACTTGCTTATGAGTAACTGATCCTATTATGGCTCTCTATTTGCGAATGCTTTCTTGTAAATGTTTTCTTGTATTTTACTTTTATAGTGTTTTGTTTTATCTTTTATGTTTTATTTTAATCATGTAAAGCACCTTGAATTGCTTTGTGCTGAAAGTGTGCTATACAAAAAAAATTTGCGTCACCTTGCCTTGCCTTCCCTTAAGATAGGAAAAAAGTAGTAAACATGATTTAAATTCCTATATTATAGACTGAATTATGGATCAACTTATGTAATGAGGGGTCTCCAGATGTGACACAGACTGTGGACAGAGAGATCACTGACAGCAGTAATACCTCAGATATATTCCATCAGGGCCAAATTAGCAGCACAGAGGGAGTGTGGGTTGGCCCTGATCTCAGTACTGCTGAAATTAACATCCAGGTTAAAGATGACATGAAAATTTGGGGTCTCTGAATCAATGGGAAATACTGCTGTGAGTCAAACAGGTCCAAGAAGGAAAGTGAAGGGAAAGACGAAGTCTGGAGATGAGCGAACAAAAACCCTGATTGCGAAGTTGGTGTGAAGATTGTTCAAAGTCACACTGTGCCCAGACTACATTCTTATCAGCTGTTTCATGTGTTTGAGTGAATCTGTGACTGAACTGTAATAGTGTTCAAAAGTAAATGTGAGGAGGAAATAAATGAAAACAAAGTGTGATTAATGATGAAGAATGAGAAGAAGCTGAGACTCAGCTGTCATGCTGCTAATGTTTCTCAGGACCAGCTGTACATGTTGCATTTACCGTAAAGAAACTGGAAATCTGTGTGGAGCTGAGCCAGGGGAATTCTGAGGATCAGCAATAATCTCATGCAGCATAAACTCAACCATGTTTTAATATGTGTTGATATAGATGTGACTGGATCATATTCTGACTTTAGATATCCAAATATGGTTGACTTTAAACAACAGGATTATCTTGCTGATTAAAGTCCTTAAGATGGCGCAGGTGAGGTCGGCTGCCGTACTGGATGCTCTGCCCCAACTTTTTCACTTTTTTTCTTTTTTCGTCACTTTTTCCTATATCTGCCATAATTTTGCATGGGCATCATGCAAAACACACAAATTCGCTACAGTAGAGACACCCTGGTTTCTATTGGTCTACAATACACAAACATTTCACCATGGAGATCCTGAGAGAGAACAAAGGACGCAACCCTAAGCGACGGCCTCGAGGGAAACGAGCTGGCATCAGGAACAGGCTACGGGCTCGCGCACACCGCGCACCCATGCCCAGTATCCTGCTAGCCAATGTTCAATCCATCGAGAACAAGCTTGATGACCTCAGAGCCAGAATTAAGTTCCAGAGAGACATTCGGGACTGCAACCTCCTCTGCTTCACCGAGACTTGGCTGAACCCAGCAATACCAGACCACGCCGTGCAGCCGGCGGGGTTCTTTTCGGTTTACCACATGGACAGGACAATGCAGTTGGGGAAGAAAAGAGGTGGTGGAGTGTGTTTGATGGTGAACAACAGATGGTGCGACAGCACAAACATCTCCCCACACACATGCTCTTGCTCGCCAATCTGGAACTTTTGATCGTTAAATGTCGCCCTTTCTATCTCCCTCGGGAATTCACTGCGGTCATTGCCTGCACTGTTTACATTCCGCCTCACGCGGACTCAGACACTTCCTTATGTGAGCTGCATGAGGTTCTCACATCAACAAACACTTCAACAAGATGCCACACTCATTGTTATGGGAGATTTTAACAGATTAAATCTCAAACGGACATTTCACAACCTTCACCAGCACATCAACTGCCTCACCCGGAGCACTAGGACATTAGACCACTGCACCCCATTCAAGAACTGTTACAAGGCTCAGCCCCTGCCGGCATTTGGAAAATCTGACCATGCCGCCATCTTCCTCATGCCTGCTTACAAACAAAGGTTAAAGCAGCAACCACCAATCATGAGGGAGGTCGCTCGCTGGACGGACCAATCAGTGTCCGCGCTGCAGGACGCACTGGATGACGCAGACTGGGACATGTTTCGGCGCAGCTCTGATGACATCAACATGTTTACAGAAGCGGTTATGGGATTCATCGGGAAACCACCAGAAAGATCTATCATCAGAACTTTTCCCAACCAGAAGCCGTGGGTGGATAAAAACATCCGCGACGCTCTGAGATCACGCACCGCTGCCTACAATGAAGGGCTCGTCTCCAGTAATATGGACCTATACAAGGCTGAGTCTTACAACGTGCGCAGTGCAGTCAGCAAAGCGGAGCTACGGGGAAAAACTAGAGTCACAGCTATGTCAGTGTGACTCTAGGAGCCTGTGGAAAGGACTGCGGACAATAACGGACTATAAACGACCAGCTTCTTCAATGATGAATGCTGACGCTTCACTGGCTGATGAGCTGAACACGTTTTATGCTCGCTTTGACGCGGCAGCAATTAAAACTACAAACAGCTGCACGCGCTCGGAGTACACCAGTGAAGAAAATGCATTCGTCATCACAGAGCATGCCATGAGGAACACCTTCAGGAGGGTGAACACCAGGAAGGCAGCAGGACCTGATTCAATCCCTGGCCGGGTCCTGAGAGCCTGCACTGACCAGCTAGCACCGGTGTTCACGGAGATCTTCAACCTGTCCCTGGCCCAAGCTGTGGTTCCCACGTGCTTCAAACAGTCCATTATTGTTCCAAAGAAACAACAGCCCGCTTGCCACAATGACTACCGTCCAGTAGCACTGACTTCAATTGTAATGAAGTGTTTTGAAAGACTGATGAGAGATCACATCACTTCTTCACTTCCTGCTACCATCGACTCACTTCAGTTTGCTTACCGGACTAATCGTTCCACAGACGATGCCATATCTCACCTGCTCCACACATCCCTGAGTCACCTGGACACTGGAAGAGGGAAATATGTTAGGATGCTGTTCGTGGACTACAGTTCAGCATTCAACACAATAATTCCCTCTAAGCTTTTCACCAAGTTGACGGATCTAGGACTCAGCTCATCACTGTGTCAGTGGATCCTCAACTTCCTCACAGACAGACCCCAATCAGTGAAGGTGGGAAAACAAGTCTCCATCTCACTCAGCACTGGAGTGCCTCAGGGCTGTGTTCTAAGTGTTCTAGTAACATTGTGAGGAACCTTGGAGTCATCTTTATACAGGATATGTCCTTCAATGCACATATTAAACACATATGTAAGACTGCTTTCTTCCATTTGCACAATATCTCTGAAATTCAAAATATCCTGTCTCAGAGTGACATAGTGATGCACAAATCATGAACGAATCGTTCACTGCTCGAGAATCACTTTACTGACTCATGAATCATGATTGACAAGCCCAACTGACTCACTGACTCATCCCTGTTGCTGTTAGCAAACTAATTCCATTAGTAGAAATATATCTACCTTATAATTAAAATTGTGGGGAAAATACCAACAGCCAGTTTTTTAACAAAAACATTTCTGCCCTGAACTGGAAGAAAAAACCCTGTGCACACATCAAGACAATAGCTGCTTTCTCTGCTAACATGCTCACAGCACATTTTAGCTACTCACCCCCTCCCTCCTGTGCTGAATCATAGCATAAACAAATCACTTATTATTACTTATTTTTCCTAGAGTAAAAGTAGAATGGGAGGCAGAGCCTCCAGTTTTCAGAGCTCTCATCTATTGAATCAGCTTCCAGTTTGATACAGGAGACGGACATTATATCTACTTTTAAGATTAGGCATTTTGCAAAAGCATTTAAATTAGGGTTGGATTAGGTGACCCTTAATCTTCCCTTAGTTATGCTGCACTAGGTGTGGGCTGCAGGGAGATTCCCATGATGCGCTGTTTCGTCTTCAGTCACCTTTCTCTCTCACGATTTGTTAATAGACCTCTCTGCAGGGAATCACACTTGTTATTATTTCTGTGGCTCTCTTCAACCACATGTATTTTGTCCTGTCTTCCTTCTTTTACACCAGCTGGTCACGGTAGATGGCCGCCCCTCCCTGAGCCTGGTTCTGCTGGAGATTTCTAGCTGTTAAAAGGGAGTTTTTCCTTCTTGCTGGCATCAAAGTACTTGCTCATAGGGGGTCATCAGAATCAGAATCAGAATCAGAATACTTTATTGATCCCTGGGGGAAATTATTTTTTGTTACAGTGCTCCATTTTAAACCAACATTAAGACAAGACAGACAATACACTAACTAAGAATAGTACAATAAGAATAGTCATACGACTGTTTTTCTGTTTATGTATTATTTTAGGGTCTACCTTACAATATAAAGTGTTTTAAGCTGACTGTTTTTGTGATGTGGCACTTAATAAATACGATTGAATAAACTGAATTATGAAACACTGAATGATTCCAATCACTTTTTCTAATTAACTTACAGCCTTCATTCTTTATACAGATTGGGGAGTTGTGGTTTGTCAAATATCAGCTGTGATTATCTGGCAGCAGCACTGAAGTCCAACCCCTCCCATCTGAGAGAGCTGGACCTGAGTAACAACAGCCTGCAAGATTCAGGAGTGGAACAGCTTTGTAGTTTTCTGGAGAGTCCAGGATGTGGACTTGAAACTCTGAGGTCAGTCTCCATGTTTTAGTTGTGGTAAGATGAATATGATGTGAAAGTTGTGCTGACACTGAACTGCAGACATAAGGCTGATATTATGCTGATTCACACTGAGGATCTTCATGGTAAAGACTTCTCTGGTTTAGTCCATTGACTGTAGCAGAAAAATGTTCACATTACAACCCTTAAAAGAAGAAGAAAATTTTTCCACTGGATAATTAGCTGTAAAACTCTACTACTCTCCATTCCACCTTAATATTTGGTGGAATGGCACTGACACTGAAATAAAAACCAAATGGCCATTTGCTTTACAAACAGCAGTCCAACATAAAACATACACACATCATACAAAACACAGTCCGACATCCAAATCTCCAACACTGCCAGCATGAATCATGGGTAAAGGAAAGGAGTAACACTCTGATATTCAGGGTTAGAATGACTTTCATAAACCAAACTATGAAGAACAAAGCTGCATTAGATAGCTTATATGAATGAATGAGTGGACAAAAGTGGACAGAGATCATTTTCCCAACCTACAGCCTTCTTTTTTCTTTCTTTGAAATTCCTAGGTGTTATGGTCCTGGGTCGGTGACCCAGTGTTTTTGTTTTTTGTACTTTTACTTTTGATTTCATCATGGATTGTGACTATTGTGTTTTGGTTTCTTTCCTAGTTTTTCTAGCTCCCTAGTTTTGTGGTACTTCCTGAGTTCAGATTTTTAGGTTTTGTTATTTGGTTTCTGAGTGTAAATTCTGTGCTCCCTCTGTTCTGTGTCTTCCTTGCCTGTGTATCCTTTCTAGTGTAGTCAGGTCTCTGTGTAAAGTCAGCGTCTCTGAGATTGCGTCTTCACGTATGTTTTGAGTTTCCTGTTTTATTGTGAAAGTCTGTGTCTTATGTCAAGGTGTTCAGTTTGCGTTTCCTCTGTCTCGTCTTGTCAATCAGAATCAGCTGTGCCTCCCTCCTGTGTGTCATTTCCTCGTTCCCATCAGTGTATTTTTAGTGTGTGTTCTCTCATGTTTGTCACTAGTCCGTCTGTGTTTCTTCCCTGCACTTTCTACCGGAGTCTTCCGTTCAGGTTCGCTTTGTTAGTCATTCCGAGTTTAGGTCACCTTTAGGTTTTATTTTACTTGCTGTATTTCTGTTTGTGCCACCAGAGTGTAAATAAAGCTCGCTCACATCCAAGCCAGCGTCTGGTTCCCCTCTCACACTCACCACACATCTGCCACCATCACATTCATCTTTTGTCCTTGTTCTGCATCCCCATCATGGACTTCACTCCTTTCCAAACCAGCCTCGAGTGTCCTTTAATAAGCTCCTCCTCTGCTTACTTTATCTCTCTTTGAACAAGTTTATATGTCTCAGTCTTTTTCTTATCTCCCTCATAACAAGAAAGCTTCTTCTGACTGAGAACATGTTTGAGTGCTTTACTAGTCACTGGGGAAAACTGTTCCTGTTTTCAAAGTAATCCTCACTTTTCCCGTGTGCTCAGTTTGAGCTCTCTTCAGTACTGTGATCTGATAGATCCAGAGGGGCCATCACATTTAAAAGCTCCACTAACGGAGCCACAACACATCCAATACTTAGTTTGTCATGTTGAACAAACTGGAAGAAATGATTCAAGGACTTAGTCACAGAACAGAGATTAATATCTCCAAAATAAAACTCGCTGCATCAGGGCATGTAGTTAGTCTGAAAATTCTGCAGTTTCCCGTTTGAACCGGCTTCATGTTGGCTTCAGCTCTTTGGAGTTTCCATTTTCTAAACTTCTACATTCTGAACCTTCTCAGCTCTGAACAGATTATGAAACACTGAACGATTTCAAGCACACTTGTCTAATAAATGGGTATCTTTAATTCTTTATACAGATTGTGGCGCTGTGGTTTGTCAGAGATCAGCTGTGATTATCTGGCAGCATCGCTGAAGTCCAACCCCTCCTATCTGAGAGAGCTGGACCTGAGTAACAACAGCATGCAGGATTCAGGAGTGAAGAAGCTGTGTGGTTTTCTGGAGAGTCTAGAATGTGGACTTGGAACTCTGAGGTCAGTCACCATGTTTTAGTTGTTCTGAGATGAATATGACATAAAAGTTTTGCTGACTGCAGACATAAGGCTGACATTATATTGATTCACAATGAGGATCTTCTTTTCTGCTTTCTACTTCTTTGGGTTAGTCCATTGACTGTAGCAGAAGCATGTTCACATTCCAAGCAGTGATACTCAATGTATGGCCCGCGGACCTCTACAAGGTCCCAACTGGGCTACCGAGTGGGCACGCTCTTTTTTGTGTAACTATTTTTAAATCCCAGTAGCACTGCAACCGCACAAGCTAGCGCAATCATTTTTTTTTGCATATGAAACCGGAGGAGTTGTACTTACATCTTATGCCATCAGCTTGTCCTAAGTCACGGTTTCCTTCCACATAAAGCTTTGCAAAAATTGCATATAAAGTGCTTGCAGGAACAAAAACAAGCGTGAACGATCGCATGTCCACCATTTCCTGCCCAAAACCGGAAGTGACGTCATTTTCGCGGAAAATGTAGTTTTTTACTTGTAGGCCTCAAGAGCATATACTGGTGTTTTTAGAAGTCATGTTTGACTTTATGCTTTTCTGAATAGTATCTGGGATGCTTAGAACTCGAATTGCACTGCTGGAAATAGTTTATTTGCTGTTTTCTTTGCAAATTAGCATCATAGGATTGTTTTTCGTTTTTCCTGCAGTATATAAAAATGGTGTATCTTAAAAATAAAACTATGAAGACACTCAAAAAAAAATTTCCTGTTGTTGTAAACTATTTTTTGCAACTTTTTTGTATTTAAAGTTTTGAGGGATAAGCCTCTTAAATTTCTCCAAGTAGAAATATATGTAAAAACACCAAAAACGATTTTCAATTATTTTGTAGTTTATTGCACTTTTTTGCAATTAATGTAGTTACTATGGACTTAATGCATACATATTATTAAAATATGGGCTATAACAGTTGTATTGATGTATAGCAACTTGAAATGCTCCCAAAAATGGCACTACAGCATGTAAAAATATAAAGTAAGCTCTGGCGGACTTGGTTCTATGGTAGGTCTTAAAGGGTTAACTGGGTACTGTTCTTCCTCACAGTTCTAAGTATCAGACACAACAATGAATATTCCGCAGTTTACTCTCTTAAGCAGGTCAAAAGTCATGGCACACAACAATTTAGAATAGAATAAATAATAGAATAAAATTAGGTATTGCACCGTGGTGGTGGTGTTGTGTAGTCTGTTAATGGAGTGCATGTGAGAGTTCAGAGTGGTTGTGGCTTTTGGGAAGAAACTATTTTTGAATCTGTCTATGTGCTCATGCATCTGTAGCCAGGTTGAACAGGTCAGAACCAGGTTGGGAGCTTTCCTAGATGATGTTTGTAGCTCTGCTGAGGAAGTGGGAGGAATAGATGTCCAACAGGGAGGAAAGAGAACAGCCAATGGTCTTCTGTGGTGTCTTGACTACTCTGTAAAGCCTCTCCCTGTCTGCCATGATGTGCTTCCGGAGGACTCTCAGCCAACTTTACAACTTTTAAAAGCGAAGCCATGTGATTCCTTGAATAAAAAACACTACTTGTTTTTAAGTCTTTTTATGATAAATGCACAACTTGAATGTGAAAAATTACGAGTTTTTTCTCATGATTTATTTGAAGCTGCTTCCTGTTGGCTTCAGCTGTTTGCAATTTCCATTTTCTAAGCTTCTACATTCTGAACGTTCTTCAGCTCTAAACAGATTATGAAACATTGAATCATTCCAAGAACGCACTTTGTCTAATAAGCGTACATCTTTCATTCTTTATACAGATTGAAGGACTGTGGTTTGTCAGAGATCAGCTGTGGTTATCTGGTAGCAGCGCTGAAGTCCAACTCTTCCCATCTGAGAGAGCTGGACATGAGTGGAAACTACAACCTGCAGGAACCAGATGTGAAGCAGCTGTGTGAGCTTAAGGAGAGTCCAGACTGCAGACTGGAGGTGCTGTGGTCAGTAGAGTGTTGAATTGAGTTTGTGGTGCTTCTGCAGTATTGTACTAAACAGTCAGCATGAAACAAAGATCCAGTGTTTCCTGTAAAGCTGCAGCTTCTCAGTGAAGCTGTGAGAGGAAAATGGTGACAAGCTTCAGGATTGGACACAAACACTTCCTGTTTCTGCCTGACCTTCCTACCTCTATGGTCACTTTATAGTAACGGCTCACATGCTCTGATCAAACACTGTCAACAGCCAATCAGCTCTCTGAAAAAAGCAGCATGCAGACCAATGACTGCATTCATTTCCAAGTTTAAAGCAGTGACGAACACAATCTGTAGGTGAGGAAGAATTTAGTTAGACCAGTTGTTTGGACGGAATTCCTTCAGTGAATAGCAGGAACCATTACATCTGGATTGTTGGGATTGTTTGGGGGTTTCCTAAAGAGCTCAGAGTGGACAGACCGAGGTTATTCTAATGAATGAAAGTCCAAACTAAGACTAGGAGTGAAAAACCTTTTCATGAACTTAAACACTTGTTTATATCCTCTGCTCTTCCTTCTTCTCTCTGCAGGTGGAGGTCATGGTAAACAGGATGGTGTGTGTGCTGAGAGAGGAGGAGCTGTGTCCTGGTGATCTATTGAGGTTGAAGCAGCAGTGCAGAGACACTCTGACTGGGCCATGTTACTGTGAGGTGGAGAGGAGAGGAAAGCTTCATCCAGCAGTGACTAACAGAGGAATGTAAAGAAGTGCAGATGATTGTCAGTGCTGCAGACTGATGTGTGTATCTTTTTTGTGGTGAATTTCCGCAAAGTGGTTGGCTCGCCGTCTGTCACGACCATAATCTCATCCAAAATTTTCTGAAATATTTTGACCCTTACGAGCTTCAGCAACGAAGCAAAAATCACCTAATGCAACACACGTATGTAAGTCCTGGACCAAATTCCATGCAGCATGTTGACTCCTATAACAAACTGAAGCCTTTTGGAATCTGTATAAATGGAGCCATTGATGGCTTTTTGAGAGTTTTGATTTGGCTTCATGCCTATTCAACAAACAGTGATGCCAAAATCAACACACATGCACACACACAATGACTGATTAAAAGAATATAAGCATGGTCACATAACCCAATGCCATTCAGACACGTAAACAATATGAGCTGCTTGTCCAAAAAACATCCAGAAAAGCAGTCATTGTCTTTTAGTTCCTGGAGACGATTTTTCCAGTGCTGAGCATGATGTTGTCTCAGAGAGGCTAACCAGCCTTCAATACACTGATTCTGATTGCTGGACCCAGTAATAAGAATTACAGAGAAAGAGAGACACAGAGCGAGAAAAAAAAGTTTGCTTTAACACCCACCATGCACATAAACCATGCTCATTATCATTGTGTTCAGGATATGAAAAAATGTATATTTCATGCATGCATATTAGGCAGTATAAAATCATAATGCCTAAAACAATTCATGTTCAACAATTGCTTTAAATTTTCCACAATATCATGCATCTACCACTGTTCTTGTTGTTGAGTATTTCTGATAAACTCCTCAACAGTCTTTGTGGATGTTCATGTTTTACAAACTGTCTATGAGAAGCTGGAGACGTTTCTGCTCCACATCCACTGAGTAGCTGCTCACTTTTGTTTTAGCCCAGGAGCCCACATACAGGTGACATCATTTCAAAGAAACAAGGCCTCATTTGTCTTTGGTCTATGGGTCTCTTTGGGCCTCAACACAGGCTTCATTTGGACATGCCCCCTGTGCTCAACACAGAAGATACATTTCATCATTACATTAACTATGTAATGCCACATGGAAAGCATTAGCTGCAGTTAATATAACATACTATGATGTATGTGGTTTGTACCTGTAAATCCAGGTAGTTGTGGTGTTGCATGTGTTGGATGTACATTTGCTTTTACTGGCTTGGAACCAGCTGTAAAAATGCATCATGTTGACTTTGCTCTTAACTGGTCTTATCATTAAGAGGCACTGTTTGCATTAGCTAATGTGAAAGCTGTAACAGTGACAGACTTGGTTAAATGAAGGTTTATTTGTCTTCATGAACACATGATCAGATTATAGAGCTCATATGGAGTCATGACACAAACATGGTTTTACCTGCTTTTAGTGACAGGCTTTGTAATTCAAGCTGAGGATACAATGGTGTGATACAAAGATTTACAGCACATGAAGCAGAAACATTAAAACCATCACCTTATCTGAACTAAATACAACAAACATCCTGCTACAGTTTAATAATGAACCAATCCAGCAACAATGAAGGAAGAAACCAAGATGCTCCTGACTCTGGTAAAGGAGAGGACATGAAACACAGACTGCTCTCTGCAAATGTCTAAGCTGCAGGTAAAAATCTGTTGGTCATTTTCAAACCCAGAGACTGTAAACACTGAGCAGAAACACAGAGTTCACCCCAGAAAATCTACATGTGCAGCTAAGAAGTGACTTTAGGTTTAAACTTTAGTGTTTTATACAAATAAAATTAAATGTCTCATTTCTCCTCTGACTGACCCACTCGTGCTGCCCTCCTGTGGTCATGGCTGCAGACATGCCACAGGCTTCAGTCCTTCCCCCTGAAGCCCACCTCTCATAGCACACTACATAATCAGTGACCCAAAGCCACAAACGTGCAGCACAGCTGTACTGCAGTCCCAGCCACACGAAAGGAGTCGAGGCGTTTTTGGCTCTTTCCTGGACCCATCGCTGCTCCTCAGGGTTGCTGATTGTAACCAGGTCATTGTGTTTCTGTCTGCAGTAATTCAAGGCTTCCTCCCAGGTTTGGTTTTCCCTGATCAGAATCAGCTTATCTGCCATAAAATCACAGAAAACATGAAAATGAGTTAAAGCTGAATGCCATTGTGCACTCTGTGGCAGCTTCGAAAGAAACAGCTTTATTTGTTGGAACAAAATATGTCAAACAAAATACTAAACAAACAAAGGAAAAACTAGGAAACTTGAAAGATCCAAGGTAAAACAGATATACAAAGCAAGATGGCAGGCCCCGTGGATAAAGGAAGCAAAACTGAAGTCAGCACAGGCAGAAAACACAGGGATGGGACTAAAAGCGTAAACAGCCACAGAGAAAGAACACAAAGAGAACAGAAAGGGACTGAAAGAATCATTGGGTAGGTTATTGGACCGACTGGAAATGGTGGGAACAAACATGAAAAACAAGAAATATAGTACTAAAAATGTAAATACTGGAATCTCAAAAGCAATTTAAAGAACTTATACAAAGCTAGAATATGCAAATCCCCGAAATCCAAAAGAACAAGTCATAAAACCATAATAAACACAAAACCCGGACAAAGACCCAGGACTATGATACGGTATGGTAGGTCCAGTTTTAGACAAAGAACAAAGAAAAAACATTTCGGTGATTCTTCAGATGAATCAGTCGCTCTACAGAGAAATCTCTGTTCCAACCATCAGCTAAACATCTTCACCTGCAGAAATAAGTGGCTGAAGAAACACACTGACCTAAATCCTCTCAGAGACTCCAGCAGTTCATCTGTTGGACAAACAGCTGAGATAAATCTGTGTAAACTCACCATCATAGCAGAAGAAAGGCTTTCTGTGGTCACATCCAGCAGAGCTCCATCTTCCTGATCTCTCTAACAGAGTCGTAGCACATGTCCTGTTGTTTAGTCCATCATTAAATGAGTCCATGTCCCAGTATCTGAAAGAGAAATTACTCCTATCTGACCACCTCCAGCTGTCTCTGAACATCTTTATCAGCTAATTTGTCTCATTCTTAAAACTGCCTCTTTCAGGAACATGTGATATAACTCAGATTATAAACTAGATTATAACATTATTAAATATTGTATTATCATATTACTGTCCACATATTCTCACCGTCATAGCAGATGAACTGAAATGTGCGAGTACATTGAACATCTGCCCACTTGTCTACTGTCTTCACACAGTTCTCAGGGTATGCTTTGTCATTTGGCTCTTTATCTCCCCAACAGGTCTTATTTTCAGTGTATTCCTCCCCCGGCAGAGACCAGTGCCACGTCCTGTTGTCTCCTGGCTTGCTGTACAGTCCAATCCAGGCTTCTGTTTGATTCTGTGCAGAGTCTTGAAGTCTTCTCATGTCTGTCAGGTCAAACACTTTGGCCAGGTCTGTGTACTTCTCTCTGCAGTATGCCCGTGCTTCATCCCAGCTCATCTCTTCTTTAATAAAGTGGTACTCATACAGGTGACATGTGATGAAGACACACTGACCTGAAACAGAAGAAATACTGTTGAATATCTGCTGATACAAGCAGGAAACTCATGTTCCCATCAAACTGTCCAGTTTACAGGTCAATCCTTGATTGTCTCAGTAAGAGTTCATTTGTTTAATGAGTCCTGATCAAACTAAAGGATTTCAGGTGGAAACAATCAGGAGCCCTGGTAAAATGATCACTCACCCATCAGCAGAAGCAGAAACAGACTCCACTGCATCATCGCTCTGTCACATGAAAATGACTTTTCTGTCATTTGGAGGAAACAATGAATCCAGCAGCTCTTCAGTGTTTGATGGACACGCAGCACTTTATATTAAACACAGATATCTAGTTTGTCACACACTGCTGTAAGAAATATATGATTGTTCTTAATAAATGATCATCTGTTTAAAATTGTCCAAGAAGAAAAAAGCAACAGTTCAAATGTGGTCCACACAGCACCTCTGTACACAAACATGAAATGAGCCTGCAGGTTTGAAACTTACATCTGGTTCTTCTCTGGTGTTCATGCAGACAGCTGTGCAGTAAATAACCATCTGTACTAACACACTCTCTCTTTGTACTCAGCATTTCAATATTAAGATACAAATTTCCCTCTGACACAAAGACACAGTGTATGTATGGCTTATGACTTGTTCATGGAAAAAAGACACAAAGCACCTCACTGTGGACTGTCCAGCAAGCAGGAACAGGAAGTTTTATTCTAATTTCTAAAAAGTATTTCCTTGTTTGTTGGGGTGATTGTGTTTATAGTGGGGCAAAAAAGTATTTAGTCAGCCACCGATTGTGCAAGTTCCCCCACCTAAAATGATGACAGAGGTCAGTAATTTGCACCAGAGGTACACTTCAACTGTGAGAGACAGAATGTGAAAAAAAAATCCATGAATTCACATGGTAGGATTTGTAAAGAATTTATTCGTAAATCAGGGTGGAAAATAAGTATTTGGTCAATAACAAAAATACAACTCAATACTTTGTAACATAACCTTTGTTGGCAATAACAGAGGTCAAACGTTTACTATAGGTCTTTACCAGGTTTGCACACACAGTAGCTGGCACTTTGGCCCATTCCTCCATGCAGATCTTCTCGAGAGCAGTGATGTTTTGGGGCTGTCGCCGAGCAACACGGACTTTCAACTCCCACCACAGATTTTCTATGGGGTTGAGGTCTGGAGACCTGCTAGGCCACTCCAGGACTTTCAAATGCTTCTTACGGAGCCACTCCTTTGTTGCCCGGGCGGTGTGTTTTGGATCATTGTCATGTTGGAAGACCCAGCCTCGTTTCATCTTCAAAGTTCTCACTGATGGAAGGAGGTTTTGGCTCAAAATCTCACGATACATGGCCCCATTCATTCTGTCCTTAACACGGATCAGTCGTCCTGTCCCCTTGGCAGAAAAACAGCCCCATAGCATGATGTTTCCACCCCCATGCTTCACAGTAGGTATGGTGTTCTTGGGATGCAACTCAGTATTCTTCGTCCTCCAAACACGACGAGTTGAGTTTATACCAAAAAGTTCTACTTTGGTTTCATCTGACCACATGACATTCTCCCAATCCTCTGCTGTATCATCCATGTGCTCTCTGGCAAACTTCAGACGGGCCTGGACATGCACTGGCTTCAGCAGCGGAACACGTCTGGCACTGCGGGATTTGATTCCCTGCCGTTGTAGTGTGTTACTGATGGTGACCTTTGTTACTTTGGTCCCAGCTCTCTGCAGGTCATTCACCAGGTCCCCCCGTGTGGTTCTGGGATCTTTGCTCACCGTTCTCATGATCATTTTGACCCCACGAGATGAGATCTTGCGTGGAGCCCCAGATCGAGGGAGATTATCAGTGGTCTTGTATGTCTTCCATTTTCTGATGATTGCTCCCACAGTTGATTTTTTCACACCAAGCTGCTTGCCTATTGTAGATTCACTCTTCCCAGTCTGGTGCAGGTCTACAATACTTTTCCTGGTGTCCTTCGAAAGCTCTTTGGTCTTGGCCATGGCGGAGTTTGGAGTCTGACTGTTTGAGGCTGTGGACAGGTGTCATTTATACAGATGATGAGTTCAAACAGGTGCCATTCATACAGGTAACGAGTGGGGGACAGAAAAGCGTCTTACAGAAGACGTTACAGGTCTGTGAGAGCCAGAGATTTTCCATGTTTGAGGTGACCAAATACTTATTTTCCACCCTGATTTACGAATAAATTCTTTACAAATCCTACCATGTGAATTCATGGATTTTTTTTCACATTCTGTCTCTCACAGTTGAAGTGTACCTCTGGTGCAAATTACTGACCTCTGTCATCATTTTAAGTGGGGGAACTTGCACAATCGGTGGCTGACTAAATACTTTTTTGCCCCACTGTATTTTTACTTGACTTTGGCCTTTGACTTGAGATTATTTATATATTTTTGCATTTAAGAAAATGTTTTCTTTAAAAAGTTAAACTTAAACATAAACAAGAAAATGTTTTAGTTGTTTGTTTGTTTTTGACAAATGTTGTATGGAGTTAAATTTTAAAAACTGCAATATTAAAAATAGAAACAAATGAACAGTTCATTCTGTTTTGAATATTTATTATTGTTTGTTAATAAGACAAAAGTAGTTCTTATTAGATTACATGAGAACTAAAGTAATCACTCTAATCTGAACATTTGCTCACACTGATTATGGTAAACCAGTATTTGCTCAGGTTACTTTAAACATATCACTTTTATCACTGAATACAATAAACTCAAACTCATATCAAGTAACTTGTAAATAACTGTTCATATAAAGCCATTATTAAACAATGTGTACATTGGTAATTTTAATTGCGTCTCACCTCAAAACACACATAAAAAACATAAATTGAAAAGATATATGAGCCTGATTAACCTCACTGTTACAAATACCACCGCAGGGAAAAGGGTAACACCACCTGGGTCTGGGTGCAGTTCCCCCCTCCAGGGGCAGGGGTACCTAGACCCGGTTTGTAGAGTACGCTTGGGGAGTGTGATCGCGTATACAGTGTCTCTTTATATTTGTCTCCACGTCGGTTGAGTGTGAAGTGCATATGAGAGCATGAGGGTGGGAATGGATGTTTGTGTCTGTGTGTGCCTGTATGTTTGTATTTATATGTCAGGTTGGGTATCAGACGCCACCTCTCTGGGGACATCTCGGGCCTTCCAAGGTTTGGAGGCCTATCTCCACCCACCACCACTTCTCCTGCCGGTGGCGGACTCCCTCAGGTGTCGGTGCGTTGGTGGTTCTTTGTATCTGGGGGTGGGCGTCCGGGTACACACCGGCTCACTCCTTGGCGGCCGCTTATTGGGGCTCGCTCGGGCCATTTCGGAGGTGAGGTGCCCCCGGCCTCTCAGCCTGGGGCTCGGTCACTCAGGCACAGCTGGCTGCCGGCGGAGCCCACGGGCGCATCACTGCAACTCCCCCTGGCTTCTGCTCCGCGGCTGCTGAATGAGCCCTCATCTGGGACTCTCCTTAGCTCTTACTGGGACAGTGGCGCGGCTGCCCCTCTGTGGGTCTTCCTTGGTCTCTTGTGTTCTGGGGGCCTCTGGATGTCTGGAGTTTTGATCTCCTCCATACCCGCTTGATACCATAAAGGACAGGGCTGTGGCTCCCCACACTCCCTAGCAGATCATTACATGGAGAAACCTTTGGAATGCAAGCATGCTGATCCACACAGGTATGCACACAGGTGTACACATGGGTATTCACAGACGCGGACTAAAGCTTTCTTGGCTGCTGCCTCAAAGCACACTGTGCGCTGTCTATCTTGCGTGCTGAACAATATCGTCTATTATTTAGTAACTATTGATATCTATGACTAGCTAGTTTATTGTGATGGTGCTTTTTTTTTCTATTATTATGTTGCTCTTTGTTGTTTGCTGTCTCCTCTGTTTGTTTTTTTGTTTGTTTTCTCCATACAGGTGACCCAGGAGTTTTTTTTGTTGTTTGTTTTTTTTTTCTCTCTTCCCCCCCCCCCCCCCTTCTCACCGTCTCTTCTCCCCTTTGGTTTTCTTTCTTTCTCTCCCCCTCTTTCATTCATTCCCCCTGTCCTATTAAAAAAAAAAAAAAAAAAGATGACAAAGGATGAACTGAAGCTCCGCCATCACGTGATGTCGCATGCTGCTGTTTCTGATGTCATTTAAAAAAGAAAAAAAAAAAACCAAAAAAAAAAAACCAAATACCATTTGTGCATCATTAGCAAAGCTACTGTACTTGAAGCTCACTTTACCTGCTACCAACAAGGGTAGCTACCAACTTTGATTACTTCTAATCAGTTTCCAAAGTTATGCTTTACTTTAACATGTTTACAACAATCTTATCATTGTTACTGTTTTACATAGGAGTCATTTTGAGGACAATTACTCCACCTGGGTAATAAAATAAAGAGGCACGGATCATACTTTGTTTAAAGCATCAACTACAGGATTTATTCTGCAGGCTTCCCTATAAGGCTTCTTCCTGAGAGCATTGTGGCATCTTTAGGGAATCCAGTTTGATAAAACTTCAAGAGTAATTAGATAAAAACTGAATCTGAACAAAAAATATTACTGTGGTGTCCATTTTTTTAACTTGCGTTAAAACATGAACTGAACTGTAATCCCCAGAACTTATGCACCATTTTTATATCTCTTGACTTTTTAACTATTATTTTAATCCATATTTATGTCTTAAAACTACATTTTTAACCTTTCACAAAGACTATGTAGCATAAGTACCACACTGGGTTTTTTTTGGATCATCATAATTACTTAAAGCTGGTCTATGTTCAGCATTGCAAGTAACTAATCATGACTAAAAAAATAGTTAATTTACAATTAAGAAAAAAACTTGCTGATGTCCACTCAGGAAAAGGGGGATTTATAGTCAGGGTTGGGGGTTAGGATGTGATCGTTATTATGGTTACAGAGCTGTAGTACGGTTTTGGGATTAGAGTTTGATGTGTTGTGTGATGGTGTTTACACGCTGCAAAACTGTAATATCACCACAATGTGGTTGGTCACTTGGACCGGCATCAGTTTGATGATCCAGGAGCAACACCGTCAAGAGGATACACATTGTGCCTCTTTTTGAGCAGCTTAACTAAACACAGACACACAACGAAGAGTGAAAACTACTTTCCTACGTCTTTTACAGTGTTTGAAAGAAGACAGCGATCACATGACTGTGGAATCTGCTTTATTGAGGAAAGGATCAGGAAGTGAAAATACAACAAACAGCTGACAGCTCAGAGTGTGGTTTCATCTTTGCATCCATCTGTGTGTGTGTGTGTGTGTGTGTGTGTGTGTGTGTGTGTGTGTGTGTGTGTGATGACACTGGAAAGTCACACACACAAACACCCACAGAGCTCCGCCCCCTCCAGCCTTACATCCAAACAAAGCAATCAGACACTCAGTTTCCCAGCACACACCTCGCTGTCCTCCGGCCTGCACAGACCAGGTCCATCCTGGAGGAAGCTCACCTGAGCAGTTCCTCCTGTCAGACAGCTGTAAAGACTCTGAGAACACTCTGCACACACTACATGATGACTCCACCACTGAGGCTCCAGTAGATCCACCACAGTCCAGTTTCAGCCTGACTCAAACAGCCTGGATCAAACACAGAGCTGCCAGCTGCTGCTGCTTTTGCTTCCAGCTATCAGACAGAAGCAGAACCAGCTCCAGGTCTACAATCAGGATCCACTACTGGGAACCAGCATCAGTCCTGGGGCACAGAGAGAGAAAACAAGGAGACGGCTCATCATGAGAACAGGACCTGTATTGCTTTAACCAACAGCTCCAAACTGGTCCCCACAGTCTGCTGGTGTGTAGCAGCAGATGTGCCGGCACAAAGACTAGAAATCTTTTATGATCTATTCAAATGAATCATGAGGATAAATCAAAGCAGCCTGGAGCAACACCTGGTTTTGGACTGATTGGGGAAGAAGTCGTAGACTCTGCAGAGCGCCAAGGCAGGATGACGACCACCAGGGGGCGTCATGGAGTGAAGCCTGGCCAATGGCATCACTGGAACATAAAAAATAAAAACAGTCTGAACACAGAAGGGAAACTTTGACACATAATAAACTGCCAGCTGTTGGCAGCTGAACACATGAAGAAGAAGCTGAGACGTCTTCACTAAAAGTGCTTTTATAAAACCTCCACATGTACACCCGAACACGTTGTTCTCCATGAGACCAAATCTCACTCAGATCTAGAAACACCTGGTACCCTCACACAGTTTTAATGTCTCACTGATGAAGTTGAATTATGAATATTTTTTTCCAGTGGACTGTGTGTGAGACACCCGGTTTTACTGTGAAAGGAGCAGAACTGCAGACGACACTAGTTTTACATAAAGATGAAACCATCAGCAGCAAACAGTGAGTCACCTGACTTAGGCAGAACATTTGTGAAGCAGAGCTCAGAGTCGGGTTTGAAGAACATCTCCTTCTGAGGTCTCCACAAGCTCAGAGCTGCAGGATCTTTGTTCCAGTCCTCTGCCTGTTTCTCACCGAACCTGTGAGCCAAAGATGTATCTGCAACACAGAGAACGAGGGTCAAAGGTCAAAGGTGATGGCTCAGGCTGAACTGACACGTCACAGTTCTAATGTTTTTTTGCCTAAAACTTAAACCCAACAATCCAACTGATCCAATCAGTCCAAGTTATCCTTACTTTGGACTAACTGAAGCCCTTCAGGAGCTCCATTAGCTTCTCTTTTCTTTGTTGCAACTATAGTCTGGTGTTAATTAATTTTAGTCTGATCTAACCTGGTTTTCGCCTGGGATAAACTGGTTTTAGTCTGGTTTAAACTGGTGTTTCAGTGAGTGCTGGTCTGACCTCCACTCTTCCTCCTGTAGATGACTCCAGCCACAAACAAGATCAGACCCAGGATCAGTCCTATGGCTCCAACTATGATCAGTCTCTCTGTTTCAGGCATGGGCGGGACTGAAGACACACAGGTGAGAGTCACACAGGTGAACGGACACACAGGCAGTGTACAGGTGTGTCGATACAGACAGGTATTTACCCCAGTTAATAATCAGTGGTTCATCCAGGCTGGCGTGCTCCACCATACAGGAGATCTTCTCTCCAGACCTTCAACACAAACACAAACCAACATCACTGATATTTATCTGATTTATCTGATTTGTGTGATCAGCTGATGGTTACCTGATCACCTGTAACACATTTTATATCATGGACATGACTCACAAATAGGGATGGGTACCGGTATCCGGTGCCATGATGGCACTGGTTCTGACATAAACGGTAGCAACCAGACCGAAAAGCAGCGCACATTTCGGTGCTTTTTTTTCCTGAGATGTCATACACTTTGAATTCTAGCCAATCATTTTACGTTTCTGAGAATAGTAGGCGGGTCCAGGTACGCACGTTCTTTTAGAGCAGAGCTACAGATTAAAAATGCTGTGATATTATTCTGTTATCATATGTTACCTTATATATGTAATCAAAGTAGTTGAAGTACGATACTGCTGTAGATCATATTATACCCATAATATAGAGTGTGTGATCAGTATGTAGTTTTAGTTTGCATTATACTTCTGACTTGAAAGAGTGTGAAAATCATTAGATCTATTGGATTGACCTGTATTACTCGACACTGTTGAATGTGTTACACTGTTTCTTGACATGTCATACTGCTGAATCATGAAGAGAATGTTGTGTGCAGAGGACCTTGTGCAGATAATAGAAGAGACAGACCCCCACCTTTTTAGAAGAGCAGAAAGACAGGGAGCCAAGGTCATAACTTAGAGAGAAAGAATGTAATGTTTAGGCTTTTGCGACTAGGTGGGGGCCACTAGAGGCTATAAAAAGCTGAGCAACCCGTGACCATTTTGAGACTTGCTGTGACCCTCTGCAGGCAGGTCTCCCCATCATGATGGTTCTAATGCTCATAAGTGTTGAATTGTATGGAAATAAATGATTGTTGACTGAGCATTTATACACCAAGTATTGTCCTTCCTTCAGCCCAAAGATTAAAAGAATTGGGAGATTTCAACAATGCCCAAGGCAAAGCGGTCAAAAGTCTGGCTGTACACAGCAAAATATGCAAACTCAGCAGCCTGCAACAAGTGCTTTAAGCTGATACTGTGCAAAGGAGGTAACACCTCAAATCTGATGAAACACCTGGCGACGCATAGCGTTTTTTTAAAAGCCGAAAAATGCGCCGTATTTGATAGCTTGCTGTGAGACCTCACACCGAGCACATCTACTGCGGGTGGGTTGCCTGTTATCGGTCCCGGAGTTAGCAACATCCCCCAAAAACCCGAAGAGGAGAGTCCTGGCCCCTAGCCCTGCCAGTGTAGCAGAAATGATGACGGATGATGATGCAGCAGCAGCCGTTCTTCTCTGCGCGAGTAGCTTAATGTTGGCCGTGTGTAATTTACGTTGAGTAGGCTAACCACGTTATTACATTAATGCATGTAAGGTGAACTAGCAAACATCATCATAGCTACATGCGGCTGTCTTCTTGTTTGATGGCAGATACTCCCTTCATCCTGGCCAAAAAGGCTAAAATGACAAAAGAAAAAGTGGAAAACAGTTAAACATGAGAGGTTTTTGGACGATGTTTGTGTTTTTTCCATTGTTTAAGCACTGCTTCCAGCCAAGAGTGATACCATATGTGCCCTCTAGCTGCAGAAAAGGCTAACATTGTTATCTTTTTACAAAAAAAAAACAGCTAAACATGAGAGGTTTTTGGACCAATTTTGTGTTCTCCATTCTTTAAGCACCGGTTCGAGCACCGTTTAAGCACCGGCACCGTTTCAAAAGTACCGGTTTGGCACCGGTATCGGATAAAACCTAAACGATACCCATCCCTACTCATAAAGGTGTGGAAAAAAGAAGTTATGGAAATGTTCACATAACTGAATCAGCAATCATCCTGTTTTCAACTTTCAACAATATTAAACACAATCTTGGGGACTTCCTGTTTTCGATCTCAATTTTCAGACAGTTCCTGCTGAAACACTCAGCTCTGCAGAAACTGGAACCTCGGATGGGTTCAGTTTTAGCAGAAGAAGAGGGAACAGCTTTCACAGGCTGAGCTGCGAATATGGGATGTTGTGGTTATTCAAACTAAAGTCAGTGAGCTGGAGCCACAGAAGAAAACTTGGACAAAGATCAGAGTTAACAGCCTGAGCTGAAGGATCAGACCCTTCAAACATCACCATTGAAGGAGTTTGGTGCTGACAGTGGAGTTATCCAGGAGAGGGCACACGTGGTCAGACTGTCCAGGCAAACAAAGAGTCCTGGTCCCAGGTTTGACCTGGACTCACCTGGGCATGTACTCCAAGTGGGAGTGGACCTGGTAGAGCCAATCACCATTTGCAAACTCTTCAGTGGAAGTGATATCAGAGGTTGTTTCCTGTCCATTTCTCAACCAGCTCACTTTGATCTGTTTGGGGTAGAAGTCATAGACGCTGCAGACCAACATGGCAGGATGGTGACAACCAGGAGCCATCGTGGAGTGAAGTCTGACTGATGGTTTCACTGGAACATCAGGAGGAGGAGGAATGTTTTTATTTCATTCAAAGTTAAAACTGCAACACAATAAAGCTGAAGTGACTTTGTAAATATAACAAGCCTGAAATGGCTACAGAACTACAGAGATTATGTACTTTTAACTGAATGTATCAGATTAAACCTTCAGCAGTGTTAACTTTAAACTATGTACAGAGAGTTCAGTCAGGAGTTGTGTTGTCAATGATGGCATCATGTGATGAGGTTTATATGACAATCTGATGATGTCACAGAAATACAGACTCACCTGATTTAGAAAGAACATTTGCGTACCAGAGGTCAATGTTGTGTTGGCAGTACGTCTCCTTCTGAGCTCTCATTTGAGCGAGTATTGCCTGATCTTTGTTCCAGTATTCTGCCTCCTTTATACCAAACTCAGTGTATCCAACAAACCTCCCTACATCGCTGCTGAACCTGACATGCTCTATCTTGTTGTAATAGTAAGATCTGATGAACTCGATGTCCTGCAGCTCAGTGGAGTTAAACAGGCAGCGAGTTGAAGAGTAACACTCATATCCATCTGAAAAACAAAGATTAGAGAATCACTCTCCTGTAGTAGTCTGGGAAACCTTTAAGAGCAGGTTGTTGAAATGATATCATCATCATATCTTCACCTTAGTTAGATCATTAACCTTACCAACATGGTATCAATTCAATTTCATATACATAAAAATGATTCACAAAAACACCAAGATCCTATAATATTAGAGAGGTAACCCCAGCAATCTTAAGATGTGCAAAGTTGGAAACAGTGGAAGAGAGAGAAACAACCAACAGAACCAGGATCAGGAAGAAGCACTGCCATGGCTGGTTATGGTAAAGAAGAACAAAAAAGGAGAACCAAGACAGATGAGACAAAACACAAACTACAGGAGATAGTTTAATGCACAAGTGAAAGAAATGGGAATCCCCCAGTAGCCTAAGTTCTATTGCAGTATACAGTAACTAAGGGAGGATTCAGGGTCACTAGGGTCCAGCCCGAATTTTTACTTTAGCAAAAAGGAAAGTGCTAATAATATTCTCAATAGTGGGCCTGATTATTCAAATATGTATGCAAGGAGAAGCATTTAAAATTTGGAGAAACCAGTATGGGTTACATAAATATTAATGTGTGCATTGAAGGATATATAAAAATGTCAAGAGTCCTCGAAGTGTTACTGGAGAAAAACCCTGTCCAGTATTTCGTTAGACACCATGTTTCAGAAGTTTTTGTGAGGTCCAAATATGACGACCTCAGTTTGTCTGAATAAAGGACAACACATCCACGTGTTTATGTCTTTAATACATACCTGTGTGTTGCAGCAACATTTCAAAACAATGTATTTTGGTTAGTTAGTAACGCGTGATGGTCTAATGTGTAAATGCAATGTTGCAGAAAAGTCTCTGTGTGACTGGATATTAAATAGTGTTTGTAGTGAGACCCTGAATAGGAATATGTAGAATAAGGACACAGATCTTCTGCATATAAACTGACATTTACCTTCATTCGTGTAGGATGTACAGTTAAAAATCAGATGTACAGTTAAAAAACAGAGAACTGTGCAGTCTCACTGTTTGTGTAAGTACAGTTAAGAAGAAGAGATGTTAACCACTTCTCACTTTATTTCATGAGTCATTTGTTCTAGTGCCTTGTCTTTATTTTTACTTCCCCTCTCATTGTATAAACTACATGCACTCAGTGTTCCATATTAGGACCATTGCTTTTTTTTCTCTCTACAAAAATAACCTTTTTGAAAATTTAACAAATGCTATATTCCATCTTTGTGCAGATAACACAATTATCTATTGTTTAGATACTTCATTAATAGAAACTCTTTAATTTCCTTAAGCTGCCTTTGATGTTGTTCACTTCCATTTTTCTCTCCATACACCCTAAAAAATGCTGGGTTATTTTCATAACTCCACTTCTGGGTAAAAGCCGTAGGTTCATAAGTTGGGTTATTGTGACCAAATCTTGGTTCAAAAGTCATGACTCAGGAGTTAGGTTGGTGATGTGCTGGGTTCTTCAATTCCCTCCACAGCTTGACTAATTCTGTTGGGTCATAGGTTCGGCAGCTTTGATAAAATATTGGGTCAACATTTTACCCAATTGTTGGGGTTGAAGATAAGCCTCAGAAGTCTTCACAAACTGCCTGTGACTTGATCACATATCACTGGACCACTTCTCCACTACTATGATATAAAATATGGTAAGTAAAAAGTGAATTATAACAGTTTGAAAATCATAGGGTTATTTTTGATAATGCAATTTATTGGTTTATTTTAGAACTTTACCTACTCATTAAAGGTATTTTAACAGATAACACCAGCTAGCTTGGGATGAAGAAAGTTATTTCTACTTAAAAATGCTTAATATTATCTTTTTGAAGTTATTATTTGAAATGAGGCTGAGGAAATGAAGCTCCACATTTGACCCAGTGTGGGGTTACAGATTTGGTCATTTTTAACCCAGCATTTTTTATGGTGCCCCGGGGCAGACCCAGGACACGCTGGAGAGATTATATCTCTCGGCTGGCCTGGGAACGCCTTGGTATTCCCCCGGACAAGCTGGAGGAGGTGGCTGGGGAGAGGGAGGCCTGGGCCTCTTTGCTTAGGCTGCTGCCCCCGCGACCCGGCCTCGGATAAAGCGGATGAAGATGGATGGATGGATGGAAGTTTGAGTTAAATGCAGACAAATACAAGCTCATGTTGTTTTCAAAGTGCAAAGACTGTTAGCTATGTTTCATAAGATTAAAACCATTCAAGGGACTGAAATTAAAATGGTTACATCTAATAAGTATCTAAGTATCATTATAGATCAGAATTTGTCATTTAAAACTCACGTTCAAGGGCTTGTTTCTTTTTTGGGCATTCTTTTTTCGTTCTTTCTATAAGTGAGGAAAAACTTGATTTCTGTAACTTTTTTCCCTTTATTGGATTCTGCTTTTACAAATGCACCTGCTTAGTACTTGAAGAGGTTGGAGACTGTTTACAATTGTGTTTGACATTTTATTAATGGTTGTGGAACTTGACTACATCACTTTTCTCTGTATGCTGCTGATAAATGTCCACTTCTGTATATCTGCAGACTTTCACATTGGTTGGTTTTTTTTATCTATAAATCTCTCCTTGGGCTGGTTCCCTCTTATCTGTGCATGTGTATATGGGTAAGAACCACAACCAATACAGCCTTTGTTCTTGAAAATCATACAATTAATTGTCCTGAAAATAAGAGTAGAATTAGGGAAAAATGTCTTTTTCCTAATTGTAGGATGCCCTTGTTTCCTGGAATAATCTGCAGAAGGAGCTGAAATTGTGAGAAATGGTTACCCTGCAGGAGTTTAAGTCAGTTTTAAAGGAACAAGAGAATAACTCTTTTAGTCAGTGTGACTGGTTTCAATTGTCACTCTTAATGATGTGCTATTGTTAAAGTTTCACCTGTTTGTATAGAATATTGTATGTGTTTTAAATTGTTGTTATGTGTTGTATATGTTTTTACTTTTGCCACCATGATTCCAGGCCTCTCTTACAAATGAGATTTTAATCTCAGTGAGATAAATAAAGGCTTAAATGTTAAATACATGGCATGCATGACTGAGTCTAACCGTTACTTTTATAATTGATTTAATACGAGCAAAGTAAAATGAAGCAGCAAAATGGTCTTTCTGAAATTATTTGTTTTATTCAGCAGTTTAATAAGTAGACTGATGGATGAATTCATTAATCCAGCTGTGATGCTGTAAAGCTTAATGATAGCTGAAACAGTGAACTTCAGCCCTGAGAGGCAAACGGGGATCATCACAGGTGATGGTTACAAACAAAAATGCTGCTGTGCATCAACCACAATAAAAATCACGTCTCATCCTTCACTTTCCTTTAATCAGCGAACACTCTGTAACTGTGACTGATCATGTGTTTGATTAGTGTATTGATCTTACCTGCTGTGCAGATGTTGATGAAGAGAAGCGTGAAGCATAAAAACATTGAAGCCATGTTCCTGAGTTCTCCTGGCAAGCTCTGACACAGTCTGACTGAGAGCTGCTGTAAAAATCAGAGTGCAGGGTCACGTGACCACAGCATCAGCTGTTACCAGGAAGAAATTGCTCAAATATTTTATTAGTGTTGTGAAATCAGTTTCACCCCGGTTCTTTTATTCCTCGAAGCTTCCAGAGACGGCACCGGAACTCAGTAGTTATTTCACAAAACCTTTATTCATCTTTATTCATCTTCATTTAAGCATGCACTTCTAGAAGGGAAGACGAGGCCGATGTCCATCTGCAAAATCTTCACCCCTTTGTTAGTTACAGCCAGCTTTATAGAAGCGACCCCATCATCAAACCCCCATGGTGTGCTGCAAACTCTGTGTCTGTGTGTATGCACGAGCACATGTGTGCGCGTATCCGTATGCCTATGTGAGTGCACGTGAGTGACTGAGTGTATGCGCGTACCTGTGTGTATGTGTGAGTGCACGTGACTCCCTGCCGGTCATAAAAGTCCATCTCCCTTCCAGACCACAGTTATCCAGTTACAAATGTTGAGACCCCCACCCAGGTATCCTCTGGGGAATTTCCACTCAGCATTAACTCCTCTTTGTCTTACTTTTACAGTTCAACTGGGGGAGGGTCTCAAACAATCTACTCCTAAGTTCATGACACAGTCAGGCCTTTATTTATATCCAGGGCAGTGTCAGTGTCTCACAATTCTATGTCCTATCTAACACATTCCTAAACTCTAAAATAAGCTAAACATTCCTACATTAGGTTTTTATCAAATTCTGCAAAAAACCAAAAACAATATTTTGTTATATTGTTTTGGCAGTTCAGGATGTGCCCTGCCTTTAAATAGGCTCTAGCTACTCTGCGATGCTAATTGGATAAGCTGAAGAGAATGGATAGATGTTGTTAGTTATAAATCAGAAACTCCTAAATGTGTGAAACTATTTCAAATTATTGTGATTACTGAGAGTTTTAATCAGATAGTTGGTTTAATTGCTGTGATTTGGTAAAGTTTACAGTGATCAGCTATGTTGGACTGGTACAGAGCAGCTGTGGTGTTCATGGTCAGTGTGATGCTACATGAAGGGCAGCAGATATTTATATTTGATGTAATGATGCTGAGTAAATTCTCTCACTGAATTTGACCTTCAGCGCTAGCTTTATAGAGTCTAGTGGTTGAAAATTGGTCGGGTAACTTGTGAAGCATCAGCTTATGCCTTGTTGTATTCAGTTTAATCTGCCGATCAGCTGATAAAGAAGAAAAATCTACTGGAGCTCAAAATGCAGGTTTTTATTTGACTCATCTCTAAGTGACTGTTTTCTCATCTCCACCATTGCACATGATCCAACCTTGGGTTGTTAGACCCCAATAACACTGGACTAGTTCACCAATGACAATAAAGGAGCTCTCTACATACAACACCTTTAAGGAACATCTTATAAAACTGGTCTGAAAGAAAGAAAGAAGGCGAATGGATTACCTTCCACCAGACTCCCCAACCAGTAACTTACACGTGAAATGAACTCTGCACTCAAACATCCACCAGCACCAGCAGAGCTCAAATGTATCTTCAGTCAGCCCGAATGTTTCATTTTGTATTTAAATGAATCACTCAGAATCTGTTTTTGGCTTTTTTAACAAGGTGGATTTATAAATCAATAAATAAATCAATAATTATTGATCACAGTTAAATAAAGTGTAGTTTGAAGGCAGAAAACTTATTCTGAGCTCTCAGTGAGAATTCAAAAACAGGGCTTTTCAGTATTTCCTTCATCTGAGCTCAGACAGACCAAACTGCCTTCTGTTCCAGCACAAGCACCAAGCCAAGGCGGGCGGAGGGGGCCCAGGAAGGAGGGCCTGAAACACAAAAAACCAGGAGCACGAGAGTCCAGAACCAAAACACGACTGTACACCAGTCCATAACACAGTCAGGGGGCCGACCATGCGCACAGCAACGGCGGCGACGGGCAAACAGTTCCGGGGACCGACCGTGCACACGGCAACGGCGGCGACGGGCAAACAGTTCTGGAGGCCGACCTCTTGGAAGGTAGTGGTGGCCACTGAACAGGTCCGGAGGACGGCCGCGGTGCCAGCGGCGGCGACGAACTTTTTCCGGAGGCCGTCCCCGAAGGCCATGATGCCATCTTAGAGGCCCGGAAAACGGCCGCAGAGGCGAGGCGGAACGGGTCGAGCTGGCTCCGACGGCGGTGTGGCAACCGCAGGACCATATGAGGCGGGACCAGATGAAGGCGGAGCCGAGGCTGGACCAGGCGTGGATGAAGGCACGGAGGCTGGACCAGGCGTGGATGAAGGCACGGAGGCTGGACCAGGCGTGGATGAAGGCGCGGAGGCTGGACCAGACGAAGCCGAGGCTGAAGCGGAGGCTGGACTAGATGAGACTGAAGCGGAGGCTGGACCAGACGAGACTGAAGCGGAGGCTGGACCAGACGAAGCTGAGGCTGAAGCGGAGGCTGGACCAGACGGCGGCGTGGGCGGAGCTGAGGCCGGACCAGGCGTGGATGACGGCAGCGGGACGGCTGCGGAACCTGACGGCAGCGGGACGGCTGCGGAACCTGACGGCAGCGACGCTGCAGGCGGTGCTGCGAATGGCGATGATGTGAATGCTGTAGGCGGTGGCGTGAATGCAGCAGGCGGTGGCGTGAATGCTGCAGGTGATGATGTAAAAGTCGCGGGGGACGATTCAACAGGTGACGGCTGAACCACTTTCCCCGGACCATCAGCAGGTGTGAGGATGTGCTGGCTGGGTCCCCCAGGACCCTCAGCTAACGAGGCGTGGTGTTGGGTGGGCTCCTCGGGCCCTCCAGCGGACGTGGCTTGAGGCTGGACGGGCTCCTCGGGCCCTCCAGCGGACGTGGCTTGAGGCTGGACGGGCTCCTCGGGCCCTCCAGCGGACGTGGCTTGCGGCTGGACGGGCTCCTCGGGCCCTCCAGCGGACGTGGCTTGAGGCTGGACGGGCTCCTCGGGCCCTCCAGCGGACGTGGCTTGAGGCTGGACGGGCTCCTCGGGCCCTCCAGCGGACGTGGCTTGCGGCTGGACGGGCTCCTCGGGCCCTCTAGCGGACGTGGCTTGCGGCTGGACGGGCTCCTCGGGCCCTCCAGCGGACGTGGCTTGCGGCTGGACGGGCTCCTCGGGCCCTCCAGCGGACGTGGCTTGCGGCTGGACGGGCTCCTCGGGCCCCCCAGCAGACGACACTTGAGGCTGGCTGGGTTCTCCTAAACCCCCAGCAGACGACACTTGAGGCTGGCTGGGTTCTCCTAAACCCCCAGCAGACGACACTTGAGGCTGGCTGGGTTCTCCTAAACCCCCAGCAGACGACACTTGAGGCTGGCTGGGTTCACCTGAACCCCCAGCTAACATGACGTGAGACTGGACGGGCTCCTCAGGCCCTCCAGCCGACAAGGCAGGACGCTGGCTGGGTTCACCTGAACCCCCAGCTAACATGACTTGAGACTGGACGGGCTCCTCAGGCCCTCCAGTGGAACCAGTCTCTGAAGCAGCAGGTACGGAGACCTCTGCCAGTGTGGACACTGGCTGGGACTGAGCAGCACAGTGGCTAGACTCAGGCAGCAACAGTGGGATACAGTCCTCAGAGGGCTGAAAGTGTTCCCCAATACACTCAGCAGAGGACTGAGGCGGACGGGTGAACTCACTTGAACTCTCAGGGGGTGCTGAGAGCCGAGACTGTTCTGGTGAGTTCTCCGGTGAGGCTGCTGGTGCTGGCGTCTTGACCTCTAGGGGTCCAGAGTTGGCTGGTGACTGACACCCAGCCTCTGGGGAGGCCCTAGAGGGAGCAACTGTCTCTGAGATGGCCAGCTTAAATGAACCAGCAAAAGTTTGTGTGGAGTGTGTTCCCTGCTTGTAATGAGGCTGTGAGGATAAAGGCTGGGTAAATGAGTGGACAGGCTGCTGGACTGGTGGCAACTGAGCTACAGGTAGCGAAGTAGTAACAGGTGGTGGAGTGGCTGGCTGAACTGATAATAAGGCTGATGAATCTCTTGCCAACTGAGCTATTGACTGGGCTATGGACTGTAACATGGTGTCTACTGGGTCTGACTGTGACTGTAATGGAGGTGATGATTGAGCGGCTGACTGAGTTAGCGACTGCTGGGCAGCTAACCGAGCTACCAGCTGAGCAGCTGACTCAACGAACACAGCCCCGGTATAAACAGTCATATGAACTGGTGAAACAGACGGAGCGTCTTTTCCACTCACCACAGCCGGCAGTTCCGAAGTCCTAATCTCCGGCTGTGGGGCGACGCGCCGACGGCGCGATCGTCGCTTCCTCCCGGGCAAAACCTCCGGCGGGCCGGGCAAAACCTCCGGCGGGTCGGGCAAAACCTCCGGCGAGCCGGGCAAAACCTCCGGCGTCCGGCTGGGTTGGGAAGCGGTAGCGGCTGGTGGGTGTAGGTGAAGTTCGTGAAGGATGAAGTCTTGCACGAGTGGGTGTAGTGAGTCCAATAGCCAGGGATAATCCGTGAGCAGCTGTTGCAGTCTGGCTTCCAGAACGTGGAGAAATGCTTCTCCCTCATGCTCTAGCCACAGGTTGATTATTTTTGAAGCGGAGTCCGTGATGAGGTCCCGAAGCTCCGTGGGTGGGGTGAATGTCGCTGGATCCATATCTGGCTGGTCCGTACTGTCACGGCGAGTGAGGTGAGCCGTGTGGAGGAAATGAAGGAGGATCCAAATGCAGGCAGTTGTGAAGGTGTAAAGGTGGTTTATTGAACATGAAAGTAAATACAAACGGCAAATGGAGCTAGAACTAAACTATACTGGGATCAACTAAACTACAGAGCACAAACCTTAACGAGAACGACCAGAAGAGACTAACGGCGGACAGCAGGGAGAACACACGGGTGAGACATGGTAGAAACGCAGATGAGGCAGGGTGGAATACACAGACGGACCAGCAACTACAATAACGGAGGACATGACTTAAATACACCCAGAGAAACACAGGGGAATTACACACAGGTGGTGGACACAGCTGGGAATGATCAACAAGACGAGACAGAGGTAAAACTAGGGATGGGTATTGATAAGATTTTCACGATTCCGATTCCATTTTCGATTCTGTTTAACGATTCAATTCTTTATCGATTCTCTTATCGATTCTTTTTAAAAAAGGAGAACACTAAGGTCGATTAGCTTAGAACTTTGTTTTATATCTTCTCTTTGAACAAGATAGAAATTTAGGAGTAACATGGCCTTACAAACCCAGCAGTGAGATCTTAAGAGATCCAGCCTATGGCTCTTCAATGGGGTGTCACGGGGACCCCGGGGAAAAAAATTGTAAATGTAAAATAATAAAATAAATATTCTTCTGTAGCAATAACAAAGTATAACATAAATTATTCTGTAGCAATTACACAAGAATATCCAGTAATGTCCCTGCCCACAATTAAACACATTCACTTACCGAAAATCGGGGGCATCTGCTGTGGCAAATGGGTGCAAGCCTTTTACCACAAACTTAGTCACTGCTCGGTAACATTAGTCTATCCTGGCCTGAAAGGAGACGCTACCGGTAGACTGCAGCGAGAACTGCCAGCGAGCGCCAGCCAGACTCTGTCTCTCTCATCATGGCCATCTAAACGCGCAGTAATGGCAGATAAGGCAGATCGCGCTAACATAATATGCACTGTTAGTTGATTATTTACCTGCCGCATTAACGGGAGAGGACGTGCAAACGTTACCGCTGCTGCTGGGTTGAGATTCACGAGTCCGGAGCGGAATTAAAAACACGACATTCATTTAAGGTCATCGCGTGTTTTGTGAGCAAATGCTTTTGCATATTCGTAGTGTTTCCTCCCTTAAATGAAGTATCTACTTTGCAAGTATTGCAAGTTGCCCTGTTGTCATCCGTTCTTGTAAAGTATAACCAAACTTTTTAGCGTTTGAGCCGCCATGTTTCCTGCCAGGTAAATGACGCTCCGCAACGTGGTGACGTCATTCGGGGCGACTGGAATCGATAAGGGAATCGTTTGCAAAAATGGCAAACAATTCCAAGGAATTGAAACAGTGGGAACCGGTTCTCAACAAGAACCGGTTTTCGATACCCATCCCTAGGTAAAACTGAACACACTCACATGAGACCCAGACCTTCACAATAAAACAGGAAGTGAGAACACCACACCAAGACGCAGACCTGACACTGAGAGACAGACAGAGTGACACATGGAACCTGAACTAAACTAAACGTGAGATACAACCGAGAACAAATCCTTAAACATGAAACTCAAATAATAAACATCATAATCATCATCATAAACACAACAAGAGAACAAGAAAACAATCCCTGATGCAAACTAAAACCAAAACATAATAACCTCAAACATGGAATAACAAAAACATGAAACTCCACATACTGGGTCCAACGGACCCAGACCCGTGACAATAACAAAATGAAAGGAACTGAGATGAACTCAAATCTTTGTCAATAAATCTTTAATGAAAAGAAAAGCCTTCTGGTTCACATCACTGTTCTCTGATGTTTAATATGTAATAAAGCATATAAAATATCGGGATGTAAAACAAATTCAATAAAGAGCAGCAGTTAATCTGAAGATGCTCTCTGCTGGCAGAGGTAAAACTTCAGGATCTGTGTAATCAGATTACAAACTGCTCAGATTTATTCAAACGTCAGCCCCGGCCATTCATTGTCACTCGGTTCCTCTGATGAGTAAGAAGATTCCTGCTGCCACACCGAGGACACCGACAGTCAGACCCACTCCACAAAACATGGCAGGTCCAAGAATGAGATCAGAGTTCTCCACAGCTGCAGACAGAAACACAGAGAGTAATGTGAACCTTCACATCTGAAAACAGTCATGGAGTCCCACAGGTTTCAGTGCTGGAAACTATACTTTTTATTTCAGGCAATATTGTTAGAAAACACTGCATCATTTTCGTTACTATGCAGCTGATGCTCAGTTATATTTATCTGTGAAAGAAGACAAGACAACAGGAATATCTTAAAGACATAAAGACCTGGATGGCCGCTAACTTTCTGCTTCTTAATTCAGATAAAACTGAGGTTATTGTACTCGGCCCTGAAAATCTTAGAAATATGGTATCTAAGCAGATTCTTACTCTGTATGGCATTACCAGTAACACTGTGAGGAACCTTGGAGTCATTTTTGACCAGGACATGTCCTTCAACGCACATATTAAACAAATATGTAAGACTGCTTTCTTCCATTTGAGCAACATCTCTAAAATTAGAAATATCCTGTCTCAGAGTGACGCTGAAAAACTAGTTCATGCATTTATTACTTCCAGGCTGGACGACTGTAATTCATTATTATCAGGATGTCCTAAAAACTCACTGAAAAGCCTTCAGCTAATCCAAGATGCTGCAGCAAGAGTCGTGACAGGGACTAGAAAGAGAGAGCATATTTCTCCTGTTTTGGCTTCCCTTCATTGGCTTCCTGTTAAATCCAGAATTCAAAGTCCTGCTCCTCACATACAAGGTCTTAAATAATCAGGCCCCATCTTATCTTAATGACCTTGTAGTACCATATCACCCTATTAGAGCACTTTGCTCTCGCTCTGCAGGCCTACTTGTTGTTCCTAGAGTATTTAAAAGTAGAATATCAAATAGTAGTACTAGTAGATTAAGATCAGTCTTAAAACTTTCGTTTTTGTTAAAGGTTTTCTCTCTGATATTGTTGATTTACCTTAGAATATAAAGCAACTTGAGATTACTGTTTTTGTCAAACTGTACAATGTAAAACAAACTGATTAGAATTTTCTCACCGTAGAATTTGGTCATTGGTTGCATCAGGGCCACATGTTCCACGGTGCAGCTGTAGACGTCTCCCTGCTTTGGGATGAAGTCCAGTCTGGACGTCTGTTTGAAGGAACCATCTTTGTTGGGGAAGGGAACACTGGTGCTCGCTCCTTCTGTCACCTTCTGCTCGTTCTTGGTCCAGGTGATGTTGACAGGAGCAGGATAGAAACCAGTCACGTGACAGATCAGAGTGTTTTGGACTCTGAGCTCCAAATTTAGTACTGTGTAGATGATCATGCTCGAAGGAGGATCTGTGCACAAACATGTACAGGTTACACCACTGCACTGAATATGCAACAGCATTGCAGCAAAGAGTCAGTATGTACAGGACCTGCACCGACTCTGTTGTTGTTGTTTTTTTCTCTAAAATGAATTTAACTCATAGGATTAAAGACTTTGAGCAGTGTTCGATTTCTGTTATGAGCTAAAAACTAAAAACACGAAGAGAAAGCACAGAAACACTGGGAGGACCTGAGCGTCTGCTAAAGTTAGATGTGTTTTCACTTAAACAAACAGAGAACTGAATGTTTGAAGATCCCCAGAGTCATGTGATAAAGAGGAAGTTTGGTCTCTGCGTTTCCTGTTTCACTCCTGTGTGTCTGAGGTTTTTAGTCTCTATTGTTGTGTCGTTGATTCAGCAGCTCGTAACATGGAGCTGAAGTTCTGTATGTGTGTTTCACCTCTTAGAGTTCAGATGTTCTGGTCTTCATGGATGTTGTTGTCACTGAGGATAAAACCTGTTGTTTCCTGAGTAGATTTATTAAACACTGACTGCAGCACTGTGTGTGTGCATGATCTTGATGAGATCAGGTGCTGGATAGTGTTTCCTGATATTTAAACATTTCTGAAAAATATTTGCAGATTTGTGCTGGTAGATTCTGGACACTGAATAAAGAGAAGTACTGATATGAATACAAACTTGGAATTTAGTGACAATAAAGGTCACAGCGTTTGTTAGTTTGCCAAAGATGTGATGAAAATGTTTCTGCTCAGATCATCTTTGTGTGATTTTATTTGAAAGCTGTAAATCTGGTGAATATTGAAGCTTCTCTGCTTTTAAAGAATTAAGACCATTACTGTATGTTGTCCACTGTCGGTATGATGACAACAAAACGTATGAGAACATGATGAAGCCAATCATGACTGCTAGCTTAAAATGGTTGAATTTGATCCTGAAATTCAAACAATCGACAAATCAAAAGTCTGATGTTGACTGCAGTTTACCTAAAGTGTCTTTAATGATCTAATCTATCAGCCTCTGAAATCTTCATTTATCTGGCATAAAACTGATGCTTCATGTTTCAGCATGTTTCATTGAACTCCACTCTCTGAATGTTTCTGCTCTTTACATGTGGACTGGTGATTCGTGTTTACCCAGTTCTTTGGGGACGTCCTTCATAGCCTGACGAATCGTCTTCAGGTTTTGCCTGCAGACCTGTTGATCAGCCACAGCTTGTTCATATTGACCTGGGAAGGTAATGGGATCTACAAAGGGGGGCAGAGGATAGATTCCTGTCTGTTTGTTAAAGTCGGCGTACCAGACCGCCTCATCATCAAGTATCATCACAGCCTCGCCATCAGTATCTGAACAGCCGCTGATCCAGTTGTCCCCATGCAGAGCTTCATGGTGTTAGGAGGAGAGAAACAGAGGGTGGAGTCAGTGTCCATCAGGTTCATAGGAGCCAGTCACCTATCAGAGCTTAAATCCTTTCATGCAGGACAGTTCATCAAACTTCAACCAGAAGCACAATTGTTTCATTTAAACCAGCACACCTTGGTATTTTGCTGACACCCTTCAGTGCTGAATATCATTGCCTTTGATTTATGAGTCTACAACAAACATATATGTTTAAATGTTGCTGAAAAGTGACGCTGTTTGGCTTTTTACAATGTGTCATGAGAACATGTTACATATTTTACCAAAGTTTGTAACTTCCTGTTGCACAGCTTTTATTTATTTATTTCAGATTTTTAAGTCTTGCTCTTTACTCAGGCTGCCCAGCGCTGGACACATCACACACAGACCATCTGGCAACTTGGGTAACATCAGACAAACACAGCAAGCCCCTTTACAACCCACCCCAGCTTTCATGCTGTTAGTAACTAAAGCAGTGCCACACGTGTGGTTACTGGTGTCCGATCTGTTCTGTGCTGCCAAAGATAAACTACTGTGAGAATACTTAACCAGTCTCACATCAGTAAATCAGTTCACCATGCATAAAAGGGCTAAAATACAAGAGTTCATGAGTGAATCAGAGACTCACAATCAGCAGAGACACAGAGGACTGAGGACAGGACGAGGAGCAGCACCCACACCTTCATCTTCATCAGCAGCAGCAGCTCTGTGACTCTCACACGTTCTGAAGCTCTGTGAGCTCGAACACATACAGCAGCCAATCGCAGAGCAGGGACCACATGATGTCATCAGTGACCAGGCACACACAAGCAGCAGACACACACTCATACAAACGCACACAGGACTGCTGGTACACTGGGGACACCTGGTGGATGGATGGAGAACTGCAGAAGTGATCTGGCGACATCTCTGTAATTCCAGGAGGAGTTTGAAACATCATCAGGCTCTGAGAGGCTGAACCCTACGGTGGCCCTGAGAGGCCAAACGGACTGCAACTTCAGAAAACATTTGCAAAAAAAAAAATGCTGCAAAAAGGAAAACGCTGCAAAAAGAAAAACGCTGCACTGCAAAAAGAAAAACACTACAAAAAGAAAAACGCTGCAAAAAGAAAAGCGCTGCAAAAGCACACAAAGCACAACGGAAATAGGAAAAAAGACAACGGAAAGCTTCATTTCTAAGGCTACATTAAACATTATCTTTGTTAGAATTACCTTTGAATGTATATTCCAGATATCTGTAGTATTATTAGAATCATGAGATTACAACACATTTACCAGTGCGCTAGGACTGGGACACGCTTCAAAGAAGTGGAGGAGAGTCTCCCCAGGAACATTTCCGTTGTCTTTTTTCCTATTTCCGTTGTGCTTTGTGTGCTTTTGCAGCGCTTTTCTTTTTGCAGCGCTTTTCTTTTTGCAGCGTCTTTCTTTTTGCAGCGTTTTCCTTTTTGCAGCATTTTTCTTTTTGCAAGTGTTTTCTGAAGTTGCAGTCCGTTTGGCCTCTCAGGGCCACCGTATGAACCAGCTCTAGGCCTGCTCTGTCACCAAACCACAAAGTACAGTCAAGACTTTCAGAATAAGACTTCCTCTCTTCCTTTCCTCTCTCCTCTCACCTGTGGGAAACAACATTAGTAACATCTCATTTATTCAGACTGTCTAACCAATGTCCCTGCTGTCCCAATATAGTCAACTCTGGGTACTATCTGGTGATACCTAAAGCACTTTCATTTAGAGTCTGACCAATAAAAGTCTCACAGAGCTTTATGAGCCCTTTCAGCGCCATCTTTGTTGGGGCTGTGTTTAAACCATAATTCTCACTCAGAGCTTCCTCTGAAGACACTGCTATCTCTAAGGATCATTCATGCCTGTTACAGATGTTAAGACATATTATTAGGAACATGATGAACACTAACAGACAACAAGATGTTTCCTAAATAAATCTGCTTTATGTTTGAAGAGTCCAAAAAAATGAACTCTTATCTGCTTTTCCGAACCACTTTTCCTTGTTCTTGGTGGAAAATGGTACGAGGTGAAGGACAGGTGTGAAGGAGGACCAATAAGGACTTAGAACAAGAGATAAGCCGTGCACTGAGGGTCCAACTGCACCTACACTCAGACTCCATTACAGCGTCACACTGGTAACACAATAGAAACTACAATCTGCAGAAGGCGGACTACAAAATGTTCATGTCACTTCACTCCATGTTTTAATGCTGTTGTTTTATGCAGGTCGTGTAAAACAGATCATGTGTGAAAAGTTTCCTTTTATTACTCGTGTTGGAATTTGAAAGAAACAGGAACATGTAGGCGGAGGGTCGGCCTGTGACTGTGGACGGGTGTTTGTGAGGGTGGAGTTAGAGCACATGTGTCTGAAGCAGTTTCAGTTTCACACTGAAAGCCATCAGAATCACACAGTTACGGAGTTTTAGTTCACCCTAGTGTTTTATAACTGCAGACAACTTCGTGTTCTTGATCTTTATGTTGTTGTTTTAATTTCTGCAGAATATTTATTGAAACCACACGTTTATCTAACATCAGCTGATTATGTAAATGTTTTTTATGTAAAGTGTATTTTATTTACATGGTTAGGTTTTTTAGAACTATATTTATTTTTTAACTGGTAGATTTGTTGAGCACTACATCGTTTGACCTGAGTGAAAGCTGATCTCAGGTGTTCTCCAGCAGCTAGTGAAGGAGGTCCAGCTCGTTTCTCAGATTCAGCTCTTTTGGCTCAACTCTCTTAGATGGTGTCACTCTTGATTCGTGCATTTTTAAAAGTTATTTCTTTAATTCAAACACTGTGACGTCCTTTTTGGAAGTTTAGGTGCAGTTGATTCATAAAGGAGGAAGAAACAGGAAAAGGTTGAGGGTGAGCAATGTTCCCTGTAAGTTGCGTGCATGCGCAATTGCGCACTGCTGGCACGGTCTCTGCACACAGGAAATCTGTGTTGTGCACAAAAAAATTCTAACCTGAATTGAAATTAAAATTAAAATTTTAACGATTCTGTTTTGCAGTGTTAGTCAGTAAGTGACTGGCTGCTCCCGTATGGGATTAGAACGATGCCACCTTATCCCATAGTCCAGCCAATCACGCTATTCACATTCGTATATACGCAGCTAATCAACGTCGTTGACAGGCTATGACAGCGTGTTTTAGCTAGCAAAGCGACGTTGCTGATGTGGAGTGAAGCCATGTTAATGACAACGTGTACAACCATTGGAGATGTGAGCAGGACAGACAGAACAACTGACGGCAAAATTGTGTAGTTTATACCAGTTTTTAAATTGTGTTGATAGGCCACGTAAAACCAGAGTTATGATAAAAATATACCGGTATGCAATGTTTGTTTTTTTCCTATTGATTATTTTTACTGCGGAAGAAACTGTAAAACACTGTTTTATAAGGAAAACGCTGGAAAGCACTCTGCATTTTTAGGTAAACAGCTGCAAAAAACTTTGTTGTTTGCAAAACTTAGTAACTGTTTTTTTAAGACGTAACTATATAATTAATTGCCCAGAATTGGTCTTTATTTACTGTATTTTGCAGACAGAGAGTTACAGGACTCTCTCCCAGACCACAGACTCATAATACAAGTCAGAGCAAAAAATAAATGAATAAATAAATAAAGTTGTGTTTTCAAAATTGGAGTCCAGGTTATTTTTACTTCCAATAGTGTTAACATACTACACAGGTCATGAACATTGTAAGTGGGCTAAAGCAGTTAATTAAAGATAGTCTAACATAAATGTAAATGCTGTAATTTGATTATTTTAATAAAACATGTAACTTGGATGATTCGATGCTGGCGTGACCACAGTGCACACGTCTGCTGTCGCTCACAGTGGTCCAAGGGACGCTCAGGGAGTTTGTGTGTTCAGACACATGAAAAATTAGAGGGAACATTGAGGGTGAGTCTTTGATTTTTATTTCCTTCCTCTCTTTAGTCACCTGCTGACCCGGGTTTGTGTCAGTACAGCCTAACATTTCTTCATGTGACCGGCTGTGGGCTAACAGGACGAGTCTAATGATTACTTTTTTAAAAGTAATGAGTAATCTGTAGCAGCTGTGTCTCTGCTCCCATCCTCCTTTTTTCTACACGCGCCCAATAACAGCTTCATTAGTGTGTCTGCTCTGCAACCACAGAGCTGCTCTTCATGTGATGATGTGTCCTTAAGAAATGATAGGCCACAGTGACCTTTGACCTTTAAACTCTAATCAGTTCATTCTTGGATTCAGGTTATTGTGCTGAATTGAAAGAGGTGTGCACACAGTGCTGAGCAGCTGTGCTGTTCATGGTCACATGAAGGACGGCATTTAAATTTTACAGTGATGATGGTGAGTCTCATTTTCACTCAGCATTCACAGATGACACCTTTACACTAGCTTTATACTGACAGTTATAATAAGGCCCGTATGGGAGGTCAGGTAGCACCTGCTTTGATCTCAGTTTAACCCACACAGAGCAGCAGCATTTCAGCTGATCACAGCCTTAAACTAAAGTATCTCACAAAAGAGATTATTGATATTTACAAATTATTATTTATCCCTCCTCTGCATCACTGCACATGAACTTTGACCCCTGCTGATGACACATTTTATGTTTCTCTGATGGTTTCAATTAAAATCTGCTTGTTTGGGTTTTTTTTAACCTTTTCTGATGTGATTAGGTGTTGTGATCAATTTTTCAATGAGTTATTGATCCCAGGAGTTCAGCTATTTGAAGCTTCATCCTTGTGATTTAAAACGTTTTTAGTTTAAATGTTTATTCTCATAAAGTAGTTTTATTCAATCATACTTCTAAAGTAATTAGTAGTTATTTACCTGCAGTGGCTGCCTTTCTTCTGTACCTCCTCTCTTTGGTCCTCCTGGTGCATTTTAGGAGCTCGACCTCCTTCATTATGGAGTCTGGCACAGCGTCAGTGGGCAGAAGTAGACAAGGAAACACAAACTGAGGAAAGGAAACCAGCAGTGAGAATAAAGCTTCTTAAAAAGATTTTTTTAAAGTAGATTTCTCTTTTTTTTTTAGACATAAAATGGAAATATTCAAGCATATATATTTAAATTTTCATGTAAAGCATCAATAGTAAAAGTACCTCAAAACTGTACTCAAAGTAAAAGTACTTATCAGTCTGTCTAAACTGTAGTAAACTCTGGCCTTAGTGGAACATGTATTACATCTTAACTTTTTCATGTCCTTGAATCTAAAATCTAAAATGTGAGGTGGTGCAGCTGAAGACTCACAGTGCTGTGAAATGTTTATGAGTGGATGAGTGGGTCTGTTGCTCTGTCTTAATCTGGATAAAACAGATGAATGTAAACTCAATCACGTGCAGGCAGCTTCTCTTTCTGAAACAGGGAAACATGAAGCACCATAAAAATCTTCCGCTGTTAAAGACAAACCTGCAAATATGAAGCCTCAGGGAGTGTGGCCTCCATGATGGTTCACCTCACAAAGGCAGAGGTGTCAAACATATGGCACATGGGCCAGAACTGACCGGCCAAACAGGCCAATGTGGCCCACTCGGTCGGTTTAGATAACATGACCGGGAACGGGGGCATGGATCTGAACTTTTCAATTTATTTTCAACAGGTTTCAATTTTCTGACCAATAAAGCCGTCGCTTTTGGTCTGCAACACACAGAGTTAAAGACAAACAATCAAATCGCATACTGCTCCTGTGATTTACTACACCAGCTTTACTTTATAGTGAAGAAAAACTGAGACCCAGCATTAAAGATGTAGTTCATTTACTCAATAAATCAAACTGTGCATCCAAAATTAATCCGTGAAAGATGTTGTGTGGTGTTATTGTTCTGCTCCTATCCCCATGCTGAAGCAGGGCAGATTCATTCAGCAATCAAGAGAAGAAGGAAATAAAACTTAAAAGAGTAAAAAAAATAATCGCAATCAAAAAGACAAATGGTCATAACAGAAAAAAAAAATTGACTGCAAATTAGGAGAAGCCTCAAACATCAGAGAACGTCAGCTTCAGCTTTGAGATGAGAAACTTTAAAAGCACTTAAAGTTAAAAGTTTAAAAGCACAGAACCTCTGATGGATCTGCAGCACGATAACACCTGACAACCTGCTCTTGCAGAGTACTGTTTCTGGTGTCTGAACTCAGTGATAACATGATGAAAACCACATGTATGTGGGAGAAAACATGTGAGCCACCACTGATCTCGTTTCAACTCTCAGGATCTCTTCTGCTCTGATTGGCCAACAAACGTCACATCTCTACTGATCCTAAAACTTTCCCACTATTCACCTAAATGATTTATTTGGATTTATCTGTCATCCTGGAGGATATGATCGGATATAGGGAGTTTATATTTCCTTCAGAGCAAAACTGAGGGTATAAAATCCCATATACTAAGGGGACGAGTTCACGCTCCCTCTGAGGGAAACAAGCGTTCAATTCAAACGTCTCTTACTGAAACTTTATTAGACTCATTAACTATCTGTGTTAACACGTGCAGCTGCCGGACACCGCCCGGTGAACCGTTAATTTTCACCGTTACGCCGTTTGTTTTCTGCTGTGCTCGCCTTTCTAGTCAGGCACTGCTCAGGACACCTCTCTCCTCGCTCCATTCGCCCGCCCTCCCCGAATAGCGCCCAATCAACATCGCAGATCCCGTGATGGCTGGGCCTCAACTTCGCACCCGATTGGACACTTTTGCGGTCGAGCGCGAGGTCCCTGCCGTCGCGTATAAGAGCGCGAGCTCGAGTATCTGAGCACGATGAAGGCAGCTAGTAGTTAGTAGCTAGTCGTAGCAGAAGTCTACTGTTATAGTTGAAGTCACGGGCCGTTACAGAGCACACGCACACTGACAGGCACATGCACGGGGAGCTGGGTGCGGGCTTGTGTTCATGCACACAGCGGGTTTCCGGTGGTGTTTCGGGACTTTTTTTATCTTTGAGGGGCGTGTGTTTTTGCTCCGTGCTAGGCGGCTAGCTGCAGAAGCTAACTGTGTTTGTTTCTTGTAGTGCAATTGAATTATTCATGAGGGCTCGCAGGGATTGGCGGAGTGAGTGACGGGGGCGGGGCTAGGACGGGGTTTCCTCGGGATTTTGGGGGCGCACGCACGCACACGCTCTGACAAAAACATAAATCGGATATTTCTAAGACTCGGAGGGTGAAGTCTGGACGGCGGACGGTGATCTCTGCAGGACACTGTGAGTACAATCGATCAGTCAGTGATTGATTATTGATCGACGACGTTTGCCTGATTTGTTTGAGTGAAGAACTTTGAAGTAATCAGAATAAATCAATGCTGATTTAACGATATTTGTAAGAATTTTTATTTCGATTATTCTTCAAAGTAAGAGTCACAAATAAAAGTGACACTTTGACGCACTAATCAGAAAGAACTCATGTAGGTGCTTTTACTTTGAAACATCAGGATGTTGAACTTCCTTCAGGAGGTCACAGTTACAGTTTTTATCTCGTTCACCCCTCTGAAGTTTACTTATTCTGCTCATTTATCACTAAAGCCTTGTTCAGCGCCCTCCATAATATGACAACTTTGTCCCTGTTTGGCTGCCCTCCGGAAGCCTGTTGAGGGGCATTAACACACACCCATCTAATAAGGTTTCAGCAAGAGACGTTTGAATTTAACGTTTGTTTCCCTCAGAGGGGGCATGAACTCGTCCCCTCAGTGTGTGGGATTGTATACATATTTCACAAGTCATTCATTGATCAATATTGTTCACTGATTACAGCCTCAGGGGAAATAGAAGCTGCTCGATGAGTTTTTATCGTCATACAGATCCGAGATTCCTGTGTGGTGCTCAGTCTTTTAATGTTAGCACACATCGCAGTCTGATTGGGAGGATGCCAGCCCAAAGAAAACTAAAGTTGTCAGGTTACATACAAATTTCTGGAAACCATCAGGATGCAAAGGAGAGGTGGCAGGATGTCTGATTGGCTGTGTGATGGAGGCAGGGTATAAAAGAAAGTTCAAGCTTAAGTCGGTGCTGAGGGTCCTTCATCCCAGTTTCAGCTCAGATTTCCCTCAAAACTGCTTTCATTGAAAGATGCTCTTCCTTATGGCGCTTATACTTAAAGTCCTTTTAGGGATGAAGTTTGGGCTCCTTCTATGTGTTATTCTGGCACTGAGGATCATTTTAAAATGAGTTTTTTAGAAAACCTTTTTGAGTTTAGATGTCCCTCCGTTGTTTCAGGGTAAATATCTGATCCCGTGGATCCTCAGGAGTGGAGCTCAGGTTAATGCAGAATGAGCTTAAGGTCTGTTTGCAGATGGTGTTTGACGGGCGGTGCTGCCAGCATTCACACGTGTGTGAATGTTTATCCCTGCAGTTTGGCTTTCTCCCTTCCAGCTGATCCAGGAATGTGCAGGGGGAAATGATGGTCCCAAACAGACTAATCGCGGTTGTTCCAGGCTGTGTCGATGTCGATGTGTAGTTAGAGGTGGAGGTCATGTTACGATGTGCCTACAGCGCAGATTTAACCATGAAAATGAATCCCACTTTAGGAGGGAGAGAGACAAGTTCGCTTTGTTTGACAGGAGCAAACCTGGGACAAACACTGTTAGCTAAGCGGGCAGCAGAGTGGTTAGTTTGCTGAGCTATCAAACACTCTCTGTTACAGTGCAGCGTGTTCATAGTAACTGATAACATTCATCACTTTTACACAAGAACATAATTTATTTAGATTTTTACGTTTTTGCAATAATCTGCTCAGCTGCTGTTTTTAAACTCAATGGTTGTCGGGTTTCCCCTGCGAAGTCTATCTGAAAAGGGTACATTTTAAATTTTCTTTTAGCTTTACATGAAAATTTTTCCTCAATAATAAAGAAGAATCTGAAAATGGGAAAAGCAAAAAACGAAACGGATAAAGAAATAAAACCCTGAGTGAGGATGAAAACACAATTAACGGATAATAAAACTTTTGGTGCTGAGTTCAGGTTCAGCTGGGTTTTTTCTGTTTGTATTCACTCTTCTAATAGAGCTTCATTAATGAGGTTACGATCAATAATTCAGTAATTATTATACATTTGTGTCTCGTGGTTTATCTTAAGTAGCTGAATCTGACTCCACCCCCTTCTTCTTTTGCAGGTCATTGTGATTGGCTAGACGGCAGAAGATGATGTCAGTGGACAAAGAGGCGGTCCTCACCCATGAGGCGCCCATCAGACTCAGCCCCGTCTTCCCCGCTGCCATCAGCCTATCAGAGCAGCCGCAGCTGGCTAAACCCCTCCCCATCATCAGGGCTAAAAATGGCCTCCAGCCGCCTGATGACAGCCAGCCGGCCCTTCCGGCGCCACCTCCTCCTCCATCGACTCAGCGAATCGGGAATAGGCGTTACTCCATGGGCGTGGGCTTCAAGGGGCTGACCAAGCGCCGACGCCGCGCCAACAGCGACAGTCTGTCAGAGTCTGTGTTACCGAGTCACTTCCTGTTGGGCGGGAACATCTTTGACCCGCTGAACCTGAACTCGCTGTTGGACGAGGAAGTAAACAGGTGAGGAGGTTATTGGTGGATTCATTCAGAGATCAATATAACGTCACTGCTGCAGGATTTAACACTGACACCACCTTTATGCTCTTCCCCTTTTCTTCAGAACAACCAATCAGGAGACGCCAAAGTGCTCACCCCTGCCGTCACGGGGCGAAGATCCCGTAGAGATCCTGGTGCCTCGTGACATCACTGATCCTCTGAACCTGAAGGGAGGGGGAAAGGGGGGTGAGGATGGACGAGGGGTCCTGCTGTCCCCACTGAAGTCCAAGAGGAAGCACAGGACCCGACACCACAAAGTAGGAGGAGGGGACGGCGAAGGAGACAAGGAGGTGGCAGCAGCGCCGCTGTTTCCCCACACAGGTGGATTCAGAGGTGAGACACCTGCAGCTTTACTGACACCCGGTGGACGAGCAGGAAATTGCAGCAGCTCACACAGTAAATCTACAGGTTTTTTTCAGATATTCATCAAGATATCAGGGAGGCGCTCTCATATTTAATGCAATAATGCGATGCAGCAGGTTATTAGTTACTTTTTTTTCAGTTTTTTGCTCGTTTTGCGGGTTATGTGCCCCGTCTGTAGTCCCTCGCAGTCCGAGGCTCCTCTGTATAACTGTAATAATTGATCTGCATGGCGCACTGATCGTTTTTGTACTCCTTCCTGTGAATGTCTGATTTGAGTCTGTAGCTTTAAATCAGACATGAACCGTAACAACGGCTCTGAACTTACACATGTGTGTACACATAAACTGAGAAAACAACCGGTGGGCCTGTGTCCTTACACTCGCTCGTACCTGGCTGCAGCTGTTCTACCTGCAGAGTCCACCTGAGTGAAGTCTGTGCATGGACGTCTGTTTTGTCGCCTGCAGTACCGTTGTTGAACAAAGGGGGCAGCGTTCCTCCATCTCCTCTCCCCTGTGAGCTCAACACTGCCATCACCTGCCGAGACGACGTGGCCCCGTCCCCCATCCTGCCCAGGAGGCACACCCACCCTCCACCTGGCCCCCCCCACAAGCCTGGGAGCCAGGGTGACGGGCGGCAACGAAAGCGGCGACGCACCACCTCGACAAGGTTGGCAGATGGTGCTGGAAGCACCATTGTCACAACGACTGTAGCTCAGCCAAGCAAATTCCAGACACCGTTAGTGGGAGGGGCTAAAGCTGCCAGGTGAGTGTGTCATCTAAACTGAGTAATCACTGTGATCTGATTGGGTGTCTTTATCACATGACATCTGTACCACCTCCTGCAGGTGTGGAGGACCTCAGACTGGTTCCACTAACCCCAGAGAGAAGAAGAAGGACAAACACCGCTACCAGTACGGGAACCACAGCCGTTGCTATGGCTACCAAGGTTTTTATGGAGACAAGTGGGAGGGGCGGGTTGGGCCAGAGGAAGACCCAAGGCTCCGGGTCTTTGAAGCTGATTGGTTCAGAGACAAGACGGTTCTGGACGTAGGCTGCGGCACTGGTCACATGACACTGGCTGTTGCCCGAAGATTTAACCCCACCCACATCTTGGGGGTGGAGCTAGACAAGCAGCTCGTCCGTGCTGCCATACAGAACATTAGACACTTCCTGTCACATGACCTGGTGGTGGAGGACAGAGGGAAGAGGAAAGACACGGTAGCCCCGCCTCCTCCCGAACAGGAAGGGGAGGAGGGGCAGGAGGAGTTGATGAAGGAGTTCCAACAGGCTCTCTCCCTCCTCTCCTTCCCTCTGTCCTTCAGGGTGAGTCGGGGCCCTCTCTCAGCTCCTCCCCTTCTCTCTCCTTCATCCTCTTCCTCCTCCAGGTTCCCCAGTAACATCACCTTCATCCAGGTGAGTCTCACTCTCCATCAGACCCCTCGCTGGTGTCCAGCCACCGCTCACCACTGTGACTCCTCCCACAGGGTGACTACGTCTCAGACCGTGAAGCTTGGCCTGGGCGGGGCCATTATGATGTCATCATGTGTCTCAACGTAACCAAGTGGGTGCAGCTGCAGTCGGGTGACGCAGGTGTGGGTAGACTATTCAAACGAGCCTATCAGAGCCTGTCGCCAGGTGGAATATTTATCCTGGAGCCACAACCATGGAGCAGCTACTGCCACAGCAAGAGAGCCTCGGTAACGCCTAGCAACATGAATATAATCATATGCAGTTAGTGTGTGTGTGAGAGAGAAACAGCATCTGTCCTTTGCTCATCCTTCTGACACAGTGTGATCGATGACAGCAGGAAGTATTCACACGTATAAAGACCAGATTTTACATATAGAGATAACAGCAACAGGAAGTGACGGTGCTCAACACTGTGTGTCTATCACAGTCCGGTCCTTTAGAGTCGTAATGGTTTCCTAAAAGATCAAAGGGTATGAGTAACTATGGAGTAACTATGATCTGATATTTTGCATTAACTTTGTTAGTAAAAGTGTTCTTGTGTATTCTTTTGCAACACTTTGAGCATTTTGGCAGAAGAATGAATTTATTCATGGGTACTGGTTCACTAAACACGCATGCAGGGAGCGTCTGTAAATATCTGTGCTTCTGTGTATATACATCTAAGAACATTCAGCAGCACGTGTATCCAGTAAACAGTTCATTTCTGTGGTTTTCCAGAAAACAACGTTCAGTCACTGCAGGAGTTTGAGGCTCAGGCCTGAACAGTTCACCTCCTACCTGACGGACAGCGTGGGCTTCAGCTCCTACAGACTCATCACACACGCAGGTGACAACATGCACATACATCAGGGCTCCGGTGTATTCTGGCTCATATTTGACCGCTCGTCTTGGCAGGATCGGTAGAGTTAGTTAAATTTGTTAGTTTCCGGGAATGGACTTCTCCAAAAATTTTCATAAAGTTGGTCTGAGCTTTGGGAATGCCGTTCCAGGCGTTTAATTTTAGCCTGCTTTATCCCTCCCAAAACCAGGTCTGATGTGTTTGTGATCATTGTCTTGTTGGAACACTGAGTTGTGTTCAAAGTTTAATCATCTTGCTGTTAAACAATAAACCATTAAACATGTTTGCCGTACACTAACCCAGAAAAAAGAAAAGTTAAACATTAGCCGGACACCTGTGCCTGTGTGAGTGGATGGATGACCACACCTGTAAATACAGTGACACAGATGCTGAAGTATGTGAGCCAGCTAATGCTACCCAGCCTAGCTGTATCCATAGACTGTATGTTAGCGTTACTGCTAATGATTGATATCCCAGTAAAATCCTGCAGTTTCACTGAGCACACCTGCCGCTCACACCTCGGTGATGCCTTGTTAGTTAACAGCAGCAGGCCAGGTGAATAACTGCAGACGTTTACCTGAAGACTGTTAGACTGCACAGGTGTGTGTGATCTGAGCTGTCTGCTTGTGTTTCCAGGTAACCAGCGGCCCATCTACCTGTTCCATAAAGGCTCTGCGCAGAAGAAGTGAGCTCACGCCTTCGGCGTCCTTCTGTTTCTATGGAAACAGCATTAAAACTGTGACTGAACAAACTGCTGATGTCGCACAGCAGAAGAGAGAGAACTGGAACCTGATTGGATGGCAGTACTCCTGTGGATGTGATTGGTTGAGTACAGGTGTCCATGTCCACCTAAACCAGTAACATGATTTTTCCATTCAATGAGATTTCCCCACACAGACGTGATATCATGTGTCTGATGCTGGGATTATACTGGTTGTTGATCAGATCAATATGACAGTAAAGCACAAAGAAATAACTGCGTTTCTATTGGCCGCTGGATACCAACAGGAAGTGGTTTTTCATATTTCTTCCACTGCTTTTTTTTCCTGTCAAAATAAAGCTACTGACTCCAAATCCCTGAATTAAGGCTGCTCATTTGTCTTTCAGGTTTTCTGTGTAAAAGTACAACATATTGTGAACTCCTCACAGTATGACCTGAATTGGCATTAAATTTGTTAAACCTGCCTCAGATTGTCTCTCTCATGCTCTCTGCTAATAAGCAGTTAGATGGAGACCTGGAAATTCAGAGGATCTGTGGAAAGCTGCAACAACATAACAAGGAGGAGTACCATCTCTACTCCAGGTCCTTCCTGAAGGATCAAGCTCCCCATTCCAACTCTAAGAAGGATGGCACACATCCTTCAGAGGAAGAGGAACAGAGTCAGTGTACAGCACTGGTGGAGTCCAACATGACACCATGTGAGGTCTGCAGCAAGCAGGTTTATCTAAAGAAGACATCAGGAAACTCGGATCTAATCAGTGCACAAAGAAGACATGAGGTGTCCAGTGATGGTCGGGTGATCAGACGTGAACCAGGACTACAAACACAGCAGACTTGATGTTCCTGTGGGAGCTCCTCCTCAACCTGCTTCACGCGCCGCTCACAGCCTGAAACAGCTTCAGGATCTCAGCAGCTTCTCTTTAAATTCAGTCAGTTTTGGGATTGTTAGCTGTTACACTAAGATGACAGGGGCAGAAAAGCATGCTGGGAGCTGTAGTTCTGAACAAAAGACAGATCCATTCATGAGAAGATTTTCAGTCACCACACAGAGTGGTGCTTTTAGATATTTAATGGAGGTGTAATTGTGCAACTTTGCCACAAGAGGGAAGTAGTGCACCGTGTTAGACTGCTGACAGCCTCAGAGTGAACGTCTCACTCTGCTGTGTCCACTCGTCACTCCAGCACTCGAGGGTCGGCGTCCTGAAATGAGGTCATTAGAAGGACTGACTGCATGCTGAAGTGGTAGTTCAGCCATTAGAGTCATGATTTAACAGCTGATGAGTGAATGAACATGGTGCAATAGAAGCGCAGTATTCTGAACACTTACATTTAATTACATGTGTTTGACTCCGGGGTTTGCACCTAAGCATGCCGTCAGTCTGGCTAATGACCTCCTATATTTAGGTGTGCTGTGCAGGCACGTGTAAAGGTTTCAGTCAAACTGACTGTGAAGTAGATGGTTAAAGAAATTAACACGAGCCTTCCTCAGCATGTTTGGTATAAATGGCTAAAAGTCTGTCTTGCCATCACCCTGAGAGTTTGCTGGCAATCCAAAAGCTGTTCTTCAGTCGTGTTGCCAAACAAGGCAGCGATGCAGAAAGACACAACACATTCAACTTTCAACTGGAGACCAGCAGCTTTAATAATTGTAGGTGATGACTTATAAGAAGACTTCCTAAAATCCATAATCCTGTCTTTAGTTTTTGGCACATTCAGTGAGAGGAAGCCACAAAATATCCAACCGTCCACTTCTTAAACACAGAGGTCTCTGCTGTGGTTTCTGTCACGCACCTCCAGGTGAGGATGTCCTGTCACTGGACCCACACAGGTAATTATACTGTAGCTGCAAAAAGCTGTTTGTCTACCAGCTGGTTTAAACACATACTCACGACTGCATTTATTCTTAAAATCATTTTCTAATGTAGAATCAGCTAAAGACGTTTTCATGAGTGAACGTAGTAACTGAGGGGAGTCCTGCTGTGTCCCTGAGGTCCAGGAGGAGGTAACGGTCCACCTCACAGGTGAGACTCGTTGGTACCAGCCGGTGAGGAAGCTGCAGGAGTTTGTGTGTTAGCTGTGTTAGCTAACTACAGACTGATGTCTAATCCTCCTTTCATCATCGTCATGCTGTTGCCGTAATAACAGCTGAGCTGCAGGTGAAAACTGAATCACCTGAAAGACTCACAAACAACGTCTGAGTGGCTCTTTATTAGCTTTACTGGATTAAACTCACACAAATAAATGACACGCAGCCTTCCTGCAGCAGCGTCCACGGCTCCCACTCATGCTCACTGCTCACCTGACACTCACAAAGCTTTAAACAGGACATGAGTACAGAGTAACGACACAAACTGATCAGTAGGAGAAAATGAAGCGTTTCCAGTATAATTGATACCATCACACCGGCTCCACTCTGACATCACTGATCAATAACCAAAGAACACACAGATCAAACTTCAGCCATCAGAGGAGTCAACGGAGCTGCTTCTGTTCCTGATGTGCTGATCTCTCCCTGCAGGCAGCTTCACACAAACACCATAAAATAATAAGTGAAAGCAGAGAGAACCAAGTGACAGTGAACAAACACCTGTAACTGTGAACAGCACGACCCCGATGATGTTTCCTGGCTCCAGGCCACACAGCTGTATCTGGCTCTCTGTGGGGCGTTTAAGGGTCAGGCTGAACCGTCCGCTTTTCACACGCTCGTCTTTCTTTCACTCGGTCTCTGTGATGCCGCTCCTGTTTGTCAGGCTTCTCAGGACGGTGCCACCACTCCACCCGAGTGTCTTCAGGCAGCTGAGCTGTGGTTCTGAAGGGCAGCCGGACAGACTCCGCCCCCTCCCCCTCCTCCACCTCCACCCGACACTCTGAGAGAACAGCAAACAGCATGAGGTGTACAAACAGCAGCAGGTGTCACAGTTGCGGAGAAAGCTGAAGCAGAGCAGAAGGTAACAAAGCACAGCACATTAGAAGCAGCTGCTGAGCTGATCACAGTCTGATGGGATTGTTTCTCCTGTCAGCTGCTGCGTGGATGTAAAAATGATCATTCAGCCAAAGGTGCTCCAAATAACTGTCTTAATGCTCCAATAAATATTATATTTAACCTCCTAAGACCCGAACTCCTACATGGCATGCATTTTTAAATTCTCTTTGCTATTTGGGCTGATTGGGACCTGAAGAATGCAAAAACCGAGAATTTCCAGATTTTTTTTTTTACCTGATTTTTGTCTCTGAGAAAAATGAGATCCACATGAGAGGACATTCGTTTTAATTTTTGATAGAACAGCAGCAGTATAATGTCCTCGTTAGTGGATATCAGGCCCTCGTGGAGCAAATTTTTGTATTTTGGTCTAGACGTCCCAAAATGTGATGTCCAAACATGTGGACGCCAGGTCCATAGCGGTTAAAGAAACAATCGTAAAGTTCTGTTTCCAGTTTGTCATTATTACAAACAGACATCAAACAGGATCTATGGATTAAATGGATGGAGATAATGATCCTACCGTCACAATGAGTTTGACCTTTAACCTGTATCTACAGCACTGACCTCTGACAGTAAGCAGCACTTGTTTCTTCAGCAGGATGTTTCCCTCCCTGCTAATGGTGCAGGTGTAGGTGTTTGTGTCTCTCTCTCTCTCAGGCTCAGACTGAGGTCTCCAGTTGTCAGCGGGTCTTCATTCATCTTCGTTCGATTTCTGTAAACTTCATCCTGTTCTTTATTCTTGTCAGAGCTGTTCTCATACACGTGGACCTTCCTGTCTTTCATGTCCTTCCACTCCACTCTAACGTCTTTAAGCAGCTGAAGTGTGGCTTTACAAGGCAGCAGGACAGACTCCACCCCTGAATCCACCTCCACCTTGTAAACTGAGAGGACAACAAAAGACACCATGATCCATCAGCTGTGGTGGTCACATGACCTCCCTGTCCCCTCATTGTCTTCTAGTCTCAGTCAGATTGTGTCTCAGTTTGTTCCTGATGTGTTCCTGACTCGTTCTTTGGTAACTAGTCTGCAGCGTCCTGTAAAGTGCTGCAGACGTGTTGGATGAAGAGCAGAAGAACAGACAGACTGAGCCTCCACAGTCGGCCATGCCTCACACGGCTCTTTACTTTGGGCTTCAGCATTAGCAACGTGTCTGAGGAGGATGTCCGTTTGAGAGACCATAACTGCGCCTTTTTTGAAATTCACTTGAGGACACGCCGTTGGATAAACGCGTCTATTTTAAACTTAAGGAGAATGTGTCACAAAGCTGAATGACTATGGAAGAAAACTAAAGTGGAAGTGCACAGGCTCTCTCAGAGATCTCATGCTCTCCTTAAATGAAATGGTGAAAATGGCTGCTCTGATTTTTCTAGGTTCTGTGAGATTATTATATTATCTTATGCCACGTTATACCCCTGATTAATGATTGTGAAATTATTATGTAGTCTTAGTTTGCATTATTCTCCTGACTTAGAAGAAGGTGATAACGATTACATTTGTTAAACTGATTTGCATTACATTAGACTGCTGATTTATTGTGTATGAATGATATTGTTTATGATGCATTATACTGCTGAGTTATAAGAAATACTGTTTTCAGAGAGTCAGGACCTTGTTGTCTGATAGTAGAGGAGACAGAGAGCACATTCCACGGGAGCTTCACTCCCACCGTTGTTGAAGGCAGACGAAATAGGGAGCCAAGGCCATAAGTCAGGCTCGCTTTTGATTAGAGAGTCCCAAACATGATAGCTTGAACCAAGTTTGAATAATTAAGAGACCAATTGAGGAACATAATAAGTGAGGGAGGCGTAGTAGGGAAAGGTGTTTGTTTTTGTCTCATGTCTCAGAGGGTGTTGTCTCAGTCCCTCGGCCAGAGGACGGGTAGAGAGGGTCAGAGCGAGGGCAGTGGACCTGGGAACGGTGACCCGGGCCCATGATGCCATTGATGGACATGGAGGCAGCTGAGTGGGTCGAGGAGTGACACAGCGCAACGTATGGTGACCTCTTGTGGTCAAGAGGTCAAAAGCGGGAGTGTGGAGATCAGGGAAATATTTTACTGATGATTTCATAACCGTCATCATTACCATTACATTAATTATCATTTCATCAAAGCATTTATTGAAGCTGTTGGCCTTACGTTAAAACTTGTATTACAGGTGCAGTCAACCTATTACATACATACTTTCAGTTCGGTTATTATCCACATGAGAATTGGCCTCTCTTTTCATAAGTCAGAGTTCGAGTGAGGTCGACACACACACACACACACACACACACACACACACACACACACACACAGTAGTTAAGTTCATGTTTTGGGTAAGAGTGGCAGACACAATTTTTCATGTTTTCAGGAGATAAGCGAAAAGTTAGACGTCAACAGAATGCACCTGGCCTACAGACGGAGAAAATGTTCTTTTCCCATGTGTCAAAAGTCAACAGAACATTTGTGGTTTGAAACTTACGTCTGTATTGTATCTGTTTGACGTAAGAGGAGGCGTCAGAAAATATTCCCTGATGCTATAAGACAGTTGCATGTGTAATTTTGGGGCGAGATCGATGCTGAATGTTTTACAGTGTTCATCTCCCACACTGCGTGTATTCATTAAATCATTGTTTGACCAACTCTTCTGGACCAATTGTTGTTTTTGTGCTCACCCTCAATATTTGAACCCATTTAACAGTTCATATCAGAAAAGTTTTGTTTGACTGTTGTGTCTCGAGCTGCCTCACCTATAAAGCAGACAGCAACAAAAGTCTGATTTTCTGTTGATAAGATCAAAACAATCAATGACAAATCTCCCCAAAGCTTTCTTGTTCTGGCATCTCACTCCTGGTCTACTTTTACACCTGTGACATTTGATGATATGGTGACCCTGGTAGATAAAAAGAAGCCGTCTTCAGTTCCCTCAGATATTCTCCCCTCAAAGCTTTGTAGCAAAGTCTTTGACACTATTGGTCCTTGGGTTGTAAATCTTTTCAGTGCTTTTCTTCAGACTGGAGTGTTCCCAGTGTTTTTAAACATGCCATTGTGGAACCAAAGCTCAGAAAACCCAGCTTAGATCCAACATTACATCAACATTATAGATCAATTTCTCAATTTGTGATTGTCTACAGCAGAGTTTTGGTTTGATGTTGACCTTTGACCTGCAGTGGGACATCTCTCAGTCTCCATTCTCAGTCTAAATGATCTGACAGAGCAGGTGTAGGTGGCGCTGTCAGACAGTTGAAGGTTGGTCAGGTTCAGGCTGAGCTCTCCAGTTTCCAGAGCGTCAGTCTTCATGGATGTTCGGCCGCTGTAACGCTGGTTTGGATCTTTCAGTTTGTCTCCTTGAAGCTGGTGGACGGTTGGAGGACTGAGGTCGGAGCGACTCCACACCACTGTGGGGCTGTCCAGTTCAAAAGTGGGAAACTCACAGGGCAGCAGGACAAACAACTCTCCCTCATACAGCTCCACAGCTGAGGCATGCTGGGAAACTGAGGACACAGACAGAGTCCATGTGTCACTTTGAGGTAAAGATCAAACGTGGACAATTTCAGTTACAGAATATAAAATATCTACATAAAGAAATAAAATCACTGTTACACCTGAATAAACTGTGTGAAGGTAAAATAAATAAATACAATAAAGTGTAACCGAGGACAAGGTAGGAGGTAGGAGGGGCAAGGAAATAAATTGATCATTTATTTATTACATTAGTAAAACATACAATTTCCCAGTTATTTCCAGACAGGCCTTGCAACACATCCTGCTGATATCCCAGCTGCACATGACACTTACCACACAAACGGTGAAAAATAACACAACACTGCAAACCGTCACACCCTGTTTAGAGACACTGCAATCGATTTACCTGCGGGTATGCACTGCAAACAATTTGAGTCTCAGCACAGCTGGGAATCAGCGCTATGCATGACCTGCAATCTGGGAGATAAAGGGAAGTGGCACAAACAAATAAGCAAAAAACAAAAAGGGAGGTTAGTCCGCCCTTACACAACTCACTCAATCATCAACCGCCCTTACGGCTGGACGGACTAACCAACACAAAGTTACAAATCAATCAAAAGAACGGAAAACTGAGAGGCAGAGACAGGACAGCTGAAAAACACAAACAACATTATCGATTGAAATGTTACCCAATAAAATATCAGTTTTATTAAACCATTCAAAATCACAAAACTAAAACAAGACGTCAATATACCTACAATACTGATCAATTTGCAGTCGATCTAGGATTTGATCAATTCTTCTATTAAAACTCGTGGTCACACCACAATATACCCACTCGCACTCGAGTGAATTCATCGCCTCTGGTTTTTTCCACAGACCTCACCCCACACACCTACTACCTTTTCAAAGCTCTTCAGCCAATCACCTGGCAGAGAGCAACAAACTGCCAGGTGACACTTGTTACAAAAGGAAGAAATAAGACGTGGTATGAGTGAAAAGTCTGAGTTCAGCTCCTCGGCTCATAGAAACACTGATTTCCTTTTATTAATGAGGCGTCTGTGGGAACAGGTAGGAGGCTCCTGATTGGTTCATAAGGTGTGAATAAATGTGTCATGTAGCTGGAAGCAAAGCCACATCAGGCTTTAGAAGGAATTCATGAAGGTCTGAAATCTGTCTGCAGTGCAGTGGAGTGATCTCCTCTCTTTGAGTTAGAAGTCTGGAAGTTTAGGAAGCAGCTGGACTTCAGGAAGCACAAATGTGATGAAGGTGAAGGTGTGGAGCGCTGTGTCAGGCTCTGCTGTGGAAATTAACTTTTGCAATATTTTCAACTGGAAAAAGAAGCAGGGTATGAACTTTGTAGCTCAATACAAAGCTCAGGGGTTAAAGGTCAAAGGTCACCCAGTCTGTGAGCAGAATCCTTAATGCAAGAAAACAACTTTCCAAGACTTTTCCCAAATTCCAGGTCAGATTTCATTGGTCAGAGAAAAGAACATCAAATTTGGATCCAGTACTCGTGTCACGACATCCTGACTGCTGATCTGCTGATCCGTCCTTCCATTGTTCATCAGAGGACGAGGAAACGTTACCACTGAGTTCAGTTTGGACAATCCACCAATCACAGAGCTCCATCAGTGATCTTACAGTAACTACATTTGCCAGCAGAGCTTTGATTGCACTTCTCTCCACCACCACTAGATGTCTCCACACTCTGTGCTGACTCCAATGAATGATCAGAGCTGCTGAGTCTGAATCTCTTTACTCGGTTGGAGGCGGCTGCTGCAGCCTCACCCTGACGCACACAAAGCTCCACCTTCAGTTCTGACACTGAAACATACACTGTAGCTAAAATGATGCAGATGTGACCGTCAGCAGCTGGATTTCCTCTCCATAGACGTGTTTCCATGCTGATCACAAAAAAGCAACAACTCAGACAGATCGTTAGATACAGCAGCTTTAACTGTAACAGTGTAATTGTAGAGTCTTTACAATGTAAAGTGCATGAAGGCAACTGTTGCTGTGATTTGATGCTATGTTAATAAAACTGAATGAATAAGTGCTGATATTTATCCAGATCGTCTCTCTGATTGATCTCTATGACCAGCCTCAGTAATAACTTCCAGCCAGCAGCCTCGTCCCTGCAGGTGTGCTCACACAAAGCTCCCCGTCCATCAGTGCTTTAATCATGATTTAAAACTTTCTCTAATAAATCACTTTCATGCTGCCTCAGACTAAAAGCCTTTATTTCACCCACCTCTCTTAGCTGTTTAACTGATTCATAGTTTTTATTTTATTGAAAACATTCAACCATTTAAAAGATTATTAATTTTTATCAACAGATTTTTAACAGGGACTATAAGGAAAGAGGACCTTTATCCCATATTAGCTGCTCTTAATAATAATCACATAACAGTAGGTGCCTGCAGATCTTTGTCCATGTTTTACATCCTTCTTTACACAGATGTCTTTTCATATTTGATGTCATGTTAATTTGAAAGCGGAGCCCTCCATCTGCCACAGCGATGTTACCTGCATCACTTTACTTTATAGCGGCTGGAAGATTTCTGAAAGTCACCAAAAACAACAAAAGTGGGACTTCCTGCTTCTCACAGAGGACTTCCTGCCAGTTCAGACAGAAAAAAATAACCTATAAGTATATAAATAAGTATGAACAACATTTCTTCATTCACATGACCTTTGACCTCGGACCGCTGAAGCTGGCTGACCTTTTCTGCTTCCTCTTCCATCCATTTCAAGTTAAAGGCCCTCCTAATAGCTGCTGGACAGTTTTGTACTAACAAGGCTTTTATTGTGAAACACTGAGAAACAGTTGGAAACACTGATTTTGTTTTTTTAAGAGCATGTGTTGCTCTGACAAACGCTGCGTTCCTTACTGTGAGAGACAGAGTGTCTCCTCCGTCTGTGTTTAGCTTCCTGTGAGGACAGGAAGTGATGCGAAGGCTTATGACGTGTGAAACTATGAGGAAGCTGAACTCTGTGGCAGTCTGCCGTGATGTTTGGCTGCACACACTAAACTGAACTGAAAGAGAGTGTGTGTGTTTTAGTATGCAACAAGAAGTGAAACACACACACACAGCAGCTGCTTTCAACACACACACTCAGTTTGTTCACATGAGGACAAAAAAACTTTATTTAACTAGGCTTGTGTGACAAGAAGACAGGAGAGTCTGAGTTCAAGGCTCTGCTCAGATGAATCCCACAAGCTCGGCAAGTTTCTGTGGCAGCTTCACCTGAGACACGAGGAGGGAGGAGACAAGGACGCTGAGGATGGTGCAAGGTTAAATGTAAGGAGAGAACCAGAACAACAAAGAGGCCTCCTCCTCCTTTATGGGAAACACGATGAGGCGAAGGAGACCCGACGAGAAGGCGCTCAGAGTACGTGACTGCTCTAAATGGAGGCAGCTTCATGGTGCGATGGTCAACAGGTGTGGGTCTGTTGAAACATCCTGAAGGTGGAGTTTGACTGCAGGCTGGAAGCAGTCACACTTCATGACAGCGCTCATCTCCCTGCTGCACCACGGCTCCGTCTAACTCTTCCTCTTTATTTCCAGATTAGCGATCAGCAGGCATGAAGTCATCACCTGTGTGGGCCTCATTTACTAAAGTTTCTATGGAAAAGTTCAAACTTCTTGGAGTTTTCACACAAAATTTCCATAATCAGATTTATGATGTGCTGTTCTTCTTCTCTGTGTTGTAGCATCCTGATGACACCCCGTTTGTGCTCCAGTGGATGATGAGAGTCAAACCTTAAATACTGATCCGTATGCGTAGGTTTACGGTACACGTCAGGTTGTAGACGTCCCCCATTACTGATGGAAATCTCACAGTCTAAGAAGGCTAACCTGCCACTTGTTATTATTTGTATTATTTTGATATTATTGAGCCATGATGGCGCCTTTGAAACTCTGCGTCTGCTCTTCTTCTGCTCCATCCAGATCTTTGCATCACCTTGTTTTACACACTGACTCCATCAGGTTACAGAGAGCTAAGTGATGAATGACTGTTTCATGCCACAGACTGCAGATCAGTCAGTGTTCTGATGGCGCTGATCTGTCATCACAGTCACATGACTTCCCCTTGTGTGAATTAATGTGTTCTATTTAGTTCTGCAGTATTTTATTTCTAGAGTACATCTGCATTTTATTCATTTCACACAAACTGTTGATGTAATGTCATCAAATGTCCACTAGATGTCAGTAGCCATCGGTGGACCGAGTACATCAACCTCTCTGAATACATACATGTGCGCTTAAATGAGCTCACATTATTGATCTGGACTGATGGATCGCCTTTGTTTTTATAGTCAGTGTTACTATGGAAACGACACTAACACACTATCTAGACATACAGTGGATTTGTTTGACTTCAGTCTTGATTCTGCATGGAAACAATAACCTGACATCTTTGATCATAAGTTTCAGAGCGTCGCCTGTAACCATGGTTACTGACCTGCAGCCTGACGTCACTCTGAGCAGCTGCATGTGTGAATGTGCACACATGCATGCAGCTGCTCAGCTGGGTGGATGTGCTGGTGGGAACAGTGAGTGTGACAGTGATGGATAGATGCATCATGAGCATGTGACTGCTGTCAACACACACATGCACAAGTATATAAAGGTCTGTACCCCTGTGTCCTGCTCACATCACCCAAACCCAAGAGGAAGAAGGAGCTCTGAGCAGCGTCACCTCCACTGCTGAGAACACCAACATGTCCACTAAAGCTTTGCTGGCTTTGATTCTTCTCTGCCTGTTTACAACTTCTGTAGGTGAGTGTTTGCATGAGAAAGATGGAAATCCTGTGTTTTGTCTGCACAGCAGTGTTCATGCACAGGTATATGTGTCTGTTTCTACACGCGTGCATCATTTAGACTCTTCTGATGTTGGAAAGAAAATGAAAACAGCGTTTTCTTCTCTTATGTGACCAAAAATCTGCTGTTTTCTTTTCTATTCTACGTGTTTATTTTTGCATTTCTGTGAAGATTCAGACATCGGCGCTAATTATCTTCCACATGTCAAGTGTTTTTATTACCGTGTGCTCGAATATCAGATTTGGAAGGACCGCTTGATTGTTTGAAGTCTCTGTGCTAAATGACAGATCCTGATTCAAGCGCATGAGAAGTAAAAGCAGTGATTTGAGGCTCTCATCTTTATAGTTTTGGATATATTCATGTTTAAGCATTGCCTGAGATTTCAGTGTGCAGAAAAAGGACATGAAAATGAGTGGAAAGAGCATTTTTATATACAACATTTGATACATGAAGACACATTTTGACAGCAGTGGCGTTTCCACGCCAGATTTACCAGGGTGGGCTCTGGGTGTTTTTTCATGGGGGCACAGAACCAAAACCAGAGGCAACATTGAACTGTTTCATCTATGAAGTGAATTTATTTGGAGCACAAACAAAGTGAACGAACATTTAACAATCAAACAGGAGATTTCACACCCTGCACATCTTTAAAAAGCACTGACTGACATCACTGTGGACCGAAACGCCTGCACGCATGGCAACAGGCAGAGTCCATAGTTACAGAGAAGTTGAGGAGGACTTTCCTACCGGCTGGGCTGGAAGCTGCGCCTCCTGTCCCCCATTCATGTGGTGGGGGTCGTCCTCACACTGGGGGGTCGTCCTCCCTCCTGCTGATGTCTGAAAAGAGACGGATGTGGAGTAAACATGAGGCTGTAACTGAGAGCTACAGTAACTTATTACTTTATCTTTTCATTAGTGTTAATGATACTGTGTGGAGTGTAATCACAGGGCAGCCCGTGTCCTCCTCTCTGTAGTTCCCTCACGCTCTCCATCTCCATCTTTGCTATCAGGGAACAAATGTCTGCTTTTCTTTAATGTCAGCTGATGTTGTTCCAGCTGTGACACTGAGCTCCTGTCTCAGCTTCATGTTTCATGTACAGTTAAAGTAAAAGGATGAAGTCTGTCTCTGAGCCTGTGCGGACCGGATTTGTTCAGTGTTAAAGCCATGAAGCTGGATTTCACAGTGACGAACCGTATCGCTTACCTTCGTCTCTTCACCTGTTTCCACGTTAGTCTGCTTTAACGATTCGCGCTTCTTTCTGAGCGCGAATGTGCTGAGAGAGCGAGTGTGCAGCGCCCTAAAGAGTCCGTGATAAACACAAACTAGAACACTAGTTCCAGTCCCAGCGCTAAATTAATTCGTCTCTTCAGGCTTCACGGGACCGCGGGACAGTGAGCCGTGATTGTGAGCCGCGGTGGAGACACCCGCCTCTCGTCCGCCGCACAAGTCTTTTCTCCTGCGCTGATCACAAACGTGGACGCGCGTTCACATACCAAACATAGGGGCGCGCGCACACATACAAGCAGCCTGATTGGATCATATTAAAAAAATCATTAAAAATCATCCCTGAGAGTCGACGTGACACTTTCTTCCTCTGCTCCACCTGCTCTACACCTGTGCTGAGTGTCATCTCAACCAGCTTTCATACTCTCGAGAAATTAAAGACAAACTTTACACTTAAACTTAAAATCAACTTGAAAACTTTAAAGGAATGTGATAATGTCATGTTAAACATTTAAGAAAAATAATCTGTGATAGCTGAGGTGAATTTCTCAACAGACTCCTCTTCTTTGACATCCACACTACATGTGTTTCACCTCAATCCACTACATAATTCTGGAGACATTGCAGGGCTTTTTGGGTCACTCCTGGACGATTGGGGAGGGGACCAGAGAAAACGACGAGTCCAACATTGTTTCGGCAAAGTTCCATGCACAATGGCACCTGCTCTGGCCCCTGGAAGACAATTGACTACGGCTTCTAACTTAAATGTGCTCAGAGTAGAAAAACAGCATATAAGAACAACTCCATTTACATGTCTCAGAAAAGAACTGCCAATTACCAGAGTTTGATCCCAGGGGGTGTTGCAGAGGGGGGGAATGGTCAGACACATGAACAGGTTGGTGGTGTTCTGAGGCATCTGTTTATGACTATGCTTCTTCCTCACCATCACACAGTCACCCTGTTTGCCCGGCTGTCTAGCTGCAGGTTTTTCAATGGTGTGAAGCCGAGTCTCCAATTCAGTGAGCTGCAAACAGGCTACATTTATTTCAAGTGTCATTACTGCTTAAGAAGGCTGAGGAGTAACTAAACATCTGACACAATGAGCAGGACAGTGCAGGAGGGACAGGTGAAGAGGCCATGCTGCTAGCGAGTCGGCTAAGAGCCAAGCTAGCAAAACCCTCAAGACACAATAAGTGATTACTGACAATAATTAGCAAGTGAATACACAGAGAGTGTGCTCCAGATGAAGCACGTCAAGATTACACTATGAAATAAGAAGTTTTTCTATAAGTTTTTTACTGAATTGGCTACGCAGGCAAGCTACACAAAAGCACCACTGAAGCTCGAGCACGTGTCAAAATAATTCATGCAATGCTTCAGGAACACTGTGCCGAGGCTTGGTTCATCTGAACAGAGTTAGTGATCAGTCATCAAGTTCTGCTTCAGCTTTGGTGTCTCTGTGCGAGCGATAGTGAACCAGTGTGTGTGGTAATGAGAGTCGTCATGGAGCCAGCGAGGAAAAGAGGACGCTCTGCTTGTTGCTAAATAACAACCAGGCCATCAGCAATTCTGCCCCCGGGTCTGAAATGTACAGTGACAGAACTTTAACATAACGTTAAACAGAAGCTGTCAGCTCGGCTCTGTTAAGTGTACAGTCATAATGAAGAAGTTGTAGATTCAATCCTCCTTTCATAAGTTTGGCCACCAGATGTCACCAAAAAGGTGTTGGAAAGCCTCGAGTAATGAACCCTTTTTCAACTTGAGCTTCAGAAAGTTTCATTTGGCCCTCACTACCACTGTGTGTGTTGTAACAGGAACAGAATGTGATGCTCCACCACAAAGAGAGCAAACACCAAGTGACAGCAACACCGGAAGTCAGAAGACAAAATGTAAGAACCCCGAATCTCTTCTACACCTCACTTTTATACCTGCTCACCCTTGGAGATCCAATCAAGTTGTTGACATTTAATCATGTGACATCCTCCTGTCTTTCACTAACTTGGCCTTTACCCACTGTGACAGTGATGTGAATCATAAAATACAATAAAAAGTTTCACAAGAGGAGCGTACAGCAGGTCTCCTCTGCTGAAGGCTCCTGTGTTTGGCACAGCAAAGCATTCAGACCATGAGTGTGCTTGCTACAACAGCCACACAAGATTTAAATGATAATAATAATAACTATAATTTTTTTAAAAACAACTTTTTTTCCTTTTATCTTCTCGAACAACAAGGTCTACATATAACTTTTTTCCTGGGAGACATCACTCAGCAGCAAAAGGAGCTTTTAGACCCTACTTGATGCATCGCCGGGCGGATGAGTAATCCACTTCAGATTCCATCTGCTATTTAAGTTACCTGAACTTAAGACTCTGTGGACAGTCAAACACTGACTGCACTATTTATGTATCAACCTTTAGACGCACAAACACTGATCAGTGATCAATCCACTCTGCAGTTTACAATCCAAGGCCCAGCAGATGAAAACTGAAAGACTTTCAAATCACATGAGCCAATATTTTATTCACAACAAAACATAAATGCTTGTGTGTGTGTGTGTGTGTGTGTGTGGGACTGTTTGTCATTAAAGGTACTTGAAACAATGATTCCCAGTCTCAGTGATACCAACACTCTCTGTCCTGTTTTGTCTCGTCTCCTGCAGACCTGACAATCATCAGAGCTGTGCGTGGACAGGATGTCGTTCTGCCGTGTCAAGTTCATAAAGATTATCCCATCGCGGCTGTGGTGTGGAGGAGAATTGACGTGAAGCCAGTAGAAGTGCTTTTGTACCAGAGCAAGACGTCTCATCAAGCCAACAAGTATCCACCTTCAAGGAGCCGCATGCATCTGATGGATAGAAGGATGAACAATGGAAATTTGTCCTCGGCTCTGCAGAATGTGACTGAGAGTGGAATATATGAGTGTCTGGCCATCGACACAGAAATGCACCAGTGGAAGACTCCCACTGAGAACGCTGACACCATCAACACCATCCAGCTGATAATTGATCCAGAGGGTGAGTTTGTAGAGTCGTCCACAATCCTTTCTCTCTGATCCTTATACAGCGCCAAATCACAACTACAGTTACCTTGGTTACGCTGCAGTCTAGGCTGCTGGGGGATTCCCATGATGCACTGAATGTTTCTTCGTCACTCACTCTGTGTTTAGACACCTCTCTGCATTGAATCATTAGTAATTATTATTCCCTGGCTCTCTTCCCCAGCGTGTCTTTTGTCCTGTCCACGTCCCCTCACCTCAGCCGGCCTCTCAGATGGCTGCGCGTGGTTCTTTTCCTGTCACCAAACTGCTTGCTTAAGGGGGGTAGGGGGTGCACTGCAGGACACTTGGAGCATTGTTCTTTCAGTTACAGCCCCTTGATTATTTAATTTGATCAAGAAAGAAATTAATATTAAAGAGAATTTAAAGGAGTATGAAGGCCCTTGGATAAAACGTCTGCACACATGAGGCTGAGGTACTAGGAGTTATAGGACAATTAGTGTAATAATGACTTACAATTATTACACAGTTGTTCTCAACAATCTACACTCACTGCTCGTGTTGTTAGGTACACCTTGTTAGCACTGGGTTGGCCCACTTTTAACTTCAGAACTGTCTTAATCCTTCAAGGCATAAATGCAACATGGTGCTGGAAACCTTCCTCTGACATTTTCTTTTATGAAGATATTGGTGATGAGACTTTGTAGAAAGCAGGGATCAGATCATGTCTCACACCTGTCTCCTGTTTCTCACCTGCAGCTCCAACACTGAATGCTGGCGAGAGGCGGTTTGCTCCGCCTATGTCTCTTCTGGTATTTTTGATTTTGGGTCTTCTCTCATGTTTCTGTTTCTCTCTTTAATCTTGATGATGCTGTAAACACCGACCTCTGACCTGAAACTCCTGCCTCTGAGTTTAAACAGAAACTTATTTGATGTTTTCATTCATTTGGTTTTTATTTTGCTTTGGGATTTTTTTTTTTTCATATAACAGCTTTCATTTAATGTGTGATGTGACATTTTTCACTTACAGCTAAATACACAAACACTCACTGTGGCTGTGAGGATAAGTGATTATGCTGAGATTACATGTAAAGGGTGGAAACTGTTTTCTTTTAGTGGTTTGTCTTTAAAGATAATCACAGTGTTTGATTCACTGCAGTTTTCCTCTTATATCTACAGTTTTCATGGGTCATGTTTTAAGGGAGGTACTTGTTTAGCATGTTTGTACTCACAGGCAGGACTCACAGTAGTTTCACTGACTTTTATGATGAAAACAAGACGATAACTAAACACCTCTGTCAGTAAACAAGATCCAATCAGAAGTGCAGTAAGTTTAAAGCACACGTTTGATCTGCCCCCACCAAACGGTGCAGCTCTTTTAGCAAACAGTGAAACTGTTTCTCATCCACTATCACCAAAACTAAATGACACTGTTGTCAAAAGACTCTGCACACGTTCACGAACAGACTGAATTTACTCCACTAACAGTACAGACCAATGTTAGCCAATCAAATCAGTGTTTGTGGAGCATCAAATATCACTGCAGCAACTATCAGCGTGTTGCACATGAACACAGTCAGTAACAGGCAACTAGCATGGCTAACATTAATGCTAATGAAGGCATGGCTAGCGTGTGTCGTCACTGGGCATGCTTGCTATGCTATAAACTGATGCTATGCTGGAGTGTTAATGGTTCCTGTAGTCCATGATTTAGAGCAGGGGTGTCACACTGACTTTACATGTCAGACCACATGCAGTAATTATATTTATAAATGGCTTTAAACGCACATTCAGCCTGTGAGACTCATTGATACTCAGTCAGACTCTGAGCCGCGGCTCTGCCCATATGGAAAAGATCTATATAAATCTTATAAAGTTTGTATCTGTCTTGTGTGAAACTTGTATGAAAAGCATACAAGAGTGAAAACAAATATAAGATCCCTTGAAAAATTATATAAATGAAACGTGCCTTATATGATATGAAGTAGGCCAAATCTGATGCAAGTCTTTTATAAGTTTTTCTAATGTTTTTCCATATGGGTGTGCTACATGCTCACATTTCTGCATCTCTGTATTTCAGAGACACTTTGTATTAACTTTATTTAATCTAATATTCAACTCTGAACTCTAACTTTAAAAAAATAGCCTCTGTTAAAAAGACTAAACTTGCTGTCTTTCTTTAGCATAATGGTGTGACCCAGTCTGTCTTAGCATGTGATTGGCTGCATGGTCCCACCTCTGTCTGCATGGAGACCAGCAGGGCTAAAGATTCAGCTCCACATTAATCATTAATAATAACTGACATATGAACGTGTATCAGGGCCTGATGCGGCCCGCTGGCCGTATGTTGGACACCCCTGCTTTAGCTGCTGAGTCATGGCTGAACGGGCACAAACAGAGTCATGCTCAGACTTGTTTCTCACTACTCTCTGTGAAAAAAGAAAGGAAACAAACCCACTCATGATCGTCAGAGTGTACATTTGATTTATTTGATGCGTCTGTCGACATGAACAATAGAAAAGCAGCTGCTTAAATCTTTTTGCTGCACAGATGATAACGTCTCACGTGCAGTCTGGGAGTGACGGCGATTTCACTCTCTGGTGTGAAAAAGAACTGGTGTGGTGGGAGCAGCGATGTGTGTGTGTGCACTGCACAGAGTGACTGTGGGGATGAAGGAGCTGCTCCGTGGCTGTAACAGTCAGCAGGAGGTGGAGGTGCTGTCCACCATGAGGACAAATAAAGCTTTAGAATTGAACAGCTGGCTTGGTTTGCACAGTATCTGTGACAGTTGTATCATATGCACTTTACAATCACAGCGACTCAATGATGTAGAATATGAACCAACAGGCCACATGCTGACTCTGAAACAAAGTGCCATTAGAGCTGATCCAGAGCAGGCAGCTTCAACGCTGACTCAGCAGCAGTGAGCCTGATATTTCTTTGTAGCATAGCTCGAGTGCTGCTTTGTTTCCTTTGCTTTGTGTCTCTATCTGTAGCGTCGTGACTGTACGACAATTATCCTGTGATGCACCGTGAAACAGCAAGCGCCGTACGAAACAGACTCAAACACTTAGCCGTCTGTGTTTAACTTTACAAATCGTTCTCTGCTGTGCAGCTTCGCTACTTTCAAGAAACACAGTGTTTGTTTTCAGTAAGTCTTTTAAAATGTACTCTCTAAAACACACACACACACACACACACACACACACACACACACACACACACACCAAACCAAAGGAATCTATTTTCAAACTGAAGTGTTTATGCTTTCAGTCCGTCTAGCTGCTGATACTTAACACGTGAGTGTTGTCTGAAGAAGAGGACTCTGTTGCCATGGTAATCCCTGCATGAATGGATGCTCTTAGCCTCGTTTTGTTATTATTTTTCTCTAATTCTCAGAATTTTCCCCAAGTCTGAAAATAACACACCAGGACATAATCACTCATGTTTTAGCAAATAAACTGTCTCTAATTTTACGGCAGTTTGGTTTTAATGGAGAGAGAAAGAAAACTCGAGGAAAAAAAAACAGGTGAAAGTTTCACAGCGTTGACTTGTTTGTGAGCAAACTTTCAGACTGAGCAGGCCTAATGATGATGTCCCTCTGTGTAAGTCATTGTCTGTTCTTTAATGTAGAAAAGCCTTTTTAAAAGCTGCCTTCGGCTCGTGTGCAGCCTGACACAGTGTTATCTCTGGGATTTCCCTCAGGTCTGCTGAAAGTGTCCTTAAAGTTGAATATTGTGACAAAGTGAATGTAACAGTGAGACTGAGCTGCTCAGTCTGTTTCTGCTGACTTCAGCTCCTTAAACATCCTGATTTATCAGCACTGCAGGGACACGAATGTCACTGTTACAGAGACGCACACACAGAGCAGGAATGTGACTGAATATCACTAACAGGAAAAACACCTTCAGCCTCTAACATGCAGTCAGCTGCTGCACTGGCCTAATGACAGACGTGAGCTGAGCTCAGGGAGCAGCAGAGGGTGGAGGCTCATTTCATACGTCTTTAAACTCAGCAGTGTGAAATCCAAAGAGACTGACATGTGACAGAGAAAAGCATCAGTGCTGTCGGCTCCAGCCTCACTTTATAGTTTGCTTTTATTTCTCTGGATGATGCAGGGAGCCTGGCTCAGCAGCTGCTGTCATGTTGTAACCGTGTTCCTGTGACTGTACTGTGATAACTCTGTCACCATGTGATGGACTTACTGTTGATGCTGTCCTGTATTAAAGTGTTACTGCAGCCGACCTGTCTGTGTGTCACTGTCTGTGGACTGCAGCGTCTTCAGCAGCAGCTGTTTGCTGTTTGCACCATCCGCTCAGATATTCTTCAGTTTAAACGTCTTTATTTCATCTGTGCTTAATACTCAACAATGAGGCTACATCGAATGTTAAATGTCTTGTTATTCTCCTCAACTCAGAAACTGCTAAAATATAATGACACTCAAACTGGAGTGTTGTAAAAATTGTGTGTATGTGTGTGTGGGGGGGCTTTAGGAAGGCAGCAGCAATGGGGTGAATGAATGCAGCAGCCCAACCCACCAGGCTCTGATTGATGCAGCTGGCCTCCAAGGCCCCATGTGTGTGTGCAAAATAGCCAATTACTACATTACACTTTACTACACTAACGAGTAAAGAGGACTGTTAGCCTGTCAGCTTGTGGAGCATCAAATATCACTGCAGCGACAATCAGCACGTAGCACATGAACACAGTAACAGGAAGCTAGCATGGCTAATGCTAACTGCTAATGAAGGCACAGCTAGCATGTGTCGTCAGTGACCGGGCATGCTTGCTCTTCTATATATTGATGCTATGCTAGAGCGTTAACAGTTCCTGTTATCCATGATTCACACCAGGGGCGTCACACTGACTTTACATGGGGGGCGACAGACAGCCCCCTTTGACCTTAATGGGCCGGACCAGTGGAACTTCCTGTCACTGTGAAGGAGTCACATATTTAACTGTTTTTCTACATGATGAAGAAAAAGTCACAATGACAGAAATCTGTCAGCACGACTCTTTAAACTGTCAGAAATCAAATGACAGAAAAATAGCTCATCTTTAGTCTTAAAAACCTGAAGTTTCTATAGCATAAAGTGAAAAAAGAAGGTTTTCTGCCTTTAAAAGTTTATTGCTAAATTACTTTGTGTACTATGAATAAGTAAGGTTTGTATCTGCAAGAAAAGCTGTAAAACTATGAAAATTCAAAATGTCTGCTTGTGCTTGATTGTTGTGAGCAGCAGATCAAACAAGTTAAAATAATCAATTATAATCGGGCTGATTCTTATGTATCACCTTGCTACTCTCAACACGTGCCACATTCACACAAGCACTGTTTCTATGCTTTAAGTGCTTACTAACTACCATTCACACACATTCATACTGCGATGGATGCACCAGAGAAAACTTGGTGTTAATATCTTGCCCAAGAATATTTGGCATGCAGAGTAGGGGGAGCCAGGGATTGAACCACCAACCTTCCAATCAGTAGATGACCCGCTCTGAGCTACAGCCGTCCCCAATGTAATGTCTAATTATTATTGTAGAGGCTAAGCCTACGCTTGAAGCCACTGAGGTGGTCGTTAACGGGGGTGACGCGATGTCACTGGTATGCATGAATTAAGTTCACAGTCCAATAAATCCAGCAGTATGTATCTTGTCCTTTTTGGTCTTTATTCCGTATCGACATAGCATAACAGCACAACGGTCACAAACTGTTTGCCTTCTCAATGACACACCTGACGCCGATTACGTGCGTCTACCTTAAATACCTTTACATTACATAATCAAAACAGAAAAAGGTGACCTCTAGTGACCACATAAGGTATTAACCCAAGAATGGCTCCTACAATTATAAAGAGCTTTTAAGGTACATTCAGACCTGTGCGACTCACTCAGACTCTTAACTGTAGCTCTGTGCTACATGCTGACATTTCTGCTAATCAAACTTTGAATAAAATTTATTTAATCTAATATTCAACTCTGAACTCTAACTTTAGTACTTTTAACAGAGGCTATTTTTATGCAGTGTTTTCATAAAAGCCTTATTTTTTATGTATTTGCTTCTACCAGGGAGAACACATGAGGTTAAAGGACAAGTTAGAGACCTTTTGTCTCTACAATGGAGAACAGCTTTTTAAACTCTGCACTCAGCTTTGTGTCTCCAACATCACTGATATACAGACAGATTGATATATGGACCTGCAGCGGAGTTTAGGCCCAGACATGGCTAGTGACGTCAGACCTGATGGATTAAAAAAGTTAAATTTAATTGAATCTAATCTAATAACTTTAATCTCAGCCAAACCGATTTACTCACGAACAAATAAAACACTGAAAAAGCCAAACAATAACATTTTTAAGTTATCAAAGTGACTTATATATCATGTTTAACCCGAGTAGTGAAAGACCGCGGGGCTTTGAAGACGATGTGTCGGTCGGCTCAGATATTTGAAGTTCACACAGCTACATTCTCACCTGAAAACGTGTTAAAAGTTTTTTGCAAACAAGAAAGAGAAACAAGAGTGATATTAAAACTAAGTCGCTGCCGCCATTGGTGGAAACTGGAATTGGCTGGCCGCGCTATGAATTCTGCGATATGGTTTTTCAATTTTGTTGTCCGGGTGGAATATCGGGAGAAATTCAGGAGAATGGTGGCTCCGGGAGGTTTTCGGGAGGGGCACTGAAATTCGGGATTCTCCCGGAAAAATCGGGAGGGTTGGCATGTATGGTTGTGGCAACATCACTAACCGTGTCAAACACCTCAGAGTAAATCATATCACAGAATATGACGAGCGTATGTTGAGGCGAACTGAAGAGGAGGACAGGGACAGGTGCTGCTAGGGCGAGACAGACGTCTCTCACAGAGTCCTTTAGTGCTGCAGGCAGGCAACGTGTTCAAATAGCACAACTTCAGTTTTTTTATTTCTATATGATGAACTCTGGATTATTAAGTGATAAGAACAAGTAATCTGATGCCCTGTAATCATTATGATGCTATAATTTGAGATACAATAAATAAAATAAGTTTATGTACAAAGTATCGTATCGGATCAGTATCGTCGATACCATCCTGAATTTAGGGCTTTGGAGCGTGATGTCACGGGGGTGGGCGTGGAAAGGATTTTGGCCCGATCCGCCATTTTTGGGGTCTAGCGCAAGTGAAAAGGGAGCGAAGTCACACACAACAGCCACGGTTTGTATTTGCTGTGTGGTCGGCTGCAATGTTCGATCACACGACCGGCAAGAGAATAAGGTTGGAAATGGTTTATCTTTTCATTCTTTCCCAACCTGGAAGCAACATGAGGCGGCTAGCCTGGAGAGCAGCTGTGAGACGAGCTGACGTGCAGTTCTCTTCCATCTCCAAATATCTGTTGGTGCTCCAGACATTTTCATTCCGGTAAGTTCTAACTATGTTCATATCACTCTTTATAGCCTATTAGTTTTATTTTCTATGCGCTCTGAGCTCATAGCAAATTAGAACAAACATCCTACTGAGTGATTTTGCATAACTACCTTCTATTTATAGAGTTGCTAATTATTTGGCATTATTGCAGCACCAGGTGGAGCACCAGTCTGATCACAGGTTGGAGGAAACATGGTGGATGGTCACGTGAGCTGTAGTCAGCTGATAAACAATCAGATCAAACACAGAAAACAGGATGAAGCTTCATCACAAACAAGACATACATGAGTATAAAACATGTCAGACTGAAAATGAGACGTCAACAGCGTCACAAACAATGTTTAAAGCTTCCACGTGGTTTTACATTTTCTACATGGAAACAGGAAGTGCTGCTTTTAATTTGAAAAGTCACATTTATGGATGTGGACGTGGAAAAGTACAAATCTGGCAGCCTTTGTTGGACATGAAGTCGGTAATGTGTCTGCGTGACAGCTGTGGAAGCACAGGAGCAACGTCTGTGGGAAAATTCACAAAGCAACACGTCTATACCACTCTGACATGTTTGAAGATTTTTCACAATAAAATCCATGATTTGGTTTAAATGAAACTTTCTTCACCTTGTAAGGAAACATTTTGTGGACACGATTGTTTTCCAGCTAACAAAGTTAGTCCAGTGAGAGACAGCAGGAGGAGCAGAGGTCAGCTCATTGTGACAGCGGTCAAACAGATGTGATGGGTAACAGCACACACAGGTGTGTTTCATCTCCACACACACAAACCACAGCAACACTGACTCCACACTCAGCCTCCCAGTGACTGTGAGCTTACCCGTGTCACCGGTGCCACCCACTGTGGACCCCTCTGTGTCATGTGATGGCAATACAGGACGTTTTCCACAAACAGCTCCACACTTAGTCCTGGCTTCAGTGGGTGAGTCCATCCAGCAGAGATGTGGAGACACAAAGCTGCTGGACAGTTTGAGGTGTTACATTTCAGTTCAGGTTCATGTTTGTGCACTAGAACCAGATGTAGAAGTTTCAGCATGAAAGCACTCGATGATGGGCAGCTTGATTGAGAGAGGGTGAGAGAAAGAAAAAAACAACCCACGGCTCGCGTCGTTCACGTCGAAGATCCAGCTCTAAGTTAAAGTCTGAGTTCAGCTCGTCGGCTCATAGAAACACTGATTTCCTTTTATTAATGAGGCGTCTGTGGGGACAGGCAGGAGGCTCCTGATTGGTTCATAAGGTGTGAATAAATGTGTCATGTAGATGGAAGCAAAGCCACATCAGGCCTTAGAAAGAATTCATGAAGGTCTGAAATCTGTCTGCAGTGCAGTGGAGTGATCTCCCACCTTTGAATGGCTTCAGGCCTCAAGCAGAGGGAAAAGAATGAAGATATAAACTTTGTAGCTAAAAACAAAGCTCAGTGTCAAATTTGGATCATTATCACTTAATTTAGTTTGGACAATCCACCAATCACAGAGCTCCATCAGAGACCTTACAGCACAGGTGTCGAACTCCAGGCCTCGAGGGCCGGCGTCCTGCAGGTTGTGGATGTGTCCTTGATCCAACACAGCTGATTTAAATGTCTAAAATACCTCCTCAACATGTCTCAAAGTTCTCCAGAAGCCTGGTAATGAACAAATCATTTTAATCAGGTGTGTTGACCCAGGGTGATATCTAAAACCTGCAGGACACCGGCCCTCGGAGCCTGGAGTTCGACACCTCTGCCTTACAGTAACTACATTCACCAGCAGAGCTTTGATCGCACTTCTCTCCACCACCACAAGATGTCTCCACACTCCGTGCTGACTCCAATGAATGATCAGAGCTGCTGAGCCTGTTTGCAGACAGAGGAGGAGCTCCTGGTGATCCGTGTGGCACTAAAAAGCTCTGATAACGTCCATCCAGCAGCTGATAACAGGGACATTTGGTGCCATGTCAGAGCTGCACAGTCAATCATCCGTTTGGCTCTTTAGTTTGAAGAGTTCAAAGCAGCAGCAGAGAATCTAAAGTGTGTCACACAGCACCAAGTTTCCTTTGGTCACATATGAAATGTGAGTCCGAGCTTCAGCTACACAACAACACACACAGCAGCTGATTGTAACATGAGCTCATCTGAAAGGCACCAAGAAGAATCCAGTGATTTGAAAGTTGCTGCTTTGGATTGTTAGTTTGATCTGAATCAGAATCCAGTGTTTGATGGAAATCTCCTCCTGCTGCACTTCAACACATTAAAGAGAGAGAGATGAAAGAAAAGCTGATGATGAGAGCAGAGAGAGGAAGGTGTACTTACCGTGCAGGAGGATCACAAACACCACAAACATCTTCATGTTCCTGTCAAACTCAGAGACTCTTTAAAAGCCCTTCAGGACATCAGCTCACAGCAGCTTCACTTTCCTCTGCTGATCATCTACTGACACTCTCACACTGCTTCACTGTCACAGCTCAGAGTTCAGCTTCACACTTTGTTAAAGCACATCTGTGGAATGAAGTCCGGCCGGCCACAGATCACTTCTGAGGAAAGAGGAGGACGTCGGCTTTCCTCCTAGTTTCACGCCCGAGTTCTCCAAACACAATCGGGGTGGCTGCAGCAGGTGGAGCAGGTCATCTACGAAGTGGATGGTTGGCAGTTCAATCACTCTGCATGCCAAACGATCCTGAGCCCCCACTTCCTCTGTGATGTGTAGAAAAAGTGCTCGTATGACTGGGTGATTGGGGCTTGCTGTGCAGAGTGTGCAGAATCGACTAGAGCTGTAAAACAATCTGTCTGTTTACAGTGACACGCACAAAGCTCCGCCTTCAGTCCTGACACTGAAACATCCACTGAAGCTACAATGATGCAGATGTGACCCTCAGCAGCTGGATTTCCTCTCCATAGATGTGTTTCCATGCAGATCATGGACATAAAGGCTGCTCTGAGAAAAAAGCAACGAATAAGACAAATCATTAGGTACAGGACCTTTAACATCTGCAGATTTATTTATTTAGATTCACTTTCTCCTGTTCAGTCATTACTTTCTTAAAAAAAACAACATGCCTGTGAGACCCTGATGCTCAAAGAAATCTCATTATTAATTAATGTTTAAATTTTAAATCCAATTTAAAATGTATTTTTATTGACAGGCTGTTTCACACCTCCAATTAAAGAACTACTTCTAGAAGCTCTTACTTTATGCAGTGAGCTGTGATAATATCATTATATTTATAACCTTCCTTTTATTTAACACAGTCCTGAAGAAGATATTTAGAAAGCAGTCCAGAGCTGTTTCTGCATTGAATTTCAAAACAAATTGAAGGATTTTTTGTTTGAATTCTAAATGAGTCTTATGTGACTGCTTCAAATACTATAAGTATTACTAGTGCTGCTTCTGTTCTTCATATTACTGTTTATTGTCCTCTCAGACCAACAGGCGGAGGTGAAGGTGGAGGAGGGGTCATAGTTTGTCACCCTAGCCTGCAGAACAAAGTCTGAGCTGAGGACACCACAGTGGAGTGGACTCACTCTGACTTTGGACTCATGATGGTCCATGTGCATCCAAATGACAGTAAACAAACAGGACAACCTCTACTGTGGTTGCACGAATATAAACAAAGACCTGCTGAGAACTTGAGACCTCAGTCTGACCCTGAAACTCCACACACACACACACACACACACACACACACACACACACACACACGGATACATCTGCACCATCTACAGGGACAAAGACTTCCTGAGACAGAAAGTATGCTGCAGGTCAAAGGTCAGTTGGGATTAGGAAAAAAGTGAAATCGTAAACAGGATAAAAGCAGTGTGAGAGGGCTGTTACTTTTATACTTGATAATAAAACGAACAGATGCAATGAGAGTTATGTTTCTAAGGAAGTAAATGACATGAGAGTGAATATAAACAACCGTACACATCCCTACGACTTGTTTTGGAGGTAGGACTCACCAAGGTTCAGTGTTAGATCCTGGGCGAGGCAGATCTAATTTAAGAATAGATGGGATTGGCTGTCGGAGGGTCGCTTTTTTGAACTGCAGGTCCTTGAAGGGTAATACAGTAGAGGATATTTACATAGAGGATCTCTATGTAAATATCCGATAGCAGCTACTACCACCACAGACTGTTTTCCTTCGTGGTCATGAAGGAAAACGCTCGGCTGGCATTTAAAAGGGCATTTATTCCCTTCAAGGACCTGAAGCTACATAAAGCACCCCCCAACAGCTGAACCCATCTGCTCTCTGATTGGATTGTTACATTTGTGATTGACATGACATTGACCAATCAGCTGAAAGGAAGAAAAATCAGGTCAAAATTCGTACTCGTAGGTTGAGAGTCACACACAGCCAGGGAACCTGAGTGCAGAGATTTAAACATAGTTGTTTGCTTTGTATCTGTAAACAGACCTTAACAAAATCAACTTGTAACTTGTGTAAAAAATCTTTACAAACAAAATTCTCATCTGTAGATGCACAAAAATAAAATTTTCAAAAATTTTGGTTTACAAGGGTACAAAACTCTCACAGACACACAACACAATGTTCACATTAAGTGGTGAAGGAAACACTTACTATAACAGCTTACTATTGTGCAGTCAAGAGTCCATGTTTCAGTGTTCAAACACCTGTCTTGGGTTTCTGAAGCTAATTTGTCACCTGTGAGGACTCTGGGACAAACACACAGCTTGCAGTTCATTTCTACATCTGTTTGTGTTTCCTCAGTTTCCCAGCATGCCCTGGCTGTGGTGGTGGAGGTGAATGAGGGGGAAAGATCTGTCCTGCTGCCCTGTATGTACTCAGGTTTCATACCTGTGGACCCCACAATGATGTGGAATCGCAGTGATCTTCATCCCAAATCCGTCCACCTACGACGAGGAGGAGGAGATGATCTCAGAGGACAAAACCAGCGTTACAGCAGACGCACATCGGTGAGGCGTGATGCTCTGCACACTTTAGACTTCAGCCTCACTCTGAAAAAACCACAACTGATCGACAGTAGCAGCTACACCTGCTCCATCAGTGCTGGGAGAGAGGAACAGACACTGACAGATATACAGCTGCAGGTCAAAGGTCAGCAACAAACACCTGCTTATCATGCAGGTCAGGAGTCAGTACTGTAGACGGATCAGAGCTTAAACTCAAAGTCTTCTGCCAATCCTTTAAAACAAACAACAGCGTTTTAGATCTAAGCTCCATGGTCGTCACAAAGCAGACGAAAAATGAGGAGAACACTTTGTATAAAAACTGCAGAGATCATTCATGATATTTTCTTTTTTCTGATGAAAGTTTTTAGTTGTAAAAACTGTGTAACACTCTTCAGGGATGCTGAGGTTTTTCACCACTTGCTGGCTCCCAGTGAAACCCAAGACCTCATTAAAAAAAGCTAACAAGCAAAGTAAAATGCTGAGTTCAACCAGCTGTTGTTAAACTTGTCTGCTGACTCCCAAAGGATCATGTGGATGTGGGATACTGTCCAAGGGCAGGTTACCTAGGGCCTGCTTTAGGGTGTCCTGCTATCATCAGCAATGTTAGCATCACTGACAGGTAGGAGTCCAGTTCCTTAGCTGACCTTTGTGTAGCCCTGCCATGTCTCTGATATTTACACATTCACTGAAAGTAGTAGCATGACCTATATTTGGCCATTTATAGCCACAGTTACTTTTGTTTTCAGCTTTTAACTTAGTTTAACTCAGGGCAAGCAAATTCTGCTCGGACACTTTTGATCTGATCTGTGGGGTTCTGCAAGGCTCAATTCTGAGTCCATTATTTTTTATTTTACATCCTTTATTTAGCTGAGGTCATTAAATGTTATCAATTCTATGCTGATGGCATCCAGCTGTCTGTCTTTTAAGCCTTGCCATCTGGATAGGCTGCCCAGTAATGGTAATCTTGTTGTATTTGATTCTTCTCTGAGCTTTGACTCAGATGCAAAATCTCTATGGGGTCTGTTTTATATAGAAAAGTACAGACAAGAGACACGAGCTGCGTTTGTTCTGCAGGCTCTTCCTCATCTGAGGTACAGGAGAGTTGCAACGGCCTATCACACTCACAGCTACTTCTCCCTTGTGGCGATGCTGCGCAATTACATCATCATAGCTTCAACTGAAAAGAGCAAAAGCACAATGAAATAAGGCCTTTTACATGAATAAATGTTTAAACCAAATTACAATGTTGACCATACACTTGTAGGTGCCACACAAGCTCGAAGCACACTTCATTTATTTGCTTTACATCGACTCCCAGTTGATTTTAGAATTAGTTATAAAATTCTCTTACCTACATACAACAGTGTAGCACTCCAGCCTTGTTCTGTGGACTCCTTCAAAAGGCAGTTGAAAACGTTTCTGTCAGGTGTGTTTTTGTATTGCTTGAGCACTCTACAACTAACTTTCATTTTCTTACTTAGCCTTTATACCAATCATGTCACTGACCTGTTAGTCTAATTACATACACATGTTCAGCCAGCTGTTTCTTTTCAGTACCGCTTAGTTATGTTTAAATTACACTACATTTGCATGCTGAAAACCTTTATAAGCGTCTTTTAGAAAAGGTCTTTGTGTGCATTAAGCAATGTTTCCATGGCATCAAGGGTTTTTAATGTTGGAAATGACCAAATTATGATTAAATGGAATATTAGCATTAAAGATCCAGTTTAGTTTCATTGGACAAAAAGAAACGCTAAATGTATTACAACAGAGTTAGAGGTCAGCAACATTAATGCTCAGCTCCCAGATGTCTAGTCGATTTTGTGATTTATTGTCCTCTCAGACCAGCAGGTGGAGGTGAAGGTGGAGGAAGGCTCAGACTCCGTCATCCTGCCCTGCAAAACAAAACCTGACCTGCCTGATGACACCACAGTGGAGTGGACTCACTCTGACCCAGAACTCTGGATAGTCCATGTGTATTTAAACAGAAGTGACCACCTTAAGAAACAGGACGGCCTTTACAGAGACCGAACAAAGATGAATGAAGACCTGCTGAGAACTGGAGACCTCAGTCTGACCCTGAAACACCCCACAGAGAGAGACAGTGGAGGATACATCTGCACCATCTACAGGGACAAAAACATCCTGAGACAGAAAGTAGAGCTGCAGGTCAAAGGTCAGAGATATATATCAAAGGTTCTGTATATGTAAGCCATACTTGTGATATCATTATTATTATGTTTTAACATTAGGCTCTTTTATTGTTTTCTACATAGAGCGGTTTCCATCCTGGGGCATAGCGCTCCCAATTATTCTGGTTCTCGTTGTTTCTGGAGGTCTGTTATTTTATTTCATGTCAGGTGAGTCCCTCCTACATTACCCATAACACTGACGCTTAGCAGGTATCCTTCCAGATTTTTGGTTATGTAGGTAGCTTCAGGGTTAATCCTGGGTTTTCTGTGCTATGAAGGTGGTTCATTTTTTAACAGGGAAAATCGCCATGGTAACATATGCTGTGAATCTCCAAAAGTTGATTCTGTTCATCTGGACGTTGTGTTTTGTGGGAGAAACGTTTCGTCACTCATCCAAGTGACTTCTCTGCTGGGGAAATACATTTGACTAAAACCCCCTAAATGACATGCAAACTGTGCGTTGCATTGTTACAGGAATGTCAGTGCAACAAGTTGAGGACTTGTATAAACATGTATAAACCCCGCCCCTTTCATGTGAACTTGCAGGATAAACTCTGGGTTAACTTAAATGATTCATGTGACCTTCTATCAGAATCGCAATGATGGACTAAGTGAATCCAGGTAACAGAAAGATATTCTGGGCATGTTGAACTGTTTTTGTAGTTTAGTGTCAGAAGCTGAAAGAGTTGAGAGTTACAAACAGCTGATACAGAGAGCTGAAGAGAAACTTCCAGGTTTGTTCCAGAAGTCAGAAAACCTCCTTCAGACTCAGTCATTGATCAGTGAAACAGCTCCACAACATGACTTTACTAAACAGCTTACACCTTTCATAAAGTCTCGCAAGAGTCAGCTTTCTATAGATATAAACAAAATGGAAATGTACTGATACGTGATCAGAATTACAATATTTCTGACTGCCTGATTCAAAATGAATCGAATTGTCGATCAAATCAATTCTGAAAATCAGCGACGATACCCAGCCCTAATCATGTTGTCCTTTGTTATTCTCTCAGTTTACCAGGTGGAGGTGAAATCGGGGGTGGAGTCTGTCCAGTTGCCCTGCAAAACCACAGTTAACCTGCCCGAAGACGCTAAAGTGGAGTGGAAGGACAACGATTACAGGACGGTCCATGTGTATCAGAACGGCTCTGACCAGCCTGAAGAACAGCACAAGGATTATAAAGGCCGAACAAAGATGAAGAGAAACCTGCTGGAACCTGGAGACCTCAGTCTGACCCTGAAATACCCCACAATCACACACACGTACACCTGCACCGTCCACAGCAGGGAGGGAAAGATCCTGCTGCTCTTTGTCAGTGGAGGTGAGTGCTGTAGATACAGGGCAGAGGTCAGAGGTCACTGTAAAAGCTCAGAGATGAACTGTGAGTGTCCACATCATCCATGAGACTTTCATGAGTTTCTCATAATGTTTGTTTAGCATGTGGCTAGCATACTGCTAAAGCTCAGTCAGTCCCACATATATGTGTACGCTGTTAGCGCTCACGTCTCAGTCACAATCACTACATGCATGTTTTTTTATGAAAACTTTCTGATATTCCACATAAACACACGTGGAAATATCACAAGTCTGAGTCGATGAAACAAGGAGTGGAATTGGAGGTAATGTTACCGTCATTGTTGTTGTTGCTGTCTGTATCACTTACACGTGCTTCACTGTCTTCTCAGTCCCCCAGAAGGAGGTGGATGCAGGAAAGGACTTTGTACAGCTGTCCTGTAAAACCACACTTGATTTACCTCATGATGCTGAAGTGGAGAGACGCTAACAGGAAGGTCCACATGTATCAGGATGGCTGTGATCAGCCAGATAGACAGGATCAGGATTACAGAGGCCGAACAGAGATGAATAAAGACCTGCTGAAATCTGGAGACCTCAGTCTGACCCTGAAACACCCCACAGAGAGAGACACACAAGTCTACACCTGCACCGTCTACAGCCAAGAGGGAAACATCGTGTTTAAGAAAGCAGTGAGCAATCTGAGAGTCAAAGGTCAGAGAGGATTTTATTGGTTCACACACTGTGTTCTCTCTGTGTTAGACCTACACTATCTTATACAGGCTGCATGCTTTAGCCTAACGACAGCTGGGATAGACTCAACTATGACCCTGCACTGAAGAAGAAAAATACTGGGGCACCACTATCAGTGACGGAAAATAGAAACGGAAAGCGTTATCTCACAGGATGAACCATTAATTGATTTATAATCAAATCATCCATAATGAGAAATCTAAGCAAGCTTTGGATTAGATCATATAAAGACAGTAGTGTCATGGTTCCTGGATCATTGACCCAGTTTTGTGTTTTGTGGACTCTCAAGCTCTGCATTCAGTTTGTCTCCTGGTTGTTCTGTTGTTACAGTACATGTGCAATAATGTCCCAGCTGACACAGGCAGGAGGGAGAAAACATAATGTGAGGAGAAAATTGTTAGAAGACAAAGAAACTCAGACTCAAGATATCTTTTTCATGTACATATACATGGACGATCCCCCGTCCCTGGTCCGATCGGCTCTGCACCATTCAGCTACTGCCTACGTGTGCAGAACAGATGTTACACAGAGGAAAACCGCCCAGGGCTCTTAGCACATTCTTTATTTATACTTCAAGTAAGTTTCCACAGCAGTAGGAGTGGCATGTATGGAACTGATAATATCTCCTTAAAAGGAGATACCTTTAGCTTGTCTGTTGAAAAAGGAGATAGCTTGGTATGTATAGAAAACAAAACATTCCTTATAAGGAGAGAGACCGTTAACTTGTCTGTTAACACAGGAGGAAGTATCGTATGTCACAGCATTCCTCTGCACATATGTTTTCACTCCCTTTCTCTGTGGTGGTTCCAATTCACAAGCTCTTCTTCCTTTAAATGAAGCTACAAATAAACATAACACAAAACTCAAAAATCTTTCATCACATAATAAAGACAGACAACAAATAGAAACGCAATGAATCTCCGACTGCTACAGCTGCAACAGAAAAAGTAGAAAATAAAAGCACAGAGCATCTGGAAGACAACAATATGAAAGAGCCTGCAAGCGACCAGCGGACCCCGTCCCAGGCAGGGCACATGAGTGTACTAAGTTTAAAGTAGGGATTTGGAATTGATAAGAATTTAGTGATTCCGATTCCATTATCAATCAGATATTGATTTGGTTTCTGGTCGATTTTCATCGGCTCTCTGTGAGCGTGACCACCATCACTAAGCAGCAATAAATTATTTATCTAGTTAAGTACATGCTGTGTGATCAAATGTTTGTGCGTGTTGGAGCTATTTCCCTTCTTTGTTGCCATCAGGATTGGGGTCGTTACTTAAAAAAACACCACCACTCCCACCACCAACCGAGGCAGACACAATTCAATTCAATTCAATTTTATTTATATAGCGCCAAATCACAACAAAGGTCTTCACACAGATTCCCCAAAATGACACCTGCAGATCTCCAGCCCCCAGGAAGCCGCCAAACGACCACAGTCACAGAAAACCCCACAGCCAGCTGCAGGGCATACAGGGAGACAAGCCTCCAGCCGACCACCATCAGTGACCATGTAGTTCATTGATGGTGGTCGGCTGATCTGGTCAGTGATCAGTGAAACAAATTCATCCAGTTGTTTTTATGCAGACATTCTCCTCAAACTGACGTAATCTAGAAGTAAGTAAATGAGTCTGAAATTCCTCACAGAGTTACTGGAGGCCAACATGACGCCTCCAGACTAAGTATCTGGTTACAAACCAAGAGTTTTAGGACCGAGTACAATTACCTCAGTTTTATCTGAATAGCATGTATATAGTTATCAGCAGAGTTGTCTGTGGAGTACGTGCATGTGTTTGAGTGTGTAAGGCTCATTTTTCTGACATTACTGGATTATTCAAAATTTAAATGGGATACGTGAAGACTGTTACTTTTAATCATTCTCTCCGGGTGTTTATATTGAGGCTTTTAAAGCAGTTATGATGCCTAACAAGCAGATTACAGATTTGTACTTTTCCACAGAGTACTTGTTCTTGGTCCAGCCATGACCAGTCTAATAGGTTTAATCCATTCTGAAACACAGCACTTTGTTGGATAAGAAGTAGTGTAAAGAATGTGGTAGTTGTAGATCACCACTGTGTTTTGGTTTTTGTAGAGTTTTTAAAGTTATTCTCAGGTGTCTATCTCAGAGGAACTCTACATCTTCGGTCAGGATGGATTATGAATGGAGAGATTTTTTTATAATCTTTGGGCAAGTGCAAAGTATTTTAAGGCTTACATTTGTGAGTGAGGTTGGGCAGTAGCTGGATGGAAGCGTAGGATCTTGGGCTGGTTTAAGAAGCAGACTAATGATGGCAGAGATCATGTTTGGAGATAGTGTGTGATTATTGTAAATCTGAATTACCATCTTGAAAAAAGAAGGTGCCAGTGTAGGCCAAAATGTAAAATGGCTGGAAAACCATGTGGACCTGGGGCTGTTTCAGAATTCAGACACTGAATGAGGTGAATCCAGAAAATGGTACATTAGTTGGATTAATCTGTGATGAGTATAAAGCTTCATAACAATCTTTAACATCTTTATGTATTTATTGTTGATCATGAGGAATCTTCCCAGTGGAAGCGTTTTTTCCTTATTTAGATTTAAGTGGTTTTGGGGGGAAATTTTCCAGATTTATTACCATGTTCAAGGTTCTCCAAACGCAGCTTTTGCATCAGAAACTGTTCGCTTGTGAATTATTTCATTCTAGTTTTAGTTTGTTGGTTTAGCTTGTTGTTGGTGAGGCATCACAGGCAGAGTCTAATGATCGAATTTCTTGTTCAGTTCTAATACAAGCCTTTTTCCCTCCTTTGTCTTATGTGAACAATAAGATATTATGTTAGCCTTTCCAGCTTCCCATAGAACACACGGTGATATTCCTGGTGGGCCATTGTTATCTAAATATGTTGCCCATTCCTTTTTTGAAATAATTAATGAAGTCTTGTTCTTTAAGTAATGATGTATTTAATCTCCGGCTCCAGTGGTGTAAGTGAGCGTGTGACTGATGTACTGGTGATGTATATAATTGTGTTTCCCTGCTTTGCAAACATTTAAACTATATTCTTTGACTTACTGCATTAAGTCTCCCGTGTTCTGCGTATGAGTGCAATACATGAGATGTTCTTGTTTGTCTGTATCATGCTGTACATTAGACAGATAGCTGCTTCTAGTTAGATGTAGTAGAGAAGAGTATACAGCTGTGGTTCGTTGACCTGGTGTGAGGGGGTCAAATTAGTGTCAGGTCATACATGCAGAAATAATTGTCACTTCTCAGATGTGACAATTAAGACTCAGATGAATGAATCGTTTCTTGTCCTTTCTCCTGGCTCTCAGTATTATTGGAGATAAAGTATCTGAATTTCAGGAGCGGCCCCACGCCTCCAAACACACCCCACGGTCCTATCTATATATGATCCCCCAGTTCTACAAGCTTTTCCTGCTCCACCCTTCAATCCTTTCACTTCTCATTAGTACATGGAATTGATTTGACTTTGATTTGTGTAACAAAGTGATTTCCACGTCTCCTTCATGATGTGACAGTGTCAGAGCTGAATGCACTTGTAGAGTATCATGTTTTTATGGCTCACATTTAAAGTGTTGCAGCTCTAATGTACAGCTGTCATATTAGAAATAGAAGCAGCTCTGATTTTAGTGCTCAAAGAAATCTATGAAGTTATGAATTCACACATGAACAGTTTTCTGCAGCGTTCCTCTCGGCCTTATTTGCAGCTCCACTCTTGTTTTTGGTCTATTGTTGTTGTTTGTCCTTGTCTGACTGTCTTGTCTCTGCAGGGAGAGTTCAGGTCCAGGATCAAACAGGGGACATCAGGAACAGAAGCAGCTCCATTGATCCGACTCCTCTGATGGCTGATCAATCAGTTTGATCTGTGTGTTCTTTGATTATTGATCAGTGATGTCAGAGTTATGTTGATGTCAGACGCTAAGCTTTTTCGATCCGGACATTGCTACGGATGAACTCATCAAACGGGTTCTAGATCCAGATGAAGTTGATGATCATGACTGCAACCGTAATCTTATAACTGTAATGCCCAATGTGATGTGGTGTGAACACGTCAGCCGAATTGTGTTCAAACTGCTGAAGCTGCAGCCCGAGGATAGACTCACATGTTATTGAATGACAACCAGTGGATATGGATTTCCCATGTGACTCCAGATACCATCGATCGTGTGAAACATTACGCTGGCATCAAATCCACTAAGTGAAATGCTGTGTGATCCTTTTTCACATTCTAATCATTTGTACCTTTAATGTTCATCATGCCCCCATATATATTATGGGTTTGGGTTGTTGACAAATAAAACAGATTCATCACTCTATCTCATGTGGTTGACTTCTTTTATTGACACAGCTTATATGTTATACAGGTAGGGACATGCACAGGAGTAAATAGTAATACGTACAGACAATGCAAGACACACACAACAAAAAACGGTAAGGTGTGACTTGTGTCCTGATTCTTTTATATTGAGGATGAAAACAAACAAAAACTGGTTGTTAAGAGATATATTCTAAAATACTTCTTCAGTAGAGAATCAGAGAAGAGAAACACAGAATTTCTTGCTAGCAAGGGCAGCCTCCAGAACTGAGACTCGCACTGAGGACTGCCCTGGTCTTTATTTATAAACTCCAGTGAGCGTTTGTTCCTTACATTGGTGTGTGTGTGTGTGTGTGTGTCAGAGTGTGACCCCATAAATGACTTCCCTTAACCTGCTGGTCTGGAAAGTCCAACAGTTCATCTATATGTAAAAAGGCACTTAGACTAAAACTGACATAGCTACGTTAATCCTACCGTAAAACAATAAGACAAGGTACGACCTCTCCCATGCTCGTAGGATGTGGGGGTGAATGCCAGAACACCCTGGAATGTTACAGACCTCCTAGGATGAGACATTCTTTCAATATGCCACCAGCTATATACTTCTAAACACAAATGATTACATGCAGTATTCTACCATATGCAAACTTATATCATTAAAAGATTATACTGACTACGAAGTACAATTTTCCATTGACACTGGTCCAGATGAGTTCAGTCAAACAATGATTTTATTGAACACACGCATGGGGAGCATCATCAGCGTAGATCTCCGCTAAAAAGCTTCAAAATGGTTTTGATATGTCAGGGTTTAGCCCCTTCTTGCGTCAGCAAAGCAGATAATATGCATCAGTTACAGTTAATGACAGTTAGACAAGTTTCCATTATCTGCAACCTTTTTACCATACATGGCTGTTTGTTTCAACCGTCTCACCCTCCAGATGTTTCTCGTTGACTTGTTCTTTTCATGCTTATCTTTAACACGTCCTGCATCAACAGTTGCTATGCAAGCACAAATGCAGTTACAAGCTAAATGTATCTCTCACTTCTGACCTAGAACTTATTTGTGTCTGTAAGCGTGCTTGCATTGGCCTTCTTGCGCTCTAAGTCACCTTACACAATATATCGTCTGGACATTCACGCCAGACGAAGCTTAGGACCTTAAGAGGACTGAGCGCCAACTCTTTATGAGCGCATTTTAAATTTATGTATAAAAATAATTACAACTCCACATTTAATAAAAGTTTTAATAAAGTGGCACTAATAAAAGCCATGTAAGCAATGATATATTTTCTTTTATTTCCACACTTGACATAAACACATACAAGCCAAGTGGCGATCATATATACATAAACCCTAGAACGATCACAATCAACGTCGCAATAAGCCCTCCAACGGCGACAGTAGCTTTTGAACAGCCACTGAGCTCTTTTATCGTACTCTTGTACTCTTCCATCGCATTTTTCAGCCTGTCAACTGCAAATTAAAAGAAAAACAAAAGTGTTAGGACATATGTAACACACTTTGAAAAAAAAAAAAAACTGCTAACATTGTTGTGCCCTTACTGTGTGGTGATATGTCTATCAAGTGAACACTGGTGTTGATGGGTTCCAAGAACTGTAAAGTAGGCAAGGCTATAGAGTAGAGCACATGACATATCATTATAATTTTTTTACAATAGCGACAAACATCCGCGGACTCTTGAGCTATGTTCACGAACTACTGTACATACACTCGGTGGTAGAAGTTTCGCTTCTGTTCGATTGAACAGACCTCGTCGTTTGCGAGCATGTCTGATCATCTGCCCCTCTTCGTTTGTATATACACATTCTACATTTGTCAGCTCCATGACCTTCAGGCATTGTGGCGGCTTGGACTTTTGAACAACAACCCGCCGGGATTTCTGTTTGACTCATCGTGTGATTCCATATCTCCATTACACGCCACGTAGACGGGTTACTATGGTATAATATACACCCCAGTGTTCAAGTGTTCAGGTTTGGCGAAAACTGTGAAAAGCTCCCCCCCTAACATGTATTGCCCTTCGTCACTGCAGCTGAGGAAGCGGATAGTAACTTGGTACCCCGATCTCACGGGTGTTACACTGTACAAATGGTTGGTGGGTGAGATACGCAGTCTGTCTTTGTAAAACACAGATGTCGGACTGTCTAAAATGCCTGGTAATGTGATAGCATCTGCCATTCACCCGATCACAGCGCTCTCTGTAACTGCTGTTTTGTTTAATTGCGCTTTGACTAGAGGACCGGCACAAGAAACACAGCGCAAAGGTTAGCGCTCGCACAGCTGCATTCAAGGAGTACATTGTCAATACAACATCCGGCTTCTACGAGCAACTGTCAGATCACGTCTTTATATAATCTCACGAATTCCCCCCGACTGAGCGCACAGTTCCCGACCAAAAAACCCACCGGACCCCCGACCAAATGTAATTTTCTAATTAAACATACACAGCCCCGCAACATTGTGTGTTAGGCCTAGCTTTGTGTTCACAGAGCAACTTAGTTAAAAAGCACAAAATGTGTAATTTTATTAAGTTGCATAAAAGGTACAGATCATTCCATGTTATTCTTCATGCGCTTCTTTATTTGTGTCTTATTATGTGTCTTAGTGTATTGCTACACTACACATAATGTTCCATGCCATGAAGAAGTGTGCTGTGTAACTCAGATGCGAGGTCCGAGACGCAAGGTCCAGACCAAGAATCCTGTCTATGTGTGTGTCAGCCTCTATACGCGAAAAAGTATGGATGTAGATAACACTAGGAGGGTCTTGGAAAGATGTGTTCACGCGGACCATGTGACATATTAGTGCCAAGTATCCTGACGAGAAACATCCTACAAATCGGTGGAAAAGAATATCATATATACATAGGCGAACTGTGTTTCGCGGGACGCAAAAATCCGTCCAGCTTGCTGGAACAGATTACCAGTTGGTTCGCTGAGCTTACGTCTGAACATCGCAAGCTGGGATTCGACGTATTGCCGTAAGGAACATTTGGTACTTTGCATAAGAAAACAACACCACTGACCGGCAGACTCACTATAGCCACTCTCTGTATTGCCAAACCACACGACCCTGACGAATCAAGCGACTGCATACCTGCCATCTGTAATACACGACAAGCGTGTCAAGCATGATACGTCTGAGACAATGCCACCGATCGAACAGCATCTCGGCTACTTATTGGACTTATGTTAACCCTTGTGCTTCCGTGGGGTTTCTGTGGCGCTGATGGCGTGCGGGCGTCGCGGCCCGAGGGGACCCCCAAGCAAAGCGCAGCTGGGGCAGTTGGTGATCGCGTATCTGGAGCACATGTGCAGGTGGCACCGGGTCTTGGCCTTGATGTCCTTGCTCCTGCGATACACATGCCACGCTTTGTCGGTGGGGTGTCACGTGACCCCTCGGGGCACCTGGTTGCAGCGGCGGCGGGCTGGGCGAGCACTGGGGCGATCGCCCTGGCCTCAATCGCGGGGAGCGCAAGGGCTTTGCCTAACCGCTCAAGGAAGAGCCTTCACCTTTTGAGCTCGTCGTCGTAATCATTTTGGTCATCCCGGTACCCAGAAAAGTACCAAGAGCAAGGGGTGAGAAGCAGCACGTCTACGGTGACCTCGGGGCTTGGCCGGTACATGCAAGGCAGTCTCGCGCACCACTCGTCCCAAATGGCTCTGATAGGGGCCAGTTTGTGGTAGCCGCGCTCCTCGGGGTCGCGACACCGCCTGGCTTATCTGGCCTCTCGGTTGTTGAAACGCAAGGTGCTCGAGTAGACCTGGAAGGTCTTGAGTGACATTGCTGCTCTCCAATCCTTGATAGTGAAACGTGGCCCGTCGTGGCGGCCGTGTCCTCGGTGTCGCCGCTGCACCTCCTACCTCGATCTTATACTTCCACTGCCACGGTCCAGTGCATGACATAGCCTCCCTTTTCTGTTACGTGCTAGCAAATAACCGCATGTAGGGAAAGTCACGCGCCTAGTGCCCGCAGAATCCCTCAAAAAAAGCCGCAGCCTTAGTACCGCCAATCTCCACTCTTATCAGTTTGGGGTACTCCACTACCCCTCTCGCGTTCCTTGTCCCTCTCCCTCCGACAATGCCGCCACTACGATGAGCCTGTCGCTTGGGGGTATTACGCTTCCCCCTGCGATGGGGGTACTCCTATTGCATTTCCCCGGCCTTCTTTTCTCGTAGCCCCAGCGCTCGGGAACCACAGACACCCCCAAGAGCTTAAACCCCATCAGGGTTAAGTTTCAGCCGCAACTTAGGGACTGAAAGCAACCGAAGTTGACAAAAGCGAACGAGTGGGGACAGCAGATCAGACAAATAAACAGGAGCCAGACCATTTAAAGATTTAAAACCCAATAAAAGAAAACAGATTTAAAACGGATCCTAAATTTGATGGGAAGCCAATGTAGAGAGGCCAAGACTGATGTGCTCAAATTTCCTTCTACCAATTAAAAATTGTGCCACCGCATTTAACACAACTGTCTCTAAATCAAGTAGAGCAATTGGTAGAAAAGCAGAAAACAGACTTGAGCAAGAAACATGCATGGCCAGGTGAGCAATAGATAGAGTCGGAGGTCTCAAGCTAGAAACCTTGTCCACAGAAAAATTAATAAAGTGATTGCACGTAACATCAGAAGACTGCAAAAGAACATAGGCTTCAATATTAAGTACAGAATTTATAGTGTTATACAAAACATGATGCATGTTATGCAAGCTAGCAGCAATAAGTTGAGAAAAATAAGAGTGCTTGGCGGCCTTTACTGCTCTCTGATAAACTTTCCAGACAAACATACAGCGTCTCCTTTTTCCACCGTCTTTCACATCTTCTACATTCTTTTCTAATGGCTCGGGTAGAATCAGTTAGTCAAAGACTAGCCTTGGGCATGCACTGTCTGAAACTTAAAGGAGCAACAACATTGAGGACAAATTTACAAGCAGAATCCAAATAAATCCACACAGGCGCTATCTTGAGAAAATCAAGATGGCAAGTATCAAAACTCCAGGTATTGATACTCAAGGGTTTGAGTTTTCACTCAGAAAACACCGGGCCAAAGACAAAATAAATCAGTCTGGACTTGAGAAAAAATCTGTTCATGTGGTAATTTTTATTTTTTGGTTAATAACTTTTTGTGTGCAAAGTAAACTCATATAATGATGAAAAACAAAACTAGAGGGTTTGAAACAGCTTTGTTAAAAATGCCTTCCTGTCTTTAACGACACCTGGTAAATAAGTTTTTATAAAATGAACTTTCATAGGCGGGTGTCTGTGAAGGTTCTCAGTCATCCAGGTCATCGTAGTCAAAGGAGCTTGCAAAGAAAAGCGTCTGGACTTCTTTAAGTTGCTTGAAGATGTTTCACCTCTCATCTGAGAAGCTTCTTCAGTTCTAAGGTCAAATGGTGGAGAGTCCCAGATATAAACCTAGTGGGAGTGACCCCCCACAGAGGGACAAAAGGACCCCTGATGATCCTCTAATAGCCTGAGCCAAGGTGTGAAACTGGGGGTGGGTCCCAATCAGCCAGAGTTTCGGGTGTGTTAATTGTGAAACCTGGCCCCACCTTATCATGCGAATTCCTGAGGTCAGATGGCCCAGGATGTGAGTGGGCGTTAAGGCGTCTGGGAAGGGATCTCAAAACTGGATTATAGATGGCAGAGAGTTGGTGTCGTAAACCCCGCCTCTGTTCAAAGATGGTCGCTCACAGTGGACATAGATGGCTTCTTTCACTCCTCTTTCAAACCATCTGTCCTCTCTGTCCAAAATGTGAACATTGGCATCCTCGAAAGAGTGACCTTTATCCTTAAGATGCAGATGGACTGCTGAGCTGCTCAGCAGTCCATCTGCATCTAAAGGTCAAAGGTCACTCTTTCGCCCACTCACATCCTGGGCCATCTGATCTCAGGAATTCGCATGATAAGGTGGGGCCAGGTTTCACAATTAACACACCCGAAACTCTGGCTGATTGGAGCCCACGCCCAGTTTCACACCTTGGCTCAGGCGATTAGAGGATCATCAGGGGGTCCTTTTGTCCCTCTGTGGGGGGATACTCCCACTAGGTTTATATCTGGGACTCTCCACCATTTGACCTTAGAACTGAAGAAGCTTCTCGGATGAGAGGTGAAACGTCTTCAAGCAACTTAAAGAAGTCCAGACACTTTTCTTTGCAAGCTCCTTTGACTTTCATAGGCGGGCTAATAATTTGTCCTCTTCTGTAGTGTGTATAACTTCTAACATCTGATCTGGTGTAGGATAACATATTTGAGGTATTCATGTCAGCAACCAGCTGTCGTAGACAATCTTTGATAAATGTAATGTGTTAAATCTTAAATTTAAAAAACCTACCCTTAAGGATACTACAGTTACTAGCTACACTCTGATTTACACATCACACTGATACGCACACATATTTGAGTGGTTCCTAACATGAGCGTAATATTTACATCAGGACTAACTGGATGAAAAATCTCAATGATCAATTTTTGCTTCAGTTTCTAGGATTAAAGCTCAATATCTGTGAAGGATCTTTGACCTGTACACAAGGTGTTTGTGGCTGACCTTTGACCTGCAGCTGGATATCTCTCAGTCTCCGTTCTTCTCTCCCATCACTGATGGAGCAGGTGTAGATGCTGCTGTCAGTCTTTGTTGGTTTTGTCAGAGTGAGGCTGAAGTCTCCAGTGTCCAGAGCATCAGGTCTCATTGATGTGCGCCCGCTGTAACGCTGGTTTTGTCCTCTGAGATCGTCTGTTTCGTCTTGTCTCACATGGACAGATTTGGGATGGAGATCACTGCGAGTCCACATCACTGTGGGATTCTCAGGTATAAACCCAAAGTACTGACAGGGCAGCAGGACAGATCTTTCCCCCTCATTCACCTCCACCACCACACCCAGGGCATGCTGGGAAACTGAGGACACACAAATAAAAACACAAAAAAATGCCCATTGATGACATCATTCACAGCTGTAACCCTCAGGAGGCAAAATTCATTCAGGTTAATACTGTGTAATGTTACATTATTAGTGTATATTGATTACATAGATTCATAGTAACTGATGACAATTCTAACACTTTAACATCAACGACTAATAAAAACCTCTCCTCATCTCCAGAGTCGGGCAGTAAATAATTAAGTACAATTTTCTGGTATCTGGATTTCAGTACTTTTTTGTGACTCCTTTTTACTTTTACTCCCTACAATTTTAAACAGATATCTGAACTTTCTACTCCTTACATTTTCAAAACAGACTCGATACTTTTGGGGAGTTATTATTAGTATTTCATCACTGAGACCCTTTAACCGATTTGAGCCTGAACAGAAACTCATCAAAGTAAATCCTGTTAATTTATTAATCACCAGGAGATATCACATAAAAAGACGTGTCAAAGTCAGGGGTTAAAAGTGGTTAAAGGGTTTCTTTTGGTTTTGTTTTTGCCACAACACCTGAACAACTGCACGTGTTGTAAGTTGCAGTACGTCAGCATCTACAGTATATAAGTTTACTGTGTAAGCTTAGTCTGACAATGGCAGCTACATGATGCACATTGAAACTTAGCCTGTTATTTGAGTTGTTACTCTACAAAAGTAAAAGGCAATGTATTTTTTTCTGTAATTACTTACATCTGTCACTCTGGTGTTTACTTTGGTTAGCCATAGGTTTGTATGAGACCATGCATGCAGCACAGGGCAACCCCGTAGCATATGTTTGTATCATCACGGGCACAAGAAGCATTCTTCTCACTTTGTGGGAGTTGAGGTGTGTTTTCCCGAAACTGTGTTGGGTAAGATAACAAAGCACTGAATTCTAAATAGATGAATTACAAGTTATATTTGTACACTTGGCTTCAGGTAAGGTCATCTTTAAAGACCTAAAATTTGATAGTTTTAATCATAATTTAGCAGAGTAGAGTTGTTGTTTTTTGTTTTTGTTTTTTAAAAAAAGGTTAGCTAGCCATTACTTTTAGCTAGCAAACGTGCTTCACAAATAAGAGAGTACATTGTCAGTTTTTCCACTTATAATTAAAATTTGTCACTTGTCAGGGTACAATAAATTGTTATCAGGAGAGAGTCCAGCCATTTCCCTCATTTTGTATGTGGATGAGTTTGAAGTGTGTAATCCGCTTGGCATCTCAAGAAAAAAAAGCGAAAAATTACAGCAGTGTATTGGATATTAGCTAATGTACCGCCATTGCTCAGGTGACATTGTGTATTATATTAACATTTTTTACTATTTAATTGTGTCCTTCTTCTTCTTTTTTCACAGCTGAATAATGAATTCTAAAGGATCACCACTGTTAACTTGGAAACAACCTTCTTAAAAACTGGACCAGACTGCACACACTGCACAGTGGACACACTGCAAGTCCCATAAGTTTACAATTTTAGACTTTTCGCCTAGTAAACTGTTTTCTTTTTTATTCTACAGAGTTCGATGGAAACAAAGAGAGAGGTCGCAATCCGTTGCCTGATGGTGTATCTGAAAAAAAAAAAAAAAGAGGAGGATCTCTTCAGAGAACAGCTGGTAGGTAAGTCTCACTTTTTTGTTTTATTTTTAAATGGTACAAAAAAAAAAAAACCCGACATGTGCCCTTTTAACCTACTTGGCAGGATAGTGAGGAACAGTTCCCAGAAGAAGTGGTAAAGAATGTAGTCACCAGACATACAGCAGCATTTCTTCCACCCTAAAATTGTGATTGAAGGAACAACTGTCCTGGAAGACCTTGGTGTGCCCAAAGCGTGTTCCTTAATGATGGGGCTTATATACGTTACCTTTGTTGCGTTGTTGAACATTAAAACGTTTTGTCTTTTTTTTTTTTTATTATTCTGCGATATTTACCAAGTTGATAGGTTAAAGTTAATGCTTAATAATAAGCAGATTTGCAAAACCAATTGCCTTACGTTGTAATGTTTGTTTTCTGAGGTATTTTAGAAGGGCATGATTTAAAATTATTGTGATTTGGAAGACTTCATAGTTTATTGACTGTTTTATTTAATATACATTTACAAATCTTTATAGTGGTTCTCAAAGTTGATCATCAGGCCCCATTGCTCTGCTTGTTTCCCAGCTATCAAGACTCTACACAATGTTGATTGCCTGGTGTGTTCAGTCAATCGGAATTTGAAGACACCATTGTGGAGTAAAGAAAATGGAGTGAATTGGTATGTTTTGGCTTCTGATTCACTAAACAGACCTTGTCCAGGTAATAAACATTCTACATTTTCTTTCTTACTGAGGTCGTTTGTGGAGGGATTCTACTGAAGTACAGTTAAAGGGCTGCTCTTTGATTTATGTTGTATGACACGGAATTGCATTACTTGGAAAAATTTTTGCAATAAACTATTTAATCAGTTGGAATAAATGAAATAGCTATGTGAGATTTTAGAAAAGTTACTTTAGAAACTTGACACCATTTGCAGGATAGGATAGAGTAAAATATATGTAAAAAATGAGTTAGAGTAATGTCATTTTTTACTAATTACTAATGTAATTTGTCAACTTGATATTTTAGGAAAATCTAAATTAATGTTAGGTTGCTTAAACTTAATTATGTGTTTGGAGGTCAAAGTAAATCATGCTGGTTTGTTAAAGCAGTTGTGTTAGCCAAACCTAAAATTTACTTGCTGGATTTACTTAATAATATGCAACGTTTGTAACTTAAAGAGTTGAGCCAACAAAACATTTTTAGAGTGAGGAAATAGAGATCTATTTTTATTAGTGCTGTCTAAATTAACGCGTCAACACGGATTAATCCATCATCATGATTAATCTGATTAAAATTTGTAACCCAATTAACCCATCTGGAGTGCAGAATGACTCAAAATCCCTGAAATGTTTCTCTCAATGCATTTCGGGCAGTTTGTCCAAGTAGATTCTGGGGTAGGATCTTACGCGATGTCCACGAACGCACCACTAACATCCACACCTTCCCAGTTAACAATTACTGGGCTTATAAGAAAGCTGCGATTCACTACCAGATGGCGGCATTTGGCAGTCTTGTCCATCCAAGGTGGCCGAGAGCATTAGGCAGCTAAGCGCTGTAGATCTCTCCAGGGAAGCTACTCAGTATAAGTATTGCCCTTTAGAGAGTGGTAAGTGGGACTCTTGCGTTTATCATAATGTGGCATGTAGTAGGGTGGACCTTGACGACTGTTTCCCTCTTTTGTTGCAGGATTGTGCTATACTGCTGCTGTCTTGTCATATGCTGTTTTATTTGTTATGTGATGCTTTTCTAGAGAACAGTAACTTGGGGTGTATTTGTTTTATGTAGATCTCTTTTACTAATTTGTTTAACGTTTTATGCTTTGTTTTATTGCTTTAACGGAGGTGCGGCCGCTTGTTGAGGGGCTGGGTATGTGAGGTGGAGTCCCCTCCCTGATGCATTAGAGTTTAGAGTTTAGTGTAAATTACATGGGTGAGTAATTGGTGGCACCCTTGGGTACTCCTCCCTGTAGGTTGCCGCCTCAAGTGGCCGGTCTCCACTATTTTGTTTAGGGTTTTTTTGGTTTGTTTTTTTATCAAGCTATGATTGTTTTAGGGTAGCATCGTGGTAGGGAGTCTGGTCATTTTAATCATCGGTTGTTAATAAAGTGTGTTAATTAACTATTTTGTCGTCTCAACCCTGCTACATTAGGTGCCTTTCTGATTTTATAATTCTATGTTTTTTAGTAGTTCTTCTTAATACTGTAAAAATATTATAAATGGAATAATACTGTAAAGAATGTTATTAATGCAATTATAATAATGCAGGTTATATGGCAGCAATAAAAGAATTTCTGGATCCCCACAAAAGTGATAAAAACAAAAGAAGAAGCCATGGGACTAATGCGTTATTTTTGTGCCTCTATTCTGAGCACACGTAGAAAAAGAATTGAGCGCATATAAAAAAAATTTGTGTTGCAAAGTGTTGCATTTTAAGGAGAAATTTATTTTGAGCGAAGAAAAGCTAAATTTGAGTGAACAAAATTCATTGCTACGTACAAAAAAACGTATTTCAGTGTTTGCTATTATCCACACACACACACACACACAATAGCAGCCCCTCTCGCTCAGTTTGTGCATTTGCGCTCGCTCGCAATGTGTTGCTTGCACGCTCAACATTTCTGCCTGTGTGCGTTCAACTCTTTCTGTACACCGTTATATTTGTGCCACAAAACCAACCAATCACAGACTTGGATGCAAAAAAAAAAATCTGATTGGCGGTTTTGGTCTCCAATCAGCTCGAAATGACAAAATGCAATATCCCAGAATGCATTTCGTCCAAAACTCAAACGAGGCAGTGGCGGAGGAACACAGAGGGGCGGAGTTTGAAATATTACTCTTTCTGGGTCACAAAATAAACTTTTAAGATATTTTCATGCGAGAGTGGTGCTGTGTAAACTTTAAATATCTGCTCGATTAGCAAGACATCACATATTTGCGAAAGTGCTCTAATGTTTTCGAAGATGCCATGTAACATTTCAATAGCTTTTAAAACACTGTCAATATTTTGGGGGGGGGGGCTTTATTGTCTACATGTAGAGCCCTCAAAAAATTAGTCAACGGAATGTCTATCTGGATGCTACACTGTTTTCTTTGAGGTCTAAGGTCCACACCACAACCAAATACACACCATTCCGTTTAATGTATGGGAGAGAAGCAACATATCCTTGATTGTGCATGAATTAAATATAATCTTAATTAGAAAGTGTGCATATCGATACTGGCTGCAGCATCTTTTCTGCTTAGTTTCTAAATGCAAGACACATTTTACAGATAAGGTAAGTGACTAATTATTATTTCTTTATATTTGTATCTTTATGCAAAGTTATCAATGGCGAGCACACCTTTCAGTATAATGTGTTCACCTGTGCAAGTGTATCAAGAGTAAAAAGTGACTATAATAACAAGTGTTAATAATAAAAAAATATGATAGGAGTCTATCTTTGTGGCAACATGAGTTCAAAGCTTTATAGTAGTATAATTAGTTTTAAAAATTAGTTATTATTGATAGTTTTTTCAGTTCATGTTTCACATGCTTTATTTGCCTTTGTGATTGTAATTGTTAATTAAAATTTGAAAATTTTAGCTGTCCTCCATCATTCTCCCAGAGGAGTCAACTTACAGTGTATCTTCCACAAGAGACGCACAAGACAAAGTTAAAAAAAAAAAAAAACTGTAGAGGAAAATATAGCAAAGTCACAAAAATTACAAAAGGAAGACGTACAAAACCCTTCTGTACAATGTTGGAGATGAACTTCTTCTCCCAAACATGGGGAAACGTGGAAGGAAGATAGAAAGACTAGATCCAGATTTTTCAGGTCCCTACACTATTCATAAAATCTCTGGCAAATGTGTTAGATTAAAAAACATCGAGGGAGCTACTTTAAAAAATCAGTACAGCATTGACCATATTAAGCCGTACAGAAGAAGCAACCCTGTAAATGTCAGTGACAGTGACAAATGCCCAACTCACAGTCAGCCAGTGAACAGCAGCACAAACCTGAAGATGCCCCCATGTCATACTGTTAACCCTCAGTGCCAGCAAAGATATCTGACCCTCTATTATTCATTATGCACCAAAAATGGCTGACAAAAGTTGTGCCTCCCACCAAGAGTTAAATTCAGCACCAGGACCAGAAAAGCTTGAACTTCCCTCACCGAAACAAAGCATAGAAAATGAAGATGGCATAGTGAACATCTCTTTTTGACCAGTTGGTCATTTGTTGCCAGTTTGGCGTTCCAACTTGATTCACTGTTGCATGACTTTGTTTGCTGTTATTGTGTTGTCTTCACTTGACCTGTTGGTCAGTTTAGCTGTCTGGTTTACAGAGAGTGGGCATGTCTGATCATTTCCTTCCATCGTGGCTCAAGAGTTGGGAGTTCGCCTTGTAATTGGAAGGTTGCCAGTTTGAGCCCCGGCTTGGACAGTCTCGGTCGTTGTGTCCTTGGGCAAGACACTTAACCTGTTGCCTACTGGTGGTGGTCAGAGGGCCCGGTGGCGCCAGTGTCCGGCAGCCTCGCCTCTGTCAGTGCGCCCCAGGGTGGCTGTGGCTACAATGTAGCTGCCATCACCAGTGGGTGGATGTGGCTGTGTCCCAATTCAGAGTCTGCACGCTTGAAGTACGCGCACTACGCGCACTACGCGTACTACGTACGGTGCGTACTATAAGTACGAGAAGTGCAGAAGTGAGAGGCTTGTAAAATGGGACGGTATACGCTTTGTTGTGCTGTTCAGGTTGCCTAGCAACCATGATACTAACCGCGAGACACGTTACAGCATTGTTTGACAGAAATGAAGGAGAAAAATGTTTTGTTGGTCAATCATTTTTGTCATGACATCATACATATACATACATACATATATATATATATATATATATATACATATATATATACATATATATATATATATATATATATATATATATATATATATATATATATATATATATATATATATATATATATATATATATATATATAAAATTGTGAAACCTGGTCCCACCTTATCATGCGAATTCCTGAGATCAGATGGCCCAAGGCGTCTGGGAAGGGATCTCAAAACTGGATTACTCTCTGCCATCTATAATCCAGTTTTGAGATCCCTTCCCAGACGCCTTAACGCCCACTCACATCCTGGGCCATCTGATCTCAGGAATTCGCATGATAAGGTGGGGCCAGGTTTCACAATGAGCTCACCCGAAACTCTGGCTGATTGGGACCCACACCCAATTTCACACCTTGGCTCAGGCGATTAGAGGATCATCAGGGGGTCCTTTTGTCCCTCTGTGGGGGGAAACTCCCACTAGGTTTATATCTGGGACTCTCCACCATTTGACCTTAGAACTGAAGAAGCTTCTCGGATGAGAGGTGAAACGTCTTCAAGCAACTTAAAGAAGTCCAGACGCTTTTCGTTGCAAGCTCCTTTGACTACGATGACCTGGATGACTGAGAACCTTCACAGACATAACCCCCATATGTTGACCCCCCCCCCCCTCCTCATCAGTAATGATGGGGGGGGGGGGGGGGGGGGGGGGTTATGACGAACTCTGAAAAAGTATAAGTGTAACGGATCCAGGGACTGCCCGCCGGTGTTGTGCCAAAAAGTGATTGTCTGCCAGAAACTGATTGCCGTCTGCGGGAGCGCGCGCAGCTGCTTAAAGCTGCAGCGCCCAGATTACTTGCGTTGCCAGCTACTTCCGTGCAACTGATATAACGTGGGGGGAAAAACCCAAACACATTTATGCCTTTGTTATTAGGCAAAGGTATGCATTTATGGAGCTTTAACATTTCTTGTAACCGAATTATGACGCTATCAGAAGGTTGCTTTCAGTGTGTAGCGCAGTCACGAATGACTACACGCATCACGATGGAATAATTAATGCCTACAGGTTTAGTATGTCTACTCTCGTTGTTCATATTTGTTATAAGACTGTCGAATAGTAGTTAAAACAATAAAGACCTATTGTGCCAGTATCACCATGACTCTTTCTTGTTTGTGCAGAATAACGACTGAGAACATGGCATTTTAGCGCTACCAAAAAGTGATTGTGGCCTATAACTTGTCACTGAAACAATATTTCTGCTTCAAACTTGTTGGATATATTCCAGAAGGGTTACATGTGATATATTGTATCCCAAAACCTCTCCAAGAACTGCTGAATAACTTGTACAGGAACAATAACACTGATAATATGCCATTTTCAGCCTGCCAAAAAGTGATTGTGGCCTATATCTTGTTAATGAAATACTATTTCTGCTTCAAACTTGCTGCATGTCATTCTGAAGGGTCCTATGTGACACATTATATCCCAAACAGTCCCTTAGAACTGCTGAATAACCATTAAGGGAACGATAAAACTGATAATATGCAATTTCCAACCTGCCAAAAAGTGATTGCCGCCTATATCTTGTCACTGAAACAATATTTCTGCTTCAAAATTGTTGGATATCCTCCAGAAGGGTTACATGTGATATATTATATCCCAAACAGTCTCCAAGAACTGCTGAATAACTTTTCAAATAACATTAATACGATAATATGCCATTTCAGCCTGCCAAAAAGTGATTGTGGACTATAACTTGTCACTGAAACAATATTTCTGCTTCAAACTTGGTGGATGTCATTCAGAAGGGTCATATGTCAAATATTACATCTCAAACACTCTCCAAGAACTGCTGAAAAACTTTTAAAATAACATTAATACCGATAATATGTCATTTTCAACCTGCCAAAAAGTGATTGTGGCCTATATCTTGTCACTGAAATACTATTTCTGCTTCAAACTTGCTGCATGTCATTCTGAAGGGTCCTATGTGACACATTATATCCCAAACAGTCCCTTAGAACTGCTGAATAACCATTAAGGGAACGATAAAACTGATAATATGCAATTTCCAACCTGCCAAAAAGTGATTGCCGCCTATATCTTGTCACTGAAACAATATTTCTGCTTCAAAATTGTTGGATATCCTCCAGAAGGGTTACATGTGATATATTATATCCCAAACACTCTCCAAGAGCTGCTGAATAACTTTTAAAAGAACATTAATACCGATAATATGTCATTTTCAACCTGTGCATAAAACGTCAAATTTAAAAAATATTGTAATTCAAAAATAATACAAAAAAAGGATAATGGCCAAATGGAAACAGGTGGGAGGAGATCTGCTTAAACACATTAGGAACACCAAGTAATAGGAAAGACAAAACAAAATGTCAGGTAATAAAAATGTCATTCCAATACAGCACTTATTAATTGAAATGAAAACCAAAAACAAATAACAATTACATCCAATTAAAGAAGAAACCACCAGTTAAAATAAACTAACAAATAGACCAGAAACAGGGGGTATAGCGGAAGCTCAACACCAGTAAACCATGGAACAACATATATATTAATTCTTTGCATACAGTAACTATGCTAACATGTTAGGAAACACAAAATAATTGAATCATCCTACAAAAAAATTGCAATCAAAGCTGAACTTGTGAACAACACAGAAACACACACAGCAACACGAACATAAATTAATGAATTAATAAACAAATAAACAACCAATAAATATTATAGGAGACTGCATTTTGTTGCCCTGTACCTGTGCATGTGCAATGACAATAAAGTTGAATTCTATTCTATTCTATTCTAACGATACAAAACAAGAAACATTTCCAAAACATTGAAAAATTGACAGCGACCCTCTGACCAGCATGCTTCACAAACAAATGGGGTTTTTTTGGTCTTGCGGGGCTGAGATATAATATATCACATGTAACCCTTCTGGAATATATCCAACAAGTTTGAAGCAGAAATATTGTTTCAGTGACAAGTTATAGTCCACAATCACTTTTTGGCAGCTTGAATATTGCATATTATCAGTGTTATTGTTCTTGTACAAGTTATTCAGCAGTTCTAAGGGACTCTTTGAGATATAATATTTGACATATGACCCATCTGAATGACATGCAGCAAGTTTGAAGCAGAAATAGTATTTCAGTGACAAGATATAGGCGGCAATCACTTTTTGGCAGGCTGAAAATGGCATATTATCAATGTTAATGTTCCTTTAAAAGTTATTCAGCAGTTCTTGGAGAGTGTTTGGGATATAATATGTCACATGTAACCCTTCTGGATAATATCCAAAAATTTTGAAGCAGAAACATTGTTTCAGTGACAAGATATAGGTGGCAATCACTTTTTGGCAGGCTGAAAATGGCATATTATCAATGTTAATGTTCCTTTAAAAGTTATTCAGCATTTCTTAGAGACTGTTTGGGATATGATGTGCCACATATCATCCTTTTGGATGATACCCAACAGGTTTGAAGCAGAAACATTGTTTCAGTGACAAGATATAGGCCACAATCACTTTTTGGCAGGTTGAAAATTGCATATTGTCAGTTTTATTGTTCCCTTAATGGTAATTTAGCAGTTCTGAGGGACTGTTTGAGATGTAATATTTGACATATGACCCTTCTGAATGACATCCACCAAGTTTGAAGCAGAAATAGTATCTCAGTGACAAGTTATAGTCCACAATCACTTTTTGGCAGGTCGAAAATGGCATATTATGGGTATTAATGGTCCTTTAATAGTTATTCAACAGTCCTTAGAGACTGTTTGAGATATAATGTGTCACATGTAACCCTTCTGGAGGATATCCAACAATTTTGAAGCAGAAATATTGTTTCAGTGACAAGATATAGGCGGCAATCACTTTTTTGGCAGGTTGGAAATTGCATATTATCAGTTTTATCGTTCCCTTAATGGTTATTCAGCAGTTCTAAGGGACTGTTTGGGATATAATGTGTCACATAGGACCCTTCAGAATGACATGCAGCAAGTTTGAAGCAGAAATAGTATTTCAGTGACAAGATATAGGCCACAATCACTTTTTGGCAGGTTGAAAATGACATATTATCGGTATTAATGTTATTTTAAAAGTTTTTCAGCAGTTCTTGGAGAGTGTTTGATATATAATATGTCACATAGGACCCTTCTGAATGACATCCACCAAGTTTGAAGCAGAAACATTGTTTCAGTGACAAGATATAGGCCACAATCACTTTTTGGCAGGCTGAAATGGCATATTGTCAGTTTTATTGTTCCCTTAATGGTAATTTAGAAGTTCTGAGGGACTGTTTGAGATGTAATATTTGACATATGACCCTTCTAAATGACATCCGCCAAGTTTGAAGCAGAAATATTGTTTCAGTGACAAGTTATAGTCCACAATCACTTTTTGGCAGGTCAAAAATGACATATTATCGTATTAATGTTATTTGAAAAGTTATTCAGCAGTTCTTGGAGACTGTTTGGGATATAATATATCACATGTAACCCTTCTGGAGGATATCCAACAATTTTGAAGCAGAAATATTGTTTCAGTGACAAGATATAGGCGGCAATCACTTTTTGGCAGGTTGGAAATTGCATATTATCAGTTTTATCGTTCCCTTAATGGTTATTCAGCAGTTCTAAGGGACTGTTTGGGATATAATGTGTCACATAGGACCCTTCAGAATGACATGCAGCAAGTTTGAAGCAGAAATAGTATTTCATTAACAAGATATAGGCCACAATCACTTTTTGGCAGGCTGAAAATGGCATATTATCAGTGTTATTGTTCCTGTACAAGTTATTCAGCAGTTCTTGGAGAGGTTTTGGGATACAATATATCACATGTAACCCTTCTGGAATATATCCAACAAGTTTGAAGCAGAAACATTGTTTCAGTGACAAGATATAGGCCACAATCACTTTTTGGTAGCGCTAAAATGCCATGTTCTCAGTCGTTATTCTGCACAAACAAGAAAGAGTCATGGTGATACTGGCACAATAGGTCTTTATTGTTTTAACTACTATTCGACAGTCTTATAACAAATATGAACAACGAGAGTAGACATACTAAACCTGTAGGCATTAATTATTCCATCGTGATGCGTGTAGTCATTCGTGACTGCGCTACACACTGAAAGCAACCTTCTGATAGCGTCATAATTCGGTTACAAGAAACGTTAAAGCTCCATAAATGCATACCTTTGCCTAATAACAAAGGCATAAATGTGTTTGGGTTTTTCCCCCCACGTTATATCAGTTGCACGGAAGTAGCTGGCAACGCAAGTAATCCGGGCGCTGCAGCTTTAAGCAGCTGCGCGCGCTCCCGCGGACGGCAATCAGTTTCTGGCAGACAATCACTTTTTGGCACAACACCGGATCTGCAGGAGGCTTTTATGCTATACACATCTCCCATGTACATGGTGAATAAAATTGTCTAATTGAATAAGCGTTCGTCTTGGAGTGATTTCTCGTTCCAGGTCAGAACCAAGAGATCGGGGGGGGAGTCCAATCTTCCGTCAATTGATAGACGTGACGATAGATTTACGCTACGGCAGGATGTTTTGACAAAGTTTTTTTTTAATATATATTTTTTTATATATATATATATATTTTTTTAAACTTTATTTACAAACAACAGTATAACATACAAGGCACCGTCATTAATCTGATTATGTTACATCCTCGGTTGAGCAATATAGCAAAAAAAAAAAAAAATGTTTTGACAAAGTAGGACGTTTTTCCAGAACACTGGAAGCAGCGCAGACACGAGGCTACTTTAGCATGGCTAACTAGCTCTGCCATACGGGAATCTGTGGCTACAAAGTCCACAGTCTGTTAGTCTGGTCTGTTTCTAACCTTCCCTCATACTTTTACTATTAAAGCCTCATCATTAAATCTGTATTTCCAACACTCACGGCAGAGGCGCGAGCTTCACCTGAGTGCAGCACAGAGGACTGTCTGTGGAGCTGCTGCAGGTTAAACAGAGACTTTCTTACCGTTCACGAGGAGCAGGAGCACCACCAGCGTCTTCATCCTCCTTTAAAAACAACTCAAACCGACACAAAGTCCCGTTAAATCCTCTGCTGATCCAACGAACCCACACCTGGACACACCTGCAGCTCCAAACACGCCCACGCACAAAGTTTACTTTCTGTTTACGGGAAGTGAAACCGAACAGAGGAGGGGGACTCTACATCTACGTGCACAAAGGTTGGTGTAACAACAGCACTAGTGTTGCCTACAGAGCTAAGTACTGTAATAATCCCGGCAGTCTATGTAGCACTGGACGCCAGGGGCGATTCTAGGATCAGAGCTTTGGGGGTGCTGAGCACCCAGAGAGCTGCCCATCCAGGCAAGATAAACTTTACTCGCCACAATGAGACTTCTTCCCTGTCTCTGTCAATCCCTGCATCCTTAAATGTCTCCAGTTGTCCCGAGTTCCCTCTGTTCCTCGTCGTCTGTTGTCTTCATCTCCATTTTCAGTCATAATAATTTTACCATCTCTGTGCAAGTCTGCAAATTTCTTTATTAAATCATAAGATTCTTAAATTCATCAAGTCTCTCTGTGCCTGGGTCCTCGTCACAAAACATGACATCCATGTTTTGTACATTTTAACACAATTGAATCCCCACATTTGTGAAAGAAAAGCAAAACACTTTTTTTAAAGTCTGTAACAAAACCATCAAATCTGATAAAGGTTATTTAAATGCTGCTAAAGAAGAATGGATTGGAATAAAACAATACATATCCTAACCTTAATTACTGGAGGAGAATGATGAATGATGCTCACAGTGAGTAAAAAGTAAACTGAGTGCATTTTTTGGACAGAGATTCGCTTTTAAAGTGTCTGTATAATACAATACAGATACATAAAAATACACTCCAAAAATAGAAGAGTTCTTGAAATGTACAAAATATTATTAAAAAATTAGAAAAACTGAGACACCTTGGCCTCTGGTACAATGTATACAATGTATGAAAAGATGTTTACTGCAGATACTTCTATGGCCCTGCAGATTTTTTCTTTTCTTTTATCCTATGTCGCCGCACCTTGAGGTTGGTAAATCTGTCAATCACTTTTGGGTGGTCAACTCTCTCAAGCATCTCTTTCTCAACTGACATCACAGCCAGGTGCTGGAGTCTGCTTTGACCCATGGTCCTTCTCAGCCAGGTATGGAGCTGACTCAAGACACTAAAAGACCTCTCACAGCTACAGCTGCTAACTGGGTTTATTAGGGCAACCTGAATAGCAGTTTTCAGTGTGGAGAAGATCTGATTATCCAGAAGATTGTACAATGTTAACATATCTGGGATGGCACCAGCCTCACTCTTGAGCTTCAAAACATTTTTGGCAACCGTGACTTCCTCTGACTGAAGCTCAATATGGTAATGCAGTGCCAGGGCTGACAGTATGGGCTCAAAATGTGGTCATAAATATTTTGTACTTGTAAATCGGTTTTGGTACTTGTAAAAAAGATTTGTACGTGTAAAAAAAATTTGTGTGTGTGTAAAAAAGATTTGTGTGTGGACTTAGCCAAAAAACCCCTGCAAGTTACAACTACGAATTTTGACCCTATTTTTCTTCCTTTCATCTGATTGGTGAATGTCATGTCAATCACAAATGTAACAATCCAATCAGAGAACAGATGGGTTTGGCTGTCGGAGGGGCGCTTTTTTGAACTGCAGGTCCTTGAAGGGAATAAATGCCCTTTTACATGCCAACCCAGCGTTTTCCTTCATCACCACGAAGGAAAACAGTCTGTGGTCGTCCGAGTTTGGTGATTTTTGTGTCACAGGTCTACGTGTTTAATACAGGGACTTCCACAGCCTTTTCAACAGCGCTGCGGACGCAGGGGGGGGGGGCAGTGTTTTCGAAATGACAGTCTTCATTACAAAGCTTTCTTCGTTATGAATTAGCATACATGTTTTTATTGAACATTTGAAGAACTAGCAAAAAAAAACAAACTCTTGTAGAGGACATAAAGTCAGAGATAGAAAAGACAAGGAGCAGGTGCATCTAGTACAGGTAGAGCTGCTGCAAAAACCCACAGAGCCCAGCAGCCAGCAACAAATTCTGGATCCTTTGCTTTGCTTTTAGTTAGCAGTTAGCATTAGCAGCACATCCTGCGTCCGATGTGAAAGGACTTTTATGCTGCGCACTGTGACTCACAGCAATGGTCCCAGGTCAGCCCTGACTTTGTGTTAAACTAATCCTAAAGTAATAATGGTATTTCTAACCACTGACATACCACAACTTTATCCTTTCAACCAGAGGCGGAGCCAGACATTTGAAACACCCGGGGCTTGGCCCTAAAGGGTAGTATGCATGTGGGATATATAAAATAACATTTACCTGAGTTTTTTCTTTGAAAGAAGCCTCTAATGTCCATTCTTATATTTCAGTACATAACTGAAACCGATTTAGTCGGGGAGGGTAAGAACTGAAAATATGAAATAAACACACGTAAGCTAAGACTCTAAAATAAAATAGCATTTGTTCGGCTTTTCATTTCGCCATTTGTTGATTCACTTGAAGAGCGAGTAACGTAATATTGGTCAAGTGATCAGTTTGATATCAATCTTTCATGATGCACCGTCATATTTACATTATTTGTACGGTATGAATGATTTTCTTTGGTACCTGGTCAAACTTAAGCTCTCCTTAGTATGGCTGGCTCCGTTTCTCCAACAGCGCACTCACTGCTGGCAGCAGCTGCCCCGCCCCCTCGCTCAGTCGCTTAGTGCCTGAACTCGGATCATACCAATATCAGGGGGGATTCACGCACAGTCGTAAATTCCCACAGTGTGCACTATGTGCTTCGAATATTGTGTGTACTTTTTGTTTTATACAGTTGTCAGCCAGGCATCTAACTATGAAAAAATTACACTCCAAAATACCCCGGGCTTCTGACAAAACAACCCGGACTTAAGCCCAGTAAGCCACCCCCACGCTCCGCCCCTGCTTTCAACAGCTGCTGAAAGTAAGGGGACCTAACTGCTATCGGATATTTATATAGAGATTACCCTTCAAGGACCTGCAGTTCAAAAAAGTGCCCCTCCGACAGCCAAACCCATCTGTTCTCTGATTGGATTGTTTAATTTGTGATTGACATGACATTGACCAATCAGCTTAAAGGAAGAAAAATAGGGTCAAAATTCATACATCTTGCAGGGGTTTTTTTGGGCTAAGTCCACACACAAATCTTTTTTACACATACAAATCTTTTTTACAAGTACAAAATATTTATGACCACATTTTGAGCCCATATGACAGCCCAGTTTGTTTTGCAGATTCTGTACAGCAGCTTTAATATAGGGAGAACACAACTTCCAGATTGTATGAGTCAAATTAGTTGTGGTTCTTTTTCTTTGCCAGTTTAACTTGTTTTGTTTTGCCTGTTAGTATTCCCTGTCTGTTTTCTTACCCAACACGTTCTCACTCCCAACTCGTCAAACGTGTGACGCATGGTCAGACTCCCTCTGCTTCATTTATAGACACGCAGGGTACCCCCCTCGCGTCGAGAATTGACGTGCAGGGTCCTCTCATTGAATACTATAGAGCTCCCTAAACGTTGTTTATTGACGACAAGAGATTGCCGCGGAAGAGCCTGTTGTCCGTATATTTATATATTTCCAAAATCACATTGTAGTGACGTATACAGAACACAATAAATTATATAATGTAAGCAACTACCTGAGAAACAGCAGATACAGCAGATAAATTAATTATAGGCTATTACCTTTGTATCGTTTATTGCATTTATGGAGGGAGTGATGTATGCTGGGTAATGGCACAGCTAGCTACTGGGTGACTTTATTCACCCGCTTCGGCTGTTATCAGTCCATACAATGGGCGTTATTAGCACAAATCAGTCCCATAGATATGGGCCATCTCCTGTTAGATTGTTCAGAAGGTTGTTCTCATCCATCCAGATGGAGGATCACTAACAGGAGCGTGATTTCTCATTATGGATGATTTGATTATAAATCAATTAATGGTTCATCCTGTGAGATAACACTTTCCGTTTCTATTTTCCATCACTGATAGTGGTGCCCCAGTATTTTTCTTCTTCAGTGCAGGGTCATAGTTGAGTCTATCCCAGCTGTCGTTAGGCTAAAGCATGCAGCCTGTATAAGATAGTGTAGGTCTAACACAGAGAGAACACAGTGTGTGAACCAATAAAATCCTCTCTGACCTTTGACTCTCAGATTGCCCACTGCTTTCTTAAACACGATGTTTCCCTCTTGGCTGTAGACGGTGCAGGTGTAGACTTGTGTGTCTCTCTCTGTGGGGTGTTTCAGGGTCAGACTGAGGTCTCCAGATTTCAGCAGGTCTTTATTCATCTCTGTTCGGCCTCTGTAATCCTGATCCTGTCTATCTGGATGATCACAGCCATCCTGATACACGTGGACCTTCCTGTTAGCGTCTCTCCACTTCAGCATCATGAGGTAAATCAAGTGTGGTTTTACAGGACAGCTGTACAAAGTCCTTTCCTGCATCCACCTCCTTCTGGGGGACTGAGAAGACAGTGAAGCACGTGTAAGTGATACAGACAGCAACAACAACACTGATGGTAACATTACCTCCAATTCCACTCCTTGTTTCATCGACTCAGACTTGTGATATTTCCACGTGTGTTTATGTGGAATATCAGAAAGTTTTCATGAAAAAACATGCATGTAGTGATTGTGACTGAGACGTGAGCGCTAACAGCGTGCACATATATGTGGGACTGACTGAGCTTTAGCAGTATGCTAGCCACATGCTAAACAAACATTATGAGAAACTCATGAAAGCCTCATGGATGATGTGGACACTCACAGTTCATCTCTGAGCTTTTACAGTGACCTCTGACCTCTGCCCTGTATCTACAGCACTCACCTCCACTGACAAAGAGCAGCAGGATCTTTCCCTCCCTGCTGTGGACGGTGCAGGTGTACACACACACTGTTTAGTAAAGTCATGTTGTGGAGCTGTTTCACTGATCAATGACTGAGTCTGAAGGAGGTTTTCTGACTTCTGGAACAAACCTGGAAGTTTCTCTTCAGCTCTCTGTATCAGCTGTTTGTAACTCTGGGGGTCTTTTATTTCATAAAAGATCTCCAGAAACCCCAAGAACAACCAGGATAATTGGGAGAGCTATGGCCCAAGATGGGAATGGCTCTGTGTAGAAAACAATAATAGACCATAATATTAAAACATCATAATAATATTATGACAACATCTACAGCACCACTGACCTTTATCTACATCTCTGACCTTTGACCTGCAGCTCTACTTTCTGTCTCAGGATGTCTTTGTCCCTGTAGATGGTGCAGATGTATCCTCCACTGTCTCTCTTTGTGGGTTTTTTCAGGGTCAGACTGAGGTCTCCAGTTCTCAGCAGGTCTTCATTCACTGTTGTTCGGTCTCTGTAAAGGCCGTCCTGGTCATTAAGTTGGTCGCCTTCGTTTGCATACACATGAACCATCATGAGTTCTGGGTCAGAGCGAGTCCACTCCACTGTGCTGTCCTCAGGTAGGTAAGATTTTGTTTTGCAGGGCAGGATGACGGACTCTAAGCCTTCAGTCACCTTCATCTCCACCTGCTGGTCTGAGAGGACAATAAATCACAATATGAAATAGTCATCTGGGATATGAGCATTAGTGTTGCTAATCTATGTCTCTGTGGTAATACATCATCATTTGGCCTCTTTTTTCCCATTGAAAGCTAAACTGGATCTTTAACGTTAACAATTTAATCATCGTTTGATCATTTCCAGCATTAAAAAAGCCTTGATGCCATGGAAACATTGTTTAATGCACACAAAATCTTTATATTAGACACTTATAAAAGTTTTTATAATTTAAATGTAATGTATTTTAAACTATGTTTTCTTTTTTTGCTGTTTGTTTATTTTTTGACTGATCAGAAATCTCATTTTGAATTTGATGACAGCAGGATATCGCAAAAAAACGTTGGAATAAGGGAACAAAAGCCTGTAAAAGAAAGTTGTACTGAAAAGAAAAAGTCCACAGAGCAAGGCAGATGTACATACAAAGCACTAAATTGATCTAGCCCATCTAGTGGTCTATATGTAAGTACAGTGGAACCTCGACTTACGAAATAAATTCGTTCCAGAGCGTCTTTCGTAAGTCAAAATTTTCGTTAAGTCGGAGCACCTTTTTCCATCGCCTTTTGAGTGAGGCGATGCTGGCTGAAGACAAAGTTCTTGGTGGAGGCAGACCTTGCTCATATTTGTCAATAATTTCTCTCTTTGTTTCCATCGAGAGCACCTTACGCTTCTTCTTTTCACTCGAATCACTTGCAGAAAGTTTTTTCGGCCCCATTATGAATGAACGGTAGGCTAATTGCATATGAGAAGCACACGAAATAGCGCACTGCAACAACGATACGTCTTTCATATGGAACAGCAAAACGCAAGTACAAAAGCCAAGGGGTTATCACATGATTCGGAAGGCATTGTGGGAATTCTGGTCTCTGCCAGCGGATTTCGTTATGCGGGCATTTTGCCGTACCATGGGCAGAAATACTGCCGTTAAGAGCCTTCGTAAATTGAATTCTTCGTTAAATGGGGTCTTCGTAAGGCGGGGCTCCACTGGATGAGAATTTTATATCTAATTATAAAATCAACTGTAAAGCAGATAAATAAAAAGCGCTTCAAGGTTGCTTACTACAATGCATTGGGAGCCTGGCTGCAGCATTTTGTATCACTTAGACATATAAATAAAGCTTTTTTTCTAAGCTTGTAAACTAGACATTACAGTAATCCACCACAATGACACAAATGCATGAATACTTTTATGCATTTACGTACAGGAGACTATAACAATTTAGAAATGTTCTTTTAAAGGAACGTCAAAGAGATTTTACATATAAGTCAAGAATCAAATACAGAAAGATTACAAACACTGGACAGAAATCCTTTGACTGATTCTTAAAGGCATTTATGGAGAAGCTGTAGTCATAGTCTGAGTCTTGTGTGAATATAAAAAAAAAGTTTATTAGTAGAGAGCAGTTATCAGGGACACAGAGTGGACTGTGGAGGATAGTCTATCCAGCTGTCGAGGCTTAAAAGACAGACACAGTTGGGTGTCATCAGCATAGAATTGATATCATTTAATGACATCAGCTAAATAAAGGATATCAAATTAAAATAATGGACCCAGAATTGAGCCTTGCACTACCCCACAGATTAGAGTAGCAGTGTCAGAGGAGGGTTTGTATTACCCTGAGACAAAAAGTCTTTCTAGACGAGTAGGAGGAACCTTCCTCCTACTGTGCTGAACCAGAGATACCAGCCAGCATCTTAAGCATCAAATAAAATATTATAGTCAACGGAATCAAAGGGACTTCCACCCACCAAGGAAGCTAACATTGCTGATGACAGCAGGACATCCTCAAGCAGACCCAGTGTAACCGTAACCTGCTCTTTGGAAGCATCCCACATTCCAGACAAGTTTTAACAAAAGCTGGTTAAATACAGTGTACCGAAGAACTCAGCACTTTACTTTGCTTGTTAGCTTGTCTTTACTAAATGAATTCTTGAGTTTCACTGGGAGCCAGTATTTACTAGAAAAGGCTTCAGCAAGTGGTAAAAACCTCAACATTTCTGAAGAGTGTTACACAGTTTTGACAACTAAATACGGTCATCAGAAAATATAAAATATTATGTATTTATGTATCCTCGGGGGGGTGGCTGTGGCTCAGGTGGTAGAGCAGATCAGCTACTGATCGGAAGGTTGGTGGTTTGATCCTTGGCTTCCCCAGTCTGCATCCCAAACATCCTTGGGCAAGATACTAACCCAGAGTTGCCCTCCGATGCATTCATCGGAGTATGAATGTGTGTGAATGTAGTTTAGTTTGCACTTGAGTTTAGAAGTGCTTGTATGAGTGGGTTTGAATAGGTGAATGAGGCATGTTGTATAGAGCGCTTTGAGTACTCCGGGAGAGTAGAAAAGCGTTATATAAAAATCAGTCCATTCTGCTGTTGTGGCTAGGGATGGGTGTCGATTTCTATAATCGTTTAGATTCTGATTCATAAGGTCTCGATCAGTTCAATTTTGACTTAGACAGTTAAATCTTATAATTCTGATCATTTATCAGTACATTTCCATATTTTTATATCTATATCTATATATATCTATATATATAGATATAGATATATAGATATAAAAAAAGCTGACACTTGTGAGACTTCATCAGAGGTGTGAGCATCACAGCAGATGCCTTTTTGTCAAAGTAAGTGAAAATAAAACACAGAAAAACCTTTTTCTAGCCTAGCTTTTTATATTACCTTATAATATTTTGCAGTAGAACAAAAATGAAAGAAAACCATGAATCAACATATTAAGTGACTGACAGAGAGCCATCCAGGAAGTGTGATTCTATTGTGGTGGAAGTAAAACGGCAAAAGTAAGAGGGAATTAAAGACGATGTTTATCAAATGTCAAGCTTAGTTTTGATCTACTTTTCCTGCTGGTTCAGTAAATTTTGGTCAGAGAGTGACAAAACCTGCAGCTTCAGAATCAGTGAGATCTCGCCTTTTAGTCCTGATGGCGTGTCTGTGTATGTGCCGTCGAGTGAAATGGTCTGTGCTTTGTGTTTAGGTGTTTGTGTGGAATCAGTGTACCTGCTGTCATTTGGTGTTTTAGCTGTTTGGTGGTTGTTAAAATAGTTTTGTGAGCTTTAACCTGAGATTCAGGTGTTCCTGGCAAAATACATTTATATTTAAAAATCAATTCAGGATTTAATGAATCAATATCGCTTTATTCAAGCTAAAATCATACCTTAGTTGTGGCTTCCATGGAGCTTAGATCTAAAATGTTGGTCTTTGTTTATAACAGAATTGCCAAAACACTCTTTGTTAGGCCTGCGCTCACAGGCCTCACTGATTCAGAGACTTATCCCCATGAACGAAGCAAGACAACCAGAGATTGATGGGTTTTAACTTGCAAGGGAAGCCGGTCGGATCAGTTGTCTGGGATCTCACCTGATCCCACACAACGCCAAAGAACCAGCGTCCCCTTGCAGCCTTTATTCAGTCAACACACAACCCCATTGTAAAACCCATATGGTGTGTCATAAAGGTTAAAGGGACTGTGTGTCCGAGTCATCTCACCCCTCCTGTATACGGTTTAACCCCTTTAACGGTCTCTCATATACCAGTGCAGGTGAGCCTATAAATGGCAGGAAGTAAACATTCCTTATCAAATAAGGAAACCACAATCTTATATGGAATGTGCCTGCAGTTAAACACTAATGGCTAAACCTCCTCCACCATCTTGCATGTACGGTAGAAACAGAATAATATCTAAACATGCAGTTTAAGAAAACTGCATGTCATTGTTGTGTTTAAGACAAATTTAAACACAACAATGGCAACTTTTAACCAAATCAATCTAACCTGTTTAACGTCTGATCTGTCCACAGTACTGACTCCTGAGCTGTATAAAGAGCAGGTGTTGGCATTTCTTGCTGACCTTTGACCTGTAGCTGTATAACTGTCAGTGTCAGCTCTTCTCTTCCAAAACTGATGGAGCAGGTGTAGTTGCCGCTGTCGGTCAGTTGTGGTTTTCTCAGAGTGAGGCTGAAGTCTAAAGTGTGCAGAGCATCACGCCTCATCGATGTGCGCCTGCTGTAACGCTGGTTTTGTCCTCTAAGGTCATCTCTTCCTTCTCGCTGTAGGTGGACAGAGTTGGGATCAAGATCATTGCGAGTCCACATCATTGTGGGGTCCTCGGGTGTAATACCTGAGTACTGACAGGGCAGCAGGACAGATCATTCACCTCCACCACCACAGCCAGGGCATGCTGGGAAACTGAAGACACATAAACAGACATAGAAATTAACCGCATGCTGTCTCAGATACCTCAGGTGAGAAATTAATTTAAGAAACTCAAGACATGTGTTTGAATATTGAAACGTTGACTCTTGACAACACAATAGTAAGCTGGTTTGACACAGATGTTGTAGATACATTTATTGTACATACAAGTGTTTCCTTCACCACTTAATGTGCCTGTGAATATGTTGGAGCGCCATCTTGTGACAAGTTTAATAACTGCTGTTCCAGTAAAGCAACATTACAAAAATTATTCTGATGCAGGTCCTTAATGTGACAGCAGTGGAACAGCTGTCAGTTCAGCCTTTATCTTCATCTTTTATACTGTGATGTTTTCCTGTTACTGTTACACACAACACTGTACCTTCTTGTACATCACAGTCAATATGAATAAACTGCAGGCTGCTCAGCCACTCCGCCTGAGGATAACCACCGTAGTAGAATCAGTTTAAACAAGTCTACACCATGTATACACATGCACACACACACACACAGTGAGTAGTTGGCACTCCTGCAGAGGTATGTCAGAAATGTTCATCCTTGGCTCTCAGTACCTACAGACTTGTACGGTGACTGCGATGAACGCCTGTTTGTAAGACGAGGACTGAACCACTGTACAAACAAAGGGATTTAGTGTAAAACTATTTTATGATGTTGTTCAGCGTCTCAATGATGGAAAAGCACAACCTTTGACTACAGTCTTTCATATTTTTACAAACAAAGCTTCTTTCCTCACTATTCGAGTTACTTGTTTGTAATACAGCTCCATAAGTTTTACACACAATCGGCATTTAAACAGTATTTAAAGTGTGTATCTTACTGTTGATGAGGAGCAGCAACACCAGCAGCATCTTCATCCCCCTGTAAACAAAAATCCAACTGGCAGAATTAACCGACACGGATGGATCAGAATCAGTGAGACATTTATCTCCAAATGTTGACACATAAATGCGAGTTTGCTTTTGGTTTCTTCAAGACTCTGTTCCAGAAAACAGGTTCAACAGCATTGACTCCAAGTTTTACCTTCAAATCTGTTATAAAACAACAGGCCTTAGTGCACAGCAATGAGGAAATAAAAAGCAGTCTCTCTGAAAACAATAACACTCAAATATGAATGTGTGTGGCACTGCATCATTATATGTGTATATATATATATATATCTCAAGGAAATATGTGAAGTTTAACGGTATGTGAAATCTATCTGGACATGGAAACCGGTGTTAATGTCATGGTGTAGGTAGGAATCAGACCCAAATGCAGAACTCTTCCAAGAGAAAACTGTCACGGCGGGGCTGGGCCGATTTGTTTTGTAACTGGACCCAGAAGCAGGACACAGAGGATGCCAGAACTTTAAAGAACTAAAACCGAGCATTTTATTGTGGCCGATACAACACTGGGACACACAATAACACAAAGCAACACATGACAAGAACTAACACTAAACCTAAACTGGGCGAAACTAAACTATGTTTACTGGGACTCTAACAAAACTGTGATGACATAGATACCGATCTGGACATGATGGTGAGCAGGAGCATGAGGAAAACTGAAGGGATAAACCCAAAACTTGAACATGTCCTGCACACCATCATTAAACACACTAACATAACATGGGAGGTGACAACAGACGACCCAACACTCACTGAACAGAAACACACTGACTAAATGCAAATAAGAGAAGGGGTCACACATGGGAGCACAGCTGACACTACCTAATGACAGGACAGGGGAAGTAAAACTGATTACAATGAACAAAGAACATACTGTACTCTTTCAAAATAAAACAGGAAACATGGCGACGTAGACATGACACAAGGGGAACCTGATAAACCATGAACTAAACTGCAAACTAGGCATGACCGAATAACTAGATAACTGAAAAGAAACTGCAATACCGATGAAATAACAAAATAACATGAAACTCAGAACCACTGGGTCGCATGACCCAGGACCACGACAAAAACAGTGAATTTCACTCCGTTTCACTCTTTTTGCTGTTCACAGTGTAAACACCTTCCGCAAACTACCAAATTTTCAGGGTATCCATGGCAAAATTCTCCCTCCAAGAACGTTTTTCTGGACTTTACCCTTCTAAGTCCACCAAATATTAGTAACCCCTACCCCAGCACCTGGCATCCATAATCTGAGTTATAGTATAAGCTGGCACACCATCAAGGACCTGGGTGGATGGTTGACCGTTGTACAGATGTTGGACATCTGTTTTTTGTTTTTTGGGGGGCGTTTCTGCTAATGAGAAAACACACTTTCCTGTTGTAAAGTACCTCTTGAACGCTTTCCCACACTTAACCCCTTCTCAGAGGACTGCTAAACAAAGTATCTCATCAGGGAAAATGTGTTTGTTTTTTAGTTAAAATTGTCTGTTTGTTTTTTTTAATCATTTGGGTGATAAATAGTTCTGAATATTTGTGGGGGTTTTTTACTCAGGTTATGTGTCATGCACTGTGAGTGGCAGGAGGGATTGGAGGGCCCAATACGCAGAAACAAACAAAAACCAAGGAGCCAAAATCAGGGAACAAGAGTCCAAACAGAGCGTCTACAAAGGCCCTGAAGGCCCAGAAGCAGTTCACACATAGTTTAGGGGAAAGCAAGCAATTCAGGGCTGACTCAATGGTTGACAGCACAACAGTAACTCAGGGGGCTGACCTGGAGCTCAACAGCCCCATAGTCCAAGACAGAGCTGTCAGGAGGCTAACAGGTGAGGAGAGATGCTGTGAGGAGAGATGCCATGTAGAAAACTGCAGTGGCCATGCGGTTCAGGAGGCCTTCCATGATGGCAGGACACCCAGCCGATGGCCAGGAAAGTGCTATCCTCTATGCTGTTGCATGCAGGAGCAGCAGGTTGAAGGCCACATATAGCAACAGACCTAAACTGATCACAAGGCCAGTAATGTTGTGGGGATGGAGCTGGACTCCGTTAGGGTGGTGTCTGAGAGGCAGATGTTTTCCAAGATGAGGACAATCATGGATAACACCTCCCACCCACTCCATGATGTACTAGCTATTCACAGGAGCACGTTCAGTGAGAGACCAAAAAGCAGCACAGAACGACACAGGAAATCTTTTCTGCCTGTGGTCATCTCCCTGTACAACTCATCCATCTAACACACTGTAAACACTGCAATAGTTACACCCTTTTTACACACGCTCTTTTCTACTCTGTTAATCCTTGATATTTATAATTGAGTGATCTGTATATATTAATGATATTTCTTAAATGTGTAAAATCTGTAACATAATGTATTGTTTGGAGTTTAGTCTGTTACTGTTAGTATTTTTACCATTTCTTCTTGGAGCAACTGTAACTCACATAATTTCCTTAGGGATTAATAAAGTATTCTGATTCTGATTGGTTCAGGATGAGCTGCCATGATCCAATGACACATCTGCTTACCTGTATCTTTTGCTCGTTTCTCCTCCTCTTCTTTTCTCTTTTTTCTAAACTGAGCACCTGATGGCTTTGAACTTTTCTTGTCCAGCTTGGTTTTCATTTTGCACTCCAGTATGAACACAAATCCCCCAACTCGAGGATCACCACAACATGACCTAATAGACCTACACCTTAGTTCACAGATTCACTTTGTCTAATTTCTCTGATTTCACACAACCCAGGATTCAAATCATGAATACATGATGGTCTTGGATTTACAACATTATGAATGAAATGTGCTCTGTTTGGAAGCAGCTGGACTCTCCTCCCCTTTCGACGGGTTGTTTGTGAGACTTTAAATCATCAAACTGTAAATTATACATTTTAAATTGTTATTGATCCTTTACCCCGAGTCCTAAAGTGTAGATTTATTTTCTTACTCTTCTTATATATATTGTTTGTTTACTTGCACTGCTGTAACTGGAGCCTCGTCGTCTCGTCTCTCTATATGCTGGACTGTTTGTAGCGGAAATGACAATAAAGTTTACTTTGACTTCAGCAGCGAGCAGGCGCACCGAGGGCTCTCGCGCTCACCTTTCGCGTATAGAATTTCGAAAACATCAGTGCAAATTATAAGTCTGTATCATGATGTCTGGTGTTTTCGTGTTTGTTGGTTTGTTTTTATTTTGCGAGTTGGTTATTAGATGCCGCTCCAGCCAGCCACTGCCCCGCCCTCTTCTCCTCCCCGTGCCGCAAGCAGCAGGCGCGCCTCGCAAACGGAGGGCGCCCTTACTCCCAGGAAATAGGCGATAGAAAACCGATCGGTGCCTATGACATTCCCAATCATGTCGGGGCAGCATGAGTATGAGCAACCTTTTGCTGATGCCCATGACGCTGCCCCCACCACAGAAACTGATCAGTCTATTGATCACACAATATTCCATCAAAAGAATTGATTTGACTTTGATTTGTGTAACAAAGTGATTTCCACGTCTCCTTCATGATGTGACAGTATCAAAGGTTCTGTATATGTAAGCCATACTTGTGATATCATTATTATTATGTTTTAACATTAGGCTCTTTTATTGTTTTCTACATAGAGCGGTTTCCATCCTGGGGCATAGCGCTCCCAATTATTCTGGTTCTCGTTGTTTCTGGAGGTCTGTTATTTTATTTCATGTCAGGTGAGTCCCTCCTACATTACCCATAACACTGACGCTTAGCAGGTATCCTTCCAGATTTTTGGTTATGTAGGTAGCTTCAGGGTTAATCCTGGGTTTTCTGTGCTATGAAGGTGGTTCATTTTTTAACAGGGAAAATCGCCATGGTAACATGTGCTGTGAATCTCCAAAAGTTGATTCTGTTCATCTGGACGTTGTGTTTTGTGGGAGAAACGTTTCGTCACTCATCCAAGTGACTTCTCTGCTGGGGAAATACATTTGACTAAAACCCCCTAAATGACATGCAAACTGTGCGTTGCATTGTTACAGGAATGTCAGTGCAACAAGTTGAGGACTTGTATAAACATGTATAAACCCCGCCCCTTTCATGTGAACTTGCAGGATAAACTCTGGGTTAACTTAAATGATTCATGTGACCTTCTATCAGAATCGCAATGATGGACTAAGTGAATCCAGGTAACAGAAAGATATTCTGGGCATGTTGAACTGTTTTTGTAGTTTAGTGTCAGAAGCTGAAAGAGTTGAGAGTTACAAACAGCTGATACAGAGAGCTGAAGAGAAACTTCCAGGTTTGTTCCAGAAGTCAGAAAACCTCCTTCAGACTCAGTCATTGATCAGTGAAACAGCTCCACAACATGACTTTACTAAACAGCTTACACCTTTCATAAAGTCTCGCAAGAGTCAGCTTTCTATAGATATAAACAAAATGGAAATGTACTGATACGTGATCAGAATTACAATATTTCTGACTGCCTGATTCAAAATGAATCGAATTGTCGATCAAATCAATTCTGAAAATCAGCGACGATACCCAGCCCTAATCATGTTGTCCTTTGTTATTCTCTCAGTTTACCAGGTGGAGGTGAAATCGGGGGTGGAGTCTGTCCAGTTGCCCTGCAAAACCACAGTTAACCTGCCCGAAGACGCTAAAGTGGAGTGGAAGGACAACGATTACAGGACGGTCCATGTGTATCAGAACGGCTCTGACCAGCCTGAAGAACAGCATAAGGATTATAAAGGCCGAACAAAGATGAAGAGAAACCTGCTGGAACCTGGAGACCTCAGTCTGACCCTGAAATACCCCACAATCACACACACGTACACCTGCACCGTCCACAGCAGGGAGGGAAAGATCCTGCTGCTCTTTGTCAGTGGAGGTGAGTGCTGTAGATACAGGGCAGAGGTCAGAGGTCACTGTAAAAGCTCAGAGATGAACTGTGAGTGTCCACATCATCCATGAGACTTTCATGAGTTTCTCATAATGTTTGTTTAGCATGTGGCTAGCATACTGCTAAAGCTCAGTCAGTCCCACATATATGTGCACGCTGTTAGCGCTCACGTCTCAGTCACAATCACTACATGCATGTTTTTTTATGAAAACTTTCTGATATTCCACATAAACACACGTGGAAATATCACAAGTCTGAGTCGATGAAACAAGGAGTGGAATTGGAGGTAATGTTACCATCAGTGTTGATGTTGCTGTCTGTATCACTTACACGTGCTTCACTGTCTTCTCAGTCCCCCAGAAGGAGGTGGATGCAGGGAAGGACTTTGTACAGCTGTCCTGTAAAACCACACTTGATTTACCTCATGATGCTGAAGTGGAGAGACGCTAACAGGAAGGTCCACATGTATCAGGATGGCTGTGATCAGCCAGATAGACAGGATCAGGATTACAGAGGCCGAACAGAGATGAATAAAGACCTGCTGAAATCTGGAGACCTCAGTCTGACCCTGAAACACCCCAGAGAGAGAGACACACAAGTCTACACCTGCACCGTCTACAGCAAAGAGGGAAACATCGTGTTTAAGAAAGCAGTGGGCAATCTGAGAGTCAAAGGTCAGAGAGGATTTTATTGGTTCACACACTGTGTTCTCTCTGTGTTAGACCTACACTATCTTATACAGGCTGCATGCTTTAGCCTAACGACAGCTGGGATAGACTCAACTATGACCCTGCACTGAAGAAGAAAAATACTGGGGCACCACTATCAGTGATGGAAAATAGAAACGGAAAGTGTTATCTCACAGGATGAACCATTAATTGATTTATAATCAAATCATCCATAATGAGAAATCTAAGCAAGCTTTGGATTAGATCATATAAAGACAGTAGTGTCATGGTTCCTGGATCATTGACCCAGTTTTGTGTTTTGTGGACTCTCAAGCTCTGCATTCAGTTTGTCTCCTGGTTGTTCTGTTGTTACAGTACATGTGCAATAATGTCCCAGCTGACACAGGCAGGAGGGAGAAAACATAATGTGAGGAGAAAATTGTTAGAAGACAAAGAAACTCAGACTCAAGATATCTTTTTCATGTACATATACATGGACGATCCCCCGTCCCTGGTCCGATCGGCTCTGCACCATTCAGCTACTGCCTACGTGTGCAGAACAGATGTTACACAGAGGAAAACCGCCCAGGGCTCTTAGCACATTCTTTATTTATACTTCAAGTAAGTTTCCACAGCAGTAGGAGTGGCATGTATGGAACTGATAATATCTCCTTAAAAGGAGATACCTTTAGCTTGTCTGTTGAAAAAGGAGATAGCTTGGTATGTATAGAAAACAAAACATTCCTTATAAGGAGAGAGACCGTTAACTTGTCTGTTAACACAGGAGGAAGTATCGTATGTCACAGCATTCCTCTGCACATATGTTTTCACTCCCTTTCTCTGTGGTGGTTCCAATTCACAAGCTCTTCTTCCTTTAAATGAAGCTACAAATAAACATAACACAAAACTCAAAAATCTTTCATCACACAATAAAGACAGACAACAAATAGAAACGCAATGAATCTCCGACTGCTACAGCTGCAACAGAAAAAGTAGAAAATAAAAGCACAGAGCATCTGGAAGACAACAATATGAAAGAGCCTGCAAGCGACCAGCGGACCCCGTCCCAGGCAGGGCACATGAGTGTACTAAGTTTAAAGTAGGGATTTGGAATTGATAAGAATTTAGTGATTCCGATTCCATTATCAATCAGATATTGATTTGGTTTCTGGTCGATTTTCATCGGCTCTCTGTGAGCGTGACCACCATCACTAAGCAGCAATAAATTATTTATCTAGTTAAGTACATGCTGTGTGATCAAATGTTTGTGCGTGTTGGAGCTATTTCCCTTCTTTGTTGCCATCAGGATTGGGGTCGTTACTTAAAAAAACACCACCACTCCCACCACCAACCGAGGCAGACACAATTCAATTCAATTCAATTCAATTTTATTTATATAGCGCCAAATCACAACAAAGGTCTTCACACAGATTCCCCAAAATGACACCTGCAGATCTCCAGCCCCCAGGAAGCCGCCAAATGACCACAGTCACAGAAAACCCCACAGCCAGCTGCAGGGCATACAGGGAGACAAGCCTCCAGCCGACCACCATCAGTGACCATGTAGTTCATTGATGGTGGTCGGCTGATCTGGTCAGTGATCAGTGAAACAAATTCATCCAGTTGTTTTTATGCAGACATTCTCCTCAAACTGATGTAATCTAGAAGTAAGTAAATGAGTCTGAAATTCCTCACAGAGTTACTGGAGGCCAACATGACGCCTCCAGACTAAGTATCTGGTTACAAACCAAGAGTTTTAGGACCGAGTACAATTACCTCAGTTTTATCTGAATAGCATGTATATAGTTATCAGCAGAGTTGTCTGTGGAGTACGTGCATGTGTTTGAGTGTGTAAGGCTCATTTTTCTGACATTACTGGATTATTCAAAATTTAAATGGGATACGTGAAGACTGTTACTTTTAATCATTCTCTCCGGGTGTTTATATTGAGGCTTTTAACCTTCCTGCCTTCTTGGGACCTTTTTGTGCCACTGCTATGTGTTAAATGGCTGCCATTTCCACTGTGTTCAGTGGAATATAACCAAACTTGCCACAGGATAGTTTTTACCTGTCAATGTTAATATTCCAGTGTGAATTCCTTAAATCAGCCTAAAATGGCTGAGCAGCAGAAATCCCCACACCCATCACCCTGGGGACCATTTTCTGCCCATTGACTTCCATTATAAACGCTATTTTTCAACCCCAAATTATCATCATATGATTTTATTTTTTCTTCTTTTCTTGGATGTCAATGAAGACTCAGGGCCTTGAAGTTTTAATTTTTAAATTGCAAAAAAAATGCAAAAAAAATAATGGCAGGTCAAAATGTATGTTGGTGCCAATCTTTGGTCCATCTAAAGGCCTACTTATAATGACAATCACATATTACTTCAACTGGTTTTTTGTGGAAATATTTAGTTTCGTTTTTTGGTTTTTGGGGCTTATAACACAGGGCGCTCATGTAATAACACTGGGATTTGAAGGGTTAAAACAACGAAAATATAATTAAAACTTTACATGAATATTTCAGGGAGAAGTAGTTTTACAAGGTTGGCTAATTTAAAGTGGAATAAAATATGGATATATGGTCTTTTTATGGCGTGGCTGACAATGGTCCCTAGGGTGATGGGTGTGAGTTTTTTAAAGGATGGCAGGAGGGTTAAAGCAGTTATGATGCCTAACAAGCAGATTACAGATTTGTACTTTTCCACAGAGTGCTTGTTCTTGGTCCAGCCATGACCAGTCTAATAGGTTTAATCCATTCTGAAACACAGCACTTTGTTGGATAAGAAGTAGTGTAAAGAATGTGGTAGTTGTAGATCACCACTGTGTTTTGGTTTTTGTAGAGTTTTTAAAGTTATTCTCAGGTGTCTATCTCAGAGGAACTCTACATCTTCGGTCAGGATGGATTATGAATGGAGAGATTTTTTTATAATCTTTGGGCAAGTGCAAAGTATTTTAAGGCTTACATTTGTGAGTGAGGTTGGGCAGTAGCTGGATGGAAGCGTAGGATCTTGGGCTGGTTTAAGAAGCAGACTAATGATGGCAGAGATCATGTTTGGAGATAGTGTGTGATTATTGTAAATCTGAATTACCATCTTGAAAAAAGAAGGTGCCAGTGTAGGCCAAAATGTAAAATGGCTGGAAAACCATGTGGACCTGGGGCTGTTTCAGAATTCAGACACTGAATGAGGTGAATCCAGAAAATGGTACATTAGTTGGATTAATCTGTGATGAGTATAAAGCTTCATAACAATCTTTAACATCTTTATGTATTTATTGTTGATCATGAGGAATCTTCCCAGTGGAAGCGTTTTTTCCTTATTTAGATTTAAGTGGTTTTGGGGGGAAATTTTCCAGATTTATTACCATGTTCAAGGTTCTCCAAACGCAGCTTTTGCATCAGAAACTGTTCGCTTGTGAATTATTTCATTCTAGTTTTAGTTTGTTGGTTTAGCTTGTTGTTGGTGAGGCATCACAGGCAGAGTCTAATGATCGAATGTCTTGTTCAGTTCTAATACAAGCCTTTTTCCCTCCTTTGTCTTATGTGAACAATAAGATATTATGTTAGCCTTTCCAGCTTCCCATAGAACACACGGTGATATTCCTGGTGGGCCATTGTTATCTAAATATGTTGCCCATTCCTTTTTTGAAATAATTAATGAAGTCTTGTTCTTTAAGTAATGATGTATTTAATCTCCGGCTCCAGTGGTGTAAGTGAGCGTGTGACTGATGTACTGGTGATGTATATAATTGTGTTTCCCTGCTTTGCAAACATTTAAACTATATTCTTTGACTTACTGCATTAAGTCTCCCGTGTTCTGCGTACACTGAAAAAAAGGGACTGGCCATCTCTTGGATTTATGTAAGCATCTTGCATGTATTTAACGCAATTGCCTCATGTTTTAAAGTTAAATGTAACTATATAGTGTAAAAACTACATGATATTCAGAAAGGGTGTATTAAATTGTTCATATCATGTTCAGGTGAAGTAAGTCAATAAGATAGCAACGTTAAATCTCGTGAAACCACGCGTGATTTCATCTCGCGGGCTTTGGATCGTGGTTCAAAAAAGGCATCCATCTCAGTCAAGTCGAGCAGCCAACTCTACGTTTTTTGGTATGTCTTGATTTTTTGAATTAATATTTACCATATTTCAGCCAAATGTAGTTAAACGTCTAGAGTGTCGCCATGTAACATGCTAAAAAAGAGCCGTTAGCTTATTTGCTGTTTTATCTGTTGTCAAAGAATTGGCGCTTTTTCATTTGAATTTGTCTTTGGCACAAGAGCCGTAATATCACATTAAACCTAATTACGAGGCACTCATAACATAATTTGGTTTTCTGTGTGAATAGATTTGTCAACTGACTCTTCAGTTACATTGTGTATTTACTGCACCGTGGTGTTAGTGAGATTTTGGACATTGAACAGCTTTAGCTAATATCATCAGTGGCATTATGCTAGCTTACATCCCTACCCCTCCTGCCCTCACCTGCTGTCCTTTTGTTTTTGTTTTTTTTTGCTGCACATTGAGAGATGACCTCTATTCTGCATTTCACCAGGAGTCAGCTGATGGATTGTGGGTTCAAGGTGTTATGGTAAGAAAGTATATTCTATTTTCGCTTAAGGTTTCTGTAACTTAATTATAATAGGTTTTTTATAATTATTAGGTGCATGCATACTCAAATAGACCACCCTATTAATACAACTGAGAAATCCAAAATCTGCCATAGGTTTAACCTGTATGTATTGTCAGAAAGGTGATTACTGGACTCACATTAATGCACACTTGAACTAAAATGAGGTTGTAACTTGTGGGTTCTTGGGTTGCAAATCAGAAACAAACATCTTTGGATTTTTTTAATCCCATAAGATCTGGAAACACAGTTTTTATTCAACAAAACATTACTGATTAACCAAGCACAGTGCCTGCTGTTATTTCAAAATAATTTTATGTCATTTTAGATGAAATGCAGCATTCCAGTGCATCCCAACCATGCCTTTACAGTCAAGGTTTCTGACGGAGCTGAGTTTCTCTCTGACAGTCTGCTGAAAGTGTTTGCAAAGTGATCGGGGGAACAGGGCACAAAGCTAAAGGATGTAGCTGCCATGATGACAGTAAGAACTTTAAAATTCTTTAACTACAAAGTGTATATGTATTGCATTAGGTCAGTAAAAGATTTTTATGCTGCATCCATTGAAACAGTCAACTATTACCCGTGAGTACTGATTCCACCGAAAGGATGCCATAATTTTCGTCATGCATTTACTGGCCCACTGAGAAAAATTTATCTTTTTAAAAAAATAAATGTTCTGGAAACTATATATCCATAAAGTTGATGTCAAACAGAAACTTTTGATATTTCTTTGTAGATGCTGGTGTTGCATGTTGACTGGTTTAAGTTTTTGTCTGGGATCATTTTCTTCTGTGCTACTGAAAAGTTCACAAATCTCTGTTTTCTTTGTTATAATACTTTAGGATGACATTAATGCTCAAAGGGAGTCTCATCAAAGTGCTCCGCATCCGTGTGAAAGACAATTGCAACATCTTCTCCACAGAGGTGGGACCAAGTCATTGTTTTGCAAGTCTCAAGTAAGTCTCAAGTCTTTATCCTCAAGTCTCAAGTCAAGTCTCAAGTAATGTCAGGCAAGTCAGAGTCGAGTCTCAAGTCACTGGTGTAAAAGTCCGAGTCAAGTCACAAGTCTGAAACTTTGAATTTCAAGTCCTTTCGAGTCTTTAAAAAAAAAAAAATGAAAAAAAATGTTGCAGTTATATGCTAAATGTAAATATTAGACCATGTAATTTTAAAATCTGTGTTTTTCTCAACACATGACAAAATAGTGAACTTAGAAAATATACACAAATTGTGAAATTGCACCTCTTTAAAATGCAGCTCAATTAAACCTAGCTCCAAGAATAATTTTCACCGACAGTTCTGAGATAAGCTGCATGTTATTCTTGGATGCGGTTGTAGGACCGGCTTTAAAATCGCATGACAAAAATATCATACACATTAAAAAAAACTGTATCACCAACGTAGCCTGGACAACATTTGCTAGTTAGATGAAGTCAGCTATCTCATCTTAGCATATTTATATGCATATTTATAATCATACGGTTCTTGGAGTGAGTGCATACACTCATGAAGTTTAGTAACTTCCGGTCACTGCAACAAGCCCAGGTACAGTTTACCGACGGATGGGTGCAGGACCTTGAAATGCACCGTGTAGAACGAAAGACCATCGTACGTATCATAAGTTTACCAGTCTCACAAATCGTCGTCATAAATACACATTCCTTAACCGTTTATTAATAGGACCTTTGAGCTCAACGGTAATTAATTAGTAGTGGAAATAATTTCTGGTACCCATCACAGAAATGTAGCAGTGACAACAATATTGTATGCTGTAATCGTACTGGGCAATTAGTGATACAAAAAACCTGTTTTATCCTGTGAATAAAAGTATATGTTTTTGTCAATGTACCATAATAACAGAAGCGAAACGCAATATTGTGTCAGGACAATTCACTATTTATGCACAATAAATAAAGGAGCATAGCGCGACAATTTCTGTTCAGCGCCAGACTTGCTTGTAACCTATCACTAATTATGTTATGAAAATGACGTATTAACTACTAAAAAACACTGACCTTCGTGTAAATGCTTGGAGCAGACTAACCTGTGAGCTGGAGTGTTCTGGGACGTTATATTTGATCTTTGAATGGCTGCGATCCAGGCCATTTTATATTTGGGGTAAAATATCAAGTCTTTTCAAGTAAACCGGTTCAAGTCCAATTCAAGTCCCAAGTCATTGGTGTAAAAGTCCAAGTCAAGTCACAAGTCTTAGAACATTTTTTCAAGTCAAGTCTAAAGTCATAAAATTAATGACTCGAGTCTGACTCGAGTCCAAGTCATGTGACTCGAGTCCACACCTCTGCTTCTCCACGCAGGAGTTCATGGTGAGTGTTTTATGAGTAGATTGTGGCTTTGCAACATTTAAAAATGCATTTAGTTATCCACTTGATCCTCATTGGACTGGTTAGGACCAGTAGTCCTCTTTAATAATTTGAAGTTCACATGAGGCCTGGTAGTGAACTCGGCCGCCCCCCCTTGAGGCCCCACCCCCCTATATTAGGGGTCACATCAGTGTGAAAAAACTTTAAATTTGTCATTCTAGTGAACAAAGGAAAATCCCACCAGTATTTACATTAGCTTTTGTTTGAAAAAAAAAAAAGACCAACAGCTAACCAAATTGTGGGGCTGAAAGTCTAAATTCTAACATCTTCTGAGTGACAAAACCTGGATTTCTGATGGGCCGGTGTCTTTCTAACAAAAACTAATGTAAAGCATTTGAAATTATTATGTTTTTCACTCTGTCTTAGAAACTCTGTTAGACCATGAATGGCAGCATGGCAGGCAACTCTTTGGCTATAGCTATTTACTATGTTGCTTGCATTGGTTTAAATTACTCTAACATTAGAACTGGTAGATTAAAAAGAGATGAGTTTAAAAAGGAATCTTAAAGAAATGTTTTGTGTTTAACCAGGACTTGACTGAGGCCACTGCACAGATTGAGAAAACCACAATGAACATCTGTCTCCAGAGGATGCACCAGGCAATGACTTTTCTGATGTTGGCATCATCATCGAGGGTATAGTAGTTCTTCAAGATCTGGATAACGTGACCTTTGCAGTAGCCATGCTGTTTGGACCTTTTTTATTCCTTCAACATGAGTTACCCATCACAACTCTGCTACACTTTTGAGGTGATTCAAAGGGTGGTAATGGAGTTGGATGCAACTCAGCTCTCAAGAAAAGCTCACAACTGAGACAAAACTGCTCCTGCAAGGAAAGCTCACTGTTATGCATGTGAGGTGACCAGCTCTAGGTGAGAGGACATTTAAATCTCACACTTGTTCTGCTGCATTTTGAAGCTCAATTCCAGAAACGGATCGCAGGGTTCATTTTTATAAACTCTGCAACTGCCATGAGGACGAGCCGTTTTTTGTTGTTGTTTGTTTTTCCTTTTGCTCTGTACAGCATTTTGGCAGCATTTTTAAATTTCTCTTTGTATTTTTTCTTTCTTTTACTAGTGAAGAGATGTAGCGTGAACAGTTATACAGTCTAAATATCCCATATGGGTCGTGTGAAATGGTATTTTCAGTTTCATTCAGTTGAAGTAAAGAACGTTGAATATTTCTAAGTGTGCTGTTTTGAACCAAGATGTCACAGTATGATCAGTGCTGTATTTTTTGACAGTCACTGTATCAATGTTATTTTTGCGTCTCTTGAATAAAGGTTTTGACCTGCAAGTGCTAATTTCTTTAGTTATTGGGGTAAAATGGGTAATGTTAATAGGAAGGTGTTTGCCAATTCAGTAACCTAATTTAATGTTAATGGAAACTAACATTACCTCAAATTGTTTAGTTATAATTGTTGTTTAACTGAATCTTGACGTCAGAGGCCTTAAATAGAATGTTTTGATTTGTTCTTTCCCAACATTTTTCAAAAGAAACAGTCTAATTTCTTTACTGTGATTGATTCCAGAGAACACGGAAGAACTGACATTATTTAACTGTTGATTTATATAGATTCAGTGGAGGAGTAATGTCAGTTTAATTCTTTACCTACTGTCAATGCAGTGAAATTAGACATTTTGTTTTGAAAGGTTACTGGTGGATGCCAGCAACCATCTTGGAAGAGAACAATACAATCTGTTATAAGGCTTCCATTTGAAAATTGTGTATTTGATGCTAGAATATAATAGCAAAATGTAATTTGAAGATAACATGTAGCATTTAAGTGACCAAGTAGTATTGGGTAAAAGTTATTGAATGGTGTTGGGATAACGTGAGAAAATTGTGAAGGATTAAAATATTTCAAGAGCTCAAATTACTTCATCAAAACATGTTTAAGTCACATTTTATCAACACAAATTGCACAGGTTTATTGAACATGAATAAATTGTGTTAATTTAACTCAATTGTTTAAGTTGCTGCCAAAGCAAAACATCTGTGTGCAACAAATGTCCACCATTGAATTAAGTAAATCCAACAACATATTTTTTTCAGTGTATGAGTGCAATACATGAGATGTTCTTGTTTGTCTGTATCATGCTGTACATTAGACAGATAGCTGCTTCTAGTTAGATGTAGTAGAGAAGAGTATACAGCTGTGGTTCGTTGACCTGGTGTGAGGGGGTCAAATTAGTGTCAGGTCATACATGCAGAAATAATTGTCACTTCTCAGATGTGACAATTAAGACTCAGATGAATGAATCGTTTCTTGTCCTTTCTCCTGGCTCTCAGTATTATTGGAGATAAAGTATCTGAATTTCAGGAGCGGCCCCACACCTCCAAACACACCCCACGGTCCTATCTATATATGATCCCCCAGTTCTACAAGCTTTTCCTGCTCCACCCTTCAATCCTTTCACTTCTCATTAGTACATGGAACTGATTTGACTTTGATTTGTGTAACAAAGTGATTTCCACGTCTCCTTCATGATGTGACAGTGTCAGAGCTGAATGCACTTGTAGAGTATCATGTTTTTATGGCTCACATTTAAAGTGTTGCAGCTCTAATGTACAGCTGTCATATTAGAAATAGAAGCAGCTCTGATTTTAGTGCTCAAAGAAATCTATGAAGTTATGAATTCACACATGAACAGTTTTCTGCAGCGTTCCTCTCGGCCTTATTTGCAGCTCCACTCTTGTTTTTGGTCTATTGTTGTTGTTTGTCCTTGTCTGACTGTCTTGTCTCTGCAGGGAGAGTTCAGGTCCAGGATCAAACAGGGGACATCAGGAACAGAAGCAGCTCCATTGATCCGACTCCTCTGATGGCTGATCAATCAGTTTGATCTGTGTGTTCTTTGATTATTGATCAGTGATGTCAGAGTTATGTTGATGTCAGACGCTAAGCTTTTTCGATCCGGACATTGCTACGGATGAACTCATCAAACGGGTTCTAGATCCAGATGAAGTTGATGATCATGACTGCAACCGTAATCTTATAACTGTAATGCCCAATGTGATGTGGTGTGAACACGTCAGCCGAATTGTGTTCAAACTGCTGAAGCTGCAGCCCGAGGATAGACTCACTGCCCGCATGTTATTGAATGACAACCAGTGGATATGGATTTCCCATGTGACTCCAGATACCATCGATTGTGTGAAACATTACGCTGGCATCAAATCCACTAAGTGAAATGCTGTGTGATCCTTTTTCACATTCTAATCATTTGTACCTTTAATGTTCATCATGCCCCCATATATATTATGGGTTTGGGTTGTTGACAAATAAAACAGATTCATCACTCTATCTCATGTGGTTGACTTCTTTTATTGACACAGCTTATATGTTATACAGGTAGGGACATGCACAGGAGTAAATAGTAATACGTACAGACAATGCAAGACACACACAACAAAAAACGGTAAGGTGTGCCTTGTGTCCTGATTCTTTTATATTGAGGATGAAAACAAACAAAAACTGGTTGTTAAGAGATATATTCTAAAATACTTCTTCAGTAGAGAATCAGAGAAGAGAAACACAGAATTTCTTGCTAGCAAGGGCAGCCTCCAGAACTGAGACTCGCACTGAGGACTGCCCTGGTCTTTATTTATAAACTCCAGTGAGCGTTTGTTCCTTACATTGGTGTGTGTGTGTGTGTGTGTGTGTGTGTGTGTGTGTGTGTCAGAGTGTGACCCCATAAATGACTTCCCTTAACCTGCTGGTCTGGAAAGTCCAACAGTTCATCTATATGTAAAAAAGGCACTTAGACTAAAACTGACATAGCTACGTTAATCCTACCGTAAAACAATAAGACAAGGTACGACCTCTCCCATGCTCGTAGGATGTGGGGGTGAATGCCAGAACACCCTGGAGTGTTACAGACCTCCTAGGATGAGACATTCTTTCAATATGCCACCAGCTATATACTTCTAAACACAAATGATTACATGCAGTATTCTACCATATGCAAACTTATATCATTAAAAGATTATACTGACTACGAAGTACAATTTTCCATTGACACTGGTCCAGATGAGTTCAGTCAAACAATGATTTTATTGAACACACGCATGGGGAGCATCATCAGCGTAGATCTCCGCTAAAAAGCTTCAAAATGGTTTTGATATGTCAGGGTTTAGCCCCTTCTTGCGTCAGCAAAGCAGATAATATGCATCAGTTACAGTTAATGACAGTTAGACAAGTTTCCATTATCTGCAACCTTTTTACCATACATGGCTGTTTGTTTCAACCGTCTCACCCTCCAGATGTTTCTCGTTGACTTGTTCTTTTCATGCTTATCTTTAACACGTCCTGCATCAACAGTTGCTATGCAAGCACAAATGCAGTTACAAGCTAAATGTATCTCTCACTTCTGACCTAGAACTTATTTGTGTCTGTAAGCGTGCTTGCATTGGCCTTCTTGCGCTCTAAGTCACCTTACACAATATATCGTCTGGACATTCACGCCAGACGAAGCTTAGGACCTTAAGAGGACTGAGCGCCAACTCTTTATGAGCGCATTTTAAATTTATGTATAAAAATAATTACAACTCCACATTTAATAAAAGTTTTAATAAAGTGGCACTAATAAAAGCCATGTAAGCAATGATATATTTTCTTTTATTTCCACACTTGACATAAACACATACAAGCCAAGTGGCGATCATATATACATAAACCCTAGAACGATCACAATCAACGTCGCAATAAGCCCTCCAACGGCGACAGTAGCTTTTGAACAGCCACTGAGCTCTTTTATCGTACTCTTGTACTCTTCCATCGCATTTTTCAGCCTGTCAACTGCAAATTAAAAGAAAAACAAAAGTGTTAGGACATATGTAACACACTTTGAAAAAAAAAAACTGCTAACATTGTTGTGCCCTTACTGTGTGGTGATATGTCTATCAAGTGAACACTGGTGTTGATGGGTTCCAAGAACTGTAAAGTAGGCAAGGCTATAGAGTAGAGCACATGACATATCATTATCATTTTTTTACAATAGCGACAAACATCCGCGGACTCTTGAGCTATGTTCACGAACTTCTGTTCGATTGAACAGACCTCGTCGTTTGCGAGCATGTCTGATCATCTGCCCCTCTTCGTTTGTATATACACATTCTACATTTGTCAGCTCCATGACCTTCAGGCATTGTGGCGGCTTGGACTTTTGAACAACAACCCGCCGGGATTTCTGTTTGACTCATCGTGTGATTCCATATCTCCATTACACGCCACGTAGACGGGTTACTATGGTATAATATACACCCCAGTGTTCAAGTGTTCAGGTTTGGCGAAAACTGTGAAAAGCTCATGTATTGCCCTTCGTCACTGCAGCTGAGGAAGCGGATAGTAACTTGGTACCCCGATCTCACGGGTGTTACACTGTACAAATGGTTGGTGGGTGAGATACGCAGTCTGTCTTTGTAAAACACAGATGTCGGACTGTCTAAAATGCCTGGTAATGTGATAGCATCTGCCATTCACCCGATCACAGCGCTCTCTGTAACTGCTGTTTTGTTTAATTGCGCTTTGACTAGAGGACCGGCACAAGAAACACAGCGCAAAGGTTAGCGCTCGCACAGCTGCATTCAAGGAGTACATTGTCAATACAACATCCGGCTTCTACGAGCAACTGTCAGATCACGTCTTTATATAATCTCACGAATTCCCCCCGACTGAGCGCACAGTTCCCGACCAAAAAACCCACCGGACCCCCGACCAAATGTAATTTTCTAATTAAACATACACAGCCCCGCAACATTGTGTGTTAGGCCTAGCTTTGTGTTCACAGAGCAACTTAGTTAAAAAGCACAAAATGTGTAATTTTATTAAGTTGCATAAAAGGTACAGATCATTCCATGTTATTCTTCATGCGCTTCTTTATTTGTGTCTTATTATGTGTCTTAGTGTATTGCTACACTACACATAATGTTCCATGCCATGAAGAAGTGTGCTGTGTAACTCAGATGCGAGGTCCGAGACGCAAGGTCCAGACCAAGAATCCTGTCTATGTGTGTGTCAGCCTCTATACGCGAAAAAGTATGGATGTAGATAACACTAGGAGGAGCTGAGCTGCTCAGCAGTCCATCTGCATCTAAAGGTCAAAGGTCACTCTTTTGCCCACTCACATCCTGGGCCATCTGACCTCAGGAATTCGCATGATAAGGTGGGGCCAGGTTTCACAATGAACACACCCGAAACTCTGGCTGATTGGAGCCCACGCCCAGTTTCACACCTTGGCTCAGGCGATTAGAGGATCATCAGGGGTCCTTTTGTCCCTCTGTGGGGGGTCACTCCCACTAGGTTTATATCTGGGACTCTCCACCATTTGACCTTAGAACTGAAGAAGCTTCTCGGATGAGAGGTGAAACGTCTTCAAGCAACTTAAAGAAGTCCAGACACTTTTCTTTGCAAGCTCCTTTGACTTTCATAGGCGGGCTAATAATTTGTCCTCTTCTGTAGTGTGTATAACTTCTAACATCTGATCTGGTGTAGGATAACATATTTGAGGTATTCATGTCAGCAACCAGCTGTCGTAGACAATCTTTGATAAATGTAATGTGTTAAATCTTAAATTTAAAAAACCTACCCTTAAGGATACTACAGTTACTAGCTACACTCTGATTTACACATCACACTGATACGCACACATATTCGAGTGGTTCCTAACATGAGCGTAATATTTACATCAGGACTAACTGGATGAAAAATCTCAATGATCAATTTTTGCTTCAGTTTCTAGGATTAAAGCTCAATATCTGTGAAGGATCTTTGACCTGTACACAAGGTGTTTGTGGCTGACCTTTGACCTGCAGCTGGATATCTCTCAGTCTCCGTTCTTCTCTCCCATCACTGATGGAGCAGGTGTAGATGCTGCTGTCAGTCTTTGTTGGTTTTGTCAGAGTGAGGCTGAAGTCTCCAGTGTCCAGAGCATCAGGTCTCATTGATGTGCGCCCGCTGTAACGCTGGTTTTGTCCTCTGAGATCGTCTGTTTCGTCTTGTCTCACATGGACAGATTTGGGATGGAGATCACTGCGAGTCCACATCACTGTGGGATTCTCAGGTATAAACCCAAAGTACTGACAGGGCAGCAGGACAGATCTTTCCCCCTCATTCACCTCCACCACCACACCCAGGGCATGCTGGGAAACTGAGGACACACAAATAAAAACACAAAAAAATGCCCATTGATGACATCATTCACAGCTGTAACCCTCAGGAGGCAAAATTCATTCAGGTTAATACTGTGTAATGTTACATTATTAGTGTATATTGATTACATAGATTCATAGTAACTGATGACAATTCTAACACTTTAACATCAACGACTAATAAAAACCTCTCCTCATCTCCAGAGTCGGGCAGTAAATAATTAAGTACAATTTTCTGGTATCTGGATTTCAGTACTTTTTTGTGACTCCTTTTTACTTTTACTCCCTACAATTTTAAACAGATATCTGAACTTTCTACTCCTTACATTTTCAAAACAGACTCGATACTTTTGGGGAGTTATTATTAGTATTTCATCACTGAGACCCTTTAACCGATTTGAGCCTGAACAGAAACTCATCAAAGTAAATCCTGTTAATTTATTAATCACCAGGAGATATCACATAAAAAGACGTGTCAAAGTCAGGGGTTAAAAGTGGTTAAAGGGTTTCTTTTGGTTTTGTTTTTGCCACAACACCTGAACAACTGCACGTGTTGTAAGTTGCAGTACGTCAGCATCTACAGTATATAAGTTTACTGTATAAGCTTAGTCTGACAATGGCAGCTACATGATGCACATTGAAACTTAGCCTGTTATTTGAGTTGTTACTCTACAAAAGTAAAAGGCAATGTATTTTTTTCTGTAATTACTTACATCTGTCACTCTGGTGTTTACTTTGGTTAGCCATAGGTTTGTATGAGACCATGCATGCAGCACAGGGCAACCCCGTAGCATATGTTTGTATCATCACGGGCACAAGAAGCATTCTTCTCACTTTGTGGGAGTTGAGGTGTGTTTTCCCGAAACTGTGTTGGGTAAGATAACAAAGCACTGAATTCTAAATAGATGAATTACAAGTTATATTTGTACACTTGGCTTCAGGTAAGGTCATCTTTAAAGACCTAAAATTTGATAGTTTTAATCATAATTTAGCAGAGTAGAGTTGTTGTTTTTTGTTTTTGTTTTTGTTTTTTAAAAAAAGGTTAGCTAGCCATTACTTTTAGCTAGCAAACGTGCTTCACAAATAAGAGAGTACATTGTCAGTTTTTCCACTTATAATTAAAATTTGTCACTTGTCAGGGTACAATAAATTGTTATCAGGAGAGAGTCCAGCCATTTCCCTCATTTTGTATGTGGATGAGTTTGAAGTGTGTAATCCGCTTGGCACCTCAAGAAAAAAAAGCGAAAAATTACAGCAGTGTATTGGATATTAGCTAATGTACCGCCATTGCTCAGGTGACATTGTGTATTATATTAACATTTTTTACTATTTAATTGTGTCCTTCTTCTTCTTTTTTCACAGCTGAATAATGAATTCTAAAGGATCACCACTGTTAACTTGGAAACAACCTTCTTAAAAACTGGACCAGACTGCACACACTGCACAGTGGACACACTGCAAGTCCCATAAGTTTACAATTTTAGACTTTTCGCCTAGTAAACTGTTTTCTTTTTTATTCTACAGAGTTCGATGGAAACAAAGAGAGAGGTCGCAATCCGTTGCCTGATGGTGTATCTGAAAAAAAAAAAAAAAGAGGAGGATCTCTTCAGCTGGTAGGTAAGTCTCACTTTTTTGTTTTATTTTTAAATGGTACAACAAAAAAAAAAAACCTGACATGTGCCCTTTTAACCTACTTGGCAGGATAGTGAGGAACAGTTCCCAGAAGAAGTGGTAAAGAATGTAGTCACCAGACATACAGCAGCATTTCTTCCACCCTAAAATTGTGATTGAAGGAACAACTGTCCTGGAAGACCTTGGTGTGCCCAAAGCGTGTTCCTTAATGATGGGGCTTATATACGTTACCTTTGTTGCGTTGTTGAACATTAAAACGTTTTGTCTTTTTTTTTTTTTTATTATTCTGCGATATTTACCAAGTTGATAGGTTAAAGTTAATGCTTAATAATAAGCAGATTTGCAAAACCAATTGCCTTACGTTGTAATGTTTGTTTTCTGAGGTATTTTAGAAGGGCATGATTTAAAATTATTGTGATTTGGAAGACTTCATAGTTTATTGACTGTTTTATTTAATATACATTTACAAATCTTTATAGTGGTTCTCAAAGTTGATCATCAGGCCCCATTGCTCTGCTTGTTTCCCAGCTATCAAGACTCTACACAATGTTGATTGCCTGGTGTGTTCAGTCAATCGGAATTTGAAGACACCATTGTGGAGTAAAGAAAATGGAGTGAATTGGTATGTTTTGGCTTCTGATTCACTAAACAGACCTTGTCCAGGTAATAAACATTCTACATTTTCTTTCTTACTGAGGTCGTTTGTGGAGGGATTCTACTGAAGTACAGTTAAAGGGCTGCTCTTTGATTTATGTTGTATGACACGGAATTGCATTACTTGGAAAAATTTTTGCAATAAACTATTTAATCAGTTGGAATAAATGAAATAGCTATGTGTGATTTTAGAAAAGTTACTTTAGAAACTTGACACCATTTGCAGGATAGGATAGAGTAAAATATATGTAAAAAATGAGTTAGAGTAATGTCATTTTTTACTAATTACTAATGTAATTTGTCAACTTGATATTTTAGGAAAATCTAAATTAATGTTAGGTTGCTTAAACTTAATTATGTGTTTGGAGGTCAAAGTAAATCATGCTGGTTTGTTAAAGCAGTTGTGTTAGCCAAACCTAAAATTTACTTGCTGGATTTACTTAATAATATGCAACGTTTGTAACTTAAAGAGTTGAGCCAACAAAACATTTTTTAGAGTGAGGAAATAGAGATCTATTTTTATTAGTGCTGTCTAAATTAACGCGTCAACACGGATTAATCCATCATCATGATTAATCTGATTAAAATTTGTAACCCAATTAACCCATCTGGAGTGCAGAATGACTCAAAATCCCTGAAATGTTTCTCTCAATGCATTTCGGGCAGTTTGTCCAAGTAGATTCTGGGGTAGGATCTTACGTGATGTCCACGAACGCACCACTAACATCCACACCTTCCCAGTTAACAATTACTGGGCTTATAAGAAAGCTGCGATTCACTACCAGATGGCGGCATTTGGCAGTCTTGTCCATCCAAGGTGGCCGAGAGCATTAGGCAGCTAAGCGCTGTAGATCTCTCCAGGGAAGCTACTCAGTATAAGTATTGCCCTTTAGAGAGTGGTAAGTGGGACTCTTGCGTTTATCATAATGTGGCATGTAGTAGGGTGGACCTTGACGACTGTTTCCCTCTTTTGTTGCAGGATTGTGCTATACTGCTGCTGTCTTGTCTTATGCTGTTTTATTTGTTATGTGATGCTTTTCTAGAGAACAGTAACTTGGGGTGTATTTGTTTTATGTAGATCTCTTTTACTAATTTGTTTAACGTTTTATGCTTTGTTTTATTGCTTTAACGGAGGTGCGGCCGCTTGTTGAGGGGCTGGGTATGTGAGGTGGAGTCCCCTCCCTGATGCATTAGAGTTTAGAGTTTAGTGTAAATTACATGGGTGAGTAATTGGTGGCACCCTTGGGTACTCCTCCCTGTAGGTTGCCGCCTCAAGTGGCCGGTCTCCACTATTTTGTTTAGGGTTTTTTTGGTTTGTTTTTTTATCAAGCTATGATTGTTTTAGGGTAGCATCGTGGTAGGGAGTCTGGTCATTTTAATCATCGGTTGTTAATAAAGTGTGTTAATTAACTATTTTGTCGTCTCAACCCTGCTACATTAGGTGCCTTTCTGATTTTATAATTCTATGTTTTTTAGTAGTTCTTCTTAATACTGTAAAAATATTATAAATGGAATAATACTGTAAAGAATGTTATTAATGCAATTATAATAATGCAGGTTATATGGCAGCAATAAAAGAATTTCTGGATCCCCACAAAAGTGATAAAAACAAAAGAAGAAGCCATGGGACTAATGCGTTATTTTTGTGCCTCTATTCTGAGCACACGTAGAAAAAAATTGAGCGCATATAAAAAAAATTTGTGTTGCAAAGTGTTGCATTTTAAGGAGAAATTTATTTTGAGCGAAGAAAAGCTAAATTTGAGTGAACAAAATTCATTGCTACGTACAAAAAACGTATTTCAGTGTTTGCTATTATCCACACACACACACACACACACAATAGCAGCCCCTCTCGCTCAGTTTGTGCATTTGCGCTCGCTCGCAATGTGTTGCTTGCACGCTCAACATTTCTGCCTGTGTGCGTTCAACTCTTTCTGTACACCGTTATATTTGTGCCACAAAACCAACCAATCACAGACTTGGATGCAAAAAAAAAAATCTGATTGGCGGTTTTGGTCTCCAATCAGCTCGAAATGACAAAATGCAATATCCCAGAATGCATTTCGTCCAAAACTCAAACGAGGCAGTGGCGGAGGAACACAGAGGGGCGGAGTTTGAAATATTACTCTTTCTGGGTCACAAAATAAACTTTTAAGATATTTTCATGCGAGAGTGGTGCTGTGTAAACTTTAAATATCTGCTCGATTAGCAAGACATCACATATTTGCGAAAGTGCTCTAACGTTTTCGAAGATGCCATGTAACATTTCAATAGCTTTTAAAACACTGTCAATATTTTGGGGGGGGGGGGGGCTTTATTGTCTACATGTAGAGCCCTCAAAAAATTAGTCAACGGAATGTCTATCTGGATGCTACACTGTTTTCTTTGAGGTCTAAGGTCCACACCACAACCAAATACACACCATTCCGTTTAATGTATGGGAGAGAAGCAACATATCCTTGATTGTGCATGAATTAAATATAATCTTAATTAGAAAGTGTGCATATCGATACTGGCTGCAGCATCTTTTCTGCTTAGTTTCTAAATGCAAGACACATTTTACAGATAAGGTAAGTGACTAATTATTATTTCTTTATATTTGTATCTTTATGCAAAGTTATCAATGGCGAGCACACCTTTCAGTATAATGTGTTCACCTGTGCAAGTGTATCAAGAGTAAAAAGTGACTATAATAACAAGTGTTAATAATAAAAAATATGATAGGAGTCTATCTTTGTGGCAACATGAGTTCAAAGCTTTATAGTAGTATAATTAGTTTTAAAAATTAGTTATTATTGATAGTTTTTTCAGTTCATGTTTCACATGCTTTATTTGCCTTTGTGATTGTAATTGTTAATTAAAATTTGAAAATTTTAGCTGTCCTCCATCATTCTCCCAGAGGAGTCAAGTTACAGTGTATCTTCCACAAGAGACGCACAAGACAAAGTTTAAAAAAAAAAACTGTAGAGGAAAATATAGCAAAGTCACAAAAATTACAAAAGGAAGACGTACAAAACCCTTCTGTACAATGTTGGAGATGAACTTCTTCTCCCAAACATGGGGAAACGTGGAAGGAAGATAGAAAGACTAGATCCAGATTTTTCAGGTCCCTACACTATTCATAAAATCTCTGGCAAATGTGTTAGATTAAAAAACATCGAGGGAGCTACTTTAAAAAATCAGTACAGCATTGACCATATTAAGCCGTACAGAAGAAGCAACCCTGTAAATGTCAGTGACAGTGACAAATGCCCAACTCACAGTCAGCCAGTGAACAGCAGCACAAACCTGAAGATGCCCCCATGTCATACTGTTAACCCTCAGTGCCAGCAAAGATATCTGACCCTCTATTATTCATTATGCACCAAAAATGGCTGACAAAAGTTGTGCCTCCCACCAAGAGTTAAATTCAGCACCAGGACCAGAAAAGCTTGAACTTCCCTCACCGAAACAAAGCATAGAAAATGAAGATGGCATAGTGAACATCTCTTTTTGACCAGTTGGTCATTTGTTGCCAGTTTGGCGTTCCAACTTGATTCACTGTTGCATGACTTTGTTTGCTGTTATTGTGTTGTCTTCACTTGACCTGTTGGTCAGTTTAGCTGTCTGGTTTACAGAGAGTGGGCATGTCTGATCATTTCCTTCCATCGTGGCTCAAGAGTTGGGAGTTCGCCTTGTAATTGGAAGGTTGCCAGTTTGAGCCCCGGCTTGGACAGTCTCGGTCGTTGTGTCCTTGGGCAAGACACTTAACCTGTTGCCTACTGGTGGTGGTCAGAGGGCCCGGTGGCGCCAGTGTCCAGCAGCCTCGCCTCTGTCAGTGCGCCCCAGGGTGGCTGTGGCTACAATGTAGCTGCCATCACCAGTGGGTGGATGTGGCTGTGTCCCAATTCAGAGTCTGCACGCTTGAAGTACGCGCACTACGCGTACTACGTACGGTGCGTACTATAAGTACGAGAAGTGCAGAAGTGAGAGGCTTGTAAAATGGGACGGTATACGCTTTGTTGTGCTGTTCAGGTTGCCTAGCAACCATGATACTAACCGCGAGACACGTTACAGCATTGTTTGACAGAAATGAAGGAGAAAAATGTTTTGTTGGTCAATCATTTTTGTCATGACATCATACATATATATATATATATATATATATACATATATATATATATATATATATATATATATATGTATATGTATATGTATATGTATATACATATACATATATATATATATATATATATATATATATATATATATATATATATATATATATATATATATATATATATATATATATATATATATATATAAAATTGTGAAACCTGGTCCCACCTTATCATGCGAATTCCTGAGATCAGATGGCCCAAGGCGTCTGGGAAGGGATCTCAAAACTGGATTACTCTCTGCCATCTATAATCCAGTTTTGAGTTCCCTTCCCAGACGCCTTAACGCCCACTCACATCCTGGGCCATCTGATCTCAGGAATTCGCATGATAAGGTGGGGCCAGGTTTCACAATGAGCTCACCCGAAACTCTGGCTGATTGGGACCCACACCCAATTTCACACCTTGGCTCAGGCGATTAGAGGATCATCAGGGGGTCCTTTTGTCCCTCTGTGGGGGGAAACTCCCACTAGGTTTATATCTGGGACTCTCCACCATTTGACCTTAGAACTGAAGAAGCTTCTCGGATGAGAGGTGAAACGTCTTCAAGCAACTTAAAGAAGTCCAGACGCTTTTCGTTGCAAGCTCCTTTGACTACGATGACCTGGATGACTGAGAACCTTCACAGACATAACCCCCATATGTTAACCCCCCCCCCTCCTCATCAGTAATGATGGGGGGGGTTATGACGAACTCTGAAAAAGTATAAGTGTAACGGATCCAGGGACTGCCCGCCGGTGTTGTGCCAAAAAGTGATTGTCTGCCAGAAACTGATTGCCGTCCGCGGGAGCGCGCGCAGCTGCTTAAAGCTGCAGCGCCCGGATTACTTGCGTTGCCAGCTACTTCCGTGCAACTGATATAACGTGGGGGGAAAAACCCAAACACATTTATGCCTTTGTTATTAGGCAAAGGTATGCATTTATGGAGCTTTAACGTTTCTTGTAACCGAATTATGACGCTATCAGAAGGTTGCTTTCAGTGTGTAGCGCAGTCACGAATGACTACACGCATCACGATGGAATAATTAATGCCTACAGGTTTAGTATGTCTACTCTCGTTGTTCATATTTGTTATAAGACTGTCGAATAGTAGTTAAAACAATAAAGACCTATTGTGACAGTATCACCATGACTCTTTCTTGTTTGTGCAGAATAACGACTGAGAACATGGCATTTTAGCGCTACCAAAAAGTGATTGTGGCCTATAACTTGTCACTGAAACAATATTTCTGCTTCAAACTTGTTGGATATATTCCAGAAGGGTTACATGTGATATATTGTATCCCAAAACCTCTCCAAGAACTGCTGAATAACTTGTACAGGAACAATAACACTGATAATATGCCATTTTCAGCCTGCCAAAAAGTGATTGTGGCCTATATCTTGTTAATGAAATACTATTTCTGCTTCAAACTTGCTGCATGTCATTCTGAAGGGTCCTATGTGACACATTATATCCCAAACAGTCCCTTAGAACTGCTGAATAACCATTAAGGGAACGATAAAACTGATAATATGCAATTTCCAACCTGCCAAAAAGTGATTGCCGCCTATATCTTGTCACTGAAACAATATTTCTGCTTCAAAATTGTTGGATATCCTCCAGAAGGGTTACATGTGATATATTATATCCCAAACAGTCTCCAAGAACTGCTGAATAACTTTTCAAATAACATTAATACGATAATATGCCATTTCAGCCTGCCAAAAAGTGATTGTGGACTATAACTTGTCACTGAAACAATATTTCTGCTTCAAACTTGGTGGATGTCATTCAGAAGGGTCATATGTCAAATATTACATCTCAAACACTCTCCAAGAACTGCTGAAAAACTTTTAAAATAACATTAATACCGATAATATGTCATTTTCAACCTGCCAAAAAGTGATTGTGGCCTATATCTTGTCACTGAAATACTATTTCTGCTTCAAACTTGCTGCATGTCATTCTGAAGGGTCCTATGTGACACATTATATCCCAAACAGTCCCTTAGAACTGCTGAATAACCATTAAGGGAACGATAAAACTGATAATATGCAATTTCCAACCTGCCAAAAAGTGATTGCCGCCTATATCTTGTCACTGAAACAATATTTCTGCTTCAAAATTGTTGGATATCCTCCAGAAGGGTTACATGTGATATATTATATCCCAAACACTCTCCAAGAGCTGCTGAATAACTTTTAAAAGAACATTAATACCGATAATATGTCATTTTCAACCTGTGCATAAAACGTCAAATTTCAAAAATATTGTAATTCAAAAATAATACAAAAAAAGGATAATGGCCAAATGGAAACAGGTGGGAGGAGATCTGCTTAAACACATTAGGAACACCAAGTAATAGGAAAGACAAAACAAAATGTCAGGTAATAAAAATGTCATTCCAATACAGCACTTATTAATTGAAATGAAAACCAAAAACAAATAACAATTACATCCAATTAAAGAAGAAACCACCAGTTAAAATAAACTAACAAATAGACCAGAAACAGGGGGTATAGCGGAAGCTCAACACCAGTAAACCATGGAACAACATATATATTAATTCTTTGCATACAGTAACTATGCTAACATGTTAGGAAACACAAAATAATTGAATCATCCTACAAAAAAATTGCAATCAAAGCTGAACTTGTGAACAACACAGAAACACACACAGCAACACGAACATAAATTAATGAATTAATAAACAAATAAACAACCAATAAATATTATAGGAGACTGCATTTCGTTGCCCTGTACCTGTGCATGTGCAATGACAATAAAGTTGAATTCTATTCTATTCTATTCTAACGATACAAAACAAGAAACATTTCCAAAACATTGAAAAATTGACAGCGACCCTCTGACCAGCATGCTTCACAAACAAATGGGGTTTTTTTGGTCTTGCGGGGCTGAGATATAATATATCACATGTAACCCTTCTGGAATATATCCAACAAGTTTGAAGCAGAAATATTGTTTCAGTGACAAGTTATAGTCCACAATCACTTTTTGGCAGCTTGAATATTGCATATTATCAGTGTTATTGTTCTTGTACAAGTTATTCAGCAGTTCTAAGGGACTCTTTGAGATATAATATTTGACATATGACCCATCTGAATGACATGCAGCAAGTTTGAAGCAGAAATAGTATTTCAGTGACAAGATATAGGCGGCAATCACTTTTTGGCAGGCTGAAAATGGCATATTATCAATGTTAATGTTCCTTTAAAAGTTATTCAGCAGTTCTTGGAGAGTGTTTGGGATATAATATGTCACATGTAACCCTTCTGGATAATATCCAAAAATTTTGAAGCAGAAACATTGTTTCAGTGACAAGATATAGGTGGCAATCACTTTTTGGCAGGCTGAAAATGGCATATTATCAATGTTAATGTTCCTTTAAAAGTTATTCAGCATTTCTTAGAGACTGTTTGGGATATGATGTGCCACATATCATCCTTTTGGATGATACCCAACAGGTTTGAAGCAGAAACATTGTTTCAGTGACAAGATATAGGCCACAATCACTTTTTGGCAGGTTGAAAATTGCATATTGTCAGTTTTATTGTTCCCTTAATGGTAATTTAGCAGTTCTGAGGGACTGTTTGAGATGTAATATTTGACATATGACCCTTCTGAATGACATCCACCAAGTTTGAAGCAGAAATAGTATCTCAGTGACAAGTTATAGTCCACAATCACTTTTTGGCAGGTCGAAAATGGCATATTACGGGTATTAATGGTCCTTTAATAGTTATTCAACAGTCCTTAGAGACTGTTTGAGATATAATGTGTCACATGTAACCCTTCTGGAGGATATCCAACAATTTTGAAGCAGAAATATTGTTTCAGTGACAAGATATAGGCGGCAATCACTTTTTTGGCAGGTTGGAAATTGCATATTATCAGTTTTATCGTTCCCTTAATGGTTATTCAGCAGTTCTAAGGGACTGTTTGGGATATAATGTGTCACATAGGACCCTTCAGAATGACATGCAGCAAGTTTGAAGCAGAAATAGTATTTCAGTGACAAGATATAGGCCACAATCACTTTTTGGCAGGTTGAAAATGACATATTATCGGTATTAATGTTATTTTAAAAGTTTTTCAGCAGTTCTTGGAGAGTGTTTGATATATAATATGTCACATAGGACCCTTCTGAATGACATCCACCAAGTTTGAAGCAGAAACATTGTTTCAGTGACAAGATATAGGCCACAATCACTTTTTGGCAGGCTGAAATGGCATATTGTCAGTTTTATTGTTCCCTTAATGGTAATTTAGAAGTTCTGAGGGACTGTTTGAGATGTAATATTTGACATATGACCCTTCTAAATGACATCCGCCAAGTTTGAAGCAGAAATATTGTTTCAGTGACAAGTTATAGTCCACAATCACTTTTTGGCAGGTCAAAAATGACATATTATCGTATTAATGTTATTTGAAAAGTTATTCAGCAGTTCTTGGAGACTGTTTGGGATATAATATATCACATGTAACCCTTCTGGAGGATATCCAACAATTTTGAAGCAGAAATATTGTTTCAGTGACAAGATATAGGCGGCAATCACTTTTTGGCAGGTTGGAAATTGCATATTATCAGTTTTATCGTTCCCTTAATGGTTATTCAGCAGTTCTAAGGGACTGTTTGGGATATAATGTGTCACATAGGACCCTTCAGAATGACATGCAGCAAGTTTGAAGCAGAAATAGTATTTCATTAACAAGATATAGGCCACAATCACTTTTTGGCAGGCTGAAAATGGCATATTATCAGTGTTATTGTTCCTGTACAAGTTATTCAGCAGTTCTTGGAGAGGTTTTGGGATACAATATATCACATGTAACCCTTCTGGAATATATCCAACAAGTTTGAAGCAGAAATATTGTTTCAGTGACAAGTTATAGGCCACAATCACTTTTTGGTAGCGCTAAAATGCCATGTTCTCAGTCGTTATTCTGCACAAACAAGAAAGAGTCATGGTGATACTGTCACAATAGGTCTTTATTGTTTTAACTACTATTCGACAGTCTTATAACAAATATGAACAACGAGAGTAGACATACTAAACCTGTAGGCATTAATTATTCCATCGTGATGCGTGTAGTCATTCGTGACTGCGCTACACACTGAAAGCAACCTTCTGATAGCGTCATAATTCGGTTACAAGAAACGTTAAAGCTCCATAAATGCATACCTTTGCCTAATAACAAAGGCATAAATGTGTTTGGGTTTTTCCCCCCACGTTATATCAGTTGCACGGAAGTAGCTGGCAACGCAAGTAATCCGGGCGCTGCAGCTTTAAGCAGCTGCGCGCGCTCCCGCGGACGGCAATCAGTTTCTGGCAGACAATCACTTTTTGGCACAACACCGGATCTGCAGGAGGCTTTTATGCTATACACATCTCCCATGTACATGGTGAATAAAATTGTCTAATTGAATAAGCGTTCGTCTTGGAGTGATTTCTCGTTCCAGGTCAGAACCAAGAGATCGGGGGGGGGAGTCCAATCTTCCGTCAATTGATAGACGTGACGATAGATTTACGCTACGGCAGGATGTTTTGACAAAGTTTTTTTTTAGTATATATTTTTTTATATATATATATATATTTTTTTTAAACTTTATTTACAAACAACAGTATAACATACAAGGCACCGTCATTAATCTGATTATGTTACATCCTCGGTTGAGCAATATAGCAAAAAAAAAAAAAATGTTTTGACAAAGTAGGACGTTTTTCCAGAACACTGGAAGCAGCGCAGACACGAGGCTACTTTAGCATGGCTAACTAGCTCTGCCATACGGGAATCTGTGGCTACAAAGTCCACAGTCTGTTAGTCTGGTCTGTTTCTAACCTTCCCTCATACTTTTACTATTAAAGCCTCATCATTAAATCTGTATTTCCAACACTCACGGCAGAGGCGCGAGCTTCACCTGAGTGCAGCACAGAGGACTGTCTGTGGAGCTGCTGCAGGTTAAACAGAGACTTTCTTACCGTTCACGAGGAGCAGGAACACCACCAGCGTCTTCATCCTCCTTTAAAAACAACTCAAACCGACACAAAGTCCCGTTAAATCCTCTGCTGATCCAACGAACCCACACCTGGACACACCTGCAGCTCCAAACACGCCCACGCACAAAGTTTACTTTCTGTTTACGGGAAGTGAAACCGAACAGAGGAGGGGGACTCTACATCTACGTGCACAAAGGTTGGTGTAACAACAGCACTAGTGTTGCCTACAGAGCTAAGTACTGTAATAATCCCGGCAGTCTATGTAGCACTGGACGCCAGGGGCGATTCTAGGATCAGAGCTTTGGGGGTGCTGAGCACCCAGAGAGCTGCCCATCCAGGCAAGATAAACTTTACTCGCCACAATGAGACTTCTTCCCTGTCTCTGTCAATCCCTGCATCCTTAAATGTCTCCAGTTGTCCCGAGTTCCCTCTGTTCCTCGTCGTCTGTTGTCTTCATCTCCATTTTCAGTCATAATAATTTTACCATCTCTGTGCAAGTCTGCAAATTTCTTTATTAAATCATAAGATTCTTAAATTCATCAAGTCTCTCTGTGCCTGGGTCCTCGTCACAAAACATGACATCCATGTTTTGTACATTTTAACACAATTGAATCCCCACATTTGTGAAAGAAAAGCAAAACACTTTTTTTAAAGTCTGTAACAAAACCATCAAATCTGATAAAGGTTATTTAAATGCTGCTAAAGAAGAATGGATTGGAATAAAACAATACATATCCTAACCTTAATTACTGGAGGAGAATGATGAATGATGCTCATAGTGAGTAAAAAGTAAACTGAGTGCATTTTTTGGACAGAGATTCGCTTTTAAAGTGTCTGTATAATACAATACAGATACATAAAAATACACTCCAAAAATAGAAGAGTTCTTGAAATGTACAAAATATTATTAAAAAATTAGAAAAACTGAGACACCTTGGCCTCTGGTACAATGTATACAATGTATGAAAAGATGTTTACTGCAGATACTTCTATGGCCCTGCAGATTTTTTCTTTTCTTTTATCCTATGTCGCCGCACCTTGAGGTTGGTAAATCTGTCAATCACTTTTGGGTGGTCAACTCTCTCAAGCATCTCTTTCTCAACTGACATCACAGCCAGGTGCTGGAGTCTGCTTTGACCCATGGTCCTTCTCAGCCAGGTATGGAGCTGACTCAAGACACTAAAAGACCTCTCACAGCTACAGCTGCTAACTGGGTTTATTAGGGCAACCTGAATAGCAGTTTTCAGTGTGGAGAAGATCTGATTATCCAGAAGATTGTACAATGTTAACATATCTGGGATGACACCAGCCTCACTCTTGAGCTTCAAAACATTTTTGGCAACCGTGACTTCCTCTGACTGAAGCTCAATATGGTAATGCAGTGCCAGGGCTGACAGTATGGGCTCAAAATGTGGTCATAAATATTTTGTACTTGTAAATCGGTTTTGGTACTTGTAAAAAAGATTTGTACGTGTAAAAAAAATTTGTGTGTGTGTAAAAAAGATTTGTATGCGTAAAAAAGATTTGTGTGTGTGTAAAAAAGATTTGTGTGTGGACTTAGCCAAACAACCCCTGCAAGTTACAACTACGAATTTTGACCCTATTTTTCTTCCTTTCATCTGATTGGTGAATGTCATGTCAATCACAAATGTAACAATCCAATCAGAGAACAGATGGGTTTGGCTGTCGGAGGGGTGCTTTTTTTGAACTGCAGGTCTTTGAAGGGAATAAATGCCCTTTTACATGCCAACCCAGCGTTTTCCTTCATCACCACGAAGGAAAACAGTCTGTGGTCGTCCGAGTTTGGTGATTTTTGTGTCACAGGTCTATGTGTTTAATACAGGGACTTCCACAGCCTTTTCAACAGCGCTGCGGACGCAGGGGGGGGGGGGGCAGTGTTTTCGAAATGACAGTCTTCATTACAAAGCTTTCTTCGTTATGAATTAGCATACATGTTTTTATTGAACATTTGAAGAACTAGCAAAAAAAACAAACTCTTGTAGAGGACATAAAGTCAGAGATAGAAAAGACAAGGAGCAGGTGCATCTAGTACAGGTAGAGCTGCTGCAAAAACCCACAGAGCCCAGCAGCCAGCAACAAATTCTGGATCCTTTGCTTTGCTTTTAGTTAGCAGTTAGCATTAGCAGCACATCCTGCGTCCGATGTGAAAGGACTTTTATGCTGCGCACTGTGACTCACAGCAATGGTCCCAGGTCAGCCCTGACATTGTGTTAAACTAATCCTAAAGTAATAATGGTATTTCTAACCACTGACATACCACAACTTTATCCTTTCAACCAGAGGCGGAGCCAGACATTTGAAACACCCGGGGCTTGGCCCTAAAGGGTAGTATGCATGTGGGATATATAAAATAACATTTACCTGAGTTTTTTCTTTGAAAGAAGCCTCTAATGTCCATTCTTATATTTCAGTACATAACTGAAACCGATTTAGTCGGGGAGGGTAAGAACTGAAAATATGAAATAAACACACGTAAGCTAAGACTCTAAAATAAAATAGCATTTGTTCGGCTTTTCATTTCGCCATTTGTTGATTCACTTGAAGAGCGAGTAACGTAATATTGGTCAAGTGATCAGTTTGATATCAATCTTTCGTGATGCACCGTCATATTTACATTATTTGTACGGTATGAATGATTTTCTTTGGTACCTGGTCAAACTTAAGCTCTCCTTAGTATGGCTGGCTCCGTTTCTCCAACAGCGCACTCACTGCTGGCAGCAGCTGCCCCACCCCCTCGCTCAGTCGCTTAGTGCCTGAGCTCGGATCATACCAATATCAGGGGGGATTCACGCACAGTCGTAAATTCCCACAGTGTGCACTATGTGCTTCGAATATTGTGTGTACTTTTTGTTTTATACAGTTGTCAGCCAGGCATCTAACTATGAAAAATTACACTCCAAAAGACCCCGGGCTTCTGACAAAACAACCCGGGCTTAAGCCCAGTAAGCCACCCCCACGCTCCGCCCCTGCTTTCAACAGCTGCTGAAAGTAAGGGGACCTAACTGCTATCGGATATTTATATAGAGATTACCCTTCAAGGACCTGCAGTTCAAAAAAGTGCCCCTCCGACAGCCAAACCCATCTGTTCTCTGATTGGATTGTTTAATTTGTGATTGACATGACATTGACCAATCAGCTTAAAGGAAGAAAAATAGGGTCAAAATTCATACATCTTGCAGGGGTTTTTTTGGGCTAAGTCCACACACAAATCTTTTTTACACATACAAATCTTTTTTACAAGTACAAAATATTTATGACCACATTTTGAGCCCATATGACAGCCCAGTTTGTTTTGCAGATTCTGTACAGCAGCTTTAATATAGGGAGAACACAACTTCCAGATTGTATGAGTCAAATTAGTTGTGGTTCTTTTTCTTTGCCAGTTTAACTTGTTTTGTTTTGCCTGTTAGTATTCCCTGTCTGTTTTCTTACCCAACACGTTCTCACTCCCAACTCGTCAAACGTGTGACGCATGGTCAGACTCCCTCTGCTTCATTTATAGACACGCAGGGTACCCCCCTCGCGTCGAGAATTGACGTGCAGGGTCATCTCATTGAATACTATAGAGCTCCCTAAACGTTGTTTATTGACGACAAGAGATTGCCGCGGAAGAGCCTGTTGTCCGTATATTTATATATTTCCAAAATCACATTGTAGTGACGTATACAGAACACAATAAATTATACAATGTAAGCAACTACCTGAGAAACAGCAGATACAGCAGATAAATTAATTATAGGCTATTACCTTTGTATCGTTTATTGCATTTATGGAGGGAGTGATGTATGCTGGGTAATGGCACAGCTAGCTACTGGGTGACTTTATTCACCCGCTTCGGCTGTTATCAGTCCATACAATGGGCGTTATTAGCACAAATCAGTCCCATAGATATGGGCCATCTCCTGCTAGATTGTTCAGAAGGTTGTTCTCATCCATCCAGATGGAGGATCACTAACAGGAGCGTGATTTCTCATTATGGATGATTTGATTATAAATCAATTAATGGTTCATCCTGTGAGATAACACTTTCCGTTTCTATTTTCCATCACTGATAGTGGTGCCCCAGTATTTTTCTTCTTCAGTGCAGGGTCATAGTTGAGTCTATCCCAGCTGTCGTTAGGCTAAAGCATGCAGCCTGTATAAGATAGTGTAGGTCTAACACAGAGAGAACACAGTGTGTGAACCAATAAAATCCTCTCTGACCTTTGACTCTCAGATTGCCCACTGCTTTCTTAAACACGATGTTTCCCTCTTTGCTGTAGACGGTGCAGGTGTAGACTTGTGTGTCTCTCTCTGTGGGGTGTTTCAGGGTCAGACTGAGGTCTCCAGATTTCAGCAGGTCTTTATTCATCTCTGTTCGGCCTCTGTAATCCTGATCCTGTCTATCTGGCTGATCACAGCCATCCTGATACATGTGGACCTTCCTGTTAGCGTCTCTCCACTTCAGCATCATGAGGTAAATCAAGTGTGGTTTTACAGGACAGCTGTACAAAGTCCTTTCCTGCATCCACCTCCTTCTGGGGGACTGAGAAGACAGTGAAGCACGTGTAAGTGATACAGACAGCAACATCAACACTGATGGTAACATTACCTCCAATTCCACTCCTTGTTTCATCGACTCAGACTTGTGATATTTCCACGTGTGTTTATGTGGAATATCAGAAAGTTTTCATAAAAAAACATGCATGTAGTGATTGTGACTGAGACGTGAGCGCTAACAGCGTACACATATATGTGGGACTGACTGAGCTTTAGCAGTATGCTAGCCACATGCTAAACAAACATTATGAGAAACTCATGAAAGCCTCATGGATGATGTGGACACTCACAGTTCATCTCTGAGCTTTTACAGTGACCTCTGACCTCTGCCCTGTATCTACAGCACTCACCTCCACTGACAAAGAGCAGCACTTGTTTCTTCATCAGGATCTTTCCCTCCCTGCTGTGGACGGTGCAGGTGTACACACACACTGTTTAGTAAAGTCATGTTGTGGAGCTGTTTCACTGATCAATGACTGAGTCTGAAGGAGGTTTTCTGACTTCTGGAACAAACCTGGAAGTTTCTCTTCAGCTCTCTGTATCAGCTGTTTGTAACTCTGGGGGTCTTTTATTTCATAAAAGATCTCCAGAAACCCCAAGAACAACCAGGATAATTGGGAGAGCTATGGCCCAAGATGGGAATGGCTCTGTGTAGAAAACAATAATAGACCATAATATTAAAACATCATAATAATATTATGACAACATCTACAGCACCACTGACCTTTATCTACATCTCTGACCTTTGACCTGCAGCTCTACTTTCTGTCTCAGGATGTCTTTGTCCCTGTAGATGGTGCAGATGTATCCTCCACTGTCTCTCTTTGTGGGTTTTTTCAGGGTCAGACTGAGGTCTCCAGTTCTCAGCAGGTCTTCATTCACTGTTGTTCGGTCTCTGTAAAGGCCGTCCTGGTCATTAAGTTGGTCGCCTTCGTTTGCATACACATGAACCATCATGAGTTCTGGGTCAGAGCGAGTCCACTCCACTGTGGTGTCCTTAGGTAGGTAAGATTTTGTTTTGCAGGGCAGGATGACGGACTCTAAGCCTTCAGCAGGATATGACAGCAGGATATCGCAAAAAAACGTTGGAATAAGGGAACAAAAGCCTGTAAAAGAAATTGTTACTGAAAAGAAAAAGTCCACAGAGCAAGGCAGATGTACATACAAAGCACTAAATTGATCTAGCCCATCTAGTGGTCTATATGTAAGTACAGTGGAACCTCGACTTACGAAATAAATTCGTTCCAGAGTGTCTTTCGTAAGTCAAAATTTTCGTTAAGTCGGAGCACCTTTTTCCATCGCCTTTTGAGTGAGGCGATGCTGGCTGAAGACAAAGTTCTTGGTGGAGGCAGACCTTGCTCATATTTGTCAATAATTTCTCTCTTTGTTTCCATCGAGAGCACCTTACGCTTCTTCTTTTCACTCGAATCACTTGCACAACGTTTTTTCGGCCCCATTATGAATGAACGGTAGGCTAATTGCATATGAGAAGCACACGAAATAGCGCACTGCAACAACGATACGTCTTTCATATGGAACAGCAAAACGCAAGTACAAAAGCCAAGGGGTTATCACATGATTCGGAAGGCATTGTGGGAATTCTGGTCTCTGCCAGCGGATTTCGTTATGCGGGCATTTTGCCGTACCATGGGCAGAAATACTGCCATTAAGAGCCTTCTTAACTTGAATTCTTCGTTAAATGGGGTCTTCGTAAGGCGGGGCTCCACTGGATGAGAATTTTATATCTAATTATAAAATCAACTGTAAAGCAGATAAATAAAAAGCGCTTCAAGGTTGCTTACTACAATGCATTGGGAGCCTGGCTGCAGCATTTTGTATCACTTAGACATATAAATAAAGCTTTTTTTTCTAAGCTTGTAAACTAGACATTACAGTAATCCACCACAATGACACAAATGCATGAATACTTTTATGCATTTACGTACAGGAGACTATAACAATTTAGAAATGTTCTTTTAAAGGAACGTCAAAGAGATTTTACATATAAGTCAAGAATCAAATACAGAAAGATTACAAACACTGGACAGAAATCCTTTGACTGATTCTTAAAGGCATTTATGGAGAAGCTGTAGTCATAGTCTGAGTCTTGTGTGAATATAAAAAAAAAAGTTTATTAGTAGAGAGCAGTTATCAGGGACACAGAGTGGACTGTGGAGGATAGTCTATCCAGCTGTCGAGGCTTAAAAGACAGACACAGTTGGGTGTCATCAGCATAGAATTGATATCATTTAATGACATCAGCTAAATAAAGGATATCAAATTAAAATAATGGACCCAGAATTGAGCCTTGCACTACCCCACAGATTAGAGCAGCAGTGTCAGAGGAGGGTTTGTATTACCCTGAGACAAAAAGTCTTTCTAGACGAGTAGGAGGAACCTTCCTCCTACTGTGCTGAACCAGAGATACCAGCCAGCATCTTAAGCATCAAATAAAATATTATAGTCAACGGAATCAAAGGGACTTCCACCCACCAAGGAAGCTAACATTGCTGATGACAGCAGGACATCCTCAAGCAGACCCAGTGTAACCGTAACCTGCTGTTTGGAAGCATCCCACATTCCAGACAAGTTTTAACAAAAGCTGGTTAAATACAGTGTACCAAAGAACTCAGCACTTGTTAGCTTGTCTTTACTAAATGAATTCTTGAGTTTCACTGGGAGCCAGTATTTACTAGAAAAGGCTTCAGCAAGTGGTGAAAAACCTCAACATTTCTGAAGAGTGTTACACAGTTTTGACAACTAAATACGGTCATCAGAAAATATAAAATATTATGTATTTATGTATCCTCGGGGGGGGGGGGGGGTGGCTGTGGCTCAGGTGGTAGAGCAGATCAGCTACTGATCGGAAGGTTGGTGGTTTGATCCTTGGCTTCCCCAGTCTGCATCCCAAACATCCTTGGGCAAGATACTAACCCAGAGTTGCCCTCCGATGCATTCATCGGAGTATGAAAGTGTGTGAATGTAGTTTAGTTTGCACTTGAGTTTAGAAGTGCTTGTATGAATGGGTGAATGAGGCATGTTGTATAGAGCGCTTTGAGTACTCCGGGAGAGTAGAAAAGCGTTATATAAAAATCAGTCCATTCTGCTGTTGTGGCTAGGGATGGGTGTCGATTTCTATAATCGTTTAGATTCTGATTCATAAGGTCTCGATCAGTTCAATTTTGACTTAGACAGTGAGAAATCTTATAATTCTGATCATTTATCAGTACATTTCCATATTTTTATATCTATATATATCTATATCTATATATATAGATATAGATATATAGATATAAAAAAAGCTGACACTTGTGAGACTTCATCAGAGGTGTGAGCATCACAGCAGATGCCTTTTTGTCAAAGTAAGTGAAAATAAAACACAGAAAAACCTTTTTCTAGCCTAGCTTTTTATATTACCTTATAATATTTTGCAGTAGAACAAAAATGAAAGAAAACCATGAATCAACATATTAAGTGACTGACAGAGAGAGCCATCCAGGAAGTGTGATTCTATTGTGGTGGAAGTAAAACGGCAAAAGTAAGAGGGAATTAAAGACGATGTTTATCAAATGTGAAGCTTAGTTTTGATCTACTTTTGCTGCTGGTTCAGTAAATTTTGGTCAGAGAGTGACAAAACCTGCAGCTTCAGAATCAGTGAGATCTCCCCTTTTAGTCCTGATGGCGTGTCTGTGTATGTGCCGTCGAGTGAAATGGTCTGTGCTTTGTGTTTAGGTGTTTGTGTGGAATCAATGTACCTGCTGTCATTTGGTGTTTTAGCTGTCTGGTGGTTGTTAAAATAGTTTTGTGAGCTTTAACCTGAGATTCAGATGTTCCTGGCAAAATACATTTATATTTAAAAATCAATTCAGGATTTAATGAATCAATATCGCTTTATTCAAGCTAAAATCGTACCTTAGTTGTGGCTTCCATGGAGCTTAGATCTAAAATGTTGGTCTTTGTTTATAACAGAATTGCCAAAACACTCTTTGTTAGGTCTGCGCTCACAGGCCTCACTGAGTCAGAGACTTATCCCCATGAACGAAGCAAGACAACCAGAGATTGATGGGTTTTAACTTGCAAGGGAAGCCGGTCGGATCAGTTGTCTGGGATCTCACCTGATCCCACACAACGCCAAAGAACCAGCGTCCTCTTGCAGCCTTTATTCAGTCAACACACAACCCCATTGTAAAACCCATATGGTGTGTCATAAAGGTTAAAGGGACTGTGTGTGTGTGTGTGCATGCTCATCCGAGCATCCGAGTCATCTCACCCCTCCTGTATACGGTTTAACCCCTTTAACGGTCTCTCATATACCAGTGCAGGTGAGCCTATAAATGGCAGGAAGTAAACATTCCTTATCAAATAAGGAAACCACAATCTTATATGGAATGTGCCTGCAGTTAAACACTAATAGCTAAACCTCCTCCACCATCGTACATGTATGGTAGTAACAGAAAAATATCTAAACATGCAGTTTAAGAAAACTGCATGTCATTGTTGTGTTTAAGACAAATTTAAACACAACAATGGCAACTTTTAACCAAATCAATCTAACCTGTTTAACGTCTGATCTGTCCACAGTACTGACTCCTGAGCTGTATAAAGAGCAGGTGTTGGCATTTCTTGCTGACCTTTGACCTGTAGCTGTATAACTGTCAGTGTCAGCTCTTCTCTTCCAAAACTGATGGAGCAGGTGTAGTTGCCGCTGTCGGTCAGTTGTGGTTTTCTCAGAGTAAGGCTGAAGTCTAAAGTGTGCAGAGCATCACGCCTCATCGATGTGCGCCTGCTGTAACGCTGGTTTTGTCCTCTAAGGTCATCTCTTCCTTCTCGCTGTAGGTGGACAGAGTTGGGATCAAGATCATTGCGAGTCCACATCATTGTGGGGTCCTCGGGTGTAATACCTGAGTACTGACAGGGCAGCAGGACAGATCTTTCCCCCTCATTCACCTCCACCACCACAGCCAGGGCATGCTGGGAAACTGAAGACACATAAACAGACATAGAAATTAACCGCATGCTGTGGGTTTGTCTCAGATACCTCAGGTGAGAAATTAATTTAAGAAACCCAAGACATGTGTTTGAATATTGAAACGTTGACTCTTGACAACACAATAGTAAGCTGGTTTGACACAGATGTTGTAGATACATTTATTGTACATACAAGTGTTTCCTTCACCACTTAATGTGCCTGTGAATATGTTGGAGCGCCATCTTGTGACAAGTTTAATAACTGCTGTTCCAGTAAAGCAACATTACAAAAATTATTCTGATGCAGGTCCTTAATGTGACAGCAGTGGAACAGCTGTCAGTTCAGCCTTTATCTTCATCTTTTATACTGTGATGTTTTCCTGTTCCTGTTACACACAACACTGTACCTTCTTGTACATCACAGTCAATATGAATAAACTGCAGGCTGCTCAGCCACTCCTTCCGCCTGAGGATAACCACCGTAGTAGAATCAGTTTAAACAAGTCTACACCATGTATACACATGCACACACACACACAGTGAGTAGTTGGCACTCCTGCAGAGGTATGTCAGAAATGTTCATCCTTGGCTCTCAGTACCTACAGACTTGTACGGTGACTGCGATGAACGCCTGTTTGTAAGACGAGGACTGAACCACCGTACAGACAAAGGGATTTAGTGTAAAACTATTTTAAGATGTTGTTCAGCGTCTCAATGATGGAAAAGCACAACCTTTGACTACAGTCTTTCATATTTTTACAAACAAAGCTTCTTTCCTCACTATTCAAGTTACTTGTTTGTAATACAGCTCCATAAGTTTTACACACAATCGGCATTTAAACAGTATTTAAAGTGTGTATCTTACTGTTGATGAGGAGCAGCAACACCAGCAGCATCTTCATCCCCCTGTAAACAAAAATCCAACTGGCAGAATTAACCAACACGGATGGATCAGAATCAGTGAGACATTTATCTCCAAATGTTGACACATAAATGCGAGTTTGCTTTTGGTTTCTTCAAGACTCTGTTCCAGAAAACAGGTTCAACAGCATTGACTCCAAGTTTTACCTTCAAATCTGTTATAAAACAACAGGCCTTAGTGCACAGCAATGAGGAAATAAAAAGCAGTCTCTCTGAAAACAATAACACTCAAATATGAATGTGTGTGGCACTGCATCATTATATGTGTATATATATATATATATCTCAAGGAAATATGTGAAGTTTAACGGTATGTGAAATCTATCTGGACATGGAAACCGGTGTTAATGTCATGGTGTAGGTAGGAATCAGACCCAAATGCAGAACTCTTCCAAGAGAAAACTGTCACGGCGGGGCTGGGCCGATTTGTTTTGTAACTGGACCCAGAAGCAGGACACAGAGGATGCCAGAACTTTAAAGAACTAAAACCGAACATTTTATTGTGGCCGATACAACACTGGGACACACAATAACACAAAGCAACACATGACAAGAACTAACACTAAACCTAAACTGGGCGAAACTAAACTATGTTTACTGGGACTCTAACAAAACTGTGATGACATAGATACCGATCTGGACATGATGGTGAGCAGGAGCATGAGGAAAACTGAAGGGATAAACCCAAAACTTGAACATGTCCTGCACACCATCATTAAACACACTAACATAACATGGGAGGTGACAACAGACGACCCAACACTCACTGAACAGAAACACACTGACTAAATGCAAATAAGAGAAGGGGTCACACATGGGAGCACAGCTGACACTACCTAATGACAGGACAGGGGAAGTAAAACTGATTACAATGAACAAAGAACATACTGTACTCTTTCAAAATAAAACAGGAAACATGGCGACGTAGACATGACACAAGGGGAACCTGATAAACCATGAACTAAACTGCAAACTAGGCATGACCGAATAACTAGATAACTGAAAAGAAACTGCAATACCGATGAAATAACAAAATAACATGAAACTCAGAACCACTGGGTCGCATGACCCAGGACCACGACAAAAACAGTGAATTTCACTCCGTTTCACTCTTTTTGCTGTTCACAGTGTAAACACCTTCCGCAAACTACCAAATTTTCAGGGTATCCATGGCAAAATTCTCCCTCCAAGAACGTTTTTCTGGACTTTACCCTTCTAAGTCCACCAAATATTAGTAACCCATACCCCAGCACCTGGCATCCATAATCTGAGTTATAGTATAAGCTGGCACACCATCAAGGACCTGGGTGGATGGTTGACCGTTGTACAGATGTTGGACATCTGTTTTTTGTTTTTTGGGGGGCGTTTCTGCTAATGAGAAAACACACTTTCCTGTTGTAAAGTACCTCTTGAACGCTTTCCCACACTTAACCCCTTCTCAGAGGACTGCTAAACAAAGTATCTCATCAGGGAAAATGTGTTTGTTTTTTAGTTAAAATTGTCTGTTTGTTTTTTTTAATCATTTGGGTGATAAATAGTTCTGAATATTTGTGGGGGTTTTTTACTCAGGTTATGTGTCATGCACTGTGAGTGGCAGGAGGGATTGGAGGGCCCAATACGCAGAAACAAACAAAAACCAAGGAGCCAAAATCAGGGAACAAGAGTCCAAACAGAGCGTCTACAAAGGCCCTGAAGGCCCAGAAGCAGTTCACACATAGTTTAGGGGAAAGCAAGCAATTCAGGGCTGACTCAATGGTTGACAGCACAACAGTAACTCAGGGGGCTGACCTGGAGCTCAACAGCCCCATAGTCCAAGACAGAGCTGTCAGGAGGCTAACAGGTGAGGAGAGATGCTGTGAGGAGAGATGCCATGTAGAAAACTGCAGTGGCCATGCGGTTCAGGAGGCCTTCCATGATGGCAGGACACCCAGCCGATGGCCAGGAAAGTGCTATCCTCTATGCTGTTGCATGCAGGAGCAGCAGGTTGAAGGCCACATATAGCAACAGACCTAAACTGATCACAAGGCCAGTAATGTTGTGGGGATGGAGCTGGACTCCGTTAGGGTGGTGTCTGAGAGGCAGATGTTTTCCAAGATGAGGACAATCATGGATAACACCTCCCACCCACTCCATGATGTACTAGCTATTCACAGGAGCACGTTCAGTGAGAGACCAAAAAGCAGCACAGAACGACACAGGAAATCTTTTCTGCCTGTGGTCATCTCCCTGTACAACTCATCCATCTAACACACTGTAAACACTGCAATAGTTACACCCTTTTTACACACGCTCTTTTCTACTCTGTTAATCCTTGATATTTATAATTGAGTGATCTGTATATATTAATGATATTTCTTAAATGTGTAAAATCTGTAACATAATGTATTGTTTGGAGTTTAGTCTGTTACTGTTAGTATTTTTACCATTTCTTCTTGGAGCAACTGTAACTCACATAATTTCCTTAGGGATTAATAAAGTATTCTGATTCTGATTGGTTCAGGATGAGCTGCCATGATCCAATGACACATCTGCTTACCTGCATCTTTTGCTCATTTCTCCTCCTCTTCTTTTCTCTTTTTTCTAAACTGAGCACCTGATGGCTTTGAACTTTTCTTGTACAGCTTGGTTTTCATTTTGCACTCCAGTATGAACACAAATCCCCAAACTCGAGGATCACCACAACATGACCTAATAGACCTACACCTTAGTTCACAGATTCACTTTGTCTAATTTCTCTGATTTCACACAACCCAGGATTCAAATCATGAATACATGATGGTCTTGGATTTACAACATTATGAATGAAATGTGCTCTGTTTGGAAGCAGCAGGACTCTCCTCCCCTTTCGACGGGTTGTTTGTGAGACTTTAAATCATCAAACTGTAAATTATACATTTTAAATTGTTATTGATCCTTTACCCCGAGTCCTAAAGTGTAGATTTATTTTCTTACTCTTCTTATATATATTGTTTGTTTACTTGCACTGCTGTAACTGGAGCCTCGTCGTCTCGTCTCTCTATATGCTGGACTGTTTGTAGCGGAAATGACAATAAAGTTTACTTTGACTTCAGCAGCGAGCAGGCGCACCGAGGGCTCTCGCGCTCACCTTTCGCGTATAGAATTTCGAAAACATCAGTGCAAATTATAAGTCTGTATCATGATGTCTGGTGTTTTCGTGTTTGTTGGTTTGTTTTTATTTTGCGAGTTGGTTATTAGATGCCGCTCCAGCCAGCCACTGCCCCGCCCTCTTCTCCTCCCCGTGCCGCAAGCAGCAGGCGCGCCTCGCAAACGGAGGGCGCCCTTACTCCCAGGAAATAGGCGATAGAAAACCGATCGGTGCCTATGACATTCCCAATCATGTCGGGGCAGCATGAGTATGAGCAACCTTTTGCTGATGCCCATGACGCTGCCCCCACCACAGAAACTGATCAGTCTATTGATCACACAATATTCCATCAAAAGAATTGATTTGACTTTGATTTGTGTAACAAAGTGATTTCCACGTCTCCTTCATGATGTGACAGTATCAAAGGTTCTGTATATGTAAGCCATACTTGTGATATCATTATTATTATGTTTTAACATTAGGCTCTTTTATTGTTTTCTACATAGAGCGGTTTCCATCCTGGGGCATAGCGCTCCCAATTATTCTGGTTCTCGTTGTTTCTGGAGGTCTGTTATTTTATTTCATGTCAGGTGAGTCCCTCCTACATTACCCATAACACTGACGCTTAGCAGGTATCCTTCCAGATTTTGGTTATGTAGGTAGCTTCAGGGTTAATCCTGGGTTTTCTGTGCTATGAAGGTGGTTCATTTTTTAACAGGGAAAATCGCCATGGTAACATATGCTGTGAATCTCCAAAAGTTGATTCTGTTCATCTGGACGTTGTGTTTTGTGGGAGAAACATTTCGTCACTCATCCAAGTGACTTCTCTGCTGGGGAAATACATTTGACTAAAACCCCCTAAATGACATGCAAACTGTGCGTTGCATTGTTACAGGAATGTCAGTGCAACAAGTTGAGGACTTGTATAAACATGTATAAACCCCGCCCCTTTCATGTGAACTTGCAGGGGAAACTTTTTTTTTTTTTGCCTGTCCCGTTTGGCTCTTTTGCATCAGAATTGTTGTCTAAAGGCAAAGAAAGATGCCCAACGGATTTACTTTACCAAACTGACCATCCCAGCCTTGCCATAATGGTCCATTTGATTCACCTTTTATTGTTTATTTTATTTTCACTTGCTGAATACGGGACAGACTTGACTGGGGGAAAGAAGGGGAGAAAGAAAGAGGGAAAGAGAAACAGCTGAGAAGAGGGACGGGGGAGAAGGGCAAAAAACAAAAACCAACAGAACGGGCAGGAAAAAAAGAAAAAGAAAAAGAAAATGCATATATCGATCACCTGGATCACCTGTTGAGAAAGAAAAAGGAAAACAAGCAGAAGAGAACAAGAGTAATAGAATAAACAACATCACAATGATATATGTGAATATGACAGTAAATACTAAATATTAAACATTATTGTGCAGCACATAAGATGTGCTGAAAAAGGGTGTAGTTTGTGTGTGTGATCACCCGTGTGTACACCTGTGAGCATGGACGCGCTTATTTTTTTAAAAGGTTCCTTCATGTAATGATATGCTAGAGGGTGTGGGGGGGCCACAGCCCCTTCCTCCAGGGCATGAAGCAGGTATGGAGGAGATCAAAACTCCAGACATCCAGAGGCCCCCAGAACACAAGAGACCAAGGAAGACCAACAGAGGGGCAGCCGCGCCACTGTCCCAGAAAGAGCTGAGGAGAGTCCCAGATGAGGGCTCACTCAGCAGCCGCGGAGCAGAAGCCAGGGGGAGTTGCAGTGACGCGCCCGTGAGCTTCGCCGGCAGCCAGCTGTGCCTGAGTGACCGAGCCCCAGGCCGAGAGGCCGGGGGCACCCCACCTCCGAAGTGGCCCGAGCGAGCCCCAGGCTCCAGGCCCCGCCAAGCGGCCGCCAAGGAGTGAGCCGGTGTGTACCTGGACGCCCACCCCCAGACACAAAGAACCACCAACGCACCGATGTCTGAGGGAGTCCGCCACCGGCAGGGGAAGTGGTGGGGGGAGATAGGCCTCCAAACCTTGGAGGGCCTGAGATGTCCCCAGAGAGGTGGCGCCTGATACCCAACCTGACATATAGACACAGACATACAGGCACACACAGATACAAACATCCATTCCCCCCCTCATGCTCTCATATGCACTCACTCCACACTCAACCGACGTGGAGACAGACATAAAGAGACGCTGTATACACGATCACACTCCCCAAGCGTACTCTACAAACCGGGTCTAGGTACCCTTGCCCCTGGAGGGGGAACTGCACCCAGACCCAGGTGGTGTTACCCTTTTCCCTGCGGTGGGGAGAGGCAGACCGCCCCGACTCCGTAGCAGCAGGGAGGCCCCACACTCCAGACCGCAGTCGGACGGCCAACTCCTCCTCCTAGCCCCCCGCTCCAGCGGGCCGCAGAGAACGGGGGTGAGAGAAGACTCCAAACCTCCCTCCACCAGCTCATTGTAATGTTGATGCATGCGTGTTCTAAGGTGCATTTAAAACCCAGGAGGGCATGGAGCTACCTGCCAGAGAGCAGCAGGTAAGTGCATAGTCCCTCCTGCTAGCCCTCCATGTCTACGGGCAACGACGCCAGGGGTGAGGTGTACACCCTGATGGTACTTTGGATTCCGTGTAGCGTGCCCACCCCCAAGATCCTATATGTATGTGTAATGAGAGTGTGAGTAATGTGAATGTCTAAGTTGTGGGATAAAATTGAGGCAGAGGCAGCCAGAAGGGGACGGGGGGGGGGGGGGGGGGGGGTAGCCTCCTCTGCACCCTGGTGACATACCCCTACTCCAAGGCCCTGCATGTGTGGGTGGTTGTGGTGGAGCGGGAAGAGGGAGGCAGCTGGAGATGGGGAGGGAAGGAAGGGAGGGGCAAGTGACCCCTCTCTGGGGCCAGCTCCCCCGCTGACCCCAGTAGGCACCCCCATACTCCGCGACCCGCCAGGGAAAGGGGGCCCAGGCCCATCCAGACCGGGGCCCAGTGCAGCAGCGCCGCCCGGCCCCACACAGCCCGGGACAGTCCACCCAACCCCACCACAGAGAAAACTGCACCCACCCCACCATCCACTCATCTTCCAGACTACATAAGACAATAGACGCCCAGGCTGAGATCTTCCTCCACCTCTCCTGTATCTCCCCCTCCTGCAGAGAGAGTTCCTGAAGAGAGGAAAGCTCCTGCAAGATGTGACAATCTCCCCCACCAGTTGAAGAGCCCCCCAGGTGGCTCGACGCACCGGCGGCACCCTTGCAGGGGAAACTCTGATGATTCATGTGACCTTCTGTCTCTATTGCCATGTCGAAGTATCCAGGTAACAGAAAGATATTCTGGGCATGTTGAACTGTTTTTGTAGTTCAGGGTCAGAAGCTGAAAGAGTTGAGAGTTACAAACAGCTGATACAGAGAGCTGAAGAGAAACTTTCAGGTTTGTTCCAGAAGTCAGAAAACCTCCTTCAGACTCAGTCATTGATCAGTGAAACAGCTCCACAACATGACTTTACTAAACAGTGTGTGTGCTTCACTGCATTGATCTGACACAGAGGCTGCATGTGGACAAGCTGTTCTTCTTCTGTGGTGGTAAACAGCAGCTGACATGGAAACATGTGCTGACAGTAAATGTTGCAGCAGCTTCAGTAAATGTTCCTCCTTGAGTTGTGCTCAGTCATGTGGTGGAGAGCTTCAGATGTTCAGACACATGAGATCTTCATGGTTTCTGTGCTGATGTGTGTGAGACATGGCCGACTGTGGAGGCTCAGGCTGTCTGTGCTTCTTCATCCAACATGTCTGCAGCACTTTACAGAACGCTGCAGACTAGTTACCAAAGAACGAGTCAGGAACACATCAGGAACAAACTGAGACACAATCTGACTGAGACTAGAAGACAAGGAGGGACAGGGAGGTCATGTGACCACCACAGCTGCTGCTGAGTCATCATGTTGTCCTTTGTTGTCCTCTCAGTTTACCAGGTGGTGGTGGATTCAGGGGTGGAGTCTGTCCAGCTGCCCTGCAAAGGCACACTTCACCTCCCCAAAGATGCTAAAGTGGAGTGGATGGACAACAATGACAGGAAGGTCCACGTGTATGTGAATGGCCCTGATGAACCTGAACAACAGGACGAATTTTACACAGATCGAACGAAGATGAATGAGGCCTGTTGAAAACTGGAGACTTCAGCCTGACCCTGAAATACCCCACGAACACAAACAGCTACACCTGCACCATCTACAGCAGGGAGGAAAAGATCCTGCTGAAGAAACAAGTGGTGCTCACTGTTATAGGTCAGTGCTGTAGATACAGGTCAGAGGTCAGAGGTCACTGTAAAAGCTCAGAGAATATGAACTGGGTTCACATCATCACATCATCCATGAGACTTTCATGAGTTTCTCAAGCAGACGTGACAGGAGGCTGAACGGGCTCCTCAGGCCCTCCAGCTGGAGCAGATGCAGGGCCAGAGGCAATAGGGACCCCTGACTGAGGGTGAAGATGAGTGGCTGACTTAGCAGATGACAAAGCTAATGATTCCTCCACTAACTACGCTACTGACTGGGCTATGGACTGTAATAAAGTCTGCAAGGGGGGAACAAAGCTGCACACACTAACATAAGACAAAGACTTTCACAATAAAACAGGAAACATGAATCACAACTCAGAGACACGGACTCAACACAGAGAGACAGAAAATGACACATGGAACTGAACTATACATGAAACCACAATTCCTAAAACATGGATAACAGAAACATGAAACTCTAATAATAATCATCACAACCACAACAAGAGAACAAGAAAACAATCCAGGGGCCCGTTCTTCGTACCTCGCTAAGTAAGTTAGCTGGATTAGATTGTTGACGATTTCGCGTGATCCTGGATCGTTCGGTTCCCCGAAGCTCATCCGGGACTTGCCGTCATAGCAACAGAGCCGTAAGTGTAAACCTGCTCGGGAGCAGGTTTACTTTATGTAAACAGGATTAGATCGCGGCCACGCAGGTATGTCTGCTTCATTTATACGAAAGCAACAGCGATATTCCACCACTGTTTCACCATAAATAAATATTATCAATGTAACTAAAGATAATGCAGCACTTGATCCTTTTATTGATGTCACACAGATACATACAGGTCATTTCCTAAAAAAGGGAAATGTACTATTAACATTCTATTACATGTATGTGATTATTACAGATGTAATTCATATTTCAGAGTAGTAATTGTAAATTACTTCGTGTAATCAAGATGAGAGACCACGGCTATAAAAGCGAAGGTGGATTTGGGAAGCCTGTCGCAGCCATGTCCTGTCCGTATACGCGAGCAACCCATTGCGGAAGGTGCAAGATTGATAAGGAGAGTCCTCAGAATTCAGCGTATATTGCGGGACAGACAGGATCCTTTAGCTCAGCGCGACAGTGTGCTCATAGAGAGATATCGATATTCCCGTGAGGGTATTATTCACTTAACCAACTTGTTGACGAGGGGGTGCAGGACCACCACCTGTCTTTTTTTCCTCTGCCCTTTTCTTGGTTGCTGTTATGAACAAACAAACAGATTATTTCAGGGTCTCTTTCCAAGAGACGAAAAGCAATATAAGTGATAAATATTACCATTCTGTAGAATATTCTTATATTTCACTTTTACTTGTTCCCATGTTCTAGTGGGTCCTGTCGTGGCTCTAATGTGAAAGGGGATATAATATAACATAATATAATATAATATAATGCCATATGATATTGGACAATATAGTGTCATATGATAGATCTATCCTACCGCCTACTGGTGTTGGCCAGAGGGGCCGATGGCGCGATATGGCAGCCTCGCTTCTGTCAGTCTACCCCAGGGCAGCTGTGGCTACAACTGTAGCTTGCCTCCACCAGTGTGTGAATGTGGGAGTGAATGAATAGTGGTATCGTAAAGCGCTTTGGGTGCCTTAGAAAGCGCTATATAAACCCAATCCATTATTATTATTATTATTAAATTACCTACGAGTTTGATTTGTCAGCAACTTTCTGCCAGCCCTCTCTCCTTGCTTTTGCAGCCTTTGCAGTGTTCCCTTGCGTTTTAATTAAACTCTGAAACTCCTGAAATCCCTCACTCATGAGTTCTTGCTCTGCTGCCGGAAAATACCGAGCACGCTCCTTCGACATTTTCGCCGACCAATCAGCGGGTTGCCGATCAATGTTTCTACTATCGATGCGTAGCCCCTTTTACGACACCCAGTGATGTCACATTACTGCGTCCAGCTGTACTAATCGTCAACGGCAGGTGTGTTCGGAGAACCGGATTAGCGAGCTCACGGTTAGCTCGATGGTTTGGTCTTGGATGTGTCATTTGATCTTGGATGTAGTGAGCGACGTACGAAGAACGGGCCCCAGAATGCAAAATTAATCCAAAACATAATAAACTCAAAATACTTGGTCCAACGGACCCAGAACCGTGACAATTCTTGCACGTTACTTAATGCAGGAGGTGACGATAGCCACAATTTCTGGATGGGAGTGGAAAGGTGTGCAGGTGATCTCCAGGTTATGTGCTGATTGATGAGCAGCCTGTTCTTGGTGATAATGGAAAAACAGATTTGATTCAAAGCACAAATGAGTGAAAAAGGAGCAGCAGCCATGATAGAGCGAGTCCTCTGCTGACAGAAATAGTGGAGTGAAGGATTTGTGCAGCGTTTCTCTGTGAAAACAGCTGATTCAGATCAATGAGAGGAGGATGAAGGAGAAGCAGCATGTTTCTGATAGAAGCATCACTGCTGTGCTACAAACTGGTGCGTCCACTCAGCGCCCTCCTCAAAATTGGTTTTCTGTTCTGGTTAAACTCCTGATGCAACTTCAAGGACTCTGGCTTCATCCACAGCTGCTCCTCCTCCCCTTCATACCAGGAGGTGTTCAGTTTGAACTCTATGTGAGCCTTTCCAGGCGTCATTATCATCTCTGACTCGATTGTAGCATAATTAGCTAATGCACGAGCTGCCTCTACTTAAACACGATGATCCGCTACATGCTGTTGAGTTCATTCACCTGGTCTCTAGAGCGGACAGCTGTGTTATTTCTGTGTCGCCCATCTCTCGATGCTGCTGTGAGCCAAACGTCAGCAGCAGCAGAGATGTTGAGAAGCCCTAAAGTCAAGATTTCTCTCCTTGAATGTCTCTGCTCGTCATGAAGGAGCTTTTTTTACTGTTCTGTCCTTATTGTGCGTCCCTTTGTCCACTTTGACAGACAGCTGACAGCTTCAATAAACATCAGAACACAGAAGTAACGTTCAAGTTCAAGACTTTTACTTCATCTTCAATCCAATCATCAACTTCTTCTTTGTAAAACTAAAAATGTCTTTTCGTTGACTTATAAACATGTTTTTATCCTGAGCACAGAATCAAAATAACAAACATGATGATAATGATATACCACACCAAATGTAATAACAGCAGCTCAGTAGTTATCACAGTGTAACAAACGTTTGTGATAAAGAAGAAATCAATGAACTTATAACACTCATTATATCGTTAATGAAAAGAAGCATTAAAGCAGAAGAGCATGAAGTCCTGTAGAAATACACACAGCTAACTTCCTGTTTCACTTTATTCCACCTATTCAGTCTGATGTTCTCTGACCTGTGTCTCTTGTTTAGTGTCTTAAATGCTGCCAGTGCCTCTCTTTGCTTTAACCAACCTTCTCTTTATTTCTGCGGGCAGACCTTTTGGAGCCTGAGTGGAGGATCCAAATGCAGACACAGGAGAACAGGGCTTGAACGTGAACAAAAAGGGAGCCTTTATTGGGCTGAAACATGAGGGGAAAAATACAAGGCAAGATGCATGTGGGGTGAAAGTAAGCTAAACATAAACTGGGCAAAACTAAACAACTGAAAAGTCAGTGACGAGACTATGAAACTAAGGTTTCTATGATAACTACGGGGCTATGATGAGAGGTACCAAAACTAGGTGAGGAGAGGTGAGGTGAGGAGGAGGCAGCTGGCAGTTTTCCAACATGTCCTCCACCTGTGATGTCAGTGGTGGGACCCCAGTCAAAGCACTCAGCACCACCTCCTTTAAATGTATTTTATACCAGTTACTGCCCAGCTGCTGTTTTCTTTTCTGTCAGGGTCTCCCATTAAAGGAAAAATATACTAAAGACAGTTAGATTTTTTTAAGTATGTAAGTTACTCACGCATCAAATCGATTTGAAGTTAAACTCTTTATGATCCTGAGGCTGATTTCAAACTAGCAGGTCGCTTTGATCTACGAGTAGATCTCAGACTAACAGCACGAGCACAAAACTGGAAGGAAATGTTTTATCTTAATTCTTCACTCAGTTAGTGCAAGACGGACGTCCTCACATAAATAAAGACAGAAGCTTTATTTTAATATGATGGAGAGCCATTTAGCTCATTGCTGTCATCTTCTACTCAGTGCAATGTTTCTTAAATGTGTTTGTACTGAGTTTTGAGCTTTGCAGGATGAAAACACAGCACGTAGGTGTACAGAGGACGTCAGCTGACGGAGCAGAGGGAGGCAGACTGTGGATAAATGACAGAGTGAGAGGAGAGCAACCATGACAGAAGGACAGGTATGGCAGATAGAAGTGGCTTTATAGATATTTATAGTCAGTGTCTGTGTCATGAAGGTGACATGTGAGCTTAACCTGAACAATGAGTTTTTGCATTGCTTGTTACCCTTGTTTAGTGAGGTTTGGGTTTCTTTTGAGCCTGTAAAAAGTTGGGCTCCAAACAAGGTGAAATCATCTGAGTTCAGCACCTGGTGAAAAGCAAGTAGTAAGTGGACTGGTTCTTTTATAGCGCTTTTCTACTGATCAGAGCACTCAAAGCGCTTTACACAACTTGTGCATTTACCCATGAACATCTTTCCAAGTGCTTCATAGCTAACATTCACACACATTCATACTCTTATGGATGCATCGGAGAGCAACCTGGGGTTAGTATCTTGCCCAAGGATATTTGACATGTAGATGACGGGAAGCCAGGAATCGAACCACCAACCTTGTGATCAGTAGATGACCTGCAGCAGCATCTGCAGGTCATCTACAGCCACCCCTGTGGGACAGAAGTTTGCTTTGGAGACTGAAATAAAAAAAAACTAACAAAGATGATTTATAATGGGCAGTATGGAGAACTAAAAGTACATGCAGGCTGTGCTGGAATACGTGTGTTACAGTTTTTGATACCTGAAAACTTCAAATATCATCAGAAAAAATACAATATTTTGCATCATCTCTGCAGTGTCTCTTTTTTCCTCTGCTGTTGTGATTTTAGCTCTAAACTGTTTGGTTTGTCAGCAAACTGACCTCTGACCTCTGCAGTACTAACTCCTGACCCGTACAAAGAGCAGGCGTTTCTGACCTTTGACCTGCAGCTGTATGCTGTCGATCAGTTGTGGTTTTCTCAGAGTGAGGCTGAAGTCTGAACTGTTCAGAGCATCAGGTCTCATCAACGTGCGCTGCTGTAACGCCGCTTTGTCCTCTGAGATCACCAGGTATGAAACCTGAGTGCTGACAGAGCAGCATGTTCCCCCTCATTCACCTCCACCACCACAGCCAAGGCATGCTGGGAAACTGAGGACACACAGACGGAGAACTGAAGTGTCTGCTGTGTGTTCATCTCAGAGTCCTCACAGGTGACACATTAGCTCCAGAACACCAAGCCAGGTGTTTGAAGCCTGACAGGGATTCTTCCCATCCAGAGGGAGGATTTAGCTGCACAACAATGAACATTAGTGTGTAGTTTAGAAACACAGACTGTGCCTGCACTGCATCTAGTGAAGAAAAGTGTTACTGCGAGAGAACGAGGCTCCTTTAAAGCAGCTGATATTAAGGTTGAAAAATCAACAATAAGCTGATGTAATCAACGTTTCACAAAATGGTCAGCAGCTAAAATCTGGAGCCGTTCTTTGGTGGTAATTAACAGTTTGTTCTTGTTAGCTAATTATGTCATTAAAGGTAGCAGCAGAAGCCTTGTGTTGAAAGCCCATTCACTCACACATTCACACAGTATGTGTGTGTCTGTGTTACACTGTGGACATCCCTTCTGTTGGAGCGCCATCTTGTGGCAGGTTTAAGAAATGTTCTTCTTGTAAATCCAAACTGATGCACCTCCATAGCAGACTGTGGAGGCTTTCAGTGACATGAAGACTTGATTTATACTGTCATATTCTCCTGTTACACAAAGCACAGCACGCTGAACATGGATGAACTGAAACTCCCAGCATCTGACTGAGGAAAAGCACAAATCATTCTCACACTGACTCCTGCTTGATTTTAGATTTGCTTTCAAATCCTCACACTTTCATATGAAGCACTAAATGGGCTCCAGACTGTTTATCTCAGCTTCCTGTCAAACACACTGCTGCTCACACCGAGGCTCAGTTTACTCCTCCAGCCTGGCTTAAGCTGCTGTCTGTTAAAAACAGTCCCACACTCCTCTGTTTAATCCTTCTGATCAGACTCTTTGATTTTGTATTGTTTTTACCTGAAGTTGTGTTTTTGACATGGTTCTGTCTGTGAAATAAAGCTCACACACACACTGCTACAGTCCTTCATACACTTAGAAACGAAGCTGCTCCTTTCCTCAGTGCTGACACATAAAGAAGAGTTGCTTTTATATCCAACACGTCTCTGTTCCAGAAAACAGCTTCAGCAGTGAAGGAAATTGCCTTCCCGGGTTTCCTCCGTGGCGTGAGCGATAAGCAGAGTTCTGTCCTTTCCTTCTAAGATTCCTAATTATTTAAAGTAACACTCAGGTATGCCATTCAGCTGGGTTAGTTACGACGTCGGGAGCAGCTTGGGAGAACAAGGAAACACAGACTGCTTCAGGTTGTCTTCCCAAATCGACTCAAAGGTTTATTTGGTACACAGCAGTTTATATAGATGAAAAAAAAGGTTCGTGTGTCAGCTTTCCCAGTTCAAACCGGTACAGACCAAATAAGGAAACGTCTTCCTGCCTTGTGAACAAAGAAGTATCCTGTGTGTAGTTTATCAGCTCAGCTACAATTTATGATCATCCCAGCAAAATACACTCCTAGACATAAAATACAGAGTTCTTTCATTAGTGAATTCTGAAACAAACCACCTAGCCTTTAACGAGCCTTTTCCAGGAGATAAAGAAAAAGGGAGGATGGGAGTAAGGAAGTGGTCTCATCTCTGTGGTGTTTTCGACCTTGGGGTACCAGCTTGTGAGTCCTACACATTAATTCTTGGGTCACAGAGAAAGAGAAAAACAACTAGTAGTTGGGCCTTATTGAGTAACAGTTTTCCTGTATAAAACAATATCCTGTAAATGCTACTATGGTATCAAAATACCTAACAAGCAGCCTCTGAGTCTGAACTTGGAGTTGGTTATAAGCCACAGGCCTGTGTGGACAGCAATGAGGAAATATAATGCAGTAAGTGAAACATGGATGTGTGGAACAGATTATCCCAAAGGTTGATTCTGTTCATCTGGACGTTCTCAGTGAAACATTTGGTCTCTCGGTCAGGTGACTCCTTTAGTCTCAGCTGACTGCAGCTTTCCAAACCTTTGTCACTGGATCACTCACTTCATCTCCAACGTGTCCCTGACACAGACAGCTGGAGCCGTTACAGCAAAATCATTGATCATCGTTTTTAGAACATTAGCTGGTGTTGGTGGGCAGGCTAGCAGTGCTAATTGTTAGCACTAGTTCTGCTGCTCTCCCTTTGTCTCTGTTATTGTTGGTCTTTAGTGAACAATAGAAAGTGTCTTCATGAGACTGTTGCCTAATGTTCAAATGTAGATAACACCACCTGCACCAACCTGTTACACAGCACAACCCTCTGGTGTAGCTTTGGCTGGAGCACATATTGGCAGCTCCAGTGACATCACCACTCCATGGTGACATCATCTCTACAGACTGTGGCTGTTACATATCCTCACCTGGTAATAATAAGACTGTCCTCAGCTGCACACAGCTCCAAGATGAACAAACTGAAGTAAATACAAATTAGAGTTACGATAGATTGAAATCTTGTAATCAGAGCTAATTCTTAGTGAAACTCTCACAACATCATATCATGATCCTGGGTTAGTGTCTCGGTCTCAGATCACAACATCAGCACAGGCTTGGCTTGGGTGAGGTATTGAGTGGTTCTTGTCCATGACAGCTGCAGGTACAGTGCCATCAGCCATGCTGCACCACATGTCTGCCCAGGAACATTAGTGTGGCTGAGTCTCATGTAAACATTGTGCTAAAGTGGTGGGAAAGTGGCTGCAAGCTGGCTGCACTGTGTCCAATACTCTCAGTATGATATCCACAAACCTCTGAGTGTCACAGAGTGGGCCTGTGCTCAGCTCACTGTGCCCCATTCAATTCTACTTGCATAGTTTTACAAGTAAAATTAAAAGTTGCTCAATGATAAGTTATTGTAGTAACAACTAAGTCCATGGTCATTATTTGTTAATAGTAGCTTAAAGCTTCTGCACCAATCATGGAGCAGCAGGTTTAGAGCATGTGGATCTACAAAAGTAAGTCCCAGTAAGATGGGCTGAGCCTTACATACTAGAAGAAACATGTCATTCCCAGCAGATGAAGCGCCCTTTAAAGCAGGATCTCACTTTAAACCTAAAGAACTTGCTATGAGCATGCAGTGCATTCATGGTTATTATTCATACGATTGTGGGGAGCTAATAAAGTGCAACTATCACATTACATTTTATTATTAAATTGTTGTTAACAATCCCTTCACTTCTGCTTATCTAATTCATGGTTGCAGGATGGCTGACAGCTTCCATTAGGCAGGAGGTAATGTCCATTCTGGCCACAGTGCAACCCACAATGTGTAACTGACACTATTATATTGCATTATGTCACATTGTTACATCTTTTTAATAAATGATGACAGTCAGCTGAATTTGCTGCCCCCTTGGTGGAGGACATCAGGATCAGCAGCTCCATCACAAACACCACAGAAGAAGAACAACACTGGATCAGATTATCTGGACGTGTTTGACAGGGACAGTGTTCATGTTCATGGACATCAGGACAAAAACAGACGATGGAAACCTGCCAGATTTGAGCTAAACTGCTCGTTTCCATGTGTAGTCCCTGGGAGGTCACATGACCAACAAAGACACACAAGCTGTGTCCCAAAACGTCGGCTGCATCCTCCGGAGGCCGCATTTGAAGGCCGATGACGTCACAGCCAGGCGACGAAGGCTGTCCCGATTCCTCGACCCCTTCAAATGCGTCCTTCATTCCCCCGAGTTTGAAGGATGGGTCGGGTGTGTCCTTCGTGGCCCACCATATCCCAGAATTCATAGCGCGGCCCAGCCAAATTTCAGCTGCCAACAATGGCGGCCGCTACTAAGTTTTAAAATTTAACGAGGGAGCACTACTTACTTACAATGAATTCCTTACACTATATAATTTTCCCGTCAGTGTTGGGGAATTCTCAATGGTGCTTGGTGCCATACCCTCAGGTACTTTAATGTTATATAAAAACACTGACAGTTCAATATCTACCTCAGTCACTCTCCCTGATCCAGCTGAGTCAGCAGTGGGAAAAATCTGCTTTTCACAGGAACTTGGTAACAGCAATAAGAGAATACGTAGTTTATTCCAAGAAGATATCATGTCTCTCCCATATATAGAATATCTTACTGGAACCGACATGTTCCAGATATCACCTGGAAGACAGTCTGGATGATCCCATAAATATCTAATTGTGAACAAGGTGAAGGAAATCTCATATAAAATTCTTCATAAATGTTACCCAGCCAGTCACTATATGGTAACATTTAAAAGAGACATAAATACTAATTGAACTTTCTGTGGGGATCATCCAGAAACTGTGGCACATCTCTTTTGGTTCCTCTACACAGAGATTCTGGAAGAATTTAGCAGTTTTGTTATTGTCCATATTTTAAGGGAGTTTTCTTTACGATGGGAAAATGTTTTATTCTGTTTCTTTAAGTTCCCCAGGAAGAATGATAAATGATTTTATAAAATATTTGTTAATACTTTTAGCTATTTTATATCCATAAATGTAAGTTTATTAATAAAACACCATATTTCTGCCTTTTTATAAGGATATGAATTGTACATACAATCAATTTCAGACTCAACCAACAAAAAGCCTCTCAGAACAATATTTATATGTTGATTTTTTTCGCCTACTCATATCATCATTTTTTTACTCCTGGTTCTGTATGTTCATGTTCTGTTCTTTTGTAAACTTCATCTGTTTGTATGTTGTATACTCATTGTGTTTCAATAAAGTTCGATTTAAAAAAAGGTACGTTCTAAACGAAGCTTCAGACGTCACTGATCACGTGACTCTGGCCAAACGAATCAAGCCTCGACACGGTGCTTCTGAAGCAGCGCGTTGATCTTTCTGACACACGCACCGGAGCGTCAGCTTCAAGCGGACCATCACTACGTCTCACATCTAAAGGTGTCAAGGTAACTTTGAACTGAGTTCAGTCAATCTGGAGTTTTTCCAAGTTTTCTGTTGCTCTCTGTGAGAGAAGAGCGTTAAAGGCGGGGCTCTCCAGAGTCCAGCAAAACAGGAAACCACAGCTGGGTGTGTGTAAGTGTGCAAACCAATAGAATGCATCGTGGTGGGGGGGCATCACGGGCAAGAAAAAAATAAAATAATCGGTCGTACCCATGCTTCCCCGACGTCATGCCAGCGCATATTGGGAAATTCGTAGGCACCGATCGGTTTTCTATCAGCCATTTGCTGGGAGTAAGGGCGCCCTCCGTTTGCGAGGTGCGCCTGCTGCTGGCGGCACAGGGAGGAGAGGGCGGGGCGGCGGGGAGTCTCTGGCTGGCTGGAGCGGCATCTAATAACCAACTCGCAAAACAAAATAAAAACAACAAACAGATATTATGATACAGACTTATAATCTGCACCCATGTTTTTTCTAAACTCTATAAAGTGAGCGCGAGAGCCCTCGGTGCGCCTGCGCGCTGCTGAAGTCAAAGTAAACTTTATTGTCATCTCCGCTACAGACAGTCCAGCATATAGAGAGACGAGACGACGAGGCTGCAGTTACAGCGGTGCAAGTAAACAAACAATAAATATAAGAAGAGTAAGAAAATAAATCTACACTTTAGGACTCGGGGTAAAGGATCAATAACAATTTAAATTTATAATTTACAGTTTGATGATTTAAAGTCTCACACAACCCGTCAAAAGGGGCGGGGCCGGCTGCTTCCAAGTAGAGCACATTTCATTTATAATGATGTAAATCCAAGCCCATCATGGATTCACGATCTGAATCCTGGGTTGTGTGAAATCCCAGAAATCAACCTTAGACAAAGTGAATCTGTGAACTAAGGTGTAGGTCTGTTAGGTTAATTGTGCTGATCCTCGGGTTGGGGGATTTGTGTTTGTACTGGAGCGCAAAATTCAAACCAATGGAAGATGGACAACAAAAGTTCAAAGCCATCAGGTGCTCAGGTTAGAAAAAAGAGAAAAGATGCAGGTAAGCAGACGTGTGATTGGATAATGGCAGGTCATCCTGAACCAATCAGACTAAACTCCAAACAATACATTATGTTACAGATTTTAATATTAATTAGTCATTGTTACTTGTTGATTTGTCCTTTTCTCATTGTGTGACGAATTATGACGACTGTTTGGTAGCTGTTATTGTCTCTCTCTCTCTCTTCATGTGTGTTTCTCTGGTGAAACAATAGTTTTGTGTTAATGTTAGGGCTGCACGATTTTGCATAAAATGAGAATCACGATTTTTTGGCTTAGAATTGAGATCATGATTCTCTCATAACAATAAATAAACATAAAACAACAAATGTCTCACGTTTTGTTGTTGCAGCAAAATGTTGTACTGCTTGAAATTCCGTCTCCACCGTTGCTCGACGCTGCGTGTACAGAGCAGGTAGTGCAACAATAGAAAAATAGTTGCAGGACGGCACTGTGTAGCGTTTGTCTAGGGTGTTGATCGTTTTCCTAAATCCCTCGTTTTGCACAGTGTTGATGGGAGCCATATCTTTGGTCAGGTGATAAGTGATAGCCTCCGTGATGTCTTTGTGCCTGCGGGAGTTCGACGTGTATAGGGAAGCGCTGTATAAGGTTCCCATTATTGATGTTTGGGTGGTTGACCGGGACGGATTTTCTCCTGTCACTTTCTCCTCATCCCTGACGTGCTCTCCGTTGTTTTTTCCTGCTAATGTTAGCATCACACGGCACAGCTTCTGTATCACGTGGTATAAGGCTCCGCCCTCGTCATTTGTTGAGCAGGAAGAGTGAGCGCTTGTTTTCATGCAGAGTACGTCCCGGATCAAAATGTGAAGGTTTACAAATCACCACTTCTTTAGTGAATATCATTTCAGTCTCAGACAATCTCGTTTCTCTTACAGAGGTTGAATGCACCTTCTGCGGATGGCAGTACCACACAGTGTGCGTGGACTTCCCCTGCACAGAAGGCAACTACAAATGCTGTGAATGCTAAATAAACAGAAACAAATGATCCCTGTTGTCTTTGCTTGATGATTGGTTTGAGTCTTGACAATCCACATTGCTGGCGTTGCATTTTTCAATGCCAGCAATGGCAGGTATCAGTGCTCAAACCTTTTGTGTTTGTTTCCAACAAGTTGCCCACCTCGGGAAACAAAAATGTGTTCTTTTACTTGTCAGATGAACATATGAGACACTTTGACTCTTCAGTGCAGTGTGGAGCCTAACAAAGATCTGTTTTGTGTCCCAGCTGATCAGCAGGAGGAGGAGAGTCTGACGGAGCAGCAGAGGAACATTTTCAGCTACTTGGACTCAGCTCAGCCACTACAGAGGAAACAATGAGCTCAACACAGAAGGTGACAGACAGAGCAGGACCATATGACCAAAGATATTTATCACCATATACAGGGAGTGCAGAATTATTAGGCAAGTTGTATTTTTGAGGAATAATTTTATTATTGAACAACAACCATGTTCTCAATGAACCCAAAAAACTCATTAATATCAAAGCTGAATGTTCTTGGAAGTAGTTTTTAGTTTGTTTTTAGTTTTAGCTATTTTAGGGGGATATCTGTGTGTGCAGGTGACTATTACTGTGCAGAATTATTAGGCAACTTAACAAAAAACAAATATATACCCATTTCAATTATTTATTTTTACCAGTGAAACCAATATAACATCTCCACATTCACAAATATACATTTCTGACATTCAAAAACAAAAACAAATCAGCGACCAATATAGCCACCTTTCTTTGCAAGGACACTCAAAAGCCTGCCATCCATGGATTCTGTCAGTGTTTTGATCTGTTCACCATCAACATTGCGTGCAGCAGCAACCACAGCCTCCCAGACACTGTTCAGAGAGGTGTACTGTTTTCCCTCCTTGTAAATCTCACATTTGATGATGGACCACAGGTTCTCAATGGGGTTCAGATCAGGTGAACAAGGTGGCCATGTCATTAGTTTTTCTTCTTTTATACCCTTTCTTGCCAGCCACGCTGTGGAGTACTTGGACGCGTGTGATGGAGCATTGTCCTGCATGGAAATCATGTTTTTCTTGAAGGATGCAGACTTCTTCCTGTACCACTGCTTGAAGAAGGTGTCTTCCAGAAACTGGCAGTAGGACTGGGAGTTGAGCTTGACTCCATCCTCAACCCGAAAAGGCCCCACAAGCTCATCTTTGATGATACCAGCCCAAACCAGTACTCCACCTCCACCTTGCTGGCGTCTGAGTGGGACTGGAGCTCTCTGCCCTTTACCAATCCAGCCACGGGCCCATCCATCTGGCCCATCAAGACTCACTCTCATTTCATCAGTCCATAAAACCTTGTGTGTTTGAGGGTCCAGGGCCCTATTTCAGGAAGCCGGTTTAGTGCAAACTCTGAGTAAGTATACCCTGAGTGAACGAAAACTCTGGGTTTTCGGTTTCACAAAGCGCGTTTAGATTCATCCTGAGTGAGTTACTATGACGACACACTCCGTGAAGCTAACCTGCCCCCTAGCAGGTTTACTACAACTAACCCTGACTTACTTTCTCCGCCTCTTTGTCGGAAACCTGACAGTAGGAAGTGTCAGACATGGCGTGCCCCTTCCTTGAAGAGCCAGTAGATGTTGAAGCCCAAATTCTCCGCAGAGCTCTCCGCCGGGAGAGAGTGATTAGAGCGCGTTTGGACATTTTATCATTTCCTGATGATTTCCTGTGTGAACGTCACCGTTTTTCAGCACAATCTACAATTTATTTGAATAACATCCTCATGTGACACATCGCGGACATGCTCTCAGTTCTGTACATATTATTTGTATTGCACTTCGGTTTTTTGCAAACGGGAGCTTTCTGTATAATATTGATGACGCTGAGCACGTTTCCAAGGCTACCGTCTGTCGGGCAGTCAGGAATGTTACAGTTGCACTGAAACGTCTCCTGCACTCGTCTGTGGTGTTCCCCGGTCATAGACCCACAAGATTTATCAAAGAGGGATGCCACAAAATTGCAGGTATCAGGATGACCAAAACTTAATGTATGATGTGGTGATACTTGAACTACTACTTAAATTTTACATTTATTTTAACGGTTCCCAGGCGTGATTGGCTGTACAGATGGCACTCACATTCCAATCATTGCTCCTTCAGTAAATGAAGGAGACTATGTGAACAGGAAGTCTTTCCACAGCATTAATGTGCAGGTACATAGTTCCCTCCGCTTTTTTTCTGTTGGCTATAACGGGCCACATTTGAGCATACAGAGTAAGCAAATATGTACTTGTAATGTGCTCAGATAATTTCAATAAGTGCTTACAGAAGGAAAATTAATGTAGCCTCTAACTGCAATTGATTTACATGGGACAAACAGACCAAGCACTATGGCTCATAATACAATTACACCTTACCTGTTTGGACTATATTTTTATATTTCATTTTTACTTGCTGCCAGGAACGTTTGGGGCCTGTTGGGTTGCACCTGCGCTCACATCACATCACAAAATAAAATGTATAAAATAACAAATAAAATATAATAAATAACGTGTTAAATGGGTGGAAATCCCTAGATCAATGTTTAAATTAACACTCACGCATTGACTCTGTCGGCTATGTTTTGCCACGCATGCTCCCTTTGTTTTGCAGCTTGGGGGCGGTTGGTCAGGAAGTCCAGTAACCATTTGCAGATGAGGGAGCTGATGCCCAGGTCTGTCAGTTTCCTGATGAGTTGTGAGGGGTGGATTGTATTGAATGCTGAACTGAAGTCTATAAACAGCATTCTGGCGTAGGTGTTGTTGTTGTCCAGGTGTGAGAGGACAGAGTGCATTGCGATGGAGACTGCATCCTCTGTGCTCCTGTTCTGGCGGTATGCGAATTGGTGGGGGTCCAGGGTGGGGGGGAGACAGGATTTGAAGTGTGCTAGGACCAGCTGCTCTAAGCACTTAGTGATGATGGGGGTGAGTGCTACTGGGCGGTAGTCATTGAGGCAAGATGGGTTGGAGTTTTTGGGTATCGGGACGATGGAGGTGGATTTGAAGCAGGCCGGTACCACAGCGTGGGCCAAGGACAGATTGAATATGTCTGTCAGCACTCCTGCAAGCTCCCCAGAACACGCTCCAGGGCTCTAGAGTGCGACCAATTTGGTCGCAAATGCGACTACATCATGGCTGTATCCCGATTCAGGTTCTGCAGCTTTAAAGTCCTCAAGGGCCGCGTACTCAAAGACCGCTAAGGCCGAAGTGCGAGGCTCGTAGGCTCGTGAAATGGGACGTCTAGCCTCCGTCGCGCTGCCCAGGTTGCCTAGCAACCATGATACTAACAGCTGGAAACGTTTCATACAGCTTTGTTTGACAGAAATGAAGGAGAACATATTTAGTTCATTTGTTTCTACATGAGCTCTGTGTGATTTGATGAGTATCTGAGGCTGAGACCACAGGACTGTGAAACATGATTCTTGGGCTTCATTTCTGTGCTGAACAGTCGTTTAAGATTAGCTGTAAATAACAATTAGCTAATGTTGTTCATGAGACTAAAGTCATCTCACTGTGGTAATGTAAATATAATATGGCCAATATTATAGTTATTATATTAATCACTTCACTCACAGACAAGTATCTGTGACAGTGTGTATACAGATGTATCATATATAAGAGACAAATATTGTTCTTTTAATATGTTGGTACTAAATTTGGCTCAATGCTTACATATATGTGTAAAAAGCAAATGTAGGAGCTGTGATAACTGTGTCTGATAGAATGAAGAGTAGACTGATATATGAAATATTCCTTTATTGGGTGAGAAAATCAGACCATGTCATAACTGCTTTAAGTCACACAGAATAGACATCAGAGCCTTAAACAGGCTGACTTCTGCTAAATGGGTCAAACTGGGCAGAAAGTCTACAAACACATAACATCCTTATAGAATATGATATGATAGAATACTATAGATCAACTTAGGTCAGAATATATAAAGCATATAAACAGTTACAGCAATATGATGCAACAAACACAGCAGGTACTGATCCAAAATACTCAAAGCTTCATAGAACTGCAACTAGCAGTCCTATTCTAGCAGTGCTTCACAAACAGTCTGTCTATTCTCTCCATCTGTCAGCTGCTGCTGGCTCTTCCTCCTCCTCTTCCTCACACACTGCTGAGTTTGTCCTGGTGGATCATCAGGGGTGCAAAGCCTCACAGATGATGTGCAGCAGTGGGTCCCTCAGTCTGTCCTCACTCTGGACACTTGCAGTCGTCACACATGGAAATCAAATGTGTGATAAGCTGCAGGATTCAAACACAAGTGTAACTTATAAACACATGTTCATACTTTTATTCCACAACCAGAGAGAAAGAAACAGAGAGAGAGTGCAGGACAGACAGACAGGTGACAGTCTCAGGTGTACACACTGCTACAAACAGGAGGATTTAGTGTTTGTGTTATTACGAGTGTAAACAAGAAGAGTTCCAGATGGTGCAGTGGACACATGTGTGACTGCTGTGATTAAAGCATCTTTCTTTCAGCTTAACGAGTGAACCGTCAGCTCGTTCAAACACACGTTAAAGTCCGTTTGGCTCGACACCACCGAACAGAGGCAGCAATATAACACAGCTAACATTAACAGTGCAGTGGATCCTGCTGGTGCCGTGATATTCAGGACTGCAAACCGAGCAGCATCACTGACTTTCAGCTTGTTGTGTTTGTGGATATATGACTGACTTTAATTATCCACAAAATCATCACATTCTCTGTCAGATTAAGGTCGACTATTGAACGGCGTATATTTTAAAGGCTTTAAAACCAAGTTAACGCTGAAAGTACAAACATCACTAATGTCACATAACTCTGCCGACAAGGCATAGCTATGGCTATGAAATGCTCTTTGTGTATCACTTCTTCATTATGAAAGATGTCATTAATGCACTAGTAATGTCTCATCTGGAGTATTGTTCAATCATTTGGTCAGCAGCTAATAAGACAGATCTTAACAGACTTCAGTTAGTCCAGAATAAGGCGTCCAGATTAGTGTGAAGATGTTCATACTATACTAATATTGATAAAATGCACAATAATCTTCCTTGGCTTCCTGTACAGGCTAAAGTATCCTATGGCTTACTTGTAGTTCTAAAGAAAGCAATTCTGTTAAACACACCACATTTATTCTGCTCAGCTGCAGTATCCAGATGAAATACATCATCATATTACACAGTTTTCAACAAACTGCAATTTAGTAAATGCTCGAGTTAAAAGTAACGTTTTGTAAAACTGTTACATTTAGAGCAACTTTTAAGTGGAATAAGTTGCCTTAAAAAATTAGAGAATTATTCAAAACTTCAATGAACACTTAAAAGCCGATTTACAGAGCTTTTAGTTGTTGTAAATATTGTAAGACATGATTTGTTTTTGAAATTTGTGTAATGTGCCTCAATGTTATTGATATTATTATTATTATTATTGATTGCTTATATTTGAACAATTGTGAAACCTCACTGTGGATGTAAGAGTGAAATTATGTGGATATCTTGAATCCACTTTATTGTGTAATATTTTATGTGAGTATTTGACGGAAGACGAGCAACATCTGTTGTGGAAGCTAACGGGGTTCCTTTAGAATAAACAAACATAGGATTTATTATCACTGAATAATTCTGTATAAATCTATACAAATTATAGAAATATGTAATAGGAAACAACAAAATAATCTAAATTATAAAATAATGTGTGTGTGTGTGTGTGTGTGTGTGTGTGTGTGTGTGTGTGTGTGTGTGTGTGTGTGTGTGTGTGTGCATGATTTTAGTGTTTGAACAGTCATGAATTATCTTTAACAGCAGGTTGGATGTAATGTGTTTCTACTACCAGCAGGTGGGGATAAGAGACCTTTAAGGTGTTTGGTGCCACGCTCCACCTTCAGGTTTAAAACTAGTGTTAAGGGAGTTTGAAGGTTGAGTTTGTTCCATGACTGCATTTCACTCACTGCCTCTGTTTGTATCTCTGTCACTGCAGGACCAACATGGAGGCAGAAGTCAGCGCTCTCAGGAGGCCGACAAACCTCACAGAAGAAAGGGAGAGAAAAAACACACCTGTGACGAGTGTGGGAAGGGTTTTACTGTGAGGGCTAAACTCAAACAGCATCAGGTCATCCACACTGGAGAGAGACCGTTCAGCTGTGACTTGTGTGGAAAGTCTTTTTCCTTGAAGGGTCACCTAAAAACACACCAACTCATCCACAGTGGAGTTAAAGCGTACAGCTGTGATCAGTGTGGCAGAGCTTTTACTCACAGTAGCCACTTACAGAAGCATCTAGTTACCCACTCTGGAATTAAGCCATACAGCTGTGACGAGTGTGGGAAGGGTTTTACTGTGAGGGCTTCACTAAAACAGCATCAGGTCATCCACACTGGAGAGAGACCGTTCAGCTGTGACTTGTGTGGGAAGGGTTTTACTGTGAGGGCTTCACTAAAACAGCATCAGGTCATCCACACTGGAGAGAGACCGTTCAGCTGTGACTTGTGTGGAAAGTCTTTTTCCTGGAAGGATTCCCTAAAAACACACCAACTCATCCACAGTGGAGTTAAAGCGTACAGCTGTGATCAGTGTGGCAGAGCTTTTACTCGCAGTAGCCACTTACAGAAGCATCTAGTTACCCACTCTGGAATTAAGGCATACAGCTGTGACGAGTGTGGGAAGGGTTTTACTGTGAGGGATAAACTAAAACAGCATCAGGTCATCCACACTGGAGAGAGACCGTTCAGCTGTGACTTGTGTGGAAAGTCTTTTTCCTGGGAGCATTCCCTAAAAACACACCAACTCATCCACAGTGGAGTTAAAGCGTACAGCTGTGATCAGTGTGGCAGAGCTTTTACTCAAAGTAGCAGCTTACAGAGGCATCTAGTTACCCACTCTGGAATTAAGGCATACAGCTGTGACATCTGTGGAAAAACGTTCAGCCAGAGAGAGAGCCGAAATACACACCTACGCATTCACACCAGACATGATGTGTACTGCTGTGAACAGTGTGGCAAATACTTTACAACAGACACACAGTTACAACAACACATATTTACCCACACTGAGGAGAGACCTTATCAATGTGACCTGTGTGAGAAGACTTTTAAATCTCCACGTCACCTGAGACGACACCAACAGATCCACACCAGAAAGAGACTCTACAAGTGCAGCTACTGTGAGAGAAGCTTCTCACAGTCAGGTCATCGTAACATTCATGAACGTGCACACATGGAAGGAAACTACAGCTGTGACCAGTGTGCCCAAACATTCACCTCATTGTCTGCTCTGTGCAAACATCAGCGTGATCACTCAAGGCTGAAATCACTCCCATCACTGGATCACAGTGAATCTGAAGACACAGAAAGATCCTCTGGTTTCTGTGTCAGACTCAAAAAGCTTGAGATCAGGCTCCACAGAGTTCAGATAGAATCATTTAAACTTGTGTTGAACTGAACTGGTTGCTGGGCTGAACTTCTACATAATACAGATCTACATGGGATCTTCTTTTCTGTTTTTTACTGAGTCAGTTTTGTCCTTTTTTCTCTGTCCTGGTTTTGCTCGTCTGCAAATGATTGAAACTCAGTCAAATAGTTCATTGTTCTCCAGCAAAACATTTTGGAAACTCATGTTTAACCTTTAAAACACTGACATGTTTTAGCACACAAGGCTTCATCGGGGAGTTCACTCATGATTGGACCATGAGAACAAAGGTTTTTAGTTCTTTCAAAGAGAGTCTTGGAGATGTTTGATGTTTCTGTTTTTCTGAAACCACCTGAAAGAAAAACTATTTTTCTTGCTTTATGTAGTGTGGAAGTTTTTAATGTTTCTTCATCTGTTATGTTCTTGAATGTGTTCACGTGAAGATGGTATAAATAAACTGTTGTCAGAGATTTACAGTTATCAAACAGGTGAATAAACAACACTGAGACACTTGGAGACGGTTAACGTGCTGCACGGGTGAGGGCTCAGAGAGGACTCACACCGAGCTGCAGTAGTCGTTTATTATTTATAGCAGGGTGAAACAAGCATAGCAGTTTCCTCTAATTTTGCATATATGTGTGTGTGTCTAAGTTCATATAAATGTCATAGGGTGAACTTCCTCTTTCTATAAACAGAGCGAGTAGTACATTTTGTTCTTTTCCTATTAAGAGTAAAATATGAACATGTACTTTAATGCAACATAAATCTCATAAAAGCGTTTCTTCTTTAACATCCCCTCCTGATGTTAATATTTTTCACTTAATCATACTTTATTATCAGCCAACAATCACTTGCTTATAACATTTTCAATTGTAGCATCATTCAGTATGTGTGTGTGTGTTTCTATACTAAATCTTCTACATCCGGTTCATTTTCTAGTGGCAGTCCAACATAGGTAATTACTGTGGCCTGTACCATTTTGTCAATCATGGATCTTATGCATGGTAGGATACATGTAGAAAACAAGCACAATAATAGAAGCAGAACTCCTATCAGTACGAGTCCTTTTATCACGAGGGTCTTCCAGCTGCCACTCAGCAGCCAGGTCAGCCAGTCCTCTGTGTTCGTGACATAGTCTTGTTGCTGCGCATTACTCAGTTGTCGCAACTTGTCTAGGGCGGTGGTCATGGTCAAGGAGTGCACGTTGTCCAGGATATAGGTGCAACAAGTGGTGTTGAATAAGACACAGAGGCCCTCTCTCTCAGCGAGAATCATGTCCAGGGCGACCCTGTGTTGCATGACCACTATTCTGATCGCGTCGATTTCCTCATTCTGAGCCTTATTTATCTTTGTTGAGCTGTTCAGGAAAAGTCCAAATCGGTAGTCAAGAGTCTCAATTCTTAACGTGTTTTTTCCAGTTCCGACCCATGGGAACAGTGAGTGCAGGACCTTCTGTCCGGTGGTCCACAACTTGAACTCCGCTGGTACATCACTGCCCCAGATTGGGTCATGGGGTTGCACGTCATCAGCCATGAGGACAGGGCCATTTTTGTTGTTGTTGTTTGTTTTTCCTTTTGCTCTGTGCAGCATTTTGGCAGCATTTTTAAATTTCTCTTTGTATTTTTTCTTTCTTTTACTAGTGAAGAGATGTAGCGTGAACAGTTATACAGTCTAAATATCACATATGGGTCGTGTGAAATGGTGTTTTCAGTTTCATTCAGTTGAAGTAAAGAACGTTGAATATTTCTAAGTGTGCTGTTTTGAACCAACATGTCACAGTATGATCAGTGCTGTAATTTTTGACAGTCACTGTATCAATGTTATTTTTGCATCTCTTGAATAAAGGTTTTGACCTGCAAGTGCTAATTTCTTTAGTTATTGGGGTAAAATGGGTAATGTTAATAGGAAGGTGTTTGCCAATTCAGTAACCTAATTTAATGTTAATGGAAACTAACATTATCTCAAATTGTTTAGTTATAATTGTTGTTTACAGTGGGGCAAAAAAGTATTTAGTCAGCCACCGATTGTGCAAGTTCCCCCACTTAAAATGATGACAGAGGTCAGTAATTTGCACCAGAGGTACACTTCAACTGTGAGAGACAGAATGTGAAAAAAAAATCCATGAATCCACATGGTAGGATTTGTAAAGAATTTATTGGTAAATCAGGGTGGAAAATAAGTATTTGGTCAATAACAAAAATACAACTCAATACTTTGTAACATAACCTTTGTTGGCAATAACAGAGGTCAAACGTTTACTATAGGTCTTTACCAGGTTTGCACACACAGTAGCTGGTATTTTGGCCCATTCCTCCATGCAGATCTTCTCGAGAGCAGTGATGTTTTGGGGCTGTCGCCGAGCAACACGGACCTTCAACTCCCGCCACAGATTTTCTATGGGGTTGAGGTCTGGAGACTGGCTAGGCCACTCCAGGACTTTCAAATGCTTCTTACGGAGCCACTCCTTTGTTGCCCGGGCGGTGTGTTTTGGATCATTGTCATGTTGGAAGACCCAGCCTCGTTTCATCTTCAAAGTTCTCACTGATGGAAGGAGGTTTTGGCTCAAAATCTCACGATACATGGCCCCATTCATTCTGTCCTTAACACGGATCAGTCGTCCTGTCCCCTTGGCAGAAAAACAGCCCCATAGCATGATGTTTCCACCCCCATGCTTCACAGTAGGTATGGTGTTCTTGGGATGCAACTCAGTATTCTTTGTCCTCCAAACACGACGAGTTGAGTTTATACCACAAAGTTCTACTTTGGTTTCATCTGACCACATGACATTCTCCCAATCCTCTGCTGTATCATCCATGTGCTCTCTGGCAAACTTCAGACGGGCCTGGACATGCAGTGGCTTCAGCAGCGGAACACGTCTGGCACTGCGGGATTTGATTCCCTGCCGTTGTAGTGTGTTACTGATGGTGACCTTTGTTACTTTGGTCCCAGCTCTCTGCAGGTCATTCACCAGGTCCCCCCGTGTGGTTCTGGGATCTTTGCTCACCGTTCTCATGATCATTTTGACCCCACGGGATGAGATCTTGCGTGGAGCCCCAGATCGAGGGAGATTATCAGTGGTCTTGTATGTCTTCCATTTTCTGATGATTGCTCCCACAGTTGATTTTTTCACACCAAGCTGCTTGCCTATTGTAGATTCACTCTTCCCAGTCTGGTGCAGGTCTACAATACTTTTCCTGGTGTCCTTCGAAAGCTCTTTGGTCTTGGCCATGGCGGCATTTGGAGTCTGACTGTTTGAGGCTGTGGACAGGTGTCTTTTATACAGATGATGAGTTCAAACAGGTGCCATTCATACAGGTAACGAGTGGGGGACAGAAAAGCGTCTTACAGAAGACGTCACAGGTCTGTGAGAGCCAGAGATTTTCCATGTTTGAGGTGACCAAATACTTATTTTCCACCTTGATTTACGAATAAATTCTTTACAAATCCTACCATGTGGATTCATGGATTTTTTTTTCACATTCTGTCTCTCACAGTTGAAGTGTACCTCTGGTGCAAATTACTGACCTCTGTCATCATTTTAAGTGGGGGAACTTGCACAATCGGTGGCTGACTAAATACTTTTTTGCCCCACTGTATGACCCTGAAGGTAAGCGAGTCATGGACTAAAGTAAAACAGTATGTTGGATGTGCCATGCAATGCTCAATTACATGGGTGGGAGCTAGTGTGTTAGCTCAGTTAGCTCGTTAACGTGTTGGCCGTCTAGCCCCATGCACGGGGTGATCGGCGGTAGCTCGTTAACGGAGATTTGCCGTGTTGTGGCGTTAAGGTCATTTCAACGAGATTAACCTGAAAGCACTAGTGGGAACACAACGAATATGACTGCACATTTACGCCGACATTATCCTAGTGCAAGGACAAAGATGAGCGATTCCTCAATCAGATACAGGGCTCGCAATATTGCTAGCCCGACGTCCTGGGGCTAGCGATTTTTTCAGTCGGGCTACCAAAATCTATCTCTGCCCTGCCCGTCGGGCTATTGTAGGAAGGAAAAATATATGTCAATGATTTTGCATTCTTTCAGAAATGTAGCTGGGTAATTATGTCATTGTCATCGGTGAGCCACTGTCAATATGTGACATATTGACATCGTGTTTGAATTTGCGCTTGTTTTTTTGCTTTCACTTTGCAATCACGCGAACTGCGTATAGAGAGCGACAGCACTGATTGGTGAGTGATGATAATTTGCGCACCAATTCCTCTGACATCGTCTTATCAATCGTTAGCTTACTATGCAAACATGACAAGTGAAATCTCCCGCAGCTTAAACATGTGAGAGGTTGATCGCGCAGAGAATCGCTGAACTTATGTGAGTGTGTGTGTAAAAGCAGCAGGATATATATTTCAGTTCTGCTGAGCCAAATAAGACAGGTCAGGGTGAAGAAGTGACAGCCAAAGAAAAGCTTACCACAAAACGGAGAAGTTATGACAAATCAGACTATAAGGCAAAAAGAAAGTGCAGCTTTATGGTTTCATGGACAAAAGAATTTCTGTGGCTGCGATATGATGAGCTATATAACCAGGGGTGCACATAAGTGGTGCGCATTCGCTGTCAAAATAAAAAACACGCACAAGGGTTAGGGTTAAATTTAAAAACGGTACTTTTGAGTTAAAATATATATTTATAATTTTAATAAATGACAAATTAAAAAGGCATGAACATTTTTTTGTATCGAAAAAATATCGAACCGTGACACCAAAGTATCGAACCGAACCGTGAATTTTGTGTATCGTTGCACCCCTAATATATATATATATATATATATATATATATATATATATATATAGAGAGAGAGAGAGAGAGAGAGAGAGAGAGAGAGAGAGAGAGATAGATATATCCATATAATGATGCAGTGCTACACACTCATATTTGCGTGTTATTGTGTTCAGAGAGGCTGCTTTTTATTTTTATTTCCTCATTGCTGTGCACATTTTTTTTATAACCGACTTCAAGGTAAAACTTGGACTCAGATGCTGTTGAACCTGTTTTCTGGAACAGAGTCTTGAAGAAACCAAAAGCAAACTTTTATTTATGTGTCAACATTTGGAGATAAATGTCTCACTGATTCTGATCCATCCGTGTTGGTTAATTCTGCCAGTTGGATTTTTGTTTACAGGGGGATGAAGATGCTGCTGGTGTTGCTGCTCCTCATCAACAGTAAGATACACACTTTAAATACTGTTTAAATGCCGATTGTGTGTAAAACTTATGGAGCTGTATTACAAACAAGTAACTCGAATAGTGAGGAAAGAAGCTTTGTTTGTAAAAATATGAAAGACTGTAGTCAAAGGTTGTGCTTTTCCATCATTGAGACGCTGAACAACATCCTAAAATAGTTTTACACTAAATCCCTTTGTTTGTACGGTGGTTCAGTCCTCGTCTTACAAACAGGCGTTCATCGCAGTCACCGTACAAATCTGTAGGCACTGAGAGCCAAGGATGAACATTTCTGACATACCTCTGCAGGAGTGCCAACTACTCACTGTGTGTGTGTGTGTGTGCATGTGTATACATGGTGTAGACTTGTTTAAACTGATTCTACTACGGTGGTTATCCTCAGGCGGAGTGGCTGAGCAGCCTGCAGTTTATTCATATTGAGTGTGATGTACAAGAAGGTACAGTGTTGTGTGTAACAGTAACAGGAAAACATCACAGTATAAAAGATGAAGATAAAGGCTGAACTGACAGCTGTTCCACTGCTGTCACATTAAGGACCTGCATCAGAATAATTTTTGTAATGTTGCTTTACTGGAACAGCAGTTATTAAACTTGTCACAAGATGGCGCTCCAACATATTCACAGGCACATTAAGTGGTGAAGGAAACACTTGTATGTACAATAAATGTATCTACAACATCTGTGTCAAACCAGCTTACTATTGTGTTGTCAAGAGTCAACGTTTCAATATTCAAACACATGTCTTGAGTTTCTTAAATTAATTTCTCACCTGAGGTATCTGAGACAAACCCACAGCATGCGGTTAATTTCTATGTCTGTTTATGTGTCTTCAGTTTCCCAGCATGCCCTGGCTGTGGTGGTGGAGGTGAATGAGGGGGAAAGATCTGTCCTGCTGCCCTGTCAATACTCAGGTATTACACCCGAGGACCTCACAATGATGTGGATGCGCAATGATCTTCATCCCAACTCTGTCCACCTACAGCGAGAAGGAAGAGATGACCTTAGAGGACAAAACCAGCGTTACAGCAGGCGCACATCGATGAGGCGTGATGCTCTGCACACTTTAGACTTCAGCCTCACTCTGAGAAAACCACAACTGACCGACAGCGGCAGCTACACCTGCTCCATCAGTTTTGGAAGAGAAGAGCTGACACTGACAGTTATACAGCTACAGGTCAAAGGTCAGCAAGAAACACCAACACCTGCTCTTTATACAGGTCAGGAGTCAGTACTCTGGACAGATCAGACGTTAAACAGGTTAGATTGATTTGGTTAAAAGTTGCCATTGTTGTGTTTAAATTTGTCTTAAACACAACAATGACATGCAGTTTTCTTAAACTGCATGTTTAGATATTTTTCTGTTTCTACCGTACATGCAAGATGGTGGAGGAGGTTTAGCTATTAGTGTTTAACTGCAGGCACATTCCATATAAGATTGTCTCACCTGCACCGGTATATGAGAGATCGTTAAAGGGGTTAAACCGTATACAGGAGGGGTGAGATGACTCGGATGCTCGGATGAGCATGCACACACACACACACACAGTCCCTTTAACCTTTATGACACACCATATGGGTTTTACAATGGGGTTGTGTGTTGACTGAATAAAGGCTGTAAGGGGACGCTGGTTCTTTGGCGTTGTGTGGGATCAGGTGAGATCCCAGACAACTGATCCGACCGGCTTCCCTTGCAAGTTAAAACCCATCAATCTCTGGTTGTCTTGCTTCGTTCATGGGGATAAGTCTCTGAATCAGTGAGGCCTGTGAGCGCAGGCCTAACAAAGAGTGTTTTGGCAATTCTGTTATAAACAAAGACCAACATTTTAGATCTAAGCTCCATGGAAGCCACAACTAAGGTACGATTTTAGCTTGAATAAAGCGATATTGATTCATTAAATCCTGAATTGATTTTTAAATATAAATGTATTTTGCCAGGAACACCTGAATCTCAGCTCACAAAACTATTTTAACAACCACCAGACAGCTAAAACACCAAATGACAGCAGGTACATTGATTCCACACAAACACCTAAACACAAAGCACAGACCATTCACTCGACGGCACATACACAGACACGCCATCAGGACTAAAAGGCGAGATCTCACTGATTCTGAAGCTGCAGGTTTTGTCACTCTCTGACCAAAATTTACTGAACCAGCAGCAAAAGTAGATCAAAACTAAGCTTCACATTTGATAAACATCGTCTTTAATTCCCTCTTACTTTTGCCGTTTTACTTCCACCACAATAGAATCACACTTCCTGGATGGCTCTCTCTGTCAGTCACTTAATATGTTGATTCATGGTTTTCTTTCATTTTTGTTCTACTGCAAAATATTATAAGGTAATATAAAAAGCTAGGCTAGAAAAAGGTTTTTCTGTGTTTTATTTTCACTTACTTTGACAAAAAGGCATCTGCTGTGATGCTCACACCTCTGATGAAGTCTCACAAGTCTCAGCTTTTTTTATATCTATATATCTATATATATAGATATATATAGATATAGATATAAAAATATGGAAATGTACTGATAAATGATCAGAATTATAAGATTTCTCACTGTCTAAGTCAAAATTGAACTGATCGAGACCTTATGAATCAGAATCTAAACGATTATAGAAATCGACATCCCTAGCCACAATAGCAGAGTGGACTGATTTTTATATAACGCTTTTCTACTCTCCCGGAGTACTCAAAGCGCTCTATACAACATGCCTCATTCACCCACTCATACAAGCACTTCTAAACTCAAGTGCAAACTAAACTACATTCACACACATTCATACTCCGATGAATGCATCGGAGGGCAACTCTGGGTTAGTATCTTGCCCAAGGATGTTTGGGATGCAGACTGGGGAAGCCAAGGATCAAACCACCAACCTTCCGATCAGTAGCTGATCTGCTCTACCACCTGAGCCACAGCCACCCCCCCAGAGGATACATAAATACATAATATTTTATATTTTCTGATGACCGTATTTAGTTGTCAAAACTGTGTAACACTCTTCAGAAATGTTGAGGTTTTTCACCACTTGCTGAAGCCTTTTCTAGTAAATACTGGCTCCCAGTGAAACTCAAGAATTCATTTAGTAAAGACAAGCTAACAAGTGCTGAGTTCTTTGGTACACTGTATTTAACCAGCTTTTGTTAAAACTTGTCTGAAATGTGGGATGCTTCCAAAGAGCAGGTTACGGTTACACTGGGTCTGCTTGAGGATGTCCTGCTGTCATCAGCAATGTTAGCTTCCTTGGTGGGTGGAAGTCCCTTTGATTCCGTTGACTATAATATTTTATTTAATGCTTAAGATGCTGGCTGGTATCTCTGGTTCAGCACAGTAGGAGGAAGGTTCCTCCTACTCGTCTAGAAAGACTTTTTGTCTCAGGGTAAGCAAACCCTCCTCTGACACTGCTGCTCTAATCTGTGGGGTAGTGCAAGGCTCAATTCTGGGTCCATTATTTTAATTTGATATCCTTTATTTAGCTGATGTCATTAAATGATATCAATTCTATGCTGATGACACCCAACTGTGTCTGTCTTTTAAGCCTCGACAGCTGGATAGACTATCCTCCACAGTCCACTCTGTGTCCCTGATAACTGCTCTCTACTAATAAACTTTTTTTTTATATTCACACAAGACTCAGACTATGACTACAGCTTCTCCATAAATGCTTTTAAGAATCAGTCAAAGGATTTCTGTCCAGTGTTTGTAATCTTTCTGTATTTGATTCTTGACTTATATGTAAAATCTCTTTGACGTTCCTTTAAGATAAGATAAGATAAGATAAGATAACCTTTATTAGTCCCACACGTGGGAAATTTGTTTTGTCACAGCAGGAAGTGGACAGTGCAAAAGTTATGATGCAAAAATTAGAATACAATAAGAATAAATACAGTACACAACTGTACAGAATAGAATAAAAGAAAATACTATATACAGTAGAATAAAATAGAATAAAAATATACAATAAGATAAAAATAGAATACGAATGCTATATACAACTGAGTAAAAATACAACGATGCCAGAAAAGATTATTGCACTTAGTATTATTGCACATGTGTGGATGTGTGTGCTTGATCAGTTAAAGTCTTTGTTGTGGAGTCTGACAGCAGTGGGGAGGAAAGACCTGCGAAATCTCTCCGTCCCACACCGTGGGTGCCGCAGTCTCCCACTGAAGGAGCTGCTCAGTGCTGTCACAGTCTGCTGCATGGGGTGGGAGATGTTGTCCAACAGTAATGACAGCTTAGCCGCCATTCTCCTGTCACTCACCACCTCCACTGGGTCCAGAGGGCATCCTAGAACAGAGCTGGCCCTTCGGATCACCCTGTTCAGTCTCTTCCTGTCCCCAGCAGAGATGCTGCCGCCCCAGCAGACCACACCATAAAAGATAGCAGAAGCCACCACAGAGTCATAGAAGGTCTTCAGGAGTGGGCCCTCCACTCCAAATGACCTGAGTCTCCGCAGCAGGTACAGCCTGCTCTGCCCTTTCCTGTAGAGGGCGTCTGACTTATGAGTCCAGTCCAGAACATTTCTAAATTCTAATAGTCTCCTGTACGTAAATGCATAAATGTATTCATGCATTTGTGTCATTGTGGTGGATTACTGTAATGTCTAGTTTACAAGCTTAGAAAAAAAGCTTTATTTATATCTCTAAGTGATACAAAATGCTGCAGCCAGGCTCCTAATGCATTGTAGCAAGCAACAGTGAAGCGCTTTTTATTTATCTGCTTTACAGTTGATTTTATAATTAGATATAAAATTCTCATCCAGTGGAGCCCCGCCTTACGAAGACCCCATTTAACGAAGAATTCAAGTTAAGAAGGCTCTTAATGGCAGTATTTCTGCCCATGGTACGGCAAAATGCCCGCATAACGAAATCCGCTGGCAGAGACCAGAATTCCCACAATGCCTTCCGAATCATGTGATAACCCCTTGGCTTTTGTACTTGCGTTTTGCTGTTCCATATGAAAGACGTATCGTTGTTGCAGTGCGCTATTTCGTGTGCTTCTCATATGCAATTAGCCTACCGTTCATTCATAATGGGGCCGAAAAAACTTTCTGCAAGTGATTCGAGTGAAAAGAAGAAGCGTAAGGTGCTCTCGATGGAAACAAAGAGAGAAATTATTGACAAATATGAGCAAGGTCTGCCTCCACCAAGAACTTTGTCTTCAGCCAGCATCGCCTCACTCAAAAGGCGATGGAAAAAGGTGCTCCGACTTAACGAAAATTTTGACTTACGAAAGACGCTCTGGAACGAATTTATTTCGTAAGTCGAGGTTCCACTGTACTTACATATAGACCACTAGATGGGCTAGATCAATTTAGTGCTTTGTATGTACATCCCCTTTGCTCTGTGGACTTTTTCTTTTCAGTACAACTTTCTTTTACAGGCTTTTGTTCCCTTATTCCAACGTTTTTTTGCGATATCCTGCTGTCATCAAATTCAAAATGAGATTTCTGATCAGTCAAAAAATAAACAAACAGCAAAAAAAGAAAACATAGTTTAAAATACATTACATTTAAATTATAAAAACTTTTATAAGTGTCTAATATAAAGATTTTGTGTGCATTAAACAATGTTTCCATGGCATCAAGGCTTTTTTAATGCTGGAAATAATCAAACGATGATTAAATTGTTAACGTTAAAGATCCAGTTTAGCTTTCAATGGGAAAAAAAGAGGCCAGATGATGATGTATTACCACAGAGACATAGATTAGCAACACTAATGGGGGGCGACCGTGGCTCAGGGGGTTGGGAATCGCATCTGTAACCGGAAGGTCGCCGGTTCGATCCCCGGGCTCTCTGTCCTGGTCGTTGTGTCCTTGGGCAAGACACTTTACCCTACTTGCCTACTGGTGTTGGCCAGATCAATTTGGCCAGAGGGGCCGATGGCGCGATATGGCAGCCTTGCTTCTGTCAGTCTGCCCCAGGGCAGCTGTGGCTACAACTGTAGCTTGCCTCCACCAGTGTATGAATGTGAGAGTGAATGAATAGTGGTATTGTAAAGCGCTTTGGGTGCCTAGAAAAGCGCTATATAAATCCAATCCATTATTATTATTATTATTATTACTAATGCTCATATCCCAGATGACTATTTCATATTGTGATTTATTGTCCTCTCAGACCAGCAGGTGGAGATGAAGGTGAATGAAGGCTTAGAGTCCGTCATCCTGCCCTGCAAAACAAAATCTTACCTACCTGAGGACAGCACAGTGGAGTGGACTCGCTCTGACCCAGAACTCATGATGGTTCATGTGTATGCAAACGAAGGCGACCAACTTAATGACCAGGACGGCCTTTACAGAGACCGAACAACAGTGAATGAAGACCTGCTGAGAACTGGAGACCTCAGTCTGACCCTGAAAAAACCCACAAAGAGAGACAGTGGAGGATACATCTGCACCATCTACAGGGACAAAGACATCCTGAGACAGAAAGTAGAGCTGCAGGTCAAAGGTCAGAGATGTAGATAAAGGTCAGTGGTGCTGTAGATGTTGTCATAATATTATGATGATGTTTTAATATTATGGTCTATTATTGTTTTCTACACAGAGCCATTCCCATCTTGGGCCATAGCTCTCCCAATTATCCTGGTTCTTCTTGGGGTTTCTGGAGGTCTTTTATTTCATTTCCGGCACTATTTCATGTCAGGTGAGTGTCTCCTACTACACTACCCATAATGCCGATGGTCAGCAGGTGTCCTCTGGTGGCTCCTTGACTGCGGCTCACACAAACTTGTTCCAGAAGCTGAAAGAGTTGAGAGTTACAAACAGCTGATACAGAGAGCTGAAGAGAAACTTCCAGGTTTGTTCCAGAAGTCAGAAAACCTCCTTCAGACTCAGTCATTGATCAGTGAAACAGCTCCACAACATGACTTTACTAAACAGTGTGTGTGCTTCACTGCATTGATCTGACACAGAGGCTGCATGTGGACAAGCTGTTCTTCTTCTGTGGTGGTAAACAGCAGGCTGACATGGAAACATATGCTGACAGTAAATGTTGCAGCAGCTTCAGTAAATGTTCCTCCTTGAGTTGTGCTCAGTCATGTGGTGGAGAGCTTCAGATGTTCAGACACATGAGATCTTCATGGTTTCTGTGCTCATGTGTGTGAGACATGGCCGACTGTGGAGGCTCAGTCTGTCTGTTCTTCTTCATCCAACATGTCTGCAGCACTTTACAGGACGCTGCAGACGAGTTACCAAAGAACGAGTCAGGAACACATCAGGAACAAACTGAGACACAATCTGACTGAGACTAGAAGACAAGGATGGGGACAGGGAGGTCATGTGACCACCACAGCTGCTGCTGATGTCATCATGTTGTGCTTTGTTGTCCTCTCAGTTTACCAGGTGGTGGTGGATTCAGGGGTGGAGTCTGTCCAGCTGCCCTGCAAAGGCACACTTCACCTCCCCAAAGATGCTAAAGTGGAGTGGATGGACAACAATGACAGGAAGGTCCACGTGTATGTGAATGGCCCTGATGAACCTGAACAACAGGACGAATTTTACACAGATCGAACGAAGATGAATGAAGGCCTGTTGAAAACTGGAGACTTCAGTCTGACCCTGAAATACCCCACGAACACAAACAGCTACACCTGCACCATCTACAGCAGGGAGGAAAAGATCCTGCTGAAGAAACAAGTGGTGCTCACTGTTATAGGTCAGTGCTGTAGATACAGGTCAGAGGTCAGAGGTCACTGTAAAAGCTCAGAGAATATGAACTGGGTTCACATCATCACATCATCCATGAGACTTTCATGAGTTTCTCATAATGTTGGTTTAGCATTTAGCTAGCACACTGCTAAAGTCAGTTCAAATATATCTATTTTGTTAGCACTCACATCTCAGTGAAAATAACTACATGCATGCTTTTTCCAGAACCGTTCAACTTTCCTCATAAACACACATGGAAATATCACAAATCTGGGTCATGAAACAAGGAGGGGAGGACCTGTTACCATCACTGCTTGTCATGTTCAAAATTTTTCAAGACTTTAGGAAAAATATCTGTCATTTAAAAACATTTAATTTGCTTCAGCAGTTGAAATTACAAGTTTACAGCGCTGTACCTTTGTGTGAACCATTGGTCTGCTTCACAGAAAGGATAACCTTGAAACGGGCTCTACAATAACAAACAATTACAATAACAAAGGATTATTAGGGCTATCTTCTCCGAGCACCAAATGTGGCAGTCTGCTGTGGATCCTCCTCATTCAGTCCGACCTTGCCTGGTGTCTGCTCCTTTGAGACAGAAAAGAAAAACATCTCCTTTAATTTTCTCAAAAATCCACAGTGCGCCTCGTAATAATATTATAATATATACACATTATAATAAAAGTTACCGTGAGGGTTCTGAATTCGGAAACAAATGCAATCGCATGGCAGGATGCTGTAAACGGACCAAACTCCAGTCAGGAGAACAACTGAAATAATCCATCCACAATACGAGGTTAGTCATTAATTTACTGCAACAACATAGGAATAGAACAGCTGTGAGAGAATTCAACATTCATTCATTCATTTATTTATTTATTTCACACTTGGTACAACAGATCAAACAAACCAACCACACTTTCTATCAATAAAGCACTACAACCATGTGTGAAAAGGAGCAGGAAGAAGAAAATATTCTTATTAAACCCTGCCCCCTATCTACATTCAAACTTATATTACAAGTGGGCACCAAAAATCAGGGAACAAACTAACATTGACATTTATCTCCGGTCCTAACCCAAACCAAACAACAAATTTACAATCAGAATATACCACTCCACATAATAACAAGGAGAAAATAAAAATAAAATAAATAAAACAAAAAATTATAATGGATCCATTTTCAATGAACTCCAATTTCATTCGCATTCTTCATATTGAGTTATCGTTTTAAGCATGTAACACTTTTTAAAACAATGTAAACTTATACAATTCTTTAAATTATAATGAATTGAGTTCCAGTCGTATACCCCTAACCGTTGGACTCATTAATCTTTGTGTAGTCCTAGCTAACTGATGCTTAAAATAAAATTTCCTTCTGCTATCTTCTCCCCCTGAACACAATAAAAATACTCTGTAACTTAAAGGGCAAAATATTATTTTTAGCCTTAAACATAATTAATAGTGTCCGTAATTTCACTAAATCTCCAAATTTTAATAATTTTGATTTTATAAATAATTTATTTGTATGTTCTCTATATTTAACATTATGAATCATTTGTATCACTTTCTTCTGTATTAAGTTTAGAGGTTTTATAGTATTCTCATATGTATTCCCCCAAACTTCAACACAGTAACTAAAATATGAGAAAAACAATGAAAAATATAAAATGCGCATTGTTTTATAATCTAATAAATCTCTTACATTTCCCAAAATATAAATGCTTTTAACCATCTTCTTTCTAATATACTCAATATGAGATTTCCAAATTTCCATCTACTATTACACCCAAAAAACGAAATTCAGTAACTCTTTCAATCAATTCTCCATCAATGGACATAATGACTTCAAATTCAAATTCAAATTTTATTTGTCACGTACACAGTCATACACAGTACGATATGTAGTGAAATGCTTGGACAACTGCTCGTGACCTAAAGAAAACAAAAAAGGAAAAGGCTATGAATAAGATAGGAAATAAATATGAAAAATTAAAAAGGGTAAATTTAACTAGGAAGGAATAAAATATAAATTAAGGTTAAAAATGAAATAACTGTACAACACACTGGGAAAGAATAAGATAAAATATATAAATTAAAGTTGAAAATAAAATAACTGTACAACAAAATACACAATATAGAACTATATAAGAATGTATGAAGAAATATAAATAAATATATACACAATAACAGCAGCATATACACAATAACAGCAGCGTGATTTAAGTGATGAAGTGAAACAATGTCCAGAATGTCCAGTGTGTGTAAGAACTGTATGTGTGGGTCAGTACTGTGTGGTGGTGTGATTGTGATTGAGAGACCGTATCGCCTGCGGGAAGAAGCTCCTCCTCAGTCTCTCTGTGTTGGTCTTCAGGGAGCGGAATCGCTTTCCTGACCTCAACAGAGAGAACAGTCTGTTGTTGGGATGGCTGAGGTCCTTCACGATCTTCCTGGCCTTGGTCCAGCACCGCCTGCTGTAGATTGAGTGCAGGTCAGGGAGCTCGGAGCGGATGGTGCGCTCAGCTGATCGCACAACCCTCTGTAGAGCTCGTCTGTCCTGCATGGTGCTGTTCCCGAACCAGGTTAAGATGTTTCCCGTCAGGATGCTCTCTATGGTGCACGAGTAAAAGTTCCTGAGCACCTTGGAGGGCAGTTGGAAGTCTCTCAAGCGTCTGAGGTGGTAGAGACGCTGACGGGCCTTTTTCACCACGGAGTTGATGTGACAGGACCATGACAGGTCCTGCGTGATGTGAACTCCGAGGTATTTGAAGCTGTCCACTCTCTCCACTGGGCACTCGTTGATGACAGGGGTCTGGTAGTTCCTCTCCTGCTTAGTGCTGAAGTCCACTATCAGCTCCTTTGTCTTACTGACGTTTAGAAGGAGGTTGTTCCTCTGGCACCAGTTCTCCAGATTCCTAATCTCCTTCAGGTAGGCCGTCTCGTTGTTATCAGAGATCAGGCCCACCACGACGGTGTTGTCAGCAAACTTGATGATGGTGGTGGAGCTGGTAGTGGCCACACAGTCATATGTGTACAAAGAGTACAGCAGGGGGCTCAGAACACACCCCTGGGGGACTCCAGTGCTGAGAGTGGTGGAGGCTGAGACATGTCCGCCCATCCTTACTGCCTGTGGTCTGCCAGTTAGGAAGTTGGAGATCCACTGACACATAGATGAGCTGAGTCCCAGATGCTCCAGCTTGGTGGTGAGTGTGGAGGGAATTATGGTGTTAAATGCAGAGCTGTAGTCTATGAAGAGCATTTTAACATAATTCCCCCTTCTAGTGTCCAAGTGAGTGAGTGATGTGTGTAGGAGATGAGAGATGGCATCGTCTGTGGAACGATTTGGACGGTAAGCGAACTGTAGTGGGTCCAGTGTGTCTGGTAGTGAAGAAATGATGAAGTCTCTGACCAGGCGTTCAAAGCATTTCATCACTACTGAGGTGAGGGCTACAGGGCGATAGTCATTGAGAGAAGCAGGGTGGGGTTTCTTCGGGACAGGAACAATGATGGACTCTTTGAAGCATGTGGGGATCACCGACTGAGATAAAGAGATGTTGAATATCTCAGTGAACACAGGAGCTAGCTGGTATGCGCAGTCTCTTAGGATACGACCTGGGATGCCGTCTGGTCCTGCTGCTTTCCTGGTGTTCACTCTTTTGAAGGCTCTCCTTACTTCATGCTCGGAGATGACGAGCACGTTTCCGGTGCTGGCAGTATCTTCCTGTCTGCAGCCGTTAGCGCCGCTAGCACTAGCATCGTTGGAGTCCTTAGCTGCAGCCTCGAAGCGAGCATAGAAAGTGTTCAGCTCGTCTGCCAGAGTCACGGCCGCGTTCGTCATACCGGTTGTTGGTGCTTTATAGTCCGTTATTGTCCTTAGTCCCCGCCACAGGCTCCTAGAGTCACTCTGTTGGAGTTGTGACTCTAGTTTCCTCCCGTAGCGCTGCTTCGCCTCTTTCACCGCCCTCCGCACGTTATATGACGCGGCTTTGTACGGGTCCATGTCCCCCGTCGTGAGTCCCGTGTTGTAGGCAGCGGTGCGGGATCTCAGAGCGTCGCGGATGGTTTTATCCACCCACGGCTTCATGTTGGGAAACGTTGTGATAGTCTTTGTCTCCACGGTATCATCCGCTAGTTTCCCGATGAATCCCACAACCGCTTCCGTAAACACGTTGACTTCATCCTCCTTTGCATGATTGCCAAATATCATGAATTTCGTTTTTGTCAGATTCAAAGATAATTTATTTACATCAAACCATTTTTTCAATCTTAACATCTCAGAAGTCATAATTTCAACCAAATCTTTCAAATTCTCTCCAGAGCAATACAAATTTGTGTCATCTGCAAATAAAATAGAATTTAACCTTTTTGATACGTCACAGATATCATTAATATATAAATTAAAAAGTTTAGGTCCCAAAATAGAACCTTGAGGAACGCCACATACAATCTTCAATCTTTCAGAGGTATTGCCGAGATAATGTACATATTGCAACCTATTTTCTAAATAACTCCTTAACCAATTCAATGCCACGCCTCTCACACCATAATTATACACTTCAGAAATCAAAATAGAATGTTGTAACGTATCAAAAGCTATTTTTAAATCAACAAATACCCCAACTGTATATTTATTATTATTGGTTGCAGATGAAATATCGTCAATGAAAGTCAACAATGCTAATGCCGTTGATCTATTTTTACGAAATCCAAATTGATTTTCATTTATTAGTTGATATTTTTCAATAAAACTATCAAGTCTTTGCGCAAAAAGTTTTTCGAGCACTTTTGAAAACTGTGACAAAAGAGACACTGGCCTATAATTGTTAAAACTATGCTTATCTCCTGATTTATATAAGGGTATCACTTTTGCCACTTTCATTCGATCAGGAAATACTCCTGATTGTAGCGAAAGATTAAAAATATAGCAAAGAGGAATACTTATACAATCTAAAGTCTTTTTAATTACAACCATGTCTATACCATCACAGTCAGTATATTTTTTATTTTTAAAGTTTTCTACAATTGCTACTATTTCTTTTATGGTAATATCAGCCAAGAATGTGGAATTAACCATTCTATTATCTCCTGTCCAGGCTTCCTCATTTTCTGGATCGTCATTTTTCCTAATTAAATTTGCTAAAGTGGGTCCAACATTTACAAAAAAGGAATTGAATTCGTTTACTACTTCAGTCTTGTCTTCGACAACTTGATTATTCTTAATAAAATAATTAGGGCGATCTAAGGGTGTGTTCTTGTTACCCAATACCTCCTTAAAAATATTCCAAATTCCCTTAATATTATTCTTGTTTTCCTGAAAAAGTTTATTATAGTAGTCTTTCTTGGCTTTCCTCAATATTAATACCAACTTATTTTTATAAACTTTATATTTCATTTCCGCATTCTTAGTTCTCTGTGTTATATAATCTCTATATAAATTATTTTTCTTTTTACACGCATTTGCAAGACCCTTAGTTATCCAAGGTTTCATATTCTTATTCTTTTTCTTATACTTAAATGATACCAATGGACAATGTTTATCATACAGGCCAAGTAAGTATTTAAAAAAGCTCCGTATGCAACGTTGATCTCATTAACATAAACCTCCTTCCAGTCCACTTCCATGAGATCTTGTCTAAACTCTTTAATTGCCTCGTTATTTCTTAACCTTCTATAACTCACGAAACCAACCTCTTCCTTTCTTTTCATCCATCCATCCATCCATTCGCTTCCGCTTATCCTTTTTCAGGGTCGCGGGGGGCGCTGGAGCCTATCCCAGCTGTCATAGGGCGAGAGGCGGGGTACACCCTGGACAGGTTGCCAGTCTGTCGCAGCCTTTCTTTTCATATTTAAATCAAAAGTAAAAAAGACTGGTAGATGATCGCTTATATCATTTATGATGAGGCCACTCATAATATTACTCTCCAAACTATTAATGAAAATATGATCAATTAGTGTTTCTGATTTATCCGTTATTCTACTCGGCTTTATAATTAAAGGATAAAATCCTTTACCAAATAATAACTCAAAAAAATCTGACGCAGCCTTATCATTTGCCTCTTTACAAAGATCAATAATGTAATCACCACACAAACATACAATCAATGTAATGAATCAATGGTACAGAAGTAGCAGAAGCAAGAAGAATGAGTTGAGTAAAGTTTGATATCTAACTGTTTGGTTTCACTTAATGCACCTTATGGTTCGGAAAATACGGCATTTAATATTATCCTAGATCCTAAAATCTAGTTCATGACAACTTGTTTGGACATTCTGACCCAGAGACTATTCTAACCTTTATCATGTGTATGTGAGCACTCTGCTTCTTCTTTCAATATTTCAAATCCAGACAGTAGTGCTGGATGAAGCTCTCAACCCTCAAACACGGAGGGCCAAAATGTTTATGAGCACATTTGCATTGTGTATATATTAAAATAATAAAAACAGCTTTATTTAATAGTTTTATAAACAATGTAATAATTTTTAAACCCTAACATGCTGCTGTTGCTGTCTGTTCCACTTACACATGCTGTGTTGTCTTCTCAGTCCCCCAGGTGGTGGTGGATTCAGGGGTGGAGTCTGTCTTGTTGGACTGTAGAACCACACTTAAGTTACGTGAAGGTGCTAAAGTGGAGTGGAGAGACGCTTACAGGAAGGTCCATGTGTATCAGGATGGCTCGACTAAGCCAGAGAAACAGGATCAGGTGTACAGAGGCCGAACAGAGATGAATAAAGATGCGCTGAGGACTGGAGACCTCAGTCTGACCCTGAGATACCCCACAATCACAAACATCTACACCTGCACCCTCTATAACAGGGAGGAACACATCCTGCTGAGGAAACAAGTGGTGCTCAATGTCAGAGGTCAGTGCTGTAGATACAGGTCAAAGGTCACTGTAAAAGCTCACAGAAGATGAACTGTGAGAGTCCACATCATCCATGAGACTTTCATGAGGTTTTCATAATGTTTATTTAGCATTTAGCTAGCATACTGTGAAGGCTAAGTCAGTTCAAATATATCTATGTTGTTAGCACTCACATCCCAGTCAGAATAACGTCATCCATGCTTTTTACCAGAACCATCAAAGTGAACACACATGGAAATATCACAAATCTGAGTCATGAAAAGAGGAGGGGAGGTCCTGTTACCATCACTGCTGCTGTTCCTGTCTGTACCATTTATAAATGCTTCTTTTTTCTCTCAGTCCACCAGGTGGCCGTGGATTCAGGGGAGATGTCTGTCCAACTGCCCTGTGAAACCACACTTGAGTTGCCTCATGATGCTAAAGTGGAGTGGAGAGACACTTACAAAAAGGCCCATGTGTATGAGGATGGCTCTAATAAACCAGAAAAACAAGATCAGGATTACAGAGGCCGGACAGAGGTGAATGAAGACCTGCTGACAACTGGAGACCTCAGTTTGACCCTGCAATACCCCACAGAGAGGGACACACAAGTCTACACCTGCACCGTCTACAGCAAGGAGGGAAAAATCATGTTCAAGAAAGCAGTTAATCTGAAAGTCAATGGTCAGAGATTTAAATGACTCTGTTTGTTCACACACTGTGTTCTGTGTGTGTGTGTGTGTGTGTGTGTGTGTGTGTGTGTGTGGCCTACAGTAGTCTACTATCTTATACAGTTTGTGTGCTGCCTTTAGCCCTACAACAGCTGGGATAGACTCAGTTATGTTTGTGTATTTTGGAGGTACATCTCCTCTTTGTTGCGAGTTGGGGTCATTATTCCCCCCAAAAAACCCCAAAACAAAACACATCTATCACCGCCAACTGAGGCAGACACATAGGTAGCCCAAAATGGCAAATGTAGTTCCCAGCCCTCAGGAAACGTCCACCAAACGTCCACAGTCATAGAAACTCCCCCACAGCTACCTGCAAGTCAAACAAGGAGACAAGACAGCAGCTGACCACCATCAGTGACCATCTAGTTCACTGATGGTGGTCAGCTGATCCGGTTAATGACCAGAGAGAAGCAAAGTCATCCAGTTGTTATTATGCGAAGGCGGATGTTCTTCTTAAACAAACATGATCTAGAAGTAAGTAAATGACTCTGAAATTCCTCAAACTGTTACTGGAGGCCAAGGTAATGTCATTCAGGCTAAGTATCTGGTTAGATACCATATTCCTAACAGTTTTAGGGTTGAGTACAATTGCCTCACTTTGTCTTTCTGATAATTTATTGGATTGTTCCAAATGGGTTTCAGTTTACATCTGAGAGGTTTTTATGTTCAGGCTTTGAAAGCAGTTATGATAATTACTACTTCAGCTTTTGAAAGGCAAATTACAGATTTTTACTTTTCTGAAGTTCTAGATCCACCTATGGGCTGTCTGATAAGTTCAGTACAGTCTGAAACACACAACACAATCTATTGGATAAGCAGTAGTAGTAAAAGAATTTGGTAGTTGTAGATCATTATTGTGTTTCGGTTTTTGTAGAATGGTTTTAGATGTGTCCTCGAACCAACACAGCTGATTTAAACGGATAAATTAGCTCCTCAATATGTCATGAAGTTCTCCAGAGGCCTGGTAACGAACTAATCATGTGATTCAGGTGTGTTGACCCAAGGTGAGATCTAAAACCTGCAGGACACCGGCCCTCGTGGACTGGGATTGCCCACCCCTGGTCTAAACTCTAATACATCTTTGGTCAGGATGAATTTTTTTTTTTTAACCAATCTTCTGGCAAGGGTTTAGCAGAGTATTTTAAGGCCTATTTTTTGTGAGTGGAATCGGGCAGTAGCTGGATCTGAGTAGATATTTGTGTAGGTCAAAATTCTTCATAAAACTGCTGGAAAACCATCTGGACCTGGGGCTTTAAAGAAGGTGTAAAGATGTTGTAAACCCTGAGAGTGGGGTGCTGTGAATGGCAAGCATCACAAAGACGGAAATCATTCATGTACTGTTAAACAAACATCTTTACACTGCCAGATCCTTTCACTCACTGCTATACTGTCATTTTCTGGATTAAATAGCAGATTTAAGTCTTCTCTTATTACAAGTGTGGTGTTACTGCAAAGAACAGAATGTATGAAAAAAGGATGGTCATCAGCATTTGGTCCATGTATACTAGCAATACTCAGATCCAAATTTTGAATACATGAATATAAATTTACCATCTGGATCTGTAATAGTGTTGCCAACAGTGAAGATTATTTTTGCTAATTGTGTCTCTTTGTTTTGAATAGTAACAGAACACTGTGGAGAAATGAGTGTGTGCATTGTGTTGCTGGGGTTGTTGTTTGTACTCTTAGTTTAGTTTTCTGCCTTCTTCATGCGTCCTTCTACTTCATCTTCTGTGTTAAGTATTTCCGTTATACTGTTTTCTGTTTTATTTTGGTAACCTTTGGCTGTGTTTATTGTTCAGTTGTACTTTTCCAGTCTTGTTCCCTGACTAGTTCCAGATGTGTTCCCTGGTGTTTCCTATCTGTCTAATTACTTGTGTGTGTTTATAACCTCACCTCTTTTCTTGGCCTTTGTCATCTCCGACCTCTGTGCTCTACATCAGCTTCTCCTGTTGATCATCACATTTTTATATTTTGGTTTCCCTGCTTTGCAAACATTTAAACTTTCTGAATTCCTTTGGCTTACTGCATTAAGCCTCCTGTTCTGTGTTTGAGTATTAGACATATAGCATTTTCTAGTTAGGTTAGGTGTAGTAGAAAGGGGCTGAGAAGAGTATCTAGCTGTGGTTTGTTGATCTGGTGTGATGGGGCCAAAGTAGTATCAGGTCATACATGCATATTGAAAGGAAGACAATCACATAGTTAAAGGTCAGTGAGAGAAGCTCTGAGAGAGGTCACAGGGTGACGGCAGAAAACAGTGCTCACAGTTCTGTATTAGAGACAAACAGTTAAACAGTAAAATGAGGGCAAATTTCACTTTAATCATCCTGTTAGACTGAAAAAATGTAAAATATAGATGTTGGGTTTTCTCTGCTTTCTTTGTATTATTGTTGGGTCTTTACCTTGCAGTATGACGCACCTTGAGGCCAATGTTGTTGTGATATAATGCATTATAAGTAAAGTTAAATAGAATTGATATAAAACTACATTGATCCAGTTTCTGTGGCCAAATTAACTTAAAATAATCACATTGATTGAGTGACTGAGCATTGAATTGAAAGACTTCAGTCCCCTGTTCCTTTCTCCTCTGATCTTTCTTTCAGCTTTTTTCTACAACCATGAAAACCTGCTGCTGTCTGTACAGCTCACGTTCTGTTTCTTGTCCTTTCAGTCTGTCAGGTGGAGGTGGAGGAGGGGATGGAGTCTGTTTGTCTGCCATTTAAAACTACAAAAAACCTGCCCAAAGATGTTGTAGTTGCGTGGCAATCTGATGAAATGATGGTCCACGTGTATGAGAACGGCTCTGACAAGCTTGAAGAACAGGACGAGGTTTACAGAGACCGAACTAAGATGAATGAAGACCTGCTGAAAACTGGAGACCTCAGTCTGACCCTGAAACACCCCACAGATGATGACAATGGAGAATACAGCTGTGAAGTCAGCAACAGGGATGACAACCGCACACACAGAATTTGGAGACACAAAATTGTGCTGCTCAAAGTCAAAGGTTTGTGTGTGTGTGTGTGTGTGTGTGTGTGTGTGGTGGGGGGGGTTTGAAGGCATTTTTCAGACTTAAATTATGGTTTTAGTGTCTGGGTTACAATTAGGTTATGATTAGGTATTAGGAAGTTTCCTTGTGTGGTCATGCTGGGTTTGTATTGATCGTCTTATCCACATAATAATTTATCCATAGAGTCCTGTTTTTGTTTGTTTGCTTGTTTTTTAAATATAAAATGCAAACAACAAGGTGGGCAGTCCAAGCACTCCTACAATCAATAAAAATTAAATTTAAATAAAATTAAAATTAACTTACAAGATTGCCTACCATTATCAGGTAATCAGACTTTCCAGCACCTCCAAGGACAGGATTTCACCTCCAGAACTTTAGTTTTTTTAGTGTTTTCTGTTTTGTTTGTGTTTATTAGTGATTTTTAGAGCTCATGCAGCTGTTAGTATTCACAGCAAATATCAAACTCATAGTCAAACTAATGGTAAAATGGTAAATGGCCTGCATTTGTATAGCGCTTTTCTAGTCCCTAAGGACCCCAAAGAGCTTCACACTACATTCAGTCATTCACCCATTCACACACACATTCACACACTGGCGATGGCAAGCTACATTGTGATGTGATGGAAGATCTGTTTTACCGGTCAGTACCTTTATTAACCGTATAGTCTTGGCTAATCCTTTTATTAATAAAACTTTAGAAAACATATAGATATAAAAAAGTACAGACCTCTCTACTCTACCTGCACAAAATTACTTAAAAAAAATCCTAAAAACAATATTATAGGGTATCATTACTAGCTCCGATCCTTCTGTCTGTACCTTAATCCTTCACATGTGGAAGATATTTTTGCATTTCCCCAACTCAGCCTCCGCTGACCGCCTGTCATGGTCCTGGGCCATGTTGGCCCAGTATTCTTAGTTTTCATGTATTTTTGTATTTTGTTCCTTATTTAAGCCATGCTTCCTGGGTTGATCTGTTACGTTGTTCCTTATGTGTTTTCCCCTTGTGACTTTTATCCCCTGTGTGCCCCTCTATGTATCTGTGAGCCCTCGTCTCCCCTCGTGTTTCATTCCATGTTTCCCCAGCCTACTATGCCCGTGCTCTCTCTCTCCTCCTGTCTGAACCTCTGTACTTCCTGTTTTACTTTGACCGTCTCCCATCAGTGTTGTGTTCACTCCTGCCATGTCTCGTGATTATTATCAGTGTCACCTGTGTTCCCCATGTGCTCCCACTCCGCTCGTTAACCCTCGGTGTATTTATGTCTGCGTCTCCCTCAGTTCTGTGTCGCGTTCTCCCTCATGCTGCGTGGATTTCCCTGTGTCTCTCTCCGAGTGTTAGTTTACTTTTCCCGGTTTAGTTTTGTATTTTCCTACGTTCTGCCTCTTCAGCAATAAAGCTGTTTTTTGAGTTCATCCCCTGAGTCTGTGAGTTTTGCGATTGGGTCCTCATCCTGCCTGCCACACAGCCGAGCCATGACACCTCCAGGCTCTCCTAGGTGAATCTAAAAAGCTGCACACATTAGGCTGTTAATATAGATGCTGACAATATAGATGTAGATGCTATAGGTGACATTCCATTACAGTTTGGTCACCCAAAAGTCCTAAAGGCGTATACATATACATATATACAATACCTAAATAATACCTACTATTAGGTGTTAGGTTAGGTATTATCAGTCAGCTGAATGAAAAACACTGTGATCCTATGAGCTGCTATCAGGGCTGCTCCATTCTCAGGATTCTCATCTGGATGACTGAAGCAGATTATTGATGAAGTCAGCAAACAGCTTTCAAAATGGCTCTTTTTCCAGGGGAACTCCCTGAAATGTAAATCTCATTGAAATGAAGAAGAAGTCCAAGTTTAAGAAAGTTTGGCTAAGCAGAGGGTGAGGGAGGGTGGAGGGAGAGTAGAGTTGGGTTTGGTGGACAGGTAAAGCTGAGTGTCGTCGGCATAACATTGGAACTGAATATTATATTTACTGAAAATGTGTCCAAGTGGGAGGAGGTAAATAATGAAAAGGAGGGGCCCAAGGACAGATCCCTGAAGCACCCCAATAGAGGCTGTAGAAGCTGAGAAGGAAGTTAGAGACGGTGTCAAAGGCTGCACTCAAATCGAGGAGAATAAGGATGGAGATGAGACAGCTGTCATAAGAAGGTAATTCGTTATTTTTATAAGAGCAGTTTTGGTGCTATGAGAAGGACGAAAACCAGACTGGAACTGTCCGTAAAGGTTATTGTTGGTGTAGATGAACTTGTGAAGCAACCATTTTTTCAATAATTTTTGAGAGAAATGGTAGCTTGGAGACGGGACGAAAGTTATTAAAGGTGTTGGGATCTACATCTGTTTTTTTCAGTATTGATGTGATTGCAGCAACTTTGAAAGAGGCAGGAACAGTTCCAGAGGTGAGTGAAGAATGGATAATGGCAGATATTAGGGGAAGGAGGGAGGGTAGACAGGCCTTGACTAGGACTGTAGGAAGGGAGTCAAGGTGACAGGTATAGGACTTTAAATTCCAGAAGAGATCAGAGATAGCAGTGACAGAGGGAAGTTGGAAGGCAGAAAGGCAACGTAATGGGGGTGGGGTTGAGATGGAGGAGCTACATGGAACATCAGGAGCCAGGTCTTGGTGTATTTTATTTTAAATTTTTTCAGTGAAGAATAGCATTAGAGAATCACGGAAGTTAGACGAGTAGGGACGATCGAGTAGAAAGTCAGGTAGCCTGGGAAAAGAGTTTAATAGTGAGAACAGTGTCTTAGTAGAATCCTCGCTTGAACAGACAATGGTGGAGTAATAGGCAGATTTAGTTTGGCTAATACACTCCTTATAAAACAGAACATGATTATTAAACATTTCCTTATGAATAGTAAGGCCAGTTTCCTTTTGAAGGTGCTCTAGTCGTCTGACTTTAGCTTTCAAAAGTCAGAATTCAGAAGTGTACCAAGGTGCTGAGTTAGAAAAGGATACAGGTCTAGTTTTTAGTAGAGCGAGAGAGTTCAAAATACTACTAAGGCTATGATTATTATAAGATCATCTAGAGTAGACAGGTTGCTGAGAGAGAGACAACTAGAAAAAGCAGAAGAAAGGATATCAAGATTTGTTTTCTTGATATTCTAGAAAGAAATGGAGCAGGAGTTCTTGATTATGGAGAAGGTCATTTGGACATTAAAGGAGAGAAGCAGATAATCAAAGATTGGTAGCTCGTCGGCTGTGCAGTTTGAAGGAGTAAGGCCGGAGCAGCAGACTAGGTCCAAAGTATGGCCCTTGGTGTGAACAGGGAAGTTTATGTGTTGTTTAAAACTAAAGCTACCAAGGCAGGATAAAAGGTCTTTGGTAAGCGGATGGCTGGAGTAATCCACATGAGGACTTCAAAGAAGTCCGCTTGAAATTTGCCCGGTAACAAAAAAGGAAAACACTGGCGTCTGCACAACCCCTCGCGCTCACCGTCTGATTACATTTACATCACTGTGACCACGCGGACCCTTAGAAATCAAGTGTTTGTGTCCGCTGACATGTTAGAGTGCTTTTATTTTGAAATGCACACAGGAAATGATGTTTCCATAAAGAGTGTAGTGCAGTAAATTTAAGAGATCAGGGCCAAAACAGACTGATGGATTATTTTGACACCACTGTTTGATTCTTCTATCAAACAGAAGAAGAAAAGTTCTCTTCAGCAGGTGAGGTCAGAGGTTAAAGGTCAGCGAGTGGAAGCGAAAACACAGCTCAGGTGAATGAAGTAAAGGTCTTCCTCATTGTGATGACCTTTGATCTGCTGCCTGTTATTTTTACTCATTAACGTGTGAAAGCAGCAGCATCTAGCAGCAGCTCTTAAGGTGGACTGTTTCCTTGCACGTTACTTAATGCAGGAGGTGACGATAGCCACGATTTCTGGATGGGAGTGGAAAGGTGTGCAGGTGATCTCCAGGTTATGTGCTGATTGATGAGCAGCCTGTTCTTGGTGATAATGGAAAAACAGATTTGATTGAAGCACAAATGAGTGCAGCCATGATAGAGCGAGTTATCTGCTGACAGAAATAGTGGAGTGAAGGATTTGTGCAGCGTTTCTCTGTGAAAACTGCTGATTCAGATCAATGAGAGGAGGATGAAGGAGAAGCAGCATGTTTCTGATAGAAGCATCACTGCTGTGCTACAAACTGGTGCGTCCACTCAGCGCCCTCCTCAAAATTGGTTTTCTGCTCTGGTTAAACTCCTGATGCAACTTCAAGGACTCTGGCTTCATCCACAGCTGCTCCTCCTCCCCTTCATACCAGGAGGTGTTCAGCTTGAACTCTATGTGAGCCTTTCCAGGTGTCATTATCATCTCTGACTCAATTGTAGCATAATTAGCTAATGCACGAGCTGCCTCTATGTGAGTGAAGTTGGCCCCCCCACCTTCTTCAAATCCAACAAAAGTGGTATCAAACGTTTGTGCTACGTTTGTGCTGGTTTGTGCAGCAAAAAATTTCGTTTGTGCTACTATCATTTTAAAGATATTAATAAAAATTTCTAGAGGTCATCAGAGGTCAACCAGCCCTGCTAACATTTCAAAATTTTTAATAAAATAACGTCTTGATGCGTGCTTAATCATCCAGGTAAGTAAATCCCAAAAGGTTGATTTTGTTCATCTGGACATTTTCAGTTGGAGAAATGTTTCGTCACTCATCCAGGTGACTTCTTCAGTCTCAGCTGAATGTAATGAAAAAAAATGAAAAAAAAAAAGAATGAAAAAAATGACCCGGGCATTTTGACTAGAGACCGGAAGAATCATAAAGCCTTTGAATGAAAACAAACGCTGTTGTGACAGTGATGTACACTGTGTTGATGGTATATATGTATGAATCTATCAATTGTTTGTTGTAAGATTCAGATAATTATTTTTTAAAAGCGAGACATTTGAAATGAGAATAAGAAAGAAAAGTATTTCTTTGTGCCCCCTCTCCCTGTTAATGTCCTACCTGCCCCCCTGGCAAAACTTTGCTAGATCCGCACCTGCACAGTTACCAGCTGTCAGCTACTTAGAAAAGGATCCTGGTGTTATTTGTCTCTCAGAAACAGTTCATAACTTCAACTCATTCATGTCACCTAAAAGGTAAACCTGTTTCTCCATCACCTGTTCAGCTCTGATGATCCAGTAAGGACATCTCCTGGTTTCATCTTCATGTTTCCCTCTCACCACATATCCAAACCGACATCATGACCAGCAGCTTTACAGCTGTGGCTCCAGCAAACATCAGCTGATACTAGAAATTAATATTAAACACATTCTAACAACAGCTGATCAAGCTTAAACGTGCTGCTGTTGTTTAGCGCAACATCCGCTGGTTTCCTCTTTCTGGCAAGGTGGGCGATAAACAAACAAGAGAGAAAAGACGATCAGCTGATCACTGATCAGTTTCATGATTGAAGTAGAAACAGGAGAGGGAGGGGAGAGAATGAAAGAAGAAGAGGCAGCTGTGCAGCATAAACACAGAATAACTGCAGCTTTGTGTCTTTTACATTGTAGCTGAATTACGGGACAAACTCTGTTCCTTTTCACCTCAATAAGAAACTGTTAAGGTTCAAAATATTGGGGATGGAGACAAGAGAAAAAACCACAATAACAACACTGGTCCGGCCGGGTTGAGTCAAACGATGATTTAATGATCACACACGTGGGAGATGGACACTGATGCAGACAGCCTCAAAATCTCAAAATGGTGGAGCATTGCTCAAACTTTTATAACCTCTGGTGCCTCCACCTTATCATAAAAAGCCTAAACATTCACATGCTTTCTCTCACACAGCGCCTAAGCTACGACCTTGGCTCCCTGTTTTATCTGCTCCTGCTGAAATGGGGCAGAAAACTCCAGTATATTCTGTTCTCTTCTACTCAGACAAATTAGATTTCTTATAACTCAGCAGTATAATGCATCATAAAACAATATCATTCATTCACAACAAGTCAGCAATTTAATGTAATGCAAATCAGTTTAACTAATGCAATAGTTATCAGCTTCTTCTAATTCAGGAGAATAATGCAAACTAAAACTACATAATAATTCACAATCTTTAATTAGGGGTCTAAGATGGCATAAAATAATATCATAATTTTACAATTCCCCCTGATGAGGTCATTAGAATAATGACCTCACAAACACCCTGTAGCCCAGTGTGGCCGGGTTCATCTCCTCTCACTCCTGAGGTCCTTTGTCCCCCTGAGGGGCAAACCATATGTAAGATGACCTCTGTGTTTGCGCAAGTCAGGTGCAAGAAAAACTATTACTACAAGGATAGCAGGTCCAGATGACACTCCCCTGTTCTCCCACAGCTTTATTTGGTGTTCCCTTAAACCATTCAGACGTAGACTAGAACGTCTGTCCGAAGAGCTCTTAACCTTTATTTTATTGCTGCAGCTACCAGTGTCGTCCAGTTGGGTGATCCTCTGCTCTTCATTCTTCAACCTTAGGGGTTAGACAACCCTTCAGTCGTGACACAGATCAGGGGATTATTCTGCCCCGATTTCAAACAACGATCTGTGTATTCTCCAGAAAAGGAACAGGAAGGTGTCCCCTTTTTGCCCAAAAGCCTCTCGAACTTCGTTGGTCTGGTGTTCCCGGATTTCCGCCAACCCCTTCATGGTTATTGCTGTGTTTATGGGATCCATCCTTTTGTGGTGACTAGCTGGAGCCCAAACGCTATGACCCTTGGACTCAGTTGGTGTCTCGGCAGTCACTGTGTCTGACTCTGCTACGGAGGATCCTCGCATCTCTGTGACCTCGTCTGGTGTCTGTTCCTTTCTCTGTAAGAGACAGAAAACCAAAACACCTCTCTTCCTAACCCTAATAATCTAATGTTGTTATCTACTGACCTTCTAGTGATTCAGAATTGGTCTAAAACATTCAGAATGTCCCAGGGACTTATTCTAATCATATCTTATGTGTGTGTAAGCATGTTTGCATTTAGCCCTCTGCACTCAAGGCATTTCTTACACTTTATCAGTCCGGACAGTCACGCCGAACGAAGCTTCTGACCTACAAAAGGCCGAGTGCCAACTCGTTATAAGCACATTTGCAAGGTGTGTCTGAAAATTATTGAAACCACTCTTTTTAACAAAAGACAAAAAATTAACAAATCTTCTAAACGCTATTCAGTTCATTTCAATGAGTAATGATTAAACATGAAAGTGATAGTTTATGCTTTTTCACTGATTCTCTAAAAGGTCCGTCTTCTCGGACCGCTATTAGCTTAAGCTTTACCATTCCTAAATTATTAAAGACACAAATGAAGTTATAAAATGTTCAAATAATCCTGGTTTGATGTTAAAGCTCAACCTTCCCCCCCTTTTTTGACACATTCCAATGTGTCAAATCAACGGAGCTAGAACATTAAAAAAAAAAGTTAGGCAGCTACAAAGTTTCCCAGACTCTTAAGGTGATCCGCGTGTAACGTTCTGACTCAGGTATTTAATATTTTAATAAATCTCGTTTAATTAACTGCCACTATTTAAACTAACCTTAAAGACATAATTGAAGAAAAGATCACAAAGAATAACATGATATCAGTGTTTTGTAAGCGCGTGCGGCCTTCTATGCTCGAAGCCTTTCCCCTCAATAGATCAGTCAGACATTCGCGCTGACTGTAGCTTTTAACCCTTATTAACTTGAGCACAACTCTACAATGAGCAACAAGTTGCAATATGTATAAAAATGATCATGGTTACACCTGCAATAAAAATTATATCATTATCCTAACACCTGTAAATAGAAGATTCATCAGAGGTTATAACCATCACAGGAACACAGATGTTAGTATAAGGTCAAAAGCTTCAATAAATGATCATCGATGCAATGCTTGTTGCATGATTCTCATACAATAATAATGCTGACATTAAAATAACAGTATAACACCCCCTTTTGTCCCGTTTCACTTGACACCTAAACGTTTATAAATGCCTCTTTAATTCTTGATTTTATTTCCCCCTTTTCTCCCCTTACTGGCCACAGCAGGGGGATCTTAGTTTTGAATCAGCCATGAATCCAGCTCACCTGATTCATCAGTGAGCTCCACCATCACTGGCGTCTGACAGGGTGGTGCTGCATACTCTTCCTTTAATGTCACTATTTTTCAACCTGTTAATGAGAGTGTTTAAACCTGAAGTCGACTACGTCCACAACAAGTCAATACAGCTGTAAATGTGGCCAATTATCAATCTATTACCAATCAATAACAACAGATAACTTCTATTTTATGCATGCTTTTAATCAACCACTCACCCAGAGGATCTCCAATCCCAGGAAATGCCTTCTCCTCCTTTAATGAGTCTGTCCTCCTTCCATGCCCTGGTAACTGGTCCATCCAGAGCCATATGATCTCAAATATACATACGACAAGCCAAACCACACCTTGGTCACACCAACCCCCTTTCCACCCCCAAGATGTCCAATGCCATCCTAGTATGGACTGTCAAATGTGGCTTTAACGCTGACTGTTCTGACAATCCATTTTATAACGTTCCTGGTCAGATTTGCCAATCTCTGCACCAGAGTTTTAAACGTTTCGCCATTTTCATTAGGTTTTATCTTTTATTTAGTTTCGACTCCAGATTTTCAATTTTTTGCCAGTTGTAATTAGTTTTTACCAATTCTTTGCTAGTTTAGTCTAGTTTTTATTTTCTGAAAATCCTTAGTTTCAATTTAGTTTTATTTGTGTTTTGCAAAAGTTAAGTGTAACAAAATCTCAGTTGCATCATATCAGTCATGCTCTTCTAATTATCCTTGGGTGTTGAGACTAATAACTATTAACTCTTGCCGCACCGAGTGTTCCTAATTTTGGTTAAAGTTAATTGATAACCTTTTGAAGGCGATTGTTTCACACCTTTATTTAGATGTCCCAGTCCTGTTGTCTCGGGATACATCACGCTGCCTTATCTGGGGTTAGCTGTTTTCTTGGGATGCGAGTTAAGTGGGTGAGCTCTAAAAAGAGGGGGAGTGTGCTCCCCCTGATGAGGTCTTCTAGGTAAGCTAGGTTAACCTTCTTGTGTGAGCTTTTCAAGTGCACTTTTAAGGTTTGTGGGATTTTTTGTTTTATAAATGTCCCTCAAGACCCCCTGATGACCCAGTAATTCATTTTTGCGCACTGTAGTACACATTTAGTTTTTTGCTTGTAGCTCCCATACTCTACTTGCCACTCCTCTAAGTCCTGATGTTTCTTAGAGAGGACAACAGTACCTTTAAAATTATGTCACATGTGTGGGGGTGTGGCCTTGCCAATCGTTTTTCCCACCTTTTCAAAATGGCTGGCGTGCCCACAAGCACATTTTATGGAAGAAAGAAAGGTAAGCTTGATATTTACATTTAAAATGTTTTGTTAAACTCAGATTTTTATTTTATTCAAAAAATAAACATCTAGTAAATAATTTCAGGGGTCTTTAAGAATTAGGCTCATTTACTTTCACAGGGAACATGACTAATTTATTAATGTGTGCTCTACACATTGGGACTTTATATTTATATTTATTTCACTTTTTCCTAATACCCAACTTTTGACCAAGGTGGAGAGAATTCTTAACACAATTATTAAGGGAGATTCAAACATAGATTTTTCAAAATATGAGAGGGTCAGGACCCACTAAAAGCCACAGAGAAGATTATCGAGATGCAGTGGCAGATGTAATAGAGAAAGACACAGGGCCACCTGAAATCTGTCGTCCTATCTGGTGCAAAACCAACATGTAGTAGAATCTGGAATTTTGATTTTGAGTTAAAACTAAAATATGGGTAAAATGCAGAAATGTTTTCCAGTAAAGTAAAAAAATAAGTGTCGCAATTATAGTTGAATCCATAACACCTAATTGTTTCTACGAGATCACGTCGTTGCTGAAAGTTATCAGTGATCTCAATGTGTGAAAAGAACTCACAGTATCTGGGGTTTAAGCTCCTCTTAGCTGAGAAACCTGGGACAAACATGTGAACAAGACCTGAATAATACCAGTAATGAAGACTTCTCTCCAAAGATCAATAAAAGGAAGCCCCAATCTGATGAGAGTCTAGCAAAATATGGTTCACTCCACTTGCCTGAAATGGTTAGCAGTCCAAGGCATTTCAGTTGTAGACTGATTGGGTACAACAATGAAACAGATGTGAGATGAGGGAAGTGCCAAATGTTCCTTTGTGTCTCCAAATAAAATCAGTACTTCCTCAGATATCCTAAATAAATTGACTTTTGTGAAATAGAAAGTCCAGTGCCATCACTTATTCCTAAACCAATAGTTTACAGCTAGTGAAGTGTCAGTGACTTCTGGGTTGGTCCCTGATCTTCATCTTATGAGATTGTTATTTTAATAACACTTGATTCATTTAAAAGAAAAAAAAGAAAAAAGAAAAAAAAAGAAAAAAGAAAAAACGAAAATAATTTCTCCCTGTTTTTTCTTATTCTCTGGGTCTCAGGAGGACATTACGTCCCTCTCCACTACAAGACTCTTGTTATGTCTACAAAACAGTCATATTAAAATCATCCTCAATTCTATTCTGGCGCTGTCTCCCGACTTTTCCTGACCAGATTCTGCGGGTGAACGGAGCAGCAACCCAGACGACTCGACTAACGTACTACCTTAATTTCACTATAGCAGGGCACGCACACATCAATGCAACCAAACACATTTTGCTATAAATCTAGTTAATTTTAGTTAGTTTTGTGAACATTCAGTACAGTTTTAGTTAGTATTTCTTTTTTTGATTTTATTACCGTTAACGCAAATTCTTTCCACTTCTACTTTTCGTTATTTCATTTGTTGTCTTTAATAATAATAATCTCCTCTGCACCCTTGAATAAACACCATTAACATGATCAACCTTTTGCTGCTTGTTACTTCACCATCTTATTGAATCAACTACTTCATGCTTATGTGGTTTACGACATTATATTTATCTAAATCTCCACTTTGTGTCTAAATGTTTGAAGAATTTTTGAGGGTCAAATTTTGAGAATTTGACCATAGTGAAAGTTATGGCGTTATCACCCCCTTTGGGGATTACCTGTTTCCAGTTTTGATGATATTCCTCCCCGTTCTTTATTTTTGCAAGTACCCCTCTTCGGTGGCGAGAAACTGTTGGTGTGATCAAGCGGGTGCTGTAAAAACAAAAGCTCAGGACAGAACAGTCACCAGTCATGTACTTCATTCAAAATTAACAAATATCAAGCTTCATATTGATCCTCTGAGTGTAATGGTACATTTTAATTTGCACTTCTCAAAACTAAAAACAATATTTTCTTTATTTTACTCTTGTTCTTGTGCAGCACCACCCCTCAGCACATGCCCCTGTTATTTTATCTTACTTTTAAATTGTTGACTACTTCAAGAGAGCGCCCAAAAGACGGGGACCAGTGTTTATCATTACATATCTCCATTTTGAGTGTGGCTGTCTATCATTCCCCTCTTATTCATAGACCTCGGTGGAGGGTTTTTTGTTTGTTTGTTTTTTTTTTCTAAAATTAATTGACTCTCTATAGTGACCCACTATGGTTAATAATAACATGCTCAGTCATGAGTGGGATCAAACCTTTTCTTCACTTTAGCATTTAATATTCCCAACAATATAATGTAATACCTTAATTAAAACACAGCTACTAAAACACAATTTCCTTAATGCAAACATCAGTAACTCAAAATTAGCAACCAAAGGGTTCAGTCTGCAGTTCACACTGCTGTGAAGCTACAGCTCTTTAGTCTCTATCATTCTTCTGTTCTTGCAGACAAAACAAAGCAAAACAAAACATCCACCCTTCTTTTACAGGCTGGGTGAATTGTCTGTGGACATTCAATAATCCTAAAGTCAGCACCGTTTTTGTCTCAGTATCAAGTCAGTTAAACTTTTAGTCGTCAGTCCATGACTTTTAGTTGTCAGTCATATGCATACATCCACACACATTCATACCAAAAGTTGCTGATAATGGAGTCTCACGCGCAGCCTATTCGAGGCTCCATCACCAGCAAGATGACGTCATCATTTTAAAGGAAACAGCTCCTTGTTTGTTTTTCCTTCTTTGGACTGGATTGACTCGCTGCAATCCTTTTAGGCTTCAGGATCAGTGTCCCATATAAGTGAATTTTCTCCCAAGCTCATTATAATCATGGAGAAAAAATACTTTGCACTGTTTTCAATAAGAATATTTTATAGGGCTTTAAAGTTCAATCTCTCAGGCCTGGATTAAAGAGCTGATTTGTTAAATCAGGAACTCACAAAATACCAAAATATCACCACCGGTGGATCACACCTCTCAGATGTTCTTATCTCAGTGCACTGTAACAAAAGCAAAAACAAACGTAAACAATAAAACACTCATATAATAACAGATACTGGGGCCCATTGCAAACATGTCCAAAGTTCAAACCATCTTTCTCTCTCTTAGAGAAAGAGAACAATCCAAACCTCACTGATAGAATCAACCTAGTGTCAAACAAAACCCAAAGATCAACCAAAACTCCTTTTTGCACCAACAAAACATGTTGGATTTACTTGACTCAATAGTGGACACTAGTTACACACCAACTCTTTACCTTGACAAAAACATAAACAACTAAGTTGAATAAACACAACCTTTTCATAATCTCTTCGAAATAAAACTCACACCATTCATTCATCATTTTCGCTCTGTACCACTGCTCCTTGTTAGACTGTGTGAAGCACAGTAAACAATTCAGTGGAGGCTTTGAGCCATAAACAGACATCACGCACAGACATTGTTTTCATTATCAAAGTGCTTCAGACCATGTCCTCTAAATCTACACAAATGCCCTCTGCGTGGCATGAAATACATTTAAGCAATAAATAATCAATCAGTTCTTGCTGTTGTAACCAACTCCGTATTTGGATGTTTGTGTGCAGCATTTGTTAGTAAAGCATTCTTCATTGCATCAGCGTGTGTGTGTGTGGATCACTTCTCAGTTCATTGAATCAACATTTTAATTTGTGTGTGTGTGTGTGTCATTCCTCCCTCAATCAACGAGTGCATATGTTCATATGTATGTTTCTTTTCACTCTGAGTCGGTGCATGTAGATGTGTGTGTTTGTGTGGGTGTTTGTGTTCATCACTTTCCTGTTGTAGTGTTCTGGGTAAACCACGGCCTGAAGCGTGCCCTGGGTCCTGCCCTCCTCCTTTTCAGTCTGTTTGCATCCATTGGTGCTGCTGCTCAGAGTTCTGTCCATACTGGTTCTGGCCCCAATTGAGGCAGTCCTTTTCTCCAGTGTCCAGCATCTTCTCCTTTTTTCGCTCCTCCTTAACTTGACCCTTTTGCTTCGGTCTTCCTTCAGGGTTTTGATACGCAGCTCAATTGTCTGGATGTCCGTTTGTTGCTTGCAGAAGTGCGACTGCTGTCCGTTTGTTTGCAGGTGGAACGGCTGACATCCAGAAGGTGTATAGGAGAGTCTGCAGCTTCCACCTCCCCAGTGGAAGACCTCAATCTTTGTTCTGTTAGTTTTACACAGGCCTCAAGGCTCTCTGGGATCCCTTCTTGCACTCTCAAGCCCACGGCTGAGGTCGTAGTCGTGGTCCCATTCCACGGGAATGGAGTCCATGGTTGTTTGGGTGTCTCGGCCCGAGCGTTCAGTCCAGAGCTGGGCAGCCCAGGACGCTGAGCGATCGGAGGACGGCAGAGGCGACAGGAAGCCATCCCCCTAACGTTCGCTCCATAGCAGACCGGACAAATCACACTGCTCATCTAGCTCCAGGATGCTCCGGCCTGATTTCAAGTCCGGTGTCTTGGACTCCAAGCCTGATGGGTTCGATTTTCAGCTAGCTCCTCCTGGGCCATGCTCAGTTTCTGCTCTGATGCCTCGAGGTCTTATTGAGGGCAGAAACAGAGTCTTTTCCGTAGAAATCAGATTGAAGTCCATCGATGTTTTCCTTGCTTTGCTCCACGGCCTTTTGCGGCTCTGCTGTTCGGCTCTTCTCAGAAGTCAGCTCCTGGCCGAGCCCCGACACCTGTGCCTTCAGCTTATTTTCTCCTGGTGTTTTGTCCATTCTGAGGTGACCTCAGTTACTCCTCCTGTCCCTGGCACGCCCTTTTTGCTGCCCGATGGTCATTGTTGGTCCGTCACTGTCCTGCACAGTTTTAATGCAGAGTGGTTAAGGTCAGCATGGTTTTGCTCGGCCTCACTTTTCATCTGGGCTTGATGGGCGTCTCGTCACAGCTCTGTCAGCTGAAGCTGTCTTTTTCCATATGGCAAGAATGTAAAGAGTGTGTGAGAGGGGTGTGTCCAATCAGGCACAATGCTGGTGGCTTTGCGAGTGCCTCGTTTTCCAAATCCAGATGTTTCTTTGTCACGTACACAGCAACAGAGAGAACAGTCTATTGTTGGGATGGCTGAGGTCTTTCACGATCTTCCTGGCCTTGGTCCAGCACCGCCTGCTGTAGATTGAGTGCAGGTCAGGGTGCTCGGAGCGGATGGTGCGCTCAGCTGATTGCACAACCCTCTGTAGTGCTTGTCTGTCCGGCATGGTGCTGTTCCCGAACCAGACAGTGATACAGCTGCTCAGGATGCTCTCAATAGTTCCTTTATATAAGGTGGTCAGAATCGGTGGTGGGAGCCGGGCCTTTCTCAATCTTCTCAGAAAGAAAAGACGCTGACAGAAATCTCCCCGTGTAGTGAAACGGGCCTTGGATTACCGCTCTCCGTCTCTGCTGCATGAGATCATTTTCCTGCAGCACTGTTGACATTTTCAAGTTGTCGTTGCGGGTTCAGCTGCTTTAGCATTTAGTCAGGGTCACATCCAAGATGGTAGAGGAGAGAGCAAAGATGGTAGAGGGGAGAGCAGGAGTCCAGGGTCAGCCTCGGCTTTTCCGGGCCGACAAAGCAGCCTGTAATCAAGCATAAAAAGAAAAAACAAAACAAAACAAAAACAAAAACAAACGAACAGGAAAATCATGTTGTATTGGCTGTGTTACTCAGAGAGGGGAAAAACAACGGGACCAGGCCCTGTGTCAGCCTTCTCTCCCCCTTTTTTTGTTTTTTCTCACCATATAATCCTCTCATAACCCACCAAGCTGACAGGACAACACAGGTACATGTTAAAATTCTTAAGATCATGTTTAAAGCACAAAAATGGAATTTTCTTTCATTCAGTAATCACTTGTATTAATCAATCAGAAGAAAACATGTCACAATTTGACTTTTATTAACCACTAAATTTGTCGTGTTATCACTGGTTGTGATTTTTTTTTTTTTTTGAAGTTAAGTTGTTGTCCTGCAACCCAGAGGGTTTATTTGTTAGTAGTGGATAAACTTTATTGTGTAACGGCGGGTGTATGTTAAGTTTCACTGCTTTAAACTTGCTGGAAAATCTTCACGTGTTCATGGGTGTAAGCTGTTTCTTCATTGCGTGTATGTGCGTTTGTACATGGGCTAATTTAACGTTTTTTCTCAAACGAGGCATTTCTCTAGCACGTGCCTCTCTCTCACATTTCTCTGCTTGTGTGTGTTTTTGTTTCACCTTCTTGTTGTGATGCTCCAGGCGCCTTCCCAACCTCCACAAGTCTGTTGGCCGCAATTTTATGTGTAAAACTTCTCTTAATTTCTCCTTTAATTCTCTGCTAGCTGCTGTCTTTTCCACAGCTGCTGATTCTTGCTGATTTTGTGTCCATTACTATAATTTTGCTTCGGCCGCCGTGCTTGTGGGGGCAGTTGGTCCAGCCCCATAGCCACCTGTATCAACACACTGAGAGATTTATTTAATATCATTTTCATCACTGTTAAATAGACTAGCAGGCAAGACGCCCACCTTTGCACTGCAGACTACATGCCAGTCTCCCAACACACTCCTCTCTGAGTTTCCGCTTTAAACTCCAACATCATTCACACCCTAGTCATTCAACACCTTATTTGTAGTATCATAATCAGCAAAATCAGCGTTTTACTTACAGGCATGTATCATTGTTTACAAATCAAAATTATAAAACTCAAAAACACGCTAAACAGGAAGCAAAGTCCTCTGTGCGCGTCACAGCTCATTTGCATGTTCACACACCGTCTAAAAATAGCTCGCAGTGCTGCAGCTGCACGTCACACAGAGTCTCACACAAAGCTCAGACAAAACTCTTTTATTTTATATTACAAAGACGTCTTATATTTACAATCTGTCATGGTCCTGGGCCATGTTGGCCCAGTGTTCTTAGTTTCCTTGTATGTTTGTATTTTATTCCATGCTTCCCCTGCCCATTATGTCTAAGTTCTCCCCGTGCTCTCTCTTCCCCCTGTGTGCCCTCTATGTATTTATGAGCCCTCGTCCCCTTTCGTGTTTATTCCATGTCTCCCCTGCCTGTTACGTTGGTGTTCTACTCGTGCTCTCTCTCCTCCTGTACTTCCTGTTTCACCTCTCCCGTCAGTGTTCAGTTCACCCCGCCCTGTCTCGTTATGATTATCAGTGTCACCTGTGTTCCCCGTGTGTTCCCACTCCCCTTGTTAACCCTCTGTGTATTTCTGTCTGCGTCTCCCTCTGTTCAGCGTGACGTCGTCCCTCATGCCGTGTGTGGATCTCCCTGTGTCTCTCTAGTTTGTGGTTTCCCAGTTTAGTTTAGTTTGTATATTTGTTCTGCCAGCGAATAAAGCTGAGTTTTGAGTTCATTCCCTCGTGCCTGTGAGTCCTGCGTTTTGGGTCCTACTCCTGCCTGCCGCACGGCGATTCGTGACAGTACGACGTCACCAGATATGGACCCAGCAGCACTCAACCCACCAGAAGAACTGCGTCTGGACATAATCTACTCCGTGGAAAGACTCCTGCATCTGTGGCTCGAACATGAGGGGAAGGAATTTCGCCGTGCTGTGGAAACCAAACTACAGCGCTTGTTCTCTGGTCTTCCCTGGCTACTCAGTGCGCTCCACCCACTCGAACAGGATTTAATCCGCAACGAGCTCCACCTTCATCCCCCAGTTGCTACTACCCACCTGCCTGAAGGGCCGGATGTGGAGCCGCTCGGCCCGTCAGAGCCATCATCAAAAAAGAAACGGCATTCACGCCGCCGACGCGCCACCCCACAGCCGGACATTCGGCCTTCTAATTCACCTTCTGTGCTGCCAGAAGCTCCGTCGGCTCCCTCGCTGCTACTTCCAGCTCAGTTAGCTCCCTCGCCGCCACCCGCAGCTCAGTTAGCTCCCTCGCCGCCACCCGCGGCTCAGTTAGCTCCCTCGCCGCCACCCGCGGCTCAGTTAGCTCCCTCGCCGCCACCCGCGGCTCAGTCTCCTGTGTCCCCGCTAGCTCAGCCATTAACTCCACCACAAGCTCCATTTTCACCTCTACCATCGCTTCAGTCATCAGTTCGGTCTGCCACTCAGTCGCCCTTAGCTCCATCATCCACACTACCACCTGTTTCTCTTCCACCACAACCGTCACTACACCCAGCCACTCAGGCTGCTACTCAGTCAGTCATTCAACCCATAGCCCTGCCGTTAATATGCTCTGTAGCTGAGCCACTAGCCGCCCGACCCGCAGCCACTTCAGCCACTCCTCCACCCGTCACACCTCCACTACAACCATCACTGCAGTCTCTAGCGCAGTCACCTGCAGCTCTGCTTTCCCCAGTGCAGTCTCCAGTGTCCCCAGTGCAGTCTCCAGTGTCCCCAGTGCAGTCTCCAGTGTCCCCAGTGCAGTCTCCAGTGTCCCCAGTGCAGTCTCCAGCAGCCCTGCTGTCCCCAGTGCAGCATCCCTTAGCACAGTCATCCACTCAATCACCAGCTCCACTTTCCCCTCAACTATCACTACCACCTCTAGCTCAGTCTCCTGTGCACTCACCTCTGGTTCATTCTCCTGTGAAGTCATCAACTCCCCTGCCTTCTCCACTCTCACCACCTCCGTTACAACAGACATCAGTTCAGTCCCCTGTGCCAGTGCAGACGCCCTCAGTTCAGTCTCCCGTGCAGTTATCTACTTCACCACCGTCAGTAGCTCAGCTCCCACTCTCACCCGTGTCTCCAGCAGCTCAGCTCCCGCTCTCACCCGTGTCTCCAGTAACTCAGTTAGCTGCCCAGCAGCCACTCTCCGCTCAGTCTCCTGTGTCGCCAGTTTTGCTCATTCACTCCATGCAGAGAGGTAACTGGATTTCTACTCAGGGTACTTTCCATGGTTTAGCCGCCGTTGGCACAGTTTGCCACTCCAGGGCTTCCCCAGAGGCTAGGTCTCGGTCACCAGCTGATTCTGGACCCCTGAAGTTTAAGCAGCCCCCTAAGAACTGCACCATGTTCGCATTGCCTGGGCAGAGTCAGTGCTCAGTGCAGCGCCAGTTGTCCTCATGTCGGCCGAAGGACTTCATGCCTGTTGGCGTTGTTTTGGCCTCCGCTGGGGGGTCCGAGGGGCCCGTTCAGCCTCCCGTCTCCGCTGGAGGGTCCGAGGGGCCCGTTCAGCCTCCTGTCTCCGCTGGAGGGTCCGAGGGGCCCGTTCAGCCTCCTGTCTCCGCTGGAGGGTCCGAGGGGCCCGTTCAGCCTCCTGTCTCCGCTGGAGGGTCCGAGGGGCCCGTTCAGCCTCACGTCTCCGCTGGAGGGTCTGAGGGGCCCGTTCAGCCTCCTGTCTCCGCTGGAGGGTCCGAGGGGCCCGTTCAGCCTCCTGTCTCCGCTGGAGGGTCCGAGGGGCCCGTTCAGCCTCCTGTCTCCGCTGGAGGGTCCGAGGGGCCCGTTCAGCCTCACGTCTCCGCTGGAGGGTCCGAGGGGCCCGTTCAGCCTCACGCCGCATCGGCTGGAGGGCCCGAGGAGCCTGTCCAGCCGCCATCTGCGACCGCCTCGTCGTCGCCTGGTCCAGCCGCATCCGAGTCTTCGTCCTCGTCTGGTCCGGCCTCCGAGTCTTCGTCCTCGTCTGGTCCGGCCTCCGAGTCTTCGTCCTCGTCTGGTCCGGCCTCCGAGTCTTCGTCCGCTGCAGCCTCCTCAGAGTCTTCGTCTGCTGCAGCCTCAGCCTGTGCTTCGCCTGGTCCCGTCTCGACTGGTCCTGTGCCCACCGGGCCTCGGCCAGTACGCCTGACACTGGAGAGCCGCTGCCTTCCGCGCGGCCGGCCCCCTGAACTGCACCGTCATCGCCTGAGTGGCCGCCGTCGCCTTCCGCACGGCCGGCCCCCGGACCGCCTTCGCCTGGGTGGCCGCCGTCGCCTTCTGCACGGTCGGCCCCCGGACCAGCGCTGTCATCGTCGCCGCCGCCTCCCGCGCGGTCGGCCTCCTGAACTGCTCCGTCGTCTCCTTCACCGCCGCCGTTGCCTTGCGCACGGCCGGCCTCCTGAACTGTTTCCGCGTCGCCGCCGTTGCCTTGCGCACGGCCGGCCTCCTGAACTGTTTCCGCGTCGCCGCCGTTGCCTTGCGCACGGTCGGCCCCCTGAACTGCTCTGTGTTTGGGTTATTTTCTTGGGCTCCGGTGTTTGCTGTGCTCTTTTGTTTTCTGTTCCGGGCCCTCCGTCCTGGGCCCCCGCCGCCCGCCCTGGGTTGTTTTCTGTTTGGTTTTGTTTTTCTGTGTTTGGGCTGTCTGGAGCCAGCCCTTGAGGGGGGGGTACTGTCATGGTCCTGGGCCATGTTGGCCCAGTGTTCTTAGTTTCCTTGTATGTTTGTATTTTATTCCATGCTTCCCCTGCCCATTATGTCTAAGTTCTCCCCGTGCTCTCTCTTCCCCCTGTGTGCCCTCTATGTATTTATGAGCCCTCGTCCCCTTTCGTGTTTATTCCATGTCTCCCCTGCCTGTTACGTTGGTGTTCTACTCGTGCTCTCTCTCCTCCTGTACTTCCTGTTTCACCTCTCCCGTCAGTGTTCAGTTCACCCCGCCCTGTCTCGTTATGATTATCAGTGTCACCTGTGTTCCCCGTGTGTTCCCACTCCCCTCGTTAACCCTCTGTGTATTTCTGTCTGCGTCTCCCTCTGTTCAGCGTGACGTCGTCCCTCATGCCGTGTGTGGATCTCCCTGTGTCTCTCTAGTTTGTGGTTTCCCAGTTTAGTTTAGTTTGTATATTTGTTCTGCCAGCGAATAAAGCTGAGTTTTGAGTTCATTCCCTCGTGCCTGTGAGTCCTGCGTTTTGGGTCCTACTCCTGCCTGCCACACGGCGATTCGTGACACAATCACTGACAGGCCTGACAGATTCAGCACCTAACAAATTTCGACAAATTTAAAATAACGGGTCTCACCGAAGAAAGTCCAACTTTTTTGTAGTCAATCAAACAGTATCTGTTACTTCTGGGAACAGTTTCTGACCTAACTTCTAAATCCCTAACTCAATTTAACTTTGTCCAAACAAGCACATGACACCGTTTTAAACGGTGAGGAGACTCTAACTCCTAGCTTATTTCGGGATGCCCTGTACCCCACAGTTAAAGCCAAACTGAACTACCCCTGTTCGCCGACAGGTCAAGACCGCGCGTCCACGGCCAGGAGGGGGCGTAACCCCCGGGCTATGTGCTTCTTAGCAGACTTCTGGGCTGCCGTCCTATAATAATTTTCACCTAACCGATTTTGAGAAATTTTACCATAACGGGTCTCACCGAAGAAAGATAACTTTTTTACGACCAATTAAACAGTCTCTGTTACTTCTGGGAACAGTTTCTGACCTAATTTGTAAAACTATTAACCAGTCTCTGTTACTTCTGGGAACAGTTTCTGTCCTAATTTCCCTACCAAACTACCTGAGCCTTCAGCTCAATATCCAGGGACTCAAACCCAACATTCTCTGTTACTTCTGGGAACAGTTTCATATTTCTTCAACTTCATTAAATACTCTTAAACAACTTTAACTGCATAACACACGGTGATTCTCATCAAAATCAAAACAGACACTCTACCAGTAATTTCAGTGAGTAGACTTTAATTTAGTCATATCCAATTTGGCACATTTTGGAAATAATTCAACAGGTAGTGCCTTACCTTTAGATAAGCCGGCTTTTGTCCACTCACATCAGACCACTGGCTCGTGCCTGTCCGTTCGACAACCTCGGACCGTCCAAACTTTTAAATTCCACCCCAATACCACAGGACGAGCCCCCAAAATGTTAAGGTTCAAAATATTTGGGATGGAGACAAGAGAAAAAACCACAATAACAACACTGGTCCGGCCGGGTTGAGTCAAACGATGATTTAATGATCACACACGTGGGAGATGGACACTGATGCAGACAGCCTCAAAATCTCAAAATGGTGGAGCATTGCTCAAACTTTTATAACCTCTGGTGCCTCCACCTTATCATAAAAAGCCTAAACATTCACATGCTCTCTCTCACACAGCGCCTAAGCTACGACCGTGGCTCCCTGTTTTATCTGCTCCTGCTGAAATGGGGCAGAAAACTCCAGTATATTCTGTTCTCTTCTACTCAGACAAATTAGATTTCTTATAACTCAGCAGTATAATGCATCATAAAACAATATCATTCATTCACAACAAGTCAGCAATTTAATGTAATGCAAATCAGTTTAACTAATGCAATAGTTATCAGCTTCTTCTAATTCAGGAGAATAATGCCAACTAAAACTACATAATAATTCACAATCTTTAATTAGGGGTCTAACATGGCATAAAATAATATCATAATTTTACAAAACGCGTAATATTTTCTCTGAATACCAGACGTGACGGTTGACAACTCTAATAACTTATGAATAAAATAAAGTTCAACATCAGTAACATAGCACCCACCCAGCTGTATAGAAACTCCGTCATGCTAGCTAGCACGCAGTACGGAAAAAGTCAGTATAACGAAAATAAACTCCACCTAAACTTGGTTTATATCTGACCCAGAGAGACTGCAGGTCATAACTTCTTACCTGAAGTTCAGTTCACACTTGGACCGGCGGCCGCCTCGGGTCTCTTTTCCTTTGCGTCCCCTTTCCTTCATCCACCTGCTGGCCTCCACCACTTGCTAATGTTACTGAATCTGTGGAAGCTCCGCGATAGCCACCACACGAAGTAACGAGTAACGACCCTATCTAAATCCCAGTAACGACTAACGCGTTCCTGATTTTGGCATAATAACTAATTACCGTGCTCGTTACCACAATAATAACATAGTTACTGTAACGCGTTACTTAATAACGCGTTAGTCCCAACACTGGTTGTTACTGACCTTGGTTTTAAGTTGGACAGTGATTTTAAATTGGACAACCAAATCAGAGCAGTGGTGAAGTCCAGTTTTTATCATTTAAGGCGACTGGCAAGAGTAAAATATTTTCTTTCGAGGCAGCACCTTGAAACAGTGATCCATGCTTTTATTTCTTCCCGCCTGGACTACTGTAACTCACTTTATGTGGGGGTCAGTCAGTCGTTGCTCTCACATCTGCAGCTGGTTCAAAATGCGGCTGCACGACTCCTAACAGGAACTCGAAAAAGAGAGCATATAACCCCCGTGCTGGCCTCTGCACTGGCTGCCTGTGTCTTTTAGAGTTAATTTTAAAATTCTTATGTTTGTTTTTAAATGCCTTCACAGTCTTGCCCCGCCTTACCTCTCTGAGCTTCTTCATCCCCATACACCCTGTCGGTCTCTCAGGTCAGCTGACCAGCTGCTCCTGGAGGTACCGAGATCCAGGAGGAAGCTCAGAGGGGGCGGGGCCTTCTCTATTGTGGCTCCAAAATTATGGAATAATTTGCCCATGCATGTTAGAGAGGCCCCTTCACTGTCCACTCTGTCTTAAAACCCACTTTTATTCCTTGGCTTTTAACCTCAGTGAGACTTAGTTTCTCTTTTAATTGAAGTAGTTATTTAATTAATGATTTCACTCTTCTTTTATTTGTTTTTTATTTATATCTCATGTAATTTTATTTTACAGTTCCAATGTACAGCACTTTGTGTCAGCTGTGGTTGTTTTAAAGTGCTTTATAAATAAAGTTGATGATGATGATGATGAACAGTCTGTTCACTGCTTTCTTCCTGTCAGTCTTCATCTTTCTGCTGCGTCTCCTCTTCACACTGACCACTTTCTATCTAACAGTGAGCTCCCAGTGAAGCAGCAGCATTCAGCCTGTTAGAGTCAACACAAATGTCTCCATCCAAGCTCATGTTGTGCTTTGTTGTCCTCTCAGTCCCCCAGGTGGAGGTGGAGTCAGGGGTGGAGTTTGTCCAGCTGCCCTGCCACACCACACTTCACCTGCCCGAAGATGCCAAAGTGGAGTGGATGGACAATTACACAGATGTTGAGATCAACTGCAGGAAGGTCCACGTGTATGAGAATGGCTCTGACCAGCCTGAAGAACAGCACCAGGTTTACAGAGACCGAACGAAGATGAATGAAGACCTGCTGAAAACTGGAGACCTCAGTCTGACCCTGAAACACCCCACAGATGGAGACAACAGGACCTACACCTGCACCGTCTACAGCAGGGAGGGAAACATCCTGCGGAAGAGACAAGTGGAGCTGAAAGTCGGAGATCAGTGCTGTAGATACAGGGCAAAGTTTAGAGTTATTTGCAGCTCCACTCTTGTTTTTGCTCTAATAATTATTTCTCTCCATGAGCTGTTTCTCTGCCTGAAGGAGGCGCCACTCCATCGCTTCATTTAGTGCAGAACAAGAGTCACATGATGCTGCTCTGAACACCAATCACACTTTGTACAGCTCATGTTGTGTTTGTTGTCCTCTCAGTGTGTCAGGTGGAGGTGGAGGAGGGGGCGGAGTCTGTCCAGCTGCCCTTCAAAACCACAAAAAACCTGCCTGAAGATGCTGAAGTGGAGTGGAGAGACAGTTCAAACAAGAAGGTCCACGTATATGAATACGGCTCTGACCGTCCAACAAAACAGAACCCGTTTTACAGAAGCCGAACAAAGAGGAATGAAGACCTGCTGAAAACTGGAGACCTCAGTCTGACCCTGAAACACCCCACAGATGGTGACAACCACACCTACACCTGCACCGTCTACAGCAGGGAGGGAAACATCCTGCTGAAGAAACAAGTGAAGCTGAAAGTCAGAGGTCAGTGGTGTAGACACGGGTCAAATGTCAGAGGTCATGTAGGAGTTTATTCTCTAAAAGCTTTTAGTTTGAATCTATTTTCTATAATCTAGTTTATTTAAAGTATTTAAAGGATATAAATTCTTTGATGTTTTAATGAATAATCCAAAAATGCCAGGCGGTGCAACTGTGTTTTTAAATGAACAGACTAAGAAAACCATTACAAATGTAGTTGAAATGATCCTAACTTCAAAATAAAATCCTCTGGCATGATTTGAGTTTGGATCAAATCAATAGTTTTGTTAGTTTAGTCCAAATCAATGTAAATGTATAAATATCAATAGTTTTAAAGCTGCTGAGATCATTCAAACACTTTGATCCAGTCATTTGGATGTTGTCACATGTCAGGGTTGAGCAGCCATAAATATCAGGCTTTTATTGTGAAAATGCTGCGTGTGATGATCCAGAGGAGCCCATGGGGTGTTTGTGGCTGGATGCAAAGGTTTGTAGCTCTCCTTGTAAAGAGAAACAACTTGAAGCTACAGAGGAGCGTCTGCAGAAGAAGACAGGGAAAGAGGAAGAAGCTGAGGCCGCTTGAGAAAAGACTTAGCCCAGGTGACAGTTGGGCTGTGTGGATCTGCAGTCATCAGTGCAGAGCAGAGCTTCCTAAAGTGTGGGGCCCACCCCCTAGGGGGGGCGAAGAGCCATTGCGGGGGGGATGCAGTGTGAAAAGGAAAAAAAAGAACGCTTGGACACTGCTAGCATAATCAGAATCAGAATCAGAAAGGTGTTCATTGCCAAATGTTGAGCAGGTTTACAACATTAGGAAATTGCTGCGGTGCTTCAGTGCAAACATAGTGTCATAAATAGCACTTAAATAGACATGAAAAAATAAAAGTAGGGATAAGAATTAAAAGTGCTACGTAGAAAGATATGTGCATGAGTGCAGGTGGTGATCAGTGCCAAACATGGAATGATGCAGTGACACAGCGTAGGGTCATGTGTTAGTGGTGGGAACAGTCATGTGGTTATTGTTCATGTGTCCGACAGCAGAGGGGAAGAAACTGTTCTTATGGCGAGAGGTTCTGGTGCGAATGGACCGGAGCCTCCTGCCTGAGGGGAGCAGGTCAAACAGACTGTGTCCAGGGTGAGAAGGGTCAGCTGAGATCCGAGCTGCACGCCACAGTGTCCTGGAGGTGTACAGGTCCTGCAGAGATGGGAGTCTGCAGCCAATCACCTTCTCAGCAGAGCGCACAACACGCTGCAGTCTCTGTTTGTCCCTGATAGTGGCTCCAGCGTACCACACGGTGATGGAGGAGGTGAGGATGGACTCGATGATTGCAGTGTAGAACTGCATCATCGTCCGTGTTGGCAGGTTGAATTTCTTCAGCTGCCTCAGGAAGTACATCCTCTGCTGGGCTTTCTTGATGACGGAGGTGATGGTGGGCTCCCACTTCAGGTCCTGGGTGATGGTGGTACCCAGGAAGCAGAACGAGTCCACAGAGGTGATGGGGGTGTCAGTCAGGATGATGGGGGGGAGTGGGGCTGTGTGCTTCCTGAAGTCCACAATAATCTCCACTGTCTTCTGGGCATTCAGCACCAGGTTGTTGTGGCTGCACCAGGACACCAGACGTTCAACCTCCCTCCTGTAGGCAGACTCATCCCCATCCGAGATGAGTCCAATAACGGTGGTGTCATCTGCGAACTTGATTAGCTTGACAGACTGGTGGGTGGAGGTGCAGCAGTTGGTGTACAGGGAGAAGAGCAGAGGAGAAAGAACACAGCCCTGAGGGGAGCCGGTGCTGATGGTCCGGGAGTCCGAGACATTCTTTCCCAGCCTCACATGCTGCTTCCTGTCCGTCAGGAAGTCAGTGATCCACCGGCAGATGGGATCAGGCACATTCATCTGGGAAAGCTTGCCTCAGAGATGGTCTGGAAGGATGGTGTTGAAGGCAGAGCTGAAGTCCACAAACAGGATCCTGGCGTAGGTTCCTGGGGAGTCCAGATGCTGCAGGATGAAGTGTAGGGCCATGTTGATGGCGTCGTCTACAGACCTGTTGGCTCTATATGCAAACTGCAGGGGGTCCAGGAGGGGGGCCGTGAGGGTCTTGAGATGGGAGAGAACCAGGCGCTCAAATGACTTCATGACCACAGATGTCAGAGCCACGGGTCTGTAGTCATTTAGTCCAGTGATCCTAGGTTTCTTGGGGACAGGGATTATGGTAGAGGACTTGAAGCAGGCAGGCACATGACATGCCTGCAGTGAGGAGTTGAAAATGCCAGAAAACACTGGGGCCAGCTCGTTTGCACAGTGTCTGAGGGTGGCAGGAGACACGCCGTCTGGGCCGGGAGCTTTCCGAGCATTCAGACTCTTAAACTGCTTCCTCACATCTGCTTCATGAATATGAAGAGTTGTGGTGGGAGGAGGTGGTGTGGAATCCTCTTTTGTGTGGGGTGAGGAGGGGGTGTTGTAGGTGAAGTGTTTGAAGGTGGTGATGGCTCTATGGAGGGGGGAGAGGTGGGGGAATGAGTGTCCAAAGTGCCTCTATTGTTGGGGCCGTTGGAGGTGTGAAGGCTGCCTGATGGCTCGTCAAAACGGCAGTATGAATGAACAGGTTTTTGACGGGGTGCCCACACAAACGCAAAGCAGGAGATGAAGCATCGCTGAATGTGTTTCCAAACCAACTTCCTTCCAAGCCAAACACTAGAAAATATGATGAAGCATATCTTCCCTTTGGCTTCACCTGCACAAGTGCCGAGGTAGGTCTCCCTGCAGAATTGGTTTTCCCTGCGTCAGGAGCACACGCTGGGCTCTCCAAATAACGGACAAACAGGATCCCACATTCTTGATTTTTAGTTCACAAACACTTGTTGTAATGACTAACTACTCCTGACATTTTGAAGATGTTTGCTCTTTATACAGTTAAGTTACAGTGGTATACAAATAATATCAGGCTGATCCTGCCATGATTTGTTCCTCCGGTTTAAATCACGGAATAAAAGTTCAGTTCAATTTTATTTATATAGCGCCAAATCACAACAAAAGTCGCCTCAAGGCGCTTTATATTGTACAGTAGATACAGAAGAAAAACCCAACAATCATATGACCCCCTATGAGCAAGCACTTTGGCGACAGTGGGAAGGAAAAACTCTTTAACAGACTTCTCCGGTTTCTTCTTAACACTTGTCCATTCTCTGTCTGAACAGCAAACGATCTGGGCCCTACTTCGCTGAGAACTGTTGCTTTTTTGTCCCAGAAATCTGGACCTGCAATCCTCACAACATCTCTTTCCTGAAGCGGTTCCAGACGCCTTGCAGTTTTGTCGTAGTTCCTTTTCTGTCTGTGCTTGAGTTTCATTCTTTTGTCGGTCAGCTTGTTGTCATGTGCATTGTCATTTTCCTTGGAAATGTGTGGAAGTGTGGTGCGGAGCTTGTGATGCATGAGTAGCTCAGCAGGTGATGCCCCACACTCCAGTGATGAAGCTCTGTAGCTTAGCAGAGCCAGGTAAGGGTCGGTCTTACTGTCTCTTGCTTTTTTTAACAATCTCTTTACTATTTGGACTCCTTTTTCTGCCTGTCCATTCGCTTGGGGATATAAGGGACTAGAGGTGATATGTTGAAATCCATATTGTTTTGCAAAGTCACTAAATTCCCTACAGTCATATTGTGGACCATTGTCGCTGATGACACACTGTGGAATTCCATGTCTGGCAAAAAAACCCTTCATGTGTGTGATGACTGACTGTGCTGATGTACTGGAAAGCTGTGCCACTTCTGGATAATTAGAATAGTAGTCAATCACCAAAACATAGTCCTTGCCATCCAGATGAAATAAATCCGTGCCTACCTTTTGCCATGGTGCAGTGGGTAGATCTGCTGCCAGCATTGGCTCTTTTGTTTGTTTGTAGTGATGTTTGAGACATGTTTCACATTTCTGTATCATCTCCTCAATATCCCTGTTGATGCCTGGCCAGTAAACTGCTTCTCTCGCTCTCCTTTTACATTTCTCCACTCCAAGATGTCCTTCATGGATATGCTGAAGCATGTCCTTCCGCATGGATTGAGGAATGACAATCTGGTTTTGTCTCAGCACCAGCCCATTAGCCATGCATGAATCAGCTCGCACAGAGTAGAACCCTGGACAGACTCCTTTTGACCACCCATTCTCTATGAGGTGGGATACTTTCTGCAGCACTGGATCTTTTGTCGTCTCCTGCACAATTTGCTGCAACATGACATCTGATGCTGGGAGTGAGGCAATTACCATGTTTACATGTGTTTCAGCCTCCTCGGCTGTAGTGCTGACTAACCTGTCACCACTTGGTGCTGGCGCTCGGGATAAAGCATCCGCGAGTACGATATATTTCCCAGGCGTGTAGATCAGCTCAAAATCATAGCGCTGCAACACCATCATCATGCGCTGAATTCTGGGTGACATGTCGTTGAGGTTCTTTTTTCTGATCGAGATGAGAGGTTTGTGATCAGTCTCTGCTGTAAAGGTCGGTAATCCATATACATAGCTGTGTAATTTTCCACACCCAAACACTAAGCCCAAAGTCTCTTTTTCAATTTGAGCATAGCGTTGTTCAGTTTCTGTCATAGATCTGGACGCATATGCTACAGGTTGCCACTTGTCTTTGTTCCTTTGGAGCAGAACTGCTCCCAAGCCATCTTTTGAGGCATCTGTTGAAATTTTTGTTGGCTTTGATGGATCAAAGAATGTCAAGACCGGCTCTGTAGTTACAGTTTCCTTCAATTTTTTCCATTCTTTCTCATGCCGGGCCGTCCACTCGAACACTGTGTTGTGCTGTAGCAGCTCCCTTAGGCATGCTGTCTTGGAGGTAAGATTAGAAATGAACTTACCCAGAAAGTTGATCATCCCCATTGCTCGCAAGACACCTTTTTTGTCAGTGGGTGCTGGCATATCCAATATGGCTTGTACCTTTGACTGATCAGGTTCCACGCCTTCACTTGTAACCTTATCTCCCAGGAAGGTCATCTCTGAAACACCAAAGAGGCACTTGTCTCTATTCAGTTTAAGTCCATTCTTGTTAACTCTCCACAAAAGTTTCTCCAGCCTTTCATCATGTTGTTGCCTTATATTTCCCCAGACTACGAGGTCATCTATGTAGACTCTGGTGCCTTCCAGCCCTTCGATCAGGGACTCCATTGCCCTGTGGAAGATCTCTGGTGCTGATTTAATTCCAAATGGGAGCCTCAAGAAACAGTAACGCCCAAATGGCGTGTTAAAGGTAGTGTACCTGCTGCTTTCTGGGTCTAGCCTCAGCTGCCAAAATCCATGTGATGCATCCAGTTTGCTAAAAAACTTAGCTCCTGCCATTTCACTCATTATTTCCTCTCTCTTAGGGATCTGATAATGCTCTCTTTTAATGTTTTCATTTAGATCTTTGGGATTAAGGCAGACTCTTAAGGCACCTGTATTCTTTTTCTTGACACAAGTGATAGAGTTCACCCAGTCTGTGGGCTCTTCCACTCGTTCAATGACACCCATTTGAGTCATTCTTTCAAGCTGTTTTTTCAAACTTGTCCGTAATGGAGCAGGCACTCTCCTTGGGGCATGCACCACAGGCACGGCATCATCCTTGAGCTGGATTTTGTAGGTGTAAGGCAATGTTCCATGTCCTTTGAAGACTGAAGGAAATTTACTGATAATGTCTGAACTTCCTTCATGCCCTTGGTGTTCCTGTCTTTTGCCTTGTTTGGCTTCTTTCATGGTGTCAGTATTAATCTGATAGATCCTCTTTACTAGTCCCAAATCCTCAGATGTTTTATCTCCTAAAAGTGACTCATGTCCATCAGGCACGATGGTGAACAAAATGTTATGCTGTTTGCCTTTTGCTGTCACTTTAAGTCTGCATCCTCCTTTTGTTTGTATTGGCTGGTTATTGTAGGCCCTCAGCGGCGTGACTTTCTCTGTAAATCTTCTAGGCTTCTCAGTCAGTGCCTTGAAATCCTTCTCGTTGATCAAGTTAGCTTTGGCCCCTGTGTCAATTTTAAATGTTACCAATGTCCCATTGACTAACAGTGGAGCAGTCCATTTATCATCTGTGACTGAACTAACACTTTGGCCAGTGTTATGTCTTGAAGACTGTGCATTGACATCTTCTTCATGTGACACCATCTTAATGAAAAATGTTTCACTTAGATCATCACTGTCATCTGTGTCTTCCTGCACAGTGTGTACTTTTTGTCCCTTGTTTTTGGAGAGACACATTTTTGCATAATGGTTTTGTCCTTTACATTTTGCACATTTTTTTTTTCCATATGCGGGACATTGTTTTGGTCTGTGTTTCTCTCCACATCTCTTGCAAGTGAACATTTCATTGTCACACGTTTTGTTTTTGTTGTCGTTGTTTTTGAATTTACTCCATGGCTTTCTTTTAATCGACACTGCGTTCACTGCCTCATTTTCTTGTTGCGCTGCTCCTTGAACAGGCTCTCTAAACGTCAGTACATGTTGTCGTGCTAGCTCACTGGCTTGACTTATCTTTATAGCACTTTCCAGCGTTAATTCTGTTTCTCTCAACAGTTTCTCTCGGAGCTTCTTCTCATTAGTTCCAAACACTATTTGATCTCGTATCATAGAGTCTCTGAGATCACCAAAATTGCAGGACTGAGCTTTGATCTTGAGGTCTGTGAGAAAAGTATCAAATGACTCACCCTGATGCTGTAAGCGTGAGCGAAAGACGTATCTTTCGTATGTTTCATTTTTCTTTGACAGACAGTGCTCGTCAAATTTCTTCATGACTTCATCAAAGTTATCTTTGTCCTCGGGCTGAGCAAACACAAAAGTGTTGAAGACCTCTATTGCTTCTGTGCTGGCGATGGTGAGCAGCATGGCTATTTTCCTTTCATCTGCCCGTCGATCCACTCCGACAGCTGCAATATACAGTTTGAACTGCTGTTTGAAAGTCCTCCAACTTGCATCCACGTTTCCAGTCAGTTTCAACGGACTTGGCGGTTTTATTGCATCCATCTTGTCGCGTTGCTTCTTATTCTTAACCCGTCTCCTGGTACCATGTAATGTTCTTATTCCTCTATGAATAAAACATCAAGAATTGTTCCTGGTGCTAGCTTCAGCTAGCTGTTTATTGTTCTTACTTCAACAATCACTTCTTCTTCTATACTGTATATCTTATTGATTACAGAGCGCCCCCTGAGGGTAGCTTCAACAATAGCAACTATCATTACAAATACGTCATTTTTCTTAACATAATTGGTGATATAGGTTACAAGCAAGTCTGGCACTGAAATTGTCGCGCTATGCTCCTTTGTTTATTGTGCATAAATAGTGAATTGTCCTGACACAATATTGCGTTTCGCTTCTGTTATTATGGTACATTGACAAAAACATATACTTTTATTCACAGGGTAAAACAGTTTTTTTGTATCTTCAATTGTCCAGTACGATTACAGCATACAATATTATTGTCACTGCTACATTTCTGTAATGCTACCAGAAATTATTTCCACTACTAATTAATTACCGTTGAGCTTAAAGGTCCTATTAATAAACGGTTAACGAATGTGTATTTATGACCACGATTTGTGAGACTGGTAAACTTATGATATGTACGATGGTCTTTACTTTCTACACGGTGCATTTCAAGGTCCTGCACCCATCCGTCGGTAAACTGTACCTGGGCTTGTTGCAGTGACCTGAAGTTACTAAACTTCATGAGTGTATGCACTCACTCCAAGAACCGTATAATTATAAATATGAGCGTGGAATAAGTTGGGCAGCACGCTAATGTCTTTTGTCCACTCTGTGTGCTCGTAAGGGTCTGACCCTTTCCTCGTATCTTTTCTTTGACTTTTCATCAAGTCTGTCTTTGTACGGACCGGCATTGTTCTCCTTCGTTTTGTACATACCTTTTTGGGGGGCAAAGAATAAGCAAGAATTTATTGGAACCGAAGAATGAACGTTTTGCAGTGCTGCAAATGCTTGCATTTGATGCGGTACTTGGATTGTTTTGCCACGAGTTCCCGGCATGCAATGCGCGAAAGTCACGTGGTCTGTCAATCTCTATATGTAAGCCTGTAAAACCTGAAGATAGTCAGATTTACAGTGTTGTGGAAGTTTTCCATTTAAATAAAGCCTGCAGACGAGCGGTGAGCGGTAGCAAACATTCTTTAATCAAAACACAAAGAACAGAAAAACCAAGCTTGTGGAGCCCCTGCATGATCGCATTGCAGACGGTCAGCAGAGTCTCTCTGAGCCTAGCATGGCTCTCAGTTAAATACCTTCTCCAGGAACAAAAGGTAGTACACAGCTGTTTCACACTCCCTTGCTACCTCCCAGAGTCCTCGAAGAGACAAAAGACTCTTCATGTGGAGCTGTCTGCTTCCCCCAACTTCCTTACTAGACCCCCACCATTTGTCTTACTGTATGAGTGTGAGACATGTTAAAATCCAGTGGCACCAAGGCATTATACGGTAAAATAATGGGATTAATATATAAATAAAAGAAATTCCTATTCAACAGTAACAGTATTTCGCCTCTATCTGCCATTCTGCAATTCATCTCATGTAAACAATAACGTGGCGCACAGCGTGACGTGAAGAAGGCACATACCTTTGATGTTGCGTGACGAACTCTGTATTCCTCGTCCACACGTAAACGCAAAAAAGAAGCTTTAAAAAATCTTTTCAGTTTTCGGTGATTCGATACGCCATTTACGTGTGGACGAAAGGTCCAAACGCATAGAAACAGCTGCGTTTTCAAAAATACCGTGTAGGTGTGGACATAGTGTAAAAGAGTTAGTAGTTTATTTTATTACTACCTGTAATTTATTGCAGATTACTTGTATTTGCTTAATTGTTTACTGAATGTTTGAGGTGTGAAATAAACCGCGATGGAGTTTGAAAACAAAATATGAGTGTGTATAGTTGGAGGATGTGTTTGTGCGCATGTGGGGGGCGCAAGATTTTTCTTGTTAAACAAAGGGGGGCCTAGCAAAAAAAGTTTGGGAACCACTGGTGTAGAGGATGAAGAGCAGGGGGGAGCACACAGCCCTGGGGGGAGACAGTGGAAGTGGAACTGAGACCGGAAAGAGAATGGTTCACCCGAACTTTCTGAGTCCTGTTCGTCAAATAGTCCAATATCCACAAGATTAGCTGATCATCCAGGTGAAATCAGGAGGAAAGATTAGTGGCCAGGATCTGAGGCTGCAGAGTGTTGAACGCTGATGAGAAATCAGAGGAGTCAGGGAGTTCCAGATGTTTGTGGATGGAGTCCAAGATGAAGATTTTTGCATCATCGACACCTCTGCGTGCACGATAAGCTAACTGGAGTGGGTCCATCAGGGGTCAGTTGCTCTTACGATGTGCTGTTTTATGATCTTCTCCATGGTCTTCATCACCAGAGAGCTGAGGGCCACAGGACGAAGATCATTCAGAGACTTTGGGTTGTTTCTTTTGGGGATGGGGGTGACTGTGGAGTGTTTCCACAGCTGGGGACGGTGTGACTGTCAACTGAGCGTTGAAATGGAGTCTGGAACACACTTCCTAGTTGCCCTGCACAGTGCCTCAGAACTCGACTGCTGATGTTGTCAGGGCCGGGTGAGCTCCTCTCCCTGGTCCTCCTGAGGGCTCTCACCACGTCCTCAGTCCTGAAGGTGAGTGCAGAGCTGCCAGCTTTGAGTGAGGACTCCTCAAGCTGGGCCATGTTGTCCGTCTCACATCTGGTGTAGAAAGTGTTGAGGTCGTCAGGGAGGGAGGAGCGGTTGCTGCCCTCCACCTGGATGGTTCTGGGGGTGGTGAACAGTATTCACAGAGGCCATGGTTTTGAGGCCCTGCCAGGCTGAGTGGCGATCACCTGTGGTGAATTTTTTTCAACTGTGTTTTTATACTCCAGTTTAGCAGTTTTTATGGCCCTCTTGCCCTCCCTGTTGATCTCCTTTTTGTCCAGTGCAGAGCTGGTAAAGAAAATCCTCTTTTTTTTATTAAGGATTTCCTTGAGTTCCTTGGTGATCCAGGATTTGTTGTTGGGGTAGATGGAGACTGTTTTTGAGGAGATAATGTTGTCAACACAGAAGGAGATGTATGATGTCACTGTTGACTTGTTCGTCGATGTCATCAGAGGGAGAAAGAAGGCTGTCCCAGTCAGTGGCTCTGAAACATCCTTGTAGGGTGAGGATACTTTCCTCTGTCCACTGCTAGATGTTGATGACCTTTTTAATCCTCTTGATGACTGGGGTGTAAGCAGGGGCCAGCAGGATGGTGTGGTGGTCTGCTGAGAGAGAGGAGGGAGGGGTAGGGCTTTAAGTGCATCTGGTACAGAGCCATAGCATTTATCCAGAGTCTTCCCCTGATGTGTGCTGCATGTAACATACTGTTGGTATCCTTTAAGCGACTTGTCACGGGAAGAGCGGTTGAATTTAGTGCAGAACAAGAGTCACATGATGCTGCTCTGAACACCAATCACACTCTGTACAGCTCATGTTGTGTTTGTTGTCCTCTCAGTCTGTCAGGTGGAGGTGGAGGAGGGGGCGGAGTCTGTCCAGCTGCCCTTCAACACCACAGAAAACCTTCCTGAAGATGCTGAAGTGGAGTGGAGAGACAGTTCAAACAATAAGGTCCACGTGTATCAGAACGGCTCTGACCGTCCAACAAAACAGAACAAGGATTACAGAGGCCGAACAAAGATGAATGAAGACCTGCTGAAAACTGGAGACCTCAGTCTGACCCTGAAACAGCCCACAGATGGAGACAGTGGGAGATACATCTGTGAAGTCTCAAAGAACGGACGGATACGATATAAAACAGTACAGCTCAAAGGTTTGTTTGATTATTTCTGTGTGTGTATATGTGTGCGCGTGTGTGTGTCTGACTGTCTTGTGTCTTCTCTACAGTTCAGGTCCAGGATCAAACAGGGGACATCAGGACTCCTCTGATGGCTGTTCAATCAGTTTGATCTGTGTGTTCTTTGATTATTGATCAGTGATGTCAGAGTGGAGTCAGTGTGATGTTGTTGTTGTGTGTTTGAGACTTTTAGTGTCCATGAAGGTCTCTGCTGCCGTAGATCCTCTGAACTGTGACAGAGGTCTCACTCTGGAGGAAACTCTCAGCACTTTCCAGCAGCTCCTCCATCATGGAGGACGTTCCCTCACTGTAACAGGTGGAGGAGAGAGGAGAGGAAGCACAGGTGGATCCTCTGAGGAAGAGGAGCGTTCCTAGAAACCACATGATCACATGACCAAAGGGGCGTGGCCTTCAGTGGTAGTAATAAAGGAACAGTCCACATGTTCCACTTTGAAGGCTCATCTCCAACAAAGCAGACCTGTGATCACTTTGACTCAGGATGATGGATCGTTTGGATTTGTCTTTGTTTCTTTCGATTGTCTTGTGTGTCTGTGTGTTTAAAAATGGGTAAAGTACTAAAACAGAGCTTTTCCCCGTTTTCTAATAGTAAATTGCCTTTACTTTTACTTGACTCCCGATCTAGAACTTTGTAGAATTGTGTAGGCGAGTGGAAGATGGGGCGTACTGGCTGTGCAGAAATTAAGGCCGAGGTGGGAAATAAATTGTTCAGTTTTTATATCTTCCTGGTTAGAAAAAAATAAGCCAACATGGAAGTGCCATGAACTTGCATTGTAACGTAAGGCCAACAGATATCGATAGCTGTGACTGCAAAACCTTCCAGTCTGTAGAAGCTTACACTACGTTTCAGGAGCAGGATTATCTGTCATATTTTCCCCTCGTTCATTGGCTAAGAAGTTTGCAGTCACACATCTCTATGCAATGAGTGAGCAGTTTCAGTCAGATCCACCTCTCTTCATCACAAATGTTGTTTTGCAAACAAAATAGAAATAGAGCAAACGTTAGTTTTAAGACTAAAGAATGAGTTTTCATAAACGAGCAACATATGTTTGGTGTATAAAAGAGTGCAACAGCATCACCTATACACTGTAGGCCTACCAGCAATATAGACACAATACACCAAATGTTTTTGAGTATTTCCCTGTAACCTTACCTTCTGTACATCTCATTTCCCGTTATTTGTTTTAAGTCTTTGCAGCTCAGAGGGGAGTGATTGCCATGATGTTATTGGGCAAAGCACAAATGTGAAAGGGAGCAAATATGAACTGTTTAATAAATGAAAATAATAAATGGTGCACAAAGCAAAAAGCAAAATGTTCATTAACTATCCTGTCAGAGCCCATCATCCTGTGTTAGATAGCTGCAGAGGAGCTGCTGGTTTTTATCATGATGAGTACTGACAGGGACATGGATGCCTGTGGGAAAAATAAAGGTGATGCTTTATACAATATGTGAATGATAGGTGGTGCAACCCCGGCCATTTGAGTAGTAAAGCATTGATAGCGTAACGCACATCACTGTTGTCAGTGTGTATCGACTATCATGATCACCACCACCGTGGGACTAACAGTGGGTATTATTATTAAATACGAAATGTTTTATTATTAATATGTAGTGTCTGGGACTTCCCATGTCCCCAGGAGTATCAGTAGTACTGAGAACAGTGGGTGTATTAGTGGGAGGTGCTCAGGTAACAAAAGGCTGTGCACCAGGTGTGGCGGACCTTTACCATGTCTGATGATACGCAGTAATTGTACTGTCACCTAGATGAGTCACTGCAGCTGAGTTGAACTGATACCTTGAGGGTCTGGATGTTTTCTTTAGAGATCTTCCTCAGGAATCCTAACCTGCAGCTGTGAACTGTGGGGATTCATGTGTTTGTCATATGCTGATTATTATCTGCTACTGTTTAACTGTTACTACTTTTTCATGTTTTTTTTTCTTCTTAGTGTCCGGTTTAGATATTATGTTAGTGATCTTAACCCTGGCCTGATGTCATCTGTACGGTTTCCTGGTGGTAGCCAGTGTCTTCACTAAGACTACTCAGGTTGGTGGTGGTGGAATCATGTGTAGTGATTTTAATAATGCTCCACACTTTCTTTTAGAACCAATAGTCCCTCAGAATGAGACAACAAACATGTTTATAAAACTTTAAGCACAGCTCTTTTTAAAATCACCCGAAACTGTACCTCTCAATTCAAAAACTAAACTAGGGAGACGGCCAGGTTAAGTCAATCCATTCAACATCACTGCTAAAGATGAGAAAAAAGGTGAATAGTCTATGTTTATATTATTTTGTTGCACAATAGATTAAATAGAGTTATTGACTGGCATAACATTAAGGAAATAATACCAACATCAATCAAAAAACAAATGGTAAAGTCAAAGATTCAAAGTCAGTCTTAGCAGACGCATCATTTTGACAGTACATGACTCTAAGTTTTGTTTCTTTGTCATTTTACATAAGAGGTGCAGATGAATCTTGAAATGTTATGTTAACGTTTTCATCACTTCACAGCTCCATCGAGTCACGCTGGGCATCTAAATTTCAAAACGAAACTTGAGAGCAGGATTCTTCATTTTGTGCTCGTAGTCCTCATCAAACTGTTCGTTCTGCAACACAGTGAAGTGGTTCTTCCAGTCACCAACTTTCCCTGGAGACAAAATGTTCAGAGTAACGAATCAACCTAATTATATATGGAGAAAATATTGGTACTGAAAAAAAGCGATGCTGAGCATTGACTTTACCTTTTCTCATGAACGGAGACACGGTCTGGTTCAACAGAGGAATTGTGCTGTAGTTGGTCATGTTGTTCTGTTTCATATTATCAAACGTCACACTGACTCGGACTCTTTCCTTCTCCTCAGCAGAAGGAGACAAACCAAGGAAGGAACACAGTCGCTCTATTTCTCGTCCCGAGTCCTGTTCACATAAATATTGAAAATAATTATCACCTTTAAAGGAACATTTCAACCCAAAATCAAATTTATCCTCTCTTATCTGTCTAGATTGATCTGGTGTTGTTAGGCCTTTTGGAGATATTTAAAAATGTCCAACTTCTCCCAATTACAATGGAATTAAATTTCATTGGTGCTCAAAGTACAAATGAAATAAAATCTGGTACAGTAACTGATTTATAATTATAGATGGGAATGTAGAGCTCTCAGGAGTCCGGTTACTTGGAATTGTTAGTCTGCCTGGCTATTAATCCCGTTAATCAGTTCTCTCACTACAATCAGCTGATTTCAGTTTGTTTGACTGAAGAGAAAAATAGTGGCATAATCAACAGCGTGGCTTTGGCCATTACTTTTATTTTTATAACACATTTATTGCACTTTTAAGTCTTTTTATCCTGTTTTGTCCTTTCATTTGTGTTCATACCTAAACACTAAGAGAAAGATCCCATGTGTCCTCATTAGTATAGGGGAGTGTGTTGGTGTGTGGAGCCTTTACAAAGTAAAAGGAGTAACGTGTAGTATAACAAATGTCTTTGTGCTGGGAGTAAATAAGTAAGGTGCTGCATTCATTTAAAGAAAAGAGTTCTGTGTGATATGGGCACCAATGACCACAAAGATCACAACAAAGAGGCGAGATACCTCAACCATGTTCAAACATTTGATCACTCAGCATGTATTTAATTTGCATGAATGTGATCTCTTTGCTGTGCTGCTTAGAAATGGTGGTGACTCTTAAAGGGGAGCCAGTGAGAGTCGATAAAGAATCAAATCGATATGTGGTGTCCATAATGGAATTAAATCACTAAACTCTTACCACTGCCCATTCCTATTTACAGCATATGACATCTGTATATGTATATGATATCTGCCCTGTGTAAACTAGTATTCTGAGTTAAGCGACAGCATTAGTGTCTTGGGGAAAATAAGCTTACTTGCATTTTTCAAAAAAGTTACTTGAGAAATATGGTCATGGTCCTGATAATAAAGGTTTGCTTTTCGCACTGTAATTGTGTCACAAGTCTGCATTTAGGTCTAGAAAGCTACTTAGAACAACACACGACAAAGACTGATGTAGTGATCGGTCAAACAGATTTTTCTTTTCTTCAGCTTTTATCAGTTTGACGCTTACCATGTTTCCATGCACATGTTCAGTCTCCACTCAAAGAAAAGCTGTAATTTTGATATTTCGGGCATTTACTGATACTTGTTCTTTTGTTCCATGCAAACAACCTGATTATAGAGTATAGTATAAGCATACTCAAAGACATCTTTATCACTTGCACAGCACGCTGCTTTTTAAAAAAAAAGAAAAGTAAAATACCCATTTAAAACTGGGTATATCTGGGCACCTAGTCGGAATTAATTGTAATTTAAGGCAAATGTTGTTTTCTTTGTTGAATAGCAGCAAAACCTTTGGCCATGGCTTTACAGAAATGTTGTGTGTGACACTATTTCCTTCATCATCTGCAGAGACAGGCCCTGGAAAGCTGCTCTCTTTTTTCCTGCATCCAAGAAGGAAAATCTTTTAGTTAACCGTTATAGCTTTAGCCATGTATAGGCTGATAAAAATGAGATGTTCCTGTGGATCTTTGTTTGTTACAGTCACAATCAAGACAGTTTTAAAGAGCTCAGCTGACAATGGCAAAGACATTAGCACAAGCCACAGTACCTCAATCAAATCTTCATAGAACATGTAGAGGAGATTTGAATAAGTCTGCTTCTTTTCCCACCAGCCATTCACATGGTCATACCACGATCCAAAAGCCCCTGTAGCCACAAAACAATGCACAGAGGAATTTTTACATGCAAAATGAGATGACATTTTTTTTCCTGGAACCTGAAACTACACTGGACTCACTGTTTCCCTCCATGAATCCCTGTAGAAAGGTGCTCCAGTCTCCTGGTTCTGGCTGAAGGCTGTTCATCCGGTCAAAGTGAAAATAGGACACCGCATTGTCCTTTGCATTACGGGCCACATAGATTATCTACAGAAAGACACCACACTAAATTATAATCTGTGGGTTTCATTAATGTATATCCATGACTTTTACCCTGCAGTCCTGCTCCCAGAAAGACTTTGGTACAAACTGGACAGGAAGGTGGGTTTTAATGAGACGAGGAGTGGTGGGAAGTTGTTCTGCCAAGTCTGTGCCTGGATGATAAGAAGGGGTTTGTTTGCAACTGATTGAAAGATTCTTTTAGATCACATGTCAATAATACTAATGGCCTGAAAAATGTAGATGTTTTAAATAACCTGACATGTTTACACACTGACAAACTGCTGGCTCTTAGAAAGCCACTGAATAAAGGGCTATTTTAGCAGCTGCTTCTTAAGCATGTGAAACAGAAACATCCAATAATAGATCAAACATTTTGAACCTGTTTCACAACAGTTTCTGGGAATTGGTATAATGGCTGCCCTTTAATATTTTTGTTTAAGTATATAGCCAAAATGAAATTGACTTTGAGCTTTTTGTTTTGGTGTAATATGATAGCATAAAATAGGATTTAACCTGAAGGTATAGGAGGTAGACAGAACTCCAGGAAGGGAACTCTTTCATGAATAGGGATGGATGTCTGACGGTCTGGACCCATATCGCTAAAATACAGAAGATCTAAGATGTAAGAGACCCATGTAGTTCCTGAGATAAAACAAACAAACATATCAATAGATACTGGTTAGCAAGATATGTCGATCTATTTTTCTTCGTGAAAAAATACTGCAGAGCTCTTACACATCATTACCTGCTTTAGGGTACGTAGCAATAACAATATCATCTGGTCTCGCTTTGAAGTTCTGAATGTTGTCCCAGTCATCAGTGAAAATGTTGATCATGGGGACTCCATGGAAGTCGAACAGTTCTGGCCGAGGTGGTGCTGCCATCTGTGAGAATTGCTTGTTTGTAAAATCCAAGTATCAGTCACATCAGTGTTGGGTAAGTTACTTTAAAATAGTAACTTAGTTACATTACTAGTTACTTCTCTCAAAAGTAACTCAGTTACTTCAAGTTACTCGTTACTTTCAAAGTAACTAGTTACTAGGGAAAGTAACTTTGGTTTTACTCAGAATTCTCTTGTTAATGTGTTGCTTCCATAACTTTGCCAGTCTTCTAGCTTGCTTACTTGCCACAAGTGCACTGTGCCACCTACCAATAGAAAGGAAAAGATAATGTGCATATTTCCACGAGAGAAATCCCACACCTGGACCGTCATTTACTGCTGCCATGATTCTAGCCTACGTCACAGCGTCATGTGTGCTTTTTACATCCAACACAAAAACTGCAGTCGTGGTGCTTTGACTGTACTCAGAACTCGGAAATTCTGCCTTCTGAATAGGAAGATGTAGGTAACACCAGACTGCAGATGAGCTGCATACAGGGCTGGACTGGGACAGAAAATCGTCCCGGGCATTTTGACTAGAGACTGGCCCACCATTATAGGAAAAATCATAAAGCCTTTGAATGAAAATAAACACTGTTGTGACAGTGATGTACACTGTTCTGATGGTATATATGCATCAATCTATCAATCGTTTGTTGTAAGATTCAGATAATTATTTTTTAAAAGCGAGACATTTTAAATGAGAATAAGAAAGAAAAGTATTTCTTTGTGCGGGAAGGTTGGCAACTCTAATAACTTATGAACAAAATAAAGTTCAACATCATTAACTTCATAGCACCACCCAGCTGTATAGAAACTCCGTCATGCTAGCTAGCATGCAGTACGGAAAAAGTCAGCATAACGAAAATAAACTCCACCTAAACTTGGTTTATATCTGACCCAGAGAGACTGCAGGTCATAATAACTTCTTACCTGAAGTTCAGTTCACACTTGGACCGGCGGCCGCTTCGGGTCTCTCCTCTTGCCTCCCTTTCCTTCATCCACCTGCTGGCCTCCACCACTTGCTAATGTTACTGAATCTGTGGAAGCTCCGCGATAGCCACCACACGAAGTAACGAGTAACGACCCTATCTAAATCCCAGTAACGACTAACGCGTTCCTGATTTTGGCATAATAACTAGTTACCGTGCTCGTTACCACAATAATAACGTAGTTACTGTAACGCGTTACTTAATAACGCGTTAGTCCCAACACTGGTGCACCCATCTATCCACTCTGCTACTCTACTCATCCAATTCAGGGTTAGAGTTGGGCTGCAGCATATCCTAGTATAGGGCAAGAGGTCAGTTAGGCCCTGGACAGGCTGCTAGTCTGTCACAGAGCTCACACAGAGAGGCAGAAAAACATTTACAACTACGGCCAATTTAGAATCACCAGTTCACCCAACACACGGCCAGATGGTGGAGTCAAACTCATGACCTTCTTGTTGTGAGTCACCAGTGGTAAAAACCACACTGCCGTGTCGCCACACCCTGTTAAATCTAAAATCACATCTTAAAGAACTTAATTTAAAACCTTCCCCTGGCTGGTAGGAGCTTCCCATGATGCACTGAGCATTTCTTTTTCATTCACACGTCATTCTTGATTTCATACAACACTGTTGCATTTAATAATAGTAATTACTAAACTCTGGCTTTTGTCCTGCCTCTCTCCGCTCTCTTCCTTTTTTCTGAAATGTTTCTATATGAAGTGAACTGTATTCAATTGAATGTTGTCTATCAGTGAAACTAAACTTAAAAGCAGAAGTCAGAAAAATATAATTTTTCCTGTTGACGAATGAAAAGTGAAGCACATTATTAAACGTCCACATCTAACAGTTTAGCATATTTGCATTAATAAATATAGTTTAAAGAACTCCACACTCACCGTACTGAGTAGTATTTCTTGTACTTGGCTTGGATCTGGATCTTCCACAAGTCTCTTTGTCACTTAATGTTCGCTGCAAAATACTGCATCCTTTCCTGATATGTGTTGTAGTTTTGGTGCCCAGCCTCTCTGTCCCTCCCTCCCTTTCCGTGTGTGTGTGTGTGTGTGTGTGTGTGTGTGTGTGTGTGTGTGTGTGTGTGTGTGAGAGATAGAGGGCATGGCTTACCTTTCTGCTGAATGGCTGGAGGTGTGTCTTCTCACCTGTTTGCCAATTGTGAGATTGATACACCACCGCTCGGTTGGTCTGCCTCTCGTCGCCTTGATCAAATTCTCACTCTAAATTGCTTCTCTGCTGCTGGGTCCTCCACAGGGTCCTCCCCCATTTAGTAATTGTGATATGCTGGACTGCACAGACTACATTGCACTCCTACATTCATACTGATTGTGACTGCCAAACATGAATACAGTCAGATGAGCTAGGTTGAAGACTTTTATTCAAAAATTGCCAGCAAAAATGACCAACAGGCAAAATAAGCGGTTTGGTTCTTTGTGTTCTTTGCTTCTTATGGATTAAATGACTTAATTAAGTGACTGGAATAAATAAAGGGCACCAATCCTTTTTGTCTTTACTTTTACTTTAAGAGTATCGTTTTAATAGTTTAACATTTATGTTTCCACTGGTGGAGATATTCACCAAGTGGAGGACTGTAAGTATCAAAGGGTCTTTTTAACAAGTGACGGTTGGAGGATTATGGGCAGATGGATTTGGACCGTGGCTGCAATGATCCAGATGATGCAATTGTCTGTTCTGGTAAAGAGAAAGCTGAATATAAAAGCAAAACTGTCAATTTAGAAGTTCACTACATCACTACCCTCACCTATCATTGTAAACTCTAGGTGGTGCCTGAAAGAATGTGATCTCAGATACAAGCAGCAGAAATATGGCTCTTCCTTACAGATAGCGTGAGAATTTCAGTCATCCAAGATGGGCTCAGATTGAGCTGCTACTCCTCTGCATTGAAATAAGCCATTTGAGGTAGTTTGGGCATCTGACAAAGGGCCTCCTGGACACCTCTTTTGTGAGATTTTTGTGTCCCACCGGGCTGAGGCCCAGGGAAGACCCAGGGCATGCTGGAGGGATTAAGTCTTTCAGCTAGCCTGGGAACATTTCTGCATTCCAGCTCATTAATGAAGTGTGCTGCACTGATAAGATGGAGGAGATGGGGATAGGGAAGTCTGGGCTCTTTGCTCAGAGGCTGACCCACAACCTGAACCAGGGTTTGGATGGAACAGAAACAGAAAATGGATGGATTAATGAAACATGCACACTGGTATTCAGTTTCATTTCTGTGTAGCCCTTCATAACATGGAGATAACCTTTAAGGGTTTTTTACAGAAAAATCACAGCTACGACACGTCTCATTTTTGAGTTTCTGTTTTAAAATGCCTCTGGTAGAAACTCACCTTGCCATTATACCCTTTGACACCAGCAAGAAGAGGTGGCATAAACAGACATTCTTTACTTAAGTAGAAGTACAGATGCTAGCTTTTAAAAAATACTCTAATAAAAGTACTAAAAGTGGTGTTTATTATTATTAATAAACATCGTCCACAGCCATATTTTTATATTTATTATAAAGGCAGAATGGATACAACATGAGATGGACTGATTGACTGAAGGGCTGGCGGAACTAAAAACACACACATGGGATTGACGATGACAAGTCAAGCAAGTGAGGAAAGGTGAGTTCTTAAATACTCAGTGGATAATAATGGATAATGGATTATGATTAAAAACAGGTAAGAACACAGCTGAACTGAATCTGACTCATCACACACAGGAAGTGGAACAGAAAATAATGCACACACACTGAGGATTACTGTTGGGTCTAAACTTTAACTATTTAATCTAACATTTACATACTAAAAGAGAAAAACGTGAAAACTAAACAGTGACAAAGTCCAAAACGGAGAACACTCGGTCAATGACCCAGGAACACCGACAGTAAAAAAGTAAAAGTAGCTCCTTTTACTTTCTTGCTACAAGCAGTTATGCAAAGCAACCTGAGCCTTGTCCCACATTAATGTGATAATAAATAATATTAACAGATGGAAATGCAAACTTTATTTTAATTATTCTAATAAGTGTGCTCAGCTTGATTGAGTTAATTAGAACATGAGCAGAGAAAAAGAAGGAACATAAAAGACTATATTTTCTGTTGCTACATTGTAGAGGGAGACTTTGCCTCTAAACAGGGAAATGTGCACAGTCAGGGGTTTATGTGGATTCAGTAGGTGGTTAAGCGAATCATGACTCCCAGTAATTTCTACTGAGAGCTCTGCTGCTTATCCTGGCTGATGTCCATCCTCTACACCAGTGGTTCCCAAACGTCGAGGACTTTAAGGGCATAGATCTGAAAAAGACTGCAATGGGCTAAAAGACCATCAGCCAGAAGCTTGGTGAGAAAATGACAATTGCGACAATTTTGCAATTATTCAAAAAAAAAAAGAAAAAAAAAGAAACATAAAATATGAAATGGCCAGCAGTCACAATCAGTATGGTTAAATGGTTATGCCAACAAGGATTTTTCATAATTATCAGTTAATGAAAACCCAAAGTGCTTGGAAGTTTACAAAATGTGGAATAAATGTGCTCTTTAATGGGGTAAAATTAGTTCCAAAACCAAAATATCTAAGACACGCTTGTGACTATCTATCAATAAATAGACTTTATTAAGACACTACAGCTGGTGCAAGATGCTAGCAGGCAGGGGATACATGTAACGCCATAACCAAACCAAAACATTTATGTCAATTATGGCCTGAAAGTCCCGAGGTCAAAATGGGAGACAAGGGTCAAGAATGACTGAGCTGAGATCCTGCGGGACTTCCAGATATAGATGATGATGGAGATGAAGATGTGGAGGGTGAAGGTAGCGTCTCTAATAAATGAAACTAAAATAACAATAACAAGAATAAAGATCAATCAAATAAGCCAATATGGCAAAACCGTAATGATCCACTTGGCAATGTCAATCCATTGGGCATCTTTCTGGCCTTCAGACTGTAATTCTGATGGCTAAAGAACCAAAAGCGACAGGCGCAAAAAACAAACCAAAAAAAAAGAAAAAGTGTGTTAATGTGTTGAAGTGCAGCAGGAGGAGATTTCCATCAAACACTGGATTCTGATTCAGATCAAACTAACAATCCAAAGCAGCAACTTTCAAATCTCTGGATTCTTCTTGGTGCCTTTCAGATGAGCTCGTGTTACAATCAGCTGCTGTGTGTGTTGTTGTGTAGCTGAAGCTCGGACTCACATTTCATATGTGACCAAAGGAAACTTGGTGCTGTGTGACACACTTTAGATTCTCTGCTGCTGCTTTGAACTCTTCAAACTAAAGAGCCAAACGGATGATTGACTGTGCAGCTCTGACATGGCACCAAATGTCCCTGTTATCAGCTGCTGGATGGACGTTATCAAAGCTTTTTAGTGCCACACGGATCACCAGGAGCTCCTCCTCTGTCTGCAAACAGGCTCAGCAGCTCTGATCGTTCATTGGAGTCAGCACAGAGTGTGGAGAGATCTAGTGGTGGTGGAGAGAAGTGCATGTAACGTGTGTGTGTTGTGTTAATCAGCATGAGTAGTTCGGGGGACGTGCCTCCCTGTGCATAATTAAACATCATATGGCCACAGCTGATCTGCAAGTAGTGAACACAAAGAGTCAGTGTGAGCTGATATTACAGCAGTCTGTTTCTGTTACTATTATTTTGGCCCGTTGAGAAACTAAAATGTATTTAAGTTTCAATGAAAGTGCACTAAAATGCAGTAAAATCACAGTACTGCTGATTCTCCTTTGGTGGACACCAAAACATTTTTATCTGCAGCTGAAACAAATGTCAAATTAATATACTGAGTCTCTTTCTGTGTCCTCAGTTTCCCAATATGCCTCGGCTGTGGAACTTTATGTGGGACAGCCATTTGTCTTGCTGCCCTGCGATTTTTCTACTTTTGAACTGGACAGCCCCACAGTGGTGTGGAGTCGCTCCGACCTCAGTCCTCCAACCGTCCACCGTCAGCGTCAGCTTCAAGGAGACGAACTGAAAGATCAAAACCAGCGTTACAGCGGCCGAACATCCATGAAGGCTGACGCTCTGGATACTGGAGACCTCAACCTCACTTTGACCAACCTCCAACTGTCTGACAGTGGCACCTACACCTGTTCCGTTATAGACCTTAAGTATGGCAACCGGAAACTGGGAGATGTACAGCTGCAGGTCAAAGGTCAACAACAAACACCTGTTGTAGATACATGTCACATCAATCAGATGAAGCTTTATTATTTTAACAGTGTCAGAATAACCATGTTGGCCCTTTGATTTATGCAAAGGTCTACTCATTACATTTATAAATGACATTCAGTCAAAGATCATATTATTCTTTTTTTTCTCCACAGAATGGTTTCCATCCTGGCTCAAAGCTCTCATAGTTATTCTGGTTCTTGTTCTCATCACTTCTGGAGGTCTTTTATTTTATTTCCGCCAGTATTTCATGTCAGGTGAGTCTCTCCTACTACACTACCCATAATGCCCATAAATTTCTGATTTGTGACATCTTTTCATTATAACTGGGATTCATTGGCATAGCAACGAAAATGTATAAAGTCCATCCATCCATCCATCTTCATCCGCTTATCCGAGGTCGGGTCGCGGGGGTAGCAGCCTAAGCAAAGAGGTCCAGACCTCCCTCTCCCCAGCCACCTCCTCCAGCTTGTCCGGGGGAATACCAAGGCGTTCCCAGGCCAGCCGAGAGATATAATCTCTCCAGCGTGTCCTGGGTCTGCCCCGGGGCCTCCTCCCGGTGGGACATGCCTGGAACACCTCGCCCAGGAGGCGCCCAGGGGGCATCCTTGCCAGATGCCCGAACCACCTCAGCTGGCTCCTTTCGATGTGGAGCAGCAGCTGCTCTACTCTAAGCCCCTCCCGGATGGCCGAACTTCTCACCCTATCTCTAAGGGAGAGGCCAGCCACCCTTCGGAGGAAGCTCATTTCCGCCGCTTGTATCCGCGATCTCGTTCTTTCGGTCACTACCCACAGCTCGTGGCCATAGGTGAGGGTAGGGACGTAGATCGACCGGTAAATTGAGAGCTTCGCTTTTACGCTCAGCTCCCTCTTCACCACGACTGACCGGTGCAGCGTCCGCATTACTGCAGCCGCAGCCCCAATCCGTCTGTCGATCTCCGGCTCCCTTCTCCCATCACTCGCGAACAAGACCCCGAGATACTTGAACTCCTCCACTTGGGGCAGGAACTCATCCCCGACCCGGAGTGGGCACTCCACCCTTTTCCGGCTGAGAACCATGGCCTCAGATTTGGAGGTGCTGATCCTCATTCCCGCTGCGTTACACTCGGCTGCGAACCGCTCCAGTGCGAGCTGGAGGCCCTCACCCGATGAAGCCAACAGAACCACATCATCCGCAAAAATCAGAGATGAGATTCTGAGGCCACCAAAGCGAAAGCCCTCCGCCACTTGGCTGCGCCTAGAAATCCTGTCCATAAAAATTATGAACAGAACCGGAGACAAAGGGCAGCCTTGGCGGAGCCCATCACCCACCGGGAACGAGTCCGACTTATTGCCGGCAATGCGAACCAAGCTCTTGCAACGGTTGTATAGGGATTGAATGGCCCGTAGCAATGGGCCAGACACCCCATACTCGCGCAACACCTCCCACAGGACGCCCCGAGGGACACGGTCGAATGCCTTCTCCAGGTCCACAAAACACATGTAGACTGGTTGGGCAAACTCCCATGCACCCTCAAGTATCCTCGAGAGGACAAAGAGCTGGTCCAGTGTTCCGCGACCAGGACGAAAACCGCATTGTTCCTCCTGTATCCGAGGTTCGACTAGCGGACGAACCCTCCTCTCCAGCACCCTGGCATAGACTTTCCCGGGGAGGCTGAGGAGTGTGATCCCCCTGTAGTTGGAACACACCCTCCGGTCCCCCTTCTTGAAGATGGGGACCACCACCCCGGTCTGCCAGTCCACAGGTACTGCCCCTGATCTCCACGCAACATTGCAGAGACGTGTCAACCAAGACAGCCCTACAACGTCCAGAGCCTTCAGGAACTCGGGGCGGACCTCATCGACACCAGGGGCTCTGCCACCAAGGAGTTGTTTAACTGCCTCAGTGACCTCGCCCCCGGAAATTGGTGGGTCACACCCCTCATCCCCAGACTCTGCTTCCTCCCCGGAAGACGTGTCAGTGGGATTAAGGAGGTCCTCGAAGTATTCCTTCCACCGCCCGACAATTTTCTCAGTCGACGTCAACAGCGCTCCGCCAGCACTATACACAGTGCAGGTAGAGCACCGCTTTCCCCTCCTGAGACGCCTGACGGTTTGCCAGAATCTCTTCGAGGCAGTCCGAAAGTCTTTTTCCATGGCCTCTCCGAACTCCTCCCACACCCGAGTTTTTGCTTCAGCCACTGCCCGAGCCGCATTCCGCTTGGCCTGTCGATACCTGTCGGCTGCCTCCGGAGTCCCACAGGCTAACCAAGCCCGATAGGCCTCCTTCTTCAGCCTGGTGGCTCCCTTCACCTCTGGTGTCCACCATTTGGTTCGGGGATTACCACCACGGCAGGCACCAACCACCTTGCGGCCGCAGCTCAATGCAGCAGCTTCGGCAATGGAGACGCTGAACATGGTCCATTCGGACTCAATGTCCCCAGTCTCCCTCGGAATGCTGTTGAAGCTCTGCCGGAGGTGTGCGTTGAAGATCTCGCGGACTGGGGCCTCTGCTAGACGTTCCCAGCACACCCTCACTACGCGTTTAGGTGCACCAGGTCTGTCCAGCGTCCTCCCCCGCCACCTGATCCAACTCACCACCAGGTGGTGATCAGTTGACAGCTCAGCCCCTCTCTTTACCCGAGTGTCCAGAACATATGGTCGCAGGTCTGGTGATACGATTACAAAATCGATCATCGACCTACGGCCTAGAGCATCCTGGTGCCACGTGCACTTATGGACACTCTTATGTTCGAACAGGGTGTTCGTTATGGCCAAACTGTGATTAGCACAGAAGTCCAATAACAAAGCACCGCTCGGGTTCAGATCAGGGAGGCCGTTCCTCCCAATCACGCCCCTCCAGGTCTCGCTGTCGTTACCCACGTGAGCATTGAAGTCTCCCAGCAGGACAACAGAGTCTCCAGGTGGAGCACCTTCCAGCACCCCCCCCAGGGACTCTAAGAAGGCTGGGTACTCCGAACTGCCACTCGGCGCATAAGCGCAGATGACAGTCAGGACCCGTTCCCCGACCCTAAGGCGCAGGGAACAAACCCTCTCGTCCACCGGGAAAAACCCCAACGTACCGGCAGCAAGCCGAGGGGATATAAGAATACCCACCCCAGCCCGCCGCCTCTCACCAGGGGCAACTCCAGACTGAGACAGAGTCCAGCCCCTCTCCAGGAGACTGGTTCCAGAGCCCAGACAATGCGTAGAGGTGAGCCCAACTATATCTAGCCGGTACCTCTCAACCTCACGCACCAACTCAGGCTCCTTCCCCACCAGAGAGGTGACATTCCATGTCCCTATTGCCAGTCTTGGCAGCCGGGGGTCGGTCCGCCAGGGCCTCCGCTCCTGGCCGCCACCCGGCTCACAATGCACCTGACCCCTATGGCGCCTCCTGCGGGTGGTGGGCCTGCGGGAGGATGGGCCCATGTCTCCTCTTCGGGCTGTGCCCGGCCGGGCCCCATTCTTTTCATGGGGGTCTTCTGAATCGCTCTTTGTCTGGTCCCTCACCCAGGACCAGTTTGCCATGGGAGACCCTACCAGGGGGCAAAAGCCCCCAGACAACATAGCCCCTGGGATCCCTGGGACACACAAACCCCTCCACCACGATAAGGTAGCGATTCAAGGAGGAGTAATCTTGTATAAAGTAATCTTTAATAATATTGTGTAAAGCAAGCATGTATAAAATAAAATAAAAACTATTTTTCCCAGCAAAGAGCCCGGTGGAACACGCTGAGTGTGTTAAGAAGACTCCCAGTTTACATGAACAAATTGTAATCAATCAGATTAAAAGCTATAATTCCTCTGAAACCTGCAGCATGTTTTCTGTAGTATAATATTATGATCAATGCATTGAATGGTGCACTGAGGTCTAACAGGACAAGCACAGAAATAAGTCCACAGTAAGAGGCCATCAGAAGATCACTAGTAACCTTTACTATTGCAAATGTTGTGATTTGTTGTTCTCTCAGTTTACAAGTTGGAGGTGGATTCAGGGGTGGAGTCTGTCCAGCTGCCTTGCAAAACCATGGTTTGCCTGCCTAAATACGCTAAAGTGGAGTGGAAGGACAAAAACAACAGGAAGGTCCACGTGTATGAGAACGGCTCTGACCAGCCTAGAGAACAGCATGATGATTTTAAAGGCCGAACAAAGATGAAGAGAAACTTACTGGAACCTGGAGACCTCAGTCTGACCCTGAAATACCCCACAGATGGAGACAACTCCACCTACACCTGCACCGTCTACAACAGGGAGGGAAACATCCTGTCGGAGAAACAAGTGGAGCTGAAAGTCAGAGGTCAGTGCTGTAGATACAGGTCAAAGGTCAGAGGTCAGACTCATGATGGTGGTTCAGTCTCAGTGGCTCCATCCAATAATGTCACAGTGTTAGCATGTCTGATGTTTGTGGCTGTTTTGGTTTTTATTTGATTTCCAGCCAAATGTAAAAGCTTCAGCAGATGAACTGTAGGAGCAAAGTTCATGTGTGAGACTTCATCTGAAAGGTAACATCTTCTAGTTTCTGAACATGTGTTTGTTTAGCATGTGGCTAAAACACAGGCTAAGCTAAGTCAGTTCAAACATCAGTAAAAACCTTCTTTGGTCCTCATCTATAATCAGTTATGATTATACATGCACGTACATGCTGCACGTGAAAGCAGCATGTACAGTTTACTAACTAACCCCACAAAGCATCAGTGTTTCAATAACACTGTGAATTAAAATGGAGATGCTAATCAGGGTTAGCATGTTACCCTGCTAGCAGTCTTGGCACATGGACAATGTTGTAGCTGTATATGTTACTTAGTTTGTTCGTGTAGCTCCCAGTGAAGCAGCAGCATTCAGCCTGTTAGAGTCAACACAAATGTCTCCATCCAAGCTCATGTTGTGCTTTGTTGTCCTCTCAGTCCCCCAGGTGGAGGTGGATTCAGGGGTGGAGTCTGTCCAGCTGCCCTTCAACACCACACTTCACCTGCCTGAAGATGTTAAAGTGGAGTGGATGGACAACTATAGGAAGGTCCACGTGTATGAGAACGGCTCTGACCAGCCTGAAGAACAGCACCAGGTTTACAGAGACCGAACGAAGATGAATGAAGACCTGCTGAAAACTGGAGACCTCAGTCTGACCCTGAAACACCCCACAGATGGAGACAGTGGAGAATACAGCTGTGGAGTCTGGAGTCATGGAGACATCTTCATCTTCTTCGCCAGGAGATACAAAACAGTGCAGCTCAAAGTCAGAGGTTTGTATGTCTGCGTGGGTGCGTGTGTGTGTGTGTGTGTGTGTGTGTGTGTGTGTGTGTGTCTGTGTGTTTGTGTGTGTGTGTGTGTGTGTGTGTGTGTGTGTGTGTGTGTGTGTGTGTGTGTCTCTGACTGTCTTGTGTCTCCTCTGCAGGGAGAGTTCAGGTCCAGGATCAAACAGGGGACATCAGGAACAGAAGCAGCTCCATTGATCCGACTCCTCTGATGGCTGATCAATCAGTTTGATCTGTGTGTTCTTTGATTATTGATCAGTGATGTCAGAGTGGAGTCAGTGTGATGTTGTTGTTGTGTGTTTGAGACTTTTAGTGTCCATGAAGGTCTCTGCTGCCGTAGATCCTCTGAACTGTGACAGAGGTCTCACTCTGGAGGAAACTCTCAGCACTTTCCAGCAGCTCCTCCATCATGGAGGACGTTCCCTCACTGTAACAGGTGGAGGAGAGAGGAGAGGAAGCACAGGTGGATCCTCTGAGGAAGAGGAGCGTCCTACAAACCACATGATCACATGACCAGAGGGCGTGGCCTTCAGTGGTCGTGGTCCTAAACACGGCATGGTAGTAATCAAGTTCATATTCAAAGACTTTATTGTCATTGCATTTGAAAACAGCAAAATTTCCATCGCATATAAGCAATATTTAAAAATAAGTAGAGGTTAATAAAAGGATCTATGCTTTCATGAATACTCAAACTAATAGTCTAAAAAAATCTCCACTACACAGCAAAATCTCCAGTGTTAAATTAACACTGGAGAGTGTCTATATGGGTCCACACCTCTGAGTGTTAAATACAACACTGTTGAGTGTTAAATTAACACTTTTGACAGTGTTATATGTTTAAAAGTAACCTAGTCAGTTTTGAAGATTAACAATGGCTAACATTGAGCAGTGCTGATTTTCTAACACTGGAAAATAACTCAAAATGTTAGAAATATTCCAGTGACACACCTGCATCGGGATTCATTCTGAGCTGATTTCAGCTCAAAACTTCCTGTTTCATGTTCAACACATCAGACACACCTGCAGCTAACATAGCTTACCTTAGGAAGGTAAGCAAGCACACCTAACCCTCGTGAGCTGTTATCTCTAGGAGCACTATTAACCCTTGTATGGTGTTTGGGTCTGTGAGACCCGTTTTCAGTTTTTTTCAAAAGAAAAATTAAACAATTAATTATCTTTTCAACCTGAAATTCATTGGCTTTGGCTTATTTTCTGTGAAGAACATAAATCCGAACTAATTTTCAATGACCTCATACTGTACCTCCCCCCACGCATTTACATTACATGCAAGGTGTTCGGGTCCACTGGACCCAGGTCTAATAAAAGTGTTGAAAGTGTAGGTCCTGTGTTCCCACACTCTGTCTTCCTCCTTTCTGGTGCTGCTGATAGTGTTTTCTTCCCCTCCTGCACAAAGTTGCAGCATTGTTGAAAATTCAACTATCAACACCGTCTGCTCTGACATCTCACACATTTTACCCTCTTTCTTGAGGAATCCAAATTTTATTTTCTCATACCCTGTCCCACCTGCAAATTAGGGGCATAATACTATAAATAAGACTTTGCCAGTGTGGTTCTTTATCACAACTGATCAAGATGGCAAAAGATTATCTGCTGCGAGGGCCTTATTGATTTTGGAAGAGAGAGGGGCTTCAGATGATGATGTTGACAAAGAGGTTTCAGAATATTTCACATTTCTGAAAATTCAGAGTCTGACAGTGACTTTGAAGAAGAGGATGAGGTTGAGCACCATTTAGTAACAAAACGAAGATGAGTACCCCATCTGCAGCCAGCTCCAGGACCAGAACAAGCCCACCAGACAGCAAGTGAAGAAATATGGATGTCAATAACTGGTGAAATTGAATGGTCTTCTTGCCCAAGAAATGAGCCACCCTGCAGAGCTGTTACTGTGATAAGCCAGGGCCAACACGGCTGACAGTTACTCATGTGCAGGACATCAAGTCTTCATTTGAGCTTTTCATCCCAGATTCCATCCAGAAAATTATTCTGGATTGCAGTAATCTAGAAGGAAGGTGTGTTTTTGGAGAGAGGTGGAAGGAGATGGACCAAATTCATCTACAGCCCTACTTTGGGGTTCTTATCCTTGCAGGAGTTTTCAGGTCCAAAGGGGAATCGACAGAATCCTGTGGGATGCAGAAACCGGCAAGAACATTTCGGTGCATCAGTGTCTCTGGAAAACTTCCACAAAATTTCCAGGATTATCCGTTTTGATAACCGAGACGACAGACCAGCTCGACGGCAGAGAGACAAGCTAGCTGCCATCAGGACAGTGTGGGATAAGTGTGTGCACCACCTCTCCCTGTTTTACAACCCTGGGCCTAATGTCACCATTGATGAGCAGCTGATGCCATTTAGTTGTGAAACATATTGCTTCACGTGTAAATGTGTTGTGTCTTTCCACTCACTCCACTTGATTATAACTGATTTATTTTTTTTATAACATTTTATAAAAAAAAAAACGAGAAGCACATTAATTCATAAATGTGATCTAACAAAGGTAAAGGGAAAAAATTAACCATGTTTGCTGTTCATATGGCTTGTAATTGGGATGAAGTAAACATCTGTTCAGTAATTTAACATAAAATTGTTTGATAGTGTTAATTTGGAAAGCCAAAAATCTAGCGGGTCCACCAGACCCATGAACACTGGCTGAGTAACAAAAATATGAACACCACACAAGGGTTAAGTAGGTGAAAGGTCTTGTGTACACACAGAGCTTTATCTTTACCTCAGTTGATCTCACTCGTCCATCTGACCCTGAAAATACCTTGGTCACTCTCCTAATCTGAGGTAACTGAGGATCAACCAGCATCACCACCATTCCAAATATTGATGTCTGGTGAGGAATTTTGACAGTTTCCTTGGGTTTGCAGTCCAAACAAGTTTGCAGTCCAACAATATTTGGGATACACAACTTGGGGTAGTGAGCTATCCAGCTGCCCCACCAACTAGCAACTGCGTGTCAGAGGATCAAGTTCTGCAATGTCTGCTGAGATATTTCCCTGGGGCTTGGAATTCAGGATGACCTCAATTTCAGTGAGGACAGGCCTTAGGACTTGGTCTCTCACTGTCCCTGAGCCAAAAGTGGTATAAACTGAGGTCTTAACCAAATAAATCTCATACATAAGCTCCCATACTCTGCAAAAATGTGGTGCTGCAGGAGGGTTGGAATGGTAGCTGATCTGCTGCAGGTCAGGACTAAAATGACTGAAAGAATCTTTGAACGCAGTGTCTCCACCACAGAAAATAGTCCCTTGGTGTGTGTGTGTGTGTGAGTTTGATCAGTTGAAGTCTTTGTTGTGGAGTCTGACAGCAGTGGGGAGGAAAGACCTGCGAAATCCTTCCATCCCACACTGCTGTCAGAGTCTCCTGCATGGGGTGGGGGATGTTGTCCAACAGGGATGACAGCTCAGCCACCATTCTCCTGTCACTCACCACCTCCACTGGGTCCAGAGGGCATCCTAGAACAGAGCTGGCCTTCCGGATCAGCCTGTTCAGTCTCTTCCTGTCTCCTGCAGAGATGCTGCGGCCCCAGCAGACCACACCATAAAAGATGGCCGAGGCCACCACAGAGTCATACAAGGTCTTTAGGAGTGGGCCCTTCCCCCTGGGGGAAAAAAATGTGGGGGGGGGGGGGGGCTGACTACCTTAAGGAGAACTTGTGTGTAATCTATGGAGCTGTCCAGATATAAGACTTCTGTTGCTGAGTTTAGGTGGCAAATCTGGAGATCTTACATGAAGTCCCTATCGCAACAAAGACGATCACTTTGTTGTGATAGGGACAGAAGATCCTAAGTGAAACTTTTTTGTGGACACACTGGTTTAGCTTGGAGGAGACTGCCTGACACCAGGCCTAATATTTGAGCCATCCTGACAGGTCAAAGAGGGTATACATTATTCCACATTGGCAGCCCATCTTTCAGCGAATCTCTGATCTCATCTCACCTGGCAATTTACTCAGAAGTAGCTCCAAATGTGACGCAGATGTCACCTTAGTTTCACATTCTGTGCTAAGAGTGTTGAGCATGCGAATGAGAGACCTTATTCACAGGGCAGTTATCTCAAATTCTTTAGTATCTCCCCATCGAATGTCTGGTGAATCCATCACATCAACAGTCATAAGAGCTAGTTTATGCGGTTTGCCATACCTCTTATTCAGAGCAGCCAATGTGTCAGAATCCGATTGTTCAGTGATGACGCGATGAATCCTACTTCCGGGTCTAAAGTAGTCTGCGTTTAATATGGCTTTTGTGTTGTTAACATGTTTAATGTTTTGTATTTTCTTCTATTTGATCTCAAAAAGTTCCTAAAACAGTCAGTGATCCCTGTTGACCTCCATCAGCTTTTATTACTGCTAATCATTTATTTAAGCTCAGTTTTTAAAACCTTAGGATGTAACTACAGCCCAGCCCATGCAGCAGTATATGAATGACTAACCTCGTATTGTGGATGGATTATCTCAGTTGTTCTCCTGGCTAAAGTTTGGTCCTTTTACAGCATCCTGCCATGTGATTACATTTGTTCCTGACCACCGAGAACACTCACGTTAACTTTTATCGAGTGGAAAAAAGTTAGCTTGTTTATATTATGCTAACATAGCTGTGTCGCTAGCGGTCACGTAGCACATCATTATATACCAGCTAGCCCAACTTCAGTAACCCTACAAACGTCACTGCTGTTTAGTTTTCTGTCTTCATTTATGCTGGAAGTGATAACAGAGCTGTACGTTTTAATTTGTTTCCAAAACCCCGCAGTCAGGACATGCTATATTGTATTTAGATAGAAGCTAGCGAGCTAACTCCCTGCTAACTTCTAACCCCGTTAAATGTCATAAATTCCGTTTTCATGGATGCCTGGATGTTAAACTCAATTGTTACACCTGGTAGAGCAGAACGCTGATCATTTTATTAAAGATGAAAGACTTTAGACAGTTTTTCAACTCTCAGTAATGCCATAGTGATCGTTTGATATATGGACCTGCAGCGGAGTTTAGGCCCAGACACGGCTAGTGACATCAGACTTAATGACCGGATAGGGGAATAGATGAGGTTCTTCTAGTTTTAGGCAATCCATCAGTCTGAATAGCTCTGTAGCATCTGGAGGCACAAAGTTACAAAGTTATTAGGAGCTATCTTCAGTGTGGTAAACTCACAAAGTCTGGTATTGTCAGTGTAGGACCCCTGCATGTATGTTCGTGAGCTACTGGGACAGTGTGTGATTGCACACGAGTTCCTAAGGCTTCTGAGAATGAGAAGGATGCTGAAGAATCTGCGGTGGTTTTTATTTGCCTTTTTTTTTTAGCAATTCTATAACCAGGTCAAAAATAAATAAAAACATACACTGTATAAATGTATCTGTCCATTGATTAGTTACTTAACTACTTGGAATGATGGATCTCGCAGCACAAATACACTTCCAACCTATTTTATGAGTGTGTTGTATATTATTATACATAATGCATGTATCTGGTCAGGAAATCAAAAGCAAAGTGAGACTACACGAGGGCACATGTTTGAACAAGTATGGTTCATTCATCATAATTATTTATTAATCAGAAAACAAACAGTAGCCCAATATCAGAGCTGTAACATGATATTGAATAGAAGCTGCCAACTTAGCTCTGCAGAGTAGGCAATCATAATGAAGCATTCATTTTAATTTGTAGATTCAAGCTGCTCTTTGCATTTTGTCCACTGGATGCCACAAAAGAGGACTGTGTTAGAAAGCTTTGAGTAACAACCCCTTTTTTAAATACGAGCTTCAATACTTCATAAAGCTTTATTTGGCCGTCGCTGGTTTCTGTCATGTGATTTAAAACAATGACAAAAAAATAAAACAGGAAGGGAGAACCCTAAGTACATGACAGCACAGACGCATGAAAGAACTTATCACAGGAGGATGAGACGGGAAACAGTGAAGGAATAAAATAAAGCAACATCAACAGTAACTGGAAATAAACACTCCAGACTGAAACACTGAGGAATAACACGGAGATGAAATAGAAACAATCAGCAAACTAATAATCACATAGAAAATATTTAATAATAAACACAAAGTCCAGAAACTCAAAGAGCCAGGACCATGACAGTTTCAGCCTGCTGTATTTCCTGTGCTTGTTTCCATGGTGACAGCATGTTTGTCTCTCTGATTTCCAAAAGTGAACGTGTGTCAGCAGAAACCTGTGGCTCACAAACACGTCTGCATTTATCTGTATGAAAGCCAAAGAAGAGGCCACGCCCACAAAAACTGTGACAGAAGAGCCTAAAAACAGATGTTAGCCCACATCTGTGCTCAGACACAGCTGGGAGAGTGACGTGTGGATAATAAAGTTTGATTGGCTGTCACATGATTCAAGCAGAAAAGCTTCTGAAACATTTTTCTTTTTCTCTGAGTCTTCTTTCTTCTTCCATCTCCAGCCAAGAGCTTCCCATCAGGCTGCACTCTCCACCTCACACTGACTCTACTCACTCCTTTCTTCTTCAGCTGCTCCTTCACCTGTCAGACAGCAGCCACAATGTTTGTTCTTTTCATTCAAAATCAGCAAATTCATATACATATAAACGGTGTGAGTGTAAAGGTGGACTGTGGGAACTTGCCCTTGTCAGCAGTTCTGCTTTCACAGCAGAGTCATTCAGATCCACAGGAGAGTCCTCCACATGTACTGTGAGCTTCACTACCTGCCTCTTTACTGCAGACACAGAAACAGAAGCTAAATGAAGCCACCATCATTTAAACCATCACTGCTGCTGCTGTGATTGCAGGCAGCAGTGAATGTTTAGCCCTCATTCTCCATATCACACAGGTCCAGACAATGTCCCACATTTTAATTTGATCTAGTTTAGAGAAATGAACAAGTCTCTCGCACAAAACGAGGCTGACAAAAAGACAAGCTCCTTTTTAGAATGCATTCTTAAAAACTTTATTAAAATTAATCGCAGCGTGTCTGACTTTGTTTGTGTAGATGTGTTTTTAAGCTTCCTCTCATCCTGAACAGTGTCTCACACAAACATGGTCTTTGTCCCACACTAACTTTTGGAGGTGTGTTTGGGGTTGTTATCATTTGGAATACTGCCCTTTGGCCCAGTTTCTGAAGGGAGGGGATCATGATCTGCTTCAGCTTCTTCGGTATGTCACACTACATATTGGCATTCGTGGTTACCTCGATTAACTGTAGCCCCCCAGTGCCACCAGCACTCCCACCACCATGTTTGACTGTAGGTAAGACACACTTATCTTTTTCCTCACCTGGTTGCTGCCACACATTCTTGACACCATCTGAACCAAATAAGTTTATCTTGATCTCATCAGACCACAGCTAACCCATGTCCTTAGTCTGCTTGTCTGCAGCAAACTGTGGGATTTGTTTTGCATTATCTTCACAAGAAGCTTCCTTCTGAGATAACAGCCAAGTGATGCAGTGTGTGGCATATGGTCTGAGCACCCCCCCCCCCCACCCCCCACCCTGACCTTGCACCTTGGCCCTGTAACATTATCACATGACACCAGGAAAGGAAAATGGCTTTCACCTTGGGTTATACTGACTAGGGGTGGCTTTTAATTATCGATTTTCCGATACAAATCGATTCTAGCTTTAATAACGCGATATCGATTCATTACAATCCTGAATAGATTTTTAAATATTAATTTATTTTGCCCGAAATGCTAGAATCTCAGGTTAAACCTCACAAAATTTCGACAAATTTCATTGTGGTATTGCACTTTTCACTTAAAGTTGTGAAGATGTCACAAGGGGGAGAGAGCTATGGGTGCGATAGGCCGTTGCAATGCTCCTGTAGCTCAAACAAGGAAAGGCCTGCAGACCAAACGCAGGTCATGACTCCTGGTCTGCTTTTCTGTTTAAAAACAGGATCCATAGAAGACCTGTAACATATGCTTCAAGTGTCTTTCATCTAACTCAAGCATAAAATACCTTGATCTTGAACTCTCTGAGGGTTTACCTTATATAAACTATATTTCCGTTTTGGAAATTTATTAAGTCTCTGCAGCTGTTTCCCATTTCTCTCCAGAAAATGCAGACATTACAGGTGGCTCAAGACTTTTGCACAACACCGTGTGTCTAAAATTGCTTGCGATCCTTAAAGGAAAGACAATGAAGGCTCACCAGGTGTAGGGAGGCTGTAGCAGACAAACGGTAATCTTGTTTCACAGGAGAAAGTCTTCCATTCTCCTGAACGAGTCAGAGCTGCACAGATCGTACTCATACCCCTAAACGGGTTCATCCCACTGGCCCAGTTTGAGAATGAGTACTTTGTGCCGTCAGACCAGTAAATGTGTGGCTCTCTGTGCAGGCCAATCCACACCCTTTTACTCTGAGCCTTTTCATGGACTTGTCGGTTCTCTCCGGTGTTCTTGACAGTGGCCAGGTCCAAGAAGTTCTCCCTGCAGTACCTCTGAGCATCGGACCAACTCATTTCTTTATCCACCAAATCAAACTCAGGGTTCATCCGTGATCCTGAAAGTTAAAATGCAGAAACGTTTTGTCTTGTTGCATGCTCAATCATCGAGATAAGGAAATCCAATAAGTTGATTGTATTCATCTGGACGTTTTCAGGGAGAGAAACGGTTCATCATCACCCAAAAGCCTTCTTCAGTCTCAGCTGACTGCAGGTTTCCTTAACCTTTTAAAAAGTACTTTTATGCAATGACTGAAACTAGCATGAAACCAAATGTAATGGCCTTTGATTGCTGGTCAATGGTCATGACAATTTGCATATTAATGATCATAAACTGACCTCAAAGCCCTTTGTTTATGCATTGGGTTCGTTTTTCCATTGTGCAAAGGTGTTTATAAGGTTTGGGAAACCCGCAGTCAGCTGATGATGATGATGATGATGATGATGATGATGATGATGATGATGATGATGATGATGATGATGATGATGATGATGATGATGATGAAACGTTTCTCCCACTGAAAACGCTACGTCTAGTTGAACATAATCCATTTTTTGGAATGGAATTTTTTCTTTGTAATGGTGCACTGAAATCAAAGTTTAAAGTTTAAAAGTTTAAAATCAAATGTAGTTTTTTTTCTACCTCTGTAGCAAATAAACTGGAGCTTTTCTCTGCAGTTATAATCCCACCATTTTCCTTTTAAAGAGGACACACAGAACTGAACACCAGAGTAAAAATCTGGTTCATATTCAGAAGTGTCCCAGTTCCTGTAGTCAGCTCCACTCCCTGTGAGCCCATCTGACCACCTCCAGCTGATCTGACTGTACAGACCGATCCAGAGCTCAGAGCTGCGAGCAGCAGGTGAAACTGTGATGTTCAGCTGTGTCATTTCTTCAGTGTTCTTGATGGAGGCCAGGTCTGTGTGAGTCTGTGTGCAGTAGCTCTGAGCTTCAGTCCAAGTCTTTGCATCATCAACATAGTGGTACTGACGGGGACAGCCTGTGGAGACAAACCAGCCTGAAAGGGAAAACGTTTGACTGGGTCAGTTTGTAGAGACACTCTGAGTCTATCTGAGACTCTGGGCCTATCAGGGGCTGAGACTGATCTGAGTAATAAATGCTGTTGTAGACGACAAACAGCTGGACTTACCTGAGAAGCAGCAGACACACAGCAGGATCCTCTCCATGATGCTGCTGCTCTGGATGCTCTGTGTCAGCAGATTCACTCACTGATCTCTGTTTGCTGCTTAGACTCATTTACACACATTCAAAGCTGCTTCATCACTTCACTGGAAATGCTGATGTATGCAAAACCTCACTCTGTGCTCTCCATGCACAGCTGTGAGCTCACATCTTATCTTCCACAGTAAAGTAAGATGCACAGCGCTGCTCACTGTCTCCATCCAGCACACAGTGAGAGCATGAGGGAGTGAGCAGGTGTGGTCCTGGTACTCCTGTCATGTTGTTGATCAGAGTCCAGTGGACAAAGAGTTTGTGCAACAAGCCAAATATTTGAGTTTGTGCTGCTTCATGAATCAAAATCACAGTAAGAATATTTAAACTAGTGACCTGATGCTGTCACATCACAGCCGCACAGCACTCTGACTCTTCCTCGTATCCACCGGGGCAACTCTGTGCTACCAACAATATGAAATGGTTGATAAACAGCAGCTCAGCTGGATAACGGTTTCTCTCGTCTAAGCTTCACATGGAGGTAAATGAATATGAAGCTTCATCTGTCAGTCTAACCAAATCTCATCATTTCCATTGCTGACCTCAGCGCTTTATCAGCTCTCTGTCCTTGAAGCAACACTTTCATTTGCTTCATCAAACACAGACATCGCCCATGTTTGAATGTTTTGCTGTTCAGCAGCTGAATGTCTTTATGAACTGTGAGCACTGAGATCCGTCCCACTCACCCAGCCCAGTCTTCCATTTATGTCCTCGTTTACACAGATGTCTTTATAGCATTTTATTGCCAGTTTGGCCTACTACCTATGGCGGCAACTAGGCCTCTCTGGAGTTTAGCGTTGTGCCTGTAGTCTGCGTGTGTAATTTAGTTTCTCTGTGCTTCAGTTCCACAGGCAACGTCCTCCAAGTGTCTCAATTTCAGCCTGCATGTGAGCAAAGGCCACTACAATCACTGCTCACCTGTAGCCTCGCCCTCACTTACCCGTCCTTCTGTTCCAGAGATCCTCTTCCATCGTTCCCCTTATGATCAATCATTTGGTTCTGTTTGTGTCCTTACCAGATTGCAAGTACATAAGCTGGCAGAAGTGAACTTGAGTGAGACTGTTCTTGGACCTATTCTAACTGAGGTGGATCATAGAATAATGTAGCCAATTTTAGCAGGGGTGTGATCACCACTGTAGGATGTGTGTGTAATGTGAAGTGTTTGTGCATCGCGGTCACACATCTATCCAACCATCTTTTCCTGGATAAGTTTGTGTGTACAAATAGCTTGAGAGCTGCCTTTCAAATCAGGACTCGATGAGCAGAATCTAGCTACTCTGAGGTTCTTCCTTTGTCAGTCTCACGTGAGTCTTTGAGCCATATGCTCAGACAAAGGATCAAACCCTCAAAAAGTGTTTTAAAGAGGTAAAATAGGCAAACAATAAAAAGGCACAAGTTTTATATTGAGCATGGGTTACTGCTAAAGAAATAGGTCTCAAGACCTTTAGAGCAGGAAGGTTGCATTCACCGGGATGAAGGTTGGAAGGTGGTACACCAAGTCGTCCTTCCTGAGGGATATTGTGGTGGCACATTGCAGCTTGAGCATGATCACCATCTGCTCAGGTCATTTAGGAATCACTAAAACCAATGTCAACATTCTTCAGGATTTTGGTCTGAAGGTCTGAAGAAAGATGTCGCCAGATTGTAAAACATGCAGGATTTTCCAGATTGTGGGTAAGACTGACCAGATGGTGCCACTTGTTCCCCTTAAACCCATCCCATTGCTGATGTAAATTGATTCATTAGTGAACATTTGACAAAGAATCTGAATTGACAAGTCTCACTTTTTATATGGCAGGAATCAATGTGTTATTTAATCAGGTGGCAATATGTCCTAGTGCAGTCAGACGGGAAAAGCCAGGGTCAAAGGTGAGGCACATCAAGCACATAATAATAATAATTTTGTGTTAATCTTAGATGAGTAGTTTTATGGACAAAAACCACCAGGACATCCAATGTCACCTTAGTGCTAATCAGGGGCGATTCTAGGATCGGAGCTTTGTGGGTGCTGAGCACCCAGAGAGCTGCCCAGCCAGGCAAGATAAACTTTACTCGTCACGATGAGACGTCTTCCCCGTCTCTGTCAGTCCCTGCATCCTTAAATGTCTCCAGTTGTCCCGAGTTCCCTGTGACTGTCTCCTTGGTGCATTTAAACCCCTGTTCCTCCCTGTCCTCATCGTCTGTTGTCTTCATCTCCATCTCCGTTATCAGTCATAATAATTTTACCATCTCTGTGCAAGTCTGCAAATTTCTTTATTAAATCATAAGATTCTTAAATTCATCAAGTCTCTCTGTGCCTGGGTCCTCGTCTCAAAACATGACATCACTGTTTTGTACATTTAAACACAATTGAATCCCACATTTGTGAAAGAAAAGCAAAACACTTTTTTGAAAAGTCTGTAACAAAACCATCAAATCTGATAAAGGTTATTTAAATGCTGCTAAAGAAGAATGGATTGGAATAAAAAATACACATCCTAACCTTGATTACTGGAGGAGAATAATGAATAATGCTCATAGTGAGTAAAAAGTAAACTGAGGGCATTTTTTGGATACATAAAAAAACAATTTACAAATAAATGATTACAAAATATTTAAAAAACGAATATAAAAATGGAGGCAACTCTGCCTGTGGTAGAACGTATACAATGCATGAAAAAATCTTTACTGCAGAAACTAATTTTGTGTTGTAAGATTTATGAGTTTCATGCTTTCATAGTGGTGCTTGGGAGGGTTGACACTTTCTCAGGTGGTCCACACTGTAAAAGGTTTGAGAAACACTGATAAGTGTGTGTGTGCTTTTGGAAAACATTTAAAGCTGCAGTACAGAATCTTAGAAACAAGCTTAAAACATTTTAGAAACAGAGCATCTGCTTCTCTTTACAGCTCCTCACTTCACCAGGGCTGTTTGGCTCTTTCTGATAGTGTGCAAATGTGATGTATGTACTGCGGCAGTCATACAGACAACTGGACGGTCCAAAAGTTAGCCTACGAATTACTGGCTGAGGTTTTAGTAGAGTTGTGGCTGAACCACATAAAAATATATCATTAATTTTAATCTCCCCAATCCATTATAATGTTATCAGAAATGTTTCAACCCAGTTTGTTTTGCAGATTCTGTACAGCAGCTTTAATATAGGGAGAGAACAACTTCCAGATTGTGAGTAAAATCAGGTTTTTTCTCTTTGTCAGTTTAACAGTTTGTGTTGTGCCTGTCACTGTTCTCTGTCTGTTTGCTTACCTGGTTCTTCCTGATCTTGTACTTTCTCCTCACGTTCCCTCTTTCCTCTCTCCCTCTTTGGACTGACAATCATACACAAATAGATTGTATTCAATTAGATGAAAAATTACATTAATATGAAAAAAATACTTTTAAGATCACTAACAAAAAGTCCTCTCTCAGTGTACTTTAGACCAAAAGGCAAATAACAAACCACATGAACATCTAATAAAGGATAAATATTGAAACATTGATCCAACATTATTCTTGATTGACGGATCATTTGATTTTACACTTTTACCTGAACGTGGCTCCTTTTTAAAAAAAAAAACAACAACTTCCTTGTATCCATTATGAACCTGGATGTCTCTCTTTACACACACACACACACACACACACACACACACACACACACACGCACACACGCACACGCGCGCGCACACGCACACGCACACGCACACACACGCACACACGCACACGCACACACGCACACACACACACGCACACACACACACACACACAGGAGTTATATGGTTAATGGGCATCCAGTCAGTATCCATTTCAAACAGGACAGTGGTAACAACAGCAGCTATGGACAATTTTAAATAGGCTGTATAAATTTCAATGTTAGCAACAGGACAGCCAAATGTCGCTGATTTTACTAGAGAGCAGGACGGATTGTAGAGTAGCAAACATCGTAGAAAAACAAGTTTTCAACACTGCAGGTTACCTGGTGTAATGTTTTTCAGCTTAAAAGAAACATGGTCTGATCCCAACCCAACTATTTAAAGAGTAACTGAAGGTTAAATGCGGCTAATATGTCCTGTTTTAAGCCAGGCACTAACACCTCTGCTCCGCTGCGTCTCAGCCACCATCCCTCTGGCAGACAGTGCTAGAGTCAGAGTAGGGGAGAGGCGAGCTGGAAAAAAACATTTTGGGAGGGGGGAGTATCTATACTTTTGTTGTTAAAATGTTGCGTCTCAACCAATGCTCCCTCTAATTTTTCATGCGTCTGAGTGAACACGCAAACTCCCTGAGCGGTCCCTTGGACCACTGCGACATCAGACATGTGCACTGTGGTCACGACAGCATCGAATCCATCCAAGTTATATAGTTTATTAAAAATAAAACCAAATTACAGCATTTACATTTATGTTAGACTACCTTTAATTAACTGCTTTAGCCCACTTACAATGAAAATGTTAAAAAAATCTAGTCATTGACCTTGTTAAGACTGTTGGAAGTAAAAATAACTTAAACTCCAATTTTGAAAACACAACTTTCTTTCTTTTCTTTTTCTTTTTTTATAAAGCTTTGACTGGTATTATGAGTCTGTGGTCTGGCAGAGAGTCTGTAACTCTGTCTGCAAAATACAGTAAATAAAGACCAATGCTGGACAATTAATTATATAGTTACTTCTTCAAAAAAGTTACTCAGTTATGCAAACAACAGGATTTATTGCAGCTATTTTTTTAAATGCAGCCAAGGCGTTTTTTAAAATAAACATTTCAAACTATTTACAGAACAATCAGCTGTTCTGCATCAAATCTGATGCCACACAAATTATTTGTGCCGCTCCAAAGAATAATTTCTGTCCACTATGAGATAAAGGAGAACAACAGCCTGATACCTGCAGGCCTGACAGCAGCAGATGTGTCACTGCTGTAACACCTGTAACACTCAGCAGTCGCCTCATTGTTCTGACACACACAACAAAACTATTGACTACACTACACACTAACTACACAAGATTTGCGCTAAACGTCTCAAATCTCTCACATCTCAGAACACCGCCGTCACTCCTAAAACTTCCCCCGTTTCTTAACAACTAGATGCATCGTTGCCATATCATTTTTTGATTGGTCGACATGGTACTTTTTTGCACGAAAATGAAAGTGGAAGTGGGGGGTTTTGTCTTTGCTCACAGGCTTTCGAGCTTTTTTTCTTATAAAACGCAGTTTTTACCGTTTCTTCCTGCAGTAAATATAAACAACGACAGTATTCAGGAAGAAAACCAAACATTGCAGATATTTTTATCATAACTCTGGTTTTACGTGGCCGATCAACACAATTTAAAAACTGGTATAAAGTCCACACTTTGTCCGTCAGTTGTTCCGTCTGTCCTGCTCACATCTCCAATGGTTGTACACGTTGTCATTAACGTGGCTTCACTCCACATCGGCCGCTTTGCTAAAACACCGGTGTCGGCACATAAGGACGCTGTCATAGCCTGTCGACGACGTTGATTAGCTGCGTATATACGAATGTGAATCGCATCATTGGCTGGACTATGGGATAAGGTGGCATCGTTCTGATCCCATACGGCGGCAGCCAGTCACTTACTGACTAACGCTGGAAAACAGAATTGTTAAAGTTTTAATTTGAATTTGAATTCAGGTACTAGCATTTTTCTTTTTTTTTTTGTGCGCAACGCAGATTTTCTGTGCACAGAGACCATGCCAGCAGTGCGCAATTGCGCACGTGCGTAGCTTCGAGGGAACATTGGTCTCAACCAAGTACTGTATGCTTTTTATATTTTTAGTAGTATGTCACACAAACAGCAAATATTGTCGAAAAAGTATAAAAAACAAGTAAGAAATGTTTGGGGGTGCTTTGATTCATTTTTGGGGGTGCTGAAGCACCCTCCAAATGGGTTAAAATCGCCCCTGCTTTGGGTATTCCCTGGCCCCATCTCTATATATAGGTGTAAAATTATTCTTTGTTTTCTTTTCCCCACAGATTAGGTGTGCTTTATACCTTTTAGTTTGTTTCTTTTGTGTTCCTTTTTCATATTTTTGTTTGCATGTACTATAAATTTGGAAAAGTACAAAATAAAAAGTTAAAAAAATAAAAAAAATAAATAGAAGTTTTGTCATGTGTTAGAACATTATATATATTGGAGTGTGTATAATGGTTCATGTGGTAACTGTTCTTAACGTGCACCCTGTTTTGAACTGGTTTTTATAGGAAATTACCCGACACTGCTAATTCTAAGTAAGTATCACGAAGTAAACTCGTGATGTCCACACAGTGAAGTTTCTGCTAAATGAAGTCATGCAGTGATCCTGCTGAGCTGCTCTCTTCTCTCACTTCTTCAGATTCTCTTGACATGCACCGAGGTTTTACACATGACACAAAGATATTTCATATTCTGAACAGACTTTATTGAAACAGTGACAATCATCAGAATACAGTGAGACAGAGCTAATCGAACAGATTGACTGTAGGATCAATGATCATTGTTGGAGTCAAATCATTTCAGCAAGGAAAGAAAAACAATCAAACTGGTTAAACAGGAACACCATAGACTCTTTGGTTTCTGCCCAGTGAGCATTCCCAGCTCTGTTACTAAAACGAACTGAAGGTCAGGTACAGTGTATTACCGTTGTTCCCACTGTTGAGGTTTTTTTGTCTAATGAAGACCCAGGGAATGCTGTACGCCTCCACAGCTGCTGTGTTGACGATCACAGAGACCGCCCGAATGGGATGACCGGAGCCTTTCTTGTACCACAGGTACACGTAACTTCCTCCTGCCCCCTTGCTTAGATCAGTAGTTACCCTTGTAAAGCCCATATAGGGAAACAACATCTTCTCTCTATCGTTAGTGGAGAGCTGCAGATCTGTGATGGCTCTTTGAGAGTTATTGGTCTGACGGTACCAGATGAAGACAAAGGATCCTCCTGCACCTCTGTTGGTATCTTCGTCCACTCTGATGTAGCCGTTCCGGAAGTAGTCAGCGTCTCCATCATAGTCAGCATTGGCAGCGATGTCACAGATGTAGGTTGGTCTCTCCCTCTCCACCCACAGGTAGATCCATTTTCCTCTAGCTTTCCGGTTCAGATCACAGGCCAGTCTCTCCCATCCAAGTGTGAACATCAGGGCTTCCACCCTTGCATCTATAGAGACATGAAGGTTCACAATGGGAACATCGTACTCTGAGTTACCTCTGTAGTACCACAGGTAGATGTTGTCTCCGCTCGTTCCGGCATTGAGGTTCTTGTCAATCTTCTGGTAACCTGCAGTGATCAGACCCCTGCTCATGCCACCATTGAATGTAAGCTGAATCCTGGTGATTGGTGAGCTGCTGCCTGTTTTGTACCAAAGGTAGATGTATTTTCCTTCAGCTCCTTTGTTCAGATCAACATCGATTTTGCTGAAACCTTGACTGCTAAGACACGCCTCTTCAGCTTCATCCAGAGACACCTGGAGCTCGGTGATGTACTTGCCCACTGTTTGTTGCTGCGTCAAAGTTAAAAGATTAATGAGTAAACAGAAAGATTTAAAAACTGTTTTAAAAGTTTGAAATCAGGAATGTGCATGGCAGCTGAAACTGCTGTAGCATTACTACTTTGTCTACATTTACGGTTTTTTCTGAGATATAATAAAATGACATGATTTTGCTACTAAACAGATCGTTAGTTGTTTTTTTTTAAAAATGTGTAGCTAATTAAACTTGAATTGTTCTGAATGTTTTTGTATTTTATGCTAAAAAGTAAGTTTGACCCCACACGATGAAATAAATGTGTGAAAAACTGAAAAGCTGCAGAGAGCACATTTTCACACAGACTGGACACAAAAGAGAATCTGAAGCGTTACCAGAGTGAAGGGAAGTCCGATCAGCAGCAGCAGATAAACCTTCAGCAGAGTCTTCATAGTCTCCATCTCTTCCTCCTTAAACCACAAACACATTAAGGTACCTGTAAGTTGAACTACTCATAAAGATTTTATGCTCTCTGCCTCCCCAAGAAACTTGCCTGGGAACGCACTGTACAACATGCTGGACCGAGAAATGACTTTTAATTGATTACCTCAAGATGGGTAAAGAAGGCTAATTTTTTGCCAAATTTAAAGGAACGTAAAGAGCAAACAGATGCTGTGTGAGCAGTTGTATACTTACGTGTGTATAGACAGCGTTTGGCTGGCTGAAAGCTGCTGATCGGTCTTTATACACACAACAGCATCAGTACAATTGTGAAATCATCTCTGACGTGCAGTTTCAGCCCTCCTCCTTTCCTGCTTCTCTGCATTCACATGATGATCAACTGAGCTAAACATGAATTAAAAAAAAAAAATCTGTTGTATATTAATGAATAAAAACACATTTGAGCACTGTGTGGACTGTCGGTAGCTACATATGGATTAAATATATCAATGAAAAATGAAGGTGAAGTTTGATTTCTCAGAGATATTAATCTGAAATGTTTTTTTTGTTTGTTTGTTTTTTATCTGAATATCTGTAAAAAAATACCAGTTTTCACTGCCAATGCTGACCATGAGGGAGATGCTCAGTACTTCTACTTCCAGCGCCGCTCCGAGCTGGCAGCCAGTATCAGCAGCTCCGACCTGACGGAGTCATTTTTTCTCTTTCTTTGTTGTTATTGTGTTTCTTGTTATTGTTTTTTTTTAATTGTGGACTGTACTACTCCACAATGGGTCTCAGAATTTTATGTATCAATCATGTTTTTTATCACATTTTTACGGCAGCTGTGTCCGGAGAGCACATGGAGGTCTGACCTCCCATTATTTACAGCAGGGATCAGCTGTTAGGCCTCAGGGGCTCCACTGTTCTGCCTACCGCCGAGCGAGCCAACATCCCCCATGAGGAGCACACGTCTGACATCGTGCTCCATTACAGTAAATGGAGCGGTGCAGGAACCAGGTGAGGATGAGGATGGGAGCAGGGTGCTGCTGTTGTGGTGTTTATCTCCTTCAGCAGTGGCGCACTTAAGTTTCCTGTTTTCACAGTGCAGCCTCTTTGGTTTCGGATGTCTTGTATGCCCAACCACACCCCCCGTGTGTTGTTGCTGGACAGGTGGGACTCTATGCTACTTTTATGGTCCGTCTTAGCTTCTTTCAGATCAGGTCGAGCAGACCTGTACAGAACTCAGTCGCCCGACCTGAAGGCAGCATCCTGGGCTTTGAGAAGTGTGCGGATCTGGCTGGTCATCCAGTGTTTCTGGTTTGAGAATTACAATCATTATCAATAATTCAAAATAAATTTCATTATAATCCTTTGCCTTCAGTCCCACTAACTGATACAAATGCTCGTTCAAGCAAGGACACACAAGGTCGTTCAGGATCTAAATGTTTAAGTTTGAACAGAAAGCCCAGGACCAGCACAGAGGGACTCTGCTGCAGACACATGTACAGCTACACGTGTAAAGCGGGTGCTTATCACTGCCCTTGGTTCCTGCTGAAGGCCAAACTTAACAGACCAAAAGTTTAAACATCTGTGTGTCTGAAATAGTCCAGTTTTGGTGGTGCTGACGTTGATACACACTGAAGACTCTCCACATTGGAACTCTGTATTATAGCTCTGAACTCTATGCACCAGGCAATACGCAGACTGGGGGCCTGCATCCGCCTAGCTCAAGATCAATCCATGTCTGAATGTGAAAGAAGGCACTCCATCATACCTTAATAGATCATACCATACACAATTTATGGCAGGATATGCAATATAAAGTCTGCTGCTTGGTACAGCTATATCCATCACTATGTCTATCTTCCTCTGCTTGTCCAACACCACTATGTCCAGCTGGTTACCATCACCAGTTTGTCCTTCTGTATCTGGAAGTCTCACAGGATCCTAGCGCAATAATTCTGCCTGCTAGCATCTTGCACCCTGCTGTTATGTGCTGGATTGTCTCTGGGGCATCTTTACACAGCCTGCACCTGGGGTCTTGCCTGGTGTGATAGACCCCAGCCTCCTTGGATCTTGTGCTCAGAGCTTGTTCCTGTGCTGCCATGATTAGTGCCCCTGTGCTGTCTTTCACAGCTGCCACATTACTACTAAACCCATGAAGCAAGTTTAACCCGCCGATCGGAGCAGGCACGCTCTGTTTTGCGTAACTATTTTTAAATCCCAGTAGCACGGCAACCAAGTAAGCTAGCGCAAAAAATTTTTTTGCATATGAAACTGGAGGAGTTGTACTTACATCTTATGCCATCAGCTTGTCCTAGGTCACGGTTTCCTTCCACATAAAGCTTTGCAAAAACTGCATAAAAAGCACTTGCAGGAACAAAAACATAATATTCCAGAAACACGCTTTGCCGATCCGATCAGCTGTTCATAACACTTCCTACGTTGGAATAGACGTCAGCGCGAACTTTTGCATTTCCGCCATTACCTGCCCGAAACCGGACGTCATTTTCGCGGAAATGTAGTCTTTTTTACCATCAGGGCCTCAGGGCCTATACTCGTCTTTTTAAAAGTTATCTTTGACTTTATGCCTTTCTGTGTCGTTTCTGGGATGCTTAGGACTCATTTTGCACTGCTGGAAATAGCTTATTTTGATGCATATGCTGCTTTTTTGCAAATTTGCACTATAATATTTATTTTCGTTTTTCCTGCAGTGTATAAAAATTGGTGTATTTCAAAAATAAAACTATGAAGAAACTCAAAATAAATTTCCTGTGGTGGGAAACTATTTTGTGCAACTTTTTTGTATTTACAGTTTTGAGGGATAAGCCTCTTAAATTTCTCTAACTACAAATATATGTTAAAAAAGCAAAAACGATTTTCAATTTTTTTGTAGTTTATTGCACTTTTTTGCAATTTATGTAATTACTGTGCACTTAATGAATGCATATTATTAAAATCTGGGCTATAATTGTTGTATTGCTGTATAGCAACTTGAAATGCTCCCAAAAATGGCTCCACAGCATGTAAAAATATAATATAAGCTCTGGCGGACTTGGTTCTATGGTAGGTCTTAAAGGGTTAAGCAAAAGGACTGGTTTTAAGATTTGTGTCTGATCAGTTTCTTAAGACTACATTGAGCCTCTATCTAGTTTGAACCCAGCACCTGCCCCACCAGTCCAGGTCAATTTGGATTCTTTTTAGGTTCCTGAAGGGAAAGTGACAAGTTTGGTATGAAGGAGGGAAAGTCTGATATTATTTTTAATGATTTGATTTGTATTCATGTTCCCCATCTTTAACTGGTATCAAACTGTTGCTTCCTGCAGTGGGAAGAGCCACGGACGATATTATCGGGAGTCGCAATTCCTCTCCAGGACTGTGCGTCGGGTCATGATGGTGAGCAGACCAAGGTTGCATTACTGCCCAGTAGTGATGTTCAAAACACCTTGACGTGCACTGTTTAAATAAAACTGAACTAAATTGAAACACTGTAACATTTAAAGGTTTTGAAAAAATCTGACATCATCTTCACAAGTAGAATGGGAGGCAGAGCCTTCAGTTTTCATTTTACTTCACAAACTGACCTTCATGCATTCAGCTTCTACTGGGATCTTCGTGATGGACATGACGGAAGCAGGTGAGGAACTCTGAGATGATGACATTTCTTGACCTGAGTCATTGTCATCTTAGCAGCTGTTTGGTGGAGTCAGGAAGTGAATGATGAACTTTTAGAAAACCTCTGAACATTTAAAGAAACGAGTTGTGTTCAGATTAAATTCATTTCTTCAGAGGACACAAAACCATCAGAGTTGAACTCATCCAGATCTTTAATGTTCTAAAGAAAAAGAAACTCCTGATGGACTTCCAGGTACCAGCTGTTTACACACTGACTGCTGTGAAACGTGTACAGTGTTCAGACTTTTAAAGAAATAAATGGCTTCACAGAGAATTAATTTGATGTCTGCTGAGAAACTGTAACTGTTGGATACTGTGAGGAAAACTGCTGAGCATGTGTGAGAGTGTCATGTTTAACGGCCTTTCAGAGAGTCACTGCCTTCACTTACAGAGTTTCTTCATGTCCTGCTTCATCAGCACTTCTTCACAGCTTCTGACTTCAAAATGATGGGTCATGAACAAGTGTTGAAATGATTCCTACTAATGAAAGATATTTTTAATAGCCGCAGCAGCTCTTTCACTTCCTTTTACTTCTCTTTTGAGAAACTGCCACATGAAAACCAAACTGTGTTGTAATTCATCGTTTTAGATTCAGGATCCTGATGTTACCCTGAAGTCTAGAGCAGAATTAACCCAGCTTTGAGATCCTTCCCAGGTGCCTAAAACCCGACATACATGCGAGGTGATGTTAATATGTCACAAGAACCACCCAAAACCTATGACAATAATGATAATAATAATAATCGTTACATTACCATTCAGTTTTAGGGTGACAATAGAAAATCATATATTTATTGTTCTCACGTGGTATCAGACGGGATTATTTTAACAAACGAATGACATTTTGCCTGATAATTATTTTTATCCTCCTGTAACTTCCCTGTACAGAGAGCTAAAACCTCCAAAGTTTCAGGATTAGTTGGTCGTTCTAAGAAGTGTTTGTGAACTAAAAATCAAAAATGGGGAATACTGTTTGTCTGTGATTTGGAGAGCCCAGCGTGTGCTCCTGACGCAGGGCAAACCAATTATTTTGGGGACACCTGCCTTGGCACGACAGCTGTTGTGCAGGTGAAGCTGAAGACAATATATGAAGGCAAGATTGCGTAAGGTTGCAGGTCCAGATGACATCAGCTCCAGGCTCCTGAGGTGCTGCGCACATGAACTGTGTGGCATCCTAGGTTATCTGTTCAACCTGACTGTCACTGGGGAAAGTACCACAGCTGTGGAAGACCTTCTGTGTGGTATCGGTACCAAAGACCTCCCACCATCCCAAGGACCTCAGCAGCTACAGGCCGGTAGCCCTGACGCCACATCTGATGAAGACCCTCGAGAGGTTGGTTCTTAACCATCTGCGCCCCCTGGTGAGGTCTTCATTGGATCCGCTGCAGTTTGCTTACCAGCCTGGCATCGGGGTGGAGGACGCCATCATCTACCTCCTGCACCGAGCTCTGACTCACCTGGAGAAGCCTGGAAGGCCTGTGAGGATCATGTTCTTGGATTTCTCCAGGGCTTTCAACACCATCCAGCCACGGCTTCTGAGAGACAAGTTGGAGCTATCGGGAGTGGACCACCACATGTCCCAGTGGATACTGGACTACCTCACAGAACGCCCACAGTATGTGAGGACACAGAGCTGTGTCTCTGATACGCTGGTCTGCAGTACGGGGGCCCCACAGGGAACTGTGCTGGCACCGTTCCTCTTCACCCTCTACTCTGAGACCTCTCCATCAACTCCCCACGCTGCCACCTACAGAAGTTCTCTGACAACTCTGCGATAGTCGGCCTCATCACAGGTGAGGACGACTCAGAGTACAGACAGTGGACTCTGGACTTTGTTGACTGGTGTCAGCAGAACCACCTGCTGATCAATGCCGGGAAAACCAAGGAGTTGGTGGACTTCCGGAGACGCAGACCCACCACACTGACACTGGTGAACATCCAGGGAGTGGACATTGAGATAGTGGACTCTTATACGTACCTGGGTGTTCACCTGAATAATAAACTGGACTGGAGCCACAACACTGATGCTCTTTACAGAAAGGGTCAGAGCAGACGCTACCTGCTGAGGCGGCTGAGGTCATTTGGAGTCCAGGGAGCGCTTTTAAAGACCTTGTATGACTCTGTGGTGGCATCTGTCATTTTTTACAGTGTTGTGTGTTGGAGCAGCAGTTTATCGACAGCTGAGAGGAAGAGGTTGGACAAACTCATCAGGAAGGCCAGCTCTGTTCTGGGATGCACCCTGGACCCAGTGCAGGTGGTGGGAGACAGAAGGACTCTGGCCAAATTAACATCTCTGATGGACAGAGTCTCCCACCCCATGCATGTAAATGTTGCTGAACTGCAGAGCTGCTTCAGTGACAGACTGCTGCATCTAGATGCATGAAGGAGCGTTTCTGCAGGTCCTTCCTCCCTGCAGTGTCAGACTGTACAATCTGAACTGCTCCCAACAAACACAGATTACATCAGTGCTGTAACAACTTCTACTGTTATAACTGCACATTACTTTTTTCAGCTTATATATACACTATACATGTCTACTTTTTAATGCACAGGTACAATACACAATCTGCACTTTTCTAATTATTCTAAATATTCTTAACTATTTAAACATCTTTCAGTATCCTGCTCTGTTTGCACACGATCTGTACTCTAATTTTAACAACTGTACTGTACTCTGCTTTGGTAACTATTGTCCATGATGTAAAAATTGTGTTTCTGTTCTATGTCTTGTTCTGTTTGTATGTGTGTGGTTTTTTTTTAATTTTTTAATTCTTACTGCCCTGCCACAATGGCTCTGCGTCCCCTCTAGGGGACACACACTCCAGTTTGTGAACCACTACCTTAGCTCATGCGATGAGACACGTGATCAATAGTGTGCTAACGACCATCTCAAAGGACAACCCCACTTTGCTTTAAATATCTGTGACTCTACACCAGGGGTCCCCAATCCCAGTCCACGAGGGCCGGTGTCCCTGCAGGTTTTAGATCTCACCCTGTGTCAACACACCTGAATCACATGATTAGTTCATTACCAGGCCTCTGGAGAACTTCAAGACATGTTGAGAAGGTAATTTATCCATTTAAATCAGCTGTGATGGATCAAGGACACATCTAAAACCTGCAGGGACACCGGCCCTCGTGGACTGGGATTGGGGACCCCTGCTCTACACCATATGGGTTTAGAACTGAAGAAGCTTCTCAGATGAGAGGTGATACGTCTTCATGAAACTCCATTTGCTTTCTTTCCAAGCTCCTTAGACTATAATTGTGGTTATACTTTGTAATATAGATTTCATTGATCCATCATTACATTTACATATCCAGTTGTATGTACCCTACATGCATTATCACAGCAGAGCTGCTGTACTTACTCCACATGTCAGTACTTCCAAATGAGCTGTTAATCGGAGCTTTGTGTGATCTGCCTTTTGGTGAAGCAATGGTCCAGAAAGGGCAAAAAAGAGTGAAGCATTAAGGCCAATTACCACAATAAGGTAGCTGATGATCTGGCAAGTGAAGGGCTGAGCTGGTCTTAAGTACACCCACATGATTGCTGCTAATGATCTGCAGGTGAGCAGGGATAGACACACGAAAACTGGAACTCTGCTCAGAGGTTGGACTTAGGCCAGCTCATAACACAAACAGTGAATTCTTCCTAACTATAACTCATTAAACAAATACAAGTACAAATGTATAGAAGATACAGACTTCCTTCTTAACTGAACACGACAGTTTTGGAATCACTTGAATAATGGGTTACTCTGGTTCCACAGAAGAGGGGCCTGAAAACTGAAGGCTCTGCCTCCCATTCAACAAGCAAGCCTGCAGAGCAAGAGCGAAGTGCTCTAATAGGGTGATATGGTACTACAAGGTCATTAAGATAAGATGGGGCCTGATTATTTAAGACCTTGTATGTGAGGAGCAGGATTTTGAATTCAATTCTGGACTTAACAGGAAGCCAATGAAGGGAAGCCAAAACAGGAGAAATCTGCTCTCTCTTTCTAGTCCCTGTCAGGACTCTTGCTGCAGCATTTTGGATTAGTTGAAGGCTTTTCAGTGAGTTTTTAGGACATCCTGATAATAATGAATTACAGTCGTCCAGCCTGGAAGTAATGACATTTCTTGACCTGAGTCGTTGTCATCTCAGCAGCTGTTTGGTGGAGTCAAGAAGTGAATGATGAGTTTTAACAAAACCTCTCAACATTTAAAGAAACGAGTTGTGTTCAGATTAAATTCTTTAAAAAGGTCAATCCTCACAAAGCTCCGGGACCGGACGGCATCCCAGGCTGGCCTCTCAGAGCGTGCGCCGACCAGCTGGCAGAGGTGTCCACCAACATCTTTAACCTCTCCCTGAGGCAGTCAGTGGTCCCCACGTCCCTCAAAGCATCCACCATCATTCCCGTTCCCAAAAAATCAGTGGTCTCCTGTCTGAATGACTACCGTCCTGTTGCACTGACATCCGTCATCATGAAGTGCCTGGAGCGGCTGGTCAAAGGTCACATCTGCTCCTCCCTCCCTGACACACCGGACCCTCTTCAGTTCGCCTATCGGACAAACAGAGCCACAGAGGATGCCATCGCCCTGGCAACGCACACCACCCTCACTCACCTGGAAAAAGGGAATACATATGCAAGGATGCTCTTCATCGACTACAGCTCGGCATTTAACACCATTGTCCCCTCAAAACTTGCCTCAAAGCTCATCCATCTGCAGATGGATTCTAAACTTCCTCACCAACAGGCCCCAGGTGGTGAGAGTTGGTAAGCACACCTCCTCATCACTCATCCTAAACACAGGTACGCCACAGGGTTGTGTGCTTAGCCCCCTCCTATATTCCCTGTTCACACACGACTGTGTTGCTAAACAATAGTCCAACATCATCATCAAGTTTGCGGATGACACAACCATCATAGGCCTCATCACAGACAACGATGAGATGGCCTATAGGGAGGAGGTGATGGCGCTGTACGAGTGGTGGCTGGAAAATAACCTGACATCAGCAAAACTAGAGAAATGATAGTGGACTACCGGAAACGACCAGTCAGAGAACACCAGCCCATCCACATAAACAGTGTCAAGGTCGAAAGGGTCAGCAGCTTCAAATTCCTTGGAGTCAACATCACTGAGGACTTCTCCTGGACCCTTCACACAGACACTGCTATCAGGAAAGCTCGCCAGCGGCTTTACTTCCTGAGGAGGCTGAAGAAGTTTGGCTCCGTAAAGCTCACAGCATCATCAAGGCCCACAGCCACCCCGCACATCAGCTGTTCTCCTTGTTACCATCTGGCAGACGTTACAGGAGCCTGTCTGCTCGGACTACAAGACTCAAGAACAGTTTTTACCACCAACCCATACGACACCTCAACCACAACACTTAAACACACACAACACACTCCACAGGACGCACTCAGAAGCTACCCTGCAGCTTCACAAATACTCTCTATAATCTGCACTGGTCACTCCACTTTATTGATATTCATATTTTAAAAAGTGCAATACTGTAATAACTGCCACTAAAAAAAAACAAAAAAACTTTTTTGTACTGTTTAGTTTGTACTGCTGCTCATTCCTGTGCAACATCCAATCTGTCGCCCCACACACACACACACACACACATTCCTATTTAAGATCTTCTTTATTTAATCACTAGTGTGTACATATATTTATATTTAGTCAGTTAACTGAAAATCTCTTTTTTCCTTTACTACATCTTATTAATATTTTGCTCTTTACTATTTTTCTATTTATTTTTTATTATTTATATTTATATATATATATATATATATATATATATATATATATATATATATATATATATATATATATATATATATATATATATATTTCTACTGTACCATTCTGCTGAGTGACTGTCTTATGCTCGTCAAATACATTTCATTGTGATGTTGACCCTGTGCCAACTTGCATATGACAAATAAAACTGAAAACTGAGAGTCACTGCCTTCACTTACAGTTTCTTCACATCCTGCTTCATCAGCACTTCTTCACAGCTTCTGAATTCAAAATGATGGGTGATGAACAAGTTTTGAAATGATTCTTACTAATGAAATATATTTTTAATAGCAGCAGCAGCTCTTTCACTTCCTTTTACTTCTCTTTTGAGAAACTGCCTCATGAAAACCAAACTGTGTTGTAATTCATCGTTTTGGATTCAGGATTCTGATGTTACCCTGGGAGGTTTTTTTCAGGCTCATCTGACCTGGAACGTTCCCCACAGCGATGGCTGGAGTGATCGGATTTTGTTTTGTCTGGGATCACACGCTTCACCCTTAGCAGCAGGTCTTCAGCCCCATCTGCTGGTGAAAGTTCTACATTTCAAAGATTATAATGACACAAAAATTTACAAAAAAGAAAGTATTAGTTTACCCACAGGATGTAAATATGATGAGGAAAATGAATTCTTTTCTTCTCATGAATACAATGAAAAAAACAAAACAACACCAGCAGGCGGACATTCAGCAACAAACTAATCAAGGTTTGCAGCAGTTCTGGAAGTGTGTCTGTATGAGGACTGGGTGTTTTCCAGAGATTCCAGGAATCTGACTGGTTTGATAGATGCTACTGAAGCCCAAGATCTCATCCATATTGTGTTCAATAAACACAGTCTGAGTACTCACAGCTTGCCCATCTTCAATCATATCAGCCAGCCTTGTGGGGCTTTGAACAGCTCTAATTGCTTTCTTTGTTCTTGGATAAGCTAGCTCCGAGCCAGCTCTGATCAGCCAGAACTCTGTGATCATGCTTCCGAATGGGTAGATGTCGTTCAATGTCCTCCATCGAGAGTCGCCAGGCAAACGACACAACTGACCATCAAGTATCCGGCAGCAATAATACGATGCTTGTGAACAAAAAATAAGCTAAGAAGCCGAGAGGAACCAATGTCTGACTGTGATGGCTTTGATATGGTTTTAATTAAAGATATTATTGGATGTATTGTGAAACCATTTACCTACCTACATTTGTAATCTGTCATTACAAAATGGTTTATTCCCTGATAAGATGAAAATTGCAAAGGTAGATCCGATATATAAAGCTGGAGATAAACATCTTCTCACAAACTATCGGCCGACCTCTTTACTACCGCAGTTCTCTACGATACTGGAAAAAATAGTTTACAATAGATTGTTTTTTGTGATAAAGCCATACAATGTACATTTTGAACAGCAGTATGGATTTAGACCCAAAAGAACCATCACACACGCCTTAATCGTTATAGTATAGTAGATATAGTAACTGCAATTGAAAACAAAGAATGTGCTGTCAGAGTTTTTCATATTTAAAAAAAGCATTTGATACAGTTGATCACAACCTTTTACTCAACAAATTATGTACGAGTGGGGTCAGAGGGGTGGCTCATGGTTTAACAGTTACCTTAAAAAATGTAAACAATTTATCCAAATAAATGCCATAAAATCTAAATTGTAAACCATTGTGTCTGGGGATCCCCAAGGATCAGTTTTGGGGCCGCTGCTTTTCATATCGTACATTAATGAGATATGTGCAATTTCAAAGTCTTTGAAAATAATATTATTTGCAGACGATACAAACTTAGTGTGCTGTGGAAGTAACTTGGAACAAATTCTGAATGAAGTAGAAAATGAATTAAATAATCTGAAGACCTGGTTTGACCATAATAAAATTGAACCTGAGTAAAACAAAATTCATTATATTTGGGAATTGCACACATTCTACCAATAGTAAACTGACAATAAATAACACTGAATTAGACAGAGTATGTGAAATACAATTCTTTGGTGTGATAATACATCACAAACTATCCTGGATCCCCCCCACATTACTCATATCAAAGGCAAAATACCAAAGTCTCTGGAAATTCTCTACACCGTTAAATCAAATGTCACTATATACTCTGTGTTATTCTATTATACTCCTGTACATGACATACTATGTGGAAGTGTGGGGAAACAAGTATAAAACACCCATCCAATATACATTCTGCAAAAAAGAGCAACAAGGATAATTAATAAAACTACTTCAAGAGAACCATCAAATTCCCTTTTTATCAAATTAAATATTCTCAAATTTAAAGATTTCGTTGACCTCAGAACTGAACAAACAATGTATCTCTCTCTCTGTCTAAACATCTCTGCAGGACAATTGGGCTCTCCCTAGCCCAGGCTTCTCATCAAGAATAGGGTGTCAATTTCGTTAAGGGACCAGTTGATCAACTCCATAGTTATTTAGGTTTTAGAGAACAAGACTGAGAGACTCTCTGAGGGTTAGAGTTAGACGAGACTAGACAAGGACACTGAAGCCAAGCAGCAAAGATAAGGGAGAGCGTGAAAGATGCATTTGCCGAGAGCCCAGAGCAGCGTGGAACAGCTTTCCTCAGTCAATCAGGTCGGCTGACTCTGTTATTTGTTTTAAATGACAGCTGGAAACTCATTTTTGTAGGTTTGGATTTCCTTAATCTTTTCGCTTCACACTTTGCAGCCACTCGTGCATGTACATGTGTCTGTTGGAATGAATGTCTGTTGTTGTTATTATTATTTTTATCATTATTATTATTCTTATTGCAGTGTAATATGAAGCTATGCTTTTCTTTTTACCATGTTTAGTTTAGGAGCTCTGAACATCTGAAGCGTGGTCTCCATTTAAAATAAGAGTGCAAACAGCCTGATCTGATTATTGCAGAGGCCGACTGCTGCAGTAAGGAGTCAGCAGGTCTGTTATAAAAGCAGGAGCCTGCAGAGCTTTGTGTGCAGTAATAAAAAACTAGAAAGTGCATTTTCCGAAGAAACTGCAGTGTGAATGCTGAAATCTGAATGTATGCAGTAAAATGAATTAATTGATGAAAGTTAAAAATGTTGAATGAGCTGGAAAATACAGAATTTTTAACCTAAAAACAAAAGTGCAACCTTTTGAAAGCTGATGTTCAGTCAGAAGAAGTTGGAAAATAGCTTAACATGTTTAAAATGTAAATTAGAAAAAGATAAGTAAAGACAAAAAAAAATTCAGAGTCAGAAAACCTCTGAATGAATATTAAAAGTTCATATTCTTTGAATCACTTAGAGAATTTCACTCTTTAATTCATGAAAAAAATAACTTAATAAAAATCAATGTTAAAACAAATTTATTGAAATGAACTTTAAAGACGAACAAACATTCTGGAGAAAATACAAACTTTAATATATAGCATAATGTTTTTCAGACATACTGTGTATATTATATTGAATGGTATTACATACATTAATTTGTTTTGTATGACACAAAAAAATAACATAAAAATCTTAAGTCACATTTTACAGCTTCTTTCTGAAAAGGACTAGTAGAATAAATAAAAATAACTAAATTAAATAACTAAATAAAAAATAATAAGCAACACATGAAATACATGAAAATTAAACTTTTAAAACCACAATACTGAACCTTTAAATTGTGTTGGTTTCTTAGAACATTGCTGAACAGCTGTTTCTATCGGTCTACTTAATCTACTGATCTGTCTACACATCTTTTTATTACTCGTTCTTTTTTTTATGTTTTATTGTAAAGAGTAAACTACTAAAGTTGAATCCACACAGTGGTAAAAAAGAACTGTGTAGAGATTTTTGAGTGAATTCAAAAGAAAGCCTAAGCTGGTGACACATGCAAATAATCAAACACATTAGTCCTTTTTGTGAACATGGATAAATAAGTATCATTAGTTTACAGCATTATTCAGCCATGCCGCTAAAGGCTTTTTTACACATTGTTTTAACAGCTCCATGTTTCTTCTTCTACTTGTTTTAACTGAAAACGTTGACTTCCTGTCTCACTACAGTGAATAACTGCTCTTCTTTAATCATTTGTTTGATGCTGATTTTATACATTCATTTAGATTTAATCAGTTCAAAAATGTTTCCATGACATTCATCATTATTTTCCAAATGTCCCACTGACTGCAGCAATAGATAATAAATCAAAGGCTTCACAGTCTGTGGGCCCACTGTGGGTCCTGAATTATTTCCATGAAAAAACCTTTAAAGTGTCTGATAGAAGTTCTACAAGTGAGTCCTCTTGTTCTCACATGTCTGAGCTCCTCACTGAACTTCAGCTTCAGACCAACAAGTCCAAACCTGCTACACTGACAGACAGGAAGGAGTCAGGGCTCCACCTCTGACGGAGAGGGAGGCAGATTTTCACAATAAGAGCACATGTTCCAAGAGGACTTTGATGTATTGTGAGCTGTTGAAGGATGGGATGGACTAATGTTACAACCATTTTAAATTCAAACACTTTCATTTGCCTGAATATCAAGCATCATCACTTACACACTGAGTCACAGTCAGCTGTAAGGATGGGTATTGATAAGATTTTCACGATTCCGATTCCATTTTCGATTCTGTTTAAAGATTCGATTCTTTATCGATTCTCTTATCGATTCTTTTTTAAAAAGGAGAACACTAAGGTCGATTAGCTTAAAACTTTGTTTTATATCTTCTCTTTGAACAAGATAGAAATTTAGGAGTAACATGGCCTTACAAACCCAGCAGTGAGATCTTAAGAGATCCAGCCTACGGCTCTTCAATGTGGTGTCACAGGGTCCCCGGGGAAAAATTGTAAATGTAAAATAATAAAATAAATATTCGTCTGTAGCAATAACAAAGTATAACATAAATTATTCTGTAGCAATTACACAAGAATATCCAGTAATGTCCCTGTCTACAATTAAACACATTCACTTACCGAAAATCATCTGCTGTGGCAAATGGGTGCAAGGCTTTTACCACAAACTTAGTCTCTGCTCGGTGACATTCGTCTATCCTGGCCTGAAAGGAGACGCTGCCGGTGGACTGCAGTGAGAACTGCCAGCATCTGAGCCAGACTCTGTCTCTCTCATCATGGTCACCTAAACGCACAGTGATGGCAGGTTTGTAATAAGGCAGATCGCGCTAACATAATATGCACTGTTGTTGATTATTTACCTGCCGCATTAACGGGAGAGGACGTGCAGACGTTACCGCTGCTGCTGGGTTGAGATTCACGAGTCCGGAATTAAAAACATGACATTCATTTAAGGTCATCGTGTGTTTTGTGAGCAAATGCTTTTGCATATTCGTAGTGTTTCCTCCCTTAAATGAAATATCTACTTTGCAAGTATTGCAAGTTGCCCTGTTGTCATCCGTTCTCGTAAAGTATAACCAAACTTTTGAGCGTTTGAGCCGCCATGTTTCCTGCCAGGTAAATGACGCTCCGCAACGTGGTGACGTCATTCGGGGCGACTGGAATCGATAAGGGAATCGTTTGCAAAAATGGCAAACAATTCCAAGGAATTGAAACAGTGGGAACCGGTTCTCAACAAGAACCGGTTTTCGATACCCATCCCTAGTTAGCTGACTGCTCCTGTAGATGGAGGACAGACGTTTATTATCAGTGAAGACAGCAAAGTTCATAAAGACACAGATGAGGGAGTTTGGTGTGGAAGAACACCTTTGGGATGAAGCAGAGTAAAGGAAAAATAAACATAATAACAGGCTCATAATGATGATGTTATATTTGGAATAAGTGCACATCTAAAGGGCACAAACAGTGCAGCTGTGAACTCTCTCTGCTGTGACTCCATCATCTAAAGACACTGTGGATGTGACACAGAGAGGAAGCTGAGCTTTTCTTCCTGCTCTTTCTCTCGCTTCACTTTCCTGTTAAACTTTGGAAGCACAAATCAAAGACAGTCAGAGGAACTCAGCAGACCAGCTGCTGCTCCATCTACAGGTGGAGACACCACCCACGTGTCTGTAGGAGAACCAGAGTCACAAAGTAACAGAGTGAAGAGCAGCAGGTGAAGCACAGAGGACACAAAAAGGAAGGAAAGAAGGAAACAAGGTCCATCTGTGTCCTTTCAAACAAGCATCAAGGTTTCATAGCTAATGAACATAAAGCTGTGACCTGGAACCAGCTGGAAACACACAGTTCATACAGAAGTGATTTGATCACCATACATATCAGGAAATCACTCATTCAGTCTTCATGGATCCACACTGATGACATGCACAGTTACTTCCTGGTGTCACTGGTGTGTCGGGTTCCTGGTGTTCGCCCAGTGTTTGCACTTGTTTCATGTTTATTCACCTGTTCACATTTCCTGCTGTCATGTTTGCTTCCTGTGTGTTATTAGTTCTGTTCAGCTGTGTGTCCCTGATCATCATCATCAGCCAGAGTGTTTAAACCCTCAGTGTCTCTCTGCTCAGCGTCATTGTTGATGTTAATGTGCTCGAGTCTGTACGTGTGTTCGCTTCAGTCCTTTCAGCTCAGCCAGTCATCCTGTGTTTGTGATGATAAACAGCAGCCTTCACCTCCCTGTGAGTCCTTTCCTCACCCACACAGCAACCACTGACATGATGGGACCACCTGCTGTGGGAACTGGTCCCAGTCGGGCTTGCAAAGCGGCAGCTCTGCTTGGAAGTGTTTCCAGAAGCTGGAGGCCAACAGGAGCTGATTCAAAGCTGCACAGAGCCCATTTACATGCAGCCTAAGTTGTGTTTGTGTTGTTATAACTGCCACATGTCCCCACATCACATGCAGCCAATCATAAAGTTACTCAAAATACAAGGATTTTACATTTGCACCATTTCATTCTTGTGATAGTTAAACTGAGTTATTAGGATAAAATCCTTTTCAACATAGCCAAATAAACCTGCCATAGAAACAGGCATGCATCTGACTGTGTCAGCTGAGTTATTAGTTACAACTCACCCAGCTGTTTCATTGGCTGTGCTCTTACATGTGACCTTGGCTACATTTTTGCTGAGTCTGAGTTTTCTATCAGGTTTCTCCACCCTGAGGTCAGAGGTCAGCTCTGTCTCACACTCAGTACAAACCACCAGCATCACTCAGTCTGCAAGCGTCACATTAGTCGACTGCTAGTGACGGTTGTGCCGATGCAGTGGATTTACCACATGTGAGCTTACTGCAGTATGTTGACACAGATGTGCATTCAGATCCAGCTGAGCCTGTCTGTGATCAGCACAAGCACCACGAGCAGCCCTCTAACATCACACCTCAGCCTGTGGAATATTCACCTGTTAGTGCTGAGCTGGCTCACTAAACTGTTGTCCTACAGACAACTCTGCAAACACATCTTTACATCCTGTCACACATCATTTGCACCTTTGGGTGAACTTTAGCAAAGGTCACGTATTAAAAAACACAAACAGCCAATTGAAAAGCCTGGCTGAGTGATAACACAGAGAGGTTTCAATATGTACACAAGGATCTCCACACAATAACAGCTCCATAAGGTAACTCCCATTCCCTGCAACACACCCACTGTGTTTAAGGTGGACTGGATAAAGAGTAAGAACAGACAAACAGATGGAGGTGAACGAATGCTCAGACATGTGAGATAAAGGCTCTGTACTTGTGCTGGTAGATGTCTCAGTCTGGGCTGATGTGGTTCTGATGTACAGGTCGTCCCATAGACAGCCGTGCAGCACCGCGTACCTCATCACTCCAATCCTGTTTTTAATCTACGAGGAAACCAAGAAGGCTCACTGCTCTGTGGAAGCAAATACATTTTTGAAAGGTGTTGTGATTTCCTCAAACTACCAGTCTTTACATCTTGTACAAGCTCATCACACATTATCAGGAAATGATGCTTTTGTCTTCTTTGAAAGCTGTGATGCTGCTTGGAGACATAAGTACAAAAGTAACGTGTTCAGCAGCTGCAGCTCAGAGCTGGAAGTACAAGTGTGGCAACATGTGGCCAGAGTGGTGACAGAGCTGAACACTAACCTCTGTTATGGTGGATAAATAATGCAGCTGCATTATTAAGGCTCCTCATGGCTGCACAATACATGCATCAGCAAAGGACAAGAATCCCAACTAGGAGTAGAGCCCAACCCGAATACGGTATTCAGAAAGGCACAAATAACGTGTTTTTTATGAATACTTATTTCGAGCAAATACTTTTAAAAATATTTTTATTCGGGAACAAGAAAAACTTTATATCAAAAAGCTGAGTTTCCTTATGAGACTGCAGTGCATGACTGGATGAGTGAGTGACACAGGCTGCTGCACACAGCTGAGCGATAACTGGGGTCCAGAGGCAGTTTAACTTTAGTAACAAAAACTTTAGTGAAACTTTGAGCAGGAAGGAAACACCCAGAGAGGCGTTTAAGACACTCAGAAGCATCGAAAAGTCCGTGTTGCATTCAGGTGGAACTTGGAAATTCACAAATCTTCAACCAACTCCTTAGTTGATTTATTTCTGCTGGTTTTCCTGTTTGAAACACAAACGTCTTTTATCACTTTGTTGTTCTTCTTCATGCAGCATTTTAATATTTCAGCACTAAACAGATGTTTCTTCAAAGCTAATTTCAACCTGTTGAAGTCATGAATGAAAGTGCAGACTGAGAGTGGATCACATCATGTCTAAGGTGTGTCATGTGACATGTTCAGTATTGTCACACATGTCTAGATTGTCCCTGATATCATAACTGCTCAAACACTGATGATTATATTTGAAGAATTATTCCTGATGGCAGCAAAGTTTGAATGGAGCTCTCTGTCTGTGCTGATTTGTCGCCCTCTGGAGGTCAAAACACAAACTGCATGATGTCACTGTAACCACCACAGTGACAGGAAGTGTTTTTAAATGACTCACTTTAATGTACCTCATTAAAATTATCACTTTAATGAGGTAAAACAGGAGCTGTAAGTCTGACATTGATTTACTGTCATCACAAACACACACAGCTGGATTAGCAGCCAGACAAAGGGCTGAAAAGATGAAAATCAGCATTTGATTATTATTATTATAGATCTTGTTTATGTGGATGCACTTTTCTATCTGTCAGTGCTGAAGCAGCACTGAAGTCATCTGATCACTAATGCAGTAAAACAGGAGCTGATGTCACTGATCACATGACTCTGAGGGATGTTTTGAGCACTTCGCTGAATCTGAGCCATGAAGATTTAAGGCAGCTCTGAAGGCAAAGCAGGTCTGAGCCTGTGTTAGCAAGCTGTACCTAATAAAGTGGCAGCAAGGACTCAGTCAGTAATGATCAGAGCCAGCAGGGGGCAGCACACAGAGGTGAGGCACTGTCAGAGAAGCAGGCTGACATCAGACTGGTCATATTCCATCATCTATACCTGAAATAATAAACAAGCACACAGCCAGAGGTTCTGTTTCGCTGCAGGGTCTCTTTGTTCTTCACATACGTGTTGAGCAAAGTGTAAATCCTGAGGCTGAGCGGCCTTTGTACACACACACTTCTAAGCAGGGCAAAGCTGTCAGCACAAACAAGAAGTGAAGAGAAATCCAGGCAGCCGGCCTGTGTCTGTCCAACCAGTCAGAGAGCTCTTTACATGCCAAGTTAATGTCAAGGCTAGTTTGCATTGCAGCAGGATTTTTAAAATAAAGTTGCAAATCCAGCTGCTAATCCAAATGTTAATCCCTGAGCTAACCTGTGATCAACAGGAAAGGGATTGAAATGAGGAGTGGATTCGCCACTTTAAAAAACTTTTTAAAAATTATTTTTTTAACATGGAATTCAAAAATGAATGTACAAATTTATTCTACAATTCATGATTTAAGCACAGAATTCTTTATTTCGATGCGCCTGGTTCTTGTGGTCCCCCATAAATTTCATATATTTTTATGAGCAGCTTCAGGTTTTGATCCTGTTCTTCTTCACTTAGACGACATCATCTTCACATTTTAATGTTTTACAATGACAAAAGATCAGAAACAATTACCGAGTCTGCATGAAAATATAGATGTACAACTTGTAGACTTGTGTCACTTCTATGTTTGGAACGTGACAGAGTCTGAGTTAGAAATCTGTGGCTCATGACTGATTGTTCTAGTACGGATCTAAAAGCCCAACATAAAGCAATAACAGATCAAAATATTACATAATACATAACATACATAAATAATCTATATACTTCATGTCAATGATCTGTGTGTGTGCTGGTTGAAGGTCTGACATCAGTATCACGTCACCTGTGAGCAGCGAGCAGAGAACAGGTGAGTCTGTTTATATTAATAACCTCCACAGATGTTGGCAGATTATGATCAGATTATGAGCTGGAACTAAATGATGATTCAAGTCCCTTCATCATGAATCTGAGCCTCAAATATAGAAAAAATTACTTTTATCATTTCATCTTCATCTTTACCCTAAAATATCTACAAACATGTCTAACACAGGCAGCATTTATCATCATCTGAAAGCTTCAGCTGAACATTTCATCCAGCTGTTGTCGATGGCGCAGGCGTACTGCTCCTGAAGATACTTCCTGTCAAATTTCGGTCCAGTAGAGCGATCTCTGAGACAACCAGAGAAATGAAGAGTGGCTTTAAACCTGGAGGAGAGGAGCACCAGGGACAGAGCCAAGGTCACCACAGATAACGGGACGCTTTCATATTCCCGTCCTGGGAGGATGAACGGGATGACGATGCGGTTCCTTCCTGGTGGGCCGTGTTCAGCTGAGAGAGACTCAAAGCGTTTCCACACTCGATCATCATCATCATCTGGTGAAAGGGGGCCAACCGTGATGTTTGGGACCATCTGTGCTCCAGCTTTCTTCAGTGAGTTCCAGTGATCTGGCAGGTTCACAGGTCGATGTTTGTCATCAGGAATGGTACAGCCTTCTTTCCTACAGGAAAAAACTCTGTGCTGAGGCCTCAGTTTTCCTGTAGCGACACCGTACGCTAAACCAACACTGACGCAGTTCCAGGGAGAATACAGGAGCACGTCAGTGATGGTGGGCAGAGGCAGGTAACAGCTGGCTGGGATCATGAAGTCTCCGATTGAACTATGAGCCACAAAGGTGATGTGAACATCATCGCTGTGGTTCTTCTTCTCCTCCTCATCAATGTGTTTCTTCAGGAAGCCAAACATGTCTGTGAGTTTGCTGAAGGCGTCAGACTCTGAGTTTTTTCTCAGCCACTGCAGGACGACTTCATCTGTGCAGCTTCTCATTGCTAGCTTTGTCAGTCTTTGCCTTTCATCACAGCTGCTCAGTCTGTCTGCTCTGCAGTGTGCAGATAACCTCTGAAACAATTTGCTGAAACAGGAAATATAGAAAAAACATTTTAAGCACAGCAAATATTTAATCTGTCCACAGATGGATCCTGAAACAAAGCACAGAGAAAATCTTCTCGTTTCATTTCACTCCTTGCTTCCAGACTTACTGCAGTTCCTCGTTTCTGTCCATCTCCTCAGAGGAAGTTTGACTGTCTTTAACGTTGTCCTTCAGGTGCTTCCTGTGGTCAATAATCGACAGCATGTGGGTCAGATCTCAGGTACATAAATACAGACTCTTGGCTTATCTTCGGTATTTTGAAAAGCTTGCAGTAAAACTGATCAGAGTTCAGTTAAAGATTATTTCGTTGCTGGGAAACAAATACTCTTTGCACACCGGTGTCCTCAAACTGAAGGAAGAAGAACGTTTATGCATCATAGACGTCGTTTATTTGTCTGATTTAAACCTGAATAAAATCCTAACAACAACTAGCTGCTGTTTGTATCCTTGCTTCGTGCTTGGTTGGTTAAAAACTGTTGATGACATTTACACCATAGTGTATGAATGTTCAGTTATGGAGCAGCCTGCTCATCAGGTGGACAAACTAACAAAAGAACATTTCAGAAAGACAAAAACGTCCGCTTACCTGCTCCAAAACGTCCACTCTGACCCCGTGCAGCCTGTGGAATAGAACAGAATAGAGCTTTAGTCGTGGCACGCCACCATGCTGCAGGTCTCTGATTGGCTGACTAGACGAGCTGTATGGTATGAAAGTACCTGGACAGACACCAAATGAAAGTAAAACCTGAGCGGGGATTCCCCAAATGTGAAAACAAAAGTAACAACATGACTCAGAGTTTCAGGACAAAGAGCTCAGCAGGAGCTGCGGTCACATTCATGAACACGAAGTCGGGCCTCTACACCAACGTGACCGTACGGATTACATCTGCCCATCACGGGCGGATTTAATAGCCCTTCCCACAGCCACAGGTGTCAGTGGCTCCACCTTTGTGATGAACCCACACCTGTTTGCTGCATCTTACTTCTGTTTCATGTGGTTCTTTGTTTTCTGCTTTGGCTGCGAGAAACAGATTTTTGTTATAAAACTTTACATACAGATGCTGCTATAAGTGTGTTTACAACCTCTCTCTCCCACAGCGTGTCTGTGTCCTGTCTTCCTCACCCAACCGCCAGCCGGTTGCGGCAGATGGCCCCGCCCCTCCCTGAGTCTTCCTGTTAAAGGGAGTTTTTCCTTCCCACTGTCTCCAAAGGTCTTGCTCATAGGGGGTCATATGATTGTTGGGTTTTCTCTGCATGTATTATTATTATTGTAGGGTCTACCTTACAGTATAAATCACCTCTTGTGATTTGATGCTGTAGAAATAAAATAAAATTACATCTTTATTCTTTCTCTTCTTTTATCATTTAAAAATAATTAAAACAAAGATGACGCAGTCAGCCATGTTCCCCACGTCCTGTTTTATTAGGAGCAATTAAAAAGCTGAGGCGTCGCCCTGAAGCCTGACCTTTGTTCATTTGTTAGTGAGCTCACTAAAAGCTGACAGAGACAAACTCTGATTGTGTTTGTGCTGCTCACAATTTACTGGAACACACTCAGCTGTGAGCTGTGCTCAGATTTAGTGTCAGCAACAGAAAATATTGGAGAAAATCAGTGAGTGAAACAACACGACTGACATGACAGCAGGAAGAAGTGAGGCCTTAAAGACGGAGCTAACAGATCATCACTGGGATGAAGTGTATGCTGACGTTCCTGATCAGGCACACAGTGTCTCTGAAATCCATCCTTAGAATCACATCATAAACTCTGTCCTGTTAGGAAATGTTGCTTAAAGACGAGGAGAAAGAAAAGCTGTGGATGACTAAAGGTCTGCAGACGACACGCAGGAAGAAAAATCCACTTTAGAAGCAGTTTTTACTGCAGAGCAGCAGAGACAGTGAAGGCAGCAGGATCCCTCCTTCATCAATGTTCACCAATATCAGAGAAATGATCTGTGAAACTATGTGATTCCTGTGTGAGTCCTTCTCCACAAAGAGTGGCCTCAACATGGCGCCTGTGTTCAGCTTGGCCTCTGTTGCTCCTCCATGTGTTTGTCGACTGTTTCCTTTTATTGTTTCTTATCTTATCATCTCAGCTCTGATATAGCCTGATGGTGTATTTGCTACTCGTATTTACAGTTCACATACTTTGTTGAATATCAAAGTATGTATGGAAAAAACTTTTGACAGCTGGCAGAGCTACTACCAAGGTTTCCCTCCGCCGTTTGTTTGCCCTCCGCCTTCTCCAGACTACCTGTACCTGTTCTTGGCTCCAAGCAAAAACCCAGGAGCAAGACAAGCTGAAGAAGATCGTCTAGAAGGGGCTGTAGGTCTGGTGTTCAGGCCAAAAGCAAATGCGCCCGACAGAGGGGATTTCTTCGGCTCCATGGTGGAGAACGTCTCCGGTATTTGGTACCGGTCCCCCTACAGGTCACGGATAATGCTGATCTGCTACCACCTACCCAACTGTGCATTAGGGCCTAACAGAAAATTTACCTGGACCGGCAACATATCTCGAGATACCGGAGAATGAATGTATTCACCTTAATGAGCTCTGTCTGGTCGGCTGTCACTTCATCGGGACTCCGCGTTTGGACCGTCATGGTGGTGGATTTGCCACTGTTTTCCGGGACAATTTCTCCTGCAGAGCTTTGGACTCTGAGACTTTCCTTCCTTTGAATCACAACTTCTTAAGGTCCGTTCATCAAATATACTGTGTTTTACCGCCCTCCCGGACCTGCTGGTGTTTTTTATCCAGGATTTCACAAACTTTTTATGCTCTATTATTAAACTGGAGAAAGTGATTCTCTTGGCTCTGAGATTCTCTTGGCTCTCGGTGAAGGCGGTCACACTTTTCTCCTCTCCTCCTTCCCCTTATCTTCCCTGCTTAGCCTCTTGTGTCCTTGTCTTGTCTCGTGTGCATTACTTTCCCTCGAACAGTCTCTCACTGTCGTTCTCTAAAACCTAAAAGAGAATAATGGATTTGATCAACTGGTCTCTGAATGCTATTGACACCCTTTACCGAGAAGTCGGGGCTCGGGAGAGCCTGAGTGCCCTGGAGGGACTTTCCCTGCTGGATACACGATGGACGGGTGGCAGACCTTGAGGATCTTGTGCCTGGCGGGACTGTCAATCGAGGACGCTGAAGATATCTACCTATTCGGAACCATGATAACAGGGTTCTTGCTGATCGGAGCTGGCTTGGCCCTGACTTATCGGAGAAATAAGAGAGCGCAACCGGCTTTTCAAACCCCCCCAAGGCTGCCCGCTGGAATTGAAGCGATGGGACGAGGCGCGACCTCTCACACCGAACGCAGCATGGTTAACACCTTGGAGACGCTTACAGCTGCCGTGAAGACTCAAACTAACACCACTGAGCGTATGATGGGATACATCAGAGAGGGGCCTGCTCAAAATGACACCCTTGAGCGAAAGTTGGATCACATCGCAGAACGGCTCACTGCAGCTGTGGGGTCTCAGAATCAAAAGAATGACAACACCACGGAACAGAAGTTTGATACCATCATGAGGAGGCTCGCAGCGCTCCAACGGGAGATCGAGAGACCAGCGTCAGAGTGCTAAATTCGGAGCTGCTTGCATAAAGGAGAAATCAACAATATTCAACATATGGACACCACGGCGCCAGCTGCTCAGGCCCAAGGCTGGAGCCCACCAAAACAACACCCTGATAACGACTGTGTGATGACTATTCTTCCCATCCCATGCAAGGCCACCTGGGTTGGCTGGCAGACTGTTTACTTTGCCTGATAGGCCGAAGGACACTGGCTCAGCTGGACTCTGGACACGCACACACATACACTTACACTGATAAGCACGCACTCATCCCCCTCCCTTCCAAACGCCTTCGATGCTTGTTTCCTGCGGGGGAGGACGGCGGGTCTGCGTGCCGCGCTGAAATGGTAGCGCTGTGCAGGACGACTGCTGTGTTCCTTCGGATTACCCCCCACCCCCCTATCCAACCCCTGTGGCTTGTCATGTGCTCTGATGTTGCGATGTGGACATTAATGTGCTCTCTGTGCAGAGGAGTTTTTTTTGTTTCCTGTTCTCATGCTGTCCTCCCATAGGTGCCCAGCGTGAGAAGAGGTCTCCTTTTTTCCTCTTGTTCTTTCCCATTGTTGTGTAATTTTTCAGTGTTTTCTCTGCAACGCTGCCGATCTCCGACTGTATTCCCATGTGATGTTTTCGTTGTGTGTGTAAGTCGGGGGGGGGTCCTATTCCTCTGCGGGGCAACCTTCAATTCAATTCAATTCTTGATGATCGGCAATTTCAACCTGCATTTGGATGACCTTGGCTTTAGCATGGCCTCTGACTTTTCCATTTCAGACTCTTTTAATTTTAACCAGCATGTCTCTGGTCCCACTCACGTTCAAGGCCACACCTTGGACCTCGTGTTTTCTCTTGGCTTAGACATAACTGATCTCTGTGTTAAGGATGTACAGGTGAGTGACCATTCTTGTGTTATTTTTAACCTCAGCTTCCCTCAGGATACACCACCATCCAATCTCTTGTTCAATAAGCGGTTCATAAATCAGGATGTTTCCCTGAAGTTTTCTGATTTATTAGATCCTCATGTGATCAGAGGCTGCACTGATGCTGAAGTTGCTACACAGTGTTTAATAATCATTGTTTGGAGATATTAAATTCAGTGGCACCTTTAAAAACTTTCATGGCTTCCCCAAAAAGAGCTCATCCGTGGATAAATGATGACATAACGTAAGTCAAAAGACTCTGTAGGAAAGCAGAACACCTTTGGAAATTAACTAAACTTGAAGTTCACAGGGTCAGCCTTAGAGAACTTTGGGTTTCTCTGCACGAAAACCTTTGACCTCTGTCCTCTATATCTGAGAGTGATGACTTTCTAAACTTCTTTGTGGATAAAGTTAATAATGTCCGTATGAGCATTGGTGCTCATGCGACCAGTCCGACAGTCTCGGTCGTTGTGTCCTTGGGCAAGACACTTCACCCGTTGCCTTCTGGTGGTGGTCAGAGGGCCTGGTGGCGCCAGCGTCCGGCAGCCTCGCCTCTGTCAGTGCGCCCCAGGGTGGCTGTGGCTACAATGTAGCTGCCATCACCAGTGTGTGAATGTGTGTGTGAATGGGTGGATGACTTAATGTGTGTAAAGCACTTTGGGGTCCTTAGGGACTAAGTAAAGCGTTATACAAATACAGGCCATTTACAACCAGCAGATGATGGAGGATCTTTGTCCCTCCATTCAAGTTCAGAGATGCTGAAGAACTCTGAAGCATTTTTGGAGCAGTGCGGAGGCCCAGCACTTTATTAAGACATGATCATTGTCTGAAATTTCATGTCTCATTAATCTGGAGATTTCCCTTTTATCTCTGCTCCTGACTGTAATTAAGAAGACATGTCACTTTGTTTCAAAAGCAGCTGCAGACAGCAGAGGGCAGTGCTGCTCTGTAAATCCAACCGAAAACGAGCTTAAAGAGTGCGTCTCAATTCAGGGGATGCATCTTTCGGACGTCGCATTTGAAGGCCGATTGTCGCTGCCTGATCCGTACCGGAAACCTGATCCGTATCACGCATTCACAAATCTTACTCTTTGCCAGCATCGCAACATTTAATATACTGAATGACACGGTTAGTGCCCAGTTAGCTCCTAGCATTTCAGAATCAGAATCAGAATACTTTATTGATCCCTGGGGGAAATTATTTTTTGTTGCAGTGCTCCATTTTAAACCAACATAAACCAACATTAAGACAAGACAGACAATACGCTAACTAAGAATAGTACAACATATACATATATACATATATATATATATATATATATATATATATACATATGTCACTCATTAATAAATAGCTGGAAAAGGCAGAGTTTCTTGACAACTCTGCCTTCTTTTTGACTCCCCGGGACATTTAAACAATAGGTACCTCCGTATACAAACCAATTCATGCTTCTTCTCAATGGAGAGTTTCCCCTGATTGAACAACAGCGCCGTAAAATAGGAAGAAAAGTTAAACATGCATACACAAACACAAATTGTAATGATGCAAGTTCAGTTTACAATAGGGCTCATTTGCTCCGTCAGCAAGTGGCGGTGTCCTCGTACACCGGGGAGTAAACTGCCATTAAACGAAAAAGGAGAAGAAGAGAACATCTGCACATAATAATAATAATAACAATAATAATGTCTGTGAAGGTTCTCAGTAATAATAATGAAATGCATTTATATAGTTCTTTTTGAGACCTTCAAAACACTGTACAATTCCACTATTCATTCACTCAATGCAAGCTAGAGTTGTAGCCACAGCTGCCCTAAGAGCAGACTGACAAAAGCTAGGCTGTCATATCGCACCATCGGCCATCACCAGTAGGTGAAGTGTCTTGCCCAAGGACACAACGACCGAGACTGTCAGTGCCAGGGCTCGAACGGGCAACCTTCCGATTACAAGAAAAACTGCCAACTCTTGAGCCACAATCACCCCGCAGGTACGAATCTAGACCTGATCCATAACAATCTTTTTTATTTTTGTTTTTGTATACATTATGTTAAAATTATTTATTATTGCAAACATTTTAACACATACCTAATATTGGTAACATCTTAATTTTAGCCAAAAATCCGTCCGTCATTTGCCCGAATTTGAAGGATGGGTGAGTGTATTCTTCGTAGCCCAACCTATTCCAGAATTCAGAGCGTGGCGGTGGTTGTAGATAATTTGTTTTGAAAAAAACAGTGAAAAACGGCTGAAGCGGGACAGCTAAAGAGTAAACTTTTAAAAGTAAGTACTGAATATTATGTTACTTATTTATGTGCAAATGTACCTAAATATCATACCTTTCCGAGTTACTTCAGCTTTATATTCCATCACGGACCCTCGGATCAGCTGACCAGCTGTTGGTTGTCCCAAAATCTAGGCTAAAACATAGAGGCGAATGAGCCTTTTCAATTATGGCCCCCAAACTTTGGTATACGCTGCCTTTAAATATTAGACAGGCATCTTCATTTCCTGTTTTTAAGTTGCTTTTGAAAACAAACCTTTTTTCGATAGCGTTCAGACTGGTGTGAGTTGATACGTTTATTATGTGTATTATTAGTGAGTGTCAGTGGTTTTATTAGTTTTACCTTTTTGTTTCTGCACAGCACTTTGGGCAAACCTTCTGTTTTTAAATGTGCTATATAAATACATTGGATTTGAAATGTTTAACCTCGTAGGACCTGGCATCCACGTATGTGGACATCACATTTTGGGTTGTCTAGACCAAAATACAAAATTTTGCTCTACTAGAACCTGATATTCACTTACAAGGACACCGCCACTGCAAAATTTTATATTTTTGTAAAATTAAAAATTCATGTCCTCATATGTGGATCTCATTATTCTCAGAAACACAAATCATGTAAAATAAAAAATCTGGTAATTCTTTCTTTTTACATTTATCAGGTCCCAGTCAGCCCAAATAGCAAAGAGAAATTAAAATACCTGCCATAAAAGAGTTTGGGTCATAGTGCATTAATAATGAAGAACAAACAAAACAGGAACCAAAACCTTGCTCAGACAATACAAAATTCAGAGGCACATACAAAACGACACGGTTCCTCCAAGGCTGCAGCCCCTGAATTGGGATACAGCCCATGTTTAGTCCCTTGGCAGGTCAGATGACTCAGTCCAACATATAAAGACACACAAAAATGTCCAGAGAAGCAAAGACAAATCCAAACAATCCATCATCCTGAGTCAAAGTGATCACAGGTCTGCTTTGTTGGAGATGAGCCTTCAAAGTGGAACATGTGGACTGTTCCTTAATACTACCACTGTAGGCCACGCCCCTCTGGTCATGTGATCATGTGGTTTGTAGGACGCTCCTCTTCCTCAGAGGATCCACCTGTGCTTCCTCTCCTCTCTCCTCCACCTGTTACAGTGAGGGAACGTCCTCCATGATGGAGGAGCTGCTGGAAAGTGCTGAGAGTTTCCTCCAGAGTGAGACCTCTGTCACAGTTCAGAGGATCTACGGCAGCAGAGACCTTCATGGACACTAAAAGTCTCAAACACACAACAACAACATCACACTGACTCCACTCTGACATCACTGATCAATAATCAAAGAACACACAGATCAAACTGATTGATCAGCCATCAGAGGAGTCGGATCAATGGAGCTGCTTCTGTTCCTGATGTCCCCTGTTTGATCCTGGACCTGAACTCTCCCTGCAGAGGAGACACAAGACAGTCAGACACACACACACACACACACACACACACACACACACACACACACAAACCTTTGACTTTAAGCTGCACAGTTTTCCCTCTGATCCAGATGTTCTTCCTGTAGACGCCACATCTGTATTCTCCACTGTCTCTCTCTGTGGGCTGTTTCAGGGTCAGACTGAGGTCTCCAGTTTTCAGCAGGTCTTCATTCATCTTCGTTCGGTCTCTGTAAACCTGGTGCTGTTCTTCAGGCTGGTCAGAGCCGTTCTCATACACGAGAAGCTTGTGGTATGAACTCACCTCCCACCACTCCACTTTAGCATCTCCAGGCAGGTTTTGTGTGGTGTTGAAGGGCAGCTGGACAGACTCCACCCCCTCCTCCACCTCCACCTGACACACTGAGAGGACAACAAACACAACATGAGCTGTACAAAGTGTGATTGGTGTTCAGAGCATCATGTGACTCTTGTTCTGCACTAAATGAAGCGATGGAGTGGCGCCTCCTTCAGGCAGAGAAACAGCTCATGGAGAGAAATAATTATTAGAGCAAAAACAAGAGTGGAGCTGCAAATAAGGCCGAGAGGAACGCTGCAGAAAACTGTTCATGTGTGAATTCATCACTTCATAGATTTCTTTGAGCACTAAAATCAGAGCTGCTTCTATTTCTAATATGACAGCTGTACATTAGAGCTGCAACACTTTAAATGTGAGCCATAAAAACATGATACTCTACAAGTGCATTCAGCTCTGACACTGTCACATCATGAAGGAGACGTGGAAATCACTTTGTTACACAAATCAAAGTCAAATCAGTTCTATTGATGGAATATTGTGTGATCAATAGACTGATCAGTTTCTGATCTGTCATCGATCAGCTGGAAATCCAGCATGTCAAACAGACAGGCAGCAGATTAGGACCAAACACAAACACATGGAGACTTTTTCTTCACAGCAGTTGCAGGTAAACTGCAGCAACAATGCGACTCAGATGTTTTAGCGAGCAAAGCGGCTGATGTGGAGTGAAGCCACGTTAATGACAACGTGTACAACCATTGGAGATGTGAGCAGGACAGACGGAACAACTGACGGAAAAAGTGTCTTTAAATTGTGTTGATAGGCCACGTAAAAGCAGAGTTATGATAAAAATATATGCAATGTTTGTTTGTTTTTCCTGAATAATATTGTTGTTTATTCACTGTGGGAAGAAACGTTAAAAACTGTGTTTTATATGGAAAGCACTCTAAAGCACTCCGCCTGTGAGCAAAAACAAAACCAAAAAAACCCCACCCTTTCTATCGGTGGAAAAATGTACCACGTCGACCAATCAAACAATGATATGGCAACGTGGCATTTAGCTGATTAGGAAAGGGGAAGTTTTAGGAGTGACAGCGTTGTTTTGAGGTGTGAGAGATTTGCGATGTTTAGTGTAAATCTTGTGTAGTTAAAGTTTAGTGTAGTCAATAGTCTTGTTGTGTGAGGCAGAGGTTTATAAAAAGAAGAAAAAGAAAGCTGTGCTTTCAAAATTGGAGTTCAAGTTATTTTTACTTCCAATAGTGTTAACATGCTACACAGGTCATGTAAAAGTTGGGCTAAAGCACTTAATTAAAAGTTATCTAACATAAATGTAAATGCTGTAATTTGATTATTTTAATAAACCATGTAACTTGGATGGATTCAATGCTGGCGTGACCACAGTGCACATGTCTAAATGGTAAATGGCCTTTATTTGTATAGCGCTTTAATAGTCCCTAAGAATCCCAAAGCGCTTTACATACCCATTCACACACACATTCACACACTGGTGATGGCAGCTACATTGTAGCCACAGCCACCCTGGGGCGCACTGACAGAGGCGAGGCTGCCGGACACTGGCGCCACCGGGCCCTCTGACCACCACCAGTAGGCAACGGGTGAAGTGTCTTGCCCAAGGACACAACGACCGGGACTGTCCAAGCCGGGGCTCGAACCGGCAACCTTCTGATTACAAGGCGAACTCTTCATCCAGCCACAAACACCCCATGGGCTCCTCTGGATCATCACACTCAGCATTTTCACAATAAAAGCCTGATATTTATGGCTGCTCCACCCTGACATGTAGTAACATCCAAATGACAGGATCAAAGTGTTTGAATGATCTCAGCAGCTTTAAAACTATTGATATTTATACATTTACATTGATTTGGACTAAACTAACAAAACGTTTGATCATTTCAACTCCATTTTAAAAGTTTTCTAAGTCTATTCATTTAAACCCAGTTTTATGAATAGACTGACATTTTTGGATTTTAGATAAAAGGAAATCAGAGAATTAATATTATTTGAATGAACTGAAAATAGGCTGAAACTAAAAGCTTTTAGAGAATAAACTCCTGCATGACCTCTGACCATCAACCTGTATCTACAGCACTGACCTCTGACTTTCAGCTCCACTTTTCTCTTCAGCAGGACGTTTCCCTCCCTGCTGTAGACGGTGCAGGTGTAGGTGTAGTTGTCCCTCTCTGTGGGGTGTTTCAGGGTCAGACTGAGGTCTCCAGTTTTCAGCAGGTCTTCATTCATCTTCGTTCGGTCTCTGTAAACCTGGTGCTGTTCTTCATGCTGGTCAGGGTCGTTCTCATACACGTGGACCTTTGTGTATGAACTGATCTTCCACTCCACTTTAGTGTCTTCAGGCAGGTGAAGTGTGGTGTTGAAGGGCAGCTGGACAGACTCCACCCCTGAATCCACCTCCACCTGGGGGACTGAGAGGACAACAAAGCACAACATGAGCTTGGATGGAGACATTTGTGTTGACTCTAACAGGCTGAATGCTGCTGCTTCACTGGGAGCTCACTGTTAGATAGAAAGTGGTCAGTGTGAAGAGGAGACGCAGCAGAAAGATGAAGACTGACAGGAAGAAAGCAGTGAACAGACTGTTGGAGCTGCTGTTAGTGGGACAGGACTTTATTCAGTCTCTGAGGACCAGATTTGACTTGATGAAGCAGAGAAACACAGTCTGAGTGTTTCTGTCACACTCACTTCATCACACAGCTCAGTTTGACAACATGTGGAAGAATTTGATAGAAGCTTCCTTTAGTAAAAGCACCAAGAAAACACCATGAAAACACCTCACTACACACAAAACTGCAGTACTGGCAAATTGTACATAAAGTATGAAAAGTCAAAGTACTTATTGTGCAGAAAAATGTTCCCATCAGTGTCTGTGGATCAATATTACTGCTGCACATGTTTAAGGCTGAGCTCATTTCAAATCCTTTCTATTGTGTTGAATCTGCAGTAATGCATCATATTCTATAAAATCATATGTTTGTAGTGGCTGTCCTGTGAGGACCACGTCTCTCTAAACAAACAGCTGTTAATGAGCTCACAAACACAGGCCTACAGCTGGATTTGAAAAAGTCCATTCAATAGAAAATCAACAGTCACAGCTGGATTCAAAGGCTTGAGCTCTGTGTGACATGGTTACCTGTCAGCATCTACAGGGGGATTCAAATATGAAGGAAACATGAAGGTGGTGCATTAGAAAAACTGCTGCTTTCAAGCAGAGCAACAAACTGTTTGAACTGATCCAACTTTATTCACACAGACAAAGATTTGTGCATCAGCTGCTGTAACATTTGTAATGAGCATTAATATTAATAAGTGTGAGTGAACAGAGCTGCTGCATCAGTGAAACTCTCACTGACTGATGTCACGTGAGGCCTTGTTGGCTCGTTGTTAGTTCGCTGCACTGAAACAGGAAAATCCAGCTGTTAGTCATAATGTTTGTGTTTGTAAAGCACTTTATAACTGAGGACAGTGTGGAGGAGAGTCTGTGTGAGTCAGCTGCACCAGTGCTTCATGCTTTGGTGTTTGTAACATAACCCTGTAGACTGCTTTTAGTCTCAGTGTCCTTATTTTGCCCTCAGTTATTGGTTCTCACTGTCTCCAGATCAGGTTCAAACACAGAGGAGATCAGGGCTTTGCAGCTGCTCCTAAACTGTGGAACAAAGACCCACGCAACATTAGAGACCTTCAACACCCTCCATCCTCTTCCTCTTCTGCTTGAGCTCTGCCCCACATCGCAAAATTGGGATAGCCCAGATCTGGCCCACACAAGGTGCACATGGCCCACATATCGGAAAGAATGACGGCCTTTTGGTGGCCCAGATCTGGTTTGCCAGATGTCAGCCTAATGTGTCCTTTAATCAAGCCATGTAATAACAACATGTGACTGAAAATGCAAAAGTAAAATGACAAAACTCCTTTCAGACAGTGAATGACTGACTCTTATATACCACTTTTCTAGTCTCTCGGATTACTCAAAGTTCTTTGTACAACATGCCTCAATAACCCAACCACACTCTTTCTCTAAACTGAGTGCTTCCTAACTACATTCATACACATTTACACTCTTGGCATGCAGACTAGAGGAGCCACGGAACGAACCACTAACCTTCCGATCAGTACGTGATTTGCTCTACCTCCTGAGCGACAGCCTCCCAGTGGTAAACATGAGTGAACCGTCACTAGGTTTTGGATAAAGTGTACACTCACAAACCTGTCAAACCTTCATTTGAAATGTTGGCTACCATAGCAGTATAGTATTGCAACATGGCATTTGCATCCTCTGACTAAAATAGGAAAATAGGAACATAAATAGAGCCATTATTGCCAGACCTGGCCCACGTCTGGTTGACATACACCCTTCCATGACACCAGTCCATCAGAAGTGCCAGCTTGATTCCGAATCCAGTGAAACCTGTTTTCTATGGGCCTGGGCCACATAAACCAAACCACAATCAAGCCAGATATAGCATGCCAGATCTGGATAACATACGTCTTATCGTGCCAGAAATCAGCCAGCAGTGCTGACTTTATACCAGACCCAGGCCAAACCTCTATGCTATGTGGGGTGTGACGCGGTTACCTGTCAGTATCTACAGGGGGATTCAAACTGCTGCTTTTCAAATGCAGAGCAACAAACTGTTTGAACTGATCCAACTTTATTAACACAGACAAAGATTTGTGCATCAGCTGCTGTTTGCTGCTATAGATATAATCCAGCTGATGTGGAGAACTACATGTGACACTGTGATGCAGCCAAGAATCTGACTGATTTCTTTCCATTTTCAAAGGTTGATGCATCAGTTAAAGTCCTGAAAAAGCTCAGAAATAAAGAGAAAGGTTGGTTACAGCAAAGAGAGGCACTGGCAGCCTTTAAGACACTAAACAAGAGAAAGAGATCAGAGAACATCAGACTGAATAAGTGGAATAAAGTGAAACAGAGAACTAACGCTCCCTAAGAATGGAGCTGTCAGAGGAAGAGAGCAGCAAACTGAAAGTCTCTGTTAGCTGCAGAGCTCTGAAACTTCACACAGCTTTGGATGATAACATGGAGAAAGGATGTGGAGATGTTCACACTTCTGCTAGAAATCATCTTCTAGTTATTGTGACTCAGATATGACTGATTATAGATGAGGACCAAAGAAGGTTGTTACTGAGATTTGAGCTGACTTAGCTTAGCCTGTGTTTTAGCCACATGCTAAACAAACACATGTTCAGAAACTAGAAGATGTGACCTTTCAGATGAAGTCTCACACATGAACTTTGCTCCTACAGTTCATCTGCTGAAGCTTTTACATTTGGCTGGAAATCAAAGAAAATCCAAAACAGCCACAAACATCAGACATGCTAACACTGTAACATTATTGGATGGAGCCACTGAGACTGAACCACCATCATCAGTCTGACCTCTGACCTTTGACCTGGATCTACAGCACTGACCTCTGACAGTGAGCATCACTTCTTTCTTCAGCAGGATGTTTCCATCCCTGCTGTAGACAGTGCAGGTGTAGGTGTCTTCATCTGTGGGGTATTTCAGGGTCAGACTGAGGTCTCCAGGTAAGGTTCTCTTCATCTTTGCTAGGCCTTGATAATTCTTGTCCTGTTCTTCAAGCTGGTCAGAGCCATTCTTATACACGTGGACCTTCCTGTTGTTTGTGTCCTTCCACTCCACTTTAGCATCTTTAGGCAAGCAAACTGTGGTTTTGCAGATAAGCTGGACAGACTCCACCCCTGAATCCACCTCCACCTTGTATACTGAGAGGACAGCAGTACAACATGAGTTAATAGTTAATATTGAACTTCTCATAGCCTCCTCACAGTAAACCTATTCCTGTGCTTCAACTTAATTCAGCATTCGATTCCATGGTAAAATTGTCATTGCCAAGCAGATGATAGATAGATTTAGTGACGATGAAAGATGACACCAATCAGTTATTTAAACTAGAGGCTTTTCCTAAAGGCAGGTCTGAATGAACCGATTTTCTCCTAATACCTCCAGACAAAGCTGATGGTATTGTAATTGACTTTAAAAACCTCAGGAACATGGTGATTGATTAACCATCTGCATTATCGGTGGTGTGGTAGGAGACACTCACCTGACATGAAATACTGTCGGAAATAAAATAAAAGACCTCCAGAAACCACAAGAAGAACCAGGAGAACCAGGAGAACTTTGGCCCAGGATGGAAACCATTCTGTGGAGAAACACAAGGAACAACATGACCTCCACCTTGCTACCCTCCGTGAATCGCTGCCTTATCGTGGTGCAGGGATTTGTGTGTCTCAGGGATCCCAGGGGCTATTTGTCCGGGGGTGTTTGACCCCTAGCAGGGTCTCCCATGGGAAGTTCCTGGGTTAGGGACCAGTTGAAGAGATATTCAGAAGCCCTTTATGAGGAAACTATTGAGGCAATAGTTAAACTAGCCTAAGATAGGGTTACCAGGGCCCCACCTTGGAGCCAGGACCGGGGAGGGTGTCCAAGGGCGAGTGTCTGCCCATGCCCCCTTCTCAGGCTGTGCCCGGTTGGACCCCATGGAGGTCCAGCCTGAAGAGGGGACATGGGCCCATCCTCCTGCGGGCCACTACCAACAGGAGGCGTTGTAGGGGTTGGTTGCATTGTGTGTCATGTGGCAGCCAGAAACAGAGGCCCTGGTGGACTGATCTCCGGCTACCAAGACTGACAATTGGGACATGGAATGTCACCTTTCTGGTGGGGCATGATTGGGAGGAACGGGCTCCCTGATCTGAACCAGAGTGGTGCTCTTTTATTGGACTTCTGTGCAAACCACAGTTTAGCCAGTGCGAACACCATGCTCTAGGCTGCAGGTTGATGAACCTGCAGCCTGCAGTAATCATATCAGCAGACCTGCAGTCATATGTTTTAGACACTCAGGTAAAGAGAGGGGCTGAGCTGTCAACTTTTCACCACCTAGTGGTGAGTTGGATCAGGTGACGGGGCAGGACACTGGACAGACGCAGCACGCCCAAACGTATAGTGAGGGTGCGCTCGGAACACCTAGCAGAGGACCCAGTCTGCAACACCTACAACCCACACTTCCAGCAGAACTTCAACAGCATTCGGAGTCCGAATGGACCATATTTCAGCACCTCCATTGCTGAAGCTGCTGCACTGAGCTGCGGCCTCAAGGTGGTTGGTGCCTGTTGTCGTGGTAACCCCCAAACCAAATGGTGGACACCAGAGGTGATGGGAGCCACCAGGCTGAAGAAGAAGTTTTTTTGAATTTTTATGAAGGGGACCGGAGGTGTCTTCCAACCATTGCTACTGGCCATTCGATCCCTATACAACCGTTACAGGAGCTTGGTCTATATAGCTGGCAATAAGTTGGACTCGTTTTCGGTGGATGATGGCAGCTCCGCCAGGGCTGCCCTTTGTCACCGATTCTGTTCATAATTTTTATGGACAGAATTTCTAGGTGTAGCCAAGTGGCGTAAAGCTTTGACTTAGGTGGTCTCAGAATGTCATCTCTGCTTTTCGCGGATAATGTGGTTCTGTTGGCTTCATTGGGTGATGGCCTCCAGCTTGTACTGAAACGGTACACAGCCAAGTGTGAAGCGGAGGAGGATCAGCACCTCCAAATCTGAGGTCATGGTCCTCAGCCAGAAAAGTTTGGAGAGCCCACTCCAGGTCAGGGACGAGTTCCTGCCCCAAGTGTTAAGTGTCTCGGGCCTTGTTCACGAGTGACGGGAGAAGAGATCAACAGACAGATTGGTGCTGCGGCTGCAGTGATGTGGACGCTGAATGAATGGATGGATGGACAACGTGACCTTTGACTTCTGACTGAATGAAATTCATGCATTTAATGAATAGGGCTATACTTCAGTCAAAGACTCAACTGCTTTTATTCTGACAGTGTTAAAATAATAAAGGTTTATCTAAGTGATGTCAGATGAATCTACAGCAGGTGTTTGTTGCTTACCTTTGACCTCCAACTGTACATCTGTCACTGTCCTTTGTCCTCCTGTCCTCTTGTCTCTGACGGAGCAGGTGTAGGTGGCGCTGTCAGACAGTTGGAGGTTGGTCAGGGTCAGGCTGAGGTCTCCAGTTTCCAGAGCGTCAGTCTTCATGGATGTTCGGCCACTGTAAAGCTGGTTTTGATCTTTCAGTTCGTCTCCTTGAAGCTGATGCTGGTGGACGGTGGGAGGACTGAGGTCGGAGCGACTCCACACCACGGAGGGGTCAGTCAGATCAAAAGTGTCAAACTCACAGGGCAGGATAAACGAGTCCCCCTCATACATCTCCACAGCATCTGAGGCATGCTGGGAAACTGAGGACACACAGACAGAGACTCCATGTGTCACTTTGAAGTTAAAGATCAAGCTGCTGCACTTCAACACATTAAAGAGAGAGAGATGAAAGAAAAGCTGATGATGAGAGCAGAGAGAGGAAGGTGTACTTACCGTGCAGGAGGATCACAAACACCACAAACATCTTCATGTTCCTGTCAAACTCAGAGACTCTTTAAAAGCCCTTCAGGACATCAGCTCACAGCAGCTTCACTTTCCTCTGCTGATCATCTACTGACACTCTCACACTGCTTCACTGTCACAGCTCAGAGTTCAGCTTCACACTTTGTTAAAGCACATCTGTGGAATGAAGTCCGGCCGGCCACAGATCACTTCTGAGGAAAGAGGAGGACGTTCAGCCTCCTCGTAGTGTGACTGCTCCAGGTTCACAGCGACACACAGAAAGCTCTACACTCACATGACCGTCATTTACAACCAGCCCAGAGCAACTTTATGAATCGAGCACAATAAAACTGAAACTTGAAGCTTTGGTGCTTCACTGAGTTTATGTTAGCATGGATGCTACACACTGCACACACACACCAACATGAAGCTTCACTCTGTGCTGTACATCAGTGTTTGTGGGATTAATGTGGTGATTTCAGCCTGAGCCAGAACCTTTTTAATCACGGGTCACAGACTCCTGTGATTTCAGACTCTTTGTGGAGACACTGAACACACCTTTGACCTCCACCAACACAAACAGCTGCACTAAGAAACAAACAGCGCCTGATATATATGGATGTGATTAATCTGAGAGACCATTATTGTTTCAAAGACCAACAAAACTCACTGCAACTGTGTGTTTGCACAAAGGCTGAAATGTACATGTGTGTTATTATTTCAGATTCATGCACTGAGCTCTAAATCTGTCATTAAAGTTCACATGTAAACCAGGCTGTTTGTATCACTGCACACTTTACTCAGAAACACATGCAGACACGTTCTCCTGCAAATGAAAGAAGGGAAACAGAAGTGGTGCTTTATGTTTATCTCAGCTCTACAATCAGGAACGACAGGGAAATAAAGGACAAAGGATCCCAGCAGGAAGAAGAAATGATTAACTACACATGAAATCAAACACTGTGAACTCTGAACTCTGGACTTCAGATCAGAAACAGATGAAGGTTTTATGACAGAAATGAAACTGTGGCGGCGTGTGGTCTGTGGTGCTGCTGCAGGGGAAGAGGACGAACCTGAGCGGCATCCACATTCATGCCTCACCAACTTTTAATAAAAGTGACCTGAGACCTAAGACCTGATACCTGATACTTAAGACCTGAGACCTGATACTTGAGACCTGAGACCTAAGACCTGATACCTATTGAACCCGGTTCTTTTATTCTTCTAACTGGACAGAGAAGACGTGACTCAGTGTGGTCAAAGCTTTTCAATCATTCTTTTTATTTATTCATTTCCCAAAAAGGAGATGTGCACAGTGCTAAGCATCTGCAGATCTGAAGCATTACAGTCTGCTCCCTCCTCGGAACCATAGGTAGATATCTTCAGCACTCAGGCTCACCCAAGCCCAAACTGCTTCCTGTCCGTCAGGAAGTCAGTGATCCACCGGCAGATGGGATCAGGCACATTCATCTGGGAAAGCTTGCCTCGGAGATGGTCTGGAAGGATGGTGTTGAAGGCAGAGCTGAAGTCCTCAAACAGGATCCTGGCGTAGGTTCCTGGAGAGTCTCAATACGCGGACGAGCTCCCAAAATGTTGCGGATCAAATATTGAGAATCAAATATTGAACACTGATCCAGGAGGGTTAGGTCAAACGATGATTTTAATGAATACACGCATGGAGAGAGGATCACTGTACGCAGACAGCATCGATCTCTGTCTAACAATGGACAAGCAGATGTTTTATACCATCAGGGTTTAAATTTAATGACTCCCCTTCAACGTCAAACAGATACAATACATACATAGGTTTCAAAACCACAAACGTTCCGTAAACGATTTTAACAAAGTTCAAAAGAGCACCTTCTTCGCCTCCACGCCAGGTGTAGCAGTTTACTAAAACTATATATATATATATATATATATATATATATATACACATATACACATATATACATATATATATATATATACATATACATATATACATATATATATATATGTATATATACATATATACATATATATATATATATATATATATATATATATATGTATATATATACATATGAGCTTTTCGAGCATTCGAGCATTCAGACTCTTAAACTGCTTCCTCACATCTACTTCATGAATATGAATCTGCTTCATGAATATGAAGCAGATGTATATACTGCAATATACAGTATATGTAATGCACTGACCTGCAAAAAACAAAATAATCAGACAATAAGCACTAAGAAAAGTACATTTATCCTAACACACCTGACACCTGAGACCTGACAACTTTTTTCCTGAAACCCGAGGATGTCCTAAAATGTACACCGTACTTGAGGCTAAGTCACAAGAATGGAAACACTTTGGAAAATGACTCCCTGTTGCTGGAAACTTGCTTAGCCATATAACTGGAGGAGACAAACATAACCACTTGGGGGCGCCACAGTGACACAATGTAGGGCTCCGCTGGCACAGGTGTGACTGACTTAAAGGCAGTAAAGAGTGTGCCGGTGGTTGTGATGTATTAAACACAGCAGACAAATACAGCAGGTCAGACAGGATGGTGAGTTTCTACATTTCTATAAAACAACATGAGATGGGGCAATCCTAATGAAGCAGTTCATTTTCAATTTGTAGATTCAAGCTGCTCTTCGTATTTTGTCCACTAGATGTCACCAAAGAGCACTGTGTTGTAAAGCTTCCAGCAAGCTTCAGAACACTTAATTTGTGAATTACCAGACTCCACCATGTTTCTGTCATGGGATGTACAATAACCCAAACACAGAAGTAAACAAAGCAAACTTTAATTTGGCTGATGACAGAATCCAGAATCTCGGAGTCCATTCAAAGAAACAGCAAACTAAATCCAGCAAACTCAGCAGGAAACACACAAAGACCAACAACAGCACTGAGACAAAGACTGTGTCCAAATCCAGGTGTATGCTGAGGAAATATGAATGATGCTGATAGGATGAGCAAAAGCTCAGAAATACATTCAAAGTTCTTCACTGTGACATTTTGAGGCAGTTTGTGGATCTGCAGCTACACTACATGAACATCTGTGTGAGGCTCATGAGTTAAAGGCAAACAAGAAGTAGAATCCAGACTGAGGCCGGTTTCTCACTGAGTCACAACATCGGTTTTCTATAAAACAACATGAGAAACACAGAAAAAACAGTGTGAAATAAACTATTCTCCTGTTTGAAAGCAGAAGGTGAGGAAAAGAAGGGAGGCTCTGGTGCCGTCCTAGAGATCAGTGAGACTTGAGCTGGATCCCTTCTGTGGGAGGAAGCATCCTCTGTACAGAGTCTGTGTTGATGAATGTCTGTGAGCAGGAAGTTCAATACAGATAGAATACAGCTAAAGTAGGATAACTCCATATCACACCCTCATATTCATCTTAATAAGCAAAGACCTGATCCCTGAAGTGGATCATCATCACTGCTGTTTGAACATCAGATTTCAGACACATGATGGCAAGAAGAAGAAATCCCAGCACAGAGTCTGCAGAGCTGTGTCTGCAACACACAGACACACAACTGACTTCTTCAAGCTTCTGGAAACGTACATTAACTGCAGCACGACGACCGCACCAAGGTCATCGTCCAGCATCCGCTCAGAGCCCATACAGCATGTCGGTATCTCTGTCCAATCAGTGAGGCGCTCTAACATCACCCACCAATCACACCTGTACAAAGATAAAGTCCAATAAACACAGCGAGTGACCGAGTCTTCAGGAAAAAGGTGGACACAGTGCAGAGACCAGATTTTCAGCCAAATATCTAAATTAACTGTAAATTCATTGGCGAATGGGAAAAAAAAAAATTCACGTATAAAACCTAAATCTAATAGAGGACTAAATCACTCAAAGTTTCCTGACCTGACACCAAAAATTAGGACTCAAAAATACTTGTTTATGGGGTTTTACGTCTAATACCATCTTTGCTGTTATTTCTCCCTTGGAGCTAAGAGGGATCACTGAGGTTTGATCAGGAGGAAGATATATCATAAAACACTGGCGCCGGGAGTCCATCGGTCTACCTAAACAAAGGGCTCTTATACTCAAACAGATTTGGTGTCCTCCCATACTACATATCAGAAAAAGAAGGTACGACCTCTCTCATGACCTTAGGACATGTTTCTAAGTACAAATGACAATCCTAAAATATCACTCTGACAGTATCTTACTGTCCAATAAAGCAATATAGTAGGAAACATAAATATATGGACTGTCTATGGATAATAAAAGGTCTGCAAAATGCATGTAAAAAGAAAAATACACTTCAGCTCTCTAAGAAAGAGAACTGAAGATGCTGAAATTAGATATGATATAATATATATATATATATATATATATATATATATATATTAAAAAATATATATTAAGATATAATAAGGACTAAGAAGCAATTAGATGATAATAGAAATAATATTAAATGTTTATGGGAAAAACTGAACAGTGTTATAAAACGTGGGGCTAGACTAAACAACTATCCCAATTATTTCATTGATAATGACCATGAAGAATAAAATATGAATGTTGTGGCAAATAGTCTCAATGAATTCTTTGTAACTGCTGTACCAAATTTAGCAAGAACAATCAAAAGACATCTGCATTTATCTCTATGAAAGCCAAAGAAGAGGCCACGCCCACAAACACTGTGACAGAAGAGCCTAAAAACAGATGTTAGCCCACATCTGTGCTCCGACACAGCTGGGAGAATGACGTGTGGATAATAAAGTTTACTTGACTGTCACATGATTCATGCCAAACCTTTAACCTGCACAGTTTGTGTGTTAGTTTGAAGTTCGACACATCAGAGTTTCACTCATTAAAAAGCACATGTTGATATTCTGCTTCTCAAACTAGTCCATCTCTGTTTCTTCTTCTTTTTCTCTCACAGCTTGGTCTTCTTTCTTCTTCCATCTCCATCAGGCTGCTCTCTCCACCTCACACGGACTCCACCCACCCCTTCCTCCTTAAGCTGTCAGACAGCAGCAATTATTAGAAGATTGTGGAAATCCATATTGTCACTACAATGCTTTTCTTGTCATGTCAAATCCAGAAATGGGTATTTATATTAAAGATGTGAGTGTGAAGGTGGAGTGTGGGAACTTGTCAGCACGTCTGCTTTCACAACAGGGTCATTCAGATCCACAGAATTGTTTATACAGTTACAAAAAACAAAACATCTGCCCACTGAGTCCAGCTCTGTCTGCATATGTGTTTAGTAGTAATTTGTTTTTGCAGCTAGCAAAACAACAGTTGTCGTCATATTGGAATCCTGACTTCTCTTTTTTTTTTTTTTTTTTTTTTTGTCCCGTTTGGATCTATAGCCATCAGAATTGTTGTCTTAAGGCCAAGAAAGATGCCAAGCGGATTTATTTTACCCAGTGGATCATCATGGCCTTGCCATATTGGTCCATTTGATTGACCTTTATTATAATTATGAATTTATTTTATTTTCAGTTGCTACAAACGGGACAGACATGACTGTGGGATAGGACAGGGGGAAAGAATGAAAGAGAGGGAGAGAAAGAAAACCAAAGGGGAGAAGAGACGGTGAGAAGGGGGGGAAGAGAGAAAAACAAACAAAAAAAACAAAACTCCTGGGTCACCTGTATGGAGAAAAAAAACACAAGAGAAAGCAAACAACAAAGAGCAACATAATAAGAGAAAAAAAGCACCATCACAATAAACTAGCTAGCAGTAAATATCAATAGTTACTAAATAATAAACGATATTGTGCAACACGCAAGATAGACAGCGCACAGTGTGCTTTGAGGCAGCAGCCAAGAAAGCTGTAGTCCGTGTCTGTGAATACCCATGTGTACACCTGTGTGCATACCTGTGTGGATCAGCATGCTTGCATTCCAAAGGTTTCTCCATGTAATGATCTGCTAGGGAGTGTGGGGAGCCACAGCCCTGTCCTCCATGGTATGAAGCAGGTGTGGAGGAGATCAAAACTCCAGACATCCAGAGGCCCCCAGAACACAAGAGACCTAGGAAGACCAACAGAGGGGCAGCTGCGCCACTGTCCCAGAAAGAGCTAAGGAGAGTCTCAGATGAGGGCTCGCCCAGCAGCCGCGGAGCAGAAGCCAGGGGGAGTTGCAGTGACGCGCCCGTGAGCTCCGCCGGCCCCCAGCTGTGCCTGAGTGACCGAGCCCCAGGCCGAGAGGCCGGGGGCACCCCACCTCCGAAGTGGCCCGAGCGAGCCCCAGGCTCCAGGCCCCGATAAGCGGCCGCCAAGGAGTGAGCCGGTGTGTACCCGGACGCCCATCCCCGGACACAAAGAACCACCAACGCACCGACACCTGAGGGAGTCCGCCACCGGCAGGGGAAGTGGTGGTGGGTGGAGATAGGCCTCCAAACCTTGGAGGGCCTGAGGTGTCCCCAGAGAGGTGGTGTCTGATACCCAACCTGACATATAGACACAGACATACAGGCACACACAGATACAAACATCCATTCCCACCCTCATGCTCTCATATGCACTTACTCCACACTCAACCGACGTGGAGACACGATCACACTCCCCAAGCGTACTCTACAAACCGGGTCTAGGTACCCTTGCCCCTGGAGGGGGGAACCGCACCCAGACTCCTGACTTCTCTGATGAGGCTAACTGTCATGATCAACGAGGCGAGCCGTGTGGAACTTTTTAAAGGACCCAAGATGCAGGCATAAGTGATGTGAGTGGGCTTTTATTGAAGAGGAATACAAACAGAAAAGGCAAAGGTGTGGATGGAAACTAAGCAAAACCTAAACTGGAGAAAGCTAACAAAACTGTAGTGATGTGTCCTGTGTGTCGAAGCGTCGAATCGTGTGTCGAGTAATCTCGGGGGCGTTTTTGTGAAGCGCGTATCGAGGCTTGCTTTGATTACGTATGCAGTGACGCTCGAGGCCTCGCGGGCAGTCTGTACCACGTAACTGATTCAGGGACTGGTTCACCGGTTCGCGCCAGATTCGAAATAAAATGGGCAGAAAAACAGCTGATTCCCCATCACACTGTGTTGTGGAATTGGATTACGTACGTGCTACATAGTTACTTGAGCATTTCTTCTTCAATGGAACCAGCAAGGAAGAGATGTTTTTTTTAATTTTGTCTCTCCTAATAAAGTATGCACACAGTAATAAATATCACAAATGATAAACACCAAAATATAAATAAACAACACTACACATCCTATAATCTGATTTCTGTCTTTTAGTTTATTAAAAAGTGAAGCACCAAACACTAATTTGTGTCATTATCCAAATGTACATAAGCATGATTACACAGGTATGCTGAATATTTTTATAAAATCGTTTTTCTGTTTTAGCCTCAGCTACGTTGACACAAAGGCATCTGCTGTGATGCTCACACCTCAGATAAAGTCTCGATAGTGTCAGCTTTCTTTTTATAGTTATACAAATATGCAAATGTACAGATCTATGATCTGAATTATACTATTGACTGACTGTCTGAGGCTGACAGTTACACATTCATACCAAAACTCTGTCCTGATACTTCCCACTTTCTCTTGTGTATCACACACACTGAGACAATATTCGGGATAAATAACCATGAAAACAATTTATTTATTCAGTTTAGAGTTTACACATCATTATAATCACAGAGCCCGCTTCACTTGAATTGTCCACTTGATGGCGCAGTAGAGCAAATGAATCATCACAATGCTTCGAACCATGAGTCGACCAATTGAGTGGAAAGCTTCAGTTCATCGTGAGGTTTCATCTCACCATCGCTACAAAACAGACCTGAAATGGCGACGCAGGGAGACGCAGGGAGATGACACAGAATGATGCAGGGACTGGCCACAGATGACAGCGGGAGATAATGCATACAAACCAGCAATAGACAGGAGAACACATAGGGTTTAAATACACACAGCAGTAATCAAGGAATGAGAGACAGGAGGGGAACACACCTGGAAGAAATGAGAGCTGACGGGACAGGGGAAACATAAATTGAACACACTGACATGAGACAGAGACCTTCAGAATAAAACAGGAAACTCACAGACACAGAACCAGTCAAGACACTGAACTTGACAGACAAATTCACAAACAGACGATGTGACACCATAGACAGACAGAGGAAACACAGAAGTGGGAGCAGTCATAGAACAAAAAACCTAACAAATGGCAAACCTTAACAAAAGATATAACAGAATAAACAAGAACATAGAATAATATAAAGAAACACAAAACACTGAGTCGTCACACTCAGGACACTAACCAGAACGCTGTTTGCTCGAGTGCGACATCATTCCCATGTCCGTATTCCAATTTCCAAGGTGAGTCGAACACACAACACACAAAGTAACGAGTAACGACACTAATATCTAAATATCTAAATCCCAGTAAATATTAATGCGTTCCTGATTTTGGCTTTGATAACTAGTTACTGTAACATGTTACTTAATAACACGTTAGTCCCTACACTGGAAATTAGTGATCAATAATCAAAGAACACACAGATCAAACTGATTGATCAGCCATCAGAGGAGTCGGATCAATGGAGCTGCTTCTGTTCCTGATGTCCCCTGTTTGATCCTGGACCTGAACTCTCCCTGCAGAGGAGACACAAGACAGTCAGAGACAGACACACACGCACACACGCACACACACACACACACACACACACACACACACACACCTTTGACTATGAGCATGACGGTTTTGTATCTCGAGATGTTCTTGCTGTAGACTCCACAGTCATATCTCCCACTGTTTCTCTCTGTGGGCTGTTTCAGGGTCAGACTGAGGTCTCCAGTTTTCAGCAGGTCTTCATTCATCTTCGTTCGGTCTCTGTAAACCTGGTGCTGTTCTTCAGGCTGGTCAGAGCCGTTCTCATATAGGTGGACCATTTTGACTGGATCATAATGTCGCCACTTCACCCTAACAACTTCAGGCAGGTTTTGTGTGGTGTTGAAGGGCAGCTGGACAGACTCCGCCCCCTCCTCCACCTCCACCTGACACACTGAGAGGACAACAAACACAACATGAGCTGTACAAAGTGTGATTGGTGTTCAGAGCAGCATCATGTGACTCTTGTTCTGCACTAAATGAAGCGATGGAGTGGCGCCTCCTTCAGGCAGAGAAACAGCTCATGGAGAGAAATAATTATTAGAGCAAAAACAAGAGTGGAGCTGCAAATAAGGCCGAGAGGAACGCTGCAGAAAACTGTTCATGTGTGAATTCATCACTTCATAGATTTCTTTGAGCACTAAAATCAGAGCTGCTTCTATTTCTAATATGACAGCTGTACATTAGAGCTGCAACACTTTAAATGTGAGCCATAAAAACATGATACTCTACAAGTGCATTCAGCTCTGACACTGTCACATCATGAAGGAGACGTCGAAATCACTTTGTTACACAAATCAAAGTCAAATCAATTCTATTGATGGAATATTGTGTGATCAATAGACTGATCAGTTTCTAATCTGTCATCGATCAGCTGGAAATCCAGCATGTCAAACAGACAGGCAGCAGATTAGGACCAAACACAAACACAGTGAGACTTTTTCTTCACAGCAGTTGCAGGTAAACTGCAGCAACAATGCGACTCAGACAGTTTCTCTGTAACTGCAGGGCTTCCTGCGCTGCTGTTAGTCAGACACGGATCAACAGGTTGTGGATAGAAAGCAGATTCCTTCAGCAGAGGATCCATATCACACGTGAAGCATGTCGTCGGGAAACAATCAGTGAAAATGGGACACTTTGAGCCTCAAACTCTGAACATGACCTGCTGCAGACCAGCTGATGTGTTCAGTTACCATGGTGAGGAATTTCACAATAAAGGAGGCGTGCGCTCTGTCTTTTCCCGGCCCGACGCTCTGGGACGTTTTAGACAAGTTTCCTGTCAGAATACGATCCCGTCCGGAGGCCGACACCATCCTTATCCACATGGGCACCAACCGGACTCCAAACAGCGCTCCCACTTCCTCAAACTGGACTTTGTGTGTCTTTGTGAGGCTGTGAAACAAGCCCACCGTAGTGTTTGTATCTGCGGCCCCACTCCCACCTGTGGCCGTGGGGCGTTTGGGCGGCTGCTCGGCCTCCACACCTGGCTCTCCTCTGTGTGTGACGCCCACAGCCTGGGCTTTAGAGACAACTTCAATGTTTTCTGGGACAGGAGGCATCTTTCTGCAGCAGATGGGCTCCACTTCAACCAATCAGGAGCCAGATCCTCTCTGCTAACATATCATATGGAGTCCAGCAGGAAACACTCCATCAAGTACCTGTCCACACCTGCCCACACCTGCTGACCGCTCCGTCACTGACTGACGTCCCCCAGGTCCTAGTCCCTATCACCTCAGTTCCACTCTAAACACTAATACATGTTCAGCTGGACTCGGAGCCTCTGGAGACATTTTGGATGTTCCAGTCATAATAACTAACAGGACAGTTTGTGCAAGGTGGAGGAAATCTGCTGCATCATCCCACTGATGAAGCATTCAGCTCCACCCTACAGTTTCTCTGCTGCCTCCATCCACCTTGGTTCACTTTGCTCTTCTTAATGTTGGAGCTCTGAATAGTCAGGCTTTTATTCTGAAGGATTTTACAACTTCCCATCAGCTTGATTTGATGTTTTGCACATAAACATGCTGCTTGCTAAAGTAAATTTATTTCTCTCCTTTAATTCATTCTAATAAGCACAGCCCAGAGCTCTTTGGAGCTCTTTGGAGCTCTTTGGAGCTCAGTGTAGCGTCTTTGAAATCCTGCAAGTTCTCATCAGATTACGGCATCGAGTGAGGAACGTCTTCACTTTCTAAACTTTCTGAAGGATCAAAAGAATGAGAGGAAATCCAAAACAGCAGCTCCTGATTCTTTTCTTGATGTCCCCGACCCCAGCCACCATATCTGATCTTCTTTTGTGCCAGTCTCTGTGGAGGAGCTTTGAAGGACTGTGGCACAACTGAAACGCTCATCAAGCTGTGTAGATATGATTCTACTCCATTGAAAAACAAACAATAAAAGCAATTCTAAAACGTTCTGGAAGCCAGTGTAAACAGGCCAAGACTGGGGAAATATGGCGGTGTTTATATATGCCTGTGAAGAGTTGGGCTGCAACATTCTGAACTAGCTGAAGACGAGAGAGCAGAACCAGGCTGACACCAAAAATAAAGAATGTTACAGTAATAAAGAACTTTCTCGAAGTCAGCAGACGACAAATTGTTCTTAATCTTATCAACAACCGTAAGCTGGAAGAAGTTGAATTTATTTGTTTCTCATATGAAAAACCACCATCAGAGAACACTCTCAGATTTTTTTTTACAAAGGGAATTCTGGACTTTTCCAGAGGGGCAAGGTCACCCTTTAAGGGTCAGAAGGTCCAAATAGTACAATTTTTTTTTTGTTCATTTACATTCAAAACATTTAATGTCATCAAGGAAGTCTAGCAAAAAAGAGTCTCTTGATGCATGCTCAATCATCTAGGAAAGTAAACCCTAAAAAGTTGATTCTGTTCATCTCATGTACCCTTAGGCCACCACCTGGAAATCCTATGATTCACTGTGTCAAATGCCGCACTCAGATCTACAGGGAGTGCAGAATTATTAGGCAAGTTGTATTTTTGAGGAATAATTTTATTATTGAACAACAACCATGTTCTCAATGAACCCAAAAAACTCATTAATATCAAAGCTGAATGTTTTTGGAAGTAGTTTTTAGTTTTAGCTATTTTAGGGGGATATCTGTGTGTGCAGGTGACTATTACTGTGCATAATTATTAGGCAACTTAACAAAAAACAAATATATACCCATTTCAATGATTTATTTTTACCAGTGAAACCAATATAACATCTCCACATTCACAAATATACATTTCTGACATTCAAAAACAAAAACAAATCAGCGACCAATATAGCCACCTTTCTTTGCAAGGACACTCAAAAGCCTGCCATCCATGGATTCTGTCAGTGTTTTGATCTGTTCACCATCAACATTGCGTGCAGCAGCAACCACAGCCTCCCAGACACTGTTCAGAGAGGTGTACTGTTTTCCCTCCTTGTAAATCTCACATTTGATGATGGACCACAGGCTCTCAATGGGGTTCAGATCAGGTGAACAAGGAGGCCATGTCATTAGTTTTTCTTCTTTTATACCCTTTCTTGCCAGCCACGCTGTGGAGTACTTGGACGCGTGTGATGGAGCATTGTCCTGCATGAAAATCATGTTTTTCTTGAAGGATGCAGACTTCTTTCTGTACCACTGCTTGAAGAAGGTGTCTTCCAGAAACTGGCAGTAGGACTGGGAGTTGAGCTTGACTCCATCCTCAACCCGAAAAGGCCCCACAAGCTCATCTTTGATGATACCAGCCCAAACCAGTACTCCACCTCCACCTTGCTGGCGTCTGAGTGGGACTGGAGCTCTATGCCCTTTACCAATCCAGCCACGGGCCCATCCATCTGGCCCATCAAGACTCACTCTCATTTCATCAGTCCATAAAACCTTAGAAAAACCAGTCTTGAGATATTTCTTGGCCCAGTCTTGACGTTTCAGCTTGTGTGTCTTGTTCAGTGGTGGTCGTCTTTCAGCCTTTCTTACCTTGGCCGTGTCTCTGAGTATTGCACACCTTGTGCTTTTGGGCACTCCAGTGATGTTGCAGCTCTGAAATATGGCCAAACTGGTGGCAAGTGGCATCTTGGCAGCTGCACGCTTGACTTTTCTCAGTTCATGGGCAGTTATTTTGCGCCTTGGTTTTTCCACACGCTTCTGGCGACCCTGTTGACTATTTTGAATGAAACGCTTGATTGTTCGATGATCACGCTTCAGAAGCTTTGCAATTTTGAGACTGCTGCATCCCTCTGCAAGATATCTCACTATTTTTGACTTTTCTGTGCCTGTCGTCCTTCTTTTGACCCATTTTGCCAAAGGAAAGGACGTTGCCTAATAATTCTGCACACCTGATATAGGGTGTTGATGTCATTAGACCACACCCCTTCTCATTACAGAGATGCACATCATCTAATATGCTTAATTGGTAGTAGGCTTTCGAGCTTATACAGCTTGGAGTAAGACAACATGCATGAAGAGGATGATGTGGACAAAATACTAATTTGCCTAATAATTCTGCACTCCCTGTATATATACACTTGTGCCCCCCTTCTACGTGTTTACGCTGAGGAGGAGATTGTGTGTCTCCCTTTTATATGTATATATGTATAGTGACAATAAAGGCATTCTATTCCATTTTATTCTATTCACTTCACAATAAAACCTGTATCTACAGCACTGACCTCTGACTTCCAGCTCCACCTTTCTCTTCAGGAGGATGTTTCCCTCCCTGCTGTAGACAGTGCAGGTGTAGGTGGAGTTGTCTCCATCTGTGGGGTGTTTCAGGGTCAGACTGAGGTCTCCAGTTTTCAGCAGGTCTTCATTCATCTTCGTTCGGTCTCTGTAAGCCTGGAACTGTTCTTCAAGCTGGTCAGAGCCGTTCTCATACACGTGGACCTTCATGATGTATCTGTCATTCCACTCCACTTTAGCGTCTTCAGGCAGGTGAAGTGTGGTGTTGAAGGGCAGCTGGACAGACTCCACCCCTGAATCCACCTCCACCTGGGGGACTGAGAGGACAACAAAGCACAACATGAGCTTGGATGGAGACATTTGGAAGCCCTGGTTTAGAGCTATATTGTTCTTTAGAATATCATGTGACCAAAGATAAATGAGGTTCTGTTTGTACATCCAATCTGAAATATCTGTTTCTTGTGTTGTAAGCTTCCTGCTTTTATGATCCTATTGGTGAAAAGGAGGTCACACAAACGTACCCCCATGACACACACACACACACACACACACACACACACACACACTCTTGCACATGCATAGACATGCATACATGTGCACACACATACACATAGTGCCTTGTCTTTTAGAACCATTGGGGGGGTTTTACGAGGGGAGGTGCTTGTGTAAACTATTGTGAATTGTAACAGTTTTTCAATAAAAGGCTACGAGGAGGGCTCGTAGCCTCCTCGTAGGGCCTCTGGATGTCTGGAGTCTTGATCTCCTCCATACCTGCTTCATGCCCTGGTGGACGGGGCTGTGCCCCCCCCCCCCCCCCACCCCACACCCTCTAGCAGATCATTACATGAAGGAACCTTTTAAATACAAGCGCGTCCATGCTCACAGGTGTACACACGGGTGCTCACACACACAAACTACACCCTTTTTGGCTCCTACCTCAAAGCACCCTGTGAGCTGTCGATTTTACGTGCTGCACAATAATATTCAATGTTTAGTATTTACTGTTATATTCACAAAGATCATCGTGAGGATGTTATTTATGATATTGCTCTCTCTTTTTTTGCTTGTTTTCTCTTTTTTCTTTCTCAACAAGTGATCCAGGTGGTTGATATATGTATTTTTGCCTTTTTGTTTTTGTTTTTTGCCCTTTATCACCGTTCCTCTTCCCCGCTGTTTTTATTTCCCTCTTTCTTTATCCTTTTGAACTTTGTTTTTCTTCACAGAGTAAATGTGAGCAGTGAAGGACTCTACAGGGTGGGCCATTTATATGGATACAGCGTAATAACATGGGAATGGTTGGTGATATTAAAGTCCTGTTTGTGGCATATTAGTATATGTGAGGGGGCAAACTCCTCAAGATGGGTGGTGACCATGGTGGCCATTTAGAAGTCGGCCATCTTGGATACAACTTTTGTTTTTTTTTCAATAGGAAGAGGGCCATGTGACACATCAAACTTATTGGTAATGCCACAAGAAAAACAATGGTGTGCTTGGTTTCAACTTAACTTTATTCTTTCATGAGTTATTTACAAGTTTCTCTTTGTTCACAGCCATTGACATGTCGAAGAGGTTAACATGTTAGGAGCGGATCGAAGTTGTGTTGATATCTGGTGAACACAGTAACTGGGTCATTGCAGCAGATTTGTGTGGTCTGATCAATCAGACCACTGGTCTTTGATAAATATGCTTTTATTATACCAGTGGCATCAATCAGACCACTGGTTAGGGTTATGCAGATGAGGAGACTGCTTCCACCTAAAAAGAGAGCTTGTTTCGGGACTGAGACAGTGAAACATGGCACAGTGTGGCGTGAAGAACAGGTGGGGACCTGTCTCCTTTTCACCCCAATAGAAGCGTACGCTGCAGATGGAGAGCCAACGGCTAAGGCCAGGAGAAGTATCTCGAGTCGCCTTCAGAGCTTCCTGTGTTTCATCACTCTTGACATGCTTCGTAGCATTCGAGAATGGACTATTCAACATGCACAGCAAACGGAGCATGTTCATTGGTTCATGGACCTCCCTGAACTAATGGCATTTATTGCAATTGTCATCTTGCGGGGGGTTAACAGGGTTCCATCTCTACGTGACTGCTGGTCAGCAAACCTGGGAAACCCACAGATAATTGGAACTATGGCACGAAACCGCTTCCAAGACATCATGCAACACCTACGCTTTGATGACAAGTCCACCCGCAGTGATCGAGCAAAGACTGATAAGTTCGCTGCAATTTCCAGTGTGTGGGGATCATTTGTCACCAACTGCATCACGTGCTACAACCCTGGTCTACATATCACCGTTGATGAACAGCTTTTCCCATCAAAGACTCGGTGCTGTTTCCTGCAGTATATTGCAAGTAAACCTGACAAGTTTGGGATCAAGTTTTGGGTGGCTTGCGACCTAAAATCCAAGGACATTTGCAATGTCTTCCCATATCTTGGCAAGGACCCCAATCGTCCCCCTGGGGAGAGACTTTCTGAAAATGTAGTAATGAGGCTGATGGAACCATTCCTAGACAAGGGCAGAAATGTTACCACGGACAATTTTTTCACATCGCTTTCACTTGCGCAAAAACTTCTTAGACGGAAAACCACCATCCTCGGCACAGTCAACAAGATTCGCAGGGAAATTCCTCAATCCACTAGACAGACAGATCGCAATGAATTCACCACTCAGGTATGTTGCAGGTCTTTTGTGGTTCTATGTTTATGTGTTTCATTGTGTGTAAAAGGGCTATGGAAATAACAATTTATCTTATTTCTTAGGTGTTTTCAACCTCTGCTGCCACGCTGACGGCGTATGCGGCCAAACGGAAGAAGACAGTCTATATTCTTAGCAGCATGCACAGCGTGGTTCAGACTTGCTGAAAATGTTGAAATGTACTCACTCACTTTTTATTATTATTTGTAAATATGTGTACAAATGGTTGGTTTTTTGTACTGTTTTTATCAATAAATCTCAGCAACAAAGGACATACACCCATGTGTGTTGATTTCTCCCCAAGATGGCAAACTGAAACACTCCAAGTTGGTGACTTTTGGAGATTTATTTCCCTGGATGATTGAGAATGCATCAAGACGAACACAAAAGGAAGTTCACAGCTTTTAGAAGCTCCCCCACCCCCTCATTCACACACCCCCACTCCCCTCCCTCCAGAATTCCCAGGTAACAACCTATTTTACATATGAATGACTAGCCAATTTAGCTTCCACTTGGCTGAAGCTAAAGCCTAGCTAAAAGCCATTTGGCTGGTAGGAGGGTTTTAAAGGTAGAAAAGCCAACTGGCTGCTCTCCGGGGCTCTAAGTGGTAACAGAGGCCACACATAATAGAGGACACACTCTTGACCTACTGATCTCCAAGGGCCTGAGCATTTCAAAGGTTACTGTGTCTGATGTGGGCGTGTCTGATCATTACTGTGTTTTCTTTGAAAGTAAAATCTCAGCCCACATAAATATATCAACAACAGTGATCACAAAACAGTGTATAACTGAACACAGTAGTACAATTTTTAACCAGGTCTTCCCATTAACACCTGACCTGTCCAGAGGGTCAGTCAATGAGCTCGTCAATAGCTTCAATGCTAACATGTTAAATGTAATGGACACTATTGCTCCCATTAAGGTGAAGGTTATCTCTGGAAGGAAGAAGTCTCCATGGAGAAACTCCACACTGGTGAAAAATTAAAAAAGAGAGTGTAGGAAAGCTGAGCGCAGATGGAGAAAAACAAACCTCCAGGTTCATTATGACATCTATAAAGAGAAACTTCACAATTATAATTTACAACTGAGGAATGCAAGGAGGTCCTACTTCTCTGACATCATCACTAAAAACAGTCATAATGCTCGGGTCTTATTTTCTACAGTTGACAGGCTAACAAACCCTCCTGTGTCAGTGGCAGCTGAACTTCATTCGACCATGGCCTGCAATGACTTTGCCAAATTCTTCACAGAAAAAATCCAAAAGATTAGACAAGCAATTGGTACATCAACAGCAGATCCAGGATATGTACTGTGTCCACCGAAAAACTGTTTAAACACCATGAAACAGTTTCACCCGATTAACAGCAAAGACCTGGAGGACATCTTAGGTCAACTGAACTCCTCCTCCTGCTGTTTATATGTCCTGCTAACAAGTTTTTTCAAAAAGGTCTCAAAGACTTTAGAGTCAGACCTGTTACAGATCGTCAACTTTTCTTTATTATCAGGTGTGTTTCCAGAATCACTAAAAACTGCTGTAATAAAACCTATACTGAAAAAGGACAATCTTGACAAGACACAAATGAACAACTACAGGCCGATCTCAAATCTCCCATTTTTAAGTAAGATCATTGAAAAAGCAGTTTCTCAACAGCTCAGTTACTTCTTAAAACAGAATAATTGCTACGATGCCTTCCAGTCAGGTTTTAGACAGAACCACAGCACTGAAACCGCTCTGACCAAAGTGTTTAATGACATATGTCTGAATACAGACAGTGGAAAAATGTCAGTCCTAGTTTTACTGGATCTCAGTGCAGCATTTGATACAGTTGACCACAACATATTACTCAAACGACTGGAGAACTGGACAGGTCTTTCAGGAACTGTACTAAACTGGTTCAAGACATACTTAGAAAACAGGAAATACTTTGTATCAATAGGTAACTTCACATCTGAGCAGACAAGTATCACATGTGGAGTTCCCCAAGGTTCCATCTTGGGACCCCTTCTGTTTAACATTTACATGCTCCCACTGGCACAGATTATAAAGAACAACAAAATAAACTATCATAGCTATGCAGATGACACACAAATATATATCACAATGTCACCAGGAGACCAAGGCCCTGTACAGGCTCTTGGTAAATGCATTGAGGAAATTAATGACTGGTTGTGCCACAATTTTCTCCAGCTAAACAAAAACAAAACTGAGGTAATAGTCTTTGGCGCCAAAGAAAAACGATTACAGGTCACCAGAGAACTTCAATCTATACATCTAAAAACCACAAACCAGGCGAGAAATTTGGGTGTAGTGATGGATGCAGACCTAAACTTAGAAAAACACATTAAGACAATAACAAAATCAGCTTACTATCACCTCAAGAATATTTCAAGGATAAAAGATCTGATGTCTCAACAGGACCTGGAAAAACTAGTCCATGCATTCATCTTTAGTAGGCTTGATTACTGTAACAGCATCTTTACAGGTCTACCTAAAAAAAATCAGTCAGACAACTACAGCTCATTCAGAACTCTGCTGCTCGAGTCCTCACTAAGACCAAAAAAGTGGACCACATCAGTCCAGCTCTGAGGTCTTTACACTGGCTGCCTGTCCGTCAGAGGATAGACTTTAAAGTTCTGATGCTGGTCTATAAAGCTCTGAATGGTTTAGGACCAAAATACATCAGTGACCTCCTGACCCAGTATGAACCTTCCAGATCCCTCAGGTCATCTGGATCCGGTCTTTTATCAGTTCCCAGAGTCAGAACCAGACACGGAGAAGCTGCATTCAGCTTTTATGCTCCTTATATCTGGAACAAACTCCCAGAAAGCCTCAGATCAGCTGAAACACTCAGTTTATTTAAATCCAGGTTGAAGACTCACCTGTTCTCAGCTGCATTTGAATAAAGCACCAAATCCACACTTTTAAGCTTAAATTTCAAAACGTACATTAACTACTGATTTTATCTACTGTTCTGATTTTATCTGTTTTGATTTTATATACTGTTTTGTTTGTTTGTTTGTTAATTAGTTAGTTTGTTTATTTGCTTGTTTTAATCAATTTTAAATCATGCTTTTTATTTGTTTTTGTTTCTAATGTCTCTGTAAAGCACTTTGAATCACCTTGTTGTTGAATTGTGCTATACAAATAAATTTGCCTTGCCTTGCGGGATTTCCTTACCCAGATGACTGAGTAGTCATTGAGATCATTTAAGATTCATTTTTAATCTAGAATCTTTTTAGTCTTTAGTCTGTTCATTTAAACACACACCTGACATTTTTGGCTTTTAGATAAAACATCAAAGAATTTATTCTCTAAAAGCTTTTAGTTTGAATCTTTTTTCAGTTTATTCAAATAAAATAAACTCCTGCATGACCTCTGAACTTTCACCTGTATCTACAGCACAAACCTCTGACTTTCAGCTCCACCTTTCTCTTCAGGAGGATGTTTCCCTCCCTGCTGTAGACAGTGCAGATGTAGGTGGAGTTGTCTCCATCTGTGGGGTGTTTCAGGGTCAGACTGAGGTCTCTAGTTCTCAGCAGGTCTTCATTCATCTTCGTTCGGTCTCTGTAAGCCTGGAACTGTTCTTCAGGCTGGTCAGAGCCGTTCTCATACACGTGGACCTTCATGCTGTATCTGTCCATCCACTCCACTTTAGCGTCTTCAGGCAGGTGAAGTGTGGTGTTGAAGGGCAGCTTGACAGACTCCACCCCTGAATCCACCTCCACCTGGGGGACTGAGAGGACAACAAAGCACAACATGAGCTTGGATGGAGACATTTGTGTCGACTCTAACAGGCTGAATGCTGCTGGTTCACTGGGAGCTCACTGTTAGTGTATAAAAGGCCCCAAAGTTCATAGAATAGTTTTATTGGTGTTTATAAGTTTATATAAGTTCATTTAATATTCAGTCTTCTGTCAGTTTGGGCCAGCCCACCTTCTAGTGACATCATCCGGTTAGTAAGGTGGGCAGTTTAATGTCGGATGAGCAGTGTTGGGGGTGCACTGATTCCTGGGGAAAGTTATGTGTGCGTAAATGACAAGTAAGTATTGGCCTGTGTTGTATTTTGCCTTGATTTGTATCAGTACTGTAGTATGTTACCATTTAGGAGCTAATGTAGTCCATAGTGGGAGCCGCACATGCAACGCGTGAGTTCACCCTCATTTCATATGCTAATTTATGTTGTTAGATTACCGCGGTTTAACTTTGCTGACGCATGTACGGTCGCTCGTATGTCCATAACGTCATTCCTGTGTTATCAGACCTTCTTTGTATGTTGTATGTGATGCTTGTGATTGTTTATTTTAAAGTAGCGGAGTTTATAGCGAACAATTAGGTACGAGGATTAGTAAAATAAAGAACGTAGTTCGACCGGAAGTATGGCGTTACCAGTTGCCCTTCACAATAAGAGCATTACAGCTGATTATAATGGGGATGCTTTTATTTCGTACAACTAACGGAAGTAGATCTTATTTCCCATTTAAGTATATTGTATGTCTGTATTTGAGTGTTTTACTTGTCTATTCTCTTTATTTCTTGCTATTTCCATTGTTTATTTCCTTTGTAGGAAACCAGACACACACACATCTATGTGTTAGGATGCCTGGGTCGTTGACCCAGGGTTTTTGAGTTTATTATAATATTTATCTTTTCTAGTCTTTGGTTTCTTTGTTAGAGTTCTTTCTTATGGTTTATGTCTCTGTGTAATCCTTAGTTGCTGTCTCCCCTGTCGGTTATATCCCCGTGTCCAGTCAGTGTCTGCCCTGGTCCCACGTCTCTGTTCCCTCTGTAGTGCCTGTCTGTGTGTCTAAAGTTCAGTCTGTGTTATGTTTCCTGTTTTACTTTGAAAGTCCGTGTTCTCATGTAAATGCGTGTGGCTGTGCTTCCTTTGTTTCGTTAGGCCTGATTTGCCCCAGCTGTGTTTCCCTCCTGTTACTCATTCCCTGATTGCTCCCTCTGTGTATTTAAGCCCTGTGTTTCTGTGTCTGTGTCGCGTCATCCCTCATGCTGTTTGGATCGCCCTGTGTCTCACTGTGAGTTTTGTTTATGAGTTTCCAGTTTAGTTTAGTTTAGTTTGCTTTTTTATGACTTGCCCCTGCCAGCAAATAAAGCTGAGTTTTTGTGTTTAAACCTCATGCTTGAGTGCCTACATTTTGGGTCCAACTCCTGCCTGCCACACAGCGACTCATGACACTATGTACACCCGCTGTGTTTACAGCCCCAGAAATTGAGTGGTGACAATAAAGTGCCTCAAACGGAACCTCAAGCTCCCTTCTTTCATACTCTGGGACAATTTGGCCTTAAGTGGTGTTCTGGCCGACACACCGGGGTGACCGTAGTGCTCAAAGACTGAATCAGTGCCACAGCCGTGCCTATCTTTGATATCTCCACTACATTTAGATAGAAAGTGGTCAGTGTGAAGAGGAGACGCAGCAGAAAGATGAAGCCTGACAGCAATCCCAAAAAGTTGATATATTTAGAAAATATATCAGTGCAAATTATGTCTATATCATAATGTCTGGTGCTTTTGTGTTTATTGGTTTGTTTTTATTTTATGAGCTGATTATTAAATGCCGCTCCAGCTAGTCAGAGAATCCCCTGCTGCCCTGTGCCGCAAGCAGTAGGGCACCTTGGTTAAAGAGGGCAGCCTAACTACAGCAAATAGGCAATAGAAAACTGATCGGTGTCCATGCAATCACAAAAATGTGCTGGCATGATGCCAGGGCCGCATGAGTGCAAGAAACTCTTTTTTGCTGATATCCATGATGCCACCCTGGGCAATGGCCCATGTTGCCCATATCAAAAACTGCCGCTGCTTTCAGATGAAGTCTCACACATGAACTTTGCTCCTACAGTTCATCTGCTGAAGCTTTTACATTTGGGTGGAAATCAAATAAAAATCAAAACAGACACAAACATCAGACATGCTAACACTGTAACATTATTGGATGGAGCCCACTGAGACTGAACCACCATCATGAGTATGACCTCTGACCTTTGACCTGTATCTACAGCACTGACCTCTGACTTTCAGCTCCACTTGTTTCTTCAGCAGGATGTTTCCGTCCCTGCTGTAGACGGTGCAGGTGTAGGTGGAGTTGTCTCCATCTGTGGGGTGTTTCAGGGTCAGACTGAGGTCTCCAGTTCTCAGCAGGTCTTCATTCATCTTCGTTCGGTCTCTGTGAACATGGTGCTGTTCTTCAGGCTGGTCAGAGCCGTTCTTATACACGTGGACCTTTGTATTGTAATTATTCCACTCCACTTTAGCGTCTTCAGGCAGGGGAAGTGTGGTGCTGAACAGCAGCTGGACAGACTCCACCCCTGAATCCACCTCCACCTGGGGGACTGAGAGGACAACAAAGCACAACATGAGCTTGGATGGAGACATTTGCGTTGACTCTAACAGGTTGAATCAATCAGTCTTTATTTATAAAGCACTTTTCATACAAAAAATGTAGCACAAAGTGCTTTACATAGTTAAAAGCAGTCCACCCCACCCTCCAACTCACTCCCCACACTCTCATTAACATAAATGATGTGAATACACACATATCCCCTGAGCTCCTCCGGCAGGCTGTTCCACAGACGAGGGCCATACCACTGAAAAGCTGCCTCTCCGTGAGTATGTGTCCTGACTTTAGGAACAATCAAAAGGCCAGTACCAGAGGACCTCAGGGTCCGCGAGGGTTCATATGGTAAAAGCAGATCTGAGAGATAAGAAGTAGTGATGGGTCGTTCGCAAACGAAATGGCTCTTAGATCCGACTCTTTGAAGTGAACGACGCGAGCCGGCTCCTTATCGCGAGCCGTCACTTTTTTTTTTCTCTTTTCTTTCTCTCAGCCTCTCTCGCACTTTTTTTCCGCTTCACTCAGCAAGCGAGCCTTGTGCTTTACGCTGGGCAGAGGGGGGAGGGGCGGTAGTTATACTCAGTAGCAGGAACAGAGCCAGAGAGAGAGAAAGAGAGCCAGGGACAACAACGTCACATTAGAAAGGTATAGTAATCATCCACAACTATTTTCGGTTGCAGATGATAAAGGATTCAGAAAGTTTATTCATGCAGGCCCATATGACAGAGAATATGCATCTTCTTTTTGTTTTCATATTATAATTTATATTTAATTGTGTTGTGGTTTGCAGTGTTTTGTGTTGTTTCACTTTAAATTTGTAAAAGGAAAAAGCGGAAAATTTAAATAGTTAAAAGTTGAAATGTGAATAGTTGATTTTTGTATTATATGATTTATTTATTACATTTTTTGTGGAGTGAATAAATAAAAGTATATTTACAGTGGCCCCTACAGACAAAGCACGTTAAAAACTCCAAAACATGTAAAAACACGTAAAAACTCAGAAGCACATAAAAACTCAAAACACGTACAAAAAACAACAGAAGTGCTCCAGGATGCTGGGCGCAGTGTGGAGCTTTTGTTACCTATTGGCTACACAAGCCAGCAAGTACCAACGACCGGATTTGGTGTGTGGTAGTAACAGGTAAATGAACTTTTTTTTTAAATTATTTGAATATATATATATGAGTGCCTGTGTATAAATACACAAACAATACACACATGCTTTCAATTGTGTAATTTAAGTGATCTAGTAGCTCTGCTTTGGAAGTTCAGTTCATGCTAGAAATGTGTTTTATATTTATATATAAACATATATAAATAAAACCACTTTTTTTACGTTAGTAATTCCTTTTGTGCACAATTTTATAGTATTGTTAATAATAAATTAATTAAAGCAACAAAACAACCTGAAGAGCCGGTTCGGAGCCGAAAGAGACGGTTCTCTAAAAAGAGCCGGAAATCCCATCACTAATAAGAAGGCCCAAGACCATTAAGACATTTGAAAAACCAATAAAAGAACTTTAAAATCGATCCTGAAACACACGGGGAGCCAATGCAGCGATTCTAAAACCGGTGTAATGTGGGCCCGCCCTCTGGTCTTCGTCAGCACATGAGCTGCAGAGTTTTGTAAAAGTTGTAAAGGTGAAATATTCTTCTTAGGAAGACCAGAGAGCAGGGCATTACAGTAATCAATGCGACTGGTAATAAAAGCATGCATCAGCATCTCCGTGTTGGCCCGAGAGAGAATAGGGCGGACTCTGGCTATATTTTTTAGATGATAAAATCCAATTTTGGTTACATGTTTAATATGTGGGATAAAACCAAGCTCAGAGTCAAAAATAACACCCAGGTTTTTCACTTGTAGCGAAGGACATAGTGAAAATGCCTCTAATTTAGACAAGAGTTTCTCTCTCTGAGCCTCAGGACCGATGATTAAAACGTCGGTTTTGTCCTGGTTAAGCTGTAAAAAGTTTTCTGCCATCCAAGATCTTATATCTAAAATACAGTTAAAAAAGGCATCCATTGGTCTGGTGTCATCAGCAGACACAGAGATGTACAGCTGCGTGTCATCAGCGTAACTGTGGAAGTTCACTCCTGATGACACAGCCAAGAGGGAGCATATACAAATTAAAAAGTACAGGGCCTAGAACCGACCCTTGAGGCACACCACATGTCATTCTATGGATCTTAGAGGAGCATGTATCCATACTCACCATAAAAGTTCTGTCTGAGAGATATGAAGTGAACCAGTTGTGTACAGCACCAGAGAGGCCCACCATGTGTTTCAGTCTGTTTAAAAGAACAGCGTGGTCTACTGTATCAAAGGCTGCGCTTAGATCCAGTAGCACCAGGACTGAGAGCTTTTGGGAGTCCCAGTTACATCTAAGATCATTTAAAACCTTTAGGAGAGCCGTCTCTGTGCTGTGGTTCACCCTAAATCCAGACTGGAATATCTCCAGGATCTGTCTATCATTGAGAAAATCAGTAATCTGAGTAAAAACAAGTTTTTCTAAGATTTTACTTAAAAATGGTAAGTTGGATACAGGTCTGTAGTTATTAAAATCATTACAATCCAAATTGCTCTTCTTCAGAAGGGGCCTCACCACCGCCGTTTTAAAGGCAGCAGGGAAGACACCCAACTGAAGAGAGCAATTCATCATGTATAAAAGCTCAGCCTCAAAGAATCCATAAAGTGTTTTAAAGAGTGAAGAAGGGATTGGATCTAAAAGACATGTGGTGGGTCTCACTGTGGAGAAAACTTTCTGAAGGTTCTCAGCATTAACCAGGACAAAGCTGTCCAGTGTCTCCTCAGGTACAATCGAGCCCTCAGATGTGTTTACAATCATATGGCGATTAGATAAAATATCAGATCTGATGGCACTGATCTTTCCCCTGAAGTGGTCTGCAAACTGCTCACAGAGCGAGTCTGTGGGGGTTCTTTGGGAGCTGTTAAAATCAGGGTTAAATAAATGATCTATGGTGGAAAAGAGGACCTTGGGATTATTTTTGTTAATACTGATTATTTTGGCGAAGTATGAATTTCTTGACTTCCTTAATGTATTATTGTACATTTTAAGTTGCTTGCAAAATATTTGATGGTTGATAGCATTTTTATTTTTCCTCCACCTCCTTTCTGCTGCCCTGCAATTTCTTTTGAGTTTTTTAACTTCTTCGTTTCTCCAGGGTGATGCATGTTTTACGTTAATCTTTTTGGTGGTGAGTGGAGCAACGGAGTCAAGGCTTTTCTTCAGTTTGCTGTTAAAATGATTAAGAATCAAATCACAGGGTTCAGGTAAAATCACAGGGGGGCATTCGTCTAAAACCCTGGTAAAATTTGCAGCCACTTCAGAGGTTAGATAGCGCCTCCTCACAGGTCGCACCGAGGTCTCCCGCTGAATAAAACCGGTGATGTTAAAAAACACACAGTAGTGGTCAGAGACAGCCAAGTCAACAACAGAGAACACGCTGGTGGTGATGAAGGCTGCTGCTTCACTGGGAGCTCACTGTTAGATAGAAAGAGGTCAGTGTGAACAGGAGACGCAGCAGAAAGATGAAGACTGACAACAATCCTAAAAGTTGATTCTGTTCATCTGGCCGTTTCAGTGGAAGGAACGTTTCGTCAATCATCCAAGTGACTTCTTCAGTCTCAGCTGACTGCAGGTTTCCCCAACATTAAAAACGGTATATACTTCTTAATCATTAAACTCTCTATACTTGATAGATAGATACATGTATTGTAAGTGTATATGGTCCAAATGTTGAGGATCCCTCATTCTTTCACGTTTTTGTCAGTGCACACTCTGAATAGTGATGGGATTTCCGGCTCCTTTTGGAGAGCCGGCTCTTTCGGCTCCCAACTGGCTCTTCAGGTTGTTTTGTTGCTTTAATTTATTTGTTATTAACAATAATATAAAATTATGCACAAAAAGAATTACTAATGTTTTTATTTATATATGTTTATATATAAATATATACGGTGGCCCCTAGAGACAAAGCACGTACAAACTCCAAAACACATTTCTAGCATTAGAAAGGACCCTACACCACCGGGCAGAACATGTTCCCTCTAAGCCTGAAGGAAAAAAGAAGGAACACACACATGTAAAGGAAGTACTCAAAACGCTATCCTAAATGGGTGTTCTTAAAGTCAGCAAAGAGGCACAGAAAAGAAGACCAGACACCAGCGAGGGAGGATAAGAAGGACAGACGCAACAACATTGTCATCCCCTATGTAGCCGGTGTATCAGAAAAACTCAGGAGAGTTTTCTCCAAGCATGACATCCCAGTGCATTTCAGACCCAGCAACACGCTCAGGCAAAAACTGGTTCACCCGAAAGACAAAACGCCAAAACACTTCACAAGTGCATGGCACAACATAGAAGAGCCACCTCCACAGGACAAGATTCAGCAGTCCATCTGCATCTTAAGGATAAAGGACACTCTTTCGAGGATGCCAATGTTCACATTTTGGACAGAGAGGACAGATGGTTTGAAAGAGGAATGAAAGAAGCCATCTATGTCCACTGTGAGCGACCATCTTTGAACAGAGGCGGTGGTTTACGACACCAACTCTCTGCCATCTATAATCCAGTTTTGAGATCCCTTCCCAGACGCCTTAATGCCCACTCACATCCTGGGCCATCTGACCTCAGGAATTCGCATGATAAGGTGGGGCCAGGTTTCACAATGAACCCACCCGAAACTCTGGCTGATTGGAGCCCACACCCAGTTTCACACCTTGTCTCAGGCGATTAGAGGATCATCAGGGGGTCCTTTGGTCCCTCTGTGGGGGGATACTCCCACTAGGTTTATATCTGGGACTCTCCACCATTTGACTTTAGAACTGAAGAAGCTTCTCGGATGAGAGGTGAAACGTCTTCAAGCAACTTAAAGAAGTCCAGACGCTTTTCTTTGCAAGCTCCTTTGACTACGATGACCTGGATGACTGAGAACCTTCACAGACATTTCTAGCGTTAACTGAACTTCCAAAACAGAGCTACCTAGATCACTTAAATAACACAATTGAAAGCATATGTGTATTGTTTGTGTATTTATACACAAGCACTCATATATATTCAAATAATTTTAAAAAAAATGTTCATTTACCTGTTACTACCACACACAAAATCCAGTCATTGGTACTTCCTGGCTTGTGTAGCCACAAGGTAACAAAAGCTCAATACTGTGCCCTACCATCCTGGAGCACTTCTGTTGTCTTTTGTACGCGTTTTGGAGTTTGTACCGTAAATATACTTTTATTTATTCACTCCACATAAAATTTAATTGGTAAAGTATATCCGTTGGGCATCTTTCTTTGCCTTTAGACAATAATTCTGATGGCAAATGAAACAAACAGGACAGGCGGGGGGAAAAAAGTCTCTGTTAGCTGCAGAGCTCTGAAACTTCACACAGCTTTGGATGATAACATGGAGAAAGGATGTAGAGATTTTCACACTTCTGCTAGAAATCATCTTCTAGTTATTGTGACTCAGATATGACTGATTATAGATGAGGACCAAGGAAGGTTTTTACTGAGATTGGAGCTGACTTAGCTTAGCCTGTGTTTCAGCCACATGCTAAACAAACACATGTTCAGAAACTAGAAGATGTTACCTTTCAGATGAAGTCTCACACATGAACTTTGCTCCTACAGTTCATCTGCTGAAGCTTTTACATTTGGCTGGAAATCAAATAAAAACCAAAACAGCCACAAACATCAGACATGCTAACACTGTAACATTATTGGATGGAGCCACTGAGACTGAACCACCATCATTAGTATGACCTCTGACCTTTGACCTGTATCTACAGCACTGACCTCTGACTTTCAGCTCCACGTCCTTCTTCAGCAGGATGTTTCCCTCCCTGCTGTAGACAGTGCAGGTGTAGGTGGAGTTGTCTCCATCTGTGGGGTGTTTCAGGGTCAGACTGAGGTCTCCAGGTTCCAGTAACTTTCTCTTCATCTTTGTTCGGTTCTTGTATTCATCGTCCATTTCTCCAGGCTGGGCAGAGCCGTTCTCATGCACGTGGACATTTTTGTCGTAAGAGTTACTCCACACCACTTTAACATCTTCAGGAAGGTGAACTTTGGTTTTTAAAGGCAGCTGGACAGACTCCACCCCTGAATCCACCACTATATGATGGTCTGAGAGGACACAGATCACTGCATGAGCTGTACAGACATCAGCAGCACTGAGCACCATTTATTTGACTGGATGACATCAAATATTTGTAGTTAAAACATGTTCGACTGGTATGAAGCGCAATAGTGGTGACAAGCGTGACAGAGCCAGGATTTTCAGGTAAAAAGTTAAGCTTAAGTGAAATTCTAACCCTGTTAGCTGAGGGATATATTATGATGAAAGTTAAACATCTCCATACTGTCATTGTGGCTAAACAAACCCAAAAAGCCCAGTCAGAGATAATGTTCATCGGGATGGTTATTATGAACTTTCTGAAGAAAAACGGATTTCAACTTTTAATTGTTTATTAAGAGGTTAGCACAACAAATGAACCAAATTATTACGGTCTGAAAAATATTCCATTCAAGTTAAGAAGTCACTTCATAAAAATAATCTCAGAAGCCAAATATAGGCAAATAAAAATTAAAGTGGATTTCAGACAAACAGTTTGTTCCTGACGTGTTTCTGACGCGTTCTTTGGTAACTAGTCTGCAGCGTCCTGTAAAGTGCTGCAGACATGTTGGATGAAGAAGCACAGACAGACTGAGCCTCCACAGTCGGCCATGTCTCACACACATCAGCACAGAAACCATGAAGATCTCATGTGTCTGAACATCTGAAGCTCTCCACCACATGACTGAGCACAACTCAAGGAGGAGCATTTACTGAAGCTGCTGCAACATTTACTGTCAGCACATGTTTCCATGTCAGCTGCTGTTTACCACCACAGAAGAAGAACAGCTTGTCCACATGCAGCCTCTGTGTCAGATCAATGCAGTGAAGCACACACACTGTTTAGTAAAGTCATGTTGTGGAGCTGTTTCACTGATCAATGACTGAGTCTGAAGGAGGTTTTCTGACTTCTGGAACAAACCTGGAAGTTTCTCTTCAGCTCTCTGTATCAGCTGTTTGTAACTCTCAACTCTTTCAGCTTCTGGAACAAGTTTGTGTGAGCCACAGTCAAGGAGCCACCAGAGGACACCTGCTAACCATCGGCATCATGGGTAGTGTAGTAGGAGACACTCACCTGACATGAAATACTGTCGGAAATAAAATAAAAGACCTCCAGAAACCACAAGAAGAACCAGGAGAACCAGGAGAACTAGGAGAACTTTGGCCCAGGATGGAAACCGTTCTGTGGTGAAACAAAGAAAATAACAATATGAACTCTGACCTACATTGAGATTCCTGACTTCTAACTCTATCCTTGAATCACATAATTATATAATCATATAATAACAATATTCTCCGGCTCTTTTGTTTTGAATGTCAGCTAAACTGTAGTCTATGAAACATTGCTTTGGCTACCAATTACTGAGCGATCATAATGACTATTTTTGGTGTCAGATCATTAAAATCTCTCATTAGAATTTTAAAAAACAAACAGCTTCTGACACATTTCTATAAAAATAAAAACAATCAGTTTCATGTTATTTATATAGCACCAAATCACAACATTCACCTCAAGGCACTTTACACATAACCATGCCGAAAACCTAAAAATATAATCTCCCATCATGCCTCTGGAAAACTTCTTGTTAAGTTTAAGGAAATTTTGTTTTCTATATTTGTTATTGGTATGCAACTCTTTTAGTTTTGTTCCTGCAGATGTTGCTGAATTGTTTTAATGCACAGCTGTTGTTAAGGTGGAAAAGAGATGTTACACCATGAGTGAAGTTATGTGCAGGGTTATTTACCATCTTGGAAGCACAGTGTTAAAAAAAATAAAAGGAGCTCAACCTTGTGTGCCAGTGGGGTAAGAGGATCATCAAAAGAGTCAGCATCTAATTTTGAAGTCCCTGCTGTGTGATTCCTGAACTCGCCACAATATCGAAAATTAGACCCTACATTAATATACACAGATATACATATATTGTTCTTATTTTCTTCAATCAGTGATGAATAGTGAGATGTTCTAGCTTCACGGAGAGCTTTCTTATAAAGCAACAAACTATTTGTTCAGGCTAAATGATGATCTTCTAAATTTGTGACACGCCATTTCCTCTCGAGATTACGCATTATCTGCTTTAGGCTATCTGTTTGGAGATTATACCACGGGGTCAAGTACTTCTGATTTGAGGCCAGATTTTTCAGATCTTTTTACTGCTGTGTAATTTATTATTGTAAATGTAAATATTAATTGGAAATAGTCAGACAAGATAGGGTTTTCAGGAAACAGTGTTAGGAGTTAGAGTTTCAAATGAATTGTCATTATTATCGATTAATTATTAAGTCATGTACTAACAAATGGTAAATGGCCTGTATTTGTATAGCGCTTTAACAGAGACTTGGAAGAGAGAGACCAAATGTTTAATAATCCACATTTCACTGTTTTACTCTTTGGTTCAGCTGTGGATACTGTATTGTTCTTTCTTTGTGATTTTTTATGTTTAAGTTGTTTTTTGCTGGTAGTTTGTTTTTTGTATGTTTGGGAGCTGACACTCTCTATGGAGATATGGTTTTGGGGGATAACAGGAGGAGAGAAGCTGCAGAGAGGCGTGTAAGACTGCATATGCGACTGGCATAGCAGAAGGTGAAAAACTGTAAGAGGATCATCGTCTGCTGTTTGTAAACACTTTAGATTTAGAGCAAGTGACGCTAACCACAAAGAAATAATATCCCAAAATGTTGTATACATTCATGTCAAAGTGTCTGCCTCCTTAAATCAAACTAGAATCTTTTGCTCATCTTTAACCATTATCGTGACCAGCCCACTGAAAAGAAGAATACTGTGCATTCATTTCTGTTTTTACAGCTATTTTAGAGGGTTACATCCTATGTGGTGCTTACACATTAACATACAGTAAGTCTGGTCTAGGAAAGTAGACCAGACTTACTGTAGGAAAGCAAAAGTAAAGACCGTACAAAACTACAGAGAAAGCCCCAACAAATATACAACCTCTGGCAGAACCAGGCTTTCAAAGCAGTGTAAAATCATGCCTTCCATCTCAATCTTTTTGCCTACCCAATCAATACAAGTTATTTTCTCTTTCCTTATTATCCAGCTTCACAAACAAAAAAATAAGACTTTGCCACCTCTTTCTTTGCTGTACGCCTGGCCTCCCATTACTCCTGCCTACTTTCTTCCTCTAGCTGACCTACTCAGTTTGTCTTTGCTAATGTCTTCCTTTGAATACTTCTTGTGCTTTCTCATTCCACCAAAGTCTCCTTGTCTTCTTTTCTCTGTCCAGATGATACAAGAACACCATCTTAGAAGTTTTCCTCAGCACTACAGCCATAAGATGCATCAGAACTACTCCCTTAAATTTGACCTCTGACCTTTGTCCATAGTACTGACTTTTGAGCTGTAAGCACGTATTTGGGTTTGTTGCTGACCTTTGACCTGCAGCTGTACATTTTTCAGTCTCCTTTCTTCTCTTCCATCACCGATGGAGCAGGTGTAGTTGCCGCTGTCAGTCAGTTGTGGTTTTCTCAGAGTGAGGCCGAAGTTTTTGTTAGTCAGAGCATCAGGCATCATAGATGTGCGCCCGCTGTAACGTTGGTTTTGTTCTCTGAAATCATCTCTTCCTTTTCGTAGTAGGTGAACAGATTTGTTATGAAGATCACTGCGATTCCACATCACTGTGGGGTCATCATGAGGTATTAAACCTGGGAACTCACAGGGCAGTAGGACAGACTCTGCCCCCTCATTTACCTTCACCACCACAGCTAGGGCATGCTGGGAAACTGAGGACACACAAACAGAAACACAAATTAACTGCATGCTGTGGGTTTGTCTCAGAGTCCATGTTTATGTTGAGGGAACTGAGAGAACAGTTTACAGTGAGACAATCCAATTTAATTTAGACAGTGAAGTCAAAAATATATAAACATTAATCTGTTAAATGGTAAATAGACTGTATTTTGTATAGCGCTTTACTAGTCCCTAACGACCCCAAAGCGCTTTACACATCCAGTCATCCACCCATTCACACACTGACTGACTGCTTGCGTGAGACCTCGCAAAGCTTAAAGAACTGTGCAGGATGTAATCCCCCAAACCAAAACATGGTTTGTTATTCATTTCAGGGGTCTGGAGGGTAAAATCATTCAGTTTTTTTGTGATTATCAATTATTGTTTTCTGGGTCTGGAGTAAATGTTGGAAAATTTGCTTCTTCCTGGTCTTTACTGTACTTTCCAAAGACTGCCTTTAAACCCTGAAGCAGCTTCAAATTTCTTAAATGTCTTGGAGGACTGAGGCTGCCACCAATAGTGGACTAGTCACGATTACATCGACTATCAAAAACATCAACGACTAATTTAATAGTCTGAGATTGGCTGAGATTAAAGTAATAGTTTTCACAAAGCTGAATAAATGTCAAACAGAAAACTGATTAAACCAAAATGTGACAGAATCGAGAATGTACTCCAGTGTCCTGTTATATTTTAGATAGCAAGGAGCAGACGGCTGAGTTTATTGAACTCCACAGAGACAGTCTACAAATTTCATTAAAAGTTTAATAAACTATCATCTTGTCTTTATATTAGCACATACCTTAAACACATTAAGCTGTAAGTTAATGATAGTTATATAAGACATGCTGGTGCAATTAGCTGTATGTTTTACATCCAATAGATGCATGATCTGATTAGTCGACTAATCGTAAAAATAATCGGTGACTAGTCGACTATCAAAATAATCGTTTGTGGCAGCCCGATGGAGGAAAGAAAGTTTTCTATTTACTGTGAACAACAAGATGGCGACAGTGTTTACGGCAAGCCGTCTACTCCGCTGTTGTTTGTCGTCCTTCTCTCTACCTGCTGCCCTGATGTCTCCACGTTACTTGCCTATGATCAGCAAACTCTTTTGAATCTCCGGCCATTGGACTACCAGCCACAAGATTTTAAATGGAGATCTGTGAATCCTCCTTTGCTTTCAAAGGACTTTCCTGATTACCTCCGCCATTTACCATCTACCTTCTCTCAAAGGAAACGTTCACGGAGACGGGGTAAACGTGGCGGCATCCGTGTTTGTATCAAGGCCTTTTTAAAGTCCTATGTTGCGACAAATGATCGCTATTCTATAAACATCTTGTCATCTATTCCTGCCTTCTGGGACCATGCTAACTTCAGACTATTCTGTCACCGCTTGATGCGCCCTGTTGTACCTTATGGTTACCTGGACCTCCCAGCTGATCTTCCACCTGCTCGGTGCTGGGTGCGGTCCTCCAGAGGAGGTGCGAATCTTGGCAACCTTCGCCTGGTGCGGCGTTCTCCTACCAGTAACAGTGTGACCACTCTGGCCTTGCTAAATACAAGGTCATTAACGAACAGTGTTGGTCAAGTTACTTGAAAAAAGTAATCAGTAACTGATTACTTCCCCCAAAAAGTAATCCTGTTACTTTACTGATTACTTATTTTCAAAAGTAATTAATTACTTAGTTACTTTTTAAAAACACGATTTACAACCTGAAGAGGTAATAAAGCGATAGATCTTTCAGCCCAATTCTACTTTTTCTGCATAATCCATCATACAAAATGTAATAATATGGAAAAGTCTCTTTTTAAAACTTGTTTTATCAGTTTTAATCTTTTAACTTCATGCATCAAGCAAAAATTTAATTATATGCAACATTCTCTGACTTGAAGAAATTAGTTTAACATTTAAATCTATTTTCTGCACATTCCAGCACATAAAATATTTTTTTTTGTGTGTTTACACTCACTCTTTCAAATAGATGCAAGTAAAACACAGCAGAAAATAAATAAAGTCAACGACTAGCGGTCCTGTTGCTCTGTTTTCACCTGTAAAGCAGGAGTGGGGTAGGCGGAGGTTTACCCTGGTGCAGGTGTGCCGCAGCGGTCAGTGGAAGAATCCGCGAGTTTCTCTGTGAATTTCCCATTATGTTGTTGCGCACTCGGTGCTTGTTTATGGTTTTTTTTTCGCTGTAAAAAGAAGTTTTCTTCCCACGCACAACGGACACTAATGTTTTTTCACTTTTTATGGAATCAAACCCAAAGGTCAGTACTTCCACGCTTTAAACGCTGCACGCTCATACTCTCTCCCACAATCGATATATTATCCATTGTTGATCTGCACACAGCTGTTGTCACGAACGTCGCGCTCGCTTATGTCATTGCCATGAGACATTCTCGCAAGAAAAAAGAAAAAAAAAATCATGGTTTTAGTAACGCAGCATTCCTACAGGAAAGTAACGGTAATCTAATTACCGTTTTGCGATAGTAATCCCTTACTTTACTCGTTACTTTAAAAAGTAATCAGATTACAGTAGCGTGTAACAAGTAACGCGTTACTGCCCATCTCTGTTGACGAATAAGACTTTTATTTTAAATGATCTTATTCTATCGTTGGGACTGGATTTCTTATTCCTGATGGAAACTTGGCTTCGCCCCGGTGAACTTTTTCCCTTCTCGGAGCTGCTCCCACCTGACTACACTTTTATTAGCTCACCCCGGACCACTGAAAGAGGTGGAGGGCTAATTTCAGGTTTTAAAGACAAACTTCGATGTCGGCAGTTGCCACCTGTTCTGTACCCCAGTTTCGAGATGCAGTTACTGGAAGTGAACTGCGTCCCCTCCATCCTCTGCGCTGTGGTGTATCGCGCCCCGAAACTTATCAAGGATTTTCTTCCAGAATTTGCTGATCTACTGGGGAGCCTTGTGCTACGTTATGACCGTATACTAATTGTTGGTGACTTCAACATTCATGTTTGCTGTGAGGACAGTTCACTAGCTTAGGATTTCCTTGCTCTTATTAGCACCCTCAATCTCACACAATGGGTAAGTGAACCAACTCACACTAAAGGTCATATACTTGATTTGGTACTATCTTATGGTCTGGATATTTGCATCATTGACATAAAGGATTCTGGGATTTCTGATCACTTCCTGGTTTTGTTTAATACTATAGCGAGCGAAGTGGATTTGAACAGTGATGGTCCTGTGCGGCAAACGTGCACGATTAACTCCCAGTCAATCGCCCACTTCATTGATGCTTTCCTTGACTCTCCCCTCTCTGATGCTAACTGTAATGGGGTTTTATCAGCGGATGAGTTTACTAACCTCTTTTATACTACATGCGCTGACATTCTTAACTCTGTGGCACCTCTGAGGATTAAACGTGCCAAATCCTCACAACCCTGGCTAAATGATACTACTCGCGCCCTTAGGCGTGAATGTCGTCGTGCTGAAAGAAAATGGAGGAAAGACAAACTCCACGTCTCTCTGGACATCCTCCATAATTGTTTATCTAAGTATCAAAAGTCTGTTAAAGCTGCCAAATCTGCCTTTTTGTCTAGCATTATTATGACTAATAGCCACAACCCCCGAGCCCTTTTTAATACTTTTAACTCTGTGATAAACCCTCGCACTACCACTTATGGGGATGCTTCCCCTGCTCTTTGTGATAATTTCTTAAAATATTTTTCTGGAAAGATCTCAGCTCTAAGGGCTTCTCATCCATCTCATTCATCATCAGTTTTAGACCCAGTTCCAGCCTCTGAATGCTTGACTGTCTTTCAACAGTTTGAGCCAGTGTCTTATTCTGCTTTAAAAGATATAATTGATCATCTCAAAATCTCTGGCTCCCCGCATGATAGTCTTCCTTCTCGTTTCTTTAAGGAAGCTTTACATGTTATTGGTCCTTGTATCTTATCTCTGCTGAATGCATCATTGTCATCAGGTTGTGTACCGTCTGTCTTTAAGCATGCTGTTGTGCAACCTATTATGAAAAAAGAAAAATCTTGACCCTAATGGTCTCACTAACTACAGACCGATCTCCAAACTCCCTTTTATTTCCAAAATATTGGAATAGGTAGTTCTAAAACAACATCAGGCCTTTTTAGAGGTTGCAACGAAGCAGACACATCAGATTTCAGAGGTGAATAAATCTGGATATCATCAGCATAACAGTGAAAGGAGATGTTGTATTTTCTAAATATTAATCCCAACGGCAACATGTACAAAGAGAAAAGAGCAGGACCGAGCACAGACCCTTGAGGCACACCACAATAAATAGGGGCAGAAGCCGAGGAGTGTTGCCCCATGGCAAAAGAGAACGACCTCTCTGAGAGGTAGGATTTAAACCAAGTTAAAACCGTACCTTTGAGACCAACAACATGTTCCAATCTTGATAGAAGAATATTGTGGTTAACCATGTCAAAAGCAGCAGATAAGTCAACTAAAACCACGAAATATCCAGAGTCAACAGTTAAAAGAAGATCATTAAAAACTCTAAGTAAGGCTGTCTCTGTGCTGTGGCGAGGTTTAAAACCAGACTGAAACTTTTCATTAATACCATTTGCATCTGTTCAACTGTTTGCATGAAGTTAAAATTTGGTTATCACATAATTTTCTTACATTGAACAAGAATAAGACCGAAATCATAGTCTTTGGTAGTCACACTCCGCTAGACCAGTTAGCTGATGCCCTAGGCCCTCTCGCTAGCCATCTCTCGCTCACTGTAAGAAACCTTGGAGTGTTCCTGGATGGCTCTTTTAAACTTGAGATACAGGTCTCCACTGTGGTAAAAAAACAGCTTTTGCCAGTTGCGTCACATATCTAAAGCAAAGCCATTCCTTCCTTTAAAGGACCTTGAAAAGCTTGTCCACACATTTATCACATCCAGATTGGACTACTGTAACTCCCTCTACTCGGGCCTCCAACACTCTTCTCTTTACCGGCTTCAGTTAATTCAAAATGCAGCTGCGCGTCTTTTAGCAGGTACGAGAATCTATGAACACATAACTCCAATTTTAGCCAAATTACACTGGCTCCCTGTTAAATATCGCATAGATTTTAAAATTCTTTTGTTCACTTTTAAAATTCTGAATAATTTAGCGCCCAGCTGTCTCTCTGAACTACTCCACTTATACAATCCCAACAGAGCACTTAGATCATCCAATTACATGCTCCTAGCACAACCTAGGTCTCGAATGAAGTCGAGAGGTGACCGGGCCTTTGCATCCGTAGCACCTAGACTCTGGAATAACCTCCCTGTTCATATTTGTACTGCCGAGTCTATCCAGTCTTTTAAATCACATCTTAAAACTTATCTTTTTACTTTGGCCTTTGATTCTAGTTGGCTGGTCTAGCTTATTGTGTTGTTACCTATTGTTTGTTGTCCTGTTTTATTGTTTGTTTTAATTGTCTCATGTTTTTACTGACTGTGAAGCACTATGGTCAACACTGTTGTTTTAATATGTGCTATATAAATAAATTTTGATTTGATTTGGTTTGAACCAGTCTGCATTAATGATGAACTGTATTCAAACTGTACTGAATGTTGACAAATAAAAGTAAAAAAGACAAACAAAAACAATATAAAGTGTCTCACTAGAGTACTGGGCCTTCATGAAGTCTCTGTTACCTACAATGGATTCAGATGCACTTCTTTAAACCAGTCATTCTCAAACTGTGGTACGCGTACCACTGGTAGTACTTGGGCTCTCTCTGGTGGTACGCGGGAAATCTCCAATTTGGACCTTAAAACTGCAAGGCAGCAGACAGCGTTTTGCTGTGGGGACAAAACGCTGATCGTAAAAACACAGCCCTTTTCCGCGGTGCCGTGATCCCAGTCACTATCAATGAGTCTGAGGCCCCGGGGAGAATTGTGGGGGCATGGGAGATGCCATCGGAAATATCGCCTGCATGAAGAAGCTCCTAGTAGCCAGTCTTCTGTCTATGAGGTCCTTTGAGGTCAGAGGCGAGGAGTTGGCAAGGCACAGTGAAGCTGGAGGATGAACGCTAACTTTTTTCCACTCCATAAAAGTTAACGTGAGGGTTCCCGATGGTTAGGGACAAATGCAATCGCATGGCAGGAGTTTGTACACAGACCAAACTTCAGTCAGGAGAACAACTGAGATAATCCATCCACAATATAAGGTTAGTCATTAATATACTGCTGCATGGGCTGGGCTGTAGTTACATCGTAAGGTTTTAAAAATTGAGCTTTAAAATGAATAGTGATGATTAAAACCCAGAGAGTGATCACTGACTGATCACAGCCTTAATAAACACAGTAGTTTGGACCTGGAAGCAGGTTTCATCAGGTCATGACTTAAAGATTGGATATCCCACCTGCTGTGAATGTTTTAATGCAGTATAGTTGTTATCATTATCATTATGTCACATCCTGTTCATGACAGTTAAAATAAATAACGTTCATATAAGAAATAAAATTGTCTCCTGTAAACTGTTAATAGGCCTATACTACTGTACTTTAATGTCGGTCATAAGGCTGGTACTTCAAGAGCCATATATTTTATGAGGTGGTACTCATTGTGAAAAGTTTGAGAACCACAGGTTTAAACAGTTTTGTCCATTAAACAGTCGTTAAATGTAACTTGGTGTTTTTTAATTTTGCACTGGTTGGTTATTCTAATATTTCCAGCGTTTACTTTTTTTTTTTTTAAAGATCGAAAGAAAAACCACATCCACCACACGCCCATTTCACCGTTTACCTGTTCATCTGGCTCACCTGGCCACACAGCAGCCTTGACACAAATGTCACCTTTCACTACATAATCCACAGTATCAGTCCTAATCCATGTGTCGTGCCAAGGTAGGTAGGTATAACCACCAGTCGGGAGCGCGCTCGGAAGGGAGAACGGATTCAGTTGACTCCGTCTCCAATCCAACAACCAGACGTGGAAGTAGTGAGGTTTACTTCAGTGAAAAAGTGAAAGATGAGTGTCGGTACATAATCGATCTGTTTGTTGGTGACAACAGAAAATGCTACATTTATTCTTCTCACGTGTTATCAGACGGGATTATTAAAAAAACGAGGCCTGATACTTATTTGTACCCTCCTGCAACTTCACTGTATAAAGTGCTAAAACCTCCAAAATTCCAAGAGTAATAAGTTAGTATAAGTGTATGTGAACTAAAAATCAAGAATGTGGGATACTGTTTGTCCGTGATTTGGACAGCCCAGTGAGCCCTCCCGACGCAGGGGACACCGGCATTCCTCAGACCGTCCCTCACTCTTTCACCAGTAAAGATATTAAATTGATATTTTCTTGCATGTGCGTGTGTGTATGTCGCTAAAGAGTCCGCGGTCCATCATTATTCAGAGAGGTTCTTACCGTTAATGAGCAGCAGCAGCAGCAACATCATCATCCTCCTTTAAAAACCACAAAGTCCTGTTAGCAGCTCCCACACACTCCTGCTCTTCCTTCAGCTGTGACTCTGACAGCAGGCTAGGTTCGGTTTGACAGGAAGTGTCGGCGTGAGGCTGAAGTCTGACAGGGCTGTGAGGCATGAAGCTGATCCACAGCTCAGCTTCATGCATGAAGGCAGATACGTCCCTGGGCTTCCCGATCTCAAGTAATAGTTTGTTAAAATGCAGGTTTATTCAGGTATCTTTTTGTCACAGTTATCATGACAGGCCACACCTGAAACTCTCCAGTCTCTGACCAAACTACTCTAATCATGAGAACCCATCACAGCTGAGAATCCCTCCGCAGGTCCAGCCGACAGTAACGTCAACGCCTGCGCTGGATTCAACGACTAGCGGGTGTGGTGCAGACCTGGTAAATCAGGTGGAGATTAGCTAGCCTTTCAAAAGGCTTCTTTTGTCTATTAATAGACAAAAGAAGCCTTTTGAAAGGGGAAACGAGGAGTGCCTGGGTGAGGCGAGAAGAGGAGCAGCAGACACTGCTGGCAGACACCACACACCTCTAACACTTTTTCACAGATCCACTTTCTCATCTAAGTCGATTCCACAAACAAATTCATAACGACATTATTAAGAAATCATCACAGACCTTTGATGCTGTAGACATGAAATTATATGAATGTATTAATCATTAGGATCAATATAATCATTATTAATAATATAATCAATAATTGACCACGTCTCTTAAGTTTAATAATACTGACTTTAAAAAACAAAACAAAAACAACAACAACAGTTAATCCATAAGAAATAATGTCAGCTCAGAACTCTGTGCAGTCCAGTCAAATTCTTCCACACCGGACTTTCTCATCCATGACCCTAACGGACCGTGGCCGGACTCGTTGCGCACGTGGCATCCTGGCACGACACCACGCTGACATGTAAGGAGCTCCTGAAAGCGAGCCATTCTTTCACAGATCTTTGTCGAAGCAGTCTGCATGGCTAGGTGCTGACATTATATACTTGTGACTATGAGAGAGATGGAACACCTAAATTTAATGATCTGAATGGGTGAGTGAATGCTTTTTTATGCATGTATGTGTATTTAGAGCATGCCATAAAGACGACGAGAGAGGTTAATCTACTTCATGTTCCATATTCGGGGAGTTTTCGTGACATCTATTGGACATTTGAAGACACTACAAAATAATCTCTGACTAGTATGAAACAAATACACCACAATCACAAAAAACATGTAAATGGAGAGTGATCACTAAAGTACTGTAAAAATAAAATACTGCAAAATGTAAAGGAAAACATGAATTAAAAGTGAAAGTGGCATGACTATGACTCACTGTGAGACTGTGACAGAATCCAATTAAAATAAACTGCAGCAGGAAACTGTCTGTGCACATCTACAGCTGCATTAAATATTGGCTGTTCAGTGGTGACTTTGATTATTATTTAGCTTTTGTGATGTGAAAGAGTGCATTTATTATTTGCTTTTCTGTAATCTGATATTGGTTTAATAACTGGTTGGTTCAAAGTAGAAATTCAGTAGATGCATAATGTGTTAAATATCTAAAAATTCTTCTTATAACCAGAACAGAGGTGATGAAGAGTGCGGCAGATTAGTGAGATGCCAAAATAGAAAGCTGAAGAAGAGCTTGCATACAAAAATAGTCACAGAGTTTAAAAGGAACCCTTATGGTTCAATAAAAGCAGAAGCTGTGAGGCCAGGACTGGTAAAATGTAAAAGCTGAACAAAGTACTGTCAGCATACTGTCTCACACATGAATACTTCATTAACATTTTTACTTGTTTTTTTTTATTCCTGCTGCTTGAAATAAAAAACACACACAAACAAGAAGAACTCAAACTGGACTGATGCTTTATTTCAGACACAGACACAAACATGCATTACAACCCTTTGTGTACACATGTACAAATACTCAGCACTCACCCAACATGGAGACACAGAACTGAACGCCGTTCAGAGCACATTTTGAATCAACACCATGGGCATGTTCAGATTTTAACACAAGTGATTGTTTCACTCTGAAAATGGAGTGAAGGTGAGCGTTATTAACCCTTTGGGGTTGACAGACGCTTCTAAATCCTGTTTTTTAAAATATGTTGATAGGCCACTAAAACCAGAGTTATCATTAAAAAAAGCTTTTTTTCAGAATACATGGTCAGAATCAAAATACTTCAATAATGCCTAAGAAAAATATGTGGCTACATTAACTCCAAGAGAAGAACAGTAACACACTGGACTAATTAAATAATAGAATATATTACAAAGTTTACAAAATAGATCTAGGACTATTTTCTAAGGACAGCGCAATATGCCACCACTTTCCTGTTGGTTGAAAAATGCACCATGTCAACCAATAAAAAAACATGAGATGGAAACATCTGGGATTTGGTTATTTAGGAAGAGGGAAAGTTTTGGGAGTGACGGCAGCGAGAGAGAGATCGAACGATATCAACAGTCAATTTTAAGATGTGAGAGATTTGTTATGTTTAGCGTGTTTGTTGCAGATTGCAGCATAAACCGTCTCCAGGTGCAAAACAGGAGTGAAACACCTCCTGCTTTGACGCCTGCAGGGTTTAGGCCTGTGATGTGCTCCTCTGTCTTGTGGTGGACAGAAACTACAGTCACGGCCAAAAGTTTTGATAATGACACAAATATTGGTTTTCACAAAGTTTGCTGAATCCGTGTTTTTAGATCTTTGTGTCATTTGTTTCTGTGATGTGTTGAAGTCGAATTACAAGCACTTCATAATTTTCATTGGCTTTTATTGACAATTACATCAAGTTTATTCAAAGAGTCAATACTTTCTATGTTGTTTATTCATTTTCAAGACCTCTGCAATTCACCCTGGCATGTTGTGAATCAGCTTCTGGGCCAAATCCTGACTGATAGTAGCCCATTCTTTCATAACAATGCTTGAATTTTGTCAGAATTTTGGGGTTTTGTTCGTCCACTTGCCTCTTGAGGATTGACCACAAGTTCTCAATTGAATTTAGGTCTGGGGAGTTTACTGGCCATGGACCCAAAATTTCAGTGTTTTATTCCCCGAACCACTTAGTTATCACTTCGGCCTTATGGCACGGTGCTCCATCATGCTGGAAAATGCATTGTTCTTCACCAAACTGTTGTCGGATGGTTGGAAGAAGTTGCTGTCGGAGGATGTTTTGATACCATTCTTTATTCATGGCTCTGTGAGCCCTCACATGAATGGTCTCAGGATGCTTTACTGTTGGCATGAGACAGGACTGATGGTAGCGCTCACCATTTCTTCTCTGGACAATCCTTTTTACAGATGCCCCAAACAATCAGAACGGGGCTTCATCACAGAAAATGACTTTATTCCAGTTCCCAGCTGTCCACTCACGGTACTTTTTGGAGAATATCAGTCTGTCTCTGTTTTTTTTCTTGGAGAGAAGTGGCTTCTTTGCTACCTTTCTTCACACCTGGCTATCTTCCCAAAGTTTTCACCTCACTGTGCATGCAGATACACTGACACCTGCCTGCTGCCATTCCTAAGCAAGCTCTGCACTGGTGGTAGTCTGATCCCGCAGCTGAATCATCTTTAGGAGTGTGATGTAGCATAACTTAAGCAGCAAGGAAGCTGATAAGTAAATAGCATTAGCAGACGATTGAAGTTCTTTTAAGCATACTTTATTGCTGGCATCTCCCTTTTACCATATGTCTGTGAAGGTTCTCAGGTAGTGATGGCCCGCTTGAAGCTGACGCTCCGGAGCGTGTGTCGAAAAAAACAACACACTGGTTCAGAAGCACTGTGTCGAGGCTTGCTTCGTTTGGCAAAAGTCACGTGACCAGTGACGTCCGAAGCTTCATTACGCACGTAACTGCTTCAGTACCTGATTCAAACGGATATAAGGAAGTGAATCATCCACGGGATTCGTGGAGTGTGTTGATGGTGACAGATAGCGACGAGGTGATCATTCCACTGACAGATATGGAGCCAGCGAGGAAGAGAGGACGTTCTGGCGTGTGGGAATATTTTGAGTTGATTTTGCTCAATTCATTTTATCTGCCGAAGTGAAAAACCTGAAATGTCCAAAATCATGTTTTCATAATGTAAATATCATTACAGCATATGACTTTAGGAACACTTCCATGTGAATTAAAGCTAATGAAGACTACAAAAATGTATTTGACACTATACGTACATTACATTGCTACAGTTTAGAAAATCATTTTGTTTATTGTTTTTAGGTGATAGTCTGCAGGACCCAGGAATACCTGCATATCTACCAACTTGCAGTGTGGTTCCTGCACTCCACAGCCTCTTCTGTTCCATGCAAGTGGATTTTCTCCAGGGCAGGAGAAACTATTTCTAAGAAAAGAAACAGACTCAGCCAGCGCAGTAACACTAATCCTCTTTTTAAATGTAACTAACAAAAGGGCTACCTGACATAGAGCATGTTTTTACTTTGCAAGTTCTTGATTAGGGGTGGGTTTTGATTATCGCCTTTCTGATTACAATCCATGCTAAATTGAATAAAGTGATATTGATTCATTAAAATCCCGTGTCGATTTGTAAATTAACGTTATTATGCCTGAAACGCCAGCATCTCAGGTTAAACCTCACAACATGTCGTCAAACACCATGCAGCTAAAACAGTAACTGGGAGCAGGTTTACGGATTCTGCATATAAACGTGAACACAGAGCGCGGACCCGACGCGTCAGAGTCAGATTTTGATGTGTCGTCGGGTCCGCGCTGTGTTTGCCTCCTTTTTCTTCGCTGGCTTCTGCAGCTGCAGGTTTCATAACTCTCTGTTTACATCTCTAATTGAGTCTCACATGTGTCAGCTTTCTTTTAATAGATACGAAATTATGGATATATACTGATACATGACCAGAATTGTAATATTTTTGACTGAGGCAAAACTTTCCAGATTCCAATCAAATTGAATCGGATCTTGTATCGAATCAAAATGATTCTACAAATCAGTGACGATGCAGCCGTACTCAGCTTCCTAAGCATTTTCCCTTTCCAGTTCACAATCAATCCCACCCCTAGGTCAAAAATATGTATAGGACAATTGGCCTCATCTAATATTTTGTATGAACCTGTCCAGCTGTCCAGTGATTAAATGACAAGTAGATGGAGGCAGGACTTCACAGCAGGGGCATACTCCATAATGTGCTGTGCATTCTCATATGTATATTATATATATTGCTCACTTATTGTATTTACCAACATCAAGGAGTTATGAGCAAAGAAAGGCCACACCATAGTGCATGTTTAAATAGGGAAAGTTTATTGATCAAAATGTATTACGCAAATACGCATTACATTTTTTTCAGCCCCCCAATCGAGAAAACAAAACCAATTACATGTTCAAAGCAACGGAACGGTGGCCCAATATCAGAGAGAACTCCACTCTTGAGTGAGCAGCGATAATTGAGCAGTCCGTTTTATTTTGCAGATTCAAGCTGCTCTTCAAAATATTCGCCACCAGATGTCACCAGAGAGGACTGTGTTGAAAAACTTCGAGTAATGAACTGTTTTTCAATACAAGCTTCAGTGCTTCGGAAAGCTTCATTTAGCCATCACTATTCTCAGGCATCCAGGTCATCGTAGTCAAAGGAGCTTGCAAAGAAAGGCGTCTGGACTTCTTTAAGTTACTTTTACCATAAAACAATCAATCAGGCATGCAAAAATCCCACTTGCTTTATACAGGACTTTGCCCACACCTGACCTCGTTAGTCCCTACCATTGAAACAAAATAGGTCAAACCAAATAAAATACAATTCTAAACAAAGAACAGGAATAAAGTCATGCATGAAACTGACAAACTCATTTACTCAACTAAATAGTTTGTAAAGTAAAACACTGCATACAATATAACTCAAAAGGCTACTTTAAAGAAAACAAATAATACTATACAAAATGAAAAACTCTCCATTTGGTTACACCCAGTGATGCAATCATTGACCTCATGACCCTATATAAACAGGAAGTAGCGGGCAGCCCTTCCCCTACACCTGTCTCACATATAGGACCTGAATGCACAACATGGTAAGTATAACCAAAGCAACATAAAGAAACATAATTTACCAGACATGTGTCTGTAAACAGAAGAAAATTCAGATGACCTGATAGTTAGTAGTGTTTGCTTTAAAACACATGCATGGATGTAAAGGATGTAACTACTGCTACCACAAACAAAACCAGGGTGTGTTAAGAGAAGTTACACCAGCAATGTCTAAATCAAAGCATTATAGCTGACTGTAAAATAACAAAACACAAAATAACAATATATGCAAGTGACAAATGTCAAATTAATTCCGTTCTAGCCACTTTGTCACAAGGACACGGTCCTGGCGCACACAACAATTGAACCTCTTCCCTTGAAGTTGTTGATGATCTGATGAATAGTTGATTTAGGTGCAATCTTAGTAGCAACAACAGCCTTTTTATGCAATGCAATGATGGCTGCATGTGTTTCTTCCTCTTAACCATGGTTAAGAGCAGTGGTTCCCAAACTTTTTTTGCTGGCCCCCCCTTTGTTTTACAAGAAAAATGTCCGCACGCCCCCGCGTGCACGCGCACACATCATCCAACCACACACGCCCATATTTTGCTCCATTGCGGTTTATTTCACATCTCCAACATTTAGTAAACAATTAAGCAAATACAAGAAAAAAACAACTACACGTAAAATAATCTGCCTCTGCCTTTCTAAATGGAGGGACAGTAACTGTGTGTATGTATGTAAGTGTGTAAAACCTGCAGATAGTCAGATTAACAGTATTTTGTCTCTATCTGCAATTCCTCTCATGTAAACAATAACGTGGCGCGCAGCATGACGTGAAAAAAGGCACATACCTTTGACGTTGAGTGACCAACTCTGTATTCCTCGTCCACACGTAAACGCAAAAAAGGAGTTTTTAAAAAAATCTCAGTTTTCGGTGATTCGAAACGCCGTTTACGTGGACGAAACAGCTGCGTTTTCAAAAATACCCGTGTAGGTGCGGACGCAGCGTAAAAGAGTTAGTAGTTTATTTTCTTACTACCTGTAACTTATTGCAGATTACTTGTGTAATAATATTCAACATTACTATCAATACATTTTTCAAAAAATGCCTCTCTGTGTAAAATGGGCTTAAAAACATAAACAGCTGTGGGATCCTGTTTGTCTGTGATTTGAACCGGGGGAACAAATCGTGGCAGGATCAGCCTGATGTTATTTGTATCCTGCTGTAACTTTACTGTATAAAGAGCAAACATCTCCAAAATGTCAGGAGTAGTTAGTCATTACAAGAAGTGTTTGTGACCTAAAAATCAAGAATGTGGGATCCTGTTTGTCCGTTATTTGGAGAGCCCAGCGTGTGCTCCTGACGCAGGGAAAACCATTTCTGCAGGGAGAGCTACCTCGGCACTTGTGCAGGTGAAACCAAAGGGAAGATTTGCTTCACCATATTTTCTAGTCTTTGGCTTAGAATGAAGTTGGTTTGGAAACATATTCAGCGATGCTTCAGCTCCTGCTTTGCGTTTCTGTAGGCCCCCGTGCTAGCAGTGTCCAAGCGTTTTGTTTTTTTCCACCCTTTTCCTCCAGCAGCCCCCCTGCAATGGCTCTGCCCCACACTTTGGGAAGGTCTGGTTAAGAGGAAGAACAATGATTTCAAGCTTCACCCTCATTTTAACACATCCAGTCTGCTATTCTAACTCAGTCAGCGCAACACAATGATCTCCAGCCTTGTGCTCATAGACATTTTCACCCGTGTTAACGAGAAGATTATTGAAATGATCTCAGCAGCTCCTTTTATGGCGGCAATGAAATGCAGTGGAAATGGGTGTTTTGAGATCAAGTTAATTTTCATTTTTTCATCATAAAAGCTGAAGCAGCAAATTTTTGTGAAAACCAATATTTGTGTCATTCTCAAAACTTTTGGCTACAGCTGTATTTTTTGTGCTGGAACAAAAGATTTGAGGGCATCTTATTGTGTATTGAATATTTTTAAATGGTTGTACAAAAATGCCAGATGCAGGGGCTGCATTTTTGGGTAAATAGTTGTATATAACTTTATTGTTTACAAAATGTATGCATAGGTTTTTGAAATGTACAAATGCATATTTGCATTTCATAATATGAAAATCATTCAATAAACATGTTTTTACAGTAAAAAAAATATAACTACTGCTAGAATTTTATGTTTTTGTGTAATTTCAGATCAGTTGTGTTAATACAGTATGTTAATGAAAAAATAACTGTAAATTCAAACACATGAGGTTGATACCAAACAAGGAAAATAGTTTTTAAAGGTGAAAAACAAATGTAGAATCAAAAGTAGTCAAAAAGTGCCAGTTTTAGGACCTCAGATCAACAAATTGTGCTTTCAAAATTTTGTATTTATTGGGCTACATACTTATTTATTATATGAACTTTACAATACATAAATTCAGATGTTTTATGTAACTGGAAAGTTTATTACGTGGGCTAAAGAAAAAAGGAAGGTTATACACTATATTTATATGAAAAATGTGTATACTTACTGCATTTGATGTATTTTAAGCATACATAATGCAGGATGTGACACCATATGCATGAAGAAATGGGGTGCAGCTGGGTGGAGTGAAGTGCTCAGGGACCACCTACAAAGTGCAACACATGTTGCTGCTCCAATCATGTACAGTGGCGTTTCTCCCAGATGACTTTATACTGCAGGGCCATCTTGTCCATCATTCTGCCGTAATAAATACAAATCTGATCTTTTTAAATTAGAATTATTAAGTAACTTCTTCTCACAGTGAAAAATCTAAAAATTCCTCATGATCTGCTTTTATCAAACCATTTTTACTAATATGTACATTTACAGTGATGAACTCGACACACTTTATCAAGTTATTTAAAGTAGACGTCCATTAAAAACACAGTCACCAAACTTCATTGGTTTTTTTGTTGGTGTTGCACTTTGTAGGCGGTCCCTGAGCTCTCCTCTCACTCTGAATCTCAGTCCAGGTCTGAGGACACTTTTAATGGAGATGAGCTCACACTCTGCCGTCGACCTTCATAATGAAGATGAGTGTGGACTTTTATTGGTGCTTATACCACGATGGTGTCAGGGCCACAGCACTCAGGTGTATGGAAGGGAGCGATAGACACCTGTAATATCTCACAGTAAAACCATTGAATGTGGGGTCTCAAAGGATCGATATTATCACATTTCTTTATTTCACTTTCACTTCATTTCTAAAGCACTTTTAAACAATATAACAGCTGACCAAAGTGCTGCACAAAAACAATCAAAAACTAATTTGATATTCTAACTAAAAAAATACACACACTTGCTGATAATACAAGTTCATGTTTGTTACTGAGTAAATAATGTTAAGACACTCAGTGAGGGGACAGCATGGACTGATGTGATATACTTTAATACTATGTGCAGGGCTCTAGACTAACTTTTTGCCATGGGCGTGCCGGTGCGCCTAACTTTAAAAAGTTAGGCGTACCGGCACAAAAGTTAGGCGCACACAAATTTTATAATAATTGATATAATATAATGTGTTTTTCTGGATACACTGGGCTTTTTCAGCATTCAAAGATTGATGACACCGTGTCAGAGCACTGGCTATGAATTTCAGAAGGATCAGGCCTTAACTTAACAGAAAAGTTAGCAATAGTTCTTTTCCTATTACAGCTACATCCACTTCTGTCATGCCTAGGCTGCTCATAGGGCTGGGTATCATCACTGATTTCTATAATCCATTCGATTCTGGTTTTCAAAGTCCCGATTCGATTCAACTTAGCCTCAGACAGTCAGAAATATTATAATTCTGATCATTTATCAGTACTGACTTCATCAGAATTGTGAACATCACAGCAGATTATGGACAAATCAAGTGTGTGATCATGTATGAGTTGTATAGTTTTAATGTTTTATTTGGGAACAGAATGGTGTGTATGTGTAAGTTTGGTGATGGAGTTTTTATTATGAATGAATGATGAATTTTTATGAATTATTATGTCTATTTTTATGCTTAAGGACAACAGATGGAAATTAGCCCTTGGCTATAATCTGGTATGTTTACATTCATGTAATTTTTTCTTTACATTTATGTTCATTAACATGCACTGTCCTAAATAAATTAAAAAAAAAATAAAAAAAAGATGCCTTTGTGTGAAAGTAACTGAGAATAAAACAGAAAAACATGAAGGAGATTTTCCTGGTCTGGCTTTTTATAGCAGAAAACCTTAAAAATATTCTACAATGTTCTGCATATAAAGTTTAAATTTCTTCAGTATTGAACAACAGAAAAAACAGGCTTTCTTGTCCGAGGTCATTTAAGTGAAAAAAGAAAAAGACAGCAGCCACAGCGCTGTAAACAACGGTAGACTGGTGGGTAATAAGCCAATGAATAATACAGAAAACAGAGATTGGAGACGGGAAACCGTTCTTGAAGTACAGAGAGAGAGAGAGAGAGAGCTAGCTGTGCATGGATGTGATTTTAATAGTCGTGGAAGCAAAACAGCAAAATTAATGACGACATTGATCAAATGTGAAGCGTAGTTTGCTGCTCCTTTTGCTGCTGGCTCGGTGAATTTTGGTTGGAGAGACAAAACCTGCAGCTCAGAATCAGCACAAAAAGACGTAATCACAGCGCGGACCGGACGCATCAGGATCGCTAAGCTCCGACAGCGTGTCCGTCTGCGGGCCGTCGGGTGAGAAAGCCGAGAAAGACAAAGCTGATTCTGATGCGTCGGTCTGTGTTTACGTCTCTGTGTGGAGTCCGTGTACCTGCTCTCGTTTGCTGTTTGGTTGTTGTTGAAATGGTTTTGTGAGCTTTAATCTGAGAATCTGGCGTTTCTGGCAAAACACAGTTATATTTAAAAGTCGATTCAGGATTTAATGAATTGATATCGCTTTATTCAAGCTACTCACCTCCCACTTCCACCTGCACTTTCAACTGGACCACGGCCAATCAGAGAGGTCCCGCCCCTGACTATCTCTGATTGGTTTAGTCCACGATAGGGGCATAATGTGTGTCTGTTGTTGACCACAGGGAAGGTTGCAGATTTTTTTTTTTTTTTGCTACCCGAACAGTTGGTCGCACAGATGCAACCAAATATTTTTTAGTCGCACCACTGAAAAATTTGGTCGCATTTGAGACCAAATTGGTCACACTCTAGAGCCCTGTATGTGATAATGTCCTTTGTTTTTCATGTTGTAACATTACTGTGAGAACGCTCCTCTTCCTCAGAGGATCCACCTGTGCTTCCTCTCCTCTCTCCTCCACCTGTTACAGTGAGGGAACGTCCTCCATGATGGAGGAGCTGCTGGAAAGTGCTGAGAGTTTCCTCCAGAGTGAGACCTCTGTCACAGTTCAGAGGATCTACGGCAGCAGAGACCTTCATGGACACTAAAAGTCTCAAACACACAACAACAACATCACACTGACTCCACTCTGACATCACTGATCAATAATCAAAGAACACACAGATCAAACTGATTGATCAGCCATCAGAGGAGTCGGATCAATGGAGCTGCTTCTGTTCCTGATGTCCCCTGTTTGATGCTGGACCTGAACTCTCCCTGCAGAGGAGACACAAGACAGTCAGAGACACACACACACACACACACACACACACGCGCGCGCGCGCGTCTGGATTGCTATCCTCGTGGGGACATCCCACTGACATAATGTTTTCGCTAGCGTCTTACCCTAACTCTGACCATCAAAAATGAATGTCTAACCCTTACCCTAAACCATAACCTAATTGTAACCCTGACACTAAAACCACATTTTGAGTGTGAAAATAGCTTTTAACCCCGTGGGGACCGGGATTTTGGTCCCCACCAAGATAGTAAGAACCCGTACACACACACAGAAAATAAGACAGACACACACGTGCACACACACACACACGCGGGCGTACAAACCTTTGACTTTGAGTAGCACTGTTTTGAATCTGATTGTGACTTTGTCATTAGTCAAGACGCTACATGTGTATCTCCCACTGTCTTTCTTTTTGGGCTGTTTCAGGATCAGACTGACGTCTCCAGTTTTCAGCAGGTCTTCATTCATCTTCGTTCGGTCTCTGTAAAAGTGATGCTGTTCTTCAGGCTGGTCAGAGCCGTTCTCATACACCTGGACGATCAATGAAGGTTCAGGTTCTTCACGTTCCCACTGCACTTCACCATCTTCAGGCAGGTTTTTTGTGGTTTTGCAGAACAGCTGGACAGATTCCTCCCCCTCCTCCACCACCACCCGAGAGACTGAGAGGACAACAAACACAATATGAGCTGTACAAAGTGTGAATGGTGCTGCAGTAGAGTCCTGACAGGGACTAGAAAGAGAGCAGATTTCTCCTGTTTTGGCTTCCTGTTAAATCCAGAATTCAAAATCCTGCTCCTCACATACAAGGTCTTAAATAATCAGGCCCCCTCTTCTCTATCTCTATCTTAATGACCTTGTAGTATCATATCACCCTATTAGAGCACTTCAGCTGAACACACCTGGGGCGTTCTTTCTACAATAGAAATCAAATATTCTTCAGAAAGTTCTTTCTATATCTGTTGCAGAAGTTCCCATAAATGTTGCACTTGTAGGCTGCTTTGCTTTCACTCCTCTGTCCAATTCATCCCAAACCAGCTCGATGGGGTTTAAGTCTGGATACTTGATGGACGCTCCATGTTTTCAAGCTTACCACCTTGTTCTTTTTATCTGAGGTAGTTCTGGCATAGCTTGCACTTTTGGGTCATTATCTTGCTGTAGGATGAGTCCCTGACCAACTAGCAGAGGGTTCTGGATGGTGTTGCTGAATGCAGTGGTAGCCGTTTTGGTTCAGGGTGCCTCTCATTCTGTACAAGTCACCACCCCAAACTTAGGATGATTTGTAATCGTCTTCTTAGTCTGTTCATTTAAACACACAGTTGCTCTGCCTGACATTTTTGGCTTTTAGATCAAAACATCAAAGAATTTATTTTATTTGAATGAACTGAAAATAGATTCAAACTAAAAGCTTTTAGAGAATAAACTCCTACATGACCTCTGACCTCTGACCTGTATCTACAGCACTGACCTCTGACTTTCAGCTCCACTTGTTTCTTCAGCAGGATGTTTCCCTCCCTGCTGTAGACGGTGCAGGTGTAGGTGGAGTTATCTCCATCTGTGGGGTGTTTCAGGGTCAGACTGAGGTCTCCAGTTTTCAGCAGGTCTTCATTCATCTTCGTTCGGTCTCTGTAAAACTGGTGCTGTTTTTCATTTTGGTCAGAGCCGTTCATATACACATGGACCTCATCATAGCTACTGTCCTTCCACTCCACTATAGCATCTTCAGGCAGGTGAAGTGTGGTTTTGCAGGGCAGCTGGACAGACTCCACCCCTGAATCCACCTCCACCTGGGGGACTGAGAGGACAACAAAACACAACATGAGCTTGGATGGAGACATTTGGAAGCCCTGGTTTAGACCTACACTCAACAAAAATATAAACGCAACACCTTTGTTACTGCTCCCATTCCCCATGGGATGGACGTAGAGACCTAAAATTCATTCCAGATACACAATATAACCATCCCTCCCAAACAGTGGTCACAAATCAGTCCAAATGTGTGGTAGTGGGCACATCTGCTATATTGAGATAATCCATCCCACCTCACAGGTGTGCCACATCAGGATGCTGATCTGACATCATGAGTAGTGCACAGGTGTACCTCAGACTGCCCACAACAAAAGGCCACCCTGGAATGTGCAGTTTTGTCTCACAGCAAAATGCCACAGATGCCACAAGCAATGAGGGAGCGTGCAATTGGCATGCTGACAGCAGGAATGTCAACCAGATCTGTCGCCCGTGCATTGAATGTTCATTTCTCAACCATAAGCCGTCTCCACAGGCGTTTCAGAGAATATGGCAGCACATCCAACCGGCCTCACAACCGCAGACCTCGTGTAACCACACCAGCCCAGGACCTCCACATCCAGCAGGTTCACCTCCAAGATCGTCTGAGACCAGCCACCCAGACAGCTGCTGGAACAATTGGTTTGCACAACCAAACAATTTCTGCACAAACTGTCAGAAACCGTCTCAGGGACGCTCAACTGCATGCCCGTCGTCCTCATCGGGGTCTTGACCTGACTCCAGCTCGTCGCCGTAACAGACTTGTGTGGGCAAATGCTCACATTCGATGGCGTCTGGCACGTTGGAGAGGTGTGCGCTTCACGGATGAATCATGGTTCACATTGTTCAGGGCAGATGGCAGCTGAGAATGTCCCAGTTCTTGCATGGCCAGCATACTCACCGGACATGTCACCCATTGAGCATGTTCGGGATGTGCTTGACCGGCGTATACGACAGCGTGTACCAGTTCCCACGAATATCCAACAACCTCGCACAGCCATTGAAGTGGAGTGGACCAACATTCCACAGGCCACAATTGACAATCTGATAGACTCCATGCGACGATGTGTTGCACTGCATGAGGCAAATGGTGGTCACACCAGATACTGACCGGTTCTGGGTCCCCAGACCCCCAATAGCGCAAAAAACTGCACATTCCAGGGTAGCCTTTTGTTGTGGGCAGTCTGAGGTACACCTGTGCACTACTCATGATGTCAGATCAGCATCCTGATGTGGCACACCTGTGAGGTGGGATGGATTATCTCAATATAGCAGATGTGCCCACTACCGCACATTTGGACTGATTTGTGACCACTGTTTGGGAGGGATGGTTATATTGTGTATCTGGAATGAATTTTAGGTCTCTACGTCCATCCCATGGGGAATGGGAGCAGTAACAAAGGTGTTGCGTTTATATTTTTGTTGAGTGTAGATGGCAGAGAGTTGGTGTGGTAAACCACCGCCTCTGTTCAAAGATGGTCGCTCACAGTGGACATAGATGGCTTCTTTCACTCCTCTTTCAAACCATCTGTCCAAAATGTGAACATTGGCATCCTTGAAAGAGTGACCTTTATCCTTAAGATGCAGATGGACTGCTGAGTCTTGTCCTGTGGAGGTGGCTCTTCTGTGTTGTGCCATGCGCTTGTGAAGTGGCTGTTTGGTCTCTCCAATGTAGAGGTCTGAGCATTCCTCGCTGCACTGTACAGCATACACCACATTGTTAAGTCTGTGTTTTGGCGTTTTATCTTTCGGGTGAACCAGTTTGTGTCTGAGTGTGTTGCTGGGTCTGAAATGCACCGGGATGTCGTGCTTGGAGAAAACTCTCCTGAGTTTTTCTGATACACCGGCTACATAGGGGATGACAATGTTGTTGCGTCTGTCCTTCTTATCCTCCCTCGCTGGTGTCTGGTCTTCTTTTCTGTGCCTCTTTGCTGACTTTAAGAACGCCCATTTAGGATAGCCGCACGTTTTGAGTGCTTCCTTTACATGTGTGTGTTCCTTCTTTTTCCCTTCAGGCTTAGAGGGAACATGTTCTGCCCGGTGGTGTAGGGTCCTAATTACTCCAAGTTTGTGTTCCAGAGGGTGATGGGAGTCAAAGAGGAGGTACTGGTCCGTGTGTGTGGGCTTCCGGTAAACTTCGATGTTGAGGTTGCCGTTCTCTTCAATGTGCACAGCGCAGTCCAGGAAAGGCAAACAGTTGTCCTTTGTGTCTTCCCTGGTGAACTTGATGTTTTTATCCACAGCGTTAATGTGCGCAGTGAAGGATTCCACTTCTTGTGTCTTGATTTTGACCCAGGTGTCGTCCACATATCTGTACCAGTGGCTGGGTACTCTTCCTTTGAAAGACCCAAGAGCCTTCCTTTCCACTTCCTCCATGTAAAGGTTGGCTACAATAGGTGACACGGGGGAGCCCATGGCACAGCCATGTTTTTGTCTGTAAAAGCCTTCGTTGTACTTGAAATATGTAGTGGTGAGGCAGAGGTCTAACAGGGTGCAAATCTGATCGGGTGTGAAGTTGGTCCTGTCCTCCAAGGAGCTGTCTTCTTGTAGTCGTTTTCTGACAGTCTCCACATAGCATAGTTAGAGGCTATGCTAGGCTTTGGCCCACATCAGTCTAAAAGTGTATGTAACCACAAATAACGTGTTTTGGAAACTAACTGCACAACATGCAGCACTATTAGTTATCTCAGTCTCAGAGCAGCATTTCTAATTTTGATTGAAACTGTCAGAGAAAACGGCAGCTTTGAGCAGCCAGGATATTAGTTTACAGAGGCTGTTAAAATTATATGTCTAACGTTAAATGTTGGTGACACAATAATTTCATCCTAGTGGTACTGACATATTCATAGGTTAATTTTTGAGACAAAATATCATGAGGTAGTCATGATTTTGCAAATATTCCACCTTGCAGTTTCAACTCCTCACTGCAGGCATGTCATGTGCCTTGAAGTTTGCACAAATTATTTTAAAAATGCACTCAACCTACAAACATTACTGATGAGTCAAGATCTGCACAAATTGACAGAAACACTGAAGCAGCTCCACATTTTATTCTTATTGTCATGTTTGTCCTATTTGTCAGGTGACAGAAGAACCAACACAAAGCTCAGAGAGGAATGGTGACACAAGATCACAGGTGAAATTGGAAGATGACTTGGTGGTTCATGACTGTATTTGAAGCACATGTGTGACTGCATGTATGTGGAATGTCTCATGGCAACATGGCAGCTCTGCCATGTTGTTGCTCGGACAGAGGTGAAGAGGCAAGGTCACAGGTGACTGACTGATGATTTGGTGCTATAGATTAACTAGTATTTATTAAATACTAGTTAATACTAAATTATTATTAACAATTGTTAGGCTGCTGGTGTAAATTGTTTCATTAGTGTTTATTTGACAAAGAATCTGAATTGCCATGTCTCACTTTTTATATGGCTGAATCAATGTGTTATTTTATCAGGTGGAAATATGTCCTAGTGCAGTCAGAGGGGAAGAGCCAGGGCCAAAGGTGAGGCACATCAAGCACAGAATAATAATTGTAATCTGAGGATAAAACGCATGTACTGAGGCTGAAAGAAGCTTCAGTGCTCTCAGAAGACTAAAAAGATTGCTAAGGTCCACGAGGAGAGACTGGACAGCATAGATGTAAAACAAATATGCCAGCAGTTCATTTCAGCTAACGAGAGGAGCAGGCATGTGTGTGGCTCCTTCACATAGAGGACATTGAGTTGTTGTGTGGGGCACCAGTAGTCCATGTCTGTTGCTGTAACCGTAGTTCATGTTTAGAATAAAAAATCCCAGCTCACTGATTTGATCAGGGCAATAGTGCCTAAAATGTTGCATAATTTTGCTGAGAGATCTTTTACTTTTTGGTAATCTTAGATGAGTGGTTTTATGGACAAAAACCACCAGGTCATTCAGTGTTCCCTTAGTGCACAGATGTTGGTGTACTATAACTGAAGTAATGTTGTTAAGTCCTTAAAGTCATATTCTTTTATTGTCATGACTGTATTTGAAGCTATTTTTATTTTTGTATGATACCTGATTTATATGGAATATGGCTGAAGTAAACTAAAGCCTGAAATACTTAGTCAGTCATTTGTTTAATAGTAACTTAACATTATATAATTCACATATAAAACTATAAATTGTGATTTTAAATGGTTTAAAAGCATGTAGAATAGCGTATGTAGGCAAGTATATTTCTCCTGTTTTTATTAAGAAGCAAAGACAAAAAGGAAGAAAAAAAAAGAAACAGGGCAGGGTTCGGTGGTTGAATCATCCGTCCCCACCAATGCCAAAACCAAATCTACACCCTTGAGGCTAAGTCACAAGAATGGAAACACTTTGGAAAATGACTCCCTGTTGCTGGAAACTTGCTTAGTCATATAACTGGAGGAGACAAACATAACCACTTGGGGGCGCCACAGTGATACAATGTAGGGCTCCGCTGGCACAGGTGTGACTGACTTAAAGGCAGTAAAGAGTGTGCCGGTGGTTGTGATGTATTAAAAACAGCAGACAAATACTGCAGGTCAGACAGGATGGTGAGTTTGTACATTTCTATAAAACAACATGAGATGGGGCAATCATAATGAAGCAGTTCATTTTCAATTTGTAGATTCAAGCTGCTCTTCGTATTTTGTCCACTAGATGTCACCAAAGAGCACTGTGTTGTAAAGCTTCCAGCAAGCTTCAGAATGCTTAATTTGCAAATTACCAGATTCCACCATGTTTGTGTCATGTGTAAAATGTAAAGTGGGTCATTCAGATCCACAGAAGAGTCCTTGAGATTTCCTGCGATCGTCACTTCCTGCCTCTTTACTACAGACACACAAAGAGGTGTTGTGTGTCTGTTCTGATCAATGGTCATGAGAATTTGCAAATTAATGATCAAGAAACTGACCTCCCAGCCCATTGTTCCTTCAGTGGTGCTAGTTTCAGACTGAAGAAGTCACTTGGATAAATGACGAAACGTTTCTCTCACTGAAAATGCTACGTCCAGATGAACAGAATCAACTTTTGGGGATTTACTTATGTGGATGATTGAGCATGCATCAAGACATTCCTGATGGAATTCACATGGTGGTGTTTGAGTCCATCCACAGGAGGAGACACCGAATTTAAAGAGCAGATTGATCTGCTCGTTAAATGTATTCCTGAAAGTGATCAGTCCAGTTTCAGGACGGATCGCTCGGGGCAGGGAGGGTTTATCTCATAGATGGCATTTTAGGAAGAAACCATGTCATTCCAGGAGTATAGGTTAATATCATTGAATGTTAACGGTCTTCAAAACCCCATTAAGAGGAGAAAGACAGCAACTAAAATGAGAAGGGAAAGGCATGATATAGTATTTTGGCAGGAGACCCATTTAAACAATACGGAACATGAGCAGTTAAAACACTTGGGATTCAAACATGTATACTATTCATCATATAGACAGATTTGTGCAAGGGGGGTTACAATACTGATTGCCAATAAAATAAATCTTCAATTAATTCTACAAATAGGGGATAGAGAAGGACGATATGTTATGGTAGTGGTTCAAATTGATCATAAACCAGTGACTCTGTTAAATATTTATAGGCCGCCAGGCAATAATCAGGAATTTATTAAGAAATTATTTAATCTGATCGCGGAACATACTAAGGGAACCCTTATCTGTGGTGGGGATTGGAATATACAACTACAGCCCCACTTAGATTCTAACAACAAAACTAAAAGAACGACTCAAGAGACCAAAACAGTTAAAAAGTTTCTTGTAGAAGGAAATATGATAGATGTTTGGAGGGAGCTACATCCCAAGGAAAGGGGCTATACGTTTTTCTGATACCCCCATAAAGTACACTCCTGGTTAGATTACTTTTTTATGTTTAACACTGATAGACATAGAATTCTCAGATGTAACCTAGGAGTAAAAGACATATCAGACCATGCAGGTGTTTATTTGTCTATACATCTGGAGACTGAAATAAAGCAGTATAGCTAGAAGTTGAATATGAGCTTGTTAAATGATACCAACTGTATACAATTCGTAAGAAATTAGTATAAAAACTACTGTGAATTAAATGATAATCAAGAGGTGTCCCCAAGTGTTACATGGGATGCATCCAAAGCAGTAATGAGAGAAAAATTGATCATGTGGTCCTCGTACCAAAAGAAAGAGAAACAAATGCAAATTAATGAGTTGCTACTCACATTAAAGAACTTAGAGACTAAACACGCCACTGTTAAAGACTCTCAAACACTGGAAGAGATAAAATTAACAAAACGGAGATTAAATGATATATATATGACAGACAAGAAGAAATAAAAGCTAGATTTGTTAAGCAAAAGTACTATGAATACGGTCCTAGGGCAAAGAAATTATTGGCCTGGAGAATTAAAAAACAGGAAGAAGAAAGAGGAATTTACAGTATAAAAGATGAAGAGACCCAAAAAATGTGTTACACTGCCAAAGAAATACAAAACTCATTTGAAAACTATTATAAAAAATTATACACAGAGACACAAGGAGCTGACCCTCTAAACATTCAGAAATTTTTTCGCATTCTCTGGATCTACCTAATATTGGACAGGAACAATACTAATGCAACAAATTACTAAACAAGAACTGGATAAAGCCATTACAAAAACAAAAACCAATAAGATGCCGGGTATGGACGGATTTACATCAGAATATTTTAAAACCTTTAGAGATTTATTATCACCGCTATTATTAAAATGTTTTAACTATGTGTTGGAGGAAGGGGAATCACCAGCATCTTGGAGGCAAGCAATTATTTCAGTAATTCCAAAGATGGGCAAGGACAAAAAGGAATGCAGTTCATATCGACCAATTTCAATTCTGAATATGGATTATAGATAGGGATGGGTACCGGTATCTGGTGCCATGATGGCAGCGGTTCTGAGATAAACGGTAGTAACCAGACCGAAAAGCAGCGCACATTTCGGTGCTTTATTTCGGTGCTTTTTTTTTCCTGAGATGTGATACACTTTAGATTCTAGCCAATCATTTTACGTTTCCGAGGATAGTAGGCGGGTCCAGGTACGTACGTTCTTTTAGAGCAGAGCTACAGATTAAAAATGCCCAAGGCGAAACGGTGAAAGGCGAAAAGTCTGGCTGTACTTCACAGCACAATATGCACACTCAGCAGCCTGCAACAAGTGCTTTAAGCTGATACTGTGATACTGTCAAAGGAGGTAACACCTCAAATCCGATGAAACACCTGGCGACGCATAGCGTTTTTTTTAAAAGCCGAGAAATGCGCCGTATTTGATAGATTGCTGCGAGACTTCACACCGAGCACATCTACTGCGGGTGTGCTGCCTGTTATCGGAGTTAGCAACATCCCCCAAAAACCCGAAGAGGAGAGTCCTGGCCCCTAGCCCTGCCAGTGTAGCAGAAATGATGACGGATGATGAAGCAGCAGCTGTTCTTCTCTGCGTGAGTAGCTTAATGTTGTTCGTGTGTAATTTACGTTGAGTAGGCTAACCATGTTATTACATTAACGCATGTAAGGTAAATTAGCAAACATCATCATAGCTACATGCGGCTGTCTTCTTGTTTGATGGCAGATGCTCCCTTCACCCTGGCCAAAAAGGCTAAAATGACCAAAGAAAAAGTGGAAAACAGCTAAACATGAGAGGTTTTTGGACAAAGTTTGTGTTTTTTCCATTGTTTAAGCACTGCTTCCAGCCAAGAGTGATACCATATATGCCCCATAGCTGCAGAAAAGGCTAACATTGTTATCTTTTTACAAAAAACAGCTAAACATGAGAGGTTTTTGGACCAATTTTGTGTTCTCCATTCTTTAAGCACCGGTTTGAGCACTGTTTAAGCACCGGCACCGTTTCAAAAGTACCGGTTTGGCACCAGTATCGGATAAAACCTAAACGATACCCATCCCTAATTATAGATTATTCACCTCAATAATAGCGGAAAGGCTTAAAAATGCAATACCAGAAATTATTGATGAAGATCAGACAGGATTTCTCAAAAACAGACAGATTCAATACAGTAAGATGTGCCTTACATTTAATAGATTATATGAATAAAACCCAAAGGGAATCGACTGCATTAAGTCTTGATGCAAAGAAGGCGTTTGACTCCGTCCGGTGGGATTACTTTTTTTTTGCTATGGAGAGGTTTGGTTTCGGAGACCCTTTTATTCAACTGATTAAAAACTTATACTATTTACCTTCAGCAAGAATAAAAATAAATGGGAGCTTAACTGGAGTAGTGGACTTGCAGAGAGTATGTCGGCAGGGATGTCCGCTTAGCCCAGCCCTGTTTGCTTTATTTATTGAACCGCTGGCGCAAGCCATTAGGGAAGATGAACATTAAAGGGATATGGATACGGAATACGGAATATAAAACGGGTTTATATGCAGATGATATTTTGCTGACCCTCACAGACCCAGAAAGAAGCTTACCCAAGCTATGGTCAAAGATAGAAATGTTTGGAGAACATTTTGGATATAAAATAAATATTCAAAAAACACAGGTGATCACATACAATTATGTACTCACAATAAAGATCAAAAGTATGTCTAAATTAAATTGGAATAATAAAATAATTAAATATTTAGGTATTAAGATTCCCAAAACACTGACAGAAATTTATGAAATAAACTACTCACCAATTACAAGGGAATTTAAAAAAAAACATTCAAAGGTGGAGCCTACTGCCACTTGATCTGTATAATAGGATTGACTTGGACCTAGGACCTTCAAAGTAAAACAGGAAACACACTGACTGAACTCTAAACATGCAAACTTAACAGCAACTGAGAAGACATAACATAGGGACCAGAAACATGGTATAAAGAGGTCACAGTAGACACAACATTGAACACAGGGAAGCCATATTACAAAGCCAAAGAACTAAACCTATGATAACCATAACGGAAATCTAGGGAAACAAGAAACAGTACAACAAAGGACTCAAAACATAATCCATAATATAAAAACATGAGATCTCTTCAAAATAAAACAGGAAACATGAGAGGCAGACATGAAACACACAAAGGGCAAGGGAGACTTCACAGGGGTTGAAAACACAAGGGGGAGCTAATAAGCAAATGAACATAGGAAACCTAATAAGCTTAAACATACACTATAAACATCAAAAGAACTAAAACTCAAAACACTGGGTCATAAGACCCAGGATCGTGACACATGTGCACTTTTTACGTCCAACACGGAAACTGCACTCGTGGTGCTTTGATTGTACTCGGAAATTCTGACTTCCAAGTAGGAAGATGCAGGTAACTCCAGACCAGAGATGGGCAGTAACGCATTATTTGTAACGCGTTACTGTAATCTGATTACTTTTTTCAAGTAACGAGTAAAGTAAGGGATTACTATTGCAAAAACAGTAATTAGATTACTGTTACTTTCCCGTAGGAACGCTGCGTTACTGCGTTACTAAAACCGTGATGTTTTTTGCAAGAATGTCTCATGACAGTGAGGTAAGCGAGTGCGCACAGTGGCGTGTCTAGAAAAATTTTGTTGGGGGGGCCAGGTAGGGGCACAGATTTGGAGAAGGGTGGCAGATGTAATTGGCAGATAATGTTTTAAAAAATTCTACCAACCGTTAACCATAATTCAATAATCCTGTAAACCTAATAACCGAAGGCGCTTTTAACTCTTATTAGAATGAGATTTTAACCACTACGGTGCAAAATTTTTAGATACTGCGTTGATAAAGTACAAGAGATACAATCAGTGCTTTGTCAGTGTTTACTCAGCATTCAAGGACAGCAATATTTGCATAGTATTTTTACTGACATGTAGTGCACATATGTTTTGGGCAAAAACATTTTTGAATATTAAAATACGAACATTTGTAACAAACAATTGACAAATTAGCCAATGCCAATGCAAAACTTTATCTGCCTGTTAAAAAAAGAAGATAATCTTCTCACAAACTGGTGTTTGATTTTGAAACAGGAAAAAAGTGGGGAAACAACTGAAAAGACTAATATTTGAATAAAACCTGAAAGCAAGTAAATACTTTCTATGCTGCCTTATGGTAAACTTTGGTAATATTGATAAAGAACAACACTGGCTGATGATGAAATACAGTCAGCTGGCATGGTGACACTGCCAGTATAACCTGCAGGGCTGGACTGGGACAGAAAATCCGGCATTTTGACTGGAGACCGGCCCCCCAGGTATTAAAGCCATAAAGACTTTGAATGAAAACAAATGCTGTTGTGACAGTCCCATATGGAAAAGAAATAGTAAAAACTTATATGACTTAACTCATGAAAGTGCCCACTTTCATGAGTTAAGTCATATAAGGCTTACATGATTTACTCATGAAAGTGGCCACTTTCTCATTACTTTCATATATTGTTTTAGTAAGTATCCAAAACATATAAGATTCATTATATAATCTTTCAAGGGATCTTATATCTGTTTTTACTCTTGTATGCTTTTCATACAAGTTTCACACAAAACAGATACAAACTTTATAAGATTTATAAATATCTTTTCCATATGTACACTGTCTTGTTGGTATATGTATGATTTCTATACATTTTACGTCAGATAAAAACTTTGGTTGTAAGATTCAGATAATTATTTAATAAAAGCGAGACATTTTAAATGAGAATAAGAAAGAAAAGTATTTCTTTGTGCCCCCCTCTCCCTGTTAATGCCCTACCTGCCCCCCTGGCAAAACTTTCCTAGACCTGCCCCTGCACAGTTACCAGCTGTCAGCTACATAGAAAAGGATCCTGGTGTTATTTGTCTCTAAGAAACAGTTCATAACTTCAACTCATTCATGTCACCTAAAAGGTAAACCTGTTTCTCCATCACAGCTCTGATGATTCAGTAAGGACATCTCCTGGTTTCATGTTTCCCTCTCACCACATATACAAACCGACATCATGACCAGCAGCTTTACAGCTGTGGCTCCAGCAAACATCAGCTGATACTAGAAATTAATATTAAATAAATTCTAACAACAGCTGATCAAGGTTAAACGTGCTGCTGTTGTTTAACACAACATCTGCTGGTTTCCTCTTTGTGGCGCAAAGTGGGCGATAAATAAACAAGAGAGAAAAGCCGATCAGCTGATCATTGATCAGTTTCATGATTGAAGTAGCAACAGGAGAGGGAGGGGAGAGAATGAGAGAAGAAGAGGCAGCTGTGCAGCGTAACGACAGAATAACTCCAGCTTTGTGTCTTTTTTCCATTCTAGCTAAAGTCCGGAACAAACTGCGTCTCTTCTCAGCTCAATACGAAACGTGTAATATTTTCTCTGAATGAGGGACCATCCCATTTTTTTAAGGAGCCGTTGGCAACTCTACTAACTAACCTTATGAATAAAATAAAGTTCACTATCAGTAACATCATAGCACCCACCCAGCTGTATAAAAACTCCATCAAGCTGGCTAGAACGCAGTATGAGTTATTGCAACTGACAGTAAAAAGTCAGCACAACGAAAATAAACTCCACCTAAACTTAGTTCATATCTGACCCAGATAGACTGCAGGTCATAACTTCTTACCTGAAGTTCAGTTCACCTGACACTCGGACTGGCGGCTGCCTCGGGTCTCTGCTCCTGCCTCCCCTTCCCTCATCCACCTGCTGCCTCTGTGGAAGCCCCGCCATAGCCACCACCAAACAACGGAGTTATTTCTACACATCGACCTGCATCTGGCCAATCCACCACCTCTCATTGTTCATGCCCTTACAAAAAAAAATCAAAAATAAGTCACCGGGCATATGCCCGGTATGCCCGATGGCCAGTCCAGCTATGTTAACCTGCAACCAAATCTGCAGCTCCATACAGCAATGTTACGACTTAGATTACATCTTATAACTCATAACTCTTATGTTAGCTCCCCTCTGTAGCATACTGTCTGAAATATTCCACGGCTGCAATAATTCTTTAAGTGTTATTTTTTCCTTGGTATTCTAATTTCACCGAAGTTTACTAAACTCAACAAACTTAATATTACTTACCGGGACATTTATTCTGTCCTCATTTTCTTTCACCGAAAAATTGTTTCCTGCAGTGCCGTCTTTCGTGCTTGGCTCTCCTACCTTTGCTAACGTGATGCACATAGCGCAGAAGCCGATGCCGCATTCACTTACACTCGGATATCTGAGCTTCACCGTGAAAACATAATCGGACATTTGATATTTGATTGAATTTTATTGTTTTGCCTTTGGGGTGGCACCTGGCCTGTGCCCCCCCAGGCCACCCCGCTGGACACGCCACTGAGTGCGCAGTTAGTGACAACAGCTGTGTGCAGAGCAACAATGGATAACATATGGAGTGCAGAGAGAGTATGAGCGTGCAGCGTTTAAAGCGTGGAAGTACTGACCTTACTTTGAGTTTGATTCCATAAAAAGTGACAAAAACATTAGCGTCCGTTGTGCGTGGGAAGAAAACTTCTTTTTACAGCGAAAAAAAACCCTAAACTTCCAAGCAAGCACCGAGTAGCTACGATGTAATGGGAAATTCACTCGCGGATTCTTCCACTGACCGCTGCGGCACACCTGCACCAGGGTAAACCTCCGCCTACCCAACTCCTGCTTTACAGGTGAAAATAGAGCAACAGGACCGCTGAGTCTGTGACTTTATTTATTTTCTGCTGTGTTTTACTTGCATCTATTTGAAAGAGTGAGTGTAAACACAAAAAATATTTAATTTTATGTGCTGGAATGTGCAGAAAATAGGTTTAAATGTTAAACTAATTTATTCAAGTCAGAGAATGTTGCATATAATTAAATTTTTGCTTGATGCATAAAGTTAATAGATTTAAACTAATAAAACAAGTTTTAAAAAGAGACTTTTTCATTTGATTACATTTTGTATGATGGATTATGCAGAAAAAGTAGAATTGGGCTGAAAGATCCATCGCTTTATCACCTCTTCAGGTTGTAAATTGTGTTTTTTAAAAGTAACTAAGTAACTAAGTAATTACTTTTGAAAATAAGTCATCAGTAAAGTAACTGGATTACTTTTTTGAGGAAGTAATCAGTAATTAGTTACTGATTACTTTTTTCAAGTAACTTGACCAACACTGCTCCAGACTGCAGATGAGCTGCATACAAGGCTGGACTGTAAAAAATCAGCCCGGGCGATTATTGTACGATCTACTGTACAATATAAAGTCCCTTGAGGCAACTGTTGTTGTGGTTTGGCGCTATATAAATTGAATTGAATTGATTTGAACTGACTAGAGACCGGCCCACCAGGTATTATAGGAAAAATCATAAAGCCTTTGAATGAAAACAAACGCTGTTGTGACAGTGATGTACGCTGTCTTGCTGGTATATGTATCAATCTAATAAACTTAAACCTACACCATCCTCCCTATTCTGGTATTCTAAACAGTACTTAGCCGAAACCCAAAGACTGCTTGTTTGAGTTAACCTCCTGAACCACAACACATGGTGGAAACCTGAAATTAAGACAGAGAAGACTAGAGGGTGAGACATGATCATTATTGAATATTAAAAATAATAAACGACAGACTTAGTGATATTTTCATGAAATATTTATTTACCACGTCAATAAACAGCATGGCAGGGAAAAATATTTTTTCTATCATGGCAACCTTTAAAAAGTGAAAGGAGACAGAAAGACAGGTGAGAAAGGATAGAAATTTTTTATGGCATTTTACATAGTACTGGTATAGAATCTAGAAAATGTGTGAAACATGGGCATCATATACAGTATATACTTCTAAAGTTATGATGGGACCCTGATGAGACAACGGATGGATTTCTATACATTTTACATCAGATGAAAACGTTTGTTGTAAGAATTGATTGAAAGATTCAGATAATTATTTGTTAAAAGAGAGATATTTTAAATGGGAATAAGAAAGAAAAGTATTTCTTTGTGCCCCCTTTTCCCTGTTAAAGCCCTACCTGGCCCCCCAGGCAAAACTTTGCTAGACCCGCCCCTGCACAGTTACCAGCTGTCAGCTACTTCTGACAGCTGGTGTTATTTGTCTCTCAGAAACAGTTCATAACTTCCCTTTAATTTATTCATGTCACCTAAAAGATAAACCTGTTTCTCCATCACGACATCCGCTGGTTTCCTCTTTCTGGCGCAAAGTGGGCGATAAACAAGCAAGAGAAAAAAGCCGATCAGCTGATCATTGATCAGTTTCATGATTGAAGTAGCAACAGGAGAGGGAGGGGAGAGAATGAGAGAAGAAGAGGCCCCCCATTCTAGCTGAAGTATGGGACAAATTGTGTTCCATTTCACCTCAATACAAAACGCGTAATATTTTCTCTGAATACGAGATGATTCTGTTTTTTAGGGGACGGTTGGCAACTCTAATAATTAAACTTATGAAAAAAATAAAGTTCAACATCAGTAACATCATAGCACCACCCAGCTGTATAGAAACTCCGTCATGCTAGCTAGTACCCAGTACAAAAAAGTCAGCATAGCGAAAATAAACTCCACCTAAACTTGGTTTATATCTGACCCAGATAGACTGCAGGTCATAACTTCTTACCTGAAGTTCAGTTCACCTGACACTCGGACCGGCGGCCGCCTCGGGTCTCTCCTCCTGCCTCACTTTTCCCTCATACACCTGCTGGTCTCCACCACTTGCTAATGTTAATGAATCTGTGGAAGCTCTGCCATAGCCACCACCAAACAACTGAGTTATTTTTACACACCTGCCAGCATCTGGCCAATCCACCACCTCTCATTGTTTACACCATTACAAAAACCCCCAAAAAAGTAAAACAAAACATCGGCCCCCCCAAGTCCAGCTATGGCTGCATATGTATTTAGTAGTAATTTATTTTTGCAGCTAGCAAAACAACAGTTATCGTCATATTGGAATCAGGACTTCTCTGATGAGGCTAACTGTCATGATCAACGAGGCGAGCCATGTGGAACTTTTTAAAGGACCCAAGATGCAGGCACAAGTGATGTGATGTGAGTGGGCTTTTATTGAGGAGGAATACAAACAGAAAAGGCAAAGGTGTGGACAGAAACTAAGCACAACCTAAACTGGAGAAAGCTAACAAAACAGACCTGAAATGGAGACGCAGGTAGATGACATAGACTGAAGCAGGGAATGAACCGGCAACAGGAAGGAGAACACACACTGCTTGAATACACACAGCAGTAATCAAGGAATTTGAGACAGGACGGGAACATACCTGGGAGAAATGAGAGCTGATGGGACAGGGGAAACGTAAAGTGAACACACTCACATGAGACAGAGACCTTCAGAATAAAACAGGGAACTCAGACACAGAGAACCAGACAAGACACTGAAATTAGACAAATTCACAAGCAGACAGTGTGAAACCATAGACAGAGGGAACACAGAAGTGGGAGCAGTCATAGAACATAGAACAAAAACCCTAAAAAATAGAAAACCTTAACAAAAGATATAACAGAATAAACAAGAACATAGAATAATATAAAGAAACACAAAAGACTGAGTCATCAGACTCAGGACCATGACACTAACCAGAACACTGTTTGCTCGAGTGTGACGTCATTCCCAGGTCCATGTTCCGATTTCCAAGGTGATCCCAACGCAACACACGAAGTAACAAATAACGACCCTTTCTAAATCCCAGTAACGATTAACGCATACCTGATTTTGGCATAATAACTAGTTACTGTAACGCGTTACTTAATAACGCGTTAGTCCCAACACTGGACATTAGTGATCAATAATCAAAGAACACACAGATCAAACTGATTGATCAGCCATCAGAGGAGTCGGATCAATGGAGCTGCTTCTGTTCCTGATGTCCCCTGTTTGATCCTGGACCTGAACTCTCCCTGCAGAGGAGACACAAGACAGTCAGACACACACACACACACACACACACACACACACACACACACACACACACACGCAGACACACGCAGACACACACACACACACACACATACACACACACACACACACACGCAGACACACGCAGACACACACACACACACACACACACACACACACACACACACACACACACCTCTGACTTTGAGCAGCACTGTTTTTCCTCTGATCCAGATGTTCTTCCTGTAGACGCCACATCTGTATTCTCCACTGTCTCCATCTGTGGGCTGTTTCAGGGTCAGACTGAGGTCTCCAGTTTTCAGCAGGTCTTCATTCATCTTCGTTCGGTCTCTGTAAACCTGGTGCTGTTCTTCAGGCTGGTCAGAGCCGTTCTCATACACGTGAAGCTTGTGGTATGAACTCACATCCCACCACTCCACTTTAGCATCTTCAGGCAGGTTTTGTGTGGTTTTGAAGGGCAGCTGGACAGACTCCACCCCCTCCTCCACCTCCACCTGACACTCTGAGAGGACAACAAACACAACATGAGCTGTACAAAGTGTGATTGGTGTTCAGAGCAGCATCATGTGACTCTTGTTCTGCACTAAATGAAGCGATGGAGTGGCGCCTCCTTCAGGCAGAGAAACAGCTCATGGAGAGAAATAATTATTAGAGCAAAAACAAGAGTGGAGCTGCAAATAAGGCCGAGAGGAACGCTGCAGAAAACTGTTCATGTGTGAATTCATCACTTCATAGATTTCTTTGAGCACTAAAATCAGAGCTGCTTCTATTTCTAATATGACAGCTGTACATTAGAGCTGCAACACTTTAAATGTGAGCCATAAAAACATGATACTCTACAAGTGCATTCAGCTCTGACACTGTCACATCATGAAGGAGACGTGGAAATCACTTTGTTACACAAATCAAAGTCAAATCAATTCTATTGATGGAATATTGTGTGATCAATAGACTGATCAGTTTCTAATCTGTCATCGATCAGCTGGAAATCCAGCATGTCAAACAGACAGGCAGCAGATTAGGACCAAACACAAACACATGGAGACTTCACAGCAGTTGCAGGTAAACTGCAGCAACAATGCGACTCAGACAGTTTCTCTGTAACTGCAGGGCTTCCTGCGCTGCTGTTAGTCAGACACGGATCAACAGGTTGTGGATAGAAAGCAGATTCCTTCAGCAGAGGATCCATATCACATGTGAAGCATGTCGTCGGGAAACAATCAGTGAAAATGGGACACTTTGAGCCTCAAACTCTGAACATGACCTGCTGCAGACCAGCTGATGTGTTCAGTTACCATGGTGAGGAATTTCACAATAAAGGAGGCGTGCGCTCTGTCTTTTCCCGGCCCGACGCTCTGGGACATTTTAGACAAGTTTCGTATGGCGTTATTTTTTTGTGCCACTATTCTGAGCGCACGTAAAAATAAAAATTGCAGGTGCAAGTGTTGCATTTTGAGAAGAAGTTTATTTTGAGTGAAGAAAGGCTAAATTTGAGTGAACAAAATTCATTGCTGCGTGCAAAAAATTTGCCATTATTCATATACACACACAATAGTGGCGGAGGAACACCAAGTGGCGATTTGTTTTTCGCCCACTTTGCACCAGAAAGAACATCAGATGATAATAGAAAGTAACATGAAATAAATTCTAACAACAGCGTATAAAGCTTAAACATCCTGCTGTTGTTTAGCGCAACATCCACTGGTTTCTTCTTTCTGGTGCAAAGTGGGCGATAAACAAAGAAGAGAGACAGGACTTGTGGCAGAAAAGCCAATCAGCTGATCATTGATCAGTTTCATGATTGAAGTGGCAACAGAAGAGGGAGGGGGAGAGAATGAGAGAAGAGGCAGCTGTGCAGCGTAAAGACACAGAATAACCCCAGCTTTGTGCCTACTTGCCTGGTATGCCCAATAGCCAGTCCAGCTATTCGGTCAGCTGGTGGGTAACAGGCATCTCCGAAAAAGTTAGACCACTTTTGCAAATATGTGATGTCTTGATAAATCGAGCAGATATTTGAAGTTTACACAGCACCATTCTCGCATGAAATTATCTTAAAAATTTATTTTGTGACCCAGAAAGAGTAATATTTCAAACTCCGCCACTCTGTGTTCCTCCGCCATTGCCTCGTTTGAGTTTTGGACGAAATGGATTCTGGGATATTGCATTTCGTCATTTCGAGCTGATTGGAGACCAAAACAGCCAATCAGATTTTTTTGCATCCGAGTCTGTGATTGGTTGGTTTTGTCACACAAATATAACGATGTACGCGCACGGGCAGCACATTGCGCAAATGCAAAAACTGAGCGAGAGGGGCTGCTATTTTGTGTGTATATGGATAGTAGCAAACACTGAAATATATTTTTTGCACGCAGCAATGAACTTTGTCGACTCATATCTAGCTATTCTTCGCTCAAAACAAATTTCTTTTCAAAATGCAACACTTGCACCTGCAAATTCTTTTTATGTGCACTCAATTTTTTTTCTTACGTGCGCTCAGAATAGTGCCACAAAAATAACGTGTGGAGCAGGGAAATTATTTTACTGCTATTGTTAAATAATTGTCATCATTACCATTGCATTAATAATATAATCTGGAGTTTATATTGCATTCAGGGGTTAAACAGTGTGTCTTTCAGAAAGGCTAAAAGTAACAGGACAGGAAACAGGCTTGCAGAGAGTTTTGCAGAAGTGAAAGTAAAGTCTAAGTTATTCTGAGGAGCAGGCCAGACGAGGCCATTTGAATCACTAGGTTATTTAAAATGATCATTGCTTTAACAAAGTAACAGATAGCTTTAAGAAGGCCTTAAGATGCTTATGCACACAGTTATTATGTTTAGTAGAGGTTCTTGATTAAAACATTTATTTAGTAGAAGACATACACATAGTCTCAGTGAGCCTCTGGTCTGGTAAAAGGTCAGAAGTGCAACAGGTGAATTGAGAAAGAGCAGGTGAGGTCAACACACACACACACACACATGAGTTAGATTTATTTAGAGGAGAGATTAGTCATGTCTCGGCAAGAAAGAGGAACAATTCACTTTAAGACAAGAACGGAAAGTACCAGCCATGAAAATAGAAGATGATCTTCTGGGTTAAAAGTCTGATCTATGTATAAAATGTATCTGTGACGCATGAAGGGGCGTCAGTAAATCAAACCCTGATGCTATAAAATATCTGTTCATGCTTTGATTAAGTCGAGGACTACTGGCTGTCTGCGTACAGAGTGTCTTCCCACACGTGTGTTCATTAAAATCATTGTTTGACCAAGAGCTTCTGGACCAAGAGTGGTTTGTACTCTCCCTCCTCAATTTTGAACCTTAACATTTGGGGGCTTCGTCCGGTGGTTGAGGAGGGAGGATTGGAGGTGTAGACGGTGATGTATGGTCCGTTGTGGTCAGACAGGCAGGCGTGACTCGGCAACCAAACTGAGGGGACAGGCGCCTTTAAAAAGAGGTAGGCACAGGCCTGTTGATTTTATCCGAAGTGTGCTGAATTGGATGATAAAATTAAATGTCTATTCAGTAAAAGTTGCCGGTAAATGTCTGCTTTGATTTTGATGAGAATCTCATGACAGTACTGAGGATTTAAAAGCAGTTGGACTGCTGGTAATGATTGAATGCGGTTGGACCGCTGAAAGGATTTAATACGGTTAGGACCGTGGTAAGCAGTTGGACTGCTCAATGATTTTAGTATCTTAGGGAATTTGGTTATTTTTTGGTTATAAGGTTGGACCTGCTTCAGTCTTACACTTTGTTGGGTGTTTTACTGTTGTTCCAAAGTATTATAAATTATCTTAGAACGGAACCGTGGGGGTTCTAGGAAGCGCAGAGCCCGGAGGTTACGCTCCCTCCTTGTCGTGGACGCGCGACATTGACCTGTCGGCGAACAGGGTTAGTTCAGTTTGGCTTAACTGTGGGGTACAGGGCATCCTGGAATTAAGCTAGGAGTTAGAGTCTCCTTACCGTTTGGAACGGTACCTGCGCTTTTTTGGTCAGAAGAAGTTGGACTTCGGGCGTGTAACTTTAACTTAAAACTTCAGGGTAAGCCTTGGCTGTGTAATGCCAAAAAATAGAGCTTCAGGCAAAGTTTGGGTTGGTTGACGCTTTTAAATTGTGTTAGGGATTTTAGAGATGAGGCCAGAAACTGTTGGACAGATACTGGTGAATTGGTCGCAAAAAACTCAGGGAGTTTATCCGCTGGGCGGTTATTTTAAATTTGTCGAAATTGTGTAGGCGCTAAAGCTGACAGATCTGACAGTGGTTGTAAATATAAGACGTCGTTGTAATATAGAATAAGAAAATTTGGTGTGAGAGATCTCTGTGTGTCGAGTCAGTAATGCACTGACTGCCTGCTGCTATTTTTAGACGGTGTGTGTGAGTGTGAAAATGCAAATGAGTAAGCAGTGAACTGTTTAAGCCACAGTTGGTTTTACAAATACTGCTGCAAACATTGTTGAGTGTGTGTTTAAAATGCCATTTATGTTTATTAGAGGACTATAAATAAAGTTTTGAGTTGCCGTAGGGGAGGTATAGTAATTGACTGAGTTTGGATGTAGATATATATATATATTGAGTGCACTGTATATACTTAAGACTAACACATCACTTTCAGTAGTAACTTTTCTCCAGCATTAGTTGCTGGTGGGTTTTATTTTTAATTTCTTGTGTGTGCGGTGAGAATTAATGGAGGTTTCAATTTTTTGTTTGTTTGTTTTTTACTTGCTCTTTTTGATTATGACAAGCATGTCTAAAATACTCTTAGGAAATTGTGTTTTGAGTTATATTCTTCAACTCTAGTCACAGTTTAAGTGTGTGAATGCGGTGACTAGAAGGTTTTGAATGATGAATAAAGGTGTGAGAGGTATTTCTTTGGTGATGTAAAGTAGGATGTTTTAAAGTTTGAAAGTGTTTTTAATTTAAGAGATGCATGAGTGATGTTATAAGAGTTTAGTTTATTTAAAAGGTGTGTGTGAGAGGATTATGAAATCATTGTGTGAATGATGCTACATTTTAGATCAAAAGTTAGTAGAATTACAGAGGGTTTGTAGATTGTAAATACAAAATAAGTTTGATTAGCCTGGAGAAACAGCAAAGCAGCTTGAGCTGCTCTGAGCAGCTGCGTGCTGTGTGTGTGTAACAGGAAATGGTGTGGGTGACAGGAAGTTTGCATGCCCATATAAGGTGACGAGTGAGCACCCAGAGAGAGAAACAGATGAGTTAAACTTTAGGCAGATAAAGCGAATGGAGGTTTTGAGAAAAGAAATGAAAAGGATATTAATTGTATGTTTTAGTGTGTCAACACAGATTACAGATAAATAAAGGTGGACTTCTCTCAACCTGGAATTTTGAGTACGGCGCCAAAACCACTAGAGTAGCATAATTGGGAGAAAACAGGCCAGATTTTGGCTTAAAATTTTACAGCTTGACCTCGCACTTGTCCCCATCCTGAGAAGAAGCTCAAAGGACAGTTAATCTCCTGATGAAGACCGACAGAACATCGTGGACTTGAGAAGAATTAATAGCAGGCAAAAGACAGTGCAACGGAAACCACACTGACGACACCAGCAGCAGCATGTAAGGAACCACGAGGTGGAAACATGTACTGTAAATTACAGGCTGGGCAGTTGAACAGTGGGATAATGAACGGTGGTAAAGCACTGGACACTGATTGTCAGATTTGCCATGCTTGGAGTAATCTTGAAAGAGATGACTGAGAGGATCAACAGAAAAGAAGAAACCACGTGATGAACCATGCACGGTGGACAGCAGGCTGGTAAGAACAGTGTGACATGACTGTTTAAAGGCACTGAATGTGGTATTTTGCCAGGCTGGGACTTGATCCAAAAGGAAAATACTGAAGAGAAACAGAGAAGAAACAGACTGTGTTTGCTGGAATTCAAGACAACAAAAGGACACTGAGAGAAGAGGACAGTGACCAGTGAGAGGTGAAGCCGGACGAGTTCGACTGTGAGAATACAGGGTGTAATTGGACTGAAATGAAAGCCTGAACTCATGATGGTTTAGAGATGTCCACCGTCACAAACAAAGAGGTAAACAAGAATAGAAAACACACATACACAAAGTGTTACATGTGAAATTATTTCTGGAAAGAATCAGAAGTGAGATAGTTTTGAATTAAGAAATTAGGGAAAAGATGCATGAATTAAACCTGACTATAACATATAGAGGCAATGAAGAAAGCAGCTTACACTCACTGAACAAAATACATAGGAAAAGCAATGAAGACCTGCTTACACGTATATACATGACATAAGTTGGGATTTCTGACCAGAGAAAGGGAAACGGGTAGTTTAAGTACTTATGATAATAATGAAAATGTCTCAGTTGTGTTTCTTTAGGGGCTAAACAGACCTGGATCAATTCTCCCCATGCAGCGGTCGGAAGAAACCTGTAGGTTAACTTGACTGGACATGCCAAGGCAAGTTTCTGGTTGAATTGTTTACAGCGCCATGTCTCCATAAACATGACAAGTGGGCCCTAACTTCTGGCTAAGGAGCAGGAATGGTGTTAATAAGGTGGGAACTTAGAATTTGGGTTAGCAGATTTGGGAAAGAAACTGACGGCTTAAGTGGAGAATTGTGCAGGAGTCTGACACACTGCAAAAGCAACATATGCAAATTCACATACACAAGCAGAAAATGCATTAACCTTATGAAGACAAGACAAGCTCATGGAGTTTAATGCATAGATACAGATTAAACCTGGCTAAGAACACAAACATATGCAATGAAGAACAGCTTGCTATTTTGTATGAATGATACAATGGTGTGAATGTTTAATAAAATACATTTGAGTTTGTAATTGAGGAATAGAAGAAGCCATATGACAAAGGGAGTGAGTTATGTAAACAAAAAGTGATTAAAGTAGTTTTAAAAAGAGTGACTTAGGAGTGCTCTCGTACTGAGTGATCAAAACCAGTGATCACTGTAGAAAGAAATAAAATGATTTAATGAGTTGGGAATGTTTAAACATATGTTTCTGTTGTTACAGCTTTTTGAGAGATGACTCAGTATGCACATTAGCTGGAGTGAGTGGTGACGAAGGAACTTCCTGTGTGTGTGTGTGACTGAGGAAGTGACTTTCAGAAGAGGAAGCATAGCAGAGAAGAGAAGTGCAGATTGGGGTAGGGAATTTATAGTTTAGTGATTATATGATGTCGTAAGGGGTCTTATGCTGAATTTAAGAGCATAAGGGGGTGATTTTTGTGTGCAAATTGTGTGGTTTTAATGAGACTTTCGGTGTATTGAGGAGGCGAAATCATGTGGTGGCAAGACTTGTGTGTTTAAGGTTGTTGAGGTTGTTGTGGTGATGGGTTGATTCTGTCAGTTAGGTTTGGGTTGTTGTTTTTGTTTTTAATAGAGGGAGTTTTAGGAAACATGGACATGTCTAAAATTGGGCCCATTATTTTGTAACATGCACTTAAAGAAAACCTGTCAGGTGATTTTGTTTTGTTTTTATGAGCTAACAATCAGCTCTATTTTTCCATTTCTGTTTTAAGCAGGCCTGCAACAGTGAATAACGGCGCTGAAAATTATCGGGAAGAGCAAATATAAGGTGGGCTTTCCAGATTACAATTGGCTGAGGAAAAAGCTACCTGGGGATAATTCAGGTCGTAAGTCCCTGTAAAAAGGATTTTATGCGAGTCAATCCAGTCCAAAAAGCATAAAGAAATATTTTCCTATGGAAAATAAAAAATGACTGAGCTCATTTTGCTGAGGGTGGAGAATCTGACGCGGGAAGCTCCACTATTAGCAAATATATGGTGTGACTGCATGTGAATGTGTGACTGGATGAAGGTGTGGATGAATAAATGTGGATAAACAATTTGCTTTTACCAGAAAAATTTTTGTTTTGTTGACTGGGGTTAGATTATGGGATTATAGTATATTGTTGGGAGAATGCCAAATGTTAAAGGGGAAACATTTTGATGTAACTCAGTTACCATTAATTGTAGAAACACATGACTGATAACTGTTCTGTTTTAAGTTTATTTTTATGACATAAATTGGAACATGAGTGGGGAAAACTGAGCATTTTTAAGTTTTGTATAGTATCTTGACACATGAAATGTATCAAGATAAAGGGGGGTTTAGGGTTTAATAATTTAATTGTTTAATAATTTAGGATCATTTTAGGACCTTTTGGGTTTTTGATCATTTGGATATGGTAAAACTGAAACTGTTATTTTTAAGTTAAGGTTAAAGGATTAAAGTGAACTTGTCACGGTTTGCGGGGCAAGCCGTGTGGAGTTGTAGAAAAGGACCCAAAAGGCGGCAGCTCTGGTGCAGGTGAATATTTATTTACAACGGTGGGCACAAAACAGCACTGGTGGAAAAACAAGAAACCGGAAACCTAAACTGGGTAAGCTAATAACACAAACCAGAAACGAGGATGCAGGGAGGTCCGGGGAAATACACAAGAGACGCAGGGAGACCGAGGGGAAACAACACAGACGAACCAGCAACTACCATAACAGAAGACACAACTTAAATACACCCAGAGAACACAGGGAGATTACACACAGGTGGGGAACACAGGTGACACTGATAAACATAACGAGACAGGGCAGGAGTGAACACAACATTACGCATACTGACGAGAGACTGTCAAAGTAAAACAGGAAGTACACAGAGGTTCAGACAGGAGGAGAGAGAGCACGGGGAGAACACAGACATAACAGGCTGGGGGAAACATGGAATAAACACAAAGAGAGACGAGAGCTCATAAATACACAGAGGGGCACAAGGGGGTGAGAGTCACAAAGGGAAAAACACTTAGGGAACACCACAACAGGACACCTCAGAAAACCTGGCCTAAATAAGGAGCGAAAATACAAGGAACCAAGAATACTGGGCCAACATGGCCCAGGACCATGACAGAACTGAATCCTGTTTAGAAGATACAATGCCGGTTTTTCAAAGCTGTGAATAAATCTTAGAGGGAAAATTAGTGAGGGTTGAAGGAGTAGAACAGGTTTGATTTCTTTTTTGATCTTTAGAAGAAGTGGTTATAATGTAGGCGTACACATACAGATATTACATAGGTTTATCTTTAGGATAAAGGGGGAGCTTCTACGTAGAAATGATTTTTATACATATTGCATTTTGTGCTTTTAAAGGAGTTGTGGCTCAAATTTGTCTCTGGAGGGTCACGAGCCTTTGGCTAGCGCTATGATTAGCCAATCTACTGTGAGGATAATATGAGTTCATGAAGGATTGCACACGCTTACAGACACAGAGTCCAGAAACACACATGACAGTATTGATTCCAGGCAAAAGGCCTCAAATTCATTTAGCTTTTAACTGAACTTAAAAGAAGGACCAAAGAGGAAGGAAAGCATATATTTTGGTTAAGTCTGATAAATTAGAATTAGAAGGTATTGTTACATTAAAAGGAGCAAAATAAAATAAAAAGGCTATACCAAAATGGGTTATAACATAGGAAATGTGAGGTTAAAATGAAGTTAACACATAGGAGTTGTTTTTAGGCAGCATTTACCTATGATGAAATGTATACAGGAGTAATTGCTTATATGCTTAAACTTAATTGATTAAAGTGGTTGTTTTCTTTTGGATCTTTTAGAGTAGAGGAACTTGCAGCAGCGACAATTTGTGCACAGGATGTTGATGATCAGATAAGGGAAAAATAGAGCGAGCAACCGGACGTGAAAGCAGGGCTTAAAGAGTTTTAAAGGGATGAGGAACGTTGAAGAATATATATAAATACAAGTCAATAAGTTAAGAGCATAATTAGGATCAGGCTTTTGATTAAAGAGTCCCAAATAGGATAAGTTAGGGAGATGCAGGAAAAGGTGGTTTGTTTCCTTTGCAGAAGATCGATCTCGGCGACCACAGGAGGGGCGAGGATCCTGGAGATCTCGAGGCCTGCTGAACCACCAGAGAGGGTCTGAGCGAGGACACAATGTATTGCGACCTCTGGTGTTCCAGAGGTCGAGAGAGGGAGTGTGGAGCAGGGAAATTATTTTACTGCTATTGTTAAATAATTGTCATCATTACCATTGCATTAATAATATAATCTGGAGTTTATATTGCATTCAGGGGTTAAACAGTGTGTCTTTCAGAAAGGCTAAAAGTAACAGGACAGGAAACAGGCTTGCAGAGAGTTTTGCAGAAGTGAAAGTAAAGTCTAAGTTATTCTGAGGAGCAGGCCAGACGAGGCCATTTGAATCACTAGGTTATTTAAAATGATCATTGCTTTAACAAAGTAACAGATAGCTTTAAGAAGGCCTTAAGATGCTTATGCACACAGTTATTATGTTTAGTAGAGGTTCTTGATTAAAACATTTATTTAGTAGAAGACATACACATAGTCTCAGTGAGCCTCTGGTCTGGTAAAAGGTCAGAAGTGCAACAGGTGAATTGAGAAAGAGCATGTGAGGTCAACACACACACACACATGAGTTAGATTTATTTAGAGGAGAGATTAGTCATGTCTCGGCAAGAAAGAGGAACAATTCACTTTAAGACAAGAACGGAAAGTACCAGCCATGAAAATAGAAGATGATCTTCTGGGTTAAAAGTCTGATCTATGTATAAAATGTATCTGTGACGCATGAAGGGGCGTCAGTAAATCAAACCCTGATGCTATAAAATATCTGTTCATGCTTTGATTAAGTCGAGGACTACTGGCTGTCTGCGTACAGAGTGTCTTCCCACACGTGTGTTCATTAAAATCATTGTTTGACCAAGAGCTTCTGGACCAAGAGTGGTTTGTACTCTCCCTCCTCAATTTTGAACCTTAACAAACGTCATAGTTTCCAGGCTGAATACAATCCCGTCCGGAGGCTGACAGCATCCTTATCCACATGGGCACAAACCAGATTCCAAACAGCGCACTTACTTCCTCAAACTGGATTTGTGTGTGACTGAGCAAGCAAAAGAACGGGTGAATTCTATTGCACTAGGTGCTAGGTTTCCTTCCCCTTTTTAGTGAGAAGGGGGAGGAGCTGAGGGGAAGCTGGGATCAGCTGAGACCAGAGCTGTCCAGACTGGGGACTGTCACAACAAATGAAAACTCAAAATAAACATGACATCTGGCAATAAAGAACTGTGTGTGTGTATGTATGTGAAGTGCATCTCACAAGTGGTGCCGAATCCCTGTCTGCGTGGGGATATCTGACCCACATGCTGCGCCGCCCGCCCAGCCTTTGCAGTTCCTGGCGCAAATGATGGCAGAGATGGCGAAGATGAGCCAAGACAAGGCGGCTGCCCAGCGTGATCACCTTGCAAAGCTGCAGGAGCAGGCAGACCGACAGACCCAGGTTCTGGAGCGGCTGATTGGAGCCGCTGCGCCGCCGAAGGCCCCTCCACTATTGGTGGCGATTAGAAATGAGCATTGCCGCCCCTGAGCCACGGAGAGCTGCATAGACGCTAGGGCAGGAGTGCTGGAAGTGCGGGCAACCAGGAAACCTGAGTTCCGTGTCGGCGGTGCCCCAGCCCCAGTCATCTACCGAGTCGGAATCCCAAAAGAAATACTGACTGACCAGGGCACTTTGTTCATGTCTCGCACACTGCGGGAACTGTACAAATTACTGGGCATTAAATCTATTCGGACCAGTGTCTACCACCCTCAGACGGATGGGCTGGTGGAGCGGCTGAATAAGACTTTAAAGTCCATGATTCGCATTTAGACACTAAGGGTTTTCGGGAGGAGCCGTGCTGCTCTCTGAGAGGAAGCTAGTAGAATAGAATAGAATTCAACTTTATTGTCATTGCACATGCACAGGTACAGGGCAACGAAATGCAGTTTGCATCCATCCAGAAGTGCTTTAGTGATATAGATATATTACAATATATATTAGCAATAATATAGATATGTGAGTATATTACAGAAATGGGTCTATTATGGTATGTTATAATGTACACGGTATGAAGTATGTTGTGAATATTCTATAACTATAAGTATGTACAGGCTGTAGTGAGTACAAGCTATGTACAGGATATGAACAGGATATAAATATGAAAAAACTATACAGAATATGAAATAAATAACTTTACAGAATCTGGGATATACAGCTATACAGAAATGGGAACTATGCAAGTTGTAAACAGTTGTAGGATTAAAGATTATCGAATGTACAGAATGATTATTTACAGAGCTATACAGTAGTGCAGTTAAGATAAGTGAGATATGTGGATAATTTCTACAGAGGCTATATAAAGTGCCAGTGGTTGTGAGTGGTGGTTCAGTCCATGTTATTATTGTGTTTGAGGGTACAGTTGTCCATTGTGGGTGTGTGTATGTTCAGTCCATGAGTTTAACGTGGGTCAGATGTCAGGAGGCAGAGTTCAGGAGTCTGACAGCTGTGGGGAAGAAGCTGTTCCGGTACCTGGTGGTCTTAGTCCGGAGGCTCCTGTGGCGCCTCCCAGAGGGCAGGAGGGTGAAGAGTCCATGTGATGGGTGACTGGGGTCTTTGATGATTTTCCCAGCCCTTTTCAGACACCGCTTCCTGTAGATGTCTTTTATGGCAGGAAGTGGTGCTCCGGCGATGCGCTGGGCAGTTTTCACGACCCTCTGCAACGCCTTCCGGTCCGAGGCAGAGCAGTTCCCGTACCAGACTGTTATACAGTTGGTCAGGATGCTCTCGATGGTGCAGCGATAGAAGTTCACCAGGATGTCTGAGGACAGGTGGTTCTTCCTCAGAGTCCTCAAGAAGAAGAGGCGCTGGTGAGCCTTCTTGACCAGCTTGGAGCAGTTGGTCATCCAGGTGAGATCCTCGGAGATGTGGACTCCCAGGAACTTGAAGCTGCTCACACGCTCCACAGCCGTCCCCTTAATGTGGATGGGTGGATGTGGGTCAGCATTCCTCCTGTAGTCCACGATGAGCTCCTTGGTCTTCTCGGTGTTAAGCAGCAGGTTGTTTCTGTCGCACCACTCAGCCAGACGATCCACCTCCTCCCTGTAGGCGGCCTCATCGTTGTCACTGATGAGGCCAATCACCGTGGTGTCATCTGCAAACTTAATGATGGTGTTGGAACCACCAGCAGGTCTGCAGTCGTGGGTGAAGAGGGAGTAGAGGAAAGGGCTCATCACACAGCCTTGTGGTACACCGGTGTTCATTGTGATGGTAGATGAGCAGCGGTTATCCAGCCGGACATGCTCTCCTGAGTTTTAAATGCACTTTAGAACAGCACACAGCAACACTACATATGAGCGGGCGTAGGGAGGTTTGAGGTCTTCACTCACCCCGGTTCTGTTAGCCGTCAGGGCTGGGGGGCTGGGAGGAGGTGCTGGCTGTCAGACTGGGGTCTGGGATGCGGGGCCTCCCTGCTACTGCAGATAAGGAGGTGGTCCGCTTGCCTCCACCCCAGAGAGAAGGGTTACATCTCCTGGGTCTAGGTGCGGCTTGCCCCTCTGAGGGCGGGGGTACCTGGACCTGGGATATAGAGTATGTTTGGGGAGTGCGACTGTCTGTGCAGTGTCTATTTGTGTCTGTCTACACGTTGGGTGAGTGCCGAGTATTTGGTGGTGCATACGGGGTGGGAATGCACGTCTGTGTCCGCGTGTGCCTGTTCGTCTGTGTCTATATGTCAGGTTGGGTCTTAGACTCAACCTCTCTGGGTACATCTCAGGCCCTCTAAAGTACGGAGGCCTATCTCCCCTCACCACACTCCCTGCCGGTGGTTGATGCCCTCAGACGTTGGTGTGTTGGTGGTCCTTGTCGTCTGGGGCTGGGCGCTCATGTATGTACCGGCTCACTCCTGGTGGCTGATTGGCGTGGCCGGGCGCCTGTGGCCCGGCTGGGCTCCTTCCGGGGAGTGGGATGCCCTCAGGCCTCTGGGCCTGAAGCTCAGTCCTCTCTGCCACAGCTGGCTGCCGGCAGAGCCCGCGGGCACGCCACTGCAACCCCCTCTGGCCTCTGCTCCGTAGCTGTGGGGTGACCTCTCCTTTGGGGCTCTCCTCAGCTCTTCCCAGGAGGGTGGCACGGTTCCCCCCCCTTTGGTGGTCCTCCTCGGGTCCTTGTACTCTGGGGCCTCTGGATATCTGGGGCCTGGATCTCCTCCATACCTGCTTCATACCCTGTTGGACGGGGCTATGGCTCCCCACACTCCCTAGCAGATCGTTACATGGAGAAACCTTCGGAATACAAGCATGCTGATCCACACAGGTGTGCACACAGGTGTACACCCGGGTGTTCACAGACGTGGACTACACCTTTCTTGGCTGCTGCCTCAAAGCACATTGTGCGCTGTCTATCTTGCGTGCTGCACAATATCGTTTATTATTTAATATGTACTGTTATCTACTGCTAGCTAGTTTATTGTGATGGTGCTGTTTTTTTTATTATGTTGCTCTTTGTTGTTTGCTTTCTCTTGTTTTTTTTCTCCATACAGGTGATCCAGGTGTTTTGTTTGGTTGTTTTTTTTTTTTTTCTTTCTCCCCCCCCCTTCTCACCGTCTCTTCTCCCCTTTGGTTTTCTTTCTCTCCCTCTCTTCCTTTCATTCTTTCTCCCTGTCCTATCCCCCAGTCATGTCTGTCCCGTTTGTAGCAACTAAAAATAAAATAAATACATAATTATAATAAAGGTCAATCAAATGGACCAATATGGCAAGGCCATGATGATCCACTTGGTAAAATAAATCCGCTTGGCATCTTTCTTGGCCTTAAGACAACAATTCTGATGGCTAAAGATCCAAACGGGACACAAAAAAAAAAAGTCCATGATTCGTAAGTTCATTAACGACAATGAACGGAATTGGGATCGCTGGCTAGACCCCTATTATTTGCAGTACGGGAGGTGCCCCAGGCCTTCACGGGATTTTCTCCCTTTGAACTGCTGTTCAGCAGGAACCCACGTGGGGTGCTCGACCTAATTAAAGAAAGCTGGTAGGAAGGTCCAAGCCCCGCCAAGAATGAGGTTCGGTATGTGTTGGACCTGAGAGCAAAACTCCACACTTTGGGGAGGTTGTCACGGGAGAACTTGCTCCAGGCTCAGCAGCGTCAGTACTGCCTGTATGTCAGAGGGGCTAGACTGAGGCAATTTTCACCGGGAGACAAACTGCTTGTATTACTCCCTTCTTCCAGCTCAAAGTTGCCAAAGTGGCAAGGACCCTTTGTGGTCACACGGCAAATTGGGTACATTGACTATGAGGTCGCTCGGTCAGACAGGGGAGGAGCGCCGCAGATTTATCTCCTCAATCTCCTTAAAGCGTGGAGAGAAGCTGAAACTGCTTCTCTGGTGAGCCCGGTTAAGGAGAGAGATGATTTGGCGCCGGAGATACCAAATTCCATCATCTCCACCTCCCTCCCTTGTGATGACCATCTCACACAGGCCCAGAGAGCGGACGTTGTCGCGTTACAACAGCGGTTTGCAGATGTGTTCCCCCCTGACCGGCCGAACGTCTCTCATTGAGCATCATTTTGAAACACAGCCTGGCGTGACGGTGCGTTCACGGCCCTACAGGCTTGCTGAGGATAAATGGCAAATTATGCAGAGGGAATTGGCTGAAATGCTGAAAATGGGAGTGATAGAAGTTGCACAGTGCCTGGTGTAGCCCCATAGTTCTTGTGGTGAAGAAGGATGGGTCTGTACAGTTCTCTGTCGAATGAAGTGTCAAGCTTTGATGCTTATCCCACGCCCCGGGACGACGAGCTCCTGGATTGGTTGTGCATGGCCCGTTTTTTCACAACACTGGATTTAACCAAGGGCTACTGGTAGATTCTCTTGTCTGCCGAGTCCAAGGAAAAACCGGCCTTCTCCACTCCGTACGGTTTGTAACAATTCATTACGCTTCCGTTCGGCTTGTTCAGAGCTCCTGCCACCTTTCAGCACCTCATGGACCACAGCGACACCTGGGCGGAGCATGTGCAGCGGGTGGCCGCGGTCCTGGAGTCCCTGAGAAGGGCGCGGCTCACGGCCAACCCGAAGAAGTGTAGTAGGTAGTAGGTTCGGCCGGACAGCTCCCCAGGGGTGTGGTCCCGTGCGTGGCTGCAGGGGAGGAGTGGTGCCTGGAGAGGCAGATGAGAACACAGCTGATGGAGTTTGGGCTGATGACGGTTTCCTTCCCCTTTTTAGTGAGACGGGTGAGGAGCAGAGGGGAAGCTGGGATCAGCTGAGACCGGAGCTGTCCAGACTGTGGACTGTCACAACAAATGAAAACTCAAAATAAATGTGGCATCTGGCAATAAAGAACTGTGTGTGTGTGTGTGTGTGTACGTATGTGGAGTGCATCTCACAGTTACCCTGCCTGGGGGGAACACTAAAGTCTCAGTTAAGATCTTGAGAGACACTGGCGCTGTCAACTCTTATGCTGTGGGGTCCATTATCCTGTTTTCTGATGAGACTGCTACTGGGGATAATATCCTTATGCGAGGAATGGGAATGATGTTAGTTCCGGTTCCAGTGCATAGGTTGAATATTGAGTGTGATTTGGTGCATGGTGAGGTTTTAGTGGGGGTTAGGCCTGCATTGCCAGTGGAAGGTGTGGAAATCATTTTGGGTAATGATTTGGATGGTGGTCGTGTGTGGGGAAAGGTGTCATCAGCACCAGCAGTCACGGATTCACCTTCCAGGTTAGATCAGTTGGATAGTGCCAGCAGTTGTCACTTCTCTTACCCAGCCTCTTCTGTTACAAGGGCAATGAGTAAAGGTGAGTCTAAAGAAGTTGATGTTGAGGATCAAGCTGCTTTACTGACTTTGCCTGATTCACCTTTGGATGTGCCCCACAGTGAGGTGCACAGAGAGCCGACCCATCCTTGAAACGGCAGTTTGAGTCTGTGTTGTCAGCTCCGGAGGTGAAAAGTGTGGCTAGTGGCTATTTTTGCAGGATGGTATTCTGGTGATGAAGTGGGTGCCCCATGCATAGGAATTTGTGGGGGGTCCAGTGTTTCAGGTAATAATTCCATCAGTCAGGTGTTGAACCTAGCTCATGATAGGTCAGGGCACTTTTTTTGGCCATATTTGAAGAAGGATGTATCATTACACATTAGAAACTGTTGGGAAACTGGTAAGCCGAATCAGGTTGTTAAACCTGCTTCACTGTAGTCGATTCCAGCTGTTAGTCAGCCTTTTAAGTACTTACTTATTGATTGTGTTGGGCCTTTGATGCGTGCCAAGTCTGGTAGTCAATATCTTTTGTCACCAATATCCAGCAGCATATCCCTTGCATACAATTACAGCTAAGTTGGTGGTGAAGGCCTTGACATAGTTTATTTCTGTGTTTGGCATACCTAAGGTCATCCAGAGCAACCAGGGATCAAATTTCTCTTCCCGTTTGATTGCCCAAGTGTTAAAAATGTTGGGGGTCAAACATAATCAGTCATCGGCCTATCATGCCCAGAGTCAAGGTGCTCTTGAACATTTTCACCTGACACTCAAGTCCCTTCTGTGTGCACATTGTATTGAGCTGGGGGTTGACTGGGAAGAGGGGCTTCCCTGGTTGCATGGGAGGTGGTCCAGGAAAGTACTGGGTTTAGCCCAAATGAATTAGTGTTTGGCCACACTGAGGGGCCAACTATCTGTGTTTAAGGATGGGTGGATAGAAACAGACCCACCCATAAATTTGATTGGCTATGTGAATGGCTTTAGACACAGGTTATATGTTGCAGGTGAGCTGGCAAGAGGCACGTTGGCAGTGTTGCAGGCAAAAATGAAAGAGAGGTATGATCGCATGAGTTTAGCCCTGGTGACAAAGTTTTGGCTCTCTGTCCGTTGGTGAGTTCTCCTTTTCAGGCTAAGTTTTCCGGTCCTTTTGCAGTTGCCAAACGTGTTTTGGACCAGAACTATTTGATTTCAACTCCTGGTCAACGGAAGCCAGCAAAGTTATTCGATGTTGTGTGGACCAAGTTGGTGCAGCCAAGTATGTCAGCAAGTTTGATCTGCTGAAAGGCTATTGGCAGGTTCCCCTGTCAAACACAGCGCAGAAAATGGCAACATTTATTATTCCATCAGGGCTGTACTCTTATAAAGTAATGCCGTTTGGATTTAGGAATGCACCAGCCACATTTCAGCATCTTATGAATCATGTCATGGCTAGGTTGGCAGGTTGTGCTGTATATTTAGATCACTTGGTGGTCTACAGTGACTCTTGGGTTTCTCATATGCAGAGAGTTAGGGCTCTGTTTGACTGTTTGACAGAGGCAAACCTCATAGAAAATCTTTTCAAAATGTGATTTTCATTGGGCTACTGTAACTTACCTGGGTCGGTTGGTTGGGCAAGGGTGTGTCGCTCCGGTGCAGGCTAAAGTGATGGCAGTCCAGCATTTTCCACAACCTTCTACAAAGAAGGAATTGATGAGGTTTCTGGGAATGGTAGGGTATTATTGTGGTTTTTGTAAAAACTTTTCTACTGTGGTTGTACCACTCACCAACTTGTTAAAGACCAAAGTCCCATTTGTGGGGTCAACGGATTGCCCAGACCTTTGATGGTATTAAGTTCCTTTTGTGTTCAGCACCTGTGCAGGCTGCACCAAGATTTGACCACCTTTTTGTTTTGCAGGTGGATGCAAGTTATGTGGGGGCTGTCCTGTTGCAAGCAGATGAACAGGGGGTTGATTGAGAAAGCCCTGTCTTTGATTTAGGCTCTGCAGGATTTTTTTGTCTATGTGGACGCTGCTGTAAAGCCTATAGTAGTTTATACAGACCACAACCCACTGACTTTCTTGCATTTGTTGCGGTGCCCTAATCAGAGGCTGATTAGGTGGTCACTGTTTCTGCAGTCCTATGTTTTGGATGTCCGACACATTAAAGGCTGCGATAATGTAGTTGCAGATGCACTGTCTCGAGATCCAATTCCCAAACGCCTTCGATGCATGTTTCCTGCGGGGGAACACAGCGGGTCTGTGTGCCGTGCTGGAATGGTAGCGCTGTGCAGCGCTTCGGATTACTCCTGATCCCCCCACCCAACCCTGTGGTTTGTCATGTCTTTCACAATGTTGTGCTGTGGACATTTATGTGCTTTTTGTGCAGAGGAGTTTTTTTATTTCCTGTTCTCATGCTGTCCTACCATGGAAGCACAGCATGAGTAGAGGTCTCTTTTTTTCCTCTTATACTTTCCCATTGTAGTGTACATTTCAGTGTTTTTCTGTAACGCTACCGATCTCCGACTTGTATCCCCATGTGATGTCTGTGTTGTGTGTGTAAGGTCGGGTGGGGTCCCATTTCACTGCAGGGCAACCTGTATGTGGCGAATAAAGCTTTGATTGATTGATTGATTGACTGAATAGTGTAGTGTACCACTGGTCTATAAAGCTCTGAATGGTTTAGGATCAAAATATATCAGTGACCTCCTGACCCAGGATGAACCTTCCATATCCCTCAGGTCATCTGGATCTGTTTTTTTATCAGTTCCCAGAGTCAGAACCAGACATGGAAAAGCTGCATTCAGCTTTTATGCTCCATATATCTGGAACAAACTCCCAGAAAGCCTCAGATCATCTGAAACAGTTTATTTAAATCCAGGTTGAAGACTCACCTGTTCTCAGCTGCATTTGAATAAAACACCAAATCCACACTTTTAAGCTTAAATTTCAAAACTTACCTTATAACTACTGATTTTATCTACTGTTCTGATTTTATCTACTGTTTTTTTTTAGCAATTTTAAATAATGCTTTTTATTTGTTTTTGTTTTTTAATGTCTCTGTAAAGTACTTTGAATCACCTTGTTGTTGAATTGTGCTATATAAATAAACTTGCCTTGCCTTGCCTTACCATGAGGGAGATTATGTATTGTACTCATAGGGTTTTGACATCTTTTTTCAGGGAACGGAGATCCAGTGGAGGACTCCGGTCTTATGGAAGGGGGAGGTGACGACCCACTGCGCCCTGCCTTCCTTTTGGCTTATTTGTGTCTTGTTTGCAGGCGTTGGAGAGGCGGAGTTCCCGTTTACAATCAGTGACACTGCCAACACCTGGGCCAGTGTGCCAGGGCTCTATATAAAAAGCCTTTAGGGCATAGTTGTTTTTTGGCTCATTCCCCTGAGACACCATGTTGGACTCTGGTTGCGTTTGGTTTGGCTTTTGCCTTTAACGCCATTACATGTACCATTATTACTACCATCCATTACCTCACACTACTGATGGTCAGAGATGGGCAGTAACATGTTACAAGTAACGCGATTACTTTTTTCAAGTGACGAGTAAAGTAAGGGATTACTATTGCAAAAAAGGTAATTAGATTACTGTTACTTTTCTGTAAGCACGCTGCGTTACTACGTTACTACTGATTTCATTTGTTTTGAGTGTCTCATGATGATGACGTAGGTGAGTGCGACGTTCATGGCAACAGCTGTGTGCAGGTAAAAAATGGATAATATAACGAGTGCGGGAGAGAGTATGACCGTGCAGCTTTTAAAGTGTGGAAGTACTGACCTAATTTTGAGATTGATTCCATAAAAAGTGACAAAAACATTAGCGTCCGCTGTTCACTAGTTGGGAAGAAAACTTCATTTTACAGCGAAAGAAAACCCCCTAAACTCCTGAGCAAGCACTGAGTAACCTGCCACGGGAAATTCACAGAGAAACTCCCGGATCCTCCCACTGACACGACTGCTGCGGCACAGCGGCAAAACTCCGCCTGCCCAACTCCTGCTGAACAGGTGGAAATAGAGCAACAGGACTGCTGAGTCTTTGATTGTATTTATTTTCTGCTATGTTTTACTTGTATCTCTTTGAAAGAGTGAATAGGTTTAAATGAACACATTTCTTCCAGTCAGAGAATATTGCATATAATTTAATTTTTGCTTGATGCATAAAGTTAAAAGATTAAAATTAATAAAACTACTTTTAAAAATAAACTTTTTCATTTGATTACATTTTATATGATGGATTATGCACAAAAAGTAGAATTGGTCTGAAAGATCTATTGCTTTATTACCTATTCTAGTTGTAAATCATGTTTTTAAAAAGTAACTAAGTAACTAATTACTTTTGAAAATAAGTTTTGGGATTTTGGGAAGTAATCACTAATCAGTTACTGATGACTTTTTTCAAGTGACCAACACTGCTGATGGTACTGACTACACATACCACAGTTTGCTTTTTGACAGTAGGTTTTCTTTTCTGTTTTGTTTGTTGTTTGTTTATTTATTATATTTGTTGTCATGACCATGCGGCCCGGTTCGTGAAAGTGTGGCTGTGAAACAAGCCCACCGTAGTGTTCTTCTGTCTTCGGCCCACTCCCATCTGTGGCCATGGATTGGGCCGTTTGGGCGGGCTGCTCGGCCTCCATGCCTGGCTCTGACTCCCTCAGCCTGGGCTTTAGAGACAACTTTAATGTTTTCTGGGGCAGGAGGTATCTTTCTGGAGCAGATGGGCTCCACTTCAACCAATCAGGAGCCAATCCTCTCTGCTAACATATCATATGGAGTCCAGTGTGCAGGAAACACTCCATCACATACCTGTCCACATCTGCCCACACCTGCTGACCGCTCCATCACTGACTGACATCCCCCAGGTCCTAGTCCCTATCATCTCAGTTAGACTCTAAACAATCCAGTCATAATAACTAACAGGACAGTTTGTGCAAGGTGGAGAAAATCTGCTGTATCATCCCATTGATGAAGCATTCAGCTCCACCTGCTGCTCAATCTTCTGCTCCAAGGATCTTATGTGTGATCACATGATCTAAGCTGCTGATTTTAAGATCCATGTTGATGATCTTACTCACTCATTTGCCACAGAGTTCCTCATTACATTAAATTCATGTTGTTAAATTCAGCGTGTTGTTGGCCTACATATAACTGTGGGCTTCAGTATGAACTTTAACAAAATAAAAATGCAAACAAAAGAGTACACAGTTTTTGACTGTGAGCAAAAATTGTTATTTTGTTTGTACTCTCTTGTTACCTCGGCCAGTTCCGTGGTTCCGAACCGTAGTAAAGACACCTCTGGCTAATACGTCGGGTTCCGTGTTGGGCTCGTAGCTGAGAACTAGCTTTACTATCTGGGTCAGCTTTGCTAGCGAGAGACAGAGAAAGGCGTTGAAAGTGTACAGTCGAGTCTTAACAGCTTACTTACAACTGGGCTCATCAGGCACTCTTTTTGGTTGCAGTGGTTATTATTATATTTACATGCTTCCATCTCCCTTTTCTGGTCGGGGACAGCTCGCACTTTTCAACTCCCCTTTTTCTCCCTCCCTCGGGCTCACACACACACACAATGGAAGGGGCAGTGCCACACATTCTCCGTGCAGCACGGACTACACTGCCCATGAGGCTACATACTTAAAAGCCTATGCCTGTAACACTCTGCTCATATTGCTTTCATATTAAATATATTTTTGAACACTAATTTTTTTTAAAAATATTTCTTCTCGTCTATATGGGGGCCACAAGAAATTCGTTGTATTGGGATATGGGATTTTTATCATATCGCACATCCCTTGCCCAGAGTTCTTTGAAGCGCAGTGGACCGTCTTTGAAATCCGTCAAGTTTTCATCAGATTACGGCATTGAGAGAAAAACGTCTTCACTTTCCAAACTTTCCGAAGGATCAAATGAATGAGAGGAAATCCACAATATCTGATCTACTTTTCTTTGTGGAGGAGCTTTTACGGACTGTGGCACAACTGAAACACCCATCAAGCTGTCTCTTGATCTCTAAGTATTTCTCAGCAACCAGGCATTGGTTGGTTGTTGGCACAAGTGTAGAGCTGCTGGAGTTACTCACAGTTGGTTTAATCCATCCATCCATCCCTCTTCTTCCGCTTATCCGGGGCAGAGTCACAGGGGCAGTTGCCTAAGCAAAGAAGCCCAGACCTCCCTTTCCCCAGCCACCTCCTCCAGCTTGTCTGGGGGAACACCAAGGAGTTCCCAGGCCACCCGAGAGATATAATCTCTCAAGCGTGTCCTGGGTCTGCACCGGGTCCTCCTCCTGGTGGGACATGCCCAGAACACCTCATCCAGGAGGGGCTCAGGAGGCATCCTTGTCAGATACCCAAACCACCTCAACTGGCTCCTTTCGATGTAGAGGAGCAGCGGCTCTACTCTGAGCCCCTCTCAGATGGCTGAACTTCTCACCCCATCTCTAAGGGAGAGGCCAGCCCCCATTCAGAGGAAGCCCATTTCTCCCGCTTGTATCCGTGATCTCATTCTTTCGGTCACTACCCACATCCCGAGGGGATAAGTGAGGGTAGGGACATAGATCAACTGGTATACTGAGAGATTCACCTTTACACTCAGCTCTGTCGTCACCACAAAAGAGCAGTGCAACATCCGCATCACTGCAGCCACAACCAAGGCAGAGTGCATCACCTAGCAGCAACGATTTCAACGTATTGCTGGCTATGCGGACCAAGCTTTTGTAACGGTCGTACAACGATCGAATGGCCCATAGCAATGGGCCAAACACCCCATACTCCCGGAGCACCCCCCGACAGGACACTCTGAGGGACACGGTTGAATGCCTTCTCCAAGTTCACAAAACACATGTAGACTGGTTGGGTAAACTCCCATGCACCCTCAAGTATCTTTGAGAGGGTAAAGGGCTGGTCCAGAGTACCACATTCAGGACGAAAACCGCATTGTTCATCCTGTATCTGAGATTCGACTAACGGACGGACTCTCCTTTCCAACAGCCTGGCATAGACTTTCCCAGGGAGGCTGAGAAGTGCTATCCCGCTATACGTGGAACATACTCTCCGGTCCCCTTTCTTAAAGATGGGATCCAGCACCCCAGTATGCCAGTCCAGAGATACTCTGATCTCCACGCAACATTGTAGAGGTGTGGAGATCAAGACAGTCCTAAAAACATCCAGAGCCTTCAGGAACTCAGGGCGGACTTCATTTACCCCAGGGGCTCTGCTACCAAGGAGACAACATAGACATTAATATGTCTTAAAGTGGGAGATTAAAGAAATGATTCCAGGGCCCAAATCATGGAGACAAACATCAATCCACACTTCACTTTGTTTCATGTCTCTAAAGTGGGAATATTTCCATGTGATGAACAAACGGCCTCCAACAAATGAAGCTGATTTCCTTTTCCTGTCTTTTCTCCAGCGGCCTCAGCTTCTTCCTCTTTCCCCTGTCTTCTTCTACAGACAGCTCCTCTCTAGCTTAAAGCCATTTCTCTTTACAAGGAGAGCTACAAACCTTTTCACCCAGCCACAAAGACCCCATGGGCTCCTCTGGATCATCACACTCAGCATTTTCACTTCACAATAAAAGCCTCGTATTTATGGCTGCTCCACCCAGACATTTGACAACATCCAAATGACTGGATCAAAGTGTTTGAATGATCTCAGCAGCTTTAAAACTATTGATATTTATACAGTTAACAATGATTTGGACTAAACTAAAATATTGATTTGATTAAACCCAAATCATGCCAGAGGCTTTTATTTGAGGTTAGGATAATTTCGACTCCATTTTTGATCGTCTTCTTAGTCTGTTCATTTAAACGCACAGTTGCTCCACCTGACATTTTTAGCTTTTACATCAAAACTTCAAAGAATTTATTTTATTTGATTGAAGTGAAAATGGATTCAAACTATAAGCTTTTAGAGAATAAACTCCTACATTACCTCTGACTTGTATCTACAGCACTGACCTCTGACTTTCAGCTCCACCTTTCTCTTCAGCAGGATGTTTCCCTCCTTGCTGTAGACGGTGCAGGTGTAGGTGTCTGTGTCCCAATCTGTGGGGTGTTTCAGGGTCAGACTGAGGTCTCCAGTTTTCAGCAGGTCTTCATTCATCTTCGTTCGGTCTCTGTAAAACTGGTCCTGTTCTTCAGGCTGGTCAGAGCCGTTCTCATACACATAGACCTTCCAGTTGTATTTGTTCTCCTTCAACTCCACTTTAGCATCTTCAGGCAGGTAATGTGTGGTTTTGAAGGACAGCTGGACAGACTCCACCCCTGAATCCACCTCCACCTGGGGGGCTGAGAGGACAACAAAGCACAACATGAGCTTGGATGGAGACATTTGTGTTGACTCTAACAGGCTGAATGCTGCTGCTTCACTGGGAGCTCACTGTTAGATAGAAAGTGGTCAGTGTGAAGAGGAGACGCAGCAGAAAGATGAAGACTGACAGGAAGAAAGCAGTGAACAGACTGTTGGAGCTGCTGTTAGTGGGACAGGACTTTATTCAGTCTCTGAGGACCAGATTTGACTTGATGAAGCAGAGAAACACAGTCTGAGTGTTTCTGTCACACTCACTTCATCACACAGCTCAGTTTGACAACATGTGGAAGAATTTGATAGAAGCCTTCCTTTAGTAAAAGCACCAAGAAAACACCATGAAAACACCTCACTACACACAAAACTGCAGTACTGGCAAATTGTACATAAAGTATGAAAAGTCAAAGTACTTATTGTGCAGAAAAATGTTCCCATCAGTGTCTATGGATCAATATTACTGCTGCACATGTTTAAGGCTGAGCTCATTTCAAATCCTTTCTATTGTGTTGAATCTGCAGTAATGCATCATATTCTATAAAATCATATGTTTGTAGTGGCTGTCCTGTGAGGACCACGTCTCTCTAAACAAACAGCTGTTAATGAGCTCACAAACACAGGCCTACAGCTGGATTTGAAAAAGTCCATTCAATAGAAAATCAACAGTCACAGCTGGATTCAAAGGCTTGAGCTCTGTGTGACATGGTTACCTGTCAGCATCTACAGGGGGATTCAAATATGAAGGAAACATGAAGGTGGTGCATTAGAAAAACTGCTGCTTTCAAGCAGAGCAACAAACTGTTTGAACTGATCCAACTTTATTAACACAGACAAAGATTTGTGCATCAGCTGCTGTTTGCTGCTATAGATATAATCCAGCTGATGTGGAGAACTACATGTGACACTGTGATGCAGCCATGAATCTGACTGATTTCTTTCCATTTTCAAAGGTTGATGCATCAGTTAAAGTCCTTAAAAAGCTCAGAAATAAAGAGAAAGGTTGGTTACAGCAAAGAGAGGCACTGGCAGCATTTAAGACACTAAACAAGAGAAACAGATCAGAGAACATCAGACTGAATAAGTGGAATAAAGTGAAACAGAGAACTAACGCTTCCTAAGAATGGAGCTGTCAGAGGAAGAGAGCAGCAAACTGAAAGTCTCTGTTAGCTGCAGAGCTCTGAAACTTCACACAGCTTTGGATGATAACATGGAGAAAGGATGTGGAGATGTTCACACTTCTGCTAGAAATCATCTTCTAGTTATTGTGACTCAGATGTGACTGATTATAGATGAGGACCAAAGAAGGTTGTTACTGAGATTTGAGCTGACTTAGCTTAGCCTGTGTTTAAGCCACATGCTAAACAAACACATGTTCAGAAACTAGAAGATGTTACCTTTCAGATGAAGTCTCACACATGAACTTTGCTCCTACAGTTCATCTGCTGAAGCTTTTACATTTGAGTGGAAATCAAAGAAAAACAAAAACAGCCACAAACATCAGACATGCTAACACTGTGACATTATTGGATGGAGCTGAGAGCTGAGACTGAACAACCATTATGAGTCTGACCTCTGACCTTGGACCTGTATCTACAGCACTGACCTCTGACGGTGAGCAGCACTTCTTTCATCATCAGGATGTTTCCCTCCCTGCTGTAGACGGTACAGGTGTAGGTGTTTGTATCTGTGGGGTATTTCAGGGTCAGACTGAGGTCTCCAGGTTCCAGAAAGTTTCTCTTCATCTTTGTTAGGCCTTTGTAATCCTTGTGCTGTTCTTCAGGCTGGTCAGAGCCGTTCTCATACACATGGACCTTGGTGTATGAACCAATCTTCCACTCCACTTTAGCATCTTCAGGGAGGCAAACTGTGGTTTTGCATGGAAGCTGCACAGACTCCACCCCTGAATCCACCTGCATCTTGTAACCTGAGAGGACAAAAAATCACAACATGATCTGTAGTAAAAGTTAACAATGATCATATATCTGGCCTCCTTAAAGTAAACTTATTTCTGTGCAGCAGTGTATTATTTGATTCCATTAATCAAAATATTTTGTCACATAAAAAACTGAACACACTGTTTCTCTTCTGGCTCTTGGCAAAGCCGATCGCACTTTTCTCTTCTCCCTTCCCTTATCTTCCCTGCTTAGTGTCTTGTGTCCTTGTCTAGTCTCGCCTATTTTCTCACTCTTTCCCCGGAACACTTTCTCACAGCATGTTCTCTTAAAACTAAAAGAGGAATTATGGATTTGATCAACTGGTCCCTGAATGGAATTGACACCCTTTTCTCAATGAGAAGTCTGGGCTCGGGTGAGCCTGAGTGTTGAAGATATCTACCTATTCGGAACCATGATAACAGGGTTCTTGGTGATCGAAGCTGGCTTGGCCCTGGCTTATCGAAGATTAAAAAAAGCTGAACCTGTTCAAACCCCCACAAGGCTGCCCGCTGGGATTGAAACGATGGGACGAGTCGTGAGTTCGCAAAATGGGCACATTGAACACAGCACGGATAAGATCTTGGAGAAGTTTGAGACCACTGAGCAAAAATTGGATTACATCTTGAAGAAGCTTACAGTGGTCGTGAGTTCTCAGAATCTGCTCTTTGAGTGCAAGAATGATAACATCATGGAGAAGCTCACGGCTCTCCAACGGGAGATTGAGAGACCAGTGTCGGACTGCTAGAACAGCTTTGAAATTCATATGAGTTGTTCACACTAAAGTAAAAACCACAATCACTTCATGCGGCTACCACTCCAGCGCCATCTGTGGTCTCAAGGCTGGAGCTGAACAAAAACACCCTGATAATAGACTGTGCATAGACGGTTTCTTCCTATCCTACGCAAGGCCACCTGGGTTGCCAGAGAGGACAGATGGTTTGAAAGAGGAGTGAAAGAATCCATTTAGTAGTAGGAGACACTCACCTGACATGAAATAATGCTGGAAATAAAATAAAAGACCTCCTGAAACCACAAGGAGAACCAAGAGAACCAGGAGAGCTGTGGCCCAGGAAGGAAACCGTTCTGTGGAGAAACACAAAGAACGGATGACCTTTCACCTCAATCTACTATACTGACCTCTGAACTGCATCAATAGCACTGACCTTTGACCTGCAGCACTACTTTCTGTCTCAGGATGTCTTTGTCCCTGTAGATGGTGCAGATGTATCCTCCACTGTCTCTCTCTGTGGGGTATTTCAGGGTCAGACTGAGGTCTCCAGTTCTCAGCAGGTCTTTGTTCACTGTTGTTCGGTCTCTGTAAAGCTTGTCCTGTTTCTTAAAGTGGCCACTTCTGTTTGAATACACATGGACAACTATCTGCTCCAGGTCAGAGTGAGTCCACTCCACTGTGGTGTCCTCAGGCAGGTCAAGTGTTGTTTTGAAGGGCAGGATGACATACTCTGATCCTTCTTCCACCTTCACCTCCACCTGCTGGTCTGAGAGGACAATAAACAACAATATCAGTTACATCTGTGGGTAACCCACAGAAAACCTCACTGGCCTCCGCCTGTTACAGGGGCCCACAGTCAGTACACTTTCCCACCATCACCCTACCTAGGCCCCAGTGGTAAACGTTTGCTGGCAGCATCAGTAGTCATGGTAAGTGAACTGACTATGTACATTCTTGACCTCTGGAACCTCTGTAAACAGTATTATAATGTAATAATTAAAATAATATTTTTTTTTACTCATTTTGGGGAATTACAACTAAATTGAAGTAAATTCCTACAAACAAATGTGTTAATTTGTTCAAAATTTGGCACTTTGCAACATTACCAACTGGTGAGGTTTGGCTACACTGTCCCCAGTGTTCACAATAAGAACTGTGTCACGGTGTGTTAAAACCCCCACCAACAGACGACCACCTATGAGGAGTTCTTAGTGACTATAGGGAGGAGAAACTCTCTTTTAATTGGAAGAAACCCGCAACACTTCCAACAGGCTCAGAGAAGGACAGCAAAATCCCGCTGAATGTGAAAGGAAAAAGAGACAGGACTGACTCAGACCATATGAGTAAGAAGGCGTGTACAACTCAGTGATGTTCAGGGAAGCCTGATCTTAAAGCAGAGATGGTTTCTGTCTCCTGAATCTAAACCTCTTTTTAGTGTGTATAACGTCTAACACCTGATCTGGTGTAGGATAAAATATTTGAAGTATTCATGTCAGCAGTCAACTGTCTTAGATAATCTTTGAATAATGTAATGTGTAAAACCTTACATTTTAAAAATCTACCCACATGGTTAGTACAGTTACTAGCTACACTCTAAATTTACACAACACACTGATACATACACATATCTGAGTAGTTCCTGACATGACCATAATAGTCACATCAGAACTGACTGGATGAAAATTCTCACTCTATTTCTGCTGCAGTTTCTAGGATTAAAGCTCAATATCTGTGAAGGAGCTTTGACCCGTACACAAGGTGTTTGAAGCTGACCTTTGACCTGAAGCTGTATGTCTCTCAGTCTCAGTTCTTCTCCTCCATCACTGATGGAGCAGGTGTAGTTGCTGCTGTCAGTCTTTATTGGTTTTCTCAGAGTGAGGCTGAAGTCTCCAGTGACCAGAGCATCAGGTCTCATCGATGTGCGCCCGCTGTAACGCTGGTTTTGTTCACTTAGATCATCTCCTCCCTCTCCTCGCGCATGAACAGATTTGGGATAAAGATCATTGCGAGTCCACCTTACTGCAGAGTCCTCTGGTATAAAACCTGAGTACTGACAGGGCAGAAGGACAGACATCTCCCCCTCATTTACCTCCACCACCACAGCCAGGGCATCCTGGGAAACTGGAAGAACACAATAAAACGAATTTAAAAAAAAAAGAATGCTTGGACACTGCTAGGATAATGGAGAGGTTTTTGACGGGGCTCCCACACAAATGCAAAACAGAAGGTGATGCCAAATAAAATCCAAACCAAGTTCCTTCCAAGCCAAAGACTAGAAAATACATTGGAGCATATCTTGCCTCACAGACAATTGCAGAGGAATTAATACTTCCCTGCACCATGGATATGGTTTCAACTATGATTGATGACACAGCAGCCAGCAAACTATGGGCTATTATGGGCATTATGTATTCATGATTTGAATCCTGGGTTGTGTGAAATCCCAGAAATAAACCCTAGACAAAGTGAATCTGTGGACAAAGGTGTAGGTTTATTTGGCTATGTTGTGGTGATCCTCGAGTTGGGGGATTTGTGTTCATACTGGAGTGCAAAATTTAAACCAAGATGGACAAGAAAAGTTCAAAGCCATCAGGTGCTCAGTTTAGAGAAAAGAGAAAAGAAGAGGAGGAGAAACGAGCAAAAGATACAGGTAAGCAGATGTGTGATTGGATAATAGCAGGTCATCCTGAACCAATCAGAATCAGAATACTTTATTAATCCCTGAGGAAATAATGTGGTTACAGTTGCTCCGAGAAGAAATGGTAAAAATAGCAACAGTAACAGACTAAACTCCAAACAATACATTATGTTACAGATTTAAGAAACAGCACTAATATATACAGATCACTCAATTATAAATATCAAGGATTAACAGAGGGGATTATAAATAAATATCAAGAAAATTGTCAAGAATATTACAGAGTAGAAAAGAGCGTGTATAAAAAGGGTGTAACTATTAACTATTTACTTTATCCTATTTGTCTGCCTTTTCATCTTTGGCTTTTTCTACCTCAAACACCTCTTCCTCTGAGCACTGCGGTCGGCGTTTGAGGAAAGAGGAGAAGAGTAAGGCCTTTGCCAGCAGAGGTGACGATGTTGGCTCAAGAGTCGGCAGTTAGTCTTGTAATCGGAAGGTTGCCGGTTTGAGCCCCAGCTTGGACAGTCTCGGTCGTTGTGTCCTTGGGCAAGACACTCCACCCACCGCCTACTGATGATGGCCAAAGGGGCCGATGGCACGATATGGTAGCCTCGCTTCTGTCAGTCTGCCCCAGGGCAGCTGTGGCTACAACTGTTGAATATTCTTAGACCGTAAAAAAACAACTACAGATAAAATAATTACACCATAAAAATGGTTTGATTTCCTGTTCTTTAAAAGACATAGTAGTTTATTTTATTGTAACCTGTAATATACTGCAGTTTACTTTTATTTGTTTAATTGTTTACAAGAGCCTTGAGGAGTGAAATAAATGGAGTTTATTTTAAAATATGCATCTGTGTGGTTGGAGGATGTGTTTGCGGGGGCAGGGGGCACGAAGGGCAGCCTAGCAAAAAAGGCTTGGGAACCAGTGAACTAACATATCAACATGAATATAGTTGGTGGTTTCAGCAGAAAATACCACACAGTTGGGTTTTGTACCACGTGTTCATGCCCCGGTTTTACATCTCACTCTCTAGAGGTCTGACTGACTGAGCAACATGCTCAAAAGCACGATCACCTCTAGTTTTAAAATCGGAGTGAAGAAAACCTACAGACCCTGGTTAGAGGATCATAGAGGCTGGCTGCTCTGATAAGGTTTCTAGAAGCTTTGCTATATAAGAAGAGCCTGTCTATGTAGGGCTCTGTGTGTTTTTGTTACTTTGTGTGTGTGTAATCTGTAAGGTGTTAAGGTTCAAATATTGAGGAAGGAGAGTACAAACAACCATGGTCCAGAAGAGCTTGGTCAAACAATTGATTTTATGAAATACACGCGTGGGAAGATCACTCCGTTCGCAGACAGCGCTGATCTCCGACTAATCAAAGCATAAGCAGATATTTTATACCATCAGGGCTTGAATTTAATGACGCCCCTTCAACGTCACAGATACACTTCATACATAGGTCACATCAAAACCACAATGACTTTTAACACAGTTTAAAAAGGAACATTGTCTCTGTCTTCATGGCAGATGTTTCCTGTCAAGCTTTTGACTGCCGCTTCTTCAAAACCCACAGTTACAAGCAAACATGATTAACCTCTCACCTATAAATGAACTCACTAACTGTCTGTGTCTCGTCCTTAAATGCTCTCTCATCTCACCCGTTGCACTTCTGACCTTTCACCAGAACAGAGGCTCATCCTTACATGTAATCCTCAGAATAACCTGCACTTAGACTCTGCTTTCGATTTCACTTCTGCAAAAGGCACACTCTGCAAACCTGAAATTTCCTGTCAGCCTGCAACTTAGTCTTTATGAAAGACACATACACTGTTTAAACATCTGAATGCAATATGAATGCTGTAGATTATATTATTAATGCAATGGTAATGATGATGATTATTAACAATAGCAGCCAAAAAATTTCCCTGATCTCCACAAAAGCAATGGTAGGAGAAACCATTAAAACTATTAATTAGATGGCCCAGAGGTAACAGAAAACAGAACTGATCCAAGCATTTAGCCCTAGGGAACTCCACGTACAAACGGTGCAGATGAGGACCATTCATTGATTAATATAAATTCTGAAGTATCTCTTTGATAGTATTAAGAAAACCATTTGAGAGCAGCACCAGTGACACCAACCCAGTTTTTTAATCTGTTAGTAAGAGTAAGAGTAGCATGATTTTTTTATTCTATTTTTTGCCTCCCTCTTGGAGGGCCTTGGGGTGCAGGGGAGGCATTGCTTTTCTGTCCCCTTCTGGCCGCCTGTGCCTCAATTTTATTCCACAACCTAGACATCCACATTACTCACACTCTCATTACACATACACATAGGGCCTTGGGGTTGGGCACGTTATATGGCGTCCAGAGGACGGTCCGTGTATTCAACCTCACCTCTGCTGCCACTGCCCACCTCTCAATTTTGAATGAGGGTTCTCGGTAGGAAGGTGCTGTCACCTGCTGCTCTCTGGAAGGAAGGCCGTCTGGTTGGGGGCTGGGACGTGGGGCTACCCTGCTACTGTGAAGCTGGAGGTGATCTGCTTGTCTCCACCCCAGGGAAAAGGGCAACATCTCCTGGGTCTAGGTGCGGTTTCCCCCTCTGGGGGCGAGGGTACCTGGACCTGGGATATAAAGTATGTTTGGGGGGTGAGAATGTGTGTACAGTGTCTATTTGTGTCTGTGTTTAAGTTGGGTGAGTGCTGAGTATTTGTATATGTGTGGAAGAGGGTGGGAATGCACGTTTGTATGTGTGTGTGCCTGTTTGTCTGTGTCTATGTCAGGTTGGGTCTTAGACTCCACCTCTCTTGTAACATCTCAGGCCCTCCAAAGTATGGAGGCCTATCTCCCCCAACCACACTCCCTGCCGGTGGCTGATGACCCATACCCCGATGGGTATTGGTGGTTCTTGGTGTCTGGGGCTGGGGCTGGGCGCTCAGGTATATACCGGCTCACTCCCAGTGGTTGCTTCCTAGTGGGGTCCGTAGCCCGTGGCTCGGTCGGGCCCCTTCCGGGGGTTGGGGGGCCCTCAGGCCTCTGGGCCTGGGGCTCAGTCCATTCTGGCACAGCTGGCTGCTGGCAGAGCCCTGGGCACAGCACTGCAGCCCCCTCTGGCTTCTACTCCGTAGCTGCTGGGTGACCCCTCATCTGGGGCTCTCCTCAGCTCTTCCCAGGAGGGTGGCACGGATGCCCCTCCGATGGTCCTCCTTGGGCTCTCGCATTCTGGGGCCACTGCATGTCTGGAGCCTGGATCTCCTCCATGCCTGCTTCATGCCCTGGGGGACAGGGCTATGGCTCCCCACACCCTCTAGCAGATTATTACATGAAGAAACCTTTTGAATACAAGCATGCTGATCCACACAGGTGTGCACATAGGTGTACACTGTTCAAAGACACAAACCACACCTTCCTTGGCTGCTTCCTCAAAGCAAAGAAAACCTAATTAAAGACATGAGACTGAACAGTTTTCTCTGGGAGGACAACACCAGACACAGAACTCTGTTAAAGGTTATTTGTGATTGGACAGTAGGTCCGACATTGCCAGAGAGTTTATAGATAAACTGAGACTAAAAGCTAAAGTCCAGGAGTACTCACGGCTTAGGATAGTTCAAAGAGACAGGCAGGAGAAAAGGGATCAAGAAATGCACATAAATACCCAGGATCCTGATCTCCAAAGATGGAAAACAGTTTAATTTTGAGCATATTTTGGTAAAACTATAGGTGGCAAAAGTACACACATTCTGTAGTTAAGTAGAAGTACAAATACTACTGTTAAAAAATACTGTATTTGTTGGATTATAAGGCGAACTGTCGATGAAGGGGTTTGTTTTCATACATAAGGCGGACTGGATTATAAGGTGCATTAAGCAAAACAAAACAGTCAGATAAGTCAAACTTTACTCAACTCATTCTTCTTGCTTCCTCCACTTATGCACCATTACCTCTATTCCCATGTTCAGTATATTAATGACTAACCTCTTGATTGTGGATGGCAAGGGCGATTCTAGATTTAGAGCTTTGGGGGTGCTGAGCACCCAGAGAGCTGCCCAGCCAGCCAAGATAAATCATAAGAATCTTAAATTCATCAAGTCTCTCTGTGCCTGGGTCCTCGTCACAAAACATGACATCACTGTTTTGTACATTTTAACACAATTTAATCCCACATTTGTGAAAGAAAAGCAAAACACTTTTTTAAAGTCTGTAACAAAACCATCAAATCTGATAAAAGTTATTTAAATGCTGCTAAAGAAGAATGGATTGGAATAAAAAAAATTCAAACCTTAATTACTGGGGAAGAATAATGAGTGATGGTCATAGTGAGTAAAAAGTAAACTGAGGGCATTTTTTGGACAGAGATTCACTTTTAATGTGTCTGTATAATATAACACAGATACATAAAAAACACTCCCAAAACAGAATAAATTATTACAAATAAAAATCTTTACTGCAGACACTTATTTTACTAATTTAATCATACTAATTTTGTGTTGTAAGATTTATGAGTTTCATGCTTTCATAGTGGTGCTTGGGAGAGCTTGACATTTTTATCAGGTGGTCCACACTGTAAAAAGTGTGAGAAACACTGATAAGTGTATTTGTGCTTTTGGAAAACATTTAAAGCTGCAGTACAGAATCTTTGAAACAAGCTTAAAACATTTTTCGAATATAAACAGAGCATCTGCTTCTCTTTACAGCTCCTCACTCCACCAGGGCTGTTTGGCTCTTTCTGATAGTGCGCAAATGTGGTGCACGTATTGCGGCAGTCATACAGACAACTGGACGGTCCAAAAGTTAGCCTACGAATTACTGGCTGAGGTTTTAGTAGAGTTGTGGCTGAACCACATAAAAATATATCATTAATTTTAATCTCCCTGATCAACTATAATGTTATGTTGGAATGTTGTTAAAGAGGGTAAAAAATGTTTCAACCCAGTTTATTTAGCAGATTCTGTACAGCAGCTTTAATATAGGGAGAACACAACTTCAGATTGTGAGTAAAATCAGGTTTTTTCTCTTTGTCAGTTCAACAGTTTCTGCCTGTCACTGTTCCCTGTTTTCTTACCTGGTTCTTCCTGACCTTGTGCTTCTCCTCACGTTCCCTCTTTCCTCTCTCCCTCTTCGGACTGACAATCATACACAAATAGATTCAATTAGATGAAAAATTACATTAATATGAAAAAATACTATTAAGATCACTAACAAAAAGTCCTCTCTCAGTGTACTTTCAAACAAAAGGCAAATAACCAAACCACATGAACATCTAATAAAAGATATAAATATTGAAACATTGATCCAACATTATTCTTGATTGATGGATCATTTGATTTTACACTTTTACCTGAATGTGGCTCCTTTTTAAAAAAAAACAACTTCCTTATATCCATTATGAACCTGGCTGTCTGTCTGTACAAAAAAAAAAAAGGTAAATGGCCTGTATTTGTATAGCGCTTTACTAGGACCCCAAAGTGCTTTACACATCCAGTCATCCACCCATTCACACACTAGTGCTGGCAAGCTACATTGTAGCCACAGCTGCCCTGGGGTGCACTGACATGTGTGCGCCCCAGGGTGGCCCCAAAACACAGACTAGGGGAGACAGAGCAACTAAGAAACACAGAACAATAACAGGGAGACACAGAGGGCAGCTAACTAAATACTTAGAAAACTAAAGAGAATATAAGAAAGCCAAACTAAGACACTAGACCGGGGGTCTGCAACCTTTAAGACCCAAAGAGCCATTTGGACCCGGCTTCCACGCAAAAGAAAACACTGGGAGCCACAAATACTTATTGACATCTAAAATGAAGATAACATTGTATATATTGTTTTTTACCTTTATGCTTTGTGTGAACAACTAAGGTGTGTTGCTTATGAAATCCATGAAGTGCTACAGAGAAAATTACATGTCATTTATGTAATTAACACATTTTGAACTCCTAAAGAAATATAGCAAAAGGAAACTCCCCACCAAATGGACTCCCCACCATTTGACCTTAGAACTGAAGAAGCTTCTCAGATGAGAGGTGAAAAGTCTTCAAGCAACTTAAAGAAGTCCAGACGCTTTTCTTTGCAAGCTCCTTTGACTTCAATGACCTGGAGAAGGGAGACTGAGAACCTTCACAGACATAACAAAAGGAAAGACACGCAGCTGAACTAAAATGATCCATGATCCAGAGAAAACATCGTCAGAAGAAAAGTTGATAAAATAAATTTAAAAAATTGTATTGTTTGATACATATGCGTACCGAACCAAAACCACTGTATCGAACGGTTCAATATCAATACAAGTATTGTTGCACCCCTACTAAATATGTATTTTACCTGGTTAATGTGTGTGGCGTTGTCTGCAGTGCCGCTTAGGGGACGCACCTGAGCGGCACCCGCAATCAGGCCTCGCGGCCTTAAAGTCTGTGCTATCTATGCTTCAATGTCCTGTTATATTTTAGATAGCAAGGAGCAGACGGCCGAGTTTATTAAACTCCACCGATACAGCTGGTGATGCAAATCTGAAGGCTAGACCAGCGGTCCCAAACCCCCGGGCCTCGGACCGGTAACGGTCCGTTAGTCGTTTGGTGTAGTGTGACTGCGTGTTGCTCTAAAGTGCATTTAAAACAAGGGAGAGCATGGTGCTGCTGCCAGCAGGTGTTAGCATGGCCCCTCCCGAGAACCCTCAATGTCTACATGGATTTAAAATTGAGAGGTGGGCACCGGCGCCAGAGGTAGGTTTGAATACACAGACCGTCCACTGGACGCCGTTAACGTGCCCACCCTCAAGGCCCTATATATATGTGTGCGTTATGAGAGTGTAAGTAATGTGGATGTCTAAGTTGTGAGCAGCACCAAGTTCGTGGGGGTGCACATCAGTGAGGACCTCTCCTGGACCACCAACACAGCATCACTGGCCAAGAAAGCACAACAGCGCCTCTACTTCCTGTGCAAACTCAAGCGGGCGTGTGCTCCACCACCCATCCTGATTACATTCTACAGAGGAACTATAGAAAATATCCTCTCCAGCTGCATCACTGTGTGGGGCGGTAGCTGCACTGACTATAACAGGAAAGCTCTACAACGCATTGTGAGAACAGCTGAGAGGATAGTTGGTGTACCACTCCCCTCCCTGCAAGACATTTACACCACTCACCTCACCCGCAAAGCCATCACAATTGTCAATGATGCAACCCACCCCACGCAATTTTACATTTCAGACACTTTGATAAGACTTCACATATCTCGTGCCAAAACTTCTGCACTTAATTTGTTGATATTCTAAAAATCTTTTCTTGTTGATCCCATATTGTGCAACTAGTCTGTCAAGTGGAATAAATTCTGTTCCCTCTAATATATGTTCTAAGTATTTAATTCCTTTACAACTCCATTCTGGGAAATTAAACATATTATTGTTTTGTAATATGTCAAGGTTATTCCAGATAGGTGTACGTTTGCATGGGATTAATGAAGACTCCGTTATTTTTAGAAACTCCCACCATGCTGTCAGAGAAGAGCTGATGATGATGCTTTTAAAGCATTCATGTCTTTTGATGTTTGAGCTTATAAATGGTAGGTCTGAAATCTCTAGATCATTGCATAGTGCCTGTTCAACATCTAGCCAGGGCTCATCTAAGAAGGTACGTTTTAACCATCCTGAGATGTACTGAAGCCTGTTGGCTAAGAAGTATTGTTGAAAATGTTGAAAATAATCCTCCTCTATCCTTGGTTCTTTGTAGCGTTTTTAAGCTGATACACGGGGGTTTATCTTTCCAAAGGAATTTAGAAATATATGAATCCAGAGATCTGAACCAATCTTGTGATGGTTTGTAAGGGATCATTAAAAATAAGTAATTTATTTTTGGCAAGATCATCATTTTGATTGTGGCGACCTGTCCCATGAGTGATATGGGTAGAGATTTCCATCTAGTCAGATCGCCTTCTACTTTCTTTAGAAGTGGGATGTGGTTTAATTTAGTTAAGTCTGAAAGCTTAGGAGAGACATTAATACCTAAATATTTAATATTTCCGGATTGCAGTGGGGCAGAAGAAGAATTATGGAAGGAGCAGTTAATGGAAAGAACTGTAGATTTTGGCCAGTTAATTGAATAATCTGAGACACTTGAAAACCAGTTTATTAGAGTAATTACCTCTGAGAGGTTGGTTTGTGTGTTTTGCAGAAAAAGCAACACATCATCCGCATAGAGACTGATTTTATGTTCTATGTTCTTACATTTTATGCCCTTAATTGTTGTAGCCTGTCTAAATGCTGCTGCTAGAGGTTCGATAAAAATTGCAAAAAGTGAAGGGGAGAGTGGGCATCCCTGTCTGGTGCCCCTCAGGAGACAGAAGCTGGAGGATGTCTGGTCATTTGTTCTAACACAAGCTGTTGGGGAATTATATAATATTCTTATCCAGTTTATGAAAGAGTTTCCAAAACCAAATTTGTGTGCAAATAAAAATTTCCAGTTAACTCTGTCAAATGATTTTTCTGCATCTAGAGATAATATTGTGCTTTCAATGTTTTTATTGTATGAGTAGTCTATTAAATTAAGTAATCTACGAGTGTTTGTTGAGGAGTGCTGACCTTTTATGAAACCAGTTTGGTCAGGTTGAATTAAGAAGGGGGTTATTTTCTCTAATCTCTTTGAGAGAGCTTTGCAGATTATTTTAAGGTCTACATTTAAAAGAGAAATTGGACGATAGCTTGAGGGAAATAAAGGGTCTTTGCTTGGTTGTAACAGGAGACTAATGTTGGCAGAATTCATATTTGGTGGTAGTCTGCCATTTTCCTCGATTTCCTGCAACATGCCGTGGAATACTGGTGCCAGAATTGTCCAGAATTCTTTGTAGAATTCTGCAGGCAAGCCGTCTGGACCTGGAGCCTTATTATTGGGCATACTTATCAGGGCTTCCTGGAGTTCACGTGGCGTCAGTGGCGAATCCAGTGCCATTGCTTGACTGTCTAGTAATTTTGGAAGAGTTACGTTGTCAAGAAACAAATCAATTTCATTTTTAGATGGGTTTATTTGTGGTGAGTATAAAGTTTCATAGAAATCCCTAAAAATGTTGTTTATTCTTCCAGGGTCATATATTGTGTTCCCCGATAAATCTTTAGCAGCACATATAGTTGTTTTTTCTTTATTTATTTTTAACTGGTTTGCTAGAAATCGACCTGATTTGTTACTGTGTTCAAAATTCTGCAAGCGAAGTCTTTGTACAAGGAATTCTGTTTTTTTATAAATAATTTCATTTAATTCTAGTTTTGTTTTGCGTATTTTGTTCAATGTTTCCTGATCTTGGTGGGACGCATAGGCTTCTTCTAAGGATTTGATGGTTTTTTCTAATTCCTGAATATTTTTGTTTTCTTCTTTCTTTTTGTGTGATGAGAAAGAAATTATTTTACCTTTCTGATTGGCTGATATTCCTGTAGGCCTACAAGCGTGTACGTTTGAAAGTGTGGGTAGATAGAGAGAGGTGAGTAGCCTAGGTCCGATAGAAGTGGATGTAGCTTTGGGTAATGAGAAAATGTATACTTTACTAATCCCCATAGAGAAATTCCTCTCTGTGCTTGCCGCACAGGGAGGAGAGGGGCGGGGCTACAGATGATTCTCTGGCTGGCTAGAGCAGCATCTAATAACCAGCTCGCGAAATAAAAACAAACCAACAAACACAAAAAACACCAGACATCATGTTTTTTCTAAATTCTATCACGCACATATACACTAAAAGTGAGGTGCGAGGGCCCTCGGTGCACCTGCTAGAACAGGCACATCCAAAGTCCGGCCCGCAGGTCAAATGCGGCCCGTATGCAAATTTCCACTGGCCCGCAGCCTCTGTCATAAAATCAATAATACGTGACCGGTCAGCACTGTTGACCACAGTATAAAATACAGACTTACAATAACGCTATTTTATATTTCACCTGAAGTTGGCAGTAGACTTATAGCCACACTATCTAGGTGTGACCCTTGTGCTTATTCTTTTTAAGCCCATTTCTAAAATGGCAAGTGTAACTAAAAAAAGGAAAGCTGGCAGTAGGGCTGGGCCATATTATACCATTCACGGTAATACCGGTATAATGTTAGGCAACGATAGGAAAATGAAATATCGCGATAGAATATGAGTAAAACGCACATGCGCAGTGCCTTTGTTTTCATACGCACATAGCCGATTGTTGAGTGAAACAGATGAACCAGAATTGGTTTGTAAAAATGGTGCAACTTCAGTGATGTGGAACTGGTTTGGTGTTTGTCCGTCAGATACACGACAAAGCACATTTTTTTGCAGAACATGCAAGCGGCCGTCGTTATTATCGTATTTGTCGGACTAAGATGCTCTTAAATCTGGGAGTAATCTGGGTCCTAAACTCCGTATTCTTCAGGTCAAACGAACACTGCAGCATCACTGAGAGTTAAAAACTGTCTCAATTCTTTCATCTTTAATAAAATGATCAGCATTGCTGCTTAACCAGGTGAAACTATGAAGTTTAACTTCCAGGCATCCATGAAAACATATATAATATTAATATTTAATTTGCTTGTCTTGTTATCACTTGCAGATGTTAGTGTCAGTGGGATGCAGATTATATGCAAATGACATTCAAGACTCAGCAGAGAAGCCCCGCCTCTCAGCCCCTCTCACACACAGTAAAAGAAAACAGGATTTAAACTGAAAAGCAAAAAGTGAAAAAAGAAAACTGAGTAAACAAATCTGTTTAAGGCTATGATCTTTTTAATGCTTGTATTTTATCTTTCCCTTAGGTTAATTGCTGAATTCTAAATTGCCCTTAGGTCTGAGTGTGAACGGTTGTCTGTCTCTCTGTGTTAGCCCAGCGTCAGGCTGGCAACCTAGAAAGGGTGTACCCTGCCTCTCTCCCTGTGGTAGCTGGGAAAGGATAAGCAGTCAAAGACTCATTGTTTTTGCAGCATATCCAGCTGTGAGTGGAGAAACACTGCAGCTGTAGAACATGATAGAACATGGACCAGAAGGTTCTCAGTGGAACACATTTCTGACTGAGGATGGATCTTAACAGGGTAACACAGAAACATCAGCTGTGCCATGTAGGTAAGAATTACGAGAAAAAAGACCAGCTGATCCTTCTAAACAGAACTTTGCAGTCAATCCATCCAGTTTCGATGCAGATCATGGACATAAAGCAGCTCCAGGATGAAGAGTGTGAAAGAACTTCTTCCACTACAGTATTCATTACAGCACTGTGGCACTCCACAAACCCTCACACTGTCTCAATCCCTGTTTCCAGTTTGACTGAGAGAAGGCCTGAAGCTCAGCCAATCACAGGACAGGAAGTGATCAGCTGACACAGTGATTTGAAGCTGTCAGGGTGCGGCTGCTTCATGCAGGTGTGAAACTATGAGGAAGCTGAACGCCTCCTCTTTCCTCAGAAGTGATCTGTGGCAGTCTGCCATCATGTTTGGCTGCACACACTGAATGTGACTCACTGAAAAGTGCAGGATAAGCAGGTTAGTTTGCTGTACTGTGATGGATTTAAAGTAAAGAACAGTGTGTGACTGATCCACCGTGGCTGTGGATTCATAGTCAAAGTTAGCTTACATCAAGTGTAGCAGAGATTCATTAGAACTTTAGTTGATGATGCTGAGATTCACTGACTGAATTCCACCTTCATACCATCTAGTACAGGCACGTGCAGAGGGGGGGGCTGGAGGGGCTTGAGCACCCGCCCCTTTCCTGATGGGTGCCCAAAGTGCCCTTTTGTTGAGGCAACTTTTTTTAAAAAAAATATTATTATTATTTTTTTAATGTGTGTGTGCGTGCGGAGTCCTGTCTGTGCCCCTCAACAATAATATTTAACTATTAATCACAGTTTTGCTAAATAAAAGGATCTGGCTTGCATCAGTCACATGATCACATTTAACCAATGATCGCCCTTGACGGCAGAACGCGCTGGTTACGAGCCGGGAACGAGCTCACAAAGAGCACGCGCATTTTTAGCGGTCCGGAGCTGTAGGAGAAACACAAGTTAACTCAGAGACACAGACTGATGCCACAAAACCAGTAAGTAGGTGTACAGCGTACACTGTAGTGTGTAGCACACAGGAGTATTAGCTTATTACGTACACGTTGGTAAGCTGTCTTGTTGCAACTGACGAACTGAAACAAACGAGCGTGCTGTGTGTGCAACAGCGCGACAAACATTACCTGTCCTTTTATTAACTGCACAGGTAGTGCTGGTCATAGCTGCTGGCTACCTGTGTAAGGCTGTCATGGGTCTGTAGCTCTGTCACCGTTTTAGGGAACATATTTAGTTTTTAAAGTATTTAGAATAGAATCAGAATCAGAATCAGAATACTTTATTGATCCCTGGGGGAAATTATTTTTGTTACAGTGCTCCATTTTAAACCAACATTAAGACAAGACAGACAAGACACTAACTAAGAATAGTACAATATATACATATACATATATATACATACATACATAAGTCACTCATAAATAAATAGTTGGAAAAGAAACATGTGTAGCTGTAGCAGCAAACAGTGTGTTAAGTGGATGCGTTGTACAGGGAGATGGCCACAGGCAGGAATGATTTCCTGTGTCGTTCAGTGGTGCTTTTCGGTAATCTCAGTCTCTCACTGAACGTGCTCCTGTGACTGACCAACATGTCATGGAGTGGGTGGGAGGTGTTATCCAACATTGTCTTTATCTTGGACAGCATCCGCCTCTCCGACACCACCTTGAGGGAGTCCAGCTCCATCCCCACAACATTGCTGGCATTACGGATTAGTTTATTAAGTCTGTTTATTAAGAGCAGGGCGATATGGCCAAAAATATTTATCATGATATATATTTGAAAATTTGCGATAACGATATAACTGACGATATAATTGATGCGAGACAAAATACAACTCCACAACATTACTAGCGCAAAAAGACAACCTTCCATTTATTTTCACTTAAACAAGAAGCTGGTTTTTATGTACATTAAAGCTTTATAAAAATGTAACAATGCAAATGCAAATTCCTTGCTGAAAGTTTAACCAAGAGGCATTTCCAGTAGAAATGGGCTGACATATCCTGAGCATAACCATGTATAATATCCACTGAAGTTAAAAAGAGGTGCTTTGCAACATTAAACTGCAGTGTGCAGTACGCATTTTTCGGACCATAAGGTGCACGGGATTATAAGGCACATTAAGCGAAACAAAGCAGTCAGATAAATCAAACTTTATTAAACTCATTCTTCTTGCTTCCTCCACTTCTGTACCATTGATTTATTAATGAATGAATTCTGCTCTATTCCCATGTTGTTGCAGTATATTAATGACTAACCTTGTATTGTGGATGGATTATCTCAGTTGTTCTCCTGACTGAAGTTTGGTCCGTTTACAGCATCCTGCCATGCGATTGCATTTGTCTCTATCAGGAACTTTAACGTTAACTTTTATAAGTGGAAAAGTGTTAGTGTTCGTCCTCCAGCTTCACTGTTTATGTTATGCTAACATAGCTGTGTCGCTAGCGATCACGTAGCACATCATTATATACCAGCTAGCCCAACTTCAGTAACCCTACAAACGTCACTGCTGTTTAGTTTCCTGTCTTCATTTCTGTTGGACGTGATAGCAGAGCTGTACGTTTGAATTTTTCCAGAAATCTCTGTCAGAACATGCTATATCATGCTTAGGCAACTAGCGAGCTAACTTCCGCTAGCTTCCTGCTAACTTCTAACTCCGTTAAATGTAATGCATTTTGTTTTCATGGATGCCTGGAAGTTAAACTTCATAGTTACACCTGGTAAAGCAGCAATGCTGATCGTTTTATTAAAGATGAAAGAATTGAGACAGTTTTTAACTCTCAGTGATGCTGCAGTGTTCGTTTGACCTGAAGAATACGGAGTTTAGGACCCAGATTACTCCCAGATTTAAGAGCATCTTAGTCCGACAAATACGACAATAACGACGGCCGCTTGCATGTTCTGCAAAAAAATGTGCTTTGTCGTGTGTCTGACGGACAAACACCAAACCAGTTCCACATCACTGAAGTTGCACCATTTTTACAAACCAATTCTGGTTCATCTGTTTCACTCAACAATCGGCTATGTGCGTATGAAAACAAAGGCACTGCGCATGCGCGTTTTACTCATATTCTATCGCGATATTTCATTTTCCTATCAGTGGGGAATCATTTTCCTATCATTTTCCCAGTGGGGAAACTCGATATTATTTATACTGTCTAGTTTTTGGTTTCTTTGAGTTCTGTCTTATGGCTTATGTCTCTGTCTTCTTTAGTTGCTCTGTCTCCCCTATCACCTGCATCCCCTTGTCTAGTTCGCATCTATGTGTATCCTAAGTTCCTATATCCCCGTGTTCAGTCAGTGTTTGTGTCTGCCCTGGTCCCACGTCTCTGTTCCCTCTGTAGTGCCTGCATGTGAGTCTGTGTTATGTGTTTCCTGTTTTACTTTGAAGGTCTCTGTCTTATCTCAGTGTGTTCAGTTTACACTTCCTTTTGTCTCGTCAGTTCTGATTTGCCCCAGCTGTGTTTCCCTCCTGTTATTCATTCCCTGATTGCTCCTTCTGTGTATTTAAGCCCTGTGTTTCTTAGTGTCTGTGTCGCGATCTACTGTTTTCTTAGCTGTGTGTTCTGTCATTTCTCTAGTTTAAGTTTGTTTTGAGTTTTTTTTTTAGTTTTGTTATATTTTGAGTATTAAATTAAAGCCTTTTTTGAGTTCACGTCTGTCTCCGGAGTCTGCACCTTGGGTCCTATTCCTGCCTGCACACAGCCACACCTAACAGATATCATGTTTTTATTTGTTTTTAGGTAAAGGGCTTTGAAACTGCGTAATAAAAACTTATGTTGGCCATCCTTGAGCAATTTTTAGAATCAATGGTCATGCTGCTTCATTAGTACTTCATGCATTTTCATCCTGTTATTTAAAAAAGAATTTGCTGCTGATTATCAACTAAATCAAAGAAATACCATCTCGATATGAATTTAACATCGACAGCCCCATCATGAGTCCAGAAAATTAAATTGCAAGTCACCATTCACATACGATAACATACTAGACCCCGTTATGCATATGGAATTATACACTTTTTAAGAGTACAGCATCAAATCACTTAGAGTTCTGGGCCATTGATCTGGCGAGTTAAGTAGCAGAGGGGATTGTTAATTGGACTAAATGGCTTATATCAGCATGTGCTGACCACTCAGTGCATTTTATCGACAACTTTAATATTTTTTGGGAACGCAGGCATCTGTTCAAAGCAAATGGATTTAATTTTAACAAGTCAGGGGTGAAACTGTTCACCTCCAACTTGTTTTATTCCATACGTCATCCATCTGTGCTTGGTGCCAAGGCTGAGATAAACGAGGAGTTATCTCATAAAGAGGAACAAACAGTACTCCAAGAACAGACAAAGCCCAGCAGAAACCTTGAGGAGGAGCTCCATTTGCCCCCACCCGGGAAGAGCCTCAGAAAGGAGAGACATCCATGGCATCTGAGGAAGAGCCTCAGAAAGGAGAGACATCTAAGGCAAGAAGAGGGGTCCCTATTTGCCTCCAACTCTCTCAACAACACCAACGACCAGGACAAGGGACCACGACCTTCCCCAGTCCCCCAAACCCCTGACAGGCCATCACCCTCCTCCCCCTCCCTTTCTCCCTCCTCCCCACACCTGAAATTCACTGAGGAGATGATGGAGCGGGTCAATGCTGGGCTCAGATCTACCCCCCGTCCCAATCCCTTTTTGTCCCCCATAAACCCCCCACCAGAGCGGCCAAAGGTTCGCCATCGAGCCCCACCCTCAACAGAGCAATCGAAGTCACATTGCCCAGCCTCGCCCCCCTTAGTTCCTCTTTACCACCTTCATGCCCTGTCTCCGCAGTCTGATGTGTGATGTGTGAAGGGTCCGGGCTGTGAGGATTATGGCAGTGATGACTTTTCCCAGGAGAAGCTGGGACCCTGTTTACTAGAAGGTTTTAAAATCTCTGTACTTTTAGGTGACAGGAGACATGTGGCCTGGTCAAAACACAGAGAGCTGCACTCTAAAAGATCTTTAAACATAGTAAACATACCTTGTGTGCCACAGACTGCTCCCAAACACGAGGGGACAAGTAATACCTCTAAAACAGTTAAGTTGGCTTTATTAAACGTTAGATCTTTAGCTGGGAAAACATTTTTAATTAATGATTTAATCACTGAGCACAGCCTTGATTTTATGTTTTTAACTGAAACTTGGTTGGACCAAAGTAACAGTGGAGCTGTTCTCATCGAGACGACCCCTCCTAACTACAGTTTTATCAGTGAGGTCAGGGCGAGCAGGAGAGGAGGAGGGGTTGCTGTCTTATTTAATGAATCATTTCAATGTAAGCAGCTATCTCCTGGAAGTTTTCAGTCTTTTGAATATATGGCTTTACAGCTGAAAGCCCCATCCAAAGTTGTGTTTCTTAATGTTTACAGGCCTCCCAAATACTGCACAGACTTTTTTAATGACCTCAGTGAACCAAAACCATTTTGGCCCGTTTTGGAGCAGTCTGGGGGGATGGTGACCTTTGAATTACCTATAAAATAAAGTTTAATATCTCGGAAACGGTAGCAGCACAAATGCTAATTTTACCTGCACAAATCAGCACAAACGTAGCACTAAAAAAGTAGACCATTTTGGTTTGTTTTGGAGCAGTCTGGGGGGATGGTGACCTTTGAATTACCTATAAAATAAAGTTTAATATCTCGGAAACGGTAGCAGCACAAACGCTAATTTTACCTGCACAAATCTGCACAAACGTAGCACTAACCGCTCCGCCTATTTGCCTTTACGTTTCAAGTGGGTGGGGGGTCAGCTTCACTCAGCTTTTTTGACGGGGGTAACTACTTTGGCACAACACCGGAAACAGAGCAGACACGAGGCTACTTTAGCATGGTTAGCTAGCTCTGCCATACCAATCTGTGACTACAAAGTCTACAGTCTGTTAGTCTGGTCTGTTTCTAACCTTCCCTCATACTTTTACTATTAAAGCCTCGTCATTAAATCTGTATTTCCAACACTGTGTGACTTTTCATGACGTCAGAGGCGCGAGCTGCACCTGAGTGTAACACTTCCGCTCACAGAGGACTGTCTGCGGAGCTGCTGCAGGTTAAACAGAGACTTTCTTACCGTTCACGAGGAGCAGGAACACCACCAGCGTCTTCATCCTCCTTTAAAAACAACTCAAACCGACACAAAGTCCCGTTAAATCCTCTGCTAACCCAACGAACCCACACCTGGACACACCTGCAGCTCCAAACACGCCCACGCACAAAGTTTACTTTCTGTTTAACAGGAAGTCTCCGTGTGTCGCAGATATCAGATAATAAAATGTGTGTGAAGTAGATTTTAAATAAAACGTATAAATGTGGCACATGAACACAAACAGCTGGATCATTGTGGTCTGACAGGCCTGTTAAAAAAAGTCTGAGGCTCAGTGATGTTTGTGGGAATAGTTCATGGAGCTGTGATCACCTTCATGCAGGAAGTGAACTTTGTTATGGTGAAATTATAAAAGCGTTTCTATTTAAAATATGCTTTATAAACAATGATTATTGTACTTATTATTATATTATTATAATTCAAAGCTTCAGCCTTTATGTTGGTGAGAGATTTAAACACATCCTGTTAAAATCTGATTCATGTGGCAGTAACAAGATCTGCCACAGATTAATAATAACTAAATATTTATTAATTAGATACATAAACATAATGAGAGTTATGGCAATGCCTTAACAAATTACAGTAATATCATAACCTGTCATTAACTTTCATTTAAGTCATAACCTTCATAAATCTGAGATCTGACATAACCTTGGAAGCTTGGAAATAAAGAAAAGCATCTGGACTTCTTGAAGTTGCTTGACTATTTCTGGAGTTCTGACACTGATGTGTGAAACAGTCCAAATAAGAAGCATTAAAGAGGGCAGCAGCCGCTCTGACCTGTGTGTCCGTGTCAAACATGGAGCTCCACAGCCCACAGTGGGGCTTGAAATTAAAGAAAAAGTTTGCTATCCTGTGATCTCATTCTGTGTTTAAGGGTCACTTTTGAATCTTTATATCTGTTTGAAATCATGCTTCAGCTGCACATCGATGTGGCCTCACAGCCATCTTCTAGCACTGATGTTAAATACTTCTACACGATTCTTTCTCCATGAGGATTGTTGTCATTTCTGAGCTGATCTTTGATGTCACTGTAGATCATCCATGAGAGGACCTCCTGCTAAACTGAAGGAAGGAGAATGTTGTTCAGAAAAACTGCTGCTTTTTAGAGTTACAGAAAATAAGTTTTCCAAACATGGACCATCAGGTGCAGATTTGTAAGCACTCTGCTTATGATAAAGAACTTTTTTAAATGTAGAAGTTGAAGTTTTGTTTGATGTCTGAGTTTCCATTTTACACTACTTACTACACTCAACAAAAATATAAACGCAACACCTTTGTTACTGCTCCCATTCCCCATGGGATGGACGTAGAGACCTAAAATTCATTCCAGATACACAATATAACCATCCCTCCCAAACAGTGGTCACAAATCAGTCCAAATGTGTGGTAGTGGGCACATCTGCTATATTGAGATAATCCATCCCACCTCACAGGTGTGCCACATCAGGATGCTGATCTGACATCATGAGTAGTGCACAGGTGTACCTCAGACTGCCCACAACAAAAGGCCACCCTGGAATGTGCAGTTTTGTCTCACAGCAAAATGCAACAGATGCCACAAGCAAAGAGGGAGCGTGCAATTGGCATGCTGACAGCAGGAATGTCAACCAGATCTGTCGCCCGTGCATTGAATGTTCATTTCTCAACCATAAGCCGTCTCCACAGGCGTTTCAGAGAATATGGCAACACATCCAACCGGCCTCACAACCGCAGACCTCGTGTAACCACACCAGCCCAGGACCTCCACATCCAGCAGGTTCACCTCCAAGATCGTCTGAGACCAGCCACCCAGACAGCTGCTGGAATAATTGGTTTGCACAACCAAACAATTTCTGCACAAACTGTCAGAAACCGTCTCAGGGACGCTCAACTGCATGCCCGTCGTCCTCATCGGGGTCTTGACCTGACTCCAGCTCGTCGCCGTAACAGACTTGTGTGGGCAAATGCTCACATTCGATGGCGTCTGGCACGTTGGAGAGGTGTGCGCTTCACGGATGAATCATGGTTCACATTGTTCAGGGCAGATGGCAGTTGAGAATGTCCCAGTTCTTGCATGGCCAGCATACTCACCGGACATGTCACCCATTGAGCATGTTCGGGATGTGCTTGACCGGCGTATACGACAGCGTGTACCAGTTCCCACGAATATCCAACAACCTCGCACAGCCATTGAAGTGGAGTGGACCAACATTCCACAGGCCACAATTGACAATCTGATAGACTCCATGCGACGATGTGTTGCACTGCATGAGGCAAATGGTGGTCACACCAGATACTGACCGGTTCTGGGTCCCCAGACCCCCAATAGCGCAAAAAACTGCACATTCCAGGGTGGCCTTTTGTTGTGGGCAGTCTGAGGTACACCTGTGCACTACTCATGATGTCAGATCAGCATCCTGATGTGGCACACCTGTGAGGTGGGATGGATTATCTCAATATAGCAGATGTGCCCACTACCACACATTTGGACTGATTTGTGACCACTGTTTGGGAGGGATGGTTATATTGTGTATCTGGAATGAATTTTAGGTCTCTACGTCCATCCCATGGGGAATGGGAGCAGTAACAAAGGTGTTGCGTTTATATTTTTGTTGAGTGTACATACTTTTACTATATTTAAGCAGTAAAAGTCTCAGTGATACAAGCTAAGTAACAGAGGCCAAATCTTTAAATACACATATTAATGATGTAATGAAACATTGATCATCTGTGATTAATTTTATTTTATTTAACTGTTCATTTTAAATCCAATGGTTTGCGGATATATTTAATTTTTGAAAAAACAAAAAGCTGTTTGACCAAACGTGCTTATCTAATAGATGTGTGAGTGTGAGAGACTGTGAGTGTCTCTATGTATGTTTCTCATAAAACATACTTGAAAATGATGGTGAGAGACTGTAACAGACTAAGACCTCAACACCCAGCAGAGCTCCCACCGTGCAACGAAGCATCAGCAACCACACCAACGCTCCCCTGGGCCCTGTTAATAACCAGTTAACAACCAGTTAATAGAAAACGCTCCTCAGCAGCTCACAACCAGCAGGTGATGGAGGATCTTCTGGTGTTCGTCCCTCCAGTTCAGAGATGTTGAAGAGCTCTGAAGCATTTCCAGAGCAGTGTGGAGGCCCAGCACTTTATTAAGACATGATCTCTTAGTCTGATAACTCATTTCACATTAATCTGTAAATTTCACTGTTCACTCTGCCCCTGACTGTAATTATACAGGACGTGTCACTGTGTTTCAAAGGCAGTGTACTCCTGCAGACACTAGAGGGCAGCACTGCTCTGTAAATCCAAAAAACACAACGAGATTAAAGTCTCCAGTGTTTGACTCCTGCTTCACCTCCAGCACCTGTAGTCGTATTACAGGTGTGCTGTTAGCAGGTGAAGTAAATCTCAGTTCACATCATTGTGGCTGGGGCGGCACGGAGGCGAGGAGGCAACAGGTATACGGGACTGTGTTAATGAGGGAGATGTGTTTTTGTGTGCCCACAGTGAGATGGAGCACAGAATGCTGGCAGAGAGACGGCGTGGCTGCGTCCGAGGCGGGTGCTAAAAAAACCACAGCTGACCTCCTCCCTCTTAAATACCAGCTGGTCTGATGAGGCCCAAGTGTTCCCAATCCAGGAAGGCGTGGGCCAAGGGCGTGAACCCACCATGAGTTCCGCCCCGGTAAAACAGAAGAGAGAGATATGATGATCAGTGCCCTGCTGATACCCAGTGTTGGGGAGTAACGGAATACATGTACCGCCGTTACGTATTTAAAATACAAAATATGAGTAACTGTATTCCGTTACAGTTACCGTTTAAAAAGGTGGTATTCAGAATACAGTTACTTTGTTGAAATAAATGGATTACACTGCGGTACTTTCCTGTTTCATTTTGTCGCGGGTCAGGACTGTTTGGGTTTTGTTTGACAGCTACGTTCTGTTGTTCCAGGCGGCAGCGTTACGGTTGCCATGGTTACAGGGTGACGCTCTCTCTCTCTCTCTGCGACTGTGTCTTTCCTGGGTGAGAGAGCGCCTTTTCGTTGTTGTTGTTGTTGTGCTAAGCTAACAGGCAGAATGCTACAAGCATAGCTCTAAAGAATGGAGCATCATGGGCAGTGTAGTCCGTGTTGCAGGGAGAATGGACTGCCATACACGTTATGTGTCTGTGAGCGCGAGGAGGGAGAAAAAGGGGAGTGGAAAGGTAGGAGTTGTCATCGAGGAAAAACAGGAGCTGGAAGCATGTAAATATAATAATAACCACTGCAGCCAAGAAGAGAGCCTGACGAGCCCAGTTGTAAGTAAGGTATTAAGACTCGACTGTACACCGTGTTCGTGTTTTCCTCCAAAAACAATAAGTTCCGTTGGAGCAGTCTTTCAACGCCTCTCTCTGTCTCTGCTAGCAAAGTTGACCCACACAACAAAGTAAAGCTATTTTTCGGCTACGAGCCGACAGGGACCCCGCCGTATTAGTCAGAGGTCCCTTTACTACAGTTCGGAGTCGCGGACCTTCAGTAATAGTAATAAATCACACAGCAATAGTACATTCACGTTGTTGTAAAAAGCACGATAATATATTAAGTAATCCAAAGTATTCAGAATACGTTACTGTCATTGAGTAACGTAACGGAATACGTTACAGAATACATTTTGGGGCATGTATTCTGTATTCTGTAATGGAATACATTTTAAAAGTAACCTTCCCAACACTGCTGATACCGCAGGTTGTGACAGACACCTGTTTTTCACAGGTGAACATGTGGACTGTGGCTCCAGCGAGCTGTGAGGAAAGCTGTGACAGAGTGTGCTGGAGCTTCTGTGCTGTGGAGCACTTTTATTCATTCACATGTTTGTAAAAGAGTTCAGTCAGCAGGTTTCACTCCAGCCTCACAGCTCGTCTTCCTCCGAGTCCAGCAGCTGTTTGAAGGAGACTTTGTGTCTCTGAGCTGTGAGGACGACACTCTGAGCAGATCTCTCTGTTCTGTTTTTTTAAGTTGTCTATTGACGACAGTACAGAGAGACTGAAAACACCCTTTTGGATCATCAGTCCATTCAATGGGCGTTATTAGCAGTAATCAGGGGCCTGCTACACCTGCCATCTTTCACTGTAGAGGACAAAAGGTTTCAAGTTCATCCTTAAGCCTCACGTGTGACACTTTTCTTTCCAAGCTCCTTAGACTACGATGACCTGGATGACTGAGAGCCTTCACAGACATAAAACCATTTATAATGATAATGAATAATGATGAATACAATTCTTACTTGTTTAAACAAAAGCAGACATTTTTGACCTTTAACTGTATTTTCATGTTTTTCCCTGCAGATAAGCAGGGTAAAACTCCTCTGAGAGCTTACCACAACACCGACTTATTAGATAAAGAAAACACAAATAAACACAAAATGCGGTTTCCAAATGAAGGTATTTATTATTAAGGGAGAAATAATCCAAACCTACACGGCCCTGTGTGAAAAGTGATCGCCCCCTAAACGTAATACCTGGTTGGGGGACCCTTACCAACAACAACTGCAATCAGGCGTTTGTGATAACTGAGTCTTTTACAGAGGAGGAATTTTGGCCCACTCATCTTTGCAGAGTTGGAGGCTTTTCAGGGATAAACCACCTTTTTAAGGTCACCCCACAGCATTTCAGTTGTATTCAACTGGACCAAATTTAGCAAGAACAATCGCTCATCCTGGGAAAGCACAGGAACACTGATTGACAGAAATCCATATTCTATGTTTCTCACAGCCGTTGATGAAAATGAAGTTTTTGAAATTGTCAAAAAATGTAAAAATCAGTAATCTTTGTATTGTAATGATATTGATATGATAGTGGTTAAAAGAGTCATTGAGGCTATTATAAAACCGTTTACATACATCTGTGATTTATCATTTCAAACTGGTCGATTTCCAGACAGAATGAAAAAAGCAAAAGTTATACCTCTATACAAATCTGGAAACAAACACCATTTCACAAACTACAGGCCGGTCTCTTTACTACCTCAATTCTCAAAAGTTCTTGAAAAACTGTTTAAAAACAGACTGGAAAAATTTATAGATAAACATAAACTACTCACTGAGAGTCAGTACGGATTCAGATCAAGCAGATCAACATCATCGGCACTATTAGATTCAATAGAATACATCACAAATTCCATAGACAAAAAGCAATATGTGGCTGGGTTATTCATAGACTTGACAAAGGCATTTGACACTATAGATCATGATATATTAATATGAAAACTGGAATATTATGGTGTCAGAGGGGTAGCTTTAGATTGGGTCCGGAGTTATTTAAGTGACAGAAAGCAGTTTGTGAAAATAAATGGTGGTTGCTCCTTATGTATGGACATTGCTTGTGGTGTACCCCAAGGGTCAGTTTTGGGTCCAAAATTCTTCAACTTGTACATTAACGACATCTGTAAAGTGTCCAAAGTATTAAAAATGGTTCTCTTTGCCGACGATACAAACATTTTTTCCTCTGGTGATGATCTGCAGAATTTATTGGAGGATATGACTAATGAAATAAGTAAAGTGAAGTTCTGGCTCGATAAAAATAAATCATCATTAAATTTGAATAAATCTAAACTTATGTTATTTGGAAATAGTAGTTTAAATACAAATGCAAAGATTCAAATAAATGGTGTTGATATTGAAAGAGTCAGTGAAAATAAATTTCTGGGGGTAATAATAGATGAAAAACTTAACTGGAGAGCTCACGTAAGATATGTTCATTCCAAAGTATCACGTAGCATTGCAATACTCAACAAGGCAAAGCAGGAATTCAACAGAACATTACTTCATATTCTCTACTGTTCACTGGTTTCACCATACTTAAGCTATTGAGCAGAGGTCTGGGGCAATAACTATAAAACCACATTACATTCACTTTTTACTCTTCAAAAAAAAAGCGTTTCGAATAATCTACAATGCAGGTTATAGGGAACATACAAACTCACTATTTTTACAGTCTGAAATATTGAAAATTGACGATCTAGTGAAATTCCAAATGAATATGGAATTAAAGCAATGTCCAAACATAAAACTGTTCAAAAACAGTTATAAAAATATGATCTTCTCAAACTATATAAAAAAGGAAAATATTGAAATTAAGTGAATGTCTCTATTTAAAAAAAAACAAAACAAAACTCATGTGATATTATAGTATATAGTATATCAGAAATCTGTTAACTATTTTTATTACAAATTATATCAGTAAGGAAGCTGACTAAATATTAACTGATAATTTATGGCAAAGGGGTGGGATTAAATAAGTGTTTACTTCTTCCCTTTCAACATATAAATTAATCAGAACGGTTTTTTGTATGTAATTTGTATAGTATTTTTTTTCTCTCTTATTTTCTTTTCTAAATGTACCTGTATATTGTTCACATGCTGAAATAAATTACCAATCAATCAATCAATCACCTTCCACAAAGTTCAACTTTTGTCTCGTCAGTCAAGAGGTTTTGGCAAATGTGAGACGAGCCTTTTTGTTCTTTTTGATCAGCAGTGGTTTTCTCTTTGTCTCATGAACTCGGACATTGATTAAAACATGTGAAACCTGCTGTTCTTTAATGTTGTTCTGGGTTCTTCTGTTTCCTCCTGGATGAGTCGTTGCTGCACTCATGGAGTCATTTTGTTGGCCAGTCACTCCTGGGAAGCTTCATTACTGTTGCAAGTTTTCTCCATTTGTGTATAATGTTTGCCACTGTGGGGCAGCATGGTGGTCTCACAGCAAGAAGGTCCTGAGTTCAATTCCACCATCAGGCCGTGGTCTTTCTTTGTGGAGTTGCATGTTCTCTCTGGGTACTCCGAATTCCTCCGACAAGAGACAAAGACATCCAGTTAGCGGTTATAACATAATTGAAGTCTAAATTGTGTGAACGTGAGCGTGAAAAGTCATCCAAGTGCGAATGGTTGTCTGTGTCTCTGTATGTGTTAGCCCAGCGACAGACTGGGTGTACCCTTCCCCTTGCCCTGAGACAACTGGGATAGGCTCCAGTCCTGTGTTGATGGAAACAAAAGAGACACAAAGATGTGAGCTGTGCAGCAAGATAGGGAGGTAGGAAACACTAGGCATGCTGTGATCATCCTGTAACTGCTCCTCTTTATTAAATCATGAATTAAGTGTAATTAAACACATTCTTTAGAAAGCTGAGCTCAGTTTCACTAAACACAGCCCGGCCTGATTACTGACAGACCTGCTGAATCAACAAATCACTTAAACAGAAGCTGACTGACAAAGTGAAGCAGGCGAACTGATCTAAGAAAGCAACACATTTGTCAGTCAGAATTGACGCCACAGAGGACGGTAAGTGACGGAAGTGACGGGTAAGGTAAGTGACCCATGTTGTAGGTGACGTCAGACGCCGGAGATTTGGCGGGAAAAAAAGCGAATGTTAACATAGAGTTTAAACTAATATTCAGGCTCTCTTCATCCTTCATCATCCATGCATGTCACACTCCTCAAAGAGTCCAGGGAATTTCAGAAAAATATTAACTCATTCACTGCCAGCCATTGGCAGTGAATGAGTTAAACCCATTGACTCATACACTGCAATTGACGGCTATAGACGTCAATGGCAGTGAATGAGTTAAGGCTGAAAAAGCTGACCAAATAATACTTTATCTGAAGAATTTGTTCTCGATCCTTTTACTACAAGAGAAAATAAAAATAATGGTGTTGATGTTTCCACCTGAAAGAGGAGGCTTGTCCATGTTTATGATGAAACAGCTGAAGAAACACACACACACACCAAGGCACAATGTACACTTCAATTCCTTTAATTTTAAATATGTTTATATTGTCTATCCTGTAAAATAGTCAGATGTCTATTCATATTAATGTACAGAATTCACCTGCTTGCTGCTACTACTGCACATTCACCCAGTGTATATACTATATATATATATATATATATATATATATATATATATATATATATATATATATATATATATATATATATATAATGTTCTTCCTCTACACCCCCCCCCCCCCCCCCAATTTTTGCACATGTCGAGGAGCGTGTCAGGCTACATTTCACTGTGTGTTATACTTGTATAACTATGCATGTGACAAATAAAGAACCTTGAACTTGAACATACACACAAAGGACTGTATTTCCACACTCACCTTTGACCTTAAGTAGCACTGTGGTGTCTCTCAGGATGTTTCTTTCTTTGCTGTAGACCTCACAGCCATATTCTCTACTGTCTCCCACAGTCAGACACACACATGTTTCTGAATGTCTGAATGGCAGCTGGACAGACTCGCCCCCTGCTCCACCTGGGGGGCTGAGAGGACATCATACACATCATGAGCTGTACAGGAAGTCTTTAAGATGCTAACCTTTAGCATGTGTCTGCTCTATGAGTGGAGAAGGGAGTGATTTAAACAGTTACTGTGTATTTTCAGTGTTTGTTGTTCCTTAAAATATTAGTATTATTTTATGATTACAGTATCTCTGTCTGTTGTTTTAGGCTGGAATCATGTTTCTCTCTTCCAAAATGTTTCTTCTTTTTCGGTGACAGTCTGTGGGACCCAGGAAGACCATATACCTGCATCTCTACCAGTGTCTGTGCACTCCAGCCTCTTCTGTTCCATGTGAGATGATTTTCTCTGAGGCAGGAGAAATTATCTCCAAGATAAGAAACAGACTCGGCCATCGCACAGTGAAACAAATTCTATGGAAGCCAAGTTAATATAGTTCATATATTTTTATATTTGTTGTTGTTGAACTTGACATGGATTTATGGAAATGAGTGCATGCGATGTGGGAGGGACGCTGCAACCAGGGAGAACAGAGCAAGTTTTTTGTGTTGAGGATAAATTCAATCTGATTACTCCTGTAAGAAGATTTGCAAGCTGTGGAATACATTTTTGTTATATCTTTTCACATCGCAGTCCCGTGGAAGTTTTTCTTCTTCAAACTAATGTAGGCTACACGAGTGAAGCACGGGAAAACTGGTCTCAAGGTTATACAAATTCTCTTCTTAAATGAAACCCAAACAGGGTAACCTTAAATGCACCATGATTTTACTTTACAAGTTCATAAACATTTTTTCTTTCCACTTAACAACCAATTCTATCCCCAGGTCAGAAATACGTACCCGAAAAATACATGTTCAAAGCAACACAACGGTGGCCCAAAATCAGATTGTGAACTCCACTCTGTGGAGTGGAAATTCATAACGAACCAGTTCATTTTATTTTGTAGATTACAGCTGTTCTTCATATTTTGGGGCATCTGATGTCACAGAGAAGACTGTGTTGAACAGCTTCGAATAATGAGCTTCAGAAAGCTTCATTTGACCATCACTTAATCATTTCCTTACGAACCATTAAATCAGGTACCGAAACAGTTAAGTTCTAAAGAATTCTTCGACGTCACTGATCACGTGACTCTGGCCAAACAAATCACACTTTGAAGCAGGGATTCTGAAGCATACGCGCGGAGCTTCAAGCTTTCAGCGGGCTAACGCTAGCTTTTAGTGTTCGGGTGTGGAGTGTTGCTTGTTGTTCGTGTCTCTGCGCGAAGAAACTGTAAGTTTGCTTTGTTTCCTCCTTTAACAGTTTGTCTTCATGAACTTTACTATTAGTTCAGATCATGTTTGATTTCTTTAAACAACAAACTGTTTTTATTTTCGGAACAAAACCGTCGTTTCCTAAACAGTCAGCCCGTTGTAACTCGGCCGAGTGTGTCCGCCATTTCCTGTTACTGTTTGTGATCCAGACTAAACACGGAGTTCGGCCGCTGTTCCACAGTAACTGCTGGCAGATTAACCCGTGTTCGGGTCTGTGAGACCCGTACTCAGTTTTTTTCAAAAGAAAAATTAAACAGTTAATATTTTTTCAACCTGAAATTCATTGGCTTTGGCTTATTTTCTGTGAAGAACATAAATCCGAACTAATTTTCAATTACCTCATACTGTACCCCCCACGCATTTACATTACATGCAAGGTGTTCGCGTCCACTGGACCCAGGTCTAATAAAAGTGTTGAAAGTGTAGGTCCTGTGTTCCCACACTCTGTCTTCCTCCTTTCTGGTGCTGCTGATAGTGTTTTCTTCCCCTCCTGCTCCGCACAAAGTTGCAACATTGTTGAAAATTCAACTACCAACACCGTCTGCTCTGACATTCCCACACATTTTACCCTCTTTCTTGAGGGATCCAAATTTTATGTTCTCATACCCTGTCCCACCTGCAAATTAGGGGCATAATGCTGTAAATAAGACTTTGCCAGTGTGGTTCTTTATCACAACTGATCAAGATGGCAAAAGATTATCTGCTGCGAGGGCCTTATTGATTTTGGAAGACAGAGGAGCTTCTGATGATGATGCCGGGGAAGAAGTTTCAGAATATGAGGATCACATTTTTTGTCTGACAGTGACTTTGAAGAAGAGGGTGAGGTTGAGTGCCATTTAGTAACAAATGAAGATGAGTACCCCATGAGAAGCCAGCTCCAGGACCAGAACAAGCCCACCAGACAACAAATGAAGAAATATGGATGTAAAAAAAAAAAAAATGGAGAAATTGAATGATCTTCTATCCCAAGAAATGTTGTCTTTCCACTCCACTTGATTATAACTGATTTTATTTTTTATAACATTTTATAAAAACAAAACAAAAACGAGAAGCACATTAATTCATAAATGTGATCTAACAGAGGTAAAGGGAAAAATTAACCATGTTTGCTGTTCATATGGCTTGTAAGTGGGATGAAGTAAACATTGTTGAGTAATTTAACATAAAATTGTTTGATAGTGTTAATTTGGAAAGCCAAAGCTCTAGCGGGTCCACCAGACCCATGAACACTGGCTGAGTAACAAAAATACGAACACCACACAAGGGTTAACTGATACTTAGTTTAGCTAGCAGTTAGAATATGAACTGTCAGCTTGGTCCTGGGAATTGTTATGGCCATGTTTGACCTGCTGCTTTGTAGGACTACAGGAATGGAGGATTTGGAGGCTAATCTCTCTGTGACACTTTTTGTTGTGAACTGATGAAAGCTGTGGATGTTAGTCCAACACATCAAAAGCTCTCGATTGATGATTTGTTTCCTCTGCAGGTAGAAAGTGTGTGTGAGCTGAGCAGCATGGATCAGTGTGAGGACAGAGAGGAGGGAGTCCCTCCCTCTAAAAGCACTCTGTGTGGGGAACATGAGAGCCAGACCAAAGCTCAGAGGTGAGATGACCATCTCTAACTGTCCATGACTCTTCTCCATGTCACAGCTCAGCACTCACATCACTGCTCCATTATTATTCACAGGAACCAACCTGGACCTCCACTCAGCGACGAGTCAAAGGACATGGATGATGAGTTTAAAGAAAACATCTGTCCTCCTGCAAAGAGGTAATGTGTGTCTAAATGTTGTGTCTCAGTGTTTGTGAATAAATCCTCCATCATGTTTAATGTCAGCTCAGCTGTGTTTCACACACATTTCTATGTTTATATGTGAAGCGGTGTGTGTTGGAGTGTTTCCACAAATGCATCATGTAAAGAATGGATGTTGTAGGAGGTGTGAAGAGGCTGAGTGTCTGTAGGACTCCAGCTGCTCAGTGTTCTTAATTTTCCTTAAATGTGTATATCAACAGCAGTGTCAAGGCTGAAGTTACATCAAGTGACATATACATGCCTAGTAGATGTCATTGCCAAGATGTAGTACTGCTGATTCTACATTTCATGTTTTGTAGATGAATCCTTGTTGCTGATATTTGTATCTTACTTTTTGCCTCTTGCAGTAGACTAACTTTCTTGAACAAATATTGTTTTCCTATAATAAAAATTAGTCACTTTTTTTAATCATTTATAATTTAATAAGCAAGTTGTTACACAAACAAGCCTTATCTCCTCATGCGTTTACTAAAATACCACAAAAATCTATAAGTAAAATGGACAGTTTAAAAAAACCTCGGTCCTTATAATCCAGTTGCAAAGATTTATTCTGCTGTTTAATGTCCTAAATAAGTATATTCGACATATGATGAGACTTACTGACTATGAATCATGTCCACATGTTTTACAGGCCAAAGACGGAGAAGGCAGTGAAAGTGCAGCTGCTTGAAATGTTGAACAATCTGGGAGACGAGGAGCTGAAACATTTCCAGTTTTACCTGCACAATGACCCTGGCGATGACTTCCCCAAAGTCTTTAAACGCCAACTGGAAAATGCAGACAGACTGAAAACAGTTACACTGGTGCTGCAGACGTATGCGGGCAATGAACTGGAGGTGGCGAGCTCGATTTTAAAGAGGATGAATGAAGGTCGGACTGCGCAGTATGCAGATACAACATTATCACAATTAATTTTGTGATATGTATTAAACTGAGGCTGTTTTAGTCTAAATGAATATCAACGGTACTAAAAGTAGCTGTAGCTAATACTACATCTGTGGGATGATTATGGGTAATTTTTTCTCTAATGATTAAAATTTTATTTGTGAAGTTCATGAAGTCATTACTAGCTAACGTTAAAGGGATGGTTGGCTCAACAGAGCTCTGACTTTTTGTCAGCCTGGCTACAGTGCTGAAGAGAAACCTGGGGTTCTTATTTTCTTCAATCAGTGACAAATGGTAAGATGTTCTGGCTTTGCGGAGGGCTTTCTTATAAAGCAACCAACTATTTTTCGAGGCTAAATTATGATCTTCTGAATTTGTGACACGCTGTTTCATCTCTGGCTTATTAGATTTCATCCCGCTTTAAGGTGCAGGTGAAATCTACTCTCCACTGCTGTGTAATCCGTTATTGTATTAGGCTTTGTTATAAGGGAATGATCAGACGAGTGTTTTCAGTAAACACTGTTAGATGTTCAGTTTCTATTCCATATGTTAAAACTAAATCTGTGTGGGTTCTTTTACACACTGAGAGAAGCCAATTCAGTCTATTAACTAATTAAATGCTGTGTTTAGGCTGTCATTTTTAGCATCTTCATGGATGTTAATATAAATGAATGACCTTGTTCAATAAAATATTTAAGTATTTTCTATATCTAGAATTGTATGTTTCTAACCTTTGTGACATGTCATTTTCATGCTAATTGAAGATGGTTCAATGAAAGGTCCAATTTGATTTGTGTTCAAATTACCCAAATATCTCCTGAGATTTTAACGAAAGTTATTAAGATGGAAATGCATGATTATATAAATAATGGTTGACACTGTAAAAACCATAATAGACTAATCATCCTTCTTACTGTTTTTAATTCAGAGGCTCTTCAAAAGTGTCATCGTCATCTTAAATTCAAGTCTAATCTGAAGAAGAAGTTCCAGTGTGTGTTTGAGGGGATCGCTAAAGCAGGAAACCCAACCCTCCTGAATCAGATCTACACAGAGCTCTACATCACAGAGGGAGGGACTGCAGAGGTCAATGATGAACATGAGGTCATACAGATTGAAACAGCATCCAGGAAACCAGACAGACCAGAAACAAAAATCAGACAAGAAGACATCTTTAAAGCCTCACCTGGAAGAGACGAGCCAATCAGAACAGTGCTGACAAAGGGAGTGTCTGGCATTGGGAAAACAGTCTTAACACAGAAATACACCCTGGACTGGGCTGAAGACAAAGCCAACCAGGACATCCAGTTCATATTTCCATTCACTTTCAGAGAGCTGAATGTGCTGGAAGAAAAAAAGTTCAGCTTGGTGGGACTTGTTCATCGCTTCTTTACTGAAACCAAAGAAGCAGGAATCTGCAGCTTTGAAGACTTCCAGGTTGTGTTCATCTTTGATGGTCTGGATGAGTGTCGACTTCCTCTGGACTTCCACAAAACTACAATCCTAACTGACCCCAGAGAGTCCACCTCAGTGGATGTGCTGCTGATAAACCTCATCAGGGGGAAACTGCTTCCCTCTGCTCACCTCTGGATAACCACACGACCTGCAGCAGCCAATCAGATCCCTCCTAACTGTGTTGGCATGGTGACAGAGGTCAAAGGGTTCACTGACCCACAGAAGGAGCAGTACTTCAGGAAGAGATTCCGAGATAAGCATCAGGCCAGCAGGATCATCTCCCACATCAAGACATCACGAAGCCTCCACATCATGTGTCACATCCCAGTCTTCTGCTGGATCACTGCTACAGTTCTGGGGGATGAGCTGAAAACCAGAGAGGGAGGACAGCTGCCCAAGACCCTGACTGAGATGTACATCCACTTCCTGGTGGTTCAGGCCAAAGTGAAGAAGGTCAAGTATGATGGAGGAGCTGAGACAGATCCACACTGGAGTCCAGAGAGCAGGAAGATGATAGAGTCTCTGGGAAAACTGGCTTTTGATCAGCTGCAGAAAGGAAACCTGATCTTCTATGAATCAGACCTGACAGAGTGTGGCATCGATATCAGAGCAGCCTCAGTGTACTCAGGAGTGTTCACACAGATCTTTAAAGAGGAGAGAGGACTGTACCAGGACAAGGTGTTCTGCTTCATCCACCTGAGTGTTCAGGAGTTTCTGGCTGCTCTTCATGTCCATCTGACCTTCATCAACTCTGAAGTCAATCTGATGAAAAAACAACATGTCTACCAAATTGCTGTGGATAAGGCTTTAAGGAGTCCAAATGGACACCTGGACTTGTACCTCCGCTTCCTCCTGGGTCTTTCACTACAGACCAATCAGACTCTCCTACGAGGCCTGCTGACACAGACAGGAAGTTGCTCACAGACCAATCAGGAAACAGTCCAGTACATCAAGAAGAAACTCAATGAGAAGCTGTCTGCAGAGAAAAGCATCAATCTGTTCCACTGTCTGAATGAACTGACTGATCGTTCTCTAGTGGAGCAGGTCCAACAGTCCCTGAGATCAGGAAGTCTCTCCACAGATAAAGTGTCTCCTGCTCAGTGGTCAGCTCTGGTTTTCATGTTACTGTCATCAGAAGAAGATCTGGATGTGTTTGACCTGAAAAAATACTCTGCTTCAGAAGGGGCTCTTGTGGGGCTGCTGCCAGTGATCAAAGTCTCCAACAAAGCTTTGTAAGGAAATTTCTGATCAGGCTTTTATTTTCTAAATATTTATTCTAGTAACAATTGCAATTTGTTCATGGCACAATCGTGCCATGAACAAATTGGACGAGCACTGTGATGGGTGCTCGTCCATTTAAAAAAACAAACAAAAAAAAAAAACTTTAAAGTGCAATGATCATCAGCACTAAATCAAGTATATGATTCTCCTAAAAATTCAAAGCAACAGACAGTATCAACATTTCTGAGACATCTGTCGGTGTAACACTTACCAAAGTACCATTCAAAACGGTTTACTTTATACCAAAAACTCATGGACTAATCCAGTGTCCTGTTACTAGGGATGGGTGTCGTTTAGGTTTTATCCAATAACAGTGCCAAACCAGTACTTTTGAAACTGTGCCGGTTCTTAAACTGTGCTTAAAGAATGGAGAACACAAACTTTGTGCAAAAACCTCTTACGTTTTTTTTTTTAGCAGTCTCTATTTTTCTGCAAAATGATAACCAAGTTAGCCTTTTCTGTTGATACAACATGAAGGGAGTACCTGCCATCAAACAAGAAGACAGCCGCATGTAACTACGACAGTGTTTGCTAGTTCACCTTGCATGCATTAATGTAATAACGTGGTTAGCCTACTCAACGTAAATTACACACAAACGACATTAAGCTACTCGCCCAGAGAAGAACAGCTGCTGCTGTCATCATCATCCGTCGCCATTTCTGCTACACTGGCAGGGCTAGGGGCCAGGACTCTACTCTTCAGTTTCTTGGGGGATGTTGCTAACTCCGGGTCCGATAACAGGCACCACACCCGCAGTAGATGTGTTTGTTGTGAGGTCTTGCAGCAAGCTGTCAAATACGATGTATTTCGCGGCTTTTAAAAAAACGCTATGCGTCGCCAGGTGTTTCATCAGATTTGAGGTGTTACCTCCTTTGCACAGTATCGCCTCCATCACCACCTAGTCAAGACTGGGTTGAGAAATTTCATAAGAAGTGTTCTTGGTGGAACATTATTATTTCCCTTCAACCTGATCTGGTGCATTATATCCAGTTCAGCTGGCAACATCAAGCACATCCAGTATCCATTACGGTATTTTCACGACCATAAGACGCACTGTACTGAAAGGCGCAGTCTCAGTTATGTGTGCCATTACTGTATTTAACACACACATAAGGCGCACCTGATTATAGGGTGCATACAAGTATGCATATTTAAAACTAAAGCGGGAGCAAAACTGAGTTTGGTACTAACATTTTTATTACCTGTAATCGTCACCAATCAAACCCATCGAAGTCTTCATCCTCTGTCTGAATTGAACAGCTGCGCTAAATCTCCATCAAACATTCCAGGTTCACTTTCTTCACCGTCAGAGTCACTTTCCGTGCTGTGCGGCTCCTCGGAAATTATGGCGGCTTTTGCGAAAGCTCGAACAACAGTGCCAGCAGACATGTTAGCCCAAGCATCTACAATCCATTCGCAAATTGTGGCGTAACGCGCCCGGTGCTGCCTTCCACTCTTGGTGAAACTGTGGTCTCCATCGGTCATCCATCGCTCCCACGCCGCTCGCAGCCTTACTTTGAACGGCCGGTTCACACCAATGTCCAGCGGTTGGAGTTCCTTTGTCAGGCCTCCTGGAATGACAGCAAGCTCACAGTTCATTTGCTTAACTTGTTTTTTTCACATCGGCTGTGAGATGGGCACGCATAGAGTCACAGATCAACAGCGATGGTGATGTGTGGAAAAAAACCACCTGGTCTCCTTACATAAACCTCCCTCAGCCACTCTTTCATCATTTCCTCATCCATCCAGCCCTTTTCATTTGCCTTAATGATGATTCCTGTTGGAAACTTCTCTTTAGGCAAAGTCTTTCTCTTAAAAAATCACCATTGGCGGCAGTTTCTGTCCATTAGCATGGCAGCCAAGCACAACAGTAAAAGAAGACTTTTCGTGCCCCATTGTGCGTATCGCTACCATGCTGGTCCCCTTCTTCTCCACATTGTGACTCACCGGGATGTCGAAAGTGAGCGGCACCTCTTCCATGTTAGTGATGTGGCTGGGCTGGATGTGTTTGTCGGCGATGTGTTTGCTGCAGTAGGAGCGGAAGATGGCCAGCTTTTCCTTATAATCCGCTGGAAGTTGCTGCACTACCGTAGTCCTGGTCTGGATGGAAAAATGGCACAGTTTCATGAAACAAAAGCACCAAGACGGACCTCATTGGAAATGTTCAATTTTCATTTCTTCTGCTAGCGAAACTGCTTTTAGTCGAATGGTGACCGTCAAAACGCTTCTCCAACTCGTTCTTTGCTCGATGATCCACTGCTCGAGTCTTTCCTCCAACTCGGGCCACCTTGCCTTATGTCCGCGGAAAGTCAGCTGCGTGTTCTTGACCTCTCGGAGCTCGTTTTCCAGCTTCCTCCACTTGCGAACCATCGATTCATTAATCTTAAATTCTCTCGCGGCTGCTCGATTTCCATGTTCCTCCGCGTAGCTGATGGCCTTCAGTTTAAACTGTGTTTCATAAGCGTGTCTCTTTGCCATTTTCAGGGTTGTTAAAACAACGAAGTTCTGCATAACGCACATACCTGTTCTTTTATACAGGTATGTGCGATTGTAGCGGTATATACAATCAACGCCCACACTTCACTCTTTAGCGTTCTCATGGTGATCTCTACTACGTCCTCCTTACAACACACACAAGGCGCACTGCACTATAGGGCGCGCCGCACTTTTTGAAGAAAATCTAAGACTTTTATGTGCGCCTTATAGACCCGAAAATACGGTATACCAAAATAAGATTCTTTCAGGCTCCTATGTCAGTCCTATGCCTGGTAGCTGTGTGGTTCCTTGGTGGGTCCTGGGTGGGCTTGGGGACTTGGACTTCTGGGGGTCTTGGGTCATGGCTGGTGTGTTGCCAGGTTGTGGGTGGGTGAGTGCATGCACGGGGTACCCAATCTAGATGGGCCCGGGCCTGGACACCATGCTATTATTGGGTTTCGGGGAACGGGGTTCCCTCTTCCGGGGTGTGTAGGGTCCTCGGTTCGCTTGGCCCAGGGCTCAGTCTGCTCTGGCCTGGCCAGCTGCCAGTGGAGCCTGCGGGCTCATTTCTGCGGCCGCCTGTGACTTGTGCTGCTGGGTGACTTTTCTAGGTGGGGTGGTGTGATTGTGGTCCTCCTTGGGTTCTCGAGCTCTGGGGAGGAAGGGCCTCTGGCTCTCTGGTGCCCGAGTCTCCTCCATGTCTGCTTCATGTCCTATGTGGCAGGGCTGTTCCTCGCCACACCCAGTATAAGACATTTACATGGAGAAACCCTATGAATACAAGTGCGCTCAGACACAGGTGTGGACAGAGATGTACAAACAAGTAATCCCAGAAACACACTATCTTGGTTGCTGCTCAGTAACATTTATTGTTTACGGTTACTTTTGCATATGTTGGTTGTTTCTATGGTTTCTGTGCTATGTCTTGTTCCTTCCTTCCAGCTTACATTTTGAAATTTTTAGTTAACCATGACTTGTAGTGTCCCTACAGCGCGCGCGTGTGTGTTTGTGGGGGTGTTATTTATTTTTCCTCCCTCTCTTTTTAACAAATGTCACAGATTTCATGCTTCTTTATTTTTAGGCTGAGTGTCTGTGAGCTGTCAAAGGCAGGCTGTGAAGCTCTGACTTCAGTACTCAGCTACAAGTCGTCTAGTCTGACAGAGCTGGACCTTAGGATCGACAGCTTGGACGATTCAGGTGTAAAGCTTCTGTCTGCAGCCTTGGGGAGTTCATGTTGTAAACTGAATACTCTAAGGTCAGTATATTCAGTTTTTTGTTTTGTTTTTTGTTTTTTTTCTCCCTTGTTCAGCTGACAAATGAAACGGTTAAAAATGCCACTCATAAGTGTTTATTAGTATTTCTCATTATCCCCAAGTTAAACTGTCACATTTCTAACCTGTTTAATCCCAGGCATTAAGGATTATTTTAAAACACATTGCTAAATGTAGTAGCTTATTAGTAAAACGAGTGTTTCATTGTTCATGTTATAATTTTCAGACTGAATCTCAGTAACCTCTCGGAGAGCAGCTCTGAAACTCTTTCTGCTGGACTGCAGAATCTAAACTGCAAGCTGATTACTCTGAGGTCAGATCAAGTAACATTTTATTTTTCAGAATTAATCAATAAGTTGATTAAAGTTTAGCCAATCATTGTTGCATCTTAAAAAAACAGGATTGAATATTGGCAATAACGCCATGCTGACAACACTTTAACTCTTGTGGATGTTTTTTTTTTTTTTTTTAAATAGGCTAATGGGCTGTAAGTTCTCAGAGGGAAGCTGTGAAGCTCTGTCCTCAGTTCTCAGCTCCCAATCCTCTAGTCTGAGAGAGCTGGACCTGAATAATTCTGAGCTGTGGGATTCAGGAATGAATCTTCGGTCTGTAGGAATAATGGCTTCACAGTGTACACTGGAAACACTAAGGTCAGATCAACAGTATTATTTATTTTTATCAGTTGCCAAAAATAACCAATAATTGTAGCTAATTCAATAAAAGTCATCTATGTGTTATATCATTTCATAACTTCTCTCTTCACTACGATTACACTTTAACACAGGTGTTGTGTTCTCGATAATTTTTCAGACTGAGTAGCTGTTTCCTGTCAGAGGGAAGTTGTGAAGTTCTGTCCCCAGTTCTCAGCTCCCAGTCCTCAAGTCTGAAAGAGCTAAACCTGAGTAACAACAACCTGCAGGATTTGGGTGTGAAGTTTCTGTCTGCTGCACTGCAGAGTCCACAATGTAACCTTGAAACTCTCAGGTCAGGATTCAAATCTTTCCACAGAGGATCGTTTAAAATGTGATTTATATCTTTGCACAAAAAGTATCATAAGGGTGATACTTCAAGAGCCATGAGGTGGTACTCATTGTGAGAAGTTTGAGAACCACTGTGGTAGCTTAGAAACATGAATCAGCGCAGTGCACCCGGTAGAAAGGTTTCTGGTTGGGCTGGTGGGGGGATTAATCTCCTAAGACCCGAACTCTGTCATGGCATGCATTTTTAATTTCTCTTTGCTATGAGGGAGATTGGGACCTGATGAATGTAAAAACAAAGAATTAACAGATAATTTGTTTTGTTTTTTGTACCTAATTTTTGTTTCTGAGAAAAATAAAATCCACATATGTTTTAAATTTTGATAGAACAGTGGCAGTATGATGTCATAAATTGATATCAGGCCCTTGTAGATAAAAATTAAGGATTGTGGCCACAGCTCAGTGCAGCAGCTTTGGCAATGGAGGTGTTGAGCGTCATCCATTCGGACTCAATGTCCCCATTCTCCCTCAGAAGCTCAGCTACAGGTGGGGGTTAAAGAGCTTGCAGACCGGGGCCTCTGCCAAGTGTTCTTAGGGCAAGATCACTATAGGTTTAGGTGTGCCAGGTCTGTGCAACATCCTTCCCCGCAATCTGATCCAACAGCCTACCAGGTGGTGATCATTTGACAGCTCAGCCCCTCTCTTTAGGCTGTTCCTTAAAATCACACCCATCCAAGTCTCATTGTCTTTACCCATATGAGTGTTGAAGTCTCTCTCACAGTAGGACAACTTGCTGTGGTACCAGCTCCCAGTTTGAGTTCAGGAGACAGACATCCTCTCTACTTTTAAGATCAGTTTCAAACTTTCCTTTTTGATAAAGCTTATAGTTAGAGCTGGATCAGTTGACCCTGAACCATCCCTTAGTTATGCTGCTACAGGCGCAGACTGTTGGTGGACTTCCCGTGATTCTCTGCTTTCTTCTCCACTCCCCTATTTTTACTACTGATGCTTTTATATGTCACTACCGCATGTCCTTAACTTTTTTTTTCTCCTCTCCACTTAGTTTATCTTATAAATAAAGTCATTTTAAATATAATGGATGGAAATGGATGTTGTTGTATCAGCCATCCATAAAATTGTTGTTCACAGATTGCTTGTTATTTTGTGTGTCTGCAGTCTGTCAGGCTGTCTGATCACAGAGGAAGGCTGTACTTTTCTGGTCTCAGCTCTGAACTCCAACCCCTCCCATCTGAGAGAGCTGGACCTGAGCTACAATCATCCAGGAGACTCAGGAATGGAGCTGTTGTCGGCTGGACAAAAGGATCCACGTTGGAGACTGGACACTCTCAGGTATGGAGAGAATGCCTGACAAAGGCGGAAGAGCTGGAAACATTTCTTGTGTCCTTCACTCACTTCCTATTTTTCTTGATGCATGCTCAATCAGATTTTAACGATTCCGATTCCATTTTCGATTCTGTTTAACGATTAGATTCTTTATCGATTCTCTTATCGATTCTTTTTTTTTTTTTTTTTAAAAGGAGAACACTAAGGTCGATTAGCTTAGAACTTTGTTTTATATCTTCTCTTTGAACAAGATAGAAATTTAGGAGTAACATGGCCTTACAAACCCAACAGTGAGATCTTAAGAGTTCCAGCCTATGGCTCTTCAATGTGGTGTCACAGGGTCCCCAGGAAAAAAATTGTAAATGTAAAATAATAAAATAAATATTCTTCTGTAGCAGGGGTGCTCAATACGTCGATCGCGATCGACCAGTCGATCGCAAAGGTAGTATTGGTAGATCGCATGGCATTAAAAAAATAGATGCCAGCCTATCATCCATCCCGTCACTTGATTGATACAGGGAAGCCAGTCAGATGACAGCAGATTTTTTCTGACGCTTAGGTCGCTGCGCATGCGCAAACAGCGGCGCGAAGTGCAGTAAAACTGACAAGCTAGTCAGCGAGTTAACTCCAATTTTTAGCTCTCGGTTTTTTCTCTTAAACCTGGCCGTCAGCAGCTACTGTCCGGACTATGCATCCCTGGCTGATTCAATTCAGTGCAAGTCATCAGAGTAAACTCAGGTAATGACAAAAAATTTACATAGTTAATTGTGTTGTGAAATATTGGATATTGCGGTTATGCATGTATATACATTGTAGATATAAAGAATCCTCAATATATTTATAAATAAGTATATGTTTTGGATTTTTGTAGTGGGTAGATCATTTTGACTTGGTCATTTTATAAGTAGCTCACATGCAGAAAAAGTGTGAGCACCCCTGTTCTGTAGCAATAACAAAGTATAACATAAATTGTTCTGTGGCAATTACACAAGAATATCCAGTAATGTCCCTGCCTACAATTAAACACATTCACTTACCAAAAATCATCTGCTGTGGCAAATGGGTGCAAGCCTTTGACCACAAACTGAGTCACTGCTCGGTGACATTCGTCTATCCTGGCCTGAAAGGAGACGCTACCGGTAGACTGCAGCGAGAACTGCCAGCGAGCGCCAGCCAGACTCTGTCTGTCTCTCTCATCATGGTCACCTACATGTACAGTAATGGCAGGTCTTGTAATAAGGCAGATCGCGCTAACATAATATGCACTGTTAGTTGATTATTTACCTGCCGCATTAACGGGAGAGGACGTGCAAACGTTAGCGCTGCTGCTGGGTTGAGAGTCACGAGTCCGGAGCGGAATTAAAAACGCGTGTCATCGCGTGTTTTGTGAGCAAATGCTTTTGCATATTCGTAGTGTTTCCTCCCTTAAATGAAATATCTACTTTGCAAGTTGCCCTGTTGTCATCGGTTCTCATAAAGTATAATCAAACTTTTGAGCGTTTGAGCCGCTTAGGCGCCGTGTTTCCTGCCAGGTAAATGACGCTCCGCAACGTGGTGACGTCATTCAGGGCGACTGGAATCGATAAGGGAATCGTTTGCAAAAATGGCAAACGATTCCAAGGAATTGAAACAGTGGGAACCGGTTCTCAACAAGAACCGGTTTTCGATACCCATCCCTAGTTGTGACAGTGATGTACACTGTTTTGATGGTATAAATGTATTAATAGTTTGTAAATTTCAGATAATTTTTTTTAAAAGCTAGATATTTTAAATGAGAATAATGCTATTTCCACATGTAACAGGTATTTTTGAAAACGCAGATTTTTCTATGCGTTTGCACCTTTCGTCCAAACATAAACGGTGTTTTTGGTCACTAAAAACTGAGATTTTTAAAAACGCCTGCCAGGGTAGATATTTTTGAAAACTCAGTTTTTGCATTCACGTGTGGATGAGGAAAAGAAAACACAGCGTCAAAGGTGTGCGCCTTTTTTGACGTCACACTGTGCGCCGTGTTGTCTCGGTGAAATGAATTTCTACAATGGTGGACTTGCACAAAATACTGTTACTCTCTGCAGTGTTTAAATGCTTACATATACACACAGTTACTGTCCCTCCACACAGGACTCAGTTCTGCTTCTATGTGCTGTCTTTGTTTATTCTTTCTCACCCAGCCTTCTGGACTTCAGATTGGCCAACATTTCTATACGGTTAGGAATATATCGCCACCTGTTGCTTTGGCATGTTCATAGCAGCGTTTTCCCTGATTTAAAAAAAACAAAAACGGGAAAACTGTTTTTCAAAAATACCAGTGTACATGTGGACGTAGCTTAAGAAAGAAAAGTAATCCCTCTCCCTGTTAATGCCCTTCATGGCCCCCTGGCAACACTTTGCTAGACCCACCCCTGCACAGTTACCAGCTGTCAGCTACCTAAAAAAGGATGCTGGTGTTATTTGTCTCTCAGAAACAGTTCATAACTTCCCTTCAACTCATTCATGTCACCTAAAAGGTAAACCTGTTTCTCCATCACCTGTTCAGCTCTGATGATTCAGTAAGGACATCTCCTGGTTTCATCTTCATGTTTCCCTCTCACCACATATCCAAACCGACATCATGACCAGCAGCTTTACAGCTGTGGCTCCAGCAAACATCAGCTGATACTAGAAATTAATATTAAATAAATTCTAACAACAGCTGATCAAGCTTTCTGGCGCAAAGTGGGCGATTTATTTAAAAAAAAAAAAGAGAGAGAAAAGCCGATCAGCTGATCATTGATCAGTTTCATGATTGATGGAGCAACAAAAGAGGGAGGGGAGAGAATGAGAGAAGAAGAGGCAGCTGTGCAGCAAAGACGCAGAATAACTTGAGCTTTGTCTTTTTTCCATTCTAGCTGATGTACGGGACAAACTGTTATTAGCACAGACACTTTTAAAAGCGATCATTTAGGACTTGAGCAATAATACAAACAGCAATGTAGTTAAACATCTTACAGTTCGTTTTATTGGGAATTGGCTTTAAAAAAACAAAAGAAAAAAATCTATCTGGTGAGAAGGTTTTCATTTTTTTAATTTTTTTTTCAACAGGAGTGAGATGTGTGTTATATAAGGCAACGTTTTTGATAGGTTTGTAGCTTGAACCTATTCGCTGGAACGTTGAAGACAATATAATTACACAGCAGCAAGACACGAAGTAGGCAAAGTTCTTCGTGTTTCTCGTGCACGGAGAGAACCGGACAGACGCCGTTCCTTCGCTTGACCCCAGTTGCTCTCGTCCGCTCCCCTGTAACACTGCTCTTTTATTGAGCTTACATTAATATGCATAGGTTCATTAACATATGACGTCTACATACAAACAAAGAGTACCGTGTGTGTGTGTGTGTGTGGGGGGGGGGTCAGAGTGTGACCCCATAAATGACTTCCCTAAACCTGCTGGTCTGGAAGTCCAGCAGTTCATCTAAACCAAAGGCACTTAGCCTAAAACAGATACAGCCACGTTTATCCTGCCATAAAACAATAAGAAAATGTACGACCTCTCCCACGCTCCCAGGATGTAGGTGTGCACACAAAGCTTGCAGACTATTAAGGATCAAACCTCTACCAATCTACAACTAATTATAAAACTCTAAGCATATATAAGTAGATATTTCTAAGCATAAATGACAATCAACAATACAAAACCTGACAGTTTTCCTTTTGCATTATTTTTGTGTGGTGCATTTTTCTACATTTTAACAAAAGGGGAACAGTTCACCTAGGATTTGTTATAATTTTCACATGGTCTTGCTGAGGTAATGCAAATCGAAACTGCCATTCTTGTCTTTTTTTGGGGGGGGGATATGCTGGAAAAACCTTTAAAATGGACCTTGAAGGTGCTTAAAGTGCTTGAATTTAACCCTGAAAAAAGTGTTTGAACCCCGTCAGTCATATTTCATTCAATACAGTGGTGTACTGACAGATCCAGGATCAGTCCAGTCATCAGCAGTTTTATCCACGTTTAGATTAAAGTGTATTTGTAAAAATGTTGTACTGTTCCTTTTGTTAGTGTGTAACAGTGTGTGTATGAGAGCCATGTAATGCTCATGTGTGCATGCTAAGGCTGTGCTGGTCTGACACCCCCCCCCCCCCCCCCCCCTCCTTTCAGGGTGGAGCCTGCTGGAGAACGATGGCTGACACCAGGTCTGAGGAAGTGTAAGTGTGTTTTTAATGGGATTCATGAAAACAAAGCACACATTCAACCATCTTCATCATTCACATCTCTGATGTCAGGAGTCATCATCAAAGTGTCAATCAATGAACAGATGATGGATCAATAACTGCAGCTGGATTGTGTTTGTTCTCTCCATCAGATTCCTGTCAACTCACAATCGACACAAACACAGTTCACAGATGGCTCAAACTGTCTGACGACAACACGAAGGTGACACGTGTGTGGGACACTTTTTCATATCCTGATCATCCAGACAGATTTGATTGGCATCCACAGCTGCTGTGTGAAAATAGTCTGACTGGTCGCTGTTACTGGGAGGTCGAGTGGAGAGGAATAGTTTTTATATCTGTGAGTTACAGAAGAATCAGAAGGAAAGGAAAGGGCATTGACTGTGTGCTTGGCTACAATGCTCATTCCTGGAGTCTGATCTGCTCTGATGATGGTCCTCAATCTGTCAGGCACAACAACAAACAAAGACCCATCTCCTCCTCCTCCTCCTCCTCCTCCTCCTCTGTCTCTAACAGAGTAGCAGTGTATGTGGACTGTCCTGCTGGCACTCTGTCCTTCTACAGAGTCTCCTCTGACACTCTGATCCACCTCCACACCTTCAACACCACATTCACTGAAACTCTTTGTCCTGGGTTTTCATTTGACTATGATTCTTCAGTGACTCTGTGCTGAGTGGAGTGTAAAGAGTGTCTCCTGTTAGAGAAAGATTCTGACTGTTGAAGAGAGAGTTCAGTCTGTACATGTCTGTCTCTTTCACTCACAAACACGTTTTCAGATTCATGGATTCAATCAGTTGATGTTTTAAACTGTTCTAAATGATTCCTTGTAAAGCTCTTCCTCTTCAGTCCTTAAAGATGGAAGCTCACATTATTCCAGGATCCACCTGTTGTTTTTCTGTCTTTTCCCACTCAAAGCGTCACAGTGAATATAGTATGTGGTGTTTCTGTGAAGCTCAGGTCACAACCAGCTCCTCTGCATTTTCACCAAGTCTGAGCTCATTAAAATGAATCCAAATGTTTGATTTCTTTCTTAATTGGATTGTTCCATCATAACTGAATAAGTGGACATCCAATAGTACTGTGTATAAACTATTAAAGACATTCAGCGTCTCATGTTTCTGTCATTGTATAAAAACAGCTGCTTTTAAAAATTGATCCAATAAAACAAACTGCATGTATTGATCAGGTCAATACACACAGCTCTCATGTCACTAACATCTCCATGATCTCTTCATTGATGGTGATTTGTGACCCTCTGCTGGTGAGAAGATGAACTACATGATGTCAGCTCATGAGCACAGATGACGAAGTTTTTTTTTTTTTTTAATTTTTTAAGGGTGTTGGGTCGCAAATTTTGTAGATAAAATGATGACCACCGGATGATGTAGAGATTCACCTTCTTTTTATTGAAAGATCCAATTAAAATCACTCAAATATCCTCTAGAAAAGATAAATATTGAAACGCAGTTTATTAAACGGTCATATGAACTGCAAAACAACATTGCAAAGCAAGCGAAACATGCACCGGGATCTAGATCTGAGATCCTGTACCCCTCCTCTAGCCAGCTTTTAACTTTTGACTCCTTGTCAAGTTAGTTTAAGTTTAAACTACAGGTATTTTCTCAATTTTACAAAGACCGATGTTGCAACAATTATGACTAAATGTGTTTGTCAGTGTTTTACATGTTAATCCTAATGATTAAATCTCACAAAAAACAGTGGGTTAACAGGAGCTCACATAACATGTGGTGCAGAGTTGTGATATAAGTGAATAATACTAAACCTAAATACATGGTGACAGATAGTTTAAATATGTGGGGTAAATGGTTAATGTGGCTGTTGTACAGAGTGTTCGTGGCGTTGCACCCTGGATCCTTCAGAGGTTTTTCAGAGTTTTCCCTGCTGGAATGTTTCAGGTTTCTGTATGTGTTGTGGCTAACTGTTGATGTCTCAGAAAGTCATCATTAAATGTCCCGATTAAGGCTCTTAGTTTCCGAGCATCATTTTCCTGAGGTTATAACACCTTTTTGGTGATGAGCGTAAAAACTAAATCTAGACAGCTTTGAGTTTTTGCTACGGAATTTGCAGTCAGGTCACCAATTTGCATCTATCACTATGATTGGATCACTCATGGAGTTCACAGACGGTGACTGGATTGAATATGATAGGCTGGAACACTTTTTTGGCAAACGACATTGAGGACGAAAAAAAAAAGGTCAAGTCTTCTCAGTGCATGTGGATCAAGGATGTAAGAGTTGATATGTAACCTAACAATACTTGGGAAACCTGTGGACTTCAGCTTCAAAGAACTGGTGACGTTGGTGCAAAATCATTACTGCCTGAAACCCTCCGTGACTGTTCAGCGTTTCAAATTCCAGACTCATTCACGCAGGAGTTTCAATGGCTGCATATGTGGTGGAGCTGAGACAGCTTTCAGAGCACTGAGTTGGGGGCATGCTGGATGACATGCTGTTGTTAGGGGAGCCCACACTGGACTTTAAGAAAGCGTTGGAAATTACTAAAGCAAGAGAAACAGCAGCTAATAACACTAAAGACCTACGGAAAGCTGACAATAATATGAATTAAGCCGATGCACATCAAGTATCTAAGAGTGTGGGAGGCACATTTTGGCAAGTACTGTGTTTGTAAAGACAGTATCTGCCATAACTGCAAGAAAATGGGGGCACTAAGCCAAGAAATGAAAGAGAACTAAAGAAGGAATGGGAAAACTTAACCCAAACTAAACATGCATTTACATGGATTTAATAAGTGCTTTGTGGAGCCCATCTATGCCATTATCCATGTAAATAGGAAGAGCAGTAAATGGAGGTTGAGCCAGGGGCCTCGGCTTCCGTGATCAGCCAAGCCACCTACCACAGCTTGTGGCACTTGGGCGGGATGCCGGCTTTCCAAGCGACTGAGACAGTACACCGGTGAATGCATTCACCCGCTTGGCGCTATAGAGGTGCATCAGCATATCAGGGTCAAGAAACTGCAGCGACGCTACGTGTGGTGCAAGGAGAGATGCCTAGTCTGCTGGGTCGTGATCTTCTGCAGAAAATCTGCCTGAATTGGAGAGAAATTGTCACGGCCTGAGGCCAGTGGGAAAAACAGAGGCAAACAATACTCTGAGGCGCAGGGACCGAGCATGACAAAGCTTTATTTGCAATGGTGCAATTGATGCAAACAGCGAAAACAGTGAGAGGTGCTCAAAGAGCTTAACATTACCTAGAACTGCTCAACGTAATCAAGGAATAACTCAAAAACACTCGAGGAACTGAGGGCACAGGTTTAACTCAGAAATTCATAACCTTTCACTGTGAAACACACATGGCCGACTTGGCATTTCTATGAAACAAAGCTATAAAGAGCACTAGAAGTGTCCGCGGTGGAAGCCATGGGGCTGTTGTGGATGGGATGGAGAACCCAACACTGGGTAATCTGCCAGTACAGGAACTCCTGGGGGGGGGGGGGGGGGCAGGTGGGCACGGAGAAACTGTGAGCAGACCAGCGCTGAAATCTAAACAAATTACAGCAGTGGCTTTGCAATGTCCGGAGGTCCTCTGAGAGTGGAGAAAGCACAAACGTCAGAAAAAACATGAAACGGCTAAGAACAGCTGAAACTGTGGAAGCCCTGACTGACAAAGGTTTGCAGATGATCTAGCGAGGTGTGAGTCTGAGCGCTGCTCTTAACAAGCCGGCAATTCCAATTAGGCTCAGGTGCAGCCTCTCAGCATGATGTGGCGGCTCCACCCAGGGGTGGAAACGCCCTGTGGGAAGACCCAGCACTCACCCGGACCATGACAGAAATCATGTATACAACTGTAATAGCAGAATTACTGGCGAGTATGCAGATGAAATTAATTGGACACCCTCAGGGGGACCACTGTGAAGCTGTGTGTGGACGTCTGCAAAACATTCCCGGTGTTGCTGTCACAGCTGTTCAGAACCCCACAAAGCTGACTGCCATGATTGAAGCAGTGAGGATAGCCGTGAGTACTCAGACTGTGCACATTGAACGCAATATGAATACGATCTTGGAGAAGCTTACCGGGTTCTCAGAGCATGCGCCAACCAGCTGGCAGGGGTGTTCACCAAGATCTTCAACCTCTCCCTGAGGCAGTCAGTGGTCCCCACATCCCTCAAAACAACCACCGTCATTCCCATTCCTAAGAAATCAGAGGTCTCCTGGCTGAAATGCTACCGCCCTGTTGCACTGACATCAGTCATCATGAAGTGCCTTGAGTGGCTGGTCAAAGGTCACCTCTGCTCCTCCCTCCATGTTACATATCTGCAAAATTTGGCATGAACGCCAACATCCCTTCAAATTTCTACAATGCTCCACTTTTTCTCTTCCTGTGAGCTCGACCTCTTCTTACTCTCCCTTTTCTTTCTCTTGTTTTTGAATTCTCCTTTTTAACTTCCTTTTCCTCTCACTTTCATGTTTCCTCTTTCACAAACTGTCTAATCACACTCTCCAGTGTGTGTGTGACTTCGTACATCTCTTACTTTCTCATTCTCAGCTTATTCCTTAAACATATAAATTACAATTTACTTCTTTTCTTGGGCAGTAAAAATCCCTCTGATGTTGTGGGACTCTCAAAAACTTCAATAATTCCTGGTTCAAGCCTGACACTCTGGGCTTTGCAGGGTGAAGGCCTCGTGTTTCATGCTCTTCACTGAGTTAAATGCATTCACCAGCAGAATAATGCTGCTGGGCCTGTTTGCAGACAGAGGCGGGAGCTCCTGCTGATTTGTGTGGGACTAAAAAGCTGTGATTACATCCATCCAGCTTCACACTTTGTGAAAACACATCTGTGGAAGGAATGGAAAAGTCATTCAGACGGCCACAGATCACTTCTGAGGAAAGAAGAGGACACCGGCTTTCCTTGTAGTTTCACACCCGAGTAAACCAAATAAAAGTTAAAAAAAAAAAAACTCAGAAAAAAATTAATTAAAAATCATATTCTATTAAAGTTATTTCACCTGGAAACAAACCTTTACACAGTACAAAATTAAAAATTAATCAATCAATTAATTAATTAATTTTCTTTTTTTCAGTGTTTTTTATGACGCCATTCCCTCAAAGAATCTTTCCTTCGCCCCTCCTTTTTTCTTTCCCACTGTAGACCACACTACAGCTCGCCGTTCTGATCCACTCTCAATCCAGATTGTGCCAAAAACTGCTTTCAAAAATCAAGAAGCCGCTTGCTGTACAGCTTCTCACTCTATCATTCGTCCTCTTCCTCCATGCGCTGAAGAGCAGCTGAGTCAGTCTTCAACATGTGAGGGTTTGACAGGAGGGCGGGAAAGACTGCAGGAACCACATCTAAGAGAGGTAAACAGCACATGCCCACACGTGCTTACTGAGACAGGAAGAAAAGAGAGAGAGAGAGAAGGCTCTCAGAGCTGTTTAACCCTTTTAGAGTTGTTTAAGCTCTGGAGCAGTAGTTACTTTTATTGTCTGGCTCTGTTCCACAGTGTGTTTTTATCCTCGTCTCCCTCCACTTTCTCTGTAGGATCTACCTTACAATATAAACGCCTCCAGGTGACTGTTGTTGTAAATGACACTAAATTGAACTCACACCCAACTGAGAGAGAAGATGTAAAACCTACATAGAAACATCTCAGCCAGCTAAAGCCACAACCTTCTGCTGTAAAGCAACAGTACTACTCAATTCTCCACATTGTTGCCTTGCTTGTAAATCTTAGTTGTTACATATTTTTAATGGTATTTGGTATTTTCTGTCGTTTTAAAAAGGAATAATAATGTCAACTCATTCATTTTGGCATTCATTCATTGTTTATCTTGCTTTGTGTCATCGTAGTCTAAGGAGCTTGGAAAGAAAAGCGTTGAGTGCAGGTTTATTTTAACTGGATACACCAAATGTTCCTATTTCTTTGTTATAATTTACAATTGTGCTATTTTAACCCTTTGTTATGTTGCCTGAATGATTGCATGCTATTCTGAGTCATGTGTTTTGTAAAGCACATTGTAATGTTTGGTTTGATAAAGTTTATACAAATATAACAATGCTATCTGTTGTTATCCCCATAAATAAAAACTTCCCTCATAATAATTCTAACAATAATGCCAAACGTGAAACGTGGAAGTGGTGTCACTGTTATGGATAAACAATGGCATTAAAAATAATGTGTCAGTAAGATAACATGTCCTTTTTTAAATGATTGAGAAGGTCTATGAAAACTCATCAAGTGACAGAGAGAAAAGGTTGTGGCCCTTTAGTACCCCTTCATGGCTTCCTGTTAAGTTTCCTTTTAAATTCTTCTTTTTTTGGTTTTTAAATCTCTTAATGGTGTTGCCCCTTCTTATTTGTCTGAGGTGCTTCACCCTCACATGCCGTCACCTGTTCCTCAGCTAACCAGATGCGTTTGACTGAAGACATTTAATAAATCCTGAGGAGACAGGAAAGCCTTTGCAGCTTTGGTTCCTAAAATGTGGAATGAGCTTCCTCTGGAGGTCAGACAGGCTCAATCGCTTCTTTTCTCCTTGACTTTTAACCCAGTGTGAGTTGTTATCTGGCTGAAACCTTTATTCTTTATATGTAGCTGATTTATGGCTTAATTGTTGTTTTCTTTTACAGCACTTTGGTCAGCCGTTATGTTGTTTTAAAGTGGTTTAGAAATATAGTGAAAGTGGAAGGTAAAAGATGAGTGTGTTTCTGGACAGCCTTGAAGAAAGATTTTTTTCTAATTGATATTTTGTTTATTTTTCATAAAATAAAAAGAGTGTCCAGGTCTACAAAAGAGACAAAAATGTTCCCAAAATCACTTTTTTAACCTTTTCCCTGGTTAAATAGAAATAATAAAAGCATAAATAAATAAATGTAAGGCAGTGATTCTCAAACTTCTCACAATGTGTACCACCTCGTGAAATATATAGCTCTTGTAGTACCACCCTTATGACCGATATTAAAGTACAGTAGTATAGGCCCATTTACAGTGTTGGGAAGGTTACACAATACATGCCCTTGTATTGTTTCAGAGGAAAACACGAACACAGTGTACAGTCGAGTCTTAATAGCTTACTTACAACTGGGCTCGTCAGGCTCTCTTCTTGGCTGCAGTGGTTATTATATATATATATATATATATATATATATATATATATAAATACAGAGGGCATAGTATAACACATGAAACAGGAAAAGACCATTTATTTCAGCAAAGTAACTGTATTCTAAATACCACCTTTTTAAACAGTAACTGTAACAGAATATAGTTACTCATATTTTGTATTTTAAATACGCTGGTACATGTACTCCGTTACTCCCCAACACTGTATATTTAACACCACAGAAAGTTTACACGAGATGATTTTATTTCTTATATGAATGTTATTTATTTTAACTGTCATAAACAGGATGTGACAGGTGACAATAACAACTGTACTGCATTAAAACATTTGCAGCAGGTGGTGCAGCAGTGGACTTCCAATCTTTAAGTGATGACCTGATAAACCCTGCTTCTGGGGCCAAACTACTCTGCATTTATCAACGCTGTTGTGTTTTTCACATGTTTTAATTACTGCTCCCAGCGATTATCTCAGTTGTTCTCCTGACTGATGTTTGGTCCGTTTACAGCATCCTGCCATGCGATTGCATTTGTCCCTAACCATCAGGAACCCTCACCTTAACTTTTATTGAGTGGAAAAAAGTTCATTCATCCTCCATCTTCACTGTGTTTATGTTATGCTAACATAGCTGTGTTGCTCGCCACCTCATAGCACATTATTATATTTTCTCAGTCAGAACATGCTATATTTTTTAATCTTAAAAAAACTTTGGAGGCTTCCCTTGTACTACTAGAGGACGCCCACATACCACAGTTTGAGAATCACTTTCCTACTGTGTCCTTGTGATAAGCTGAAAGAGGAGGCTTATCCATGTTTATGATCAAACAGCTGATTCTATACTAAGCCTTCAGATCAAACTGATTGATCAGCCATCAGCGGAGTCGGATCAGTGGAGCTGCTTCTGTTCCTGATGTCCCCTGTTTGATCCTGGACCTGAACTCTCCCTGCAAAGGAGACACAAGACAGTCAGAGACACAAACACACACACATATCTTAGTGGAGCCATCTACTTGACATAATGTTTTCCCTAACCATCTATAAAGATTGACTAAATCTAACCATAACCTAACTTTAACCTTGCTCACATTTTGAGCCTCAAAAATGCAAATCAAACTCGAGGGGTGTTCCCAAAAGAGACTGTTGGTCCCCACAAGTAAGAGAAAGAGAAAAGAGAAAGAGAAAACCTATATTTTCATACTGACCTTTGACCTTTAATAGCACTGTGGTCTCTCTTAAAATGCTTCTTTCTTTGCTGCTGACATCACAGCTGTATTCTCCACTGTCTCTCTCTGTGGGCTGTTTCAGGGTCAGACTGAGGTCTCCAGTTTTCAGCAGGTCGTCATCCATCTTCGTTCGGTCTCTGTAATCCTGGTGCTGTTTGTGAGGCCGGTCAGAGCTGTTCTCATACACGTGGACGATCAGTGGTGGATCCAATTCAGTATGTCTCCACACTATTTCAGCATCTTCAGGCAGGTTTTCTGTGGTTCTAAAGGGCAGCCGGACAAATTTGGCCCCCTCCTCCACCTCCACCTGACAGTCTGAAGGAAAACCACATCATGAGCTGCACAGACAGAAGTGAATCTACAAGGCAGGTTTTTATTTGGTTAATGGTAATGGTTGAATAATGATTTTCAACCACACAAACAGAAATATTTTCTGACATGCACACTGACTCGTCACTATCAGCAGCACCGTTTTCTTCCTCTTGATCCTCTTGTCCTTGACACTGCAGATGTATTTTCCCGTGTCTCTGTCTGAGGGTTTCTTCAGGGTCAGACTGAGGTCTCCAGTCATCTGTGAGTTTGCTTCCATCCTCGTTCGTTCTCTGTAGACCTGGTGCTGTTTGTCTCGCTGGTCAGAGCCCTGCTCATATTTGTGGACTGTAATTGGTGGTTCAGGTTCATAGCGCCACCACTCCACTTCAGCACTGGACAGGTTACCTGTGGTTTTGAAGGGCAGCTGGACAGACTCCGCCCCCTCCTCCACCTCCACCCGACACACTGAAAGACATTCCACCATGTTTTATTCAGCCAGTAGCCACTCTGAATTGACAAGCGTGTTACAACTAGATTTGCTGAATGTGTTTGATTGGATAAGTAAAAACAACATGATTTTAAACGTGTCTAAATCCAAATCCATGTTAAAAGGAAGTAGAGTACGCTTAGTCAACAGCCCACAACTAAATCTTTCCATAGCTGGATCGGTATTGGAACAGGTCACCCAGATTAAATTACTTGGTGTTACCATAAACCACCACCTTTCATGGTCTCAGCACATCAACTCTGTTATTAAGAAAATGGGACAGGGCATAGCTATAGCTAGGAAATGCTCTTTTTACATCACTTCTTCAATTATGAAAGATGTCATTAATGCTCTAGTATTATCTCATCTAGAGTACTGCTCAATCATTTGGTCAGCAGCTAATAAGACAGATCTGAACAGACTTCAGTTATTCCAAAATAGGGCGGCCAGATTAGTGTTAAGGTGTTCATACTATACAAGTATTGATAAAATGCACGATAAACTTTCTTGGCTTTCTGTACAAGCTAAATTATACTATGGCTTACTTGTATTTTTAAAGAAAGCAATACTGGTAAACACACCACACTTTTTTATGCTCAGTTGCAGCATCCAGATGAAATACATAATCATGCTACACGATTGTCAACTAACCACAATTTAGTAATTCCTCGTGTTAAAAGTAACTTTTTGAAAAACTCTGTTATATTTAGAGCATCTTTTCAGTGGAATAAGTCGCCTTATGCAATTAGAGAATTGGCTTCTATTCATAATTTTAAAAATAACCTAAAAGCCTATTTAGGCAGTTTTTAATGTATTTGTAAAAATTGTAGAGGGTAATGTCACTTGTAATGGAAATTGTGTATTTTGTTTGAGTGTTTTGTTTTGGGTTTCTTTGCTTTTTTATATAATTTTTTAATATTCACATGTTTACATTTTCAGAATTGTAAAACCTTATTGTGGATCTAAGAGCCAAATTATGTGGTGTCAAAATAATCTCCACAGTGGACAATTTGCATCCAACTCATTGGGTAACATTTTATTTGGTGGTATTTGATGGTTTGGGCCCCAGGAAGACTAGCAACCACTGTTGTGGAAGCTAATGGGGTTCCTTATAAATAAACAAATAAACAAAAAAAAAAAGAACAAGGTCAGTGAGGTCTTTACTGAACCTTACAATATAAAACTCATTGAAGCGACTGTGAACTGACACTACAAACAAAATGTAATTTAAAATATACAGGTGGTAATAATCAGGGGCAAGATTTGTCTACTCAGTCTAAGGAGCTTGGAAAGAAAAGCGTCTGGACTTCTTTAAGTTGCTTGAAGACGTTTCACCTCTCATCCGAGAAGCTTCTTCAGTTCTAAGGTCAAATGGTGGAGAGTCCCAGATATAAACCTAGTGGGAGTTTCCCCCCACAGAGGGACAAAAGGACCCCCTGATGATCCTGTAATCACCTGAGCCAACGTGTGAAAATGGGTGTGTTTCACAATCAGCCAGGGTTTTGGGTGAGCTCATTGTGAAACCTTTCCCCACCCTATCATGTGATTTCCTGAGGTCAGATGGCCCAGGATGTGAGTGGGCGTTAAGGCGTCTGGGGAGGGATCTCAAAACTGGATTGTAGATGGCAGACAGTTGGTGTCGTAAACCCCGCCTCTGTTCAAGAGTTTTGAGAACCACTTCCCAGACGCCAGCACTCTCAGTAGCAGGAGCAGCAGCAACACCAACATTGTACCCATCAGGTAAAGCATAGGCTACCTTCAGGCTGTAGAAAAAGCTCTCCTAAATCTAACATGCAATGGTGTTTGCTGTAGTGAGTGCTTGTGACAGGAGAACTAAAAGCAGCTGAAACCTATGTTGTGAACCAAATATGTGACTGTGGAGTTAAAAATAAAACAAGTTGGGATCCTTAAAGAATCTGTCAGTCTTACTTGATAAGCAAAGCTGTTATTTGGTTTCTTATCTTTGACCTGAACCTTTATTTGTTTCTTCATGAGGATGTTTCCCTCCCACTCAAATCATGCCAGAGGCTTTTATTTTGAAGAAGGATCAAGAGAAATAAACAATTGCAACACATTTAGATGAGCTTGCAAAGTCTCTCGACAGATATTTTCCTACAAGAGATTCATATCCAGCATGGGTGAGACAGCCGTTCACGTTTGCTGTTGAGACAGCAGATGTCGATGATGAATACCTTGATGAAATCATTGAAGTTCAGCAGAGCCAGGTTCAACAGCAACTCTTCAGAACAACAACGCTCTCAACGTTTTGGTGTCGACAAATGGACGAGTATGTAGTTATTGTTAAGAAAGCCCTGGATTTTTTTTATACCATTTGTTACAACATATCTTTGCGAGCAATCCCTGTCAAGGATGCTGGACATAAAAACGAAGAAAAGGAAGAGACTTTGCTGTGAAAATGACATGAGAGTGGCGCTTGCCAAGGTGAAGCCACGCATATCTGAACTGGTCTCTCAAAGGCAACAGCAGAAGTCACACTGATTCGCAGTATGTACATTTGTATGTAATTTGCTGTAAGTTCGTGCATTGTGTTGGTTTTGTTCTTTGAACAAGGTGATGTTCGTGCACGGGTCATTTTGTGCACCAATAAAAACATATCTATGTCTTGAATATGAAAAAGAAATCATATTTTATTTTTCACTAAAGAGGGGTTCGGTGAATGCGCATATGAAACTGGTGGGTTCGGTACCTCCAACAAGGTTAAGAACCACTGATTTAAACACACAGTTGTGCTGCCTGACATTCTTGGCTTTTAGTCAAAACATCAAAGAATTTATTTTATTTGAATGAACTGAAAATAGATTCAAACTAAAAGCTTTTAGAGAATAAACTCCTACATGACCTCTGACCTGTATCTACAGCACTGACCTCTGACGTTCAGCTCCACTTGTTTCTTCAGCAGGATGTTTCCCTCCCTGCTGTAGACGGTGCAGGTGTAGGTGTAGTGATCCCAGTCTGTGGGCTGTTTCAGGGTCAGACTGAGGTCTCCAGTTTTCAGCAGGTCTTCATTCATCTTTGTTCGGTCTCTGTAAAACTGGTCCTGTTCTTTAAACTGGTCAGAGCCGTTCTCATACACGTGGACCTTCCTGGTTCGAATGTAAATACAAGTCCACTCCACTTTAGCATCTCCAGGCAGGCGAAGTCTGGTTTTGCAGGGCAGCTGGACAGACTCCACCCCATCCTTCACCTCTACACAGGGGACTGAGAGGACAACAAAGCACAATGAGTTGTACAGCCAGTGCAGCAGCGTGAGGTTAAACCTTTTCAGTGAGAACATGTTTGACCAATTCGACTCTGAAATATGTTCCTTTGCTCCACAGTAGTACAGTACAGTGGTGTCTGTCCAATCAGCAGCAGAGCAGACTCTTTACCAGAATCCTTTGTGCCAAATGTACAGAATCAAATCCTTTGTTTGTTTCTGCAGAGTAAAGTTTTTATTTTCATCTTTCAAGGTTTATATTATTTCTTAGAATCTTTCAAAGAAACTGTAGAAGTTACTAGACTATGATTCAACTACACAGACAGCTGGTCACTCGATCTGCTCTCTGAATGCTCAGCTTGTGCTCAAAATGAACTTAAAGAAACGTCTGTTGTGGTTGTTAGGTCTGCACTCGCAGGCCTCGCTAGCTCCGAGACTTATCCCGATGAACAAAGCAAGACAATCAGACCTCGATCGGTTTTTACTTGCGCAAGTGTGGTAATCTCAGAGCTGCAAGCTCGGCACCCAAACTCAGTCAACTTCAACTCCAGCCTCTCCTCGCAGCCTTTTATTAAATGAGTACTTGTAAAATAATGTGTTGTAAGAGCTAAGGCACCGCAAAGCTGTTTAAAAGCCCCTTTGAGGTCCCTGTGTAATCACATAAACCCCAGGCAAAGTGTCCAAAAACGTAGGGACCTTCTGTGTCTGCAGCTCACTCATAAAACCCTGTTCACCATAGTAACCACAGACACATTATTGATGACAGGCTCTTGTTACCGAACTTCACCATTTTCCTATACTGTAAACCTTTGATCTGTATCCACAGCTCTGACCTTTGACTTTCAGCTTCACTTGCTTCTTCAGCAGGATGCTTCCAAGGATGTTGCTGCTGACGGTGCAGGTGTATGTGTCCGTGTCTTTGTCTGTGGGGTACTTCAGAGTCAGACTGAGGTTGGCAACTGTCAGCTGTTTTCTCTTCATCTTGGTTCTGTGTGTATATAACCAGTGTTGTTGTTGTTGAGGCTGGTCAGAGTCACTTTGCTGCACATGGACTATCCTTTTAAAGCTGTCAGTCCACATCACTGTAGCGTCTTCAGGCAGGTGAACTGTGGTTATAAAGGGAAGTTCAACAGACTCCACCCCTGAATCCACCTTCACCTGCGGGACTGAGAGGACAACAAACATCATCATCAGCTGCACAGGAAGTCTTTAAGATGCTAAAACATGACGCTGAAAAACTAGTTCATGCATTTATTACTTCCAGGCTGGACGACTGTAATTCATTATTATCAGGATGTCCTAAAAACTCACTGAAAAGCCTTCAGCTGATCCAAAATGCTGCAGCAAGAGTCCTGACAGGGACTAGAAAGAGAGAGCAGATTTCTCCTGTTTTGGCTTCCCTTCATTGGCTCCCTGTTGAATCCAGAATTCAAAATCCTGCTCCTCACATACAAGGTCTTAAATAATCAGGCCCCATCTTATCTTAATGACCTTGTAGTACCATATCACCCTATTAGAGCACTTCGCTCTCGCTCTGCAGGCCTACTTGTTGTTCCTAGAGTATTTAAAAGTAGAATGGGAGGGAGAGCCTTCAGTTTTCAGGCCCCTCTTCTGTGGAACCAGCTTCCAGTTTGGATTCAGGAGACAGACACTATCTCTACTTTTAAGATTAGGATTAAAACTTTCCTTTTTGCTAAAGCATATAGTTAGGGCTGGACCAGGTGACCCTGAATCCTCCCTTAGTTATGCTGCAATAGACGTAGGCTGCCGGGGGATTCCCATGATGCACTGAGTTTTTCCTTTCCAGTCACCTTTCTCACTCACTATGTGTTAATCAGTGTTGGGTAAGTTACTTTAAAAAAGTAATTAATTACTAATTACTTAGTCAATATTGTATTTAAAATAATTATCTAATTACTGAGTCAAAAAAGTAACTTAATTACTAAATAAGTAATTTAACGAAATACTTCTTAAAATCCCTATAAACCTTGAGTGGACAGACAATAGAAATTAAACTCTTTAAATAATATTTTTTTTAGAGACGGAGACTCTACAGTACGCAGCGGTAGCATCTCTTCCACAGTGTAGCCTGCAATCATTTTTTAAGCTCACCTTCAGACGCTTTCTGTGCTGCTGAAGTAAAATCAAGCTTTGCCTGCTTAGCAGGAGCTGCCACGGTGATGGATGATGAACAAGGATCACTCAGAAGTGTTCGTCTATGCTCTCGTGTCAGGTGCTTCAGTAGATTACTATTAACAGCAGCCGATAGTTTTTTCTCCCCAGGACATAGTATTGCTGTAATGTTCTTGTCTGCTTGTTTCAGAAAAGTGAAGAGACGGGAATACAGTGGAGCAAAAAAGTAGCTGGTATTTTGGCCCATTCCTCCATGCAGATCTTCTCGAGAGCAGTGATGTTTTGGGGCTGTCGCCGAGCAACACGGACTTTCAACTCCCGCCACAGATTTTCTATGGGGTTGAGGTCTGGAGACTGGCTAGGCCACTCCAGGACTTTCAAATGCTTCTTACGGAGCCACTCCTTTGTTGCCCGGGCGGTGTGTTTTGGATCATTGTCATGTTGGAAGACCCAGCCTCGTTTCATCTTCAAAGTTCTCACTGATGGAAGGAGGTTTTGGCTCAAAATCTCACGATACATGGCCCCATTCATTCTGTCCTTAACACGGATCAGTCGTCCTGTCCCCTTGGCAGAAAAACAGCCCCATAGCATGATGTTTCCACCCCCATGCTTCACAGTAGGTATGGTGTTCTTGGGATGCAACTCAGTATTCTTCTTCCTCCAAACACGACGAGTTGAGTTTATACCAAAAAGTTCTACTTTGGTTTCATCTGACCACATGACATTCTCCCAATCCTCTGCTGTATCATCCATGTGCTCTCTGGCAAACTTCAGACGGGCCTGGACATGCACTGGCTTCAGCAGCGGAACACGTCTGGCACTGCGGGATTTGATTCCCTGCCGTTGTAGTGTGTTACTGATGGTGACCTTTGTTACTTTGGTCCCAGCTCTCTGCAGGTCATTCACCAGGTCCCCCCGTGTGGTTCTGGGATCTTTGCTCACCGTTCTCATGATCATTTTGACCCCACGGGATGAGATCTTGCATGGAGCCCCAGATCGAGGGAGATTATCAGTGGTCTTGTATGTCTTCCATTTTCTGATGATTGCTCCCACAGTTGATTTTTTCACACCAAGCTGCTTGCCTATTGTAGATTCACTCTTCCCAGTCTGGTGCAGGTCTACAATACTTTTCCTGGTGTCCTTCGAAAGCTCTTTGGTCTTGGCCATGGCGGAGTTTGGAGTCTGACTGTTTGAGGCTGTGGACAGGTGTCTTTTATACAGATGATGAGTTCAAACAGGTGCCATTCATACAGGTAACGAGTGGGGGACAGAAAAGCTTCTTACAGAAGACGTTACAGGTCTGTGAGAGCCAGAGATTTTCCTTGTTTGAGGTGACCAAATACTTATTTTCCACCCTGATTTACGAATAAATTCTTTACAAATCCTACCATGTGAATTCATGGATTTTTTTTTCACATTCTGTCTCTCACAGTTGAAGTGTACCTCTGGTACAAATTACTGACCTCTGTCATCATTTTAAGTGGGGGAACTTGCACAATCAGTGGCTGACTAAATACTTTTTTGCCCCACTGTATGTCCATGTCATAAAACAGCCACACGCTTCATCCGAGTCCAACATCTTCCGCTTTAGAATACGACTGTGCAGCAAACTGGCGCGAAATGACGCGCAGCTGCACTACAGCCATGTTAAATCGGCAGAGTTTACTTCTTATTTTACAATGTAACACAAGTACATTGTAAGTAACTGTAATTAAAATACCTAAAAATGAACAGTAATTAGTTACTCTGCTTTTTCAGTGGAAAAGTAATTTAATTACAGTAACGCATTAATTAGTAACGCATTACACCCAACACTGGTGTTAACAGACCTCTCTGCATTGAATCATACTTGTTATTAACCTCTGTCTCTCTTCCACAGCATGTCTTTATCCTGTCTTCCTTCTCTCACCCCAACCAATCGCAGCAGATGGCCCCGCCCCTCCCTGAGCCTGGTTCTGCTGGAGGTTTCTTCCTGTTAAAAGGGAGTTTTTCCTTCCCACTGTCGCCAAAGTGCTGCTCATAGGGGGTCATATGATTGTTGGGTTTTTCTCTGTACCTATTATTGTGCGATCTACTGTACAATATAAAGCGCCTTGAGGCGACTGTTGTTGTGATTTGGTGCTATGTAAATAAAATTGAATTGCATTGAATTGAATTAACCTTTGGCATGTGTCTGCTTGAGTGGAGCAGGGAGTGATTTAAATAGTTAGTGTTGTTCCTGAAAACATTTGTATTATTTTGTGATTATGGTATCTCTGCCCATTGGTTTAGGGTGGAATCATATTTTTTCTCTTCTCTGTGGGGTGTTATTCAGCTTGTACTGGTGTAACTGTAATCATAGGTGAAGCTCATTGGACTTTATATGTATTCCATTTATCATTCATCCTAGGTACCGAAGTGACACAGCACCACACAAAAGCCCTTCATGTCTTCATATCTTGGGAAATTGGGAAATCGGTGGAGCGATTTAGTGAAATATGTGCAAAGTATTTAAGACAAAAACAGAAGATCTTGAATGTCAATATTTGACATTTTTGATATTTTTGTCATTTTTACACGATCACCTTTATTCTTCAGCACAGTCTGAACTGTTCTCCAGGACTTTTGAAGGACATTGTGATTTAAAAAACAAAAATCCAGAAATGCTTTTACTGCACTGGCAGCGAGTTTGGGATTCAGTTCTTCTGTATCAAGAATGGCTACCTGACAACTGCCCTTCCATTGAGACCATTTCTGATGATGCTTTAATGGACGACTTAAAGAAAAAAAACATTATTCGGTATTTCTACTTATGTATTACAGCTTCCAAAATCACAGCATTCTTAGATAGCTGGAAACAGGACAGAAGATCAAGTGTTTAAATGTCTTCAAGAGTTTTTTGGGGGTTTTTTTTGGCAAGTTGTGCTGCTGTGTCTGCCTTTTTATGACAGGGTAAAGCACAACTCCCAGTACCCCCCACTGCCCATGGCCTTGAATAACAACAATAAAAGCAGAGTTTCTCTGAAAATACAAACAGTAAACTTAAAATGAGTGATGCTTGTTTCATGATGCTCCAGATGTTCTAAGCTGGCAAAAGCTTTGAACTGCAAGCAGACCAGTTCAGGACCTGAACTCTTCCCTGCTATTTTATCAGACGCTGTTTAGTATGATGTTACTGAAATATGTAAGGCCTTCACTTAAGAAGACATCGTATCAATTGGAGCATTTGTTGTTGTATAACCTGTAAATACCTTTGAGCACCTTTCCAGATGTGGAAGCACTATTACATACCATCAGAGATCAGGTTTTGTAAGTGAGCTCTAATAACAAGTCAGATGCCTCCTTTTGAGGATGCAGTGTCCATGTTGTTCCCATAATCCTAAAATTTAATCCGTCTGACCACAGAACAGTTTTCGACTTTTTACTGACGTTTGCCCCAAAGAAGAATAGCAGTGTCTCTGGATCATGTTCACATGCGCTGTTTTCTTTGCATGATACAGCTTTAACCTGCACGTGTGCATGGCATAGTCAAGTGTGTTGCAGTAATATCTGTAAACGTTTCAAAGCTCTTTCAAACCAAGGATCGCAGGTGCCCAGGACTGATTTTCAGCCTTGTTGCTGTGCACAGAGATTGCTCCTGATTCTCTGAAACCTTTGGCGATGTTATGTGCCGTAAATGATGAGATATTTATAGTTTTCAGAATTCTGTCCTGAGAAACATTGCAATTATTTTGTAATTGTTTTTGCAAACTCTGAACATCTTTACTTCGGGTAACTCTGCCTCTCTTAATACTCAACAATGTTATTGACCTGTTGCCAATTAGCCTAATTCAGTTAAATGTTAGTTAAATAATTATACAGATGTTTCATTTTTCGCTTTTTGTTGCTGCAACTTTTTGGAAAATTGTTACTGCCATCGAATTCAAACCTTTATTAAAATTGTACATTTTCTCAGGTTGCTGGTTCCCTTAAGAACATGGCTGGATAAATCTGAGGTCAAGATCACTAACCACCATCATTTAAAATTGGAAATTTGACCACATCACACATGTGACAAATCACTTACCTTTCACAAAATAGTGTCTGAAGTACATGCCTCCACCCACAATTAAGAAAGCAGCCAAATTCAAGAAAACCAGGAGAACTGTGACCCTGCTGCGACCTGACAACAAAAATGTGAACAAAAACAGGAAAATTGTGTGATGTTAAAATAATGCTGCAGAATCTCTAACGCTGCACGTGATTTTTCATTTGTTTGCACTGACCTCCACCTGTGGCCCTCTGGACCTGCAGCTGCACTGTTGCCTGACCCTGTTCAATACCAGACTTGCGGGCGGTGCAGGTGTAGTTGCCACTATCAGACAGTTGAAGATTTTTCAGAGTGAGGCTGAGGTTTCCAGTTTCCAGAGCATCAGTATTCATGGACGTTCGCCCGCTGTAATGCTGGTTTTGGTTCTGAAGGTTATCACCTTCCGGTTCACGCAGGTGAACTGTGGGTGGGTTGAGGTCGGACCGGCTCCACACAACTGCGCATTCTTTCACATTAACACTGAGAAACTTACATGGCAGCAGGACAAACTCTGCTCCCTCCTGCACCTTCACACTTGAGGCATGCTGGGAAACTGTGAGGACAGGAAGAGTTTAAACCTGAAATCATTCCCACACTTTATTATGACAGCAGGAAACTTATTACAGGCTGAAGTAGACACAGACACAATGCAGCAGTTCCAGTGATGCACACCGGCTGATTTCATGAAATCATGTTGATTCAGTGTTTTTTTTATTAGTTTAGATAAGTAAGGACATTATTCCTGAGACATGACCAAAGTGGCTGCTGTTTCATAACTGTCACAAAACCCGTGAGACCAGTTACACTGTCATGGTGGCTAGATGAAAACAGCCAAGTGCATCAGCTTAGAGGGACTCGAGCTGATAACAGAACAGATAGAGACCACATCAGGCTGCATTTTTGTCTCACTGCTTCAGTGAGAGAAGACATTTAAGATAAAGTTACGCTGGCTCGGATAATCTCAACTGCAACAGCATGTGGCAGTTGAGACCTCACCTTGTTTATGAATGCACACAAACCTGTCTGACTGTGTGTGTCTCTGTGTGTCTCTGCAAGTGTGACATTAATGGAGCTTGGATCGTGAGAACAGAGGCAGATTTTCTTACCGTGCAGGAGGATCACAAACACCAACAGGGTCTTCATCTTTCTGTAAAAACAGCAAATAGCTAAAACCTTTCCTTCAGTCGTCTTCTGCCTGAGGAAATCAGCAGTAGATCCACAGACATAATCCACCTGCTCCTCACCTTAAACGAACACACCTTCAATTTTTTCATTCAGGAAGAGGAAACACTTGTTCAGAGAGAGGACGGGACTGTTCACGCACCTCTAGCCAGTAAAGACGACGACAAGAGAAACAAAGCAAAAAAAGAGAAAAGAAACGTGAGTCAGGACCAGTTTAAATTTTAATCATCACGTCAGACTAAAGTGAAATATTATCTTTGTTTCCTCGTATACTTCCACATATGATAAATGTGAATACAGAACATAATAATAATCATAATAATAATAAATTATGTTTTATTACTGTCTACCAGCAGCAGCTTCACAGCCCACCAGGGGGCCCACACACTGTTATTTGCAGACTACATGAAAGGCTGGTGGTGAAATGTGAGTCTATTCAGTGACAGACAGAAGCTGAGCAGGTAACACTTTCTAATGAAAACATAACAACCAATGCTGGTTATTTATATAATATGGCTAATTCAACTTTGTACTGCTGATAAAACCAAGAGGACAGGTTTAAAATACTTCCCCCAACAGCAGCCGTCACTATAAAGGTAACTGTGGTTAGTATCTGCAAGAAAATACAGATGCTAGCAACAGTTAACTTTATAATAACAATAGCTAACTTCAATTCAGCAATAAACAATATTATTATTATCATTAGAAAAGAACAGGAGTGATGTACTGGTAACACAGTGTAAGAGTAACAGTATTTAGAATATTAGTAGTTATTAATTATATTTTAGTCAAGGTCAAGTATTACCCTTCCACCTCTAACAGTGATGATATATTAGTTTAGGATTAACAAATATTGTAGTTTGTATTCTTTCTTTGCATGTTAGAGTTTTAAATAACAATATTTATTCAGTTGTCTGTGGAAAGGCAAAGAGGGAACTGCACATCTCGTTCAGTAACTATAAAAGAAAAAGTTTCCTCTGTGTTGCTGTGAAAATCACTCATTCAGTTCAGCAGCTCCGCTTCACTCTGCAGAAGCAGCGTGCCAAGCTGATGATGTTAAGAGGGAAGTAGTGAAGGTGATGATGTCGCTCTGCTGTCAGTCATCATCCCGACAACATGAAGACTTCATCTGCTCCTCTGTGAGTCACTGAAATCCTTCACTGATCTTTTTCATCGATTCATTGATAGCAGCTCTAATAAACACTCTTGGATGCTCTCACTGTCTGACTGCTTGTTTTAGGTGAGAGGATCAGTTCACTCTTCTTCTCTTGTATTACAGGTTTCATCTGAGAGCAGTCTGTGATTGGAGCCAGGAAGAGATATTATTGGCTTATAATGAATATCACAAGTTTATTTTATTTTAGAGCTTCCAGACCTTCTGCAGTTTATTCTGGAGTAATGCATTAGTAACATCCACCATGTAATCTGGACTGTCATAATAAATTGAGGCCTCATGCCCAGTTAGTGACTGTAACATGAAGTCAGATGACCTCTTTTCATCAAACACGCAGGGTCAGGAAACCACAGCTGCTGGCTGCATGTGCCACAGATTCTTCTGCCTGTTTTGTAGTCTTCACTTCCTCTATTAGAAGCACATTTTCCACAGTGAGTCAAACCAAAGAAATGGAGACTGTTTTTGGTAAAATCAGGTTTCTTTTTGCATGTTTGGTTATTTTTCTGGTGCTGAGTTCTAAAGAGCAGCAGAGTGTAATTTAGCCCTAAACTTGTAAATAAAAACCACTTTAAGAGATTTTGATGCATGCTCAATCATTCAGGTAAGTTGATTCTGTTCATCTGGACGTAGCGTTTTCAGTCAGAGAAACGTTTCATCATCCAGGTGACGTCTTCAGTCTCAGCTGACTGCAGGTTTCAACCTTATAAACAGAACATTTGCATAATGATTGAAACCAGCACCACTGATGGAACAATGGGCTGGGAGGTCAGTTCCTTAATCTTAATTATGCACATTCTCATGACCATTGATCAACAACCACTGATCAATGGTCATGAGTACCATTCACAGAGAGTTGGGGAATGGCAACAACATTAACATCTTTCCACCAGGGTAGGTGCACAGTTTTGCTAAAGCAGAAAGACTATCATGAGAATATTTTGTCCCTGCTCAGTGACGAAAATGCTTATGAGCCCCTGACCTCATACCACAGGCTATACCAAGGGGAACCTACACCAACTCTGTATGGTTTACTGAAGATACATAAACAACCTGACCTCAACCTCAGCAACAGGACCGCTCTCAGCATCGACCAAGTGTGTTTGCTTTTGGAACTGTGCCTTCATTCCACCTATTTCACAAACAAGGGTCAGTTCTACAGGCAGGAACATGGGTGTGCCATGGGTTCCCCAGTTTCACCCATCGTGGCCAATTTGTACATGGAAGAAATGGAAAAGAGGGCTTTGCCATCCTACCCTGGAACACCACCAAGCCATTGGTTCAGGTATGTGGATGACACCTGGGTGAAAATCCAATCTCAGGACGTTCCACAATTCACGGATCACATTAACTCGGTGGACCAACACATCAAATTCACCAGGGAGGATATGAAAAGTGGCAGATTAGCCTTCTTAGACTGTGAGATTTACATCAGTAATGGGGGACATCTAAAAGCTGACGTGTACCATAAACCTACACATACGGATCAGTATTTAAGGTTTGACTCTCATCATCCACTGGAGCACAAACTGGGTGTCATCAGGACGCTACAACACAGAACACACACCATCCCCACTGACACAGCAGCCAGGGAGGCAGAAGAACATCAAGAAGGCCCTGAGTAAATGTGGTTATCCCAGCTGGACTTTTGTCAAAGCTGGGAAGCCACCTAAAGAAAGCTCCAGCCGATCCAGGAGAGAAGGACAACCGCTGCCCAAGCGAAAACCTGCAGTGATCCCACATGTGTCAGGAGTATCAGAGCAGTTGAGACGCATTTTTTCTAAACACCGGGTCTCTGTGTCTCTAAAGAGCTCCTCAATACACTACTTGTACTTCAGCTTGGCCTTTTTGATGACCAGAGTCACTGTGCCCCTTTGTAAGCCTGTAAGTCCCCAAATTTGAGACAGTGGTGACAACAGACTGGGACCAGAAAAAGTAGCTGCATATATCATTCATTAGCTCCCAAACTGTCCAGTTATGGACTGAAACAGTGAGGGTTACCGTGAACATGACTCATGCAGTTTATCAGGGAAGCGGCTCAGCCTCGCTCTGCAGAAGCAGTGTCACAAGCTGATGGTCTTAACAGGGAAGTGGTGAAGCTGAAGGTGTCACTCTGCTGTCAATCGTCATTCCGACAACATGAAGACTTCAGGTGTGTCTCTGCTCCTCGGTGAGTCAAACACTGAAAAACTTTTCATGCTTACTTTCAGTCATGTATTCATTTATCACCGCTTCATCACACAATAAAGTGGGAAAACACACTTTCAGCAGGAGGAAGCTTTTGCTGAGGGTGGATCTGCTTAAAGTTTGTTTCATTTAGGAGAGAGGAAGAGTTCGCTCTTTTTCTGTTGCCTGTTTTCTAGTAGGGCTAAAGTAATTTAATTAAAAGTCATTGAAAATAGACAGTGATGCAGCTCACACTTTAACTCAGAGGCATCTAATGAAATAAATTCTTTCACACAAGCATGAAGCAGGCAAGTGTGCTTACATCATGACTTTGTCTCATCAACAGATGTGGATACAAATGAGTTCTAAGCAGGAAAACCTTTTTTGTGATCCATCATGTAATTTGGACTCAGAGTTAGAGCTTCATGTTAAGTTCACTGTCTGTAACATGATGACTTAAGGAGAAGTCGGGCAACCTCGTTTCTTCGAACATCGACGTTCATTCAGGAAACCACAGCTGCTAGTTGCACTCACCACACGTTTGTCTTATCTGCCTATTATGTAGCCTTCACTTCCTTTAATAAGAGCAAATTTTCCACTATAAACACAGAGTCTAACAAAAGACTGGAGACTGTTTTGGTCATTTCCCTCAGAGTTTGTATGTTTTGTTGTTTTTCTGGTGATGAGCTTCAAACAGCAGCAGATTGAGACTCAAATAGAACCTAATAAAATCAGTGAAGCTATTCATTGCTCATGTCATCCATCAGGGAGTTTCTTTAATATCATTACATTGTTTGCTTTTAGTAAATGTGGGAATTGAATATGAATTTATTTTATGTTTTTCTTTTCTTTTTTATTTCTTAATACCTAACTGCTGCACCTGTACTGCCCGTATCTCTGCAGATATACTGTATAGCCACTCAAAACTGATGTTCAGATAAAGTGTGGGAGCCGCCTGTTTTCTCTCTCCACTATAATCCCTGACAATTTTATTAGTTTGGGCGACCTTTACATGTCGGTTGTTGGGATCACAGCAGAGATAGAACAGAGGGGACATGGTGTTTGTTAAATGTCCGAATGGCCCAGGTGGAAGAAGCTGTTAGTGAATCTGGAGATGTGGGACCTGAGGTACCAACATACAACACTGTAAAAAATGACAGATGCCACCAAAGAGTCACAGAAGGTCTTCAAAGCGCTCCCTGGACTCCAAATGACCTCAGCCGCCTCAGCAACTGCGTTTTCTAAGGACAGCGCTAGCAAACGCTCTCCGCTTGCGAGTGAAAAAGAAAAAACACCCCTTCCCTTCCTTATTCATGTTGAAGTGTACCATGTCCACCAATCAAAAAATGATATGGCAACATGAGGCGTTTGGTTGTTTAGGAAGAGGGAGAAGTTTTAGGAGTGACACCAATGAGAGAGAGCGAAAGAAAGAGAGAGAGCGAGTTTTCACATGTGAGAGATTAGTGACGTTTAGTGTGTTTGGAGGCTGTAGTTAGTGTGTTATGCAGTTATTGGGTTTTTGTGAGTTATACTAGTGAATGTCACAGGTGCTCCTGCTGTCAGACCTTGTGGTGTTCTCCTCTGTTTTATAGTGGACAGGACCTATTCTTTGGGAGTTGCATGAATACTTTGTGTGCCTTCTTATTTGATGCAACACACCTGATTGTTCTGTAAATAGTTTGAAGTGATTGTGCAAAAAATCTGAGGCCTTGGCTGCATTTTGGGGTAAATAGCAACATTTTACTTTGTTGTTTGCATCATTTTTAAAAATGTATAATTTCTATTTGCATTTCAAGTTATGAAAGGTATTCATTAAACATGTTTATGTTTTTTTTTCTTTAACTGTTTTCCACTCGGAGTATACAAGAGGTTGAAGATACTATTACATATGGAGAGAACTCCACACCGGGTGTAGGCTTGCATGACTAAGAAACTATTTGAGGCAATTTTGTGGCGTTTGAGGTTGGACTCGGCTGCACATGTGTGCTTAAGCCGATCGATGGCTGCAGCCTCTGTGGGAACTGAAATCAGCCCGTCATCGATGCAGAAGTGTCTCTCGACAAAGTGTCTTGTGTCTGCTCCAAAGTTCGTCTCGCCTTCCCAGGTGGCTCGTCATAGGTAATAGATGGTTACTACTGGTGACGGGCTATTACCAAAAATATGCACCCAGGCGTGGTCTTCCTGCACTTTGTCACATGACTAGAAGTAATCAACAACTTTCTATTCATTTTTATTCTTATGAGCACGAGAGAGAGAGAGAGAGAGAGGGGGGGGGGGGGGGGGCAGGTACACAGTCACTAAAGATAAATAGCACAGCATTTAGTTGAATAGACGTTAAAAGAGAAGGTGTTTCAACAGCTGTTGTCTGCACCCTTGACACAGGAGAACAGAAGACTTCACCACCAGGACCTCCCCACCAACTGGGTGTCACCAACTTTCTCACAACACCTAACTGTGACCTACACAGATAACCAGTGTGCAGCTTTGAAATATAACATCCAGAGTCTATGTGACAAATGGCTAAACAAGTGCCATCATAGCAGGGTGAAGGGTGAACATGGTAACATAGAAGATGCTCTCCCAGGCCTATTACTGCCTTCTGGTCATAATGTCCAATGTCTTTCAGTGACCTCTGACCTCCTGTTGCAGGTGTGTGTGTGCTGCTGCTGTCTGCACTGACTGTTTGTGCAGGTGAGTAGATGAAGTGCACCATGGTCCAGGACAAACACTGAGTGTAAACACTGATAGAAACTGTCCATCTGTCCTCCAGTCTCTCTGAGCGTCAGTCCAAACCTTCAGCAGTTCTTCACAGCAGCCTCAGTGTCTCTGACATGTGACGGTCAGCTGGGCTCTGATGGATGGACGGTGAAGAGGGACACAGGAAGTGGGACTGAGTCATGTGGAGCAGGTGGGCGGGGCTTTGGGAGGATAAATGGTCCATCCTGTTTGTTTAATGAGTTCGAGCCAATCAGTGGAGTTTACTGGTGTGAAGGTGAAGCTGGAGAGAAGAGTGAAGAAGTCAACATCACTGTATCAGGTAATGAAGTCATTCATTTCATCATCAGACTAACAGCAGACTGTTATACCACCTCTACATCACTCTGTGGGTCTTTTCTTCAGATAAACATGTGATCCTGGAGATCCCTGCACTTCCTGTGAGGACAGGAAGTCATGTCACACTACGCTGTAAGAAGAAAACTGGTGGCACAGCTGCAGCTTATTTCTACTGTAATGGACGTCTTGTTAGACCTAAATCAGAGAAAAACATCACCATTAACGTGCAGCAGTCTGATGAAGGTCTCTACTGGTGTGCTACTGATGAGTTTGGATCATCTCCTCAGAGCTTTCTGAGGGTCAGAGGTCAGATCACTGACATCACTTCCTGTTTAAAGCCAATCTGCTGAGCTGATGATAAACTGACTGAACCAGCTTCCTCATCTCTCCTGCAGGTCCTTCAACCACAGCCTTGTTTACAACAACAAAAGAAGCAACAACAACCATAACGTCACTGACAAACACTCATATCTCCTCTTCTTCTACCCTTCTTTCTCCTCCCCCTTCTCCCTCTCCCCCCTCCTCCCTCATATTCCCAATTGTAGCTGCTATAGGTTCCCTGGTGCTGTTGGTTCTGGTTCTGTTTGTACTTCATCTTCTGTGGAAGAAACGCACAGGTATAGCGTCTGTCTCAAATTTTCATCCAAAGTCATCGTGTTGGACACATCAAGACAGCCTCCATCAGCGTTTCTATTTTTAGAACACTTAGAAAGTAGATTCAGACTAAAACTCCACAGACACAAATACTAGTATTCTTTCAGATCACTTCATCTTTGCAGGGAGATACCAGTCAGCTCCAGTAAATGATGTCACCTATGCTGAGGTCACCAGTAGAGCCTGGACCAATAAGACTCCAGCCAGCGAACCTGAAGTACTTTACTCCAGTCTGAGGACAAACACTGCAGGTACACATTCACCTGTGTTCTAGCGAGGGACATCAATGAGAGATAAACCCAAAAGTAGTTTTCATTGGGCTTGTAAAATGTGGTCAATGAAACAATGAGAATCTTCTTCTCACATTTATCAAACTAGTGTTTTGAAAGTGGGACCTGAATGCAGGTGCAGTTCACTCTTCAGGTTCCTGTTTCCTCAGTAAAACCTGTCACTGGTTTCATAATTAAAGCTGTACTGTGGTTTCGTTGGTCAGTTCAGTGTTTATAACATGAGGCAGTCAGCAGAGAGAGACGTGGCACTGAGACAGGAAATCCTGCAGCTTAAACAGATATGATCGGTGTTTGATGGGAGTCAATTCAGGTTTGTGTGAATGACACAGTGTAACAGGAGCTGTCGGCCTGAACTGAAGATTAAAAATAATCTGAGCGGATTTGGTTTGTTTTTAATCCAGATGTATCTTTTCAAAAATAAATCGGAGAAGCACACGTTGGACAGTTTAATAAAAATACTGTACAAACCAGCAAACCAGCAAAATTAGGAAAATAACAACCAGTACAAGGTGAGAATGTACTGCTTGCGTTCTGACTCTAATCTGAGGAGCAAAAACACATTTTAAGACATTATTTAAAGACAGGCAGCGAGTGGGCTGAACTAACGAGGGCAGGGTGATGCTTGCACAGTTTAGGCTACAGCTGAAAAAGCCCAGTCAGCTCTCACTTTGAGTCACGTTTTTGGGACTAGCAGGAGAAGCTAGTTCAGTGACCACATTATTTCTTTTATTGCCATGTAAATCTGAGGGTTATACACAGTAGTAGCAGTAATCAGATGTAAAAGCACATAAATAGTGAAGTCACCTGAGTCAGTAGTTCATATTTCCCGGAGTCGAGCGTTCATTCACCCACATCAAAACAGGTGCTGCTGGTGTGGTTAACTGCTGAGAGAAGCTCTCTGTGACGGAGCTTCTTTGTTGAGATCAGTGGGAAATGATCAAAGGTAAAACACATAAACCATGAAGTGTTTTATGTGTTTAAGATCAGTCTAGCAGCTATTTGAATGTTGTGGACTCTGTAGAGATAAACAGTGTCTGAGAGTAGAGAGAGTGCATGTCAGCAGATACCGGTGCTGAGATGCAGGACTGAACAAAGGAAGATGTAAAGTTACCACACAGCAAAAGATGTTCTTAACTTTGTTTCTTGTCTTCATCTCTTTGTGTGACTAGTGTTTAAAGTGAAACAAAATGAGTTCTTTTTCAGAGAGAGATTCATGAAGCCCCTCACAACGTCTTCATAAGAATTAAGATTTCTCTGCAGGATTATTATTAAATGAAAACAATATATATTTGAATTCAGTTCAGCAGGCAAACAGGGTTGATGGGAAATCCAAGTTCAGTGAGTTGTAAATAAATCCCGGATATTCAGTCACTCATTGGCATGTTCTTGTCTTGATGATGTCATCCCAAAAACACACATGACCAATGCTGACATCATCACTCAGACCCCTGAGAACACAGGTAGGGAGGCTGCACCTATATGACTCATGTCCCAGTGTTATTACATGCTGAACTATCGGGGCGACTGTGGTTCAGTGGATTGGGAAGCTCCTCTATAAGTGGAAGGTCGCCGGTTTGATCCCTCCTGCTCTCTCTCTGTCCTGGTGGTTGTGTCCGATGGCAAGACACTTCCCCTACCGCCTACTGGTGATGGCCAGAGGGGCCGATGGTGCGATATGGCAGCCTTGCTTCTGTCAGTCTGTCCCCGGGCAGCTGTGGCTACAACTGTAGCTGCCTCCACCAGTGTGTGAGAGTGACTGTGGAACTGTACTTTGGGTGCCTAGAAAAGTGTTATATAAATGCAATCCATCATTAACTTTTTTCTCTTTAAGCTTCAGTTTAAAAATTAGGTTTAAAATTTCATATATTTGTTACATACATATACATTTTAATTAGGTTTTAAAGTTGGTAGGACAATAAATGCCTCACCCTTCTAGTGACCTGCACCATGACTGCACACTCAACTGTCCCATTTTTACAGAAGCTAAAGGAACCACAGACACCACAGAAGAAGTGTAAACAGGAAGCTGAGGACAGACCTGCAGACTTCCTGTGGACAGTCTCACTCTGTTAGTCACCGTGGGAACATTTACAGGCAGTCATCAGCTTCCTCCTTTCTTCATTCACTCCCATTCATTCACACAGTGATGTCATTGTGGGAGCAAGTTCCTCCTGAGCAACCAGGATTGACGGGGAACTAAAGAAATCAACCTGCTGCTGGTTTGAGTCTGTGCAGCTTGAACTCTGACAAAGGTCTACTGCGAGGTGAAGAGTCGTCACTTTCAGGAGCTGCTTCCATCATTTCAAACTGATCAATACTCTGAACTTATGAACACTCATGTTTGACACAGAGTGTCCTGTGATGGTCCTCAGTCTTTGAGCTAGTTTTTGTGTTTGTTATGGACTATGTGTTTATTTGTTCTCTTGTTTCAGTGACCTTTGTTCTGGTTCTATATTGGTGTCTCATGAGCTCAGGTTCCCTTATTTGTCAGAGTCGTCATTATTTATATTTCTTATTCTCTATTTCTTGTTGTTCATGTTTATTTCCTTCGTGTCCAGTCTGTGCCAGCCTCTTCTCTGTGTTTTGTTATTCTTTCAGTCTCCCCGCTCACGTACCTGCGTTTGTCTGTTTTCTCTGTGTTCTGTCTCATTGTGTTTGTAATCCCATCCCTGTGTTTAGGTCCTCAGTCTCCCTCGTGCCTGTTTTGCTGTGTTCTTCTGTGAGTTCTATGTTTCCTTCGTAGTTTCCTGTTTATATTCTCTAATTTTCTTTCTTTGTTTTTCTTGTATTTTTGTATTTCTTTCTGAGTATCTTCTAACATTAATAACGCTGCCTCTTTTAGCCGACCCCTTTGTTTCCAAGTCCTGCATTTGGGTCTTGCCTCTGCCTGCCACACAGCTGTTCATGACAGGCACAGAAAACGATTTTGAGCCTAGAAGTAATAAATGCATGAACTTGTTTTTCAGCATCACTCTGAGACAGGATATTTCTAATTTTAGAGATGTTGCTCAGATGGAAGAAAGCAGTCCTACATATTTGTTTAATATGTGCATTAAAGGACATATCCTGGTTAAAAATGACTGGTTTCATCTCAAAGCTGGCCAGTTGGACAGGAAACAAAACAAGATGTTATTTACATATGAGCATCACACTTTACCTGAAATACACAAAGAATCTTTCTAATAATAGAAAACAGTTTCAAACCTGCAGGATTAAAGTGATGAAAGTTTGTGATTTAAATTTGTCTCATAAACATCCAAAACCTGCTGAAGGTTCAGTTCAGTTAGTATCTGTAACATGACGACTGAACATGAAGGCAGACGACCTGTTTTCATCAAACAGGAAACCACAGCTGCTGTGTTTAGCATCGCTCCTGCTGATTGGGTCTGTTATGTAGACGATGTTTCCTCTATTAAGAACTAATTTTCCACTGTGTGGACAGAGTCGATAATCGTCCTTGTCTCTCAGAGTTTCATTGTTTGGTTTTCAGTCTAAATGTTGCCATCAGTCACTGTCAGTTTGGGCACCGAACCTTAAACACGCATGTCAAAAATAAATCTACATTAGTAATGCATAAACAGCAAACCAGCAGGATCTCTCTGTGCACTGTGAACACTGAAGGACTAAAATAATTTCCCAGCATTATTTTTCTAACTAATTGTTTTTTTGCTTTAGTTACACTCCAAATAACAGCTGACATGGCATTTCAGACTTTTGCTGTAATCAAATTTGTAAACTTGTATTTAAGTTGGTAGATAATGTGTGCATAATGCACTGAACTAGATTCCTTTGTGATAGTAAAGTATTAATTGTTACTGATGTTCAATCTTGATCCCTTTGTGCAAAAGAAAGAAATGTATGTGCATTTTTCCACATGCATTTTGTTAATGTTGTGTCAAAGAGTTACACATTTATAATATTTGATAGATAGCTGTGTATTTTTGTAGTTCTGTGCACAAGTTTGGATTGAACCCTCTGATTTAATCTAAAATAATACTCTGTGTTCTTTTGTTAGGCCAACATGAAAGACAAATAATTATCTTCAAAAAACTTGTTGGAGAATTAAAATTGTAAGAAATGGAAATCAGATCTCTCAGCTACATCTGTGTGAGGTACTATGGGAACGTGTGATTTCAGGCTGTAGATAACAGATTTCTAAGAGGTTTCGTTAGAAGATGTAGGAGGTTACCCTGTAACTCTACAGACGTGAGGTGGGCTCGTCCAGGATTTGAACCCGGGACCTCTCGCACCCTAAGCAAGAATCATACCCCTAGACCAACGAGCCACATAAACGCTGTCACCAACTTCTTTTCTGAAAGTCACACATCAGAGCACGTAGCTGAAGCTGAATATATGAAACATTGTCTTGAAAGCTGCCAGTCAAAAGTCTGGAAACACATCGCCGTGGTTTTTCCACATTGTGGACACAAACAGTTTCAGGACATCAGCTCAGAGCAACGGTCATTTTAAAGAACTTGCCTCATCCAACCAGACAAGCACTGGTTTCTATGCTTTAGTGCTTTCTAGCTAAGATATGCTAACATTCATTCTTTGCATCAGAGAGCAACTTGGGGTGTTAATCTACCAACTCAGGAGGTAAAGCAGATCATTTCCCAGTTGGAAAATTGATGGGATCATTTCCTGGATGCTCCAGTCTGCATATCCATGGACAAGTCATCTTTTCATTTCCAGTCAATTTTATTCATATAGCGACCAATCACAATAACAACCACCTTTATATTGTAAGGTAGACCCTACAGAGAAAAACCGAACAATCATATGATCATCTGACCAGACCATATTTCACTGGCTTCTCTAAATGTTCAGCAAACTTTAAAAGCTCTTCATCATGCTTTTTCTTCAGCAATGGCACCATGGATGGTGACCTACATGCCATGCCTTCTTGAAACAATTATACCTGCTGATTCCAGGTTTTTCTGTAGCACCTTGGCTCTTCAACGACTCTTCTGATCATTATTATATATGGTGAAATGATGTTCTTTCTACCTCTGCATTAAGAACCCAACAGTGCTCACTAGAACCTCCAGTAGTTTAGAACCAATACCTTCAGTATGTTTTGCAACAATACGGTTGTGAAGGTTTTGAGACAGCTCACTGGTTTACCCATCATGAGATGTTTCTTTTGTGACACTTTGGTAATGACACAGATCTTTATAGGTTATCAGTTGGGACTGAACCTGCTAATATTAATTTGTAATAACTGTCAGGATGGCTTTCAATTATTGATAAATTTCATTTGCCATGAATCATGATTTCCTATGTCTCATTGCACCTTCCTTTTCTTCCTTTTGTTTTTCTCTGTTATTTCTCATTATCACACGTTAACCCCTGACCTGAACTCAAAGGTGAGTGATAAAACATTAATTGAATTACAATATTATCCAAAGAACAGAAGTAAACACAAAATGCAGTTTCTAAATAAATGTGTTTATTATTAAGGGGAAAAAACCCAAACCTAGATGAACATGTCAGAAAAAGCTATTGCCCCCTGAATTTAATAAATAACTGCAACCAAGCATTTGTAACAACCTGCAATAAATCTTTAACAGCACTGTGGAGGATTTTCAGCCCACTCACTGTTGCAGAATTGTTGTAATTTAGCCACATTGCTGGGTTTTCAAGCATGAACCACCTTTTTAAGGTCATGTCACAGCATATAAATCAGATTCAGGTAAGAACTTTGACTTATTTGGGTGTTTTGCATAATTATCCGGCTGCAGAAACCAAGTGCGCTTCAGGTCAGATGAGAGCGGATGGCAGATAGTCTCCTAAAGAATTGTTTCTTTAAGAGGGCCGAATTCATGGTTCCATTTAGGGAGGCAAGTCTTGCAGGTCCTGAGGCAGCAACACAGCCTCAGACTATCAGACTATCACCACCATATTTTACTGTTGGTATGAGCTTCCTTTTCTGAAATGCAGTGTGTAATGACACACACTCATCAGTCCAGGGTTTTTTTCCCCAAAAGTCTTGGAACTCTGCCACGCAGGCTGGTGTGCTCCAGTCCCTTTCTTAAAGTGTAGTCATGACAAAGGGACTTTAATTTTAGCTTGAACTAAAAGCTGATCCTAAACTAAGCACAGATCAAACTGATTGATCAGCCATCAGAGGAGTCGGATCAATGGAGCTGCTTCTGTTCCTGATGTCCCCTGTTTGATGCTGGACCTGAACTCTCCCTGCAGAGACAAGACAGTCAGACAGGGACAGACAACAAGAGACAAACTTATATTTTTATACTGACCTTTGACCTTTAATAGCACCGTGGTCTCTCTTGAAATGCTTCTTTCTTTGCTGCAGACATTACAGATGTATTCTCCACTGTCTCTCTCTGTGGGCTGTTTCAGGGTCAGACTGAGGTCTCCAGTTTTCAGCAGGTCTTCATTCATCTCCGTTCGGTCTCTGTAATCCTGGTGCTGTTTGTGAGGCTGGTCAGAGCCGTTCTTATACATGTGAACCAACACTGATGGTACAGGGTCAATGCGTTTCCACACCACTGTAGCATCTCCAGGCAGGTTTTGTGTGGTTTTGAAGGGCAGCTGGACAGACTCCGCCCCCTCCTCCACCTCCACCACACAGTCTGAGAGGACAACAAACACAACATGAGCTGTACAGACAGCAGTGAATCTAGAAAACACCTTATTAAGCTTCTTTATAGATGCTGCAGTCTGATATTTACATTTAATTATTGTTGTTGTCATTTTATAAACAAATACACTGTAAGAAATATTTCATAGGTATTTGCACTGACTCATCACTCTCAGCAGAACTGTTTTCTTTCTCTTGATCCCTTTCCCCTCAACTCTGCAGATGTACTTTCCAGTGTCTCTGTCTGTGGGGAGCTTCAGGGTCAGACTGAGGTCTCCAGTTTTCAGTGAGTCGTCTCTCATTTCGTTTCACTCTCTGTAAAACTGGTCTCGTGCGTCAGGCTGGTCAGAGCCGGCGTGATATTTGTGAACAGTCATCGGTGGTTCAGGTTCATAGCGCCACCACTCCACTTCAGCATCTCCAGGCAGGTTTTGTGTGGTTGTGAAGGGCAGCTGGACAGACTCCGCCCCCTCCTCCACCTCCACCTGACAGACTGAGAGGACAACAAACACAACATGACACAGCAGCAGTTTTATTCAATGATTCCAAAGAGAACTTTAATATTCAATTTTAAGCTCAAACTATGATATTTGTCTTTGCTTGTGTTGATTTCCTAAAGATGAAATATACTACACTCATTTAATTCAGGATTAATGTATTTTATTGGTTGTTCTTCATTTCTTTTGAATTGTTGCCTTCAGTCCACTTTAGTAGGATTTGAGTGGGACTGCTCACAAAGAAAGAACGAGTCTCTAATTTTTTATGGTAGTTTAATTTTAATAAAGGGAGACAAATTATCACCTCGCCTCTGTCGGTGCGCCCCAGGGCGGCTGTGGCTACACTGTAGCTGCCATCACCAGTGTGTGACTGTGTGTGTGAATGGGTGGATGACTGAATGTAGTGTAAAGCGCTTTGGGGTCCTTAGGGACTGAGTAAAGCGCTATATAAATACAGGCCATTTACCATTTATTAACAAAAAATCCAAAAAAGAAAGATTACATAAAAATCCTCCCTTAGTTATGCTGCAATAGGTGTAGTCTGCCGGGGAGTCCCTAGAGTGTGACCAATTAGGTCCTAGAACTGAAGAAGCTTCTCGGATGAGAGGTGAAACATCTTCAAGCAACTTAAAGAAGTCCAGACGCTTTTCCTTTCCACACTCCTTAGACTACGATGACCTGGATCACTGAGAAGCTTCACAGACAAGATCCAAACTACAACTCACATTTGATAAATGTCATCATTAATTCCACTTTTAAAAAGAACCTCTGCAACTTTGCTCTGCTTCCCTTCTGTCATGGTCCGTGGTCCTGTGTCTGTGGAATGCGTGATGCTTGGGTAGCCACACCCCCGGGCTGGGCCATCACCAGCACACCTGCTCTCCATCACGGTGACTACACGGAGATCTACTTAACCCGGCGCTGACAGATGCTCCACGCCAGTCCGTTAGTCACCACCACAGTGGTAACCAGACTTCCACGAAAAGCGTGCATTCTCTTCTGGATTGGAACTGTGTTTTACCTGCCTACTTCTGTCCAGGTTTCTACTCGGCGTCTGCTACCTGCCTGTCCTCCGGCTCAACTGGATCTCGCGGTGCTCACCTGGCCCATTCGCCATTCCCACGGACTTCCTGCCCCACGGACTGCCACACTTCCCTCCCGAGCTCCCACGGTCCCGTTCTATCGTAAGCCCCTACTCTAACTCAGTCCAGATGTGTTTTCCCCGCTTCCCGGCTCCCTAGTAATCATCTCCCCTTTCTGTTGCAGCCTCCCACCATCCCGATCCCGGCTTCCTCGTGTCATTGTTTCCCCGGGTTTTTAGTTTCTTGCTTTGCTCCCTAGTTTCCCCAGGTCGCCTTTCGTTGGTACAATAAAGTGTTTTTTCTGTTAGCGCGGAGTCTGCGCCTGGATCCTTTCGTGCCCGCGCACCACGGCCCATGACAACTTCAGCAGCATCAGGTAATGTTCATATGTCGATTCATGGTTTTCTACAGTTTTTGATCTACTGCAGAATATTTTTATGGTTATCTGCTATAAAACGCCAGACCAGGAAAATCTCCTTCATGTTTTTCTGTGTTTTATCCTCAGTTACTTTCACACAAAGACATCAGCTGTGATGCTCACAATTATGATGAAGTCTCACATGTATCAGTGCTGATAAATGATCAAAATTATAATATTTCTGACTGTCTGAGGCTAAATTGAATCAAATCGGGACTTCGTGAATCGGAATCAAAGGGATTATAGAAATCAGTGATGATACCCAGCCCTAGTGAGCAGCCTAGGCCTGACAGAGTGGATGTAGGTGTGGGTAATAAGGAAAGATGAAAAGAACTACTGATAACTTTTCTGTTAAGTTAAAGTCTGAGCCGTCTGAAGTTCATAGCCAGCTCTGACACGGAGCCATCGATCTCTGAATGCTGTAAAAGCAGCAGTGTATCCAGGAAACACATTATACGTGATAAATGCACTGCCTGAGTGTCCCCTCTCCTCACTGCCTTTCAGCAGCATGCAACAGCAAACAGGTCGTCAGAGGAGCCGAGATGATGATTGTGTTGATTGTGGTTGTGATGATGTGTTAATACACTAATACACCTCTCTGAATGTTATAATTAGTCATTAATAACCTCTGCCTCTCTACCACAGCACGTGTGTTTATCAGCCATCGTTTTGTTGGAATGGGTCAGAAATGGCCGCCCCAGTCCTGGTTCTGACGGAGGTTTCTTCATGTTAAAACTGAGTTTTTCCTCCCACTATCACCAAAGCACTTACCCATAGTGGGCTCATATGATTGTTGGGTTTTTCTCTGTTTTCTCTGTATTATTGAAGGAACTACCTTATAATATAAAGTGCCTTGACGCAGTTGTTGTTGTGATTTGGTGCTGTATAAATAACTGACTTAAATTCATTTCTGACCTTTGACTCGAAGCCTCACTTCTCTCTTCAGCAGGATGTTTCCCTCGCTGCTGTAGGCGGTGCAGGTGTAGACTTCGTTGTCTCTGTCTGTGGGGTATCTCAGGGTCAGACTGAGGTCTCCAGTTTTCAGCAGGTCTTCATTCATCTTCGTTCGGTCTCTGTAAAAGTGGTCTTGTTCTTCAGGCTGGTCAGAGCCGTTCTCATTCACGTGGACCTTTGTGGTCCGGATGTAAATGCAGGTCCACTCCACTTTAGCATCTTCAGGCAGGTGAAGTTTGGTTTTGCAGGGCAGCTGTACAGACTCGACCCCCTGCTCCACCTCCACCTGGGGGACTGAGAGGAGAAAAAATACCACAATGAGCTGAACACAGCATCATCAGAACATTTTGTTTGGATGAAGTGAAACATCTGCACTGAAAACATGTTTGACTGGCTGCAGCCTGGGATTTGTCCTGTTGCTCCACTGTGCAGACACAGTGTTATCTTTGGTGTCCTAAATCAATTATGGGAAGAAATTTATCATCGGTGCCATCTGTCTTTATCTTCACTTCCTACACCCTAAACTGGAAACGTTCATAGACTGTTATGTGAGCTTGCCTACTTAATATTTCCTTTGAATTTTCTCTCTACATGCAGATTAATATGAACTTTTGTTAAATAAGCTATTATTCTGAGCTATGCAGGCCCAGACAAAGCGTGCAGCATTTTAATGAGGTTGTTTTAGTGTGGAATAGAAGAAATAGAAGAAGCTCGTGTGAGTTTCCTTAAGAAAACATCTGATCCTCAAAATCCTGGTGCTTTCAGGCTGACATTGACTCAAAAACATTATCATTATAATATTTTCATTCTAAATTATTTTATAAATTTCTCTTAAACTCCTCAATTTCTCGGACTTGTGTCACATCTTCAGTTTGAGCTGATAAAAAAGTAATGGTTGAAAAACCTAACTTAATAGATCTTACTGTAGCTCACTCATCAAGTCCTGTTCACCTCAGGGACAGATTATCAGTGTGGTCACCAAGCTCTTCAATTCCTGACTCACATCTTCATCTTCTGTCTACAGCACTCACCTCTGACGTAGAGCTTCACTTGTTTCTTCTTTAGGATGTTTTCCCCCCTGTAGACGGTGCAGGTGTAGGTGAGTGCGTCTCTGTTTGTCGGGTATTTCAGAGTCAGGCTGAGGTCCACAGCTATCTGCAGGTTTTTCCTCATCATTGTTCGATTTCTGTAAAACCAGTGCTGTTTTTCAAGGTGGTCAGAACCGTTTTTAAAGACGTGCACTATCCTGTTGGAGCTGTCAGTCCACTCTACAGTTACATCTTCATGTCGGTAAACTGTGGTTATAAAGGGCAGCTGAACAGACTCCACCCCCGAATCCACATCCACCTGTGGGACTGTGAAGTAAGAACAACAAATAATGATTTGTGTGCGCAGTCTGTCAAAGCCCCCATGTTTGACATGTAAAGTGTGTGAGGGGAGCCTGTTTTGCAAAATGCGCTGGAGGATTCCTTAAGAACATGAAACATGGGGATGCACTGGTTTGTGTTTTATTGAAAGAAAGGAGACAATTAAAACAACCTATTAACATAACTAATAGATTAAGAAGAAGTAAAAACACTACAAGTCAAGTCAAGTAAAATAAATCTGAGGTTTAGGGATGATTCAGATTATTCACAATGCAAACACGTCACACACACAACATACCTTTCTTAAAATAGCCTCTGAAGTGAACTCCAACACCCACGATGACAGCTGCAATTACAGCCAGGACACCCAGAGCCACTGGGACACTGATGGGAACTTATAACACAATGAAAACATGAACATTACATGATGTTAACATAAAATGATTAACACTCTGTGACACTCCATGTGATTTTGAATCTCTTTGCACTGACCTCCACCTTTGACCCGCTGAACCTGCAGTTCCACTCTTGACTGACCCAGTTCTACTCCAAACTTACGGACGGTGCAGGTGTAGCTGCCGCTGTCAGACAGCTGAAGCTTTTTCAGAGTGAGACTGAGGTCTCCGGTTTCCAGAGCGTCAGGATTCATCGATGTTCGGCCGCTGAACTGGTCATTTTGGTTCTGGAGGTCATCGCCTTCTCGTCGACGCAGGTGCACTGTGGAGGGATTGAGGTCATAGCGACTCCACACAGCTGTGGATTCTTTTTCTTCAAAAGTAGGAAACTCACAGGGCAGGAGAACAAACTCCGCCCCCTCTACTACCTCCACACCTGAGGCACACTGGGAAACTGAGGACACAGACATAGACAAAGACCTTATTGATCCCACATAAAAATAGAAAAAATAAATAATAAAAAGATTCAATGGTTACTATGTGCAGAAAAATAACACAAGATGTTTTATGTGCAGATAAAGTGCAGGCAGTGATAGTTATACACACATATTTCTAAACAGTGTTTATCCTGTTTATAATGTTGCAGCCTGGCTTCTGTCGGGATGAAGGACCTGTGATAGCGCTCCGTCCACAGTCTCCGTCCACAGTCTCCGTCCACAGTCTCCATCCACAGTCTCCGTCCACAGTCTCCATCCACAGTCTCCGTCCACAGTCTCCATCCACAGTCTCCATCCACAGTCTCCATCCACAGTCTCTGTCCACAGTCTCCGTCCACAGTCTCATGCAGGGATGAGAGATGTTGTGCATAATAGCCCACCCACCTCCTTTATGGGGTCTAGGGGACTGTCCAGGACAGAGCTGGCCCTCTTCACCAGGCTATTTAGCCGTTACCTGCCCCTCTCTCTGCTGCCGCCTCCACAGCAGAGCTCTGGATAAAAGATTGCAGACATCCTCAGTAATGTCCTGCAGACTTCAGTCCAGGTTATTGTTATTGTTAAGGTGAACACCCAGCAGCTTGTACATGGTGACCACCTCCATGCCCAAACTTTGGATGAGGTGTGGTTTGCTCGGAAGGTTGACCACCACCTGCTCCGTCTGATCATTTGCCTCAGATGCACATCCAAGGATGGCTGTATCAACGGATTCAGTTTATCTGCCCACCAGTGACAGATGTGGATTCTACATGCTCAAAGACTATTTCCAAGACGTTTCTCCTGTCTATCATCCACAAAGTGCAGGATTAGTGGAAAGAACTAACGGCACAATAAAACAGAGATTAAGAAAATGCATGGAAGAGACAGGAAGGCCGTGGCCTGAGTGTTTGGATCTGGTTAAGATGTGGATGAGACTAACCCAGGGGTCACAAAAGCTCACACCCTTTGAAATCGTTCACGGGAGGCAATTTCCGCTTCCTCTCACTACTGAGCCTATTAATAAGTCTATAAGAGAAACCACCCTAGCAGAGTGGATGACTAAATTATTTGAGAACAAAGAGATTGTGCTAAACAATAAACTGCCGAGTAATACCTCTCCAGTTTCTTGCAGGTTAAAACCAGGTGATTGGATCCTGATCAAAGTACTCCAGAGAAAGAATTGGTATTCACCAAGGTGGGAAGGCCCATATCAGGTCTTACTTACCACACCGACTGCCTGCAAAATTGCAGAAAGACCATCTTGGATCCACCACAGCCACTGCAAAAAAGTGAGTGACAGTCCAGACGTTTAGACGCCAGTTCCCCTAGCTTCCAGGTGATCTACCGGTGGAGGAAGGGCTGATTGGGTATATCCCGCCTCTCCACTTCGCTGGTAGTCTACTCACCAGAAGTCTAGGTGTGCCTGGTCATCATGAAGAAAATTGTCCTCATAGTGGCTGGCATTGTGCTCCTAGTGAGCCTACTGATATTCACCTGGAAAGATGAAGACCCACAGCACCACCTGCAGAAGAAATGGTCATATGACAACTCACACCTAAAGGATATGGACAAAGAGCACAACCACCCCTGGCTGAACAATGCCTGGTACCGGTACGTCTACAACCGAGTACATACAGAAGACAACCACACTGGCTGCTATGTCTGTTCTCACCTCCCAACAACAGCAATACAAGCCACCCTATATGGAAAATCACCCAGCCTTTCCGAAGCCCTATGTATATTCCACAAAGCCATCAACGGAACATGTTCCCCCGAAGACATCTTCTTCTTCAAGGTTCAGTTAAAGACACAAGTCTCAAAACCCGACTTGCCACGGTGTAATGGAACACAGATCAACTATACAACTAATGAGGTAGTGTTCTGTACACCAGAGATCTCAGACTGGAACTACAGCTGTGATGGACGATACTGGGTACACTTAAATGCAACCAATGACAAGGGAAAATCTTTCAACGTCAGGAGGGAACCAGGAATACAACATCCAATGTGTTTCACCTTCGCATACGGCAACAGAAAGCTGGGAATGAATCAAAACTGCTCCCAGACTTTCCGAATGCCGCAGGACAGAAAGGCACAGACAAGCTTCCTGAATGGCACGTATTGGGTGCAGGGTACAGCATGGGCATGTGGCTCAAAGACATACTTCACCATCCCACCCAACAGCACCGGACTCTGCGCCCCAATTTTAGTGTCAGACCACACATTCAGAATGTTCCATCGGAACCAACCAAGACGCAAGAGGAGCACTGATGACGTGCAACCCCATGACCCAATATGGGGCAGTGATGTGCCAGCGGAGTTCAAGTTGTGGACCACCGGACAGAAGGTCCTGCACTCACTGTTCCCATGGGTCGGAACTGGGAAGAACAAGCTCAGGATAGAGACACTTGACTACCGATTTGGACTTTTCCTGAACAGCTCAACAAGGATAAACAAGGCTCAGAATGAGGAGATCGACGCGATCAGAATAGTGGTCATGCAACACAGAGTCGCCCTGGACATGACTCTGGCTGAGAGAGGGGGCCTCTGTGTCTTATTCAACACCACTTGCTGCACCTATATCCCGGACAACGTGCACTCTTTGACCATGACCACCGCCCTAGACAAGTTACGACAACTGAGTAATGCAGAGCAACAAGACTATGTCACGAACACAGAGGACTGGCTGACCTGGCTGCTGAGCGGCAGCTGGAAGACCCTTGTGATCAAAGGACTTGTCTTGATAGGAGTTCTTCTTTTATTGCTTTGCATGTTCTCAACTTGCATTCTACCCTGTATCAGATCAATGATTGACAAAATGGTACAGGCCACAGTAATCACCTATGTTGGACTGCCACTAGAAGATGAACCGGACGAAGAGGATTTAGTATAGGAACACACACACTCACACATACTGAATGATGCTACAATTGAAAGTGTTATAAGCAAGTGATTGTTGGCTGATAATAAAGTATGATTGAAGTGGTGAAATACGGTAACAACAGGAGGGAATGTCAGGGAGTTTTTAATGTTTTATTTGATTATGCTTCACATGTTATGTTATACTTATGTTCACATATTTCACTAGACAGCTTTCTGTAGAAACAGGAAGCTGACCCTGTGACAAGAGTGACAAGAGTTCAGCTCAGCTCAGAAATACACATCCGCAGAAGTTGAATTGCATTATACTATTCTTAGAAATTGACTTGTAGCACACTTACACCACACACACACACAGCTTACACACAGACAGCATCAGGACCTGCGTAACAGGAAATGTGATTATATTTGCATATTGACGATGTAACCTATAAAATAAACGAATGCTGCAGTTCGGTGTGATTACTCCCTGAGTTTCACCCGTGCCGCACGTTATCAGTAACAAGTGTCTCAGTGTTGTTTATTCACCTGACTGTTTGTTAACTATAAATCTCTGACAATAATAATGCCGTGTGTGTGTTTACCTTTGCTGTTTTTATATTTTGTCTGTCATCTCTCCCCCTTGCCTGTGATATTTTACCCACTGACTGTCTTACTGTTCAGAACTCAGGCCTGGATTACAGCTGGACTTCAGTTTCAGTGTGTTTGTGTTTGAGTCCCGTCATTGTTTTAAAAGAAATGAGAGGACTACAGTTCAGTTTTTTCTCATTTACATACTTCTTATGGTAAAAGTCTGGTGCAAACATACACTTGGTCCTAAAACAAAAAACAATTCTCTCTTTTGGCTTTAACTATGCGAGAATAACCTGCGGCATTTGAGAACTTATCTTCCAGATCAACATGCACAAACCTGTCTGACTGTTTCTGTAAGCAAAACCAGTGTGTGTGTGCTTGTGTAAATATGTGTGTGTGTCATAAGTTTAAAAGAAACTTTTCTTACCGTACAGGAGGATCACAAACAAATCCAAAATCTTCATGTTGCTATACATAGAGTAGACATCTACAAAGTTAATCTTCAACCTGAACCGACTAAGAGATTAAATAATCCTGCCAAGAAGCCAAAGGTGTTTTCTGGCTGCTCTCCATGTCACACATCACACCTGTGGATTGTTTTCATTCAGGAAGAGGAAACACTTTTTTAAAAGCAGGAGGAGGAGGAGTGTTCACAAAAGCCTCAGCCAGTAAAGAAGAAACTGTTTGAATGAAAGAAGCATTCATTAGAGTAAAAACCTAAATAACCTATTTGCACATTTAAAAACTTCCTGCTTCAACTCTGTGATTTTAATCTGTTATGCATAACTTTAATCATGACACTTTTTCAACATGAAACACTAAAATTAAATGTTTCCAGTTTTGGATCTGTTGATTCCCACTCTCTTTTAACTATTTTCCCACCATCTAAGTGCATCTAAGCACAGCTGGGATTGATCTTTATTTTCACTTCTCTTTAAATGTAACTTTTAATCATAAATATTATAGGATAGATTTAAATTCTAGTTACAAAACTGAAGAAAACAGCAAAAACAACAACAAAAAATCTACTTCCATTCACATGTAATACCTGTACAGCCCACCAGAGGGAGTGATACTCAAATCAAACACAGCAAAGGCTGATGGTGACCAGTGGGAGTTCATTCAGTAACAGAAAGGAACTGAGTGGGTAACACTTCATAATGGCCACTGTTATTTAACTGTGAATTATAGGTGTTAATTTAACTTTACCATACTGTATGATACCATCTTTATTTATAAAGCCCTTTAAAATAAAACCAGGGTTCACAAAATGCTGTACACGCCAGCAAAAAAATGTGTTTTAAGAAGAGTTTAAAACTCAGAAAGAGAAGAAGCCTGCCTAATGTGCAAGGGCAGATCGTTCCACAACTTTGGAGCTGCTACAGCCAAAGCAAATTAATGCTTACTAAGGGAGTGGAAAGGTGTATATGGCTGTTGCATCTCAGAGAGGTGGGGGCAGGCTATAAGAGATTTAAAAACAAATAAAGAACTTTAAGAAGGACCCTAAAATGTACAGGTAGTGTCATGGTCTCCGTGCCTGCCCGGCCGGCCCACAAGGCTGCATGTGGTGTTTGGTTTTCTCTCTCTCTGCCTGGGCGGAGCTCACTGTGGGCTCCCGCCCTTGGCCCACACACCTGACAACAATCAGCTGTCATCACCTGGAGCACTATTTGAGGCTGGAACACAGATCCTCTCATTGCTGGATGATTGTACTACAGACGTTAGTGATTCTCCCAGCTCCTGTGAACCTGTGCTTGAGTATACCTGTGATTCGTGATTTGTGAGTGACTTCCCTTTCCTCTGCTACAGACTTTCCTCCCCGGGCCTCCCTGTCGTGTGAGCATGTGTGAGTTTGGGCAAGAAGACATGAGCGAGTGTGAGAGAGCTACCCTGTGATTCCCTGGAGTTTGGATTTTCCCTTCACTGTTTATATCGTGCACTGGTGCTGTAAATAAACTGTTTTTGGAGACGTCACACCGCTCTGCTCTTGAGTTCCTACTACCAGTTTGTGACAGGAAGCCAGTGAGTGAAATTAAAATGGGGGTAATGTGCTCAGACCTTTTTGTTCCAGTTAAAAGATGCGCTTCATAACCTGCAGACGCCTAACAGATGCATCACTAACCCCACTATAAAGTGCGTTACAATAATGGAGTCTAGAAAATTCCCACATGTGGGACTAATAAAGGTACATCTTATCTTAGATGTAACAAAGACATGGATTACTGTCTCAAAAAGCTGCTCTGATAAGATGGGCTTTATTTTTGCCAGTTGTCTCAAATGAAAAAAAGACAGATTTTACAACAGCTCTGACCTGGCTTTCAACTTCATCATCTGCCTCCATTTAAACTCCCAGGTTAGTGGTGATTGGTTTAACAAACTGCGCCAGCAAACCAGGATCCATAGTAGTGGTCTCAGAAGTGCCACCAAAAACCATCACTTCTGTTTTCTGCTCATTAAAATGTAAAAAGTTCAAAGCCACCCAGGCCCTTATTTCATCAAGACATCTGAGCAGAGGGTCTACTGAGAAACCATTTATCTTTTAAGTGGGAAACAAATCTGGGAGTCATCGGCAAAACAGTAGAAAGAAATCCCATGTTTCTTGAAAATATACTCGGGTGGTATCAGATATAAGGAGAAAAGAAGCGGGCCTAAAACTGAACCCTGTGGAACCCCACATTGAAAAGAAGCAGCAGAGGATACAAGCTCACCAAGTTTCACAGAGAAAGTTTGGTCTGCCAATTAGGATCTGAACCACTGCAGTGCAGTACTCCTAACACCCACCACCTGCTCTAAACTGCAAATTAAAATCTTATGATCCACTGTATCAAAGGCAGCTGTTAAATCTAAAAGCACGATCATAACACAGTCATGTGATGCAGTTCCTAAAAAAATTATTAAAAACTCTTAAAAGGGCAGATTCTGTACTATGCAAAGCTTTAAAACCAGATTGAAAAACTTCCGAAATACAACATTCTTCTAAAAATGGATATTCATGGCTTGTAAACTACCTTTTCAAGAATTTTTGAGATAAAACTCAATTTGGAAATAGGTCTGTAATTTGCAGTCATTTCAGGATGTGAATTCCAGTAATACTGTAATATTTGCTGACACCTGAAGTTCATCCTTCTTCCGTTTACGTTCAGCTCTCTACACTTTCTTCTGGCTTCACAGGTGCCTTCATTCAGCCATGGTTCAGATATGGCTTTTACTTATCTAAGATTAAGGAATCCCAACAGCCACTTCATAAATGTATGGCACAGCATAGAAGAGCCACCTCCACAGGACAAGACTCAGCAGTCCATCTGCATCTAAAGGACAAAGGTCACTCTTTTGAGGATGCCAAAGTTCACAAGCCATCTATGTCCACTGTGAGCGACCATCTTTGAACAGAGGCGGTGGTTTACGACACCAACTCTCTGCCATCTATAATCCAGTTTTGAGATCCCTCCCCAGAGGCCTTAACGCCCACTCACACCCTGGGCCATCTGACCTCAGGAAATCACATGATAGGGTGGCGTTAGGTTTCACAATGAACTCACCCAAAAACCTTGGCTGATTGTGACCCACACCCGTTTTCACACCATTGTCCCTCTTGGGGGGACACTCCCACAGGGCTTAAATCTGGGATTTTCCACGGTTCGACCCTAGAACTGAAGAAGCTTCTCGGATGAAACGTCTTCAAGAAACAGCTGTGAGGACAGAGCAACTCCTTGGTAAATAATGCACTTGATGGTGACTTATGAAGGTCCTTGCAGTCCAGTTGATCTTGCGCACTTCCAGGATCCCTGTGTGAGGCACAGAGTCATAGGCTTTCTTGTAGTAAATGCAGGTGGTGCAGATGTTGGTCAGTGTAGTTTTCCTTTGTGTGCCCCACTCACATATTAATCCTTATTCCTCTTTGTTGCTATGCCTAACAGGAACTTATATGAAGTACCGAGGTATTCGGGTGAGACCACTTGCTTCTTGGGATCCTTTGGCATCAGGGCTGTCTCCGGCCTCCACTACATAGCACTGAGACGGCACTTTTAAGGATTTTTAACGCTATTCATTTAACTCTGGACTCTGGCAGCCCTGCTGCCCTTTTATTGTTGGACTTGTCAGCAGCTTTTGACACGGTCGACCATGACATCCTGTTGTCACGGCTAGAATTTCATGCTGGCCTAAAAGGATCTGCCTTACAGTGGTTTCGGTCCTATCTGTCAGAAAGGTTTTTTTATGTCAGTATGGGCCCCCACAACTCCAAAATAGCCCCTCTTAAATACGGTGTACCTCAAGGCTCTATTTTGGGTCCTGCCCTGTTCGTACTCTATTTGTTGCCATTGGGCTCCATCTTTTCACGGTACAGCATTTCATTTCATTTTGCTGATGATTTGCAGATTTATCTACCTTTAAAAGCAGGGTCAGACCATCCCCAGCTCTTATTACGCTGATGATGTCAAACAGTGGTTGTCATTAAATTTTTTAAAGCTAAATGAAAATAAAACTGAGGTTGTCATTTTTGGCAACTTTAATCATATCGACAGCACTCTGGGCCCCTTTCCTCGTATTGTAAAACACATGTAAAAAACCTCTGTGTCTATATTGATGGTTCTTTTAAATTGAATAAGCAGGTGAGTGCAGTAGTTCAGTCCTGTTTTTTTTAGTTAAGACAGCTAGCCAAGGTAAAGCCATACCTTCCGGCTAACGTCTTTGAGCGTGTTATTCACCTTTTTCTTACTTGCAGATTGGACTACTGCAATTCATTGTATTATGGTCTAGATCAGGCCACCATCCATCATCTTCAGATGGTTCAAAATGCAGCTGCTCGCCTGCTAACTGGTACCAAACGGAGAGAGCATATAACCCCACTTTTAACTTCTTTACACTGGCTTCCTGTCTCCTACAGGATCCAATTTAAACTTTTACTTTTTGTTTTTAAGTCACTTAACGCCCGAGCCCCTCCTTACCTGTCAGAGCTCCTCTCTGCCTATGCTCCAGGAAAAACCACGAGGTCTAGCTCAAAACTAATGCTGTCCATCCCACGGACTAACCTCAAATCCCGTGGTGATAGATCCTTCTCTGTGGCAGGTCCCAGACTTTGGAATAGTCTCCCCTTAAATATTGGATCTGCACAAACACTTGAGCAATTTAAATCTTTACTAAAGACACATTTCTATGCCCTGGCTTTTAACACACTATGACCCAAGCATTTTGGTCTTATTTGAATTAGTTTAGTTATTGTTTTAATTCTTTTACTGTCCTATTATTGTTTTTTATTGTTATTATTGTATTACATTGTTGCTTTTTAATACCATTTCTATATTGTTAAGCACTTTGTGCAGCATCAGCTGTTTGAAATGTGCTATATAAATAAATTTGACCTTGACCTTGACCTTAAGTTAGGAGCCAAAAAGGGTGTAGTTTGTGTGTGTGAGCACCGGTGTGTACACCTGTGAGCATGGACGCGCTTGTTTTTAAAAGGTTCCTTCATGTAATGATCTGCTAGAGGGTGTGGGGGGGCCACAGCCCCGTCCTCCAGGGCATGAAGCAGGTATGGAGGAGATCAAAACTCCAGACATCCAGTGGCCCCCAGAACACAAGAGACCAAGGAAGACCAACAGAGGGGCAGCCGCGCCACTGTCCCAGAAAGAGCTGAGGAGAGTCCCAGATGAGGGCTCACTCAGCAGCCGCGGAGCAGAAGCCAGGGGGGGTTGCAGTGACGTGCCCGTGAGCTCCGCCGGCAGCCAGCTGTGCCAGAGTGACCGAGGCACCCCACCCACAAAGTGGCCCGAGCGAGCCCCAGGCTCCAGGCCCCGATAAGCACCCACCAAGGAGTGAGCCGGTGTGTACCTGGACGCCCATCCCCGGACACAAAGAACCACCAACGCACCGACGTCTGAGGGAGTCCGCCACCGGATATGAACTTTTTTCAAGACAGTGAATCTTGAAACCAGAGAAAAAATAGAGAGTTTTAACTTGTTCCATTGGCAGATTTTTTTCACTTATTTCAAGCTAAAATATTTATTAGAATTCAAATTTAGACAGAAACAAAGTGAATAATATTATTTTATTATCACGTTGATGCAGCACATGGTTCAGTTAGCTTTGTATAAACATGTGTTAGAAATGTTCTTCAATCAGCTCTTTTTACTCTCATTTCACAGCCAGTACTTTTTACTTTTACTTGAGTAAAGAAGTTGAATTAGTACTTGGAGTATTTTTAACAGTAGTACTTCTACTTCAGTACACACTGTGTGTACTTTTACCACCTGTGTCTGAGACCTCCTTCAGGGTCCACCTGAAGCTCTCAGTCTGCTGTGGAAAAAGGAAATCCAGGTGAGTTTCTCCTGATCACCTGAGGCCGTCATTACTGTTTGAACTTTACCCACACACCACTCCTCACTCCTCCCACCCGCTGCACACAGTCACTGAGTACAGACCGGCTGATTCCTGTAAAGGGAGAGGCAGGAAGAGGCGGAGCAACACCTGAAAAACAAGAAGCTCAACGTCATTTTGCAGAAGTGAAAGTGTGAGAGAGCAGCAGCAGAGCTGCAGTCGAGTCCTGTTTGTCTCTAAAAGAAGATTCACTGGAGTCCATCAGGTTCCTCTCAGCAACAGTGGTGAGTGCAGCTGACCACACTTCCTGCTTCTACACAAATCTTCACTCTGTTCACTTCATCAGGCTCTAGAGCGCCACCTCATTTCTCCATGGTGCCACTTAGGCTACGTCCACACTCGCCCGGATAGATTTGAAAACAGCGCTCCGCGTCCACACTAGTGTTTTCAGTCGTTTTCACAGAGTTGTGCGTCCACATTAAGACGGCTGAAAACGCTTACGTTCCAGTCCTGCGCATGCGTGAAACGCAAGACGATTCGACCGGTCTCATTTCTGTCTGCCGCTTATTCACTTTCCGGCTGTTTGAATCGTTGCAGCAGAGGTGGAGGAAAAGCACCGAGTTTTAAAATGGACTAACAATGAGGTGGAGTTGTTGCTGCGAGTAACACAAAAGTACAAAGTTGCAAAAGCGAGAGAGAAATAAAGAATTTGAAGAAAAGCTCTGTGGAGCATGTGCAGACTGATATTCATCTTTAATAGGACTGTCAAAACTGCTGCTGTATGATGCTCTCCACTATCTTTGTTTAATTGGTCACATGCCTGCATCACATGACTAACATGCATCATCGTTTTAGAAAGTCTCTGTTTTCACTGTTCACTGTGACACAAACGCACCGTCTCCAAATTATTTACTTTCCGGCTGTTTGAAACGTCGCAGCAGAGGTGAGCAGCGTGATAGGAGTGGATGTAGCTGTGGGTAATGAGAAAAGATGAAAAGAACGATTGATAACTTTTTCGTTAAGGCCGGTGCTCTGACACGGAGCCATCAACCTCTCAGTGTCTAACACTGGTCTGCAGACGGCATCAGATAATGAGACACATTAGATGGACTCCGAGCCCACTGACAGTAAAAGGGTGAAGTGTAGACATTTGGAAGAGAGCGGCCTGACCAGTTTCTCTGACTATGATACTGTAAAGCTGACAACATGATGCATTTACTGTGGTGAGTGTGCAAAGACCATGGCAGGTGTTGTGCCAAGGTAGGGATCCCCAACAGGATCTGTTTCCCTGCGTCAGGAACATCGGCTGGGCAGGGAAAGCGGACCCAACGCACTCCGCCTCCATCACGACCAACTAGACGTGGAAGGAGTGATGTTTTAGTGACAACATGAAAGATGAGTGTGACCGTTCAGTTTGTGGGTTACAACAGAAAATGATACATTTATTGTTCTCGTGTGTTATCGGACGGGATCATTTTAACAAACCGAGGACATTTTCCTGATAATTATCTGTATCCTCCTGTAACTTTACTGTTTAAAGAGCTAAAACCTCCAACATTTCAGGATCAATAAGTCCTTATAAGACGTGTTTGTGAGCTAAAAATCAAGAATGTGGGATACTGTTTGTCTGTGTCAGCCAAACAACTTCACATCTTTGTAACGACTGTTAAAAAGATGTTCATCCTGTTGATCCTGTTCATCTGGACGCTGCACTGTACAGCAGACACGACGTTGTTCAGTTTGTGTTTCAGATGAACCAGTTTGTGTCTGAGTGTGTTGCTGGGTCTCCACCAGTTACTCTGACAACTGAAGGTTCAAGATTTTTATTTTGACATTTGCACACAGGACCAACAGTCCATGCACAGTGGAATACTTGTGCAGAGCTTTCCAAGTCAAACCACACTTTAACAATATAAAGACAGAAAAAGCAGGAGGATAGAAATGAAGTCCGGAGTAGGGTAGTCGTACTATTTTCTATATACAAAGAAAAAGAAGAAAATGTACAGAGTGTGTAGTTCTCTACCTCTTATCGCACTCACAGTGTTGCACATTTGTTCCACAGATCTGTTTCACAAGTCTGTTGTGAGTGTATTGCCCGATGGTCAGTGAACCGATGATACATTCAAAGTGAGGTTAAGTAGTGCTGTGTTATTTTAAGTGTTCAGTGTGTTTTTGTTTGCCGTCAGTCTGACAGTTGTGGGGAAGAAGCTGTTGAAGAATCGTGTTCTGTGTGTGATGCTGCTGTCCGCTCTGTTGTGTCTGAGATTGTATGTGCAGCTTTGTATGTGCAGGTCCATGGATGCAAGTGTTGTTCCCATAATCCTCTCTGCAGACTTTCTGACTCTGCAGAGCCTTCCTCTCTGTCTGTGTAGTGTTTCCATACCAGACAGTGATGCCTGCGGTGAGGATGCTGTCTATCAGTCCTCTGCAGGCCTGGGTGAGAGGGTGGTGGTTCATGCCAGCTTTCCTGAGCAGCCGAATGAAATAAAGCCTTTGCTGGGCTTTTTTCACAGTTGCTGTAGTGTTGAGAGTCCAGCTCAGGTCTGATGTAACCTGCAGTCCCAGGAATCTGTGGCTGTTTGTCCTCTCCACCTCCGTCCCTTTGACGATAAGAGGCTGCAGGGGAGGGAGTTCTTCCAAAAGTGCAGTATTCATTCCTTGGTCCGTGTTGAGGATGAGGTGAAGAAGCTTCTGTGATGAGTAGAAACTTAAAGAAGTCCAGACGCTTTTCTCTCCAAGCTCCTCAGACTACTGACGCTTGTTTCTCTCTTTGTAAAAATGAAATTTAAAGTGAATTTTGAATCAAATGTTTCTCTTCTTTCTCCCTCAGAGTGCAGACATGTCTGCTGCCAGCAATCTGCGATCTGAAGATCAGTTTCTGTGCTCCATCTGTCTGGATGTGTTCACTGATCCAGTCTCTACACCATGTGGACACAACTTCTGCAAAACCTGCATCAGTCAGCACTGGGACATGAATCAGAGCTGTCAGTGTCCCATGTGTAAAGAGACTTTCTACACTCGACCTCAGCTGAGGGTCAACACCTTCATCTCTGAGATGGTTGCTCAGTTCAGACGTGAAGCTCAGCAGAAAGCCAGCAGCAGCAGCTCAGAGCAACAAGCTGCCAAACCAGGAGAAGTTCCCTGTGACGTCTGCACTGGAACCAGACTGAAGGCCCTGAAGTCCTGCCTGGTGTGTCAGACCTCCTACTGTCAGACTCACCTGGAGCCTCATCTGACACTGAAACGTCTGAAAAGACATCAGCTGGTTGATGCTGTGGAGAACCTGGAAGGCAGGATGTGCACAAAGCACGATAAACTCCTGGAGCTGTTCTGTAAGACCGACCAGACATGTGTCTGCATGCTCTGCTCTGTTTTAGACCACAAGAACCACGAGTTTGTTCCTCTGAGAGAAGAATATGAAGGAAAGAAGGCAGAGCTGGAGAAGACAGAGGCTGAGATTCAGCAGATGATCCAGAAGAGACGACTGAAGATTCAGGAGATCACAGAGTCGGTGAAGATGAGTAAAGATGCTGCAGACAGACAGAAAGCAGAAGGTGTTCAGGTCCTCACGGCTCTGATGGAGTCTGTTGAGAGACGCCTGAAGGAGCTCATGAAGGAGATCGAAGACAAACAGGAAGCTACAGAGAAACAGGCTGAAGGTCTCATCAAAGATCTGGAACAGGAAATCTCTGAGCTGATGGAGAGAAGCTCTGAGGTGGAGCAGCTCTCACGCTCTGAAGACCACCTCCACCTCCTCCAAAGCTTCTCCTCCCTGAAAGCTGCTCCACCCAGCAAGGACTGGACAGAGGTCAGAGTTCATCCACCATCATATGAGGGGACTGTGGGGAGAGCTGTGGCTCAGCTGGAGGAGACAGTCTGGAAACCCATGAAGAAGAAGCTGTTAGAGGCTGAGCTGCAGAGGGTGCAGCAGCATGAGGTGGATGTGACTCTGGATCCTGATACAGCTCATCCTAATCTCATCCTGTCTGATGATGGAAAACAAGTGTACTGTGGTGATGTGAGGAAGAAACTTCCAGACAACCCAGAGAGATTTTCTTACTGTGCTAATGTTTTAGGAGAGCAGAGTTTCTCTTCAGGCAGATTTTACTTTGAGGTTCAGGTTAAAGGAAAGACTGAGTGGACTTTAGGAGTGGCCACAGAGTCGATCAACAGGAAGGGACAAATCACAGCGAGACCTCAGTATGGTTTCTGGACTGTGAGGCTGAGAAATGGAAATGAGTACAAAGCTAATGCTGGTCCTCCAGTCCCCCTCTGTCTCCATCCTGGTCCTGAGAAGGTGGGGGTGTTTGTGGATTATGAGGAGGGTCTGGTCTCCTTTTATGATGTAGGTGCTGCAGCTCTGATCTACTCCTTTACTGGCTGCTCCTTCACTCACAGACTCCACCCATACTTCTGTCCCTGTCCTAATGATGGAGGTAAAAACTCTGCACCTCTGATCATCTGTCCTGTCAATCAAACTGATCAATGACTGATTTTATTGGATGAATGATTGATTTTTCTTGAAGGGAACAAATGAACATATTGAGTGTAAATCCTCTACAGTCTCCATGTTTCTATAGAATCTGATCATCAGGACTCTGATTCACACTTTGATTCTCATGGAGTTTGATTTGAACAGAAGAAAAGTTGAATCAGGAAATGTTCCCACTGATGGAGACTCGAGCTGAAGAGCAAATATCAGAGAACAAATGTCCAAAAGCTTCATTTCCAATAAAGTTTGTTCAATGCTTTGAGTGAATCCAGACTCGTGTGTGGCTGTTATACGGAGCATCAGAGTCCAGCTGAGTTATGTTGGATACAAACTGCTTATTTTGGCTCTGTGAGGAGTTTTGTTCACTGAAAACTGATGAGACGGATAATATTCAAAGAACTCTGTAGAGATTCATGCATCCATGTTCTCCACCTGCAGGTGTGGAGGAGAAAGGTGGAGCACAGACTGCTGCATCCTTCCAGTCACATCATTTTGATGATTATATTTGCATGTTGTGATGATTTGGGTTAAAGACAAACAGAGTTGAACGGCTGCAGTCACAGCATGAAGACGATGCTGAAGCTGAGCTGTCAGTGAACATGTTTCACTGTGATTTGATTTGAAGAATAGAAAGTGTGTGTGGCTGCTGACAGCTGCAGTCTCTGCTAGTCTGCATAACACACACACAACTTTCCCCCTGAGGCAACGATGCAGCAACAACACAAAGAACAGCTGCAGACACACACACACTGTTAAAGAACACTTTACTGTTTAAGGCAGAATTCCTCAGTAACAATGATTTGAGTCTACTGTGTCTACTGTGGTTTCCAACATACAATCTACTGAAACATGTTTTTCTTTCTGCCGTACAAACTATTTGATCACAACATCTTTGCTTTTTTCCTCCAATCGTTTATTCTGATTATTTTATTTAGTTTAACTAAGAAAAGCTTAAAATTTACCTTAACCTGTGTAGGAATGTTTAGCTTATTTTAGAGTTTAGAAATATGTTATCATAGAATGTAGAATTATTGTAGGGACACTGTTTGTAAAGTAATAAAGGCCTCACTCTCTTGTGAAGTTAGGAGTAGATTTTGGAAGGCTTCTCCCCCACTGAGTGGAAATTCCCCAGAGGATGTCTTAAGGTGGGGGTGTTAACATTTGTAACTGTGGGGGGAGTTTTATGACCCCTAGGGAGTCATCTACACCCACAGTGTTTTAACTGTCACGCACACACATCCACACGCACACTCACTCATGTGCACTCACACATACACACAGGTATGCGCACACACTCACTCACGAGCACTCACATAGACACGTGGGAACGTGCACATGTAGGCATTCACGTGCTCGTGCACATAGACACAGACAGAGTTTGCAGCACACCGTAGGGGGGTTTTATGATGGGGTCACTTCTATAAAGCTGGCTGTAACTAACAAAGGGGTGAAGATTTTTGCAGAGGGACACCGGCCTCATCTTCCCTTCTAGAAGTGCATGCTTAAATGAAGATGAATAAAGATAAATGAAGATGAATAAAGATTTTGTAAAAATGACTACTGAGTCCGGTGCCATCTCTGGATACTCGAGGAATAAAAAGAACGTATCCCAGTGTAAATTCACTCAGTAGAAAAGGCGGCTAGTGACCGCCTCAGTGCGACTAAAGCAAGAGACTTTTTTTTAAGAACTCCAAGTTGATGTTTAGCGCCCCGTAAGGATATCTCGGTGCGTTAAAGCAGGAGACGTTTGTTACGGATTAATAGAATCGGTGTTTCATCCGTCCTAGTCATTAGGAAAAAAAGTGGCGGTGTGTGATCCATCCCCGTGCGTTAAAGCAGGAAACGTGTGTTATTATTAGTTAGAAAGCGGGGCTGAGAGGCCTCGTCGCCAGCTACGGGCTGCGCGTGTCACGGGTTTGGTTACCCCACCTAGTCTCGGACGCGGGGGATCCAGGGTGGTGACCTGGGGATTCGTGGCTCCTTAAATAACTAAGTCGGGGAGAGGTCCCTGTCACAGTCTGAAGTATGCATAAAAGCAGGATTGGTTGCTTTCGCCAGTTAGATTCCGAGCTGAGTTGAACCAGTGCCTGATGCAGAAGGAGGACGGTGTAGTGTGTGTGAAAGCGCCGTTAGAGTCGGCGTCTCGTCTGAAGTACGGGAGTCAATTAAAGTAATAAAAGAATTCGTGTCTAAAAGTGTGTGTTTGTGGTGTGCAGAAATCGCGGCAGGAGGCCGTGTCGCGAATTGTTGCAAGCTGTGAAGTCAATTGGGGGGTTTAATTTGGTTTTATATTTTTTCGGGGAAGAGAAACCGCAGTATCAAGTCCGTGGCGCAAGTTTTGAACAATTCGTGAGGTGCACGAGCGGACGGCACCCGCTCTGTGTGCCGCTTGGGGCGTTGTCCTGAATCAGCAGAAGTGTCTCGCAGAAAGTTTGAATGGGACTGCGAGAAGCATGAAGTGTGTGTGAGCCAGCCTCGAGGGGCGGGTTCACAGGTGGGACGAACAAAGAGTAAAGTGTGCGTGTGTGTGAGTGAGAAAGAAAAGGTGGGGGCAAGTGACCAGCCTGTGAGTGTGTGTGAATTCCTTGATCATAAAGAGGGAGACAAAGTAGATTAGTTGATTTTCTGTGAAATAATAAGAGTTAATAATTAAGAAATTGTAGTGATCAAATATGAGAAAATGAACTAAAGTAAATAAAGCAAATTAAAGAGTGGATCAGTGTTAGACTAATGATAAATAAATTGATAAAATTAATAGTGACATTTAAAGTGATCAAGTACTCAAGGATGAATGGAGAATTTGATTGCTGACTGTATGAGAGCTGTTGGGCTGAAAGGAAATGAGGTTGAAGGAGTGAGTTAACAGGTTAATGTGGGGTGAAAAAAAAAGAGAGAAAAGAAAATGATGAAAACAAAGAAAATAAAGTGTGGAAGTGGGAGTGGGAAATTGTCTCCAACTGGGAAGCAGTGACGCTACAGGTCACCTTCTTCCCCTGCTGGTTTTATGATGGGGTCGCTTCTATAAAGCTGACTGTAACGAACAAAGGAGTGAAGATTTTTGCAGAGGGACACCGGCCTCATCTTCCCTTCTAGAAGTGCATGCTTAAAGATGAATAAAGATGAATAAAGATTTTGTGAAAATGACTACTGAGTCCGGTGCCATCTCTGGATGCTCGAGGAATAAAAAGAACCGGGGTAAAACTGATTTCGCGACACCTGATTTAAACGTTTAATTTCTCATTAACTCAGACTTTTAATTTATTTCCTTGTTTAATGTATTATTTCTTTATCCTTGTTTAAGTTTTGCCGATCCTTTCTGTGTAACCTGTTTAATCTGACCTTTGACCCTTTAATTTTAACTTAACAGTACTCTTGTTTTGACCTTTGACCTCTTTATTCCTTATAACCAAAAAAACCCTTTTATCTGATATTTTCACCTTATTGATTGATTATATATATCTATTATATTTTCTCACCTTACCTTATTTTGACCTTTGACCTATGTCCTTGTTAGCCTTGATCTTCCTTCATCAAACGTGAAATTTCTTTCACCTTTGAACTTAAAGCTTAAATCAAACCTTTGTTAAAAAGCTTCTTACCAACTTGTAATTCCAACTCTCTGCATTAAACACGTATCTTATCATATAAACACTGGATCACTGAGAGAACTTTAGGCAGAACCAAATGAAGCAGCTGACCTCGTCAAACTCACAGCGACAGTAACTGACAGTGAATTATTTTAATCTTCTTCATTGTATTTGTTAGAAACATTTATTTTCCTTTAATTGGACTTTGGTTAAGTTCAATCCGATGTATTAACCGACCTTTGAGGTGAAGTGCAGCTGCGAAGAACGCTACGGCAGGCAATGAGGTGCGTTTAATGTCGCTCTGTTAATTTGAGCGTCCATAAATTGAATGTCTTATTTTTTCTTACTTTATTATTGCTCATTTATTGGAGAATTTGGCCATTTAATTAAGATAGATTTTATGTTGTTGGTGGTAAAGATCTGGATGGATGCTTTATTTTATTCTGTGTTTCTATTTTTCAGTTTTACTTTTCAAGACTTGGTGAATTGCCTTTTTCTACTTTTTGTTTAGTTTTGTTAAAATTAGCAGCAGTGAGAAGTGTTGTTGTCGGTCTTGAATATATTTGATGTAGCCCATACTGTTAAGGTAAGTGTCATGTTTTTAGTTGTTAGTCTGATGAAGAATCTTTTATTTTTCTCCAAAAGTTGATTGTGTTTATCTGGACATAGTGTTGTTCAGGTCCAGCTGAATGCAGGTTTCCCCAGTCTTATACGTGTCAGGAGCATCAGCACAGCTGAAATGCATTTTTTCTAAGCACCGCGTCTCTGTGGCTTTTAAACCCCAAAACACGCTAAAACAAAAATGGGTCCACCCCAAGGATGGGGTCCCCCGGTGTAGTAACCTCGTTTCTTCGAACATCGACGTTCATTCAGGAAACCACAGCTGCTAGTTGCACTCACCACACGTTTTTCTAATCTGCCTATTATGTATCCTTCACTTCCTTTAATAAGAGCAAGTTTTCCACTATAAACACAGAGTCTAACAAAAGACTGGAGACTGTTTTGGTCATTTCCCTCAGAGTTTGTATGTTTTGTTGTTTTTCTGGTGATGAGCTTCAAACAGCAGCAGATTGAGACTCAAATAGAACCTAATAAAATCAGTGAAGCTATTCATTGCTCATGTCATCCATCAGGGAGTTACTTTAATATCATTACATTGTTTGCTTTTAGTAAATGTGGAAATTGAATATGAATTCATTTTATGTTTTTCTTTTCTTTTTTATTTCTTAATACCTAACTGCTGCACCTGTACTGCCCGTATCTCTGCAGATATACTGTATAGCCACTCAAAACTGATGTTCAGATAGAGGGTGGGAGCCGCCTGTTTTCTCTCTCCACTATAATCCCTGACAATTTTATTAGTTTGGGCGACCTTTACATGTAGGTTGTTGGGATCACAGCAGAGTTAGAACAGAGGGGACATTGTGTTTGTTAAATGTCTGAATGGCCCAGGTGGAAGAAGCTGTTAGTGAATCTGGAGATGTGGGACCTGAGGTACCAACATACAACACTGTAAAAAATGACGGATGCCACCAAAGTAAATAGCAACATTTTACTTTGTTGTTTGCATCATTTTTAAAAATGTATAATTTCTATTTGCATTTCAAGTTATGAAAGGTATTGATTAAACATGTTTATGTTTTTTTTTTTTCTTTAACTGTTTTCCACTCGGACTATACAAGAGGTTGAAGATACTATTACATACGGAGAGAACTCCACACCGGGTGTAGGCTTGCATGACTAAGAAACTATTTGAGGAAATTTTGTGGAGTTTGAGGTTGGACTCGGCTGCACATGTGTTGAGGAGCACTTGGTGAGGGCTAGTTCTTTAAGGTTCAGCAGCTAACAAGACGGTGTATCGGTCAGGATACAGGAAGCAGGACAACAGGCTTCCACTTTGCTGGATTGTCACCACCAGCTGTTTTATTGCCACCTAGATGCTCAGTGTTGCCAGCAGTCTGTAGTAACAAACAAGTTGCCATCAGTATATAAATATATACAGCAACAGCTTCACTAAGATAAACATAACGGATTAAATGAAATAAACCAACACATCCATCTGAATATACACATAACAGAACATATATAATTTGAACTATGCCAATCTTTCATCTCTTGCTCCAAACACAGAAAGGACACAATTAAACACAGTGAGAATGTCATACATAGCCGAAACATCCACTCTAACTGTAAACAAAGGACTTTGGCACCAACGTGTGGCCGAATAAAATTACTACATAATGGCGGCGGCCGGCGGCACATGCTTCGAGTCACGAGATGAAAAAAAGCGGTGCTACAATGCGGTAGAATGTAACTAAAGCCGCGGCCAACATCAGAATCGGAAAATAAACATATTTAAGGAAACTTACTTCCAGTCATGAACTTAACACTCGGAGCATCACCGTGAAGGATGGCAACCAGGAACAGCTTACGAGGTAAACAGAACTAACACTGAAAAAATCTCCCCTTCTCGAGTAGCATCGCGATACCCCCAACTTCTGCCTACGTCATTTCCTACGACTCCACCCCACACAATATTGCAGAACATAGACATAAAATCCCAGAGCCTTTCATACAACATGTGTGCTTAAGCCGATCGATGGCTGCAGACTCTGTGGGAACTGAAATCAGCCCGTCATCGATGCAGAAGTGTCTCTCGACAAAGTGTCTTGTGTCTGCTCCAAAGTTCGTCTCGCCTTCCCAGGTGGCTCGTCATAGGTAATAGATGGTTACTACTGGTGACGGGCTATTACCAAAAATATGCACCCAGGCGTGGTCTTCCTGCACTTTGTCACATGAGTAGAAGTAATCAACAACTTTTTATTCATTTTTATTCTTATGAGCACGAGAGAGGGGGGGCAGGTACTAAAGATGAATAGCACAGCAATTAGTTGAATAGACGTTAAAAGAGAAGGTGTTTCAACAGCTGTTGTCTACACCCTTGACACAGGAGAACAGAAGACTTCACCACCAGGACCTCCCCACCAACTGGGTGTCACCAACTTTCTCACAACACCTAACTGTGACCTACACAGATAACCAGTGTGCAGCTTTGAAATATAACATCCAGAGTCTATGTGACAAATGGCTAAACAAGTGCCATCATAGCAGGGAGAAGGGTGAACATGGTAACATAGAAGATGCTCTCCCAGGCCTATTACTGCCTTCTGGTCATAATGTCCACTCTCTTTCAGTGACCTCTCACCTTTAATATCCTATGACCTTCATTGACCTCTGACTTTCAGTGACCTCTGACCTCCTGTTGCAGGTGTGTGTGTGCTGCTGCTGTCTGCACTGACTGTTTGTGCAGGTGAGTAGATGAAGTGCACCATGGTCCAGGGCCCTATTTCAGGAAGCCGGTTTAGTGCAAACTCTGAGTAAGTACACCCTGAGTTAACGAAAACTCCGGGTTTTCGGTTTCACAAAGCGAGTTCAGATTAATTCTGAGTGAGTTACTATGACGACACACTCCGTGAAGCTAACCTGCCCCCTAGCAGGTTTACTTCAACTAACCCTGACGTTCTCCGCCTCTGTGTCGGAAACCTGACTGTAGGAAGTGTCAGACATGGCCTGCCCCGTCCTTGAAGAGCCAGTAGATGTTGAAGCCCAAATTCTCCGCAGAGCTCTCCGCCGGGAGAGAGTGATTAGAGCACGTTTGGACATTTTATCATTTCCTGATGATTTTCTGTGTGAACGTCACCGTTTTTCAGCACAATCTATAATTTATTTGAATAACATCCTCAGGCCTAATATTGCTCATGTGACACATCGCCGACATTCCACAAAATTCCACAAAATTGCAGGTATCAGGATGAACAAAATTTAATTCATGATGTGGTGATACTTGAACTACTACTTAAATTTTACATTTATTTTCAGGGTTCCCAGGCGTGATTGGCTGTATAGATGCACTCACATTCCAATCATTGCTCCTTCAGTAAATGAAGGAGACTATGTGAACAGGAAGTCTTTCCACAGCATTAATGTGCAGGTACATAGTTCCCTGTAGCATTTCAAACTAACAAATTATTTCATTATAGTAATGGATGCTAATTTGTGTTCTCTGCACTGTGAAGATCATATGTGATGCTGCCAACATTATCACAAATGTGGAAGCCAAGTGGCCAGGCTCTGTGAGTGGTGGTGGTGGAGGACCCCCACCTGTTTTTCGGGCCTCCGCTTTTTTTCTGTTGGCTATAACGGGTCACATTTGAGCATACAGAGTAAGCAAATATGTACTTGTAATGTGCTCAGATAATTTCAATAAGTGCTTACAGAAAGAAAATTAATGTAGCCTCTAACTGCAATTGATTTACATCGGACAAACAGATCAAGCACTATGGCTCATAATACAATTACACCTTACCTGTTTGGACTATATTTTTATATTTCATTTTTACTTGCTGCCAGGAACGTTTGGGGCCTGTTGGGTTGCACCTGCGCTCACATCACATCACAAAATAAAATGTATGAAATAAAAAATAAAATAAAATATAATAAAATAACGTGTTAAATGGGTGGAAATCCCTCGATCAATGTTTAAATTAACACTCACGCATTGACTCTGTCGGCTTTGTTTTGCCATGCATGCTCCCTTTCTTTTATTCAGGAATTAGAAAAAAACATCAAATCACTAGAAGAAGCCTACGCGTCCCACCAAGATCAGGAAACATTGAACAAAATACGCAAAACAAAACTAGAATTAAATGAGATAATTGATAAAAAAACAAAATTATTAGTACAAAGACTACGCCTACAAAATTATGAACATGGTAATAAATCCGGTCAATTTCTAGCAAACCAGCTAAAAATAAATAAAGAAAAAACAACTATATGTGCTGTTCAAGATTCATCTGGGAACACATTATATGAACCGATACAAATAAACAACATTTTCAGGGATTTCTATAAAACGTTGTATTCACCACAAATAAACCCATCTAAAAAAGAAATTGATCAGTTTTTGGACAACATAACTCTTCCAAAATTATTGGACACTCAAGCAATGGCACTGGATTCACCACTGACACCAGGTGAACTCCAGGAAGCCCTGATAAGTATGCACAATAATAAGGCTCCAGGTCCAGATGGCTTTCCTGCAGAATTCTACAAAGAATTCTGGTCGATTCTAGCACCAGTTTTCTACAGAACGTTGTTGGAAATTAAAGAAAAGGGCAGACTTCCATCAAATATGAATTCTGCAAACATTAATCTCCTGCTAAAACCAGGCAAAGACCCTGTATATCCCTCAAGCTATCGTCCAATATCCCTTATAAATGTAGACCTTAAAATAACCTGCAAAGCTCTCTCAAAGAGACTGGAGAAAATAACCCCCCTCTTAATTCATCCTGACCAAACTGGTTTCATAAAAGGTAGGCACTCATCAACAAATACACGTAGATTACTTAATTTGATAGACTACTCATACAGTAAAAACCTAGAAACTACAATATTCTCTTTAGACGCAGAAAAAGCATTTGACAGAGTTAACTGGAAATTTCTATTTGCAACTTTACACAAATTTGGTTTTGGATCCTCTTTCATAAACTGGTTAAAAATATTATATAATTCCCCAACAGCTTGTGTTAGAACAAATGACCAGACATCCTCCAGCTTCTGTCTCTTGAGGGGCACCAGGCAGGGATGCCCACTCTCCCCTTCACTATTTGCAATTTTTATTGAACCACTAGCAGCAGCAATTAGACAGAATTCAGTAATTAAGGGCATAAAATGCAAGAACGTGGAACATAAAATCAGCCTTTATGCGGATGATGTGTTACTCTTTCTCCAAAATTCACAAACCAATATCTCTGGGGTGATTGAATTGATAAACTCTTTTGCAAGAATATCAGATTACTCAATTAACTGGTCAAAATCTACAGTCCTACCGATTAATTGCTCCTTCCATAATTCCTCTTCTACACCACTGCAATCGGGAAATATAAAATATTTAGGTATTAATGTTTCTCCCAAGCTTGCAGATCTAACTAAATTAAACCATATCCCACTTTTAAAGAAGGTAGAAGATGATCTGGCTAGATGGAAATGTCTACCCATATCACTCATGGGAAGGGTTGCCGCTATAAAAATGATGGTCTTACCAAAAATTAATTATTTATTCTCAATGATCCCAACTAAACCGCCACAAGATTGGTTCAGATCTCTAGATTCATGTATGTCCAAATTCCTTTGGAAAAATAAACCCCCACGTATAAGCTTAAAAACACTACAAAAGACCAAGGATAAAGGAGGACTAGAACTGCCTAACTTTCAGCACTACTTCTTAGCCAACAGGCTTCAGTTTATCTCAGGATGGCTAAAACACACCCTCTTAGATGAACCTTGGCTAGATGTAGAACAAGCACTCTGCAATAATCTAGAGATCTCAGACCTACCATTTATCAGCTCAAACATCCAACGACATGAATGCTTTAAAAGCATCAACATCAGCTCTTCTCTGACAGCATGGTGGGAGTTTCTAAAATTGACGGCGTCTTCATTAATCCCATGCAAACGTACACCTATCTGGAACAACCCTGACATATTACAAAACAATAATATGATAAACTTTTCAGATTGGAGTGATAAAGGAATCAAATATTTAGAACATATACTAGAAGGAACAGAATTTATTTCATTTGACGGACTAGTTACACAATATGGGATCAACAAGAAAAGATTTTTAGAATATCAACAAATTAAATCCATAGTAAAAAAGAAATTTAAACCGGGTCAAGTTGAACTACAAACACCACCAAGTGTGGTTCAATTTCTTACTCTTAAACCCCCCAAATTACTATCCAAAATATACAGAATGCTTTCTAAAACAGATGAATCAATATCACTTCCTATTGCAAAATGGGAAGTGGATTTATCAGTTAACTTAGACCTAAACTTCTGGTCTCAGATTTGCTTAAAAACCTTTCATCTAATTAGAAATCCCAGTCTTCAATTAATTCAATACAAAATATTACATAGAGTGCACTATACAGGTCATCGGATGTTCAAGATGGGCTTTACGTCTACCAACAACTGCTCACACTGCCAAACCAATTCACCGGACAATTATATCCACGCTCTTTGGTTCTGTCCACCAGTTCAGAAGTTTTGGCGCGAGATATGTGAAGACTTATCAAAGTGTCTGAAATGTAACATTCCAACTTCCCCCTTAGTGTGTTTGTTGGGCAGCTTAGATAATGTCACTTCAGAAAAGAATATCGCCCATATGGTTTTCACTGCCCTATGCATAGCCAAGAAAACAGTCCTCATGAACTGGAAAAATAAAAATAATCTTAATTCTAACCAATATAGAAATTATCTATTAGATTACATTAGTCTTGATACAGCCTCTGCCACCACATCAGATCAATTGCTCTGGGCTCCTTTGATCAGCTCCATCACCTAGTGGGGGTGGGGGGTCATAGTTTGGTCCCGCCTTCACTGTTGTGATTGGTGTGGGGGTAGGGACAGGCTTAGGGCGTCGGGGGGTTCCCCGGAGGCATCTTCCTTGGGGGGCTCAACCCGGGGTAGCGGTCATGTCCGGTTAGGGGCTCTGTTGGCTCTCCGGTGACTGTTTCCTCGTGGCTGCGTGCAGCGGGGCTAGGGGAGGGTCTGTGCTGACGGACGTGGGTTACTGACCTGGTAGCCTGGCTGCCCCTGGGTGGGTCCGGGATGGGCGTGAGGTTCTGGGGGCGCTCCGTCTCTGGGCTGGGACCCGGACCGGGCCTCGGGGGCTTGGGTCCTGGTTGGTGTGTTGCCGGGGTTGTGGGCGGGTGGGTGCATGGGGGCCCAGCCCTGGAGCAGGGTGCCGCCGGTGCGTCGAGCCACCTGGGGGGCTCTTCAACTGGTGGGGGAGATTGTCACATCTTGCAGGAGCTTTCCTCTCCTCAGGAGCTGCCTCTGCAGGAGTGGGAGATACAGGAGAGGTGGAGGAAGATCTCAGCCTGGGTGTTTATTGTCTTATGTAGTCTGGAAGATGAGTGGATGGTGGGGTGGGTGCAGTTTTCTCTGTGGTGGGGTTGGGTGGACTGTCCCGGGCTCTGTGGGGCCGGGCGGCGCTGCTGCACTGGGCCCGGTCTGGATGGGCCTGGGCCCCCTTTCCCTGGCGGGTCGCGGAGTATGGGGGTGCCTACTGGGGTCAGCGGGGGAGCTGGCCCCAGGGAGGGGTCACTTGCCCCTCCCTTCCTTCCCTCCCCATCTCCAGCTGCCTCCCTCTTCCCGCTCCACCACAACCACCCACACATGCAGGGCCTTGGAGTAGGGGTATGTCACCAGGGTGCAGAGGAGGCTACCCCCCCCCCCCCCCCCCCCCCCTCTGTCCCCTTCTGGCTGCCTCTGCCTCAATTTTATCCCACAACTTAGACATTCACATTACTCACACTCTCATTACACATACATATAGGATCTTGGGGGTGGGCACGATACACGGAGTCCAAAGTACCATCAGGGTGTACACCCCACCCCTGGCATCGTTGCCCACCTCTCAATTTTAAATACACGTAGACATTGAGGGCTAGCAGGAGGGACCATGCGCTTACCTGCTGCTCTCTGGCAGGTAGCTCCAAGCCCTCCTGGGTTTTAAATGCACCTTAGAACACAGATGCATCAACATTACAATGAGCGGGTGGAGGGAGGTTCGGAGTCTTCTCTCACCCCCGTTCTCTGCGACCTGCTGGAGCAGGGGGGCTAGGACTAGGAGGAGGAGTTGGCCGTCCGACTGCGGTCTGGAGTGTGGAGCCTTCCTGCTGCTGCGGAGTCGGGGCGGTCTGCCTCCCCCCACCGCAGGGAAAAGGGAAACACCACCTGGGTCTGGGTGCAGTTCCCCCCTCCAGGGGCGGGGGCACCTAGATCCGGTTTGTAGAGTACGCTTGGGGAGTGTGATCGTGTGTACAACGTCTCTTTATGTCTGTCTCCACGTTGGTTGAGTGTGGAGTAAGTGCATATGAGAGCATGAGGGTGGGAATGGATGTTTGTATCTGTGTGTGCCTGTATGTCTGTGTCTATATGTCAGGTTGGGTGTCAGGCGCCACCTCTCTGGGGACATCTCAGGCCCTCCAAGGTTTGGAGGCCTATCTCCCCCTACCACCACTTCCCCTGCCAGTGGCGGACCCCCTCAGACATCGGTGCGTTGGTGGTTCTTTGTGTCCGGGAATGGGCGCCCAGGTACACACCGGCTCACTCCTTGGCGGCCGCTTATCGGGGCCTGGAGCCTGGGGCTCGCTCGGGCCACTTCGGAGGTGGGGTGCCCCCGGCCTCTTGGCCTGGGGCTCGGTCACTCAGGCGCAGCTGGCTGCCGGCGGAGCTCACGGGCGCGTCACTGCAACTCCCCCTGGCTTCTGCTCCGCGGCTGCTGAGTGAGCCCTCATCTGGGACTCTCCTCAGCTCTTTCCGGGACAGTGGCGCGGCTGCCCCTCTGTTGGTCTTCCTTGGTCTCTTGTGTTCTGGGGGCCTCTGGATGTCTGGAGTTTTGATCTCCTCCACACCTGCTTCACGCCCTGGAGGACGGGGCTGTGGCCCCCCCACACCCTCTAGCAGATTATTACATGAAGGAACCTTTTAAAAAAACAAAAAACAAGCGCGTCCATGCTCACAGGTGTACACACGGGTGATCACACCCACAAACTACACCCTTTTTGGCTCCTACCTCAAAGCACACTGTGTTCTGTTGATCTTATGTGCTGCACAATAATGTTTAACATTTAGTATTTACTGTCATATTCCCATATATCATTGTGATGTTGTTTATTCTATTACTCTTGTTCTCTTCTGCTTGCTTTCTTTTTTCTTTCTCAGCAGGTGATCCAGGTGATTGATATATGCATTTTTTTTTCTCTGCCCGTTCTGTTGGTTTTTGTCTTTTGCCCTTCTCCCCCGTCCCTCTTCTCAGCTGTTTCTCTTTCCCTCTTTCTTTCTCCCCTTCTTTCCCCCAGTCAAGTCTGTCCCGTATTCAGTAAGTGAAAATAAAATAAACAATAAAAGGTGAATCAAATAGACCATTACGGCAAGGCTGGGATGGTCAGTTTGGTAAAGTAAATCCGTTGGGCATCTTTCTTTGCCTTTAGACAACAATTCTGATGGCAAAAGAGCCAAACGGGACAGGCCAAAAAAAAAACAAAAAAAAAAACATTATCACAAATGTGGAAGCCAAGTGGCCAGGCTCTGTGAGTGGTGGTGGTGGAGGACCCCCACCTGTTTTTCGGGCCTCCGCTTTTTTTCTGTTGGCTATAACGGGTCACATTTGAGCATACAGAGTAAGCAAATATGTACTTGTAATGTGCTCAGATAATTTCAATAAGTGCTTACAGAGGGGAAATTAATGTAGCCTCTAACTGCAATTGATTTACATCGGACAAACAGACCAAGCACTATGGCTCATAATACAATTACACCTTACCTGTTTGGACTATATTTTTATATTTCATTTTTACTTGCTGCCAGGAACGTTTGGGGCCTGTTGGGTTGCACCTGCGCTCACATCACATCACAAAATAAAATCTATGAAATAAAAAATAAAATAAAATATAATAAAATAACGTGTTAAATGGGTGGAAATCCCTAGATCAATGTTTAAATTAACACTCACGCATTGACTCTGTCGGCTTTGTTTTGCCATGCATGCTCCCTTTCTTTTGCAGCTGAGGCTGTGTTACTTTTTTTCTGCAAAATTTGCATGTTATCAGCATATGCTGCCATCAGAATTTCGGCCTCAAGCGCTGTAAAATACATTGACCGCGCCTTCTTTCCCTGCGTCTCCATGGTGACTCGCTTAATCTGTGCTCCACTAATCAGGGCTTTATGTATCCTCGTGCGCGCGCTTAACTTGGGGTTAAAGCAACTCCGCGTTGATTGAACTAATTGTTATCAGCCTTTCTGAAACCGAATATTCCGAGTTGGACAGTTCGGGGTTACTCAACCCTGAGTATCGTTTTTCACTCTGAGTTTTCTAAACCGGCTTCCTGAAATAGGGCCCAGGTATAGGTGGAGTTGTCTCCATCTGTGGGCTGTTTCAGGGTCAGACTGAGGTCTCCAGTTTTCAGCAGGTCTTCATTCATCTTCGTTCGGTCTCTGTAACGCTGGTGCTGTTCTTCAGGCTGGTCAGAGCAGTTCTCATGTTTCTGTCACACTGAATCTGCAGTAATGCATCATATTCTATAAAATCATATGTTTGTAGTGGCTGTCCTGTGAGGACCACGTCTCTCTAAACAAACAGCTGTTAATGAGCTCACAAACACAGGCCTACAGCTGGATTTGAAAAAGTCCATTCAATAGAAAATCAACAGTCACAGCTGGATTCAAAGGCTTGAGCTCTGTGTGACATGGTTACCTGTCAGCATCTACAGGGGGATTCAAATATGAAGGAAACATGAAGGTGGTGCATTAGAAAAACTGCTGCTTTCAAGCAGAGCAACAAACTGTTTGAACTGATCCAACTTTATTCACACAGACAAAGATTTGTGCATCAGCTGCTGTTTGCTGCTATAGATATAATCCAGCTGATGTGGAGAACTACATGTGACACTGTGATGCAGCCATGAATCTGACTGATTTCTTTCCATTTTCAAAGGTTGATGCATCAGTTAAAGTCCTTAAAAAGCTCAGAAATAAAGAGAAAGGTTGGTTACAGCAAAGAGAGGCACTGGCAGCCTTTAAGACACTAAACAAGAGAAACAGATCAGAGAACATCAGACTGAATAAGTGGAATAAAGTGAAACAGAACTAACGCTCCCTAAGAATGGAGCTGTCAGAGGAAGAGAGCAGCAAACTGAAAGTCTCTGTTAGCTGCAGAGCTCTGAAACTTCACACAGCTTTGGATGATAACATGGAGAAAGGATGTGGAGATGTTCACACTTCTGCTAGAAATCATCTTCTAGTTATTGTGACTCAGATATGACTGATCATAGATGAGGACCAAAGAAGGTTTTTACTGAGATTTGAGCTGACTTAGCTTAGCCTGTGTTTTAGCCACATGCTAAACAAACACATGTTCAGAAACTAGAAGATGTGACCTTTCAGATGAAGTCTCACACATGAACTTTACTCCTACAGTTCATCTGCTGAAGCTTTTACATTTGGGAGGAAATCAAATAAAAACCAAAACAGCCACAAACATCAGACATGCTAACACTGTGACATTATTGGATGGAGCCACTGAGACTGAACCACCATCATGAGTCTGACCTCTGACCTTTGACCTGGATCTACAGCACTGACCTCTGACTTTCAGCTCCACTTGTTTCTCCATCAGGATGTTTCCCTCCCTGCTGTAGGCAGTGCAGGTGTAGGTGGAGTTGTCTCCATCTGTGGGCTGTTTCAGGGTCAGACTGAGGTCTCCAGGTTCCAGCAAGTTTCTCTTCATCTTTGTTCGGTTCTTGTATTTATCGTCCTGTTCTTCAGGCTGGTCAGAGCCGTTCTCATACATGTGGACCTTCCTGTTGTTTGCATCCTTCCACTCCACTTTAGCATCTTTAGGCAGGCAAACTGTGGTTTTGCAGATCAGCTGGACAGACTCCACCCCTGAATCCACCTCCACCCAGGGGACTGAGAGGACAACAAAGCACAGCATGAGCTGTAGTGAAGGTTACTAATGTTCTCCTCATGACCTGTTACAGAGGACTTATTTCTGGTTTGAGCTCAGTGTAGACCACAACATTTTACTACAAAAACTAAAACACACCATACTTATAAAAGGAAATTCACTGCAGTGGTTTGAATCAAATCTATCTAATTGATTCCATTTTGTTCATGTAAATGAGGAATTTCCTTGACAAATAAATATTAGGCAGGGATTTACATCGAGTTCTGTGTTGTAACTAAAGATTATGGAGGGGGGGGGGGGGGGGGGGGTGTCCTGTTTTGTCCACAATGTCTATCTTGTCCTTACATTTGTCTCTTATATATAACACATCTATATATACACTGTCAAAGATACTTGAGTGTCTTTGAGTGAAGATTTAAGGTGATAGGAAATATAAATAGCTGCAACTTGAATCTTTACTGAAGCTCAGTATTTGACAAAGAGTTCACTCACATGAATTTCCCTCACACGCGCTGTACCAGTGTACCTGCACATGTGATGTGACAATAGAAGTGATTTGATTTGAGAGTTCAAACTCACTGCTGTAATAACTAATAATGATTAATATAATAACTATAATATTGGCCAGCTCATATTTACACTGATTAGTCTCATGAACAACATTAACTATTTGTTATTTACTAGCTAATCTTAAATGACTGTTCAGTACAGAAGTGAAGCCCAACAATCATGTTTTACAGTCCTGTGGTCTCAGCCTCAGATACAAAATATGTTCTCCTTCATTTCTGTCAACCACACGTTTCCAGCTATCATGGTTGCTAGGCAACCTGGCCAGTGCGACGGCTAGACCCCCATTTCACAAGCCTCACACTTCCGGCCTTAGCGGTCTTTAAGTACGCGGCCCTTGAGGACCGTTGAGGCTCCGTACTTTAAGGCTGCAGACCCTGAATTGGGATACAGCCAATATAGCGCTCCCCAGTGGCTGTGTAACAGAGTCATAAATAACATTGTTATAATTACACAAAATGTGTTCTAAACCCCCAAACTTCTCCTTTTATACCTGACTTTTAGGACCTCCAAGCCTGTAGTTGTGTTCATTATCAGTTAGAGCCCCTCCTCATTCTTTTCTTCTTCTTTGGTGCAATACTATAAATACAGTGTACCCCTTTTGCCTCTCCCCTTTTTCTACAATTCCCCTGTGGGAGAGGTGGGTGTCATTTCTTTCCAGCACCTTAAAGCACACATAATTCATATTTAACCACCCTGATGTTTATGATTGCGATTTTAGTTCAGTTATTGTCATTATTGAGCCTGTTTTTGTAAGATGTTATAAGTGTGTAGTATGTGTGTCATAAATGTGTTTTAGGCGCCATAAATGATAGCATGAATATGTATTCCTTGCTAGCTTGGGAGCTGTGGTGGGTTGAGCTAATCCTCTTCCCCACTGTCTGTATTTGGTCGTAGGAGCTGGAGTGGGCAAATTATTTACTTGGAGGTCTTTCTTTCTTTTACCTTTTTTATCAGGTATGTCAGATTTCATGTTGCTTTTGTTTTATCTTATGTCAAATATGTTACGTGTAAATGCATATTTTATGTTTAATGTAAAAATAAATGCCAGCCTTTTTCTACAATTCCCCTGTGGGAGAGGAGCTGGAGTGGGCAAATTATTTACTTGGAGGTCTTTCTTTCTTTTACCTTTTTTATCAGACACAATGCAGAATCACACCGGTTACAGCTGCAGCCAGGTGCTCTTGATTAAATCAGGTACCGAAGCAGTTAAGTTCTAAATGAATCTTTGGACGTCACTGATCACGTGACTTTGGTCAAACGAATCAAGCTTCGACACCGCTCCGTCGCGGTGTCGAAGCTTTAAGCGAGCTAACACCAGCTTTTAGTGTCCAGGTGTGGAGTGTACCTTCTTTTTCATGTCTTTATGAGAATTAACTGTGAGTTTGCTTTGTTTCCTGCTTTAACAGTTTGTCTTTATGAACTTTACTGTTTGTTCAGCTCATGTTTGATTTTTTCATACAATAAAGTACCGTAAGTATTTTATGCAAATTTCTGCTTTTACAGAGTAATTCCAGCACAAATTTAAGTAGGTATGATGGTTTGCCATTTAACTAGTTGTAGCTAGTAGCTCATATTCATAAAGCCAGGGAGGTTTGTCACTTAATTTTACAAAAATGATGTATGCTAAGTGAAGTATGCTTGTAGGTCACAATCACAAAGGTAGGGTGGTTTGGCGCTGAGTATTTTTCTAGCTAATATTCATGAAGGTACGACGCGTCGTCACGTAATATCGTGTTGTGCGCATGCGCAGAAGCAACGGATAGGATGGTTTGGCAGGTAGGATGGATTCCCAGAACACCTACTTACAAAACCGTCGTCTTGCTATTATAGCCAGCCCGTTGTAACTCGGCCGAGTGTGTCCGCCATTTCCTGTTTCTGTATGTGTGGTCCAGTGAGTCCAGGAATCGGGCTTAAAACGGAATGCGTCCTAAACTCGGCCGCTGTTCCACAGTAACTGCTGTCAGATTAACTGATACAGTACTTGGTTAGCTTAGCTAGCAGAGCAGCTAGCAGTTACAGTATGAGCTCTCTGTGAGCAGTCAGCTTGGGCATTGTTACTAAAATAAAGCTGCTCTCTGCAATTTCTACAGCGATGTTTCACCTGCTGCTTTGTAGGACTACAGTAATTGGGGGGATTTGGAGTCTGAAAGCAACTCTCTGAGGCACTTTTTGTAGTGAACTGATGAAAGCTGTGTCTCAGATGGAGTTGATGTTAGTCCAACACATCAGACATGACCTCTGCATCACCTAGTTGATGTGCACATGAATGATTTGTTTCCTCTGTAGGTGAGGGTAGAAAGTGTGTGTGAGCTGATGTGGATTTGAATTGAGCAGCATGGATCAGTGTGAGGACAGAGAGGAGGGAGTCCCTCCCTCTAAAAGAGCCAGAGAGAGCCAGACCAATGCTCAGAGGTGAGATGACCATCTCTAACTGTCCATGACTCTTCTACATGTCACAGCTCAACACTCACATCACTGCTCCATCATCATTCACAGTAACCAACTTGGACCTCCACCCAGTGACGAGTCAAAGGACATGGGTGATGAGTTTAAAGAAGACATCTGTCCTCCTGCAGAGAGGTAATTTGTGAATAAATGTTGTTGTCTCAGTGTTTGTTAATAAATCCTCCACGTTTAATGTCAGCTCACCTCTTGTTCACACACATTTCAGTCAGAGTGTAAAGAATGAATGTTGTAGGTACTTCTGCAGTGAAGAGGCTGAGTATCTTTAGGACTCGATCTGCTCAGCAGTGTTCTTAATTTTTCTTTAATTTGTGTATAAACAGCAGTGTCAAGGCTAAAGTTGCATTCAATGAAATATACATGCCTACTAGATGTCACTGCTAATTCTGTTTAATATCATGTTTTGTAGAAGAATCCTTGTTATTTATATTTGTATCTTATTCTACTAAGAGGCAAAGTGTTTTTCTTGAACAAATATTTTTTTCCTATAATAAAAATTAAAAATGATTAAAAAAGTGACTAATTTAATAAACAAGTTGTTACACAAACAAGCCTTACTTTTCTCCTTATTCATTTATTGAAGTACCACAAAAATCCAGATGTATTTTGACAAAACGAACAGTAAAAAGAAAAAAAAGAAAAGTCAGTCCTTATAAATGATCCAGTGAATCATGTCCACGTGTTTTACAGACCAAAGACAGAGGAGGCAGTGGGAGTGCAGCTGCTTGAAATGTTGAACAATCTGGGAGACGAGGAGCTGAAACGTTTCCAGTTTTACCTGCAGACTGACCCTGGCAATGACTTCCCCAAAGTCTTTAAACGCCAACTGGAAAATGCAGACAGACTGAAAACAGTTACACTGGTGCTGCAGACGTATGCGGGCAATGAGATGGAGGTGGCGAGCTCGATTTTAAAGAGGATGAATGAAGGTCAGACTACGCAGTATGCAGATACAACATTATCACAATTAATTTTGTGATATGTATTAAACTGAGGCTGTTTTAGTCTAAATGAATATCAATGGTACTAAAAGTAGCTGTAGCTAATACTACATCTGTGGGATGATTATGGGTAAATTTTTTTTCTCTAATGATTAAAATTTTGTGAAGAAGTTCATGAAGTCATTACTAGCTAACGTTAAAGGGATGGTTGGCTCAACAGAGCTCTGACTTTTTGTCAGCCTGGCTACAGAGCTGAAGAGAAACCTGGGGTTCTTATTTTCTTCAATCAGTGACGAATAGTAAGATGTTCTGGCTTTGCGGAGGGCTTTCTTATAAAGCAACCAACTATTTTTCCAGGCTAAATTATGATCTTCTAAATTTGTGACACGCTGTTTCATCTCTGGCTTATTAGATTTCATCCCGCTTTAAGGTGCAGGTGAAATCTACTCCCCACTGCTGTGTAATCAGTTATTGTATTAGGCTTTGTTATAAGGGAATGATCAGACGAGTGTTTTCAGTAAACACTGTTAGATGTTCAGTTTCTATTCCATATGTTAAAACTAAATCTGTGAGGGTTCTTTTACACACTGAGAGAAGCCAATTCAGTTTATTAACTAATTAAATGCTGTGTTTAGGCTGTCATTTTTAGCATCTTCATGGATGTTAATATAAATGAATGACCTTGTTCAATAAAATATTTAAGTATTTTCTATATCTAGAATTGTATGTTTCTAACCTTTGTGACATGTCATTTTCATGCTAATTGAAGATGGTTCAATGAAAGGTCCAATTTGATTTGTGTTCAAATTACCCAAATATCTCCTGAGATTTTAACGAAAGTTATTAAGATGGAAATGCATGATTATATAAATAATGGTTGACACTGTAAAAACCATAATAGACTAATCATCCTTCTTACTGTTTTTAATTCAGAGGCTCTTCAAAAGTGTCATCGTCATCTTAAATTCAAGTCTAATCTGAAGAAGAAGTTCCAGTGTGTGTTTGAGGGGATCGCTAAAGCAGGAAACCCAACCCTTCTGAATCAGATCTACACAGAGCTCTACATCACAGAGGGAGGGACTGCAGAGGTCAATGATGAACATGAGGTCAGACAGATTGAAACAGCATCCAGGAAACCAGACAGACCAGAAACAAGAATCAGACAAGAGGACATCTTTAAAGCCTCACCTAAAAGGGATGAACCAATCAGAACAGTGCTGACAAAGGGAGTGGGTGGCATTGGGAAAACAGTCTTAACACAGAAATACACCCTGGACTGGGCTGAAGACAAAGCCAACCAGGACATCCAGTTCATATTTCCATTCACTTTCAGAGAGCTGAATGTGCTGGAAGAGGAAAAGTTCAGCTTGGTGGGACTTGTTCATCGCTTCTTTACTGAAACCAAAGAAGCAGGAATCTCCAGGTTTGAAGACTTCCAGGTTGTGTTCATCTTTGATGGTCTGGATGAGTGTCGACTTCCTCTGGACTTCCACAAAACTACAATCCTAACTGACCCCAGAGAGTACACCTCAGTGGATGCGCTGCTGATAAACCTCATCAGGGGGAAACTGCTTCCCTCTGCTCGCCTCTGGATAACCACACGACCTGCAGCAGCCAATCAGATCCCACCTGACTGTGTTGGCATGGTGACAGAGATCAGAGGGTTCACAGACCCACAGAAGGAGGAGTACTTCAGGAAGAGGTTCAGAGATGAGGAGCAGGCCAGCAGGATCATCTCCCACATCAAGACATCACGAAGCCTCCACATCATGTGCCACATCCCAGTCTTCTGCTGGATCACTGCTACAGTTCTGGAGGATGTGCTGGAAACCAGAGAGGGAGGACAGCTGCCCAAGACCCTGACTGAGATGTACATCCACTTCCTGGTGGTTCAGGCCAAAGTGAAAAAGGTCAAGTATGATGGAGGAGCTGAGACAGATCCACACTGGAGTCCAGAGAGCAGGAAGATGATGGAGTCTCTGGGAAAACTGGCTTTTGATCATCTGCAGAAAGGAAACCTGATCTTCTATGAATCAGACCTGACAGAGTGTGGCATCGATATCAGAGCAGCCTCAGTGTACTCAGGAGTGTTCACACAGATCTTTAAAGAGGAGAGAGGACTGTACCAGGACAAGGTGTTCTGCTTCATCCATCTGAGTGTTCAGGAGTTTCTGGCTGCTCTTCATGTCCAGACCATCATCAACTCTGGACTCAATCTGCTGGAAGACCAAGAAATGAACTCAAAGAAGTCTGAAACTAAAGAATCTGCAGAGAAACACTTCTACCAGAGTGCTGTGAACATGGCCTTACGGAGTCCAAATGGACACCTGGACTTGTTCCTCCGCTTCCTCCTGGGTCTTTCACTGCAGACCAATCGGGCTCTCCTGCGAGGCCTGCTGACACAGACAGGAGGTAGCTCGCAGACCAATCGGGAAACAGTCGAGTACATCAAGGAGAAGCTCAGTGAGAATCTGTCTGCAGAGAAAAGCATCAATCTGTTCCACTGTCTGAATGAACTGAATGATCACTCTCTAGTGGAGCAGGTCCAACAGTCCCTGAGATCAGGAAGTCTCTCCACAGATGAACTGTCTCCTGCTCAGTGGTCAGCTCTGGCCTTCATTTTACTGTCATCAGGAGAAGATGTGGATGTGTTTGACCTGAAGAAATACTCTGCTTCAGAGGAGGCTCTTCTGGAGCTGCTGCCAGTGGTCAAAGCCTCCAACAAAGCCATGTAAGTAAATTTGTGATCAGGCTTTTGTTTTGTTTTTTTAATATTTATTCTAGCAACAATTGCAATTTGTTAATTGCACAATTGTGTAAGTAACAAAAACTGTGATGGGTGCTTGTCCATTAACAAAACATTAACAAATTCCAAAGCGGCAGACGGTATCGGTGTTGCCAACTCCTCAGTAAGGAAACTTGCTAAGTTGCTAAATAACGTCATCTCCTAATTTGCGCAATTGGTCATGCTTATGTAATTGTAACCTGTTTTAGGAGTTAGAAATAACATTGCGGAAGAGTAAAAAACACCCTAAATGCATTTGGAATACATTTAGAACTACAAATTAAATTCTTTTAGCAATTGTTTTGTTTAATGTCACATTTCCACCCCATCTCCCTTACCCGGTCTTGGTGCTGGCAGAAGCTGCCTCTACTAAACATATCATGCATTATGTATACAGTGTGCTGCTCAGTAAAATGTATTATTTACGATTACTTTTGCATTTGTTGTTGTTGTTGTTTTTTGTTTTTTTTTCTTCAACAGGTGGTCAAGCAGATTTTCAGTCTATCCCTCTTCACCTCCATTTTTCTCTACCTCTCCTTCTCGAGTATAGCAAAATATTCAATTGGGAAAGTCTGGGCATTTTTGTTTTGTGGGGGGTTTTTTTTTTGGTTTTTTTGGGGGGGGGGGGGGGGGGGTGTGAAGGCATGTTTGCCTTCAGACAACAATTGTGATTGCTGCAGTGCCGGACAGACAATAAGTACATACTTCCTTCCTTCCAGCTTAGATTTAGAGATTTTTAGTTAACAATGACTTGTAGTGCCCCTGCAAGATGTGTTTTTCTTGTCTTTGTTTAATAAATGTCACAGATTTCATGCTGCTTTATTTTGTAGGCTAAGTGTCTGTGAGTTGTCAAAGACAGGCTGTGAAGCGCTGAAGTCAGTACTCAGCTTAAAGTCCTCTAGTCTGAGAGAGCTGGACCTGAGTATCAACAGCTTGGATGATTCAGGTGTGAAGCTTCTGTCCGCAGCCTTGAGGAGTACAAGTTGTAAACTGAATGCTCTGAGGTCAGTATATTCAGTTTTAGTTGGTTTTTTTTTGTATATTTCCCTTGTTCAGCTGACAAATTAATCAGTTAAAAATGTAGGTCATAATGAGAAATACTAATACACACTTATTTCTAAGTGAAACTGTCACATTTCTAACCTCTTTAATCCCAGGCAATAAGGATTCTTTAAAATACAGTGCTAAATGTAGCAGCTTCTTACTACACACTAGGGCAGGGCGATATGGCCAAAAAAATATATCACGATATACATTTGAAAATTTGCAATAACGATATAACTGACAATATAATTTCTGTGAGACAAAACTTTACTAGCGCAGAAAACCCCCATCCATTTATTTTCACTTAAACAAGCAGCTGTTTTTATTTCATTAAAGCTATATAAAAATTTAACAGTGCAAATGCAAATTACAAATAAAAAAAAGCCAAATATGTATTTTTCGGACCATAAGGTGCACGGGATTATAAGGCACATTAAGCGAAACAAAGCAGTCAGATAAATCAAACTTTATTCAACTCATTCTTCTTGCTTCCTCCACTTCCATACTATTGATTCATTAATGCTGTATTCTATCACAGCTCTGCTCTATTCCTATGTTATTGCAGTATAATGACTAACCTCGTATTGTGGATGGATTATCTCAGTTGTTGTCCTGACTGAAGTGTGGTCCGTTTACAGCATCCTGCCATGCGATTGCATTTGTCTCTAATCATCAGGAAGCTTCACGTTAACTTTGAATGAGTGGAAAAGTGTTAGCGTTCATCCTCCAGCTTCACTGTTGATGTTATGCTAACATAGCTGTGTCGCTAGCGATCACATAGCACATCATTATATACCACCTAGCCCAACTTCAGTAACCCTACAAACGTCACTGTAGTTTTCTGTCTTCATTTATGTTGGAAGTGATAGCAGAGCTGTACGTTTGAATTTTTTCAGAAATCTCTCAGTCAGAACATGCTATACCATGTTTAGGAAACTAGCGAGTTAACTTCCGCTAACTTCCTGCTAACTTCTAACTCCGTTAAATGTAATGAATTCTGTTTTCGTTGATGCCTAGATGTTAAACATCACAGTTTCACCTGGTTAAGCAGCAATGCTGATCATTTTATTAAAGATGAAAGAATTTAGACAGTTTTTAACTCTCAGTGATATTCGTTTGACTTCGGGACCTTAAAGGACGGAGTTTAGGACCCAGATTCACGAGCACCTTAGTTCGACAAATACGGTAGTAACGACGGCCCGCTTGCATGTTCTACAAAAAAAAAAAATTGCTCTGTGTATCTGACGGACAAACACCAAACCAGTTAAGTTGCACCTTTTTTTTTTTTTTTTTTAAGAAACCAATTCTGGTTCATCCGCTTCACTCAACAATCTGCTTTCCCTATTCTCATTCTCCATTACCGTCGTTCTTTTTCAGTACTGAGCATGCACGTTTTACCCATATTCTATCGCTATATTTCATTGTCTTATCGTTGCCAAGCATTGGACCGGTATTACCGTGAACGGTATAATATGGCGGTCAAAGGAGCTTGCAAAGAAAAGCGTCTGGACTTCTTTAAGTTACTTGAAGACGTTTCACCTCTCATCCGAGAAGCTTCTTCAGTTCTAAGGTCAAATGGTGGAGATTCCCAGATATAAACCTAGTGGGAGTAACCCCCCACATTCCTCGCTGCACTGTGCCCAGACCTCTACATTGGAGAGACCAAACAGCCACTTCACAAGCGCATGGCACAACATAGAAGAGCCACCTCCACAGGACAAGACTCAGCAGTCCATCTGCATCTTAAGGATAAAGGACACTCTTTCGAGGATGCCAATGTTCACATTTTGGACAGAGAGGACAGATGGTTTGAAAGAGGAGTGAAAGAAGCCATCTATGTCCACTGTGAGCGACCATCTTTGAACAGAGGCGGGGGTTTACGACACCAACTCTCTGCCATCTATAATCCAGTTTTGAGATCCCTTCCCAGACGCCTTAACGCCCACTCACATCCTGGGCCATCTGACCTCAGGAATTCGCATGATAAGGTGGGGCCAGGTTTCACAATGAACCCACCCGAAACTCTGGCTGATTGTGACCCACACCCAGTTTCACACCTTGGCTCAGGCGATTAGAGGATCATCAGGGGGTCCTTTTGTCCCTCTGTGGGGGGTCACTCCCACTAGGTTTATATCTGGGACTCTCCACCATTTGACCTTAGAACTGAAGAAGCTTCTCGGATGAGAGGTGAAACGTCTTCAAGTAACTTAAAGAAGTCCAGACGCTTTTCTTTGCAAGCTCCTTTGACTACGATGACCTGGATGACTGAGAACCTTCACAGGTATAATATGGCCCAGCCCTACTACACACTGATTAGTAAAATGAGTGTTTTATTGTTCATGTTATAATTTTCAGACTGAGTCTCAGTAACCTGTCAGAGAGGAGCTCTGAAACTCTTTCTGCTGGACTACAGAATCTAAACTGCAAACTGATTACTCTGAGGTCAGATCAAGGTTTTTGTTTTTTGTTTTTCTCAGAATTTGAAGTTTATCCATTCATTGTTGCATCTTGTAAGGTTTCTGGAGGTATTCCTTAAAACAACAACAGGATTAAATACTGGCAACAACTCTATACTGACAACACTTTTATACCAGTGTTTGTTTTCTTTCTTTCTTTATTTTTTTTTAAAGCCTGATGGGTTGTAAGTTCTCAAAGGGAAGCTGTGAAGCTCTGTCCTCAGTTCTCAGCTCCCAGTCCTCTAGTCTCAGAGAGCTGGACCTTAGTAATTCTGAACTGCAGGATTCAGGAATGAAGATTCTGTCTGAAGGAATAAAGACTTCACAGTGTACACTGGAAACACTCAGGTAAGATCAACAATGTTATATTTATTTTCGTCAGTGGCCAAAAATAACGAATAATTGCAGCTAATTTGATAAAGGTCATAAATATGTTTTGTATCATTTTGTAACTTCTCACTGCACTACGATTGCACTTTAACAAAGGTGTTGTTTGTGTTCTCAATGATTTTGCAGACTGAGTAGCTGTTTCCTGTCAGAGGGAAGTTGTGAAGCTCTGTCCTCGGCTCTCAGCTCTCAGTCCTCAAGTCTGAAAGAGCTAAACCTGAGTAACAACAACCTGCAGGATTTGGGTGTGAAGCTTCTGTCTGCTGCACTACAGAGTCCACAATGTAACCTTGAAACTCTCAGGTGAGGATTCAAATCTTTCCACAGATGAACATTTAAGTGTGATTTATATTGTTACGCAAAAAGCTAAGTTACCATTTTAGGTAAGGGTTTTTTTCCTTTTTAAATAAATGTAGTAATGTTTGTATTACAAAATGACAAAGTGGGATGGAAAAAAAGAAAGATGAGTTAGGGAGAAAGTTGACAGAAGGAGAGCAAGAGGAAAAAAAACATCTGCTTCAATACCCACTGTATAAAACAAAAAACAGCATAGCAGAGAAACCACAGAAACAACCAACATATCCACAAATTAGGACTGGGAGATGTAAAGAAAATCTGTGTGTGTGTGTGTGTGTGTGTGTGTGTGTGTGTGTGTGTGTGTGTGGGTGGAGACTGGATAGCGTAGTGGTTAGACTACACGCCTCCCCCCAGGATCGCAAGTTAGATTCCCGCCTGGGGCACCAGTGTCCTACTTACTGCTGGATATGCAGCACCATATCCTCCTTGTTGTCCTCCATATGGAGTTGTTAACTGCCCTTCCTCCACGGAAGACACAACAATGTTTTCAGTCAGCAGCGCTCCACCTAAACTATACACAGTGCAGGTAGGACACCGCTTTTTCCTCCTGAGTCGCCTGATGGCTTGCCAGAAATAGGTGTAGGTGTGCCAGGCCTGTCCAGCATCCTTCGGCATCCGAACCGGCTCTTACGGCTCACTAAAAAGAGCCGGCTCTTCAGGTTGCTTTAATGAATTTATTATTAACAATAATATAAAATTATGCACACAATGAACCTCTAATGTAAAAAATGTTTAATCATATAAATATTCTTGTATTTATTCAAGCACACAATGTAAAATAAATAAATATATTATAAAGTACAAAAACCAACTATTTACAATTCATCTTTTTACCTTTTAAATTTTCAGCTTTTTTCCTTTCAAACCAATTCAAAACAAAAGAACACACAACACTACAGATCACAACACAATAAAATATCGATTAAAATATGCAAAAGAAAAAATGAACAACCAGATCTCCAATTAACCCTTTAAAGCCGGTCAGAGCGGGCACGCTCTGTTTTGCGTAACTATTTTTAAATCCCAGTAGCTCTGCAACCACGTAAGCTAGCGCAATTTTTTTTGCATATGAAACTGGAGCAGTTGTACTTAGATCTTATGCCATCAGGTTGTCCTAGGTCACAGTTTCCTTCCACATATAGCTTTGCAAAAACTGCATAAAAAGCACTTGCAGCAACAAAAACATAATATTCCAGAAGCACGCTTTGCCGATCCGATCAGCTGTTTGTAGTACTTCCTAGGTCCATCAGCACGAACTATCGCACGTCCGCCATGACCTGCCTGAAACCGGAAGTGACGTCATTTTGCGGAAATGCAGTCTTTTACTATCAGGGCCTAATGAGCCTATACTAGTGTTTTTAAAAGTTATGTTTGACTTTGACTTTCTGTGTCGTTTCTGGGATGCTTAGGACTCATATTGCACTGTTGGAAATAGTTTATTTTGATGCATATGCTGTGGGGGTTGTTGTTGTTTTTTTTGTTTTTTGTTTTTTTTTTTGCAAATTTGCACTATAATATTCATTTTCGCTTTTTCTGCAATATATAAGAATTGGTGTATTTCAAAAATGAAACTATGAAGACACTTAAAATAAATTTCCTGTGGTAGGAAACTATTTTGTGCAACTTTTTTGTATTTACAGTTTTGAGGGATAAGCCTCTTAAATTTCTCTAACTAGAAATATATATGTTAATAAAAACACAATTTTTTTTTATATAGTTTATTGCACTTTTTTGCAATTTATGTAATTACTATGCACTTAATGCAGACATATTATTAAAACTTGGACTATAATGGTTGTATTGATGTATAGCAACTTGAAATGCTCCCAAAAATGGCACTACAACATGTAAAAATATCATATAAGCTCTGGCGGACTTGGTTCTATGGTAGGTCTTAAAGGGTTAAGGGAAAGGTTGGCATTCAGGAATATCAAGTGCCTTAGCTTTGAGGATCTGATCCGGTTTCTTCTGTCATTCATTATCTGTCCTGTTTTGGAGAAGATTCTCTCTGAGGGGACTAATGTTGCTACAATGCAAAATCTCCATGTCATCACCTGGGTAAGACGTGGATAAGTATAAGCCTTTGTCTCCCACCAGCTCAGTGGATCTGCACTTCTCTGGCAAAGGGGCTCATCAATGTAGGATGTCACTTCCAGTATTCCATCTGCTGAGGGATTCCTTCTGGTAGTGTCTCTACTTGCTCGTTCTTCAAAGAACCTCCAAACAACAGATGCTTGTTGCTCCTTTTGTTCATCCCCTTCTGCCTCTTCTCCCTCTTGGTCCCCTGGCAGTGGAGTTGGTTTGCTGGATCTTGCTGCTGCAGTTATTCTCTGAAGAGCTTCATCCACCGCTCTGGTGTCATTAAAGACTAGCTTCTTGAATCTTGGATCAAGAATGGTAGTTTCAGAGAGAACAGCATTATATTCCATTCTTTTTTCTGTCTATGGATGCACAGAGAGCATCCACCAACTCTTTCACTTTTCCTGTAGTTACTCTGGTTTGGTGTTCAGCTATCACTCTCTGTAGACCCTTGCACAGGATTAACATTTTGGAGGCTGTGACATGGCTGAAAAAGAGTACATAACAAGTTTCAAAATTATGCTTTTTTTTTTTTTTTTTATAAATTCAGCAGTATATTAGTAGGGGTACAACGATACACAAAATTCACGGTTCGGTTCGATAGTTTGGTGTCACGGTTTGATATTTTTTTTGATACAAAAAATGTTCATGCCTTTTTTTTAAATTTGTCATTTATTAAATTTTCACGGCACATTCCGCACCACATCTCTGTGCGTTCATCATTTGTTTTAAGCCAGCTCACCTCCTGCAACCACTTTTCCGAGAATACGCGCTTCTTTTGTGGTTCGGACTCCTTCTAACATTTCTTTGGAGGTGGAGGAACATCACAGTAATTGCTTAAAGGAGCTTCTTCAACATCTTGAAGAGTTCTAAACAAATGTCTGTCCTCCTGAAAATCTTATGTACGCAAACACCGTTGCAACTTCTTATCTTGTGCGCGTTTTTTTTTTTTTATTTATTTTGACAGCGAATGCGCACCTGCGGACCACTTATGTGCAGCCCTGGTTATTTAGCTCGTCATATTGCAGCCACAGAAATTCTTTTGTCCATGAAACCATAAAGCTGCACTTTCTTTTTGCCTTATATTCTGATTTGTCATAACTTTTCCGTTTTGTGGTAAGCTTTTCTTTGGCTGTCACTTCTTCACCCTGACCTGTCTTATTTGGCTCAGCAGAACTAAAATATATATGTCCTGCTGCTTTTACACACGCACTCACATAACGCTCAGCGATTCTCTGCGCGACCTCAACCTCTCACATGTTTAAGCTTGCTGCCGGAGATTTCACTTGTCATGTTTGCATAGTAAGCTAACGATTAATAAGACGATGTCAGAGGAATTGGTGCGCAAATTATCATCACTCACCAATCAGTGCTGTCGCTCTCTATACACAGTTCGTGCGATTGCAAAGTGAAAGCAAAAAACAAGCGCAAATTCAAACGCGATTTCAATATGTCACATATTGACAGTGGCTCACCGATGCCAATGACATACTTACCCAGCTACATTTCCGAAAGAATGCAAAAGCATTGACATATATTTTTCCTTCCGACGGGCAGGGCAGAGATAAATGTTGGTAGCCCGACTGGAAAAATTGCTAGCCCCGGGACGTCGGGCTAGCGATTTTGCAAGCCCTGTATGTGATTGAGGAATCACTCATCTTTGGAAAAGAGTTTATTACAGAGAAATGTCTCTTTCCAAAATAAAAGCTATACTATCCGCTTCTTCTGGGCTATATTCTCAGCAGCATATTAAACATATCAGGTCCCCATAAGGAGAATCATGTGCTAACGGCTGTCTAAATGACTCGGGTAAAGTTTGTAGCATGCGTGCTTGTTGTTTTTGTCTGCTTCCACTTGTCTTTGCACTAGGATGATGTCGGCGTAAATGTGCAGTCATATTCGTTGTGGCCACTAGTGCTGTCAGCGTTAATCTCGTTGAAATGACGTTAACGAGCTACCGCGGATCGCCCCGTGCATGGGGCTGGACGGCCAACACGTTAACAAGCTAACTGCGCTAACACACTAGCTCCCACCCATGTAATTGAGCATTGCGTGGCACATCCAACATACTGTTTTACTTTAGTCCATGACGCGCTTACCTTCAGGGTCATACTTCACATGAAAACCAAAATAATTCCAAACGCCAGATCTGAATGAGGGTGGGGGAGGTTCAATTTGCCATGTTGCAAGGAGAGCTTAACTTTTGTCTCGCTAGCTTGCCCTGCGCTCAGTGAATCTGCGTTCGACTACTCCGCCTAGGCTGCACTGTCGAGCGCAGATCCACTGAGCGCTCAACACAGAAAGCATCGTCAGAAGGAAAGTTGATAAAATTAAAAATTTTGTATTGTTCGATACATATACGTACCGAACCGAAAGCACTGAATCGAACGGTTCAATATCGATACTCATATCGTTGCACCCCAATTATTTATGTTCATGTCTAATCTACTTTTCATACCAGCAATGGAACTTACTACTACTAATAATGCAATAACATTTGCACATAGGGCTGTTTGATATAACGATATATATCGGATGACGATATAAAAACGTCTAGTTTGATTTTATGCTATCGTTTGTTTCGTGGTGTCGCAAAAAAACCTGTTTACGGCAATTTTTTTTTTTTTCACCGTTTTGATGCTCACTGTAGTGGCTGTATTAATTTCTTAAAGTTCTTTCTCTTATATTTAATATAACCACACTATGGACGGAAAAAACGCCTGTTTTTATGAGTTGTCACTGGCAAGAACAACAGTAACACCATCGCGTGTCCGCTTGTTTATGTTCCACATAAACCTTTCACAATAAAGCTCAAGATCCTGTTGAGACTTTTAAAAATAAACTGAGAGTCCCAGATGAGGGGTCACTCAGCAGCCGCGGAGCAGAAGCTGGGGGGGTTGCCGTGACGCGCCCGTGAGCTCCGCCGGCAGCCAGATGTGCCTGAGTGACCGAGCCCCAGGCCGAGAGGCCAGGGGCACCCCACCTCCGAAGTGGCCCGAGCGAGCCCCAGGCTCCAGGCCCCGATAAGCGGCCGCCAAGGAGTGAGCCGGTGTGTACCTGGGCGCCCATCCCCGGACACAAAGAACCACCAACGCACCGATGTCTGAGGGGGTCCGCCACTGGCAGGGGAAGTGGTGGTAGGGGGAGATAGGCCTCCAAACCTTGGAGGGCCTGAGATGTCCCCAGAGAGGTGGCGCCTGACACCCAACCTGACATATAGACACAGACATACAGGCACACACAGATACAAACATCCATTCCCACCCTCATGCTCTCATATGCACTTACTCCACACTCAACCAACGTGGAGACAGACATAAAGAGACGTTGTACACACGATCACACTCCCCAAGCGTACTCTACAAACCGGGTCTAGGTGCCCCCGCCCCTGGAGGGGGGAACTGCACCCAGACCCAGGTGGTGTTTCCCTTTTCCCTGCGGTGGGGGGAGGCAGACCGCCCCGACTCCGCAGCAGCAGGAAGGCTCCACACTCCAGACCCCAGTTGGACGGCCAACTCCTCCTCCTAGCCCCCCGCTCCAGCAGACCGCAGACAACGGGGGTGAGAGAAGACTCCGAACCTCCCTCCACACACCCCTACTCCAAGGCCCTGCATGTGTGGGTGGTTGTGGTGGAGTGGGAAGAGGGAGACAGCTGGAGATGGGGAGGGAAGGAAGGGAGGGGCAAGTTACCCCTCCCTGGGGCCAGCTCCCCTGCTGACCCCAGTAGGCACCCCCATACTCTGCGACGCGCCAGGGAAAGGGAGCCTAGGCCCATCCGGACCGGGACAGTCCACCCAACCCCACCACAGAGAAAACTGCACCCACCCCATCATCCACTCATCTTCCAGACTACATAAGACGATAGACGCCCAGGCTGAGATCTTCCTCCACCTCTCCTGTATCTCCCCCTCCTGCAGAGAGAGTTCCTGAACTAGTCCATGCATTCATCTTTAGTAGGCTTGATTACTGTAACAGCATCTTTACAGGTCTACCTAAAAAATCAGTCAGACAACTACAGCTCATTCAGAACTCTGCTGCTCGAGTCCTCACTAAGACCAAAAAAGTGGACCACATCAGTCCAGCTCTGAGGTCTTTACACTGGCTGCCTGTCCGTCAGAGGATAGACTTTAAAGTTCTGATGCTGGCCTATAAAGCTCTGAATGGTTTAGGACCAAAATACATCAATGACCTCCTGACCCAGTATGAACCATCCAGATCCCTCAGGTCATCTGGATCCGGTCTTTTATCAGTTCCCAGAGTCAGAACCAGACACGGAGAAGCTGCATTCAGCTTTTATGCTCCTTATATCTGGAACAAACTCCCAGAAAGCCTCAGATCAGCTGAAACACTCAGTTTATTTAAATCCAGGTTGAAGACTCACCTGTTCTCAGCTGCATTTGAATAAAGCACCAAATCCACACTTTAAGCTTAAATTTCAAAACTTACATTTAACTACTGATTTTATCTACTGTTCTGATTTTATCTGTTTTGATTTTATATACTGTTGTTTGTTTGTTTGTTTGTTAATTAGTTAGTTAGTTTATTTGCTTGTTTTAATCAATTTTAAATCATGCTTTTTATTTGTTCTTGTTTCTAATGTCTCTGTAAAGCACTTTGAATCACCTTGTTGTTGAATTGTGCTATACAAATAAACTTGCCTTGCCTTGCCTTGCCTGAAGAGAGGAAAGCTCCTGCAAGATGTGACAACTTCCCCCACCAGTTGAAAAGCCCCCCAGGTGGCTCGACGCACCGGCGGCACCCTGCGCCAGGGCCGGGCCCCCACACACCCACCCGCCCACAACCCTGGCAACACACCGGCCAGGGCCCCAGAGCCGGAGCGCCCCAGAACCTCATGCCCATCCCGGACCCACCCTGGGGCAGCCAGGCTACCAGGTCAGTAACCCACGTCCATCAGCACAGACCCTCCCCTAGCCCCACTGCACGCAGCCACGAGGAAACCGTCACATAAGAGCCAACAGAGCCCCTAATTGGCCATGACCGCTACCCCGGGTTGAGCCCCCTAAGGAAGATGCCTCCGGGGAACCCCCCCGACGCCCTAAGCCTGTCCCTACCCCCACACCAATCACAACAGTGAAGGCCTTCACTTTGTCCACAGCTGGCTTCATCACCTTCAAAGCATCTCTCACAACAAGGTTAATTGTGTGCGAAAGACATGGGTGGTGGGTCCATTTCAGGATTTGAATTGCTTTTGTTATGTTAGCTGCATTGTCAGTAACACAGCAAACCACTTTGTTTTCCACATCCCACTCTTTTGCCACTTTGAGCAGCTCTTCTGCTAAGTTCTCAGAAGTGTGTCTGTCGCTGAACTCAAAATAATCCAGAAGACAGGATACCATTTTATAATTTTCAATAAAGTGACACGTAACTGACAAGAAGGATGTGGTGGTTTGGGATGTCCAGCTGTCAGTTGTTAGACACACTGCTGTTGCTTTTTTTTAACCCTCTTGCAGTGATGCACGTTCTTTCATATATGCCTGGGATGATGATATTTTTTTTGGGGGGGGAGAGAGCCTTCCTGCTTTGAATTACATACAGGGATTCAGTGCATGTATAAAAGTCTTGAATCCCTTATCGTCCACAACAGAAAATGGTTGGAAATCAAGTGCTGTCATTTTTGCGAGTTCTTCATCAATTGTGTTCTGTCTTGCTGGGGTCACAGACTTCTGCAGAAACTGTCTCATTGAGCTCTGGCTTGGTTTAGGTGGTATACTGCATGACGCTTCAGAGACTGCAGCAGAAGAAGGAGCAGCAACAGTTGCAGTAGACACACTAGCACCTTCATTTATATCACCCTCAACTGACTGTGTTTTTGTTTTGTTTTGTTTCTCCCCCATTGCACTGATGGGTGGGCAGTTCTCAGGTGCCTATGCATATTGTTTGTGGAGCCAGCTCTATATGAAATTCTTTTCTTGCAGACTCTACACTCTGCCTTTGTATTGTCAATAAAATTGAAGTGGTTCCAGATTTTGCTTGTTTTCTTGGTTGCTTCACTCATTTTCTTTACTGTACCTTTCTAAATTGACGACGTTGTCTCTTGTTGTTGCTCTCTTTCTCTCTTTCTCTCTCTCCCTCCTGCTCTGTTCGTGTTGTTCTACTGCCCAGCGCTGAGCAGAGGGGGGAGGGGCACAAACGCATAGCTGTGTTTGCTCCCTTCCCCCCCTCTGCTCAGCGCAAACACGGGCTAATTTATTGAGTTTATCTCAAGGTTCTTTATTTGTCACATGCATAGTTATACAAGTATAACACACAGTGAAATGTAGCACGAGGCTCACGTCAAGCGAAAAAAAGTTAGCGAGAGGGCAAGAGAAAGAAAAACACCCCCACGGCTCCCAATAAGAAGCCGGCTCCTGTCGTTCACTTCAAAGATCCGGCTCTAAGAGCCATTTCGTTCACAAACGACCTATCACTATTCCCCGCCATCTGATCCAACTGACTACCAGGTGGCGATCAGTTGACAGCTCAGCTCCTCTTTCTTCTCAACTCCTGTTTTTAATCCTGATGCTTAGATTTCATGGATGGAAATGGATAATGTTGTATCAGGCATCCAATCGTTGACAGATGGATTGTTTTGTGTGTCTGCAGTCTGTCAGGCTGTCTGATAAAAGAGGAAGGCTGTACTTCTCTGATCTCAGCTCTGATCGCCAACCCCTCCCATCTAAGAGAGCTGGACCTGAGCTACAATCATACAGGAGCCTCTGGAATGACGCTGCTGTCATATGGAAAACAGGAATTACCTTCTCTGGACACTCTCAGGTATGATGAAAATGTCTGATAGAGGAGGAAGAGATGGAAATGGTTCTTGTGTCCTTCACTCACTTTTTTTCTTGATGCATGCTCATCATCCAATAAGGAAATCCCAAAAATTTGATTCTGTTCATCTGGATGAGCGTTTTCAGTGGGAGAAACGTTTCGTCACTCATCCAAGTGACTTCTTCAGTCTCAGCTGACTGCAGGTTTCGTCTCCCCAACCTTATAAATAGTAAATTTATGCGTGAAACTAGCACCACTGGTGAACAATGGGCTATAAAGTCAATTTCTTGATCATTAATATGCACATTTTAATTGTTCTCAGAGCTAACCCAGGACCATTGTGAAAATGGGTTCATCATGAAACTGACCTAAAAGCCCTTTTTTTTCTTTCATTCAAGTGGTTAGTTTAAGTCAATGCTGCACTCAGAGGTCGTGTACAGTAACCACACTGACACAAAGATGAGAAAAACAGCTAGCAGCAAAGGCAGGGGGGTGTCCTTTCCAGCTAAACAGATAAGGAATATAAAGATAATGACGGTCACAGTTTGAATCAGTCATATTTCATTCAATACAGTGGTGTACTGACAGATCCAGGATCAGTCAAAATCATCAGCAGTTTGAGCACATATGGATTGAAGTGTATTTGTGAAAATGTTGTTCTGTTCCTTTATCGGTGTCTAACAGTATGTGTATGAGAGCGACATAATGTCCATGTGTGCATGCTGGAAGAGACTGTGCTGGTCTGACCCCCCTCCTCCTTTCAGGTTGGAGCCTGCTGGAGAACAATGGTTGACACCAGGTCTGAGGAAGTGTAAGTGTGTTTTTAATGTGATTCATGAAAACAAAGCAGCACACATTCAACCATCTTCAAACTGTCACATCACTCATACACATCTCTGATGTCAGGAGTCATCATCAAAGTGTCAATCAATGAACAGATGATGTTTCAATAACTGCAGCTGGATTGTGTTTGTTCTCTCATCAGATTCCTGTCAACTCACAATCGACACAAACACAGTACACAGATGGCTCAAACTGTCTGACGACAACACGAAGGTGACACGTGTGTGGGACACTTTTTCATATCCTGATCATCCAGACAGATTTAATTGGCATCCACAGCTGCTGTGTGAAAATGGTCTAACTGGTCGCTGTTACTGGGAGGTCGAGTGGAGCAGAAGCGTTCATATATCAGTGAGTTACAGAAGAATAATAAGGAAAGGAAAGGGCATTGACTGTGTGCTTGGATACAATGCTCATTCCTGGAGTCTGAGGTGCTCAGGTTTTGGTCCTCATTCTGTCTGTCATAATAAGAGAGAAACACCCATCTCCTCCTCCTCATCCTCCTCTGTCTCTAACAGAGCAGCAGTGTATGTGGACTGTCCTGCTGGCACTCTGTCCTTCTACAGAGTCTCCTCTGACACTCTGATCCACCTCCACACCTTCAACACCACATTCACTGAACCTCTTTATCCTGGATTTGCATTTGGCTATGATTCCTCAGTGTCCCTGTGCTCAGTTGAGTGTAAAGAGTCTCCTCCTGTTAGAGAAACACTCTGACTGTTGAACAGATAGTTCAGTCTGTACATGTCTGTCTCTTTCACTCAGAAAAACGTTTTCAGATTCATGAATTCAATCGGTTGATGTTTTAAACCGTTTTAAATGATTCCTTGTGAACGTCTTCCTCTTCAGTCCTTTAAACATGGAAGCTCCCATTATTCCAGGATCCACATGTTGTTTTTGTCTTTTTCCACTCAAAGCTTCATCGTGAATATTAGTATGTTGTGTTTCTCTGAAGCTCAGGTCACAACCAGATCCTCTGCATTTTCAACAAGTCTGAGCTCATTGAAATGAATCCAAATGTTTGATTTCTTTCTTAATTGGATTTTTCCATCATGGCTGAATAAGTGGACATCCAATAGTACTTAGTGTATAAACTATTAAAGGCATTCAGCATCTCTCATGTTTCTGTCATTCTATAAAAACAGCTGCTTTTGATCAGTTTTTAAGAAACTCCTTGATCTCTTCATTGATGATTATTTTTTTTGACCCTCATCCGGTGAGCAGATGAACTGCATGTCAGTTTGATGAGCACAGTTGCCATGAAGTGTTTTAAAATTTTTACTATGTGTCAAAAATTTTGAAGCCAGCAAGCCAAATAACCTAAACCACCTGAAGATGTGGAGATTCACCTTTTTCTTTTTTGTTCTTTTAGATCCAATTAAAATCAAATCGCTCAAAGGTCGTCTGGAAAAAGAGTACAATTCTTGAAACAGCATTTATTAAACAGAGTCATATAAACAGCAAAACATGTCAAAGCAAGCGAAACAAACTCTGGGGTCTAGAGCCTTAAGCACAGACAGAGCTGATGGGGACATTTCTGACCCTACTTCTCCAAGATTCCGTAACCCCTCCTCTAGCAAGCTTTTAACTTTTGACTTTTTTGTCTTTTAGTTGTTTAAGTTTAAACTATAGGTATTTTCCCAATTTTACAAATGTCGGTATTATAACAATTATTGACTAAATGTGTTTGTCAATGTTTTACTGTAACCAACATGTTGAATTTACACATTTTTGGCACTTGTCTTACATCATTTTCTGGGCACTCTTCACACACCTTGTCATCCATCATTTCATTAGGTCATCTTGGAGTTGGATGGCCAAAAGGAATTTAGAAGTTCAAGTAATAACAGGTGTAAGGCCAGCTACTTAGTAGGAAAAAGAGAGTTCCAGGTGCATCGTCAGCAGGGCCAACTTCGATTAACCTGATGTTTTGACTTATTACAATAGGCCATAACATGGTCAAAAGTTACATGTTAATCCTAATTATTAAATCTCACAAACTGTGAGCTCACGCAACAAGTGGCGCCGACTTGTGATATAAGTGGATAATACTAGACCTAAACATATGGTGACAGATAGTTTGAATATAATGTGGCTTTTTACAGAGATTCGTGGCGTTGCACCTCGGATCCTTCAGAGGTTTTTCAGGTTTCCCTGTTGCTGTTATGTGGGAAACAGGTTTCTGTATGTGTAGTGGCCAGTGGTGGGACTAACGCATTATTAAGTAACACTTAAAGTAACTACATTATTATTGTGGTAACGAGCACGGTAACTAGTTATTATGACAAAATCAGGAACGCGTTAGTTGTTACAGCAGGTGGATCAGAGAAAGGGGACGCCAGTCCAAGTGTGAACTGAACTTCAGGTAAGAAGTTATGACCTGCAGTCTCTCTGGGTCAGATATGAACCAAGTTTAGGTGGAGTTTATTTTCGTTATGCTGACTTTTTCCGTACTGCGTACTAGCTAGCATGACGGAGTTTCTATACAGCTGGGTGGGTGCTATGAAGTTAACGATGTTGAACTTTATTTTGTTCATAAGGTTAATTATTAGAGTTGCCAACAGTCCCGTAAAAAACAGAATCGTCTCGTATTAAGAGAAAACATCACGCGCAAAGCTGGGGTTATTCTGTCTTTGCTGCACAGCTGCCTCTTCTTCTCTCATCCTCTCCCCTCCCTCTCCTGTTTCTACTTCAATCATGAAAACGGATCAATGATCAGCTGATCGGCTCTCTTGTTTGTTTATCGCCCACTTTGCCAGAAAGAGGAAACCAGCGGATGTCGCGCTAAACAACAGCAGGACGTTTAAGCTTGATCAGCTGTTGTTAGAATTTATTTAATATTAATTTCTAGTATCAGCTGATGTTTGCTGGAGCCACAGCTGTAAAGCTGCTGGTCATGATATCGGTTTGGATATGTGGTGAGCAGAGATGGGCAGTTACTGTAATCCGAATACTTTTTTCAAGTAACGAGTAAAGTAAGGGATTACTATTGCAAAAACGGTAATTAGATTACCTTTACTTTCCCGTAGGAACGCTGCGTTACTGCGTTACTAAAACCGTGATTTTTTTGCGAGAATTTCTCATGACAGTGACGTAAGCGAGTGCGACGGTCGTGACAACAGCTGTGTGCAGATCAACAATGGATCATATATCGAGTGCGGGAGAGAGTATGAGCGTGCAGCGTTTAAAGCGTGGAAGTACTGACCTTACTTTGAGTTTGAATCCATAAAAAGTGACAAAAACATTAGCGTCCGTTGTGCGTGGGAAGAAAACATCTTTTTACAGCGAAAAAAAACCCTGAACTTCCAAGCAAGCTCCGAGTGTGCTATGACGTAATGGGAAATTCACAGAGAAACTGCCGTATCCTTCCACTGACCGCTGCGGCACACCTGCACCAGGGTATACCTCCGCCTACCCAACTCCTGCTTTACAGGTGAAAATAGAGCAACAGGACCGCTAGTTTTTGATTTTATTTATTTTCTGCTGTGTTTCACTTGCATCTATTTGAAAGACTGAGTGTAAACACAAAAAATATTATATTTTATGTGCTGGAATGTGCAGAAAATAGGTTTAAATATTAAACAAATTTCTTCCAGTCAGAGAATGTTGCATATAATTAAATTTTTGCTTGATGCATAAAGTTAAAAGATTAAAATTAATAAAACTATAAAAGTTTTAAAAAGAGACTTTTCCATTTGATTACATTTTGTATGATGGATTATGCAGAAAAAGTAGAATTGGGCTGAAATATCTATCACTTTATCACCTCTTCAGGTTGTAAATTGTGTTTTTAAAAAGTAACTAAGTAATTAATTACTTTTGAAAATAAGTAATCAGTAAAGTAACTGGATTACTTTTTGGGGGAAGTAATCAGTAATTAGTTACTGATTACAAGTAACTTGACCAACACTGGTGGTGAGAGGGAAACATGAAGATGAAACCAGGAGATGTTCTTACTGAATCATCAGAGCTGAACAGGTGATGGAGAAACAGGTTTACCTTTTAGGTGACATGAATGAGTTGAAGGGAAGTTATGAACTGTTTCTGAGAGACAAATAACACCAGGATCCTTTTTTAGGTAGCTGACAGCTGGTAACTGTGCAGGGGCGGGTCTAGCAAAGTGTTGCCAGGTGACCCGGTGGGGCATTAACAAGAAGAGGGGGGCACAAAGAAATACTTTTCTTTCTTATTCTCATTTAAAATGTCTCACCTTTAAAAAATAATTATCTGAATCTTACAACAAATGATTGATAGATTGATGCATATATACCATCAGAACAGTGAATATCACTGTCACAGCAGCGTTTGTTTTCATTCAAAGGCTTTATGATTTTTCCTATAATGGCGGGCCAGTTTGTAGTCAAAATGCCTGGGACGATTCTTTGTCCCAGTCCAGCTCTGTATGCAGCTCATCTGCAGTCTGGTGTTACCCACATCTTCCTATTCGGAAGGCAGAATTTCCGAGTTCTGAGTACAATTGAAAGCACCACGACTGCAGTTTTTGTGTTGGATGTAAAAGGCGCACATGACTCTGTGACGTAGGCTAGAATCATGGCAGCAGTCAATGACGGTCCTGGCGTGGGATTTCTCTCGTGGAAATGTGCACATTATCTTTTCCTTTCTATTGGTAGGTGGCACAGTGCACTTGTGGCAAGTAAGCAAGCTAGAAGACTGCAAAGTTATGGAAGCAACACATTAACAAGAGAATTCTGAGTAAAACCAAAGTTACTTTCCCTAGTAACTAGTTACTTTGAAAGTAACGAGTAACTTGAAGTAACTGAGTTACTTTTTATAGAAGTAACTAGTAATGTAACTAAGTTACTAATTGAAAGTAACTTACCCAACACTGGTAGTGGCTAACTGTTGACGTGTCAGAAAGTGGTCATTAAATGTCCTGATGAAGGCTCTTTAGTTTAAAACTAAACTAAACTGACCAGAGCTGAACAGTTACATTTATTCTGCTTTCAGCCTGTTAAAAATAAAATTCAGCTTTCATCAATTTCCAGTTTTCCTGGTAACACTCTTAAACCCACAAAATCCCAGTGTCAGCTGTAACTGTGTCAGAACAGCCTGTGGCAGTTTGCCTACATTCACCAGTTTCAGCCTGAACTAGCTGAAGCTTTAATCCGTCCAAATCTAAATCCAAAGATAACAGCTGACAGGTCAAAACACATGTCACTGCACTCAAACACACCTTCAGTTTGAACGTCTCTGCTGGCAGAATCTTTTTTTGTTCCAGGAAGAGAAAATACATCAGGGAAGGAGGAGAGTGAAGGAACCTATCAAAGCTTTTAGGGAACCTGTGTCAGTGTAAGATATTAATAATTAAACATTAATGTGGCCCACCCAAAATTAACAGAAACACTGAAAGTAATGGAGGGTATTTACATGTACATAAAAATGTGAATTAGCCATCTGTAGGTGTAATTATTGTAGGGTCAGTGTTCTCATTAACTGTAGTTTACAGGGTCATATGACACAGTCTGCAGTGTAGCAGCAGTGCACGAGTCTGAGGGCAGGTACTGTAAACTGTTGGTTTTAGTTTCCAGGCAGTTTTTTCACCAGTTTAATAAATGTGATTGTTTTTTTATCCCAACCACACAAATCTCATTTACAGATAAAATAGTCATAGTCTTTACTTCCTTGTTGATCTGCAGTGCATCCTGAATACACCATGACAAATCTTAGAAACTGGCTTCTCCAAAAAAAAAACAAGCTGTAGCGGTCAGCAGCAACCATATCGAACAGTAATATTTATCACAGATTAGTAGTCTTGTTTTGCTTACTGACATCTGCAGAGGCTCCAATTCACTGTTGGTGATTACTGCATCTGTTCACCAGGAGAAACCATTGATGTTTGGAGGGTGGAGTGGTGACATGTATGCTTTAAATCCACCAATCACAGAGCTCCATCATTGATCTTACAGTCACAACATTCACCAGCAGAGCTCTGATCATACTTCTCTCCACAATCACTAGATGTCTCCACACTCTGTGCTGACTCCAATGAATGATTTATGTTGTAAGTTAAAGACTCAATACAATAATACAGAGAAAACCCAATAATCATATGACCCCCCCCCCTCCCCATGACGAAGAGCTTTGGTGACAGTGGGAGGGAAAAACTCCCTTTTAACAGTGAAAACCAAAAAGAAAGTATAAAAAGACACAAAATAAATTAATTTAAAAAAATCATGTTCTATAAAAGTTATTTCACCTGGAAACAAATCTTTACAAAATCTACACCCCCCCCCCCCCCCCCTTCTCTGGCCATGCTTAATCAACTCTATGTATGTATGGAGTTTATGCATACACTTGAACTTGCTTTGAGGAGATATGGCTGGCTGCACACCAAAACACATTTTTATTGGAATTCCACGTGAAAGACCAACACAAAGTGGTGCACATGTGAGAAGTGGAACGAAAATCATACATGATTCAAAACATTTTTTACAAATAAATAACTGAAAAGTGGGGTGTGTGTAATTGTTCAGCCCCCTGAGTCAATACTTTGTAGAACCACCTTTTGCTGCAATTACAGCTGCCAGTCTTTTTGGGTATGTCTCTACCAGCTTTGCACATCTACAGACTGAAATCCTTGCCCATTCTTCTCAATGTCGGGTAAGTTACTTTGAAAAAGTAATTAATTACTAATTACTAATTACTTAGTCAATATTGTATTTAAAATACTTATCTAATTACTGTGTCAGAAAAGTAACTTAATTACTAAATAAGTAATTTAACTAAATACTTCTTAAAATCCCTATAAACCTTGAGTGTGCAAACTATAGAAATTAAACTCTTTAAATAATTTTTTTTTTTAAAGACGGAGACTCTACAGTACACAGCGGTAGCATCTCTTCCACAATGTAGCCTGCAATCATTTTTTCAACTCACCTTCAGACACTTTCTGTGCTGCTAAAGTAAAATCAAGTTTTGCCTGCTTAGCAGGAGTTGCCGCGGTGTTATCCATGGATGATGAACAAGGATCACTCAGAAGTGTTCGTCTATGCTCTCGTGTCAGGCGCTTCAGTAGATTACTCCTGCTATTAACAACGGCCGATAGTTTTTACATATTACTGTAATGTTCTTGTCTGCTTGTTTCAGAAAAGTGAAGAGACGGGAATATTTCCATTTCATAAAACGGCCACTCGCTTCAGCCGAGTCCAACATCTTCCGCTTTAGAATACGACTATGCAGCAAACTGGTGTGAGATGATGTCCACCTGCACTACAGCGATGTTAAAGCGGCAGAGTTTAATTTACTTGTATGTGGTAGTCAGAGGGCCCGGTGGCGCCAGTGTCCGGCAGCCTCGCCTCTGTCAGTGCGCCCCAGGGCAGCTGTGGCTACAATGTAGCTTGCCATTGCCAGTGTGTGTATGTGTGTGTGAATGGGGTTGATAACAGAATGTAGTGTAAAGCACTTTGGGGTCCTTAGGAACTGAGTAAAGCGCTATACAAATGCAGGCAATTTATGTTTAGAAGACAAATTATTGAAATTAAATAATTATATTCAGCGAGTTTAATTATTTTACAATGTAACGCAAGTACATTGTAAGTAACTGTAATTAAAGTACCTAAAAATGAACAGTAATTAGTTACTCTACTTTTTCAGTGGAAAAGTAATTTAATTACAGTAACGCGTTACTTAGTAACGCATTACACCCAACACTGATTCTTCTTTGCAAAACAGCTCCAGCTCAGTCAGATTAGATGGACAGCGTTTGTAAGCAGCAGTTTTCAGATCTTGCCAATGTCAGGGAGTTTTTAATGTTTTATTTGATTATGCTTCAAATGTTATGTTATACTTATGTTCACATATTTCACCAGACAGATTTCTTTTGCAACAGGAAGCTGACCCTGTGACTGTAGACATTTACCGCAAGAGACCAGTACAGAAATACACATCCGCAGAAGTTGACTTGCATTATATTATTCTTAGAAATTGACTTGTAGCACACACACTTTGTGACACACACACACACAGCTTACACACAGACAGCATCAGGACCTGCGTAACAGGAAATGTGATTATATTTGCATATTGACGATGTAACCTATAAAAATAAACAAATGCTGCAGTTCGAGGTGTCTCTCTGTCTGAGATTCACCCATGCAGCACGTTAACTATCTCGAGTGTCTCAGTGTTGTTTATTCACCTGACTGTTTGTTAACTATAAATCTCTGACAGCCAAAGATTCGTGATTGGATTTAGATCTGGACTTTGACTGGGCCATTCTAACACATGGATATGTTTTGTTTTAAACCATTCCATTGTTGCCCTGGCTTTATGTGGGGATGGGGATGGGGATGGTGTGTTCAGAGTGATGTGCAGTGTTAGTTTTCTGCCACACATAGTGTTTTACATTTTGGCCAAAAAGTTCCATTTTGGTCTCATCTGACCAGAGCACCTTCTTCCACATGTTTGCTGTGTCCCCCACATGGCTTGTGGCAAACTGCAAACGGGACTTCTTATGGTTTTCTGTTAACAATGGTGTCATGACCCTGTGCCTTCTCAGCTTACTCTGCATGGCTACAAGTGTTTCTGTTGTGTTGCATCTCTCTCTCCTCCCGCGCACCATGCTCTACCGGGGTGGAGTCATGACGACAAATGCTAGTAAGGCTCAGCGGAGAAGTGGCATCACTAACTCAGGCTGTCGCCCAATGGATTCCACTGTCCGACAACCCGCTTCCTGCGGCCCCTCCCCAGGTAACACATGCTCCTGCCGTCAATACAGTAGCCACAGCCACGCCTCAGTAGCTTCCGCGGTGTCGCTGGATAAGCTTTTACCTTCACCTGAGGCTTTTTCTGGGGAGATGGGAAAGTGTGCGGGATTTTTGTTGCAGTGTTCCATGCAGTTTCAATTATTACCGCATGTGTTTGCTACTAACGGGGTTAAGATTGTTTATGTCACCCAGCTACTACGAGATCGTGTCTGCCCTGTCCGGTCACCGTTTGTCAGACATAATGCACATCACCTTGCCTGTCACACTCACCCTCTCCGGTAACCACGTTGAGAACATTTGTCTCTGTGTGTTTAAGGCACCAGTGACCCCGCTCGTACTAGGTTATCCATGGCTTTCACAACACAACCCACTGACTGGAACCCAACCCATTGACTGGAAGAAAGAGCAAATAATGGGGTGGAGTACGGACTGCCACATGAACTGCCTTCGGGCTGCCACTCCATCTGTCCCTTCACGCCTCCCTGCGAAGCCTTCAAAAGCGCCAGAATTATCTTCCCCGGTGGGGGCAGGTTTCTTCTTTTTGACAAAAAGACAAAACACTCCGGCCGTGTATAGATTACCGCGGCCTCAACAAGATCACTGTAAAGAACAAGTACCCTCTTCCCCTCCTGAATTCCGCTTTCGAACTACTCCAAGTGGGCACAGTGTTCAGCAAACTAGACCTACGAAACGCATACCACCTGGTGAGAGTTCGAGAAGGAGATGAGTGGAAGACCGCCTTCAACACACATATTGGACACTTCGAGTATCTCGTCATGCCCTTTGGATTAATCAACGCGCCCGCGGTCTTCCAGGCTTTAGTAACAATGTTTTGAGGGATTTTATAAATCAATGTGCTTTTGTGTACCATTCTAAGTCCCAGGCTGAGCACGAGAGACACATGAGGCAGGTCCTGCAGCGCTCCTGGAGAACAGGCTATTCGTGAAAGGGGAAAAGTGTGAATTTCACGTTGACACGGTCGCCTTCCTAGGCTAAGTCATCTCTCGTGGAGATCTCAAACCTGACCCAGAGAAGGTCCGGGCCGTCGTGGACTGGCCCCAACCAGCAACTCCAACGGTTCCTAGGATTCGCCTTACAAAACTCACCTCCCCCAAAGTTCCTTTTCAGTGGGACCTCTGCTCAGGTGGCCTTTTCCCTGCTAAAGGAGAAGTTTGCTACCGACCCCATCCTCCGTCAGCCCAATCTCAGGCAACCGTTCGTGGTGGAGGTGGACGCTTCAGACACCGGAGTGGGAGCTGTTCTGTCACAGCGATTCGAAGGTACACTCCATCCCTGTGTGTTCTTTTGTCATCGTCTCTCCCCCGCAGAACAAAACTACGGCATTGGCAATCATGAGTTGTTACCGTGTGTTCACACCGAACACGATGGGCGCGTGAAAAAAGCCCCAAACGCCCCTAACTTGACGCCTGCACATTCGCAACCTCTACGCGTGTCCAAGAAAAATCCATCGCGCCCCAAAATATCATATTTTAACGCGCGTGAACTGGAAATGTGGGAGGGATGTGGGAGGAAGTTTTGCCAGACTGGTATCTTTGCAAGATGGCAGCTGTCGAGCTAGCGCTTGAGGAGAGAGTCTCCCTTCTCTATTTACTGTGGAGAGCAGAGCAGCAGCGTAAAAGACGTCCTCGCCGTACCTGGGTCCATCAGGTCCTCCAGAGGTGGGAGCAGTTTGGTGAGTTTCACCATTTGCTCCAGGAGCTGCGCCTGGATGACGGCCGATTCCAGCGCTATCACCGTCATTCACTCGGCCAGTTTGAGGACCTGCTGTCCCGCGTCGGTCCCAGAATCGCCCGCCTAGACACCAATTACAGGCGCTCAATCCCACCTGCAGAGCGCCTGTCCATCTGCCTGAGGTTAGTAAAAGTATTTAATACGGTAGTCCTTTATTGATACCTGTGCTAATATATGCTAAACCATCCTCATGCTGGATTTGAACAGGACAGGAAGATAAGCTCCGCCCAGCAGCTGAGTCCTCTCTGCTCACACTGGTGTTGGACTGCAACATCAGGGAGTCTGCTTCCACATCTGGTTTCCACAGCTGGAGGAAGCTGTCCCACGAGCACGCCTACGCCCCTCTGTCATTACTGAAGTAGTGATGGTGTTTAGTCAGTGTGAGACTGTTTCACTGGTCCAAGCAGAGATTTACATAAATGAGCTTTTATGAGTTCTTATATTATCTGATCAGGCCGTTTGCTCCTGTTAAAGATAAATGTGCATCGAACGTTGTGGGTATTCATGAGTCTAACAGTTTAAACCTGTGTGTGACGTTGTGTCCTTGAACGGCCCTGACAGACGGCTGTAGTCCATAATATTAATGTTTCCTGCTGACTAAAATATGCAGCTGAGCTCTGTGAGGGCAGAGCTGCTGCTAACAGGTGAGTCTGTTACCTGGACTGGACTGAGTGAGCTGCTGTGTCACAGCTTTATCAGTGACACACTCAGCATGTGTGTGTGTGATATGTCATAGTGCTTGAAACACACATGAAAATATATTAAAGGTTGAATCTTTTTTCTTTTGGTTTGTGGAACAAAAATCAGCAACGAAGAAACGCGAGCGTAAAACTTGGTGTAGAAGTGCAACAAATGTAAGCCGGCTCATTTGATGCTGTGAAGCTTGAAAAGGATTTGCGCACCTACATCATTATTTACGGTTTAAATTGTGCTGCCTTCAGGTGCACCTGGTAAATTCAGGAATCTCTACTCCAAACCACAGCAGGTTGTTTTAGAGGCTTTTCTGGGTTAATGTTGGTTTGTTGGCAGAAACATGTCTGTGATCGCTGTGTTGTTCTTTTTGATGCAGGATTTCATGTAACTCGGTGCTAAAGTCATAACAATGAAGTTTAACAGTTCTAGTGCTCATGCGTCAGCTAGCATGCATCAGCTAGCATGCATCAGCTAGCATGCAGCCTGTTTCAGTTGCTCCTGCTTTTACTCTTTACTCTAATTTTTTCTTACTTATTTCTTTGTCCTTTACTGAGTGTGTTCATCTGTTTAAAAGCTTTCTTTTCAGACATGTGGATCGAGAGAGTTTTTGTTCTGCTGTTGCTTTCACTGAGGAATGGGAGCGCAGCACAGCAGCTACACACCAGAGATCAGCTGAGCCGCCTGATGCTGGTGTTGCAGATTAACTGGATTAACTGGCCTGTAAATGGAGAAAACTGAACACAGGAATATTTGGATTTGCTTCTTTTTCTCTGCTCATGTTCAACTTGTCTGATTCAAGCTGGGAATATTTATTAGAAACAAAGTGAATAATATTATTTTATTATCACGTTGATGCAGCACATGGTTCAGTTAGCTTTGTATAAACATGTGTTAGAAATGTTCTTCAATCAGCTCTTTTTACTCTCATTTCACAGCCAGTACTTTTTACTTTTACTTGAGTAAAGAAGTTGAATTAGTACTTGGAGTATTTTTAACAGTAGTACTTCTACTTCAGTACACACTGTGTGTACTTTTACCACCTGTGTCTGAGACCTCCTTCAGGGTCCACCTGAAGCTCTCAGTCTGCTGTGGAAAAAGGAAATCCAGGTGAGTTTCTCCTGATCACCTGAGGCCGTCATTACTGTGTGAACCCACACACCACTCCTCACTCCTCCCACCCGCTGCACACAGTCACTGAGTACAGACCGGCTGATTCCTGTAAAGGGAGAGGCAGGAAGAGGCGGAGCAACAGCTGAAAAACAAGAAGCTCAACGTCATTTTGCAGAAGTGAAAGTGTGAGAGAGCAGCAGCAGAGCTGCAGTCGAGTCCTGTTTGTCTCTAAAAGAAGATTCACTGGAGTCCATCAGGTTCCTCTCAGCAACAGTGGTGAGTGCAGCTGATCACACTTCCTGCTTCTACACAAATCTTCACTCTGTTCACTTCATCAGGACTCATCACAGTCACACTGGATCCATAGAAATCTGCTCATGTAACCACAGATCCACTGTAGGAGTATCGAGCTGCTGCTTCAGTCTCACTGTGGCTCTGCTCAGGACTGTGGACTCAGGCTGTGCTCTGGACTTCAGACTGACTCCACACTTCCTGGTTATTCATCACTTCCTGTTCCTATTAGATTGATTCTGGATCTGATTGATCATAAGGATTACAGATGTGAAAACACCTATTTATTCTTTATTGATATAAAGCCTTTGACACTGTAAACCAGCAGATTTTGGTCAGTACTTCAAAAAGTCATTCACACATTTTACAAAGATTATCTGACTTAGTGTATCCTGTAAGAGTCACAGATGTTCCTCAATCATTCAGAAAACAGTCGATGCTGCACTTTATAACTTTGTGTGGAAACATGAATCTCATTATTTAAACAGATGTGTTTGAATCATCCTGATAATCAGGCTTTAACCCTTTAGAGCCGATCGGAGCGGGCACGCTCTGTTTTGCGTAACTATTTTTAAATCCCAGTAGCACTGCAACCACGTAAGCTAGCGCAAAAATTTTTTTTGCTTATGAAACCGGAGGAGTTGTCCTTACATCTTATGCCATCAGCTTGTCCTCGGTCACAGTTTCCTTCCACATAAAGCTTTGCAAAAACTGCATAAAAAGCGCTTGCAGGAACAAAAACATAATATTCCAGAAACACGCTTTGCCGATCCGATCAGCTGTTCATAACACTTCCTACGTTGGAATAGACGTCAGCGCGAACTTTTGCATTTCCGCCATTACCTGCCCGAAACCGGAAGTGAAGTCATTTTCGCGGAAATGTAGTTTTTTTTTACCATCAGGGCCTCAGGGCCTATACTGGTCTTTTTAAAAGTTATCTTTGACTTTATGACTTTCTGTGTCGTTTCTGGGATGATTAGGACTCATATTGCACTGCTGGAAATAGTTTATTTTGATGCATATGCTGCTTTTTTGCAAATTTGCAGTATAATATTTATTTTCGTTTTTCCTGCAGTGTATAAAAATTGGTGTATTTCAAAAATAAAACTATGAAGACACTCAAAATAAATTTCCTGTGGTGGGAAACTATTTTGTGCAACTTTTTTGTATTTACAGTTTTGAGGGATAAGCCTCTTAAATTTCTCTAACTACAAATATATGTTAAAAAAGCAAAAACGATTTTCAATTTTTTTGTAGTTTATTGCACTTTTTTGCAATTTATGTAATTACTATGCACTTAATGAATACATATTATTAAAATCTGGGCTATAATGGTTGTATTGATGTATAGCAACTTGAAACGCTCCCAAAAATGGCTCCACAGCATGTAAAAATATCATATAAGCTCTGGCGGACTTGGTTCTATGGTAGGTCTTAAAGGGTTAAACATGTCAGAGTTCCACACATCAGCTGTGATATTCAAGCTGACCTGGATCAAACATGTTGTAGCGGCAACCTTCGGTCCTTCTTTGCCGCTTCTGCAGAACGTAAAGTTTCTGACTCGTGCTCTTGTTCAGTCGCTTGGATGCCTTCCGGTAGCAAAAAACGAGGCGAAGGAAAAAAGGGGCAAAACATTTATTTTCCATACAAATCGAAAGGTACAAAACAAATGCCTCTGGTGGGAGCTCCGTTTATATTCCCTTTATGTTACAACAAAAAAAAAAAAAACATTAAAACGGCGACGGTCAAAAAACTGTTGCTCCACGTCCTGCTTGCTTACCTAACCTTTTTACCCACACCCCTCCGCATGCGGGCCAAATACACACCCCTTTACGACATCTACCAACACTTTACAACAACAACAGACTAATAAAGCAGGATTAATTTATGGAGCACAGCATATTACATTATAACATAAAATGATCAAGATTATAATAGAAACTTAAAGATCATGACAAATACTTAAATATGGCATGATGTAACTGAGTAAAATATTGGCCTGGACTTGGCTCCAACACATGTCATCAGACACAAACATAGATGATGCTGTTTAATCCCAAAGCTTATTTAAACAAACTGGAGGACAGAATTCCTCCTTAAATGGGATTTTGATCAAATCCACTGATCTCATTTTCACACACAGGCTTTATCATGGTGGCTTCTTCTCTACTAACATCAATCTTTCATTTAGACAAACAAATATGTGAAACACAAAAATAAATCAATGTTTTCTGAGGATCCAGAATAACACGAATGATGTATCCCAGCGAGTGACTGGGAAAGTTCATCTTCTTCCACATCCTGAGTTTGTGAGGAGCTGTGATGTTCCAGTATCTGTGAGAGAAAACAGGACAGTTTTTACTGACGCACAAATGGACCAAATATACAGACACCTCTGAATAAACATGTTCTCATCAATGCCATTAAAATACTGGATCAACAGTTAATAACACATTTCTGAGGTTTGTGATTCATCGTCCTCCTCACTGTCAGCTCTACTGGAACAGTCACTGTTTAATATTAATGGGTCGTTGATCTGGACGTACAATAAGAAGTATTCAGTCACCAACAAGGTCGAAGTTTACTTCACAGTAATTGATGGAAAATATCCAACAAACTGATTTATTCAAGTATACAAATGATCTGGATGAATCTTGGACCTTCTGTAAAACAGAGAAACAATTTCACATCTTTGTAACGACTGTATTTATCTTCATCCCCAAACGTTGATCCTGTCCATCTGGACGCTGCACTGTATAGCAGACACTACGATGTTAGGTTTGTGTTTGGATGAACCAGTTTGTGTCTGAGTGTGTTGCTGGGTCTCCACCAGTTACTCTGAGAACTGAAGAAGCTTCTCTGATGAAACGTCTTCAAGAAACTCAAAGAAGTCCAGACGCTTTTCTCTCCAAGCTCCTCAGACTACTGAGATTTGAGATTTAAGTATTTATTGTCATTGTCAGAGAACAATGAAATTGTGTTTGGGGCTCCGTACAACCCGTAAATAAAATAATGGAAGAGTACCCCTTAAAACCCAAGTGTAAATATTTAACCCAGTGTGACTCCAGTGCAATAAGACAATCCTTAACAACAACATAAGAACATGACAAGTAATGTTCATAAGAAATTCGGGAGGGGGAAAGAGAATAAAGATATGATGCACCAATGCAGACCAGTTCAGTGCTATTTAGAAGTTGGATATGGTTATTGTCCGTGAGAGGGGGGCAGAGAGTTCAGGAGCCTCACAGCCTGTGGATACAGGCTGTTGGCCAGTCTGGATGTTCTGGCCTGTATAGACCTGTACCTTCTCCCTGAGGGCAGCAGGTGGAAAAGGTGGCGTGCAGGGTGATGTTGGTCCCGCAGGATACTGTGCACCCTCCTCAGACAACGAGTGCGGAAGATGTTACTGATCTCTGGCAGACTTGTTCCAATAATTCTGCCAGCTTCTTTCACCACCCGCTGGAGTGCTTGCTGATCGGCCTTGGTGCAGCTGGGGAACCACACTAGAAATCCATGCGTCAGAACGCTGCTGATGGCACAGTTGTAGAAGTTCAACATCAGAGATCTGGGAATGTGTGCGCTCCGCAGTCTCCTCAGGTAGTAGAGGCGCTGTTGGGCCTTCCGTGCAACTGAGGTGATATGGTTGCCCCAGGACAGGTCCTCGGTCACAGTTACCCCCAAGAATTTAAAACTGCTCACCCTCTCCACCGCCCCACTGCCAATAAAGAGAGGCAGATGGTTGTTATGATCCTTCCTCCGGAAATCTACAATGATCTCCTTGGTCTTTTTGGTGTTTAAGACCAAGTTATTGTCGTGGCACCATGACTCTAGTTGTTGCACCTCTGTCCTGTAGTTTGTCTCATCGTTGTTGGATATAAGTCCGAGCACTGTAGTGTCATCGGCAAACTTAACGATGAGATTGGACGCGCAGGAGGAAATACAGTCATGGGTGAAGAGAGTGTATAGCAGAGGGCTCAGGACACACCCCTGAGGGGCACCGGTGTTGACCACAAGGGTGGAAGAGGTGTTCTTACCCACTCTGACACTCTGTCTACGGTTAGTGAGGAAGTCCATAATCCAGTTGCACAGAGAGGAGTTAAGTCCCAGTTGGTGGAGTTTGGGACGGAGTTTGTATGGCCGGATGGTATTAAAAGCCGAGCTGTAGTCTACAAAGAGGAGCCGTGCATAGGTGTTCCTGTGTTCCAAGTGCTTCAGTAATGTGTGCAGCACTGTGGCGATCGCATCCTCGGTTGACCGGTTCTCCCTGTATGCAAACTGGTGCGAGTCCAGGGATGGTGGAAAAGCAGCTCTGATGTGTTTAATGACCAGTCTCTCCAGGCATTTGGCGGGAATGGGGGTGAGTGCCACAGGTCTGAAATCGTTCAGACATGTGACATTTGACTGTTTTGGGATGGGAACGATGGTTGCTGCTTTGAAACAGGATGGTACCAGTGAACAGGACAACGAGGTGTTATATATAGAGGTGAAGACGTCCGCCAGGTCCGCAGCACAGTCTTTTAGCACCCGGCCCAGCACTCCATCAAACCTGGCCTCGATACGCCTCCTGTGCTGCTGCTTGGCAGTCTTGATGCCTCTTCTCAGGTTGGCCCTGGCAGCACTGTATGCCTCCTGGTCCCCGGATTTGAAAGCGTTGTTCCTCGTTCGAATAAGTTGTTGAACTCCGTGTGTCATCCAGGGTGGATTATTAGGGAACACACGGAGTCGTTTCCAAGTTGTTACATTGTCCACACAGAAACAGATGTAGTCCAAGACAGCGGAGGTGTAACTGTCCAATGCGACACGATTGTCAGTGTCCTTCACCTTGAATACATCCCAGTCTGTGCAGTGGAAACAGTCCTGAAGCATCGGAATAGCATCCTGCGGCCATATTCTCACGGTTTTGGTTGTAATCCCAGTGCTCTTGATCTTTTGTGTGTATATTGGGTGTAGCAGAAGGGAGAGATGGTCTGACAGACCCAGGTGGGGATAAGCCTGGGCTCTGTATGCATTCGCCATGTTGGTATACACCTGGTCCAACGTTCTATCTCCTCTGGTAGCACACTTCACATTTCGGTGGAAATTGTGAAGTACAGATTTCAGGTCCGCGTGGTTAAAATCCCCAGCCGCAATAAAGACACTGTCCGGGTGTGCTACCAGGCTGTTATTGATGCTGCTGCTCAATTGTGCTAACGCTAGCTTAGCATTAGCATCTGGTGGAATGTAAACAGCGCAGATGTAAACGGCAGAAAATTCCCGAGGGAGATAGAATGGACGGCACTTTAACACCAACAGTTCTACCTCTGTACTGCACAGCCTTTCCGTTACCGTGACGTTCGTGCACCAAAAGTTGTTAATATAGATGCACAGCCCCCCGCCGGTCTTCTTGCCCGAGTCCGCAGACCTGTCGGCTCGATAGGCGGTGCGGCCCGCTAGATCAATAGCCGCATCGGGAATGGCGCTGTCCAGCCAGGTTTCAGTGAAAATCATGCACGAACAGTTATTAAAAGTCCGTCGAGTGGCGATCTGCAGTCGTATTTCATCCAGTTTGTAACGGATTGAACGGGCATTGGAGAGGAATATGGTCGGGAGTGGTGGTTTAAACGGACTAGTCTTTAGCCGTGCCCACAAGCCTCCCCGCCTGCCTCTCTTCTGCCTCCGCTCGCAACGTCTCCTCCTGCGGCTTGCTGTTGCGGGTAGCCCCGGGGGTTGCTTAACGATCTCCGGGGGGATGAGATACTCGGATGCTAGTTGAAGATCTCCACGGCTTAGTTGTAGTAGATCATCTCTGTTGTATTGAAGTAACCCCAGACTGTGTGAAATAATACCATCCATCCATCCATCTTCATCCGCTTTATCCGGAGCCGGGTCGCGGGGGCAGCAGCCTAAATAATACCCAATACCACCAAAAGTGCAAAAATGTAGGAGCTCCGGGTCGCTGCGTCTGTGCGCGCCGCCATCTTTTACTGACGCTTGTTTCTCTCTTTGTAAAATGAAATTTAAAGTGAATTTTGAATCAAATGTTTCTCTTCTTTCTCCCTCAGAGTGCAGACATGTCTGCTGCCAGCAATCTGCGATCTGAAGATCAGTTTCTGTGCTCCATCTGTCTGGATGTGTTCACTGATCCAGTCACTACATCATGTGGACACAACTTCTGCAAAACCTGCATCAGTCAGCACTGGGACATGAATGTCATCTGTCAGTGTCCCATGTGTAAAGAGACTTTCTACACTCGACCTCAGCTGAAGATCAACACCTTCATCTCTGAGATGGTTGCTCAGTTCAGACGTGAAGCTCAGCAGAAAGCCAGCAGCAGCTCAGAGCAACAAGCTGCCAAACCAGGAGAAGTTCCCTGTGACGTCTGCACTGGAACCAGACTGAAGGCCCTGAAGTCCTGCCTGGTGTGTCAGACCTCCTACTGTCACACTCACCTGGAGCCTCATCTGACACTGAAACGTCTGAAAAGACATCAGCTGGTTGATGCTGTGGAGAACCTGGAAGGCAGGATGTGCACGAAGCACGATAACCTTCTGCAGCTGTTCTGTAAGACCGACCAGACATGTGTCTGCACGCTCTGCCCTGTTTTAGACCACAAGAACCACGAGTTTGTTCCTCTGAGAGAAGAATATGAAGGAAAGAAGGCAGAGCTGGAGAAGACAGAGGCTGAGATTCAGCAGATGATCCAGAAGAGACGACTGAAGATTCAGGAAATCACAGAGTCGGTGAAGATGAGTAAAGATGCTGCAGACAGACAGAAAGCAGAAGGTGTTCAGGTCCTCATGGCTCTGATGGAGTCTGTTGAGAGACGCCTGAAGGAGCTCATGAAGGAGATCGAAGACAAACAGGAAGCTACAGAGAAACAGGCTGAAGGTCTCATCAAAGATCTGGAACAGGAAATCTCTGAGCTGATGGAGAGAAGCTCTGAGGTGGAGCAGCTCTCACGCTCTGAAGACCACCTCCACCTCCTCCAAAGCTTCTCCTCCCTGAAAGCTGCTCCACCCAGCAAGGACTGGACAGAGGTCAGAGTTCATCCACCATCATATGAGGGGACTGTGGGGAGAGCTGTGGCTCAGCTGGAGGAGACAATCAGGAAACTCATGAAGAAGAAGCTGTTTGAGGCTGAGCTGCAGAGAGTGCAGCAGCATGAGGTGGATGTGACTCTGGATCCTGATACAGCTCATCCTAAACTCATCCTGTCTGATGATGGAAAACAAGTTTATCATAGTGATGTGAGGAAGAAACTTCCAGACAACCCAGAGAGATTTTCTCACTGTGTTTGTGTTTTAGGAGAGCAGAGTTTCTCTTCAGGCAGATTTTACTTTGAGGTTCAGGTTAAAGGAAAGACTGAGTGGAATTTAGGAGTGGCCACAGAGTCGATCAACAGGAAGGGACAAATCACACTGAGACCTCAGGATGGTTTCTGGACTGTGAGGCTGAGAAATGGAAATGAGTACAGTGCTTGTGCTGACTCTCCAGTTGATCTCTGTCTTCATCCTGGTCCTGAGAAGGTGGGGGTGTTTGTGGATTATGAGGAGGGTCTGGTCTCCTTTTATGATGTAGGTGCTGCAGCTCTGATCTACTCCTTTACTGGCTGCTCCTTCACTCACAAACTCCACCCATTCTTCAGTCCCAGTCTGAATTATGGAGGTAAAAACTCTGCACCTCTGATCATCTGTCCTGTCAATCAAACTGATCAACGACTGATTTAATTTGATGAACTGATTGATTTTTCTTGAAGGGAACAAATGAACATATTGAGTGTAAATCCTCTACAGTCTCCATGTTTCTATAGAATCTGATCATCAGGACTCTGATTCACACTTTGATTCTCATGGAGTTTGATTTGAACAGAAGAAAAGTTGAATCAGGAAATGTTCCCACTGATGGAGACTCGAGCTGAAGAGCAAATATCAGAGAACAAATGTCCAAAAGCTTCATTTCCAATAAAGTTTGTTCAATGCTTTGAGTGAATCCAGACTCATGTGTGGCTGTTATACGGAGCATCAGAGTCCAGCTGAGTTATGTTGGATACAAACTGCTTATTTTGGCTCTGTGAGGAGTTTTGTTCACTGAAAACTGATGAGACGGATAATATTCAAAGAACTCTGTAGAGATTCATGCATCCATGTTCTCCACCTGCAGGTGTGGAGGAGAAAGGTGGAGCACAGACTGCTGCATCCTTCCAGTCACATCATTTTGATGATTATATTTGCATGTTGTGATGATTTGGGTTAAAGACAAACAGAGTTGAACGGCTGCAGTCACAGCATGAAGACGATGCTGAAGCTGAGCTGTCAGTGAACATGTTTCACTGTGATTTGATTTGAAGAATAGAAAGTGTGTGTGGCTGCTGACAGCTGCAGTCTCTGCTAGTCTGCATAACACACACACAACTTTCCCCCTGAGGCAACGATGCAGCAACAACACAAAGAACAGCTGCAGACACACACACACACTGTTAAAGAACACTTTACTGTTTAAGGCAGAATTCCTCAGTAACAATGATTTGAGTCTACTGTGTCTACTGTGGTTTCCAACATACAATCTACTGAAACATGTTTTTCTTTCTGCCGTACAAACTATTTGATCACAACATCTTTGCTTTTTTCCTCCAATCGTTTATTCTGATTATTTTATTTAGTTTAACTAAGAAAAGCTTAAAATTTAACTCTTAACCTGATTTAAACGTTTAATTTCTCATTAACTCAGACTTTTAATTTATTTCCTTGTTTAATGTATTATTTCTTTATCCTTGTTTAAGTTTTGCCGATCCTTTCTGTGTAACCTGTTTAATCTGACCTTTGACCCTTTAATTTTAACTCTTGTTTTGACCTTTGACCTCTTTATTCCTTATAACCAAAAAAAAACACCTTTTATCTGATATTTTCACCTTATTGATTGATTATATATATCTATTATATTTTCTCACCTTACCTTTCATTTCATTCATTCATTTCATTTATTTTTTCATTTTCAGGCACAACAAATACGTATATTGAACATAAAATACACAAAACAAAAAACAAAAATTGCCTGAAAAAGGAGTGGGACGAAGAAAACTTATTAAATCCCACCCCTATACTCACTCATCAACAAAAAAAACAATAAACTTCCCGCAGCTACGCCCATCATTGCATACAGACCCATCAACAGCCCCGGGCACATACAAGCTTCTAAACGGCAGCTCGCAACCAACAATTAGAGCCTTCATAACTGAATACAGAATATATAAATTATAAATTACATTACCACAGGTAACAGGCAGTAATAACTACAAGTAACAAACACACATACATATACATACATATATATCTACACACACAAGTACATATATGTACATACATATTTTGGAATTTTTTTGCATTGTTTCATTGTAAACTCAGACTGTTCCAGATTTTCACACCACATACAGACACACAAAAACCTTTACGGGTTGTTCGAGTTCTGGGTAATTTGAATTCTCCAAAGCCTCTCACATTATAAACCTTTTCTCGAATTTCAAATCTAGTTTGTTAATTTGCCGGTAAAAGTTTAGTAAAAGCCTTATACAAAATTATGGATGTATTGTAATTAACCAGATCCTGGAATTTAAGTAACTTTGCCTGAAGAAAGAGTTTATGAGTATGATCTAGATACAGTAACCAGCCTTGTGAATAATACGCAGTGCTCGTTTCTGTACTGTGACTCATGGATTAGTTGTATTTTTATATGTATTTCCCCACACTTCCACACAATATGTAAGATATGGAAGAACCAGGGTACAGTACAGAGTACGAAGTGCATCTTTATCAAGGAATTGTTTCACTTTGTTCAAAACTGCGAGGCTTCTGGAAATTTAGGTTTTTATGTGTCTGACGTGGGGTTTCCATGAAATTTTGTTATCAATTACAACTCCCCAAAATTTGTTTTCACTCACATTATCAATTGGTACACCTTCAATGATAATTGGTAATCCTATATTATATTTTAAATTACCAAAAAACATTGCTTTAGTTTTATTTATATTTAATGATAATTTATTTATGTCCATCCATTTTTTTATTAATTTTAGCTCCCTGTTTACAGTCATTACAAGATCAGTATAATCATCGCTACTGAAAAATATGTTGGTGTCATCTGCGAACAGTATGAGTTTAAGTACTTGAGAAACATCAAAAATATCATTTATGTATACATTGAAAAGTTTTGGTCCCAACACTGACCCTTGGGGAACACCACATGTAATACCAAGTTTCTCTGAATGGTAATGCCCTATGCTAACATAGTGTTCCCGACCTGTTAGGTAACTTTTTAACCAGTTACCAGCTTTCCCTCGAATACCATATCTTTCCAATTTATCCAGTAAAATTGAGTGATTGATTGTGTTGAAGGCCTTTTTGAGATCAACAAAAATACCAACTGCATATTTATTTTTATCCAGTGTATCAGTAATTTCTTCTACTGCCTCAATTATCGCCATTGAAGTGGTTCTTTGTGTTCTGAAACCATACTGACCAACATTTATTATTTGATGTTTTTCAAGGAATTTTTCTAATCTTGAATTAAAAAGTTTTTCTAGAATTTTTGAGAATTGAGGCAGTAGAGAAATAGGCCTATAATTGGTAAAACTGTGTTTGTCATTACTTTTATATAGTGGTATTACTTTCGCAATTTTCATTTTTTTTGGAAAACAACCGGACTGAAATGATAAATTACAGATATATGTTAAGGGACTAACAATATTCAGAATAACCTGTTTAACTACAGACATATTTATGTCATGATAATCCATTGAAGACTTACTTTTACATTTTAATGTGATATTTATTACTTTTTGCTCATTTGTAGCTGAGAGGAACAGTGAAAAGGGATTTGATTTTATATTACTGATATTTTCATTTTTATGACACGGGATGTCCGCTGCTAGTTCAGGGCCAACATTTATGAAGAATTTATTGAACCCATCGACAATATTACTCATGTTGTGATTTTCACCATTTGCATCAGTAAAATATTCAGGATATGATGTTCCAGAAGATCCTTGGTTAATTAAGTTGTTTAACACATCCCAAGTTCCTTTTATATTGTTTTTATTTTCATATAATCTTCTTCTATAATAAAGTTGTTTGCTCGTTCTTATAATATCAGTCAATTTATTTCTATATGCTTTATATCTTTGTTCCACTTCTTTTGTTTTTACTTTGATAAACTGTTTATACAGATTGTTTTTCTTTTTGCAAGCATTAATAATTCCTTTTGTGAGCCAAGGACTTTTTATCTTTTTTTTCTTTGTCATGTGTTCGTTTACAGGACAATGTTTATTGTACCACATAGTAAAAATATCTAGAAAATTATCATAAGCCTTGTCCACATCTGACTCTTCATACACCGAACTCCAATCTTGTTGTGCTAAATCGAAATTGAAGGCATGAATTGCTTCTTCATTTATTGTTCGCTTTGCTATCATGATCTTGGTATCTATTTTTTTTAAATCACAGTCACACAAAGTAAAAACTGGTAAGTGGTCAGTTATATCACAGACAAGCAGACCACTATTAATTTGGAAATCCATGACATTAGTAAAAATGTTGTCAATAATAGTGGCGCTATGTGAAGTTATTCTGCTTGGCTTTGTTATTGTTGGATATAGTGATAAGCTGTACATCGTGTCAGTAAAGTCATCAATGGCTTTTAACCTTGTTGGATTTAGCAAATCAATGTTAAAATCACCACAGATGAATAGTGATTTTTGGTTCACCGAAGCAAACGTTTTTTCTATCCATTCATTAAAAGTGTCAATACTTGAACTGGGTGTCCGATATATACAACTTATTATAACATTTCTCTTTTTTTCATTCATAATCTCAATAGTCAAACATTCCAAAATTCCATCAATAGCCATAGACATAGTTGTTACAACATTATATTTTATAGAGTTATGAACATATATAGCAACCCCGCCGCCCGCCTTATTTAATCTATTCATGTATTTTAAATCATATCCATTCAAACAAAAATCTATTCCTTTATCGACATTGAACCAAGTTTCAGTGATGGCTATAACACTAAAGGGGCGAGAAAATTGTTGCAAATAGTCCTTAATGAAATCAAAATTAGAGTACATACTTCTGCTGTTAAAGTGAATTAATGAGAGCTTCCCGTCTAGGTTAATTTCTTTTTCATATTGTTCCTGAGTGAAATAATTACAATTTTTAACAAAAGAAGAGAGAAAGTTACTTTCAGAATCTATTTCTGGATCTATTATATTATGCTCCTTATATTCACAATCTAGATCAATTACTTTCTGTTGAAGAACTAATTTCAACGTGTCCATGTCATTTCCTGGTGTAATTGATACATTGGTGTCAGTTATACTTGTCCAGATCCTCCATGTTCCTCACTATCAGTACTTTTGCCTCTTCTGGTGTCCCGTTTAGCTTAATGAAAATCTTACAGTTTGTTACCCATGTATATGTTGTATTTTACCGTTCTTCTTCAGTTGCCTTGCCTTCCTCGCGATGTCTGCGTTTTTTCGTGTCAGATGCTCATTAATGAAAACGTCCGTGCCTTTCAGTTTGCGTCCTTGTTTCAGCAGTGCGACCTTGTTCTTCCGATTGACAAATCTCATAACGACGGCCGGCAGTCTGTCACTCCTCCTGGGCAGTGAGTGACATGCTTCTATGTGCTCCAGGTCCATCTCTATCCCCTTGCTTTGGAGGAAGGACGCCACCTGTTGCTCCACCGAGCGGGTCTCCTCGTCGCTGGGCTCCCCGACGTTCCCGGCCACCGCGCGCGCGTACGAGCGTGGCTTGATTTTAATACCGCTGATGACCACGTCGTTCGTACGGGTGTACTGCTCCAGCTCATCCACCCGCCGCTCGAGATCCATGATCCGTCTGTCCTTCTCGGCATTTTGGAGGCGTAGCTGTTTTACCTCCTCCAGAAGCCCCAGAAGCAGCTCCTGCTGCGCCCTGACTGCGGCCACGTCTCCGCACAGCGCTCCGAGGGAGGTTTTAATGTCTTCAACCTCCTCTGGTGTTGGGCCTTTCTTGGGTGGCATACTGAAGCGAGAGCACGAGGCGGCCACCACGAGGGACCCGGAAGCGGAATTTCTGATGATGGCGCCTGGCTAGGCCTGCTGGCTGATGGTGGAGCCTGGCTGTGGCCTGCTGGCTGATGGAGGAGCGTGGCTGGGCCTGCTGGCTGATGGAGGAGCGTGGCTGGGCCTGCTGGCTGATGATGGCGCCTGGCTAGGCCTGCTGGCTGATGGTGGAGCCTGGCTGTGGCCTGCTGGCTGATGGAGGAGCGTGGCTGGGCCTGCTGGCTGATGGAGGAGCGTGGCTGGGCCTGCTGGCTGATGGTGGAGCCTGGCTGTGGCCTGCTGGCTGATGGAGGAGCGTGGCTGGGCCTGCTGGCTGATGGTGGAGCCTGGCTGTGGCCTGCTGGCTGATGGAGGAGCGTGGCTGGGCCTGCTGGCTGATGGAGGAGCGTGGCTGGGCCTGCTGGTTGATGGTGGAGCCTGGCTGTGGCCTGCTGGCTGATGGAGGAGCGTGGCTGGGCCTGCTGGCTGATGGAGGAGCGTGGCTGGGCTTGCTGGCTGATGGTGGAGCCTGGCTGTGGCCTGCTGGTTGATGGTGGAGCCTGGCTGTGGCCTGCTGGCTGATGGTGGAGCCTGGCTGTGGCCTGCTGGTTGATGGTGGAGCCTGGCTGTGGCCTGCTGGTTGATGGTGGAGCCTGGCTGTGGCCTGCTGGCTGATGGAGGAGCCTGGCTGTGGCCTGCTGGTTGATGGTGGAGCCTGGCTGTGGCCTGCTGGCTGATGGTGGAGCCTGGCTGTGGCCTGCTGGTTGATGGTGGAGCCTGGCTGTGGCCTGCTGGCTGAGATTTCAGGTGAGCAGGTTTTGAAAATCGGATGCTGCGCTGCTGAGGAGCCCGTCTTTCCTGTGACTCCTAACCCTCCCGTTATTTTCCTTTAATTGGACTTTGGTTAAGTTCAATCCGATGTATTAACCGACCTTTGAGGTGAAGTGCAGCTGCGAAGAACGCTACGGCAGGCAATGAGGTGCGTTTAATGTCGCTCTGTTAATTTGAGCGTCCATAAATTGAATGTCTTATTTTTTCTTACTTTATTATTGCTAATTTATTGGAGAATTTGGCCATTTAATTAAGATAGATTTTATGTTGTTGGTGGTAAAGATCTGGATGGATGTTTTATTTTATTCTGTGTTTCTATTTTTCAGTTTTACTTTTCAAGACTTGGTGAATTGCCTTTTTCTACTTTTTGTTTAGTTTTGTTAAAATTAGCAGCAGTGAGAAGTGTTGTTGTCGGTCTTGAATATATTTGATGTAGCCCATACTGTTAAGGTAAGTGTCATGTTTTTAGTTGTTAGTCTGATGAAGAATCTTTTATTTTTCTCCAAAAGTTGATTGTGTTTATCTGGACATAGTGTTTTTCAGGTCCAGCTGAATGCAGGTTTCCCCAGTCTTATACGTGTCAGGAGCATCAGCACAGCTGAAATGCATTTTTCCTAAGCACCGCGTCTCTGTGGCTTTTAAACCCCAAAACACGCTAAAACAACAATGGGTCCACCCCAAGGATGGGGTCCCCCGGTGTAGTTTCCACTGTGACAGACTGTGGGCTTCCTCAGAGTGAGGCTGAGAGCGGCAGGCCCAGCTGGAGTCTGACCCGTGTCACACAGTGGAGGTCAAACCTTCTGTGCCACAAACACCAGATTAACCAGTTTCACTCATCATCCTTCTACTGTCAGATTTTACTGGTGCAGGTTTGATGAATCACCATCTGAGAACATCTCTGATGTGGGCGCCACTCACAGGGATCACTTCCTGTAGAAGGGTCACATGACCTGTTATAGGCCTCTTTGTGATGATGACAGCGACGCCCCTTTCGTGTGAGGTTAAACCCAGAGAGCTTCGTGTGACCTCTGACCCTGATCACCAGCGTTAGGGTCAGTGAAGGTGAGATACCGTGTGACAGGAGGAACAATAAAGTTTTATTTGTACGAACACGTAGAACAGATGAAGTCAGAACGAAGCAGGTGGAGCTCAGTCAGGGTGGAGGTGCAGACAGGTGAGCTGAAGGGGAGGAGCCAGTCTGGTCAGGAACTCTCTGTCTCCTCAAGTGAACCTCCTCACCTCTGAAACACACACACACACACGACTCTGAAGGTTGCAGTCAGGGTTGGTCAGGGTGGTGAGGGTGGGGTTATCTTCTGGTCTCTGGTTGGTGTGTTTCCTGCAGGTGAGGCTGAGCGGCCGAATCATGACATCGCTGCTGCACAGACGCAACAGGAAGTGGAGGAGGAAGTCGTCAGCGTCCCCGTCACACACCTGAGACAGACACAGAGGTTATGTCTCTGCAGACTCACGGCTCGGACCTGTGGAAACGTCCTGCAGGACGCCTGTTTCTCTCTGTGGTGGCCCCCCCACAGCGTCCCCACCGTGCTTCACTGTGTGGACGCTGTTCTTTGGGTTGTAGCTGCATCTTCTTCTCGTTTCACCTCCTCTGACCACAGGACGTTTCAGTCTGCAGGTCTTCGTCCTCAGCAGTGTGGCTGAAGGTGTCTGCAGACGTGGAGCTCTGTGAGCTCACAGTGCGTCCCTGTGCAGCCTGTAGAGTCTTTGAAGTCTTTGCTCTGACAGGCTTGTTCTGTGCTGGGCGGCTCTTTGACTTTCTTCAGGTTTCCCTTCCTGACACTCTGATAACCTCAGATATCCACAACGTGAATCCTCACAAACATCTTTTTCTCTCTTTTCACTCAAACCTTCTGACGTTTTCACACCGACTGTAAATATGAAGAAAACCCTCAGTTTGACGCCACGCCCCCAAACCAGTTCGGCAGTAAAGTGTGAGCAGACGGAGCTGTTACCAGGATGTAAACAGGATGTGCCCTTTCACAGTTAAAGCCTCAGGAATAAAAACATGACCCGATCTTAAATTTTTAAAGATAAAATAAAGTTTAAAGACGACGATGAGCACGTGACTCACTGCTCAGAGCCCACTCACCCAGGTGCATGATGGGAGCAGGAGGAGGAGGCTGGGCCGAGCGTATAGAAACCAAACAAACAAATAAACAACAGCACGACAAACACGTGAACCAGACTTTACCTGTAAACTTACCTGGTGTCTCCCAGGGAGACCACAGTTATGGAGCTGACAGGTAAGTACGTGCAGTACACACTTCCTGTCCTGAAACACACACACAGGTAAACCGCACAGGTACGTAACCATGGGCGTGACTTTGTATTGAACATTGGGGGGTCAAGATCTCTGTCTAAATAAATAAATCTGGGTACATTCCAGATGATTAAACAACTATTTTGCTGGTAACACCTGAAACCAGTAAAGAAAACCAGCAGCCTATTAATGCAAGATAATCCATAACTTTATTGGGGCTGACATTGTTGGAAATGAGTCCAAATAAAGAGTCCAAACTTTTATAAGCCTGTCTATGTGTGTCTCACCTGGACAGCCTCCTCTGGAAACCAGACAACAGCAGAGTGTTACCCGGCAACAGGCCAGGTGGGTAGGGGGTAAGTAAGTTAGCTGGATTTGATTGTTGACGATTTCGCGTGATCTTGGATCGTTCGGTTCTCCGAAGCTCATCCGGGACTTGCTGTCATAGCAACAGATCCGTAAGCGTAAACCTGCTCGGGAGCAGGCTTACTTTATGTAAACAGGATTAGATCACAGCCACTCAGGTATGTCCGCTTCATGTATACGAAAGCAACGGTGAAATATACTCACTCAAATGAGCAATCCTATTTATCCATATTGTATATTCTGTATCTATATATGTGTATATGTGGTGTATTTATGCTTATATCCTTACTCTTATTCCCCTTAATGTATCTGTAACATGCAACTTCTTTCGGTGCTTTGCTACTGGAAACTGAATTTCCTGGAGGAACCCACCCGAGGGATTAATAAAGTTTCATCTAATCTAATCTAATCTAATCTAATCTACTTGGGTTTTCTTCCTGCAGCCCTCATGTTTACTCAAGGTTTAGTTCTGTCTTCATGCTGATTTTCTTGTTCAGTCGTGTCTCATGTTGCAGTTTGTCAATCCTGTCCCTGTGCTCTGTGTTCCCTCTGTTCAGTATCAAGTCTGTGCCTCATGTGTTTCCTGTTTTATTTTGATAGTCCCTGTCCTGTGTGCAGTGTGCTTGGTTTTGCTTCCCTTCTGTCATTAGGCCTGATTTGTCCCAGATGTGTTACCACCTATTCCCCATCTTCTCGTAGTCCTGCTTGTGTATTTAAGCCCTGTGTTTCTCTGTTAGTTGTTGTGTTGTACCCTCACTGTTGATAGGTTTGTAGCTTGAATCTATCCGCTGGAACGTTGAAGACAATATAATTACACTGCAAAGCAAGACACAAGTAGGCAAGCTTCTTCATGTTTCTCGTGCACGGGAGGCACCGTTCCTTCGCTTGACCCCAGTTGCTCTCGTCTGTTCTCCCGTACCACTGTTCTTTTATTGAGGTTACATGAATATGCATAAGTTCATTAACATATGACGTCTACATACACACAAAGAGTACCTTGCCTGTGTGTGTGTGTGTGTGTGTGTGGACTGCTGATCAAAGGTTCAAACATCCTTGGTCAGGAAGAGGGTAGCCTCCCCCTCACCCTAGATGGTTCATCCTAGATAACACGGTGAGGAAGTCCTGCAGTTCATCTAAACAAAGAGCACTTAGACTAGAACAGACGCAACTACGTTAATCCTACCATAAAACAATAAGACACGGTATGACCTCTCATGCTCCCAAAGTGCTGTCTAATACACACAAAGTTTGCAGACTATCAAGGATCAAAACCTCTACCAATCTACAACTAATTACAAAACTCTAAGCATATATAAGTAAATATTTCTAAGCATAAATGACAACCAACAATAGAAATCTAACAACTGTACTGTGTTTTGTTTTCTATGTGCTTCTGGTAATGTTCTGGTTTGCTCTTTCCTGGTTTGATTTTCTAGTTTCCCGGGTTTCTAGTTTGGGCTTAAGTTTTGAGTTTCTAGTTTTGTTTTCTTCTATTTCTATTTGAATGTTCTCCAGCAATAAAGCTGCCACTTTAGTTAATCATTCTGTCTCTGGGTCCTGCGTTTGGGTCCTACATCCTGCCTGCCACCTCAACACCTTTAATTTTACAGCTTCTTAGTTATTATAAAGTGCTGCAACTCATAATGTTTTCTAAGATAGTAAAACCAGATTTAAACCGACTACTTCTACAAAGATGGAGCTAAAGTGATGATATACATTTAATGTTTGGACTTGGACACATACAGTCTGTTTTTCCTTATAACTACATGTGAGTTCAATTAACATTTTGTAGGAAAAGGGAATTTGTTTTTTAAAAGGATTATAGATTCGGACCTGAATTACCCAACGGAACATCTCATTCACTGACGTTTGCTGGAGAAGCTGCTCTGCCTCTTTGTGATGGAGCAGCAGCGTGACGTACTGAAGACTGTTAACGGGGAAGTGCTGAAGCTGAAGGCGTCTCTCTGCTGCTCAGACTGACGTTCAGTCGTCATCCAGACAACATGAAGACTGCACCGGTCTCTCTGCTCCTCGGTGAGTCAAACACTAAAATCATCAATTTATTTATCACAGCTCCAACAAACAATATGGCAGGAAAACAACCTTTCAGCAGTTACAAGCTTGCAGCTACTGACTTTAAAGTTCATGTAAAAATTCTGAAAAGTTTCGTCAAGGCGAGAGGAACAGTTCATTCTCCTTCTTATGTCTTTCTGGTTTCATTTGATTGGTGGCTGTGAAGTTGGGCAGGAACCAAGAAGTGATGTTAATGTTGAATAATGGAGCTCACACTTTTAACTGAAATGTATGAAGAGTGATAGAAAATGGTTTCAAACATGCATGATGAAAGTTTTTCGGTTTAAATCGATCTCATCATCACTGCAAACCTCTCAGAGGTTCAGACTCTCAGCAGTTTAACCTGGAATCCTGCAGGAAAGTCACCATATAGTCTGGACTAAGTCAGCGATTAAACTTTCTGCCCAGCTAAGTGTCAGTAACATGAAGACCAAAAGAACAAAAGAGACTTGACCTCTTTTCATCAAACATCTCTTCAGTCAGGAAACCACAGCCTCTGACTGCATGAAGCACAGGGTCCTCTGACTGCGTCCCCTCTTTTATCTAGTCTTCACTTCCTCTATTCACAGCCAATTTTCCATTAAGAGGACTGAGTGTATTCAAACAACCACAGACGGTTTTGACTGTTAAAGTTCCCATTCCCATTGACATGATGACCTTTAAACAGCAGCAGTGTGGGAGTGAAACAGGCCGCAAATCTGAAAATAAAAACTGTGCTTTTGAAGGGTGGCTTCTTAGTCCCACACTTTCTTCTCTGCACATGAATGAAAGCTCATCCATGCACAGTTCCTTCTCCATTGTTTACAATGCTGTGCACTGTGATGTTTACCGTTGATTGCCATCTGATCAAAAAATGTATAGAAAACAGGAAAAGACAGGCTAACCTGCGTTGCTGTCTTGGTGGTATTTTATAACTTCCTGTTCCTGTTACAGTGCACGGTGGTGTTTGTGTAGTTTAATCTGCGTGGCTCACAGATCTGGCAAAAATACAGACCTTCCATAATTAAGTAGAAGTACAAATACTACTGTTCAAAAATACTCCAGTAAAAGATGAAGTACTGATTCAACTTATTAACTCAAGTAAAAGTAAAAAAAAGTACAGACTAGGAAGTACTCAAAGTAAGAAAGTACAAAGTAGTAGCAGTATAACCCTGGCTGATTGTGACCCACACCCATTACCACACCTTGGCTCATGTGATTAGGTAGAGGATCATCAGGGGGTCCATTGTCCCTCTCAGGGGGAAACTCCCACAGAGCTTAAATGTGGGTCTCTTCACCGTTTGATCCTAGAACTGAAGAAGCTTCTCAGATGAGAGGTGAAACGTCTTCAAGCAACTTAAAGAAGTCCAGACGCTTTTCTTTCCAAGCTCCTTAGATTGTGGCAGATACTTCAGGAGATTAAAAAGTTTCCTGAGAGAAAAAAAACAACAACAAAAAAAAACTGTGCAGCCTCAGTCTTTCTTTAAATGACCTCTGACCTCCTGTTGCAGGTGTGTGTGTGCTGCTGCTGTCTGCACTGACTGTTTGTGCAGGTGAGTAGATGAAGTGCTCCATGGTCCAGGACAAACACTGAGTGTAAACACTGATAGAAACTGTCCGTCTGTCCTCCAGTCTCTCTGAGCGTCAGTCCAAACCTTCAGCAGTTCTTCACAGCAGCCTCAGTGTCTCTGACATGTGAAGGTCAGCTGGGCTCTGATGGATGGACGGTGAAGAGGGACACAGGAAGTGCGACTGAGTCATGTGGAGCAGGGGGGCGGGGCTTCGGGAGGTTCAATGGTCCATCCTGTGTTTTTGATGAGTTCAACCCAATCAGTGGAGTTTACTGGTGTGAAGGTGAAGCTGGAGAGAAGAGTGAAGAAGTCAACATCACTGTATCAGGTAATGAAGTCATTCATTTCATCAGACTAACAGCACACTGTTATACCACCTCTACATCACTCTGTGGGTCTTTTCTTCAGATAAAGAAGTGATCCTAGAGATCCCTGCACTTCCGGTGAGGACAGGAAGTGATGTCACTCTACGCTGTAAAAACAAAATTGGTGGCACAGCCGCAGCTTATTTCTACTGTAATGGACGTCCTGTTGGACCTAAATCAGAGAAAAACATCACCATTAACGTGCAGCAGTCTGATGAAGGTCTCTACTGGTGTTCTACTGATGAGTTTGGATCATCTCCTCAGAGCTTTCTGAGGGTCAGAGGTCAGATCACTGTTTCCTGTTAAAGCTTAAACCTGTTGAGCTGATAACAAACTGAATGACCCAGCTTCATATCTTTCCTGCAGATCCTACAACACCAACACCACCAACAACAAAAACATCAGCAAACATCCATATCTCCTGTTCTCCTCCTCCTCTTCCTAATCCCTCCTTCATCATCCCAGTCATAGTTACTGTAGGTTCTCTGGTCCTTGTGGTTCTGGTTTTGGTTCTAGTTCAGCTTCTTTGGAAGAAACACACAGGTATGATATCTGTCTGACCCACCTGGGCTCTTTTGGTTCAAGCAGCAAATTAAAATATTTTGAAATTTCACTTGAGAAAATCTGAGGGACTTTCCTGTCTGCACTTATTTTGTAGAGCACTGGGTCCCAACATCTTTAGACTGATGCGTTCCCATGGCCCAATTGAAAAGTTTTAAAAGTTCTGGAAGTGTGTCCATAAAAATGAAAAGTATTACTGATATAAACTGGGCTTATCTCTCATCCAAAGTCACGTCCAGACAGCTTCCATCAGGGTTTCAATTTTAGGATCACTCCCCAGAAACTAGATTCAGACTAAAACCCCACAGACACAAACACCAGTTTGGGTTGTTTTTCCTGATTGGCTGTCACTTGTTAAGGTGGTATGATACGGGAACAGTGTTCTGTGGTCTCATCACTCTGATGCTGCCATCATGGCTCTGCTTAATCCATAATCAACGAGTCTTTGATCCTGAATCCTGTACCTGTAACATCAGACTGTCTATGAAGGTCTTCTAAACATCCTACAGCAGTGAAGTGATCACCAACGTTCATTCACATCACATCATTTCTGCAGGGAGACACCAGCCAGCCTCTACAAATGATGTCGCATATGCCGAGGTCACCATTAGAGAGTCAGCCAATAAGATGTCAGTCATCCAACCAGAAGTGATTTACTCCAGCCTGAGCATAAACACTACAGGTACACATTCTAGCAGGTGACATAAATGAGCGATAAAAGCAAAAGAAATTGAGAGTTGAAGAGGATGAGACTTTTGTTCTCCTCTTCATGCTGCCATGTGTATTTGACCTCTGTCTCTACAGGTTAAAAGAAGAGAAAACCAAGTGGTACCAAAGACCAACAGCTGGAGGAGGAACACTTCCAGAAATGACTGTCAATGAACACAGTTCACCACACCACCTATTCCAGGAGCGCAGCTTCATAGTAGGAGAGTCAGGTGCTGAACTGGCCTGCCTGCAGTCCTGATCTTTCATCAATGAAAACATCTGGAGCATCATGAAACCAGAAGCAGGGCAAAGAAGAGCCAGGACTGCTGGGCGGCTAAAACCCTCCATCAGACACGGATGGAGCAACATCCCACTCCCAAAAAGTCCAAAAGCTGCTGTCCTCAGTTCACAGACATTTCCAGAATGATGTTAAAAGGCGAGGCTGTACAGGAGCATTACAAAATTACACTTCTGACATGTGTTTGGTTTTCTCTCTTTGAGAGAATATGAGACTTGAAAATCATTGGATTCTGTTTTTGTTTTAAACAGCATCACTACTTTGAGGTCGTAACATGTGGTCATGGAAAAAATATTTTTACCTCAAATATATCAAAAGTTTTGAAAGTGGGACAGGAACGCAGGATCCACAGCAGGTCTGCAGCTCTCTCGCTAGTTTCCTGTTTTACAGTTAACGTTGTCACTGGTTTCCACTAAACCTTTACTGTGGTCTCTGTGGTCGAGTCACTGTTTGAAAAATGGGACAGTGACAGTGTCAGACAGCCGTGGCACTGATCCTGCAGCTTCAACAGATCGCTGCACTGGAAGAATGTGATTGGTACACAGTGTGAGTCAGTTCAGGTTAGTATGAACGTCTGCCCTTTTCCAAAATAAATGTGGGAAATTTTCTTTATCCATGTGTGTTTGGTGAAAAATAAAGTTGACAAGTCGTTCAGAGAGAGATCAAAGATGAGGTTAGGCCACCTTTTGGATTCCACACGAGGAGCTGATGAAGATGCAGAGTCACCAAAGTGATGGGAGAAAGTTCTCCTGTGTGAGACGCAGCAGTCACATCAAAAGCAGATAAATGGTGAAGTCACCTGAGTCAGTAGCTGTTTTTTCCCCAGAGTCGAGTGTTCATTCACCCACATCAAAACAGGTGCTGCTGGTGTGGTTAACTGATGAGAGAAGCTGAAGTCTCTGCGTGACAGGGCTTCCTTGTTGACACCAGTGGGAAATGATCAAAGGTAAAACAACCGGTGTGATAAACCACGAAGTGTTTTATGTGTTTAAGTTCAGTTTAACTGCTGTTCGAACGTTGTGGACTGTTTCCCGCCATGAAGAAAGAAAAGATAAACAGTGTCTGACAGAACATGAGAGTGTGCTGAACTGGATCAAATTATTACTGAGAATGAAATACCATGACCTCATGAACTACAGTAAACTAAGAATGATGATGATGAGTAGAAGGAAGAAGACTACCTACAACCTCCCTCCTCAAATGCCTGTCTCCTCAAGGTCAGCTTTGTTTCACTCAGCAGTTCCACCTCAACAACGCCGTGTGGTTCAGTCAAATTTTCCCGTATCAGTTATAGTTTCCCTGCTTTCTTTCTTTCTGGTTGTTTCTGCCCTCCCGTGACCATCCTAGAGCCTGTCTCTCTGCCTGTTCCTGCTCACAGAGAGGCTTGTACCCTGCCTTCCCCTGCACCCTTTCCAGTTCCCTGAATGGTGGTCGCTGTGGTCCAGTCAGTCCCAGTTGCCTAGAGCAGCTAGGGCTCTGCTTGTCCCTGCAACCATATCAGTTCCTCAGGTAGCAACAGCTAGTGTCCAGCTGTCACCTGCTCCCATGCCTGCTCCCAGCGTGAGGACATCCAAGGCCCAGTCCACCTTTGCACCCTGGCTGGTGTCCAACTACTTCCCATGCCTGTCCCTACTCCTAGGGTGACAGTGGCCAAGACACAACCTATCCTTGCACTTGCACCCATTCCTTGGATTGGGACAGCTGTTCAGCCAATCCCTTCAGCAGTACCTGTTCTAAGCGCTCAACGAATCTTAGTACACCATGGAAGCACAAGCAACAGGGGCGGGGGTAAGCCGGTGTAGACAGCACATCTGGTCCTGTAGCATGCGCTGGGCCCAGATCTGCCCCCTGACCTCGGCCTTGGAGATAAGCATGCAGAGGTGTTTGGGGTGCAAAGGATGGGAACGAAGATTCTAAACACAGTCTGTTATCATGGAGAAAGGTCTTGTTGTCCAGCTCCAGCCTTGAGGCCACAGCTGGCGCCAATGTGGTAGGCGCATGAGATGGTAGTGATTTTCCTTTAGTGCAAAAACTGCATGCCAATTTTACAGTTGCTCTAGATGTCCGTCACTGGTCTCTCAATCTCCAAGATGTTATTACTATTATTATTATCATGTTATTACTATTACTAAGCTCTTTTTAGCGGCTATTTGACCACAAACAGCTGGTGCAGCTTTGCTAGATTAACCCAATGATTTAAAATCATGGTTGACATTAAATATTTTCCATGTAAATGATCAAAGAACGTAGATTTTACGATTTGAGCCCCGTCATTATCTTTAGGGTGACCTTAGCCCTTTGGAAAACTCCAGAACTTCCTGATTAAAAAATTTGCAAGTGATTTCTTTCATGGCAGTTTTTCATTTGTGAAACAAATCAATTCCGTTGTAAAAGCCAACTTCTTCCAGCTCAGGGCAAAAAATAAGAACATTTTGTAATCGGCTGACTTTGAGAAAGTTATTCATGCATTTATTTAATCCAGGCTTGATTACTGTGATAGTCTTTATTTTGGTATCAGCCAGGCTCTGCTCTCTCATCTTCAGCTTGTTCAGAATGCTGAATCCCAGTGGGATAAGGTAGAGATTTCCTGTCCTCTGTTGATTTCCCCTCCACGATATTCATTTGATCTTAATGCTCCTTGCTGCTGCATTTATGGTGACCCATGAAGGATTCGCGAGACCCATCCTTCAAATCTGGGGAGACAGAGGACGCATTTGTGGGCCACATTTGGAGGAGCCTTCAAATATGAACAACCTTCATCGCCTCACTGTGACGTATTCGGCCTACAAATGCGGCCTCTGAATTTGGCAACAGCCAAAGACTATGTGACTGTAACATTAAATTAACAGTGTCTTTAAATGACCTTTGACCTTTAGTGACCTCTGACCTTCAGTGACCTCTGACCTCCTGTTGCAGGTGTGTGTGTGCTGCTGCTGTCTGCACTGCAGGTGAGTTGATGAAGTGAACCATGGTCCAGGACAAACACTGAGTGTAAACACTGAAGTGCTTCACTCATCTGTCACAGATAGACACACTAACAGAGTGTGAGCTCTCACTGACTGACTCTCAAATCCAATCTGTTCAGGTCTGTCCACAGTTTCATGTGTTGTTTAGGCGACAGGAAGAGTTCACTCATCTTCTTTTGTGTTTTGGTTTTATTTGATATTTGTTTGTCATGTTGTGAAGAGGAAATCAAGTAGAGATGTTTTCAGTTTCTGTAACATGATGGTTTGTATAGATATCAGCCAACAATCATCAGATATCAGCTTTCACTCAGGAAACCACAGCTGCTAGCTGCATGTACTAAATGTTTGTCTGACCGGCCTTTGTTGTATAGTCTTCACTTCCTCTTCTGTTTACAAATTTTCCATCATGTCAACTGAGTCAAATCTAATTTCTCTCAGAGTTTGTATGCTTTGTTACTTTCTGATGATGAGCTTCAAATATGAGCAAAGTGAGACTCAAACAGGACGTAAACCTGCAAATAAAATCCATGAAACAGCTTTTTCACACTGTTCATCCCACAGCTGAGGTGGAATAAACATCTAACCTTCAAGAATGTGCTTTTTTATTTTGCAAGACCTGCCTGCAGTACCTTTACTGTCCACTTACCCAAAGCTGCTGAGAGCCTGAGTGGGGAGCATCAACTCAAACAAACAACAAATCAGTGGAGTTTACTGGTGTGTCATTCCGTTACAATCGAGGTGAGTGGCTGCAAATTTCCACCAGGTTCTTGAACCTCTTTCATATCCGCCCCAAGCAGGCCCATAATCTCTTCATCTGCTCCACTCACCTGGAGCTGATTTTTGGCAATCAGGCTGGAGATATTTAAGCCTCACACTGACGTTCCTTCTCCACCAGTTAGTCAGCTACTCCATGTTGGAGCTGGCTTTTATGTCCCTTGTTCTCGTGTGCCTTAGTTTTCCACGTCTCTTACTCTACCTTAAGCTCATCCCTTGGACCTCGAACAACTTACCTTCACTCTGGAAATCTCTCCGTGCCTAACCCTTCTAAGAAGAAGATCAAATGGAAAATGAATGATGGAAACTGAGGTCAGAGCTGCAGACTTGCTGGTGAGGAGAGGTAATGATCTTCAGGCAAGTCAAGCGCTGTTCAGTCCTCTCCTCATCTTCCTCGTGCTCCTTTGTATATTCCATGTAGCATTAAAGGCACGAAGGAGTTTAAACAGGTAAAGTCAGGTAAATGGATCCTGGTTATTGATTCAAAGTGACTAAAGTCAGTAAAGTCAGTAAATGTTTAGGCTTTATTGTGTCAGTCAGACAAACATTAACAGTAACCTGTCTCTTCTATCAGACACAGAGATGAGTGATGACATCAGAAATAAACCTGAGTGCAAACAAAGGGAAATGTTTCTTCTGTGAGCTGTGTGACGTTAGCACTGACCAGCAGAGGGCGTCGGAGTCACATGATTGAAAATAAAGGCATAAATTGTCCAAAATTAACTTTCTTTATTTCTGTTCCCTTTATGTGTCTCCTTTCATCTTGCCTCCTTGTCTCCTCCCTCCTTCCACCATGTCTTCCCCACTCTCACATTCTTACTTCTCCAGTCTCATTGTTCCTTCCTCCTCTATGTATGTCTCCTTCATCGCTTCTTTACTCTTTTTACCCTTCTCTTCTTTCACTTTATCTCCTGCCTCCTCCTATGTTGCCTCTATCTTCTTGTCTCAAAGTTTCCTTCATCCTTCACTCCTCCTTCGTTGCCTACTCTCTCCTTGTCTCATTTATTTCACTCTTCTTTATTTTCTTCTTTTCAGTTTCCTCCTTGTCTCTCATTGGTTCATGCCTCCCTGTCTCCTCCTCCCTTGACTGTGAGGATTCGTGAAGGTGAAACATGTTCAACACAAACTGATTCTCCACACACATCTATGGGCTCAAATTGTGGTCATAAATATTTTGTACTTGTAAATCTGACCGACTAGTTGTGAACTGAGTTTTGTAACCTTGTAAACCAAAATATCTAAAACATTTATGTTTGTGCATCTATAGATGCAAATTGGTGTGTGTGCAAAAAAGATTTGGGTTTTTTTGTTTGTTTGTTTTTAAAGAAAGAAAAGAAAAATAATAATAACAATAATTATTATTGTTACCAGCCTAATAATAATTAGGCTGAAGAACCAACAATTTTAGCCCATAAGAACCATAAGAATGAACTACCTCCAGGACCTGAAGCTCAGTAAAGCACCCCTCCAACAGCCAAACCTATCTGTTCTCTCATTGGATTGTTAAATTTGTGATTGACATGACGTTAACCAATCAGCTGAAAGGAAGAAAAATTCGGTCAAAATTTGTACTTTGAGGTTTTGTGATCCCCTTACAGTCTGAGCACACCCTTCACTCCCCAATATTTAAATATGGGGACCACTACCCGAGTCAGAGAGTCAAGGGCCCCAGATATGCAACGTTGCAAAGGCCTGTCAACCAAGTGAGCCCTACAACATCGAGAGCCTTCAGGAACTCAGAGTGAATCCCATCCACACTACAGGCTCTGCCACCAACCAGGTGTTTAATTGTGTGGATGCTTTAAGCATCCACACTATTGAGTTCCTGTTTCTCTTTAATCTTTATACTTTATTATTCTACTTGCTTCCGTACACTTTTTGGCACTTAACTACTTCCACAATTTTCAGCCGATTTTCACCGTTCAAATTTTAAACTATTCTGCTATTTTTTGCTAATGCCGGATATATCTTTTGGTGCTCATAACTTCTATACTTTTTGAGATATTGAATTTTTTTTGCAATATTTTTGCCCATTGAAATGAATGGAACACATTAATAATGTGGTCACTTATTTCTGCTCGCCGGGCTGAGCTGTGTTTTAGCTCAGTGAGATGAGCATCCGTTGTCAGACTGGGAGGCCCGGGTTCAAATCCCGCTTATGGCAACATTTCTTTCAGTTAACAGTTAAACTTTTTTAACTCTTTTCAACACAAATTTCAGCTTTTTCGTCCCTTTTCAGCAGAATATTTAGTTTTTTCACCACTTTTCAGCACAAATCCCAGCTTTTTCAGCTGTTTTCAGCAAAAACCTCTTTTCAGCAGAATTCTGCTCATTCACCTCTTTTCAGCAGAAATTCTGCTTATTCACCTCTTCTGCAAAATTTTCAGCCTTTTCACCTCTTATTAGCACAAATCTCAGCTGTTTTCAGAAAAAAACTCTTTTCAGCAGAAATTCTGCTGATTCATTTCTTTTCTGCAAAGTTTTAGCCTTTTCACCTCTTTTCACCTCAATTCTCTGCAGCTTCTGCTCATTTCAGCAGAATTGTCAGTCTCTCCACCTCTTCTTTGTGAGAAAGAGTTTGGGGCAGTGAGATGAGTAGCTTCTTTGAGACTAGAAGGGCCAGGTTCGAATCCTGCTCAGGGCAGCATTTTTTTTTTCAACTTTTTCAGCTTTTTTCAGCAGACAGCTTCAGCTTTAAAGCATCCACACTGCATTTTCGCAGGAAATGCAAATTTTTCTAGTTGGTTCATTGATTCCAGACTCACTTCCCTTACAGAAGATCATCTGTGGGATTAGGACAGCTTGAAAAAGTCTTCATACCCCTTGAAAATTTACACATTTTTTCACCTTAAAACCACAAACTTAAATGTTTTTATTTATGTTTTTAGTAATAGGCAGAGGCTAGCCTGTTTGGCACCCTGGGCAAACACTCCATTAAAAAAAGATGATCTGATGTCTTCTCTGCTTAATAAGGTAATTAAAGAAGCACTGACACATTTTTCTGTATGTTTTTACATAATTCCACCATTTCTGGTTATAGATGCAGAAACTTCATGAAATGAAAAATCTTCCTGATCACAACCTCACTCTTTTTCTAAATGACTTCTGCATACTATTGTGAATAAAAAATGAAATCTGAGATTTGCGAAACAGTTCTTTCTGTTGTTATTTACATTTTACGAAGGCCCCCAGATCTTGTGTAACTGGGTTTGTAAAGGCAGTTGTTCAAGCTCAGCAGCCTTGCAGTGACAGTCAGTCACGGGACTTTCATAGCGATCTGAAACTGCAGCTTCCCAGTGAGAAGCTTACAGGTAAAGTCACAGGGGTCATAATTTAATAAAAAGATTTACTCAATCTAGCCCTCCTTAGTTATTGTCTGTATCCTGTAAATGTTCTTTTATGTAGTTTTAATTATTTTATTTTATTGTTAAATAATCTCCTAGTCGAGTTGTGTTTGTATTTTCTTTTACATATTTTCACTGCACTGCAGCAAATTAGTGCGCTCCACCTGTTGGTGTATTTATTGGCTTTTAATGTTTCCCTCCTATAAATGATCGTATTACTGTAAAACACTTTGGGGTACTGCTGGTTTTAAATGTGCTATATAAATAAAGTTGTATTCTCTTTGTTATTTCCTGTTCTCAGAAGGAGCATTGAGCTGTTCATAGACTGCATGAACTGCAGTATTAGCAAACTGCACATATAATTTATGTCCACTCAGGACTGCATGCTTGTCTTTCCACGTTCATATGTATATTTATATTTAGTCCCATGTCTCTGTATTCATCTGTTTATCTTAATAGTTTTGTTATCATATCTCTGTTTCTACACTGATTTTATATGTTGTTTCTTGTATATTTGCTGCTATGATAACTCAGTTTCCCTCTGAGATCAATAAAGTTTCTCTGATTCTGATGAAGACGAGTGTATTAGAAACAGCTCGTCCTTGTGGAGAAGCAGCAGCGTGACGAGCTGATGATGTTAACAGGGAAGTGGTGAAGCTGAAGGTATCACTCTGCTGTCGGTCTCCAACATGACAACATGCCGACTTCATCTGTCGCTCTGCTCCTCGGTGAGTCAAACCCTCCCTTCTTCAATTCTTTATCACAGCTCCAACACACACTAAAGGTCAAAGGTAAAGAGCCTATTTTCAGCAGCTGGAAGCTCTCGCTGATAGTTTCTCTCACATGAAATCTGTTCAGATCTGTTGGTTTTGTTTTCCTTGGTGAGAAGAAGTGATCACTACTTCTTTTGTTTATCTAAGGCTGGTTGTATCTGATATTTGTTTGTGTGTTTGGACACAAATCAAGTAGTGTATTTCCTGTAAGCACCTCATATTTAACTCGAGTGTATGAAGATACAGCAAATGACAGAAAACTGTTTCAATTGCATAAACTCTTTAAAATTTAGAAGTTTAACTCTGCGTTTCTCTGTCCTGTAATCTGGACTGACTCACAGAGCTGAAGCTTCATGTCGTGTCTGTAAGAGAGGAAAGTGACCTGTTTTCATCAAACATGAACCTTTACTCAGGAAACCACGGCTCCTAGCTGCATGTACCACATGTTCTCCTTATCTGCCTGTTGTAATCATCACTTCCTCTGTTCAGACCAGATTGACTGAGTCTAACTAAATGACTGAAGATAGTTGGTTTTTCAGAATTAACGTCGGATTTTCCTCATTTTCTGTACGCTTTGTTAATTTTCTGATGGCGATTTAGACGAGCGGGACTCAAACGACTGTAATGTTTACTAAACAGATTTTTCAGGTCGCTCACTCAGCAGCTGATATTGCCAAAGTCGCCTAACTTTAATCCAGTGATCTCGGTGGTTTGATGGTTCATTAACTCTGATTGCTTTTTAAATGTCTCTGTTTTACTTAGCCAGTAAGAGCTAAATGGGCCTAACCTACCTTTGCCAGCACTGGCTATGGGAACCTGCTAATGTTGGGTTTAATGTTGTGATTAGTAGAATCCGTAGTTTTTTACTTACTGAACAACTACTTAGAAACCTGCAGACGTATCGATATAAAAGAATTAGGGCCTGCAAAACAAGCAGGTCAAATTTCAGAATTTCTACCTAAAAAGAAATTAAAAGGAAAAATAGTCCATTTGAATTCAGCTCGAGCATTTTACACCAAATCTGCTTGATCAGGTTTGAATGATGTTTCCAGAACCACACAGGAACAGATTACAATTCCCTGCCCTCTGACCTTCAGTGACCTCTGACCTCCTGTTGCAGGTGTGTGTGTGCTGCTGCTGTCTGCACTGACTGTTTGTGCAGGTGAGTAGATGAAGTGCACCATGGTCCAGGACAAACACTGAGTGTAAACACTGATAGAAACTGTCCGTCTGTCCTCCAGTCTCTCTGAGCGTCAGTCCAAACCTTCAGCAGTTCTTCACAGCAGCCTCAGTGTCTCTGACATGTGAAGGTCAGCTGGGCTCTGATGGATGGACGGTGAAGAGGGACACAGGAAGTGGGACTGAGTCATGTGGAGCAGGGGGGCGGGGCTTCGGGAGGATAAATGGTCCATCCTGTGTGTTTGATGAGTTCAAGCCAATCAGTGGAGTTTACTGGTGTGAAGGTGAAGCTGGAGAGAAGAGTGAAGAAGTCAACATCACTGTATCAGGTAATGAAGTCATTCATTTAATCATCAGACTAACAGCAGACTGTTATACCACCTCTACATCACTCTGTGGGTCTTTTCTTCAGATAAACATGTGATCCTGGAGATCCCTGCACTTCCTGTGAGGACAGGAAGTGATGTCAGTCTACGCTGTAAATACAACATTGGTGGCACAGTCACAGCCTATTTCTACTTTAATGGACGTCCTGTTGGACCTAAATCAGAGAAACTCATCACCATTAAAGTGCAGCAGTCTGATGAAGGTCTCTACTGGTGTGCTACTGATGAGTTTGGATCATCTCCTCAGAGCTTTCTGAGGGTCAGAGGTCAGAACACTGACATCACTTCCCGTCTGCTGAGCTGATGATAAATTAACTGAATCAGCGTCATTATCTCTCCTGCAGGTCCTCTTCCTCCCACAACAACAACAACAACAACAACATACACTGATGTCTCCCATCCACCTTCTCCTTCTCTTCCTCCTCCTCCTCTCCAGCCCTTCATCATCCCAGTCGTAGCTGCTCTGGTTTCTCTGGTTCTTGCGTCTCTGGTTCTGGTTCTGGTCCGGCTCCTTTGGAAGAAACACACAGGTATAGAGTCTGTCTGACCCAACTGAGCACTTGTAAGTGAAGCAGTATACATGTATGTATGTGTTGTATGGGATCAGTGATTCTTGGTCTTATCACTCTCATGCTGCCTTCATGGCTCTGCCTAGTCCACAATGAGGCTCCTTCAAATGATGTCACCTACTCTGAGGTCACCAGTAGAGAGTCATCCAATAAGATGCCAGTCATCCAACCAGAAATGGTTTACTCCACCCTGAGGACAAACACTACAGGTACGGAAATGAGGGATAAAAGCAGGAAAACTAGAGATACACTTAGGTTAATACATCTTTTGTGATGTTGTATAAATAAAGCCAGAATGCAATGATTTGTGTATCTTATAAAACCATATTTTAATAAATAGAACACAGTAAAGGGATTGAATGCACAAATGGAGAAAAAGCAGGTGGTCCCAAAGACAAACAGGTGGAGGAACACTTCCTGAAACTGTTTCTGTGAGCATTGTTCACCTGCCTTCCACAAATGCAGGTTGAAGATCTATAATGCAAAGAACTACATGTGAGCATGCTCCAGAATCAGCCTCTTCTTTGTGGTTTTCTTATCTCAGCTTATTTCTTATCTCATGATAAAATATGGGTTTGTGAGATTTGCAAATCATTCAGTCTGTGTTTGCACAGGGTCCCTGTGGTTTTTAAGAATTGGAGTAAACTGTGGTCGTGGAAACATTGACTTATATTTTCCTCAAATGCATCAAAACAAAGAGGAACTGTGACTCAACGGCTTCAAGCTTTATGAAACATAAACTTTCTTTAGTTTCCTGTCTGACAGTAAAACATGTTACTGGTTTCACATCTGAACCTTACTGTGGTCTCAGTGGTCGAGTCGCAGTTTGTAAAAATGGGTCAGAGAAAACCATGGCAGCAATCCTGCAGCTCAGTCAGAACGCTGAAATGGAAGGAAGTGATTGGTGTATGATGTGGAAGATTAGTGTGTATGACACCATGCAGCACGAACTGTCTGATTGAACTCCAGTGTGAAAATGATTTGGGGAGATTTTGTCACAGCATGCAGCAGCACACTATGAATTTGAGGAGTGGACCCAAAATCCTGACACGAATGAACATAGAAGATAAACAAAAGGGGAGCCGTCTAACAAGGCTGATAAAAACATCTGGAAATAAAAGGCAGAGGTGAAGCTAAACAATAACATAAGCGTGGAACATGAAAGCACAAGCCACCAATGTTTCACTGGCATGTAAGTTTGGGGTTATACACATAAAAACAGGGGTTAGGCAATAAAGACTCTGTGAAAGAGACGATGAAGAGAGAGAAGAATTTGTTCAAGAATTACACCTCGTAGTAGAAAGGAGCTGAGGAAGACTCACTTTGATTGACGAGGATGTTTCAGTTCACTGTGTTGGGGCAGCAGTCAGATGTAAAAGCACGTACATGGTGAAGTCACCTGAGTTTGTAGTTCCCAGAGTCGAGTGTTTATTTTCACCCACATCAGAACAGGTGCTGCTCGTGTGGTTAGCTGATGAGAGAAGCTGAAATCTTTGTGTGACAGAGCTTCCTTGTTGTGACCATGAAGTGTTTTATCTGTTTACCTTTAGTTTAACAGCTGTTTGAATGATGTGGAGTCCAGAGAGTGCATGTCAGCAGATACTGAACCTGAAGCTTTGCTGAATCATATTGTTTCACATTGTTCTTCAGTGTTATCAATAAAAAAATAATAGTTTGAATTGAGTTCAGCAGACAAGGTTTGATGGGAACTCCAAGTTCACAGTGAGATGAAAATGAATCCCAGATGTTCGGTCACACAGTGGCTTGTTTCTGTCTTTGATTCCTTCAGCGCAGTGACCAACGTGCATGACTGTCCCATTTTTACAGAAGGTGGAGGAACCACAGACGCCACAGAAGAAATTAAAAAGTGAAAGAAACGACGAGTTTCTCTGTGTAAACAGGAAGCTGAGGACAGACCTGCAGATGTGTCGGTCTCACCGTGGGAACATTTACAGTCATCAGCTTCCTCCTTTCTTCATTCACTCCCATTTAATCCAATCAATGGAGTCATGATGGCAGCAAGTGAGGAAGGCGTCCTGTTTCCAGCTCCTCCAGAGAAACCAGGAGGAGGAACTGAAGACATCAAACTGCTGCTGGTTTGAGTCTCTGCAGCTTGAACTCTGACAAAGGTCGTCTACGATGGAGCTGCTTCCTTCATTTCAATCTGATCAATACTCTGAACTCCTGCTATAATTTCAGCAGGTGTGATTTAACACAGATTTAATGAACAGACAGATCTGCATCGATCAGGAACTTTCCTGTTTATATCAGGAAGAGAGGGGACACACTTAATTATCTCTTTGGGTACAGCAAGTGATTTTCAGGAGGGGCCCAGCAGTAATAAATGCATCAACTAGTTTTTCAGCATTTTACTCTAAGATGGGAAGTTCTGTTTTTGGAGACAGCAGAATCTGAATGCTTCGTTATCTTTGATTTATTTAATATTCTTATTGGTATCTGAATGTTGTGCTGGAGTGGACAGGGGTTAAGGGAAAAAAGGCCCACTCCAACAAAACAAAGCACACTTAAATCATACACAACGCCTGAAAGACAAAACAGACAAAACGCAAACAAATATACATTTTTACAGAGTGTGTTTGTGTATGAGTGTTTGTCATGAAACGTACTTGAAAGGTGAAATTCTGTAATGACTGTAGAAATATAATAATTATGATGCGATTAAAAAGGAGAAACAAAGGCTGCACAGCACATCCAGGTCCTGCCAGCTGTGGCTCTGCAGCTCATGTCCCCAAAGGACAGAGACGACTGTACTGCTTAAGTGAAACGAGGCAGTGTGAGTGATTAATATGAAACTGATATGACAAAATACTGCAGAGGATGACACACATGACAGATTACAGTCGTAACCAAGAGCTTCAGTTTTATCAATGTTTAGTTTGAGAAAGTTTAAGGACAACAATGATTTAACTTCCATGAGGCAGTCGCAGCAGGAGATGGGTGGAATTATGTTTGTAAGAAATACACAGCTGAGTGTCGTCTGCATAAAAATGAAGGCTAATATTATATTTCCAATATATGTGGCAGATTTGAAGTGTGTAAATTATGAATAAAAAGGCCCCGATAGATGAAAATATTTGCTTTGAGTTTCTCTTTGAGTTCATTGGAGCAGCGGCTCGGCCTCACTGTGACGAAGCTGCTGGTGCTAACAGGGAAGTGGTGAAGCTGAAGCTGCTGTCAGTCGTCGTCTCCACAACATGAAGACTTCATGTGTGTCTCTGCTCCTCGGTGAGTCAAACACTCATATTCATCCATTCATTTACTGTACTTCCACACTCTGTAAAGGAGAACACATCGTCAGCTCTCACTGACTGAGCTGAAACTTCCACTGAAATCAAATCTGTGTAGATCTGCTGGTTTGCTTCGTTTAGGAAGACTTCGCTCTGCTTCTTTCTTTATTTGGTTCCACCTTAAAGCTGGTCAGCTGGACAGGAAACAAAACAAGATGATATTTATGTACGAGCATCACGTTTTAACTCGAACACACAAAGAGTCAGTGAAGAAAACACTTTCAAACTTGCTGGTTTATAGTAATGAAAGTTTGTTTTTACTATGATTCAAATTTGTCTCATTAACATCCAAAACCTGCTGAATGCTCAGAACTGAATCTAATGAAAGTCGAGCATGTCGACTGAGTCAGTGAAGCTTCAGTTAGTGTGTGTAACATGACGACTGAACATGAAGGCAGACGACCTTATTCATGAAACAGGAAACCACAGCTGCTGCGTTCTGATTGGGTCTGTGTGTAGACGATATTTCCTTTATTACGAACAAATTTTCCAATGTGTGGACAGAGTCAATAATCTTCCTGTGTCTCTCAGGACTCTGGAGCTTCACTGATCTGTTTTCAGATCTAAATGTTGCCAAAGTCACTGTTTGGGTCAGTTTAGGCACCAAACTCTAAATAAGCACGTAAAATGTAAGCCTGCATTAATAATGCATAAACATCAAATCCTCATTTACATGAGGTGACACATGTCAGCCATGCTGATGGTTTGTTTTCATGAGCGGTGCTTGATGACCTGTGATGGTACCCTCCTTTCATAAAGATGGTCGAGTGTGTGTTAAAATAAAAGAAACGATGAAGCTCCTTTCATCCTCAACTTGAAAAGCTCGATGATGCAGAGACTTCAGGATATTAGAAAGTTTCCTGAAAGAAAAAACTATGTGACTATAACATCAGAGTGTCTCTAAATGACCTCTGACCTGTTGCAGGTGTGTGTGTGCTGCTGCTGTCTGCACTGACTGTTTGTGCAGGTGAGTAGATGAAGTGCACCATGGTCCAGGACAAACACTGAGTGTAAACACTGATAGAAACTGTCCGTCTGTCCTCCAGTCTCTCTGAGCATCAGTCCAAACCTTCAGCAGTTCTTCACAGCAGCCTCAGTGTCTCTGACATGTGACAGTCAGCTGGGCTCTGATGGATGGACGGTGAAGAGGGACACAGGAAGTGGGACTGAGTCATGTGGAGCAGGTGGGCGGGGCTTCGGGAGGTTCAATGGTTCATCCTGTTTGTTTGATGAGTTCAAGCCAATCAGTGGAGTTTACTGGTGTGAAGGTGAAGCTGGAGAGAAGAGTGAAGAAGTCAACATCACTGTATCAGGTAATGAAGTCTTTCATTTCATCAGACTAACAGCAGACTGTTATACCACCTCTACATCACTCTGTGGGTCTTTTCCTCAGATAAACATGTGATCCTGCAGATCCCTGCACTTCCTGTGAGGACAGGAAGTGATGTCACTCTACGCTGTAAGAAGAAAATTGGTGGCACAGCCGCAGCTTATTTCTACTTTAATGGACGTCCTGTTGGACCTAAATCAGAGAAAAACATCACCATTAACGTGCAGCAGTCTGATGAAGGTCTCTACTGGTGTTCTACTGATGAGTTTGGATCATCTCCTCAGAGCGTTCTGAGGGTCAGAGGTCAGAACACTGACATCACTTCCTGTTTAAAGCCAATCTGCTGAGCTGATGATAAACTGACTGAACCAGCTTCCTCATCTCTCCCTTTTTTTTTTTTTTCTTTTTTTACCAAGTGGATCATCATGGCCTTGCCATATTGGTCCATTTGGTTGACCTTTATTATAATTATGAATTTATTTTATTATCAGTTGCAAACGGGACAGACATGGCTGTGGGATAGGACAGGGGGAAAGAATGAAAGAAAGAGAGGGAGAGAAAGAAAGAAATCCAAAGGGGAGAAGAGACGGTGAGAAGGGGGGGAAGAGAGAAAAAAAAACAAACAAACAACAAAAAAAACTCCTGGGTCACCTGTATGGAGAAAAAAAAACAGAGGAGACAGCAAACAACAAAGAGCAACATAATAATAGAAAAAAAAAAGCACCATCACAATAAACTAGCTAGTCATAGATATCAATAGTTACTAAATAATAGACGATATTGTTCAGCACGCAAGATAGACAGCGCACAGTGTGCTTTGAGGCAGCAGCCAAGAAAGCTGTAGTCCGCGTCTGTGAATACCCATGTGTACACCTGTGTGCATACCTGTGTGGATCAGCATGCTTGCATTCCAAAGGTTTCTCCATGTAATGATCTGCTAGGGAGTGTGCGGAGCCACAGCCCTGTCCTTTATGGTATCAAGCAGGTATGGAGGAGATCAAAACTCCAGACATCCAGAGGCCCCCAGAACACAAGAGACCAAGGAAGACCCACAGAGGGGCAGCTGCGCCACTGTCCCAGTAAGAGCTAAGGAGAGTCCCAGATGAGGGCTCATTCAGCAGCCGCGGAGCAGAAGCCAGGGGGAGTTGCAGTGACGCGCCTGTGAGCTCCGCCGGCAGCCAGCTGTGCCTGAGTGACCGAGCCCCAGGCCGAGAGGCCGGGGGCACCCCACCTCCGAAATGGCCCGAGCGAGCCCCAATAAGCGGCCGCCAAGGAGTGAGCCGGTGTGTACCCGGACGCCCACCCCCAGATACAAAGAACCACCAATGCACCGACACCTGAGGGAGTCCGCCACCGGCAGGGGAAGTGGTGGTGGGTGGAGATAGGCCTCCAAACCTTGGAAGGCCCGAGATGTCCCCAGAGAGGTGGCGTCTGATACCCAACCTGACATATAGACACAAACATACAGGCACACACAGACACAAACATCCATTCCCACCCTCATGCTCTCATGTGCACTTCACACTCAACCGACGTGGAGACAGACATAAAGAGACGCTGTATACACGATCACACTCCCCAAGCGTACTCTACGAACCGGGTCTAGGTACCCTTGCCCCTGGAGGGGGGAACTGCACCCAGACCCAGGTGGTGTTACCCTTTTCCCTGCGGTGGGGAGAGGCAGACCGCCCCGACTCCGCAGCAGCAGGGAGGCCCCACACCCCAGACCGCAGCCGGACGGCCAACTCCTCCTCGCCCCCCCGCTCCAGCAGGCCGCAGAGAACGGGGGTGAGAGAAGACTCCAAACCTCCCTCCACCCGCTCATTGTAATGTTGATGCATGTGTGTTCTAAGGTGCATTTAAAACCCAGGAGGGCATGGAGCTACCTGCCAAAGAGCAGCAGGTAAGCGCATAGTCCCTCCTGTTAGCCCTCAATGTCTACATGTATTTAAAATTGAGAGGTGGGCAACGATGCCAGGGGTGAGGTTGTACACCCTGATGGTACTTTGGACTCCGTGTAGCGTGCCCACCCCCAAGATCCTATATGTATGTGTAATGAGGGTGTGAGTAATGTGAATGTCTAAGTTGTGGGATAAAATTGAGGCAGAGGCAGCCAGAAGGGGACAGGGGGGGGGGGGGGGGGGGGGGTAGCCTCCTCTGCACCCTGGTGACATACCCCTACTCCAAGGCCCTGCATGTGTGGGTGGTTGTGGTGGAGCGGGAGGAGGGAGGCAGCTGGAGATGGGGAGGGAAGGAAGGGAGGGGCAGGTGACCCCTCCCTGGGGCCAGCTCCCCCGCTGACCCCCCAAATTATACATTTATTGCTTCCTCATCTCTCCTGCAGGTTCTGTGACACCAATCTCTGTTGCAACAACAGAAAGAGCAACAACAACAACAACCACCATCACCACTCATATCTCCCATCCTCCTCCTCCTTCCTCCTCCTTCCTCCTCCTCCTCGCGTTCAGCAGGAGGCGTGGATGATGAGCGGCGATAAACTTGCGAGAAGCAAGTTATGCTCAACTCCACCGGTGGAATCTGACAGCGTGGAAAAGTGTGAAAACATCCACGATCACCAACGGATTTCGAAGGGCTGGACTGCTGCATGATGGAGAGGAGGACACCGCCACGGCCCTTCAGAGGGTGTTCGACTCTGACACTGACAACGAGGATTTCTTTGGTTTTGAAAGTGACAACGAAGGAAAGAAGCGGAGAGTGGATGACGAAGCCATCCTGAGCCTGTTTGTATCCGACACTGGGGAAGAGGACTTTGGTGGTTTTAGTGCGCAGGAAGAAGAGAAAGATGGTGAATGACTGACTTTTCTTCTTGTTAAAGCCGTGTCACTGCACCTGAGCCTAAAAGGTAGTTGTTATATTTCCACTGTAGTGTCAATACACTATTAGAGCTTATGCCGAGTCAGACTGCACACACAATAGTTTGTTTACAAGTTGACTTCTTCTTTATTGGGATAACACAGAAGTAACACACACACATAACTGGGCGTGGTTCCCCCTACTGGCGATGGCTTGCATAGCACACAATAATTCTTGGTTCATACATAACAGTAGTCCGAAGCTATTTTTCTGGTGTGCTGTAGGTTATTGTTATGTACTACATTTGTTACCCATTTATGAAGCACAGTACATGTTTCGTACTTGTAATTACCGCTACTTGTACGTATACCTAAAAAGTTATGCAAATATGTACCCATAACTTGTTTTTCAAAATATTAATAAAAGGGGTGTGTCTCCAAACAGCCATCTCTTTCCTGACAATTCCCTTTGTGCATATTCTCTTACATATGATAAGTCAACATTGAAACACCTGCGGCTTTTAGTCACGTGCGGTAATGTATGTACAAAACAGGATTTTCCCCTGATTTTAGCTTGTGCGGCTAATATTCAGGTGCGCTTTGTAGTCCAGGAAATACGGTAATTTTCTTGAATTCTTAAACATTTTCACATGATATTAGTCGGCGGCTCCTTTACTAAACAGCTCCAACTGTTTGATTTGTTTGAATTTTACAGGACAGCTTTTTCCCGTGTTACTCATTCATTATGGAGCTACTGTAGTTAACATGTAATGCTTCTCTAAAACCCTGTGACACAATCCTCTTTAACATTAGTGCGCATTAACCCCACATCTTCCCTGTTTTATTGCTGATGTTGGCCTGACAGTATTGGGGTAACAATGTCTCCTCTGTTTAGGAGAGGGCAGCAGGGTCACATCCTCACTGACATCACCTGTATTTGCACTACAGTCATTCCCTTCACTGACCTTTGCTCTCCTTCTCTTTTCCATCAGGTTGTGTAAAACTGAAACAGGCATTAAATGTTTACTACAAATGATGCTTTACACAGAAATGCATTGTTAGCTGTTTTTACACACCAGCCTGTGTGAACCTTTAGTCTGAGCATGGGGTCAAAGGTCAGGACAGAAATGCAGCACTGTAACACATATACATATGTAGAACATCAGACATTTGACTGATTTGTGTTGTGACAGCTAGTTTTTTCTTTATACAAATAAATCATCATCACACACAGAAGAAATGTACAGACCGTACATTTATTAGCTAATATCAGTGGATACAAGAAAAATGGTACAAAGACAAAGATTAGCAGCCTTAGCGTTTCTGTTCTGAATCTCTAATCTCTCACAGACATTCATCAAACCCTGTCCTCTATCAGCTTTCAACATAAGAAAAGTATTAGGCCTCATTGAAAAACAGTCTGTTTGCAGATGAAGTACGTTAAAAACTATACTTAAAAACATTTCATACACAAATCTGTCATTTATCCAGATTTTCTTGACTGAGTTTACAATTTACTAGAACTGCCAAAAACACATGAATACAAACAAATGATGAAGGATCCACTTCAAGGAAAGTGGAAAAGCCTCTGTTAGCTGCTGTTTGCAGCTAGCAGAGGCTAACAGAGGCTAATACCAACGCTAACCAACAGTTTAGCATATCGTCGACAGCTCACCTCAGCATGGCTGTCCTCGGTCAGCAGTGAGCTTTATTAACTTGCACACAGTTTTACACCCTGTTTGAGAGTAAATAAAAGTGGACATTTCTCAGCTCCAGCATTGACAGCTGAGGTAAACGGTGGACCGACAGCTTATCCACAAAATGGGAAAAACTCCGGTCCAGAATCCGGTCCAGTCCTCGTGGCAGTAAAAACTGTAATCATACATACATGCTTTTGTCACACCTGACCATTTCGTACAATATAATTGAAGTTTTGGATTTAAAAATTTAGCAGAGGTGAACGGCAACATTCCTGATGAGGCTGGTCAACACTGTTCAACTAGAAGCTTAATATAAAATGACCTGATATAAGTGTTTTGTAAGCATGTATTGCAATCCTTCTATGTTCTAGTTTTCCCTCAGCATGTATCATCTGGACACTCTCACCAGTGAAGCTTAAGACCCTTATTGAACCTGAACATCAACTCAAAATAAGCACAGATATGCAATATGTATAAAATAGTTATAACTGCATCTGGAATACAAGGTTAATATAATAACTGTATGCATAAACATCTTAAGATAAGATAAGATAAGATAACCTTTATTAGTCCCACACGTGGGAAATTTGTTAAGGCCATCTTAAAGCCATCTGTTACATTGTTAAAGCAATGATCAATTTGAATAACCTAGTAATTCAAATAGCCTCGTCTAGCCAGCTGCTCAGAATAACTTAAGACTCTGCTTTCACTTCTGCAAACTCTCTGCAAGCCTGCAGTTTCCTGTCAGCCTGTGACTTTAATCTTTCTGAAAGACACACACTGTTAAACCTCTGAATGCAATATCAATGCTGCAGATTATATTCTTAATGCAATGGTAATGATAATAATTATTTAACAATAGCAGTAAAATAATTTCCCTGCTCCACAAAACACACGTGTTAGAAATGTTCTTCAATCAGCTCTTTTTACTCTCATTTCACAGCCAGTACTTTTTACTTTTACTTGAGTAAAGAAGTTGAAACAGTACTTGGAGTATTTTTAACAGTAGTACTTCTACTTCAGTACACACTGTGTGTACTTTTACCACCTGTGTCTGAGACCTCCTTCAGGGTCCACCTGAAGCTCTCAGTCTGCTGTGGAAAAAGGAAATCCAGGTGAGTTTCTCCTGATCACCTGAGGCCGTCATTACTGTGTGAACCCACACACCACTCCTCACTCCTCCCACCCGCTGCACACAGTCACTGAGTACAGACCGGCTGATTCCTGTAAAGGGAGAGGCAGGGAGAGGCGGAGCAACAGCTGAAAAACAAGAAGCTCAACGTCATTTTGCAGAAGTGACAGTGTGAGAGAGCAGCAGCAGAGCTGCAGTCGAGTCCTGTTTGTCTCTAAAAGAAGATTCACTGGAGTCCATCAGGTTCCTCTCAGCAACAGTGGTGAGTGCAGCTGATCACACTTCCTGCTTCTACACAAATCTTCACTCTGTTCACTTCATCAGGGTCTAGAGCGCCACCTCATTTCTCCATGGTGCCACTTAGGCTACGTCCACACTCGCCCGGATAGATTTGAAAACAGCGCTCCGCGTCCACACTAGTGTTTTCAGTCGTTTTCACAGAGTTGTGCGTCCACATTAAGACGGCTGAAAACGCTTACGTTCCAGTCCTGCGCATGCGTGAAACGCAAGATGATTCGACCGGTCTCATTTCTGTCTGCCGCTTATTCACTTTCCGGCTGTTTGAAACGTCGCGGCAAAAGGTGGAGGAAAAGCACCGAGTTTTAAAATGGACTAACAATGAGGTGGAGTTGTTGCTGCGAGTAACACAAAAGTACAAAGTTGCAAAAGCGAGAGAGAAATAAAGAATTTGAAGAAAAGCTCTGTGGAGCATGTGCAGACTGATATTCATCTTTAATAGGACTGTCAAAACTGCTGCTGTATGATGCTCTCCACTATCTTTGTTTAATTGGTCACATGCCTGCATCACATGACTAACATGCATCATCGTTTTAGAAAGTCTCTGTTTTCACTGTTCACTGTGACACAAACGCACCGTCTCCAAATTATTTACTTTCCGGCTGTTTGAATCGTCGCAGCAGAGGTGAGCAGCGTGATAGGAGTGGATGTAGCTGTGGGTAATGAGAAAAGATGAAAAGAACGATTGATAACTTTTTCGTTAAGGCCGGTGCTCTGACACGGAGCCATCAACCTCTCAGTGTCTAACACTGGTCTGCAGACGGCATCAGATAATGAGCCACATTAGATGGACTCTGAGCCCACTGACAGTAAAAGGGTGAAGTGTAGACATTTGGAAGAGAGCGGCCTGACCAGTTTCTCTGACTATGATACTGTAAAGCTGACAACATGATGCATTTACTGTGGTGAGTGTGCAAAGACCATGGCAGGTGTTGTGCCAAGGTAGGGATCCCCAACAGGATCTGTTTCCCTGCGTCAGGAACATCGGCTGGGCAGGGAAAGCGGACCCAACGCACTCCGCCTCCATCACGACCAACTAGACGTGGAAGGAGTGATGTTTTAGTGACAACATGAAAGATGAGTGTGACCGTTCAGTTTGTGGGTTACAACAGAAAATGATACATTTATTGTTCTCGTGTGTTATCGGACGGGATCATTTTAACAAACCGAGGACATTTTCCTGATAATTATCTGTATCCTCCTGTAACTTTACTGTTTAAAGAGCTAAAACCTCCAACATTTCAGGATCAATAAGTCCTTATAAGACGTGTTTGTGAGCTAAAAATCAAGAATGTGGGATACTGTTTGTCTGTGTCAGCCAAACAACTTCACATCTTTGTAACGACTGTTAAAAAGATGTTCATCCTGTTGATCCTGTTCATCTGGACGCTGCACTGTACAGCAGACACGACGTTGTTCAGTTTGTGTTTCAGATGAACCAGTTTGTGTCTGAGTGTGTTGCTGGGTCTCCACCAGTTACTCTGACAACTGAAGGTTCAAGATTTTTATTTTGACATTTGCACACAGGACCAACAGTCCATGCACAGTGGAATACTTGTGCAGAGCTTTCCAAGTCAAACCACACTTTAACAATATAAAGACAGAAAAAGCAGGAGGATAGAAATGAAGTCCGGAGTAGGGTAGTCGTACTATTTTCTATATACAAAGAAAAAGAAGAAAATGTACAGAGTGTGTAGTTCTCTACCTCTTATCGCACTCACAGTGTTGCAAATTTGTTCCACAGATCTGTTTCACAAGTCTGTTGTGAGTGTATTGCCCGATGGTCAGTGAACCGATGATACATTCAAAATGAGGTTAAGTAGTGCTGTGTTATTTTAAGTGTTCAGTGTGTTTTTGTTTGCCGTCAGTCTGACAGTTGTGGGGAAGAAGCTGTTGAAGAATCGTGTTCTGTGTGTGATGCTGCTGTCCGCTCTGTTGTGTCTGAGATTGTATGTGCAGCTTTGTATGTGCAGGTCCATGGATGCAAGTGTTGTTCCCATAATCCTCTCTGCAGACTTTATGACTCTTTGCAGAGCCTTCCTCTCTGTCTGTGTAGTGTTTCCATACCAGACAGTGATGCCTGCGGTGAGGATGCTGTCTATCAGTCCTCTGCAGGCCTGGGTGAGAGGGTGGTGGTTCATGCCAGCTTTCCTGAGCAGCCTAATGAAATAAAGCCTTTGCTGGGCTTTTTTCACAGTTGCTGTAGTGTTGAGAGTCCAACTCAGGTCTGATGTAACCTGCAGTCCCAGGAATCTGTGGCTGTTTGCCCTCTCCACCTCCATCCCTTTGACGATAAGAGGTTGCAGGGGAGGGAGTTCTTCCAAAAGTGCAGTATTCATTCCTTGGTCCGTGTTGAGGATGAGGTGAAGAAGCTTCTGTGATGAAAAGAAACTTAAAGAAGTCCAGACGCTTTTCTCTCCAAGCTCCTCAGACTACTGACGCTTGTTTCTCTCTTTGTAAAAATGAAATTTAAAGTGAATTTTGAATCAAATGTTTCTCTTCTTTCTCCCTCAGAGTGCAGACATGTCTGCTGCCAGCAATCTGCGATCTGAAGATCAGTTTCTGTGCTCCATCTGTCTGGATGTGTTCACTGATCCAGTCTCTACACCATGTGGACACAACTTCTGCAAAACCTGCATCAGTCAGCACTGGGACATGAATCAGAGCTGTCAGTGTCCCATGTGTAAAGAGACTTTCTACACTCGACCTCAGCTGAGGGTCAACACCTTCATCTCTGAGATGGTTGCTCAGTTCAGACGTGAAGCTCAGCAGAAAGCCAGCAGCAGCAGCTCAGAGCAACAAGCTGCCAAACCAGGAGAAGTTCCCTGTGACGTCTGCACTGGAACCAGACTGAAGGCCCTGAAGTCCTGCCTGGTGTGTCAGACCTCCTACTGTCAGACTCACCTGGAGCCTCATCTGACACTGAAAGGCCTGAAAAGACATCAGCTGGTTGATGCTGTGGAGAACCTGGAAGGCAGGATGTGCACGAAGCACGATAAACTCCTGGAGCTGTTCTGTAAGACCGACCAGACATGTGTCTGCATGCTCTGCTCTGTTTTAGACCACAAGAACCACGAGTTTGTTCCTCTGAGAGAAGAATATGAAGGAAAGAAGGCAGAGCTGGAGAAGACAGAGGCTGAGATTCAGCAGATGATCCAGAAGAGACGACTGAAGATTCAGGAGATCACAGAGTCGGTGAAGATGAGTAAAGATGCTGCAGACAGACAGAAAGCAGAAGGTGTTCAGGTCCTCACGGCTCTGATGGAGTCTGTTGAGAGACGCCTGAAGGAGCTCATGAAGGAGATCGAAGACAAACAGGAAGCTACAGAGAAACAGGCTGAAGGTCTCATCAAAGATCTGGAACAGGAAATCTCTGAGCTGATGGAGAGAAGCTCTGAGGTGGAGCAGCTCTCACGCTCTGAAGACCACCTCCACCTCCTCCAAAGCTTCTCCTCCCTGAAAGCTGCTCCACCCAGCAAGGACTGGACAGAGGTCAGAGTTCATCCACCATCATATGAGGGGACTGTGGGGAGAGCTGTGGCTCAGCTGGAGGAGACAATCAGGAAACTCATGAAGAAGAAGCTGTTTGAGGCTGAGCTGCAGAGGGTGCAGCAGCATGAGGTGGATGTGACTCTGGATCCTGATACAGCTCATCCTGACCTCATCCTGTCTGATGATGGAAAACAAGTTTATCATAGTGATGTGAGGAAGAAACTTCCAGACAACCCAGAGAGATTTTCTTACTATGTTGATGTTTTAGGAGAGCAGAGTTTCTCTTCAGGCAGATTTTACTTTGAGGTTCAGGTTAAAGGAAAGACTGAGTGGGATTTAGGAGTGGCCACAGAGTCGATCAACAGGAAGGGAAACATCACACTGAGACCTCAGGATGGTTTCTGGACTGTAGTGCTGAGAAATGGAAATGAGTACGAAGCTAATGCTGGTCCTCCAGTCCCCCTCTGTCTCCATCCTGGTCCTGAGAAGGTGGGGGTGTTTGTGGATTATGAGGAGGGTCTGGTCTCCTTTTATGATGTAGGTGCTGCAGCTCTGATCTACTCCTTTACTGGCTGCTCCTTCACTCACAGACTCCACCCATACTTCAGTCCCTGTATGAATGATGGAGGTAAAAACTCTGCACCTCTGATCATCTGTCCTGTCAATCAAACTGATCAACGACTGATTTTATTGGATGAATGATTGATTTTTCTTGAAGGGAACAAATGAACATATTGAGTGTAAATCCTCTACAGTCTCCATGTTTCTATAGAATCTGATCATCAGGACTCTGATTCACACTTTGATTCTCATGGAGTTTGATTTGAACAGAAGAAAAGTTGAATCAGGAAATGTTCCCACTGATGGAGACTCGAGCTGAAGAGCAAATATCAGAGAACAAATGTCCAAAAGCTTCATTTCCAATAAAGTTTGTTCAATGCTTTGAGTGAATCCAGACTCATGTGTGGCTGTTATACGGAGCATCAGAGTCCAGCTGAGTTATGTTGGATACAAACTGCTTATTTTGGCTCTGTGAGGAGTTTTGTTCACTGAAAACTGATGAGACGGATAATATTCAAAGAACTCTGTAGAGATTCATGCATCCATGTTCTCCACCTGCAGGTGTGGAGGAGAAAGGTGGAGCACAGACTGCTGCATCCTTCCAGTCACATCATTTTGATGATTATATTTGCATGTTGTGATGATTTGGGTTAAAGACAAACAGAGTTGAACGGCTGCAGTCACAGCATGAAGACGATGCTGAAGCTGAGCTGTCAGTGAACATGTTTCACTGTGATTTGATTTGAAGAATAGAAAGTGTGTGTGGCTGCTGACAGCTGCAGTCTCTGCTAGTCTGCATAACACACACACAACTTTCCCCCTGAGGCAACGATGCAGCAACAACACAACAGCTGCAGACACACACACACACTGTTAAAGAACACTTTACTGTTTAAGGCAGAATTCCTCAGTAACAATGATTTGAGTCTACTGTGTCTACTGTGGTTTCCAACATACAATCTACTGAAACATGTTTTTCTTTCTGCCGTACAAACTATTTGATCACAACATCTTTGCTTTTTTCCTCCAATCGTTTATTCTGATTATTTTATTTAGTTTAACTAAGAAAAGCTTAAAATTTAACTCTTAACCTGATTTAAACGTTTAATTTCTCATTAACTCAGACTTTTAATTTATTTCCTTGTTTAATGTATTATTTCTTTATCCTTGTTTAAGTTTTGCCGATCCTTTCTGTGTAACCTGTTTAATCTGACCTTTGACCCTTTAATTTTAACTTAACAGTACTCTTGTTTTGACCTTTGACCTCTTTATTCCTTATAACCAAAAAAAACACCTTTTATCTGATATTTTCACCTTATTGATTGATTATATATATCTATTATATTTTCTCACCTTACCTTTCATTTCATTTATTTGTTCATTTTCAGGCACAACAAATACCTATATTGAACATAAAATACACAAAACAAAAAACAAAAATTGCCTGAAAAAGGAGTGGGACAAAGAAAACTTATTAAATCCCACCCCTATACTCACTCATCAACAAAAAAAACAATAAACTTCCCGCAGCTACGCCCATCATTGCATACAGACCCATCAACAGCCCCGGGCACATACAAGCTTCTAAACGGCAGCTCGCAAACAACAATTAGAGCCTTCATAACTGAATACAGAATATATAAATTATAAATTGCATTACCACAGGTAACAGGCAGTAATAACTACAAGTAACAAACACACATACATATACATACATATATATCTACACACACAAGTACATATATGTACATACATATTTTGGAATTTTTTTGCATTGTTTCAATTGTAAACTCAGACTGTTCCAGATTTTCACACCACATACAGACACACAAAAGCCTTTACGGGTTGTTCGAGTTCTGGGTAATTTGAATTCTCCAAAGCCTCTCACATTATAAACCTTTTCTCGAATTTCAAATCTAGTTTGTAAATTTGCCGGTAAAAGTTTAGTAAAAGCCTTATACAAAATTATGGATGTATTGTAATTAACCAGATCCTGGAATTTAAGTAACTTTGCCTGAAGAAAGAATTTGTGAGTATGATCTAGATAACCAGCCTTGTGAATAATACGCAGTGCTCGTTTCTGTACTGTGACTAATGGATTAGTTGTATTTTTATATGTATTTCCCCACACTTCCACACAATATGTAAGATATGGAAGAACCAGGGTACAGTACAGAGTACGAAGTGCATCTTTATCAAGGAATTGTTTCACTTTGTTCAAAACTGCGAGGCTTCTAGAAATTTTGGTTTTTATGTGTCTGACGTGGGGTTTCCATGAAATTTTGTTATCAATCACGACTCCCAAAAATTTGTTTTCACTCACATTATCAATTGGTACACCTTCAATGATAATTGGTAATCCTATATTATATTTTAAATTACCAAAAAACATTGCTTTAGTTTTATTTATATTTAATGATAATTTATTTATGTCCATCCATTTTTTTTATTAATTTTAGCTCCCTGTTTACGGTCATTACAAGATCAGTATAATCATCGCTACTGAAAAATATGTTGGTGTCATCTGCGAACAGTATGAGTTTAAGTACTTGAGAAACATCAAAAATATCATTTATGTATACATTGAAAAGTTTTGGTCCCAACACTGACCCTTGGGGAACACCACATGTAATACCAAGTTTCTCTGAATGGTAATGCCCTATGCTAACATATTGTTCCCGACCCGTTAGGTAACTTTTTAACCAGTTACCAGCTTTCCCTCGAATACCATATCTTTCCAATTTATCCAGTAAAATTGAGTGATTGATTGTGTTGAAGGCCTTTTTGAGATCAACAAAAATACCAACTGCATATTTATTTTTATCCAGTGTATTAGTAATTTCTTCTACTGCCTCAATTATCGCCATTGAAGTGGTTCTTTGCGTTCTGAAACCATACTGACCAACATTTATTATTTGATGTTTTTCAAGGAATTTTTCTAATCTTGAATTAAAAAGTTTTTCTAGAATTTTTGAGAATTGAGGCAGTAGAGAAATAGGCCTATAATTGGTAAAACTGTGTTTGTCATTACTTTTATATAGTGGTATTACTTTCGCAATTTTCCTTTTTTTTGGAAAACAACCGGACTGAAATGATAAATTACAGATATATGTTAAGGGACTAGCAATATTCAGAATAACCTGTTTAACTACAGACATATTTATGTCATGATAATCCATTGAAGACTTACTTTTACATTTTAATGTGATATTTATTACTTCTTGCTCATTTGTAGCTGAGAGGAACAGTGAAAAGGGATTTGATTTTATATTACTGATATTTTCATTTTTATGACACGGGATGTCCGCTGCTAGTTCAGGGCCAACATTTATGAAGAATTTATTGAACCCATCGACAATATTACTCATGTTGTGATTTTCACCATTTGCATCAGTAAAATATTCAGGATATGATGTTCCAGAAGATCCTTGTTTAATTACGTTGTTTAACACATCCCAAGTTCCTTTTATATTGTTTTTATTTTCATATAATCTTCTTCTATAATAAAGTTGTTTGCTCGTTCTTATAATATCAGTCAATTTATTTCTATATGCTTTATATCTTTGTTCCACTTCTTTTGTTTTTACTTTGATAAACTGTTTATACAGATTGTTTTTCTTTTTGCAAGCATTAATAATTCCTTTTGTGAGCCAAGGACTTTTTATCTTTTTTTTCTTTGTCATGTGTTCGTTTACAGGACAATGTTTATTGTACCACATAGTAAAAATATCTAGAAAATTATCATAAGCCTTGTCCACATCTGACTCTTCATACACCGAACTCCAATCTTGTTGTGCTAAATCGAAATTGAAGGCATGAATTGCTTCTTCATTTATTGTTCGCTTTGCTATCATGATCTTGGTATCTATTTTTTTTAAATCACAGTCACACAAAGTAAAAACTGGTAAGTGGTCAGTTATATCACAGACAAGCAGACCACTATTAATTTGGAAATCCATGACATTAGTAAAAATGTTGTCAATAATAGTGGCGCTATGTGAAGTTATTCTGCTTGGCTTCGTTATTGTTGGATATAGTGATAAGCTGTACATTGTGTCAGTAAAGTCATCAATGGCTTTTAACCTTGTTGGATTTAGCAAATCAATGTTAAAATCACCACAGATAAATAGTAATTTTTGGTTCACCGAAGCAAACGTTTTTTCTATCAATTCATTAAAAGTGTCAATACTTGAACTGGGTGTCCGATATATACAACTTATTATAACATTTCTCTTTTTTTCATTCATAATCTCAATAGTCAAACATTCCAAAATTCCATCAATAGCCATAGACATAGTTGTTACAACATTATATTTTATAGAGTTATGAACATATATAGCAACCCCGCCGCCCGCCTTATTTAATCTATTCATGTATTTTAAATCATATCCATTCAAACAAAAATCTATTCCTTTATCGACATTGAACCAAGTTTCAGTGATGGCTATAACACTAAAGGGGCGAGAAAATTGTTGCAAACAGTCCTTAATGAAATCAAAATTAGAGTACATACTTCTGCTGTTAAAGTGAATTAATGAGAGCTTCCCGTCTAGGTTAATTTCTTTTTCATATTGTTCCTGAGTGAAATAATTACAATTTTTAACAAAAGAAGAGAGAAAGTTACTTTCAGAATCTATTTCTGGATCTATTATATTATGCTCCTTATATTCACAATCTAGATCAATTACTTTCTGTTGAAGAACTAATTTCAACGTGTCCATGTCATTTCCTGGTGTAATTGATACATTGGTGTCAGTTATACTTGTCCAGATCCTCCATGTTCCTCACTATCAGTACTTTTGCCTCTTCTGGTGTCCCGTTTAGCTTAATGAAAATCTTACAGTTTGTTACCCATGTATGTTGTATTTTACCGTTCTTCTTCAGTTGCCTTGCCTTCTTCACGATGTCTGCGTTTTTTCGTGTCAGATGCTCATTAATGAAAACGTCCGTGCCTTTCAGTTTGCGTCCTTGTTTCAGCAGTGCGACCTTGTTCTTCCGATTGACAAATCTCATAACGACGGCCGGCAGTCTGTCACTCCTCCTGGGCAGTGAGTGACATGCTTCTATGTGCTCCAGGTCCATCTCTATCCCCTTGCTTTGGAGGAAGGACGCCACCTGTTGCTCCACCGAGCGGGTCTCCTCGTCGCTGGGCTCCCCGACGTTCCCGGCCACCGCGCGCGCGTACGAGCGTGGCTTGATTTTAATACCGCTGATTACCACGTCGTTCGTACGGGTGTACTGCTCCAGCTCATCCACCCGCCGCTCGAGATCCATGATCCGTCTGTCCTTCTCGGCATTTTGGAGGCGTAGCTGTTTTACCTCCTCCAGAAGCCCCAGAAGCAGCTCCTGCTGTGCCTTGACTGTGGCCACGTCTCCGCACAGCGCTCCGAGGGAGGTTTTAATGTCTTCAACCTCCTCTGGTGTTGGGCCTTTCTTGGGTGGCATACTGAAGCGAGAGCACGAGGCGGCCACCACGAGGGACCCGGAAGCGGAATTTCTGATGATGGCGCCTGGCTAGGCCTGCTGGCTGATGGTGGAGCCTGGCTGTGGCCTGCTGGCTGATGATGGCGCCTGGCTGTGGCCTGCTGGCTGATGGAGGAGCGTGGCTGGGCCTGCTGGCTGATGGAGGAGCGTGGCTGGGCCTGCTGGTTGATGGTGGAGCCTGGCTGTGGCCTGCTGGCTGATGGAGGAGCGTGGCTGGGCCTGCTGGCTGATGGAGGAGCCTGGCTGTGGCCTGCTGGCTGATGGAGGAGCCTGGCTGTGGCCTGCTGGTTGATGGTGGAGCCTGGCTGTGGCCTGCTGGCTGATGGAGGAGCGTGGCTGGGCCTGCTGGCTGATGGAGGAGCGTGGCTGGGCCTGCTGGTTGATGGTGGAGCCTGGCTGTGGCCTGCTGGCTGATGGAGGAGCGTGGCTGGGCCTGCTGGTTGATGGTGGAGCCTGGCTGTGGCCTGCTGGTTGATGGTGGAGCCTGGCTGTGGCCTGCTGGTTGATGGTGGAGCCTGGCTGTGGCCTGCTGGCTGAGATTTCAGGTGAGCAGGTTTTGAAAATCGGATGCTGCGCTGCTGAGGAGCCCATCTTTCCTGTGACTCCTAACCCTCCCGTTATTTTCCTTTAATTGGACTTTGGTTAAGTTAAATCCGATGTATTAACCGACCTTTGAGGTGAAGTGCAGCTGCGAAGAACGCTACGGCAGGCAATGAGGTGCGTTTAATGTCGCTCTGTTAATTTGAGCGTCCATAAATTGAATGTCTTATTTTTTCTTACTTTATTATTGCTAATTTATTGGAGAATTTGGCCATTTAATTAAGATAGATTTTATGTTGTTGGTGGTAAAGATCTGGATGGATGTTTTATTTTATTCTGTGTTTCTATTTTTCAGTTTTACTTTTCAAGACTTGGTGAATTGCCTTTTTCTACTTTTTGTTTAGTTTTGTTAAAATTAGCAGCAGTGAGAAGTGTTGTTGTCGGTCTTGAATATATTTGATGTAGCCCATACTGTTAAGGTAAGTGTCATGTTTTTAGTTGTTAGTCTGATGAAGAATCTTTTATTTTTCTCCAAAAGTTGATTGTCTTTATCTGGACATAGTGTTTTTCAGGTCCAGCTGAATGCAGGTTTCCCCAGTCTTATACGTGTCAGGAGCATCAGCACAGCTGAAATGCATTTTTCCTAAGCACCGCGTCTCTGTGGCTTTTAAACCCCAAAACATGCTAAAACAACAATGGGTCCACCCCAAGGATGGGGTCCCCCGGTGTAGTTTCCACTGTGACAGACTGTAGGCTTCCTCAGAGTGAGGCTGAGAGCGGCAGGCCCAGCTGGAGTCTGACCCGTGTCACACAGTGGAGGTCAAACCTTCTGTGCCACAAACACCAGATTAACCAGTTTCACTCATCATCCTTCTACTGTCAGATTTTACTGGTGCAGGTTTGATGAATCACCATCTGAGAACGTCTCTGATGTGGGCGCCACTCACAGGGATCACTTCCTGTAGAAGGGTCACATGACCTGTTATAGGCCCCTTTGTGATGATGACAGCGACGCCCCTTTCGTGTGAGGTTAAACCCAGAGAGCTTCGTGTGACCTCTGACCCTGATCACCAGCGTTAGGGTCAGTGAAGGTGAGATACCATGTGACAGGAGGAACAATAAAGTTTTATTTGTACGAACACGTAGAACAGATGAAGTCAGAACGAAGCAGGTGGAGCTCAGTCAGGGTGGAGGTGCAGACAGGTGAGCTGAAGGGGAGGAGCCAGTCTGGTCAGGAACTCTGTCTCCTCGAGTGAACCTCCTCACCTCTGAAACACACACACACGACTCTGAAGGTTGCAGTCAGGGTTGGTCAGGGTGGTGAGGGTGGGGTTATCTTCTGGTCTCTGGTTGGTGTGTTTCCTGCAGGTGAGGCTGAGCAGCCGAATCATGACATCGCTGCTGCACAGACACAACAGGAAGTGGAGGAGGAAGTCGTCAGCGTCCCCGTCACACACCTGAGACAGACACAGAGGTTATGTCTCTGCAGACTCACGGCTCGGCCCTGTGGAAACATCCTGCAGGACGCCTGTTTCTCTCTGTGGTGGCCCCCCCACAGCGTCCCCACCGTGCTTCACTGTGTGGACGCTGTTCTTTGGGTTGTAGCTGCATCTTCTTCTCGTTTCACATCCTCTGACCACAGGACGTTTCAGTCTGCAGGTCTTCGTCCTCAGCAGTGTGGCTGAAGGTGTCTGCAGACGTGGAGCTCTGTGAGCTCACAGTGCGTCCCTGTGCAGCCTGTAGAGTCTTTGAAGTCTTTGCTCTGACAGGCTTGTTCTGTGCTGGGCGGCTCTTTGACTTTCTTCAGGTTTCCCTTCCTGACACTCTGATAACCTCAGATATCCACAACGTGAATCCTCACAAACATCTGTTTCTCTCTTTTCACTCAAACCTTCTGACGTTTTCACACCGACTGTAAATATGAAGAAAACCCTCAGTTTGACGCCACGCCCCCAAACCAGTTCGGCAGTAAAGTGTGAGCAGACGGAGCTGTTACCAGGATGTAAACAGGATGTGCCCTTTCACAGTTAAAGCCTCAGGAATAAAAACATGACCCGATCTTAAATTTTTAAAGATAAAATAAAGTTTAAAGACGACGATGAGCACGTGACTCACTGCTCAGAGCCCACTCACCCAGGTGCATGATGGGAGCAGGAGGAGGAGGCTGGGCCGAGCGTATAGAAACCAAACAAACAAATAAACAACAGCACGACAAACACGTGAACCAGACTTTACCTGTAAACTTACCTGGTGTCTCCCAGGGAGACCACAGTTATGGAGCTGACAGGTAAGTACGTGCAGTACACACTTCCTGTCCTGAAACACACACACAGGTAAACCGCACAGGTACGTAACCATCGGCGTGACTTTGTATTGAACATTGGGGGGTCAAGATCTCTGTCTAAATAAATAAATCTGGGTACATTCCAGATGATTAAACAACTATTTTGCTGGTAACACCTGAAACCAGTAAAAAAAACCAGCAGCCTATTAATGCAAGATAATCCATAACTTTATTGGGGCTGACATTGTTGGAAATGAGTCCAAATAAAGAGTCCAAACTTTTATAAGCCTGTCTATGTGTGTCTCACCTGGACAGCCTCCTCTGGAAACCAGACAACAGCAGAGTGTTACCCGGCAACAGGCCAGGTGGGTAGGGGGTAAGTAAGTTAGCTGGATTTGATTGTTGACGATTTCGCGTGATCTTGGATCGTTCGGTTCTCCGAAGCTCATCCGGGACTTGCTGTCATAGCAACAGATCCGTAAGCGTAAACCTGCTCGGGAGCAGGCTTACTTTATGTAAACAGGATTAGATCACAGCCACTCAGGTATGTCCGCTTCATGTATACGAAAGCAACGGTGAAATATACTCACTCAAATGAGCAATCCTATTTATCCATATTGTATATTCTGTATCTATATATGTGTATATGTGGTGTATTTATGCTTATATCCTTACTCTTATTCCCCTTAATGTATCTGTAACATGCAACTTCTTTCGGTGCTTTGCTACTGGAAACTGAATTTCCTGGAGGAACCCACCCGAGGGATTAATAAAGTTTCATCTAATCTAATCTAATCTAATCTAATCTACTTGGGTTTTCTTCCTGCAGCCCTCATGTTTACTCAAGGTTTAGTTCTGTCTTCATGCTGATTTTCTTGTTCAGTCGTGTCTCATGTTGCAGTTTGTCAATCCTGTCCCTGTGCTCTGTGTTCCCTCTGTTCAGTATCAAGTCTGTGCCTCATGTGTTTCCTGTTTTATTTTGATAGTCCCTGTCCTGTGTGCAGTGTGCTTGGTTTTGCTTCCCTTCTGTCATTAGGCCTGATTTGTCCCAGATGTGTTACCACCTATTCCCCATCTTCTCGTAGTCCTGCTTGTGTATTTAAGCCCTGTGTTTCTCTGTTAGTTGTTGTGTTGTACCCTCACTGTTGATAGGTTTGTAGCTTGAATCTATCCGCTGGAACGTTGAAGACAATATAATTACACTGCAAAGCAAGACACAAGTAGGCAAGCTTCTTCATGTTTCTCGTGCACGGGAGGCACCGTTCCTTCGCTTGACCCCAGTTGCTCTCGTCTGTTCTCCCGTACCACTGTTCTTTTATTGAGGTTACATGAATATGCATAAGTTCATTAACATATGACGTCTACATACACACAAAGAGTACCTTGCCTGTGTGTGTGTGTGTGTGTGTGTGGACTGCTGATCAAAGGTTCAAACATCCTTGGTCAGGAAGAGGGTAGCCTCCCCCTCACCCTAGATGGTTCATCCTAGATAACACGGTGAGGAAGTCCTGCAGTTCATCTAAACAAAGAGCACTTAGACTAGAACAGACGCAACTACGTTAATCCTACCATAAAACAATAAGACACGGTATGACCTCTCATGCTCCCAAAGTGCTGTCTAATACACACAAAGTTTGCAGACTATCAAGGATCAAAACCTCTACCAATCTACAACTAATTACAAAACTCTAAGCATATATAAGTAAATATTTCTAAGCATAAATGACAACCAACAATAGAAATCTAACAACTGTACTGTGTTTTGTTTTCTATGTGCTTCTGGTAATGTTCTGGTTTGCTCTTTCCTGGTTTGATTTTCTAGTTTCCCGGGTTTCTAGTTTGGGCTTAAGTTTTGAGTTTCTAGTTTTGTTTTCTTCTATTTCTATTTGAATGTTCTCCAGCAATAAAGCTGCCACTTTAGTTAATCATTCTGTCTCTGGGTCCTGCGTTTGGGTCCTACATCCTGCCTGCCACCTCAACACCTTTAATTTTACAGCTTCTTAGTTATTATAAAGTGCTGCAACTCATAATGTTTTCTAAGATAGTAAAACCAGATTTAAACCGACTACTTCTACAAAGATGGAGCTAAAGTGATGATATACATTTAATGTTTGGACTTGGACACATACAGTCTGTTTTTCCTTATAACTACATGTGAGTTCAATTAACATTTTGTGGGAAAAGGGAATTTGTTTTTTAAAAGGATTATAGATTCGGAGCTGAATTACCCAACGGAACATCTCATTCACTGACGTTTGCTGGAGAAGCTGCTCTGCCTCTTTGTGATGCAGCAGCGTGACGTACTGAAGACTGTTAACGGGGAAGTGCTGAAGCTGAAAGCGTCTCTCTGCTGCTCAGACTGACGTTCAGTCGTCATCCAGACAACATGAAGACTGCACCGGTCTCTCTGCTCCTCGGTGAGTCAAACACTAAAATCATCGATTTATTTATCACAGCTCCAACAAACAATATGGCAGGAAAACAACCTTTCAGCAGTTACAAGCTCGCAGCTACTGACTTTAAAGTTCATGTAAAAATTCTGAAAAGTTTCGTCAAGGCAGGAGGAACAGTTCATTCTCCTTCTTATGTCTTTCTGGTTTCATTTGATTGGTGGCTGTGAAGTTGGGCAGGAACCAAGAAGTGATGTTAATGTTGAATAATGGAGCTCACAGTTTTAACTGAAATGTATGAAGAGTGATAGAAAATGGTTTCAAACATGCATGATGAAATCGATCTCATCATCACTGCAAACCTCTCAGAGGTTCAGACTCTCAGCAGTTTAACCTGGAATCCTGCAGGAAAGTCACCATATAGTCTGGACTAAGTCAGCGATTAAACTTTCTGCCCAGCTAAGTGTCAGTAACATGAAGACCAAAAGAACAAAAGAGACTTGACCTCTTTTCATCAAACATCTCTTCAGTCAGGAAACCACAGCCTCTGACTGCATGAAGCACAGGGTCCTCTGACTGCGTCCCCTCTTTTATCTAGTCTTCACTTCCTCTATTCACAGCCAATTTTCCATTAAGAGGACTGAGTGTATTCAAACAACCACAGACAGTTTTGACTGTTAAAGTTCCCATTCCCATTGACATGATGACCTTTAAACAGCAGCAGTGTGGGACTGAAACAGGCCGCAAATCTGAAAATAAAAACTGTGCTTTTGAAGGGTGGCTTCTTAGTCCCACACTTTCTTCTCTGCACATGAATGAAAGCTCATCCATGCACAGTTCTCCATTGTTTACAATGCTGTGCACTGTGATGTTTACCGTTGATTGCCATCTGATTAAAAAATGTATAGAAAACAGGAAAAGACAGGCTAACCTGCGTTGCTGTCTCGGTGGTATTTTATAACTTCCTGTTCCTGTTACAGTGCACGGTGGTGTTTGTGTAGTTTAATCTGCGTGGCTCACAGATCTGGCAAAAATACAGACCTTCCATAATTAAGTAGAAGTACAAATACTACTGTTCAAAAATACTCCAGTAAAAGATGAAGTACTGATTCAACTTATTAACTCAAGTTAAAGTAAAAAAAAGTACAGACTAGGAAGTACTCAAAGTAAGAACGTACAAAGTAGTAGCAGTAAAACCCTGGCTGATTGTGACCCACACCCATTACCACACCTTGGCTCATGTGATTAGGTAGAGGATCATCAGGGGGTCCATTGTCCCTCTCAGTGGGAAACTCCCACAGAGCTTAAATGTGGGTCTCTTCACCGTTTGATCCTAGAACTGAAGAAGCTTCTCAGATGAGAGGTGAAACGTCTTCAAGCAACTTAAAGAAGTCCAGACGCTTTTCTTTCCAAGCTCCTTAGATTGTGGCAGATACTTCAGGAGATTAAAAAGTTTCCTGAGAGAAAATAAACAACAACAAAAAAAAACTGTGCAGCCTCAGTCTTTCTTTAAATGACCTCTGACCTCCTGTTGCAGGTGTGTGTGTGCTGCTGCTGTCTGCACTGACTGTTTGTGCAGGTGAGTAGATGAAGTGCACCATGGTCCAGGACAAACACTGAGTGTAAACACTGATAGAAACTGTCCGTCTGTCCTCCAGTCTCTCTGAGCGTCAGTCCAAACCTTCAGCAGTTCTTCACAGCAGCCTCAGTGTCTCTGACATGTGACGGTCAGCTGGGCTCTGATGGATGGACGGTGAAGAGGGACACAGGAAGTGGGACTGAGTCATGTGGAGCAGGTGGGCGGGGCTTCGGGAGGTTAAATGGTTCATCCTGTTTGCTTGATAAGCAAAGCGGGCCAATCAGTGGAGTTTACTGGTGTGAAGGTGAAGCTGGAGAGAAGAGTGAAGAAGTCAACATCACTGTATCAGGTAATGAAGTCATTCATTTCATCAGACTAACAGCAGACTGTTATACCACCTCTACATCACTCTGTGGGTCTTTTCCTCAGATAAAGAAGTGATTTTGGAGATCCCTGCACTTCCTGTGAGGACAGGAAGTGATGTCACACTACGCTGTAAAAAGAAAATTGGTGGCACAGCTGCAGCTTATTTCTACTTTAATGGACGTCCTGTTGGACCTAAATCAGAGCACATAATCACCATTAACGTGCAGCAGTCTGATGAAGGTCTGTATTGGTGTTCTACTGATGAGTTTGGATCATCTCCTCAGAGCTTTCTGAGGGTCAGAGGTCAGAACACTGACATCACTTCCTGTTTAAAGCAAACCTGCTGAGCTTATAATAAATTCAATGACCCAGTTTTATCATCTCTCCTGCAGATGTCTATGACACCACCACCATTTCACCAAGTGCCACCAAACCACCACCAACAACAACTACCAATCTCAATTCCCCTCCTTCTACATCGTCCTCCTCCATCATCTCACCTGTAGCTGCTCTGGGTTCTCTGGGTCTTCTAGATCTTATTCTGGTTGCAGCGTTGCTGTTTTGGAACAAAAAACAAGGTATAAAGTGTGTCAAACCCCCCAGAGCTCATTAGATTAAACATTTTACATGGAAAAATACATTTTCCTTAATAATTATGTAATTATATACTATAATTCAATTATAAACTGTCCCCATTCACATTGTTTAGCAGAGAACTTATCTTACATGAAAAATATAGAGACACTTTTATTGATAAAGTATAAGACCCGATCCTTGGGGTGGAACAATTTTTGGCGCAGCGTGTTTTGGGGTTTAAATTCCACAGAGACCCAGTGTTTAGAAAAAATGCATCTCAACTGCTCCGATACTCCTGTCACAACAGTATCACTACAGGTTTTGACAAAAGTCCAGCTGGAATTAGTGATGGGATTTCCGGCTCTTTTTAGAGAACCGGCTCTTCCGGCTCCCAAGCGGCTCTTCAGGTTGTTTTGTTGCTTTAATTAAAAACGGTCCAGGGGGAAGCAGGGATTAATCCCATACATGCTCTCAGTGGGTTCCAAACACACACACACTCTCTCGGGTCCAGGGCAGATCTATATACACACAGAGAGAGACGTCCAGGTTAGGGATCGTCTCAAACTCACAGATACAGGTTCAGGTCCGCCGTCATAAATAGTGCTCCAAATCAGCTGGGATCGGCTGCAGGTGTGACGGTGAGCACAGGTGCGTGGGCCAGGGGCGGGGCCCGTAATGAGCACCGCCCCAGCAGAGGAGAGAGAGCGCAAAGGAAACAAAACAAACAAAACATGTTGCCAAACACAGAGTGAGCCAGCGAGGCACGAGGACCACGACACAAAGCACGTGCAAACTCCAAAACACATTTCTAGCTTTAACTGAACTTCCAAACAGAGCAGATCACTTAAATTACACAATTGAAAGCATGAAAGCATGTGTGTATTGTTTGTGTATTTATACACAAGCACTCATATATATTCAAATAATTTAAACAAATGTTCATTTACCTGTTACCAGAGATGGGCAGTAATGCGTTACTGATTACTTTTTTCAAGTAACGAGTAAAGTAAGGGATTACTATTGCAAAAACGGTGATTAGATTACCGTTACTTTCCCGCAGGAACGCTGCGTTACTGACCGTGATTTTTTGCCAGAATGTCTCACGACAGTGACGTAAGCGAGTGTGCCGTTCGTGACAACAGCTGTGTGCAGAACAACAGTGGATCACATATCGAGTGCGGGAGAGAGTATGAGCGTGCAGCGTTTAAAGCGTGGAAGTACTGACCTTACTTTGAGTTTGATTCCATAAAAAGTGACAAAAACATTAGTGTCCATCGTGCGTGGGAAGAAAACTTCTTTTTACAGCGAAAAAAACCCCCTAAACTTCCAAGCAAGCTCCGAGTGCGCAACGACGTAATGGGAAACTCACAGAGAAACTCGCGGATTCTTCCACTGACCGCTGCGGCACACCTGCACCAGGGTAAACCTCCGCCTACCCCACTCCTGCTTTACAGGTGAAAATAGAGCAACAGGACCGCTGAGTCTTTAACTTTATTTATTTTCTGCTGTGTTTTACTTGCATCTATTTGAAAGACTGAGTGTAAACACAAAAAATATTTTATTTTATGAGCTGGAATGTGCAGAAAATAGGTTTAAATGTTAAACTAATTTATTCAAGTCAGAGAATGTTGCATATAATTAAATTTTTGCTTGATGCATAAAGTTAAAAGATTAAAACTGATAAAACAAGTTAAAAAAAAGAGACTTTTCCATTTGATTACATTTTGTATGATGGACTATGCAGAAAAAGTAGAATTGGGCTGAAAGATCTATCGCTTTATCACCTGTTCAGGTTGTAAATCATGTTTTTAAAAAGTAACTAAGTAACTAAGTAATTAATTACTTTTCAAAATAAGTAATCAGTAAAGTAACGGGATTACTCTTTTGGGGAAGTAATCAGTAATTAGTTACTGATTACTTTTTTCAAGTAACTTGACCAACACTGCCTGTTACTACCACACACCAAATCCGGTCGTTGGTACTTGCTGGCTTGTGTAGCCTCTAGGTAACAAAAGCTCAACACTGCCCCCTAGCATCCTGGAGCACTTCTGTTGTCTTCTGTATGTGCTTCGGAGTTTGTACGTGCTTTGTCTGTAGGGGCCACCGTAAATATACTTTTATTTATTCACTCCACATAAAATGTAATAAATAAATCATATAATACAAAAACCAACTAAATACATTTCAACTTTTAACTATTTAAATTTTCAGCTTTTTCCTTTTACAAATTTAAAGTGAAACAACACAAAACACTGCAAACCACAACACAATTAAATATAAATTATAATATGAAAACAAAAAGAAGATGCACATTCTCTGTCATATGGACCTGCATGAATAAACTTTCTGAATCCTTTATCATCTGCAACTGAAAATAGTTGTGGATGATTACTATACCTTTCTAATGTGACGTTGTTGTCCCTGCTCTCTTTCTCTCTCCCTCCCGCTCTGTTCCTGTGCTACTGAGTGTAACTACCGCCCCTCCCCCCTCTGCTCAGTGAAGCGAAAAAAAGTGCGAGAGAGAGGGTGAGAGAAAAAAAACCCCACGGCTCGCGATAAGGAGCCGGCTCGTGTCGTTCACGTCAAAGAGTCGGCTCTGAGAGTTTCCTTCGCGACCCACACATCACTAGCTGGGATAACCACATTTACTCAGGGCCTTCTTGATGTGATGTTCCTCCTGGCCGCTGTGTCTGTGGGGATGGTGTTCGCTCTGTGTTGTAGCGTCCTGATGACTCCCAGTTTGTGCTCCATGCTGGCAGACGTCTTCGGTTTAGAATCTTTTATTATTTGTCTCGTGTTTAAATCCTCGTCTTTCTCATTCCTGCAGAAAGGACGCTGTCATCAAGTCTGAGTCAAGTCACCTATCAGGATATGAACTTCAGACAATCAGCCAATAAAATTACAGATACACACTCACATGTTGTTTTCTCCAGTCCGAGGACACTGCAGGTACACATTCAGCTGTTATCCAACAAGTTATTGCTTCACAAAATATGATTATGACCCTTTGTCCACTGTGGGTCCTTGTGATAATTTCTTTGCTCCTCTATTCTTTTTGTCTTTCCATCTCCTGGATTCTCTTTTAACCATCTACTCGTTCTCGTTCTCTTGTGCATCAGGGATGAGTTATTGATGGAGTTTCCCAGATCAAATTTAAAGGAGGATGGGAAGAAGAGGATTTTCTCTCTGCCAGTCCCGTCAGCTCCCTGCTAAGATTTAGAGCTTGTCCTGTTTTTCAGTATGAAGGCCCTGCTCATCTGTTTTTCTTGCCATTGCTTAAAAAGTGTACATTCTGCATCCAAATGTCCAGCTGCCTTCAACTTTGATGTTTGTCTTGGCCAAAAATAAGCCTTCAGTTTATTCCTTTGTTTAAATAAAAATCTCTTGCTGATAAACTGAACCCTGGCTGTGGCGTCAGAGTAGCGCTATATAAGTGCTACATAAGAACCAGTCCTTCTACCATTTACTAAAAGCAGGCTTTTGCCAGGGCTGCAAAGGGATTTGTAAAGAATGAATTTTTAGTGTACTATGCTTCAGGCAGTTGTTGCATGGAAGTGGCTGTTACTGAAAGTCCAGCACAGACCTGTAGTGACAGCCAGTGACTGGCATTTTGAAATGATAATAATAGCATAATGATTTAAAATTCCAGGTTCCTAATGAAGGTCTTGCAGATAAACAGTAACACATTCTATAATTTATTATTAATAAATAATAAACAGGTGGAGCCGGTAGCTCAGCATGTTTGATTTGGCAGTTTTGCACTAGATGAGCTTCCTGAGGCAACTCAAACGGGATCTGTGTTTCCAGGTGGAACTGAACAACAACCTCTCCATTGGAGCCAATAATAAAAACATGAATAACAATAAGCTTTATTTGGGGCTCTGATTTTTTTCTCCTCTTCATGCTGCCATGTGTATTTGACCTCTGTCTCTAAATTAATCTGAAAGTTTCTTGTTCTGGACAAATTTAAATGTAAACCCATTTTCTAAACATTTTAAATTTAAAAACTGTGTAAATAAACAAAGAATAAAAAGATTTGTAAATCTTATATTTTATTAACAACACAATACCAAATACAGGTTAAAAGAAGAGAAAACCAAGTGGTACCAAAGACCAACAGCTGGAGGAGGAACACTTCCAGAAATGACTGTCAATGAACACAGTTCACCACACCACCTATTCCAGGAGCGCAGCTTCATAGTAGGAGAGTCAGGTGCTGAACTGGCCTGCCTGCAGTCCTGATCTTTCATCAATGAAAACATCTGGAGCATCATTGTGACGGAGTTACACCGTCCCGAGCCGCCGACAGCTGATCTGGGTGCATACACGCACCACCACCATTAGTTTTTACAATTACCGTGGCTGCGCGGCTTTTCGGCGACCGGGCAGATAAACAAAAAAGGGTGAGAGGTATATTTTGAGCAGCGCAGAGGGTGGCCAACATATTTTCCCACTTACCTTCAATAAAGCCGGTCGCGGAGACTCGCTGTGATCGCCGATTATACGGGGGTTATGCAAGCCGATGGTATGGTGTTCCGGGGTTTAAATAGTGGGTTCGCGTGCGCTTGAAGGGTCACGTGAACTGCATTATTCTTTTGGTTTGTTTGGTGTTATTATGAAACACTGTAGGCTGCCTGGAAGTGACCATAAATGTCTGTATATACATATATGTATTGTAGGACTACAGCAGGAAATAAGCTGAGGGGGAAAGACGGTTTGATAAAAGAAATAATAAAGAGATGACTATTACGCCTAGTGGGAGGGGCTATGGGGTATAAGAGAAGGCGGTCAGGGCCCACCTGTTGTTTTTTTTCCAGTGAGCTGTTACAGAGAGGGTAACATGCAGACTGTGTTTTGTATATAGATGTTTGTTTGAGCTGACTTAAGTCAGTTCTATTTTCTTTGTAAATAACTTTTTGTGCACCTGGGAGGCCGGCAAAATAAATAAATTATCCACACTGAATGCTTTCCGACTACGCCTGTATTTGTTCGGGAGAAGTTTAGGAGAGGACCCCGCGACAATCATGAAACCAGAAGCAGGACAAAGAAGAGCCAGGACTGCTGGGCGGCTAAAACCCTCCATCAGACACGGATGGAGCAACATCCCACTCCCAAAAAGTCCAAAAGCTGCTGTCCTCAGTTCACAGACATTTCCAGAATGATGTTAAAAGGCGAGGCTGTACAGGAGCAATGCAAAATTACACTTCTGACATGTGTTTGGTGGTCATGGAAAAAATATTTTTACCTCAAATATATCAAAAGTTTTGAAAGTGGGACAGGAACGCAGGATCCACAGCAGGTCTGCAGCTCTCTCGCTAGTTTCCTGTTTTACAGTTAACGTTGTCACTGGTTTCCACTAAACCTTTACTGTGGTCTCTGTGGTCGAGTCACGGTTTGAAAAATGGGACAGTGACAGTGTCAGACAGCCGTGGCACTGATCCTGCAGCTTCAACAGATCGCTGCACTGGAAGAATGTGATTGGTACATAGTGTGAGTCAGTTCAGGTTAGTATGAACGTCTGCCCTTTTCCAAAATAAATGTGGGAAATTTTCTTTATCCATGTGTGTTTGGTGAAAAATAAAGTTGACAAGTCGCTCAGAGAGAGATCAAAGACGAGGTTAGGCCACCTTTTGGATTCCACACGAAGCACGAGGAGCTGATGAAGATGCAGAGTCACCAAAGTGACGGGAGAAAGTTCTCCTGTGTGAGACGCAGCAGTCACATCAAAAGCAGATAAATGGTGAAGTCACCTGAGTCAGTAGCTGTTTTTCCCCAGAGTCGAGTGTTCATTCACCCACATCAAAACAGGTGCTGCTGGTGTGGTTAACTGATGAGAGAAGCTGAAGTCTCTGCGTGACAGGGCTTCCTTGTTGACACCAGTGGGAAATGATCAAAGGTAAAACAACCGGTGTGATAAACCACGAAGTGTTTTATGTGTTTAAGTTCAGTTTAACTGCTGTTCGAACGTTGTGGACTGTTTCCCGCCATGAAGAAAGAAAAGACAAACAGTGTCTGACAGAACATGAGAGTGTGCTGAACTGGATCAAATTATTACTGAGAATGAAATACCATGACCTCATGAACTACAGTAAACTAAGAATGATGATGATGAGTAGAAGGAAGAAGACGACCCACAAACTCCCTCCTCAAATGCCTGTCTCCTCAAGGTCAGCTTTGTTTCACTCAGCAGTTCCACCTCAACAACGCCGTGTGGTTCAGTCGAATTTTCCCGTATCAGTTATAGTTTCCCTGCTTTCTTTCTTTCTGGTTGTTTCTGCCCTCCCGTGACCATCCTAGAGCCTGTCTCTCTGCCTGTTCCTGCTCACAGAGAGGCTTGTACCCTGCCTTCCCCTGCACCCTTTCCAGTTCCCTGAATGGTGGTCGCTGTGGTCCAGTCAGTCCCAGTTGCCTAGAGCAGCTAGGGCTCCGCTTGTCCCTGCAACCATATCAGTTCCTCAGGTAGCAACAGCTAGTGTCCAGCTGTCACCTGCTCCCATGCCTGCTCCCAGCGTGAGGACATCCAAGGCCCAGTCCACCTTTGCACCCTGGCTGGTGTCCAACTACTTCCCATGCCTGTCCCTACTCGTAGGGTGACAGTGGCCAAGACACAACCTATCCTTGCACTCGCACCCATTCCTTGGATTGGGACAGCTGTTCAGCCAATCCCTTCAGCAGTACCTGTTCTAAGCGCTCAACGAATCTTAGTACACCATGGAAGCACAAGCAACAGGGGTGGGGGTAAGCCGGTGTAGACAGCACATCTGGTCCTGTAGCATGCGCTGGGCCCAGATCTGCCCCCTGACCTCGGCCTTGGAGATAAGCATGCAGAGGTGTTTGGGGTGCAAAGGATGGGAACGAAGATTCTAAACACAGTCTGTTATCATGGAGAAAGGTCTTGTTGTCCAGCTCCAGCCTTGAGGCCACAGCTGGCGCCAATGTGGTAGGCGCATGAGATGGTAGTGATTTTCCTTTAGTGCAAAAACTGCATGCCAATTTTACAGTTGCTCTAGATGTCCGTCACTGGTCTCTCAATCTCCAAGATGTTATTACTATTATTATTATCTCGTTATTACTATTACTAAGCTCTTTTTAGCGGCTATTTGACCACAAACAGCTGGTGCAGTTTTGCTAGATTAACCCAATGATTTAAAATCATGGTTGACATTAAATATTTTCCATGTAAATGATCAAAGAACGTAGATTTTACGATTTGAGCCCCGTCATTATCTTTAGGGTGACCTTAGCCCTTTGGAAAACTCCAGAACTTCCTGATTAAAAAATTTGCAAGTGATTTCTTTCATGGCAGTTTTTCATTTGTGAAACAAATCAATTCCGTTGTAAAAGCCAACTTCTTCCAGCTCAGGGCAAAAAATAAGAACATTTTGTAATCGGCTGACTTTAGAAAGTTATTCATGCATTTATTTAATCCAGGCTTGATTACTGTGATAGTCTTTATTTTGGTATCAGCCAGGCTCTGCTCTCTCATCTTCAGCTTGTTCAGAATGCTGAATCCCAGTGGGATAAGGTAGAGATTTCCTGTCCTCTGTTGATTTCCCCTCCACGATATTCATTTGATCTTAATGCTCCTTGCTGCTGCATTTATGGTGGCCCATGAAGGACAAACACTGAGTGTAAACACTGAAGTGCTTCACTCATCTGTCACAGATGGACACACTAACAGAGTGTGAGCTCTCACTGACTGACTCTGAAATCAAATCTGTTCAGGTCTGTCCACAGTTTCATGTGTTGTTTAGGCGACAGGAAGAGTTCACTCATCTTCTTTTGTGTTTTGGTTTTATTTGATATTTGTTTGTCATGTTGTGAAGAGGAAATCAAGTAGAGATGTTTTCAGTTTCTGTAACATGATGGTTTGTATAGATATCAGCCAACAATCATCAGATATCAGCTTTCACTCAGGAAACCACAGCTGCTAGCTGCATGTACTAAATGTTTGTCTGACCGGCCTTTGTTGTATAGTCTTCACTTCCTCTTCTGTTTACAAATTTTCCATCATGTCAACTGAGTCAAATTTAATTTCTCTCAGAGTTTGTATGCTTTGTTACTTTCTGATGATGAGCTTCAAATATGAGCAAAGTGAGACTCAAACAGGACGTAAACCTGCAAATAGAATCCATGAAACAGCTTTTTCACACTGTTCATCCCACAGCTGAGGTGGAATAAACATCTAACCTTCAAGAATGTGCTTTTTTATTTTGCAAGACCTGCCTGCAGTACCTTTACTGTCCACTTACCCAAAGCTGCTGAGAGCCTGAGTGGGGAGCATCAACTCAAACAAACAACAAATCAGTGGAGTTTACTGGTGTGTCATTCCGTTACAATCGAGGTGAGTGGCTGCAAATTTCCACCAGGTTCTTGAACCTCTTTCATATCCGCCCCAAGCAGGCCCATAATCTCTTCATCTGCTCCACTCACCTGGAGCTGATTTTTGGCAATCAGGCTGGAGATATTTAAGCCTCACACTGACGTTCCTTCTCCACCAGTTAGTCAGCTACTCCATGTTGGAGCTGGCTTTTATGTCCCTTGTTCTCGTGTGCCTTAGTTTTCCACGTCTCTTACTCTACCTTAAGCTCATCCCTTGGACCTCGAACAACTTACCTTCACTCTGGAAATCTCTCCGTGCCTAACCGGCCTGCCATCCCGCTCCATCCAAACCTGTGGAACGTAGATCAGCCAGCTCACACCATCCAACTCACCTGGACTCACACTGCCCCTCCCTCAAAGCGTTTTTCACTCCAACTCCCAGTGAGCTATAAATACAGCTAAACTTACCCTCTCCAGTGTTTCCCCTTCTTCTAACTCCGTTCTCCTGACAGCTAGACCTAAGCTGTCACGCTCCAGTTACCCTTCCAGCCCAATTTCCGCTTTTGGTCCACAACCACGTTACCAGGTTTCTCACGCCAAGTCACTGTTACATTCTGTGTGGCTGTTTTCTGCTACTGCCAAGTGTTAACCTGTGCTAGACCAATAAATGTTGTTAAACCCTGCTTCTCCTCCAGGGTTCTGCTCAGTTCTGGCCCTCATGACACGTTCATTTAATCATCAGAATAACAGCACGCTGTTTTAATTTTTATATAAAGAAAGGATCCTGGACATCCTGACACTTCCTGAAAAGACAGGAAGTGATGTCACTCTACGCTGCAAAGACAAAACTGGTGGCATAGTCACTGCTTATTTCTACTTTAATGGACAACTAACCAAAACAGCATCATGATTAATGTGCAGCAGTCTGATGAAGGTCTCTACAGATGAATTTGGATCATCTCCTCAGAGCTTTCTGAGGGTCAAAGGTCATAACACTGACATCACTTCCTGTATAAAGACAATCTGCTGAACTGATCATAAACTGACTGAACCAGCTTTATCATGTCTCCTGCAGGTCCTCCAACCACAGCCTCCGTTACAACAACAAACGCTCACACCACCTACTCTCCTCCTCCAGCTCTTTCTTCTTCCTCCTGCTTCATCATCACAGTCATGGCTGCTGTGGTTTTTCTGGTCGTTCTGGTTCTGGTTCAACTTCTATGAAAGAAACACAGAAGGATGAAGTCTATCAGACACTACATCAGTTCTTCTGGGTGAAGCAGCTGATTTAGCTGATTACACCTGAGACTAGAAGCTGTTTCACAAGTACACGTTTACCTGTTTTCTGACAGGTGATGTAAATGTGAGATAAAAACAGAACCAGAGGAAGAGAACTAAATATTTATATCTGCAAAGAGGTCATTAAGAGTAACTGTGTCTGTTTCTACATTGAAACTGTGACACTAACCTCTGTCCTGAAGGTCATTGACTGAATATTGATCATGTGAGTTATCACACGAGCAGAGGTGTGAATACAGGCGTAGGTCATTACAGGTGAACAGGTGAAGCCTCCATGAGACATTGATCTCAAGACTACTGAAAAACGTGATCTTCTTCACAGTGCTGCTTCAGCTCACTGACGTTTATGTACGTTATGCACAGCTCTCTGAAATCCCACCAACACATTTCATTCAATGTTAGGGTCTCGGCTTTGGACTATCGCAGCACCTCAATTTCAAAAATGGACAAATGAACAAAAGCATTTTGTTCTCAGACATTCAGACTGTCTCTAAACATTCTCAGTAAAAAAAATTACAAATAATCTGAGTTCAGTTCAACAGACAGAAACTCAAACTCAGTCCTTCACTCACTCATACACAACAACACTGACGTCGCCACACAGGTGAGAACGAAGGTAGGCTGGGCGTACCTGTATGTGGACTAACCACAGAGGTCCAGAGAATCATGAACAAATGAATTCATCTTTAGAAAGTGAACAAATCCTGACTGTGGTTTGTATTTATGCACCAAACAACAGTTGAGAGCAGCCAGTCTGTTGGGGGTAACTGGGTGGGGTACTCAAGGGTTCTTCGTCCAGTGAATCTTTGGAGACTTTAGAGCTCATGTGGACAATGACAGTGAGACCTGGGTGGCGTGACTGGGCACATCATGCGAAGGCCCAGGTCTTTGGGGCCTACAGACACCACAAAAGAAGAAGATCAAATGGAAAATGAATGATGGAAACTGAGGTCAGAGCTGCAGACTTGCTGGTGAGGAGAGGTAATGATCTTCAGGCAAGGCAAGCGCTGTTCAGTCCTCTCCTCATCTTCCTCGTGCTCCTTTGTATATTCCATGTAGCATTAAAGGCACGAATGAGTTTAAACAGGTAAAGTCAGGTAAATGGATCCTGGTTATTGATTCAAAGTGACTAAAGTCAGTAAAGAATAAATGTTTAGGCTTTATTGTGTCAGTCAGACAAACATTAACAGTAACCTGTCTCTTCTATCAGACACAGAGATGAGTGATGACATCAGAAATAAACCTGAGTGCAAACAAAGGGAAATGCTTCTTCTGTGAGCTGTGTGACGTTAGCACTGACCAGCAGAGGGCGCCGGAGTCACATGATTGAAAATAAAGGCATAAATTGTCCAAAATTAACTTTCTTTATTTCTGTTCCCTTTATGTGTCTCCTTTCATCTTGCATCCTTGTCTCCTCCCTCCTTCCACCATGTCTTCCCCACTCTCACATTCTTACTTCTCCAGTCTCATTGTTCCTTCCTCCTCTATGTATGTCTCCTTCATCGCTTCTTTACTCTTTTTACCCTTCTCTTCTTTCACTTTATCTCCTGCCTCCTCCTATGTTGCCTCTATCTTCTTGTCTCAAAGTTTCCTTCATCCTTCACTCCTCCTTCGTTGCCTACTCTCTCCTTGTCTCATTTATTTCACTCTTCTTTATTTTCTTCTTTTCAGTTTCCTCCTTGTCTCTCATTGGTTCATGCCTCCCTGTCTCCTCCTCCCTTGACTGTGAGGATTCGTGAAGGTGAAACATGTTCAACACAAACTGATTCTCCACACACATCTATGGGCTCAAATTGTGGTCATAAATATTTTGTAGTTGTAAATCTGACCGACTAGTTGTGAACTGAGTTTTGTAACCTTGTAAACCAAAATATCTAAAACATTTATGTTTGTGCATCTATAGATGCAAATTGGTGTGTGTGCAAAAAAGATTTGGGTTTTTTTGTTTGTTTTTTTAAAAGAAAGAAAAGAAAAATAATAATAACAATAATTATTATTGTTACCAGCCTAATAATAATTAGGCTGAAGAACCAACAATTTTAGCCCATAAGAACCATAAGAATGAACTACCTCCAGGACCTGAAGCTCAGTAAAGCACCCCTCCAACAGCCAAACCTATCTGTTCTCTCATTGGATTGTTAAATTTGTGATTGACATGACGTTAACCAATCAGCTGAAAGGAAGAAAAATTCGGTCAAAATTTGTACTTTGAGGTTTTGTGATCCCCTTACAGTCTGAGCACACCCTTCACTCCCCAATATTTAAATATGGGGACCACTACCCGAGTCAGAGAGTCAAGGGCCCCAGATATGCAACGTTGCAAAGGCCTGTCAACCAAGTGAGCCCTACAACATTGAGAGCCTTCAGGAACTCAAAGTGAATCCCATCCACACTACAGGCTCTGCCACCAACCAGGTGTTTAATTGTGTGGATGCTTTAAGCATCCACACTATTGAGTTCCTGTTTCTCTTTAATCTTTATACTTTATTATTCTAGTTGCTTCTGTACACTTTTTGGCACTTAACTACTTCCACAATTTTCAGCCGATTTTCACCGTTCAAATTTTAAACTATTCTGCTATTTTTTGCTAATGCCGGATATATCTTTTGGTGCTCATAACTTCTATACTTTTTGAGATATTGAAATTTTTTTGCAATATTTTTGCCCATTGAAATGAATGGAACACATTATCAATGTGGTCACTTATTTCTGCTCGCCGGGCTGAGCTGTGTTTTAGCTCAGTGAGATGAGCATCCGTTCTCAGACTGGGAGGCCCGGGTTCAAATCCCGATTGTGGCAACATTTCGTTCAGTTAACAGTTAAACTTTTTTAACTCTTTTCAACACAAATTTCAGCTTTTTCATCCCTTTTCAGCTGAATTTTCAGTTTTTTCACAACTTTTCAGCACAAATCCCAGCTTTTACAGCTGTTTTCAGCAAAAACCTCTTCAGCAGAATTCTGCTCATTCACCTCTTTTCAGCAGAAATTCTGCTGATTGAACTCTTTTCAGCAAAATTTTCAGAATTTTCACCTCTTTTCTGCTCAAATTCTGCTTATTCACCTCTTCTGCAAATTTTTCAGCGTTTTCAGAAAAAAACTCTTTTGAGCACAAATTCTGCTGATTCATTTCTTTTCTGCAAAGTTTTAGCCTTTTCACCTCTTTTCACCTCAATTCTCTGCAGCTTCTGCTCATTTCAACAGAATTGTCAGTCTCTCCACCTCTTCTTTGTGAGAAAGAGTTTGGGGCAGTGAGATGAGTAGCTTCCTTGAGACTAGAACGGCCAGGTTCGAATCCTGCTCAGGGCAGCATTATTTTTTTTCAACTTTTTTCAGCAGACAGCTTCAGCTTTAAAGCATCCACACTGCATTTTCGCAGGAAATGCAAATTTTTCTAGTTGGTTCATTGATTCCAGACTCACTTCCCTTACAGAAGATCATCTGTGGGATTAGGACAGCTTGAAAAAATCTTCATACCCCTTGAAAATTTACACATTTTTTCACCTTAAAACCACAAACTTAAATGTTTTTATTTATGTTTTTAGTAATAGGCAGAGGCTAGCCTGTTTGGCGCCCTGGGCGAACACTCCATTAAAAAAAGATGATCTGATGTCTTCTCTGCTTAATAAGGTAATTAAAGAAGCACTGACACATTTTTCTGTATGTTTTTACATAATTCCACCATTTCTGGTTATAGATGCAGAAACTTCATGAAATGAAAAATCTTCCTGATCACAACCTCAGTCTTTTTCTAAATGACTTCTGCATACTATTGTGAATAAAAAATGAAATCTGAGATTTGCGAAACAGTTCTTTCTGTTGTTATTTATAATTTACGAAACCCCCAGATCTTGTGTAACTGGGTTTGTAAAGGCAGTTGTTCAAGCTCAGCAGCCTTGCAGTGACAGTCGGTCACGGGACTTTCATAGCGATCTGAAACTGCAGCTTCCCAGTGAGAAGCTTATAGGCAAAGTCACAGGGGTCATAATTTAATAAAAAGATTTACTCAATCTAGCCTTCCCTAGTTATTGTCTGTATCCTGTAAATGTTCTTTTATGTAGTTTTAATTATTTTATTTTATTGTTAAATAATCTCCTAGTCGAGTTGTGTTTGTATTTTCTTTTACATATTTTCACGGCACTGCAGCTAATTAGTGCGCTCCACCTGTTGGTGTATTTATTGGCTTTTAATGTTTCCCTCCTATAAATGATCGTATTACTGTAAAACACTTTGGGGTACTGCTGGTTTTAAATGTGCTATATAAATAAAGTTGTATTCTCTTTGTTATTTCCTGTTCTCAGAAGGAGCATTGAGCTGTTCATAGACTGCATAAACTGCAGTATTAGCAAACTGCACATATAATTTATGTCCACTCAGGACTGTATGCTTGTCTTTTCACGTTCATATGTATATTTATATTTAGTCCCATGTCTCTGTATTCATCTGTTTATCTTAATAGTTTTGTTATCATATCTCTGTTTCTACACTGATTTTATGTGTTGTTTCTTGTATATTTGCTGCTATGATAACTCAGTTTCCCTCTAAGATCAATAAAGTTTCTCTGATTCTGATGAAGACGAGTGTATTAGAAACAGCTCGTCCTTGTGGAGAAGCAGCAGCGTGACGAGCTGATGATGTTAACAGGGAAGTGGTGAAGCTGAAGGTATCACTCTGCTGTCGGTCTCCAACATGACAACATGCGGACTTCATCTGTCGCTCTGCTCCTCGGTGAGTCAAACCCTCCCTTCTTCAATTCTTTATCACAGCTCCAACACACACTAAAGGTCAAAGGTAAAGAGCCTATTTTCAGCAGCTGGAAGCTCTCGCTGATAGTTTCTCTCACATGAAATCTGTTCAGATCTGTTGGTTTTGTTTTCCTTAGTGAGAAGAAGTGATCACTACTTCTTTTGTTTATCTAAGGCTGGTTGTGTCTGATATTTGTTTGTGTGTTTCGACACAAATCAAGTGGTGTATTTCCTGTAAGCACCTCATATTTAACTCGAGTGCATGAAGATACAGCAAATGACAGAAAACTGTTTCAATTGCATAAACTCTTTAAAATTTAGAAGTTTAACTCTGCGTTTCTCTGTCCTGTAATCTGGACTGACTCACAGAGCTGAAGCTTCATGTCGTGTCTGTAAGAGAGGAAAGTGACCTGTTTTCATCAAACATTAACCTTTACTCAGGAAACCACGGCTCCTAGCTGCATGTACCACATGTTCTCCTTATCTGCCTGTTGTAATCATCACTTCCTCTGTTCAGACCAGATTGACTGAGTCTAACTAAATGACTGAAGATAGTTGGTTTTTCAGAATTAACGTCGGATTTTCCTCATTTTCTGTACGCTTTGTTAATTTTCTGATGGCGATTTAGACGAGCGGGACTCAAACGACTGTAATGTTTACTAAACAGATTTTTCAGGTCGCTCACTCAGCAGCTGATATTGCCAAAGTCGCCTAACTTTAATCCAGTGATCTCGGTGGTTTGATGGTTCATTAACTCTGATTGCTTTTTAAATGTCTCTGTTTTACTTAGCCAGTAAGAGCTGATTGGGCCTAACCTACCTTCGCCAGCACTGGCTATGGGAACCTGCTAATGTTGGGTTTAATGTTGTGATTAGTAAAATCTGTAGTTTTTTACTTACTGAACAACTACTTAGAAACCTGCAGACGTATCGATATAAAAGAATTAGGGCCTGCAAAACAAGCAGGTCAACCCCAGCAGTTTTAACTGGTCCTGATATAAAACTGCTAGGACAGGTTACTCTCTCCTGGGAAGTTGGCTGCAGCCATGTGGATTTCTGAATGGAAGAGATCCATATACACGCCGATTTTTTAATCATCCAATGCATTAAAAAACAATAGTCATAAATAAAGTGTTTTGGCTTGTGATTCCTAAATAAACACACTAACACTAGCTACACATTTTTAAAGGGTGCAAATCCAAGTCTCCTATTCAGTGACTCTGGTCTCCAGAGCTGAAAATAGGTTTGAGGTTCTTTTGAGAATTCTGAAGTTGGTTTAGTCTAAAATGCCTGAGTTGAGAGCAGGTTCGTGTAATTTCAGAATTTCTACCTAAAAAGAAATGAAAAGGAAAAATAGACCATTTTCCATCCCCAATATTTGAATCCATAACAATGGGAATATAACAGTTAATACTAAATATTAAACATTATTGTGCAGCACATAAAATCAACAGAACACAGTGTGCTTTGAGGTAGGAGCCAAAAAGGGTGTAGTTTGTGTGTGTGAGCTCCCGTGTGTACACCTGTGAGCATGGACGCGCTTGTTTTTAAAAGGTTCCTTCATGTAATGATCTGCTAGAGGGTGTGGGGGGGCCACAGCCCCGTCCTCCAGGGCATGAAGCAGGTATGGAGGAGATCAAAACTCCAAACATCCAGAGGCCCCCAGAACACAAGAGACCAAGGAAGACCAACAGAGGGGCAGCCGCGCCACTGTCCCAGAAAGAGCTGAGGAGAGTCCCAGATGAGGGCTCACCCAGCAGCCGCGGAGCAGAAGCCAGGGGGAGTTGCAGTGACGCGCCCGTGAGCTCCGCCGGCAGCCAGCTGTGCCTGAGTGACCGAGCCCCAGGCCGAGAGGCCGAGGGCACCCCACCCCCGAAGTGGCCCGAGCGAGCCCCAGGCCCCGATAAGCAGCCACCAAGGAGTGAGCCGGTGTGTACCTGGACGCCCATCCCCGGACACAAAGAACCACCAACGCACCGATGTCTGAGGGAGTCCGCCACAGTGAATCTTGAAACCAGAGAAAAAATAGAGAGTTTTAACTTGTTCCATTGGCAGATTTTTTCACTTATTTCAAGCTAAAATATTTATTAGAATTCAAATTTAGACAGAAACAAAGTGAATAATATTATTTTATTATCACGTTGATGCAGCACATGGTTCAGTTAGCTTTGTATAAACACGTGTTAGAAATGTTCTTCAATCAGCTCTTTTTACTCTCATTTCACAGCCAGTACTTTTTACTTTTACTTGAGTAAAGAGGTTGAATTAGTACTTGGAGTATTTTTAACAGTAGTACTTCTACTTCAGTACACACTGTGTGTACTTTTACCACCTGTGTCTGAGACCTCCTTCAGGGTCCACCTGAAGCTCTCAGTCTGCTGTGGAAAAAGGAAATCCAGGTGAGTTTCTCCTGATCACCTGAGGCCGTCATTACTGTGTGAACCCACACACCACTCCTCACTCCTCCCACCCGCTGCACACAGTCACTGAGTACAGACCGGCTGATTCCTGTAAAGGGAGAGGCAGGAAGAGGCGGAGCAACAGCTGAAAAACAAGAAGCTCAACGTCATTTTGCAGAAGTGAAAGTGTGAGAGAGCAGCAGCAGAGCTGCAGTCGAGTCCTGTTTGTCTCTAAAAGAAGATTCACTGGAGTCCATCAGGTTCCTCTCAGCAACAGTGGTGAGTGCAGCTGATCACACTTCCTGCTTCTACACAAATCTTCACTCTGTTCACTTCATCAGGGTCTAGAGCGCCACCTCATTTCTCCATGGTGCCACTTAGGCTACGTCCACACTCGCCCGGATAGATTTGAAAACAGCACTCCGCGTCCACACTAGTGTTTTCAGTCGTTTTCACAGAGTTGTGCGTCCACATTAAGACGGCTGAAAACGCTTACGTTCCAGTCCTGCGCATGCGTGAAACGCAAGACGATTCGACCGGTCTCATTTCTGTCTGCCGCTTATTCACTTTCCGGCTGTTTGAAACGTCGCAGCAGAGGTGGAGGAAAAGCACCGAGTTTTAAAATGGACTAACAATGAGGTGGAGTTGTTGCTGCGAGTAACACAAAAGTACAAAGTTGCAAAAGCGAGAGAGAATTAAAGAATTTGAAGAAAAGCTCTGTGGAGCATGTGCAGACTGATATTCATCTTTAATAGGACTGTCAAAACTGCTGCTGTATAATGCTCTCCACTATCTTTGTTTAATTGGTCACATGCCTGCATCACATGACTAACATGCATCATCGTTTTAGAAAGTCTCTGTTTTCACTGTTCACTGTGACACAAACGCACCGTCTCCAAATTATTTACTTTCCGGCTGTTTGAATCGTCGCAGCAGAGGTGAGCAGCGTGATAGGAGTGGATGTAGCTGTGGGTAATGAGAAAAGATGAAAAGAACGATTGATAACTTTTTCGTTAAGGCCGGTGCTCTGACACGGAGCCATCAACCTCTCAGTGTCTAACACTGGTCTGCAGACGGCATCAGATAATGAGCCACATTAGATGGACTCTGAGCCCACTGACAGTAAAAGGGTGAAGTGTAGACATTTGGAAGAGAGCGGCCTGACCAGTTTCTCTGACTATGATACTGTAAAGCTGACAACATGATGCATTTACTGTGGTGAGTGTGCAAAGTCCATGGCAGGTGTTGTGCCGAGGTAGGGATCCCCAACAGGATCTGTTTCCCTGCGTCAGGAACATCGGCTGGGCAGGGAAAGCGGACCCAACGCACTCCGCCTCCATCACGACCAACTAGACGTGGAAGGAGTGATGTTTTAGTGACAACATGAAAGATGAGTGTGACCGTTCAGTTTGTGGGTTACAACAGAAAATTATACATTTATTGTCCTCGTGTGTTATCGGACGGGATCATTTTAACAAACCGAGGACATTTTCCTGATAATTATCTGTATCCTCCTGTAACTTTACTGTTTAAAGAGCTAAAACCTCCAACATTTCAGGATCAATAAGTCCTTATAAGACGTGTTTGTGAGCTAAAAATCAAGAATGTGGGATACTGTTTGTCTGTGTCAGCCAAACAACTTCACATCTTTGTAACGACTGTTAAAAAGATGTTCATCCTGTTGATCCTGTTCATCTGGACGCTGCACTGTACAGCAGACACGACGTTGTTCAGTTTGTGTTTCAGATGAACCAGTTTGTGTCTGAGTGTGTTGCTGGGTCTCCACCAGTTACTCTGACAACTGAAGGTTCAAGATTTTTATTTTGACATTTGCACACAGGACCAACAGTCCATGCACAGTGGAATACTTGTGCAGAGCTTTCCAAGTCAAATCACACTTTAACAATATAAAGACAGAAAAAGCAGGAGGATAGAAATGAAGTCCGGAGTAGGGTAGTCGTACTATTTTCTATATACAAAGAAAAAGAAGAAAATGTACAGAGAGTGTGTAGTTCTCTACCTCTTATCGCACTCACAGTGTTGCACATTTGTTCCACAGATCTGTTTCACAAGTCTGTTGTGAGTGTATTGCCCGATGGTCAGTGAACCGATGATACATTCAAAGTGAGGTTAAGTAGTGCTGTGTTATTTTAAGTGTTCAGTGTGTTTTTGTTTGCCGTCAGTCTGACAGTTGTGGGGAAGAAGCTGTTGAAGAATCGTGTTCTGTGTGTGATGCTGCTGTCCGCTCTGTTGTGTCTGGGATTGCATGTGCAGCTTTGTATGTGCAGGTCCATGGATGCAAGTGTTGTTCCCATAATCCTCTCTGCAGACTTTCTGACTCTGCAGAGCCTTCCTCTCTGTCTGTGTAGTGTTTCCATACCAGACAGTGATGCCTGCGGTGAGGATGCTGTCTATCAGTCCTCTGCAGGCCTGGATGAGAGGGTGGTGGTTCATGCCAGCTTTCCTGAGCAGCTGAATGAAATAAAGCCTTTGCTGGGCTTTTTTCACAGTTGCTGTGGTGTTGAGAGTCCAGCTCAGGTCTGATGTAACCTGCAGTCCCAGGAATCTGTGGCTGTTTGCCCTCTCCACCTCCGTCCCTTTGACGATAAGAGGCTGCAGGGGAGGGAGTTCTTCCAAAAGTGCAGTATTCATTCCTTGGTCCGTGTTGAGGATGAGGTGAAGAAGCTTCTGTGATGAGTAGAAACTTAAAGAAGTCCAGACGCTTTTCTCTCCAAGCTCCTCAGACTACTGACGCTTGTTTCTCTCTTTGTAAAAATGAAATTTAAAGTGAATTTTGAATCAAATGTTTCTCTTCTTTCTCCCTCAGAGTGCAGACATGTCTGCTGCCAGCAATCTGCGATCTGAAGATCAGTTTCTGTGCTCCATCTGTCTGGATGTGTTCACTGATCCAGTCACTACATCATGTGGACACAACTTCTGCAAAACCTGCATCAGTCAGCACTGGGACATGAGTCAGAGCTGTCAGTGTCCCATGTGTAAAGAGACTTTCTACACTCGACCTCAGCTGAAGATCAACACTTTGTTCTCTGAGATGGTTGCTCAGTTCAGACGTGAAGCTCAGCAGAAAGCCAGCAGCAGCAGCTCAGAGCAACAAGCTCCCAAACCAGGAGAAGTTCCCTGTGACATCTGCACTGGAACCAGACTGAAGGCCCTGAAGTCCTGCCTGGTGTGTCAGACCTCCTACTGTCAGACTCACCTGGAGCCTCATCTGACAGTGAAACATCTGAAAAGACATCAGCTGGTTGATGCTGTGGAGAACCTGGAAGGCAGGATGTGCACGAAGCACGATAAACTCTTGGAGCTGTTCTGTAAGACCGACCAGACATGTGTCTGCATGCTCTGCTCTGTTTTAGACCACAAGAACCACGAGTTTGTTCCTCTGAGAGAAGAATATGAAGGAAAGAAGGCAGAGCTGGAGAAGACAGAGGCTGAGATTCAGCAGATGATCCAGAAGAGACGACTGAAGATTCAGGAGATCACAGAGTCGGTGAAGATGAGTAAAGATGCTGCAGACAGACAGAAAGCAGAAGGTGTTCAGGTCCTCACGGCTCTGATGGAGTCTGTTGAGAGACGCCTGAAGGAGCTCATGAAGGAGATCGAAGACAAACAGGAAGCTACAGAGAAACAGGCTGAAGGTCTCATCAAAGATCTGGAACAGGAAATCTCTGAGCTGATGGAGAGAAGCTCTGAGGTGGAGCAGCTCTCACGCTCTGAAGACCACCTCCACCTCCTCCAAAGCTTCTCCTCCCTGAAAGCTGCTCCACCCGGCAAGGACTGGACAGAGGTCAGAGTTCATCCACCATCATATGAGGGGACTGTGGGGAGAGCTGTGGCTCAGCTGGAGGAGACAATCAGGAAACTCATGAAGAAGAAGCTGTTTGAGGCTGAGCTGCAGAGGGTGCAGCAGCATGAGGTGGATGTGACTCTGGATCCTGATACAGCTCATCGTAAACTCATCCTGTCTGATGATGGAAAACAAGTGTACTGTGGTGATGTGAGGAAGAAACTTCCAGACAACCCAGAGAGATTTTCTCAGTGTGGTAATGTTTTAGGAGAGCAGAGTTTCTCTTCAGGCAGATTTTACTTTGAGGTTCAGGTTAAAGGAAAGACTGCCTGGGATTTAGGAGTGTCCACAGAGTCGATCAACAGGAAGGGAAAAATCCCACTGAGACCTCAGGATGGTTTCTGGACTGTAGTGCTGAGAAATGGAAATGAGTACAAAGCTGCTGCTGGTCCTCCAGTCCCCCTCTGTCTTCATCCTGGTCCTGAGAAGGTGGGGGTGTTTGTGGATTATGAGGAGGGTCTGGTCTCCTTTTATGATGTAGGTGCTGCAGCTCTGATCTACTCCTTTACTGGCTGCTCCTTCACTCACAGACTCCACCCATTCTTCAGCCCCTGTAACAATGATGGAGGTAAAAACTCTGCACCTCTGATCATCTGTCCTGTCAATCAAACTGATCAATGACTGATTTAATTGGATGAATGATTGATTTTTCTTGAAGGGAACAAATGAACATATTGAGTGTAAATCCTCTACAGTCTCCATGTTTCTATAGAATCTGATCATCAGGACTCTGATTCACACTTTGATTCTCATGGAGTTTGATTTGAACAGAAGAAAAGTTGAATCAGGAAATGTTCCCACTGATGGAGACTCGAGCTGAAGAGCAAATATCAGAGAACAAATGTCCAAAAGCTTCATTTCCAATAAAGTTTGTTCAATGCTTTGAGTGAATCCAGACTCATGTGTGGCTGTTATACGGAGCATCAGAGTCCAGCTGAGTTATGTTGGATACAAACTGCTTATTTTGGCTCTGTGAGGAGTTTTGTTCACTGAAAACTGATGAGACGGATAATATTCAAAGAACTCTGTAGAGATTCATGCATCCATGTTCTCCACCTGCAGGTGTGGAGGAGAAAGGTGGAGCACAGACTGCTGCATCCTTCCAGTCACATCATTTTGATGATTATATTTGCATGTTGTGATGATTTGGGTTAAAGACAAACAGAGTTGAACGGCTGCAGTCACAGCATGAAGACGATGCTGAAGCTGAGCTGTCAGTGAACATGTTTCACTGTGATTTGATTTGAAGAATAGAAAGTGTGTGTGGCTGCTGACAGCTGCAGTCTCTGCTAGTCTGCATAACACACACACAACTTTCCCCCTGAGGCAACGATGCAGCAACAACACAACAGCTGCAGACACACACACACACTGTTAAAGAACACTTTACTGTTTAAGGCAGAATTCCTCAGTAACAATGATTTGAGTCTACTGTGTCTACTGTGGTTTCCAACATACAATCTACTGAAACATGTTTTTCTTTCTGCCGTACAAACTATTTGATCACAACATCTTTGCTTTTTTCCTCCAATCGTTTATTCTGATTATTTTATTTAGTTTAACTAAGAAAAGCTTAAAATTTAACTCTTAACCTGATTTAAACGTTTAATTTCTCATTAACTCAGACTTTTAATTTATTTCCTTGTTTAATGTATTATTTCTTTATCCTTGTTTAAGTTTTGCCGATCCTTTCTGTGTAACCTGTTTAATCTGACCTTTGACCCTTTAATTTTAATTTAACAGTACTCTTGTTTTGACCTTTGACCTCTTTATTCCTTATAACCAAAAAAACCCTTTTATCTGATATTTTCACCTTATTGATTGATTATATATATCTATTATATTTTCTCACCTTACCTTATTTTGACCTTTGACCTATGTCCTTGTTAGCCTTGATAACCTTGATCTTCCTTCATCAAAGGTGAAATTTCTTTCACCTTTGAACTTAAAGCTTAAATCAAACCTTTGTTAAAAAGCTTCTTACCAACTTGTAATTCCAACTCTCTGCATTAAACACGTATCTTATCATATAAACACTGGATCACTGAGAGAACTTTAGGCAGAACCAAATGAAGCAGCTGACCTCGTCAAACTCACAGCGACAGTAACTGACAGTGAATTATTTTAATCTTCTTCATTGTATTTGTTAGAAACATTTATTTTCCTTTAATTGGACTTTGGTTAAGTTCAATCCGATGTATTAACCGACCTTTGAGGTGAAGTGCAGCTGCGAAGAACGCTACGGCAGGCAATGAGGTGCGTTTAATGTCGCTCTGTTAATTTGAGCGTCCATAAATTGAATGTCTTATTTTTTCTTACTTTATTATTGCTAATTTATTGGAGAATTAGGCCATTTAATCAAGATAGATTTTATGTTGTTGGTGGTAAAGATCTGGATGGATGTTTTATTTTATTCTGTGTTTCTATTTTTCAGTTTTACTTTTCAAGACTTGGTGAATTGCCTTTTTCTACTTTTTGTTTAGTTTTGTTAAAATTAGCAGCAGTGAGAAGTGTTGTTGTCGGTCTTGAATATATTTGATGTAGCCCATACTGTTAAGGTAAGTGTCATGTTTTTAGTTGTTAGTCTGATGAAGAATCTTTTATTTTTCTCCAAAAGTTGATTGTGTTTATCTGGACATAGTGTTTTTCAGGTCCAGCTGAATGCAGGTTTCCCCAGTCTTATACGTGTCAGGAGCATCAGCACAGCTGAAATGCATTTTTCCTAAGCACCGCGTCTCTGTGGCTTTTAAACTCCAAAACACGCTAAAACAAAAATGGGTCCACCCCAAGGATGGGGTCCCCCGGTGTAGTTTCCACTGTGACAGACTGTGGGCTTCCTCAGAGTGAGGCTGAGAGCGGCAGGCCCAGCTGGAGTCTGACCCGTGTCACACAGTGGAGGTCAAACCTTCTGTGCCACAAACACCAGATTAACCAGTTTCACTCATCATCCTTCTACTGTCAGATTTTACTGGTGCAGGTTTGATGAATCACCATCTGAGAACATCTCTGATGTGGGCGCCACCCACAGGGATCACTTCCTGTAGAAGGGTCACATGACCTGTTATAGGCCCCTTTGTGATGATGACAGCGACGCCCCTTTCGTGTGAGGTTAAACCCAGAGAGCTTCGTGTGACCTCTGACCCTGATCACCAGCGTTAGGGTCAGTGAAGGTGAGATACCATGTGACAGGAGGAACAATAAAGTTTTATTTGTACGAACACGTAGAACAGATGAAGTCAGAACGAAGCAGGTGGAGCTCAGTCACGGTGGAGATGCAGACAGGTGAGCTGAAGGGGAGGAGCCAGTCTGGTCAGGAACTCTGTCTCCTCGAGTGAACCTCCTCACCTCTGAAACACACACACACGACTCTGAAGGTTGCAGTCAGGGTTGGTCAGGGTGGTGAGGGTGGGGTTATCTTCTGGTCTCTGGTTGGTGTGTTTCCTGCAGGTGAGGCTGAGCGGCCGAATCATGACATCACTGCTGCACAGACACAACAGGAAGTGGAGGAGGAAGTCGTCAGCGTCCCCGTCACACACCTGAGACAGACACAGAGGTTATGTCTCTGCAGAGTCACGGCTCGGCCCTGTGGAAACGTCCTGCAGGATGCCTGTTTCTCTCTGTGGTGGCCCCCCCACAGCGTCCCCACCGTGCTTCACGGTGTGGACGCTGTTCTTTGGGTTGTAGCTGCATCTTCTTCTCGTTTCACATCCTCTGACCACAGGACGTTTCAGTCTGCAGGTCTTCGTCCTCAGCAGTGTGGCTGAAGGTGTCTGCAGACGTGGAGCTCTGTGAGCTCACAGTGCGTCCCTGTGCAGCCTGTAGAGTCTTTGAAGTCTTTGCTCTGACAGGCTTGTTCTGTGCTGGGCGGCTCTTTGACTTTCTTCAGGTTTCCCTTCCTGACACTCTGATAACCTCAGATATCCACAACGTGAATCCTCACAAACATCTGTTTCTCTCTTTTCACTCAAACCTTCTGACGTTTTCACACCGACTGTAAATATGAAGAAAACCCTCAGTTTGACGCCACGCCCCCAAACCAGTTCAGCAGTAAAGTGTGAGCAGACGGAGCTGTTACCAGGATGTAAACAGGATGTGCCCTTTCACAGTTAAAGCCTCAGGAATAAAAACATGACCCGATCTTAAATTTTTAAAGATAAAATAAAGTTTAAAGACGACGATGAGCACGTGACTCACCTGTGACAGGTAAACATACACACCTGACAGGTGCTACTGACCTGGCTCTGCCCACGAGGGAAGACTCTGATGTGACCTCTGACCCTGAGTGCTCTCTGAAGCCCCTCCCACTGAGCATCAGCCAATCCCAGCAGAGCAGGAACCAGAGCAGCTGAGAAGCAGACGTGAGCCTCACCTGTCCCGTCATCGATCACCAGCCTGATCGAAGAGCAGAGCCACATGGTTTGATCATGTGACTGTCACCTGACTCATCCAGGTGATTAACACGTATCAGCAGGTGAGCTCAACAGGAAGCTGCTCTTACTTTGCTTTGGACTGAAACACTGACGAGGTCGAGTGACACTGAGAGCTGCTGCAGCCCTGAGAGAGAGAGAGCAACAGGTAAACACACACACCTGAAATCGTGAGCAGTTTCCTCCAAAACGACACTTTACTTACTGCACCAACACTAACACGCCACCAACACGCTAACAACACATGAAGCACTCTGAGTACTTTCACTGCACCCGAGAAACTGACACTAAACACATCCTGTACACACTGTGTGTATTTTATGCAGTACCTGTGTGTACACGCTGCCACACAGCGAGCAGCTCCACTGCAGTTGCAGGAACAGGAAACACACCACGTGACCTTTGACCTGTCCCACAGCGCACCTCTGCTTGCTGCTCAGAGCCCACTCACCCAGGTGCATGATGGGAGCAGGAGGAGGAGGCTGGGCCGAGCTGATAGAAATCAAACAAACAAATAAACAACAGCACGACAAACACGTGAACCAGACTTTACCTGTAAACTTACCTGGTGTCTCCCAGGGAGACCACAGTTATGGAGCTGACAGGTAAGTACGTGCAGTACACACTTCCTGTCCTGAAACACACACACAGGTAAACCGCACAGGTACGTAACCATCGGCGTGACTTTGTATTGAACATTGGGGGGTCAAGATCTCTGTCTAAATAAATAAATCTGGGTACATTTCCAGATGATTAAACAACTATTTTGCTGGTAACACCTGAAACGAGTAAAGAAAACCAACAGCCTATTAATGCAAGATGATCCATAACTTTATTGGGGCTGACATTGTTGGAAATGAGTCCAAATAAAGAGTCCAAACTTTTATAAGCCTGTCTATGTGTGTCTCACCTGGACAGCCTCCTCTGGACACCAGACAACAGCAGAGTGTTACCCGGCAACAGGCCAGGTGGGTAGGGGGTGTGGCTTAAGTCCAGGTACACCTGCAGACTCCTCCCAGCTTGGTCACAAAGAGTGAGACGCACACCTGCACACACACATTCAGCTAACAGTCAGACCAGGGGTCCGTTCTTTGTACCTCGCTACGTAAATTAGCTGGATTAGATTGTTGACGATTTCACGTGATCCTGGATCGTTCGGTTCTCCGAAGCTCATCCGGGACTTGCTGTCATAGCAACAGATCCGTAAGCGTAAACCTGCTCGGGAGCAGGCTTACTTTATGTAAACAGGATTAGATCACAGCCACTCAGGTATGTCCGCTTCATGTATACGAAAGCAACGGTGAAATATACTCACTCAAATGAGCAATCCTATTTATCCATATTGTATATTCTGTATCTATATATGTGTATATGTGGTGTATTTATGCTTATATCCTTACTCTTATTCCCCTTAATGTATCTGTAACATGCAACTTCTTTCGGTGCTTTGCTACTGGAAACTGAATTTCCTGGAGGAACCCACCCGAGGGATTAATAAAGTTTCATCTAATCTAATCTAATCTAATCTAATCTAATCTACTTGGGTTTTCTTCCTGCAGCCCTCATGTTTACTCAAGGTTTAGTTCTGTCTTCATGCTGATTTTCTTGTTCAGTCGTGTCTCATGTTGCAGTTTGTCAATCCTGTCCCTGTGCTCTGTGTTCCCTCTGTTCAGTATCAAGTCTGTGCCTCATGTGTTTCCTGTTTTATTTTGATAGTCCCTGTCCTGTGTGCAGTGTGCTTGGTTTTGCTTCCCTTCTGTCATTAGGCCTGATTTGTCCCAGATGTGTTACCACCTATTCCCCATCTTCTCGTAGTCCTGCTTGTGTATTTAAGCCCTGTGTTTCTCTGTTAGTTGTTGTGTTGTACCCTCACTGTTGATAGGTTTGTAGCTTGAATCTATCCGCTGGAACGTTGAAGACAATATAATTACACTGCAAAGCAAGACACAAGTAGGCAAGCTTCTTCATGTTTCTCGTGCACGGGAGGCACCGTTCCTTCGCTTGACCCCAGTTGCTCTCGTCTGTTCTCCCGTACCACTGTCCTTTTATTGAGGTTACATGAATATGCATAAGTTCATTAACATATGACGTCTACATACACACAAAGAGTACCTTGCCTGTGTGTGTGTGTGTGTGTGTGTGGACTGCTGATCAAAGGTTCAAACATCCTTGGTCAGGAAGAGGGTAGCCTCCCCCTCACCCTAGATGGTTCATCCTAGATAACACGGTGAGGAAGTCCTGCAGTTCATCTAAACAAAGAGCACTTAGACTAGAACAGACGCAACTACGTTAATCCTACCATAAAACAATAAGACACGGTATGACCTCTCATGCTCCCAAAGTGCTGTCTAATACTCACAAAGTTTGCAGACTATCAAGGATCAAAACCTCTACCAATCTACAACTAATTACAAAACTCTAAGCATATATAAGTAAATATTTCTAAGCATAAATGACAACCAACAATAGAAATCTAACAACTGTACTGTGTTTTGTTTTCTATGTGCTTCTGGTAATGTTCTGGTTTGCTCTTTCCTGGTTTGATTTTCTAGTTTCCCGGGTTTCTAGTTTGGGCTTAAGTTTTGAGTTTCTAGTTTTGTTTTCTTCTATTTCTATTTGAATGTTCTCCAGCAATAAAGCTGCCACTTTAGTTAATCATTCTGTCTCTGGGTCCTGCGTTTGGGTCCTACATCCTGCCTGCCACCTCAACACCTTTAATTTTACAGCTTCTTAGTTATTATAAAGTGCTGCAACTCATAATGTTTTCTAAGATAGTAAAACCAGATTTAAACCGACTACTTCTACAAAGATGGAGCTAAAGTGATGATATACATTTATAGTTTGGACTTGGACACATACAGTCTGTTTTTCCTTATAACTACATGTGAGTTCAATTAACATTTTGTAGGAAAAGGGAATTTGTTTTTTAAAAGGATTATAGATTCGGACCTGAATTACCCAACGGAACATCTCATTCACTGACGTTTGCTGGAGAAGCTGCTCTGCCTCTTTGTGATGGAGCAGCAGCGTGACGTACTGAAGACTGTTAACGGGGAAGTGCTGAAGCTGAAGGCGTCTCTCTGCTGCTCAGACTGACGTTCAGTCGTCATCCAGACAACATGAAGACTGCACCGGTCTCTCTGCTCCTCGGTGAGTCAAACACTAAAATCATCGATTTATTTATCACAGCTCCAACAAACAATATGGCAGGAAAACAACCTTTCAGCAGTTACAAGCTTGCAGCTACTGACTTTAAAGTTCATGTAAAAATTCTGAAAAGTTTCGTCAAGGCGAGAGGAACAGTTCATTCTCCTTCTTATGTCTTTCTGGTTTCATTTGATTGGTGGCTGTGAAGTTGGGCAGGAACCAAGAAGTGATGTTAATGTTGAATAATGGAGCTCACACTTTTAACTGAAATGTATGAAGAGTGATAGAAAATGGTTTCAAATATGCATGATGAAAGTTTTTCGGTTTAAATCGATCTCATCATCACTGCAAACCTCTCAGAGGTTCAGACTCAGCAGTTTAACCTGGAGTCCTGCAGGAAAGTCACCATATAGTCTGGACTAAGTCAGCGATTAAACTTTCTGCCCAGCTAAGTGTCAGCAACATGAAGACCAAAAGAACAAAAGAGACTTGACCTCTTTTCATCAAACATCTCTTCAGTCAGGAAACCACAGCCTCTGACTGCATGAAGCACAGGGTCCTCTGACTGCGTCCCCTCTTTTATCTAGTCTTCACTTCCTCTATTCACAGCCAATTTTCCATTAAGAGGACTGAGTGTATTCAAACAACCACAGACGGTTTTGACTGTTAAAGTTCCCATTCCCATTGACATGATGACCTTTAAACAGCAGCAGTGTGGGAGTGAAACAGGCCGCAAATCTGAAAATAAAAACTGTGCTTTTGAAGGGTGGCTTCTTAGTCCCACACTTTCTTCTCTGCACATGAATGAAAGCTCATCCATGCACAGTTCCTTCTCCATTGTTTACAATGCTGTGCACTGTGATGTTTACCGTTGATTGCCATCTGATCAAAAAATGTATAGAAAACAGGAAAAGACAGGCTAACCTGCGTTGCTGTCTCGGTGGTATTTTATAACTTCCTGTTCCTGTTACAGTGCACGGTGGTGTTTGTGTAGTTTAATCTGCGTGGCTCACAGATCTGGCAAAAATACAGACCTTCCATAATTAAGTAGAAGTACAAATACTACTGTTCAAAAATACTCCAGTAAAAGATGAAGTACTGATTCAACTTATTAACTCAAGTTAAAGTAAAAAAAAGTACAGACTAGGAAGTACTCAAAGTAAGAACGTACAAAGTAGTAGCAGTAAAACCCTGGCTGATTGTGACCCACACCCATTACCACACCTTGGCTCATGTGATTAGGTAGAGGATCATCAGGGGGTCCATTGTCCCTCTCAGTGGGAAACTCCCACAGAGCTTAAATGTGGGTCTCTTCACCGTTTGATCCTAGAACTGAAGAAGCTTCTCAGATGAGAGGTGAAACGTCTTCAAGCAACTCAAAGAAGTCCAGACGCTTTTCTTTCCAAGCTCCTTAGATTGTGGCAGATACTTCAGGAGATTAAAAAGTTTCCTGAGAGAAAAAAAAACAACAACAAAAAAAAAAACTGTGCAGCCTCAGTCTTTCTTTAAATGACCTCTGACCTCCTGTTGCAGGTGTGTGTGTGCTGCTGCTGTCTGCACTGACTGCTTGTGCAGGTGAGTAGATGAAGTGCACCATGGTCCAGGACAAACACTGAGTGTAAACACTGATAGAAACTGTCCGTCTGTCCTCCAGTCTCTCTGAGCGTCAGTCCAAACCTTCAGCAGTTCTTCACAGCAGCCTCAGTGTCTCTGACATGTGACGGTCAGCTGGGCTCTGATGGATGGACAGTGAAGAGGGACACAGGAAGTGCGACTGAGTCATGTGGAGCAGGTGGGCGGGGCTTCGGGAGGTTAACTGGTTCATCCTGTTTGCTTGATAAGCAAAGCGAGCCAATCAGTGGAGTTTACTGGTGTGAAGGTGAAGCTGGAGAGAAGAGTGAAGAAGTCAACATCACTGTATCAGGTAATGAAGTCGTTCATTTCATCAGACTAACAGCAGACTGTTATACCACCTCTACATCACTCTGTGGGTCTTTTCCTCAGATAAAGAAGTGATCTTGGAGATCCCTGCACTTCCTGTGAGGACAGGAAGTGATGTCACGCTACGCTGTAAAAAGAAAATTGGTGGCACAGCTGCAGCTTATTTCTACTTTAATGGACGTCCTGTTGGACCTAAATCAGAGAAAAACATCACCATTAACGTGCAGCAGTCTGATGAAGGTCTGTATTGGTGTGCTACTGATGAGTTTGGATCATCTCCTCAGAGCTTTCTGAGGGTCAGAGGTCAGATCACTGACATCACTTCCTGTTTAAAGCAAACCTGCTGAGCTTATAATAAATTCAATGACCCAGTTTTATCATCTCTCCTGCAGATGTCTATGACACCACCACCATTTCACCAAGTGCCACCAAACCACCACCAACAACAACTATCAATCTCAATTCCCCTCCTTCTACATCGTCCTCCTCCATCATCTCACCTGTAGCTGCTCTGGGTTCTCTGGGTCTTCTAGATCTTATTCTGGTTGCAGCTTTGCTGTTTTGGAACAAAAAAATAGGTATAAAGTGTGTCAAACCCCCCAGAGCTCATTAGATTAAACATTTTACATGGAAAAATAAATTTTCCTTAATAATTATGTAATTATATACTATAATTCAATTATAAACTGTCCCCATTCACATTGTTTAGCAGAGAACTTATCTTACATGAAAAATATAGATATATATTACACACAGAGAAAGACGTCCAGGTTAGGGATAGTCTCAAACTCACAGATACAGGTTCAGGTCCGCCGTCATAAATAGTGCTCCAAATCAGCTGGGATCGGCTGCAGGTGTGACGGTGAGCACAGGTGCGTGGGCCAGGGGCGGGGCCCGTAATGAGCACCGCCCCAGCAGAGGAGAGAGAGCGCAAAGGAAACAAAACACACAAAACATGTTGCCAAACACAGAGTGAGCCAGCGAGGCACGAGGACCACGACACAAAGCACGTGCAAACTCCAAAACACATTTCTAGCTTTAACTGAACTTCCAAACAGAGCTACTAGATCACTTAAATTACACAATTGAAAGCATGAAAGCATGTGTGTATTGTTTGTGTATTTATAGTCAAATAATTGAAAAAATATGTTCATTTACCTGTTACTACCACACACCAAAGAGTCAAAGAGTCGGCTCTGAGCGTTTCCTTCGCGACCGACACATCACTAGCAAAATCAAAGATGGCGCTGGAGTGACGGCAGCCTTTCCAAGTAGCTCTGCAACACCGCACCTTTTTTGTTAACTTTAACTTTTTTAGACTAGGCTTTTCAAACTTTTTTTCACCTTCCTCTACTTATACCTCTTAGATATAGCGATACAAGATGGATAATGCACTTTTCAAAACTTCTGGAACCAGTTCCTTCATCTATTCGAGAGCGGAGCTGCTGGCACTAAAAACAAAGGGACAGACCGGCATGCGACACAACATCCCGGCCGAGCTAAAGAGGAGCTACAGAGGCTGCAAAGCTGGAGCGAGGAGAGCGGATCACCGGAGGCGATTCAAACCATCAATCCCGACAGTGATCATGGGCAACGTGAACTCGTTACAGAATAAGATTGACGAACTGTGCGCTCTGAACAACCACAGACTATACCGTGAGTGCAGCTTGTTTATCTTCACGGAGACGTGGCTAACCGAGTTAACGCCGCAGGCTAACGTAGACCTATGCGGTTTCACATCCGTGAGAGCCGATAGGGACACGCAGCCCAGCGGAAAAAGCAGAGGTGGGGGACTCATTGTCTACGTTAACAACAGATACTGTAACCCTGGACACGTCTCCGTTAAAGTTTCAGTATGCCGTCCGGACCTGGAGCTGCTAGCTGTTAGCTTGCGGCCATATTATCTACCTCGGGAGTTCAGTCATGTGATCTGTGTGTGTGTTTACATCCCTCCGAGGGCCGACGCAACAGCTGCCTGTGAGAAAATACACACAGTTACAGCAAGACTTCAGACACAAAACCCCGAGGCTTTCATTATTATATCTGGAGACTTTAACCATGCCACACTGGACTCTACTCTGGCTGCTTTTCACCAGTTTGTGAATTGTCCCACAAGGAGCAACAGGACAATTGACCTACTGTATGCTAATGTGAGAGATGCATACAGAGCCACCCCCCTCCCCCCACTAGGGAAGTCAGACCACAACCTGGTTTACCTACAGCCACAATACACACCCCTCGTCCAAAGGCAGCCTGTCACAACGCGCTCCATCCGGAGATGGACCCCAGAAAAGGAGGATGCTCTGAGGGACTGTTATGACACCACAGACTGGGATGTGCTCCTGAGCCCACATGGTGAGGACATAGAGGGGGCGACACACTGTCTTACAGACTACCTCAACTTTTGTGTGGACACAGTCGCCCCTGCTAAGACGGTACGGTGTTATCCTAATAACAAACCGTGGGTAACACAGGAAGTCAAAGCTGTCCTCAACATGAAGAAGAAGGCTTTCAGGAGCAAAGTGAAGGAGGAGATGAAAGCAGCACAGCAGGAGGTGAAACGCTGCCTGAGGGAAGCAAAGGACACCTACAGGAGGAAGGTGGAGCAGAAGTTGGAGAGGAACAATATGAGGGAGGTCTGGAATGGTGTGAAAACCATCACAGGCCACAACACCAAGAAAAGCACAGTGGGGGGGACTGTGGAGAAGGCAAACGAACTCAACAACTTCTTCAACAGGTTTGACCAGCCCACAACCCCCCCACCCTCACCCTCACCTTCACTACAGAGTCCAATCCCCACTCTCCTACCTCCCTCGCTTCCCCCCCTTCCTGACACTATGACACCCCCCTCCTCCAATCCCTCTCTCAGCAGCAAGACATCTCCCCCCCTTCCCTCCTCCCAAACATCTCCCAGTGTCACAGTGGATCAGGTCAGGAGACAACTGAGGAAGCTTCGCCCCAGAAAGGCAGCAGGCCCAGACAAGGTGTGTCCCAGGATGCTAAAGGCGTGTGCTGCTGAACTTGGGGAGCCGCTACAACAAGTCTTCAATCTCAGTCTGCGACTGGGGAGAGTGCCCACCCTATGGAAGACATCCTGCATCGTCCCGGTCCCCAAAAGGAACCGGCCCAATGAGCTGAATGACTTCCGACCGGTGGCACTGACGTCACATCTTATGAAGACTCTAGAGCGGCTCTTCCTCAACCTCCTCCGACCACAGGTACAACATGCCCAGGACCCACTACAGTTTGCATACAAGGCGGGTGTCGGAGTGGAGGATGCCATCCTGTACCTCCTACACAGAGCCCACTCACACCTGGATGGGGGAAAAGGCACGGTCAGGATCCTGTTTCTTGACTTTTCCAGTGCCTTTAATACCATCCGGCCCTGTATGCTTCAGGAAAAACTGAACAGGATGGAGGTGGACCCCTGCCTGGTGGCTTGGATCTCCGACTACCTCACCGACAGACCACAGTACGTCAGGCTGAAGGACATCACGTCTGACACAGTGGTCAGCAGCACAGGAGCACCACAGGGAACTGTGCTGTCCCCTCTTCTCTTCACCCTGTACACCTCTGACTTCTGCTACAACTCTGAATTATGCCACATTCAGAAGTTTGCAGATGACACGGCCATCATGGGGTGTATCTGGGATGATCAGGAAGAGGAGTACAGAAGTCTGGTGAGGAACTTTGTCGCATGGAGTCACACAAACCACCTGCAACTCAACACCTCAAAGACTAAGGAACTGGTTGTGGACTTCGGGAGGTCTAGAGCAGGTCCACTGCCGGTTCAGATAGAGGGGGAGGAGGTGGAGGTGGTCAACAAGTACAAGTACCTCGGGCTGTGGGTGGACAATAAACTGGACTGGTCATGCAACACAGAGCACCTGTATAAAAAAGCCCAAAGCCGACTGTACTTCCTCAGGTGGCTGAGGTCTTTTAACATCTGCAGGAAGCTCCTGAGGATGTTTTACCAGTCGGTGGTTGCTGGAGTACTTTTCTATGCTGTGGTGTGCTGGGGGAGCAGCACAGCAAAGAAGGACTCATCCAGGCTGGAGAAACTGATCAGGAGGGCTGGCTCTGTGGTCGGCATGAAGCTGGACACTCTGGTGACAGTGGCAGAGAAAAGGACATTAAAGAAACTGATGGACATTATGGACAATGCTGGGCATCCTCTGCACACGGCCATAAACAATCAGAAGAGTCTGTTCAGTGACAGGTTGCTTCTCCCCAAGACAAGAACCAACAGACTTAAAAACTCCTTTGTCCCACACGCCATCAGACTGTTTAACTCCTCTCTGGAGGGGAGAGGGAGGGGAAACAGGAGGACAAAGGAGGGGGGAACAACTAAGCTGTAGTGCCTCTTCACCTCACTGTGCAATACCTTTGTGCAATACTTTTGTAAATAGTCAACAGTGCAATAGACCTCAATACTTGAAATGTGCAATTCACTTGTATTTTTATTTTTTATTCCTATTTATTCTACTTATCCCCTTTGTATATTTTATTTATATTGTCTCTGTATTTATATATGTGTGTGTGTGTGTGTGTGAATATTAAAAAAAAAAAAAAACACCCAGCACGCCCCTGCGGGCGGTTTATCCTTCAAGCTCGGGTCCTCTACCAGAGGCCTGGGAGCTTGAGGGTCCTGCGCAGTATCTTAGCTGTTCCCAGGACTGCGCTCTTCTGGACAGAGATCTCCGATGTTGTTCCCGGGATCTGCTGGAGCCACTCGCCTAGCTTGGGAGTCACCGCACCTAGTGCTCCGATTACCACGGGGACCACCGTTACCTTCACCCTCCACATCCTCTCGAGCTCTTCTCTGAGCCCTTGGTATTTCTCCAGCTTCTCGTGTTCCTTCTTCCTGATATTGCTGTCATTCGGAACCGCTACATCGATCACTATGGCCGTCTTCTTCTGTTTGTCTACCACCACTATGTCCGGTTGGTTAGCCACCACCATTTTGTCCGTCTGTATCTGGAAGTCCCACAGGATCTTAGCTCGGTCATTCTCCACCACCCTTGGGGGCACCTCCCATTTTGACCTCGGGACTTCCAGGTTATACTCGGCACAGATGTTCCTGTACACTATGCCGGCCACTTGGTTATGGCGTTCCATGTATGCCTTGCCTGCTAGCATCTTGCACCCTGCTGTTATGTGCTGGATTGTCTCTGGGGCATCTTTACACAGCCTGCACCTGGGGTCTTGCCTGGTGTGATAGACCCCAGCCTCTATGGATCTTGTGCTCAGAGCTTGTTCTTGTGCTGCCATGATTAGTGCCTCTGTGCTGTCTTTCAGTCCAGCTTTGTCCAGCCACTGGTAGGATTTCTGGATATCAGCCACCTCCTCTATCTGCCGGTGGTACATACCGTGCAGGGGCCTGTCCTTCCATGATGGTTCCTCGTCTCCCTCCTCTTTCTTGGGTTTCTGCTGCCTGAGGTATTCACTGAGCACTCGGTCAGTTGGGGCCATCTTCCTAATGTATTCTTGGATGTTCGTTGTCTCATCCTGGACTGTGGTGCTGACACTCACCAGTCCCCGGCCCCCTTCCTTCCGCTTAGCGTACAGCCTCAGGGTGCTGGATTTGGGGTGAAACCCTCCATGCATGGTAAGGAGCTTTCTTGTCTTTATGTCAGTGGCTTCTATCTCCTCCTTTGGCCAGCCTATTACCCCAGCAGGGTACCTGATCACGGGCAGGGCGTACGTGTTGATGGCCCGGATCTTGTTCTTACCATTCAGCTGACTCCTCAGGACTTGCCTGACCCTCTGCAGGTACTTGGTGGTTGCAGCTTTTCTAGCGGCCTCTTCATGGTTCCCATTCGCCTGCGGGATCCCCAGGTACTTGTAACTGTCCTCTATGTCTGCAATGTTGCCTTCTGGTAGTTCAATCCCCTCAGTTCTGACTACCTTCCCTCTCTTTGTTACCATCCGACTACACTTCTCCAGTCCGAACGACATTCCAATGTCATTGCTGTATAGCCTGGTAGTGTGGATCAGTGAATCGATGTCTCGTTCACTCTTGGCATACAGCTTGATGTCATCCATGTACAGGACGTGGCTGACAACTGCTCCGTTCTGTAGTCGGTATCCGTAGCCAGTCTTGTTAATGATCTCACTGAGGGGGTTCAGGCCTATGCAGAACAGCAGTGGGGACAGAGCATCTCCTTGGTAGATCCCGCACTTGATGGTGACTTGTGCTATGGGCTTGGAGTTGGCCTCTAGTGTTGTACGCCACATCCCCATTGAGTTCCTGATGAAGGCTCTTAGGGTCCCATTGATCTTGTACAATTCTAGGCATTCCAGTATCCAGCTGTGGGGCATTGAGTCATAGGCCTTCTTGTAATCAATCCAGGCAGTGCACAGGTTGGTCAGTCTGGTCTTGCCGTCTCGGCTGATTGTTCTGTCTACCAGTAGCTGGTGTTTTGCGCCTCTGGTATTCTTGCCAATTCCTTTCTGTGTCCCGCTCATGTATTGACCCATGTGCCTGTTCATCTTAGCCGATATGATGCCTGACAGGAGCTTCCATATATATATATATATATATATATATATATATATATATATATATATATACATATATATATATATATATATATATATATATATATATATACATATAATATTCTGTAACTCTGTAACTTCTGTCGGTGCTGTGCTTTTTTGGAAATCGAATTTCCCAGAGTAACCCACCCGAAGCCTGGGGATGCTAGTGTTAATAAAGTTCTATCTAATCTAATCTAATCTAACTAGCTGGGATAACCACATTTACTCAGGGCCTTCTTGATGTGATGTTCCTCCTGGCTGCTGTGTCTGTGGGGATGGTGTTCGCTCTGTGTTGTAGCGTCCTGATGACACCCAGTTTGTGCTCCATGCTGGCAGACGTCTTCGGTTTAGAATCTTTTATTACTTGTCTCGTGTTTAAATCCTCATCTTTCTCATTCCTGCAGAAAGGACGCTGTCATCAAGTCTGAGTCAAGTCACCTATCAGGATATGAACTTCAGACAGTCAGCCAATAAAATTACAGATACACACTCACATGTTGTTTTCTCCAGTCCGAGGACACTGCAGGTACACATTCAGCTGTTATCCAACAAGTTATTGCTTCACAAAATATGATTATGACCCTTTGTCCACTGTGGGTCCTTGTGATAATTTCTTTGCTCCTCTATTCTTCTTGTCTTTCCATCTCCTGGATTCTCTTTTAACCATCTACTCGTTCTCGTTCTCTTGTGCATCAGGGCTGAGTTATTGATGGAGTTTCCCAGATCAAATTTAAAGGAGGATGGGAAGAAGAGGATTTTCTCTCTGCCAGTCCCGTCAGCTCCCTGCTAAGATTTAGAGCTTGTCCTGTTTTTCAGTATGAAGGCCCTGCTCATCTGTTTTTCTTGCCATTGCTTAAAAAGTGTACATTCTGCATCCAAATGTCCAGCTGCCTTCAACTTTGATGTTTGTCTTGGCCAAAAATAAGTCTTCAGTTTATTACTTTGTTTAAATAAAAATCTCTTGCTGATAAACTGAACCCTGGCTGTGGCGTCAGAGTAGCGCTATATAAGTGCTACATAAGAACCAGTCCTTCTACCATTTACTAAAAGCAGGCTTTTGCCAGGGCTGCAAAGGGATTTGTAAAGAATGAATTTTTAGTGTACTATGCTTCAGGCAGTTGTTGCATGGAAGTGGCTGTTACTGAAAGTCCAGCACAGACCTGTAGTGACAGCCAGTGACTGGCATTTTGAAATGATAATAATAGCATAATGATTAAAAATTCCAGGTTCCTAATGAAGGTCTTGCAGATAGTGCGCCCCAGGGCAGCTGTGGCTACAATGTAGCTTGCCATCGCCAGTGTGTGAATGTGTGTGTGAATGGGTGAATGACTGAATGTAGTGTGAAGCGCTTTGGGGTCCTTAGGGACTAGAAAAGCGCTATACAAATGCAGGCCATTTACCATTTACCATAAACAGTAACACATTCTATAATTTATTATTAATAAATAATAAACAGGTGGAGCCGGTAGCTCAGCATGTTTGATTTGGCAGTTTTGCACTAGATGAGCTTCCTGAGGCAACTCAAACGGGATCTGTGTTTCCAGGTGGAACTGAACAACAACCTCTCCATTGGAGCCAATAATAAAAACATGAATAACAATAAGCTTTATTTGGGGCTCTGATCTGAGGATGTAACATCATTTGTAATGTGGGTCTCAACAAGCTCAAGGAACGCTTTAAAAGTAGCCATTAATATGGTAAAATCACAGGTAGCCAGATTTCCTGATGTTGTATCTCCAATAACAGGTCACGGCATTTCGCTCTCGAGGCAGCCAGTGCCCTCCCTGCAGTCCCAAAAGGTTGATTCGGTTCATCTTGACGCACACCTGTGTGCACTTATATTCAAAAGGTTTTTCCGTGTAAAGATCTGATAGTGGGTGTGGGGAGCCATAGATTCTGCCCCCCCAAGGACCACCGGATGGGCAGATGCTCCACCCTCCTTGAAAGAGCTGAGGAGATGCCTATATGGGATGTCACCCAGCAGCCACAGTACAGAAGTCAGAGAGGGCCGGCAGCCAGCTGCACCAGAGCAGACCGAGGCCCGAGGTTTGAGGGCCCTCCACCCCCCAAAGTAGCCTGACGGAGTCACGGATGCCAGGCCCTGCCAAGCAGCCGCCGGGAGTGAGCCAGTATGTGAGACCTGACTTGACACATAGACATAGACAAACATGCACACACAGACACAAACATACACCACCCTCATACACACATATACAAATAATCAGCACTCACCCAGTGTGGAGACAAGCAAAAATGAAGCCACACTCCCCAAACACACTCTGAACCCCAAGTCCATTTCTTTTAGGGGAGAAATGTTTGATTTTGGGGTGGGGGTAAATTTCATGATACATGATCACATGGTCAAATATTTTTAGATGTTTGGCTCCTCCCACGGGATGGTGTGCATCTTTCTCTGCTTTCTCTGAGATGTGAGTATGGATATGTGTGTGTTGACTGTTGAGGCAGGTGGATGCTGCTGATTGCTGGTTTGAAAGAGTTCCTAAGTGTTGATTGGATGATTGGATGTACAGCAGCTTCTTAAACCCCAGCTCACAGCCACCTCCGCCCTCTACTTCCCTCCTCTGTACCAAATAAGGAGCTAACTTTGATCCAAATCAGCTAACTGCGCATCACCAGCTCTTCCTCGTCCTCGCTGTCCAGAAGCAGCAGCGTGATGATCTTGACAGGGAAGTGGTGAAGCTGAAGGTGTCACTCTGCTGCCAGTCGTCATCCCGACATCATGAAGACTTCATCTGTGTCTCTGCTCCTCGGTGAGTCAAACGCTGAAATCCTTCACTCACTCATAGCGTTCATTTATCTTATAACACAGTAACAGAGTGTGTGCTGGATGCTCTCACTGACTGACTCTAAAATGAAATCTCTTCAGGTCTGTCTAAAGTCTGAAGTTACGTTTATGCGAGAAGAAGAGTTCACTCTTCTTCTTTAGTGTTTTTGTTGTTTTAAAGTTCAGATCCATCGTGTGTTCTGGACTCAGAGAGTTGGACCTTCATATCCAGTTTGTTGTCTTTAACATGTTGACTTGTAGAGAAGTCAGGCAACCTCTTTTTTTTATCGAAGATCAATTTTCATTCAGGAAACCACAGCTGCTAGCTGCAGGTACCACATGCTCCTCTGGTCTGCCTCTGTTATGTAGTCTTCACTTCCACTATAGAGAGCAAACTTTCCTTCATGTGGACTCTAATGAAAGGACTGGAGACTGTTTTTTGTCATTTACCTTACTTTTGTGTATTTTGTTTTCTCATGATGAGCTTCAAACAGAAGCAAACTGGGACTCAAACCTGTGAATAAAGATCAATGAAGCAGCTTCTCCAGGTTTTTATTCAGCAGCTGATGCTGAATAAACAACTAACCCTTATCCCATGGCTTTGGTTTATAAGTTCTGACTGTTTAATCCTGAGAATGCTTTTCTTGCCTGCTGTACCCCTTACTCCTTTATTCCCCATTGCCCATCCATCCAAACTGCTGAGTCTTCATGAAGCCTGAGTGGGGAGCAGTTTCTCTTCTGCTTCCAATAATCAACAATTCCCCAAAATCTGCTTAGTTTGGGAAATGTTTAGGTGCAGGGTGTTGGATTGTCAAAACAGATATGACGCCCACCTCATTCAGACCAAGTGTACCAACATAGTTTCGTCAGCATGTGTTAAAACTGAGCTGGCGCTTTGTGTGATGTTTATAAGTCTAAATGTACTTTGAAAACCTAAACAGAACCTTCAAAGCGAATTAAAGGTCTCCCCCCTTTAATGTGATGTTTTTGGAACAAGACCAGATTGAAACAGGTTCCTGCCCTCTGACCTTCAGTGACCTCTGACCTGTTGCAGGTGTGTGTGTGCTGCTGCTGTCTGCACTGACTGTTTGTGCAGGTGAGTAGATGAAGTGCACCATGGTCCAGGACAAACACTGAGTGTAAACACTGATAGAAACTGTCCGTCTGTCCTCCAGTCTCTCTGAGCGTCAGTCCAAACCTTCAGCAGTTCTTCACAGCAGCCTCAGTGTCTCTGACATGTGACGGTCAGCTGGGCTCTGATGGATGGACGGTGAAGAGGGACACAGGAAGTGGGACTGAGTCATGTGGAGCAGGGGGGCGGGGCTTTGGGAAGATAAATGGTCCATCCTGTGTTTTTGATGAGTTCAGCCCAGTCAGTGGAGTTTACTGGTGTGAAGGTGAAGCTGGAGAGAAGAGTGAAGAAGTCAACATCACTGTATCAGGTAATGAAGTCATTCATTTCATCAGACTAACAGCAGACTGTTATACCACCTCTACATCACTCTGTGGGTCTTTTCCTCAGATAAACAAGTGATCCTGGAGATCCCTGCACTTCCTGTGAGGACAGGAAGTGATGTCACTCTACGCTGTAAAAACAAAATTGGTGGCACAGCCGCAGCTTATTTCTACTTTAATGGACGTCCTGTTGGACCTAAATCAGAGAAAAACATCACCATTAACGTGCAGCAGTCTGATGAAGGTCTCTACTGGTGTTCTACTGATGAGTTTGGATCATCTCCTCAGAGCTTTCTGAGGGTCAGAGGTCAGATCACTGTTTCCTGTTAAAGCTTAAACCTGTTGAGCTGATAACAAACTGAATGACCCAGCTTCATATCTTTCCTGCAGATCCTACAACACCAACACCACCAACAACAAAAACATCAGCAAACATCCATATCTCCTGTTCTCCTCCTCCTCTTCCTAATCCCTCCTTCATCATCCCAGTCATAGTTACTTTAGGTTCTCTGGTCCTTGTGGTTCTGGTTTTGGTTCTAGTTCAGCTTCTTTGGAAGAAACGCACAGGTATGATATCTGTCTGACCCACCTGGGCTCTTTTGGTTCAAGCAGCAAATTAAAATATTTTGAAATTTCACTTGAGAAAATCTGAGGGACTTTCCTGTCTGCATTTATTTTGTAGAGCACTGGGTCCCAACATCTTTAGACTGATGCGTTCCCATGGCCCAGTTGAAAAGTTTTAAAAGTTCTGGAAGTGGGTCCATAAAAATGAAAAGTATTACTGATATAAACTTGGCTTATCTCTCATCCAAAGTCACGTCCAGACAGCTTCCATCAGGGTTTCAATTGTAGGATCGCTCCCTAGAAATTAGATTCAGACTAAAACCCCACAGACACAAACACCAGTTTGGGTTGTTTTTCCTGATTGGCTGTCACTTGTTAAGGTGGTATGATACAGGAACAGTGTTCTGTGGTCTCATCACTCTGATGCTGCCATCATGGCTCTGCTTAATCCATAATCAACGAGTCTTTGCTCCTGAATCCTGTACCTGTAACATCAGACTGTCTATGAAAGTCTTCTAAACATCCTACAGCAGTGAAGTGATCACCAACGTTCATTCACATCACATCATTTCTGCAGGGAGACACCAGCCAGCCTCTACAAATGATGTCGCATATGCCGAGGTCACCATTAGAGAGTCAGCCAATAAGATGTCAGTCATCCAACCAGAAGTGATTTACTCCAGCCTGAGCATAAACACTACAGGTACACATTCTAGCAGGTGACATAAATGAGCGATAAAAGCAAGAGAAATTGAGAGTTGAAGAAGATGAGACTTTTTTTCTCCTCTTCATGCTGCCATGTGTATTTGACCTCTGTCTCTAAATTAATCTGAAAGCTTCTTGTTCTGGACAAATTTAAATGTAAACCCATTTTCTAAAAATTTTAAATTTAAAAAATGTGTAAATAAACAAAGAATACAAAGATTTGTAAATCTTATATTTTATTAACAACACAATACCAAAACCAGGTTAAAAGAAGAGAAAACCAAGTGGTACCAAAGACCAACAGCTGGAGGAGGAACACTTCCAGAAATGACTGTCAATGAACACAGTTCACCACACCACCTATTCCAGGAGCGCAGCTTCATAGTAGGAGAGTCAGGTGCTGAACTGGCCTGCCTGCAGTCCTGATCTTTCATCAATGAAAACATCTGGAGCATCATGAAACCAGAAGCAGGACAAAGAAGAGCCAGGACTGCTGGGCGGCTAAAACCCTCCATCAGACACGGATGGAGCAACATCCCACTCCCAAAAAGTCCAAAAGCTGCTGTCCTCAGTTCACAGACATTTCCAGAATGATGTTAAAAGGCGAGGCTGTACAGGAGCATTACAAAATTACACTTCTGCTATGTGTTTGGTTTTCTGTCTTTGAGAGAATATGAGACTTGAAAATCATTAGATTCTGTTTTTATTTGTTTTAAACAGCATCACTACTTTGAGGTCGTAACATGTGGTCATGGAAAAAATATTTTTACCTCAAATATATCAAAAGTTTTGAAAGTGGGACAGGAACGCAGGATCCACAGCAGGTCTGCAGCTCTGTCGCTAGTTTCCTGTTTTACAGTTAACGTTGTCACTGGTTTCCACTAAACCTTTACTGTGGTCTCTGTGGTCGAGTCACTGTTTGAAAAATGGGACAGTGACAGTGTCAGACAGCCGTGGCACTGATCCTGCAGCTTCAACAGATCGCTGCATTGGAAGAATGTGATTGGTACATAGTGTGAGTCAATTCAGGTTAGTATGAACGTCTAACTAAGAATGATGATGATGAGTAGAAGGAAGAAGACGACCCACAAACTCCCTCCTCAAATGCCTGTCTCCTCAAGGTCAGCTTTGTTTCACTCAGCAGTTCCACCTCAACAACGCCGTGTGGTTCAGTCAAATTTTCCCGTATCAGTTATAGTTTCCCTGCTTTCTTTCTTTCTGGTTGTTTCTGCCCTCCCGTGACCATCCTAGAGCCTGTCTCTCTGCCTGTTCCTGCTCACAGAGAGGCTTGTACCCTGCCTTCCCCTGCACCCTTTCCAGTTCCCTGAATGGTGGTCGCTGTGGTCCAGTCAGTCCCAGTTGCCTAGAGCAGCTAGGGCTCTGCTTGTCCCTGCAACCATATCAGTTCCTCAGGTAGCAACAGCTAGTGTCCAGCTGTCACCTGCTCCCAGCGTGAGGACATCCAAGGCCCAGTCCACCTTTGCACCCTGGCTGGTGTCCAACTACTTCCCATGCCTGTCCCTACTTCCCAGGGTGACAGTGGCCAAGACACAACCTATCCTTGCACTCGTACCCATTCCTTGGATTGGGACAGCTGTTCAGCCAATCCCTTCAGCAGTACCTGTTCTAAGCGCTCAACGAATCTTAGTACACCATGGAAGCACAAGCAACAGGGGTGGGGGTAAGCCGGTGTAGACAGCACATCTGGTCCTGTAGCATGCGCTGGGCCCAGATCTGCCCCCTGACCTCGGCCTTGGAGATAAGCATGCAGAGGTGTTTGGGGTGCAAAGGATGGGAACGAAGATTCTAAACACAGTCTGTTATCATGGAGAAAGGTCTTGTTGTCCAGCTCCAGCCTTGAGGCCACAGCTGGCGCCAATGTGGTAGGCGCATGAGATGGTAGTGATTTTCCTTTAGTGCAAAAACTGCATGCCAATTTTACAGTTGCTCTAGATGTCCGTCACTGGTCTCTCAATCTCCAAGATGTTATTACTATTATTATTATCATGTTATTACTATTACTAAGCTCTTTTTAGCGGCTGTTTGACCACAAACAGCTGGTGCAGCTTTGCTAGATTAACCCAATGATTTAAAATCATGGTTGACATTAAATATTTTGCATGTAAATGATCAAAGAACGTAGATTTTACGATTTGAGTCCTGTTATTATCTTTAGGGTGACCTTAGCCCTTTGGAAAACTCCAGAACTTCCTGTTTAAAAAGTTTGCAAGTGATTTCTTTCATGGCAGTTTTTCATTTGTGAAACAAATCAATTCCGTTGTAAAAGCCAACTTCTTCCAGCTCAGGGCAAAAAATAAGAACATTTTGTAATCTGCTGACTTTAGAAAGTTATTCATGCATTTATTTAATCCAGGCTTGATTACTGTGATAGTCTTTATTTTGGTATCAGCCAGGCTCTGCTCTCTCATCTTCAGCTTGTTCAGAATGCTGAATCCCAGTGGGATAAGGTAGAGATTTCCTGTCCTCTGTTGATTTCCCCTCCACGATATTCATTTGATCTTAATGCTCCTTGCTGCTGCATTTATGGTGGTCCATGAAGGATTCGCGAGACCCATCCTTCAAATCTGGGGAGACAGAGGACGCATTTGTGGGCCACATTTGGAGGAGCCTTCAAATATGAACAACCTTCATCGCCTCACTGTGACGTGTTCGGCCTACACTGCGGCCTCTGAATTTGGCAACAGCCAAAGACTATGTGACTGTAACATTAAATTAACAGTGTCTTTAAATGACCTTTGACCTTTAGTGACCTCTGACCTTCAGTGACCTCTGACCTCCTGTTGTAGGTGTGTGTGTGCTGCTGCTGTCTGCACTGCAGGTGAGTTGATGAAGTGAACCATGGTCCAGGACAAACACTGAGTGTAAACACTGAAGTGCTTCACTCATCTGTCACAGATAGACACACTAACAGAGTGTGAGCTCTCACTGACTGACTCTCAAATCAAATCTGTTCAGGTCTGTCCACAGTTTCATGTGTTGTTTAGGCGACAGGAAGAGTTCACTCATCTTCTTTTGTGTTTTGGTTTTATTTGATATTTGTTTGTCATGTTGTGAAGAGGAAATCAAGTAGAGATGTTTTCAGTTTCTGTAACATGATGGTTTGTATAGATATCAGCCAACAATCATCAGATATCAGCTTTCACTCAGGAAACCACAGCTGCTAGCTGCATGTACTAAATGTTTGTCTGACCGGCCTTTGTTGTATAGTCTTCACTTCCTCTTCTGTTTACAAATTTTCCATCATGTCAACTGAGTCAAATTTAATTTCTCTCAGAGTTTGTATGCTTTGTTACTTTCTGATGATGAGCTTCAAATATGAGCAAAGTGAGACTCAAACAGGACGTAAACCTGCAAATAGAATCCATGAAACAGCTTTTTCACACTGTTCATCCCACAGCTGAGGTGGAATAAACATCTAACCTTCAAGAATGTGCTTTTTTATTTTGCAAGACCTGCCTGCAGTACCTTTACTGTCCACTTACCCAAAGCTGCTGAGAGCCTGAGTGGGGAGCATCAACTCAAACAAACAACAAATCAGTGGAGTTTACTGGTGTGTCATTCCGTTACAATCGAGGTGAGTGGCTGCAAATTTCCACCAGGTTCTTGAACCTCTTTCATATCCGCCCCAAGCAGGCCCATAATCTCTTCATCTGCTCCACTCACCTGGAGCTGATTTTTGGCAATCAGGCTGGAGATATTTAAGCCTCACACTGACGTTCCTTCTCCACCAGTTAGTCAGCTACTCTATGTTGGAGCTGGCTTTGCTTCCCTTGTTCTCGTGTGCCTTAGTTTTCCACGTCTCTTACTCTACCTTAAGCTCATCCCTTGGACCTCGAACAACTTACCTTCACTCTGGAAATCTCTCCGTGCCTCACCGGCCTGCCATCCCGCTCCATCCAAACCTGTGGAACGTAGATCAGCCAGCTCACACCATCCAACTGACCTGGACTCACACTGCCCCTCCCTCAAAGCGTTTTCCACTCCAACTCCCAGTGAGCTATAAATACAGCTAAACTTACCCTCTCCAGTGTTTCCCCTTCTTCTAACTCCGTTCTCCTGACAGCTAGACCTAAGCTGTCACGCTCCAGTTACCCTTCCAGCCCAATTTCCGCTTTTGGTCCACAACCACGTTACCAGGTTTCTCACGCCAAGTCACTGTTACATTCTGTGTGGCTGTTTTCTGCTACTGCCAAGTGTTAACCTGTGCTAGACCAATAAATGTTGTTAAACCCTGCTTCTCCTCCAGGGTTCTGCTCAGTTCTGGCCCTCATGACACGTTCATTTAATCATCAGAATAACAGCACGCTGTTTTAATTTTTATATAAAGAAAGGATCCTGACATCCTGACACTTCCTGAAAAGACAGGAAGTGATGTCACTCTACGCTGCAAAGACAAAACTGGTGGCATAGTCACTGCTTATTTCTACTTTAATGGACAACTAACCAAAACAGAGCATCATGATTAATGTGCAGCAGTCTGATGAAGGTCTCTGCAAAGAGGTCATTAAGAGTAACTGTGTCTGTTTCTACATTGAAACTGTGACACTAACCTCTGTCCTGAAGGTCATTGACCGAATATTGATCATGTGAGTCATCACACGAGCAGAGGTGTGAATACAGGCGTAGGTCATTACAGGTGAACAGGTGAAGCCTCCATGAGACATTGATCTCAAGACTACTGAAAAACGTGATCTTCTTCACAGTGCTGCTTCAGCTCACTGACGTTTATGTACGTTATGCACAGCTCTCTGAAATCCCACCAACACATTTCATTCAATGTTAGGGTCTCGGCTTTGGACTATCGCAGCACCTCAATTTCAAAAATGGACAAATGAACAAAAGCATTTTGTTCTCAGACATTCAGACTGTCTCTAAACATTCTCAGTAAAAAAAAAAATTATAAATAATCTGAGTTCAGTTCAACAGACAGAAACTCAAACTCAGTCCTTCACTCACTCATACACAACAACACTGACGTCGCCACACAGGTGAGAACGAAGGTAGGCTGGGCGTACCTGTATGTGGACTAACCACAGAGGTCCAGAGAATCATGAACAAATGAATTCATCTTTAGAAAGTGAACAAATCCTGACTGTGGTTTGTATTTATGCACCAAACAACAGTTGAGAGCAGCCAGTCTGTTGGGGGTCACTGGGTGGGGTACTCAAGGGTTCTTCATCCAGTGAATCTTTGGAGACTTTAGAGCTCATGTGGACAATGACAGTGAGACCTGGGTGGCGTGACTGGGCACATCATGCGAAGGCCCAGGTCTTTGGGGCCTACAGACACCACAAAAGAAGAAGATCAAATGGAAAATGAATGATGGAAACTGAGGTCAGAGCTGCAGACTTGCTGGTGAGGAGAGGTAATGATCTTCAGGCAAGGCAAGCGCTGTTCAGTCCTCTCCTCATCTTCCTCATGCTCCTTTGTATATTCCATGTAGCATTAAAGGCACAAATGAGTTTAAACAGGTAAAGTCAGGTAAATGGATCCTGGTTATTGATTCAAAGTGACTAAAGTCAGTAAAGAATAAATGTTTAGGCTTTATTGTGTCAGTCAGACAAACATTAACAGTAACCTGTCTCTTCTATCAGACACAGAGATGAGTGATGACATCAGAAATAAACCTGAGTGCAAACAAAGGGAAATGTTTCTTCTGTGAGCTGTGTGACGTTAGCACTGACCAGCAGAGGGCGTCGGAGTCACATGATTGAAAATAAATAAAAGAAATCTTGCCTCCTTGTCTCCTCCCTCCTTCCACCATGTCTTCCCCACTCTCACATTCTTACTTCTCCAGTCTCATTGTTCCTTCCTCCTCTATGTATGTCTCCTTCATCGCTTCTTTACTCTTTTTACCCTTCTCTTCTTTCACTTTATCTCCTGCCTCCTCCTATGTTGCCTCTATCTTCTTGTCTCAAAGTTTCCTTCATCCTTCACTCCTCCTTCGTTGCCTACTCTCTCCTTGTCTCATTTATTTCACTCTTCTTTATTTTCTTCTTTTCAGTTTCCTCCTTGTCTCTCATTGGTTCCTGCCTCCTCCCCCCTTGACTGTGAGGATTCGTGAAGGTGAAACATGTTCAACACAAACTGATTCTCCACACACACATCTATGGGCTCAAATTGTGGTCATAAATATTTTGTACTTGTAAATCTGACCGACTAGTTGTGAACTGAGTTTTGTAACCTTGTAAACCAAAATATCTAAAACATTTATGTTTGTGCATCTATAGATGCAAATTGGTGTGTGTGCAAAAAAGATTTGGGTTTTTTTGTTTGTTTTTTAAAGAAAGAAAAGAAAAATAATAATAACAATAATTATTATTGTTACCAGCCTAATAATAATTAGGCTGAAGAACCAACAATTTTAGCCCATAAGAACCATAAGAATGAACTACCTCCAGGACCTGAAGCTCAGTAAAGCACCCCTCCAACAGCCAAACCTATCTGTTCTCTCATTGGATTGTTAAATTTGTGATTGACATGACGTTAACCAATCAGCTTAAAGGAAGAAAAATTCGGTCAAAATTTGTACTTTGAGGTTGTGTGATCCCCTTACAGTCTGAGCACACCCTTCACTCCCCAATATTTAAATATGGGGACCACTACCCGAGTCTGAGAGTCAAGGGCCCCAGATATGCAACGTTGCAAAGGCCTGTCAACCAAGTGAGCCCTACAACATCGAGAGCCTTCAGGAACTCAGAGTGAATCCCATCCACACTACAGGCTCTGCCACCAACCAGGTGTTTAATTGTGTGGATATTGAGTTCCTGTTTCTCTTTAATCTTTATACTTTATTATTCTAGTTGCTTCCGTACACTTTTTGGCACTTAACTACTTCCACAATTTTCAGCCGATTTTCACGGTTTAAATTTTAAACTATTCTGCTATTTTTTGCTAATGCCGGCTATATCTTTTGGTGCTCATAACTTCTATACTTTTTGAGATATTGAATTTTTTTTTGCAATATTTTTGCCCATTGAAATGAATGGAACACATTATCAATGTGGTCACTTATTTCTGCTCGCCAGGCTGAGCTGTGTTTTAGCTCAGTGAGATGAGCATCCGTTCTCAGACTGGGAGGCCCGGGTTCAAATCCCGCTTGTGGCAACATTTCTTTCAGTTAACAGTTAAACTTTTTTAACTCTTTTCAACACAAATTTCAGCTTTTTCATCCCTTTTCAGCAGAATTTTCAGTTTTTTCACCACTTTTCAGCACAAATCCCAGCTTTTTCAGCTGTTTTCAGCAAAAACCTCTTTTCACCTCAATTCTCTGCAGCTTCTGCTCATTTCAGCAGAATTGTCAGTCTCTCCACCTCTTCTTTGTGAGAAAGAGTTTGGCGCAGTGAGATGAGTAGCTTCTTTGAGACTAGAACGGCCAGGTTCGACTCCTGCTCAGGGCAGCATTTTTTTTTTTTCAACTTTTTCAGCTTTTTTCAGCAGACAGCTTCAGCTTTAAAGCATCCACACTGCATTTTCGCAGGAAATGCAAATTTTTCTAGTTGCCTCATTGATTCCAGACTCACTTCCCTTACAGAAGATCATCTGTGGGATTAGGACAGCTTGAAAAAGTCTTCATACCCCTTGAAAATTTACACATTTTTTCACCTTAAAACCACAAACTTAAATGTTTTTATTTATGTTTTTAGTAATAGGCAGAGGCTAGCCTGTTTGGCACCCTGGGCGAACACTCCATTAAAAAAAGATGATCTGATGTCTTCTCTGCTTAATAAGGTAATTAAAGAAGCACTGACACATTTTTCTGTATGTTTTTACATAATTCCACCATTTCTGGTTATAGATGCAGAAACTTCATGAAATGAAAAATCTTCCTGATCACAACCTCAGTCTTTTTCTAAATGACTTCTGCATACTATTGTGAATAAAAAATGAAATCTGAGATTTGCGAAACAGTTCTTTCTGTTGTTATTTATAATTTACGAAACCCCCAGATCTTGTGTAACTGGGTTTGTAAAGGCAGTTGTTCAAGCTCAGCAGCCTTGCAGTGACAGTCGGTCACGGGACTTTCATAGCGATCTGAAACTGCAGCTTCCCAGTGAGAAGCTTACAGGTAGTCACAGGGGTCATAATTTAATAAAAAGATTTACTCAATCTAGCCTTCCTTAGTTATTGTCTGTATCCTGTAAATGTTCTTTTATGTAGTTTTAATTATTTTATTTTATTGTTGAATAATCTCCTAGTCGAGTTGTGTTTGTATTTTCTTTTACATATTTTCACTGCACTGCAGCTAATTAGTGCGCTCCACCTGTTGGTGTATTTATTGGCTTTTAATGTTTCCCTCCTATAAATGATCGTATTACTGTAAAACACTTTGGGGTACTGCTGGTTTTAAATGTGCTATATAAATAAAGTTGTATTCTCTTTGTTATTTCCTGTTCTCAGAAGGAGCATTGAGCTGTTCATAGACTGCATAAACTGCAGTATTAGCAAACTGCACATATAATTTATGTCCACTCAGGACTGTATGCTTGTCTTTCCACGTTCATATGTATATTTATATTTAGTCCCATGTCTCTGTATTCATCTGTGTATCTTAATAGTTTTGTTATCATATCTCTGTTTCTACACTCATTTTATGTTGTTTCTTGTATATTTGCTGCTATGATAACTCAGTTTCCCTCTGAGATCAATAAAGTTTCTCTGATTCTGATGAAGACGAGTGTATTAGAAACAGCTCGTCCTTGTGGAGAAGCAGCAGCGTGACGAGCTGATGATGTTAACAGGGAAGTGGTGAAGCTGAAGGTATCACTCTGCTGTCGGTCTCCAACATGACAACATGCCGACTTCATCTGTCGCTCTGCTCCTCGGTGAGTCAAACCCTCCCTTCTTCAATTCTTTATCACAGCTCCAACACACACTAAAGGTCAAAGGTAAAGAGCCTATTTCCAGCAGCTGGAAGCTCTCGCTGATAGTTTCTCTCACATGAAATCTGTTCAGATCTGTTGGTTTTGTTTCCTTGGTGAGAAGAAGTGATCACTACTTCTTTTGTTTATCTAAGGCTGGTTGTATCTGATATTTGTTTGTGTGTTTGGACACAAATCAAGTAGTGTATTTCCTGTAAGCACCTCATATGTAACTCGAGTGTATGAAGATACAGCAAATGACAGAAAACTGTTTCAATTGCATAAACTCTTTAAAATTTAGAAGTTTAACTCTGCGTTTCTCTGTCCTGTAATCTGGACTGACTCACAGAGCTGAAGCTTCATGTCGTGTCTGTAAGAGAGGAAAGTGACCTGTTTTCATCAAACATTAACCTTTACTCAGGAAACCACGGCTCCTAGCTGCATGTACCACATGTTCTCCTTATCTGCCTGTTGTAATCATCACTTCCTCTGTTCAGACCAGATTGACTGAGTCTAACTAAATGACTGAAGATAGTTGGTTTTTCAGAATTAACGTCAGATTTTCCTCATTTTCTGTACGCTTTGTTAATTTTCTGATAGCGATTTAGACGAGCGGGACTCAAACGACTGTAATGTTTACTAAACAGATTTTTCAGGTCGCTCACTCAGCAGCTGATATTGCCAAAGTCGCCTAACTTTAATCCAGTGATCTCGGTGGTTTGATGGTTCATTAACTCTGATTGCTTTTTTAAATGTCTCTGTTTTACTTAGCCAGTAAGAGCTGATTGGGCCTAACCTACCTTTGCCAGCACTGGCTATGGGAACCTGCTAATGTTGGGTTTAATGTTGTGATTAGTAGAATCTGTAGTTTTTTACTTACTGAACAACTACTTAGAAACCTGCAGACGTATCGATATAAAAGAATTAGGGCCTGCAAAACAAGCAGGTCAACCCCAGCAGTTTTAACTGGTCCTGATATAAAACTGCTAGGACAGGTTACTCTCTCCTGGGAAGTTGGCTGCAGCCATGCGGATTTCTGAATGGAAGAGATCCATGTACATGCCGATTTTTTTAATCATCCAATGCATTAAAAAACAATAGTCATAAATAAAGTGTTTTGGCTTGTGATTCCTAAATAAACACACTAACACTAGCTACACATTTTTAAAGGGTGCAAATCCAAGTCTCCTATTCAGTGACTCTGGTCTCCAGAGCTGAAAATAGGTTTGAGGTTCTTTTGAGAATTCTGAAGTTGGTTTAGTCTAAAATGCCTGAGTTGAGAGCAGGTTCATGTAATTTCAGAATTTCTACCTAAAAAGAAATTAAAAGGAAAAATAGTCCATTTTCCATCCCCAATATTTGAATCCAGAGAACAAGAGCAATAGAATAAACAACATCACAATGATATATGGGAATATAACAGTTAATACTAAATGTTAAACATTATTGTGAAGCACATAAGATCAACAGAACACAGTGTGCTTTGAGGTAGGAGCCAAAAAGGGTGTAGTTTGTGGGTGCGATCACCCGTGTGTACACCTGTGAGCATGGACGCGCTTGTTTTTAAAAGGTTCCTTCATGTAATGATCTGCTAGAGGGTGTGGGGGGGGGGCCACAGCCCCGTCCTTCAGGGCATGAAGCAGGTATGGAGGAGATAAAAAAAAAAAAAAAGAAAGAGCTGAGGAGAGTCCCAGATGAGGGCTCACTCAGCAGCCGCGGAGCAGAAGCCAGGGGGAGTTGCAGTGACGCGCCCGTGAGCTCTGCCGGCAGCCAGCTGTGCCTGAGTGACCGAGCCCCAGGCCGAGAGGCCCGAGCGAGCCCCAGGCTCCAGGCCCCGATAAGCACCCACCAAGGAGTGAGCCGGTGTGTACCTGGACGCCCATCCCCAGACACAAAGAACCACCAACGCACTGACGTCTGAGGGCGTCCGCCACCGGATATGAACTTTTTTCAAGACAGTGAATCTTGAAACCAGAGAAAAAATAGAGAGTTTTAACTTGTTCCATTGGCAGATTTTTTTCACTTATTTCAAGCTAAAATATTTATTAGAATTCAAATTTAGACAGAAACAAAGTGAATAATATTATTTTATTATCACGTTGATGCAGCACATGGTTCAGTTAGCTTTGTATAAACACGTGTTAGAAATGTTCTTCAATCAGCTCTTTTTACTCTCATTTCACAGCCAGTACTTTTTACTTTTACTTGAGTAAAGAAGTTGAAACAGTACTTGGAGTATTTTTAACAGTAGTACTTCTACTTCAGTACACACTGTGTGTACTTTTACCACCTGTGTCTGAGACCTCCTTCAGGGTCCACCTGAAGCTCTCAGTCTGCTGTGGAAAAAGGAAATCCAGGTGAGTTTCTCCTGATCACCTGAGGCCGTCATTACTGTGTGAACCCACACACCACTCCTCACTCCTCCCACCCGCTGCACACAGTCACTGAGTACAGACCGGCTGATTCCTGTAAAGGGAGAGGCAGGAAGAGGCGGAGCAACACCTGAAAAACAAGAAGCTCAACGTCATTTTGCAGAAGTGAAAGTGTGAGAGAGCAGCAGCAGAGCTGCAGTCGAGTCCTGTTTGTCTCTAAAAGAAGATTCACTGGAGTCCATCAGGTTTCTCTCAGCAACAGTGGTGAGTGCAGCTGATCACACTTCCTGCTTCTACACTAATCTTCACTCTGTTCACTTCATCAGGGTCTAGAGCACCACCTCATTTCTCCATGGTGCCACTTAGGCTACGTCCACACTCGCCCGGATAGATTTGAAAACAGCGCTCCGCATCCACACTAGTGTTTTCAGTCGTTTTCACAGAGTTGTGCGTCCACATTAAGACGGCTGAAAACTCTTACGTTCCAGTCCTGCGCATGCGTGAAACGCAAGACGATTCGACCGGTCTCATTTCTGTCTGCCGCTGATTCACTTTCCAGCTGTTTGAAACGTCGCGGCAGAGGTGGAGGAAAAGCACCGAGTTTTAAAATGGACTAACAATGAGGTGGAGTTGTTGCTGCGAGTAACACAAAAGTACAAAGTTGCAAAAGCGAGAGAGAAATAAAGAATTTGAAGAAAAGCTCTGTGGAGCATGTGCAGACTGATATTCATCTTTAATAGGACTGTCAAAACTGCTGCTGTATAATGCTCTCCACTATCTTTGTTTAATTGGTCACATGCCTGCATCACATGACTAACATGCATCATTGTTTTAGAAAGTCTCTGTTTTCACTGTTCACTGTGACACAAACGCACCGTCTCCAAATTATTTACTTTCCGGCTGTTTGAATCGTCGCAGCAGAGGTGAGCAGCGTGATAGGAGTGGATGTAGCTGTGGGTAATGAGAAAAGATGAAAAGAACGATTGATAACTTTTTCGTTAAGGCCGGTGCTCTGACACGGAGCCATCAACCTCTCAGTGTCTAACACTGGTCTGCAGACGGCATCAGATAATGAGCCACATTAGATGGACTCTGAGCCCACTGACAGTAAAAGGGTGAAGTGTAGACATTTGGAAGAGAGCGGCCTGACCAGTTTCTCTGACTATGATACTGTAAAGCTGACAACATGATGCATTTACTGTGGTGAGTGTGCAAAGACCATGGCAGGTGTTGTGCCGAGGTAGGGATCCCCAACAGGATCTGTTTCCCTGCGTCAGGAACATCGGCTGGGCAGGGAAAGCGGACCCAACGCACTCCGCCTCCATCACGACCAACTAGACGTGGAAGGAGTGATGTTTTAGTGACAACATGAAAGATGAGTGTGACCGTTCAGTTTGTGGGTTACAACAGAAAATGATACATTTATTGTTCTCATGTGTTATCGGACGGGATCGTTTTAACAAACCGAGGACATTTTCCTGATAATTATCTGTATCCTCCTGTAACTTTACTGTTTAAAGAGCTAAAACCTCCAACATTTCAGGATCAATAAGTCCTTATAAGACGTGTTTGTGAGCTAAAAATCAAGAATGTGGGATACTGTTTGTCTGTGTCAGCCAAACAACTTCACATCTTTGTAACGACTGTTAAAAAGATGTTCATCCTGTTGATCCTGTTCATCTGGACGCTGCACTGTACAGCAGACACGACGTTGTTCAGTTTGTGTTTCAGATGAACCAGTTTGTCTCTGAGTGTGTTGCTGGGTCTCCACCAGTTACTCTGAGAACTGAAGGTTCAAGATTTTTATTTTGACATTTGCACACAGGACCAACAGTCCATGCACAGTGGAATACTTGTGCAGAGCTTTCCAAGTCAAACCACACTTTAACAATATAAAGACAGAAAAAGCAGGAGGATAGAAATGAAGTCCGGAGTAGGGTAGTCGTACTATTTTCTATATACAAAGAAAAAGAAGAAAATGTACAGAGAGTGTGTAGTTCTCTACCTCTTATCGCACTCACAGTGTTGCACATTTGTTCCACAGATCTGTTTCACAAGTCTGTTGTGAGTGTATTGCCCGATGGTCAGTGAACCGATGATACATTCAAAGTGAGGTTAAGTAGTGCTGTGTTATTTTAAGTGTTCAGTGTGTTTTTGTTTGCCGTCAGTCTGACAGTTGTGGGGAAGAAGCTGTTGAAGAATCGTGTTCTGTGTGTGATGCTGCTGTCCGCTCTGTTGTGTCTGAGATTGTATGTGCAGCTTTGTATGTGCAGGTCCATGGATGCAAGTGTTGTTCCCATAATCCTCTCTGCAGACTTTCTGACTCTGCAGAGCCTTCCTCTCTGTCTGTGTAGTGTTTCCATACCAGACAGTGATGCCTGCGGTGAGGATGCTGTCTATCAGTCCTCTGCAGGCCTGGGTGAGAGGGTGGTGGTTCATGCCAGCTTTCCTGAGCAGCCGAATGAAATAAAGCCTTTGCTGGGCTTTTTTCACAGTTGCTGTAGTGTTGAGAGTCCAGCTCAGGTCTGATGTAACCTGCAGTCCCAGGAATCTGTGGCTGTTTGCCCTCTCCACCTCCGTCCCTTTGACGATAAGAGGCTGCAGGGGAGGGAGTTCTTCCAAAAGTGCAGTATTCATTCCTTGGTCCGTGTTGAGGATGAGGTGAAGAAGCTTCTGTGATGAAAAGAAACTTAAAGAAGTCCAGACACTTTTCTCTCCAAGCTCCTCAGACTACTGACGCTTGTTTCTCTCTTTGTAAAATGAAATTTAAAGTGAATTTTGAATCAAATGTTTCTCTTCTTTCTCCCTCAGAGTGCAGACATGTCTGCTGCCAGCAATCTGCGATCTGAAGATCAGTTTCTGTGCTCCATCTGTCTGGATGTGTTCACTGATCCAGTCACTACATCATGTGGACACAACTTCTGCAAAACCTGCATCAGTCAGCACTGGGACATGAATGTCATCTGTCAGTGTCCCATGTGTAAAGAGACTTTCTACACTCGACCTCAGCTGAAGATCAACACCTTCATCTCTGAGATGGTTGCTCAGTTCAGACGTGAAGCTCAGCAGAAAGCCAGCAGCAGCAGCTCAGAGCAACAAGCTGCCAAACCAGGAGAAGTTCCCTGTGACGTCTGCACTGGAACCAGACTGAAGGCCCTGAAGTCCTGCCTGGTGTGTCAGATCTCCTACTGTCAGACTCACCTGGAGCCTCATCTGACACTGAAAGGTCTGAAAAGACATCAGCTGGTTGATGCTGTGGAGAACCTGGAAGGCAGGATGTGCACGAAGCACGATAAACTCCTGGAGCTGTTCTGTAAGACCGACCAGACATGTGTCTGCGTGCTCTGCCCTGTTTTAGACCACAAGAACCACGAGTTTGTTCCTCTGAGAGAAGAATATGAAGGAAAGAAGGCAGAGCTGGAGAAGACAGAGGCTGAGATTCAGCAGATGATCCAGAAGAGACGACTGAAGATTCAGGAGATCACAGAGTCGGTGAAGATGAGTAAAGATGCTGCAGACAGACAGAAAGCAGAAGGTGTTCAGGTCCTCACGGCTCTGATGGAGTCTGTTGAGAGACGCCTGAAGGAGCTCATGAAGGAGATCGAAGACAAACAGGAAGCTACAGAGAAACAGGCTGAAGGTCTCATCAAAGATCTGGAACAGGAAATCTCTGAGCTGATGGAGAGAAGCTCTGAGGTGGAGCAGCTCTCACGCTCTGAAGACCACCTCCACCTCCTCCAAAGCTTCTCCTCCCTGAAAGCTGCTCCACCCAGCAAGGACTGGACAGAGGTCAGAGTTCATCCACCATCATATGAGGGGACTGTGGGGAGAGCTGTGGCTCAGCTGGAGGAGACAATCAGGAAACTCATGAAGAAGAAGCTGTTTGAGGCTGAGCTGCAGAGGGTGCAGCAGCATGAGGTGGATGTGACTCTGGATCCTGATACAGCTCATCCTAATCTCATCCTGTCTGATGATGGAAAACAAGTTTATGATACTGATGTGGAGAAGAATCTTCCAGACAACCCAGAGAGATTTTCTGTGTGTGTTTGTGTTTTAGGAGAGCAGAGTTTCTCTTCAGGCAGATTTTACTTTGAGGTTCAGGTTAAAGGAAAGACTGAGTGGGATTTAGGAGTGGCCACAGAGTCGATCAACAGGAAGGGAGACATCACAGTCAGACCTCAGGATGGTTTCTGGACTGTAGGGCTGGTAAATGGAAATGAGTACGAAGCTGCTGCTGACCCTTCAGTCCCCCTCTGTCTTCATCCTGGTCCTGAGAAGGTGGGGGTGTTTGTGGATTATGAGGAGGGTCTGGTCTCCTTTTATGATGTAGGTGCTGCAGCTCTGATCTACTCCTTTACTGGCTGCTCCTTCACTCACAAACTCCACCCATTCTTCAATCCCTGTATGAATGATGGAGGTAAAAACTCTGCACCTCTGATCATCTGTCCTGTCAATCAAACTGATCAACGACTGATTTAATTGGATGAATGATTGATTTTTCTTGAAGGGAACAAATGAACATGTTGAGTGTAAATCCTCTACAGTCTCCATGTTTCTATAGAATCTGATCATCAGGACTCTGATTCACACTTTGATTCTCATGGAGTTTGATTTGAACAGAAGAAAAGTTGAATCAGGAAATGTTCCCACTGATGGAGACTCGAGCTGAAGAGCAAATATCAGAGAACAAATGTCCAAAAGCTTCATTTCCAATAAAGTTTGTTCAATGCTTTGAGTGAATCCAGACTCATGTGTGGCTGTTATACGGAGCATCAGAGTCCAGCTGAGTTATGTTGGATACAAACTGCTTATTTTGGCTCTGTGAGGAGTTTTGTTCACTGAAAACTGATGAGACGGATAATATTCAAAGAACTCTGTAGAGATTCATGCATCCATGTTCTCCACCTGCAGGTGTGGAGGAGAAAGGTGGAGCACAGACTGCTGCATCCTTCCAGTCACATCATTTTGATGATTATATTTGCATGTTGTGATGATTTGGGTTAAAGACAAACAGAGTTGAACGGCTGCAGTCACAGCATGAAGACGATGCTGAAGCTGAGCTGTCAGTGAACATGTTTCACTGTGATTTGATTTGAAGAATAGAAAGTGTGTGTGGCTGCTGACAGCTGCAGTCTCTGCTAGTCTGCATAACACACACACAACTTTCCCCCTGAGGCAACGATGCAGCAACAACACAAAGAACAGCTGCAGACACACACACACTGTTAAAGAACACTTTACTGTTTAAGGCAGAATTCCTCAGTAACAATGATTTGAGTCTACTGTGTCTACTGTGGTTTCCAACATACAATCTACTGAAACATGTTTTTCTTTCTGCCGTACAAACTATTTGATCACAACATCTTTGCTTTTTTCCTCCAATCGTTTATTCTGATTATTTTATTTAGTTTAACTAAGAAAAGCTTAAAATTTAACTCTTAACCTGATTTAAACGTTTAATTTCTCATTAACTCAGACTTTTAATTTATTTCCTTGTTTAATGTATTATTTCTTTATCCTTGTTTAAGTTTTGCCGATCCTTTCTGTGTAACCTGTTTAATCTGACCTTTGACCCTTTAATTTTAACTTAACAGTACTCTTGTTTTGACCTTTGACCTCTTTATTCCTTATAACCAAATAAACCCTTTTATCTGATATTTTCACCTTATTGATTGATTATATATATCTATTATATTTTCTCACCTTACCTTATTTTGACCTTTGACCTATGTCCTTGTTAGCCTTGATCTTCCTTCATCAAACGTGAAATTTCTTTCACCTTTGAACTTAAAGCTTAAATCAAACCTTTGTTAAAAAGCTTCTTACCAACTTGTAATTCCAACTCTCTGCATTAAACACGTATCTTATCATATAAACACTGGATCACTGAGAGAACTTTAGGCAGAACCAAATGAAGCAGCTGACCTCGTCAAACTCACAGCGACAGTAACTGACAGTGAATTATTTTAATCTTCTTCATTGTATTTGTTAGAAACATTTATTTTCCTTTAATTGGACTTTGGTTAAGTTCAATCCGATGTATTAACCGACCTTTGAGGTGAAGTGCAGCTGCGAAGAACGCTACGGCAGGCAATGAGGTGCGTTTAATGTCGCTCTGTTAATTTGAGCGTCCATAAATTGAATGTCTTATTTTTTCTTACTTTATTATTGCTCATTTATTGGAGAATTTGGCCATTTAATTAAGATAGATTTTATGTTGTTGGTGGTAAAGATCTGGATGGATGTTTTATTTTATTCTGTGTTTCTATTTTTCAGTTTTACTTTTCAAGACTTGGTGAATTGCCTTTTTCTACTTTTTGTTTAGTTTTGTTAAAATTAGCAGCAGTGAGAAGTGTTGTTGTCGGTCTTGAATATATTTGATGTAGCCCATACTGTTAAGGTAAGTGTCATGTTTTTAGTTGTTAGTCTGATGAAGAATCTTTTATTTTTCTCCAAAAGTTGATTGTGTTTATCTGGACATAGTGTTTTTCAGGTCCAGCTGAATGCAGGTTTCCCCAGTCTTATACGTGTCAGGAGCATCAGCACAGCTGAAATGCATTTTTCCTAAGCACCGCGTCTCTGTGGCTTTTAAACCCCAAAACACGCTAAAACAAAAATGGGTCCACCCCAAGGATGGGGTCCCCCGGTGTAGTAACCTCGTTTCTTCGAACATCGACGTTCATTCAGGAAACCACAGCTGCTAGTTGCACTCACCACACGTTTGTCTTATCTGCCTATTATGTAGCCTTCACTTCCTTTAATAAGAGCAAATTTTCCACTATAAACACAGAGTCTAACAAAAGACTGGAGACTGTTTTGGTCATTTCCCTCAGAGTTTGTATGTTTTGTTGTTTTTCTGGTGATGAGCTTCAAACAGCAGCAGATTGAGACTCAAATAGAACCTAATAAAATCAGTGAAGCTATTCATTGCTCATGTCATCCATCAGGGAGTTACTTTAATATCATTACATTGTTTGCTTTTAGTGAATGTGGAAATTGAATATGAATTCATTTTATGTTTTTCTTTTCTTTTTTATTTCTTAATACCTAACTGCTGCACCTGTACTGCCCGTATCTCTGCAGATATACTGTATAGCCACTCAAAACTGATGTTCAGATAAGAGGGTGGGAGCCGCCTGTTTTCTCTCTCCACTATAATCCCTGACAATTTTATTAGTTTGGGCGACCTTTACGTGCAGGTTGTTGGGATCACAGCAGAGTTAGAACAGAGGGGACATGGTGTTTGTTAAATGTCCGAATGGCCCAGGTGGAAGAAGCTGTTAGTGAATCTGGAGATGTGGGACCTGAGGTACCAACATACAACACTGTAAAAAATGACGGATGCCACCAAAGTAAATAGCAACATTTTACTTTGTTGTTTGCATCATTTTTAAAAATGTATAATTTCTATTTGCATTTCAAGTTATGAAAGGTATTGATTAAACATGTTTATGTTTTTTTTTTCTTTAACTGTTTTCCACTCAGAGTATACAAGAGGTTGAAGATACTATTACATACGGAGAGAACTCCACACCGGGTGTAGGCTTGCATGACTAAGAAACTATTTGAGGAAATTTTGTGGAGTTTGAGGTTGGACTCGGCTGCACATGTATTGAGGAGTACTTGTGGTGAGGGCTAGTTCTTTAAGGTTCAGCAGCTAACAAGACGGTGTATCGGTCAGGATACAGGAAGCAGGACAACAGGCTTCCACTTTGCTGGATTGTCACCACCAGCTGTTTTATTGCCACCTAGATGCTCAGTGTTGCCAGCAGTCTGTAGTAACAAACAAGTTGCCATCAGTATATAAATATATACAGCAACAGCTTCACTAAGATAAACATAACGGATTAAATGAAATAAACCAACACATCCATCTGAATATACACATAACAGAACATATATAATTTGAACTATGCCAATCTTTCATCTCTTGCTCCAAACACAGAAAGGACACAATTAAACACAGTGAGAATGTCATACATAGCCGAAACATCCACTCTAACTGTAAACAAAGGACTTTGGCACCAACGTGTGGCCGAATAAAATTACTACATAATGGTGGCGGCCGGCGGCACATGCTTCGAGTCACGAGATGAAAAAATGTGGTGCTACAATGCGGTAGAATGTAACTAAAGCCGCGGCCAACATCAGAATCGGAAAATAAACATATTTAAGGAAACTTACTTCCAGTCATGAACTTAACACTCGGAGCATCACCGTGAAGGATGGCAACCAGGAACAGCTTACGAGGTAAACAGAACTAACACTGAAAAAATCTCCCCTTCTCGAGTAGCATCGCGATACCCCCAACTTCTGCCTACGTCATTTCCTACGACTCCACCCCACACAATATTGCAGAACATAGACATAAAATCCCAGAGCCTTTCATACAACATGTGTGCTTAAGCCGATCGATGGCTGCAGACTCTGTGGGAACTGAAATCAGCCCGTCATCGATGCAGAAGTGTCTCTCGACAAAGTGTCTTGTGTCTGCTCCAAAGTTTGTCTCGCCTTCCCAGGTGGCTCGTCATAGGTAATAGATGGTTACTACTGGTGACGGGCTATTACCAAAAATATGCACCCGGGCGTGGTCTTCCTGCACTTTGTCACATGAGTAGAAGTAATCAACAACTTTTTATTCATTTCTATTCTTATGAGCACGAGAGAGAGAGAGGGGGGGGGGGGGGGGGGGGGCAGGTACACAGTCACTAAAGATAAATAGCACAGCATTTAGTTGAATAGACGTTAAAAGAGAAGGTGTTTCAACAGCTGTTGTCTACACTCTTGACACAGGAGAACAGAAGACTTCACCACCAGGACCTCCCCACCAACTGGGTGTCACCAACTTTCTCACAACACCTCACTGTGACCTACACAGATAACCAGTGTGCAGCTTTGAAATATAACATCCAGAGTCTATGTGACAAATGGCTAAACAAGTGCCATCATAGCAGGGTGAAGGGTGAACATGGTAACATAGAAGATGCTCTCCCAGGCCTATTACTGCCTTCTGGTCATAATGTCCACTCTCTTTCAGTGACCTCTCACCTTTAATATCCTATGACCTTCATTGACCTCTGACTTTCAGTGACCTCTGACCTCCTGTTGCAGGTGTGTGTGTGCTGCTGCTGTCTGCACTGACTGTTTGTGCAGGTGAGTAGATGAAGTGCACCATGGTCCAGGGCCCTATTTCAGGAAGCCGGTTTAGTGCAAACTCTGAGTAAGTATACCCTGAGTGAACGAAAACTCTGGGTTTTCGGTTTCACAAAGCGAGTTTAGATTAATTCTGAGTGAGTCACTATGACGACACACTCCGTGAAGCTAACCTGCCCCCTAGCAGGTTTACTTCAACTAACCCTGACGTTCTCCGCCTCTTTGTCGGAAACCTGACTGTAGGAAGTGTCGGACATGGCGTGTCCCTTCCTTGAAGAGCCAGTAGATGTTGAAGCCCAAATTCTCCGCAGAGCGCTCCGCCGGGAGAGAGTGATTAGAGCGCGTTTGGACATTTTATCATTTCCTGATGATTTCCTGTGTGAACGTCACCGTTTTTCAGCACAATCTATAATTTATTTGAATAACATCCTCAGGCCTAATATTGCTCATGTGACACATCGCGGACATTCCACAAAATTCCACAAAATTGCAGGTAGCAGGATGAACAAAACTCAATTCATGATGTGGTGATACTTGAACTACTACTTAAATTTTACATTTATTCTCACGGTTCCCAGGCGTGATTGGCTGTATAGATGGCACTCACATTCCAATCATTGCTCCTTCAGTAAATGAAGGAGACTATGTGAACAGGAAGTCTTTCCACAGCATTAATGTACAGGTACATAGTTCCCTGTAGCATTTCAAACTAACAAATTATTTCATTATAGTAATGGATGCTAATTTGTGTTCTCTGCACTGTGAAGATCATATGTGATGCTGCCAACATTATCACAAATGTGGAAGCCAAGTGGCCAGGCTCTGTGAGTGGTGGTGGTGGAGGACCCCCACCTGTTTTTCGGGCCTCTGCTTTTTTTCTGTTGGCTATAACGGGTCACATTTGAGCATACAGAGTAAGCAAATATGTACTTGTAATGTGCTCAGATAATTTCAATAAGTGCTTACAGAAAGAAAATTAATGTAGCCTCTAACTGCAATTGATTTACATGGGACAAACAGACCAAGCACTATGGCTCATAATACAATTACACCTTACCTGTTTGGACTATATTTTTATATTTCATTTTTACTTGCTGCCAGGAACGTTTGGGGCCTGTTGGGTTGCACCTGCGCCCACATCACATCACGAAATAAAATGTATAAAATGAAAAATAAAATATAATAAAATAACGTGTTAAATGGGTGGAAATCCCTCGATCAATGTTTAAATTAACACTCACGCATTGACTCTGTCGGCTATGTTTTGCCATGCATGCTCCCTTTCTTTTGCAGCTGAGGCTGTGTTACTTTTTTTCTGCATAATTTGCATGTTATCGGCATATGCTGCCATCAGAATTTCGGCCTCAAGCGCTGTGAAATACATTGACCGCGCCTTCTTTCCCTCCGTCTCCATGGTGACTCGCTTAATCTGTGCTCCACTGATCAGGGCTTTATGTATCCTCGTGCGCGCGCTTCACTTGGGGTTAAAGCAACTCCGCGTTGACTGAACTACTTGTTATCAGCCTTTCTGTAACCGAATATTCCGAGTTGGACAGTTCGGGGTTACTCAACCCTGAGTATCGTTTTTCACTCTGAGTTTTCTAAACCGGCTTCCTGAAATAGGGCCCTGGACACTAAACACGGACACACAGGTGAGCTGCTTCCTGGAAGAAGGCGGGACTTCACCTGAAGCACGAAAGGTGGGAGGGAGATTGAGAAAACTGTTGATAGAAGCAGTTCTAAGAATTGCTGTAGAAATAAGTCACTTATTTAAAGGTTTATTACCCACATGATCAGATCAGGCAGAGTGCATCTATTTTACTGTTTATAATAAAACAAGGAAATATACTACAAGATAATGAGAGGTGTTTGTGTTCATCTGTTACTCGTCTACATTTCAGTGTAAAAACAGGACAAAAAATCTGTGTTGGAGTCAAATTGTTAAATGTTGTCATTGTGTTACTTAAGTTTGTAAGTCTTGGTTCAAGCAGCCTGATCAAAGACGTTCCTTTGTCTCTGACCACCTCTCCAGCCAGTTTGTTGGTGGGGAGGCTGCAGTGTTTTCTTATAGGCACATCTATGTGAGGGCTCTGTTTGCTGCTTAGTAAGCTTCCTGCTTTATCATCCTTTTGTGGGCAGGAGGTCACACAAACGCACCCCAAACACACACACACACACATAGGGCCATATGTTTGTTGACCATAGGGAGTTTTACAATGGGTGGTGCTTGTGTGTACTGTAACTGTTTTCAGTAAAAGGTCGTCTGTGGGTTGATTCAGTGCTTTCCTGACACACCGAGTGGTCCTCCCTTGCTAGCAAGTAAAAGCTGTTCGTCTTGTTTCCGTTAACAGGAACAAGTTTGTAAACCAGCGGGGCCTGTGGAAGCACAGACACAACACTCTGGCTGAGGAAAGGTTGAAGATGGAGGTGAGAACGTGGACTAACTCTGAATGCAGAGCTGCTTTGGAGCTGTGGAGACTTACTGAGGAGTAAAGTGGACATGAAGGAGTCACAGAGGGAGGAGGAGGTGAACAGTGATGTTTGTTAGACAGGATCAGACTGAAGAGGGAACATAAGAAGAGTTTCATGCTGGATTTGAACAGCACAGGAAGATAAGCTCCGCCCAGCAGCTGAGTCCTCTCTGCTCACACTGGTGTTGGACTGCAACATCAGGGAGTCTGCTTCCACATCTGGTTTCCACAGCTGGAGGAAGCTGTCCCACGAGCACGCCTACGCCCCTCTGTCATTACTGAAGTAGTGATGGTGTTTAATCAGTGTGAGACTGTTTCACTGGTCCAAGCAGAGATTTACATAAATGAGCTTTTATGAGTTCTTATATTATCTGATCAGGCCGTTTGCTCCTGTTAAAGATAAATGTGCATCGAACGTTGTGGGTATTCATGAGTTGTGGGGATGAACAAAAGTATTTTACCAGCACAATATAATCTGCAGTATGATCATTGCTTTAACAATGTAACCGATAGTTTTAAGATGGCCTTAAGAGGCTTATGCATACTGTTAGCATTAACATTATACATTAACCTTGTATTCCAGATGCAGTTATAACTATTTTATACATATTGCATATCTGTGCTTATTTTGAGTTGATGTTCAGTTCATTAAGGGTCTTAAGCTTCACTGGTGAGAGTGTCCAGGTGATACATGCTGAGGGAAACTAGAACATAGAAGGAATTGCAATACATGCTTACAAAACACTTATAGCAGGTCATTCTTATTATTGTTTATAAGTTCATATTCTTGTATTAAGCCTTTAGTAGAGGTTCTTGATTAAAACATTTATTTAGTAGATGACATATACATAGTTTCAGTTCGGTTATTACATATATGAGAGTGGCTTCTGTCTCTCTGTCTGGTGAGAGGTCAGGAGCTGGTCGGTGAGGTGAAATAGGGTGCAATTGTGGTTAGCACACAGACACACAGACACACACACACACACACACACACACACAGTTAGAGAGAATCATTTATAGGTGGAAGTTTAATCATGTTTTGCTCGGGGTTGCAAAAGAGCAGTTTGTCGCAGAACTGCTGCTGATGTGTCAAGATGATAAGCGAGCATCCTTCAGTGACAGGAAGTACCTGCCGTGAAGACGAAGACAATGTTCTTTTTAAACTGTGTTAAAAGTCATTGTGGTTTTGATCTGACCTATGTATGAAATTGATTTGACGTTGAGGGGGCGTCATTAAATTCAAACCCTGATGGTATAAAATATCTGTTTATGTTTTGAGTAGTCGGAGATCAGCCCTGTCTGCGAACGGAACTGGTCTTCCCACGCGTGTATTTCATTAAAATCAATTGTTTGACCAAGCTCTTGGACCATGGTTGTTTGTACTCTCCTTCCTCAATATTTGAACCTTAACAGAGTCTAACAGTTTAAACCTGTGTGTGACTGTGTCCTTGAACGGCCCTGACAGACGGCTGTAGTCCATAATATTAATGTTTCCTGCTGACTGAAATAAGCAGCTGAGCTCTGTGAGGGCAGAGCTGATGCTAACAGGTGAGTCTGTTACCTGGACTGGACTGAGTGAGCTGCTGTGTCACAGCTTTATCAGTGACACACTCAGCATGTGTGTGTGTGATATGTCATAGTGCTTGAAACACACATGAAAATATATTAAAGGTTGAATCTTTTTTCTTTTGGTTTGTGGAACAAAAATCAGCGACGAAGAAACGCGAGCGTAAAACTTGGTGTAGAAGTGCAACAAATGTAAGCCGGCTCATTTGACACTGTGAAGCTTGAAAAGGATTTGCGCACCTACATCATTATTTACGGTTTAAATTGTGCTGCCTTCAGGTGCACCTGGTAAATTCAGGAATCTCTACTCCAAACCACAGCAGGTTGTTTTAGAGGCTTTTCTGGGTTAATGTTGGTTTGTTGGCAGAAACATGTCTGTGATCGCTGTGTTGTTCTTTTTGATGCAGGATTTCATGTAACTCGGTGCTAAAGTCATAACAATGAAGTTTAACAATTCTAGTGCTCATGCGTCAGCTAGCATGCATCAGCTAGCATGCGTCAGCTAGCATGCGACAGCTAGCATGCAGCCTGTTTCAGTTGCTCCTGCTTTTACTCTTTACTCTAATTTTTTCTTACTTCTTTCTTTGTCCTTTACTGAGTGTGTCCATCTGTTTAAAAGCTTTCTTTTCAAACATGTGGATCGAGAGAGTTTTTGTTCTGCTGTTGCTTTCACTGAGGAATGGGAGCGCAGCACAGCAGTTACACACCAGAGATCAGCTGAGCCGCCTGATGCTGCTGTTGCAGATTAACTGGAGTCTCAGATTAACTGGAGACGGTCAAACAGATGTGTGACAGACTTTAAGGAGCTGCTGCCAACAAACCAGCAAATAAACACTGAATATTTCATGTGTGACATTTGTGAGGTGGCCTTAAACACAGTCCGTCAGTCTTTTTGCTCTTGAACAGTGAAATATTAAAAACTGTCTCGAGTTTATTTGGTGATGTTCTCGTGCACGAGGCGAAAACAGCAAACAAACGTCACAGTAAATCTTTCCAGCTGATGTTAGGCATCCTCCACCTGCTGAATCCACTTCAGCCTCTTCCTGCTCATGTTCCTGTTTAGAGGCACAGTCGGCCTGTAAATGGAGAAAACTGAACACAGGAATATTTGGATTTCCTTCTTTTTCTCTGCTCATGTTCAACTTGTCTGATTCAAGCTGGGAATATTTATTAGAAACAAAGTGAATAATATTATTTTATTATCACGTTGATGCAGCACATGGTTCAGTTAGCTTTGTATAAACACGTGTTAGAAATGTTCTTCAATCAGCTCTTTTTACTCTCATTTCACAGCCAGTACTTTTTACTTTTACTTCAGTAAAGAAGTTGAATTAGTACTTGGAGTATTTTTAACAGTAGTACTTCTACTTCAGTACACACTGTATGTACTTTTACCACCTGTGTCTGAGACCTCCTTCAGGGTCCACCTGAAGCTCTCAGTCTGCTGTGGAAAAAGGAAATCCAGGTGAGTTTCTGCTGATCACCTGAGGCCGTCATTACTGTGTGAACCCACACACCACTCCTCACTCCTCCCACCCGCTGCACACAGTCACTGAGTACAGACCGGCTGATTCCTGTAAAGGGAGAGGCAGGAAGAGGCGGAGCAACACCTGAAAAACAAGAAGCTCAACGTCATTTTGCAGAAGTGACAGTGTGAGAGAGCAGCAGCAGAGCTGCAGTCGAGTCCTGTTTGTCTCTAAAAGAAGATTCACTGGAGTCCATCAGGTTCCTCTCAGCAACAGTGGTGAGTGCAGCTGATCACACTTCCTGCTTCTACACAAATCTTCACTCTGTTCACTTCATCAGGACTCATCACAGTCACACTGGATCCATAGAAATCTGCTCATGTAACCACAGATCCACTGTAGGAGCATCGACCTGCTGCTTCAGTCTCACTGTGGCTCTGCTCAGGACTGTGGACTCAGGCTGTGCTCTGGACTTCAGACTGACTCCACACTTCCTGGTTATTCATCACTTCCTGTTCCTCTTAGATTGATTCTGGATCTGATTGATCATAAGGATTACAGACGTGAAAACACCTATTTATTCTTTATTGATATAAAGCCTTTGACACTGTAAACCAGCAGATTTTGGTCAGTACTTCAAAAAGTCATTCACACATTTTACAAAGATTATCTGACTTAGTGTATCCTGTAAGAGTCACAGATGATCCTCAATCATTCAGAAAACAGTCGATGCTGCACTTTATAACTTTGTGTGGAAACATGAATCTCATTATTTAGACAGATGTGTTTGAATCATCCTGATAATCAGGCTTTAAACATGTCAGAGTTCCACACATCAGCTGTGATATTCAAGCTGACCTGGATCAAACATGTCATCAGACACAAACATAGATGATGCTGTTTAATCCCAAAGCTTATTTAAACAAACTGGAGGACAGAATTCCTCCTTAAATGGGATTTTGATCAAATGCACTGATCTCATTTTCACACACAGGCTTTATCATGGTGGCTTCTTCTCTACTAACATCAACCTTTGATTTGGACAAACAAATATATGAAACACAAAAATAAATCAATGTTTTCTGAGGATCCAGAATAACATGAATGATGTATCCCAGCGAGTGACTGGAAAAGTTCATCTTCTTCCACATCCTGAGTTTGTGAGGAGCTGTGATGTTCCAGTATCTGTGAGAGAAAACAGGACAGTTTTTACTGACGCACAAATGGACCAAATATACAGACACCTCTGAATAAACATGTTCTCATCAATGCCATTAAAATACTGGATCAACAGTTAATAACACATTTCTGAGGTTTGTGATTCATCGTCCTCCTCACTGTCAGCTCTACTGGAACAGTCACTGTTTAATATTAATGGCTCGTTGATCTGGACGTACAATAAGAAGTATTCAGTCACCAACAAGGTCGAAGTTTACTTCACAGTGATTGATGGAAAATATCCAACAAACTGATTTATTCAAGTATACAAATGATCTGGATGAATCTTGGACCTTCTGTAAAACAGAGAAACAATTTCACATCTTTGTAACGACTGTATTTATCTTCATCCCCAAACGTTGATCCTGTTCATCTGGACGCTGCACTGTACAGCAGACACTACAATGTTAGGTTTGTGTTTGGATGAACCAGTTTGTGTCTGAGTGTGTTGCTGGGTCTCCACCAGTTACTCTGAGAACTGAAGAAGCTTCTCTGATGAAACGTCTTCAAGAAACTCAAAGAAGTCCAGACGCTTTTCTCTTGTCACTTGCCCCTCCCTTCCTTCCCTCCCCATCTCCAGCTGCCTCCCTCCTCCCGCTCCACCACAACCACCCACACATGCAGGGCCTTGGAGTAGGGGTATGTTACCAGGATGCAGAGGAGGCTACCCCCCCCCCCCCCCCTCTGTCCCCTTCTGGCTGCCTCTGCCTCAATTTTATCCCACAACTTAGACATTCACATTACTCACACCCTCATTACACATACATATAGGATCTTGGGGGTGGGCACGATACACGGAGTCCAAGTTACCATCAGGGTGTACACCTCACCCCTGACATCGTTGCCCACCTCTCAATTTTAAATACACGTAGACATTGAGGGCTATCAGGAGGGACTATGCACTTACCTGCTGCTCTCTGGCAGGTAGCTCCATGCCCTCCTGGGTTTTAATTGCAACTTAGAACACACATGCATCAACACTACAACGAGCGGGTGGAGGGAGGTTTGGAGTCTTCTCTCACCCCCGTTATCTGCGGCCTGCTGGAGCGGGGGGGCTAGGAGGAGTTGGCCGTCTGGCTGCGGTCTGGAGTGTGGGGCCTCCCTGCTGCTGCGGAGTCGGGGCGGTCTGCCTCTCCCCACCGCAGGGAAAAGGGTAACACCACCTGGGTCTGGGTGCAGTTCCCCCCTCCAGGGGCAAGGGTACCTAGACCCGGTTTGTAGAGTACGCTTGGGGAGTGTGATCGTGTATACAGCGTCTCTTTATGTCTGTCTCCACGTCGGTTGAGTGTGAAGTGCATATGAGAGCATGAGGGCGGGAATGGATGTTTGTGTCTGTGTGTGCCTGTATGTCTGTGTCTATATGTCAGGTTGGGTATCAGACGCCACCTCCCTGGGGACATCTCAGGCCTCCAAACCTTGGAGGGCCTATCTCCACCCACCACCACTTCCCCTGCCGGTGGCGGACTCCCTCAGGTGTCGGTGCGTTGGTGGTTCTTTGTGTCTGGGGATGGGCGTCCAGGTACACACCGGCTCACTCCTTGGCGGCCGCTTATTGGGGCTCGCTCGGGCCACTTCGGAGGTGGGGTGCCCCCGGCCTCTCGGCCTGGGGCTCGGTCACTCAGGCGCAGCTGGCTGCCGGCGGAGCTCACTGCAACTCCCCCCCCCTGGCTTCTGCTCCGCGGCTGCTGAATGAGCCCTCATCTGGGACTCTCCTCAGCTCTTTCTGGGACAGTGGCGCGGCTGCCCCTCTGTGGGTCTTCCTTGGTCTCTTGTGTTCTGGGGGCCTCTGGATGTCTGGAGTTTTGATCTCCTCCATACCTGCTTCATGCCCTGGAGGACGGGGCTGTGGCCCCCCCACACCCTCTAGCAGATCATTACATGAAGGAACCTTTTAAAAAAACAAGCGCGTCCATGCTCACAGGTGTACACACGGGTGATCACACCCACAAACTACACCCTTTTTGGCTCCTACCTCAAAGCACACTGTGTGCTGTCGATCTTACAATAATGTTTAACATTTAGTATTTACTGTTATAGTCACATAGATCACCGTGATGTTGTTTATTCTATTATTCTTGTTCTCTTCTGCTTGTTTTCTTTTTTCTTTCTCAACAGGTGATCCAGGTGATCGATAGATGCATTTTTTTTCCTTTTTTTATTTTTTATTTTTTTATTTTTTTTCTGCCATTCTGTTGTTTTTTGTTTTTTGCCCTTCTCCCCCGTCCCTCTTCTCAGCTGTTTCTCTTTCCCTCTTTCTTTCTCCCCTTCTTTCCTCCAGTCAAGTCTGTCCCGTATTCAGCAAGTGAAAATAAAATAAACAATAAAAGGTGAATCAAATGGACCATTATGGCAAGGCTGGGATGGTCAATTTCGTAAAGTAAATCCGTTGGGCATCTTTCTTTGCCTTTTGATGAAAAATAGCCAAACGGGACAGGCAAAAAAGAAAAAAAAAGAAAAAAAAAGAAATTTAAAGTGAATTTTGAATCAAATGTTTCTCTTCTTTCTCCCTCAGAGTGCAGACATGTCTGCTGCCAGCAATCTGCGATCTGAAGATCAGTTTCTGTGCTCCATCTGTCTGGATGTGTTCACTGATCCAGTCTCTACACCATGTGGACACAACTTCTGCAAAACCTGCATCAGTCAGCACTGGGACATGAGTCAGAGCTGTCAGTGTCCCATGTGTAAAGAGACTTTCTACACTCGACCTCAGCTGAAGATCAACACCTTCATCTCTGAGATGGTCGCTCAGTTCAGACGTGAAGCTCAGCAGAAAGCCAGCAGCAGCAGCTCAGAGCAACAAGCTGCCAAACCAGGAGAAGTTCCCTGTGACGTCTGCACTGGAACCAGACTGAAGGCCCTGAAGTCCTGCCTGGTGTGTCAGACCTCCTACTGTCAGACTCACCTGGAGCCTCATCTGACAGTGAAACGTCTGAAAAGACATCAGCTGGTTGATGCTGTGGAGAACCTGGAAGGCAGGATGTGCACGAAGCACGATAACCTTCTGCAGCTGTTCTGTAAGACCGACCAGACATGTGTCTGCATGCTCTGCTCTGTTTTAGACCACAAGAACCACGAGTTTGTTCCTCTGAGAGAAGAATATGAAGGAAAGAAGGCAGAGCTGGAGAAGACAGAGGCTGAGATTCAGCAGATGATCCAGAAGAGACGACTGAAGATTCAGGAGATCACAGAGTCGGTGAAGATGAGTAAAGATGCTGCAGACAGACAGAAAGCAGAAGGTGTTCAGGTCCTCACGGCTCTGATGGAGTCTGTTGAGAGACGCCTGAAGGAGCTCATGAAGGAGATCGAAGACAAACAGGAAGCTACAGAGAAACAGGCTGAAGGTCTCATCAAAGATCTGGAACAGGAAATCTCTGAGCTGATGGAGAGAAGCTCTGAGGTGGAGCAGCTCTCACGCTCTGAAGACCACCTCCACCTCCTCCAAAGCTTCTCCTCCCTGAAAGCTGCTCCACCCAGCAAGGACTGGACAGAGGTCAGAGTTCATCCACCATCATATGAGGGGACTGTGGGGAGAGCTGTGGCTCAGCTGGAGGAGACAGTCTGGAAACCCATGAAGAAGAAGCTGTTTGAGGCTGAGCTGCAGAGGGTGCAGCAGCATGAGGTGGATGTGACTCTGGATCCTGATACAGCTCATCCTGAACTCATCCTGTCTGATGATGGAAAACAAGTTTATCATAGTGATGTGGAGAAGAAACTTCCAGACAACCCAGAGAGATTTTCTTACTATGTTTGTGTTTTAGGAGAGCAGAGTTTCCCATCTGGCAGATTTTACTTTGAGGTTCAGGTTAAAGGAAAGACTGCGTGGATTTTAGGAGTGGCCACAGAGTCGATCAACAGGAAGGGAAGCATCACACTGAGACCTCAGGATGGTTTCTGGACTGTGTGGCTGAGAAATGGAAATGAGTACATAGCTGCTGCTGGTCCTTCAGTCCCCCTCTGTCTTCATCCTGGTCCTGAGAAGGTGGGGGTGTTTGTGGATTATGAGGAGGGTCTGGTCTCCTTTTATGATGTAGGTGCTGCAGCTCTGATCTACTCCTTTACTGGCTGCTCCTTCACTCACAAACTCCACCCATTCTTCAGCCCCTGTTTCAATGATGGAGGTAAAAACTCTGCACCTCTGATCATCTGTCCTGTCAATCAAACTGATCAACGACTGATTTAATTGGATGAATGATTGATTTTTCTTGAAGGGAACAAATGAACATATTGAGTGTAAATCCTCTACAGTCTCCATGTTTCTATAGAATCTGATCATCAGGACTCTGATTCACACTTTGATTCTCATGGAGTTTGATTTGAACAGAAGAAAAGTTGAATCAGGAAATGTTCCCACTGATGGAGACTCGAGCTGAAGAGCAAATATCAGAGAACAAATGTCCAAAAGCTTCATTTCCAATAAAGTTTGTTCAATGCTTTGAGTGAATCCAGACTCATGTGTGGCTGTTATACGGAGCATCAGAGTCCAGCTGAGTTATGTTGGATACAAACTGCTTATTTTGGCTCTGTGAGGAGTTTTGTTCACTGAAAACTGATGAGACGGATAATATTCAAAGAACTCTGTAGAGATTCATGCATCCATGTTCTCCACCTGCAGGTGTGGAGGAGAAAGGTGGAGCACAGACTGCTGCATCCTTCCAGTCACATCATTTTGATGATTATATTTGCATGTTGTGATGATTTGGGTTAAAGACAAACAGAGTTGAACGGCTGCAGTCACAGCATGAAGACGATGCTGAAGCTGAGCTGTCAGTGAACATGTTTCACTGTGATTTGATTTGAAGAATAGAAAGTGTGTGTGGCTGCTGACAGCTGCAGTCTCTGCTAGTCTGCATAACACACACACAACTTTCCCCCTGAGGCAACGATGCAGCAACAACACAAAGAACAGCTGCAGACACACACACACTGTTAAAGAACACTTTACTGTTTAAGGCAGAATTCCTCAGTAACAATGATTTGAGTCTACTGTGTCTACTGTGGTTTCCAACATACAATCTACTGAAACATGTTTTTCTTTCTGCCGTACAAACTATTTGATCACAACATCTTTGCTTTTTTCCTCCAATCGTTTATTCTGATTATTTTATTTAGTTTAACTAAGAAAAGCTTAAAATTTAACTCTTAACCTGATTTAAACGTTTAATTTCTCATTAACTCAGACTTTTAATTTATTTCCTTGTTTAATGTATTATTTCTTTATCCTTGTTTAAGTTTTGCCGATCCTTTCTGTGTAACCTGTTTAATCTGACCTTTGACCTTTTAATTTTAACTTAACAGTACTCTTGTTTTGACCTTTGACCTCTTTATTCCTTATAACCAAATAAACCCTTTTATCTGATATTTTCACCTTATTGATTGATTATATATATCTATCATATTTTCTCACCTTACCTTATTTTGACCTTTGACCTATGTCCTTGTTAGCCTTGATCTTCCTTCATCAAAGGTGAAATTTCTTTCACCTTTGAACTTAAAGCTTAAATCAAACCTTTGTTAAAAAGCTTCTTACCAACTTGTAATTCCAACTCTCTGCATTAAACACGTATCTTATCATATAAACACTGGATCACTGAGAGAACTTTAGGCAGAACCAAATGAAGCAGCTGACCTCGTCAAACTCACAGCGACAGTAACTGACAGTGAATTATTTTAATCTTCTTCATTGTATTTGTTAGAAACATTTATTTTCCTTTAATTGGACTTTGGTTAAGTTCAATCCGATGTATTAACCGACCTTTGAGGTGAAGTGCAGCTGCGAAGAACGCTACGGCAGGCAATGAGGTGCGTTTAATGTCGCTCTGTTAATTTGAGCGTCCATAAATTGAATGTCTTATTTTTTCTTACTGTATTATTGCTAATTTATTGGAGAATTTGGCCATTTAATTAAGGTAGATTTTATGTTGTTGGTGTTAAAGATCTGGATGGATGTTTTATTTTATTCTGTGTTTCTATTTTTCAGTTTTACTTTTCAAGACTTGGTGAATTGCCTTTTTCTACTTTTTGTTTAGTTTTGTTAAAATTAGCAGCAGTGAGAAGTGTTGTTGTCGGTCTTGAATATATTTGATGTAGCCCATACTGTTAAGGTAAGTGTCATGTTTTTAGTTGTTAGTCTGATGAAGAATCTTTTATTTTTCTCCAAAAGTTGATTGTGTTTATCTGGACATAGTGTTTTTCAGGTCCAGCTGAATGCAGGTTTCCCCAGTCTTATACGTGTCAGGAGCATCAGCACAGCTGAAATGCATTTTTCCTAAGCACCGCGTCTCTGTGGCTTTTAAACCCCAAAACACGCTAAAACAAAAATGGGTCCACCCCAAGGATGGGGTCCCCCGGTGTAGTAACCTCGTTTCTTCGAACATCGACGTTCATTCAGGAAACCACAGCTGCTAGTTGCACTCACCACACGTTTTTCTAATCTGCCTATTATGTAGCCTTCACTTCCTTTAATAAGAGCAAGTTTTCCACTATAAACACAGAGTCTAACAAAAGACTGGAGACTGTTTTGGTCATTTCCCTCAGAGTTTGTATGTTTTGTTGTTTTTCTGGTGATGAGCTTCAAACAGCAGCAGATTGAGACTCAAATAGAACCTAATAAAATCAGTGAAGCTATTCATTGCTCATGTCATCCATCAGGGAGTTACTTGGAGGCTGTAGTTAGTGTGTTATGCAGTTATTGGGTTTTTGTGAGTTATACTAGTGAATGTCACAGGTGCTCCTGCTGTCAGACCTTGTGGTGTTCTCCTCTGTTTTATAGTGGACAGGACCTATTCTTTGGGAGTTGCATGAATACTTTGTGTGCCTTCTTATTTGATGCAACACACCTGATTGTTCTGTAAATAGTTTGAAATGATTGTGCAAAAAATCTGAGGCCTTTGCTGCATTTTGGGGTAAATAGCAACATTTTACTTTGTTGTTTGCATCATTTTTAAAAATGTATCATTTCTATTTGCATTTCAAGTTATGAAAGGTATTCATTAAACATGTTTATGTTTTAACTGTTTTCTACTCGGAGTATACAAGAGGTTGAAGATACTATTACATACGGAGAGAACTCCACACCGGGTGTAGGCTTGCATAACTAAGAAACTATTTGAGGCAATTTTGTGGAGTTTGAGGTTGGACTCGGCTGCACATGTGTGCTTAAGCCGATCGATGGCTGCAGCCTCTGTGGGAACTGAAATCAGCCCGTCATTGATGCAGAAGTGTCTCTCGACAAAGTGTCTTGTGTCTGCTCCAAAGTTCGTCTCGCCTTCCCGTGGTCTTCCTGCACTTTGTCACATGAGTAGAAGTAATCAACAACTTTTTATTCATTTTTATTCTTATGAGCACTAGAGAGAGAGAGAGGGGGGGGGGGGGGGGGCAGGTACACAGTCACTAAAGATGAATAGCACAGCATTTAGTTGAATAGACGTTAAAAGAGAAGGTGTTTCACCAGCTGTTGTCTGCACCCTTGACACAGGAGAACAGAAGACTTCACCACCAGGACCTCCCCACCAACTGGGTGTCACCAACTTTCTCACAACACCTAACTGTGACCTACACAGATAACCAGTGTGCAGCTTTGAAATATAACATCCAGAGTCTATGTGACAAATGGCTAAACAAGTGCCATCATAGCAGGGTGAAGGGTGAACATGGTAACATAGAAGATGCTCTCCCAGGCCTATTACTGCCTTCTGGTCATAATGTCCACTCTCTTTCAGTGACCTCTGACCTTTAATATCCTCTGACCTTCAGTGACCTCTGACCTCCTGTTTCAGGTGTGTGTGTGCTGCTGCTGTCTGCACTGACTGTTTGTGCAGGTGAGTAGATGAAGTGCACCATGGTCCAGAACAAACACTGAGTGTAAACACTGATAGAAACTGTCCGTCTGTCCTCCAGTCTCTCTGAGCGTCAGTCCAAACCTTCAGCAGTTCTTCACAGCAGCCTCAGTGTCTCTGACATGTGACGGTCAGCTGGGCTCTGATGGATGGACGGTGAAGAGGGACACAGGAAGTGGGACTGAGTCATGTGGAGCAGGGGGGCGGGGCTTCGGGAGGTTCAATGGTTCATCCTGTTTGTTTGATGAGTTCAAGCCAATCAGTGGAGTTTACTGGTGTGAAGGTGAAGCTGGAGAGAAGAGTGAAGAAGTCAACATCACTGTATCAGGTAATGAAGTCATTCATTTCATCAGACTAACAGCAGACTGTTATACCACCTCTACATCACTCTGTGGGTCTTTTCTTTAGATAAACATGTGATCCTGGAGATCCCTGCACTTCCTGTGAGGACAGGAAGTGATGTCACACTACGCTGTAAGAAGAAAACTGGTGGCACAGCTGCAGCTTATTTCTACTGTAATGGACGTCTTGTTAGACCTAAATCAGAGAAAAACATCACCATTAACGTGCAGCAGTCTGATGAAGGTCTCTACTGGTGTTCTACTGATGAGTTTGGATCATCTCCTCAGAGCTTTCTGAGGGTCAGAGGTCAGAACACTGACATCACTTCCTGTTTAAAGCCAATCTGCTGAGCTGATGATAAACTGACTGAACCAGCTTCCTCATCTCTCCTGCAGGTCCTTCAACCACAGCCTTGTTTACAACAACAAAAGAAGCAACAACAACCATAACGTCACTCACAAACACTCATATCTCCTCTTCTTCTACCCTTCTTTCTCCTCCCCCTTCTCCCTCTCCCCCCTCCTCCCTCATATTCCCAATTGTAGCTGCTATAGGTTCCCTGGTGCTATTGGTTCTGGTTCTGTTTGTACTTCATCTTCTGTGGAAGAAACGCACAGGTATGGCGTCTGTCTCAAATTTTCATCCAAAGTCATCATGTTGGACACATCAAGACAGCCTCCATCAGTGTTTCTATTTTTAGAACACTTAGAAAGTAGATTCAGACTAAAACTCCACAGACACAAATACTAGTATTCTTTCAGATCACTTCATCTTTGCAGGGAGATACCAGTCAGCTCCAGTAAATGATGTCACCTATGCTGAGGTCACCAGTAGAGCCTGGACCAATAAGACTCCAGCCAGCGAACCTGAAGTACTTTACTCCAGTCTGAGGACAAACACTGCAGGTACACATTCACCTGTGTTCTAGCGAGGGACATCAATGAGAGATAAACCCAAAAGTAGTTTTCATCGGGCTTGTAAAATGTGCTCAATGAAACAATGAGAATCTTCCTCTCACATTTATCAAACTAGTGTTTTGAAAGTGGGATTGACAGCAGGTGCAGTTCACTCTTTAGGTTCCTGTTTCCTCAGTAAAACCTGTCACTGGTTTCATAATTAAAGCTGTACTGTGGTTTCATTGGTCAGTTCAGTGTTTATAACATGAGTCAGCAGAGAGAGACGTGGCACTGAGACAGGAAATCCTGCAGCTTAAACAGATATGATCGGTGTTTGATGGGAGTCAATTCAGGTTTGTGTGTATGACACAGTGTAACAGGAGCTGTCGGCCTGAACTGAAGATTAAAAATAATCTGAGCGGATTTGGTTTGTTTTTAATCCAGATGTATCTTTTCAAAAATAAATCGGAGAAGCACACGTTGGACAGTTTAATAAAAATACTGTACAAACCAGCAAACCAGCAAAATTAGGAAAATAACAACCAGTACAAGGTGAGAATGTACTGCTCGCGTTCTGACTCTAATCTGAGGAGCAAAAACACATTTTAAGACATTATTTAAAGACAGGCAGCGAGTGGGCTGAACTAACAAGGGCAGGGTGATGCTTCCACAGTTTAGGCTACAGCTGAAAAAGCCCAGTCAGCTCTCACTTTGAGTCACGTTTTTGGGACTAGCAGGAGAAGCTAGTTCAGTGACCACATTATTTCTTTTATTGCCATGTAAATCTGAGGGTTATACACAGTAGTAGCAGTAATCAGATGTAAAAGCACATAAATAGTGAAGTCACCTGAGTCAGTAGTTCATATTTCCCGGAGTCGAGCGTTCATTCACCCACATCAAAACAGGTGCTGCTGGTGTGGTTAACTGCTGAGAGAAGCTCTCTGTGACGGAGCTTCTTTGTTGAGATCAGTGGGAAATGATCAAAGGTAAAACACATAAACCATGAAGTGTTTTATGTGTTTAAGATCAGTCTAGCAGCTATTTGAATGTTGTGGACTCTGTAGAGATAAACAGTGTCTGAGAGTAGAGAGAGTGCATGTCAGCAGATACCGGTGCTGAGATGCAGGACTGAACAAAGGAAGATGTAAAGTTACCACACAGCAAAAGATGTTCTTAACTTTGTTTCTTGTCTTCATCTCTTTGTGTGACTAGTGTTTAAAGTGAAACAAAATGAGTTCTTTTTCAGAGAGAGATTCATGAAGCCCCTCACAACGTCTTCATAAGAATTAAGATTTCTCTGCAGGATTATTATTAAATGAAAACAATATATATTTGAATTCAGTTCAGCAGGCAAACAGGGTTGATGGGAAATCCAAGTTCAGTGAGTTGTAAATAAAACCCGGATATTCAGTCACTCATTGGCATGTTCTTGTCTTGATGATGTCATCCCAAAAACACACATGACCAATGCTGACATCATCACTCAGACCCCTGAGAACACAGGTAGGGAGGCTGCACCTATATGACTCATGTCCCAGTGTTATTACATGCTGAACTATCGGGGCGACTGTGGTTCAGTGGATTGGGAAGCTCCTCTGTAACTGGAAGGTCGCCGGTTTGATCCCTCCTGCTCTCTCTCTGTCCTGGTGGTTGTGTCCTATGGCAAGACACTTCCCCTACCGCCTACTGGTGATGGCCAGAGGGGCCGATGGTGCGATATGGCAGCCTTGCTTCTGTCAGTCTGTCCCCGGGCAGCTGTGGCTACAACTGTAGCTGCCTCCACCAGTGTGTGAGAGTGACTGTGGAACTGTACTTTGGGTGCCTAGAAAAGTGTTATATAAATGCAATCCATCATTAACTTTTTTCTCTTTAAGCTTCAGTTTAAAAATTAGGTTTAAAATTTCATATATTTGTTACATACATATACATTTTAATTAGGTTTTAAAGTTGGTAGGACAATAAATGCCTCACCCTTCTCGTGACCTGCACCATGACTGCACACTCAACTGTCCCATTTTTACAGAAGCTAAAGGAACCACAGACACCACAGAAGAAGTGTAAACAGGAAGCTGAGGACAGACCTGCAGACTTCCTGTGGACAGTCTCACTCTGTCAGTCACCGTGGGAACATTTACAGGCAGTCATCAGCTTCCTCCTTTCTTCATTCACTCCCATTCATTCACACAGTGATGTCATTGTGGGAGCAAGTTCCTCCTGAGGAACCAGGATTGACGGGGAACTAAAGAAATCAACCTGCTGCTGGTTTGAGTCTGTGCAGCTTGAACTCTGACAAAGGTCTACTGCGAGGTGAAGAGTCGTCACTTTCAGGAGCTGCTTCCATCATTTCAAACTGATCAATACTCTGAACTTATGAACACTCATGTTTGACACAGTGTCCTGTGATGGTCCTCAGTCTTTGAGCTAGTTTTTGTGTTTGTTATGGACTATGTGTTTATTTGTTTCCTTGTTTCAGTGACCTTTGTTCTGGTTCTATATTGGTGTCTCTTGTGCTCAGGTTCCCTTATTTGTCAGAGTCGTCATTATTTATATTACTTATTCTCTATTTCTTGTTGTTCATGTTTATTTCCTTCGTGTCCAGTCTGTGCCAGCCTCTTCTCTGTGTTTTGTTATTCTTTCAGTCTCCCCGCTCACGTACCTGCGTTTGTCTGTTTTCTCTGTGTTCTGTCTCATTGTGTTTGTAATCCCATCCCTGTGTTTAGGTCCTCAGTCTCCCTCGTGCCTGTTTTGCTGTGTTCTTCTGTGAGTTCTATGTTTCCTTCGTAGTTTCCTGTTTATATTCTCTAATTTTCTTTCTTTGTTTTTCTTGTATTTTTATGTTTCTTTCTGAGTATCTTCTAACATTAATAACGCTGCCTCTTTTAGCCGACCCCTTTGTTTCCAAGTCCTGCATTTGGGTCTTGCCTCTGCCTGCCACACAGCTGTTCATGACAGGCACAGAAAACGATTTTGAGCCTAGAAGTAATAAATGCATGAACTTGTTTTTTCAGCATCACTCTGAGACAGGATATTTCTAATTTTAGAGATGTTGCTCAAATGGAAGAAAGCAGTCCTACATATTTGTTTAATATGTGCATTAAAGGACATGTCCTGGTTAAAAATGACTGGTTTCATCTCAAGGCTGGCCAGTTGGACAGGAAACAAAACAAGATGTTATTTACATATGAGCATCACACTTTACCTGAAATACACAAAGAATCTTTCTAATAATAGAAAACAGTTTCAAACCTGCAGGATTAAAGTGATGAAAGTTTGTGATTTAAATTTGTCTCATAAACGTCCAAAACCTGCTGAAGGTTCAGTTCAGTTAGTATCTGTAACATGACGACTGAACATGAAGGCAGACGACCTGTTTTCATCAAACAGGAAACCACAGCTGCTGTGTTTAGCATCGCTCCTGCTGATTGGGTCTGTTATGTAGACGATGTTTCCTCTATTAAGAACAAATTTTCCACTGTGTGGACAGAGTCGATAATCGTCCTGTGTCTCTCAGAGTTTCATTGTTTGGTTTTCAGTCTAAATGTTGCCATCAGTCACTGTCAGTTTGGGCACCGAACCTTAAACACGCATGTCAAAAATAAATCTACATTAGTAATGCATAAACAGCAAACCAGCAGGATCTCTCTGTGCACTGTGAACACTGACTGAGGCTCATGTGATGCAGTGGGTTGTCTTCTAAATGTGTCTTCTTGTCTGCATGCTGAAGTATTCTTAGGCAAGATACTGAACCCCAAATTTCTTCTGACGCCTCCATCCAAACGTGAGTGTTTGATAAGGGTGCTTAGAAAGCAGTGTGTGAATAGCTGAGTCTTGAGTGCTCAGCTGGATTAGAGCAGTAGCAGCAGTTCGTTTACACAAACAACCAGTTTACATGTATAAATGATGATCAGTGAACTGCCATCACTCGTGGTTGAAGCGTTTCTTATGTAGAGCCGGAAAATAAACCACAAGCTTGAACACTATTTTTACTGACCTTTATCTATGTAGCCTTCCTGTATTGAGCTTGGCAAGGACTAAATGTCATCTTTTCATTTCCAGTCAATTTTATTCATATAGCGACCAATCACAATAACAGTTACCTTTATATTGTAAGGTAGACCCTACAGAGAAAAACCGAACAATCATATGATCATCTGACCAGACCATATTTCACTGGCTTCTCTAAATGTTCAGCAAACTTTAAATGCTCTTCATCATGCTTTTTCTTCAGCAATGGCACCATGGATGGTGACCTACATGCCATGCCTTCTTGAAACAATTGTACCTGCTGATTCCAGGTTTTTCTGTAGCACCTTGGCTCTTCAACGACTCTTCTGATCATTATTATATATGGTGAAATGATGTTCTTTCCACCTCTGCATTAAGAACCCAACAGTGCTCACTAGAACCTCCAGTAGTTTAGAACCAATACCTTCAGTATGTTTTGCAACAATACGGTTGTGAAGGTTTTGAGACGGCTCACTGGTTTACCCATCATGAGATGTTTCTTTTGTGACACTTTGGTAATGACACAGATCTTTATAGGTCATCAGTTGGGACTGAACCTACTAATATTAATTTGTAATAACTGTCAGGATGGCTTTCAATTATTGATAAATTTCATTTGCCATGAATCATGATTTCCTATGTCTCATTGCACCTTCCTTTTGTTTTTCTCTGTTATTTCTCATTATCACACGTTAACCCCTGACCTGAACTTTCAAAGGTGAGTGATAAAACATTAATTGAATTACAATATTATCCAAAGAACAGAAGTAAACACAAAATGCAGTTTCTAAATAAATGTGTTTATTATTAAGGGGAAAAACCCAAACCTAGATGAACATGTCAGAAAAAGCTATTGCCCCTGAATTTAATAAATAACTGCAACCAAGCATTTGTAACAACCTGCAATAAATCTTTAACAGCACTGTGGAGGATTTTCAGCCCACTCACTGTTGCAGAATTGTTGTAATTTAGCCACATTGCTGGGTTTTCAAGCATGAACCACCTTTTTAAGGTCATGTCACAGCATATAAATCAGATTCAGGTAAGAACTTTGACTTATTTGGGTGTTTTGCATAATTATCCGGCTGCAGAAACCAAGTGCGCTTCAGGTCAGATGAGAACGGATGGCCAGATAGTCTCCTAAAGAATTGTTTCTTTAAGAGGGCCGAATTCATGGTTCCATTTAGGGAGGCAAGTCTTGCAGGTCCCGAGGCAGGAAAACAGCCTCAGACTATCAGACTATCACCACCATATTTTACTGTTGGTATGAGCTTCCTTTTCTGAAATGCAGTGTGTAATGACACACACTCATCAGTCCAGGGTTTTTTTCCCCAAAAGTCTTGGAACTCTGCCACGCAGGCTGGTGTGCTCCAGTCCCTTTCTTAAAGTGTAGTCATGAGAAAGGGACTTTGATTTTAACTTGAACTAAAAGCTGATCCTAAACTAAGCACAGATCAAACTGATTGATCAGCCATCAGAGGAGTCGGATCAATGGAGCTGCTTCTGTTCCTGATGTCCCCTGTTTGATCCTGGACCTGAACTCTCCCTGCAGAGACAAGACAGTCAGCCAGGGACAGACAACAAGAGACAAACTTATATTTTCATACTGACCTTTGACCTTTAGTAGCACTGTGGTCTCTCTTGAAATGCTTCTTTCTTTGCTGCAGACATTACAGATGTATTCTCCACTGTCTCTGTCTGTGGGGAGTTTCAGGGTCAGACTGAGGTCTCCAGTTTTCAGCAGGTCTTCATTCATCTTCGTTCGGTCTCTGTAATCCTGGTGCTGTTTGTGAGGCTGGTCAGAGCCGTTCTCATACATGTGAACCAACACTGATGGTACAGGGTCAATGCGTTTCCACACCACTGTAGCATCTCCAGGCAGGTTTTGTGTGGTTTTGAAGGGCAGCTGGACAGACTTCACCCCCTCCTCCACCTCCACCACACAGTCTGAGAGGACAACAAACACAACATGAGCTGTACAGACAGCAGTGAATCTAGAAAACACCTTATTAAGCTTCTTTATAGATGCTGCAGTCTGATATTTACATTTAATTATTGTTGTTGTCATTTTATAAACAAATACACTGTAAGAAATATTTCATAGGTATTTGCACTGACTCATCACTCTCAGCAGAACTGTTTTCTTTCTCTTGATCCCTTTCCCCTCAACTCTGCAGATGTACTTTCCAGTGTCTCTGTCTGTGGGGAGTTTCAGGGTCAGACTGAGGTCTCCAGTTTTCAGTGAGTCGTCTCTCATTTCGTTTCGCTCTCTGTAAAACTGGTCTCGTGCGTCAGGCTGGTCAGAGCCGGCGTGATATTTGTGAACAGTCATCGGTGGTTCAGGTTCATAGCGCCACCACTCCACTTCAGCATCTCCAGGCAGGTTTTCTGTGGTTGTGAAGGGCAGCTGGACAGACTCCGCCCCCTCCTCCACCTCCACCTGACAGACTGAGAGGACAACGAACACAACATGACACAGCAGCAGTTTTATTCAATGATTCCAAAGAGAACTTTAATATTCAATTTTAAGCTCAAACTATGATATTTGTCTTTGCTTGTGTTGATTTCCTAAAGATGAAATATACTACACTCATTTAATTCAGGATTAATCAATCAATCAAAGCTTTATTCGCCACATGCAGGTTGCCCTGCAGTGAAATGGGACCCCCCCCTCGACCTTACACACACAACACAGACATCACATGAGGATACAAGTCAGAGATCGGTAGCATTACAGAAAAACACTGAAATATACACTACAATGGGAAAGTACAAGAGGAAAAAAAGAGACCTCTACTCATGCTGTGCTTCCATGGTAGGACAGCACGAGAACAGGAGACAAAAAAACTCCTCTGCACAAAAAGCACATAAATGTCCACAGCACAAGACATGACAACCCACAGGATTGGGTTGTCATGTCGCCCGAGTGTCCCCTCTCCTCACTCCCTTATCTTCCCTGGGAAGATAAGGGAGTGAGGAGAAAAGGGAGAAAAGAGGGAGAAAAGAGGAGAAAAAGTGCGACCGCCTTCGCTGAGAGCAAGCCAAGTACAATAATAATTCAATAATGTATTTTATTGGTTGTTCTTCATTTCTTTTGAATTGTTGCCTTCAGTCCACTTTAGTAGGATTTGAGTGGGACTGCTCACAAAGAAAGAACGAGTCTCTAATTTTTTATGGTAGTTTGATTTTAATAAAGGGAGACAAATTATCACCTCGCCTCTGTCGGTGCGCCCCAGGGTGGCTGTGGCTACACTGTAGCTGCCATCACCAGTGTGTGACTGTGTGTGTGAATGGGTGGATGACTGAGTGTAATGTAAAGCGGGTCCTTAGGGACTGAGTAAAGCGCTATATAAATACAGGCCATTTACCATTTATTAACAAAAAATCCAAAAAAGAAAGATTACATAAAAAGTGTAAATTCATCTGTATGTCATTGAATGAAACACATATTTGGACCCTTAAACTTACCCAAAACTACAATCTGTGTGTTCATGTAACACACAGATTGTGATCAATCAAATCAATGAAGTACAGATACTCCTGATCTCAACTCATTTTGTGTATAAAGTATCTATTGTATTGTATCAGTACAATCTATTTTGGTAACTAGTTACAAGAAAGTGGAGCATATAATGACAAGATGAAAGTAATGACTTTATTGGATCTTACACCAGTTTACCCAGAGCACTTCACTGTGGGATGCTAATCATACAAGGTCTTAAATGATCAGGCCCCATCTTATCTTAATGACCTTGTAGTACCATATCACCCTATTAGAGCACTTCGCTCTCGCTCTGCAGGCCTACTTGTTGTTCCTAGAGTATTTAAAAGTAGAATGGGAGGGAGAGTCTTCAGTTTTCAGGCCCCTCTTCTGTGGAACCAGCTTCCAGTTTGGATTCAGGAGACAGACACTATCTCTACTTTTAAGATTAGGCTTCAAACTTTCCTTTTTGCTAAAGCACATAGTTAGGGCTGGACCGGGTGACCCTGAATCCTCCCTTAGTTATGCTGCAATAGGTGTAGGCTGCCGGGGAGTCCCTAGAGTGTGACCAATTAGGTCCTAGAACTGAAGAAGCTTCTCGGATGAGAGGTGAAACGTCTTCAAGCAACTTAAAGAAGTCCAGACGGTTTTCCTTTCCACACTCCTTAGACTACGATGACCTGGATCACTGAGAAGCTTCACAGACAAGATCCAAACTACAACTCACATTTGATAAATGTCATCATTAATTCCACTTTTAAAAAGAACCTCTGCAACTTTGCTCTGCTTTACTTCAGCAGCATCAGGTAATGTTCATATGTCGATTCATGGTTTTCTACAGTTTTTGATCTACTGTAGAATATTTTTATGGTTATCTGCTATAAAACGCCAGACCAGGAAAATCTCCTTCATGTTTTTCTGAGTTTTATCCTCAGTTACTTTCACACAAAGACATCTGCTGTGATGCTCACAATTATGATGAAGTCTCACATGTATCAGTACTGATAAATGATCAGAATTATAATATTTCTGACTGTCTGAGGCTAAATTGAATCAAATCGGGACCTCGTGAATCGGAATCAAAGGGATTATAGAAATCAGTGATGATACCCAGCCCTAGTGAGCAGCCTGGGCCTGACAGAGTGGATGTAGGTGTGGGTAATAAGGAAAGATGAAAAGAACTACTGATAACTTTTTGTTAAGTTAAAGTCTGATCCGTCTGAAGTTCATAGCCAGCTCTGACACGGAGCCATCGATCTCTGAATGCTGTAAAAGCAGCAGTGTATCCAGGAAACACATTATACGTGATAAATGCCGAGTGTCCCCTCTCCCCACTGCCTTTCAGCAGCATGCAACAGCAAACAGGTCGTCAGAGGAGCCGAGATGATGATTGTGTTGATTGTGGTTGTGATGATGTGTTAATACACCTCTCTGAATGTAATAATTAGTCATTAATAACCTCTGCCTCTCTACCACAGCACGTGTGTTTATCAGCCATCGTTTTGTTGGAATGGGTCAGAAATGGCCGCCCCAGTCCTGGTTCTGACGGAGGTTTCTTCCTGTTAAAACTGAGTTTTTCCTCCCACTATCACCAAAGCACTTACCCATAGTGGGCTCATATGATTGTTGGGTTTTTCTCTGTTTTCTCTGTATTATTGAAGGAACTACCTTATAATATAAAGTGCCTTGACGCAGTTGTTGTTGTGATTTGGTGCTGTATAAATAACTGACTTAAATTCATTTCTGACCTTTGACTCGAAGCCTCACTTCTCTCTTCAGCAGGATGTTTCCCTCGCTGCTGTAGGCGGTGCAGGTGTAGACTTCGTTGTCTCTGTCTGTGGGGTATCTCAGGGTCAGACTGAGGTCTCCAGTTTTCAGCAGGTCTTCATTCATCTTCGTTCGGTCTCTGTAAAAGTGGTCTTGTTCTTCAGGCTGGTCAGAGCCGTTCTCATTCACGTGGACCTTTGTGGTCCGGATGTAAATGCAGGTCCACTCCACTTTACTGTCTTTAAGCAGGTGAAGTTTGGTTTTGCAGGGCAGCTGCACAGACTCGACCCCCTGCTCCACCTCCACCAGGGGGACTGAAAGGAGAAAAAATACCACAATGAGCTGAACACAGCATCATCAGCACTGAGAACATTTTGTTTGGATGAAGTGAAACATCTGCACTGAAAACATGTTTGACTGGCTGCAGCCTGGGATTTGTCCTGTTGCTCCTCTGTGCAGACACTGTGTTATCTTTGGTGTCCTAAATCAATTATGGGAAGAAATTTATCATCTGTCTTTATCTTCACTTCCTACACCCAAACTGGAAACGTTAATAGACCATCATGTGAGCTTGCCTACTTAATATTTCCTTTGAATTTTCTCTCTACATGTAGATTATTATGAACTTTTGTTAAATAAGCTATTATTCTGGGCTATGCAGGCCCAGACAAAGCGTGCAGCATTTTAATGAGGTTGTTTAATGTGGAATAGAAGAAATAGAAGAAGCTCGTGTGAGTTTCCTTAAGAAAACATCTGATCCTCAAAATCCTGGTGCTTTCAGGCTGACATTGACTCAAAAACATTATCATTATAATATTTTCATTCTAAATCATTTCATAAATTTCTCTGAAACTCCTCAATTTCTCGGACTTGTGTCACATCTTCAGTTTGAGCTGAAAAACCTAACTTAATAGATCTTACTGTAGCTCACTCATCAAGTCCTGTTCACCTCAGGGACAGATTATCAGTGTGGTCACCAAGCTCTTTAATTCATGACTCACATCTTCATCTTCTGTCTACAGCACTCACCTCTGACGTAGAGCTTCACTTGTTTCTTCTTTAGGATGTTTCCCCCCTGTAGACGGTGCAGGTGTAGGTGAGTGCGTCTCTGTTTGTCGGGTATTTCAGAGTCAGGCTGAGGTCCACAGCTATCCGCAGGTTTTTCCTCATCATTGTTCGATTTCTGTAAAACCAGTGCTGTTTTTCAAGGTGGTCAGAACCGTTTTTAAACACGTGCACTATCCTGTTGGAGCTGTCAGTCCACTCTACAGTTACATCTTCATGTCCGTGACCTGTGGTTATAAAGGGCAGCTGAACAGACTCCACCCCCGAATCCACATCCACCTGTGGGACTGTGAAGTAAGAAAAACAAATAATGATTTGTGCGCGCAGTCTGTCAAAGCCCCCATGTTTGACATGTAAAGTGTGTGAGGGGAGCCTGTTCTGCAAAATGCGCTGGAGGATTCCTTAAGAACATGAAACATGGGGAAACACTGGTTTGTGTTTTATTGAAAGAAAGGAGACAATTAAAACAACCTATTAACATAACTAATAGATTAAGAAGAAGAAAAAACACTACAAGTCAAGTAAAACAAATCTGAGGTTTAGGGATGATTCAGATTATTCACAATGCAAACACATCACACACACAACATACCTTCCTTAAAATAGCCTCTGAAGTGAACTCCAACACCCACGATGACAGCTGCAACTACAGCCAGGACACCCAGAGCCACTGGGACACTGATGGGAACTTATAGCACAATGAAAACATGAACATTACATGATGTTAACATAAAATGATTAACACTCTGTGACACTACATGTGATTTTGAATCTCTTTGCACTGACCTCCACCTTTGACCCGCTGAACCTGCAGTTCCACTCTTGACTGACCCAGTTCTACTCCAAACTTACGGATGGTGCAGGTGTAGCTGCCGCTGTCAGACAGCTGAAGCTTTTTCAGAGTGAGACTGAGGTCTCCGGTTTCCAGAGCGTCGGGATTCATGGATGTTCGGCTGCTGAACTGCTCATTTATATTGCAAAACACCAGCACTCTGAGAAGATGCAGCAGCAGATCTCAGAGAATGACTCGGCCTCTGTGTGGAAAGGTTTTAGGAATATCACCAACTACAAGCCTAAAACCCCCCACTCCACTGATGACTTGCTCTTGGCCAACACCCTTAACGACTTCTATTGCCGTTTTGACGAGTCATCAGGCAGCCTTCACACCTCCAACGGCCCCAACAATAGAGGCACTTTGGACACTCATTCCCCCACCTCTCCCCCCTCCATAGAGCCATCACCACATTCAAACACTTCACCTACAACACCCCCCTCCTCACCCCACACAAAAGAGGATTTCACACCACCTCCTCCCACCACAACTCTTCATATTCATGAAGCAGATGTGAGGAAGCAGTTTAAGAATCTGAATGCTCGGAAAGCTCCCGGCCCAGACGGCGTGTCTCCTGCCACCCTCAGACACTGTGCAAACGAGCTGGCCCCAGTGTTTTCTGGCATCTTCAACTCCTCACTGCAGGCATGTCATGTGCCTGCCTGCTTCAAGTCCTCTACCATAATCCCTGTCCCCAAGAAACCTAGGATCACTGGACTAAATGACTACAGACCCGTGGCTCTGACATCTGTGGTCATGAAATCATTTGAGCGCCTGGTTCTCTCCTATCTCAAGACCCTCACGGCCTCCTGGACCCCCTGCAGTTTGCATATAGAGCCAACAGGTCTGTAGATGACGCCATCAACATGGCCCTACACTTCATCCTGCAGCATCTGGACTCCCCAGGAACCTACGCCAGGATCCTGTTTGTGGACTTCAGCTCTGCCTTTAACACCATCCTTCCAGACCATCTCCAAGGCAAGCTTTCCCAGATGAATGTGCCTGATCCCATCTGCCGGTGGATCACTGACTTCCTGACGGACAGGAAGCAGCATGTGAGGCTGGGAAAGAATGTCTCGGACTCCCGGACCATCAGCACCGGCTCCCCTCAGGGCTGTGTTCTTTCTCCTCTGCTCTTCTCCCTGTACACCAACTGCTGCACCTCCACCCACCAGTCTGTCAAGCTAATCAAGTTTGCAGATGACACCACTGTTATTGGACTCATCTCGGACGGGGATGAGTCTGCCTACAGGAGGGAGGTTGAACGTCTGGTGTCCTGGTGCAGCCACAACAACCTGGTGCTGAATGCCCAGAAGACAGTGGAGATTATTGTGGACTTCAGGAAGCACACAGCCCCACTCCCCCCCATCATCCTGACTGACACCCCCATCACCTCTGTGGACTCATTCCGCTTCCTGGGTACCACCATCACCCAGGACCTGAAGTGGGAGCCCACCATCACCTCCGTCATTAAGAAAGCCCAGCAGAGGATGTACTTTCTGAGGCAGCTGAAGAAATTCAACCTGCCAACACGGACGATGATGCAGTTCTACACTGCAATCATTGAGTCCATCCTCACCTCCTCCATCACCGTGTGGTACGCTGGAGCCACTATCAGGGACAAACAGAGACTGCAGCGTGTTGTGCGCTCTGCTGAGAAGGTGATTGGCTGCAGACTCCCATCTCTGCAGGACCTGTACACCTCCAGGACACTGGGGCGTGCAGCTCAGATCACAGCTGACCCTTCTCACCCTGGACACAGTCTGTTTGACCTGCTCCCCTCAGGCAGGAGGCTCCGGTCCATTCGCACCAGAACCTCTCGCCATAAGAACAGTTTCTTCCCCTCTGCTGTTGGACACATGAACAATAACCGTATGACTGTTCCCACCACTAACACATGACCCTACGCTGTGTTCACTGCATCATTCCATGTTTGGCACTGATCACCACCTGCACTCATGTATATATCATGTATATATGATATATATACATGATTGTGGGGCGACCGTGGCTCAGGGGGTTGGGAAGCGTATCTGTAACCGGAAGGTCGCCGGTTCGATCCCCGGGCTCTCTGTCCTGGTCGTTGTGTCCTTGGGCAAGACACTTTACCCTACCGCCTACTGGTGTTGGCCAGAGGAGCCGATGGCGCGATATGGCAGCCTCGCTTCTGTCAGTCTGCCCCAGGGCAGCTGTGGCTACAACCGTAGATTGCCTCCACCAGTGTGTGAATGTGAGAGTGAATGAATAGTGGTATTGTAAAGCGCTTTGGGTGCCTTGAAAAGCGCTATATAAATCCAATCCATTATTATTATTATATCTATCTACTTAGCACTTTTAATTCTTACTCTTATTTTTATTTTCATGTCTATTTAAACGTAATTTATAACACTATGTTTGCACTGAAGCACCGCAGCAATTTCCTAATGTTGTAAACCTGCTCAACATTTGGCAATAAAACCCTTTCTGATTTTGATTCTGATTCTGATTTTGGTTCTGGAGGTCATCGCCTTCTCGTCGACGCAGGTGCACTGTGGAGGGATTGAGGTCATAGCGACTCCACACAGCTGTGGATTCTTTTTCTTCAAAAGTGGGAAACTCACAGGGCAGGAGAACAAACTCCGCCCCCTCTAGTACCTCCACACCTGAGGCACACTGGGAAACTGAGGAGACAGACATAGACAAAGACCTTATTGATCCCACATAAAAATAGAAAAAATAAACAATAAAAAGATTCTGTGCAACTATATGCAGAAAAATAACACAAGATGTTTTATGTGCACATAAAGTGCAGGCAGTGATAGTTATACACACATATTTCTAAACAGTGTTCATCCTGTTTATAATGTTACAGCCTGGCTTCTGTCGGGATGAAGGACCTGTGATAGCGCTCCGTCCACAGTCTCCGTCCACAGTCTCCGTCCACAGTCTCCATCCACAGTCTCCATCCACTGTCTCCATCCACAGTCTCCATCCACAGTCTCATGCAGGGATGAGAGATGTTGTGCATAATAGCCCACCCACCTCCTTTATGGGGTCTAGGGGACTGTCCAGGACAGAGCTGGCCTTCTTCACCAGGCTATTTAGCCGTTACCTGCCCCTCTCTCTGCTGCCGCCTCCACAGCAGAGCTCTGGATAAAAGATTGCAGACATCCTCAGTAATGTCCTGCAGACTTCAGCCTGTCAGCACAGTCGACTTTGGTCCTGGTGCCGAGTTTGAGTGTTTTCTGAGCAGTCCAGGTTATCGTTAAGGTGAAGACCCAGCAGCTTGTACGTGGTGACCACCTCCATGCCCAAACTTTGGATGAGGTGTGGTTTGCTCGGGAGGTTGACCACCACCTGCTCCGTCTGATCATTTGCCTCAGATGCACATCCAAGGATGGCTGTATCAACGGATTCAGTTTATCTGCCCACCAGTGACAGATGTGGATTCTACATGCTCAAAGACTATTTCCAAGACGTTTCTCCTGTCTATAATAATGCCGTGTGTGTGTGTGTTTACCTTTGCTGTTTTTATATTTTGTCTGTCATCTCTCCCCCTTGCCTGTGATATTTTACCCACTGACTGTCTTACTGTTCAGAACTCTGGCCTGGATTACAGCTGGACTTCAGTTTCAGTGTGTTTGTGTTTGAGTCCCGTCATTGTTTTAAAAGAAATGAGAGGACTACAGTTCACTTTTTTCTCATTTACATACTTCTTATGGTAAAAGTCTGGTGCAAACATACACTTGGTCCTAAAACAAAAAACAATTCTCTCTTTTGGCTTTAACTATGTGAGAATAACCTGCGGCATTTGAGAACTTATCTTCCAGATCAACATGCACAAACCTGTCTGACTGTTTCTGTAAGCAAAACCAGTGTGTGTGTGCTTGTGTAAATATGTGTGTGTGTGTGTCATAAGTTTAAAAGAAACTTTGCTCTTGAGTTCCTACTACCAGTTTGTGACAGGAAGCCAGCAAGTGAAATTAAAATGGGGGTAATGTGCTCAGACCTTTTTGTTCCAGTTAAAAGATGCGCTTCATAACCTGCAGACGCCTAACAGATGCATCACTAACCCCACTATAAAGTGCGTTACAATAATGGAGTCTAGAAAATTCCCACATGTGGGACTAATAAAGGTACATCTTATCTCATCTCTTATCTTAGATGTAACAAAGACATGGATTACTGTCTCAAAAAGCTGCTCTGATAAGATGGGCTTTATTTTTGCCAGTTGTCTCAAATGAAAAAAAGACAGATTTTACAACAGCTCTGACCTGGTTTTCAACTTCATCATCTGCCTCCATTTAAATTCCCAGGCTAGTGGTGATTGGTTTAACAAACTGTGCCAGCAAACCAGGATCCATAGTAGTGGTCTCAGAAGTGCCACCAAAAACCATCACTTCTGTTTTCTGCTCATTAAAATGTGAAAAGTTCAAAGCCACCCAGGCCCTTATTTCATCAAGACATCTGAGCAGAGGGCCTACTGAGAAACCATTTATCTTTTAAGTGGGAAACAAATCATGGGATTTCTTTCTACTGTTTTGCCGATGACTCCCAGTTTCCTGAAAATATACTCGGGTGGTATCAGATATAAGGAGAAAAGAAGCGGGCCTAAAACTGAACCCTGTGGAACCCCACATTGAAAAGAAGCAGCAGAGGATACAAGCTCACCAAGTTTCACAGAGAAAGTTTGGTCTGCCAATTAGGATCTGAACCACTGCAGTGCAGTACTCCTAACACCCACCACCTGCTCTAAACTGCAAATTAAAATCTTATGATCCACTGTATCAAAGGCAGCTGTTAAATCTAAAAGCACGATCATAACACAGTCATGTGATGCAGTTCCTAAAAAAAATTATTAAAAACTCTTAAAAGGGCAGATTCTGTACTATGCAAAGCTTTAAAACCAGATTGAAAAACTTCCGAAATACAACATTCTTCTAAAAATGGATATTCATGGCTTGTAAACTACCTTTTCAAGAATCTTTGAGATAAAACTCAATTTGGAAATAGGTCTGTAATTTGCAGTCATTTCAGGATGTGAATTCCAGTAATACTGTAATATTTGCTGACACCTGAAGTTCATCCTTCTTCCGTTTACGTTCAGCTCTCTACACTTTCTTCTGGCTTCACAGGTGCCTTCATTCAGCCATGGTTCAGATATGGCTTTTACTTATCTAAGATTAAGGAATCCCAACAGCCACTTCATAAATGTATGGCACAGCATAGAAGAGCCACCTCCACAGGACAAGACTCAGCAGTCCATCTGCATCTAAAGGACAAAGGTCACTCTTTTGAGGATGCCAAAGTTCACAAGCCATCTATGTCCACTGTGAGCGACCATCTTTGAACAGAGGCGGTGGTTTACGACACCAACTATCTGCCATCTATAATCCAGTTTTGAGATCCTTCCCAGACGCCTTAACGCCCACTCACACCCTGGGCCATCTGACCTCAGGAAATCACATGATAGGGTGGCGTTAGGTTTTACAATGAACTCACCCAAAAACCTTGGCTGATTGTGACCCACACCCGTTTTCACACCATTGTCCCTCTTGGGGGGGACACTCCCACAGGGCTTAAATCTGGGATTTTCCACGGTTCGACCCTAGAACTGAAGAAGCTTCTCGGATGAAACGTCTTCAAGAAACAGCTGTGAGGACAGAGCAACTCCTTGGTAAATAATGCACTTGATGGTGACTTATGAAGGTCCTTGCAGTCCAGTTGATCTTGCGCACTTCCAGGATCCCTGTGTGAGGCTCAGAGTCATAGGCTTTCTTGTAGTAAATGCAGGTGGTGCAGATGTTGGTCAGTGTAGTTTTCCTTTGTGTGCCCCACTCACATATTAATCCTTATTCCTCTTTGTTGCTATGCCTAACAGGAACTTGAAGTACCGAGGTATTCGGGTGAGACCACTTGCTTCTTGGGATCCTTTGGCATCAGGGCTGTCTCCGGCCTCCACTACATAGCACTGAGACGGCACTTTTAAGGATTTTTAACGCTATTCATTTAACTCTGGACTCTGGCAGCCCTGCTGCCCTTTTATTGTTGGACTTGTCAGCAGCTTTTGACACGGTCGACCATGACATCCTGTTATCACGGCTAGAATTTCATGCTGGCCTAAAAGGATCTGCCTTACAGTGGTTTCGGTCCTATCTGTCAGAAAGGTTTTTTTATGTCAGTATGGGCCCCCACAACTCCAAAATAGCCCCTCTTAAATACGGTGTACCTCAAGGCTCTATTTTGGGTCCTGCTCTGTTCGTACTCTATTTGCTGCCATTGGGCTCCATCTTCTCGCGGTACAGCATTTCATTTCATTGTTTTGCTGATGATTTGCAGATTTATCTACCTTTAAAAGCAGGGTCAGACCATCCCCAGCTCTTATTACGCTGCCTTGATGATGTCAAACAGTGGTTGTCATTAAATGTTTTAAAGCTAAATGAAAATAAAACTGAGGTTGTCATTTTTGGCAACTTTAATCATATCGACAGCACTCTGGGCTACTTTCCTCGTATTGTAAAACACATGTAAAAAACCTCGGTGTCTATATTGATGGTTCTTTTAAATTGAATAAGCAGGTGAGTGCAGTAGTTCAGTCCTGTTTTTTTTTTAGTTAAGACAGCTAGCCAAGGTAAAGCCATACCTTCCGGCTAACGTCTTTGAGCGTGTTATTCACCTTTTTCTTACTTGCAGATTGGACTACTGCAATTCATTTTATTATGTTCTAGATCAGGCCATCATCCATCATCTTCAGATGGTTCAAAATGCAGCTGCTCGCCTACTAACTGGTACCAAACGGAGAGAGCATATAACCCCACTTTTAACTTCTTTACACTGGCTTCCTGTCTCCTACCGGATCCAATTTAAACTTTTACTTTTTGTTTTTCAGTCACTTAACGCCCGAGCCCCTCCTTACCTGTCTGAGCTCCTCTCTGCCTATGCTCCAGGAAAAACCACGAGGTCTAGCTCAAAACTAATGCTGTCCATCCCACGGACTAACCTCAAATCCCGTGCTGATAGATCCTTCTCTGTGGCAGGTCCCAGACTCTGGAATAGTCTCCCCTTAAATATTAGATCTGCACAAACACTTGAGCAATTTAAATCTTTACTAAAGACACATTTCTATGCCCTGGCTTTTAACACACTATGACCCAAACATTTTGGTCTTATTTGAATTAGTTTAGTTATTGTTTTAATTCTTTTACTGTCCTATTATTGTTTTTTATTGTTATTATTGTATTACATTGTTGCTTTTCAATAACATTTTTATATTGTTAAGCACTTTGTGCAGCATCGGCTGTTTGAAATGTGCTATATAAATAAATTTGACCTTGACCTTGACCTTAAGTTAGGAGCCAAAAAGGGTGTAGTTTGTGTGTGTGAGCACCCGTGTGTACACCTGTGAGCATGGACGCGCTTGTTTTTAAAAGGTTCCTTCATGTAATGATCTGCTAGGGAGTGTGGGGGGGCCACAGCCCCGTCCTCCAGGGCATGAAGCAGGTATGGAGGAGATCAAAACTCCAGACATCCAGAGGCCCCCAGAACACAAGAGACCAAGGAAGACCAACAGAGGGGCAGCCGCGCCACTGTTCCAGAAAGAGCTGAGGAGAGTCCCAGATGAGGGCTCACTCAGCAGCCGCGGAGCAGAAGCCAGGGGGAGTTGCAGTGACGTGCCCGTGAGCTCCGCCGGCAGCCAGCTGTGCCTGAGTGACCGAGCCCCAGGCCGAGAGGCCGAGGGCACCCCACCCCCGAAGTGGCCCGAGCGAGCCCCAGGCTCCAGGCCCCGATAAGCACCCACCAAGGAGTGAGCCGGCGTGTACCTGGACGCCCATCCCCAGACACAAAGAACCACCAACGCACTGATGTCTGAGGGAGTCCGCCACCGGATATGAACTTTTTTCAAGACAGTGAATCTTGAAACCAGAGAAAAAATAGAGAGTTTTAACTTGTTCCATTGGCAGATTTTTTTCACTTATTTCAAGCTAAAATATTTATTAGAATTCAAATTTAGACAGAAACAAAGTGAATAATATTATTTTATTATCACGTTGATGCAGCACATGGTTCAGTTAGCTTTGTATAAACACGTGTTAGAAATGTTCTTCAATCAGCTCTTTTTACTCTCATTTCACAGCCAGTACTTTTTACTTTTACTTGAGTAAAGAAGTTGAAACAGTACTTGGAGTATTTTTAACAGTAGTACTTCTACTTCAGTACACACTGTGTGTACTTTTACCACCTGTGTCTGAGACCTCCTTCAGGGTCCACCTGAAGCTCTCAGTCTGCTGTGGAAAAAGGAAATCCAGGTGAGTTTCTCCTGATCACCTGAGGCCGTCATTACTGTGTGAACTTTACCCACACACCACTCCTCACTCCTCCCACCCGCTGCACACAGTCACTGAGTACAGACCGGCTGATTCCTGTAAAGGGAGAGGCAGGAAAAGGTGGAGCAACAGCTGAAAAACAAGAAGCTCAACGTCATTTTGCAGAAGTGAAAGTGTGAGAGAGCAGCAGCAGAGCTGCAGTCGAGTCCTGTTTGTCTCTAAAAGAAGATTCACTGGAGTCCATCAGGTTCCTCTCAGCAACAGTGGTGAGTGCAGCTGATCACACTTCCTGCTTCTACACAAATCTTCACTCTGTTCACTTCATCAGGGTCTAGAGCGCCACCTCATTTCTCCATGGTGCCACTTAGGCTACGTCCACACTCGCCCGGATAGATTTGAAAACAGCGCTCCGCGTCCACACTAGTGTTTTCAGTCGTTTTCACAGAGTTGTGCGTCCACATTAAGACGGCTGAAAACTCTTACGTTCCAGTCCTGCGCATGCGTGAAACGCAAGACGATTCGACCGGTCTCACTTCTGTCTGCTGCTTATTCACTTTCCAGCTGTTTGAAACGTCGCAGCAGAGGTGGAGGAAAAGCACCGAGTTTTAAAATGGACTAACAATGAGGTGGAGTTGTTGCTGCGAGTAACACAAAAGTACAAAGTTGCAAAAGCGAGAGAGAAATAAAGAATTTGAAGAAAAGCTCTGTGGAGCATGTGCAGACTGATATTCATCTTTAATAGGACTGTCAAAACTGCTGCTGTATAATGCTCTCCACTATCTTTGTTTAATTGGTCACATGCCTGCATCACATGACTAACATGCATCATTGTTTTAGAAAGTCTCTGTTTTCACTGTTCACTGTGACACAAACGCACCGTCTCCAAATTATTTACTTTCCGGCTGTTTGAATCGTCGCAGCAGAGGTGAGCAGCCTGATAGGAGTGGATGTAGCTGTGGGTAATGAGAAAAGATGAAAAGAACGATTGATAACTTTTTCGTTAAGGCCGGTGCTCTGACACGGAGCCATCAACCTCTCAGTGTCTAACACTGGTCTGCAGACGGCATCAGATAATGAGCCACATTAGATGGACTCTGAGCCCACTGACAGTAAAAGGGTGAAGTGTAGACATTTGGAAGAGAGCGGCCTGACCAGTTTCTCTGACTATGATACTGTAAAGCTGACAACATGATGCATTTACTGTGGTGAGTGTGCAAAGACCATGGCAGGTGTTGTGCCAAGGTAGGGATCCCCAACAGGATCTGTTTCCCTGCGTCAGGAACATCGGCTGGGCAGGGAAAGCGGACCCAACGCACTCCGCCTCCATCACGACCAACTAGACGTGGAAGGAGTGATGTTTTAGTGACAACATGAAAGATGAGTGTGACCGTTCAGTTTGTGGGTTACAACAGAAAATTATACATTTATTGTTCTCGTGTGTTATCGGACGGGATCATTTTAACAAACCGAGGACATTTTCCTGATAATTATCTGTATCCTCCTGTAACTTTACTGTTTAAAGAGCTAAAACCTCCAACATTTCAGGATCAATAAGTCCTTATAAGACGTGTTTGTGAGCTAAAAATCAAGAATGTGGGATACTGTTTGTCTGTGTCAGCCAAACAACTTCACATCTTTGTAACGACTGTTAAAAAGATGTTCATCCTGTTGATCCTGTTCATCTGGACGCTGCACTGTACAGCAGACACGACGTTGTTCAGTTTGTGTTTCAGATGAACCAGTTTGTGTCTGAGTGTGTTGCTGGGTCTCCACCAGTTACTCTGACAACTGAAGGTTCAAGATTTTTATTTTGACATTTGCACACAGGACCAACAGTCCATGCACAGTGGAATACTTGTGCAGAGCTTTCCAAGTCAAATCACACTTTAACAATATAAAGACAGAAAAAGCAGAAGGATAGAAATGAAGTCCGGAGTAGGGTAGTCGTACTATTTTCTATATACAAAGAAAAAGAAGAAAATGTACAGAGAGTGTGTAGTTCTCTACCTCTTATCGCACTCACAGTGTTGCACATTTGTTCCACAGATCTGTTTCACAAGTCTGTTGTGAGTGTATTGCCCGATGGTCAGTGAACCGATGATACATTCAAAGTGAGGTTAAGTAGTGCTGTGTTATTTTAAGTGTTCAGTGTGTTTTTGTTTGCCGTCAGTCTGACAGTTGTGGGGAAGAAGCTGTTGAAGAATCGTGTTCTGTGTGTGATGCTGCTGTCCGCTCTGTTGTGTCTGAGATTGTATGTGCAGCTTTGTATGTGCAGGTCCATGGATGCAAGTGTTGTTCCCATAATCCTCTCTGCAGACTTTATGACTCTGCAGAGCCTTCCTCTCTGTCTGTGTAGTGTTTCCATACCAGACAGTGATGCCTGCGGTGAGGATGCTGTCTATCAGTCCTCTGCAGGCCTGGGTGAGAGGGTGGTGGTTCATGCCAGCTTTCCTGAGCAGCCGAATGAAATACAGCTTTTGCTGGGCTTTTTTCACAGTTGCTGTAGTGTTGAGAGTCCAGCTCAGGTCTGATGTAACCTGCAGTCCCAGGAATCTGTGGCTGTTTGCCCTCTCCACCTCTGTCCCTTTGACGATAAGAGGCTGCAGGGGAGGGAGTTCTTCCAAAAGTGCAGTATTCATTCCTTGGTCCGTGTTGAGGATGAGGTGAAGAAGCTTCTGTGATGAGTAGAAACTTAAAGAAGTCCAGACGCTTTTCTCTCCAAGCTCCTCAGACTACTGACGCTTGTTTCTCTCTTTGTAAAAATGAAATTTAAAGTGAATTTTGAATCAAATGTTTCTCTTCTTTCTCCCTCAGAGTGCAGACATGTCTGCTGCCAGCAATCTGCGATCTGAAGATCAGTTTCTGTGCTCCATCTGTCTGGATGTGTTCACTGATCCAGTCTCTACACCATGTGGACACAACTTCTGCAAAACCTGCATCAGTCAGCACTGGGACATGAGTCAGAGCTGTCAGTGTCCCATGTGTAAAGAGACTTTCTACACTCGACCTCAGCTGAAGATCAACACTTTGTTCTCTGAGATGGTTGCTCAGTTCAGACGTGAAGCTCAGCAGAAAGCCAGCAGCAGCAGCTCAGAGCAACAAGCTGCCAAACCAGGAGAAGTTCCCTGTGACGTCTGCACTGGAACCAGACTGAAGGCCCTGAAGTCCTGCCTGGTGTGTCAGACCTCCTACTGTCAGACTCACCTGGAGCCTCATCTGACACTGAAACGTCTGAAAAGACATCAGCTGGTTGATGCTGTGGCGAACCTGGAAGGCAGGATGTGCACGAAGCACGATAACCTTCTGCAGCTGTTCTGTAAGACCGACCAGACATGTGTCTGCATGCTCTGCCCTGTTTTAGACCACAAGAACCACGAGTTTGTTCCTCTGAGAGAAGAATATGAAGGAAAGAAGGCAGAGCTGGAGAAGACAGAGGCTGAGATTCAGCAGATGATCCAGAAGAGACGACTGAAGATTCAGGAGATCACAGAGTCGGTGAAGATGAGTAAAGATGCTGCAGACAGACAGAAAGCAGAAGGTGTTCAGGTCCTCACGGCTCTGATGGAGTCTGTTGAGAGACACCTGAAGGAGCTCATGAAGGAGATCGAAGACAAACAGGAAGCTACAGAGAAACAGGCTGAAGGTCTCATCAAAGATCTGGAACAGGAAATCTCTGAGCTGATGGAGAGAAGCTCTGAGGTGGAGCAGCTCTCACGCTCTGAAGACCACCTCCACCTCCTCCAAAGCTTCTCCTCCCTGAAAGCTGCTCCACCCAGCAAGGACTGGACAGAGGTCAGAGTTCATCCACCATCATATGAGGGGACTGTGGGGAGAGCTGTGGCTCAGCTGGAGGAGACAGTCTGGAAACCCATGAAGAAGAAGCTGTTAGAGGCTGAGCTGCAGAGGGTGCAGCAGCATGAGGTGGATGTGACTCTGGATCCTGATACAGCTCATCCTAATCTCATCCTGTCTGATGATGGAAAACAAGTGTACTGTGGTGATGTGAGGAAGAAACTTCCAGACAACCCAGAGAGATTTTCTCAGTGTCCTTGTGTTTTAGGAGAGCAGAGTTTCTCTTCAGGCAGATTTTACTTTGAGGTTCAGGTTAAAGGAAAGACTGAGTGGACTTTAGGAGTGGCCACAGAGTCGATCAACAGAAAGGGAAACATCCCACTGAGACCTCAGGATGGTTTCTGGACTGTAGTGCTGAGAAATGGAAATGAGTACAAAGCTGGTGCTGACCCTCTAGTCCCCCTCTGTCTTCATCCTGGTCCTGAGAAGGTGGGGGTGTTTGTGGATTATGAGGAGGGTCTGGTCTCCTTTTATGATGTAGGTGCTGCAGCTCTGATCTACTCCTTTACTGGCTGCTCCTTCACTCACAGACTCCACCCATACTTCAGTCCCAGTTTGAATCATGGAGGTAAAAACTCTGCACCTCTGATCATCTGTCCTGTCAATCAAACTGATCAACGACTGATTTAATTGGATGAATGATTGATTTTTCTTGAAGGGAACAAATGAACATATTGAGTGTAAATCCTCTACAGTCTCCATGTTTCTATAGAATCTGATCATCAGGACTCTGATTCACACTTTGATTCTCATGGAGTTTGATTTGAACAGAAGAAAAGTTGAATCAGGAAATGTTCCCACTGATGGAGACTCGAGCTGAAGAGCAAATATCAGAGAACAAATGTCCAAAAGCTTCATTTCCAATAAAGTTTGTTCAATGCTTTGAGTGAATCCAGACTCATGTGTGGCTGTTATACGGAGCATCAGAGTCCAGCTGAGTTATGTTGGATACAAACTGCTTATTTTGGCTCTGTGAGGAGTTTTGTTCACTGAAAACTGATGAGACGGATAATATTCAAAGAACTCTGTAGAGATTCATGCATCCATGTTCTCCACCTGCAGGTGTGGAGGAGAAAGGTGGAGCACAGACTGCTGCATCCTTCCAGTCACATCATTTTGATGATTATATTTGCATGTTGTGATGATTTGGGTTAAAGACAAACAGAGTTGAACGGCTGCAGTCACAGCATGAAGACGATGCTGAAGCTGAGCTGTCAGTGAACATGTTTCACTGTGATTTGATTTGAAGAATGGAAAGTGTGTGTGGCTGCTGACAGCTGCAGTCTCTGCTAGTCTGCATAACACACACACAACTTTCCCCCTGAGGCAACGATGCAGCAACAACACAAAGAACAGCTGCAGACACACACACACACTGTTAAAGAACACTTTACTGTTTAAGGCAGAATTCCTCAGTAACAATGATTTGAGTCTACTGTGTCTACTGTGGTTTCCAACATACAATCTACTGAAACATGTTTTTCTTTCTGCCGTACAAACTATTTGATCACAACATCTTTGCTTTTTTCCTCCAATCGTTTATTCTGATTATTTTATTTAGTTTAACTAAGAAAAGCTTAAAATTTAACTCTTAACCTGATTTAAACGTTTAATTTCTCATTAACTCAGACTTTTAATTTATTTCCTTGTTTAATGTATTATTTCTTTATCCTTGTTTAAGTTTTGCCGATCCTTTCTGTGTAACCTGTTTAATCTGACCTTTGACCTTTTAATTTTAATTTAACAGTACTCTTGTTTTGACCTTTGACCTCTTTATTCCTTATAACCAAAAAAACCCTTTTATCTGATATTTTCACCTTATTGATTGATTATATATATCTATTATATTTTCTCACCTTACCTTATTTTGACCTTTGACCTATGTCCTTGTTAGCCTTGATCTTCCTTCATCAAACGTGAAATTTCTTTCACCTTTGAACTTAAAGCTTAAATCAAACCTTTGTTAAAAAGCTTCTTACCAACTTGTAATTCCAACTCTCTGCATTAAACACGTATCTTATCATATAAACACTGGATCACTGAGAGAACTTTAGGCAGAACCAAATGAAGCAGCTGACCTCGTCAAACTCACAGCGACAGTAACTGACAGTGAATTATTTTAATCTTCTTCATTGTATTTGTTAGAAACATTTATTTTCCTTTAATTGGACTTTGGTTAAGTTCAATCCGATGTATTAAGCGACCTTTGAGGTGAAGTGCAGCTGCGAAGAACGCTACGGCAGGCAATGAGGTGCGTTTAATGTCGCTCTGTTAATTTGAGCGTCCATAAATTGAATGTCTTATTTTTTCTTACTTTATTATTGCTCATTTATTGGAGAATTTGGCCATTTAATTAAGATAGATTTTATGTTGTTGGTGGTAAAGATCTGGATGGATGTTTTATTTTATTCTGTGTTTCTATTTTTCAGTTTTACTTTTCAAGACTTGGTGAATTGCCTTTTTCTACTTTTTGTTTAGTTTTGTTAAAATTAGCAGCAGTGAGAAGTGTTGTTGTCGGTCTTGAATATATTTGATGTAGCCCATACTGTTAAGGTAAGTGTCATGTTTTTAGTTGTTAGTCTGATGAAGAATCTTTTATTTTTCTCCAAAAGTTGATTGTGTTTATCTGGACATAGTGTTTTTCAGGTCCAGCTGAATGCAGGTTTCCCCAGTCTTATACGTGTCAGGAGCATCAGCACAGCTGAAATGCATTTTTCCTAAGCACCGCGTCTCTGTGGCTTTTAAACCCCAAAACACGCTAAAACAAAAATGGGTCCACCCCAAGGATGGGCTCCCCCGGTGTAGTAACCTCGTTTCTTCGAACATCGACGTTCATTCAGGAAACCACAGCTGCTAGTTGCACTCACCACACGTTTGTCTTATCTGCCTATTATGTAGCCTTCACTTCCTTTAATAAGAGCAAGTTTTCCACTATAAACACAGAGTCTAACAAAAGACTGGAGACTGTTTTGGTCATTTCCCTCAGAGTTTGTATGTTTTGTTGTTTTTCTGGTGATGAGCTTCAAACAGCAGCAGATTGAGACTCAAATAGAACCTAATAAAATCAGTGAAGCTATTCATTGCTCATGTCATCCATCAGGGAGTTACTTTAATATCATTACATTGTTTGCTTTTAGTAAATGTGGAAATTGAATATGAATTCATTTTATGTTTTTCTTTTCTTTTTTATTTCTTAATACCTAACTGCTGCACCTGTACTGCCCGTATCTCTGCAGATATACTGTATAGCCACTCAAAACTGATGTTCAGATAAAGTGTGGGAGCCGCCTGTTTTCTCTCTCCACTATAATCCCTGACAATTTTATTAGTTTGGGCGACCTTTACATGTCGGTTGTTGGGATCACAGCAGAGATAGAACAGAGGGGACATGGTGTTTGTTAAATGTCCGAATGGCCCAGGTGGAAGAAGCTGTTAGTGAATCTGGAGATGTGGGACCTGAGGTACCAACATACAACACTGTAAAAAATGTCACAGAAGGTCTTCAAAGCGCTCCCTGGACTCCAAATGACCTCAGCCGCCTCAGCAACTGCGTTTTCTAAGGACAGCGCTAGCAAACGCTCTCCGCTTGCGAGTGAAAAAGAAAAAACACCACTTCCCTTCCTTATTCATGTTGAAGTGTACCATGTCCACCAATCAAAAAATGATATGGCAACATGAGGCGTTTGGTTGTTTAGGAAGAGGGAGAAGTTTTAGGAGTGACACCAATGAGAGAGAGAGAGCGAAAGAAAGAGAGAGAGCGAGTTTTCACATGTGAGAGATTAGTGACGTTTAGTGTGTTTGGAGGCTGTAGTTAGTGTGTTATGCAGTTATTGGGTTTTTGTGAGTTATACTAGTGAATGTCACAGGTGCTCCTGCTGTCAGACCTTGTGGTGTTCTCCTCTGTTTTATAGTGGACAGGACCTATTCTTTGGGAGTTGCATGAATACTTTGTGTGCCTTCTTATTTGATGCAACACACCTGATTGTTCTGTAAATAGTTTGAAATGATTGTGCAAAAAATCTGAGGCCTTGGCTGCATTTTGGGGTAAATAGCAACATTTTACTTTGTTGTTTGCATCATTTTTAAAAATGTATCATTTCTATTTGCATTTCAAGTTATGAAAGGTATTCATTAAACATGTTTATGTTTTAACTGTTTTCCACTCAGAGTATACAAGAGGTTGAAGATACTATTACATACGGAGAGAACTCCACACCGGGTGTAGGCTTGCATAACTAAGAAACAATTTGAGGCAATTTTGTGGAGTTTGAGGTTGGACTCGGCTGCACATGTGTGCTTAAGCCGATCGATGGCTGCAGCCTCTGTGGGAACTGAAATCAGCCCGTCATCGATGCAGAAGTGTCTCTCGACAAAGTGTCTTGTGTCTGCTCCAAAGTTTGTCTCGCCTTCCCAGGTGGCTTGTCATAGGTAATAGATGGTTACTACTGGTGACGGGCTATTACCAAAAATATGCACCCGGGCGTGGTCTTCCTGCACTTTGTCACATGAGTAGAAGTAATCAACAACTTTTTATTCATTTTTATTCTTATGAGCACGAGAGAGAGAGGGGGGGCAGGTACACAGTCACTAAAGATAAATAGCACAGCATTTAGTTGAATAGACGTTAAAAGAGAAGGTGTTTCAACAGCTGTTGTCTGCACTCTTGACACAGGAGAACAGAAGACTTCACCACCAGGACCTCCCCACCAACTGGGTGTCACCAACTTTCTCGCAACACCTAACTGTAGTGATGGCCAAATGAAGCTTTCCGAAGCACTGAAGCTTGTATTGAAAAACAGTTCATTACTCGAAGCTTTTCAACACAGTCCTCTCCGGTGACATCTGGTGGTGAAAATTTTGAAGAGCAGCTTGAATCTGCAAAATAAAACGGACTGCTCAATCATCGCTGCTCACTCAAGAGTGGAGTTCTCTCTGATATTGGGCCACCGTTCCGTTGCTTTGAACATGTAATTGGTTTTGTTTTCTCGATTGGGGGGCTGAAAAAAATGTAATGTGTATTTGCGTAATACATTTTGATCAATAAACTTTCCCTATTTAAACATACACTATGGTGTGGCCTTTCTTTGCTCATAACTCCTTGATGTTGGTAAATACAATAAGTGAGCAATATATATAATATACATATGATAATGCACAGCACATTATGGAGTATGCCCCTGCTGTGGAGTCCTGCCTCCATCTACTTGTCATTTAATCACTGGACAGCTGGACAGGTTCATACAAAATATTAGATGAGGCCAATTGTCCTATACATATTTTTGACCTACGGGTGGGATTGATTGTGAACTGGAAAGGGAAAATGCTTAGGAAGCTGAGTACGGCTGCATCGTTACCGATTTGTAGAATCATTTTGATTCGATACAGGATCCGATTCAATTTGATTGGAATCTGGAAAGTTTTGCCTCAGTCAGAAATATTACAATTCTGATCATTTAACAGTATATATCCATAATTTCGTATCTATTAAAAGAAAGCTGACGCATGTGAGACTTAATTAGAGATGTAAACAGAGAGTTATGAAACCTGCAGCTGCAGAAGCCAGCGAAGAAAAAAAAGGCAAACACAGCGCGGACCCGACGACACATCAAAATCTGACTCTGACGCGTCGGGTCCGCGCTCTGTGTTCACGTTTGTATGCAGAATCTGGCTGAGTCTGTTTCTTTTCTTAGAAATAGTTTCTCCTGCCCTGGAGAAAATCCACTTGCATGGAACAGAAGAGGCTGTGGAGTGCAGGAACTACACTGCAAGCTGGTAGATATGCAGGTATTCCTGGGTCCTGCAGACTATCACCTAACAACAATAAACAAAATGATTTTCTAAACTGTAGCAATGTCATGTACGTATAGTGTCAAATACATTTTTGTAGTCTTCATTAGCTTTAATTCACATGGAAGTGTTCCTGAAGTCATATGCTGTAATGATATTTACATTATGAAAACATGATTTTGGACATTTCAGGTTTTTCACTTCGGCAGATAAAATGAATTGAGCAAAATCAACTCAAAATATTCCCACACGCCAGAACGTCCTCTCTTCCTCGCTGGCTCCATATCTGTCAGTGGAATGATCACCTCGTCGCTCTCTGTCACCATCAACACACTCCACGAATCCCGTGGATGATTCACTTCCTTATATCCGTTTGAATCAGGTACCGAAGCAGTTACGTGCGTAATGAAGCTTCGGACGTCACTGGTCACGTGACTTTTGCCAAACGAAGCAAGCCTCGACACAGTGCTTCTGAACCAGTGTGTTGTTTTTTTCGACACACGCTCCGGAGCGTCAGCTTCAAGCGGGCCATCACTACCTAACTGTGACCTACACAGATAACCAGTGTGCAGCTTTGAAATATAACATCCAGAGTCTATGTGACAAATGGCTAAACAAGTGCCATCACAGCAGGGTGAAGGGTGAACATGGTAACATAGAAGATGCTCTCCCAGGCCTATTACTGCCTTCTGGTCATAATGTCCACTCTCTTTCAGTGACCTCTCACCTTTAATATCCTATGACCTTCATTGACCTCTGACTTTCAGTGACCTCTGACCTCCTGTTGCAGGTGTGTGTGTGCTGCTGCTGTCTGCACTGACTGTTTGTGCAGGTGAGTAGATGAAGTGCACCATGGTCCAGGACAAACACTGAGTGTAAACACTGATAGAAACTGTCCGTCTGTCCTCCAGTCTCTCTGAGCGTCAGTCCAAACCTTCAGCAGTTCTTCACAGCAGCCTCAGTGTCTCTGACATGTGACGGTCAGCTGGGCTCTGATGGATGGACGGTGAAGAGGGACACAGGAAGTGGGACTGAGTCATGTGGAGCAGGTGGGCGGGGCTTCGGGAGGTTCAATGGTTCATCCTGTTTGCTTGATGAGTTCGAGCCAATCAGTGGAGTTTACTGGTGTGAAGGTGAAGCTGGAGAGAAGAGTGAAGAAGTCAACATCACTGTATCAGGTAATGAAGTCATTCATTTCATCAGACTAACAGCACACTGTTATACCACCTCTACATCACTCTGTGGGTCTTTTCCTCAGATAAACATGTGATCCTGGAGATCCCTGCACGTCCTGTGAGGACAGGAAGTGATGTCACTCTACGCTGTAAGAAGAAAACTGGTGGCACAGCCGCAGCTTATTTCTACTGTAATGGACGTCTTGTTGGACCTAAATCAGAGAAAAACATCACAATTAACGTGCAGCAGTCTGATGAAGGTCTCTACTGGTGTTCTACTGATGAGTTTGGATCATCTCCTCAGAGCTTTCTGAGGGTCAGAGGTCAGATCACTGACATCACTTCCTGTTTAAAGCCAATCTGCTGAGCTGATGATAAACTGACTGAACCAGCTTCCTCATCTCTCCTGCAGGTCCTTCAACCACAGCCTTGTTTACAACAACAAAAGAAGAAACAACAACCATAACGTCACTCACAAACACTCATATCTCCTCTTCTTCTACCCTTCTTTCTCCTCCCCCTTCTCCCTCTCCCCCCTCCTCCCTCATATCCCCAATTGTAGCTGCTATAGGTTCCCTGGTGCTATTGGTTCTGGTTCTGTTTGTACTTCATCTTCTGTGGAAGAAGCGCACAGGTATGGCATCTGTCTCAAATTTTCATCCAAAGTCATCATCTTGGACACATCAAGACAGCCTCCATCAGCGTTTCTATTTTTAGAACACTTAGAAAGTAGATTCAGACTAAAACTCCACAGACACAAATACTAGTATTCTTTCAGATCACTTCATCTTTGCAGGGAGATACCAGTCAGCTCCAGTAAATGATGTCACCTATGCTGAGGTCACCAGTAGAGCCTGGACCAATAAGACTCCAGCCAGCGAACCTGAAGTACTTTACTCCAGTCTGAGGACAAACACTGCAGGTACACATTCACCTGTGTTCTAGCGAGGGACATCAATGAGAGATAAACCCAAAAGTAGTTTTCATTGGGCTTGTAAAATGTGGTCAATGAAACAATGAGAATCTTCTTCTCACATTTATCAAACTAGTGTTTTGAAAGTGGGACCTGAATGCAGGTGCAGTTCACTCTTCAGGTTCCTGTTTCCTCAGTAAAACCTGTCACTGGTTTCATAATTAAAGCTGTACTGTGGTTTCGTTGGTCAGTTCAGTGTTTATAACATGAGGCAGTCAGCAGAGAGAGACGTGGCACTGAGACAGGAAATCCTGCAGCTTAAACAGATATGATCGGTGTTTGATGGGAGTCAATTCAGGTTTGTGTGTATGACACAGTGTAACAGGAGCAGTCGGCCTGAACTGAAGATTAAAAATAATCTGAGCGGATTTGGTTTGTTTTTAATCCAGATGTATCTTTTCAAAAATAAATCGGAGAAGCACACGTTGGACAGTTTAATAAAAATACTCTACAAACCAGCAAACCAGCAAAATTAGGAAAATAACAACCAGTACAAGGTGAGAATGTACTGCTCGCGTTCTGACTCTAATCTGAGGAGCAAAAACACATTTTAAGACATTATTTAAAGACAGGCAGCGAGTGGGCTGAACTAACGAGGGCAGGGTGATGCTTCCACAGTTTAGGCTACAGCTGAAAAAGCCCAGTCAGCTCTCACTTTGAGTCACGTTTTTGGGACTAGCAGGAGAAGCTAGTTCAGTGACCACATTATTTCTTTTATTGCCATGTAAATCTGAGGGTTATACACAGTAGTAGCAGTAATCAGATGTAAAAGCACATAAATAGTGAAGTCACCTGAGTCAGTAGTTCATATTTCCCGGAGTCGAGCGTTCATTCACCCACATCAAAACAGGTGCTGCTGGTGTGGTTAACTGCTGAGAGAAGCTCTCTGTGACGGAGCTTCTTTGTTGAGATCAGTGGGAAATGATCAAAGGTAAAACACATAAACCATGAAGTGTTTTATGTGTTTAAGATCAGTCTAGCAGCTATTTGAATGTTGTGGACTCTGTAGAGGTAAACAGTGTCTGAGAGTAGAGAGAGTGCATGTCAGCAGATACCGGTGCTGAGATACAGGACTGAACAAAGGAAGATGTAAAGTTACCACACAGCAAAAGATGTTCTTAACTTTGTTTCTTGTCTTCATCTCTTTGTGTGACTAGTGTTTAAAGTGAAACAAAATGAGTTCTTTTTCAGAGAGAGATTCATGAAGCCCCTCACAACGTCTTCATAAGAATTAAGATTTCTCTGCAGGATTATTATTAAATGAAAACAATATATATTTGAATTCAGTTCAGCAGGCAAACAGGGTTGATGGGAAATCCAAGTTCAGTGAGTTGTAAATAAAACCCGGATATTCAGTCACTCATTGGCATGTTCTTGTCTTGATGATGTCATCCCAAAAACACACATGACCAATGCTGACATCATCACTCAGACCCCTGAGAACACAGGTAGGGAGGCTGCACCTATATGACTCATGTCCCAGTGTTATTACATGCTGAACTATCGGGGCGACTGTGGTTCAGTGGATTGGGAAGCTCCTCTATAAGTGGAAGGTCGCCGGTTTGATCCCTCCTGCTCTCTCTCTGTCCTGGTGGTTGTGTCCTATGGCAAGACACTTCCCCTGCCGCCTACTGGTGATGGCCAGAGGGGCCGATGGTGCGATATGGCAGCCTTGCTTCTGTCAGTCTGTCCCCGGGCAGCTGTGGCTACAACTGTAGCTGCCTCCACCAGTGTGTGAGAGTGACTGTGGAACTGTACTTTGGGTGCCTAGAAAAGTGTTATATAAATGCAATCCATCATTAACTTTTTTCTCTTTAAGCTTCAGTTTAAAAATTAGGTTTAAAGTTTCATATATTTGTTACATACATATACATTTTAATTAGGTTTTAAAGTTGGTAGGACAATAAATGCCTCACCCTTCTAGTGACCTGCACCATGACTGCACACTCAACTGTCCCATTTTTACAGAAGCTAAAGGAACCACAGACACCACAGAAGAAGTGTAAACAGGAAGCTGAGGACAGACCTGCAGACTTCCTGCGGACAGTCTCACTCTGTCAGTCACCATGGGAACATTTACAGGCAGTCATCAGCTTCCTCCTTTCTTCATTCACTCCCATTCATTCACACAGTGATGTCATTGTGGGAGCAAGTTCCTCCTGAGGAACCAGGATTGACGGGGAACTAAAGAAATCGACCTGCTGCTGGTTTGAGTCTGTGCAGCTTGAACTCTGACAAAGGTCTACTGCGAGGTGAAGAGTCGTCACTTTCAGGAGCTGCTTCCATCATTTCAAACTGATCAATACTCTGAACTTATGAACACTCATGTTTGACACAGAGTGTCCTGTGATGGTCCTCAGTCTTTGAGCTAGTTTTTGTGTTTGTTATGGACTATGTGTTTATTTGTTCTCTTGTTTCAGTGACCTTTGTTCTGGTTCTATATTGGTGTCTCTTGAGCTCAGGTTCCCTTATTTGTCAGAGTCGTCATTATTTATATTACTTATTCTCTATTTCTTGTTGTTCATGTTTATTTCCTTCGTGTCCAGTCTGTGCCAGCCTCTTCTCTGTGTTTTGTTATTCTTTCAGTCTCCCCGCCATAAAGCTGCCTCTTTTAGCCGACCCCTTTGTTTCCAAGTCCTGCATTTGGGTCTTGCCTCTGCCTGCCACACAGCTGTTCATGACAGGCACAGAAAACGATTTTGAGCCTAGAAGTAATAAATGCATGAACTTGTTTTTCAGCATCACTCTGAGACAGGATATTTCTAATTTTAGAGATGTTGCTCAGATGGAAGAAAGCAGTCCTACATATTTGTTTAATATTTGTTGAAGGACATATCCTGGTTAAAAATGACTGGTTTCATCTCAAAGCTGGCCAGTTGGACAGGAAACAAAACAAGATGTTATTTACATATGAGCATCACACTTTACCTGAAATACACAAAGAATCTTTCTAATAATAGAAAACAGTTTCAAACCTGCAGGATTAAAGTGATGAAAGTTTGTGATTTAAATTTGTCTCATAAACGTCCAAAACCTGCTGAAGGTTCAGTTCAGTTAGTATCTGTAACATGACGACTGAACATGAAGGCAGACGACCTGTTTTCATCAAACAGGAAACCACAGCTGCTGTGTTTAGCATCGCTCCTGCTGATTGGGTCTGTTATGTAGACGATGTTTCCTCTATTAAGAACAAATTTTCCACTGTGTGGACAGAGTCGATAATCGTCCTGTGTCTCTCAGAGTTTCATTGTTTGGTTTTCAGTCTAAATGTTGCCATCAGTCACTGTCAGTTTGGGCACCGAACCTTAAACACGCATGTCAAAAATAAATCTACATTAGTAATGCATAAACAGCAAACCAGCAGGATCTCTCTGTGCACTGTGAACACTGACTGAGGCTCATGTGATGCAGTGGGTTGTCTTCTAAATGTGTCTTCTTGTCTGCATGCTGAAGTATTCTTAGGCAAGATACTGAACCCCAAATTTCTTCTGACGCCTCCATCCAAACGTGAGTGTTTGATAAAGGTGCTTAGAAAGCAGTGTGTGAATAGCTGAGTCTTGAGTGCTCAGCTGGATTAGAGCAGTAGCAGCAGTTCGTTTACACAGACAACCAGTTTACATGTATAAATGATGATCAGTGAACTGCCATCACTCGTGGTTGAAGCGTTTCTTATGTAGAGCTGGAAAATAAACCACAAGCTTGAACACTATTTTTACTGACCTTTATCTGTGTAGCCTTCCTGTATTGAGCTTGGCAAGGACTAAATGTCATCTTTTCATTTCCAGTCAATTTTATTCATATAGCGACCAATCACAATAACAGTTACCTTTATATTGTAAGGTAGACCCTACAGAGAAAAACCGAACAATCATATGATCATCTGACCAGACCATATTTCACTGGCTTCTCTAAATGTTCAGCAAACTTTAAATGCTCTTCATCATGCTTTTTCTTCAGCAATGGCACCATGGATGGTGACCTACATGCCATGCCTTCTTGAAACAATTGTACCTGCTGATTCCAGGTTTTTCTGTAGCACCTTGGCTCTTCAACGACTCTTCTGATCATTATTATATATGGTGAAATGATGTTCTTTCTACCTCTGCATTAAGAACCCAACAGTGCTCACTAGAACCTCCAGTAGTTTAGAACCAATACCTTCAGTATGTTTTGCAACAATACGGTTGTGAAGGTTTTGAGACTGCTCACTGGTTTTACCCATCATGAGATGTTTCTTTTGTGACACTTTGGTAATGACACGGATATTTATAGGTCATCAGTTGGGACTGAACCTACTAATATTAATTTGTAATAACTGTCAGGATGGCTTTCAATTATTGATAAATTTCATTTGCCATGAATCATGATTTCCTATGTCTCATTGCACCTTCCTTTTCTTCCTTTTGTTTTTCTCTGTTATTTCTCATTATTACACGTTAACCCCTGACCTGAACTTTCAAAGGTGAGTGATAAAACATTAATTGAATTACAATATTATCCAAAGAACAGAAGTAAATACAAAATGCAGTTTCTAAATAAATGTGTTTATTATTAAGGGGAAAAAACCCAAACCTAGATGAACATGTCAGAAAAAGCTATTGCCCCTGAATTTAATAAATAACTGCAACCAAGCATTTGTAACAACCTGCAATAAATCTTTAACAGCACTGTGGAGGATTTTCAGCCCACTCACTGTTGCAGAAATGTTGTAATTTAGCCACATTGCTGGGTTTTCAAGCATGAACCACCTTTTTAAGGTCATGTCACAGCATATAAATCAGATTCAGGTAAGAACTTTGACTTATTTGGGTGTTTTGCATAATTATCCGGCTGCAGAAACCAAGTGCGCTTCAGGTCAGATGAGAACGGATGGCCAGATAGTCTCCTAAAGAATTGTTTCTTTAAGAGGGCCGAATTCATGGTTCCATTTAGGGAGGCAAGTCTTGCAGGTCCCGAGGCAGGAAAACAGCCTCAGACTATCAGACTATCACCACCATATTTTACTGTTGGTATGAGCTTCCTTTTCTGAAATGCAGTGTGTAATGACACACACTCATCAGTCCAGGGTTTTTTTCCCCAAAAGTCTTGGAACTCTGCCACGCAGGCTGGTGTGCTCCAGTCCCTTTCTTAAAGTGTAGTCATGAGAAAGGGACTTTGATTTTAACTTGAACTAAAAGCTGATCCTAAACTAAGCACAGATCAAACTGATTGATCAGCCATCAGAGGAGTCGGATCAATGGAGCTGCTTCTGTTCCTGATGTCCCCTGTTTGATCCTGGACCTGAACTCTCCCTGCAGAGACAAGACAGTCAGACAGGGACAGACAACAAGAGACAAACTTATATTTTCATACTGACCTTTGACCTTTAGTAGCACTGTGGTCTCTCTTGAAATGCTTCTTTCTTTGCTGCAGACATTACAGATGTATTCTCCACTGTCTCTCTCTGTGGGCTGTTTCAGGGTCAGACTGAGGTCTCCAGTTTTCAGCAGGTCTTCATTCATCTCCGTTCGGTCTCTGTAAACCTGGTGCTGTTTGTCAGGCTGGTCAGAGCCGTTCTCATACACGTGAACCCTCCTGTATTCAGGTTCTTTACGTTCCCACTCCACTTTAGCATCTTCAGGCAGGTTTTGTGTGGTTGTGAAGGGCAGCTGGACAGACTCCGCCCCCTCCTCCACCTCCACCACACAGTCTGAGAGGACAACAAACACAACATGAGCTGTACAGACAGCAGTGAATCTAGAAAACACCTTATTAAGCTTCTTTATAGATGTTGCAGTCTGATATTTACATTTAATTATTGTTATTGTCATTTTTTAAACAAATACACTGTAAGAAATATTTCATAGGTATTTGCACTGACTCATCACTCTCAGCAGAACTGTTTTCTTTCTCTTGATCCCTTTCCCCTCAACTCTGCAGATGTACTCCAGTGTCTCTGTCTGTGGGGAGTTTCAGGGTCAGACTGAGGTCTCCAGTTTTCAGCAGGTCTTCATTCATCTTCGTTCGGTCTCTGTAATCCTGGTGCTGTTTGTGAGGCTGGTCAGAGCCGTTCTCATACATGTGAACCAACACTGATGGTACAGGGTCAATGCGTTTCCACACCACTGTAGCATCTCCAGGCAGGTTTTGTGTGGTTTTGAAGGGCAGCTGGACAGACTTCACCCCCTCCTCCACCTCCACCACACAGTCTGAGAGGACAACAAACACAACATGAGCTGTACAGACAGCAGTGAATCTAGAAAACACCTTATTAAGCTTCTTTATAGATGCTGCAGTCTGATATTTACATTTAATTATTGTTATTGTCATTTTATAAACAAATACACTGTAAGAAATATTTCATAGGTATTTGCACTGACTCATCACTCTCAGCAGAACTGTTTTCTTTCTCTTGATCCCTTTCCCCTCAACTCTGCAGATGTACTTTCCAGTGTCTCTGTCTGTGGGGAGTTTCAGGGTCAGACTGAGGTCTCCAGTTTTCAGTGAGTCGTCTCTCATTTCGTTTCGCTCTCTGTAAAACTGGTCTCGTGCGTCAGGCTGGTCAGAGCCGGCGTGATATTTGTGAACAGTCATCGGTGGTTCAGGTTCATAGCGCCACCACTCCACTTCAGCATCTCCAGGCAGGTTTTCTGTGGTTGTGAAGGGCAGCTGGACAGACTCCGCCCCCTCCTCCACCTCCACCTGACAGACTGAGAGGACAACGAACACAACATGACACAGCAGCAGTTTTATTCAATGATTCCAAAGAGAACTTTAATATTCAATTTTAAGCTCAAACTATGATATTTGTCTTTGCTTGTGTTGATTTCCTAAAGATGAAATATACTACACTCATTTAATTCAGGATTAATCAATCAATCAAAGCTTTATTCGCCACATGCAGGTTGCCCTGCAGTGAAATGGGACCCCCCCCTCGACCTTACACACACAACACAGACATCACATGAGGATACAAGTCAGAGATCGGTAGCGTTACAGAAAAACACTGAAATATACACTACAATGGGAAAGTACAAGAGGAAAAAAAGAGACCTCTACTCATGCTGTGCTTCCATGGTAGGACAGCACGAGAACAGGAGACAAAAAAACTCCTCTGCACAAAAAGCACATAAATGTCCACAGCACAAGACATGACAACCCACAGGATTGGGTTGTCATGTCGCCCGAGTGTCCCCTCTCCTCACTCCCTTATCTTCCCTGGGAAGATAAGGGAGTGAGGAGAAAAGGGAGAAAAGAGGGAGAAAAGAGGAGAAAAAGTGCGACCGCCTTCGCTGAGAGCAAGCCAAGTTCAATAATGTATTTTATTGGTTGTTCTTCATTTCTTTTGAATTGTTGCCTTCAGTCCACTTTAGTAGGATTTGAGTGGGACTGCTCACAAAGAAAGAACGAGTCTCTAATTTTTTATGGTAGTTTGATTTTAATAAAGGGAGACAAATTATCACCTCGCCTCTGTCGGTGCGCCCCAGGGTGGCTGTGGCTACACTGTAGCTGCTGTCACCAGTGTGTGACTGTGTGTGTGAATGGGTGGATGACTGAGTGTAATGTAAAGCGGGTCCTTAGGGACTGAGTAAAGCGCTATATAAATACAGGCCATTTACCATTTATTAACAAAAAATCCAAAAAAGAAAGATTACATAAAAAGTGTAAATTCATCTGTATATCATTGAATGAAACACATATTTGGACCCTTAAACTTACCCAAAACTACAATCTGTGTGTTCATGTAACACACACATTGTGATCAATCAAATCAATGAAGTACAGATACTCCTGATCTCAACTCATTTTGTGTATAAAGTATCTATTGTATTGTATCAGTACAATCTATTTTGGTAACTAGTTACAAGAAAGTGGAGCATATAATGACAAGATGAAAGTAATGACTTTATTGGATCTTACACCAGTTTACCCAGAGCACTTCACTGTGGGATGCTAATCATACAAGGTCTTAAATGATCAGGCCCCATCTTATCTTAATGACCTTGTAGTACCATATCACCCTATTAGAGCACTTCGCTCTCGCTCTGCAGGCCTACTTGTTGTTCCTAGAGTATTTAAAAGTAGAATGGGAGGGAGAGTCTTCAGTTTTCAGGCCCCTCTTCTGTGGAACCAGCTTCCAGTTTGGATTCAGGAGACAGACACTATCTCTACTTTTAAGATTAGGCTTCAAACTTTCCTTTTTGCTAAAGCACATAGTTAGGGCTGGACCAGGTGACCCTGAATCCTCCCTTAGTTATGCTGCAATAGGTGTAGGCTGCCGGGGAGTCCCTAGAGTGTGACCAATTAGGTCCTAGAACTGAAGAAGCTTCTCGGATGAGAGGTGAAACGTCTTCAAGCAACTTAAAGAAGTCCAGATGTTTTTCCTTTCCACACTCCTTAGACTACGATGACCTGGATCACTGAGAAGCTTCACAGACAAGATCCAAACTACAACTCACATTTGATAAATGTCATCATTAATTCCACTTTTAAAAAGAACCTCTGCAACTTTGCTCTGCTTTACTTCAGCAGCATCAGGTAATGTTCATATGTCGATTCATGGTTTTCTACAGTTTTTGATCTACTGCAGAATATTTTTATGGTTATCTGCTATAAAACGCCAGACCAGGAAAATCTCCTTCATGTTTTTCTGAGTTTTATCCTCAGTTACTTTCACACAAAGACATCTGCTGTGATGCTCACAATTGTGATGAAGTCTCACATGTATCAGTGCTGATAAATGATCAGAATTATAATATTTCTGACTGTCTGAGGCTAAATTGAATCAAATCGGGACCTCGTGAATCGGAATCAAAGGGATTATAGAAATCAGTGATGATACCCAGCCCTAGTGAGCAGCCTAGGCCTGACAGAGTGGATGTAGGTGTGGGTAATAAGGAAAGATGAAAAGAACTACTGATAACTTTTTGTTAAGTTAAAGTCTGATCCGTCTGAAGTTCATAGCCAGCTCTGACACGGAGCCATCGATCTCTGAATGCTGTAAAAGCAGCAGTGTATCCAGGAAACACATTATACGTGATAAATGCACTGCCCGAGTGTCCCCTCTCCTCACTGCCTTTCAGCAGCATGCAACAGCAAACAGGTCGTCAGAGGAGCCGAGATGATGATTGTGTTGATTGTGGTTGTGATGATGTGTTAATACACCTCTCTGAATGTAATAATTAGTCATTAATAACCTCTGCCTCTCTACCACAGCACGTGTGTTTATCAGCCATCGTTTTGTTGGAATGGGTCAGAAATGGCCGCCCCAGTCCTGGTTCTGACGGAGGTTTCTTCATGTTAAAAGGGATTTTTTCCTCCCACTATCACCAAAGCACTTACCCATAGTGGGCTCATATGATTGTTGGGTTTTTCTCTGTTTTCTCTGTATTATTGAAGGAACTACCTTATAATATAAAGTGCCTTGACGCAGTTGTTGTTGTGATTTGGTGCTGTATAAATAACTGACTTAAATTCATTTCTGACCTTTGACTCGAAGCCTCACTTCTCTCTTCAGCAGGATGTTTCCCTCGCTGCTGTAGGCGGTGCAGGTGTAGACTTCGTTGTCTCTTTCTGTGGGGTATCTCAGGGTCAGACTGAGGTCTCCAGTTTTCAGCAGGTCTTCATTCATCTTCGTTCGGTCTCTGTAAAAGTGGTCTTGTTCTTCAGGCTGGTCAGAGCTGTTCTCATTCACGTGGACCTTTGTGGTCCGGATGTAAATGCAGGTCCACTCCACTTTACTGTCTTTAAGCAGGTGAAGTTTGGTTTTGCAGGGCAGCTGTACAGACTCGACCCCCTGCTCCACCTCCACCAGGGGGACTGAAAGGAGAAAAAATACCACAATGAGCTGAACACAGCATCATCAGAACATTTTGTTTGGATGAAGTGAAACATCTGCACTGAAAACATGTTTGACTGGCTGCAGCCTGGGATTTGTCCCATTGCTCCACTGAGCAGACACAGTGTTATCTTTGGTGTCCTAAATCAATTATGGGAAGAAATTTATCATCTGTCTTTATCTTCACTTCCTACACCCAAACTGGAAACGTTAATAGACCATCATGTGAGCTTGCCTACTTAATATTTCCTTTGAATTTTCTCTCTACATGTAGATTATTATGAACTTTTGTTAAATAAGCTATTATTCTGGGCTATGCAGGCCCAGACAAAGCGTGCAGCATTTTAATGAGGTTGTTTTAGTGTGGAATAGAAGAAATAGAAGAAGCTCGTGTGAGTTTCCTTAAGAAAACATCTGATCCTCAAAATCCTGGTGCTTTCAGGCTGACATTGACTCAAAAACATTATCATTATAATATTTTCATTCTAAATCATTTCATAAATTTCTCTTAAACTCCTCAATTTCTCGGACTTGTGTCACATCTTCAGTTTGAGCTGAAAAACCTAACTTAATAGATCTTACTGTAGCTCACTCATCAAGTCCTGTTCACCTCAGGGACAGATTATCAGTGTGGTCACCAAGCTCTTTAATTCATGACTCACCATCTTCATCTTCTGTCTACAGCACTCACCTCTGACGTAGAGCTTCACTTGTTTCTTCTTTAGGATGTTTCCCCCCTGTAGACGGTGCAGGTGTAGGTGAGTGCGTCTCTGTTTGTCGGGTATTTCAGGGTCAGGCTGAGGTCCACAGCTATCCGCAGGTTTTTCCTCATCATTGTTCGATTTCTGTAAAACCAGTGCTGTTTTTCAAGGTGGTCAGAACCGTTTTTAAACACGTGCACTATCCTGTTGGAGCTGTCAGTCCACTCTACAGTTACATCTTCATGTCGGTAAACTGTGGTTATAAAGGGCAGCTGAACAGACTCCACCCCCGAATCCACATCCACCTGTGAGACTGTGAAGTAAGAAAAACAAATAATGATTTGTGCGCGCAGTCTGTCAAAGCTCCCATGTTTGACATGTAAAGTGTGTGAGGGGAGCCTGTTCTGCAAAATGCGCTGGAGGATTCCTTAAGAACATGAAACATGGGGAAACACTGGTTTGTGTTTTATTGAAAGAAAGGAGACAATTAAAACAACCTATTAACATAACTAATAGATTAAGAAGAAGAAAAAACACTACAAGTCAAGTAAAACAAATCTGAGGTTTAGGGATGATTCAGATTATTCACAATGCAAACACGTCACACACACAACATACCTTCCTTAAAATAGCCTCTGAAGTGAACTCCAACACCCACGATGACAGCTGCAACTACAGCCAGGACACCCAGAGCCACTGGGACACTGATGGGAACTTATAACACAATGAAAACATGAACATTACATGATGTTAACATAAAATGATTAACACTCTGTGACACTACATGTGATTTTGAATCTCTTTGCACTGACCTCCACCTTTGACCCGCTGAACCTGCAGTTCCACTCTTGACTGACCCAGTTCTACTCCAAACTTACGGATGGTGCAGGTGTAGCTGCCGCTGTCAGACAGCTGAAGCTTTTTCAGAGTGAGACTGAGGTCTCCGGTTTCCAGAGCGTCGGGATTCATGGATGTTCGGCTGCTGAACTGCTCATTTATATTGCAAAACACCAGCACTCTGAGAAGATGCAGCAGCAGATCTCAGAGAATGACTCGGCCTCTGTGTGGAAAGGTTTTAGGAATATCACCAACTACAAGCCTAAAACCCCCCACTCCACTGATGACTTGCTCTTAGCCAACACCCTTAACGACTTCTATTGCCGTTTTGACGAGTCATCAGGCAGCCTTCACACCTCCAACGGCCCCAACAATAGAGGCACTTTGGACACTCATTCCCCCACCTCTCCCCCCTCCATAGAGCCATCACCACATTCAAACACTTCACCTACAACACCCCCCTCCTCACCCCACACAAAAGAGGATTTCACACCACCTCCTCCCACCACAACTCTTCATATTCATGAAGCAGATGTGAGGAAGCAGTTTAAGAATCTGAATGCTCGAAAAGCTCCCGGCCCAGACGGTGTGTCTCCTGCCACCCTCAGACACTGTGCAAACGAGCTGGCCCCAGTGTTTTCTGGCATTTTCAACTCCTCACTGCAGGCATGTCATGTGCCTGCCTGCTTCAAGTCCTCCACCATAATCCCTGTCCCCAAGAAACCTAGGATCACTGGACTAAATGACTACAGACCCGTGGCTCTGACATCTGTGGTCATGAAGTCATTTGAGCGCCTGGTTCTCTCCTATCTCAAGACCCTCACGGCCTCCTGGACCCCCTGCAGTTTGCATATAGAGCCAACAGGTCTGTAGATGACGCCATCAACATGGCCCTACACTTCATCCTGCAGCATCTGGACTCCCCAGGAACCTACGCCAGGATCCTGTTTGTGGACTTCAGCTCTGCCTTTAACACCATCCTTCCAGACCATCTCCAAGGCAAGCTTTCCCAGATGAATGTGCCTGATCCCATCTGCCGGTGGATCACTGACTTCCTGACGGACAGGAAGCAGCATGTGAGGCTGGGAAAGAATGTCTCGGACTCCCGGACCATCAGCACCGGCTCCCCTCAGGGCTGTGTTCTTTCTCCTCTGCTCTTCTCCCTGTACACCAACTGCTGCACCTCCACCCACCAGTCTGTCAAGCTAATCAAGTTTGCAGATGACACCACTGTTATTGGACTCATCTCGGACGGGGATGAGTCTGCCTACAGGAGGGAGGTTGAACGTCTGGTGTCCTGGTGCAGCCACAACAACCTGGTGCTAAATGCCCAGAAGACAGTGGAGATTATTGTGGACTTCAGGAAGCACACAGCCCCACTCCCCCCCATCATCCTGACTGACACCCCCATCACCTCTGTGGACTCATTCCGCTTCCTGGGTACCACCATCACCCAGGACCTGAAGTGGGAGCCCACCATCACCTCCGTCATTAAGAAAGCCCAGCAGAGGATGTACTTCCTGAGGCAGCTGAAGAAATTCAACCTGCCAACACGGACGATGACGCAATTCTACACTGCAATCATCGAGTCCATCCTCACCTCCTCCATCACCGTGTGGTACGCTGGAGCCACTATCAGGGACAAACAGAGACTGCAGCGTGTTGTGCGCTCTGCTGAGAAGGTGATTGGCTGCAGACTCCCATCTCTGCAGGACCTGTACACCTCCAGGACACTGGGGCGTGCAGCTCAGATCACAGCTGACCCTTCTCACCCTGGACACAGTCTGTTTGACCTGCTCCCCTCAGGCAGGAGGCTCCGGTCCATTCGCACCAGAACCTCTCGCCATAAGAACAGTTTCTTCCCCTCTGCTGTTGGACACATGAACAATAACCGTATGACTGTTCCCACCACTAACACATGACCCTACGCTGTGTTCACTGCATCATTCCATGTTTGGCACTGATCACCACCTGCACTCATGTATATATCATGTATATATGATATATATACATGATTGTGGGGCGACCGTGGCTCAGGGGGTTGGGAAGCGTATCTGTAACCGGAAGGTCGCCGGTTCGATCCCCGGGCTCTCTGTCCTGGTCGTTGTGTCCTTGGGCAAGACACTTTACCCTACCGCCTACTGGTGTTGGCCAGAGGAGCCGATGGCGCGATATGGCAGCCTCGCTTCTGTCAGTCTGCCCCAGGGCAGCTGTGGCTACAACCGTAGATTGCCTCCACCAGTGTGTGAATGTGAGAGTGAATGAATAGTGGTATTGTAAAGCGCTTTGGGTGCCTTGAAAAGCGCTATATAAATCCAATCCATTATTATTATATCTATCTACTTAGCACTTTTAATTCTTACTCTTATTTTTATTTTCATGTCTATTTAAACGTAATTTATAACACTATGTTTGCACTGAAGCACCGCAGCAATTTCCTAATGTTGTAAACCTGCTCAACATTTGGCAATAAAACCCTTTCTGATTTTGATTCTGATTCTGATTCTGATTTTGGTTCTGGAGGTCATCGCCTTCTCGTCGACGCAGGTGCACTGTGGAGGGATTGAGGTCATAGCGACTCCACACAGCTGTGGATTCTTTTTCTTCAAAAGTGGGAAACTCACAGGGCAGGAGAACAAACTCCGCCCCCTCTAGTACCTCCACACCTGAGGCACACTGGGAAACTGAGGAGACAGACATAGACAAAGACCTTATTGATCCCACATAAAAATAGAAAAAATAAATAATAAAAAGATTCTGTGCAACTATATGCAGAAAAATAACACAAGATGTTTTATGTGCACATAAAGTGCAGGCAGTGATAGTTATACACACATATTTCTAAACAGTGTTCATCCTGTTTATAATGTTACAGCCTGGCTTCTGTCGGGATGAAGGACCTGTGATAGCGCTCCGTCCACAGTCTCCGTCCACAGTCTCCATCCACAGTCTCCATCCACAGTCTCCGTCCACAGTCTCCGTCCACAGTCTCCGTCCACAGTCTCCATCCACAGTCTCATGCAGGGATGAGAGATGTTGTGCATAATAGCCCACCCACCTCCTTTATGGGGTCTAGGGGACTGTCCAGGACAGAGCTGGCCTTCTTCACCAGGCTATTTAGCCGTTACCTGCCCCTCTCTCTGCTGCCGCCTCCACAGCAGAGCTCTGGATAAAAGATTGCAGACATCCTCAGTAATGTCCTGCAGACTTCAGCCTGTCAGCACAGTCGACTTTGGTCCTGGTGCCGAGTTTGAGTGTTTTCTGAGCAGTCCAGGTTATCGTTAAGGTGAAGACCCAGCAGCTTGTACGTGGTGACCACCTCCATGCCCAAACTTTGGATGAGGTGTGGTTTGCTCGGGAGGTTGACCACCACCTGCTCCGTCTGATCATTTGCCTCAGATGCACATCCAAGGATGGCTGTATCAACGGATTCAGTTTATCTGCCCACCAGTGACAGATGTGGATTCTACATGCTCAAAGACTATTTCCAAGACGTTTCTCCTGTCTATAATAATGCCGTGTGTGTGTGTGTTTACCTTTGCTGTTTTTATATTTTGTCTGTCATCTCTCCCCCTTGCCTGTGATATTTTACCCACTGACTGTCTTACTGTTCAGAACTCTGGCCTGGATTACAGCTGGACTTCAGTTTCAGTGTGTTTGTGTTTGAGTCCCGTCATTGTTTTAAAAGAAATGAGAGGACTACAGTTCACTTTTTTCTCATTTACATACTTCTTATGGTAAAAGTCTGGTGCAAACATACACTTGGTCCTAAAACAAAAAACAATTCTCTCTTTTGGCTTTAACTATGTGAGAATAACCTGCGGCATTTGAGAACTTATCTTCCAGATCAACATGCACAAACCTGTCTGACTGTTTCTGTAAGCAAAACCAGTGTGTGTGTGCTTGTGTAAATATGTGTGTGTGTGTGTCATAAGTTTAAAAGAAACTTTGCTCTTGAGTTCCTACTACCAGTTTGTGACAGGAAGCCAGCAAGTGAAATTAAAATGGGGGTAATGTGCTCAGACCTTTTTGTTCCAGTTAAAAGATGCGCTTCATAACCTGCAGACGCCTAACAGATGCATCACTAACCCCACTATAAAGTGCGTTACAATAATGGAGTCTAGAAAATTCCCACATGTGGGACTAATAAAGGTACATCTTATCTCATCTCTTATCTTAGATGTAACAAAGACATGGATTACTGTCTCAAAAAGCTGCTCTGATAAGATGGGCTTTATTTTTGCCAGTTGTCTCAAATGAAAAAAAGACAGATTTTACAACAGCTCTGACCTGGTTTTCAACTTCATCATCTGCCTCCATTTAAACTCCCAGGCTAGTGGTGATTGGTTTAACAAACTGTGCCAGCAAACCAGGATCCATAGTAGTGGTCTCAGAAGTGCCACCAAAAACCATCACTTCTGTTTTCTGCTCATTAAAATGTGAAAAGTTCAAAGCCACCCAGGCCCTTATTTCATCAAGACATCTGAGCAGAGGGCCTACTGAGAAACCATTTATCTTTTAAGTGGGAAACAAATCATGGGATTTCTTTCTACTGTTTTGCCGATGACTCCCAGTTTCCTGAAAATATACTCGGGTGGTATCAGATATAAGGAGAAAAGAAGCGGGCCTAAAACTGAACCCTGTGGAACCCCACATTGAAAAGAAGCAGCAGAGGATACAAGCTCACCAAGTTTCACAGAGAAAGTTTGGTCTGCCAATTAGGATCTGAACCACTGCAGTGCAGTACTCCTAACACCCACCACCTGCTCTAACCTGCAAATTAAAATCTTATGATCCACTGTATCAAAGGCAGCTGTTAAATCTAAAAGCACGATCATAACACAGTCATGTGATGCAGTTCCTAAAAAAAATTATTAAAAACTCTTAAAAGTGCAGATTCTGTACTATGCAAAGCTTTAAAACCAGATTGAAAAACTTCTGAAATACAACATTCTTCTAAAAATGGATATTCATGGCTTGTAAACTACCTTTTCAAGAATCTTTGAGATAAAACTCAATTTGGAAATAGGTCTGTAATTTGCAGTCATTTCAGGATGTGAATTCCAGTAATACTGTAATATTTGCTGACACCTGAAGTTCATTCTTCTTCCGTTTACGTTCAGCTCTCTACACTTTCTTCTGGCTTCACAGGTGCCTTCATTCAGCCATGGTTCAGATATGGCTTTTACTTATCTAAGATTAAGGAATCCCAACAGCCACTTCATAAATGTATGGCACAGCATAGAAGAGCCACCTCCACAGGACAAGACTCAGCAGTCCATCTGCATCTAAAGGACAAAGGTCACTCTTTTGAGGATGCCAAAGTTCACAAGCCATCTATGTCCACTGTGAGCGACCATCTTTGAACAGAGGCGGTGGTTTACAACACCAACTATCTGCCATCTATAATCCAGTTTTGAGATCCTTCCCAGACGCCTTAACGCCCACTCACACCCTGGGCCATCTGACCTCAGGAAATCACATGATAGGGTGGCGTTAGGTTTTACAATGAACTCACCCAAAAACCTTGGCTGATTGTGACCCACACCCGTTTTCACACCATTGTCCCTCTTGGGGGGGACACTCCCACAGGGCTTAAATCTGGGATTTTCCACGGTTCGACCCTAGAACTGAAGAAGCTTCTCGGATGAAACGTCTTCAAGAAACAGCTGTGAGGACAGAGCAACTCCTTGGTAAATAATGCACTTGATGGTGACTTATGAAGGTCCTTGCAGTCCAGTTGATCTTGCGCACTTCCAGGATCCCTGTGTGAGGCTCAGAGTCATAGGCTTTCTTGTAGTAAATGCAGGTGGTGCAGATGTTGGTCAGTGTAGTTTTCCTTTGTGTGCCCCACTCACATATTAATCCTTATTCCTCTTTGTTGCTATGCCTAACAGGAACTTGAAGTACCGAGGTATTCGGGTGAGACCACTTGCTTCTTGGGATCCTTTGGCATCAGGGCTGTCTCCGGCCTCCACTACATAGCACTGAGACGGCACTTTTAAGGATTTTTAACGCTATTCATTTAACTCTGGACTCTGGCAGCCCTGCTGCCCTTTTATTGTTGGACTTGTCAGCAGCTTTTGACACGGTCGACCATGACATCCTGTTATCACGGCTAGAATTTCATGCTGGCCTAAAAGGATCTGCCTTACAGTGGTTTCGGTCCTATCTGTCAGAAAGGTTTTTTTATGTCAGTATGGGCCCCCACAACTCCAAAATAGCCCCTCTTAAATACGGTGTACCTCAAGGCTCTATTTTGGGTCCTGCTCTGTTCGTACTCTATTTGTTGCCATTGGGCTCCATCTTCTCGCGGTACAGCATTTCATTTCATTGTTTTGCTGATGATTTGCAGATTTATCTACCTTTAAAAGCAGGGTCAGACCATCCCCAGCTCTTATTACGCTGCCTTGATGATGTCAAACAGTGGTTGTCATTAAATGTTTTAAAGCTAAATGAAAATAAAACTGAGGTTGTCATTTTTGGCAACTTTAATCATATCGACAGCACTCTGGGCTACTTTCCTCGTATTGTAAAACACATGTAAAAAACCTCAGTGTCTATATTGATGGTTCTTTTAAATTGAATAAGCAGGTGAGTGCAGTAGTTCAGTCCTGTTTTTTTTTTAGTTAAGACAGCTAGCCAAGGTAAAGCCATACCTTCCGGCTAACGTCTTTGAGCGTGTTATTCACCTTTTTCTTACTTGCAGATTGGACTACTGCAATTCATTTTATTATGTTCTAGATCAGGCCATCATCCATCATCTTCAGATGGTTCAAAATGCAGCTGCTCGCCTACTAACTGGTACCAAACGGAGAGAGCATATAACCCCACTTTTAACTTCTTTACACTGGCTTCCTGTCTCCTACCGGATCCAATTTAAACTTTTACTTTTTGTTTTTCAGTCACTTAACGCCCGAGCCCCTCCTTACCTGTCTGAGCTCCTCTCTGCCTATGCTCCAGGAAAAACCACGAGGTCTAGCTCAAAACTAATGGTGTCCATCCCACGGACTAACCTCAAATCCCGTGCTGATAGATCCTTCTCTGTGGCAGGTCCCAGACTCTGGAATAGTCTCCCCTTAAATATTAGATCTGCACAAACACTTGAGCAATTTAAATCTTTACTAAAGACACATTTCTATGCCCTGGCTTTTAACAAACTATGACCCAAACATTTTGGTCTTATTTGAATTAGTTTAGTTATTGTTTTAATTCTTTTACTGTCCTATTATTGTTTTTTATTGTTATTATTGTATTACATTGTTGCTTTTCAATAACATTTTTATATTGTTAAGCACTTTGTGCAGCATCGGCTGTTTGAAATGTGCTATATAAATAAATTTGACCTTGACCTTGACCTTAAGTTAGGAGCCAAAAAGGGTGTAGTTTGTGTGTGTGAGCACCGGTGTGTACACCTGTGAGCATGGACGCGCTTGTTTTTAAAAGGTTCCTTCATGTAATGATCTGCTAGGGAGTGTGGGGGGGCCACAGCCCCGTCCTCCAGGGCATGAAGCAGGTATGGAGGAGATCAAAACTCCAGACATCCAGAGGCCCCCAGAACACAAGAGACCAAGGAAGACCAACAGAGGGGCAGCCGCGCCACTGTCCCAGAAAGAGCTGAGGAGAGTCCCAGATGAGGGCTCACTCAGCAGCCGCGGAGCAGAAGCCAGGGGGGGTTGCAGTGACGCGCCCGTGAGCTCCGCCGGCAGCCAGCTGTGCCTGAGTGACCGAGCCCCAGGCCGAGAGGCCGAGGGCACCCCACCCCCGAAGTGGCCCGAGCGAGCCCCAGGCTCCAGGCCCCGATAAGCACCCACCAAGGAGTGAGCCGGCGTGTACCTGGACGCCCATCCCCAGACACAAAGAACCACCAATGCACTGATGTCTCAGGGCGTCCGCCACCGGATATGAACTTTTTTCAAGACAGTGAATCTTGAAACCAGAGAAAAAATAGAGAGTTTTAACTTGTTCCATTGGCAGATTTTTTTCACTTATTTCAAGCTAAAATATTTATTAGAATTCAAATTTAGACAGAAACAAAGTGAATAATATTATTTTATTATCACGTTGATGCAGCACATGGTTCAGTTAGCTTTGTATAAACACGTGTTAGAAATGTTCTTCAATCAGCTCTTTTTACTCTCATTTCACAGCCAGTACTTTTTACTTTTACTTGAGTAAAGAAGTTGAAACAGTACTTGGAGTATTTTTAACAGTAGTACTTCTACTTCAGTACAGACTGTGTGTACTTTTACCACCTGTGTCTGAGACCTCCTTCAGGGTCCACCTGAAGCTCTCAGTCTGCTGTGGAAAAAGGAAATCCAGGTGAGTTTCTCCTGATCACCTGAGGCCGTCATTACTGTGTGAACTTTACCCACACACCACTCCTCACTCCTCCCACCCGCTGCACACAGTCACTGAGTACAGACCGGCTGATTCCTGTAAAGGGAGAGGCAAGAAGAGGCGGAGCAACACCTGAACAACAAGAAGCTCAACGTCATTTTGCAGAAGTGAAAGTGTGAGAGAGCAGCAGCAGAGCTGCAGTCGAGTCCTGTTTGTCTCTAAAAGAAGATTCACTGGAGTCCATCAGGTTCCTCTCAGCAACAGTGGTGAGTGCAGCTGATCACACTTCCTGCTTCTACACAAATCTTCACTCTGTTCACTTCATCAGGGCTCTAGAGCGCCACCTCATTTCTCCATGGTGCCACTTAGGCTACGTCCACACTCGCCCGGATAGATTTGAAAACAGCGCTCCGCGTCCACACTAGTGTTTTCAGTCGTTTTCACAGAGTTGTGCGTCCACATTAAGACGGCTGAAAACGCTTACGTTCCAGTCCTGCGCATGCGTGAAACGCAAGACGATTCGACCGGTCTCACTTCTGTCTGCTGCTTATTCACTTTCCAGCTGTTTGAAACGTCGCAGCAAAAGGTGGAGGAAAAGCACCGAGTTTTAAAATGGACTAACAATGAGGTGGAGTTGTTGCTGCGAGTAACACAAAAGTACAAAGTTGCAAAAGCGAGAGAGAAATAAAGAATTTGAAGAAAAGCTCTGTGGAGCATGTGCAGACTGATATTCATCTTTAATAGGACTGTCAAAACTGCTGCTGTATAATGCTCTCCACTATCTTTGTTTAATTGGTCACATGCCTGCATCACATGACTAACATGCATCATTGTTTTAGAAAGTCTCTGTTTTCACTGTTCACTGTGACACAAACGCACCGTCTCCAAATTATTTACTTTCCGGCTGTTTGAATCGTCGCAGCAGAGGTGAGCAGCGTGATAGGAGTGGATGTAGCTGTGGGTAATGAGAAAAGATGAAAAGAACGATTGATAACTTTTTCGTTAAGGCCGGTGCTCTGACACGGAGCCATCAACCTCTCAGTGTCTAACACTGGTCTGCAGACGGCATCAGATAATGAGCCACATTAGATGGACTCTGAGCCCACTGACAGTAAAAGGGTGAAGTGTAGACATTTGGAAGAGAGCGGCCTGACCAGTTTCTCTGACTATGATACTGTAAAGCTGACAACATGATGCATTTACTGTGGTGAGTGTGCAAAGACCATGGCAGGTGTTGTGCCAAGGTAGGGATCCCCAACAGGATCTGTTTCCCTGCGTCAGGAACATCGGCTGGGCAGGGAAAGCGGACCCAACGCACTCCGCCTCCATCACGACCAACTAGACGTGGAAGGAGTGATGTTTTAGTGACAACATGAAAGATGAGTGTGACCGTTCAGTTTGTGGGTTACAACAGAAAATTATACATTTATTGTTCTCGTGTGTTATCGGACGGGATCATTTTAACAAACCGAGGACATTTTCCTGATAATTATCTGTATCCTCCTGTAACTTTACTGTTTAAAGAGCTAAAACCTCCAACATTTCAGGATCAATAAGTCCTTATAAGACGTGTTTGTGAGCTAAAAATCAAGAATGTGGGATACTGTTTGTCTGTGTCAGCCAAACAACTTCACATCTTTGTAACGACTGTTAAAAAGATGTTCATCCTGTTGATCCTGTTCATCTGGACGCTGCACTGTACAGCAGACACGACGTTGTTCAGTTTGTGTTTCAGATGAACCAGTTTGTGTCTGAGTGTGTTGCTGGGTCTCCACCAGTTACTCTGACAACTGAAGGTTCAAGATTTTTATTTTGACATTTGCACACAGGACCAACAGTCCATGCACAGTGGAATACTTGTGCAGAGCTTTCCAAGTCAAATCACACTTTAACAATATAAAGACAGAAAAAGCAGGAGGATAGAAATGAAGTCCGGAGTAGGGTAGTCGTACTATTTTCTATATACAAAGAAAAAGAAGAAAATGTACAGAGAGTGTGTAGTTCTCTACTTCTTATCGCACTCACAGTGTTGCACATTTGTTCCACAGATCTGTTTCACAAGTCTGTTGTGAGTGTATTGCCCGATGGTCAGTGAACCGATGATACATTCAAAGTGAGGTTAAGTAGTGCTGTGTTATTTTAAGTGTTCAGTGTGTTTTTGTTTGCCGTCAGTCTGACAGTTGTGGGGAAGAAGCTGTTGAAGAATCGTGTTCTGTGTGTGATGCTGCTGTCCGCTCTGTTGTGTCTGAGATTGTATGTGCAGCTTTGTATGTGCAGGTCCATGGATGCAAGTGTTGTTCCCATAATCCTCTCTGCAGACTTTCTGACTCTGCAGAGCCTTCCTCTCTGTCTGTGTAGTGTTTCCATACCAGACAGTGATGCCTGCGGTGAGGATGCTGTCTATCAGTCCTCTGCAGGCCTGGGTGAGAGGGTGGTGGTTCATGCCAGCTTTCCTGAGCAGCCGAATGAAATAAAGCCTTTGCTGGGCTTTTTTCACAGTTGCTGTAGTGTTGAGAGTCCAGCTCAGGTCTGATGTAACCTGCAGTCCCAGGAATCTGTGGCTGTTTGCCCTCTCCACCTCTGTCCCTTTGACGATAAGAGGCTGCAGGGGAGGGAGTTCTTCCAAAAGTGCAGTATTCATTCCTTGGTCCGTGTTGAGGATGAGGTGAAGAAGCTTCTGTGATGAAAAGAAACTTAAAGAAGTCCAGACGCTTTTCTCTCAAAGCTCCTCAGACTACTGACGCTTGTTTCTCTCTTTGTAAAATGAAATTTAAAGTGAATTTTGAATCAAATGTTTCTCTTCTTTCTCCCTCAGAGTGCAGACATGTCTGCTGCCAGCAATCTGCGATCTGAAGATCAGTTTCTGTGCTCCATCTGTCTGGATGTGTTCACTGATCCAGTCTCTACACCATGTGGACACAACTTCTGCAAAACCTGCATCAGTCAGCACTGGGACATGAGTCAGAGCTGTCAGTGTCCCATGTGTAAAGAGACTTTCTACACTCGACCTCAGCTGAAGATCAACACTTTGTTCTCTGAGATGGTTGCTCAGTTCAGACGTGAAGCTCAGCAGAAAGCCAGCAGCAGCAGCTCAGAGCAACAAGCTGCCAAACCAGGAGAAGTTCCCTGTGACGTCTGCACTGGAACCAGACTGAAGGCCCTGAAGTCCTGCCTGGTGTGTCAGACCTCCTACTGTCAGACTCACCTGGAGCCTCATCTGACACTGAAAGGTCTGAAAAGACATCAGCTGGTTGATGCTGTGGAGAACCTGGAAGGCAGGATGTGCACGAAGCACGATAAACTCCTGGAGCTGTTCTGTAAGACCGACCAGACATGTGTCTGCATGCTCTGCCCTGTTTTAGAACACAAGAACCACGAGTTTGTTCCTCTGAGAGAAGAATATGAAGGAAAGAAGGCAGAGCTGGAGAAGACAGAGGCTGAGATTCAGCAGATGATCCAGAAGAGACGACTGAAGATTCAGGAGATCACAGAGTCGGTGAAGATGAGTAAAGATGCTGCAGACAGACAGAAAGCAGAAGGTGTTCAGGTCCTCACGGCTCTGATGGAGTCTGTTGAGAGACGCCTGAAGGAGCTCATGAAGGAGATCGAAGACAAACAGGAAGCTACAGAGAAACAGGCTGAAGGTCTCATCAAAGATCTGGAACAGGAAATCTCTGAGCTGATGGAGAGAAGCTCTGAGGTGGAGCAGCTCTCACGCTCTGAAGACCACCTCCACCTCCTCCAAAGCTTCTCCTCCCTGAAAGCTGCTCCACCCAGCAAGGACTGGACAGAGGTCAGAGTTCATCCACCATCATATGAGGGGACTGTGGGGAGAGCTGCGGCTCAGCTGGAGGAGACAGTCTGGAAACCCATGAAGAAGAAGCTGTTAGAGGCTGAGCTGCAGAGGGTGCAGCAGCATGAGGTGGATGTGACTCTGGATCCTGATACAGCTCATCCTAACCTCATCCTGTCTGATGATGGAAAACAAGTGTACTGTGGTGATGTGAGGAAGAAACTTCCAGACAACCCAGAGAGATTTTCTCTGTGTGTTTGTGTTTTAGGAGAGCAGAGTTTCTCTTCAGGCAGATTTTACTTTGAGGTTCAGGTTAAAGGAAAGACTGAGTGGACTTTAGGAGTGGCCACAGAGTCGATCAACAGGAAGGGAAAAATCACAGCGAGACCTCAGGATGGTTTCTGGACTGTGAGGCTGAGAAATGGAAATGAGTACAGTGCGCGTGCTGGTCCTTCAGTCCCCCTCTGTCTCCATCCTGGTCCTGAGAAGGTGGGGGTGTTTGTGGATTATGAGGAGGGTCTGGTCTCCTTTTATGATGTAGGTGCTGCAGCTCTGATCTACTCCTTTACTGGCTGCTCCTTCACTCACAAACTCCACCCATTCTTCGAACCCTGTTTCAATGATGGAGGTAAAAACGCTGCACCTCTGATCATCTGTCCTGTCAATCAAACTGATCAACGACTGATTTAATTGGATGAATGATTGATTTTTCTTGAAGGGAACAAATGAACATATTGAGTGTAAATCCTCTACAGTCTCCATGTTTCTATAGAATCTGATCATCAGGACTCTGATTCACACTTTGATTCTCATGGAGTTTGATTTGAACAGAAGAAAAGTTGAATCAGGAAATGTTCCCACTGATGGAGACTCGAGCTGAAGAGCAAATATCAGAGAACAAATGTCCAAAAGCTTCATTTCCAATAAAGTTTGTTCAATGCTTTGAGTGAATCCAGACTCATGTGTGGCTGTTATACGGAGCATCAGAGTCCAGCTGAGTTATGTTGGATACAAACTGCTTATTTTGGCTCTGTGAGGAGTTTTGTTCACTGAAAACTGATGAGACGGATAATATTCAAAGAACTCTGTAGAGATTCATGCATCCATGTTCTCCACCTGCAGGTGTGGAGGAGAAAGGTGGAGCACAGACTGCTGCATCCTTCCAGTCACATCATTTTGATGATTATATTTGCATGTTGTGATGATTTGGGTTAAAGACAAACAGAGTTGAACGGCTGCAGTCACAGCATGAAGACGATGCTGAAGCTGAGCTGTCAGTGAACATGTTTCACTGTGATTTGATTTGAAGAATAGAAAGTGTGTGTGGCTGCTGACAGCTGCAGTCTCTGCTAGTCTGCATAACACACACACAACTTTCCCCCTGAGGCAACGATGCAGCAACAACACAAAGAACAGCTGCAGACACACACACACACTGTTAAAGAACACTTTACTGTTTAAGGCAGAATTCCTCAGTAACAATGATTTGAGTCTACTGTGTCTACTGTGGTTTCCAACATACAATCTACTGAAACATGTTTTTCTTTCTGCCGTACAAACTATTTGATCACAACATCTTTGCTTTTTTCCTCCAATCGTTTATTCTGATTATTTTATTTAGTTTAACTAAGAAAAGCTTAAAATTTAACTCTTAACCTGATTTAAACGTTTAATTTCTCATTAACTCAGACTTTTAATTTATTTCCTTGTTTAATGTATTATTTCTTTATCCTTGTTTAAGTTTTGCCGATCCTTTCTGTGTAACCTGTTTAATCTGACCTTTGACCTTTTAATTTTAACTTAACAGTACTCTTGTTTTGACCTTTGACCTCTTTATTCCTTATAACCAAAAAAACCCTTTTATCTGATATTTTCACCTTATTGATTGATTATATATATCTATTATATTTTCTCACCTTACCTTATTTTGACCTTTGACCTATGTCCTTGTTAGCCTTGATCTTCCTTCATCAAACGTGAAATTTCTTTCACCTTTGAACTTAAAGCTTAAATCAAACCTTTGTTAAAAAGCTTCTTACCAACTTGTAATTCCAACTCTCTGCATTAAACACGTATCTTATCATATAAACACTGGATCACTGAGAGAACTTTAGGCAGAACCAAATGAAGCAGCTGACCTCGTCAAACTCACAGCGACAGTAACTGACAGTGAATTATTTTAATCTTCTTCATTGTATTTGTTAGAAACATTTATTTTCCTTTAATTGGACTTTGGTTAAGTTCAATCCGATGTATTAACCGACCTTTGAGGTGAAGTGCAGCTGCGAAGAACGCTACGGCAGGCAATGAGGTGCGTTTAATGTCGCTCTGTTAATTTGAGCGTCCATAAATTGAATGTCTTATTTTTTCTTACTTTATTATTGCTAATTTATTGGAGAATTAGGCCATTTAATTAAGATAGATTTTATGTTGTTGGTGGTAAAGATCTGGATGGATGTTTTATTTTATTCTGTGTTTCTATTTTTCAGTTTTACTTTTCAAGACTTGGTGAATTGCCTTTTTCTACTTTTTGTTTAGTTTTGTTAAAATTAGCAGCAGTGAGAAGTGTTGTTGTCGGTCTTGAATATATTTGATGTAGCCCATACTGTTAAGGTAAGTGTCATGTTTTTAGTTGTTAGTCTGATGAAGAATCTTTTATTTTTCTCCAAAAGTTGATTGTGTTTATCTGGACATAGTGTTTTTCAGGTCCAGCTGAATGCAGGTTTCCCCAGTCTTATACGTGTCAGGAGCATCAGCACAGCTGAAATGCATTTTTCCTAAGCACCGCGTCTCTGTGGCTTTTAAACCCCAAAACACGCTAAAACAAAAATGGGTCCACCCCAAGGATGGGGTCCCCCGGTGTAGTAACCTCGTTTCTTCGAACATCGACGTTCATTCAGGAAACCACAGCTGCTAGTTGCACTCACCACACGTTTGTCTTATCTGCCTATTATGTATCCTTCACTTCCTTTAATAAGAGCAAATTTTCCACTATAAACACAGAGTCTAACAAAAGACTGGAGACTGTTTTGGTCATTTCCCTCAGAGTTTGTATGTTTTGTTGTTTTTCTGGTGATGAGCTTCAAACAGCAGCAGATTGAGACTCAAATAGAACCTAATAAAATCAGTGAAGCTATTCATTGCTCATGTCATCCATCAGGGAGTTACTTTAATATCATTACATTGTTTGCTTTTAGTAAATGTGGAAATTGAATATGAATTCATTTTATGTTTTTCTTTTCTTTTTTATTTCTTAATACCTAACTGCTGCACCTGTACTGCCCGTATCTCTGCAGATATACTGTATAGCCACTCAAAACTGATGTTCAGATAGAGGGTGGGAGCCGCCTGTTTTCTCTCTCCACTATAATCCCTGACAATTTTATTAGTTTGGGCGACCTTTACATGTCGGTTGTTGGGATCACAGCAGAGTTAGAACAGAGGGGACATGGTGTTTGTTAAATGTCCGAATGGCCCAGGTGGAAGAAGCTGTTAGTGAATCTGGAGATGTGGGACCTGAGGTACCAACATACAACACTGTAAAAAATGACAGATGCCACCAAAGAGTCACAGAAGGTCTTCAAAGCGCTCCCTGGACTCCAAATGACCTCAGCCGCCTCAGCAACTGCGTTTTCTAAGGACAGCGCTAGCAAACGCTCTCCGCTTGCGAGTGAAAAAGAAAAAAACACCCCTTCCCTTCCTTATTCATGTTGAAGTGTACCATGTCCACCAATCAAAAAATGATACGGCAACATGAGGCGTTTGGTTGTTTAGGAAGAGGGAGAAGTTTTAGGAGTGACACCAATGAGAGAGAGCGAAAGAAAGAGAGAGAGCGAGTTTTCACATGTGAGAGATTAGTGACGTTTAGTGTGTTTGGAGGCTGTAGTTAGTGTGTTATGCAGTTATTGGGTTTTTGTGAGTTATACTAGTGAATGTCACAGGTGCTCCTGCTGTCAGACCTTGTGGTGTTCTCCTCTGTTTTATAGTGGACAGGACCTATTTTTTGGGAGTTGCATGAATACTTTGTGTGCCTTCTTATTTGATGCAACACACCTGATTGTTCTGTAAATAGTTTGAAATGATTGTGCAAAAAACTCTGAGGCCTTTGCTGCATTTTGGGGTAAATAGCAACATTTTACTTTGTTGTTTGCATCATTTTTAAAAATGTATCATTTCTATTTGCATTTCAAGTTATGAAAGGTATTCATTAAACATGTTTATGTTTTAACTGTTTTCCACTCAGAGTATACAAAAGGTTGAAGATACTATTACATACGGAGAGAACTCCACACCGGGTGTAGGCTTGCATGACTAAGAAACTATTTGAGGCAATTTTGTGGCGTTTGAGGTTAGACTCGGCTGCACATGTGTGCTTAAGCCGATCGATGGCTGCAGCCTCTGTGGGAACTGAAATCAGCCCGTCATCGATGCAGAAGTGTCTCTCGACAAAGTGTCTTGTGTCTGCTCCAAAGTTTGTCTCGCCTTCCCAGGTGGCTCGTCATAGGTAATAGATGGTTACTACTGGTGACGGGCTATTACCAAAAATATGCACCCAGGCGTGGTCTTCCTGCACTTTGTCACATGAGTAGAAGTAATCAACAACTTTTTATTCATTTTTATTCTTATGAGCACGAGAGAGAGAGGGGGGGGGCAGGTACACAGTCACTAAAGATAAATAGCACAGCATTTAGTTGAATAGACGTTAAAAGAGAAGGTGTTTCAACAGCTGTTGTCTGCACCCTTGACACAGGAGAACAGAAGACTTCACCACCAGGACCTCCCCACCAACTGGGTGTCACCAACTTTCTCACAACACCTAACTGTAGTGATGGCCAAATGAAGCTTTCCGAAGCACTGAAGCTTGTATTGAAAAACAGTTCATTACTCGAAGCTTTTCAACACAGTCCTCTCCGGTGACATCTGGTGGCGAATATTTAGAAGAGCAGCTTGAATCTGCAAAATAAAACGGACTGCTCAATCATCGCTGCTCACTCAAGAGTGGAGTTCTCTCTGATATTGGGCCACCGTTCCGTTGCTTTGAACATGTAATTGGTTTTGTTTTCTCGATTGGGGGGCTGAAAAAAATGTAATGCGTATTTGCGTAATACATTTTGATCAATAAACTTTCCCTATTTAAACATGCACTATGGTGTGGCCTTTCTTTGCTCATAACTCCTTGATGTTGGTAAATACAATAAGTGAGCAATATATATAATATACATATGATAATGCACAGCACATTATGGAGTATGCCCCTGCTGTGAAGTCCTGCCTCCATCTACTTGTCGTTTAATCACTGGACAGCTGGACAGGTTCATACAAAATATTAGATGAGGCCAATTGTCCTATACATATTTTTGACCTAGGGGTGGGATTGATTGTGAACTGGAAAGGGAAAATGCTTAGGAAGCTGAGTACGGCTGCATCGTCACTGATTTGTAGAATCATTTTGATTCGATACAGGATCCGATTCAATTTGATTGGAATCTGGAAAGTTTTGCCTCAGTCAGAAATATTACAATTCTGATCATTTAACAGTATATATCCATAATTTCGTATCTATTAAAAGAAAGCTGACACATGTGAGACTTAATTAGAGATGTAAACAGAGAGTTATGAAACCTGCAGCTGCAGAAGCCAGCGGGAAAAAAAGAGGCAAACACAGCGCGGACCCGACGACACACCAAAATCTGACTCTGACGCGTCGGGTCCGCGCTCTGTGTTCACGTTTGTATGCAGAATCCGTAAACCTGCTCCCAGTTACTGTTTTAGCTGCATGGTGTTTGACGACATGTTGTGAGGTTTAACCTGAGATGCTGGCGTTTCAGGCATAATAACGTTAATTTACAAATCGACACAGGATTGTAATGAATCAATATCACTTTATTCAATTTAGCATGGATTGTAATCAGAAAAGCGATAATCAAAACCCACCCCTAATCAAGAACTTGCAAAGTAAAAACATGCTCTATGTCAGGTAGCCCTTTTGTTATTTACATTTAAAAAGAGGATTAGTGTTACTGTGCGCTGGCTGAGTCTGTTTCTTTTCTTAGAAATAGTTTCTCCTGCCCTGGAGAAAATCCACTTGCATGGAACAGAAGAGGCTGTGGAGTGCAGGAACCACACTGCAAGCTGGTAGATATGCAGGTATTCCTGGGTCCTGCAGACTATCACCTAAAAACAATAAACAAAATGATTTTCTAAACTGTGTAGCAATGTAATGTACGTATAGTGTCAAATACATTTTTGTGGTCTTCATCAGCTTTAATTCACATGGAACTGTTCCTAAAGTCATATGCTGTAATGATATTTACATTATGAAAACATGATTTTGGACATTTCAGTTTTTTCACTTCGGCAGATAAAATGAATTGAGCAAAATAAACTCAAAATATTCCCACACGCCAGAACGTCCTCTCTTCCTCGCTGGCTCCATATCTGTCAGTGGAACGATCACCTCTTCGCTCTCTGTCACCATCAACACACTCCACGAATCCCGTGGATGATTCACTTCCTTATATCCGTTTGAATCAGGTACCGAAGCAGTTACGTGCGTAATGAAGCTTCGGACGTCACTGGTCACGTGACTTTTGCCAAACGAAGCAAGCCTCGACACAGTGCTTCTGAACCAGTGTGTTGTTTTTTTCGACACACGCTCCGGAGCGTCAGCTTCAAGCGGGCCATCACTACCTAACTGTGACCTACACAGATAACCAGTGTGCAGCTTTGAAATATAACATCCAGAGTCTATGTGACAAATGGCTAAACAAGTGCCATCACAGCAGGGTGAAGGGTGAACATGGTAACATAGAAGATGCTCTCCCAGGCCTATTACTGCCTTCTGGTCATAATTTCCACTCTCTTTCAGTGACCTCTCACCTTTAATATCCTATGACCTTCATTGACCTCTGACTTTCAGTGACCTCTGACCTCCTGTTGCAGGTGTGTGTGTGCTGCTGCTGTCTGCACTGACTGTTTGTGCAGGTGAGTAGATGAAGTGCACCATGGTCCAGGACAAACACTGAGTGTAAACACTGATAGAAACTGTCCGTCTGTCCTCCAGTCTCTCTGAGCGTCAGTCCAAACCTTCAGCAGTTCTTCACAGCAGCCTCAGTGTCTCTGACATGTGAAGGTCAGCTGGGCTCTGATGGATGGACGGTGAAGAGGGACACAGGAAGTGCGACTGAGTCATGTGGAGCAGGTGGGCGGGGCTTCGGGAGGTTAAATGGTTCATCCTGTTTGTTTGATGAGTTCAAGCCAGTCAGTGGAGTTTACTGGTGTGAAGGTGAAGCTGGAGAGAAGAGTGAAGAAGTCAACATCACTGTATCAGGTAATGAAGTCATTCATTTCATCAGACTAACAGCAGACTGTTATACCACCTCTACATCACTCTGTGGGTCTTTTCCTCAGATAAACATGTGATCCTGCAGATCCCTGCACTTCCTGTGAGGACAGGAAGTGATGTCACTCTACGCTGTAAATACAAAACTGGTCGCACAGTCACAGCTTATTTCTACTTTAATGGACGTCCTGTTAGACCTACATCAGAGAAACTCATCACCATTAAAGTGCAGCAGTCTGATGAAGCTCTCTACTGGTGTTCTACTGATGAGTTTGGATCATCTCCTCAGAGCTTTCTGAGGGTCAGAGGTCAGAACACTGACATCACTTCCTGTCTGCTGAGCTGATGATAAATTTACTGAATCAGCGTCATTATCTCTCCTGCAGGTCCTCTTCCTCCCACAACAACAACAACAACATACACTGATGTCTCCCATCCACCTTCTCCTTCTCTTCCTCCTCCTCCTCTCCAGCCCTTCATCATCCCAGTCGTAGCTGCTCTGGTTTCTCTGGTTCTTGCGTCTCTGGTTCTGGTCCGGCTCCTTTGGAAGAAACACACAGGTATAGAGTCTGTCTGACCCAACTGAGCACTTGTAAGTGAAGCAGTATACATGTATGTATGTGTTGTATGGGATCAGTGATTCTTGGTCTTATCACTCTCATGCTGCCTTCGTGGCTCTGCCTAGTCCACAATGAGGCTCCTTCAAATGATGTCACCTACTCTGAGGTCACCAGTAGAGAGTCATCCAATAAGATGCCAGTCATCCAACCAGAAATGGTTTACTCCACCCTGAGGACAAACACTACAGGTACGGAAATGAGGGATAAAAGCAGGAAAACTAGAGATACACTTAGGTTAATACATCTTTTGTGATGTTGTATAAATAAAGCCAGAATGCAATGATTTGTGTATCTTATAAAACCATATTTTAATAAATAGAACACAGTAAAGGGATTGAATGCACAAATGGAGAAAAAGCAGGTGGTCCCAAAGACAAACAGGTGGAGGAACACTTCCTGAAACTGTGTCTGTGAGCATTGTTCACCTGCCTTCCACAAATGCAGGTTGAAGCTCTATAATGCAAAGAAGAACCACATGTGAGCATGCTCCAGAATCAGCCTCTTCTTTGTGGTTTTCTTATCTCAGCTCATTTCTTATCTCATGATAAAATACAGGTTTGTGAGATTTGCACATCATTCAGTCTGTGTTTGCACAGGGTCCCTGTGGTTTTTAAGAATTGGAGTAAACTGTGGTCGTGGAAACATTGACTTATATTTTCCTCAAATGCATCAAAACAAAGAGGAACTGTGACTCAACGGCTTCACGCTTTATGAAACATAAACTTTCTTTAGTTTCCTGTCTGACAGTAAAACATGTTACTGGTTTCACATCTGAACCTTACTGTGGTCTCAGCGGTCGAGTCGCTGTTTGTAAAAATGGGTCAGTGTCAGAGAAAACCATGGCAGCAATCCTGCAGCTCAGTCAGAACGCTGAAATGGAAGGAAGTGATTGGTGTATGATGTGGAAGATTAGTGTGTATGACACCATGCAGCACGAACTGGCTGATTGAACTCCAGTGTGAAAATGATTTGGGGAGATTTTGTCACAGCATGCAGCAGCACCAGGAGTGAGGAGTGGACCCAAAATCCTGACACGAATGAACATAGAAGATAAACAAAAGGGGAGCCGTCTAACAAGGCTGATAAAAACATCTGGAAATAAAAGGCAGAGGTGACGCTAAATGGCCTGTATTTATATAGCGCTTTTCTAGTCCCTAAGGACCCCAAAGCGCTTTACATATCCAGTCATCCACCCATTCACGCACACATTCACACACTGGTGATGGCAGCTACATTGTAGCCACAGCCGCCCTGGGGTGCACTGACAGAGGCGAGGCTGCCGGACACTGGCGCCACCGGGCCCTCTGACCACCACCAGTAGGCAACGGGTGAAGTGTCTCGCCCAAGGACACAACGATCGAGACTGTCCAAGCCGGGGCTCAAACCGGCAACCTTCTGATTACAAGGCGAACTCCCAACTCTTGAGCCACGATTGCCCCAATAACATAAGCGTGGAACATGAAAGCACAAGCCACCGATGTTTCACTGGCATGTAAGTTTGGGGTTATACACATAAAAACAGGGGTTAGGCAATAAAGACTCTGTGAAAGAGAAGATGAAGAGAGAGAAGAATTTGTTCAAGAATTACACCTCGTAGTAGAAAGGAGCTGAGGAAGACTCACTTTGATTGACGAGGATGTTTCGATTCACTGTGTTGGGGCAGCAGTCAGATGTAAAAGCACGTACATGGTGAAGTCACCTGAGTTTGTAGTTCCCAGAGTCGAGTGTTTATTTTCACCCACATCAGAACAGGGCCCTGTTTCAGGAAGCCGGTTTGGAAAACTCAGAGTGAAAAACGACACTCACGGTTGAGTAACCCCGAACTGTCCAACTCGGAATATTCGGTTTCAGAAAGGCTGATAACAATTAGTTCAGTCAACGCGGAGTTGCTTTAACCCCAAGTGAAGCGCGCGGACGAGGATACATAAAGCCCTGATAAGCGGAGCACAGATTAAGCGAGTCACCATGGAGACGGAGGGAAAGAAGGCGCGGTCAATGTATTTCACAGCGCTTGAGGCCGAAATTCTGATGGCAGCATATGCCGATAACATGCAAATTCCGCGGAAAAAAGTAACACAGCCACAGCTGCAAAAGAAAGGGAGCATGCATGGCAAAACATAGCCGACAGAGTCAATGCGTGAGTGTTAATTTAAACATTGATCTAGGGATTTCCACCCATTTAACACGTTATTTTATCATATGTTATTTTATTTGTTATTTTATACATTTTATTTTGTGATGTGATGTGAGCGCAGGTGCAACCCAACAGGCCCCAAACGTTCCTGGCAGCAAGTAAAAATGAAATATAAAAATATAGTCCAAACAGGTAAGGTGTAATTGTATTATGAGCCATAGTGCTTGGTCTGTTTGTCCGATGTAAATCAATTGCAGTTAGAGGCTACATTAATTTCCTTCCTGTGAGCACTTATTGAAATTATCTGAGCACATTACAAGTACATATTTGCTTACTCTGTATGCTCAAATGTGACCCGTTATAGCCAACAGAAAAAAAGCAGAGGCCCGAAAAACAGGTGGGGGTCCTCCACCACCACCACTCACAGAGGCTGAGCAGTTGGCCCTCAGCCAAAACAGTGGGCGCCCTGTGGCTGAAGGCATCTCTGCGGGGACATCCTCTGAGTCAATAACCCCGCAAGACACAAGTGCCTACATAGGGGGTAAATTCAAAATAATACATGATGTGCATACATCCTTTCTTCACAGTCACCTTTGCAGTGCTACTCATTCATTTGATAAACTCTTTACCATAATGAATTATTTTGTAGTGAAGTTATTTTCCTACTGATTTTGCCTTCCCTCAGTCTTGGTTGTCTTTGAGAGCATAATGACAATGAAGTGTAAGGTGATTGGTATGTTTGTTAATTGCCATTTGGTCCCTTGTAAGTTATAAGTGACCTGTATAAACCTCATATTCTATCAGTTGATGGTGATGGTGTACTGCATCTGGTGCAGCCTCCTGTTGAGCCAGACCAACATGCAGTTGTGAGTAATACTCCACAGATTATATGAGTTTACAGTAGAACAGCAATGTTGTCTATTTCTTTACTACAGGAAAATAATGAAGAAACATTGACAGCTGTTACAGAGGAGGAAGCAACAGAGACACTTTATGAGGTTTACATCTTTTAATACTTTGTGTACAGGAAATACAGGCGACCAATAAAGCCAGTTGAACAAAAAATCTGTTTATTCTTCTTTCAACATGTTGAGGTGATGGGTCAAAAGAAATGATTGTGACATATGGTGTCTCTGACTGCGCTTCCATCTTGTATGTCCGTGGGAGGGTCAGGATGTTCATGGTTTGGATCACTGCTGATGTTTGGTTCAGAAGGACAGTGTTCTCCTCTAATTGTGGCAATGTTGTGAAGAATCACACATGCCACAATAATGTCACATGCCCTTTCTGGGGTGACCCTGAGTCTTTGCAGGCACTGGAACCGGGCCTTAAGCATTCCGATAGTCATTTCAATTCTGGCTCTTGTCCTGCAATTAGCCAGATTATATCGCTGCTGTGGGCCCGGTTCAGGGTCAGGGTAAGGGGTAAGCAAATAGGGTAAACATGGATACCCCCTATCACCAAGCAAGTAGCCAGTGAACTCTCCTAAGACAGAAGGATACACTTCAGTTCAAATGTCCCTGAAGCAATTGGTCTTTATATATTTTACAGTATTCTCAACTCACCATGTCCAAATTTTGTGCTCAGTGTACATTCACGGAATATTTGTGAGTCATGGACAGAGCCTGGCCACTTGGCTTCCACATTTGTGATAATGTTGGCAGCATCACATATGATCTTCACAGTGCAGAGAACACAAATTAGCATCCATTACTATAATGAAATAATTTGTTAGTTTGAAATGCTACAGGGAACTATGTACCTGTACATTAATGCTGTGGAAAGACTTCCTGTTCACATAGTCTCCTTCATTTACTGAAGGAGCAATGATTGGAATGTGAGTGCCATCTGTACAGCCAATCACGCCTGGGAACCCTGAAAATAAATGTGCAATTTAAGTAGTAGTCCAAGTATCACCACATCATAAATTAAGTTTTGTTCATCCTGATACCTGCAATTTTGTGGCATCCCTCTTTGATAAATCTTGTGGGTCTGTGACCGGGGAACACCACAGACGAGTACAGGAGACGTTTCAGTGCAACTGTAACATTCCTGACTGCCCGACAGACGGTAGCCTTGGAAACGTGCTCAGCGTCACCAATATTATACAGAAAGCTCCCGTTTGCAAGAAACCGAAGTGCAATACAAATAATATGCAATGAACTGAGAGCATGTCCGCGATGTGTCACATGCGTAATATATGGCCTGAGGATGTTATCCAAATAACTTATAGATTGTGCTGAACAACGGTAACGTTCGCACAGAAAATCATCAGGAAATGATAAAATGTCCAAACGCGCTCTGATCACTCTCTCCCGGCGGAGAGCTCTGCGGAGAATTTGGGCTTCACGATCTACTGGCTCTTCAAGGAAGTGGCACGCCATGTCCGACACTTCCTACTGTCAGGTTTCCGACAAAGGGGCGGAGACAGTCAGGGTTAGTTGTAGTAAACCTGCTAGGGGGCAGGTTAGCTTCACGGAGTGTGTCGTCATAGTGACTCACTCAGGCTGCAGCTGAACTCGCTTTGTGAAACCGAAAACCCAGAGTTTTCGTTAACTCAGGGTATACTTACTCAGTTTTTCCACTAAACCGGCTTCCTGAAACAGGGCCCAGGTGCTGCTCGTTAGCTGATGAGAGAAGCTGAAATCTTTGTGTGACAGAGCTTCCTTGTTGTGACCATGAAGTGTTTTATCTGTTTACCTTTAGTTTAACAGCTGTTTGAATGATGTGGAGTCCAAAGAGTGAATGTCAGCAGATACTGAACCTGAAGCTTTGCTGAATCATATTGTTTCACATTGTTCTTCAGTGTTATCAATAAAAAAATAATAGTTTGACTTGAGTTCAGCAGACAAGGTTTGATGGGAACTCCAAGTTCACAGTGAGATGAAAATGAATCCCAGATGTTCGGTCAAACAGTGGCTTGTTTCTGTCTTTGATCCCTTCAGCGCAGTGACCAACGTGCATGACTGTCCCATTTTTACAGAAGGTGGAGGAACCACAGACGCCACAGAAGAAATTAAAAAGTGAAAGAAACGACGAGTTTCTCTGTGTAAACAGGAAGCTGAGGACAGACCTGCAGATGTGTCGGTCTCACCGTGGGAACATTTACAGACAGTCATCAGCTTCCTCCTTTCTTCATTCACTCACATTTAATCCAATCAATGGAGTCATGATGGCAGCAAGTGAGGAAGGCGTCCTGTTTCCAGTTCCTCCAGAGAAACCAGGAGGAGGAACTGAAGAGATCAAACTGCTGCTGGTTTGAGTCTCTGCAGCTTGAACTCTGACAAAGGTCGTCTACGATGGAGCTGCTTCCTTCATTTCAATCTGATCAATACTCTGAACTCCTGCTGTAATTTCAGCAGGTGTGATTTAACACAGATTTAATGAACAGACAGATCTGCATCGATCAGGAACTTTCCTGTTTATATCAGGAAGAGAGGGGGCACACTTAATGACCTCTTTGGGTACAGCAAGTGATTTTCAGGAGGGGCCCAGCAGTAATAAATGCATCAACTAGTTTTTCAGCATTTTACTCTGAGATGGGAAGTTCTGTTTTTGGAGACAGCAGAATCTGAATGCTTCGTTATGTTTGATTTATTTAATATTCTTATTGGTATCTGAATATTGTGCTGGAGTGGACAGGGGTTAAAAAAAGGCCCACTCCAACAACACAAAGCACACTTAAATCATACACAACGCCTGAAAGACAAAACAGACAAAACGCAAACAAATATACATTTTTACAGAGTGTGTTTGTGAGTGTCTGTGTATGAGTGTTTGTCATGAAACATACTTGAAAGGTCAAATTCTGTAATGACTGTAAAAATGTAATAATTATGATGCGATTAAAAAGGAGAAACAAAGGCTGCACAGCACATCCAGGTCCTGCCAGCTGTGGCTCTGCAGCTCATGTCCCCAAAGGACAGAGACGACTGTACTGCTTATGTGAAACGAGGCAGTGTGAGTGATTAATATGAAACTGATATGACAAAATACTGCAGAGGATGACACACATGACAGATTACAGTCGTAACCAAGAGCTTCAGTTTTATCAATGTTTAGTTTGAGAAAGTTTAAGGACAACAATGATTTAACTTCCATGAGGCAGTCGCAGCAGGAGATGGGTGGAATTATGTTTGTAAGAAATACACAGCTGAGTGTCGTCTGCATAAAAATGAAGGCTAATATTATATTTCCAATATATGTGGCAGATTTGAAGTGTGTAAATTATGAATAAAAAGGCCCCGATAGATAAAAATATTTGCTTTGAGTTTCTCTTTGAGTTCATTGGAGCAGCGGCTCGGCCTCACTGTGACGAAGCTGCTGGTGCTAACAGGGAAGTGGTGAAGCTGAAGCTGCTGTCAGTCGTCGTCTCCACAACATGAAGACTTCATGTGTGTCTCTGCTCCTCGGTGAGTCGAACACTCATATTCATCCATTCATTTACTGTACTTCCACACTCTGTAAAGGAGAACACATCGTCAGCTCTCACTGACTGAGCTGAAACTTCCACTGAAATCAAATCTGTGTAGATCTGCTGGTTTGCTTCGTTTACGAAGACTTCGCTCTGCTTCTTTGTTTATTTGGTTCCACCTTAAAGCTGGTCAGCTGGACAGGAAACAAAACAAGATGATATTTATGTATGAGCATCACGTTTTAACTCGAACACACAAAGAGTCAGTGAAGAAAACAGTTTCAAACTTGCTGGTTTATAGTAATGAAAGTTTGTTTTTACTATGATTCAAATTTGTCTCATTAACATCCAAAACCTGCTGAATGCTCAGAACTGAATCTAATGAAAGTCGAGCATGTCGACTGAGTCAGTGAAGCTTCAGTTAGTGTGTGTAACATGACGACTGAACATGAAGGCAGACGACCTTATTCATGAAACAGGAAACCACAGCTGCTGCGTTCTGATTGGCTCTGTGTGTAGACGATATTTCCTTTATTACGAACAAATTTTCCAATGTGTGGACAGAGTCAATAATCTTCCTGTGTCTCTCAGGACTCTGGAGCTTCACTGATCTGTTTTCAGATCTAAATGTTGCCAAAGTCACTGTTTGGGTCAGTTTAGGCACCAAACTCTAAATAAGCACGTAAAATGTAAGCCTGCATTAATAATGCATAAACATCAAATCCTCATTTACATGAGGCGACACATGTCAGCCATGCTGATGGTTTGTTTTCACGAGCGGTGCTTGATGACCTGTGATGGTACCCTCCTTTCATAAAGCTGGTCGAGTGTGTGTTAAAATAAAAGAAACGATGAAGCTCCTTTCATCCTCAACTTGAAAAGCTCGATGATGCAGAGACTTCAGGAAATTAGAAAGTTTCCTGAAAGAAAAAACTATGTGACTATAACATCAGAGTGTCTCTAAATGACCTCTGACCTGTTGCAGGTGTGTGTGTGCTGCTGCTGTCTGCACTGACTGTTTGTGCAGGTGAGTAGATGAAGTGCACCATGGTCCAGGACAAACACTGAGTGTAAACACTGATAGAAACTGTCCGTCTGTCCTCCAGTCTCTCTGAGCGTCAGTCCAAACCTTCAGCAGTTCTTCACAGCAGCCTCAGTGTCTCTGACATGTGACGGTCAGCTGGGCCCTGTTTCAGGAAGCCGGTTTAGTGCAAACTCTGAGTAAGTATATCCTGAGTTAACGAAAACTCTGGGTTTTCGGTTTCACAAAGCGAGTTTAGATTAATCCTGAGTGAGTCACTATGACGACGCACTCCGTGAAGCTAACCTGCCCCCTAGCAGGTTTACTACAACTAACCCTGACGTTCTCCGCCTCTTTGTCAGAAACCTGACTGTAGGAAGTGTCAGACATGGCGTGCCCCTTCCTTGAAGAGCCAGTAGATGTTGAAGCCCAAATTCTCCGCAGAGCTCTCCGCCGGGAGAGAGTGATTAGAGCGCGTTTGGACATTTTATCATTTCCTGATGATTTCCTGTGCGAACGTTACCGTTTCTCAGCACAATCTATAAGTTATTTGAATAACATCCTCAGGCCATATATTACGCATGTGACACATCGCGGACATGCTGTCAGTTCATTACATATTATTTGGATTGCACTTCGGTTTTTTGCAAACGGGAGCTTTCTGTATAATATTGGTGACGCTGAGCACGTTTCCAAGGCTACCGTCTGTCGGGCAGTCAGGAATGTTACAGTTGCACTGAAACGTCTCCTGTACTCGTTTGTGGTGTTCCCCGGTCACAGACCCACAAGATTCATCAAAGAGGGATGCCACAAAATTGCAGGTATCAGGATGAACAAAACTTAATTCATGATGTGGTGATACTTGAACTACTACTTAAATTTTACATTTATTTTCAGGGTTCCCAGGCGTGATTGGCTGTACAGATGGCACTCACATTCCAATCATTGCTCCTTCAGTAAATGATGGAGACTATGTGAACAGGAAGTCTTTCCACAGCATTAATGTACAGGTACATAGTTCCCTGTAGCATTTCAAACTAACAAATTATTTCATTATAGTAATGGATGCTAATTTGTGTTCTCTGCACTGTGAAGATCATATGTGATGCTGCCAACATTATCACAAATGTGGAAGCCAAGTGGCCAGGCTCTGTCCATGACTCACAAATATTCCGTGAATGTACACTGAGCACAAAATTTGGACATGGTGAGTTGAGAATACTTTAAAATATATAAAGACCAATTGCTTCAGGGACATTTGAACTGAAGTGTACCCTTCTGTCTTAGGAGAGTTCACTGGCTACTTGCTTGGTGATAGGGGGTATCCATGTTTACCCTATTTGCTTACCCCTTACCCTGACCCTGAACCGGGCCCACAGCAGCGATATAATCTGGCTAATTGCAGGACAAGAGCCAGAATTGAAATGACTATCGGAATGCTTAAGGCCCGGTTCCAGTGCCTGCAAAGACTCAGGGTCACCCCAGAAAGGGCATGTGACATTATTGTGGCATGTGTGATTCTTCACAACATTGCCACAATTAGAGGAGAACACTGTCCTTCTGAACCAAACATCAGCAGTGATCCAAACCATGAACATCCTGACCCTCCCACGGACATACAAGATGGAAGCGCAGTCAGAGACACCATATGTCACAATCATTTCTTTTGACCCATCACCTCAACATGTTGAAAGAAGAATAAACAGATTTTTTGTTCAACTGGCTTTATTGGTCGCCTGTATTTCCTGTACACAAAGTATTAAAAGATGTAAACCTCATAAAGTGTCTCTGTTGCTTCCTCCTCTGTAACAGCTGTCAATGTTTCTTCATTATTTTCCTGTAGTAAAGAAATAAACAACATTGCTGTTCTACTGTAAACTCATATAATCTGTGGAGTATTACTCACAACTGCATGTTGGTCTGGCTCAACAGGAGGCTGCACCAGATGCAGTACACCATCACCATCAACTGATAGAATATGAGGTTTATACAGGTCACTTATAACTTACAAGGGACCAAATGGCAATTAACAAACATACCAATCACCTTACACTTCATTGTCATTATGCTCTCAAAGACAACCAAGACTGAGGGAAGGCAAAATCAGTAGGAAAATAACTTCACTACAAAATAATCCATTATGGTAAAGAGTTTATCAAATGAATGAGTAGCACTGCAAAGGTGACTGTGAAGAAAGGATGTATGCACATCATGTATTATTTTGAAGTTACCCCCTATGTAGGCACTTGTGTCTTGCGGGGTTATTGACTCAGAGGATGTCCCCGCAGAGATGCCTTCGGCCACAGGGCGCCCACTGTTTTGGCTGAGGGCCAACTGCTCAGCCTCTGTGAGTGGTGGTGGTGGAGGACCCCCACCTGTTTTTCGGGCCTCTGCTTTTTTTCTGTTGGCTATAACGGGTCACATTTGAGCATACAGAGTAAGCAAATATGTACTTGTAATGTGCTCAGATAATTTCAATAAGTGCTTACAGAAAGGAAATTAATGTAGCCTCTAACTGCAATTGATTTACATCGGACAAACAGACCAAGCACTATGGCTCATAATACAATTACACCTTACCTGTTTGGACTATATTTTTATATTTCATTTTTACTTGCTGCCAGGAACGTTTGGGGCCTGTTGGGTTGCACCTGCGCTCACGTCACATCACAAAATAAAATGTATAAAATAAAAAATAAAATAACATATGATAAAATAACGTGTTAAATGGGTGGAAATCCCTAGATCAATGTTTAAATTAACACTCACACATTGACTCTGTCGGCTATGTTTTGCCATGCATGCTCCCTTTCTTTTGCAGCTGAGGCATGTCCGCGATGTGTCACATGCGTAATATATGGCCTGAGGATGTTATCCAAATAACTTATAGATTGTGCTGAAGAACGGTGACGTTCACACAGGAAATCATCAGGAAATGATAAAATGTCCAAACGCGCTCTAATCACTCTCTCCCGGCGGAGAGCTCTGCGGAGAATTTGGGCTTCACGATCTACTGGCTCTTCAAGGAAGGGACACGCCATGTCTGACACTTCCTACTGTCAGGTTTCCGACAAAGGGGCGGAGACAGTCAGGGTTAGTTGTAGTAAACCTGCTAGGGGGCAGGTTAGCTTCACGGAGTGTGTCGTCATAGTGACTCACTGAGGCTTCATCTCAACTCGCTTTGTGAAACCGAAAACCCAGAGTTTTCGTTAACTCAGGGTATACTTACTCAGTTTTTCCACTAAACCGGCTTCCTGAAACAGGGCCCAGCACACTAAACACGGACACACAGGTGAGCTATTTCCTGGAAGAAGGCGGGACTTCACCTGAAGCACGAAAGGTGGGAGGGAGATTGAGAAAACTGTTGATAGAAGCAGTTCTAAGAATTGCTGTAGAAATAAGTCACTTATTTAAAGGTTTATTACCCACATGATCAGATCAGGCAGAGTGCATCTATTTTACTGTTTATAATAAAACAAGGAAATATACTACAAGATAATTAGAGGTGTTTGTGTTCATCTGTTACTCGTCTACATTTCAGTGTAAAAACAGGACAAAAAATCTGTGTTGGAGTCAAATTGTTAAATGTTGTCATTGTGTTACTTAAGTTTGTAAGTCTTGGTTCAAGCAGCCTGATCAAAGACGTTCCGTTGTCTCTGACCACCTCTCCAGCCAGTTTGTTGGTGGGGAGGCTGCAGTGTTTTCTTATAGGCACATCTATGTGAGGGCTCTGTTTGCTGCTTAGTAAGCTTCCTGCTTTATCATCCTTTTGTGGGCAGGAGGTCACACAAACGCACCCCAAACACACACACACACATAGGGCCTTATGTTTGTTGACCATAGGGGGGTTTACAATGGGTGGTGCTTGTGTGTACTGTAACTGTGTTCAGTAAAAGGTCGTCTGTGGGTGGATTCAGTGCTTTCCTGACACACCGAGCGGTCCTCCCTTGCTAGCAAGTAAAAGCTGTTCGTCTTGTTTCCGTTAACAGGAACAAGTTTGTAAACCAGCGGGGCCTGTGGAAGCACAGACACAACACTCTGGCTGAGGAAAGGTTGAAGATGGAGGTGAGAACGTGGACTAACTCTGAATGCAGAGCTGGCTTGGAGCTGTGGAGACTTACTGAGGAGTAAAGTGGACATGAAGGAGTCACAGAGGGAGGAGGAGGTGAACAGTGATGTTTGTTAGACAGGATCAGACTGAAGAGGGAACATAAGAAGAGTTTCATGCTGGATTTGAACAGGACAGGAAGATAAGCTCCGCCCAGCAGCTGAGTCCTCTCTGCTCACACTGGTGTTGGACTGCAACATCAGGGAGTCTGCTTCCACATCTTGTTTCCACAGCTGGAGGAAGCTGTCCCACGAGCACGCCTACGCCCCTCTGTCATTACTGAAGTAGTGATGGTGTTTAGTCAGTGTGAGACTGTTTCACTGGTCCAAGCAGAGATTTACATAAATGAGCTTTTATGAGTTCTTATATTATCTGATCAGGCCGTTTGCTCCTGTTAAAGAGAAATGTGCATCGAACGTTGTGGGTATTCATGAGTCTAACAGTTTAAACCTGTGTGTGACGTTGTGTCCTTGAACGGCCCTGACAGACGGCTGTAGTCCATAATATTAATGTTTCCTGCTGACTAAAATAAGCAGCTGAGCTCTGTGAGGGCAGAGCTGCTGCTAACAGGTGAGTCTGTTACCTGGACTGGACTGAGTGAGCTGCTGTGTCACAGCTTTATCAGTGACACACTCAGCATGTGTGTGTGTGATATGTCACAGTGCTTGAAACACACATGAAAATATATTAAAGGTTGAATCTTTTTTCTTTTGGTTTGTGGAACAAAAATCAGCAACGAAGAAACGCGAGCGTAAAAAAAAAAAAACCTGTAGTGCCTTTCACTGTGCAACACTTTTGTTAATATCCAACAGTGCAGAAGACTCACAATCAGTGTTGGTCAAGTTACTTGAAAAAAGTAATCAGTAACTAATTACTGATTACTCCCCCAAAAAAGTAATCCCGTTACTTTACTGATTACTTATTTTCAAAAGTAATTAATTACTTAGTTACTTAGTTACTTAGTTACTTTTTAAAAACACGATTTACAACCTGAAGAGGTGATAAAGCGATAGATCTTTCAGCCCAATTCTACTTTTTCTACATGATCCATCATACAAAATGTAATCAAATGGAAAAGTCTCTTTTTTAAACTTGTTTTATCAGTTTTAATCTTTTAACTTTATGCATCAAGCAAAACATTTAATTATATGCAACATTCTCTGACTTGAATAAATTAGTTTAACATTTAAACCTATTTTCTACACATTCCAGCACATAAAATAAAATATTTTTTGTGTTTTCACTCACTCTTTCAAACAGATGCAAGTAAAACACAGCAGAAAATAAATAAAGTCAAAGACTCAGCGGTCCTTTTGCTCTATTTTCACCTGTAAAGCAGGAGCAGGGTAGGCGGAGGGTTACCCTGGTGCAGGTGTGCTGCGGTCAGTTGAAGAATCCGCGCGAGTGTCTCTGTGAGTTTCCCATCACGTCGTAGCTACTCGGTGCTTGCTCGGAAGTTTAGGGGTTTTTTTCGCTGTAAAAAGAAGTTTTCTTCCCACGCACGATGGACGCTAATGTTTTTGTCACTTTTTATGGAATCAAACTCAAAGTAAGGTCAGTACTTCCACACTTTAAACGCTGCACGCTCATACTCTCTCCCGCACTCGATATATTATCCATTGTTGATCTGCACACAGCTGCTGTCACCAACGTCGCACTTGCTTACGTCACTGTCATGAGACATTCTCGCAAAAAAAATCACGGTTTTAGTAACGCAGTAACGCAGCGTTCCTACGGGAAAGTAACGGTAATCTAATTACTGATTTTGCAATAGTAATCCCTTACTTTACTCGTTACTTGAAAAAAGTAATCAGATTACAGTAACACGTTACAAGTAACGCGTTACTGCCCATCTCTGCTCACAATACTTGAAATGTGGAATTCCCTTGTATTCTTATTTACTCTATGATCCCTTCTGTATACTCTGTATTTATACATGTGTATATATGGTATATTTCAGCTCACATTCTGTAACTTCTGTCGGTGCTGTGCTATTAGAACCCACCTGAGGGATTAATAAAGTTTTATCTAATCTAATCTAAAAACTTGGTGTAGAAGCGCAACAAATGTAAGCCGGCTCATCTGATGGTGTGACGCTTGAAAAGGATTTGCGCATCTACATCATTATTTACGGTTTAAATTGTGCTGCCTTTAGGTGCACCTGGTAAATTCAGGAATCTCTACTCCAAACCACAGCAGGTTGTTTTAGAGGCTTTTCTGGGTTAATGTTGGTTTGTTGGCATAAACATGTCTGTGATCGCTGTGTTGTTCTTTTTGATGCAGGATTTCATGTAACTCGGTGCTAAAATCATAACAATGAAGTTTAACAGTTCTAGTGCTCATGCGTCAGCTAGCATGCGTCAGCTAGCATGCTGCCTGTTTCAGTTGCTTCTGCTTTTACTCTTTACTCTAATTTTTTCTTACTTATTTCTTTGTCCTTTGCTGAGTGTGTTCATCTGTTTAAAAGCTTTCTTTTCAAACATGTGGATCGAGAGAGTTTTTGTTCTGCTGTTGCTTTCACTGAGGAATGGGAGCGCAGCACAGCAGCTACACACCAGAGATCAGCTGAGCCGCCTGATGCTGCTGTTGCAGATTAACTGGTGTCTCAGATTAACTGGAGACGGTCAAACAGATGTGTGACAGACTTTAAGGAGCTGCTGCCAACAAACCAGTGTATAGGAATTTCTTTTACTTATGCATTAATCACATGTTATTGTATGATGCCTTGGTGCCACTGGATTTTAACAAGTCTCACATTCATACATTAAGGTGGGGGTCTAGTAAGGAAGTTGGGGGAAGCAGACCACTCCACAGGAAGATTCTTTGGTCTCTTCGAGGACTCTGGGAGGTAGCAAGGGAGTGTGAACCTTAAGGTGTGAAACAGCTGTGTACTGCCTTTTGTTCCTGGAGAAGGTATTTAACTGAGAGCCATGCTAGGCTCGAGAGACTCTGCTGACCGTCTGTCCTGCGGACATGCAGGGGCTCCACAAGCTTGATTTTTTCTGTTCTTTGTGTGTTTTGATTAAAGAATGTTAGCTACCGCTCACCGCTCGTCTGCAGGCTTTATTTAAGGGGAAAACTTCCACAACAAAATGGCGACAAGGATGGGATGGTCCGTGTGGTCGCTGAACAACGGTTCCTTGGACGGGCTGATCACCCCTGAGGAAAAGGCTGCCTTTTTTGTATAAATGGAGGAGTCATGGTTTCAGTCACCACTGAGACCATTTTGAGGGGACTCCTGCAGATGTGTGAGTTGTAGCTAACTTGTATACTGTCATGGGGAGTTTTTTGTCTGGCCGAGGGGGGGAACGCTGGCTGACTCCAGAGTTCGTGTCTCCGGAGGAAAAATCCTGGTGGTTTGAGATCCCAGGCTCTTGTTGGGTATGGTCCATCACAAGGACATTGGCTCGAGCGCGCTGTTGGGGAGAAGCCGGCCCAGACCTGTGTTCGGTCCAAGTACGCCACAGGGACAGCAACTCGGGTACACTGTCGGGGGAAAATCCTGGTGGTTTGAGGCCCCAGGCTTGTGTTGGGTACGGTCCATCACAAGGACATTGGCTCGAACATGCTGTTGGGGAGAAGCCAGCCCAGACCTGTGTTCGGTCCAAGTACGCCACAGAAACGGCGGTTCGGGTACACTGTCGGAGGGGAATCCTGGTGGTTTGAGGCCCCAGGCTTGTTTTGGGAACGATCCATCACAAGGACATTGGCTCGAGCGCGCAGTTGGGGAGAAGCCGGCCCAGACCTGTGTTCGGTCCAAGTACGCCACAGGAACAGCAACTCGGGTACACTGTCGGGAATCATTTCTGCGTACTACAGTGCGTGAAATAACGGTATTTTAGCACTTTTCTGCCGGTAAGGGAAGAAGGCCATTGCAGAGGACGCTCTCAATGTAAAGGGAAACTGGATCCAGTAAAGCGGCAGGCCTTCCACCAGGCAGCCAGAGACAAAACTCAATGCGTGACTGTATGGTAAGAACTGAGTAAATGTGTGGTGTGTAAGATTGCAGAGAATGGTTGTGTGGGAAACGTTGATGTGTGTGTAAAAACAGTGAGAAATGGGGTTCAAAATGTTGAAAATGGGGAACAAAAACAAGGGAAAAAAAGAGAGGAGTGTAGAAATGTGTGTAACAGTTGTTTCCAACTAGAGGGTGAGGGTGGTACTGCAGGCCACCAGCATTGTCTCACTTTCTGGATTTTAAGAAAGGGGCGTTCAGAACCAGAGAGGGGAGATGTGTTGTTTTAAGCAGTGAGAACAATGATCAAAATGTCTCAGTGTGTCACTTGCAGGTGAAGAGCAGACCTGGATCAATTTTCCACGTGCAGCAGACGGAAGAAAATTATAGGTTAACACCATTATAGGTTAACATCATTAGAAACAGGCCCTGCGACAGACTGGCGACCTGTCCAGGGTGTACCCTGCCTCTCGCCCAATGACAGCTGGGATAGGCTCCAGCGCCCCCCGCGACCCTGAAAAGGACAAGCGGAAGCGAATGGATGGATGGATGGATCATTAGAAACACTCAAGCCAAGTTTTGGCTGAATTGTTTTACAGCTTAACTTCCATGTGTTTGTCACCCTGAGAACACAAGTTCCAAGAATCTCTCCCTGAAGACAAGAAATGCAGTTCCAGAACAACGAGATGGATCTCAAGAGCTCACAGCAGCATCCTGAGCAGTGAAGAAAAGGTCCAGCAGCAGCAGCAGCAGCTGTGCAAGACAGCGACAGCAAGGAGAAAAATGGCATCATCATGACTGGATGGGTGGATGTGCATTTCCAACGAGCTGCAACTTCACTGTGTGTGAATGGACTTTGAAAAGACTGCCTGAATTGGACATTTGCCACTTTCGGCACAAAAATGGCAAGATGAGAGTGTTAAAGACACAGGACAAAGCTGAAAGACAACTGACTCTCACTGGACTGCTGCAAGGGGGGAGATGAGATGAGACCACAGTGGAAGGAGCAGGGAGAACATGGAGGAAGGCTGTTTTAGTGTGGGAATGAAATTTGGGTTTAGGAAACTGGGAAGAAAAAATGACTGCCTTGCGTGGAGAATTGAAAAGTGTCTGGACCACTGCAAAGAGGAGAGGTACACAAAATTACACAAACAGAAAAATGCATTAATCCTACTAACACAAACACACATGCAATGAAGCTCATGAAGATCAAACAGTATTTTAAGCATTTCTGTTAACATCATCTTGTCCGGTTCACTTAGTAGGTTGAGAAGTGATACATAGACTAGTGAACTAGTATTATTTTTGGGGAAGGATGATTGAATCATTGCAGGGGTGAACAGAGTGCTGCAGGGGGTCAGATGAGTGGAGACTAATAGATTATTGAGTTTCTTGTTTCTGATGTGTGGGGGAGGTCTTATCATGATGCACATCTGGGTACATGGGGGAAAACAAAAACTCATTATGTAATAGAATATTGCTGTTGTGTGAGGTGTGACTGGTGGATGAAAGTTTTGGAGATTTACTGATGCATTTTGTTTTGGTACCACTTTGAACCTGCCAGTTTTGATCTATTATTCCAAGAGTATGCTTAGACAAGTCCTAAAACTAGGCCTTCATATTCTTTGATTTTTAACAGTGCACTGAGATTTTTTGTTTGGCAATTTTCTCTTTTTCAAGCAGGCTGCAAGATCGGAATCGAAAGCGCTACACAATGATAGGTTTTGTATTGTTGATTGTCATTTATGATTAGAAATATTTACTCACATATGCTTAGAAGTGTATAATCAATTGTAGATTGAAAGAATGTCTCATCCTAAAGAGGTCTGTAAGAACTCTGTGTAGCTGTAGAAGGGAGTGCATTCATTCCTCTAGAGTGTCCTTGGTATAAATCACATACTCCCTAGGAGAGTTTATCTTTGATTTATGGTATAACAAGCACACGTATATCTGTTTAAGTATAAGAGCCTGTTGTTAGATGGACCCAGACGTCCTGGTACCAGCTAGCACCAGAGTCTTCACAGGCTCACATCTTGACCTCACACAGATCTCACACACACACACACACACACACACACACACACACACACACACACACAAACACACACACACACACACACACACACACACACACACACACACACAGGCAAGGTACTCTTTGTGTGTATGTAGACGTCATATGTTAATGAACCTATGCATATTCATGTAACCCCAATAAAAGAACAGTGGTACGGGAGAACGGACGAGAGCAACTGAGGTCAAACGAGGGAACGGCGTCTGTCCGGTTTTCTCCCGTGCACGAGTAACATGAAGAAGCTTGCCTACTTGTGTCTTGCTTTGCAGTGTAATTATATTGTCTTCAACGTTCCAGCGGATAGGTACAAGCTACAAACCTATCACACAACATGTTGAACAATCGCAAGTGAGCTTCTCCAAAATTAAAATGGGCTGTCATTGCTGTTTGAACTTTACCCACACACCACTCCTCACTCCTCCCACCCGCTGCACACAGTCACTGAGTACAGACCGGCTGATTCCTGTAAAGGGAGAGGCAGGAAGAGGCGGAGCAACAGCTGAAAAACAAGAAGCTCAACGTCATTTTGCAGAAGTGACAGTGTGAGAGAGCAGCAGCAGAGCTGCAGTTGAGTCCTGTTTGTCTCTAAAAGAAGATTCACTGGAGTCCATCAGGTTCCTCTCAGCAACAGTGGTGAGTGCAGCTGATCACACTTCCTGCTTCTACACAAATCTTCACTCTGTTCACTTCATCAGGACTCATCACAGTCACACTGGATCCATAGAAATCTGCTCACGTAACCACAGATCCACTGTAGGAGCATCGAGCTGCTGCTTCAGTCTCACTGTGGCTCTGCTCAGGACTGTGGACTCAGTCTGTGCTCTGGACTTCAGACTGACTCAACACTTCTTGTTTAAGATAAGATGAGATAAGACTTTATTGATCCCACAACAGGTAAATTTTTGCGTCACCTCAGCTCAGGTACAGATATCAGAAGGAAATACAAAAATACAAATAAGTACAATCAATGAAAAAAAGTAAGATAATACACTACATACAATGGTAGCATACACAGTATGTGATTATGGATATAACTGGAAATATGGAAGACATAAACTATATAGCTTGATATAGCTATTGTACCACTACTATTCCTATTTATAGACATGCACACACACATGTACACACTAGATATACATATGTATACATATACAGACATATATACCTGCACATGTCCGTACACATGAAGGTCCATTATGCATGAAGTGGTGACTGTGGATGTTCACAGTGTCCAGTGACTTATGACATCGTGATTGAGGAGTTACAGAGTCTAACTGCTGTTGGGACGAATGATCTGCCAAAGCGCTCCTTCCTGCAGCGAGAGTGTTTCAGTCTCTGACTAAAGGAGCTGCTCAGCCCACTCACAGACTCATGCAGTGGGTGATGTGGGTTGTTCGTGATGGATGTCAGCTTTACTAACATCCTCCCCTCACCAACCACCTCCACAGACTCCAGGGGACATCCCAGCACGGAGCTAGACCTCCGCACCAGTTTGTCAATCCTGCTCCTGTCCCTGTCCGTGCATCCACTCCCCCAGCAGGCCACTGCATAGAAAAGGGCAGATGCTACCACAGTGTCATAGAATGTCCTTAACAGAGTCCTGCAGACTCCGAAGGACCTCAGTCTCCTCAGCAGGTGGAGTCGACTCTGGCCCTTATATACAGGACGTCTGTATTTGTAGTCCAGTCCAGTTTCTTGTTGAGGTGAACACACAGGTACTTATAACAGTCCACTATCTCAATGTCTTTCCCTTGGATGTTCACCGGTGTTGTAGGGGGTGACTTCCTCCTGAAGTCTATGATCATCTCCTTTGTCTTGCCGGCGTTGATTTGGAGTACGTTGGTCTCACACCAGCCAACAAAGTCACTGATAACCCCCTTGTATTCCTGATCATTCCCGTCTGATACGCATCCAATGATGGCTGTATCATCTGAGAACTTCTGTAGATGGCAATCGTCCGAATTATAACAGAAGTCTGAAGTGTAAAGGCTGAACAGGAAAGGTGAGAGAACCGTGCCCTGTGGTGCCCCCGTGCTGCAGATTACCACCTCGGACACACAGTCATGGAGCCTCACATACTGTGGTCTGTTGGTAAGGTAGTTGATGGTCCATGCAGTCAGCTGTTTGCCTACTCCGGCTTCCTCCAGCTTCCCTCTCAGTAGTGCGGGTTGGATGGTGTTGAAAGCACTGGAGAAGTCAAAAAACATGATCCTCACAGTGCTCCCCGCCTGCTCTAAGTGAGAAAGGGATCGGTGTACCAGGTAGATGACAGCGTCATCCACCCCAATTCCAGAAGGGTAGGCAAACTGCAGGGGGTCCAACACTGAGCCCACCAGTGGCTGAAGGTGGTGCAGGATGAGCCTTTCCATGGTCTTCATCAGATGAGAAGTCAAGGCAACAGGCCTGAAGTCATTGGGCTCCCTGGGGTTTGCGATTTTTGGCACCGGAACCACACAGGAAGTCTTCCACAGTTCAGGAACCCTCTCCAGGCTCAGGCTCAGGTTGAAGATGTACAGGACCACCTGACAGAGCTGGTCTGCACAGTCCCTGAGCAGTCTGGAGCAGATTCCATCCGGACCTGTTGCCTTCCTCCTCTTGAGCTGATTTCTCACCTGATCAGCTGTGAAGGAGATGTGAGGCTGGGCTGGAGTGGGGCTCGCTTTGTTGTGGATAGATGTGTGGATAGGGGTGAAGCAGGGTTGTGGTGAGAGGAGAGCTCAGGTGACAATGGCATTGCACCCGGAGGGGGGGGGGCAACTGGAGGGGGATTAATGGAACCTGGGGGGTGGGAGAGGTGATCAGTGGGCCATTGTCAAATCTGTTAAAAAACAGATTCAAGTCGTTAGCCCACCCCCGGCCAGCAGACACTGTGGCTCCTCCATTGTCCTGGAAATGTCCAGAGATTTGTTTCATGTTCCTCCAGACTTCTCTGACGTTTTTCTTTTGGAGTTGGTTTTCCATCTTCCTACTGAAGTGCTCCTTGCCTTCTCGGATCTTGTATTTAAGATCCTTTTGGACTTTCTTAAGTTCCTCCTTGTCTCCCGACCAGAAAGCACTCTTCTTCTTGTTCAGCAGGGCCTTCAGTTCTGGGGTGACCCACGGTTTATTGTTTGAGAAACACTGTATCTTCTTGGTAGGCACAGTGTTCTCAACACAGAAATTAATGTAGTCCGTGATGCAGTGGGTGAGGGCGTCGATGTCCTCACCGTGAGGCTTGCAGAGTTCCTGCCAGTCTGTGCATTCAAAACAGTCTCTTAGGGCCTCAGTGCATTCCTCAGACCACACCCTTATCACCTTCTTCGTGGGGGGGTTCCTCTTCACCATAGGAGTGTAGGTGGGGTGGAGAAGGACCAGGTTGTGGTCTGAGTGGCCAAGCGGGGGGAGGGGTGATGCACTGTAAGCCTGCTTTGTGTTGGCAAACAATAGATCCAGTAGTTTTGCTGTCCCTTGTATGGCAGTCAATGTACTGGGAGAAGTTTGGGAGAGTGACAGATAGTGAGGCATGATTGAAGTCCCCAGAAATAATAATGAGGGACTGCGGATGTGCCATCTGTAGCTGAGAGACAGTGGAGTGAATGTAATCACAGGCTGCTGTAGCGTCGGCCGAGGGTGGGATGTAAACAGTCAGCACAATAGCGTGTGAAAATTCCCTGGCCAGGTGGTATGGCCGGACGCTAACTGCCAACAGTTCAATGTCTTTGGTACAGCTCTGTTCCTTCACAGTGATGTGTCCCGGGTTACACCATCTCTCACTGACATACATTGCTAGTCCCCCACCTCTCCTCTTACCACTCTCCATTGCATTCCGGTCCGCTCTAACCAGTTGAAAGCCATCCAGAGTTATGACAGAGTCTGGTGTGTGGTCCGTGAGCCATGTCTCAGTGAACAGGAGGAGGCTGCTCTGCTTGTACTCCCACTGCAGTCTGGTTAGCGCAATTAGCTCTTCCATCTTGTTGGGTAACGATCTTACATTACCCATGAGAATAGATGGAATGCTTGGTTTGTACAGTCTCCTTCTTTCCTGGTACTTCACTCCAGCCCTGCGTCCCCTCCTCCAACGTCATAATTCCTTCGGAATCTTGGGTCGCTCCTCCGGGAGTACTTTCCTGTTGCTCAGTGCTAGCAGCTGCTCCCTACTGTAAACAATGGCTTGGCTTACAGATTCTCCAGAAGTGGTGGTAAAAAGTCCCAAAAAGAGTAGAAGACATACTACTACTCTCACGAAAAGTTGTGGGTCCACGTTGCACAAGAAATAAAACACGACCAAGAGTGTCGGGTAAAAAAAGCTTAAAGCACAAGAAAAAACAGAAAGGAAAGGAAAAAGCAGGGAGCTGAGGAAACAGGCTGCCTACCGTGGCGCCATCTTGGATGTTATTGGGGTGATTTATTCATCACTTCCTATTCCTATTAGATTGATTCTGGATCTGATTGATCATAAGGATTACAGACGTGAAAACACCTATTTATTCTTTATTGATATAAAGCCTTTGATACTGTAAACCAGCAGATTTTGGTCAGTACTTCAAAAAGTCATTCACACATTTTACAAAGATTATCTGACTTAGTGTATCCTGTAAGAGTCACAGATGATCCTCAATCATTCAGAAAACAGTCGATGCTGCACTTTATAACTTTGTGTGGAAACATGAATCTCATTATTTAAACAGATGTGTTTGAATCATCCTGATAATCAGGCTTTAAACATGTCAGAGTTCCACACATCAGCTGTGATATTCAAGCTGACCTGGATCAAACATGTCATCAGACACAAACATAGATGATGCTGTTTAATCCCAAAGCTTATTTAAACAAACTGGAGGACAGAATTCCTCCTTAAATGGGATTTTGATCAAATCCACTGATCTCGTTTTCACACACAGGCTTTATCATGGTGGCTTCTTCTCTACTAACATCAATCTTTGATTTGGACAAACAAATATGTGAAACACAAAAATAAATCAATGTTTTCTGAGGATCCAGAATAACATGAATGATGTATCCCAGCGAGTGACTGGAAAAGTTCATCTTCTTCCACATCCTGAGTTTGTGAGGAGCTGTGATGTTCCAGTATCTGTGAGAGAAAACAGGACAGTTTTTACTGACGCACAAATGGACCAAATATACAGACACCTCTGAATAAACATGTTCTCATCAATTCCATTAAAATACTGGATCAACAGTTAATAACACATTTCTGAGGTTTGTGATTCATCGTCCTCCTCACTGTCAGCTCTACTGGAACAGTCACTGTTTAATATTAATGGCTCGTTGATCTGGACATACAATAAGAAGTATTCAGTCACCAACAAGGTCGAAGTTTACTTCACAGTAATTGATGGAAAATATCCAACAAACTGATTTATTCAAGTATACAAATGATCTGGATGAATCTTGGACCTTCTGTAAAACAGAGAAACAATTTCACATCTTTGTAACGACTGTATTTATCTTCATCCCCAAACGTTGATCCTGTTCATCTGGACGCTGCACTGTACAGCAGACACTACGATGTTAGGTTTGTGTTTGGATGAACCAGTTTGTGTCTGAGTGTGTTGCTGGGTCTCCACCAGTTACTCTGAGAACTGAAGAAGCTTCTCTGATGAAACGTCTTCAAGAAACTCAAAGAAGTCCAGACGCTTTTCTCTCCAAGCTCCTCAGACTACTGACGCTTGTTTCTCTCTTTGTAAAAATGAAATTTAAAGTGAATTTTGAATCAAATGTTTCTCTTCTTTCTCCCTCAGAGTGCAGACATGTCTGCTGCCAGCAATCTGCGATCTGAAGATCAGTTTCTGTGCTCCATCTGTCTGGATGTGTTCACTGATCCAGTCTCTACACCATGTGGACACAACTTCTGCAAAACCTGCATCAGTCAGCACTGGGACACTAATGACAGAAAGAAGTGTCCTATGTGTAACAGAGTGTTCAAAAGACGACCTGAACTAGACATCAACACTTTGTTCTCTGAGATGGTTGCTCAGTTCAGACGTGACGCTCAGCAGAAAGCCAGCAGCAGCAGCTCAGAGCAACAAGCTGCCAAACCAGGAGAAGTTCCCTGTGACGTCTGCACTGGAACCAGACTGAAGGCCCTGAAGTCCTGCCTGGTGTGTCAGACCTCCTACTGTCAGACTCACCTGGAGCCTCATCTGACAGTGAAACGTCTGAAAAGACATCAGCTGGTTGATGCTGTGGAGAACCTGGAAGGCAGGATGTGCACGAAGCACGATAAACTCCTGGAGCTGTTCTGTAAGACCGACCAGACATGTGTCTGCACGCTCTGCCCTGTTTTAGACCACAAGAACCACGAGTTTGTTCCTCTGAGAGAAGAATATGAAGGAAAGAAGGCAGAGCTGGAGAAGACAGAGGCTGAGATTCAGCAGATGATCCAGAAGAGACTACTGAAGATTCAGGAGATCACAGAGTCGGTGAAGATGAGTAAAGATGCTGCAGACAGACAGAAAGCAGAAGGTGTTCAGGTCCTCACGGCTCTGATGGAGTCTGTTGAGAGACGCCTGAAGGAGCTCATGAAGGAGATCGAAGACAAACAGGAAGCTACAGAGAAACAGGCTGAAGGTCTCATCAAAGATCTGGAACAGGAAATCTCTGAGCTGATGGAGAGAAGCTCTGAGGTGGAGCAGCTCTCACGCTCTGAAGACCACCTCCACCTCCTCCAAAGCTTCTCCTCCCTGAAAGCTGCTCCACCCGGCAAGGACTGGACAGAGGTCAGAGTTCATCCACCATCATATGAGGGGACTGTGGGGAGAGCTGTGGCTCAGCTGGAGGAGACAGTCTGGAAACCCATGAAGAAGAAGCTGTTAGAGGCTGAGCTGCAGAGGGTGCAGCAGCATGAGGTGGATGTGACTCTGGATCCTGATACAGCTCATCCTAAACTCATCCTGTCTGATGATGGAAAACAAGTTTATCATAGTGATGTGTGGAAGAAACTTCCAGACAACCCAGAGAGATTTTCTCAGTGTCCTGGTGTTTTAGGAGAGCAGAGTTTCTCTTCAGGCAGATTTTACTTTGAGGTTCAGGTTAAAGGAAAGACTGACTGGGCTTTAGGAGTGGCCACAGAGTCGATCAACAGGAAGGGAAAAATCACACTGAGACCTCAGGATGGTTTCTGGACTGTAGGGCTGAGAAATGGAAATGAGTACAAAGCTTGTGCTAAGTATTTAGTCCCCCTCTGTCTCCATCCTGGTCCTGAGAAGGTGGGGGTGTTTGTGGATTATGAGGAGGGTCTGGTCTCCTTTTATGATGTAGGTGCTGCAGCTCTGATCTACTCCTTTACTGGCTGCTCCTTCACTCACAAACTCCACCCATACTTCAGTCCCTGTTTCAATGATGGAGGTAAAAACTCTGCACCTCTGATCATCTGTCCTGTCAATCAAACTGATCAACGACTGATTTAATTTGATGAATGATTGATTTTTCTTGAAGGGAACAAATGAACATATTGAGTGTAAATCCTCTACAGTCTCCATGTTTCTATAGAATCTGATCATCAGGACTCTGATTCACACTTTGATTCTCATGGAGTTTGATTTGAACAGAAGAAAAGTTGAATCAGGAAATGTTCCCACTGATGGAGACTCGAGCTGAAGAGCAAATATCAGAGAACAAATGTCCAAAAGCTTCATTTCCAATAAAGTTTGTTCAATGCTTTGAGTGAATCCAGACTCATGTGTGGCTGTTATACGGAGCATCAGAGTCCAGCTGAGTTATGTTGGATACAAACTGCTTATTTTGGCTCTGTGAGGAGTTTTGTTCACTGAAAACTGATGAGACGGATAATATTCAAAGAACTCTGTAGAGATTCATGCATCCATGTTCTCCACCTGCAGGTGTGGAGGAGAAAGGTGGAGCACAGACTGCTGCATCCTTCCAGTCACATCATTTTGATGATTATATTTGCATGTTGTGATGATTTGGGTTAAAGACAAACAGAGTTGAACGGCTGCAGTCACAGCATGAAGACGATGCTGAAGCTGAGCTGTCAGTGAACATGTTTCACTGTGATTTGATTTGAAGAATAGAAAGTGTGTGTGGCTGCTGACAGCTGCAGTCTCTGCTAGTCTGCATAACACACACACAACTTTCCCCCTGAGGCAACGATGCAGCAACAACACAAAGAACAGCTGCAGACACACACACGATTGTGCGCTCCCTTTCAGTCTGAACTCTCAAACACACAAACAAACTCTATCAATGTCGTACTGTTAAAGAACTCCTCCTTCTTCAGTAACAATGATTTGAGGTCTCTACCAGTGTCTCTTGTTTTGACCTTTGACCTCTTTATTCCTTATAACCAAAAAAACCCTTTTATCTGATATTTTCACCTTATTGATTGATTATATATATCTATCATATTTTCTCACCTTACCTTATTTTGACCTTTGACCTATGTCCTTGTTAGCCTTGATCTTCCTTCATCAAACGTGAAATTTCTTTCACCTTTGAACTTCAAGCTTAAATCAAACCTTTGTTAAAAAGCTTCTTACCAACTTGTAATTCCAACTCTCTGCATTAAACACGTATCTTATCATATAAACACTGGATCACTGAGAGAACTTTAGGCAGAACCAAATGAAGCAGCTGACCTCGTCAAACTCACAGCGACAGTAACTGACAGTGAATTATTTTAATCTTCTTCATTGTATTTGTTAGAAACATTTATTTTCCTTTAATTGGACTTTGGTTAAGTTCAATCCGATGTATTAACCGACCTTTGAGGTGAAGTGCAGCTGCGAAGAACGCTACGGCAGGCAATGAGGTGCGTTTACTGTCGCTCTGTTAATTTGAGCGTCCCTAAATTGAATGTCTTATTTTTTCTTACTTTATTATTGCTAATTTATTGGAGAATTTGGCCATTTAATTAAGGTAGATTTTATGTTGTTGGTGGTAAAGATCTGGATGGATGCTTTATTGTGTGTTTCTATTTTTCAGTTTTACTTTTCAAGACTTGGTGAATTGCCTTTTTCTACTTTTTGTTTAGTTTTGTTAAAATTAGCAGCAGTGAGAAGTGTTGTTGTCGGTCTTGAATATATTTGATGTAGCCCATACTGTTAAGGTAAGTGTCATGTTTTTAGTTGTTAGTCTGATGAAGAATCTTTTATTTTTCTCCAAAAGTTGATTGTGTTTATCTGGACATAGTGTTTTTCAGGTCCAGCTGAATGCAGGTTTCCCCAGTCTTATACGTGTCAGGAGCATCAGCACAGCTGAAATGCATTTTTCCTAAGCACCGCGTCTCTGTGGCTTTTAAACCCCAAAACACGCTACAACAAAAATGGGTCCACCCCAAGGATGGGCTCCCCCGGTGTAGTTTCCACTGTGACAGACTGTGGGCTTCCTCAGAGTGAGGCTGAGAGCGGCAGGCCCAGCTGGAGTCTGACCCGTGTCACACAGTGGAGGTCAAACCTTCTGTGCCACAAACACCAGATTAACCAGTTTCACTCATCATCCTTCTACTGTCAGATTTTACTGGTGCAGGTTTGATGAATCACCATCTGAGAACGTCTCTGATGTGGGCGCCACTCACAGGGATCACTTCCTGTAGAAGGGTCACATGACCTGTTATAGGCCCCTTTGTGATGATGACAGCGACGCCCCTTTCGTGTGAGGTTAAACCCAGAGAGCTTCGTGTGACCTCTGACCCTGATCACCAGCGTTAGGGTCAGTGAAGGTGAGATACCATGTGACAGGAGGAACAATAAAGTTTTATTTGTACGAACACGTAGAACAGATGAAGTCAGAATGAAGCAGGTGGAGCTCAGTCAGGGTGGAGGTGCAGACAGGTGAGCTGAAGGGGAGGAGCCAGTCTGGTCAGGAACTCTGTCTCCTCGAGTGAACCTCCTCACCTCTGAAACACACACACACGACTCTGAAGGTTGCAGTCAGGGTTGGTCAGGGTGGTGAGGGTGGGGTTATCTTCTGGTCTCTGGTTGGTGTGTTTCCTGCAGGTGAGGCTGAGCGGCCGAATCATGACATCACTGCTGCACAGACACAACAGGAAGTGGAGGAGGAAGTCGTCAGCGTCCCCGTCACACACCTGAGACAGACACAGAGGTTATGTCTCTGCAGACTCACGGCTCGGCCCTGTGGAAACGTCCTGCAGGACGCCTGTTTCTCTCTGTGGTGGCCCCCCCACAGCGTCCCCACCGTGCTTCACTGTGTGGACGCTGTTCTTTGGGTTGTAGCTGCATCTTCTTCTCGTTTCACCTCCTCTGACCACAGGACGTTTCAGTCTGCAGGTCTTCGTCCTCAGCAGTGTGGCTGAAGGTGTCTGCAGACGTGGAGCTCTGTGAGCTCACAGTGCGTCCCTGTGCAGCCTGTAGAGTCTTTGAAGTCTTTGCTCTGACAGGCTTGTTCTGTACTGGGCGGCTCTTTGACTTTCTCCAGGTTTCCCTTCCTGGCACTCTGATAACCTCAGATATCCACAACGTGAATCCTCACAAACATCTTTTTCTCTCTTTTCACTCAAACCTTCTGACGTTTTCACACCGACTGTAAATATGAAGAAAACCCTCAGTTTGACGCCACGCCCCCAAACCAGTTCAGCAGTAAAGTGTGAGCAGACGGAGCTGTTACCAGGATGTAAACAGGATGTGCCCTTTCACAGTTAAAGCCTCAGGAATAAAAACATGACCCGATCTTAAATTTTTAAAGATAAAATAAAGTTTAAAGACGACGATGAGCACGTGACTCACCTGTGACTCATCTGTGGCAGGTAAATATGTACACCTGACAGGTGCTACTGACCTGGCTCTGCCCACGAGGGAAGACTCTGATGTGACCTCTGACCCTGAGAGGTCTCTGAAGCCCCTCCCACTGAGCATCAGCCAATCCCAGCAGAGCACGAACCAGAGCAGCTGAGAACCAGACGTGAGCCTCACCTGTCCCGTCAGTGGGGAGCATCAACTCAAACAAACAACAAATCAGTGGAGTTTACTGGTGTGTCATTCCGTTACAATCGAGGTGAGTGGCTGCAAATTTCCACCAGGTTCTTGAACCTCTTTCATATCCGCCCCAAGCAGGCCCATAATCTCTTCATCTGCTCCACTCACCTGGAGCTGATTTTTGGCAATCAGGCTGGAGATATTTAAGCCTCACACTGACGTTCCTTCTCCACCAGTTAGTCAGCTACTCCATGTTGGAGCTGGCTTTTATGTCCCCTGTTCTCGTGTGCCTTAGTTTTCCACGTCTCTTACTCTACCTTAAGCTCATCCCTTGGACCTCGAACAACTTACCTTCACTCTGGAAATCTCTCCGTGCCTCACCGGCCTGCCATCCCGCTCCATCCAAACCTGTGGAACGTAGATCAGCCAGCTCACACCATCCAACTCACCTGGACTCACACTGCCCCTCCCTCAAAGCGTTTTTCACTCCAACTCCCAGTGAGCTATAAATACAGCTAAACTTACCCTCTCCAGTGTTTCCCCTTCTTCTAACTCCGTTCTCCTAACAGCTAGACCTAAGCTGTCACGCTCCAGTTACCCTTCCAGCCCAATTTCCGCCTTTGGTCCACAACCACGTTACCAGGTTTCTCATGCCAAGTCACTGTTACATTCTGTGTGGCTGTTTTCTGCTACTGCCAAGTGTTAACCTGTGCTAGACCAATAAATGTTGTTAAACCCTGCTTCTCCTCCAGGGTTCTGCTCAGTTCTGGCCCTCATGACACGTTCATTTAATCATCAGAATAACAGCACGCTGTTTTAATTTTTATATAAAGAAAGGATCCTGACATCCTGACACTTCCTGAAAAGACAGGAAGTGATGTCACTCTACGCTGCAAAGACAAAACTGGTGGCATAGTCACTGCTTATTTCTACTTTAATGGACAACTAACCAAAACAGCATCATGATTAATGTGCAGCAGTCTGATGAAGGTCTCTACAGATGAATTTGGATCATCTCCTCAGAGTTTTCTGAGGGTCAAAGGTCATAACACTGACATCACTTCCCGTATAAAGACAATCTGCTGAACTGATCATAAACTGACTGAACTTAGCTTTATCATGTCTCCTGCAGGTCCTCCAACCACAGCCTCTGTTACAACAACAAACACTCACACCACCTATTCTCCTCCTCCAGCTCTTTCTTCTTCCTCCTCCTTCATCATCACAGTCATGGCTGCTGTGGTTTTTCTGGCCGTTCTGGTTCTGGTTCAACTTCTATGAAAGAAACACAGAAGTATGAAGTCTATCAGACACTACATCAGTTCTTCTGGGTGAAGCAGCTGATTTAGCTGATTACACCTGAGACTAGAAGTTGTTTAACAAGTACACGTTTACCTGTTTTCTGACAGGTGATGTAAATGTGAGATAAAAACAGAACCAGAGGAAGAGAACTAAATATTTATATCTGCAAAGAGGTCATTAAGAGTAACTGTGTCTGTTTCTACATTGAAACTGTGACACTAACCTCTGTCCTGAAGGTCATTGACTGAATATTGATCATGTGAGTCATCACACGAGCAGAGGTGTGAATACAGGCGTAGGTCATTACAGGTGAACAGGTGAAGCCTCCATGAGACATTGATCTCAAGACTACTGAAAAACGTGATCTTCTTCACAGTGCTGCTTCAGCTCACTGACGTTTATGTACGTTATGCACAGCTCTCTGAAATCCCACCAACACATTTCATTCAATGTTAGGGTCTCGGCTTTGGACTATCGCAGCACCTCAATTTCAAAAATGGACAAATGAACAAAAGCATTTTGTTCTCAGACATTCAGACTGTCTCTAAACATTCTCAGTAAAAAAAAACTTACAAATAATCTGAGTTCAGTTCAACAGACAGAAACTCAAACTCAGTCCTTCACTCACTCATACACAACAACACTGACGTCGCCACACAGGTGAGAACGAAGGTAGGCTGGGCGTACCTGTATGTGGACTAACCACAGAGGTCCAGAGAATCATGAACAAATGAATTCATCTTTAGAAAGTGAACAAATCCTGACTGTGGTTTGTATTTATGCACCAAACAACAGTTGAGAGCAGCCAGTCTGTTGGGGGTCACTGGGTGGGGTACTCAAGGGTTCTTCATCCAGTGAATCTTTGGAGACTTTAGAGCTCATGTGGACAATGACAGTGAGACCTGGGTGGCGTGACTGGGCACATCATGCGAAGGCCCAGGTCTTTGGGGCCTACAGACACCACAAAAGAAGAAGATCAAATGGAAAATGAATGATGGAAACTGAGGTCAGAGCTGCAGACTTGCTGGTGAGGAGAGGTAATGATCTTCAGGCAAGGCAAGCGCTGTTCAGTCCTCTCCTCATCTTCCTCATGCTCCTTTGTATATTCCATGTAGCATTAAAGGCACAAATGAGTTTAAACAGGTAAAGTCAGGTAAATGGATCCTGGTTATTGATTCAAAGTGACTAAAGTCAGTAAAGATAAATGTTTAGGCTTTATTGTGTCAGTCAGACAAACATTAACAGTAACCTGTCTCTTCTATCAGACACAGAGATGAGTGATGACATCAGAAATAAACCTGAGTGCAAACAAAGGGAAATGTTTCTTCTGTGAGCTGTGTGACGTTAGCACTGACCAGCAGAGGGCGTCGGAGTCACATGATTGAAAATAAAGGCATAAATTGTCCAAAATTAACTTTCTTTATTTCTGTTCCCTTTATGTGTCTCCTTTCATCTTGCCTCCTTGTCTCCTCCCTCCTTCCACCATGTCTTCCCCACTCTCACATTCTTACTTCTCCAGTCTCATGGAGCTGCATGCATACAGCTCCTCCTCCCTCCCCCCACTTGGTAGGTCAGATCATAACCTGATTCACCTCACCCCCCGCTATGTGCCAATTGTGAGGAGGGAACCTGTGACCACCAGGACTGTTAGGAGGTGGTCAGAGGAGGCAATAGCGGAACTACAGGGCTGTTTCGAGGTGACTGACTGGGAAACACTCTGTGAGCCTCACGCCGAGGACATCAATGGGCTTACTGAGTGTATCACAGACTACATAACTTTCTGCACCGACTCCATTGTTCCAGCTCAGACTGTTCATTGTTACCCAAATAACAAGCCGTGGGTGACTAAGGACATCAAAGCCCTCCTCAACAACAAGAAGAGGGCTTTCAGAGGGGGCAACAAAGAGGAGGTGAGGAAGGTCCAGGTGTTACTAAAGGACAAGATCAGAGAGGCTAAGGACAATTACAGGAGGAAGCTGGAGTGGAAACTCCAGCAGAACAGCATGAGAGAGGTGTGGAGGGGCATGAAGACCATCACTGGATTCAGGCCAACCAACAGCAGGGGAGCTGAGGGAGGTGAGAATAGAGCCGACGAGTTGAATCTGTTTTTCAATAGATTCGACACCACAGTGTCTGCTCCCACCCCCACAACCTCACCTGCAGTCAGCCTGGAATCCAGAGCCACACCACTGTGCCAGCCTCTCTCTTCACATGTTGCCTCCTGTGAGATTCCTGACACCCCTCCCCCACCCATCATCTTCACTCAATACCAGGTTGAGATGCAAATGAGGAGACTTCACTCAGGCAAGTCTGCTGGACCAGACGGAGTGAGTCCCCTTGTCCTCAAGGCCTGTGCCCCCCAGCTGTGTGGAGTCTTTCATAAACTGTTTATGCTGAGTCTGAGTCTGCAGAGGGTCCCGGTGATGTGGAAGACATCATGCCTCGTCCCTGTACCAAAGACGCCTCGTCCCAGTGGCCCCCAGGATTACAGGCCCGTGGCACTGACCTCCCACATCATGAAGACCCTGGAAAGGCTCATCCTGGACCAGCTGCGACCCATAGTAAGACCACATCTGGATCCCCTTCAGTTCGCTTATCAGCCTCGTCTCGGAACAGAGGACGCCATCATCTACCTGCTCAATCGTGTCTACACCCATCTGGACCAGCCGGCGAGCACTATGAGGGTCATGTTTTTTGACTTTTCCAGTGCTTTCAACACCATCAGGCCGACCCTCCTGGGTGATAAGTTAGCAGCGATGCAGGTGGATGCTTCTCTGGTGTCCTGGATTGTTGATTACCTGACAGGAAGACCACAATATGTACGTCTCCCACAGTGTGTGTCTGACAAGGTGATTAGCAACACAGGGGCACCACAGGGGACTGTCCTCTCCCCCTTCCTCTTCACCCTCTACACCACAGACTTCAGCCACTGCACAGAGACATGCCATCTTCAGAAGTTTTCTGATGACTCTGCGGTGGTTGGATGCATCAGCAGGGATGATGAGACAGAGTACCGGGCTGTGGTCGACTCCTTTGTCACGTGGTGTGAGCAGAATCATCTGCAGCTCAACGTGGCAAAGACCAAGGAACTGATCGTGGACTTCAGGAAGACCAGGAAACACTTGACCCCTGTTTCAATCCAGGGGGTCAGTGTTGACATTGTGGAGGACTATAAATACCTTGGAGTACACATTGACAATAAACTGGACTGGGCTAAAAACACCACAGCACTTTACAGGAAGGGCCAGAGTCGTCTCTATTTTTTGAGGCGACTGAGGTCCTTCAACATCTGCCAGAAAATGCTGAGGATTTTCTATGAGTCTGTGGTGGCCAGTGCGATCCTCTATGCTGTTGCATGCTGGGGGAGCAGGCTGAGGGTCGCAGATGCCAACAGACTTAATAAACTGACCCGTAAGGCCAGCAATGTTGTGGGGATGGAGCTGGACTCCCTCAAGGTGGTGTCGGAGAGGCGGATGCTGTCCAAGATAAAGACAATGTTGGATAACACCTCCCACCCACTCCATGACATGTTGGTCAGTCACAGGAGCTCGTTCAGTGAGAGACTGAGATTACCGAAAAGCACCACTGAACGACACAGGAAATCATTCCTGCCTGTGGCCATCTCCCTGTACAACGCATCCACTTAACACACTGTTTGCTGCTACAGCTACACATGTTTCTTTTCCAAATATTTATTTATAAGTGACTTATGTATGTATGTATGTATATATATGTATATATTGTACTATTCTTAGTTAGCGTATTGTCTGTCTTGTCTTAATGTTGGTTTAAAATGGAGCACTGTAACAAAAAATAATTTCCCCCAGGGATCAATAAAGTATTCTGATTCTGATTCTGATTCTGATTCATTGTTCCTTCCTCCTCTATGTATGTCTCCTTCATCGCTTCTTTACTCTTTTTACCCTTCTCTTCTTTCACTTTATCTCCTGCCTCCTCCTATGTTGCCTCTATCTTCTTGTCTCAAAGTTTCCTTCATCCTTCACTCCTCCTCCGTTGCCTACTCTCTCCTTGTCTCATTTATTTCACTCTTCTTTATTTTCTTCTTTTCAGTTTCCTCCTTGTCTCTCATTGGTTCCTGCCTCCCTGTCTCCTCCTCCCTTGACTGTGAGGATTCGTGAAGGTGAAACATGTTCAACACAAACTGATTCTCCACACACATCTATGGGCTCAAATTGTGGTCATAAATATTTTGTACTTGTAAATCTGACCGACTAGTTGTGAACTGAGTTTTGTAACCTTGTAAACCAAAATATCTAAAACATTTGTGTTTGTGCATCTATAGATGCAAATTGGTGTGTGTGCAAAAAAGATTTGGGTTTTTTTGTTTGTTTGTTTTTAAAGAAAGAAAAGAAAACTAATAATAACAATAATTATTATTGTTACCAGCCTAATAATAATTAGGCTGAAGAACCAACAATTTTAGCCCATAAGAACCATAAGAATGAACTACCTCCAGGACCTGAAGCTCAGTAAAGCACCCCTCCAACAGCCAAACCTATCTGTTCTCTCATTGGATTGTGATTGACATGACGTTAACCAATCAGCTTAAAGGAAGAAAAATTCGGTCAAAATTTGTACTTTGAGGTTGTGTGATCCCCTTACAGTCTGAGCACACCCTTCACTCCCCAATATTTAAATATGGGGACCACTACCCGAGTCAGAGAGTCAAGGGCCCCAGATATGCAACGTTGCAAAGGCCTGTCAACCAAGTGAGCCCTACAACATCGAGAGCCTTCAGGAACTCAAAGTGAATCCCATCCACACCACAGGCTCTGCCACCAACCAGGTGTTTAATTGTGTGGATGCTTTAAGCATCCACACTATTGAGTTCCTGTTTCTCTTTAATCTTTATACTTTATTATTCTACTTGCTTCCGTACACTTTTTGGCACTTAACTACTTCCACAATTTTCAGCCGATTTTCACCGTTCAAATTTTAAACTATTCTGCTATTTTTTGCTAATGCCGGCTATATCTTTTGGTGCTCATAACTTCTATACTTTTTGAGATATTGAATTTTTTTTGGCAATATCAATGTGGTCACTTTTTTCTGCTCGCCAGGCTGAGCTGTGTTTTAGCTCAGTGAGATGAGCATCCGTTCTCAGACTGGGAGGCCCGGGTTCAAATCCCGCTTGTGGCAACATTTCTTTCAGTTAACAGTTAAACTTTTTTAACTCTTTTCAACACAAATTTCAGCTTTTTCATCCCTTTTCAGCAGAATTTTCAGTTTTTTCACCACTTTTCAGCACAAATCCCAGCTTTTTCATCTCTTTTCTGCAAAGTTTTAGCCTTTTCACCTCAATTCTCTGCAGCTTCTGCTCATTTCAGCAGAATTGTCAGTCTCTCCACCTCTTCTTTGTGAGAAAGAGTTTGGGGCAGTGAGATGAGTAGCTTCTTTGAGACTAGAAGGGCCAGGTTCGAATCCTGCTCAGGCAGAATTTTTTTTTTAGCTTTAAAGCATCCACACTGCATTTTCGCAGGAAATGCAAATTTTTCTAGTTGCCTCATTGATTCCAGACTCACTTCCCTTACAGAAGATCATCTGTGGGATTAGGACAGCTTGAAAAAGTCTTCATACCCCTTGAAAATTTACACATTTTTTCACCTTAAAACCACAAACTTAAATGTTTTTATTTATGTTTTTAGTAATAGGCAGAGGCTAGCCTGTTTGGCACCCTGGGCGAACACTCCATTAAAAAAAGATGATCTGATGTCTTCTCTGCTTAATAAGGTAATTAAAGAAGCACTGACACATTTTTCTGTATGTTTTTACATAATTCCACCATTTCTGGTTATAGATGCAGAAACTTCATGAAATGAAAAATCTTCCTGATCACAACCTCAGTCTTTTTCTAAATGACTTCTGCATACTATTGTGAATAAAAAATGAAATCTGAGATTTGCGAAACAGTTCTTTCTGTTGTTATTTATAATTTACGAAACCCCCAGCTCTTGTGTAACTGGGTTTGTAAAGGCAGTTGTTCAAGCTCAGCAGCCTTGCAGTGACAGTCGGTCACGGGACTTTCATAGCGATCTGAAACTGCAGCTTCCCAGTGAGAAGCTTACAGGTAAAGTCACAGGGGTAATAATTTAATAAAAAGATTTACTCAATCTAGCCTTCCCTAGTTATTGTCTGTATCCTGTAAATGTTCTTTTATGTAGTTTTAATTATTTTATTTTATTGTTAAATAATCTCCTAGTCGAGTTGTGTTTGTATTTTCTTTTACATATTTTCACGGCACTGCAGCAAATTAGTGCGCTCCACCTGTTGGTGTATTTATTGGCTTTTAATGTTTCCCTCCTATAAATGATCGTATTACTGTAAAACACTTTGGGGTACTGCTGGTTTTAAATGTGCTATATAAATAAAGTTGTATTCTCTTTGTTATTTCCTGTTCTCAGAAGGAGCATTGAGCTGTTCATAGACTGCATAAACTGCAGTATTAGCAAACTGCACATATAATTTATGTCCACTCAGGACTGTATGCTTGTCTTTCCACGTTCATATGTATATTTATATTTAGTCCCATGTCTCTGTATTCATCTGTGTATCTTAATAGTTTTGTTATCATATCTCTGTTTCTACACTGATTTTATATGTTGTTTCTTGTATATTTGCTGCTATGATAACTCAGTTTCCCTCTGAGATCAATAAAGTTTCTCTGATTCTGATGAAGACGAGTGTATTAGAAACAGCTCGTCCTTGTGGAGAAGCAGCAGCGTGACGAGCTGATGATGTTAACAGGGAAGTGGTGAAGCTGAAGGTATCACTCTGCTGTCGGTCTCCAACATGACAACATGCCGACTTCATCTGTCGCTCTGCTCCTCGGTGAGTCAAACCCTCCCTTCTTCAATTCTTTATCACAGCTCCAACACACACTAAAGGTCAAAGGTAAAGAGCCTATTTTCAGCAGCTGGAAGCTCTCGCTGATAGTTTCTCTCACATGAAATCTGTTCAGATCTGTTGGTTTTGTTTCCTTAGTGAGAAGAAGTGATCACTACTTCTTTTGTTTATCTAAGGCTGGTTGTATCTGATATTTGTTTGTGTGTTTGGACACAAATCAAGTGGTGTATTTCCTGTAAGCACCTCATATTTAACTCGAGTGCATGAAGATACAGCAAATGACAGAAAACTGTTTCAACTGCATAAACTCTTTAAAATTTAGAAGTTTAACTCTGCGTTTCTCTGTCCTGTAATCTGGACTGACTCACAGAGCTGAAGCTTCATGTCGTGTCTGTAAGAGAGGAAAGTGACCTGTTTTCATCAAACATTAACCTTTACTCAGGAAACCACGGCTCCTAGCTGCATGTACCACATGTTCTCCTTATCTGCCTGTTGTAATCATCACTTCCTCTGTTCAGACCAGATTGACTGAGTCTAACTAAATGACTGAAGATAGTTGGTTTTTCAGAATTAAAGTTGGATTTTCCTCATTTTCTGTACGCTTTGTTAATTTCCTGATGGCGATTTAGACGAGCGGGACTCAAACGACTGTAATGTTTACTAAACAGATTTTTCAGGTCGCTCACTCAGCAGCTGATATTGCCAAAGTCGCCTAACTTTAATCCAGTGATCTCGGTGGCTTGATGGTTCATTAACTCTGATTGCTTTTTAAATGTCTCTGTTTTACTTAGCCAGTAAGAGCTGATTGGGCCTAACCTACCTTCGCCAGCACTGGCTATGGGAACCTGCTAATGTTGGGTTTAATGTTGTGATTAGTAGAATCTGTAGTTTTTTACTTACTGAACAATTACTTAGAAACCTGCAGACGTATCGATATAAAAGAATTAGGGCCTGCAAAACAAGCAGGTCAACCCCAGCAGTTTTAACTGGTCCTGATATAAAACTGCTAGGACAGGTTACTCTCTCCTGGGAAGTTGGCTGCAGCCATGCGGATTTCTGAATGGAAGAGATCCATGTACATGCCGATTTTTTAATCATCCAATGCATTAAAAAACAATAGTCATAAATAAAGTGTTTTGGCTTGTGATTCCTAAATAAACACACTAACACTAGCTACACATTTTTAAAGGGTGCAAATCCAAGTCTCCTATTCAGTGACTCTGGTCTCCAGAGCTGAAAATAGGTTTGAGGTTCTTTTGAGAATTCTGAAGTTGGTTTAGTCTAAAATGCCTGAGTTGAGAGCAGGTTCGTGTAATTTCAGAATTTCTACCTAAAAAAAAATTAAAAGGAAAAATAGTCCATTTGAATTCAGCTCCAGCATTTTACACCAAATCTGCTTGATCAGGTTTGAATGATGTTTCCAGAACCACACAGGAACAGATTACAATTTCCTGCCCTCTGACCTTCAGTGACCTCTGACCTCCTGTTGCAGGTGTGTGTGTGCTGCTGCTGTCTGATGAAGTCTGATGAAGGTCTCTACTGGTGTTCTACTGATGAGTTTGGATCATCTCCTCAGAGCTTTCTGAGGGTCAGAGGTCAGAACACTGACATCACTTCCTGTTTAAAGCCAATCTGCTAAGCTGATGATAAACTGACTGAACCAGCTTCTTCATCTCTCCTGCAGGTTCTGTGACACCAATCTCTGTTGCAACAACAGAAAGAGCAACAACAAAAACCACCATCACCACTCATATCTCCCATCCTCCTCCTCCTCCTCCTCCTCGCGTTCAGCAGGAGGCGTGGATGATGAGCGGCGATAAACTTGTGAGAAGCAAGTTATGCTCAACTCCACCGGTGGATTCTGACAGCGTGGAAAAGTGTGAAAACATCCATGATCACCAACGGATTTCGAAGGGCTGGACTGCTGCATGATGGAGAGGAGGACACCGCCACGGCCCTTCAGAGGGTGTTCGACTCTGACACTGACAACGAGGATTTCTTTGGTTTTGAAAGTGACAACGAAGGAAAGGAGCTGAGAGTGGATGAGGAAGCCACCCTGAGCCTGTTCGTATCCGACACTGGAGAAGAGGACTTTGGTGGTTTTAGTGCGCAGGAAGAAGAGAAAGATGGAGGTGAATGACTGACTTTTCTTCTTGTTAAAGCCGTGTCACTGCACCTGAGCCTAAAAGGTAGTTGTTATATTTCCACTGTAGTGTCAATACACTATTAGAGCTTATGCCGAGTCAGACTGCACACACAATAGTTTGTTTACAAGTTGACTTCTTCTTTATTGGGATAACACAGAAGTAACACACACACATAACTGGGCGTGGTGCCCCCTACTGGCGATGGCTTGCATAGCACACAATAATTCTTGGTTCATACATAACAGTAGTCCGAAGCTATTTTTCTGGTGTGCTGTAGGTTATTGTTATGTACTACATTTGTTACCCATTTATGAAGCACAGTACATGTTTTGTACTTGTAATTACTGCTACTTGTACATATACCTAAAAAGTTATGCAAATATGTACCCATAACTTGTTTTTCAAAATATTAATAAAAGGGGTGTGTCTCCAAACAGCCATCTCTTTCCTGACAATTCCCTTTGTGCATATTCTCTTACATATGATAAGTCAACATTGAAACACCTGCGGCTTTTAGTCACGTGCGGTAATGTATGTACAAAACAGGATTTTCCCCTGATTTTAGCTTGTGCGGCTAATATTCAGGTGCGCTTTGTAGTCCAGGAAATACGGCAATTTTCTTGAATTCTTAAACATTTTACATGATATTAGTAGGCGGCTCCTTTACTAAACAGCTCCAACTGTTTGATTTGTTTGAATTTTACAGGACAGCTTTTCCCGTGTTACTCATTCATTATGGAGCTACTGTAGTTAACATGTAATGCTTCTCTAAAACCCTGTGACACAATCTTCTTTAACATTAGTGCGCATTAACCCCACATCTTCCCTGTTTTATTGCTGATGTTGGCCTGACAGTATTGGGGTAACAATGTCTCCTCTGTTTAGCAGAGGGCAGCAGGGTCACATCCTCACTGACATCACCTGTATTTGCACTACAGTCGTTCCCTTCACTGACCTTTGCTCTCCTTCTCTTTTCCATCAGGTTGTGTAAAACTGAAACAGGCATTAAATGTTTACTACAAATGATGCTTTACACAGAAATGCATTGTTAGCTGTTTTTACACACCAGCCTGTGTGAACCTTTAGTCTGAGCATGGGGTCAAAGGTCAGGACAGAAATGCAGCACTGTAACACATATACATATGTAGAACATCAGACATTTGACTGATTTGTGTTGTGACAGCTAGTTTTTTCTTTATACAAATAAATCATCATCACACACAGAAGAAATGTACAGACCGTACATTTATTAGCTAATATCAGTGGATACAAGAAAAATGGTATGAAGACAAACACTAGCAGCCTTAGCGTTTCTGTTCTGAATCTCTAATCTCTCACAGACATTCATCAAACCCTGTCCTCTATCAGCTTTCAACATAAGAAACATATTAGGCCTCATTGAAAAACAGTCTGTTTGCAGATGAAGTACTTTAAAAACTATACTTAAAAACATTTCATACACAAATCTGTCATTTATCTAGATTTTCTTGACTGAGTTTACAATTTACTAGAACTGCCAAAAACACATGAATAGAAACAAATGATGAAGGATCCACTTCAAGGAAAGTGGAAAAGCCTCTGTTAGCTGCTGTTTGCAGCTGGCACAGTCTAACAGAGTCTAATACCAACGCTAACCAACAGTTTAGCATATCGTCGACAGCTCACCTCAGCATGGCTGTCCTCGGTCAGCAGTGAGCTTTATTAACTTGCACAAAGTTTTACACCCTGTTTGAGAGTAAATAAAAGTGGACATTTCTCAGCTCCAGCATTGACAGCTGAGGTAAACGGTGGACCGACAGCTTATCCACAAAATGGGAAAAACTCCGGTCCAGAATCCGGTCCAGTCCTCGTGGCAGTAAAAACTGTAATCATGCATACATGCTTTTGTCACACCTGACCATTTCGTACAATATAATTGAAGTTTTGGATTTAAAAATTTAGCAGACGTGAACGAGCAACATTCCTGATGAGGCTGGTCAACGCTGTTCAACTAGAAGCTTAATATAAAATGACCTGATATAAGTGTTTTGTAAGCATGTATTGCAATCCTTCTATGTTCTAGTTTTCCCTCAGCATGTATCATCTGGACACTCTCACCAGTGAAGCTTAACACCCTTATTGAACCTGAACATCAACTCAAAATAAGCACAGATATGCAATATGTATAAAATAGTTATAACTGCATCTGGAATACAAGGTTAATATAATAACTGTATGCATAAACATCTTAAGATAAGATAAGATAAGATAACCTTTATTAGTCCCACACGTGGGAAATTTGTTAAGGCCATCTTAAAGCCATCTGTTACATTGTTAAAGCAATGATCAATTTGAATAACCTAGTAATTCAAATAGCCTCGTCTAGCCAGCTGCTCAGAATAACTTAAGACTCTGCTTTCACTTCTGCAAACTCTCTGCAAGCCTGCAGTTTCCTGTCAGCCTGTGACTTTAATCTTTCTGAAAGACACACACTGTTAAACCTCTGAATGCAATATCAATGCTGCAAATTATATTCTTAATGCAATGGTAATGATAATAATTATTTAACAATAGCAGTAAAATAATTTCCCTGCTCCACAAAACACATGTGTTAGAAATGTTCTTCAATCAGCTCTTTTTACTCTCATTTCACAGCCAGTACTTTTTACTTTTACTTGAGTAAAGAAGTTGAATTAGTACTTGGAGTATTTTTAACAGTAGTACTTCTACTTCAGTACACACTGTGTGTACTTTTACCACCTGTGTCTGAGACCTCCTTCAGGGTCCACCTGAAGCTCTCAGTCTGCTGTGGAAAAAGGAAATCCAGGTGAGTTTCTCCTGATCACCTGAGGCCGTCATTACTGTTTGAACTTTACCCACACACCACTCCTCACTCCTCCCACCCGCTGCACACAGTCACTGAGTACAGACCGGCTGATTCCTGTAAAGGGAGAGGCAGGAAGAGGCGGAGCAACACCTGAAAAACAAGAAGCTCAACGTCATTTTGCAGAAGTGAAAGTGTGAGAGAGCAGCAGCAGAGCTGCAGTCGAGTCCTGTTTGTCTCTAAAAGAAGATTCACTGGAGTCCATCAGGTTCCTCTCAGCAACAGTGGTGAGTGCAGCTGATCACACTTCCTGCTTCTACACAAATCTTCACTCTGTTCACTTCATCAGGGTCTAGAGCGCCACCTCATTTCTCCATGGTGCCACTTAGGCTACGTCCACACTCGCCCGGATAGATTTGAAAACAGCGCTCCGCGTCCACACTAGTGTTTTCAGTCGTTTTCACAGAGTTGTGCGTCCACATTAAGACGGCTGAAAACGCTTACGTTCCAGTCCTGCGCATGCGTGAAACGCAAGACGATTCGACCGGTCTCATTTCTGTCTGCCGCTGATTCACTTTCCGGCTGTTTGAAACGTCGCAGCAGAGGTGGAGGAAAAGCACCGAGTTTTAAAATGGACTAACAATGAGGTGGAGTTGTTGCTGCGAGTAACACAAAAGTACAAAGTTGCAAAAGCGAGAGAGAAATAAAAAATTTGAAGAAAAGCTCTGTGGAGAGAGAGCGGCCTGACCAGTTTCTCTGACTATGATACTGTAAAGCTGACAACATGATGCATTTACTGTGGTGAGTGTGCAAAGACCATGGCAGGTGTTGTGCCAAGGTAGGGATCCCCAACAGGATCTGTTTCCCTGGGTCAGGAACATCGGCTGGGCAGGGAAAGCGGACCCAACGCACTCCGCCTCCATCACGACCAACTAGACGTGGAAGGAGTGATGTTTTAGTGACAACATGAAAGATGAGTGTGACCGTTCAGTTTGTGGGTTACAACAGAAAATTATACATTTATTGTTCTCGTGTGTTATCGGACGGGATCATTTTAACAAACCGAGGACATTTTCCTGATAATTATCTGTATCCTCCTGTAACTTTACTGTTTAAAGAGCTAAAACCTCCAACATTTCAGGATCAATAAGTCCTTATAAGACGTGTTTGTGAGCTAAAAATCAAGAATGTGGGATACTGTTTGTCTGTGTCAGCCAAACAACTTCACATCTTTGTAACGACTGTTAAAAAGATGTTCATCCTGTTGATCCTGTTCATCTGGACGCTGCACTGTACAGCAGACACGACGTTGTTCAGTTTGTGTTTCAGATGAACCAGTTTGTGTCTGAGTGTGTTGCTGGGTCTCCACCAGTTACTCTGACAACTGAAGGTTCAAGATTTTTATTTTGACATTTGCACACAGGACCAACAGTCCATGCACAGTGGAATACTTGTGCAGAGCTTTCCAAGTCAAATCACACTTTAACAATATAAAGACAGAAAAAGCAGGAGGATAGAAATGAAGTCCGGAGTAGGGTAGTCGTACTATTTTCTATATACAAAGAAAAAGAAGAAAATGTACAGAGAGTGTGTAGTTCTCTACCTCTTATCGCACTCACAGTGTTGCACATTTGTTCCACAGATCTGTTTCACAAGTCTGTTGTGAGCGTATTGCCCGATGGTCAGTGAACCGATGATACATTCAAAGTGAGGTTAAGTAGTGCTGTGTTATTTTAAGTGTTCAGTGTGTTTTTGTTTGCCGTCAGTCTGACAGTTGTGGGGAAGAAGCTGTTGAAGAATCGTGTTCTGTGTGTGATGCTGCTGTCCGCTCTGTTGTGTCTGAGATTGTATGTGCAGCTTTGTATGTGCAGGTCCATGGATGCAAGTGTTGTTCCCATAATCCTCTCTGCAGACTTTATGACTCTTTGCAGAGCCTTCCTCTCTGTCTGTGTAGTGTTTCCATACCAGACAGTGATGCCTGCGGTGAGGATGCTGTCTATCAGTCCTCTGCAGGCCTGGGTGAGAGGGTGGTGGTTCATGCCAGCTTTCCTGAGCAGCCGAATGAAATAAAGCCTTTGCTGGGCTTTTTTCACAGTTGCTGTAGTGTTGAGAGTCCAGCTCAGGTCTGATGTAACCTGCAGTCCCAGGAATCTGTGGCTGTTTGCCCTCTCCACCTCCGTCCCTTTGACGATAAGAGGCTGCAGGGGGGGGGGGGGGGGGGGGGGGAGTTCTTCCAAAAGTGCAGTATTCATTCCTTGGTCCGTGTTGAGGATGAGGTGAAGAAGCTTCTGTGATGAAAAGAAACTTAAAGAAGTCCAGACGCTTTTCTCTCCAAGCTCCTCAGACTACTGACGCTTGTTTCTCTCTTTGTAAAAATGAAATTTAAAGTGAATTTTGAATCAAATGTTTCTCTTCTTTCTCCCTCAGAGTGCAGACATGTCTGCTGCCAGCAATCTGCGATCTGAAGATCAGTTTCTGTGCTCCATCTGTCTGGATGTGTTCACTGATCCAGTCACTACATCATGTGGACACAACTTCTGCAAAACCTGCATCAGTCAGCACTGGGACATGAATCAGAGCTGTCAGTGTCCCATGTGTAAAGAGACTTTCTACACTCGACCTCAGCTGAAGATCAACACTTTGTTCTCTGAGATGGTTGCTCAGTTCAGACGTGAAGCTCAGCAGAAAGCCAGCAGCAGCAGCTCAGAGCAACAAGCTGCCAAACCAGGAGAAGTTCCCTGTGACGTCTGCACTGGAACCAGACTGAAGGCCCTGAAGTCCTGCCTGGTGTGTCAGACCTCCTACTGTCAGACTCACCTGGAGCCTCATCTGACACTGAAAGGTCTGAAAAGACATCAGCTGGTTGATGCTGTGGAGAACCTGGAAGGCAGGATGTGCACGAAGCACGATAACCTTCTGCAGCTGTTCTGTAAGACCGACCAGACATGTGTCTGCGTGCTCTGCCCTGTTTTAGACCACAAGAACCACGAGTTTGTTCCTCTGAGAGAAGAATATGAAGGAAAGAAGGCAGAGCTGGAGAAGACAGAGGCTGAGATTCAGCAGATGATCCAGAAGAGACGACTGAAGATTCAGGAGATCACAGAGTCGGTGAAGATGAGTAAAGATGCTGCAGACAGACAGAAAGCAGAAGGTGTTCAGGTCCTCACGGCTCTGATGGAGTCTGTTGAGAGACGCCTGAAGGAGCTCATGAAGGAGATCGAAGACAAACAGGAAGCTACAGAGAAACAGGCTGAAGGTCTCATCAAACATCTGGAACAGGAAATCTCTGAGCTGATGGAGAGAAGCTCTGAGGTGGAGCAGCTCTCACGCTCTGAAGACCACCTCCACCTCCTCCAAAGCTTCTCCTCCCTGAAAGCTCCACCCAGCAAGGACTGGACAGAGGTCAGAGTTCATCCACCATCATATGAGGGGACTGTGGGGAGAGCTGTGGCTCAGCTGGAGGAGACAATCAGGAAACTCATGAAGAAGAAGCTGTTTGAGGCTGAGCTGCAGAGGGTGCAGCAGCATGAGGTGGATGTGACTCTGGATCCTGATACAGCTCATCCTGAACTCATCCTGTCTGATGATGGAAAACAAGTTTATCATAGTGATGTGAGGAAGAATCTTCCAGACAACCCAGAGAGATTTTCTCTGTGTCCTTGTGTTTTAGGAGAGCAGAGTTTCTCTTCAGGGAGATTTTACTTTGAGGTTCAGGTTAAAGGAAAGACTGACTGGGATTTAGGAGTGGCCACAGAGTCGATCAACAGGAAGGGAAGCATCACACTGAGTCCTCAGGATGGTTTCTGGACTGTGATGCTGAGAAATGGAAATGAGTACAAAGCTTGTGCTTCCTCTCCAGTTGATCTCTGTCTTCATCCTGGTCCTGAGAAGGTGGGGGTGTTTGTGGATTATGAGGAGGGTCTGGTCTCCTTTTATGATGTAGGTGCTGCAGCTCTGATCTACTCCTTTACTGGCTGCTCCTTCACTCACAGACTCCACCCATTCTTCAATCCCTGTATGAATCAGGGTGGTAAAAACTCTGCACCTCTGATCATCTGTCCTGTCAATAACATTAATCGATCCCTTTCATTGGAAGAATTGCTTGATTTCTATTCTGATTCTGATTGAAGGGAACAAATGAACATATTGAGTGTAAATCCTCTACAGTCTCCATGTTTCTATAGAATCTGATCATCAGGACTCTGATTCACACTTTGATTCTCATGGAGTTTGATTTGAACAGAAGAAAAGTTGAATCAGGAAATGTTCCCACTGATGGAGACTCGAGCTGAAGAGCAAATATCAGAGAATAAATGTCCAAAAGCTTCATTTCCAATAAAGTTTGTTCAATGCTTTGAGTGAATCCAGACTCATGTGTGGCTGTTATACGGAGCATCAGAGTCCAGCTGAGTTATGTTGGATACAAACTGCTTATTTTGGCTCTGTGAGGAGTTTTGTTCACTGAAAACTGATGAGACGGATAATATTCAAAGAACTCTGTAGAGATTCATGCATCCATGTTCTCCACCTGCAGGTGTGGAGGAGAAAGGTAGAGCACAGACTGCTGCATCCTTCCAGTCACATCATTTTGATGATTATATTTGCATGTTGTGATGATTTGGGTTAAAGACAAACAGAGTTGAACGGCTGCAGTCACAGCATGAAGACGATGCTGAAGCTGAGCTGTCAGTGAACATGTTTCACTGTGATTTGATTTGAAGAATAGAAAGTGTGTGTGGCTGCTGACAGCTGCAGTCTCTGCTAGTCTGCATAACACACACACAACTTTCCCCCTGAGGCAACGATGCAGCAACAACACAAAGAACAGCTGCAGACACACACACACACACACACACACACACACTGTTAAAGAACACTTTACTGTTTAAGGCAGAATTCCTCAGTAACAATGATTTGAGTCTACTGTGTCTACTGTGGTTTCCAACATACAATCTACTGAAACATGTTTTTCTTTCTGCCGTACAAACTATTTGATCACAACATCTTTGCTTTTTTCCTCCAATCGTTTATTCTGATTATTTTATTTAGTTTAACTAAGAAAAGCTTAAAATTTAACTCTTAACCTATGTAGGAATGTTTAGCTTATTTTAGAGTTTAGAAATATGTTATCATAGAATGTAGAATTATTGTAGGGACACTGTTTGTAAAGTAATAAAGGCCTCACTCTCTTGTGAAGTTAGGAGTAGATTTTGGAAGGCTTCTCCCCCACTGAGTGGAAATTCCCCAGAGGATGTCTTAAGGTGGGGGTGTTAACATTTGTAACTGTGGGGGGAGTTTTATGACCCCTAGGGAGTCATCTACACCCACAGTGTTTTAACTGTCACGCACACACATCCACACGCACACTCACTCATGTGCACTCACACATACACACAGGTATGCGCACACACTCACTCACGAGCACTCACATAGACACGTGGGAACGTGCACATGTAGGCATTCACGTGCTCGTGCACATAGACACAGACAGAGTTTGCAGCACACCGTAGGGGGTTTTATGATGGGGTCACTTCTATAAAGCTGGCTGTAACTAACAAAGGGGTGAAGATTTTTCAGAGGGACACCGGCCTCATCTTCCCTTCTAGAAGTGCATGCTTAAATGAAGAAGAGTAAAGATAAATGAAGATGAATAAAGTTTTGTGAAAATGACTACTGAGTCCGGTGCCATCTCTGGATACTCGAGGAATAAAAAGAACCGGGGTAAAACTGATTTCTCAACAGTTTTGGTGCCGAAACCCGGGATTCGCTCGAGGCTCAGAGATGAATTGGCAGAGCTGAGATCGTGAAACGAGGCGAACAGAGAGCTAGCTCACATGATTAAAAGGTAAGCACGACCTGTTTATTTTCGAACCGTGCATATTGTCCATCCATCCATCCATCTTCATCCGCTTTATCCGAGGCCGGGCCCGTGCATATTGTTTAAAGCCTAAATTATCTGTTCGCTAAGTTGAACGTATCCCAGTGTAAATTCACTCAGTAGAAAAGGCGGCTAGTGACCGCCTCAGTGCGACTAAAGCAAGAGACTTTTTTTTAAGAACTCCAAGTTGATGTTTAGCGCCCCGTAAGGATATCTCGGTGCGTTAAAGCAGGAGACGTTTGTTACGGATTAATAGAATCGGTGTTTCATCCATCCTAGTCATTAGGAAAAAAAGTGGCGGTGTGTGATCCGTCCCCGTGCGTTAAAGCAGGAAACGTGTGTTATTATTAGTTAGAAAGCGGGGCTGAGAGGCCTCGTCGCCAGCTACGGGCTGCGCGTGTCACGGGTTTGGTTACCCCACCTAGTCTCGGACGCGGGGCTAGGACCTGAAGGCAGGAGATCCAGGGTGGTGACCTGGGGATTCGTGGCTCCTTAAATAACTAAGTCGGGGAGAGGTCCCTGTCACAGTCTGAAGTATGCATAAAAGCAGGATTGGTTGCTTTCGCCAGTTAGATTCCGAGCTGAGTTGAACCAGTGCCTGATGCAGAAGGAGGACGGTGTAGTGTGTGTGAAAGCGCCGTTAGAGTCGGCGTCTCGTCTGAAGTACGGGAGTCAATTAAAGTAATAAAAGAATTCGTGTCTAAAAGTGTGTGTTTGTGGTGTGCAGAAATCGCGGCAGGAGGCCGTGTCGCGAATTGTTGCAAGCTGTGAAGTCAATTGGGGGGTTTAATTTGGTTTTATATTTTTTCGGGGAAGAGAAACCGCGGTATCAAGTCCGTGGCGCAAGTTTTGAACAATTCGTGAGGTGCACGAGCGGACGGCACCCACTCTGTGTGCCGCTTGGGGCGTTGTCCTGAATCAGCAGAAGTGTCTCGCAGAAAGTTTGAATGGGACTGCGAGAAGCATGAAGTGTGTGTGAGCCAGCCTCGAGGGGGCGGGTTCACAGGTGGGACGAACGAAGAGTAAAGTGTGAGTGTGTGTGAGAGAGAAAGAAAAGGTGGGGGCAAGTGACCAGCCTGTGAGTGTGTGTGAATTCCTTGATCATAAAGAGGGAGACAAAGTAGATTAGTTGATTTTCTGTGAAATAATAAGAGTTAATAATTAAGAAATTGTAGTGATCAAATATGAGAAAATGAACTAAAGTAAATAAAGCAAATTAAAGAGTGGATCAGTGTTAGACTAATGATAAATAAATTGATAAAATTAATAGTGACATTTAAAGTGATCAAGTACTCAAGGATGAATGGAGAATTTGATTGCTGACTGTATGAGAGCTGTTGGGCTGAAAGGAAATGAGGTTGGAGGAGTGAGTTAACAGGTTAATGTGGGGTGAAAAAAAAAGAGAGAAAAGAAAATGATGAAAACAAAGAAAATAAAGTGTGGAAGTGGGAGTGGGAAATTGTCTCCAACTGGGAAGCAGTGACGCTACAGGTCACCTTCTTCCCCTGCTGGTTTTATGATGGGGTCGCTTCTATAAAGCTGACCGTAACGAACAAAGGAGTGAAGATTTTTGCAGAGGGACACCGGCCTCATCTTCCCTTCTAGAAGTGCATGCTTAAAGATGAATAAAGATGAATAAAGATTTTGTGAAAATGACTACTGAGTCCGGTGCCATCTCTGGATGCTCGAGGAATAAAAAGAACCGGGGTAAAACTGATTTCGCGACACCTGATTTAAACGTTTAATTTCTCATTAACTCAGACTTTTAATTTATTTCCTTGTTTAATGTATTATTTCTTTATCCTTGTTTAAGTTTTGCCGATCCTTTCTGTGTAACCTGTTTAATCTGACCTTTGACCCTTTAATTTTAATTTAACAGTACTCTTGTTTTGACCTTTGACCTCTTTATTCCTTATAACCAAATAAACCCTTTTATCTGATATTTTCACCTTATTGATTGATTATATATATCTATTATATTTTCTCACCTTACCTTATTTTGACCTTTGACCCATGTCCTTGTTAGCCTTGATCTTCCTTCATCAAAGGTGAAATTTCTTTCACCTTTGAACTTAAAGCTTAAATCAAACCTTTGTTAAAAAGCTTCTTACCAACTTGTAATTCCAACTTTCTGCATTAAACACGTATCTTATCATATAAACACTGGATCACTGAGAGAACTTTAGGCAGAACCAAATGAAGCAGCTGACCTCGTCAAACTCACAGCGACAGTAACTGACAGTGAATTATTTTAATCTTCTTCATTGTATTTGTTAGAAACATTTATTTTCCTTTAATTGGACTTTGGTTAAGTTCAATCCGATGTATTAACCGACCTTTGAGGTGAAGTGCAGCTGCGAAGAACGCTACGGCAGGCAATGAGGTGCGTTTAATGTCGCTCTGTTAATTTGAGCGTCCATAAATTGAATGTCTTATTTTTTCTTACTTTATTATTGCTCATTTATTGGAGAATTAGGCCATTTAATTAAGGTAGATTTTATGTTGTTGGTGGTAAAGATCTGGATGGATGTTTTATTTTATTCTGTGTTTCTATTTTTCAGTTTTACTTTTCAAGACTTGGTGAATTGCCTTTTTCTACTTTTTGTTTAGTTTTGTTAAAATTAGCAGCAGTGAGAAGTGTTGTTGTCGGTCTTGAATATATTTGATGTAGCCCATACTGTTAAGGTAAGTGTCATGTTTTTAGTTGTTAGTCTGATGAAGAATCTTTTATTTTTCTCCAAAAGTTGATTGTGTTTATCTGGACATAGTGTTTTTCAGGTCCAGCTGAATGCAGGTTTCCCCAGTCTTATACGTGTCAGGAGCATCAGCACAGCTGAAATGCATTTTTCCTAAGCACCGCGTCTCTGTGGCTTTTAAACCCCAAAACACGCTACAACAAAAATGGGTCCACCCCAAGGATGGGGTCCCCCGGTGTAGTTTCCACTGTGACAGACTGTGGGCTTCCTCAGAGTGAGGCTGAGAGCGGCAGGCCCAGCTGGAGTCTGACCCGTGTCACACAGTGGAGGTCAAACCTTCTGTGCCACAAACACCAGATTAACCAGTTTCACTCATCATCCTTCTACTGTCAGATTTTACTGGTGCAGGTTTGATGAATCACCATCTGAGAACGTCTCTGATGTGGGCGCCACTCACAGGGATCACTTCCTGTAGAAGGGTCACATGACCTGTTATAGGCCCCTTTGTGATGATGACAGCGACGCCCCTTTCGTGTGAGGTTAAACCCAGAGAGCTTCGTGTGACCTCTGACCCTGATCACCAGCGTTAGGGTCAGTGAAGGTGAGATACCATGTGACAGGAGGAGGAACAATAAAGTTTTATTTGTACGAACACGTAGAACAGATGAAGTCAGAACGAAGCAGGTGGAGCTCAGTCAGGGTGGAGGTGCAGACAGGTGAGCTGAAGGGGAGGAGCCAGTCTGGTCAGGAACTCTCTGTCTCCTCGAGTGAACCTCCTCACCTCTGAAACACACACACGACTCTGAAGGTTGCAGTCAGGGTTGGTCAGGGTGGTGAGGGTGGGGTTACCTTCTGGTCTCTGGTTGGTGTGTTTCCTGCAGGTGAGGCTGAGCGGCCGAATCATGACATCGCTGCTGCACAGACACAACAGGAAGTGGAGGAGGAAGTCATCAGCGTCCCCGTCACACACCTGAGACAGACACAGAGGTTATGTCTCTGCAGAGTCACGGCTTGGCCCTGTGGAAACGTCCTGCAGGACGCCTGTTTCTCTCTGTGGTGGCCCCCCCACAGCGTCCCCACCGTGCTTCACTGTGTGGACGCTGTTCTTTGGGTTGTAGCTGCATCTTCTTCTCGTTTCACCTCCTCTGACCACAGGACGTTTCAGTCTGCAGGTCTTCGTCCTCAGCAGTGTGGCTGAAGGTGTCTGCAGACGTGGAGCTCTGTGAGCTCACAGTGCGTCCCTGTGCAGCCTGTAGAGTCTTTGAAGTCTTTGCTCTGACAGGCTTGTTCTGTGCTGGGCGGCTCTTTGACTTTCTTCAGGTTTCCCTTCCTGACACTCTGATAACCTCAGATATCCACAACGTGAATCCTCACAAACATCTGTTTCTCTCTTTTCACTCAAACCTTCTGACGTTTTCACACCGACTGTAAATATGAAGAAAACCCTCAGTTTGACGCCACGCCCCCAAACCAGTTCAGCAGTAAAGTGTGAGCAGACGGAGCTGTTACCAGGATGTAAACAGGATGTGCCCTTTCACAGTTAAAGCCTCAGGAATAAAAACATGACCCGATCTTAAATTTTTAAAGATAAAATAAAGTTTAAAGACGACGATGAGCACGTGACGACTCACCTGTGGCAGGTAAACATACACACCTGACAGGTGCTACTGACCTGGCTCTGCCCACGAGGGAAGACTCTGATGTGACCTCTGACCCTGAGAGGTCTCTGAAGCCCCTCCCACTGAGCATCAGCCAATCCCAGCAGAGCACGAACCAGAGCAGCTGAGAACCAGACGTGAGCCTCACCTGTCCCGTCAGTGGGGAGCATCAACTCAAACAAACAACAAATCAGTGGAGTTTACTGGTGTGTCATTCCGTTACAATCGAGGTGAGTGGCTGCAAATTTCCACCAGGTTCTTGAACCTCTTTCATATCCGCCCCAAGCAGGCCCATAATCTCTTCATCTGCTCCACTCACCTGGAGCTGATTTTTGGCAATCAGGCTGGAGATATTTAAGCCTCACACTGACGTTCCTTCTCCACCAGTTAGTCAGCTACTCCATGTTGGAGCTGGCTTTTATGTCCCCTGTTCTCGTGTGCCTTAGTTTTCCACGTCTCTTACTCTACCTTAAGCTCATCCCTTGGACCTCGAACAACTTACCTTCACTCTGGAAATCTCTCCGTGCCTCACCGGCCTGCCATCCCGCTCCATCCAAACCTGTGGAACGTAGATCAGCCAGCTCACACCATCCAACTCACCTGGACTCACACTGCCCCTCCCTCAAAGCGTTTTTCACTCCAACTCCCAGTGAGCTATAAATACAGCTAAACTTACCCTCTCCAGTGTTTCCCCTTCTTCTAACTCCGTTCTCCTGACAGCTAGACCTAAGCTGTCACGCTCCAGTTACCCTTCCAGCCCAATTTGCCCTTTTGGTCCACAACCACGTTACCAGGTTTCTCACGCCAAGTCACTGTTACATTCTGTGTGGCTGTTTTCTGCTACTGCCAAGTGTTAACCTGTGCTAGACCAATAAATGTTGTTAAACCCTGCTTCTCCTCCAGGGTTCTGCTCAGTTCTGGCCCTCATGACACGTTCATTTAATCATCAGAATAACAGCACGCTGTTTTAATTTTTATATAAAGAAAGGATCCTGACACTTCCTGAAAAGACAGGAAGTGATGTCACTCTACGCTGCAAAGACAAAACTGGTGGCATAGTCACTGCTTATTTCTACTTTAATGGACAACTAACCAAAACAGCATCATGATTAATGTGCAGCAGTCTGATGAAGGTCTCTACAGATGAATTTGGATCATCTCCTCAGAGTTTTCTGAGGGTCAAAGGTCATAACACTGACATCACTTCCTGTATAAAGACAATCTGCTGAACTGATCATAAACTGACTGAACTTAGCTTTATCATGTCTCCTGCAGGTCCTCCAACCACAGCCTCCGTTACAACAACAAACACTCACACCACCTATTCTCCTCCTCCAGCTCTTTCTTCTTCCTCCTCCTTCATCATCACAGTCATGGCTGCTGTGGTTTTTCTGGCCGTTCTGGTTTTGGTTCAACTTCTATGAAAGAAACACAGAAGTATGAAGTCTATCAGACAGTACATCAGTTCTTCTGGGTGAAGCAGCTGATTTAGCTGATTACACCTGAGACAATCTAAGGTGGCCAACTAGAAGCTGTTTAACAAGTACACGTTTACCTGTTCTCTGACAGGTGATGTAAATGTGAGATAAAAACAGAACCAGAGGAAGAGAACTAAATATTTATATCTGCAAAGAGGTCATTAAGAGTAACTGTGTCTGTTTCTACATTGAAACTGTGACACTAACCTCTGTCCTGAAGGTCATTGACCGAATATTGATCATGTGAGTCATCACACGAGCAGAGGTGTGAATACAGGCGTAGGTCATTACAGGTGAACAGGTGAAGCCTCCATGAGACATTGATCTCAAGACTACTGAAAAACGTGATCTTCTTCACAGTGCTGCTTCAGCTCACTGACGTTTATGTACGTTATGCACAGCTCTCTGAAATCCCACCAACACATTTCATTCAATGTTAGGGTCTCGGCTTTGGACTATCGCAGCACCTCAATTTCAAAAATGGACAAATGAACAAAAGCATTTTGTTCTCAGACATTCAGACTGTCTCTAAACATTCTCAGTAAAAAAAAAAATACAAATAATCTGAGTTCAGAAACTCAAACTCAGTCCTTCACTCATACATACACAACAACACTGACGTCGCCACACAGGTGAGAACGAAGGTAGGCTGGGCGTACCTGTATGTGGACTAACCACAGAGGTCCAGAGAATCATGAACAAATGAATTCATCTTTAGAAAGTGAACAAATCCTGACTGTGGTTTGTATTTATGCACCAAACAACAGTTGAGAGCAGCCAGTCTGTTGGGGGTAACTGGGTGGGGTACTCAAGGGTTCTTCATCCAGTGAATCTTTGGAGACTTTAGAGCTCATGTGGACAATGACAGTGAGACCTGGGTGGCGTGACTGGGCACATCATGCGAAGGCCCAGGTCTTTGGGGCCTACAGACACCACAAAAGAAGAAGATCAAATGGAAAATGAATGATGGAAACTGAGGTCAGAGCTGCAGACTTGCTGGTGAGGAGAGGTAATGATCTTCAGGCAAGGCAAGCGCTGTTCAGTCCTCTCCTCATCTTCCTCGTGCTCCTTTGTATATTCCATGTAGCATTAAAGGCACAAATGAGTTTAAACAGGTAAAGTCAGGTAAATGGATCCTGGTTATTGATTCAAAGTGACTAAAGTAAAGAATAAATGTTTAGGCTTTATTGTGTCAGTCAGACAAACATTAACAGTAACCTGTCTCTTCTATCAGACACAGAGATGAGTGATGACATCAGCAGAAGTAAACCTGAGTGCAAACAAAGGGAAATGTTTCTTCTGTGAGCTGTGTGACGTTAGCACTGACCAGCAGAGGGCGTCGGAGTCACATGATTGAAAATAAAGGCATAAATTGTCCATAATTAACTTTCTTTATTTCTGTTCCCTTTATGTGTCTCCTTTCATCTTGCCTCCTTGTCTCCTCCCTCCTTCCACCATGTCTTCCCCACTCTCACATTCTTACTTCTCCAGTCTCATTGTTCCTTCCTCCTCTATGTATGTCTCCTTCATCGCTTCTTTACTCTTTTTACCCTTCTCTTCTTTCACTTTATCTCCTGCCTCCTCCTATGTTGCCTCTATCTTCTTGTCTCAAAGTTTCCTTCATCCTTCACTCCTCCTTCGTTGCCTAGTCTCTCCTTGTCTCATTTATTTCACTCTTCTTTATTTTCTTCTTTTCAGTTTCCTCCTTGTCTCTCATTGGCCTCCCTGTCTCCTCCTCCCTTGACTGTGAGGATTCGTGAAGGTGAAACATGTTCAACACAAACTGATTCTCCACACACATCTATGGGCTCAAATTGTGGTCATAAATATTTTGTACTTGTAAATCTGACCGACTAGTTGTGAACTGAGTTTTGTAACCTTGTAAACCAAAATATCTAAAACATTTGTGTTTGTGCATCTATAGATGCAAATTGGTGTGTGTGCAAAAAAAGATTTGAGTTTTTTTGTTTTTGTTTTTTAAAAGAAAGAAAAGAAAAATATTAATAACAATAATTATTATTGTTACCAGCCTAATAATAATTAGGCTGAAGAACCAACAATTTTAGCCCATAAGAACCATAAGAATGAACTACCTCCAGGACCTGAAGCTCAGTAAAGCACCCCTCCAACAGCCAAACCTATCTGTTCTCTCATTGGATTGTTAAATTTGTGATTGACATGACGTTAACCAATCAGCTGAAAGGAAGAAAAATTCGGTCAAAATTTGTACTTTGAGGTTGTGTGATCCCCTTACAGTCTGAGCACACCCTTCACTCCCCAATATTTAAATATAGGGACCACTACCCGAGTCTGAGAGTCAAGGGCCCCAGATATGCAACGTTGCAAAGGCCTGTCAACCAAGTGAGCCCTACAACATCGAGAGCCTTCAGGAACTCAGAGTGAATCCCATCCACACTACAGGCTCTGCCACCAACCAGGTGTTTAATTGTGTGGATGCTTTAAGCATCCACACTATTGAGTTCCTGTTTCTCTTTAATCTTTATACTTTATTATTCTAGTTGCTTCCGTACACTTTTTGGCACTTAACTACTTCCACAATTTTCAGCCGATTTTCACCGTTCAAATTTTAAACTATTCTGCTATTTTTTACTAATGCCGGCTATATCTTTTGGTGCTCATAACTTCTATACTTTTTGAAATATTGAATTTTTTTTGCAATATTTTTGCCCATTGAAATGAATGGAACACATTATCAATGTGGTCACTTATTTCTGCTCGCCGGGCTGAGCTGTGTTTTAGCTCAGTGAGATGAGCATCCGTTCTCAGACTGGGAGGCCGGTGTTCAAATCCCGCTTGTGGCAACATTTCTTTCAGTTAACAGTTAAACTTTTTTAACTCTTTTCAACACAAATTTCAGCTTTTTCATCCCTTTTCAGCAGAATTTTCAGTTTTTTCACCACTTTTCAGCACAAATCCCAGCTTTTACAGCTGTTTTCAGCAAAAACCTCTTCAGCAGAATTCTGCTCATTCACCTCTTTTCAGCAGAAATTCTGCTGATTGAACTCTTTTCAGCAAAATTTTCAGAATTTTCACCTCTTTTCTGCTCAAATTCTGCTTATTCACCTCTTCTGCAAAATTTTCAGCCTTTTCACCTCTTATTAGCATAAATCTCAGCTGTTTTCAGAAAAAAACTCTTTTGAGCACAAATTCTGCTGATTCATCTCTTTTCTGCAAAGTTTTAGCCTTTTCACCTCTTTTCACCTCAATTCTCTGCAGCTTCTGCTCATTTCAGCAGAATTGTCAGTCTCTCCACCTCTTTTTTGTGAGAAAGAGTTTGGCGCAGTGAGATGAGTAGACTAGAACGGCCAGGTTCGAATCCTGCTCAGGGTAGCATTTTTTTTTCAACTTTTTCAGCTTTTTTCAGCAGACAGCTTCAGCTTTAAAGCATCCACACTGCATTTTCGCAGGAAATGCAAATTTTTCTAGTTGCCTCATTGATTCCAGACTCACTTCCCTTACAGAAGATCATCTGTGGGATTAGGACGGCTTGAAAAAGTCTTCATACCCCTTGAAAATGTACACATTTTTTCGCAGAGGCTAGCCTGTTTGGCACCCTGGGCGAACACTCCATTAAAAAAAGATGATCTGATGTCTTCTCTGCTTAATAAGGTAATTAAAGAAGCACTGACACATTTTTCTGTATGTTTTTACATAATTCCACCATTTCTGGTTATAGATGCAGAAACTTCATGAAATGAAAAATCTTCCTGATCACAACCTCGGTCTTTTTCTAAACGACTTCTGCATACTATTGTGAATAAAAAATGAAATCTGAGATTTGCGAAACAGTTCTTTCTGTTGTTATTTACATTTTACGAAGGCCCCCAGATCTTGTGTAACTGGGTTTGTAAAGGCAGTTGTTCAAGCTCAGCAGCCTTGCAGTGACAGTCGGTCACGGGACTTTCATAGCGATCTGAAACTGCAGCTTCCCAGTGAGAAGCTTACAGGTAAAGTCACAGGGGTCATAATTTAATAAAAAGCCTTCCCTAGTTATTGTCTGTATCCTGTAAATGTTCTTTTATGTAGTTTTAATTATTTTATTTTATTGTTAAATAATCTCCTAGTCGAGTTGTGTTTGTATTTTCTTTTACATATTTTCACTGCACTGCAGCTAATTAGTGCGCTCCACCTGTTGGTGTATTTATTGGCTTTTAATGTTTCCCTCCTATAAATGATCGTATTACTGTAAAACACTTTGGGGTACTGCTGGTTTTAAATGTGCTATATAAATAAAGTTGTATTCTCTTTGTTATTTCCTGTTCTCAGAAGGAGCATTGAGCTGTTCATAGACTGCATAAACTGCAGTATTAGCAAACTGCACATATAATTTATGTCCACTCAGGACTGTATGCTTGTCTTTCCACGTTCATATGTATATTTATATTTAGTCCCATGTCTCTGTATTCATCTGTTTATCTTAATAGTTTTGTTATCATATCTCTGTTTCTACACTCATTTTATATGTTGTTTCTTGTATATTTGCTGCTATGATAACTCAGTTTCCCTCTGAGATCAATAAAGTTTCTCTGATTCTGATGAAGACGAGTGTATTAGAAACAGCTCGTCCTTGTGGAGAAGCAGCAGCGTGACGAGCTGATGATGTTAACAGGGAAGTGGTGAAGCTGAAGGTATCACTCTGCTGTCGGTCTCCAACATGACAACATGCCGACTTCATCTGTCGCTCTGCTCCTCGGTGAGTCAAACCCTCCCTTCTTCAATTCTTTATCACAGCTCCAACACACACTAAAGGTCAAAGGTAAAGAGCCTATTTTCAGCAGCTGGAAGCTCTCGCTGATAGTTTCTCTCACATGAAATCTGTTCAGATCTGTTGGTTTTGTTTTCCTTGGTGAGAAGAAGTGATCACTACTTCTTTTGTTTATCTAAGGCTGGTTGTATCTGATATTTGTTTGTGTGTTTGGACACAAATCAAGTAGTGTATTTCCTGTAAGCACCTCATATGTAACTCGAGTGTATGAAGATACAGCAAATGACAGAAAACTGTTTCAATTGCATAAACTCTTTAAAATTTAGAAGTTTAACTCTGCGTTTCTCTGTCCTGTAATCTGGACTGACTCACAGAGCTGAAGCTTCATGTCGTGTCTGTAAGAGAGGAAAGTGACCTGTTTTCATCAAACATTAACCTTTACTCAGGAAACCACGGCTCCTAGCTGCATGTACCACATGTTCTCCTTATCTGCCTGTTGTAATCATCACTTCCTCTGTTCAGACCAGATTGACTGAGTCTAACTAAATGACTGAAGATAGTTGGTTTTTCAGAATTAACGTCGGATTTTCCTCATTTTCTGTACGCTTTGTTAATTTTCTGATGGCGATTTAGACGAGCGGGACTCAAACGACTGTAATGTTTACTAAACAGATTTTTCAGGTCGCTCACTCAGCAGCTGATATTGCCAAAGTCGCCTAACTTTAATCCAGTGATCTCGGTGGTTTGATGGTTCATTAACTCTGATTGCTTTTTTAAATGTCTCTGTTTTACTTAGCCAGTAAGAGCTGATTGGGCCTAACCTACCTTTCTCCAGCACTGGCTATGGGAACCTGCTAATGTTGGGTTTAATGTTGTGATTAGTAAAATCTGTAGTTTTTTACTTACTGAACAATTACTTAGAAATCTGCAGACGTATCGATATAAAAGAATTAGGGCCTGCAAAACAAGCAGGTCAACCCCAGCAGTTTTAACTGGTCCTGATATAAAACTGCTAGGACAGGTTACTCTCTCCTGGGAAGTTGGCTGCAGCCATGTGGATTTCTGAATGGAAGAGATCCATGTACACGCCGATTTTTTAATCATCCAATGCATTAAAAAACAATAGTCATAAATAAAGTGTTTTGGCTTGTGATTCCTAAATAAACACACTAACACTAGCTACACGTTTTTAAAGGGTGCAAATCCAAGTCTCCTATTCAGTGACTCTGGTCTCCAGAGCTGAAAATAGGTTTGAGGTTCTTTTGAGAATTCTGAAGTTGGTTTAGTCTAAAATGCCTGAGTTGAGAGCAGGTTCGTGTAATTTCAGAATTTCTACCTAAAAAAAAATTAAAAGGAAAAATAGTCCATTTTCCATCCCCAATATTTGAATCCAGAGAACAAGAGCAATAGAATAAACAACATCACAATGATATATGGGAATATAACAGTTAATACTAAATGTTAAACATTATTGTGAAGCACATAAGATCAACAGAACACACGTGTGCTTTGAGGTAGGAGCCAAAAAGGGTGTAGTTTGTGGGTGCGATCACCCGTGTGTACACCTGTGAGCATGGACGCGCTTGTTTTTAAAAGGTTCCTTCATGTAATGATCTGCTAGAGGGTGTGGGGGGGCCACAGCCCCGTCCTTCAGGGCATGAAGCAGGTATGGAGGAGATAAAAAAAAAAAAAAGAAAGAGCTGAGGAGAGTCCCAGATGAGGGTTCACTCAGCAGCCGCGGAGCAGAAGCCAGGGGGGGTTGCAGTGACGCGCCCGTGAGCTCTGCCGGCAGCCAGCTGTGCCTGAGTGACAGAGTCCCAGGCCGAGAGGCCCGAGCGAGCCCCAGGCTCCAGGCCCCGATAAGCACCCACCAAGGAGTGAGCCTGTGTGTACCTGGACGCCCATCCCCTGACACAAAGAACCACCAACGCACTGATGTCTCAGGGCGTCCGCCACCGGATATGAACTTTTTTCAAGACAGTGAATCTTGAAACCAGAGAAAAAATAGAGAATTTTAACTTGTTCCATTGGCAGATTTTTTTCACTTATTTCAAGCTAAAATATTTATTAGAATTCAAATTTAGACAGAAACAAAGTGAATAATATTATTTTATTATCACGTTGATGCAGCACATGGTTCAGTTAGCTTTGTATAAACACGTGTTAGAAATGTTCTTCAATCAGCTCTTTTTACTCTCATTTCACAGCCAGTACTTTTTACTTTTACTTGAGTAAAGAAGTTGAAACAGTACTTGGAGTATTTTTAACAGTAGTACTTCTACTTCAGTACAGACTGTATGTACTTTTACCACTTGTGTCTGAGACCTCCTTCAGGGTCCACCTGAAGCTCTCAGTCTGCTGTGGAAAAAGGAAATCCAGGTGAGTTTCTCCTGATCACCTGAGGCCATCATTACTGTTTGAACTTTACCCACACACCACTCCTCACTCCTCCCACCCGCTGCACACAGTCACTGAGTACAGACCGGCTGATTCCTGTAAAGGGAGAGGCAGGAAGAGGCGGAGCAACACCTGAAAAACAAGAAGCTCAACGTCATTTTGCAGAAGTGAAAGTGTGAGAGAGCAGCAGCAGAGCTGCAGTCGAGTCCTGTTTGTCTCTAAAAGAAGATTCACTGGAGTCCATCAGGTTTCTCTCAGCAACAGTGGTGAGTGCAGCTGATCACACTTCCTGCTTCTACACAAATCTTCACTCTGTTCACTTCATCAGGGTCTAGAGCGCCACCTCATTTCTCCATGGTGCCACTTAGGCTACGTCCACACTCGCCCGGATAGATTTGAAAACAGCGCTCCGCGTCCACACTAGTGTTTTCAGTCGTTTTCACAGAGTTGTGCGTCCACATTAAGACGGCTGAAAACGCTTACGTTCCAGTCCTGCGCATGCGTGAAACGCAAGACGATTCGACCGGTCTCATTTCTGTCTGCTGCTTATTCACTTTCCAGCTGTTTGAAACGTCGCGGCAAAAGGTGGAGGAAAAGCACCGAGTTTTAAAATGGACTAACAATGAGGTGGAGTTGTTGCTGCGAGTAATACAAAAGTACAAAGTTGCAAAAGCGAGAGAGAAATAAAAAATTTGAAGAAAAGCTCTGTGGAGAGAGAGCGGCCTGACCAGTTTCTCTGACTATGATACTGTAAAGCTCACAACATGATGCATTTACTGTGGTGAGTGTGCAAAGACCATGGCAGGTGTTGTGCCAAGGTAGGGATCCCCAACAGGATCTGTTTCTCTGCGTCAGGAACATCGGCTGGGCAGGGAAAGCGGACCCAATGGACTCCGCCTCCATCACGACCAACTAGACGTGGAAGGAGTGATGTTTTAGTGACAACATGAAAGATGAGTGTGACCGTTCAGTTTGTGGGTTACAACAGAAAATTATACATTTATTGTTCTCGTGTGTTATCGGACGGGATCGTTTTAACAAACCGAGGACATTTTCCTGATAATTATCTGTATCCTCCTGTAACTTTACTGTTTAAAGAGCTAAAACCTCCAACATTTCAGGATCAATAAGTCCTTATAAGACGTGTTTGTGAGCTAAAAATCAAGAATGTGGGATACTGTTTGTCTGTGTCAGCCAAACAACTTCACATCTTTGTAACGACTGTTAAAAAGATGTTCATCCTGTTGATCCTGTTCATCTGGACGCTGCACTGTACAGCAGACACGACGTTGTTCAGTTTGTGTTTCAGATGAACCAGTTTGTCTCTGAGTGTGTTGCTGGGTCTCCACCAGTTACTCTGAGAACTGAAGGTTCAAGATTTTTATTTTGACATTTGCACACAGGACCAACAGTCCATGCACAGTGGAATACTTGTGCAGAGCTTTCCAAGTCAAATCACACTTTAACAATATAAAGACAGAAAAAGCAGAAGGATAGAAATGAAGTCCGGAGTAGGGTAGTCGTACTATTTTCTATATACAAAGAAAAAGAAGAAAATGTACAGAGAGTGTGTAGTTCTCTACTTCTTATTGCACTCACAGTGTTACACATTTGTTGCACAGATCTGTTTCACAAGTCTGTTGTGAGTGTATTGCCCGATGGTCAGTGAACCGATGATACATTCAAAGTGAGGTTAAGTAGTGCTGTGTTATTTTAAGTGTTCAGTGTGTTTTTGTTTGCCGTCAGTCTGACAGTTGTGGGGAAGAAGCTGTTGAAGAATCGTGTTCTGTGTGTGATGCTGCTGTCTGCTCTGTTGTGTCTGAGATTGTATGTGCAGCTTTGTATGTGCAGGTCCATGGATGCAAGTGTTGTTCCCATAATCCTCTCTGCAGACTTTCTGACTCTGCAGAGCCTTCCTCTCTGTCTGTGTAGTGTTTCCATACCAGACAGTGATGCCTGCGGTGAGGATGCTGTCTATCAGTCCTCTGCAGGCCTGGGTGAGAGGGTGGTGGTTCATGCCAGCTTCCCTGAGCAGCCTAATGAAATAAAGCCTTTGCTGGGCTTTTTTCACAGTTGCTGTAGTGTTGAGAGTCCAGCTCAGGTCTGATGTAACCTGCAGTCCCAGGAATCTGTGGCTGTTTGCCCTCTCCACCTCCGTCCCTTTGACGATAAGAGGCTGCAGTGGAGGGAGTTCTTCCAAAAGTGCAGTATTCATTCCTTGGTCCGTGTTGAGGATGAGGTGAAGAAGCTTCTGTGATGAAAAGAAACTTAAAGGGTGTATACCTCACCCCTGACGTCGTTGCCCACCTCTCAATTTTAAATACACTTAGTCATTGAGGGCTAGCAGGAGGGACTATGCGCTTACCTGCTGCTCCTTGGCAGGTAGCTCCATGCCCTCCTGGGTTTTAATTGCACCTTAGAACACATATGCATCAACACTACAATGAGCGGGTGGAGGGAGGTTTGGAGTCTTCTCCCACCCCCATTCTCTGCGGCCTGCTGGAGCGGGAGGGCTAGTAGGAGGAGTTGGCCGTCCGACTGCGGTCTGGGGTGTGGGGCCTCCCTGCTGCTGCGGAGTCGGGGTGGTCTGCCTCTCCCCACCGCAGGGAAAAGGGTAACACCACCTGGGTCTGGGTGCAATTCCCCCCTCCAGGGGCAAGGGTACCTAGACCCGGTTTGTAGAGTACGCTTGGGGAGTGTGATTGTGTGTACAGCTTCTCTTTATGTCTGTCTCCACGTTGGTTGAGTGTGGAGTGAGTGCATATGAGAGCATGAGGGTGGGAATGGATGTTTGTGTCTGTGTGTGCCTGTATGTCTGTGTCTATATGTCAGGTTGGGTATCAGACGCCACTTCTCTGGGGACACCTCAGGCCCTCCAAGGTTTGGAGGCCTATCTCCACCCACCACCACTTCCCCTGCCGGTGGCGGACTCCCTCAGGTGTCGGTGTGTTGGTGGTTCTTTGTGTCTGGGGGTGGGCGTCCGGGTACACACCGGCTCACTCCTTGGCGGCCGCTTGTCGGGGCCTGGGGCCTGGGGCTCGCTCGGGCCCCTTTGGAGGTGGGGTGCCCCCGGCCTCTCGGCCTGGGGATTGGTCACTCAGGCACAGCTGGGGGCCGGCGGAGCTCACGGGCGCGTCACTGCAACTCCCCCTGACTTCTGCTCCGCGGCTGCTGGGCGAGCCCTCATCTGGGACTCTCCTCGGCTCTTACTGGAACAGTGGCGCGGCTGCCCCTCTGTTGGTCTTCCTTGGTCTCTTGTGTTCTGGGGGCCTCTGGATGTCTGGAGTTTTGATCTCCTCCATACCCGCTTCACACCCTGGAGGACGGGGCTGAGGCCCCCCCACACTCCCTAGCAGATCATTACATGGAGAAACCTTTGGAATGCAAGCATGCTGATCCACACAGGTATGCACACATGGGTATTCACAGACGCGGACTAAAGCTTTCTTGGCTGCTGCCTCAAAGCACACTGTGCGCTGTCTATCTTGCGTGCTGCACAATATCGTTTATTATTTAGTAAATATTGATATCTATGACTAGCTAGTTTATTGTGATGGTGCTTTGTTTTCTCTATTATTATGTTGCTCTTTGTTGTTTGCTGTCTCCTCTGTTTGTTTGTTTTTTTTGTTTGTTTTTTTTCTCCATACAGGTGACCCAGGAGTTCTTTTTTTTTTTTTCTCTCTCTTCCCCCCCCTTCTCACTGTCTCTTCTCCCCTTTGGTTTTCTTTCTTTCTCTCCCCCTCTTTCTCTCATTCATTCCCCCTGTCCTATTTATTAAAAAAAAAAAAAAAAAAAATGACAAAGGATGAACTGAAGCTCTGCCATCACGTAATGTCGCATACTGCTGTTTCTGATGTCATTTAGAAGAAAAAAAAAAAAAAAAAAAAAAAGAAAAGAAAAGAAACTTAAAGAAGTCCAGACGCTTTTCTCTCCAAGCTCCTCAGACTACTGACGCTTGTTTCTCTCTTTGTAAAATGAAATTTAAAGTGAATTTTGAATCAAATGTTTCTCTTCTTTCTCCCTCAAAGTGCAGACATGTCTGCTGCCAGCAATCTGCGATCTGAAGATCAGTTTCTGTGCTCCATCTGTCTGGATGTGTTCACTGATCCACTCTCTACACCATGTGGACACAACTTCTGCAAAACCTGCATCAGTCAGCACTGGGACATGAGTCAGAGCTGTCAGTGTCCCATGTGTAAAGAGACTTTCTACACTCGACCTCAGCTGAGGGTCAACACCTTCATCTCTGAGATGGTTGCTCAGTTCAGACGTGAAGCTCAGCAGAAAGCCAGCAGCAGCAGCTCAGAGCAACAAGCTGCCAAACCAGGAGAAGTTCCCTGTGACGTCTGCACTGGAACCAGACTGAAGGCCCTGAAGTCCTGCCTGGTGTGTCAGACCTCCTACTGTCAGACTCACCTGGAGCCTCATCTGACACTGAAAGGTCTGAAAAGACATCAGCTGGTTGATGCTGTGGAGAACCTGGAAGGCAGGATGTGCACGAAGCACGATAACCTTCTGCAGCTGTTCTGTAAGACCGACCAGACATGTGTCTGCATGCTCTGCTCTGTTTTAGACCACAAGAACCACGAGTTTGTTCCTCTGAGAGAAGAATATGAAGGAAAGAAGGCAGAGCTGGAGAAGACAGAGGCTGAGATTCAGCAGATGATCCAGAAGAGACGACTGAAGATTCAGGAGATCACAGAGTCGGTGAAGATGAGTAAAGATGCTGCAGACAGACAGAAAGCAGAAGGTGTTCAGGTCCTCACGGCTCTGATGGAGTCTGTTGAGAGACGCCTGAAGGAGCTCATGAAGGAGATCGAAGACAAACAGGAAGCTACAGAGAAACAGGCTGAAGGTCTCATCAAAGATCTGGAACAGGAAATCTCTGAGCTGATGGAGAGAAGCTCTGAGGTGGAGCAGCTCTCACGCTCTGAAGACCACCTCCACCTCCTCCAAAGCTTCTCCTCCCTGAAAGCTGCTCCACCCAACAAGGACTGGACAGAGGTCAGAGTTCATCCACCATCATATGAGGGGACTGTGGGGAGAGCTGTGGCTCAGCTGGAGGAGACAGTCTGGAAACCCATGAAGAAGAAGCTGTTAGAGGCTGAGCTGCAGAGGGTGCAGCAGCATGAGGTGGATGTGACTCTGGATCCTGATACAGCAAATCCTTATCTCATCCTGTCTGATGATGGAAAACAAGTGTACTGTGGTGATGTGAGGAAGAATCTTCCAGACAACCCAGAGAGATTTTCTGTGTGTGTTTGTGTTTTAGGAGAGCAGAGTTTCTCTTCAGGCAGATTTTACTTTGAGGTTCAGGTTAAAGGAAAGACTGAGTGGACTTTAGGAGTGGCCACAGAGTCGATCAACAGGAAGGGAGGAATCACAGCGAGACCTCAGGATGGTTTCTGGACTGTGAGGCTGAGAAATGGAAATGAGTACAAAGCTGCTGCTGACCCTTCAGTCCGTCTCTGTCTCCATCCTGGTCCTGAGAAGGTGGGGGTGTTTGTGGATTATGAGGAGGGTCTGGTCTCCTTTTATGATGTAGGTGCTGCAGCTCTGATCTACTCCTTTACTGGCTGCTCCTTCACTCACAAACTCCACCCATTCTTCAGTCCCTGTTTCAATCATGGAGGTAAAAACTCTGCACCTCTGATCATCTGTCCTGTCAATCAAACTGATCAACGACTGATTTTATTGGATGAATGAGTGATTTTTCTTGAAGGGAACAAATGAACATGTTGAGTGTAAATCCTCTACAGTCTCCATGTTTCTATAGAATCTGATCATCAGGACTCTGATTCACACTTTGATTCTCATGGAGTTTGATTTGAACAGAAGAAAAGTTGAATCAGGAAATGTTCCCACTGATGGAGACTCGAGCTGAAGAGCAAATATCAGAGAACAAATGTCCAAAAGCTTCATTTCCAATAAAGTTTGTTCAATGCTTTGAGTGAATCCAGACTCATGTGTGGCTGTTATACGGAGCATCAGAGTCCAGCTGAGTTATGTTGGATACAAACTGCTTATTTTGGCTCTGTGAGGAGTTTTGTTCACTGAAAACTGATGAGACGGATAATATTCAAAGAACTCTGTAGAGATTCATGCATCCATGTTCTACACCTGCAGGTGTGGAGGAGAAAGGTGGAGCACAGACTGCTGCATCCTTCCAGTCACATCATTTTGATGATTATATTTGCATGTTGTGATGATTTGGGTTAAAGACAAACAGAGTTGAACGGCTGCAGTCACAGCATGAAGACGATGCTGAAGCTGAGCTGTCAGTGAACATGTTTCACTGTGATTTGATTTGAAGAATAGAAAGTGTGTGTGGCTGCTGACAGCTGCAGTCTCTGCTAGTCTGCATAACACACACACAACTTTCCCCCTGAGGCAACGATGCAGCAACAACACAAAGAACAGCTGCAGACACACACACACACACTGTTAAAGAACACTTTACTGTTTAAGGCAGAATTCCTCAGTAACAATGATTTGAGTCTACTGTGTCTACTGTGGTTTTCAACATACAATCTACTGAAACATGTTTTTCTTTCTGCCGTACAAACTATTTGATCACAACATCTTTGCTTTTTTCCTCCAATCGTTTATTCTGATTATTTTATTTAGTTTAACTAAGAAAAGCTTAAAATTTAACTCTTAACCTGATTTAAACGTTTAATTTCTCATTAACTCAGACTTTTAATTTATTTCCTTGTTTAATGTATTATTTCTTTATCCTTGTTTAAGTTTTGCCGATCCTTTCTGTGTAACCTGTTTAATCTGATCTTTGACCCTTTAATTTTAAATTAACAGTACTCTTGTTTTGACCTTTGACCTCTTTATTCCTTATAACCAAAAAAACCCTTTTATCTGATATTTTCACCTTATTGATTGATTATATATATCTATTATATTTTCTCACCTTATTTTGACCTTTGACCTATGTCCTTGTTAGCCTTGATCTTCCTTCATCAAACGTGAAATTTCTTTCACCTTTGAACTTAAAGCTTAAATCAAACCTTTGTTAAAAAGCTTCTCACCAACTTGTAATTCCAACTCTCTGCATTAAACACGTATCTTATCATATAAACACTGGATCACTGAGAGAACTTTAGGCAGAACCAAATGAAGCAGCTGACCTCGTCAAACTCACAGCGACAGTAACTGACAGTGAATTATTTTAATCTTCTTCATTGTATTTGTTAGAAACATTTATTTTCCTTTAATTGGACTTTGGTTAAGTTAAATCCGATGTATTAACCGACCTTTGAGGTGAAGTGCAGCTGCGAAGAACGCTACGGCAGGCAATGAGGTGCGTTTAATGTCGCTCTGTTAATTTGAGCGTCCATAAATTGAATGTCTTATTTTTTCTTACTTTATTATTGCTAATTTATTGGAGAATTTGGCCATTTAATTAAGATAGATTTCATGTTGTTGGTGGTAAAGATCTGGATGGATGTTTTATTTTATTCTGTGTTTCTATTTTTCAGTTTTACTTTTCAAGACTTGGTGAATTGCCTTTTTCTACTTTTTGTTTAGTTTTGTTAAAATTAGCAGCAGTGAGAAGTGTTGTTGTCGGTCTTGAATATATTTGATGTAGCCCATACTGTTAAGGTAAGTGTCATGTTTTTAGTTGTTAGTCTGATGAAGAATCTTTTATTTTTCTCCAAAAGTTGATTGTGTGTATCTGGACATAGTGTTTTTCAGGTCCAGCTGAATGCAGGTTTCCCCAGTCTTATACGTTGTGACAGCCACTATGGTGTGGTGTCCCTTTAAGACACCCAAGTCGAGGGTTGATGGTGTCATCACTTTGTGCCGCTGCTCTCTCTATCTCTGGGATTATGAGGACACGTGCCTGCACGCTTCTGCTTAACGAGGGACGGATTTACGTTTTCTTCTTGTTTTGTTTGCAACGCTTGGGTTGTATGAACGCTGGGCGTTATGTTGTTGAGCCGCAGTCGTTCAGCCGGGCTTTTATATGGTTGTTGAAGAAGGCGTATTAAAGAACCACCGTGGATTACCGATACCAGCGTGGGTGTGTGTTCTTCCGACTAGCCTGCTAGGTGTTTTGCAGCCTCCTCTCAACCACGCAACACAACCCAACGTTCCAACGTGTCAGGAGCATCAGCACAGCTGAAATGCATTTTTTCTAAGCACCGCGTCTCTGTGGCTTTTAAACCCCAAAACACGCTACAACAAAAATGGGTCCACCCCAAGGATGGGGTCCCCCGGTGTAGTTTCCACTGTGACAGACTGTGGGATTCCTCAGAGTGAGGCTGAGAGCGGCAGGCCCAGCTGGAGTCTGACCTGTGGCCCTTCAGATAAAGCTGAAAAAGGCCAATATATGATATTAAATATAAAATATAATTAAAAAACAACATCAGAATGAACAACGAGCTGCTGTTAAGAACTCCCGACGTCCATCCAAGGCCCGATTGGTTTCTGTTTCCATGACAACAACAACCGTATGTGGAAAAGACCAAAAACTGAAGCGGTGAAAAAGTTTTGTTGCAGATTAACTATTAACTTTATGTTATTCATTGTCAGCTCGTGCCATCATTAAAGCATGTTAGAACACACATGTAGGATTTCACGAATCATCGCTCCTAAATTTAATCGTATCCATAACAACTGTGTGTACGTGTTCGCTTTGAAAACATCACATTCTTTATGTTGGTTGGTTTAGACGAGTGATCTCCAGGATGAATGAGGGCAGAGGCCCGTTTCATGGAGACTGTTTAAGTGTAAACCTGGATTAAAAGCCACATTTGAACACCTTCATCAGAGGCTGTGACCATGTTGAAGGACTGATGCTGACGTGCTCTGACACTCATTAGCATAGAAAACAAAGTGGTGAAAGCACAGAGCCCTGAGGAGCTCCACTGGACGGTCTGTTCACAGAACATTTAATTATTTCACTTTTATTTACATGCAAAACAGCCTCAGAGAGAACAGCTGTTTCAGAGCTGCCAGCTTTATTGGAAAGATGAACTGAAATCCTAAAATAGTCCAATTTATGACAAACTGACACGGTGAAATGTTGCAGGATTAAAATGTGTCGATGGATGAACTCTTTCAGTATAAGATGCAATAATACAAAACACATGAAGGTGAGGAGGAATTCATTTAAAGTAAGTGTGATTTAAAGAGGACTGATTCTTTCCTGGTCAGGCTGAAGCTTTCACCGTCTGACCTCTGTAAACAAACCGAAACACGTTCAGTGTTTAGTTTTACCAATTAGGTTTCATGAATCACCATCTGAGAACGTCTCCGATGTGGGCGCCACTCACAGGGATCACTTCCTGTAGAAGGGTCACATGACCTGTTAAACCCAGAGAGCTTCGTGTGACCTCTGACCCTGATCACCAGCGTCAGGGTCAGTGAAGGTGAGCTACCGTGTGACAGGAGGAGGAACTATAAAGTTTTATTTGTACGAACACGTAGAACAGATGAAGTCAGAACGAAGCAGGTGGAGCTCAGTCAGGGTGGAGGTGCAGACAGGTGAGCTGAAGGGGAGGAGCCAGTCTGGTCAGGAACTCTCTGTCTCCTCGAGTGAACCTCCTCACCTCTGAAACACACACACACACACACACACACACTCTGAAGGTTGCAGTCAGGTTGGGTGAGGGTGGTCAGGGTGGTGAGGGTGGGGTTACCTTCTGGTCTCTAGTCGGTGCGTTTCCTGCAGGTGAGGCTGAGCGGCCGAATCATGACATCACTGCTGCACAGACACAACAGGAAGTGGAGGAGGAAGTCATCAGCGTCCCCGTCACACACCTGAGACAGACACAGAGGTTATGTCTTTGCAGACTCACGGCTCGGCCCTGTGGAAACGTCCTGCAGGACGCCTGTTTCTCTCTGTGGTGGCCCCCCCACAGCGTCCCCACCGTGCTTCACTGTGTGGACGCTGTTCTTTGGGTTGTAGCTGCATCTTCTTCTCGTTTCACCTCCTCTGACCACAGGACGTTTCAGTCTGCAGGGTCTTTTAACACAGCTCCACCTGTGGGTGGAGGGGCCCTGTGGGTTCTCCTGGTGTGACCCGAGTCCTAAATGCCTCTCGCTGTCCTGCCCCTCCACTGTGGTCTCCACCCTCCATGTGGGAGGTGTGGCATTCACAGTCAGCCCTGATTACCCTCAGAACTACACCACCTGCTGCTTCATCAGGTCGAGTGGGTGGAGTCAGGGGCACGACCTGAGTCTCGCTGAAACACACGGCTGTAAGGCCCCTCCCTCCTGTTCACGTGAGCCCAGCGTGGGTCCGTCACACCTACAGACTTTTAAAGGTGGAAGTGGCCACGCCCCCAAACCAGTTCAGCAGTAAGGTGTGAGCAGACGGAGCTGTTATCAGGATGCAAACAGGATGTGCCCTTTCACAGTTAAAGCCTCATCTTAAATTTTAAAGACAAAATAAAGTTTAAAGACGACGATGAGCACGTGACTCACCTGTGACTCACCTGTGACAGGTAAACATATACACCTGACAGGTGCTACTGACCTGGCTCTGCCCACGAGGGAAGACTCTGGAAACAGAATGAAATCTTTCAGAGTTTAAAGCATGATGTCAAAGCTAGAAGGTCTCCTGACTGCAGACTGGGAGCTAACGCCACAGTAGAGCGGGTAGAATAGGAACCAGTGTGAAACAAACTCTCTCTGGGTCAGCTGAAGGCTTTTCAGCGACTTTTTAGGACGTCCTGATAATAATGAATTACGGTCGTCCAGCCTGGAAGTAATAAATGCAGGAACTAGATCTTCAGCACCACTCTGAAACCCTGTGAATGTGTTGGTGTGTTTCTTTGTTCAGGAGCGCTCCACTCCTCCTCTCCTGTACATGTGAACAGTGATGTCACCATCAGACAGAGAGCCAATAGGAGAGCTGCGTGTGCTCTCATAACACACACACAGTTTCTCAGGTAAATGATCCTGTGTGTGTGTTTTCCAGCTAAAAGTCCTGATGATCCAGATGTTATCTACTCTGATGTGAGGACTCGCACTTCAGGTACAGATGATGATGACGATGGTTCAGTGTAGTGACGAAGGGGACACACCTTCTTCAGTCTGAGTAACTTCCACAGTGGGAGCTGCTGAGAAGGTTCATCTCTGTTTGATGTTTTGTTCTGTAGAAACTGATACTTTTGATTCTCTCTGAACACAGATGTGCTCTTTTTAAAATCAGTGAGCACAGTTAGTGTGACTTCATTCATCCTTCAGAGGAAAAGTCTTTAACAGAGATGATGGTTCAGAGTCAGTTTGGAGATTAAAAAAATATTTGGAGATAGGCAGACTGCAGGGGATCCAGAGTGTCCGTATACGTCATGTTATGTTCACCCCGCCCTGTCTTGTTATGGTTATCTGTGTCAGCTGTGCTCCCATGTGTGGCCAATCCCCTGATCATCCATCATGTGTATTTAGTCTCTGTGTTTCATGTAGTCTGTGTCGCGTTGTCTGTGTTTCCACCCTCCGTGTTTCCATGCCCGGTCTTTTGTATCCCCAGCCATAGCATAGTTTGTTCCCAGTTTAGGTTTGTTTAGTTGCTACGCTTGTACTGCCCTCATTCTTGTTTGTTTCTTGATCATCAGCCACAATAAAAGGCTCGCTTTTGGTTAAAGTGCACTCCCGTATCCTCACTTGTGTTCGCACCTGGGTCCTCAACACACTCTCCACACGGTCTGCCACTGCGAACGTGACAACACATATGATCAAACTGTGAGTCACAACTGAAGCTGCAGCATCACTCATTCATTTTTCTGTTTTTAGGCCCTGATGATGTTGTTTACGGTGAGGTGATCTTCAGAAGGTAGAGGAAATCTGGTGAGACAACAGGTAACCATGACAATCACACCTGTAAGTGAATTTATTTACCACCAAATGTGAAAAAAATGTCAAGTCAAAATTGAGTCAAATATGACTCCAAGGTTCCTCACAGTGTTCCTGGAGGCCAAGGTAATGCCATCCAGAGTAAGAATCTGCTTAGATACCATATTTCTAAGCTTTTCAGGGCCGAGTACAATAACCTCAGTTTGATCTGAATTAAGAAGCAGAAAGTTAGCATCCAAGTCGTTATGTCTTTAAGACATTCCTGCAGAGTCCTGCATTCTTAGAGGACTCTCCATTTACATGCACAAACTGGAGTCTATTAGATAGATATGATACAAACCACTGCAGCACAGTACCTGTAATACCTACAGCATGTTCTAATCGCTCTAATAGGATATTATGGTCAACAGTATCGAACGCTGCACTGAGGTCTAGCAGGACAAGCACAGAGATGAGTCCACTGTCAGAGGCCATAAGAAGATCATTTGTAACCTTCACTAAAGCTGTTTCTGTGCTGTGCTGAGCTCTGAAACCTGACTGAAACTCTTCAAATTTCCTCTGCAGATGATCTGTTAGCTGTTTGACAACTACTCTTTCAAGGATTTTTGATATGAAAGGAAGGTTGGAGATTGGCCTATAATTAGCTAAGACTGCTGGGTCTAGAGATGCTTTTTGAGTAAAGGTTTAACTACAGCCAGCTTGAAGGCCTGTGGTACATAGCCGATTATTAGAGATAGGTTGATCATATTTAAGATTGAAGCATTAATTAATGGCAGGACTTCTTTGAGCAGTTTTGTAGGAATGGGCTCTAATTATGAGATGAAAGCAGATGAAATAGCAGATATACCTGGAAAAAAAGTTTGTTTGTTTTTTGTTTTGTCATGTTTTCTCAATGAGCCTGTAGGGGTCACTACAGATATAACTTAACTGACTAATCTCCAAAAGGTGATTCTGTACATCTGGACGTAGCGTTTTCACACGAGATTTACGTACCTGGATGAGCATGCATCAAGACATAAACTGAGTAATAATAAAAATTGTGGTGCTCTATAAATAGTGAACAGCTGACATCAGTGATGTTTGTCTCTGAACAGGAAACTGAGGACACACTCAGTCTGATGGACGACCTTCATCCTTCACTCTGCTCCTCTTCTTCTCTTTGTTTCTCCTGAAGCTCAGTTGTTTTATTGTTTACCATGAACAGCTGCACAAAACATTGATTAAACCTAGATGCTCTGTTTTTGTGCAGATATGATCTGAAACATGAAATTTACACAAATGAAGAAAAAGAGTCAGAATAAGGAAATAAATATACCTATGACATTTGAATATCACAATGAAATAATTCTGTAAAATGAGCTGTACTCTCAGGATATTTTTAGTAATTCAGTTACTCGCAGACAGTCAGTGATGGCTCCTCTCCTCAGCTTTTCTGCTGCCATCAGATGCTTGTTGTTGGAAATCTCACTCCTCATGCACTGGTATGGCACTTGGTGACAGCAGGAAGGAAGAACTCCCATTAAAGGGGAAGTTTTAAGACTGTTTTTATTTTTCTGTATGAAAAAATAAAACAGAACATCAGCATCTGTTCTATGGGAAGCAGGGAAAGCTGTGATGAGAGGTAGAATAATTTCTTTCTCATCACATAAAAAGATAGAAGAAAATGTGGGGCAGCATCTCCCTCACTTGAAAAACAAAGCTTGTCATAACTGATGGCAATTTAAGGGAGAAATATATTAAGATAAAATTCTGCTGGTGGAAATCACATATTGCCACAGTCTGGGACCAAACTCTTGCCTCCAAGATGAGAACTCTCACCCTCCCAGAAGGGAGCTTTTCAGAAACTTCCTCCAGGATTGCCATCATTTCATTTTCGATTTCTCCGTCCTGATTCATTTTTATACAAGGTAAATCCTCCCCCCCCCCCCCCCCTTTTGAGATATGCACATTCGTTTAAATTCTGAAACTTAAATACTTATATTTAGATTCTGCTGTTGTTGTTGAATTGATTCATCCGGGTTTTCGGTCCAACCGCCGTTCTGGAATAATTTATAATACTTTGGAACAACAATAAAACACCCAAAAAAGTGTAAGACTGAAGCAGGTCCAACCTTATAACCAGCAGGGACTCTAACCCAAAAAATAACCAAATTCCCAAATATACTAAATTCACTCAGCAGTCCAACTGCTTTAAATCCTCATTAGCGGTCCAACCGCATTAAATCCTTTTTAGCAGTCCAACTGCTTTAAATCCTCATTACTATCATGAGATTTTCACCAAAATCAAAACAGACATTCACCAGTAATTTCAGTGAGTAGACTTATTTTTTGTCCAATTTGTCACACTTTGGAAACAGGTAGTGCCTTACCTTTGGATAAGCCGGCTTATGCCCACTCACTTCGACCACTGGTACTCGTGCCTGCCCGTCTGACAACCTCGGACCCCGGATTTCTCCATCCAAGCCTCCAACTCACTCTCCCTCCTTAACCACCGGACGAGCCCCCAAATGTTAAGGGTTCAAATATTAAGGAGGAATATAGGAGGAAATCCAAATAACAACACTGGTCCGGCCAGATTAGTCAAAACGATGATTTTAATGAACACACGTGTGGGAGATGAATCCTGCACGCACACAGCATTGATCTCTCCCTAACAAAGCATAAGCAGATGTTTTATACCATCAGGGTTTAGATTTACTGACGCCCCTTCAACGTCAAACAAATACAATACATACATAGGTTTCAAAACCACAATGACTTTTAACACAGTTTAAAAGAACATTGTCTCCGTCTCCACAGCAGGTGCTTCCTGTCAACCTTCTGACCCTTCGCTTCTCATCTGGAACATCAGACCCACATCCTGCCAGAAACTGTTCTTTTTTGCAGAGACAATTTTGCAGTTGCAAGAAAACATGATTAACCTATAAATGAGTCTATCTACTATGTGTGCGTGGGTGTGTACGTGTGTGTGTCAGCATGAAATGCCAGACAGAAGGCCAGCACGTACACAACTGAAACTATACGTGTAATATAAGAAATAAATGTTTTAATCAAATGGATGCCCCTACTTCAAAGCTTAATAAGAAGGATATAAACGAATAAAAGATAACAATGAATCATCTGGAATAAAAGGTTAATATGATAACAGTATGCATAAACATTTTAAGGCCACCTTAAAGCTTTCTGTTATATTGCTAAAGCAATGATTATACCGCAGATTATATAAAGACAAAAGGCATTTTATTCCCCTTTACTGACAAGGAAACATCTCACGCTGGTTAAGTTGGGGTATGCATGAAAGCATGTAGAGTATTTCTTCTTTTGGCTAAAACTTGTGGATGATTTGAATGGGATTACAGCAGGTGTGTGTGTGCTATGAGAATGGTTCAGGAAATGTGTTTCCTGCTCAACCTGTTTCCAATGAGCCTTTGTGTCTGTCATGCTTTCCAAAATTGAAAGCTGCAAAATAAGGAAATAAAACTTTTTGAGAGAACGATAAAAGTAAATGGTAAGTAGATTTGAAACAAAAGAAAGAAAATGAAAGAAAGAAAAACTGAGACTAGAATTGATCACTTTAGAGACACTGCAGTCACTACCAAGATCTTCAACACTTTCAGTTCAACACATTAGAAGTGAGGGTTCAGTGGCATTGCATACAGGTTAATCAGAGATAACACAAGATTGTTTACACTACTGCAAAAATTGGAAGGGAAAAGAGCAGTGAAGCAGACATTTGTTTCAAAGGCTGTGATCACAAGTGGTCAAATTCATTCAGGTGCAAAGCGATTGTTGTTTGTGTTTACTTGTTCACGGGGCCAGAAAGTAGAGCACTATGGAAATCAGTTCTACAGGAAATAAAAGCACGCAATAGTGTCTCTTATAAACAACAACAAAATAAACTATCACAGCTATGCAGATGACACACAAATATATATCACAATGTCACCAGGAGACCAAGGCCCTGTGCAGGCTCTTGGTAAATGCATTGAGGAAATCAATGACTGGTTGTGCCACAATTTTCTCCAGCTAAACAAAAGCAAAACTGAGGTAATAGTCTTTGGCGCCAAAGAAAAACGATTACAGGTCACCAGAGAACTTCAATCTATACATCTAAAAACCACAAACCAGGCGAGAAATTTGGGTGTAGTGATGAATGCAGACCTAAACTTAGAAAAACACATTAAGACAATAACAAAGTCAGCTTACTATCACCTCAAGAATATTTCAAGGATAAAAGATCTGATGTCTCAACAGGACCTGGAAAAACTAGTCCATGCATTCATCTTTAGTAGGCTTGATTACTGTAACAGCATCTTTACAGGTCTACCTAAAAAATCAGTCAGACAACTACAGCTCATTCAGAACTCTGCTGCTCGAGTCCTCACTAAGACCAAGAAAGTGGACCACATCAGTCCAGCTCTGAGGTCTTTACACTGGCTGCCTGTCCGTCAGAGGATAGACTTTAAAGTTCTGATGCTGGTCTATAAAGCTCTGAATGGTTTAGGACCAAAATACATCAATGACCTCCTGACCCAGTATGAACCTTCCAAATCCCTCAGGTCATCTGGATCCGGTCTTTTATCAGTTCCCAGAGTCAGAACCAGACACGGAGAAGCTGCATTCAGCTTTTAAGCTCCTTATATCTGGAACAAATTCCCAGAAAGCCTCAGATCAGCTGAAACACTCAGTTTATTTAAATCCAGGTTGAAGACTCACCTGTTCTCAGCTGCATTTGAATAAAGCACCAAATCCACACTTTTAAGCTTAAATTTCAAAACTTACATTTAACTACTGATTTTATCTACTGTTCTGATTTTATCTGTTTTGATTTTATATACTGTTTTGTTTGTTTGTTTGTTTGTTTGTTTGTTTGTTAATTAGTTAGTTAGTTTATTTGCTTGTTTTAATCAATTTTAAATCATGCTTTTTATTTGTTTTTGTTTCTAATGTCTCTGTAAAGCACTTTGAATCACCTTGCTGTTGAATTGTGCTATACAAATAAACTTGCCTTGCCTTGCCTTGCCTTGCCTTGCCTTGCCTCTGAATTGTTGTAAGAGAAAAACTTTGGTATGATGCGAAAAGGTAAATCGAGTCACATCTCCTTCTTAAGTCATAGGATTTAATATGATGTCGGCCCACCCACTGCAGCTATAACATCTTCAAGTCTTCTGTGAAGGCTTTCCACAAGATTCTGGAGTGTTTAGGAGAGTTTTTAACTTTTTAATTCTTCCCGAAACTCATTTGTGAGGTCAGACATTAATGCCCTCAGTTGCCTTCATAATTCATCCGAAAGATTCCTTATTAGGTTTTTGATTCTCGTCAACAAATGTACTATGAATATAATTTGGCAGTGTTACATCCAGCACGTGCACGATCCTTACTAAAAGGAGGAAAAGAAGTAACATTGGTTTTCTTTTTATGCTGCTCTTATTAAAATGGCTTAGCATGCAACCTCAGTTCATCTGTCACAAGTTATAAGAAGAATTCCTGTCTGAGGAAATATATTCGCTAGGTGAACTCACTGAGCAAAAAGGAGAAAGGAATCAAAAGAATTCAGGACGGGTTTGTCAGTTTGTTGCAAAGCTTATTAACGTGTGGTATTTTTCTGAATTCACTTCCTGTTTAACACATTGTTTTTCATTTGAATCATTTAGTCAGAGTTAAACCCTTCTCTTTCCTTATGAGTGCAAGGGAGACGCATTATGCGCTTATGAATCAGAAAAGTCAACAGAGGTTCTAACAACTGGTTCATGGTCATGGCTAAGTGGAAAACACATCTGACTTGGCTCAGGGCTACTTATGGCTGACAGAGAACAAAGAGCCATAAAGACTGAAAATGTGAGTGGTGGGAGCTGTGCTTGGCACCTGATAGCTGACAGAGTAGAGAGGCTGTGAAAAGCTAAGACTTGCAAGGGACAGGTGGGAAAAGACCGTGCCTTAAGGCCCAAGCTGCTGTAGGCTGGAAGAGACCACTGAGACCATAATGAGGCCTAGAGTTGGCAATGGGAGGAAGAAGACAGACCTTGATAGCAACGCTAGATATACGCCGACTTGTTAGAAATGAACATTTAAAATGCTGCAGCAAGAGTCCTGACAGGGACTTGAAAAAGAGAGCATTTGTTTTCCTATATATCCCAAAAGGTTGATTTTGTTCATCTGTATGTAGCCTTTTCAATGGGAGAAACGTTTCATCACTCATCCAAGTGACTTCTTCAGTCTCAGCTGACTGCAGGTTTCCCCAATCTTATAAAGAGTACATTTGTACAATAAGTGAAACCAGTCCATTGAATGAACAATGGACTCTGAGTTCAGTTCCTTGATCATTAATCAGTAATATGATCTCCTACATAGGTTTCTCTTCATTTGCTCCCTGTTATATCCAATATTGAATTCACAATTCTGGTCCTCACATACAAGGTCTTGAAAAATCAGGCCCCATCTTATGTTAATGATCTCATAGTACTGTATCACCATATTAGAGCACTTCACTGTCACACTGCAGGCCTACTTGTTGTTCCTAGACTATTTAAAAGTAGAATGGGAGGCAGAGCCTTCAGTTTTCAGGGCCCTCTTCTGTGGAACCAGCTTCCAGTTTGGATTCAGGAGACAGACACTATCTCTACTTTTAAGATTAGGCTTCAAACTTTCCTTTTTGCTAAAGAATATAGTTCTTTAGCAGCATCAGCAGCAGCGGCCCGGTGTGCGTGCACCGTCACCAGAGCCATGCTGTGGCGTCATTACCCCGCTGCCTCATGAGCCAGTAGCAGTCAGAGTCGGAACAGTGAGGCTCACCACCGACACACCATTGGCTCACGCTTCATCGGCTTCCGCATCTTCGCCACCGCCTGACTGCACGGAGATGCCAGAGGCTGTTGACTTTGGTGAGGAGGAGCGGCAGCAGGTGCTACGGGCGTATCGGGAGGATGAGCTCCGCTGGAAGCCCTGGCTTATCTCCGAGGAGGAGCACCCGCCAGCCGCCCCGCCCCGGACCGGCCGCCCATCCTCGCCGCCTCGATCGGACTACTCGTCTCCCGCTTCTTATTTGGCACGGATGTGGTCGGAAGATGAGGAGCCGGTCGCCACAGAAATCCAAGTTCCGTCCACGACCACTTCAAAAAGGAAGCGGCGCTCACGTCGCCATCGCTCATCGCTACAGCATGTCTCGCCCTCCACTGAGCAACACGAGGAAGCTGTGGGGGGCATGGATTTCGACCTCGAGGAGCAGCAGCGCGCTGCATGCGCGCAACTGGAGGAAGAGCTACGGGAGGAGCCATGGCTCGCTCCTAACTACGGAGAGGTTTTCCGCGGGACACGCCTGGCCCTTGGGGGCCCCCGGAGTTGCCAGGAGCTCCCGCCTACCGCTCCTCCAACACTCGCCTCCTAAGCCTCTGCGACGCCGCAGGAGGCTCCACCTTCCATGTTAACGACGCTCGGAGGTGAGTGAAACTGTCCAGTCACCCCAAGTTACCTCTGAGCGGAAGGCATGTGAGGTGGCTACAGACTTAGCCGGTGATGTGGCTAGTAATGAGCTATTCACCAAGCCACAGGCTAGAGACAGTTCTTCTCAGACTGCTTCACTCAATCCTGCAGGGACCACAGAATCTACACACAGACTGACAGGGTTTCCCACTGCCTTTTGTTTTAAAAGCGGTAGGGAGGTGTTTCCTTTGGTGTCTCTTTCCGTGTCTGCAGTTCCAACCAAGTCTGAGTTGCCTGTGGCTAATTTCTTCCCTCCTGAGCCAGCCCTGCTCCTCCACCAGTCACTGAATGAAGGTAACGAAAGCATAACTAGTGCTCCGGTTTCCCCAGCTACACTTGTTTCTCACGAACTGGAAACTGTGAATGCTGATCATGAACCCGTGTTAAGTCGTCGTGAGGTAAACATAACTGCAGATCCCGATGACCCAGACTGCGTAATGCCACAACGCGAATTCTGTGTTCCTGAAGGTAACACAGAGGGCGATTTTGAACGGTCTTGCTCCTGCACGATTACCTCCAATCAGGAGATAGAGGCTGACATCAGGGTTAATGTGACACCGTTTTCTCCTGTTTCCATGAACTCATCACTGGAGAAAATTCTGCTCTTGGACAATGGGGTTACCACTCACTCACAGCCTAAAGTGTCACCTGCCGCAGTTAATGGTTCAGGTGCCGTTTTACCTGTGTCTGTTTCTCAACTCAATATAGCCATCACTCCGAAGCCACAGATCATTACGGGTGCGGGTTCCAACAAACACATCCATCCAACACATCACAGTCATGTTACCACAGTGCCATTGGTTAGGTCCATACCTGTGTATTTACTGTTTGTCCAGGAGTCAGCTCCTGATGTTCTAAGCCTTGTTTTTATGGGTCGAGTGGCAATTCTTGTTTTCCGTATGGTTGAACCAGCTCCTCTGAGCCGCACACTACCATCGATTAAGTCCAACCAGCTTATGTTGACCTCTCCTAGGACTACAGAGACTGGGCCGTTAACCTTTGAGCCACTTTGGACTGATGCAGACTCTGGGAACCTAATGACTGATGGCTCAGAACTGGTGGTCACTACCACTGTTCACTTCATGGTCTTTTGTGCCAAGATATTAAGCCCTATAGACTGTTTTTCACCTGCTCTCTCTCTCTCTGGGATTGTGCTTCAGCAGCCTGTGTTTCCTCAGCTCCTAGTCCAGCCAGGGGCCTCCATAACTGTTTGTCCTGCGTCTGCTGTTGGACTCCCGGGTGTGCCTATCCGGCACCCTGTGGCGACACCACCGCTTCACGTCACATCAGCTGGAGGGTCCGAGGGTCCGAGGGTCCCGTCCGACAGCCGTTTCTCGTCTCCGCTGGCGGCTCTGGTCAGCCCGGCCAGCACCTCCTCGTTTCCGCTGGAGGGTCCGAGGGGCCCGTTCAGCCTCCCGTCTCCGCTGGAGGGTCCGAGGGCAGCCAGCCTCCTGAACTGCTCTGTCATCTCCTTCGCTGCCGCCACTGCCTTCCGCGCGGCTGGTCTCCTGAACTGCTCCGTCGTCTCCTTAGCCGCCGCCGTCTTCCACGCGGCCGGCCTCCGGACCCACTCTGCTGCCACCGCCGTCTTCCACGCGGCCGGCCTCCGGAACGGTTGAACTGGACTTTTGTGCTGTCACCTCTCGGGTTGGCCTTCGGGCCTCTTTGGACATTCGCCTCCCTGTTCTGGACTTTTTTGTGTATTTGTGGACTCAGTTTTGTTCTCATGCTCCTTGTTTTTTGTTTGTTTCGTTCCCTCTGTCCTGGTCCCCCGCCTCCCGCCCTGGGTGGGGTGTTTTCTGTTTTGCTTGTGTTTTGGTTCCTGGGTTTGGGCTGTCAGGAGCCAGCCCTTGTGTGTGGGGGGGGGGGGGGGGGGGGGTACTGTCATAGTCCTGGGCCATGTTGGCCCAGTATTCTTAGTTTCTTGTATTCTTGTATTTCATTCCTTATTTAGGCCATGTTTCCCGAGTTATCCTGTTGTGTTGTTCCCTAAGTGTTTTCCCTTCGTGACTCTTACCCCCTGTGTGCCCTTCTGTGTATTTATGAGCCCTCGTCTCTCTTTGTGTTTATTCCATGTTTCCCCTGCCCGTTATGTTTGTGTTCTTCCTGTGCTCTCTCTCTCCCCTCCTGTCTGAACCCCCGTGTACTTCCTGTTTTACTTTGAGACTCTAGCGCCCGTATACGTCATGTTATGTTCACCCCGCCCTGTCTTGTTATGGTTATCTGTGTCAGCTGTGCTCCCATGTGTGGCCAATCCCCTGATCATCCATCATGTGTATTTAGTCTCTGTGTTTCATGTAGTCTGTGTCGCGTCGTCTGTGTTTCCACCCTCCGTGTTTCCATGCCCGGTCTTTTGTATCCCCAGCCATAGCATAGTTTGTTCCCAGTTTAGGTTTGTTTAGTTGCTACGCTTGTACTGCCCTCATTCTTGTTTGTTTCTTGATCATCAGCCACAATAAAAGGCTCGCTTTTGGTTAAAGTGCACTCCCATATCGTCACTTGTGTTCGCACCTGGGTCCTCAACACACTCTCTACACGGTCTGCCACTGCGAACGTGACAACACATATGATCAAACTGTGAGTCACAACTGAAGCTGCAGCATCACTCATTCATTTTTCTGTCTTTAGGCCCTGATGATGTTGTTTACGGTGAGGTGATCTTCAGAAGGTAGAGGAAATCTGGTGAGACAACAGGTAACCATGACAATCACACCTGTAAGTGAATTTATTTACCACCAAATGTGAAAAAAATGTCAAGTCAAAATTGAGTCAAATATGACTCCAAGGTTCCTCACAGTGTTCCTGGAGGCCAAGGTAATGCCATCCAGAGTAAGAATCTGCTTAGATACCATATTTCTAAGCTTTTCAGGGCCGAGTACAATAACCTCAGTTTGATCTGAATTAAGAAGCAGAAAGTTAGCATCCAGGTCGTTATGTCTTTAAGACATTCCTGCAGAGTCCTGCATTCTTAGAGGACTCTCCATTTACATGCACAAACTGGAGTCTATTAGATAGATATGATACAAACCACTGCAGCGCAGTACCTGTAATACCTACAGCATGTTTTTCAGGCCCCTCTTCTGTGGAACCAGCTTCCAGTTTGGGTTCGGGAGATAGACACTATCTCTACTTTTAAGATTAGGCTTCAAACTTTCCTTTTTGCTAAAGCATATAGTTAGGGCTGGACCAGGTGACCCTGAATCCTCCCTTAGTTATGCTGCAATAGACATAGGCTGCCGGGGGATTCCCATGATGCATTGAGTTTTTCCTTTCCAGTCACCTTTCTCACTCACTATGTATTAACAGACCTCTCTGCATTGAATCATATCTGTTATTAACCTCTGTCTCTCTTCCACAGCATGTCTTTATCCTGTCTTCCTTCTCTCACCCCAACCAATCGCAGCAGATGGCCCCGCCCCTCCCTGAGCCTGGTTCTGCCGGAGGTTTCTTCCTGTTAAAAGGGAGTTTTTCCTTCCCACTGTCGCCAAAGTGCTGCTCATAGGGGGTCATATGATTGTTGGGTTTTTCTCTGTATCTATGAAGCGACTTGAGGCGACTTTTGTTGTGATTTGGCGCTATATAAATAAAATTGAATTGAATTATTAGAGATAGGTTGATCATATTTAAGATTGAAGCATTAATTAAAGGCAGGACTTCTTTGAGCAGTCTAGTAGGAATGGGCTCTAATTATGAGATGAAAGCAGATGAAATAGCAGATATACCTGGAAAAAAAGTTTGTTTGTTTTTTGTTTTGTCATGTTTTCTCAATGAGCCTGTAGGGGTCACTACAGATATAACTTAACTGACTAATCTCCAAAAGGTGATTCTGTACATCTGGACGTAGCGTTTTCACACGAGATTTACGTACCTGGATGAGCATGCATCAAGACATAAACTGAGTAATAATAAAAATTGTGGTGCTCTATAAATAGTGAACAGCTGACATCAGTGATGTTTGTCTCTGAACAGGAAACTGAGGACACACTCGGTCTGATGGACGACCTTCATCCTTCACTCTGCTCCTCTTCTTCTCTTTGTTTCTCCTGAAGCTCAGTTGTTTTATTGTTTACCATGAACAGCTGCACAAAACATTGATTAAACCTAGATTCTCTGTTTTTGGGCAGATATGATCTGGAACATGAAATTTACACAAATGAAGAAAAAGAGTCAGAATAAGGAAATAAATATACCTATGACATTTGAATATCACAATGAAATAATTCTGTAAAATGAGCTGTACTCTCAGGATATTTTTAGTAATTCAGTTACTCACAGACAGTCAGTGACGGCTCCTCTCCTCAGCTTTTCTGCTGCCATCAGATGCTTGTTGTTGGAAATCTCACTCCTCATGCACTGGTATGGCACTTGGTGACAGCAGGAAGGAAGAACTCCCATTAAAGGGGAAGTTTTAAGACTGTTTTTATTTTTCTGTATGAAAAAATAAAACGGAACATGAGCATCTGTTCTATGGGAAGCAGGGAAAGCTGTGATGAGAGGTAGAATAATTTCTTTCTCATCACATAAAAAGATAGAAGAAAATGTGGGGCAGCATCTCCCTCACTTGAAAAACAAAGCTTGACATAACTGATGGCAATTTAAGGGAGAAACATATTAAGATAAAATTCTGCTGGTGGAAATCACATATTGCCACAGTCTGGGACCAAACTCTTGCCTCCAAGATGAGAACTCTCACCCTCCCAGAAGGGAGCTTTTCAGAAACTTCTGTTACGAGTTCAAAATTGGGGATGGAAACAAGAGAAAAAACCACAATAACAACACTGGTCCGGCCGGGTTGAGTCAAACGATGATTTTAATGAACACACGCGTGGGAGATGGACACTGATGCAGACAGCCTCAAATCTCGAAATGGTGGAGCATTGCTCAAACTTTTATAGCGTCTAGTGCCTCCACCTTATCATAAAAAGCCTAAACATTTACATGCTTTCTCTCACACAGCGCCTAAGCTACGACCTTGGCTCCCTGTTTATCTGCTCCTGCTGAGATGGGGCAGAAAACTCCAGTATATTCTGTTCTCTTCTAATCAGACAAATAAGACAATAACTTTCTGCAAACAGTATTTCTTATAACTCAGCAGTATAATGCATCATAAACAATATCATTCATTCACACTAGATCAGCAGTTTAATGTAATGCAAATCAGTTTAACTAATGCAATAGTTATCAGCTTCTTCTAATTCAGGAGAATAATGCCAACTAAAACTACATAATAATTCACAATCTTTAATTAGGGGTATAACATGGCATTCAGATGTAAGAAAAACTATTATTCCAACAGTAGCAGGTCCAGATGACACTCCCCTTGTCTCCCACAGCTTTATTTTGGTGCTACCTTATACCCTTCAGACGTACTCAGACTAGAACCTCTGTCCAAAGAGCTTTTAACCTTTATTTTATTGCTGCAGCTACCAGTGTCGTCCAGTTGGGTGATCCTCTGCTCTTCATTCTTCAACCTTAGGGGTTAGACAACCCTTCAGTCGTGGCACAGATCAGGGGATTATTCTGCCCCGATTTCAAACAACGATCTGTGTATCCTCCAGAAAAAGGAACAGGAAGGTGTCCCCCTTTTTTGCCCAAAAGCCTCTCGAACTTCATTGGTCTGGTGTTCCCGGATTTCCGCCAACCCCTTCATGGTTATTGCTGTGTTTATGGGATCCATCCTTTTGTGGTGACTAGCTGGAGCCCAAACGCCATGACCCTTGGACCCAGTTGGTGTCTCGGCAGTCACCGTGTCTGTCTCTGCTGCGGAGGATCCTCGCATCTCTGTAACCTCGTCTGGTGTCTGTTCCTTTACCTGTAAGAGACAGAAAACCAAAACACCTCTCTTCCTAACCCTACTAATCTAATGTTGTTATCTATTGACCTTCTAGCGATTCAGAATTGGTCTAAAACATTCAGAATGTCCCAGGGACTTATTCTAATCAATCCTATGTGTGTGTAAGCGTGTTTGCATTTAGCCCTCTGCACTCAAAGTCAATACCTGCAATATATCAGTCCGGACCATCACGCCGAACGAAGCTTCTGACCTTCAAAAGACCAAGTGCCAACTCATTATAAGCACATTTGCAAGGTGTGTCTGAGAATTATTGAAACCCCTCTTTTTAACAAAAGACAAAGAAATTAACAAATCTTCTAAACGCTATTCAGTTCATTTCAATGATTAATGCTTAAACATGGACGTGATGATCTATGCTTCTCACTGATTCTCTAAAAGGTCCGTCTTCTTGGACCGCTATTAGCTTAAGCTTTACCATTCCTAAGGTATTAAAGACACAAATGAAGTTATAAAATGTTCAAATAATCCTTGTTTGATGTTAAAGCTCAACTTTCCCCCCCTTTTTTGACACATTCCAATGTGTCAAATCAACGGAGCTAGAACATTCAAAAAAAAAGTTAGGCAGCTACAAAGTTTCCCAGACTCTTAAGGTGATCCGCGTGTAATGTTCTGACTCAGGTATTTAATATTTTAATAAAGGTCGTTTAATTAACTGCCACTACTTAAACTAAACCTAAAGACATAATTGAAGAAAAGATCACAAAGAATAACATGATATCAGTGTTTTGTAAGCGCGTGCGGCCTTCTATGCTCGAAGCCTTTTCCCTCAATAGATCAGTCAGACATTCGCGCTGACTGTAGCTTTTAACCCTTATTAACTTGAGCACAACTCTACAATGAGCAACAAACTGCAATATGTATAAAAATGATCATGGTTACACCTGCAATGAAAAATTATATCATTATCCTAACACCTGTAAATAGAAGATTCATCAGAGGTTATAACAATCACAGGAACACAGATGTTAGTATAAGGTCAAAAGCTTCAATAAATGATCATCGATGCAATGTTTGTTGCATGGTTCTCATACAATAATAATGCTGACATTGAAAATAACGGTAAAACACCCCCTTTTTTCCCATTTCACTTGACCCATAAACGTTTATAAATGCCTCTTTTATTCTTAATTTAATGTCCCCCTTTTCTCCCCTTACTGACCACAGCAGGGGGATCTTAGTTTTGAATCAGCCATGAATCCAGCTCACCTGATTCATCAGTGAGCTCCACCATCACTGGCGTCTGACAGGGTGGCGCTGCATACTCTTCCTTTGATGTCACTATTTTCAACCCAGAGGATCTCCAATCCCAGGAAGTTCCTTCTCCTGCTTTAATGTGTCTGTCCTCCTTCCATGCCCTGGTAACTGATCCATCCAGAGCCACATGATCTCAAATATACATACAACAAGCCAAACCACACCTTGGTCCATGTGTCCAATGCCATCCTCATATGGACTGTCAAAAGTGGCTTTAACGCTGACTGTTCCGACAATCCATTTTATAACGTTCCTGGTCAGATTTGCCAATCTCTGCACCAGGGTTTTAAACGTTTCGCCATTTTCATTAGTTTTTATTTTTATTTAGTTTCGACTCCAGATTTTCAATTTTCACCAGTTGTAATTAGTTTTTACCAATTCTTTGCTAGTTTAGTCTAGTTTTTATTTTCTGAAAATTCTTAGTTTCAGTTCAGTTTTATTTGTGTTTTGCAAAAATTAAGTGTAACAAAATCTCAGTTCCATCATATCAATCATGCTCTCCTGGTTATCCTTGGGTGTTGAAACTAATCACTATTAACTCTTGCCGCACCGAGTGTTCCTAATTTTGGTTGAAGTCAATTGATAACCTTTTGAAGGCGATTGTTTCACACATTTATTTAGATGTCCCAGTCCTGTTATCTCGGGATACATCACGCTGCCTTATCTGGGGTTAGCTGTTTTCTGGGGATGCAGGTTGAGTGGGGGAGCTCTTCAAGGAGGGGGAGTGTGCTCCCCCTGATGAGGTCTTCTAGGTAAGCTAGGTTAACCTTCTTGTGTGAGCTTTTCAAGTGCACTTTAAGGTTTGTGGGATTTTTAGTTTTCTAAATGTCCCTCAAGACCCCCTGATGGCCCAGTAATTCATTTTTGCGCACTGTAGTACACATTTAGTTTTTGCTTGTAGCTCTCATACTCTACTTGCCACTCCTCTAAGTCCTGATGTTTCTTAGAGAGGGCAACAGTACCTTTAAAATTATATCACATGTGTGGGGGTGTGGCCTTGCCAATTGTTTTTCCCACCTTTTCAAAATGGCTGGCGTGCCCACAAGCACATTTTATGGAAGAAAGAAAGGTAAACTTGATATTTACATTTAAAATGTTTTGTTAAACTCGGATTTTTATTTTATTCAAAAAATAAACATCTAGTAAATAATTTCAGGGGTCTTTAAGAATTAGGCTTATTTAGTTTCACAGAGAACATGACTAATTTGGGACATTGGGACTTTGTACTTATATTTATTTCACTTTTTCCTAATAGACAACTTTTGACAAAGGCGGAGAGAATTCTTAACAGAATTATTGAGGGAGATTCAAACATAGTTTTTTCAAAATATGAGACTGTCAGGACCCACTAAAAGCCACACTAAGATTATCGAGATGCAGTGGCAGATGTAATAGAGAAAACCACAGGGCCACCTGAAATCTGTCGTCCTATCTGGTGCAAAACCAACATGTAGCAGAATCTGGAATTTTGATTTTGAGTTAAAAATAAAATATGGGTAAAATGCAGAAATCCTTTCCAGTAAAGTAAAAAAATAAAGTCGCAATTATAGCTGAATCCATAACACCTAATTGTTTCTACAAGATCACGTCGTTGCTAAAAGTTATCAGTGATCTCAATGTGTGAAAAGAACTCACAGTATCTGGGGTTTAAGCTCCTCTTGGCTGAGAACCCTGGGACAAACATGTGAACAAGACCTGAATAATACCAGTAATGAAGACTTCTCTCCAAAGATCAATAAAAGGAAGCCCCAATCTGATGAGAGTCTAGCAAAATATGGTTCACTCCATTTGCCTGAAATGGTTAACAGTCCAAGGCATTTCAGTTGTAGAATGGTTGCAACAGTAAAACATATGTGAGATGTGAGAAGTGCCAAATGTTCCTTTGTGTGTCCGAATAAAAAAAAAAAAAAAAAAAAAAATCACAATACTTCCTCAGATATCATAAATGAATTGACTTTTGTGAAATAGAAAGCCCAGTGCAATCACTTGTTCCTGAACCAATGGCTTACAGCTAGTGAAGTGTCAGTGACTTCTAAGTTGATCCCTGATCTATATTTTTTGATATTGTTATATAAATGAGTTTTAATATCCTGCTTACAAAATTTCAGTGGAACATGTAATCTTCTTAAATAGCTCTTGAACGTTGTTAGTTTCACCTTCGTGATCAATGAACTCCCCTTGTGCACTGTGGTGCACATGTTGTAAAATTTAAATAAAATTAGTTAAAAACAATTTTGTTTTTGTAATGTGTTTATTTTACCGTCCCAACACTTGATTTATCTTAAAAAGAAAAAAGAAAAAGAAAAAGAAAAAGAAAAAATGAAAATACTTATCAATGCAACTAAACAGATTTTGCTATAAATCTAGTTAATTTTAGTTAGTTTTGTGAGCATTCAGTACAGTATTAGTTAGTTTTCCTTTTTGTTTTGATTTTATTTCCGTTAACGCAAATTTTTCCACTTCTAGTTTTCGTTATTTCATTTGTTGTCTTTAATAATAATAATCTTCTCTGCACCCTGGAATAAACATAATCAACATGATCAACATTTTGCTGCGTATCAATTCACCTTTTTGATTCAAATGCTCCAGCCTTACGTGGTTTGTGACATTATATTTATCTAAATCTCCACTTTGTCTCTAAATGTTTGAAGAATTTTTCGAGTTCGATTTTGAGATTTTTGAGAATTTTGAGAATTTGACCATAAGTGAAAGTTATGGCGTTATCACCCCCTTTGGGGATTACCTTTTTCCAGTTTTGATGATATTCCTCCCCATTCTCTATTTTTTGCAAGTACCCCTCTTCGGTGGCGAGAAACTGCTGGTGTGATCAAGCGGGTGCTGTAAAAACAAAAGCTCAGGACAGAACAGTCACCAGTCATGTACTTCATTCAAAATTAACATATATCAAACTTCATATTGATCCTCTGAGTGTAATGGTACATTTTAATTTGCACTTCTCCAAACTAAAAACAATATTTTCTTTATTTTACTCTTCTTCTTGTGCAGCACCACCCCTCAGCACATGCCCCTGTTATTCTATCTTACTTTTAAATTGTTGACTACTTCAAGAGAGCGCCCAAAAGACGGGGACCAGTGTTTATTATTACATATCTCCATTTTTAGTGTGGCTGTCTATCATTCCCCTGTTATTCATAGACCTCGGTGGAGGGTTGTTTTTTTTTTTTCTTTTTTTTTTTTTTTACCTCTAGAAAAATTAATTGACTCTTTACATTGACCCACTATGGTTAATAATAACATGTTCAGTCATGAGTGGAATCAAACCTTTTCTTCACTTTAGCATTTAACATTCCCAACCATATAATATGATACATTAATTAAAACACAGCTACTAAAACACAATTTTCTTAATGCAAACATCAGTAACTCAAAATTAGCAACCAAAGGGTTAAGTCTGCAGTTCACACTGCTGTGAAGCTACAGCCTCCCCCTTTGTCTCTGTCATTCTTCTGTTCTTGCAAACAAAACAAAGCAAGACAAAACATCCACCCTTCTTTTACAGGGTGGGTGAATTGTCTGTGGACATTCAATAATCCTAAAGTCGGCACCGTTTTTGTCTCAGTATCAAGTCAGTTAAACTTTTAGTCGTCAGTCCATCCCAGTCCAGTCACATGCATACATCCACACACATTCATACCAGAAGTTGCTGATAATGGAGTCTCACGCGCAGCCTATTCGAGGCTCCATCACCAGCAAGATGACGTCATCATTTTAAAGGAAACCGTTCCTTGTTTGTTTTTCCTTCTTTGGACTGGACTGACTCGCTGCAATCCTTTTAGGCTTCAGGACTTCTCATTCGATTAGTGTCCCATATAAGTGAATTTCTCCCAAGCTCATTATAATCATGGAGAAAAAATACTTTGCGACTGTTTTCAATAAGAATATTTTATAGCGCTTTAAAGTTCAATCTCTCAGGCCTGGATTAAAGAGCTGATTTGTTAAATCAGGAACTCACAAAATACCAAAATATCACCACCGGTGGATCACACCTCTCTGATGTTCTTATCTCAGTGCACTGTAACAAAAGCAAAAACAAACGTAACCAATAAAACACTCATATAATAACAGATACTGGGGCCCATTGCAAACATGTCCAAAGATCAAACCATCTTTCTCTCTCTTAGGGAAAGAGAACAATCCAAACCTCACTGATAGAATCAACCTAGTGTCAAACGAAACCCAAAAATCAACCAAAACTTCACACACTATATTGTGTAGGCATACAGGCACCGTTACTCCTTTTTGCACTGACAAAAACATGTTGGATTAACTTAATTCAATAGTGGACACTAGTTGCACACAAATGTTTTGCTTTGGCAGAAACTTAAACAACTGAGTCAAATCAACACAACCTTTTCATATTCTCTCCGAAATAAAACTCACATCATTCATCCATCATTTTCACTCTGTACCACTGCTCCTTATCAGGCTGTGTGAAGCACAGTAAACTATTCAGTCGAGGCCTTAAGCCATAAACAGACATCACGCACAGACATTGTTTTCACAACCAAACTACTTTAAACCTTGTCCCCTAAATCTACACAGATGCCCTCTGTGTGGCATGAAATGCATTTAACCAATAAACAATCAATGGCTTCTTATTGTTGTAACCGACTCCATATTTGGATGTTTGTGTGCAGCATTTGTTAGTAAAGCATTCTTCATTGCATCAGCGTGTGTGTGTGTCACTCTTTATTGCACAAGCTTGTAGATGTGTGTGTGTGTGGATCACTTCTCAGTGAAGTGAATCAGCATTTTGATTTTTTTTTGCAGGTGTGTGTGTCATTTCTCACTCAATCAACGAGTGCATATGTTCGTATGTGTGTTTCTCTTCATTCTGAGTCAGTGCATGTAGATGTGTGTGTTTGTGTGGGTGTCTGTGTTCATCACTTTCCTGTTCTGGTGTTCTGGGTAAACCACGGCCTGAAGCATGCCCTGGGGTCCTGCCCTCCTCCTTTTCAGTCCGTTTGCATCCGTTGGTGCTGCTGCTCAAAGTTCTGTCCATACTGGTTCTGGCCCCAATTGAGGCAGTGCTTTTCTCCAGTATCCTGCATCTTCTCCTTATTCCACTCCTCCTTAGCTTGACCCTTTTGCTTCTGTAGCTCCTTCAGGGTTTTGATACGCAGCTCAATCATCTGGATGTCAGTGTCAAGCTCCAGTCTACGCTGCTGCTCCAGCTCTTCCTCTGTTTCTCCCAGCCAAGTCAAGATTTTGTTCAGGTCAAAGTTCAGCTGCTGTCACTGCTGCTCGTTCTGCTTTGTTCTCATCTCCTTGCTGAGGTCCTGAGCCTGATTTCAAGTCGTGTGTCTGGGACTCCAAGTCTGATGGGTTCGATAATCAGCCAGCTCCTCCTGAGCCATGCTCAGTTTTCTGCTCTGGTGCCTTGAGCTCTTACTGAGAGGCAGAAACCTCACAATCTTTTCCGTCCACTTCAGATTGAAGTCCATCGATGTTTTCCTTGCTTTGCTCCACGGCCTTTTGCGGCTCTGCTGTTCGGCTCTTCTCAGAGGTCAGCTCCTGGCCGAGCCCCGACACCTGTGCCTTCGCTTATTTTTCTCCTGGTGTTTTGTCCATTCTGAGGTGCCTCCTGACCTCCGTTACTCCTCCTGTCTCTGGCACGCCCTTTTTGCTGCCCGATGATCATTGTTGGTCCGTCACTGTCCTGCACAGTTTTAATGCAGAGTGGTTAAGGTCAGCATGGTTTTGCTCGGCCTCTCTTTTCATCTGGGCTTAATGGGCGTCTCGTCACAGCTCTGTCAGCTGAAGCTGTCTTTTTCCATATGGCAAGAGTGTGAAGAGTGTGTGAGAGGGGTGTGTCCGATCAGGCACAATGCTGGTGGCTTTGCGAGTGCCTCGTTTTCCAAATCCAGATGTTTATTTGTCACGTACACAGCAACAGAGAGAACAGTCTGTTGTTGGGATGGCTGAGGTCCTTCACGATCTTCCTGGTCTTGGTCCAGCACCGCCTGCTGTAGATTGCGTGCAGGTCAGGGTGCTCGGAGTGGATGGTGCACTCAGCTTATTGCACAACCCTCTGTAGAGCTTGTCTGTCCGGCATGGTGCTGTTCCCGAACCAGACAGTGATACAGCTGCTCAGGATGCTCTCGATAGTTCCTCTATAGAAGGTGGTCAGAATCGGTGGTGGGAGCCGGGCCTTTCTCAGTCTTCTCAGAAAGAAAAGACGCTGACGGAAATCTCCCCGTGTAGTGAAACGGGCCTTGGATTTAACGCTCTCCGTCTCTGCTGCCTGAGATCGTTTTCCTGCAGCACTGTTGACAGTTTCAAGTTGTTGTTGCGGGTTCAGCTGCTTTAGCATTTGGTCAGGGTCACATCAAAGATGGTAGAGGAGAGAGCAAAGATGGTAGAGGGGAGAGCAGGAGTCCAGGGTCAGCCTCGGCTTTTTCGGGCCGACAAAGCAGCCTGTAATCAAGCATAAAGAGAAAAAACAAAACAAAAACAAAACAAAAACAGATGAACAGGAAAATGATGTTATTTTGGCCGCGTTATTCAGAGAGGGGAGAAACAACGGGACCAGGCCCTGTGTCAGCCTTCTCTCCCCCTTTTTTGTTTTTTCTCTCCATATAATCCACTCATGACCCACTAAGCTGACAGGACAACACAGGTACATGTTAAAATTCTTAAGATAATGTTTAAAAGCACAAAAATGTAATTTTCTTCCATCTAGTAATCACTTGTATTAATCAATCAGCAGAAAACATGTCACAATTTGACTTTTCTAACCACTAAATTTGTCGTGTTATCACTTCTTGGTCAGACCAGTGTTTTTTTTTTTTTTTTTTTTTTTTTAAGTTAAGTTATTGTCCTGCAACCCAGAGAGTTTATTTGTTAGTAGTGGATAAACTTTATTATTTAACGGCGGGTGTATGTTAAGTTTCTCTGCTTTAAACTTGCTGGAAAATCTTCACGTGTTCATGGGTATAAGCTGTTTCTTCATTGCGTGTATGTGCGTTTGTAGATGGGCTAATTTAACGTTTTTTCTCAAACGAGGCATTTCTCTAGCACGTGCCTCTCTCTCACATTTCTCTGCTTGTGTGTGTTTTTGTTTCACCTTTTTGTTGTGATGCTCCGGACGCCTTCCCAACCTCCACAAGTCTGTTGGCCGCAATTTTATGTATTAAAACTTCTCTTAATTTCTCCTCTAATTCTCTGCTAGCTGCTGTCTTTTCCACAGCTGCTGATTCTTGCTGAGTTTGGTTTCCATTACTATAATTTGCTTCAGCCGCTGTGCTTGTGGGGGCAGTTGGTCCAGGCCCGTAGCCACCTGTATTAACACACTGAGAGATTTATTTAATATCATTTTCATCACTGTTAAATAGACCAGCAGGCAAGACGCCCACCTTTGCACTGCAGACTACATGCCAGTCTCCCAACACACTCCTCTCTGAGTTTCAGTTTTAAAACCCAACATCATTCACACCCTAGTCATTCAACACCTTATTTGTAGTATCATAATCAGCAAAATCAGCGTTTTAATTACAGGCATGTATCAGTGTTTGCAAATCAAAATTATAAAACTCAATTACACGCTAAACAGCAACAAAAGTCCTCTGTGCGCGTCACAGCTCATTTGCATGTTCACACACCGTCTAAAAATAGCTTGCAGCGCTGCAGCTGCACGTCACACAGAGTCTCACACAAAGCTCAGGCAAAACTCTATTATTTTATATTACAAAGACGTCTTATATTTACAACCACTGACAGGCCTGACAGATTCAGCACCTAACCAATTTCGACAAATTTAACCATAACGGGTCCAACCGAAGAAAGGTAACTTTTTTGTAATCAATCAAACAGTATCTGTTACTTCTGGGAACAGTTTCTGACCTAATTTCTAAAATCCCTAACTCAATTTAACTTTGTCCAAACAAGCACATGACACCGTTCCAAACGGTGAGGAGACTCTAACTCCTAGCTTATTTCAGGATGCCCTGTACCCCACAGATAAGCCAAACTGAACTAACCCTGTTCGCCGATAGGTCAAGACCGCGCGTCCACGGCCAGGGGGGGGCGTAACCCCCGGGCTATGCGCTTCTTAGCAACTTCTGGTGCCGTCCTATAATAATTTTCGCCTACACAATTTGAAAATTTTTTCCATAACGGGTCCAACCGAAGAAAGGTAACTTTTTTACGGCCAATACCAGCCTCTGTTACTTCTGGAACAGTTTCTGGCCTAATTTTCTAAAATATACCTAGCCAATTCCCTACCAAACTACTTGAGACTTTAACTCAATATCCAGGGACTCAAACCCAACATTATTACGTTCATATTTCTTCAACTTCATTAAATACTCTTAAGCAACTTTAACTGCATAACACACGGTGATTCTCATCAAAATCAAAACAGACACTCTACCAGTAATTTCAGTGAGTAGACTTTAATTTAGTCATATCCAATTTGGCACACTTTGGAAATAATTCAACAGGTAGTGCCTTACCTTTAGATAAGCCGGCTTATGCCCACTCACATCAGACCACTGGCTCGTGCCTGTCCGTTCGACAACCTCGGACCGTCCAAACTTTTAAATTCCACCCCAATACCACAGGATGAGCCCCCAAGCTGTTACGAGTTCAAAATTGGGGATGGAAACAAGAGAAAAAACCACAATAACAACACTGGTCCGGCCGGGTTGAGTCAAACGATGATTTTAATGAACACACGCGTGGGAGATGGACACTGATGCAGACAGCCTCAAATCTCGAAATGGTGGAGCATTGCTCAAACTTTTATAGCCTCTGGTGCCTCCACCTTATCATAAAAAGCCTAAACATTCGCATGCTTTCTCTCACACAGCGCCTAAGCTACGACCTTGGCTCCCTGTTTATCTGCTCCTGCTGAGATGGGGCAGAAAACTCCAGCATATTCTGTTCTCTTCTAATCAGACAAATAAGACAATAACTTTCTGCGAACAGTATTTCTTATAACTCAGCAGTATAATGCGTCATAAAACAATATCATTCATTCACAACAAGTCAGCAGTTTAATGTAATGCAAATCAGTTTAACTAATGCAATAGTTATCAGCTTCTTCTAATCCAGGAGAATAATGCAAACTAAAACTACATAATAATTCACAATCTTTAATTAGGGGTATAACATGGCATAAAATAATATTATAATCTAACACTTCCTCCAGGATTGCCATCATTTCATTTTCGATTTCTCCGTCCTGATTCATTTTTATACAAGGTAAATCCTCCCCCCACCCCCCACCCCCCCTTTGAGATATGCACATTCGTTTAAATTCTGAAACTTAAATACTTATATTTAGATTCTGCTGTTGTTGTTGAATTGATTCATCTGGGTTTTGTGATCAATTAACCAGTATCTGTCCAACAGTTTCTGGCCTCATCTCTACAATCCCTAACTCAATTTAAATGTGTCCAACACCGAAGGTCCAACCTTTGCTGCCCAAAAAAGCACAAATAAAGTGGTCAAACCACTAGCTTATTCCAGGATTCCCTGTACCCCACAGTTAAGCCACACTGAACTAATCCTCTTCGCCGAGAGGTCAATGTCGTGCCTCCACGACAATGAGGGAGCGTAAACTCCGGGCTATGCGCTTCTTACCAGTCCAACCGCCGTTCTGGAATAATTTATAATACTTTGGAACAACAGTAAAACACCCAAAAAAAAGTGTAAGACTGAAGCAGGTCCAACCTTATAACCAGTAGGGACTCTAACCCAAAAAATAACCAAATTCCCAAATATACTAAATTCACTCAGCAGTCCAACTGCTTTAAATCCTCATTAGCGGTCCAACCGCATTAAATCCTTTTTAGCAGTCCAACTGCTTTAAATCCTCATTACTATCATGAGATTTTCACCAAAATCAAAACAGACATTCACCAGTAATTTCAGTGAGTAGACTTATTTTTTGTCCAATTTGTCACACTTTGGAAACAGGTAGTGCCTTACCTTTGGATAAGCCGGCTTATGCCCACTCACTTCGACCACTGGTACTCGTGCCTGCCCGTCTGACAACCTCGGACCCCGGATTTCTCCATCCAAGCCTCCAACTCACTCTCCCTCCTTAACCACCGGACGAGCCCCCAAATGTTAAGGGTTCAAATATTAAGGAGGAATATAGGAGGAAATCCAAATAACAACACTGGTCCGGCCAGATTAGTCAAAACGATGATTTTAATGAACACACGTGTGGGAGATGAATCCTGCACGCACACAGCATTGATCTCTCCCTAACAAAGCATAAGCAGATGTTTTATACCATCAGGGTTTAGATTTACTGACGCCCCTTCAACGTCAAACAAATACAATACATACATAGGTTTCAAAACCACAATGACTTTTAACACAGTTTAAAAGAACATTGTCTCCGTCTCCACAGCAGGTGCTTCCTGTCAACCTTCTGACCCTTCGCTTCTCATCTGGAACATCAGACCCACATCCTGCCAGAAACTGTTCTTTTTTGCAGAGACAATTTTGCAGTTGCAAGAAAACATGATTAACCTATAAATGAGTCTATCTACTATGTGTGCGTGGGTGTGTACGTGTGTGTGTCAGCATGAAATGCACTCAGTTTCACCTCTCACCTCACCAGCTGAACCTTGTAACCTTTTCCACCAGACGGAAGGCCAGCACGTACACAACTGAAACTATACGTGTAATATAAGAAATAAATGTTTTAATCAAATGGATGCCCCTACTTCAAAGCTTAATAAAAAGGATATAAACGAATAAAAGATAACAATGAATCATCTGGAATAAAAGGTTAATATGATAACAGTATGCATAACCATTTTAAGGCCACCTTAAAGCTTTCTGTTATATTGCTAAAGCAATGATTATACCGCAGATTATATAAAGACAAAAGGCATTTTATTCCCCTTTACTGACAAGGAAACATCTCACGCTGGTTAAGTTGGGGTATGCATGAAAGCATGTAGAGTATTTCTTCTTTTGGCTAAAACTTGTGGATGATTTGAATGGGATTACAGCAGGTGTGTGTGTGCTATGAGAATGGTTCAGGAAATGTGTTTCCTGCTCAACCTGTTTCCAATGAGCCTTTGTGTCTGTCATGCTTTCCAAAATTGAAAGCTGCAAATAAGGAAATAAAACTTTTTGAGAGAACGATAAAAGTAAATGGTAAGTAGATTTGAAACAAAAGAAAGAAAATGAAAGAAAGAAAAACTGAGACTAGAATTGATCACTTTAGAGACACTGCAGTCACTACCAAGATCTTCAACACTTTCAGTTCAACACATTAGAAGTGAGGGTTCAGTGGCATTGCATACAGGTTAATCAGAGATAACACAAGATTGTTTACACTACTGCAAAAATTGGAAGGGAAAAGAGCAGTGAAGCAGACATTTGTTTCAAAGGCTGTGATCACAAGTGGTCAAATTCATTCAGGTGCAAAGCGATTGTTGTTTGTGTTTACTTGTTCACGGGGCCAGAAAGTAGAGCACTATGGAAATCTGTTCTACAGGAAATAAAAGCACGCAATAGTGTCTCTGAATTGTTGTAAGAGAAAAACTTTGGTATGATGCGAAAAGGTATTTGTCCGTTTGCATTTCGCATTCATGTGAAATCGAGTCACATCTCCTTCTTAAGTCATAGGATTTAATATGATGTCGGCCCACCCACTGCAGCTATAACATCTTCAAGTCTTCTGTGAAGGCTTTCCACAAGATTCTGGAGTGTTTAGGAGAGTTTTTAACTTTTTAATTCTTCCCGAAACTCATTTGTGAGGTCAGACATTAATGCCCTCAGTCGCCTTCATAATTCATCCCAAAGATTCCTTATTAGGTTTTTGATTCTCATCAACAAATGTACTATGAATATAATTTGGCAGTGTTACATCCAGCATGTGCACGATCCTTACTAAAAGGAGGAAAAGAAGTAACATTGGTTTTCTTTTTATGCTGCTCTTATTAAAATGGCTTAGCATGCAACCTCAGTTCATCTGTCACAAGTTATAAGAAGAATTCCTGTCTGAGGAAATATATTCGCTAGGTGAACTCACTGAGCAAAAAGGAGAAAGGAATCAAAAGAATTCAGGACGGGTTTGTCAGTTTGTTGCAAACCTTATTAACGTGTGGTATTTTTCTGAATTCACTTCCTGTTTAACACATTTTTTTTCATTTGAATCATTTAGTCAGAGTTAAACCCTTCTCTTTCCTTATGAGTGCAAGGGAGACGCATTATGTGCTTATGAATCAGAAAAGTCAACAGAGGTTCTAACAACTGGTTCATGGTCATGGCTAAGTGGAAAACACATCTGACTTGGCTCAGGGCTACTTATGGCTGACAGAGAACAAAGAGCCATAAAGACTGAAAATGTGAGTGGTGGGAGCTGTGCTTGGCACCTGATAGCTGACAGAGTAGAGAGGCTGTGAAAAGCTAAGACTTGCAAGGGACAGGTGGGAAAAGACCGTGCCTTAATGCCCAAGCTGCTGTAGGCTGGAAGAGACCACTGAGACCATAATGAGGCCTAGAGTTGGCAATGGGAGGAAGAAGACAGACCTTGATAGCAACGCTAGATATACGCCGACTTGTTAGAAATGAACATTTAAAATGCTGCAGCAAGAGTCCTGACAGGGACTTGAAAAAGAGAGCATTTGTTTTCCTATATATCCCAAAAGGTTGATTTTGTTCATCTGTATGTAGCCTTTTCAATGGGAGAAACGTTTCATCACTCATCCAAGTGACTTCTTCAGTCTCAGCTGACTGCAGGTTTCCCCAATCTTATAAAGAGTACATTTGTACAATAAGTGAAACCAGTCCATTGAATGAACAATGGACTCTGAGGTCAGTTCCTTGATCATTAATCAGTAATATGATCTCCTACATAGGTTTCTCTTCATTTGCTCCCTGTTATATCCAATATTGAATTCACAATTCTGGTCCTCACATACAAGGTCTTGAAAAATCAGGCCCCATCTTATGTTAATGATCTCATAGTAATGTATCACCATATTAGAGCACTTCACTGTCACACTGCAGGCCTACTTGTTGTTCCTAGACTATTTAAAAGTAGAATGGGAGGCAGAGCCTTCAGTTTTCAGGGCCCTCTTCTGTGGAACCAGCTTCCAGTTTGGATTCGGGAGACAGACACTATATCTACTTTTAAGATTAGGCTTCAAACTTTCCTTTTTGCTAAAGAATATAGTTCTTTAGCAGCATCAGCAGCAGCGGCCCGGTGTGCGTGCACCGTCACCAGAGCCATGCTGTGGCGTCATTACCCCGCTGCCTCATGAGCCAGTAGCAGTCAGAGTCGGAACAGTGAGGCTCACCACCGACACACCATTGGCTCACGCTTCATCGGCTTCCGCATCTTCGCCACCGCCTGACTGCACGGAGATGCCAGAGGCTGTTGACTTTGGTGAGGAGGAGCGGCAGCAGGTGCTACGGGCGTATCGGGAGGATGAGCTCCGCTGGAAGCCCTGGCTTATCTCCGAGGAGGAGCACCCGCCAGCCGCCCTGCCCGGACCGGCCGCCCATCCTTGCCGCCTCGATCGGACTACTCGTCTCCCGCTTCTTATTTGGCACGGATGTGGTCGGAAGATGAGGAGCCGGTCGCCACAGAAATCCAAGTTCCGTCCACGACCACTTCAAAAAGGAAGCGGCGCTCACGTCGCCATCGCTCATCGCTACGGCATGTCTCGCCCTCCACTGAGCAACACGAGGAAGCTGTGGGGGGCATGGATTTCGACCTCGAGGAGCAGCAGCGCGCTGCATGCGCGCAACTGGAGGAAGAGCTACGGGAGGAGCCATGGCTCGCTCCTAACTACGGAGAGGTTTTCCGCGGGACACGCCTGGCCCTTGGGGGCCCCCGGAGTTGCCAGGAGCTCCCGCCTACCGCTCCTCCAACACTCGCCTCCTAAGCCTCTGCGACGCCGCAGGAGGCTCCACCTTCCATGTTAACGACGCTCGGAGGTGAGTGAAACTGTCCAGTCACCCCAAGTTACCTCTGAGCGGAAGGCATGTGAGGTGGCTACAGACTTAGCCGGTGATGTGGCTAGTAATGAGCTATTCACCAAGCCACAGGCTAGAGACAGTTCTTCTCAGACTGCTTCACTCAATCCTGCAGGGACCACAGAATCTACACACAGACTGATAGGGTTTCCCACTGCCTTTTGTTTTAAAAGCGGTAGGGAGGTGTTTCCTTTGGTGTCTCTTTCCGTGTCTGCAGTTCCAACGAAGTCTGAGTTGCCTGTGGCTAATTTCTTCCCTCCTGAGCCGGCCCTGCTCCTCCACCAGTCACTGAATGAAGGTAACGAAAGCATAACTAGTGCTCCGGTTTGCCCAGCTACACTTGTTTCTCACGAACTGGAAACTGTGAATACTGATCATGAACCCGTGAGGTAAACATAACTGCAGATCCCGATGACCCAGACTGCGTAATGCCACAACGCGAATTCTGTGTTCCTGAAGGTAACACAGAGGGCGATTTTGAACGGTCTTGCTCCTGCACGATTACCTCCAATCAGGAGATAGAGGCTGACATCAGGGTTAATGTGACACCATTTTCTCCTGTTTCTATGAACTCATCACTGGAGAAAATTCTGCTCTTGGACAATGGGGTTACCACTCACTCACAGCCTAAAGTGTCACCTGCCGCAGTTAATGGTTCAGGTGCCGTTTTACCTGTGTCTGTTTCTCAACTCAATATAGCCATCACTCCGAAGCCACAGATCACTACGGGTGCGGGTTCCAACAAACACATCCATCCAACACATCACAGTCATGTTACCACAGTGCCATTGGTTAGGTCCATACCTGTGTATTTACTGTTTGTCCAGGAGTCAGCTCCTGATGTTCTAAGCCTTGTTTTTATGGGTCGAGTGGCAATTCTTGTTTCCCGTATGGTTGAACCAGCTCCTCTGAGCCGCACACTACCATCGATTAAGTCCAACCAGCTTATGTTGACCTCTCCTAGGACTACAGAGACTGGGCCGTTAACCTTTGAGCCACTTTGGACTGATGCAGACTCTGGGTGTTAGAGTTTGTATTGTTGATTGTCATTTATGCTTAGAAATATTTAACCATAGATGCTTAGAGGTGTATAATCAATTGTGTAGTGATAAGTTGTGTGATCTTTAACAGGCTACAGAGGCTTGGTGTGTATTCCACACTCGAATGCACACCTATATCCTGGGAGCATGGGAAAGTTCGTACCTTGTCTTCATTGTTTTATGGTAGGATTAACGTAGCTACGTCTGTTCTAGTCTAAGTGCTTTTCTGTTTAGATGAACTGCTGGACTTCCTCACCGGGGGGGGGGGGTCTAGTCTACCCTCTTCCTGACCAAGGATGTTTGACCCTTTGATCAGCAACACACACACACACACACGCACACACACACACACACACACACACACACACACACACACACACACACACACACACATACACACACACACACACACACACACAGGCAAGGTACTCTTTGTTTGTATGTAGACGTCGTATGTTAATGAACCTATGCATATTCATGTAACTTCAATAAAAGGACAGTGGTACGGGAGGACGGACGAGAGCGACTGGGGTCAAGCGAAGGGACGGCGCTCTGTCCGGTCTCTCCCGTGCACGAGTAACATGAAGAACTTTGCCTATTTGTGTCTTGCTTAGCAGTGTAATTATATTGTCTTCAACGTTCCAGCGGATGGGTTCAAGCTACAAACCTATCACTGGGAACCTAATGACTGATGGCTCAGAACTGGTGGTCACTACCACTGTTCACTTCATGGTCTTTTGTGCCAAGATATTAAGCCCTATAGACTGTTTTTCACCTGCTCTCTCTCTCTCTGGGATTGTGCTTCAGCAGCCTGTGTTTCCTCAGCTCCTAGTCCAGCCAGGGGCCTCCATAACTGTTTGTCCTGCGTCTGCTGTTGGACTCCCGGGTGTGCCTATCCGGCACCCTGTGGCGACACCACCGCTTCACGTCACATCAGCTGGAGGGTCCGAGGGTCCCGTCCGACAGCCGTTTCTCGTCTCCGCTGGCGGCTCTGGTCAGCCCGGCCAGCACCTCCTCGTTTCCGCTGGAGGGTCCGAGGGGCCCGTTCAGCCTCCCGTCTCCGCTGGAGGGTCCGAGGGCAGCCAGCCTCCTGAACTGCTCTGTCGTCTCCTTCGCTGCCGCCACTGCCTTCCGCGCGGCTGGTCTCCTGAACTGCTCCGTCGTCTCCTTAGCCGCCGCCGTCTTCCACGCGGCCGGCCTCCGGACCCACTCTGCTGCCGCCGCCGTCTTCCACGCGGCCGGCCTCCGGAACGGTTGGACTGGACTTTTGTGCTGTCGCCTCTCGGGTTGGCCTTCGGGCCTCTTTGGACATTCGCCTCCCTGTTCTGGACTTTTTTGTGTATTTGTGGACTCAGTTTTGTTCTCATGCTCCTTGTTTTTTGTTTGTTTCGTTCCCTCTGTCCTGGTCCCCCGCCTCCCGCCCTGGGTGGGGTGTTTTCTGTTTTGCTTGTGTTTTGGTTCCTGGGTTTGGGCTGTCGGGAGCCAGCCCTTGTGGGGGGGGGGTACTGTCATGGTCCTGGGCCATGTTGGCCCAGTATTCTTAGTTTCTTGTATTCTTGTATTTCATTCCTTATTTAGGCCATGTTTCCTGAGTTGTCCTGTTGTGTTGTTCCCTAAGTGTTTTCCCTTCGTGACTCTTACCCCCTGTGTGCCCCTCTGTGTATTTATGAGCCCTCGTCTCTCTTTGTGTTTATTCCATGTTTCCCCTGCCCGTTATGTTTGTGTTCTTCCTGTGCTCACTCTCTCCCCTCCTGTCTGAACCCCCGTGTACTTCCTGTTTTACTTTGTGACTCTAGCGCCCGTATACGTCATGTTATGTTCACCCCGCCCTGTCTTGTTATGGTTATCTGTGTCAGCTGTGCTCCCATGTGTGGCCAATCCCCTGATCATCCATCATGTGTATTTAGTCTCTGTGTTTCATGTAGTCTGTGTCGCGTCGTCTGTGTTTCCACCCTCCGTGTTTCCATGCCCGGTCTTTTGTATCCCCAGCCATAGCATAGTTTGTTCCCAGTTTAGGTTTGTTTAGTTGCTACGCTTGTACTGCCCTCATTCTTGTTTGTTTCTTGATCATCAGCCACAATAAAAGGCTCGCTTTTGGTTAAAGTGCACTCCCGTATCCTCACTTGTGTTCGCACCTGGGTCCTCAACACACTCTCCACACGGTCTGCCACTGCGAACGTGACAACACATATGATCAAACTGTGAGTCACAACTGAAGCTGCAGCATCACTCATTCATTTTTCTGTCTTTAGGCCCTGATGATGTTGTTTACGGTGAGGTGATCTTCAGAAGGTAGAGGAAATCTGGTGAGACAACAGGTAACCATGACAATCACACCTGTAAGTGAATTTATTTACCACCAAATGTGAAAAAAATGTCAAGTCAAAATTGAGTCAAATATGACTCCAAGGTTCCTCACAGTGTTCCTGGAGGCCAAGGTAATGCCATCCAGAGTAAGAATCTGCTTAGATACCATATTTCTAAGCTTTTCAGGGCCGAGTACAATAACCTCAGTTTGATCTGAATTAAGAAGCAGAAAGTTAGCATCCAGGTCGTTATGTCTTTAAGACATTCCTGCAGAGTCCTGCATTCTTAGAGGACTCTCCATTTACATGCACAAACTGGAGTCTATTAGATACATATGATACAAACCACTGCAGCACAGTACCTGTAATACCTACAGCATGTTCTAATCGCTCTAATAGGATATTATGGTCAACAGTATCGAATGCTGCACTAAGGTCTAGCAGGACAAGCACAGAGATGAGTCCACTGTCAGAGGCCATAAGAAGATCATTTGTAACCTTCACTTAAGCTGTTTCTGTGCTGTGCTGAGCTCTGAAACCTGACTGAAACTCTTCAAATAAACCATTCCTCTGCAGATGATTTGTCCAAGATAAAGACAATGTTGGATAACACCTCCCACCCACTCCATGACATGCTGGTCAGTCACAGGAGCTCGTTCAGTGAGAGACTGAGATTACCGAAAAGCATCACTGAACGACACAGGAAATCTTTCCTGCCTGTGGCTGCCTGTACAACTCATCCACTTAACACACTGTTCACTGCAACAGATACACATGTTTCGTTTTCAGCTTTTTATTAATAAGTGACTTTATGTATATATATATATATATATATATATATATATATATAGTATATAGTATGGTGCTGATAACGCCAAGGTCATTCCCCATACTGGCCTCCAAAGGAACACGAGAAGCTGGAGAAATACCAAGGGCTCAGAGAAGAGCTCGAGAGGATGTGGAGGGTGAAGGTAACAGTGGTCCCCGTGGTAATCGGAGCACTAGGTGCGGTGACTCCCAAGCTAGACGAGTGGCTCCAGCAGATCCCGGGAACAACATCGGAGATCTCTGTCCAGAAGAGCGCAGTCCTGGGAACAGCTAAGATACTGCGCAGGAACCTCAAGCTCCCAGGCCTCTGGTAGAGGACCCGAGCTTGAAGGATAAACCGCCCACAGGGGCGTGCTGGGTGTTGTTAGTACTATTCTTAGTTAGTGTATTGTCTGTCTTGTTAATGTTGGTTTATAATGGAGCACTGTAACAAAATAATTTCCCCCAGGGATCAATAAAGTGTTCTGATTCTGATTAGCTGTTTGACAGCTACTCTTTCAAGGATGTTTGCTATAAAGGAAGGTTAAATCTGTTTTTATAATAAGTGATGATAACTGTGGGAAACAAGCTTCTTTCATCACTTTAACTATAAAACATGTGGATGATGCTTCACTCCTGGCTGTGGTTAACTTTGCATCTACGGTGGTTTATTCTCAGACTATTGGTTCACTCTACGATGATGACATAATGATCTTCACATGTGAGAAGCTTCAGCATGAAGACAGCGTTCATCAGTGTCTCTGTAGATGATCCACATCCAGAGGAGGTTCTCAGTCTCAGTGCCTGACAGAAGGACGAGGGAGGCTGCAGACCTCAGCTGACGTAGGGCAAAAAGGCAGGGTACACCCTGGACAGGTCAGCAGTCTGTCATAGGTCAGCATATATTAAAGGTTGATTCTTTTTTTCTTTTGGTTTGTGGAACAAAAATCAGCAACGAAGAAACGCGAGCGTTAAAAAAAAGCTGTAGTGCCTTTCACTGTGCAACACTTTTGTTAATATCCACCGGTGCAAAAGACTCACAATACTTGAAATGTGGAATTCCCTTGTATTCTTATTTACTCTATGATTCCTTCTGTATACTCTGTATTTATACATGTGTATATATGGTATATTTCAGCTCACATTCTGTAACTTCTGTCGGTGCTGTGCTATTAGAATCCACCCGAGGGATTAATAAAGTTTTATCTAATCTAATCTAAAAACTTGGTGTAGAAGTGCAACAAACGTAAGCCGGCTCATTTGATGCTGTGAAGCTTGAAAAGGATTTGCGCACCTACATCATTATTTACGGTTTAAATTGTGCTGCCTTCAGGTGCACCTGGTAAATTCAGGAATCTCTACTCCAAACCACAGCAGGTTGTTTTAGAGGCTTTTCTGGGTTAATGTTGGTTTGTTGGCAGAAACATGTCTGTGATCGCTGTGTTGTTCTTTTTGATGCAGGATTTCATGTAACTCGGTGCTAAAATCATAACAATGAAGTTTAACAGTTCTAGTGCTCATGCGTCAGCTAGCATGCGTCCGTTAGCATACGTCAGTTAGCATTCGTCAGCTAGCATGCAGCCTGTTTCAGTTGCTCCTGCTTTTACTCTTTACTCTAATTTTTTCTTACTTATTTCTTTGTCCTTTACTGAGTGTGTTCATCTGTTTAAAAGCTTTCTTTTCAAAGATGTGGATCGAGAGAGTTTTTGTTCTGCTGTTGCTTTCACTGAGGAATGGGACCGCAGCACAACAGCTACACACCAGAGATCAGCTGAGCCGCCTGATGCTGCTGTTGCAGATTAACTGGTGTCTCAGATTAACTGGAGACGGTCAAACAGATGTGTGACAGACTTTAAGGAGCTGCTGCCAACAAACCAGCAAATAAACACTGAATATTTCATGTGTGACATTTGTGACATGTGTGACACTCCTCACTCCTCCCACCCGCTGCACACAGTCACTGAGTACAGACCGGTTGATTCCTGTAAAGGGAGAGGCAGGAAGAGACGGAGCAACAGCTGAAAAACAAGAAGCTCAACGTCATTTTGCAGAAGTGACAGTGTGAGAGAGCAGCAGCAGAGCTGCAGTCAAGTCCTGTTTGTCTCTAAAAGAAGATTCACTGGAGTCCATCAGGTTTCTCTCAGCAACAGTGGTGAGTGCAGCTGATCACACTTCCTGCTTCTACACAAATCTTCACTCTGTTCACTTCATCAGGACCCATCACAGTCACACTGGATCCATAGAAATCTGCTCATGTAACCACAGATCCACTGTAGGAGCATCGAGCTGCTGCTTCAGTCTCACTGTGGCTCTGCTCAGGACTGTGGACTCAGGCTGTGCTCTGGACTTCAGACTGACTCCACACTTCCTGGTTATTCATCACTTCCTGTTCCTCTTAGATTGATTCTGGATCTGATTGGTCATAAGGATTACAGATGTGAAAACACCTATTTATTCTCCATCCATCCATCCATCCATCTTCATCCGCTTTATCCGGAGCCGGGTCGCGGGGGCAGCAGCCTAAGCAAAGAGGCCCAGACCTCCCTCTCCCCAGCCACCTCCTCCAGCTTATCTGGGGGAACACCAAGGCGTTCCCAGGCCAGCCGAGAGATATAATCTCTCCAGCGTGTCCTGGGTCTGCCCCGGGGCCTCCTCCCGGTGGGACATGCCTGGAACACCTCACCCAGGAGGCGCCCAGGGGGCATCCTTGTCAGATGCCCCGAACCACCTCAGCTGGCTCCTTTCGATGTGGAGCAGCAGCTGCTCTACTCTGAGCCCCTCCCGGATGGCCGAACTTCTCACCCTATCTCTAAGGGAGAGGCCAGCCACCCTTCGGAGGAAGCTCATTTCTGCCGCTTGTATCCGCGATCTCGTTCTTTCGGTCACTACCCACAGCTCGTGGCCATAGGTGAGGGTAGGGACGTAGATCGACCGGTAAATTGAGAGCTTCGCTTTTACACTCAGCTCCCTCTTCACCACGACGGACCGGTGCAGCGTCCGCATTACTGCAGCCGCAGCCCCAATCCGTCTGTCGATCTCCGGCTCCCTTCTCCCATCACTCGCGAACAAGACCCCGAGATACTTGAACTCCTCCACTTGGGGCAGGAACTCATCCCCGACCCGGAGTGGGCACTCCACCCTTTTCCGGCTGAGAACCATGGCCTCAGATTTGGAGGTGCTGATCCTCATTCCCGCTGCTTCACACTCGGCTGCGAACCGTTCCAGTGCGAGCTGGAGGCCCTCACCCGATGAAGCCAACAGAACCACATCATCTGCAAAAATCAGAGATGAGATTCTGAGGCCACCAAAGCGAAAGCCCTCCGCCACTTGGCTGCGCCTAGAAATCCTGTCCATAAAAATTATGAACAGAACCGGAGACAAAGGGCAGCCCTGGCGGAGCCCATCACCCACCTGGAACGAGTCCGACTTATTGCCGGCAATGCGAACCAAGCTCTTGCAACGGTTGTATAGGGATCGAATGGCCCGTAGCAATGGGCCAGACACCCCATACTCCCGCAACACCTCCCACAGGACACCCCGAGGGACACGGTCGAATGCCTTCTCCAAGTCCACAAAACACATGTAGACTGGTTGAGCAAACTCCCATGCACCCTCAAGTATCCTGGAGAGGATAAAGAGCTGGTCCAGTGTTCCGCGACCAGGACGAAAACCGCATTGTTCCTCCTGTATCCAAGGTTCGACTAGCGGACGAACTCTCCTTTCCAGCACCCTGGCATAGACTTTCCCAGGGAGGCTGAGGAGTGTGATCCCCCTGTAGTTGGAACACACCCTCCGGTCCCCCTTCTTAAAGATGGGGACCACCACCCCGGTCTGCCAGTCCACAGGTACTGCCCCTGATCTCCACGCAACATTGCAGAGGCGTGTCAACCAGGACAGCCCTACAACGTCCAGAGCCTTCAGGAACTCGGGGCGGACCTCATCAACACCAGGGGCTCTGCCACCAAGGAGTTGTTTAACTGCCTCAGTGACCTCGCCCCCGGAAATTGGCGGGTCATTCCCCTCATCCCCAGACTCTGCTTCCTCCTCGGAAGACATGTCAGTAGGATTAAGGAGGTCCTCGAAGTATTCCTTCCACCGCCTGACAATTTTCTCAGTCGACGTCAGTAGCGCTCCGCCAGCACTATACACAGTGCAGGTAGAGCACCGCTTTCCCCTCCTGAGACGCCTGACGGTTTGCCAGAATCTCTTCGAGGCAGTCCGAAAGTCTTTTTCCATGGCCTCTCCGAACTCCTCCCACACCCGAGTTTTTGCTTCAGCCACTGCCCGAGCCGCATTCCGCTTGGCCTGTCAATACCTGTCGGCTGCCTCCGGAGTCCCACAGGCCAACCAAGCCCGATAGGACTCCTTCTTCAGCCTGGTGGCTCCCTTCACCTCTGGTGTCCACCATTTGGTTCTGGGATTACCACCGCGGCAGGCACCAACCACCTTGCGGCCGCAGCTCAATGCAGCAGCTTCGGCAATGGAGACGCTGAACATGGTCCATTCGGACTCAATGTCCCCAGTCTCCCTCGGAATGCTGTTGAAGCTTTGCCGGAGGTGTGCGTTGAAGATCTCGCGGACTGGGGCCTCTGCTAGACGTTCCCAGCACACCCTCACTACGCGTTTAGGTGCACCAGGTCTGTCCAGCGTCCTCCCCCGCCACCTGATCCAACTCACCACCAGGTGGTGATCAGTTGACAGCTCAGTCCCTCTCTTTACCCGAGTGTCCAGAACATATGGTCGCAGGTCTGCTGATACGATTACAAAATCAATCATCGACCTACGGCCTAGAGCGTCCTGGTGCCACGTGCACTTATGGACACTCTTATGTTCGAACAGGGTGTTCGTTATGGCCAAACTGTGATTAGCACAGAAGTCCAATAACAAAGCACCGCTCGGGTTCAGATCAGGGAGGCCGTTCCTCCCAATCACGCCCCTCCAGGTCTCGCTGTCGTTACCCACGTGAGCATTGAAGTCTCCAAGCAGGACAACAGAGTCTCCAGGTTGAGCACCCTCCAGCACCCCCCCCAGGGACTCTAAGAAGGCTGGGTACTCTGAACTGCCACTCGGCGCATAAGCGCAGATGACAGTAAGGACCCATTCCCCGACCCTAAGGCGCAGGGAACAAACCCTCTCGTCCACTGGGAAAAACCCCAACGTACCGGCAGCAAGCCGAGGGGATATTAGAATACCCACCCCAGCCCGCCGCCTCTCACCAGGGGCAACTCCAGACTGAGACAGAGTCCAGCCCCTCTCCAGGAGACTGGTTCCAGAGCCCAAGCCATGCGTAGAGGTGAGCCCGACTATATCTAGCCGGTACCTCTCAACCTCACGCACTAACTCAGGCTCCTTCCCCACCAGAGAGGTGACATTCCATGTCCCTATTGCCAGTCTTGGCAGCCGGGGGTCAGTCCGCCAGGGCCTCCGCTCCTGGCCGCCACCCGACACACAATGTACCCGACCCCTATGGCGCCTCCTGTGGGTGGTGGGCCTGCGGGAGGATGGGCCCATGTCTCCTCTTCGGGCTGTGCCCGGCTGGGCCCCATGGACTAAGGCCCGGCCACCAGACGCTCGCCCTCGGGCACCCTCCCCGGGCCTGGCTCCAGGGCGGGGCCCCGGTAACCCTATCCCGGGCAGGGTAAACTGTTCCCTCGGTGTCCTTTTCATAAGGGTCTTTTGAATCGCTCTTTGTCTGGTCCCTCACCCAGGGCCAATTTGCCATGGGAGACCCTACCAGGGGGCAAAAGCCCCCAGACAACATAGCCCCTGGGATCCCTGGGACACACAAACCCCTCCACCACGATAAGGTAGCGATTCTATTTATTCTTTATTGATATAAAGCCTTTGACACTGTAAACCAGCAGATTTTGGTCAGTACTTCAAAAAGTCATTCACACATTTTACAAAGATTATCTGACTTAGTGTATCCGGTAAGAGTCACAGATGTTCCTCAATCATTCAGAAAACAGTCGATGCTGCACTTTGTAACTTTGTGTGGAAACATGAATCTCATTATTTAAACAGATGTGTTTGAATCATCCTGATAATCAGGCTTTAAACATGTCAGAGTTCCACACATCAGCTGTGATATTCAAGCTGACCTGGATCAAACATGTCATCGGACACAAACATAGATGATGCTGTTTAATCCCAAAGCTTATTTAAACAAACTGGAGGACAGAATTCCTCCTTAAATGTGATTTTGATCAAATCCACTGATCTCATTTTCACACACAGGCTTTATCATGGTGGCTTCTTCTCTACTAACATCAATCTTTGATTTGGACAAACAAATATGTGAAACACAAAAATAAATCAATGTTTTCTGAGGATCCAGAATAACATGAATGATGTATCCCAGCGAGTGACTGGAAAAGTTCGTCTTCTTCCACATCCTGAGTTTGTGAGGAGCTGTGATGTTCCAGTATCTGTGAGAGAAAACAGGACAGTTTTTACTGACGCACAAATGGACCAAATATACAGACACCTCTGAATAAACATGTTCTCATCAATGCCATTAAAATACTGGATCAACAGTTAATAACACATTTCTGAGGTTTGTGATTCATCGTCCTCCTCACTGTCAGCTCTACTGGAACAGTCACTGTTTAATATTAATGGCTCGTTGATCTGGACGTACAATAAGAAGTATTCAGTCACCAACAAGGTCGAAGTTTACTTCACAGTGATTGATGGAAAATATCCAACAAACTGATTTATTCAAGTATACAAATGATCTGGATGAATCTTGGACCTTCTGTAAAACAGTCAGAGAAACAATTTCACATCTTTGTAACGACTGTATTTATCTTCATCCCCAAACGTTGATCCTGTTCATCTGGACGCTGCACTGTACAGCAGACACTACGATGTTAGGTTTGTGTTTGGATGAACCAGTTTGTGTCTGAGTGTGTTGCTGGGTCTCCACCAGTTACTCTGAGAACTGAAGAAGCTTCTCTGATGAAACGTCTTCAAGAAACTTAAAGAAGTCCAGACGCTTTTCTCTCCAAGCTCCTCAGACTACTGACGCTTGTTTCTCTCTTTGTAAAAATGAAATTTAAAGTGAATTTTGAATCAAATGTTTCTTTTCTTTCTCCCTCAGAGTGCAGACATGTCTGCTGCCAGCAATCTGCGATCTGAAGATCAGTTTCTGTGCTCCATCTGTCTGGATGTGTTCACTGATCCAGTCTCTACACCATGTGGACACAACTTCTGCAAAACCTGCATCAGTCAGCACTGGGACACGAATGTCATCTGTCAGTGTCCCATGTGTAAAGAGACTTTCTACACTCGACCTCAGCTGAAGATCAACACCTTCATCTCTGAGATGGTTGCTCAGTTCAGACGTGAAGCTCAGCAGAAAGCCAGCAGCAGCAGCTCAGAGCAACAAGCTGCCAAACCAAGAGAAGTTCCCTGTGACGTCTGCACTGGAACCAGACTGAAGGCCCTGAAGTCCTGCCTGGTGTGTCAGACCTCCTACTGTCAGACTCACCTGGAGCCTCATCTGACAGTGAAACGTCTGAATAGACATCAGCTGGTTGATGCTGTGGAGAACCTGGAAGGCAGGATGTGCACGAAGCACGATAAACTCCTGGAGCTGTTCTGTAAGACCGACCAGACATGTGTCTGCACGCTCTGCCCTGTTTTAGACCACAAGAACCACGAGTTTGTTCCTCTGAGAGAAGAATATGAAGGAAAGAAGGCAGAGCTGGAGAAGACAGAGGCTGAGATTCAGCAGATGTTCCAGAAGAGACGACTGAAGATTCAGGAGATCACAGAGTCGGTGAAGATGAGTAAAGATGCTGCAGACAGACAGAAAGCAGAAGGTGTTCAGGTCCTCACGGCTCTGATGGAGTCTGTTGAGAGACACCTGAAGGAGCTCATGAAGGAGATCGAAGACAAACAGGAAGCTACAGAGAAACAGGCTGAAGGTCTCATCAAAGATCTGGAACAGGAAATCTCTGAGCTGATGGAGAGAAGCTCTGAGGTGGAGCAGCTCTCACGCTCTGAAGACCACCTCCACCTCCTCCAAAGCTTCTCCTCCCCGAAAGCTGCTCCACCCAGCAAGGACTGGACAGAGGTCAGAGTTCATCCACCATCATATGAGGGGACTGTGGGGAGAGCTGTGGCTCAGCTGGAGGATATAGTCTGGAAACCCATGAAGAAGAAGCTGTTAGAGGCTGCAGAGCTCCAGAGGGTGCAGCAGCATGAGGTGGATGTGACTCTGGATCCTGATACAGCTCATCCTGAACTCATCCTGTCTGATGATGGAAAACAAGTTTATCATAGTGACGTGAGGAAGAAACTTCCAGACAACCCAGAGAGATTTTCTAAGTATGTTTGTGTTTTAGGAGAGCAGAGTTTCTCTTCAGGCAGATTTTACTTTGAGGTTCAGTTTAAAGGAAAGACTGACTGGACTTTAGGAGTGGCCACAGAGTCGATCAACAGGAAGGGAAACATCACACTGAGACCTCAGGATGGTTTCTGGACTGTAGTTCTGAGAAATGGAAATGAGTACATAGCTTGTGCTAAGTATTCAGTCCCCCTCTGTCTCCATCCTGGTCCTGAGAAGGTGGGGGTGTTTGTGGATTATGAGGAGGGTCTGGTCTCCTTTTATGATGTAGGTGCTGCAGCTCTGATCTACTCCTTTACTGGCTGCTCCTTCACTCACAAACTCCACCCATTCTTCAGTCCCTGTCCTAATGATGGAGGTAAAAACTCTGCACCTCTGATCATCTGTCCTGTCAATAACATTAATCTATCCCTTTCATTGGAAGAATTGCTTGATTTCTATTCTGATTCTGATTAAAGGGAACAAATGAACATATTGAGTGTAAATCCTCTACAGTCTCCATGTTTCTGTAGAATCTGATCATCAGGACTCTGATTCACACTTTGATTCTCATGGAGTTTGATTTGAACAGAAGAAAAGTTGAATCAGGAAATGTTCCCACTGATGGAGACTCGAGCTGAAGAGCAAATATCAGAGAACAAATGTCCAAAAGCTTCATTTACAATAAAGTTTGTTCAATGCTTTGAGTGAATCCAGACCAGGGCTCGCAAAATCGCTACCCCGACATCCCGGGCCTAGCGATTTTTCCAGTCGGGCTACCAAAATCTAACTCAGCCCTGCACGTCGGGCTATCATGGGAAGGAAAATATATGTCTATGCTTTTGCATTCTTTCGCCAATGTAGCTGAGTAATTATGTCATTGGCATCGATGAGCCACTGTCAATATGTGACATATTGAAATTGCTTTTGAATTTGCACTTGTTTTTTGCTTTCACTTTCATTTTGCAATTGCGCGAACGGTGTGTAGAGAGCAGCAGCACTGATTGGTGAGTGACGATTAATTGCACACCAATTCCTCTGACATCGTCTTATCACTCATTAGCTTACTATTCAAACGCCACAAGTGAAATCTCTCGCAGCAAGCTTAAACATGTGAGAGGTTGAGTGCGGGAAGAATCGCTGACCGTTATGTAAGTACGTGTGTAAAAGCAGCAGGATTTACGCTGGTATTTTAGTTCTGCTCAGCCAAATAAGACAGGTCAGGGTGAAGAAGGGGCAGCCAAAGAAAAGCCTACCACAAATTGGAAAAGTTATGACAAATCAGACTAAGAGGCAAAAAGAAAGCTCAGCTTTTTTGGTTTCATGGACAAAAGAATTTCTGTGGCTGGAGTATGACAAGCTAAATAACATGATGTTCTGCCAGGCGTGTTGTGAGTTTCATTTGATTTCTGAGTCGACAAGCGCCTTTGTTACTGGGACCAGTAATTTTAAGAAAGACCCCACCAGAACCCATGAGAAATGCAAGAAATACATTATTGCCCAGTCTGCAGTATCTTTCCCAGAACAAAACAGCAATTGCAAAAAAACATACTAAAAATAAACCAAGCACAACAAGAACTCCTGAAAAAGCTGTTTAGAACAGCATGCTATATTGCAAAGAGTGAACTACCATTGGCAAAATTTAGCAGTCTTTGCAAACTTCGAAAAGCAAATGGCCTAGATCTTGGTTCCACTTGCCTCTTACCCGTGACTTCAGTGGAAATTTCAGATTCAGGATCTGACACAGACTGATTCATGTTCTACACAGTTCTTACAAGTTAATAGAAATTTCTGTTCAATTTGAACCAAGTATTTGAGTTGATGATTGTAATTTTTATACAGTTGTTGTGATTTGTATTTTAACACTTTTTTTGATTAATTTTTGTTTCCGTTACAATATCATACTTTAATGTATAATATTGTAACGGAAACAAAACATAAAAAAATTGCTTTCTTTTTTATTCGGGCTACTTAAATTTATTTTGGGCTACCAAAAACTGAAGAATGCCTGCTCGAAGGGCTACCAGAGATTTTGAAATTTTGCGAGCCTTGCAGACTCGTGTGTGGCTGTTAGACGGAGCATCAGAGTCCAGCTGAGTTATGTTGGATACAAACTGCATATTTTGGCTATTTTGGCTCTTATTTTGGGGAGTTTTGTTCACTGAAAACTGATGAGACGGATAATATTCAAAGAACTCTGTAGAGATTCATGCATCCATGTTCTCCACCTGCAGGTGTGGAGGAGAAAGGTGGAGCACAGACTGCTGCATCCTTCCAGTCACATCATTTTGATGATTATATTTGCATGTTGTGATGATTTGGGTTAAAGACAAACAGAGTTGAACGGCTGCAGTCACAGCATGAAGACGATGCTGAAGCTGAGCTGTCAGTGAACATGTTTCACTGTGATTTGATTTGAAGAATAGAAAGTGTGTGTGGCTGCTAACAGCTGCAGTCTCTGCTAGTCTGCATAACACACACACATGTAGCCCTCATTTACTCAATACCATTAAATAAATGGGCTTTGGGTTCTTTTTCTAGTGTACTCTCGTACGATATTTTTAAGCTAACTTCTCTTTTGTTTCTGGGATCAATGAAGCTTATTCCTTAACAGTAGCACTACACGCAAAAATGAACACTAGTGACTACAGTGCAGTAAATCATGTCATACACCATGTAAAGTAGAGCCTTGCAACCCTCCTTTAATTTACCAAACAATGAAAACAAGAAAATAATAAAATGGCAGATTTCAGTATTCAGGCAAACCAAAAAAACCACACACTGCAATTTACCCACTGTACACAGAATCTCCACACATACAGTGTAAACCACCAGTGATAAAACAATTATAGTCCCAAACTAAACCTAAAGCCGGCAGAGATAAACCCTACGTTGCAGGCCTGTGTTGCTCCAGAATAAATCCAAAACGATCTCCCAACCGGAAGTTCTTCACTCAACGAGCAAAAAATAAATAAATAAACTCAGTACCTTGTGAAACGTGTAATTCCCACCAGATTAATCCAGGCAACAAGTTGCCTTCAGCTCCTTCAGAAACACTCCGCTCTGAATGCAGCAGCACAAAGATGAGGAAGGTCCGTGATCTCCACGTGCTCCACAAGCTACCTGTTTTAGCTTCCCACGTTGCCAGAGGTACTCTGAGTGACGCGGGCACTCAGAGTGACTATCTGGGGTGTGTCCGTCGTTATCCAGTTCGGTAACGATCCTCTGCAGCTTCTTACATTCCACAACTTTAGCGAAACGGCAGCCTACAGTAGTCCTTATTAGCGAACGGCTGGGTTAGCCTCACTTTAACTTAATGCGTGCACAGCCGCAAGAAACAAAGCACACAGTCCAGCAGACTCACGCTGAAACTTGTAACGTGCAGTGGAGATGAAGCCAGCCGCGGAGGTGTGCCGGTGGATAGCGAATGAGCAACAGCTTCTGACTTTCCAAAAAGTACTCATTTATTTACAATATCAAAAATAAAAGTGCTACCTCTACCACACATTACTAAAGAGCACACTAGTCCGCGTAAACACGGGAGCATCCATTACAGGAGAAGTGCGAAGAAGAACAAAAAGGGGGTGACACCAGTCGTGAGACAGGAGGCGCCGCCATGTGGTGATACACTGCATTACAATAGCAACTGTTACATAGTCCCCCCTGGTGAGAAAAAGGCTGTCCTCAGCCGTACACAGCTGAAAAAGCACACACCACACCTAACAGTACCCTATACATAGAGGTTACAGCTAAGATTGGTGCACACACACAGGGCAAAAGACCATTTAAAAATGAAATTGGTGAAAATAAGACGAATATGTACAGTGGAAAATCAGTTTTCTTAGTTTTTTTCACTTTTTTTTTTTGTAAGTAAATGCCAAGAATGAACCTTAACGCACTAAAGAGCCACAAAACTGGATTAAGTAGAGCAAATAGAAACATCTACATAACATGACTCAAAGTAGCAATGCAACAAGACAGCATCAAACAGGTTTAACCAAAACATTTCACTTCAGATCAAGCCTGGTTGTGTGAAAATCATTAGTCCATCTTTTGTTGCTCCAGCCAGACGTAACTCTGGGGCAACGTCTGGGCCTGAGATTGTAATGTCCACCAGCAGCTGGGTGCTGGACAGATCTGGGTGAAACACTCTCTGGAACAGCGCCCACACCAGAAGAAGAGTCAATGTCCGGTAAATCAAAGGGGAATGGCTCAGAGTCAATGTCAGTGTCTGCAGGGGGGCCAGAGTGGGCCTGAGAGTCAGAGTTCAGACCCTCTGCGGTCTCTCTCTCAGCAGGCGATGAAACAGAATGTTCTTTGGAAGTGAGAGAGTCCCAGGTATGGAACGGTTGCATGTTCACAACATGATAAACACCTGCATCCACACCGGAGTCCACCCAAGTGAGCCTGTAATTAACATCACTGAGTCTCTGAATGGTCCCTGAAACAGTGGTGCAAGTTTAGCAGTAAAGTTAGACTGAGCGTCTGACCTGGGGTGCGTCTTAATTCTCACAAGGTCACCAACACGAAACGTGGCATGTCGATGCCTCAAGTCATAGTAATGTTTTTGTCTGTCATGGCTATAGTCCAAAGCTGCTTTGGCGTGGTCGTGAGCTTCCTGCAGGGAGGCTCTCAGAGTCTCAGGGTAAGGCACACCCGGTTCATCAACACCTGCTGTAGAAGGCTGAGTGATAAGGTCAAGCGGGGTGTCAAACTCACGACCATAAAGCATCATGGCAGGAGTCATACCTGTACTGTCATGGGGGGCGGTGCGCAGAAGCAAGCAAATCTGAGGGAGATACTTGTCCCATGATGTGTGCTTATCACCTACATAAGTGCGGATTGCAGTTTTCAGAGTCCGGTTGACGCGTTCAGTAGCATTTGTCTGAGGGTGATATGCCGTAGTGAGTCTGTGCACCGAGCCTAAGGCAGAAACAACATGTTTAAAAAGCTCACTCACAAAAGGAGACCCTCTGTCAGAAATCAGGTAGGTGGGTGTACCATGCCTAGCAAAAATGTCAGTGACAAATTTACCAGCTGCTACCTGAGATGTAGCTTCTTTGACAGCACTGGCTTCAACCCATTTAGTCAAATAGTCAACAAACACGATCAAATAAGCATTACCAGTGGGGGTGCGGGGAAGTGGCCCAACAAAATCCACACCCACATACTCCCAGGGTTTCTGGGGGACAATGGGAACCATAAGACCGGCTGCTTTTTTCTGACTTGGCTTGGTGAGTTGGCACACTGAGCATGAAATCACATAGCGTTTCACATCAGCTGCCATTTTGGGCCAGAAAAACCTAAAGCGCAGTCTAGCCAATGTCTTAGAAACACCCAAGTGACCTGCTGTGGGGTGGTCGTGGTAATAGTCCAGCAAGGTGCCTCTCATGGAAGTAGGGGCAAACAGTTTCAGCTCTTTCAAAGGGTGCAAAGCACATGTGGACTTGGGTTCTCTGTGATACAAAAGAGAGTCATACACAACATGCTGTAACAAGGTGGCATTGTCCGAGCTGTTCAGAGAGTCTGCTTCAATGTCTCTGAGGAGTGGACCTATGACATGATCGTCTAACTGCAGCTGTCTCAATTGTGAACGGTCAGCCAGAATGATGGGGGGCAGAGTACGAATGTCCAGGCTGCCCATAACAGCATGATCTGGTAAAAGATCAGTCGGCCTGTCACAGGTCAGAGGCAAAGGGTTGCGTGACAGTGCGTCGGGAACTTTGTTCTGTGCACCAGGTTTGTGCACTATTGTGAAATCAAAGTCCTGCAAACGAAGTGACCAGCGGGCGAATCGGCCCATTGGGTTTTGACGAGACATGAGCCACCTGAGACTGTTGTGGTCAGACACCTTCAACATATGGGCGGAAGTGTTCCAGAGCCCATATCACAGCGAGGCACTCCTTCTCTGAAGTGCAGTAGGGGAGTTCAGCTTTGTGAAGGGAGCGACTAGCAAAAGCCACAACGTACTCACGGCCCTTGTCATCCTTTTGCATCAACACTGCCCCAAGACCAATGTCACATGCATCGGCGTGAATGGAAAAGGGACGGTTGAAGTTAGGAAATGACAGGATCGGGGCTGATGTGACATGATCCTGTTCGGCATGGCGGGCATAATTCTGAATGAAGCGTCAATAATAGCCAGTCAAGCCAAGGAACTGACGGACGTGTTTCACTGAGGTTGGGGTATCAAACTCCTTAACCGCCTTTACTTTGTCTGGATCGGGCTTAACACCTGATGATGTGATGCGGTACCCGAGAAAGGTGAATTCATCGAGGCAGAATTGGCACTTTTTGAGCTTCAATGACAAGCCAGCAGCCTGGAGTCTGCCCAGCACCTCCTCAAGATCCACTAAGTGCTGTTCAAAGGTACGTGAGGCGATAACAATGTCATCCAGGTAGACTGCGCACGTTTTGTAACTGAGGCCAGCAAGCACAGAGTTCATGAGTCTCTGAAAAGTTGCAGGTGCATTGGACCTGCAACTTTTCCTGCAACTTTTCAACTTTTCAACTTTTCAACTTTTTCAACTTTTTCAACTTTTCAACTTTGCAACTTTTCAACTCGTCCTGAGCCGCGTAGCAGCAGGTCCATTACAGAAGTGACATTAGCGCCATACAGGGCAACTCTGTATTTTTCGAGAGCATGTTTACTAATTAGGTAAATTCTGTCTTTTTCAGGTGGGGGGCTCTTCAGTTTTTCAAACTCACCCAACCCTAACCCATGCCCAAAGGGCAGCACCCGAAACTGGAAGAGACCGCAGTGAGAGATGATGGCAGTTTTAGGCTTTGAGTCCTCTGCTACAGCAACCTGCCAATAGCCTCGCGCTAAGTCCAATGTCGAGACAAACTTTCCTCTTGCCAGAAAGTCCAAAGACTCATCTACACGAGGCAGGGGATAAGAGTCTTTTCGGGTAACTTGGTTGAGCCCTCGAAAGTCCACACAAAACCTTGGTTCCGTGGCCGCTCTATTTACAATGACTACAGGAGCTGCCCAAGGGCTTGTGGATGTTGTCCTTCAACATTTGTTGCACTTGTTCTTCAGTCACACGTTTCTTAGCAGGTGATGTGCGATAGGGTGGGAGATTGACAGGTGTTGCATTGCCAGTCTCTATGGCGTGCTCAGTGAGAGCCGTTCGACCAAGTTGACCATCAAACAAGGAGCTAAACTGGCTGAGCAGATTGAGTAAAGCATCCTTGTTGTTCTCTGAGAGACTTGCTTCAGACAGTTTGGCTGCTAAGTCTGAGCGAGCCAAGTCCAAAGACATCAGTGTTCCAGGTGAATGTGAGTAATCATTTTGAAGGTCCTCTTCATCGTCTGCGAGTGGGCAGGGGATGTCCTCAATGTAGACTGTTCTAGTGGGAATGTGAATAGAAACAGAAGCTCTTGCCATAAAATCCATTCCCAGAATGAAAGGAGAGGACAAATCTGGTATTATTGCAAAACGCTGGTAAAAGTTCTTGTTCATGAATCCAATATTGAGCCAAATAACACCAGCAGGGATACAGGGAGCATTATTGGCGAGGTTAACTGCAGGACCATTCCACTCACTTGTGTTTAGGGTAAGAGTCATTTACTTGAATGAGATCTGTTCGTACAGCCGAGAGGGAAGCACCCGTGTCGAGGGTAGCATCCACAGATGAAGCATTGAAGTTCACTTTCGTTCTTAGTGGGGTATTCCAGTGGACTTGTGAAAACTTGTCTTCCAAGTGTCCAAGACTGTGTCCACCCTGTAGTGAATCGGGCGTGTGAGGCTCCATTAGTAACTGGGAGAAGGTTGGCCTCTGTGAAATGTCCTCCCCCCCTGTAGTTTCCCGACTGCCTGTATTGTGGCTGGGATGTGGTGCTGCTTATTCCACCTTTTCATGGCCAGGGTCAGAGGGGCCAGGTGCCGGCAATGGCTGGACTGGGCCATGCCTAGCGGTGTTCGAGGCTTGTTGTGGCAAATGAGGTTGGGTGTTACAGTTTGGGCAGGTGCGTGTAGTGAACCCTGGCTGAGAGCATTTGAAGCAGTAAGGTTCAGGCTTATAGTTGTCTTTGCTACATAAAGCAGGCTGTGGTCTTTGTGGTCCAAGCACTGAGCGCGTAGCAGCAGGTCCATTACAGAAGTGACATTAGCGCCATACAGGGCAACTCTGTATTTTTCGAGAGCATGTTTACTAATTAGGTCAATTCTGTCTTTTTCAGGTGGGGGGCTCTTCAGTTTGTCAAACTCACTCAACATGTGGGCGACAAAGGTTGGGAGCGGCTCGTCCTGAGCCTGAACACGATCCAAAATTCCTCTCAGGATGCGTTCTTGGTTGTCGGAGGGCAGAAAAACTGTCTTAAACAGTTGACAGAATTGAGCCCATGATGTGATGTGGGAGCTCAGTGCCTTGAACCATTTCCCGGGCTCTTTTGCAAGAAAGTGTGGCAATTCGTTTAGCAATTGCCCATCGGTTAGGTTCAATGAGGCTTTGTATGTGCCAACTGCACTTAACCAGTCCTCAGGTTGCACTTTTCCGTCCCCAGCATACACAGGAGGCTCCAGCTTTGCGTGATGTAAAGCTGCCCCAATCACTCTGGAAGTGCTGCTGAGTTCAAGTGAGTGAGATGGGAGGAAAGGATTTGTAGGTTGAAATGGGTTGCTGGGCAGGAACGGATTGGTACTGTTGGTGGGTTCAGTTTTGTCCCTCGCAGGAACATGAGGTGTCGATGTGGCCATTGGGAAAACAGGAGACTGTGGGACTGCAGGAGGGGGAGAGTTCCCCGTTGTGAGTTGGTCCCACTGCCTTAGTAAACTCTGCTGTATGTTCAGTGAGTCACGTAAACAATCACTAAGCTTATTCACCTCAGTTCTTAACTCCACCACTTGTTGGCTAAGGCTAGGAGTCACATTTTCAACTATCTGGCACATAGGTAACGAGGTAAGTTCCATGTCTGAGTCAGAGTCCTCTGGGTAGTGTGCCATTGCGATTTCAAAAAAATTCAGCCGCTCCAGGGCACAGCGCAGTTATTGATATAGCAGTAAAAGAGTCAGTTAGGTCAGACTAGAAATTGTTGAGAAAAACATCTTATTTTAAATCTCACGGTGGTATCATTTATGAGGCACTGTCATTATTTCATCATTATTTCATTAGTCTGCATCACTTAGTATCAGTTTATCATCAACAATTATCAGGCATCAGTTATCATTTAGTAGAGCTTAATCTTGTATTCTAGAGCACGCAGAATAAGACACATTCCTCTGTAATATTCTATTATGCAAAAACCACCAGTTTCGCTGTGGGTCCAGTCAGGCCGCAGTAGAAAGTCATATGAGGACATGGTGAACTTTTGTTGGCTTGGACCTACACTCACAAAACTTCACACTCTGTATACACAATTGGTTAGGTTCCCAGAAAGCAGGAGTGGAAACATCTGGAAAATGTGGTTGTTCTGGAGATAGGGGAGATAGGGGAATTCTGCTGAATTCTGCTGACGTCATATTAGGCTATAAAGCTTTCTGTATCGAGCAGAGAAGATCGAAGACCGGCTTCCCACACCTGTATAAACTGTGTGTGTTTAATAAATCACTTTTTGGACACTTCTGGGGACTCTGGTCTGTGCTTATTTTTCCTTCCAAATAAAAAGAACCATTACATTTTGGTGCCCGAAACCCGGTTTGGAGGGAAGGAAGGACGCGCAGTGAGCTGAGCCCCAGGAGGGGGGAACCCAGCCAGGAGAGCCACAACTGACTGACAAAAACCGCGGCATAAAAAGGTCAGTACCACCTGTTGAATTTTTTTATCCAAAGGTACTAAATTGGAAGTAAAACTAAATTGAATGTTCACTCAGGGGGCCTCCTGCTGAGTTCTGAGGGTGAGACCCGACCGTGACTATTCAACGTGGCTGGCTTGTGAGCTTTAAGTAAAGCAAAAGGCGTGGGTTTGACACTAGCGCCAGATGTGGAGCTCCTCTCTCAGCAGCTGCTAAATTAAGTAGGGCTTAGAAATCTGACCGCTCTCGGCGAGGGCGTTCCCGAAGCGGGTGTGCATTGACTAGCAGGGCTATAGAGCTTTTAAATTAGTCAAAAATCTAGGTGTACCGGTTCAAAAAGGGTTCTGTTGAAGTCATAAGGAACCGTTGAATAACTAGTTTTGGCATCTGGTGCTGTTTGTTTGTGAGGATTGCTACAGGCCTGTGTATATACATAAAGTGTGAATCGGCTGTGTAAAGTGCTTACATTGATTATAACTGCGTGTGCTTGTGAAAATGATTTAATGCAATGAGTGTGTGACGATTGAGTAAAGAGTGTGTGTGGTTTTATATTTTTTTTAAAAAAAGAGAAGAGTAGAGAAACTGCTCTCTGTGTTGAGAAAGAAAAGGTGGGGGCTGTGTGTGTGTGTGAGTTAAGCTCTAGGCAGATAGAAAAAAAAGGAAAAGTGTGTCTCTCTCTCTCTCTGTCTCAAGCAGCTGCAAGGAGGGGGGCCTGTAACCCCGCATTGAGTGTGTATGAGGAGAGAAGGAGAGAGAGGGGGGCAGCGTATGTGTCCATTTAATATTAAGGGAAAAAGTGCAAAACTGTTTTTTCTCTGTTTCTTTAAGGTTGAATGGGCATGAAGCGAATGGAGGTTTTAAGAAAGGGAAAGGAAAATGATATTAATGCTATGTTTTAGTGTGTCAATACAGGTTACAGATAAATAGAGGAGGACATCTCTCAACCTGGAATTTTGAGTACGGCGCCAAACTTTGGTTTAAAGTTTTACAGCTTGACCTCCCACTTGTCCCCATCCGGAGAAGAAGCTCAAAGGACAGTCAATCTTCTGATGAAGACCAATAGAACATCGTGGACGTGAGAATTTACAAGCAGCCAAAAGACAGTGCAATTGAACCGTTAACCCTGAAACCAAACTGACGGGACCAGCAGCATGGAAGATGGGAGCATGCACTGTGAATTACAGGCTGGACAGTTGAATGCTGGGAAAGCACTGGACACTGATTGTCAGATTTGCCATGCTTGGAGTAATCTTGAAGAGACGACTGAAAGCATCAACAGAAAAGAAGAAACCACGTGATGAAACATGGACGATGAAAGTGCAAGTACCCTCCTCGACTAAATCGGTTTCAGTTATGTACTGAAATATAAGAATGGACATTAGAGGCTTCCTTCAAAGAAAAACTCAGGCTGGGACTTAATCCAAACGGAAAATACTGAAGAGAAACAGAGAGGAAACGGACTGGGTTTGCTGGAGAATTCAGGACAACAAATGGACACTGAGAGAAGAGGACAGGGACCAGTGAGAGGTGAAGCCGGACGAGTTTGACTGCGAAAATACAGGGTATAATTGGATTGAAACGAAAGCCTGAACTCATGATGGTGTTTAGAGATGTCCACCAGAAAACTAAAGAGGTAAACAAAAGAAGATAAAATAAAGAAAGAAAATAACTGACAATTACCTGAATGAATGGAAAACACACATACACACAGTGTTATATGTGAAACTATTTCTGGAAAAAATTAGAAGTGAGATAGTTTTGAATTAAGAATTCAGTGAAACGATGCATGAATTAAACCTAGGCAATGAAGAAAGCAGCTTACACTCACTGATCATTAACAAAAACATATAGGAAAAGCAATGAAGACCTGCTTACACTTATACACATGACATAAGCTGGTATTTCTGACCAGAGAGAGGGAACCTGGTAGTTTATGTACTCATGATAATAATAAAATGTCTCAGTTGTGTTTCTTCAGGGGCAAAACAGACCTGGATCAATTCTCCACGTGCAGCGGTCGGAAGAAAATTATAGGTCAAGATGATTGGATATGATAAGGCAAGTTTCTGGTTGAATTGTTCACAGCACCATGTCTCCATAAACCTGAGAAGTGGGCCCTAACTTATGGCTGAGGACCAGGAATGCTTTTAATAAGGTGGGAACTTAAAATTTGGGTTAGCAAATTTGGGAAAGAAAACTGACGGCTTAAGTGGAGAAAATGTGCAAGAGTCTGAAACACTGCCAAAAGCAACATATGCATATGCATATGGAGCCCGTTCAGCAACCTTCCTCGTCAGCTGGGGGTTCAGGAGAACCGCACCAGCCTCATGCCACGTCTGCTGGGGGGCCCGAGCCGCCCGTCCAGCACCATGCCACATCAGCTGGAGGGCCCGAGGAGCCCATCCAGCCACCTTCTGCTTCTGCTCCGCCTGGTCCAGCTCCAGCCTGTGCTTCGCCTGCTGCAGCTCCAGCCTGTGCCTCGCCTGGCCCAGCCTCAGAGTCTTCGTCCTCGTCTGGCCCAGCCTCAGAGTCTTCGTCCTCATCTGGTCCAGCTTCGACTTTGGCTTCTGCTCCTCCTGGTCCAGCTTCAGCCTCTGCCACGCCTGGTCCAGCTTCTGCCTCTGCTTCGCCCAGTCCGGCCTCAGCCTCAGCTCCTGCTTCGCCGTCGCCTGGTCCAGCCTCAGCCTCTGCAGCGACACCTGGTCCGGCCCCCGCATCGCCACCGTCTGGTCCTGCCTCGTCTGGTCCTGCCTCGTCTGGTCCTGCCTCGACTGGTCCTGTGCCAGCACGCCTAACACTGGAGAGCCGCCGCCGCTGCCTTCCGCGCGGTCGGCCCCCTGAACTGCTCCATCGTCGTCTCCTTCGCCGCCGCCGCTGCCTTCCGCGCGGCCGGCCTCCTGAACTGCTCCGTCGTCGTCTCCTTCGCCGCCGCCGCTGCCTTCCGCGCGGCCGGCCTCCTGAACTGTTCCGTCGTCTCCTTCGTCGCCGCCGTTGCCTTCCGCACGGCCGGCCCCCTGAACTGTTTCCACGTCTCCACCGTTGCCGTCCGCATGGTCGGTCCCCTGAACTGCACTGTGTTTTTGGGTTGTTTTTCTTGGGCTGTTGGGTTGTTTGCTGTGCTCTTTTGTTTTCTGTTCCGGGCCCTCCGTCCTGGGCCCCCGCCGCCCGCCCTGGGTCGTTTTCTGTTTGGTTTTGGTTTTTCTGTGTTTGGGCTGTCTGGTGCCAGCCCTTAAGGGGGGGGGGGGGTGATGTCATGGTCCTGGGCCATGTGGGCCCAGTATTCTTAGTTCCTTGTATTTTTGTATTTCGTTCCTTATTTAGGCCATGTTTCCTGAGTTGTCCTGTTGTGTTGTTCCCTAAGTGTTTTCCCTTCGTGACTCTTACCCCCTGTGTGCCCCTCTGTGTATTTATGAGCCCTCGTCTCTCTTTGTGTTTTATTCTATGTTTTCCCCAGCCCGTTATGTCTGCGTTCTCCCCGTGCTCTCTCTCCTCCTGTTTGAACCTCTGTACTTCCTGTTTTACTTTGCCCGTCTCCCGTCAGTGTTGTGTTCACTCCTGCCATGTCTCGTTATGATTATCAGTGTCACCTGTGTTCCCCGTGTGCTCCCACTTCCCTCGTTAACCCTCTGTGTATTTATGTCTGCGTCTCCCTCAGTTCTGTGTCGCGTTCTCCCTCATGTTGTGTGTGTTCCTCCCTGTGTCTCTTGGCGAGCTTTGTATTTAGTTTTCCCAGTTTAGTTTTGTATTTCCTACGTTCTGCCTCTCCAGCATTAAAGCTGTGATTTTTTGAGTTCATCCCCGTGTCTGTGAGTTTTGCATTTTGGGTCCTCCTCTTGCCTGCCACACAGCGATCCATGACATGTATGAGTGATAGAATGGTGTGAATGTTTAATAAAAACATTTGAGTAGGTTGAATCTAGGTATGTTAAAGTGCATAAAGGGGGGTGATTGTTGTGTGCAAATTGTGTGGTTTTAACAAGACTTTCGGTGTATTGAGGAGGTGAAATTATGTGAGTTGACCTGGGAGTGTCAGGATTGCTGTCCCAATATTTGTGTGTTTAAGGTTGTTGAGGTTGTGGTGATGGGTTGATTCTGTCAGCTAGGGTGGAATGGTTTTTGTTTTTTGTTTTTAATAGAGGGAGTTTTGGGAAACATGGACATGTCTGAGAGGGGCCCATTATTTTTGTAACAGTGCACTTAGAGAAAACCTGTCAGGTGATTTTGTTTTGTATTTTCATGAGCTAAGAATCAGCTCTCTTTTTCTCATTTTTGTTCTAAGCAGGCCTGCAACAGTGAATAACAGCGCTGACAAATTCTCGGGAAAAGCAAATATAAGGTGGGCTTTCCAGATTACAACTGGCCAAGGAGAAAGCTACCTGTGGGGATCTGATCAGGTCGTAAGTCCCTGTCTAAAAGCGATTCAATCCAGTCCAAAACATAAGGAACTATTTTCCTATGGAAAATAAAAATGAAGGAGCTCAGTTTGCTGAGGGTGGAGAATCTGACGCGGGAGGCTCCACTGTTAGCGAAATATGGTGTGACTACATGTGAATAAATGTGGACAAACAATTTGTTTTTACTAGAGAAAATTTCTGTTTTATTGAGTGGGGTTATTATGGGATTATAGTATATTGTTGGGAGAATGCCAAATGCTAAAGGGGGTATGTGTCAAAATAAAGGAAATGTGTCAAAATAAAGGGGGAATTTAGGGTTTAATAATTTAATTGTTTAATAATTTAGGATCATTTTATGACTTTTGGGTTTTTGGTCATTTGGATATGGTAAAACAGAAACTGTTATTTTTATGTTAAGGTTAAAAGATTAAAGTGAACTGAATCCTGTTTAGAAGATACAATGCCAGTGGTTCTAAAGCTGTGTACAAATCTTAGAGGGAAATTGTAGGACACGTTGACAAAAAGATATGCTTTGGGGAAAATTAGTGAGGGTTGAAGAAGGAGAATAGGTTTGATTTCTTTTTTGATTTCTAGAACTAGTGGTTATAATGTAGGCTTACACATACAGATATTACATAGATTTATTTTTGGGATAAAGGGGAGAGCTTATAAATAGAGTTGATTTTTATACATATTGCATTTTTTGCCTTTAAAGGAGTTGTGGCTCAATTCGTCTCTTGAGGGTCACGAGCTTTTGGCTAGCGCTATGATTGGCCAATCTATTGTGAGGAGGATATGAGTCATTGAAGGATTGCACGCGCTTACAGACACAGAGTCCAGAAACACACATGACAGTATTGATTCCAGGTAAAAGGCCTCAAATTGATTTAGCTTTTAACTGAACTTAAAGACGGACCAAAGAGGAAGGAAAGCATATATTTTGGTTAAGTCTGGTAAACTAGAATTAGACAATTGATTAAAGTGGAAATGGGGTTTTGTTTCCTTTGCAGAAGATCTCTGGACCACAAGGGAGGGTCAGAGCGAGGACACAGTGTATTGCGACCTCTGGTGTTCCAGAGGGCGAGAGAGGGAGTGTGGAGCAGGGAAATTATTTTACTGCTATTGCTAAATAATAATCATCATGACTATTGAATTAATAATATAATTTACAGACCAGATATTGCATTCGGAGGTTTAAACAGTGTGTGTCTTTCAGAAAGACTAAGTTGCATTCTTTTACTAAGCTCTTAATAGGGGTTCTTGATTAAAACATTTATTGAGGAGGATGAGCCTCTGGTCTGGTAAAAGGTCAGAAGGGCAACAGGTGAATTGAGAGAGCATTTGGACGACACACACACATGCAATGGAGTAAAGGATTAGCTCATTAGGATCAAACACAATTTTAAGTAGGTAATACTGTTACCATCATCCTGTTTGGTTTATTGAGTGGGTTGAGAACTGATATATAGATGACTGAATTAGTATTGTTTTGGGGAACATGATAGCAGGAGTGAATAGGATCCTGCAGCCAGAGTCTAAATGAGTGAAACTAGGAGAGTTTTGTTTTGTTTTGTTTTATTTTGGGGTTTCTGAAATATGGGGAAGGTTTTACCATGGCACCAAGTTTTAGAGTTGGTATTTTTTCATCTATAAGAGACATTGAAATGGGATCTGGAGGAAACCACTCATGGGGACAATTAGAAATGAGAGTCCCTGCCCAAAAAAGGATTCAGCGAGGTAATCCGATCTCAAGTTCTTGTTTTTTCTTTTTGAAATGACGTCATCTTGCTGAGGGCGGAAATCTAAATGCGGCGATGGTTTCCACTATCAGCAAAGAAAGAATGGATGAATGAAAGAATGAATGGATGAAAGACTGGAAATAAAAACAAACGGACTGACTGGTAAAAGATGACAAGACTTGACTACGACTTAAGGTTAACCTCCACCTAGACAGGACAAAAGGGTGGATGAATTTATGTGTTTCTTTCTACAGGAGCAGAAGGAGGACAGCAACATCTGAGGTTGCATGACGATTTAACTTTTAAATGCTACTTTCTGTGTTTGTGAAAGTGTGTAGATAGAACAAGAGGGTGGATGAATTTATGTGTGATTCTTTTTACAGGAAATCTTTTTATAGCACCTCTGGAATGTGGGTGGCTGACCGCGGTCAATGTGCTGCTAATGTTTGCTTTGCTTTGTTAAGAATGCGTGAGGAGGGTGCAGTGGAAAACAGACAAGTGGCATGAAAACAAAAAATAATAATAACAAATAACAAATTTGGGGACAGTTTGACGTAGAGCTCACTAACTGGCCATTAGGGGTCTCTTAGTGATAAACAAGTGGAGTAACATTGCCCAAGTGTGAATAAAACAAATTGCGGCAATAATAGTGATTTAATGATCGGAGAAAACCTGAACATGATACTTGTCTGTTGTGTTGAATCTTTTATTACTCTTATGAGTTACAGGTGGTTGTAAATAAGCTGTTTGATTTAACAGATTTGCTTTTTAGGTGAATTGGGAGTTAAAGGAGCTTAACATGTAACTGCTGACTAATGTTTTTACACAGGGTTACAGGTTGGCGGGAGAGTGTTTTAGAGAGGATGTGTAATGTTCTTGTGCAGTTTGCAGTAGGGAGAGTGTAAATACAACCAGAACTATTAACTGAGACTAATTAAAACTAACCTGAAACTGAGGAGGTTCTATATAAGGAAGAATTAGAACAGATATAAAATGCATCTGATCTTTAATTGCAGGTGTAACCATGAAGATTTTTGGTACATATTGCAGGTTGTTGCTCATTATAGAATTGTGCTCAGCTTCATAAGGCAAAAAAGCTATATCAGGGGTCTATGATTTCGTTTGTGTTCTAATGATTTAGGTATGGCAAAATTAAAGGTTTCTAGACAATTTAGGGAACCAGTGAGAAGCATAATTAGATGATCAGAAACTGAGTACTAGACTTAAACTTAAGTTAGAATTAAGAATGCCCAATTTGTTTGAGGCCTGTTGTTCACTTTTATACACACATTGCAAATGTGCTTATAAGGAGCTGGCACTTAGTCTGTGAAGGTCAAAAGCTTCATCCGACAACGGATCGGATTGATATATTGGAGGTATTGACTTCAAGTGCAGAGGGTTAAATGCATGCACGCTTACACACATAGAATCAGAATCAGAATCAGAAAAAAATCAGTCACATAGGCATAGCATAGGATTGGAATAAACAAAGTCAACAACATTAGGTTAGGAGATCCAGCGAGGGAGATGTGTTGGCTTTCTGTCTCTTGCAGAGAAAGGAGTAGACACCAGAACAATGAGGTCTCGGGGAATGCTTGGATGAGACGTGAGCGGAGAGAGGCGTCAGGGATCATCTTGAGCAGAACAGCGGAAATAGCACAGAGAGCTGTGCTACTGAGCTTCCAGGACATGGAGAGGAGCCTTCGCATAGTAACATGCTCTGCCTTAAACCTTCAGCAGCATTGGAACATGAAAACCGGAGGGATGGAGGGAGCGTGCCAAGCTCCGGAAGTAATAGTTCTGCTTCCAGTGGTCTCAAGGTGAATGAGCAGAGGGGAGCTCAGGGAAAAGCTCATTCCAAGTCACAACACGGTAAAACAGAGGCAGAATAATCCTCTGCAACGTGGCTGGCTCACTCAGTAGTCTACCTGGGGAGCTGAAGAAAGAAGAATCCGAGGGCGTTTCTTCACTCCAAGAGGAGGTGGCAAAGAGGCCTGAAGTGTGACAGGCTGAGACTCGAGTCTGAAGCTAAAAGGACAGCTGGGTTGTGGGGAAAATTGGAAAATAACGGGGATGTTGGGATTGATAAGTGTTATAACGTGTTTGTTGAAGTTGGACTCGCAAGCGAGCCCAAGAGGAGGAGTTGTTGAGAGAAACATCTTATTTTAAATCTCACGGTGGTATCATTTATGAGGTACTGTCATTATTTCATCATTACTTCATTAGTCTGCATCACTTAGTATCAGTTTATCATCAACAATTATCAGGCATCATTTATCATTTAGTATCTTGTATCTAGAGCACGCAGAATAAAACACATTCCTCTGTAATATTCTACTATGCAAAAACCACCAGCAGAAGCTGTAGGTCCAGACGTCCCAAAGCAGAGTCAGATAAGGACACTGACCGTTTGTTGGCCTGAAACTGACACTCTCAAAAAACTACACACTCTACACACAATTGGTTAGATTCCCAGATACTGATAAATGGAAACATCTGGTTGTAATTCTGGGAAAATGTTGTTGTTCTGGACATAGAGGAGATGGGGGAATTCTGCTGACGTCATATTAGGCTATAAAGCTTTCTGTAACGGTCAGAGAAGATCGAAGACCGGCTTCCCACACCTGTATAAACTGTGTGTGTTTAATAAATCACTTTTTGGACACTTCTGGGGACTTTGTCTGTGCTTATTTTTCCTTCCAAATAAAAAGAACCATTACACTTTTCAGGTCTATCTTTTTCTTTGTTTGTGTGTGTGTGTGTGTGTGTGTGTGTGTGTGTGTGTGTGTGTGTGTGTGTGTGTGTGTGTGTGTGTTTACCTTTGCTGTTTTTATATTTTGTCTGTCATCTCTCCCCCTTGCCTGTGATATTTTACCCACTGACTGTCTTACTGTTCAGAACTCTGGCCTGGATTACAGCTGGACTTCAGTTTCAGTGTGTTTGTGTTTGAGTCCCGTCATTGTTTTAAAAGAAATGAGAGGACTACAGTTCAGTTTTTTCTCATTTACATACTTCTTATGGTAAAAGTCTGGTGCAAACATACACTTGATCCTAAAACATAAAACAATTCTCTCTTTTGGCTGTAACTATGCGAGAATAACCTGCGACATTTGAGAACTTATCTTCCAGATCAACATGCACAAACCTGTCTGACTGTTTCTGTAAGCAAAACCAGTGTGTGTGTGCTTGTGTAAATATGTGTGTGTGTCATAAGTTTAAAAGAAACTTTGCTCTTGAGTTCCTACTACCAGTTTGTGACAGGAAGCTAGTGAGTGAAATTAAAATGGGGGTAATGTGCTCAGACCTTTTTGTTCCAGTTAAAAGATGCGCTTCATAACCTGCAGACGCCTAACAGATGCATCACTAACCCCACTATAAAGTGCGTTACAATAATGGAGTCTAGAAAATTCCCACATGTGGGACTAATAAAGGTACATCTTATCTCATCTCTTATCTTAGATGTAACAAAGACATGGATCACTGTCTCAAAAAGCTGCTCTGATAAGATGGGCTTTATTTTTGCCAGTTGTCTCAAATGAAAAAAAAGACAGATTTTACAACAGCTCTGACCTGGCTTTCAACTTCATCATCTGCCTCCATTTAAACTCCCAAGTTAGTGGTGATTGGTTTAACAAACTGTGCCAGCAAACCAAAATCCATAGTAGTGGTCTCAGAAGTGCCACCAAAAACCATCACTTCTGTTTTCTGTTCATTAACCCTTTAAGACCTACCATAGAACCAAGTCCGCCAGAGTTAATATTATATTTTTACATGCTGTGGAGCCATTTTTGGGAGCATTTCAAGTTGCTATACATCAATACAACCATTATAGCCCAAACTTTAATAATATGTCTGCATTAGGTGCATAGTAATTACATAAATTGCAAAAAAGTGCAATAAACTACAAAAAAATTTAAAATCGTTTTTGTTTTTTTAACATATATATCTAGTTAGAGACATTTAAGAGGCTTATCCCTCAAAACTGTAAATACAAAAAAGTTGCACAAACTAGTTTCCCACCACAGGAAATTTATTTTAAGTGTCTTCATAGTTTTATTTTTGAAATACACCAATTTTTATATACTGCAGGAAAAACAAAAATAAATATTATAGTGCAAATTTGCAAAATAACAGCATATGCATCAAAATAAACTATTTCCAGCAGTGCAATATGAGTCCTAAGCATCCCAGAAACAACACAGAAAGTCATAAACTCAAACATAACTTTTAAAAACACAGTTATAGCCTTATAAGGCCCCGATCGTAAAAAACTACATTTCCGCAAAATGACGTCACTTCCGGTTTCGGGCAGGTCATGCGGTCATGTGATAGTTCGCGCTGATGGACGTAGGAAGTGTTACAAACAGCTGATCGGATTGGCGAAGCGTGTTTCTGGAATATCATGTTTTTGTTGCTGCAAGTGATTTTTATGCAGTTTTTGCAAAGCTATATGTGGAAGGAAACTGTGACCGAGGACAAGCTGATGGCATAAGATGTAAGTACAACTCCTCCAGTTTCATATGCAAAAAAAATGATTGTGCTAGCTTACGTGGTTGCAGAGCTACCGGGATTTAAAAATAGTTACGCAAAACAGAGCGTGCCCGCTCCGATCGGCTGTAAAGAGTTAAAATGTAAAAAGTTCAAAGGCACCCAGGCCCTTATTTCATCAAGACATCTGAACAGAGGGCCTACTGAGAAACCATTTATCTTTTAAGTGGGAAACAAATCTGGGAGTCATCGGCAAAACAGTAGAAAGAAATCCCATGTTTCCTGAAAATATACTCGGGTGGTATCAGATATAAGGAGAAAAGAAGCGGGCCTAAAACTGAACCCTGTGGAACCCCACATTGAAAAGAAGCAGCAGAGGATACAAACTCACCAAGTTTCACAGAGAAAGTTTGGTCTGCCAATTAGGATCTGAACCACTGCAGTGCAGTACTCCTAACACCCACCACCTGCTCTAAACTGCAAATTAAAATCTAATGATCCACTGTATCAAAGGCAGCTGTTAAATCTAAAAGCACGATCATAACACAGTCATGTTATGCAGTTCCTAAAAAAAAATATTAAAAACTCTTAAAAGGGCAGATTCTGTACTATGCAAAGCTTTAAAACCAGATTGAAAAACTTCCGAAATACAACATTCTTCTAAAAATGGATATTCATGGCTTGTAAACTACCTTTTCAAGAATTTTTGAGATAAAACTCAATTTGGAAATAGGTCTGTAATTTTCAGTCATTTCAGGATGTGAATTCCAGTAATATTGTAATATTTGCTGACACCTGAAGTTCATCCTTCTTTCATTTACGTTCAGCTCTCTACACTTTCTTCTGGCTTCACAGGTGCCTTCATTCAGCCATGGTTCAGATATGGCTTTTACTTATCTAAGATTAAGGAATCCCAACAGCCACTTCATAAATGTATGGCAACGCATAGAAGAGCCACCTCCACAGGACAAGACTCAGCAGTCCATCTGCATCTAAAGGACAAAGGTCACTCTTTTGAGGATGCCAAAGTTCACAAGCCATCTATGTCCACTGTGAGCGACCATCTTTGAACAGAGGCGGTGGTTTACGACACCAACTATCTGCCATCTATAATCCAGTTTTGAGATCCTTCCCAGACGCCTTAACGCCCACTCACACCCAGTGTTGGTCAAGTTACTTGAAAAAAGTAATCAGTAACTAATTACTGATTACTCCCCCCAAAAAGTAATCCCGTTACTTTACTGATTACTTATTTTCAAAAGTAATTAATTACTTAGTTACTTAGTTACTTTTTAAAAACACGATTTACAACCTGAAGAGGTGATAAAGCGATAGATCTTTCAGCCCAATTCTACTTTTTCTACACAATCCATCATATAAAATGTAATCAAATGGAAAAGTCTATTTTTTTAACTTGTTTTATTAGTTTTAATCTTTTAACTTTATGAATCAAGCAAAAATTTAATTATATGCAATATTCTCTGACTTGAATAAATTAGTTTAGCATTTAAACCTATTTTCTACACATTCCAGCACATAAAAAAATATTTTTTGTGTTTACACTCACTCTTTCAAATAGATGCAAGTAAAACACAGCAGAAAATAAATAAAGTCAAAGACTCAGCGGTCCTGTTGCTCTATTTTCACCTTTAAAGCAGGACTGGGGGTAGGTGGAGGTTTACCCTGGTGCAGGTGTGCCACGGTCAGTTGAAGAATCCGCGAGTTTCTCTGTGAGTTTCCCATTACGTTGTTGCGCACTCGGTGCTTGCTTGGAAGTTTAGGGTTTTTTTTCGCTGTAAAAAGAAGTTTTCTTCCCACGCACAATGGACGCTAATGTTTTTGTAACTTTTTATGGAATCAAACTCAAAGTAAGGTCAGTACTTCCATGCTTTAAACGCTGCACGCTCATACTCTCTCCCACAATCGATATATGATCCATTGTTGATCTGCACACAGCTGTTGTCACTAACGGCGCACTCGCTTACGTCACTGTCGTGAGACATTCTCGCAAAAAAATTACGGTTTTAGTAACGCAATAACGCAGCGTACCTACGGGAAAGTAACGGTAATCTAATTACCGTTTTTGCAATAGTAATCCCTTACTTTACTCGTTACTTGAAAAAAGTAATCAGATTACAGTAACGCGTTACTGCCCATCTCTGCTCACACCCTGGCCATCTGACCTCAGGAAATCACATGATAGGGTGGTGTTAGGCTTCACAATGAACTCACCCAAAAACCTTGGCTGATTGTGACCCACACACGTTTTCACGCCATTGTCCCTCTTGGGGGGACACTCCCACAGGGCTTAAATCTGGGATTTTCCACGGTTCGACCCTAGAACTGAAGAAGCTTCTCGGATGAAACATCTTCAAGAAACTGCTGTGAGGACAGAGCAACTCCTTGGTAAATAATGCACTTGATGGTGACTTATGAAGGTCCTTGCAGTCCAGTTGATCTTGCGCACTTCCAGGATCCCTGTGTGAGTCACAGAGTCATAGGCTTTCTTGTAGTAAATGCAGGTGGTGCATATGTTGGTCAGTGTACTTTTCCTTTGTGTGCCCCACTCACATATTAATCCTTATTCCTCTTTGTTGCTATGCCTAACAGGAACTTATATGAAGTACCGAGGTATTCGGGTGAGACCACTTGCTTCTTGGGATCCTTTGGCATCAGGGCTGTCTCCGGCCTCCACTACATAGCACTGAGACGGCACTTTTAAGGATTTTTAACGATATTCTTTTAACTCTGGACTCTGGCAGCCCTGCTACCCTTTTATTGTTGGACTTGTCAGTAGCTTTTGACACAGTCGACCATGACATCCTGTTATCACGGCTAGAATTTCATGCTGGCCTAAAAGGATCTGCCTTACAGTGGTTTCGGTCCTATCTGTCAGAAAGGTTTTTTTATGTCAGTATGGGCCCCCACAACTCCAAAATAGCCCCTCTTAAATACGATGTACCTCAAGGCTCTATTTTGGGTCCTGCCTTGTTCGTACTCAATTTGTTGCCATTGGGCTCCATCTTCTCACGGTACAGCATTTCATTTCATTGTTTTGCTGATGATTTGCAGATTTATCTACCTTTAAAAGCAGGGTCAGACCATCCCCAGCTCTTATTACGCTGCCTTGATGATGTCAAACAGTGGTTGTCATTAAATTTTTTAAAGCTAAATGAAAATAAAACTGAGGTTGTCATTTTTGGCAACTTTAATCATATCGACAGCACTCTGGGCCCCTTTCCTCGTATTGTAAAACACATGTAAAAAACCTCGGTGTCTATATTGATGGTTCTTTTAAATTGAATAAGCAGGTGAGTGCAGTAGTTCAGTTTTTTTTTTTCAGTTAAGACAGCTAGCCAAGGTAAAGCCATACCTTCCGGCTAATGTCTTTGAGCGTGTTATTCACCTTTTTCTTACTTGCTGTCACGGTTCTGGGTCCGTCGGACCCAGTAGTTTGAGTTTTATTATGTTTTGGTTTTAGTTTGCATCAGGGATTGTTTCTTGTTCTCTTGTAGTGTTGATTATGATGATGTTTATTATTTGAGTTTCATGTTTCTGTGGTGTTTAGGATTTGTTCTTCAGTTGTGTCTGCTTAGTATTTGTCTAGCTCCATGTGCCATTTTCTGTCTGTCTCTCTATGTCGAGTTTGTGTCTTAGTGTGATGGTTGCTTGTTCCTGTTTTATTGTGATGGTCTGCGTCTCATGTGAGTGTGTTCAGTTTTACCTTTGTCTCGTCTTGTTGATTATTCCCAGCTGTGTCCACCACCTGTGTGTAATTCCCCTGTGATTCTCTGTGTATTTAAGTCATGTCTGCCGTCATTGTAGTTGCTGGTCCGTCTGTGTTTCCACCCTGCTTCATCTGTGTGTTTCCCTGCAGTCTACCATCATCTGTTTCCGCCCGCTCTCATTCATGTCCAGGTTCGTGTTCTATAGTTAGTTTGTTCCCAGTTTAGTTTAGTCATTGCTCCGTTCGCCGTTTGTCCATTTCCTTTTTGTGTTTAATAAACCACCCTCACACCCATACAAGTGCCTGCGTTTGGATCCTCCTTTATTTTCCACACGGCTCATCTCACTCGCCGTGACAGTACGGACCAGCCAGATATGGATCCAGCGGCATTCACCCCACCCACAGAGCTTCGAAAGCTCATAACGGACTCTGTGTCAAAACTAATCAACCTGTGGCTCAAGCATGAGGGAGAAGCGTTTCTCTACGTTCTGGAAGTCAGGCTGCAACAGCTTATCACGGATTATCCCTGGCTATTGGACTCACTGCACCCTCTGGTACAAAACTTCATTCTCCACGAACTTCACCTCCACCCTCCAGGCGCTGCTGCTACCGCTTCCCAACCCAGCCCGCCGGTGAAGGTTTTGCCCGGCCCGCCGGAGGTTTTGCCCGGCCCGCCGGAGCAGTCGGCAGGGAGGAAGCGACGTTCGCGTCACCGGCGCGGCGCCCCGCAGCCGGACTTCAGGATGTCAAATCGGCCGGCTGTGGTGAGTGAAAGGGACACTTTTGTTGACTCTGTTGCTTCTGTGACTGTTGTTTCTGGGGCATTTTTTCGTGTTTCGACTGAGGATAACAATGATTTTTCATCCATGCCCATAGCATCTAAGACTGCCTGTTCTGAACCCGCGTTCCATGTTTATGACCATGTCCGTTCCATTGTCCCTTCCTCAATTCCATCCCAGTCAAATGCCAGGCCTGTAACGCCGCTATCAGTTCAGCCAGCCAGTCCACCACCTGTTACTACTTCGCTACCTGTAGCTCAGTTACCACCAGTTCAGCAGCCTGCCCACTCATTTACCCAGCCTTTATCCTCACAGCCTCATTACAAGCAGGGAACACACTCCACACAAACTTTTGCTGGTTCATTTAAGCTGGCCATCTCAGAGACAGTTGCTCCCTCTAGGGCCTCCCCAGAGGCTGGGTGTCAGTCACCAGCCAACTCTGGACCCCTAGAGGTCAAGACACCAGCACCAGCAGCCTCACCGGAGAACTCACCTGAACAGTCTCGGCTCTCAGCACCCCCTGAGAGCTCAAGTGAATTCACCCGTCCGCCTCAGTCCTCTGCTGAGTGTATTGGGGAACACTTCCAGCCCTCTGAGGACTGTATCCCACTGTTGCTGCCTGAGTCTAGCCACGGTGCTGCTCAGTCCCAGCCAGTGTCCACACTGGCAGAGGTCTCCGTACCTGCTGCTTCAGAGACTGCTTTCACTGGAGGGCCTGAGGAGCCCGTCCAGTCTCAAGTCATGTTAGCTGGGGGTTCAGGTGAACCCAGCCAGCGTCCTGCCTCGTCGGCTGGAGGGCCTGAGGAGCCCGGCCAGCCTCAAGTGTCGTCTGCTGGGGGTTTAGGAGAACCCAGCCAGCCTCAAGCGTCGTCTGCTGGGGGTCTAGGAGAACCCAGCCAGCCTCAAGCGTCGTCTGCTGGGGGTTTAGGAGAACCCAGCCAGCCTCAAGCCTCGTCTGCTGGGGGTTTAGGAGAACCCAGCCAGCCTCAAGCCTCGTCTGCTGGGGGTTTAGGAGAACCCAGCCAGCCTCAAGCCTCGTCTGCTGGGGGGCCCGAGGAGCCCGTCCAGCCTCAAGCCACGTCTGCTGGAGGGCCCGAGGAGCCCGTCCAGCCTCAAGCCACGTCTGCTGGAGGGCCCGTGGAGCCCACCCAGCACATCCTCACATCTGCTGGTGGTCCTGGAGGACCCAGCCAGCACATCTCCACATCACCTCCTGCAGCATCACCGCCGTCAGGTTCCGCAGCCGTCCCGCTGCCGTCTTCATCATCTTTGCCTGGTCCAGCCTCCGTGTCTTCATCATCTTCGCCTGGTCCAGCCTCCGTGTCTTCATCATCGCCTGGTCCAGCCTCCGTGTCTTCAGCATCGCCTGGTCCAGCCACTGCTTCGTCCTCGTCTGGTCCGTCCTCGTCTGGTCCGTCCTCGTCTGGTCCTGCCTCGTCTGGTCCTGCCTCGTCTGGTCCTGTGGTTGCCACGCCGCCGTCGGTGCCAGCTCGACCCGTTCCGCCTCGCCTCTGCCGGCCGTTTTCCGGGCCTCTAAGATGGCGTCATGGCCTTCGGGGACGGCCTCCGGAAGGTGTTCGTCGCCGCCGCTGGCATCGCGGCCGTCCTCCGGACCTGCTCGGTGGCCGCCACTGCCTTCCATGTGGTCGGCCTCCGGAACTGTTTGCCCGCCGTTGCCGTGTGCACGGTCGGCCTCCAGAACTGCATTCGCGCCGCCGTTGCCGTCCGCATGGTCGGCCCCCGGACCTGCTTCCTCGCCGCCGTTGCTGCACGCACGGTCGGCCTCCTGAACTGTTTGCCCGTCGCCACCGTTGCCGTGTGCACGGTCGGCCTCCTGAACTGTTTGCCCGTCGCCAACGTTGCCGTGTGCACGGTCGGCCTCCTGAACTGTTTGCCTGTCGCCGCCGTTGCTGTGTGCAGGGTCGGCCCCCGGACTTTACTGTGGACTCGGGAATGGTCTTGTTTTGTGTTGGCCTGTTTTTGGTTTATTCTGGTCTCTTGTGCTCCTTGTTTTTTGTTTCGGACCCTCCTTCCTGGACCCCCTCCGCCCGCCCTGGCTTGGTGCTTTGTGTTTTTTTTGTTTGGGGCTGTCGGGAGCCAGCCCTTAGAGGGGGGGTACTGTCACGGTTCTGGGTCCGTCGGACCCAGTAGTTTGAGTTTTATTATGTTTTGGTTTTAGTTTGCATCAGGGATTGTTTCTTGTTCTCTTGTAGTGTTGATTATGATGATGTTTATTATTTGAGTTTCATGTTTCTGTGGTGTTTAGGATTTGTTCTTCAGTTGTGTCTGCTTAGTATTTGTCTAGCTCCATGTGCCATTTTCTGTCTGTCTCTCTATGTCGAGTTTGTGTCTTAGTGTGATGGTTGCTTGTTCCTGTTTTATTGTGATGGTCTGCGTCTCATGTGAGTGTGTTCAGTTTTACCTGTGTCTCGTCTTGTTGATTATTCCCAGCTGTGTCCACCACCTGTGTGTAATTCCCCTGTGATTCTCTGTGTATTTAAGTCATGTCTGCCGTCATTGTAGTTGCTGGTCCGTCTGTGTTTCCACCCTGCTTCATCTGTGTGTTTCCCTGCAGTCTACCATCATCTGTTTCCGCCCGCTCTCATTCATGTCCAGGTTCGTGTTCTATAGTTAGTTTGTTCCCAGTTTAGTTTAGTCATTGCTCCGTTCGCCGTTTGTCCATTTCCTTTTTGTGTTTAATAAACCACCCTCACACCCATACAAGTGCCTGCGTTTGGATCCTCCTTTATTTTCCACACGGCTCATCTCACTCGCCGTGACACTTGCAGATTGGACTACTGCAATTCATTGTATTATGTTCTTGATCAGGCCACCATCCATCATCTTCAGATGGTTCAAAATGCAGCTGCTCGCCTGCTAACTGGTACCAAACGGAGAGAGCATATAACCCCACTTTTAGCTTCTTTACACTGGCTTCCTGTCTCCTACAGGATCCAATTTAAACTTTTACTTTTTGTTTTTAAGTCACTTAACGCCCGAGCCCCTCCTTACCTGTCTGAGCTCCTCTCTGCCTATGCTCCAGGAAAAACCATGAGGTCTAGCTCAAAACTAATGCTGTCCATCCCACGGACTAACCTCAAATCCCGTGGTGATAGATCCTTCTCTGTGGCAGGTCCCAGACTTTGGAATAGTCTCCCCTTAAATATTAGATCTGCACAAACACTTGAGCAATTTAAATCTTTACTAAAGACACATTTCTATGCCCTGGCTTTTAACACACTATGACCCAAGCATTTTTGCATTTTGGTCTTATTGTGTGGATGCTTTAAGCATCCACACTATTGAGTTCCTTCTTGATGTTTCCGTACACTTTTCGCCGTGGATCTACTTCCACAATTTTTGTGCTATTTTCACCGTTCAAATTTTAAACTATTCTGCTATTTCTGCTAATGACGGCTATGTCTTTTGGTATTTTTCCACTATTATACTTTTTAAAATATTAAGCTTTTTTCCTTTAATTTGAAATGAATGGGAAACTTCTGAAATTCTGCTAAAATTTTCTTGTTTTTGAAACTTAACTACTTCCTCATATTTTCACGTAGAGCAACCATTCAAACTTTAAAATGTTCTCAAATTATTTAAATCAGCTTTTTCAAATCTTTTACCATTTTACTTTTATACCTCTTAAAGTTTTCAGTTGCAAAATTGTGATTTTACACAAAATACATGCGTCGTTATGGTTGCTATGCTCTTGGCTTCCAGGGTGCCACTGAAGGTTTTGCAGTCTTCTCTTCATGTCCGAACAACTTCTTGCTACTTGCTCAATTTTCACTCAACTTCCACAAATTATACATCAAAACGTAGGTATTTTTGCTGGCTTTCAGGAAATGTCACCATCGTTGTTGTGGGACTTATAGAATTTTTGCAAATCTCCTCAGACCAACACAAAGTCGGAAAACTCTCCATAGAAAGTCAATGGAGAGTTTGTTCAAATCCGCTGGATTTCTGTAATGAGAGGCATATTCGAATCGTCATATCTCCTTAATGAAACAAAGTTAAGTTTCTTTCTCACCTATTACCATTCTGAAATGAGTTAGACTTGTTTGAGGGTAGGAAATTCGTCCTTCGCTCAGATTTCTTCACATTTCAAACTCTGGAAATGAACCACTTTTTTCTCTCGTCATAACTCTTTGTTGGATTTCCACAGAGACCTGAAAATTTCCATGACTGTTCACCAAATCCTGCTGTCTCTTACGGTGAAAGAATGATATCGATGCTCCAAATAGATTTAAAGTTTAGAGTTACAAAGCGTTGTTTGAGGGCAGGTCAAGGCAGTTTTTGCTTCGCTCTACTCAGTTATGGTGCAAGTCAAATATCTTTAATAATTCATATTTTAATGATAAATTGTTAACACTTTAAGATTCCCCCATCTCTTCTGAACAAAACGGTCTAAGAATGACCGTTCTAGCCCCTACGGTTAGGAAATTATGGTCATTTGTTTGAGGGGAGTGATCACTATGAGAAATAGACTGCAATAATCCTGTCTCTGTGCTGCAGGCACCTGTTTTGGCGGGACAAAGTACACAGCCTCTCTGATCGGTGGATTCAAATTCAGCAGCTCCCAGGCTGCTTGACTGAAAACATGCTTCTCTCTCTCCGTGTGTGTGTGTGTGTGTGTGTGTGTGACAGAGAGAGAGAGAGAGAGAGAAAGCCTTTTAATGGGATGATCTCATTGTAAGATTTAAATTCAATATATTTAGACTGGTTGACTGAATTGGATCTTGTGTGTGTGTCTCTCTGTGCATGTGTGTTTCCTTATGTGTACATATTTGTGATTGTGTGGCTGTTATATTTTTTTTTGCTGATTTTTTTCATTTAACAAGTATATTTGAGGGACCCTCAGCATGTTCAGCATTTTTTCAGCTGTCCATTTTGCTTTTCCAATTTTTCTGTTTAACTTATTACTGTTGTGCTAAATCATACTATTTCTGCTATTTTATAAGATTTGTGCTAAATATAGTATTTCTGCCAAATATAGTATTTCTGATTAATTATAGTTTTTCTATAGAATAGTACAGTATTTTTGCTTTTTATAGGATTTTTATAGGATATTTATATTGCTTAATATAGTATTTCTGCTTTTTATAGGATTTGTGCTAAAACATAGTATTTCTGCTAAATGTAGTATTCATGCTTAATCATACTATTTCCATTCATTACTGCCAGGTCCCCAGGCAGCCAATCCTCTGTCAGAAGTCAGACATTCAAATTTACAAATCAGGGCCTGCACGGCTTCCCAGCCAGCCAGGGCTGAGGCATTCAAATTTGCATATTGAGGCCTTCACGGCTTGTAAGCCAACCAGTCATCCATGTCATATATCTCTAAAAATTCACATTTTAATGATAAATTGTCAACACTTGACGATTCCCCCATCTCTTCTGAACAAAACGTTGTAAGAATGACCGTTCTAGCCTCTACGGTTAAGAAATTATGGCCATTTGTTGGAGGGGAGTCATCACTATGAGAAATAGACTGCAATAATCCTGTCTCTGTGCTGCGTATGTGCACCTGTTTTGGCGGGAAAAAGTACACAGCCTCTGTGGATTCAAATTTAGCAGCTCCCAGGCTGCTTGACTGAAAACATGCTTCTCTCTCCCTGTGTGTGTGTGTGTGTGTGTGTGTGTGTGTGTGTGTGTGTGTGTGTGTGTGTGTGTGTGCATGAGAGAGAGACAGAGAGAGAGAGAGACCCTCTTTAGTGCAGCATCTCATTGTTGGAAAAACATATAATATATTCAGACTGGTTGACTGGCATAGACCCTCCGTGTGTCTCTCTCTCTGTGCATTTGTGTATACATATTTGATTTTGTGTGTATCTGTTGGCTGTTCCTTCTTGTTTTTTAAATTTATTTTTATTTCTTTATTTTTTTTTTTCACAGGTGAACAACAATTAGTTTTGAGGGAACTTAACCATGTTCTGTTTTTTTTCAGCTTGTCATCTTACTTTTCCAGTATTTTCACTTAAGTTATGACTATTCTGCTCAATCATAGTATTTGTTCTAAATCATTGTTATCATGCTATATTGTAGTATTTCTGCTAAATCATACTATTTCTACTATTTTATATTTTTCTTTCTAAATATAGCATTTCTGCTATATAATTGTATTTCTGCTATCTTATAATATTTGTGCTAAACCAGAGTACTTGTGCTGCATCATAGTATTTGTGCTAAAACATAGTATTGATTTAAAATTACAATATTCATAGTTCATCACAGTGTCTCTGGTAAATCACAGTATTTCTGCTCTGTTGTACTATTTTTCTAAATCATAGTGTTTCTGTAATGTTTAAGTATTTTTGGCTAAATATATTCTTTCTGTTATCTTATACTATTTCTCCTAAATTCTTGTATTTTTTAGAAGTTATCATGTTTCTGGTAAGTTACAATATTTCTACTAAGTTCTGCTATGCTATGGTATTTCTGCCAAGTATTATGTTTCCTCTAAGATATTGCAGTTTTGCTAAGTTATTCCATTTTAGCAAAGTTCCTTTGCTTCTGCAAAGTTTTTACAATTTCTGCAACTTTTCAGCTTTTTCAGCTAGTTTTTGCAGACAGCTTCAGCTTTAAGCATCCACACTGCATTTTCGCAGGAAATGCAAATTTTTCTAGTTTGAATTAGTTTAGTTATTGTTTTAATTCTTTTACTGTCCTATTATTGTTTTTTATTGTTATTATTGTATTACATTGTTGCTTTTCAATACCATTTTTATATTGTTAAGCACTTTGTGTAGCATCGGCTGTTTGAAATGTGCTATATAAATAAATTTGACCTTGACCTTAAGGTAGGAGCCAGAAAGGGTGTAGTTTGTGTGTGTGAGCACCTGTGTCTACACCTGTGAGCATGGACGCGCTTGTTTTTAAAAGGTTCCTTCATGTAATGATCTGCTAAAGGGTGTGGGGGGGCCACAGCCCCGTCCTCCAGCGCATGAAGCAGGTATGGAGGAGATCAAAACTCCAGACATCCAGAGGTCCCCAGAACACAAGAGACCAAGGAAGACCAACAGAGGGGCAGCCGCGCCGATGTCCCAGTAAGAGCTGAGGAGAGTCCCAGATGAGGGCTCACTCATTCACTTCACTCTTCACTTATTTCAAGCTAAAATATTTATTGGAATTCAAATTTAGACAGAAACAAAGTGAATAATCTTATTTTATTATCACGTTGATGCAGCACATGGTTCAGTTAGCTTTGTATAAACACATGTTAGAAATGTTCTTCAATCAGCTCTTTTTACTCTCATTTCACAGCCAGTACTTTTTACTTTTACTTGAGTAAAGAAGTTGAATTAGTACTTGGAGTATTTTTAACAGTAGTACTTCTACTTCAGTACAGACTGTGTGTACTTTTACCACCTGTGTCTGAGACCTCCTTCAGGGTCCACCTGAAGCTCTCAGTCTGCTGTGGAAAAAGGAAATCCAGGTGAGTTTCTCCTGATCACCTGAGGCCGTCATTACTGTGTGAACCCACACACCACTCCTCACTCCTCCCACCCGCTGCACACAGTCACTGAGTACAGACCGGCTGATTCCTGTAAAGGGAGAGGCAGGAAGAGGCGGAGCAACACCTGAAAAACAAGAAGCTCAACGTCATTTTGCAGAAGTGAAAGTGTGAGAGAGCAGCAGCAGAGCTGCAGTCGAGTCCTGTTTGTCTCTAAAAGAAGATTCACTGGAGTCCATCAGGTTTCTCTCAGCAACAGTGGTGAGTGCAGCTGATCACACTTCCTGCTTCTACACAAATCTTCACTCTGTTCACTTCATCAGGGTCTAGAGCGCCACCTCATTTCTCCATGGTGCCACTTAGGCTACGTCCACACTCGCCCGGATAGATTTGAAAACAGCGCCCCGCGTCCACACTAGTGTTTTCAGTCGTTTTCACAGAGTTGTGCGTCCACATTAAGACGGCTGAAAACGCTTACGTTCCAGTCCTGCGCATGCGTGAAACGCAAGACGATTCGACCGGTCTCATTTCTGTCTGCCGCTTATTCACTTTCCGGCTGTTTGAAACGTCGCGGCAAAAGGTGGAGGAAAAGCACCGAGTTTTAAAATGGACTAACAATGAGGTGGAGTTGTTGCTGCGAGTAACACAAAAGTACAAAGTTGCAAAAGCGAGAGAGAAATAAAAAATTTGAAGAAAAGCTCTGTGGAGAGAGAGCGGCCTGACCAGTTTCTCTGACTATGATTCTGTAAAGCTGACAACATGATACATTTACTGTGGTGAGTGTGCAAAGACCATGGCAGGTGTTGTGCCAAGGTAGGGATCCCCAACAGGATCTGTTTCCCTGCGTCAGGAACATCGGCTGGGCAGGGAAAGCGGACCCAACGCACTCCGCCTCCATCACGACCAACTAGACGTGGAAGGAGTGATGTTTTAGTGACAACATGAGAGATGAGTGTGACCGTTCAGTTTGTGGGTTACAACAGAAAATGATACATTTATTGTTCTCGTGTGTTATCGGACGGGATCATTTTAACAAACCGAGGACATTTTCCTGTTAATTATCTGTATCCTCCTGTAACTTTACTGTTTAAAGACCTAAAACCTCCAACATTTCAGGATCAATAAGTCCTTATAAGACATGTTTGTGAGCTAAAAATCAAGACTGTGGGATACTGTTTGTCTGTGTCAGCCAAACAACTTCACATCTTTGTAACGACTGTTAAAAAGATGTTCATCCTGTTGATCCTGTTCATCTGGACGCTGCACTGTACAGCAGACACGACGTTGTTCAGTTTGTGTTTCAGATGAACCAGTTTGTCTCTGAATGTGTTGCTGGGTCTCCACCAGTTACTCTGACAACTGAAGGTTCAAGATTTTTATTTTGACATTTGCACACAGGACCAACAGTCCATGCACAGTGGAATACTTGTGCAGAGCTTTCCAAGTCAAATCACACTTTAACAATATAAAGACAGAAAAAGCAGGAGGATAGAAATGAAGTCCGGAGTAGGGTAGTCGTACTATTTTCTATATACAAAGAAAAAGAAGAAAATGTACAGAGAGTGTGTAGTTCTCTACCTCTTATCGCACTCACAGTATTGCACATATGTTCCACAGATCTGTTTCACAAGTCTGTTGTGAGTGTATTGCCCGATGGTCAGTGAACCGATGATATATTCAAAATGAGGTTAAGTAGTGCTGTGTTATTTTAAGTGTTCAGTGTGTTTTTGTTTGCCGTCAGTCTGACAGTTGTGGGGAAGAAGCTGTTGAAGAATCATGTTCTGTGTGTGATGCTGCTGTCCGCTCTGTTGTGTAAATGGTAAATGGCCTGTATTTGTATAGCGCTTTTCTAGTCCCTAAGGACCCCAAAGCGCTTTACACAACCTGTCATCCACCCATTCACACACACATTCACACACTGGTGATGGCAAGCTACAATGTAGCCACAGCCACCCTGGGGCGCACTGACAGAGGCGAGGCTGCCGGACACTGGCGCCACCGGGCCCTCTGACCACCACCAGGCGGCAACGGGTGAAGTGTCTTGCTCAAGGACACAACGACCGAGACTGTCCAAGCCGGGGCTCGAACCGGCAACCTTCCGATTACAAGGCGAACTCCCAACTCTTGAGCCACGATCGCCCCACGATCGTCTGAGATTGTATGTGCAGCTTTGTATGTGCAGGTCCATGGATGCAAGTGTTGTTCCTATAATCTTCTCTGCAGACTTTCTGACTCTGAATAGCCTTCCTCTCTGTCTGTGTAGTGTTTCCATACCAGACAGTGATGCCTGCGGTGAGGACGCTGTCTATCAGTCCTCTGCAGGCCTGGGTGAGAGGGTGGTGTTTCATGCCAGCTTTCCTGAGCAGCCTAATGAAATAAAGCCTTTGCTGGGCTTTTTTCACAGTTGCTGTAGTGTTGAGAGTCCAGCTCAGGTCTGATGTAACCTGCAGTCCCAGGAATTTGTGGCTGTTTGCCCTCTCCACCTCCGTCCCTTTGACGATAAGAGGTTGCAGGAAGGGGAGTTCTTCCAAAAGTGCAGTATTCATTCCTTGGTCCATGTTGAGGATGAGGTGAAGAAGCTTCTGTGATAAGTAGAAACTTAAAGAAGTCCAGACGCTTTTCTCTCCAAGCTCCTCAGACTACTGACACTTGTTTCTCTCTTTGTAAAATGAAATTTAATGTGAATTTTGAATCAAATGTTTCTTTTCTTTCTCCCTCAGAGTGCAGACATGTCTGCTGCCAGCAATCTGCGATCTGAAGATCAGTTTCTGTGCTCCATCTGTCTGGATGTGTTCACTGATCCAGTCTCTACACCATGTGGACACAACTTCTGCAAAACCTGCATCAGTCAGCACTGGGACATGAGTCAGAGCTGTCAGTGTCCCATGTGTAAAGAGACTTTCTACACTCGACCTCAGCTGAAGATCAACACTTTGTTCTCTGAGATGGTTGCTCAGTTCAGACGTGAAGCTCAGCAGAAAGCCAGCAGCAGCAGCTCAGAGCAACAAGCTGCCAAACCAGGAGAAGTTCCCTGTGACGTCTGCACTGGAACCAGACTGAAGGCCCTGAAGTCCTGCCTGGTGTGTCAGACCTCCTACTGTCAGACTCACCTGGAGCCTCATCTGACAGTGAAAGGTCTGAAAAGACATCAGCTGGTTGATGCTGTGGAGAACCTGGAAGGCAGGATGTGCACGAAGCACGATAACCTTCTGCAGCTGTTCTGTAAGACCGACCAGACATGTGTCTGCATGCTCTGCTCTGTTTTAGACCACAAGAACCACGAGTTTGTTCCTCTGAGAGAAGAATATGAAGGAAAGAAGGCAGAGCTGGAGAAGACAGAGGCTGAGATTCAGCAGATGATCCAGAAGAGACGACTGAAGATTCAGGAGATCACAGAGTCGGTGAAGATGAGTAAAGATGCTGCAGACAGACAGAAAGCAGAAGGTGTTCAGGTCCTCACGGCTCTGATGGAGTCTGTTGAGAGACGCCTGAAGAAGCTCATGAAGGAGATCGAAGACAAACAGGAAGCTACAGAGAAACAGGCTGAAGGTCTCATCAAAGATCTGGAACAGGAAATCTCTGAGCTGATGGAGAGAAGCTCTGAGGTGGAGCAGCTCTCACGCTCTGAAGACCACCTCCACCTCCTCCAAAGCTTCTCCTCCCTGAAAGCTGCTCCACCCAGCAAGGACTGGACAGAGGTCAGAGTTTATCCACCATCATATGAGGGGACTGTGGGGAGAGCTGTGGCTCAGCTGGAGGAGACAGTCTGGAAACCCATGAAGAAGAAGCTGTTAGAGGCTGAGCTGCAGAGGGTGCAGCAGCATGAGGTGGATGTGACTCTGGATCCTGATACAGCTCATCCTAATCTCATCCTGTCTGATGATGGAAAACAAGTGTACTGTGGTGATGTGAGGAAGAAACTTCCAGACAACCCAGAGAGATTTTCTTACTATGGTATTGTTTTAGGAGAGCAGAGTTTCTCTTCAGGCAGATTTTACTTTGAGGTTCAGGTTAAAGGAAAGACTGAGTGGATTTTAGGAGTGGCCACAGAGTCGATCAACAGGAAGAGACAAATGACAGCAAGTCCTCAGGATGGTCTCTGGACTGTGAGGCTGATAAATGGAAATGAGTACAACGCTTGTGCTAAGTATTCAGTCCCCCTCTGTCTCCATCCTGGTCCTGAGAAGGTGGGGGTGTTTGTGGATTATGAGGAGGGTCTGGTCTCCTTTTATGATGTAGGTGCTGCAGCTCTGATCTACTCCTTTACTGGCTGCTCCTTCACTCACAAACTCCACCCATACTTCAATCCCTGTAACAATGATGGAGGTGAAAACTCTGCACCTCTGATCATCTGTCCTGTCAATAACATTAATCTATCCCTGATTTCATTGGAAGAATCGCTTGATTTCTATTCTGATTCTGATTGAAGGGAACAAATGAACATATTGAGTGTAAATCCTCTACAGTCTCCATGTTTCTATAGAATCTGATCATCAGGACTCTGATTCACACTTTGATTCTCACGGAGTTTGATTTGAACAGAAGAAAAGTTGAATCAGGAAATGTTCCCACTGATGGAGACTCGAGCTGAAGAGCAAATATCAGAGAATAAATGTCCAAAAGCTTCATTTACAATAAAGTTTGTTCAATGCTTTGACTGAATCCAGTCTCATGTGTGGCTGTTATACGGAGCATCAGAGTCCAGCTGAGTTATGTTGGATACTGTGAGATTATAATATTATTTTATGCCATGTTAGACCCCTAATTAAATTGTGAATTATTATGTAGTTTTAGTTTGCATTATTCTCCTGAATTAGAAGAAGCTGATAACTATTGCATTAGTTAAACTGATTTGCATTACCTTCAACTGCTGATTTAGTGTGAATGAATGATATTGTTTTATGATGTATTATACTGCTGAGTTATAAGAAATACTGTTCGCAGAAAGTTATTGCCTTATTTGTCTGATTAAGAAGAGAACAGAACATGCTGGAGTTTTCTGCCTCATCTCAGCAGGAGCAGATAAACAGGGAGCCAAGGTCGTAGCTTAGGCGCCGTGTGAGAGAAAGCATGTGAATGTTTAGGCTTTTGTGATAAGGTGGGGGCACCAGAGGCTATAAGAGTTTGATTAATGCTCCACCATTTTGAGATCTGAGGCTGTCTGCATACAGTGTCCATCTCCCACGCGTGTGACTATTAAAATCATTGTTTGACTCAACCCGGCCGGACCAGTGTTGTTATTGTGGTTTTTCCTCTTGTCTCCATCCCCAATTTTTGAACTCGTAACAGCTTGGGGGCTCGTCCTGTGGTATTGGGGTGGAATTTGGAGGTTTGGACGGTCTGAGGTTGTTGAACGGACAGGCACAAGCCAGTGGTCTGACGTGAGTGGGCATAAGCCGGCTTATCCAAAGGTAAGGCACTACCTGTTGAATTATTTCCAAAGTGTGCCAAATTGGATATGACTAAATTAAAGTCTACTCACTGAAATTACTGGTAGAGGGTCTGTTTTGATTTTGATGAGGATCCGAGTGTGTTATGCAGTTAAAGTCGGTTAAGAGTATTTAATGAAGATGAAAAAGTATGAAATGCTGGGTTAGAGTCCCAAGGAATTGAGTTAAAGGCTCAAGTAGTTTGGTAGGGAATTGGTTATGTGTTTTTTAGAAAACTAGGCCAGAAACTGTTCCAGAAGAAACAGAGGCTGGGATTTGCTGCAAAAAAGTTATCTTTCTTCGGTCGGACCCGTTATGGTAAAATTTGTCGAAATTGTGTAGGCGAAAATTATTATAGGACGGCAGTCGGAAACTGCTAAGAAGCGCATAGCCCGGGGGTTACGCCCCCTCCTGGCCCTGGACGCGCGGCTTTGACCTGTGGGCGAACAGGGTTAGTTCAGTTTGGCTTATCTGTGGGGTACAGGGCATCCTGAAATAAGCTAGGAGTTAGATTCTCCTCACCGTTGGAAACGGTGTGATGTGCTTTTTTGGATACAGTTAAATTGAGTTAGGGAGTTTAGAAATTAGGCCACAGGCTGTTCTGGAGGAAACAGATACTGGTTGATTGATTACAAAAAAGTTAGACTTTCTTCGGTTGGACCCGTTAACTTAAATTTGTCAAAATTGTTAGGCGCTGAATCTGTCAGGCCTGTCAGTGGTTGTAAATATAAGACGTCTTTGTAATATAAAATAACAGAGCTTTGTGTGAGACTGTGTGTGACGTGCAGCTGCAGCGCTGCGAGCTATTTTTAGACTGTGTGAACATGCAAATGAGCTGTGACGCGCACAGAGGACTTCTGTTGCTGTTTAGCGTGTTTTTGAGTTTTATAATTATGATTTGCAAACAATGATACATGCTTGTAATTAAAACGCTGATTTTGCTGATTATAATATTACAAATAAGGTTTTGAATGACTACGCTGAATGTTTGATGTTTGGCTGGGTTTTGATATAGAAGAGACAAATCGTGTATGTTTAAGACCGGCACTTCAGCCGGCAGAGTAAGAGTGTGATGAAAATGATATTAAATAAATCTCTCAGTGTGTTAATACAGGTGGCTACGGGCCTGGACCAACTGCCCCCACGAGCACACAAAAAGTTAAAGTAACCCACCTACAAACGCACATACACGCAATGAAGAAACAGCTTACACCCATGAACACGTGAAGATTTTCCAGCAAGGCTAAAGCATCGAAACTTGACATACACCTGTTGTTAAATAATAAAGTTTATCCACTACCAACAAATAAACTCTCTGGGTTGCAGGACAAGAACTTAACTTCAAAAAACAAAACAAAAAAAAAAGACACTGGTCTGACCAACCAGTGATAACACGACAAATTTAGTGGTTACTGATTGATTACTAAATGAAAGAAAATTCCATTTTTGTGCTTTTAAACATGATCTTAAGAATTTTAACATGTACCTGTGTTGTCCTGTCAGCTTGGTGGGTCACGAGTGGATTATATGGTGAGAAAAAACAAAAAAAGGGGGAGAGAAGGCAGACACAGGGACTGGCTCCGGTGTTTCTCCCCTCTCTGAATATCACAGCCAACACAGCATCATTATTTTCGTTTTGTTTCGTTTTGTGTTTGTTTTGTTTTTTCTCTTTATGTTTGATTACAGGCTGCTTTGTCGGCCCGGAAAGCCGAGGCTGACCTGGACTCCTGCTCTCCCCTCTACCATCTTTGCTCACTCCTCTACCATCTTTGATGTGACTCTGACCAAATGCTACAGCAGCTGGACCCACAACAAGAACCTGAAAATGTCAACACTGCTGCAGGAAAACGATCTCATGCAGCGGAGATGGAGAGCGTTAAATCCAAGGCCCGTTTCACTACACGGGGGAGATTTCCAGACAGCTTCAGCTGACAGAGCGGTGACGAGACGCCCATTAAGCCCGGAGGAAAAGTGAGGCCGAGCAAGACAATGCTGACCTTAACAACTCTGCATTAAAACTGTGCAGGACAGTGACGGACCAACACTGATCATCAGGCAGCAAAAAGGGCGTGCCAGAGACAGGAGGAGTAACTGAGGTCAGGAGGCACCTCAGAATGGACAAAACACCAGGAGAAAAATAAGCTGAAGGCACAGGTGTCGGGGCTCGGCCAGGAGCTGACCTCTGAGAAGAGCCGAACAGCAGAGCTGCAGAAGGCCGTTGAGCAAAGCAAGGGAAACATCAATGGACTTCAATCTGACTTGTACGGAAAAGACTCTGAGGTTTCTGCCCTCAGTAAGAGCTCAAGGCATCAGAGCAGAAACTGAGCATGGCTCAGGAGGAGCTGGCTGACAATCGAACCCATCAAGCTTGGAGTCCCAGACACAGGACTTGAAGTCAGGCCGGAGCTTGCTGGAGCTAGATGAGCATTGTGATTTGTCCAGTCTGCTGTGGAGTGAACGTTTGGGGGATGGCTTCCTGTCGCCTCTGCCATCCTCCGGTCGCTCAGCTTCCTTGGCCACCGAGCTCCGGACTGAACGCTCGGGCAGAAACACCCCAGCAAGCGTGGACTCCATTCCCCTGGAATGGGACCACGACTACGACCTGAGCCGTGGGCTTGAGAGTGCAAGCAGGGCTCTCAGAGACCAGCAGAGTGAAGAGGGAGACTTCCTTCAGCGCCCTGCCTGAGGCTTGTCAGAGGTAGTGATTCCAGAGAGCCCTGAGGCCTTTGTTAAACTAACAGAACAAACACTGAGGTCTTCCACTGGGGAGGTTGCTGCTGCAGACTCTCATATACACCCTCTGGATGTCAGCCGTTTCCGCCTGTAACAAACGGACAGCAGCCGCACTTGTGCAGGCACAGAAACGGACTCCTCATACATGGGATATCTGCGACTGATGGGCGAGTGTCGTGGAAGTATTGACACAGTGAGGAGGGTGGACTCTGAGCTGAAGGAGGAAGAGGAGACGGTGTCTGGACTGGCAGATCCCAGCAGCTCAGACTCCCAGACTTCAAGAGTGATTGAGCGCTGGAAGCTCCGGCAGGCTCAGGACCTCAGCAAGGAGATGAGAACAAAGCAGAACGAGCAGCAGTGGCAGCAGCTGAACTTTGACCTGAAAAAAATCTTGACTTGGCTGGGAGAAACAGAGGAAGAGCTGGAGCAGCAGCGCAGACTGGAGCTTGATATAGACATTCAGACGATTGAGCTGCGTATCAAAACCCTGAAGGAGCTACAGAAGCGAAAGGGTCAAGTTAAGGAGGAGTGGAACAAGGAGAAGATGCAGGACACTGGAGAAAAGCACTGCCTCAATTGGGGCCAGAACCAGTATGGACAGAACTTTGAGCAGCAGCACCAACGGATGCAAATGAAATGGAGGAGAGCAGGACCCAGGGCACGCTTCAGGCCGCGGTTTACTCAGAACACCAGAACAGGAAAGTGATGAACACAAACACACACACAAACACACACATCTACATGCACTGACTCAGAATGAAAAGAAACATACATATGAACCTATGCACTCGTTGATTGAGTGAGAACTGACGCACACACACACAAATCGAAATGCTGATTCAATTCATTGAGAAGTGATACACACACACACGCTGATGCAATGCATTTGATGCCACCCAGAGGGCATTTGTGTAGATTTAGGGGACAAGGTCTAAAGCAGTTGGGTTGTGAAAACAATGTCTGTGCGTGATGTCTGTGTATGGCTCAAGGCCTCCACTGAATTGTTTACTGTGCTTCACACAGCCTGATAAGGAGCAGTGGTACAGAGCGAAAATGATGAACTAACGGTGTGAGCTTTATTTCGGAGAGAATATGAAAAGGTTGTGTTGACTTAACTCAGTTGTTTAAGTTTCTGCCAAAACAAAGCCTCTGTGTGCAACCAATGTCCACTATTGAATTATTGAGTTAAAAACTATTGATTTTGGGGTTTTGTTTGACACTAGGTTGATTCTATCAGTGAGGTTTGGATTGTTTTCCTTCTCTAGGAGAGAGAAGGATGGTTTTATACTTGGACATGTTTGCAATGGGCCACAGTATTTGTTATTATATGAGTATTTTATTGGTTACGTTTGTTTTTGCTTTTGTTACAGTGCACTGAGATAAGAACATCTGAGAGCTGGACCTGTCATGGTCCTGCCACATCAACACCCTGGTTAAGAAAGCCCGTCAGTGTCTCTTCTTCCTCAGAAGACTTAGAGACTTCCATCTGCCACTGAAGGTGCTCAAGAACTTCTACTCCTGCACCATCGAGAGCGTCCTGACGGCAAACATCTGCACCTGGTTTGGGAACAGCACCAAGCAGGACAGACGAGATCTGCAAAGAGTGGTGCGCTCGGCAGAACGCATCATTCAATCAGAGCTCCCTGACCTGCTGTCCATCTACACCAAGCGGTGCAAGTCCAAAGCTAGGAAGATTATGATGGACCTCTCCCATCCCAACAATGGACTCTTCTCACTGTTGAGGTCTGGGAAGCGCTTCCGCTCCCTTAAGGCCAAAACAGAGAGAATGAGGAGGAGCTTCTTCCCCCAGGCTATTCGGGGCCTGAACCAGGTGTAGGACTGGACTCTCCCACACACGTCACTATAAGACTGGACTCTCACACACGTCACCACACGCACCACCACACATTTCCTATAATCCTATAATTCCTATAATTTATAATCTTTATAATCTCTTCTGCTATTTGCACATTCTTTACTGTAAATTCCTAAGTTAATTTGTAAATTCTGTAGTAAACTGTAAATTGTTAATATTGTAAAACTTTTCTTCTGTCATTTAATGGTCGGGCATTGTACAGCTACAAGCATTTCACCCCCATGTCATACTGTGTATGGTTGTGTGTGTGTGACAAATAAAATTTGAATTTTTTTATTTATTTATTTATTTTTTGCCTGTCCCGTTTGGCTCTTTTGCCATCAGAATTGTTGTCTAAAGGCAAAGAAAGATGCCCAACGGATTTACTTTACCAAACTGACCATCCCAGCCTTGCCGTAATGGTCCATTTGATTCACCTTTTATTGTTTATTTTATTTTCACTTACTGAATACGGGACAGACTTGACTGGGGGAAAGAAGGGGAGAAAGAAAGAGGGAAAGAGAAACAGCTGAGAAGAGGGACGGGGGAGAAGGGCAAAAGACAAAAACCAACAGAATGAGCAGAAAAAAAAAATGCATATATCAATCACCTGGGTCACCTGCTGAGAAAGAAAAAAGAAAGCAAGCAGAAGAGAACAAGAGTAATAGAATAAACAACATCACAATGATATATGGGAATATGACAGTAAATACTAAATGTTAAACATTATTGTGCAGCACATAAGATCAACAGAACACAGTGTGCTTTGAGGTAGGAGCCAAAAAGGGTGTAGTTTGTGGGTGTGATCACCCGTGTGTACACCTGTGAGCATGGACACGCTTGTTTTTTGTTTTTTAAAAGGTTCCTTCATGTAATAATCTGCTAGAGGGTGTGGGGGGGCCACAGCCCCGTCTGTCTTCGCTGGAGGGTCCGGGGACCGCTTCAGCCTCCGTCTGTCTTCGCTGGAGGGCCCGGGGACCGCTTCAGCCGTCTGTCTTCGCTGGAGGGTCCGGGGGCCGCTTCAGCCGTTCGCCGTTGCTGGAGGGTCCGAGGGAGGGACCGCTTCGGCCTCCGTCTGTCCTCGCTGGAGGGTCCGAGGGAGGGACCGCTTCAGCCGTCTGTCTTCGCTGGAGGGCCCGGGGGCCGCTTCAGCCGTTCGCCGTTGCTGGAGGGTCCGAGGGAGGGACCGCTTCGGCCTCCGTCTGTCTTCGCTGGAGGGCCCGGGGACCGCTCCAGCCTTCATCCGCCTTCGTTGGAGGGTCCGTGGGACCACTCAGGCCTTCGTCGTCTGCTGGAGGGTCAGGGGGACCGCTCCGGCCTCCATCAGTTTCATCTGCCTCCGCTGGAGGGTCCGTGGGACCGCTTCAGTCTTCATTTGCCTTCGCTGGGGGGTCCGAGGGACCGCCTCAGCCTTCGTCGTCTGCTGGAGGGTCCGTGGGACCGCTCCAGCCTTCATCCGCCTTCGCTGGAGGATCCGAGGGACCGCTCCAGCCTTCTGCAGCTGGTGGGCTGCGTGTCCGTGTGTGCAGCTGGTGGGCTGCGTGTCCGTGTGTGCAGCTGGTGGGCTGCTCGTCTGCCTTCGCTGGAGGGTCCGTGGGACCGCTCCAGCCTTCATCCGCCTTCGCTGGAGGGTCCGTGGGACCGCCCCAGCCTTCGTCATCTGCTGGAGGGTCCGTGGGACCGCTCCAGCCTCCATCAGCTTCGTCTGCCTTCACTTCAGCCTTCGTTTGTCTGAATCAAACTTTTCACTTGGGGTTACATGTTTGATTTTTGGGTGGGGGGAACTGTTACGTTTTGGTGTTGTCGGTGTGTTGCTTTTGGCGTGCCTTATGTGTTTCCTGTTTTACTTTGAAAGTCTGTGTTATCTTAGTGTTTTCAGTTTACGTTTCCCTGTCTCGTCAGGTCTAATTTGCCCCAGCTGTGTTTCCCTCCTGTGGTCCATTCCCTGATTGCCCCTTCTATGTATTTAAGCCTTGTGTTTCAGTGTGTCATGGTCGCGATCTCCCCCGTGTTGTAAATAGTTTGGTGTTTTGTTGTAAATAAATAGTCTGTTGTAAATAGTTGTGAATGGGTTTGTTAATACTTTCGTCATGGGATATTTTCGTTTTGGGATTTTGGTGGAGAGCCTTCGTGGTTTTATTTTCCTTATCTTTGTTTTTCTACGTTGCACCCCGGTTGCCTAGGCCGGGGTGTAACAAGGAGATCAAAACTCCAGACATCCAGAGGCCCCCAGAACACAAGAGACCAAGGAAGACCAACAGAGGGGCAGCCGCGCCACTGTCCCAGAAAGAGCTGAGGAGAGTCCCAGATGAGGGCTCACTCAGCAGCCGCGGAGCAGAAGCCAGGGGGAGTTGCAGTGACGCGCCCGTGAGCTCCGCCGGCAGCCAGCTGCGCCTGAGTGACCGAGCCCCAGGCCGAGAGGCCGGGGGCACCCCACCTCCGAAGTGGCCCGAGCGAGCCCCAGGCTCCAGGCCCCGATAAGCGGCCGCCAAGGAGTGAGCCGGTGTGTACCTGGACGCCCACCCCCGGACACAAAGAACCATAAAATAAATAAAATTTGAATTTGAATTTGAATTTGAGAGGTGTGATCCACCGGTGGTGATATTTTGGTATTTTGGGAGTTCCTGATTTAACAAATCAGCTCTTTAATCCAGGCCTGAGAGATTGAACTTTAAAGCGCTATAAAATATTCTTACTGAAAACAGTCGCAAAGTGTTTTTCTCCATGATTATAATGAGCTTGGGAGAAAATTCACTTATATGGGACACTGATCACATGAGAAGTCCTGAGCCTAAAAGGATTGCAGCGAGTCAATCCAGTCCAAGAAAAAAAACAAACAAGGAACTGTTTCCTTTAAAAGGATGACGTCATCTTGCTGGTGATGGAGGCTCGAATAGGTTGCGCGTGAGGCTCCATTATCAGCAATATCTGGTATGAATGTGTGTGGATGTATGCATGTGACTGGACTGTGATGGACTGATGACTAAAAGTTTTAACTGACTTGATACTGAGACAAAAACGGTGCTGACTTTAGGATTAGTAGATGTTCACAAACAATTCACCCAGCCTGTAAAAGAAGGGTGGATGTTTTGTCTTGCTTTGTTTTGTTTTTGTAATAACAGAAGAATGACAGAGACTAAAGGGGGAGGCTGTAACTTCACATGAGTGTGAACTGCAGACTGAACCCTTTGGTTGCTAATTTTGAGTTACTGATGTTTGCATTAAGAAAAATTGTGTTTTAGTAGCTGTATTTCGATTAATGTATCAGATTATATTGTTGGGAATGTTAAATGCTAAAGTGAAGAAAAGGTTCGTTTTCACTCATGACTGAACATGTTATTGTTAACCGTAGCAGGCCACTGTAAAAAGTCAATTAACGGTAAAAAAAAAAAAAAAAAAAAAAAAAACCCTCTACTGAGGTCTATGAATGAAGGGAATCTCTGTCCATAGATAGAGCTTTTCCTCCTAAGGCGTGGGCACCAATAAGCAGAGTTCATCCTTTAACATATAACAAAATTGAAATATTCTCATGCATGATCAACGGGCAATCACGGTACCGGCCAGAGTACCGGGAGTAGTTTGGAGAAACAAGAAAACGCAGAGACTGTTCTAGGTGTCATTCCAAACTGACTCAAAGTTTATTATTTTTGTGTAACAGTTTTTATAGACAGACAACATGTTTCAGTTCAGACCCTGCCCACTGGGTGGGGCGGCGTCCTGACAGTTGAATTCCTTTGTTCAGCAAGGGCAATAAAAAAAGAACTCACAAGATCAATAAATCTTTCAGAGATCTTCTACATCCTGAGTTCTGACACAAAAACCAGATGGTCTTCACACAAACATTTTGAGCAAGGTAAAAAGTGATTTGTTGGTGTTTTTCCTTCAACCTTAGCATCAACTTTCACACCATAAATCCTTAGTTGACAAGGCAAGAGAAAATAACAGTTAACATAAAGAGCTTTGTTAAGTTACAGAATCTTCAGTCTAATCTCAACATACTTTTGACAGGTCCATTAAACACTAGACATTTAGAATCCTTTAGTGATATAAGTTTGCCCATGGTAGAATACTACATGTAGTTATTTGCATTAGGAAATGTTTAACCATATATACCTAAAGGCACATAATTAATGATGTGTGATCTTTTAGCAGACTGCACTGAGGAATGCACTCAAGGAATGCACTCTGTCCCAGTTTAAGTGCCTTGTTTACATATAGATGAACTGTTGGATTTTCCAAACCAGCAGGCCAAAAGAAATGCCCTGGGGTCGCAGCAAGAGGAGATGAAGTTTTAAAACAAAGGGCATTGCAAAAACAGGATCCTTTGTATAATATCACTACAAAACAATATCCTGTAAATGCTAACCGTAGTGCTAAAATTCACAACAATGAATAACAGGGGAATGATAGACTGGTCACACTTAAGACGGATATATGTAATGATAAACACTGGTCCCCGTCTTTTGGGTGTTTTCTTGAAAATAGTCAGCAATTTAGAAGTAAGATAAAACCGACAGGGGCATGTGCTGAGAGGTGGTGCTGCACAACGACCAAACCAAAATAAAGAAAATTATTGTGATTAGCTTTAGTAAATTCAAATTAAAATGTACCATTACACTCAGAGGATCAATATGAAGTTCGATATATGCTAATTTTGTATGAAGTACATGACTGGTGACCGTTCTGTCCTGAGCTTTTGTTTTTACAGCACCCGCTTGACCACACCAACAGTTTATCGCCACCAACAGGGGATACTTGCAACGAATAGGGAGGAATATCATCAAAACTAGGAAAGGTAAGCCCCGAAGGGGGTGATAACACCATAACTTTCACTTATGGTCAAATTCTCAAAATTTGACCCCGAACTTAAAAAATTCTTTAAACATTTAGAGACAGAGTGGAGATTTAGAAGAGACACAATGTCCTCCTGAGACCCAGGGAAAAAGAACAAAAAGAAAAAAAGTATTTTCATTTTTTCTTTTTCTTTTTCTATTTTCTTTAAGATAAATCAATTGTTATTAAAACTTATTTATATAACAATATCATAAAAATGTAGATCAGGGACTAACTTAGACGTCACTGACACTTCACTAGCTGTAAGCCATTGGTTCAGGAACAAGTGATTGCACTGGGCTTTCTATTTCACAAAAGTCAATTCATGTATGATATCTGAGGAAGTGCTGTGATTTTATTTGGAGACAAAAAGGAACATTTGGCACTTGCCACGTCATTGCAAATGCCACTGCATCTCGATAATCTTTGTGTGGCTCCTCCTGGGTTCGCACCCTCTCCTATCTGGCTCACATGACTCTCATCTTCTGAAAAACCTATGTTTGAATCTCGCTCAATTATTCTGTTAAGAATTCCTTCTGCCTTTGTCAAAGAGTTGTCTACTAGGAAAAAAGTGAAGTCATTTCCTCTGTGAAACTAAATAGGCCTAATTCTTAAGAACCCCTCAAATTATTTACTAGATGTTTATTTTTTGAAAATGAATCAAAATCTGAGTTTAAAAAAAAAAACATTTTAAATATAAATATCAAGCTTACCTTTCTTTCTTCTATAAAATGTGCTTGTGGGCATGCCAGCCATTTTGAAAAGGAGGGAGAAAAAAAAACAGTTGGCAAGGCCACACTCCCACACATGTGATATAATTTTAAAGGTATTGTTGTCCTCTCTAAGAAACATCAGGACTTAGATGAGTGGCAAGTAGAGTATGAGAGCTACAAGCAAAAACTAAATGTGTACTGCAGTGCGCAAAAATGAATTACTGGGTCATCAGGGGGTCATGAGGGACATTTATGACACGGAAAATCCCACAAACCTTAAAGTGCACTTGAAAAGCTCAGACAAGAAGGCTAACCTAGCTTACCTAGAAGAGCTCATCAGGGGGAGCACACTCCCCCTCCTTGAAGAGCTCCCCCACTCAAACCGCATCCCCAGAAAACAGCTAACCCCAAATAAGGCAGCGGGATGTATCTCGAGACAACAGGACAGGGACATCTACATAACTGTGTGAGTCAATCGCCTTAAAAAAGTTTATCAATTAACTTGAACCAAAATTAGGAACACCCGGTGCTGCAAGAGTTAATAGTCTTAATACCCAAGGATAAGCAGAAGAGCATGACTGATATGATAAAACTGTGATTTTGTTACACTTAATTTTTGCAAAACACTACTAAAACTATAACTGACACTAATCATAACTAAACTAAAACTGAGGATTTTCAAAAAAAACTAGACTAAACTAGCAAATAATTGGTAAACACTAATTACAACTGATATAAAATTGAAAATCTGGAGTCGAAACTAAATAAAAATAACAACTAATGAAAATGGCAAAACGATTAAAACCCTGGTGCAGAGATTGACAAATCTGACCAGGAAATGTTATAAAATGGATTGTCGGAACAGTCAGCGTTAAAGCCACTTTTGACAGTCCATACTGGGATGGCATTGGACATCTTCAGGGCGGAAAAGGGTTGGTGTGACCAAGGTGTGGTTTGGCTTGTTGTATGTATATTTTGAGATCTTGTGGCTCTGGATGGACCAGTTACCAGGGCATGGAAGGAGGACGGACTCATTAGAGGAGGAGAAGGAATTTCCTGGGATTGGAGATCCTCTGGGTGAGTGGTTGACTAAAAGCATGTATAAAATAAAAGTTATCTGTTGTTATTGATTGGTAATAGATTGATAATTGGCCACATTTACAGCTGTATTGTCTTGTTGTGGACGTAGTTTGCTTCATGTTTAAGCAATCTAATTAACAGATTGAAGATAGAGACATTAAAGGAAGAATATGCAGCGCCACCCTGTCAGATGCCAGTCACGGTGGGGCTCGGTGATTAATTAGGTGAGCTGCATTCATGGCTGAATCAAAACAGAGTTTTCCCTGCTGTGGTCAGTGAGGGAGAAACCAGGGGAAAGTCAAATTTAAGAGAGCCATTATAAACGTTTATGTGTCAAGTTAAACGGGACAAAAGGGGGTGTTTTACTGTTATTTTAATATCAGCATTATTATTGCATCAGAATCATGCAACAAGCATTGCATTGATCATCATTTATTGAAGTTTTTGACATTTGTGTTCCAGTGATTGTTATAACCGCAGGTTAATCTTCTATTTACAGGTGTTAGGATAATCATATAATCTTTCTTTGCAGGTGTAACCATGATCATTTTATACATATTGCAGTTTGTTGCTCATTATAGAGTTGTGCTCGAGTTAATAAGGGTTAAAAGCTACAGTCAGCGCGATGTCTGGCTGATCTATGGACTGGAATGACTTCGAGCGGGGAGGGCCACACGCGCTTACATAACACTGATATCATATTATTCTTTGTGGTCTTTTATTCAATTATGTTTTTTGCTAAGTTTAAGTAGTGGCAGTTAATTAAACGATATTCATTAATATATCAAATACCTGAGTCAGAACATTACACGCGGATCACCTTAACAATCTGGGAAACCTTGTAGCTGCCTAACCTTTTCTTTGAATGTTATAGCTCCTGGAATGTGTCAAAAAAGGGGGGGAAGTTGAGTTTTAACATAACTTTTTTATAACTTCATTTGTGTCTTTAATACCTTAGGTATGGTAAAGCTTAAGCTAATAGCGGCCCGAGAAGTTTCCGGACTTTTTTAGAGAATCAGTGAAAAAAGCATAAACTATCACTTTCATGTTTAATCATTACTCATTGAAATGAACTGAATAGCGTTTAGAAGATTTGTTAATTTATTTGTCTTTTGTTAAAAAGAGGGGTTTCAATAATTTTCAGACACACCTTGCAAAATGTGCTTATAACGAGTTGGCACTTGGTCTTTTGAAGGTCATAAGCTTCGTTCGGCGTGATGGTCCGGACTGATATATTGCAGGTATTGACTTTGAGTGCAGAGGGCTAAATGCAAACACGCTTACACACACATAGGATATGATTAGAATAAGTCCCTGGGACATTCTGAATGTTTTAGACCAATTCTGAATCACTAGAAGGTCAGTAGATAACAACATTAGATTATTAGGGCTAGGAAGAGAGGTGTTTTGGTTTTCTGTCTCTTACAGAGAAAGGGACAGACACCAGACGAGGTCACAGAGATGCGAGGATCCTCCGCACAGAGATAGACAAAGTGACTGCCAAGACACCAACTGGGTCCAAGGGTCATGGCGTTTGGACTCTGGGTAGTCACCTCAAAAGGATGGATCCCATAAACACAGCAATAACCATGAAGGGGTTGGCGGAAATCCGGGAACACCAGACCAACGAGGTTTGAGAGGCTCTTGGGCAAGAGGGGGACACGTTCCGGTTCCTTTTTCTGGAGGATACACAGATCGTTGTTTGAAATCGGGGCAGAATAATCCCCTGATCTGTGCCACGACTGAAGGGTTGTCTAACCCCTGAGTTTGAAGAAAGAAGAGCAGAGGATCACCCAACTGGACGACACTGGTAGCTGCAGCAATAAAATAAAGGTTAAAAGCTCCTTGGACAGAGGTTCTAGTCTGAGTACGTCTGAAGGGTATAAGGTAGCACCAAATAAAGCTGTGGGAGACCTGGGGAGTGTCATCTGTACCTGCTATTGTTATAATAATAGTTTTTCTTGCATCTGACCTGTGCAAACACAGAGGTCATTTTACATTTGGTTCGCTCATCAGGGGGACAAAGGGCCTCAGGAGTGAGAAGGAATGAACCCGGTTCATTCCTTCTCAGTCTTGTGTTTATTCCTTCTCAGTCTTGTGTTTTGTTGTTTTTTTGGCAGATCTTGACACAAGGGCTGCACTTTTATTCCTGCCATACGTCTTCAAGGAGAAACTGGATCTCTTTGTCATACTTGGAGAGGTGTGTGTATTAAAATATTTAGTCTATATAAAAGGAAAACAAATGTATCTTTTGTTAAGAGACTAAGATATTGCTTTCCTCTACCTTCTCTTTTGACTTCAAAGGTTTATCCTAAAACCCCCTATCCAACTGTTCAGCTACTTTATGAAGACTGGAAACCAGTGTTCTCCAGAAGCGCTCCAAACATTGTGAAGTTGGATGGCAGTGAAGTGTGCAGAAGCTCGTGTATTTTTGAAGCAATCATCTCTTCTTTCTGCTTGTATTTTGTCTTCAACCTTGCTTACCCAAAACATCTGAAGAACACCCTGATTTTTCTCCAAAAGTACATTGTGAAAATAGATGAGGGTGAGGACCGGCCTCTACCAATCACAGTCACCAGACAAATAAATCTTCTGTATTGACCACCATGCCTCAGCCATATCAGTGCTCCAAATGTGGCAGAAGAACCTTTAGTTTGACAAAGCTTATTCAGCACATAGGTGATGCCAATTTTGATATAACCTGTGGACTCAGTGACTGCTGTTCTTCCTTCAAAAAATATGAATCTTTCAGACGACATGTGTATAGGAAACACAGAGAACAGGTGTTGTGTTAATATTGACACAATGTGGGTCTTTTGTGGAAAAATTCTCATTCCTCTGTTATATGACAACCATTTTCATTCATACAGTGTTAGAGTTGATAGTGAATGGACGTTGCTAAAACCTGGACAGGAAATTGATGTGGCAGCTTATGACACATACTGTGTTGATAACAGTTTGTATGTAACAGTTAAGCAATGTATTTAAGAAGGTAATAAATGTGACAAGTATTTTTGACTTTGTATCTTCAATTTTTCAAATCTTGAGAGGAAAAATATAGGAAATCTGTGTGTAGATACTGAACCTTTAGAAAGACATTTTTGTACTCCTTTTAAGGGTTCTTTTTTGTACTTTATACTAAGGGTACAACTTTGCCCTTTAAAGTACAGGTTTGATGTGTAAAAGGTACAAATTACAAGGGTACAAATCAGTACCCACAGTTTAGGGTACAGAACGGTACCTTAGAGGGTACCACCCCAGTGACAAGCCATTGTACCCTTATAGGTACATTTCTGTACTTTAATTTCTGAGTGTGTGGATTACAGGGTGTAGGTGAGCTCTTTAGAATAAAGAGCTCATCGGGGGGAGTGTGAAATTATAATATTATTTTATGCCATGTTATACCCCTAATTAAAGATTGTGAATTATTATGTAGTTTTAGTTGGCATTATTCTCCTGAATTAGAAGAAGCTGATAACTATTGCATTAGTTAAACTGATTTGCATTACATTAAACTGCTGATCTAGTGTGAATGAATGATATTGTTTTATGGTGTATCATACTGCTGAGTTATAAGAAATACTGTTCGCAGAAAAGTCATCGCCTTATTTGTCTGATTAAGAAGAGAACAGAACATGCTGGAGTTTTCTGCCCCATCTCAGCAGGAACAGATAAACAGGGAGCCAAGGTCGTAGCTTAGGCGCTGTGTGAGAGAAAGCATGTGAATGTTTAGGCTTTTGTGATAAGGTGGAGGCACCAGAGGCTATAAGAGTTTGATCAATGCTCCACCATTTTGAGATCTGATGCTGTCTGCGTACGGTGTCCATCTCCCACGCGTGTGATCATTAAAATCATCGTTTGACTCAACCCGGCCGGACCAGTGTTGTTATTGTGGTTTTTCATCTTGTCTCCATCCCCAATTTTTGAACTCGTAACAAAATCCAGGTGAGTTTCTCCTGATCACCTGAGGCCGTCATTACTGTGTGAACCCACACACCACTCCTCACTCCTCCCACCCGCTGCACACAGTCACTGAGTACAGACCGGCTGATTCCTGTAAAGGGAGAGGCAAGAAGAGGCGGAGCAACACCTGAAAAACAAGAAACTCAACGTCATTTTGCAGAAGTGAAAGTGTGAGAGAGCAGCAGCAGAGCTGCAGTCGAGTCCTGTTTGTCTCTAAAAGAAGATTCACTGGAGTCTATCAGGTTCCTCTCAGCAACAGTGGTGAGTGCAGGTGATCACACTTCCTGCTTCTACACAAATCTTCACTCTGTTCACTTCATCAGGGTCTAGAGCGCCACCTCATTTCTCCATGGTGCCACTTAGGCTACGTCCACACTCGCCCGGATAGATTTGAAAACAGCGCTCCGCGTCCACACTAGTGTTTTCAGTCGTTTTCACAGAGTTGTGCGTCCACATTAAGACGGCTGAAAACGCTTACGTTCCAGTCCTGCGCATGCGTGAAACGCAAGACGATTCGACCGGTCTCATTTCTGTCTGCCGCTTATTCACTTTCCGGCTGTTTGAAACGTCGCGGCAGAGGTGGAGGAAAAGCACCGAGTTTTAAAATGGACTAACAATGAGGTGGAGTTGTTGCTGCGAGTAACACAAAAGTACAAAGTTGCAAAAGCGAGAGAGAATTAAAGAATTTGAAGAAAAGCTCTGTGGAGCACGTGCAGACTGATATTCATCTTTAATAGGACTGTCAAAACTGCTGCTGTATAATGCTCTCCACTATCTTTGTTTAATTGGTCACATGCCTGCATCACATGACTAACATGCATCATCGTTTTAGAAAGTCTCTGTTTTCACTGTTCACTGTGACACAAACGCACCGTCTCCAAATTATTTACTTTCCGGCTGTTTGAATCGTCGCAGCAGAGGTGAGCAGCGTGATAGGAGTGGATGTAGCTGTGGGTAATGAGAAAAGATGAAAAGAACGATTGATAACTTTTTCGTTAAGGCCGGTGCTCTGACACGGAGCCATCAACCTCTCAGTGTCTAACACTGGTCTGCAGACGGCATCAGATAATGAGCCACATTAGATGGACTCTGAGCCCACTGACAGTAAAAGGGTGAAGTGTAGACATTTGGAAGAGAGCGGCCTGACCAGTTTCTCTGACTATGATACTGTAAAGCTGACAACATGATGCATTTACTGTGGTGAGTGTGCAAAGACCATGGCAGGTGTTGTGCCAAGGTAGGGATCCCCAACAGGATCTGTTTCCCTGCGTCAGGAACATCGGCTGGGCAGGGAAAGCGGACCCAACGCACTCCGCCTCCATCACGACCAACTAGACGTGGAAGGAGTGATGTTTTAGTGACAACATGAAAGATGAGTGTGACCGTTCAGTTTGTGGGTTACAACAGAAAATTATACATTTATTGTTCTCGTGTGTTATCGGACGGGATCATTTTAACAAACCGAGGACATTTTCCTGATAATTATCTGTATCCTCCTGTAACTTTACTGTTTAAAGAGCTAAAACCTCCAACATTTCAGGATCAATAAGTCATTATAAGACGTGTTTGTGAGCTAAAAATCAAGAATGTGGGATACTGTTTGTCTGTGTCAGCCAAACAACTTCACATCTTTGTAGCGACTGTTAAAAAGATGTTCATCCTGTTGATCCTGTTCATCTGGACGCTGCACTGTACAGCAGACACGACGTTGTTCAGTTTGTGTTTCAGATGAACCAGTTTGTGTCTGAATGTGTTGCTGGGTCTCCACCAGTTACTCTGACAACTGAAGGTTCAAGATTTTTATTTTGACATTTGCACACAGGACCAACAGTCCATGCACAGTGGAATACTTGTGCAGAGCTTTCCAAGTCAAATCACACTTTAACAATATAAAGACAGAAAAAGCAGAAGGATAGAAATGAAGTCCGGAGTAGGGTAGTCGTACTATTTTCTTTTTTTTTTTCTTAAATTTTTTTTTATTTTTGCATTTAAATTAAACATAACATGCTTATACAAAATCAACCAAGAACAATTACTGTTTTTAACATTTGTGAACTTATGAGCATGAAAGGAGAAAGGAGAAAAAAAAAAGAAAGGAAAAAAGAAGAAAAAGAAAAGGAAGAAAAAAAAAACTATTTCAACAATTATACATCCTAATCAAACAGGTTTTATTCCTGGTAGATGGTCATTTAATAATGTCCGTTTATTATTAAATACAATTAATTTAGGTTATGGAAAAGAGGTTAAAACAGCAGTACTTTCTCTGGACGCTCAAAAAGCATTTGATCTGATTGAATGGTCTTATATATTTGAGACTCTAAAACAATTTGGCTTTGGGGAGTACTTTAGGGATTTTATTAAAATGATTTATCTGTGTCCGGTGTCCTGTATTCTCACTAATGCAGATAAATCCTCTCCCTTTCAATTACAACGCGGGGTGAGACAGGGGGATCCCCTCTCACAGCTTCTTTTTGATATAGCCCTGGAGCCCCTAGCCATTAACATAAGAAACCACCCAGGTATACAGGGAGTTAAATTTGGGAATGTGGAAAGTCTTGTTAACATTTATGCAGATGACTTACTGATCTGCCTTTCCAAACCAGAAATCTCATTCCCTAATCTTTTAAATTGTATTAAACACTTTGGGAAATTATCAGGATATATGATCAATTGGGATAAATCTGAATTTATGCCAATAACAGATAATCTATGCCCAAAGTTCCTCAGCTCACTCCCATTCAAATTAGTAACTACGTCTTTTACCTATCTTGGTCTTAAGATCTCTAAAAATCCCAAACTCCTTTATAAATTGAATTTCCTGGAAATGCTGGATAAGTTCAAAGATGATATTAGAAAATGGAAACTGCTTCCTCTGTCTCTGATCGGTCGAATAAATCCAGTTAGAATGGTGTCTTTGCCACGATTTTTATATCTTTTTCAAAACCTTCCTATTCACTTGCCACTTAAATTTTTTAAGCAGCTTGATTCATTGATTCACTCATTCATTTGGGCAGGAAAACCCCCTCGGATATCCATGGCTCATCTTCAAAAAAACACTTCCTGCGGGGGGTTAGGTCTCCCTGTGTTTAGACATTATTATTGGGCAGCAAATTCAAGAGCTCTATTGCACTGGCAGTGGGGCTCGCCTATTGATTATTGTCATGACAAGCTTCCGATCTGGCTCCAGGTAGAGGCAGCAACAGTATCTGAAGCCTCATTACCGGTCTTATTGTTTTCTAACACGGGTTCTTTTAACAATTCGCTCAGTCGTAATTTTGTTGTTAAACACTCCTTAAAGATATTAAGTCAAATTAGGAAATCTCTCAAACAACCTGATTTTTCAGTAGGAATGCCAATAATACATAACTACTTGTTTAAACCAGGTAAAATGGATAGGGTGTTTTTAGAATGGGGGGAAAAGGGATTGAAATACATTGAGGACTTATATACAGATGACAAATTTATGTCCTTCCTTCAACTTCAAGAAAAGTTTCAATTACCTCAATCACATTTTTTTCGTTATCTTCAAATAAGGAATTTTGTTCAACAAAACTTTTCAGACTTTCCACTGAAGCCACGAAGTTATACTTACTTTGATATAATTCGGAAAGCAGATTTTAAACATTTGATATCTCAGTTTGTTAAGTGCTTTACAATCCCAGTTGATTCCGACCGAATTAAGAAAACATGGGCTGAAGACCTCGGGGTCCCTCTGTCTGAAGACCAATGGTCAAATTGTTTGTCCAATATTCAGAAAGGCTCAATAAATGCCAGATATAAACTAATCCAGTTTAAAGTCATTCATAGACTACACTTTTCTAAACTTAAACTTAACCGGATCTATAATTCTGTATCCCCCTTATGTGACAGATGTAAAGTCGGTGAAGGTTCCCTTGCACATTTATTTTGGCATTGCCCTGTTATGAATGCTTTTTGGAGCCAGATTTTTTATGTGGTTTTCAAACCAATTTAGGAAAAAAGTACCACGTGATGGTACATTGGCTATACTTGGATCATTTGCATCAGTCGAATCTTTTTCCTTTTCACAAAAACAGATAATTACAATGGGTATGCTGGCTGCAAAGAAACTTATTCTTTTACAGTGGCGGTCTTCTTCGGCCCCGTGTTTTAACAGGTGGCTTAATGAGATGGTGTCTGTGGCCAGGGTGGAGCAGATAAGATTTGATAGAGAGGGGAAACTGGCGAGTTTTTCTATGATTTGGCAACCATTTCTAGAATTCTTAAAAAAATTACTGATCATAATTCATGCCTCACACTCCGCGTGAATTATTTTATTTGTACTATTTTCTATATACAAAGAAAAAGAAGAAAATGTACAGAGTGTGTAGTTCTCTACCTCTTATCGCACTCACAGTATTGCACATTTGTTCCACAGATCTGTTTCACAAGTCTGTTGTGAGTGTATTGCCCGATGGTCAGTGAACCGCTGATACATTCAAAATGAGGTTAAGTAGTGCTGTGTTATTTTAAGTGTTCAGTGTGTTTTTGTTTGCCGTCAGTCTGACAGTTGTGGGGAAGAAGCTGTTGAAGAATTGTGTTCTGTGTGTGATGCTGCTGTCCGCTCTGTTGTGTCTGAGATTGTATGTGCAGCTTTGTATGTGCAGGTCCATGGATGCAAGTGTTGTTCCCATAATCCTCTCTGCAGACTTTATGACTCTTTGCAGAGCCTTCCTCTCTGTCTGTGTAGTGTTTCCATACCAGACAGTGATGCCTGCGGTGAGGATGCTGTCTATCAGTCCTCTGCAGGCCTGGGTGAGAGGGTGGTGGTTCATGCCAGCTTTCCTGAGCAGCCGAATGAAATAAAGCCTTTGCTGGGCTTTTGTCACAGTTGCTGTAGTGTTGAGAGTCCAGCTCAGGTCTGATGTAACCTGCAGTCCCAGGAATCTGTGGCTGTTTGCCCTCTCCACCTCCGTCCCTTTGACGATAAGAGGCTGCAGTGGAGGGAGTTCTTCCAAAAGTGCAGTATTCATTCCTTGGTCCGTGTTGAGGATGAGGTGAAGAAGCTTCTGTGATGAAAAGAAACTTAAAGAAGTCCAGACGCTTTTCTCTCCAAGCTCCTCAGACTACTGACGCTTGTTTCTCTCTTTGTAAAATGAAATTTAAAGTGAATTTTGAATCAAATGTTTCTTTTCTTTCTCCCTCAGAGTGCAGACATGTCTGCTGCCAGCAATCTGCGATCTGAAGATCAGTTTCTGTGCTCCATCTGTCTGGATGTGTTCACTGATCCACTCTCTACACCATGTGGACACAACTTCTGCAAAACCTGCATCAGTCAGCACTGGGACATGAGTCAGAGCTGTAAGTGTCCCATGTGTAACGAGACTTTCTACACTCGACCTCAGCTGAGGGTCAACACCTTCATCTCTGAGATGGTTGCTCAGTTCAGACGTGAAGCTCAGCAGAAAGCCAGCAGCAGCAGCTCAGAGCAACAAGCTGCCAAACCAGGAGAAGTTCCCTGTGACGTCTGCACTGGAACCAGACTGAAGGCCCTGAAGTCCTGCCTGGTGTGTCAGACCTCCTACTGTCAGACTCACCTGGAGCCTCATCTGACACTGAAACGTCTGAAAAGACATCAGCTGGTTGATGCTGTGGAGAACCTGGAAGGCAGGATGTGCACGAAGCACGATAACCTTCTGCAGCTGTTCTGTAAGACCGACCAGACATGTGTCTGCATGCTCTGCCCTGTTTTAGACCACAAGAACCACGAGTTTGTTCCTCTGAGAGAAGAATATGAAGGAAAGAAGGCAGAGCTGGAGAAGACAGAGGCTGAGATTCAGCAGATGATCCAGAAGAGACGACTGAAGATTCAGGAGATCACAGAGTCGGTGAAGATGAGTAAAGATGCTGCAGACAGACAGAAAGCAGAAGGTGTTCAGGTCCTCACGGCTCTGATGGAGTCTGTTGAGAGACGCCTGAAGGAGCTCATGAAGGAGATCGAAGACAAACAGGAAGCTACAGAGAAACAGGCTGAAGGTCTCATCAAAGATCTGGAACAGGAAATCTCTGAGCTGATGGAGAGAAGCTCTGAGGTGGAGCAGCTCTCACGCTCTGAAGACCACCTCCACCTCCTCCAAAGCTTCTCCTCCCTGAAAGCTGCTCCACCCAGCAAGGACTGGACAGAGGTCAGAGTTCATCCACCTACATATGAGGGGACTGTCGGGAGAGCTGTGGCTCAGCTCGAGGAGACAATCAGGAAACTCATGAAGAAGAAGCTGTTTGAGGCTGAGCTGAAGAGGGTGCAGCAGCATGAGGTGGATGTGACTCTGGATCCTGATACAGCTCATCCTAACCTCATCCTGTCTGATGATGGAAAACAAGTGTACTGTGGTGATGTGAGGAAGAATCTTCCAGACAACCCAGAGAGATTTTCTAAGTGTCATTGTGTTTTAGGAGAGCAGAGTTTCTCTTCAGGCAGATTTTACTTTGAGGTTCAGGTTAAAGGAAAGACTGACTGGACTTTAGGGGTGGCCACAGAGTCGATCAACAGGAAGGGACACATCCCAGTGAGACCTCAGTATGGTTTCTGGACTGTGTGGCTGAGAAATGGAAATGAGTACAGTGCTCGTGCTGGTCCTTCAGTCCGTCTCTGTCTTAATCCTGGTCCTGAGAAGGTGGGGGTGTTTGTGGATTATGAGGAGGGTCTGGTCTCCTTTTATGATGTAGGTGCTGCAGCTCTGATCTACTCCTTTACTGGCTGCTCCTTCACTCACAAACTCCACCCATACTTCAATCCCTGTCTGAATGATGGAGGTAAAAACTCTGCACCTCTGATCATCTGTCCTGTCAATCAAACTGATCAACGACTGATTTTATTGGATGAATGATTGATTTTTCTTGAAGGGAACAAATGAACATATTGAGTGTAAATCCTCTACAGTCTCCATGTTTCTATAGAATCTGATCATCAGGACTCTGATTCACACTTTGATTCTCATGGAGTTTGATTTGAACAGAAGAAAAGTTGAATCAGGAAATGTTCCCACTGATGGAGACTCGAGCTGAAGAGCAAATATCAGAGAACAAATGTCCAAAAGCTTCATTTCCAATAAAGTTTGTTCAATGCTTTGAGTGAATCCAGACTCATGTGTGGCTGTTATACGGAGCATCAGAGTCCAGCTGAGTTATGTTGGATACAAACTGCTTATTTTGGCTCTGTGAGGAGTTTTGTTCACTGAAAACTGATGAGACGGATAATATTCAAAGAACTCTGTAGAGATTCATGCATCCATGTTCTCCACCTGCAGGTGTGGAGGAGAAAGGTGGAGCACAGACTGCTGCATCCTTCCAGTCACATCATTTTGATGATTATATTTCCATGTTGTGATGATTTGCAGTTGTAGCCTAGTACAGGATAGGGTAGGGGAAATTAAAGTAAGATGGAGAGAATGGGCCAATAGCTAGATTCGTAGGAGGGATAAGGTGAGTTGCGTGGAGAAGAATGACAAGCCACAGGTAAAGTTGCTATGAATTGTATTAAACTATTTAGCAACAATTTAACAGCATTTCATGAACAGGAATGAAAACATAAAATAAAATACAGTGACAGCAATAATAATAACAGTCAGAATCCTATCTGAGCTCAGATATGTCAGTCTTGCTAGCTTAATAGTCAGTGTTCAGTCAAGTCAAATCCAATAGGTCAAAAGTTTGTGATTGGTGCGATTTCGTCCTACCGCACTGTTGCAATTGTTCGTGAGAGAAGAGCAACCTGCCCTTCTGGGCCAACTCAGAATGGCTGTGGTTCGGTTCAAAGGGAAAGGCTCGCCATCTTCCTCGTCAGGAAGAGATCCAGGTCTCACGATCCCATAAAAAAAACCTAGCCAGCACACTTCTAATGTTCAACTCTCAGAGAGGATCTTGTCCACTTCATCCGCTCCCGCGCAGATCGCGATGGTTTCAAGGTCCGAAATGTTCACAATAAATCAGGTCCATTTCTCCAAGGTCCATGCAGATCTCCGGTATGGATATTTGCTCAATCTATCAAGTTAATAGTTATTTTCCAGCGAAAAGCTTGGCGGTGAAAATCAGCAATGGTCTCGTGCACCTCCGTCTCTCTCTGTGTCTGAGCACGTGACGGTACAGAGCAGGGGAAGGCGGGGCTTGTTCCTTTTGTAGAATAAGGAGGGGACGTTTTTCTCATTATCATTTAATATTTTAATATGCCATTAGTTGTTCATTAGAAGTATATAACCAGCTTTGCATTAAGCATGAATTGAAGTTTTTGATCTTACATTATTCTTTGCATTACAGTGATGGTGATAACTTTAGTTTGATCTTTTCTTACAGGTACCAGAATAATAACATGATTTTCCATTGCAGATGTAACCATGATCATTCCATACACATTGCAGTTTGTTGCTCATTCTAGAGTTGTGCTCAAGGTAATTAAAGGTTAAAAGCTACAGCCAGCGCGAGTCTGGCTGATCTATGGAGGGCAAAGGCTTTGAGCTTGGAAGGCCGCACGCACTTACACAGCACTTATAAGATGTCATTCTTGGTGATTTTGTGCTTAGTCATGTTTTAATATGTTTTAAGTAGAAGTAGCTGATCCAGCAATATTCATTTAATATTATATACTTGATTTAGAGTAATACACACTGATGGTCTTAATAAATGAAAGAGTCCTTGTAGTTGCCATGTTGTGTCTTAGCAGGGTACAGACGGTTCCAGGAGAAGGGGGGCAGTTAGCGTCTGCCCTCGGGAAGGAGACAATGTTATTCTTTGTGTTAAATAAAATTGTCAACATTGATTGTATTACACCTGTCACTACGCATGAGGGGGCGTTCTAATACCCTGATTTCATAAAACTATGGAGATGTGTTTTTTGAGATGAGATCTGAGACTGTCTGCATACAGTGTCCATCTCCCACGTGTGTGATCATTAAATCATCGTTTGACTCAACCCGACCGGACCAGTGTTGTTATTGTGGGTTTTTCCTCTGGTGTCCATCTCCAATATTTTTGAACCATAACATTTTGGGGGCTCGTCCTGTGGTATTGGGGTGGACGTGCGAGGTGTGGACGGTCTGAGGTTGTCGAGCGGACAGGCACGGACCAGCGATCTGATGTGAGTGAGCTCCGCGGGTGCTTCTAAAGGTAAGGCACTGCCTGTTGAGTTGATTCCCAAATTGTGCCAAATTGGGCTGCATTAAATTAAAAGTTTGCTCACTGACGTTGCTGGTGGGTGTCTGTTTTGATTTTGATGAGAATCACCGTGTGTTATGCAGTTAAAGTTGTTTAAGAGTATTTAATGAAGTTGAAGAAATATGAAAGTAATAATGTTGGGTTTGAGTCCCTGGATATTGAGCTGAAGGCTCAGGTAGTTTGGTAGGGAAATTAGGACAGAAACTGTTCTGGAGGTAACAGATACTGTTTAATTGATATGTTAAAATTAGTCAAAATTGGTTAGGTGAAAATTGTTATAGGACGGCACTGGAAGATGCTAAGAAGCACATAGCCCGGAGGTTACGCTCCCTCCTGGCCGTGGACGCGCGGTCTTGACCTGTCGGCGAACAGGGGTAGTTCAGTTTTGGTTTAACTGTGGGGTACAGGGCATCCCGAAATAAGCTAGGAGTTAGAATCTCCTCACCGTTTAAATGGTGTGATGTGCTTTTTTGGACACAGTTAAATTGAGTTAGGGATTTTAGAAATCAGGCCATAGGCTGTTCTGGAGGAAACAGATACTGGTTAATTGATTACAAAAAAGTGAAGCTTTCTTCGGTTGGACCCGTTAATTTAAATTTGTCGAAATTTGTTAGGTGCTGAATCTGTCAGGCCTGTCAGTGGTTGTAAATATAAGACGTCTTTGTGATATAAAATAGAGTTTTGTCTGAGCTTTGTGTGACCCTGTGTGTGATGAGAGCGCAGCTGCAGCGCTGAGAGCTATTTTTAGACGGTGTGAACATGCAAATGAGCGTGTGGCTGGGAGGAGAACGGAGGTTTTCACTTCCTGCCCAGAGTGTGTGTGAGCCTTAGAAGCAGAAGGCCTTTTATTGCTGAAAGCCTGTAAAGAAGCTGCTGGTTTTGATGTTATAACAATATAAATGGCTTTTGATTTATTGTTGTGAATATGTGCTTTATGAACTCACTTGTTTGTTGATTTATGTAATGTAAAAAGCATTTAAGACTGAGTAACTTCAGTTTTTGAGGAGCATAAAAGAGTGTTCCTAGATCAGAGTAAGCTGCTGTAAGTCAATTGAAAACAATTTAATTAAATCTTGAATATTTTATACTGATAACACAACTGATTTTAAGCCATATCTTTAAATAAGTAAAGTTCATGAAGTTTTCTGAGCTGCCAAGACACAGAGAAAGTGGAGTGTTTCACCCTGAAAGGATGAAATGATGCTCTGCCTTTGTTGTCAAGTTCAAACATAGGCCTTAAATAAATATGAGCCACTAATAAGCGTGACATAATTAATAATTTCAAACAATAAAGCACATTGGGTGAGTAACCCAGATAACAATAATTTATGAGCACGCAATAAAGTGGACCTGTTAGAACCCCTTTGACATTTGTCCCTTCAACAATAAATGATTATATTGTGTCCCATGCACTAAACAGTCCCATTTAATACTGTTAAATCGTTGTTTAAATAGAATAAGCAAACATGCCTGTGCTTTATTTTGCAACCTGTAACATACAAATTGCAGAGGAAGAGGGTCGACTGGAGGTGACCTGTAAATGTCACATAGTGACTGAGGAAGGTGTTTCACCTTATGAGATGACAGTGTGGTCCGAGATTGAGCTGCATGAGCTAAATGCCTATATACAACGTTGCCTATTTCTATTTCAAGGCTTAAAGGAGATGACTGAGCATGAAAATGATCCAAATTGGGAGCCCACAGAGGCCGCCCATTTTGCTCAGGCTATGGTAGAGTCGGTACTAGACGGCTTTGATTTTGATATGCTTGCTTGGGAAATAATGTAATTATCTGTGGAGATGTCTCCAAGCGATTAGTAGATTTAAAGGAGACAAATGTGTGCTTGAGAGTGCGTGGTTGAAATTGTGTGTGTGGATGTGCGTTTGAAAGGCTTTGAAACATAGGTTTGATTTGAATAAAGCTAATCACAGTACTATGGTTTGGCATTGAAGTAGAGCGAGCTATACAGCTAATTATTGAGGAGTTTGGATTTAATTGGTCCATTGCTCCCTTGCTCGGTAAACAACACGGTGAATTTGTTAGTTTGTGAGCAAACATGATATTGCTTTGGAGCAATTTTCTGTGAAAAATTTAAGGCTGTGTGAATGCATTCGAGCTGTGTTATTGTTTTGTGCCCCAAAGTTAACATGCAGTGTGTATGAGTTTATAACATTTATGTTACAGAGTGAAAAGTAGTTATTAAAAGTGAAGATTGAAAGAGGCTTGGTTAAGTCTTGACACACTGCGTTGGCTGTGTGTCTTACCAAGCAGATCACAAGGAGACAGTGACCCTGGGAGGAGCGAAAGTAATTCTGAAAGCTAACAGGCAGACATTGCGGAGTGATCCAGAAGGAGGAGCCGTATAACGTCACAAAAAAGGGAGGTAAGCTTGTGTTCTAGGATAATGGCTGACGGCCCGAACACGACACCTACTGGGCACAGAGGCTATAAGCCTCTAAAGGAGCAGCAGCAACAGTTAAAAAGAGCTATTCGTTTAGCTTCCCCTGGATCATCAAAGTTAGCTGAGAAGGAAGGCAAAGCAATGGAAGCTGAGCTAAACAAGCTTATTGCTTCCCAACAGAGAGGGCTGGATGACAAAATAGCCCTAAGTCTTGTGCTCAAAATAGAAGGAGAGAGATGTGAGCAGCAATTGGAACAACTGCAAACCGAGGCAGAGAAACGTTCAATCAACTGGAAAATTAAACAACAAATCAAGAAACTACAGCAAACTCATGCAAAGTGTTGCAAGTGGATGTTCTTGTGGAATGGAGCATCTTCCTGGATGGAGGAGGATGACACAGCTGAAACAGAAGATATGGAAAGCATAATGGAGGCTTTGAAACAACTGAAAGACCAAAATAAGAAGCTGGAAGACCAAATGAAGAACTGGATTCCAAAACCAGGAGATGCTAACAAGTATCACACAGCAGAGATTCTTCCTTGGGCCACATTAACATCTAATGCCGTAGGACGACAATATGTCATGCCTGTAATGACCCTCAGAGGAGGACAAGTTCAAGGCCCCGATGGACAGACGGCAGTGGTTGTGGGAGGAGTAGCTGATGTTGAATACACCAGAGCACCACGGGTGTTTCATAATGAAGGGCCTATGACAGTTAAATGTCAGTCCCTGAATGGGGAAGGGAAAGAGATAACATCAGCCGCAGAGGAAGGCTTGCCTTTGCCTTCTTGTTCACATGAGAGAGAAGACAGGCCAAAAGCCGAAGCATCAAGAGAGAGCCTGCCAGACCAGACTGGAGAAGCGGATTGGACCCCAACAAACGAGGAAATGATTTCACCGGTGGAAAGGATGGCACAACCGGCTTTCATCGGGCTGCCAACACCAGCAAGAGAAGAGCAGGCCCAAACCAGGTCAAAACACTCCAAAGCAATGGCCAAGTCAGACACATGGGCAGGAGAAGTATTCGGACGAATGCTTGAAGCCCCGCAAGGGCTATTGGAAGTATTAAATACACTGAAGACCGTAAAGGACAAAATGACCAAAAGCATGGCAGAAGAGGAGAGCGACAATGATTCATCTACCACAGAGGAGGAAGAAGATGATGAAGATAACGACAGAGGAGGAGTCGCGTCAGAACCAAGTATAGCCAGGAATCTTAGGTCAAGACAGGTGAAAAAAGAGCAGGGACAGAGGAGGCCTATTTTTAAGAGTTCAAAAGGCAAGGGAAAATTGGGACAGTGTAAAACTGTGACCAAAGCAGAAAAAGCTGCGGGCACTCATTATAATTTGCCTTTAGTGGCTGGTGCAAAAAATGAACCAGTGTACCGCGCATACAAAGTAAGAGATTTGGAGGCATTGGTTAAACAGCTTCCACCTATAACTGGAGGAGGAGCTAGGTGGTTGCGTGAATTAGGCAGACTAACAGAAGGAGAGGAGCTTGCGATTGGCGATTTTCGCGCCATTTCTGCGCGGTGTATGCTCGGTGGTGGGCTAGCAGATGTAGAGGCTATAGCTCGCACAACTCGCCATGCAAATGATTTGCCTTATCATGAAGTGCAATGTGCTTTGTCTGACGCAGTCCGTGAAAAGTACCCAACCCCTAATACAGGAGCCATACCTAAAATAATTTGGGACCCCCAAAACACACCTAGAGAGTTTTTAGAAAAAGCCAGAGATCAGTGGTTGTTAGAAACAGGTACCCATCCGGGTAGAGAAGGTGAGCATCGGGCGTGGTTTCGCTCAGCGGTGCTGGCAGGGCTGCCAAACCAGGTCACAGAAGATCTACAGAAAAATCCCGATTTTGCCGTAGCAGATTCGGTGCAGTGGGAAAGACACGTCTCACATCGTTTGCAGCTGGAGCAGGACAGGGCGAACAAGCAGAAAAAAGAGTTGGAGGAGGCACAAGCGTCTCTACTCAAACTACAGTTGGTGGAGGCCAGAAACAAAGCCAGCGAAAAGAAAAAAGAGGAAAAAGAAAAAACAGAAAAAATTATGATAGTTGCGACCCAGCCTGGTCCTGGGCCTGAATGGCCAGATAGTGGCCCGGGTCCCTGCACTAATGACGGATGGCCCGCCAATGCACCAAGGCAGAACCAACCCACAGGGAATTGGGGAACCGGTGGATCGTACAGAGGGCGTGGTGGCTCAGCGGGGGGAGTACAAAGAGCTCGTGACACGGGGAATCTCAGCGGTGTGCCTTGGAATGTCTGTTGGAGGTGTGGAGCAGAGGGTCATTGGAGCAAATATTGCCCAGAACGTCGTCAGAACAATCAAAGAAGAGGCTACCAATCCCAGGCACGTGGAGCTCCGAGAGCAAGAGATGGCTCTAGGGGAGCATATCAGGCCCCAAACCCGAGTGCAGCACCAGCCGCGCAGTATCCAGTGGCTGACTGGAGGGAGGACCAGTACTGAAGGGACCCGGAGGGACCAAACAGTATGGTGATGGCAGATCCCATGCTGTTAATGACTGTAGAAGGGACAGAATTGCCCTTCTTAGTAGACACTGGAGCAACATATTCAACCTTGAGAGCAGCACCAGACAGTGCAACGTTGTCCTGCCACACAGTGAACGTGGTGGGTTTTTCCGGGATCCCGACAACTCTGCCAGTGACTGACCCAGCTTTGACAAAGCTGGGCAAGCAGACTTTGAAACACAACTATGTGGTGTCATCGCAAGCGCCAGTAAATCTTATGGGCAGGGACCTGCTCGTGAAGTTGGGCGCCACAATCACATGTTCAGCAGATGGATTATCTGTGACTCTGCCAGGGGGCCAGCGTTTTCCGTGCCTGGGAACAAGTTCAAAGACTCAATATCTGCTTCAAGACTGTGAAAGAGCAAAAGTCAACATCTACTGGGGGAGACTAGTGAAAGAGGATGTTCTGAGGCAATTTCAGCTGTGGAGACCCTGGATAATGAGCTTGGCAGTTTACTCCCCTCCGCGCGACCCTTACCACGTTACCCTGTTTTATGATAAAGAGAATGACGACACCTATCGTGAATTATTTCAATCTGATCTTGAGGGTCAGACGTGGAATGTGCAAACACATGACATCTACATCGGACCAGAAGGTGTAGCCGCGGCTGTGAAATTAACTGATGAACAACTGCCTTGGTACAATGTGGAAGAAAATTCAACCCCTCACATTACATTGGCGGTCCACCAAGGTCATGGTGCAGGTGATCTAGGTCCAATGGTCAGGCGAGCACTGGACGACACAGGGTGGCAAAGAACCCAAATTCCTAACTTATCTTATGCTCCAAATTGTAAAACCTATCGCATAACTTGTGCCTGTGAGGATACAGTGATTTTGGAACATAAAGAAATTTCAAAAACACATGGTGAGGAGTGTGTAGATCATCCTCACGCAGTTGCTGGACTGTCGAATCTGCCTGACAGTCTATGGTCAAAAGGGCCCACGGATGTTGGCCTAGCTAAGTGTCCTCCTGTCTTGTTCCAGCTCAAGTCACACACACCAATCAATAGACCACAGTATAAACACAAACCTGAAGCAGAGGCAGGAATTACAGAAACAATAGAAGGCCTGCTAAGGGCCGGGGTGTTAGAGCCCTCTCACTCACTGTGGAACACACCAATTCTACCAGTGGAGAAACATGGAACAGGAAAATACCGTATGGCACATGATTTGAGAGCCATTAATGAAATATTGCTCTCTACTACTGTACCGGTACCAAATCCGTACACAGCTTTATCAGCTATCACATGTGACCAAAAGTGGTTCACGTGCATTGACCTGGCAAATGCATTCTTTTGTCTTCCTCTGCATGAGTCACTCAGAGACATTTTTTCATTCACATACAGAGGCCAACAACTCAGATACACACGTTTGCCACAAGGCTTTGCACTTTCTCCAGGCATTTTCAATCAGGTGCTTAAAGAAGCCCTGTCGTCATGTAATTTGCCTAATGATTGTACATTAATACAATATGTTGATGATCTTCTCATTGCAGCCCCGTCAGCAGCGGATTGTACAGCGGCATCGTTCGTTGTGTTGAATAGGTTGGCGGAATGTGGCTTTAAAGTAAGTAAAGACAAGCTGCAGTTAGTTCGCCCTGAAGTGACCTTTTTGGGCCGGGTAATCGCACACAAATCAGTGGGTTTGATGAACACACACAGAGACCAAATTTTGACACACCCAAAACCGCGAACTGTGAGAGAAATGCTTTCTTTTCTTGGTTTAACAGGTTACAGCAGGCAGTTCATTCCCGATTATGCAGGCAAAACTGCCCCTTTAAGGGGCCTAATGAAGCAAGTTGGTGTTCGAAACTTTAAGGCTGAGTTGCCTTGGACGCCTGAAGCTGAAGCCGCATTTATTAGGGTAAAACAGGATTTGTCAAGGGCCTCAGATTTAGCCACACCCAATTATGATGAGCCATTCTATTTGGATGTTTCTGAAACAAACTCAATTGTAAATGGAGTGTTGTTTCAGAAAAAAGGGGGGGGGGGGGGTAGAGAAGTGCTCATGTATGTTAGTGTAAAACTACATCCAACAGAAGCAAAGCATCCTACATGCACACAACATGCAGCAGGGGTCGCTAGAATTATCCAAAAAACAGCACATGTAGTGAGAGAACACCCACTAAAAATACTCACTACACATAGCATAGTGGCATACGTGAATTCACAAGCATTTTGTATGTCACCACGGGCACAACAGAGACTGAGCAAAGTCTTAGAGGCCCCAAATTTGACATTCACACATGAAGGAATTAACATGGCAGATTTAATGGGTGTAGGGGAACCACATGACTGCGCCAAAAGAGCACAGATTGAGGAAAAGATTAGAGAGGACCTGAAGGCCGAACCCATACCGGGAGCTGAGGACTGGTTCACCGATGGATGTTGCCACCGAGACGAAGGAGGACTGAAAGCAGGGTATGCGGTGGTCTGCAGAGTAGAAGGAGATTATCAGGTCAGAGAGTCAGGAAGGATTGAGGGAAAGCAGTCGGCCCAGAGAGCTGAAGTGATAGCCTTAGCTCGAGCTTTGAGACTAGCCAAGAACAGGAGAGTGAACATCTACACCGATTCGGCATATGCGTTTGGAGCAGCGCATGTGGAGCTGCCTCAGTGGAAAAGAGCAGGATTCAGAACAGCAACCAATGCACCTATTTCCCACAAACATGAAATGGAGGAACTGGAAAAGGCCTTGGCTGACCCAGAGGAGGTGAGCATTATAAAATGCAAAGCTCACTCCCAAGGAACCAGCATGGTGGAAAAAGGAAACCAGAGAGCAGACGAAGCCGCAAAGGAGGCCGCAGGCTACAAAGGACAGAGACAAATGATACAGGTAACCCCAGAAGAGGAGATATCTGTTGACTTGATTGAGGAAGTTAAACGGGCCCAGGAGGAGGCATCCCCAGAGGAAAAGGGGGTGTGGAAAAACAAAGGAGCCTGGCAGGATGGACATTTGTGGAGGGGGCCAGACGGGCGCCCCGTGCTGACAGCCAAAATGGCAGAACAGAAGGTGGATGAAGCCCACGGACTTGCCCACGTGGGGAGAGCCCAGATGGAAAGAAATTTGTGTCATTGGTGGCATCCTGAGCTGCGAGGAATGATAAGGGAGAAGGCCAGGATGTGCTTAATCTGTGGGGCACACAATCCTAAGCCAGCAGTAAAACCGGAAGTGGGTAAGTTTCGGCCCCCTGAGAGGCCGGGAGAGGAGATTGTTATTGATTTCACTGATATGATTGATTCCGGGCCTGGCGGTGTAAGATATTTGTTAGTGTGTGTTGACGCTTTGACCGGTTGGCCAGAGGCCTGGGCTACAAAAAAGGAGGATGCTAAGACTGTCATTAAGTGTTTAATCAATCATTACATTCCCCGTCATAGGTTCCCGAAAAGAATTAGATCAGATAATGGAACCCATTTTAAAAATCAAGATTTGGAAAAAGTAGAAAAAATGTTGGGCGTCCAGCATAAATTTGGAACGGTCTATCATCCTCAGTCTCAGGGGAAAGTAGAAAGAATGAACCTAAATTTGAAAAACAAATTGGCAAAAATCTGCGCGCAAACAGGGCTAAATTGGGTCGCAGCCCTGCCGGTTGCGTTGATGACCATAAGATGTTCTGTTAATCAATCCACAGGTTTTACACCATACGAGCTGCAAACCGGGAGACAGTTTCCGGCACCTTGGACGGTGGGCTCGGGTGAACGGGACAAAAAGGGGAACCGGTCCCATGCAGACTACTGGAACGAGCTAAAGGCGCTAGTGTCCAGTTTCACGAAACAGGCGGCTTGTAAAGGGCCCACAGGCGGAGGAGAGGTCCCGGACGCGAAAACAGTGTGGCTGAGAGTCATCAAACGAAAGTGGAAGGAGCCCCGCTGGACTGGTCCATATGAGGTATCGGCTCGGACGGCGACAGCCGTCCAACTGAAGGGGAAAGGCGACACCTGGTATCACTGGACGCAGTGCGCGGCTGCGCACGAGGGCTTGGTGGGGAAGGATCAATCTCAACCCGACGCAGGTGAAATTGAGCGGCAGAATAATCCCTCACACCTGTGCAACGGACCGACCGGTGGTCTACCCGGAAGGTCGAAGAAAGAAGAGCAGCCAAGGAGGAGATCGCCGCGCCAACGAAAAGGAGCGGTACCACACTGAACACCTAAAACAGGAGAGAGGCTCTGACAAAGGGCTTTGAACTTTTTACTACACCATAACATTCACATACCACCATGCCATCACAACAATTAGACACTGGTGATGAAAGAAGAGTTTCAAAAGCCATCACAATGTTCAAAATTATTATGAGTTTGATGTTAACTATGTTGCTAATCATGGCTATTTGTTTTTTGATTTGTTTGTTGCAGACCGACCCGGGAAACCAGTCTGAGCACGGAGGCCATGCCAGTCCGGCGTTGTTTGATACACCAACTACATCACGCGTGGTCCATAGTGATTTAAGGTTGCGGGCAAGAGTGAAGCGCGAGGTCTCTGGTAAAAAGGATGAGTGTCTCAGCACATATGGTGGTTTAGAATTAGATTATGTTATTGGCTCCACAACTTCCTTTATGTTTGATCTGTGTGATGTTGTTAATTGCAGGGACGTCGGCAGTGCTTGGAGAGGATACAATGTGTGGGTCTGTTGGGATTATTCAGTGAGTACGCACTGCGAGAGGGGAAACCGTCCTTATGACAGCTGGTGCCGTAATTGGGACCAGGTAAGGGGTTACACTGGGCAAAATTGGGAACCGTTAGAATCAGGATCAGAAAACGGGCTTAAACTACAGAGGGATTTTAGCCCCTCTGGAAACGCGTTAACTTTATCATTGGGGAATTGGCATCGCAAACAATCTATGTATTTAATTTTGGGGGTGGAAATAGCGGGGGTTGATCCAAAAGGGTTAATTAAAGTTAATTTCCTAGAAAAAACGAATCGCGTACCGTCTGGTAGAGAAGAAATGACAACTCGTGTGATTTCTACTCCCACCAGCTCTGTTGCACCTTTTACAGGGCAGGAGGGGAGCGGGTCATCGGAAGCTACACCAGAGGAGCACGAACCAAGGGAGAGGCGAGTAGTGTCGGTGGACTACACCACCCTGAAACCTCAGGATTTGATTGAACGCGCTACCGGGTTCAGTGACAGTAACATCTGGCTGGACTGGATAGCCCAAAATGCTAGAGAACAAAAAGTGGCTAATTGTGTAGCCTGCGCTTCGGCAAGGCCGCGTTTATTTATAGAGCCTGCACCTCTGCATCCAGAGGATCAGTGGGGCTATAATTGTATGTTGCAAATAACTAGAGGAGCTGTGAATACGGTGAACTGCACTGTGTTGTCCAGTCTATTTCCCCCTATTGGCAAGCTCACGCAAGTAGGGCCGTTTATGCCCCGGAAAGATAATTATACGTGCTTTAAGTTTACCACAGATAAAGTTAAATATCGGTTGGGGGAAATTGACCCCAGTTGGTGTTCGGTCACCCAGATTGGGAGGACCACCAACAATGTGAGTGATGCAGCCACCCTAATTGGGACTTGGGCTAGGAGCGGGCTGTATTACTATTGCGGGCACAGGACTCTACTGGTACGTGTTCCTCTTGGGAGCGTGGGGACGTGCGCGATGGTGAGACTAGGAGCGCCGCTTATGCTAATCGGAAATAAGGTAAAATCAATTCCCTCACACAATACGTGCACTTTGGCAGCCAGGCGCAAAAGACACATTTTGAGAAAGAGAGGAATACAAGACACAAATGTTTATGACCCTAGAATGAATTCCCCCACCTGGATCGACTCCATTGGAGTGCCCAGGGGGGTTCCAAATGAATTTAAACTTGTTGACCAAATAGCAGCCGGGTTTGAAAATATTCCAATAATTTCTGCTTTCTTTCCAGTGACTCCAAACAAGAATGTAGATAGGATTAATTATGTTCATTACAATGTACTGAGGCTCTCTAACCTGACCAGAGACGGATTGGAGGGGTTAGCGGAGCAGGTGGGTCCGACCTCGTTAATGGGAGTGCAGAATAGAATGGCCCTTGACATGTTGTTAGCGGAAAAGGGGGGCGTATGTGCTATGTTTGCCGACCAGTGTTGCACCTTTATTCCAAACAATACTGCTCCAGATGGGTCGGTAACCAAGGCTCTGGAGGGCCTAAAGAGCCTTTCTGAAACTATGCATGATCACTCCGGTGTTGGTAATCCGTTAGAAGGCTGGCTGACCTCAGTGTTCGGACGGTGGAAGGGGGTCATCGCTTCGGTCATGTTTTCTTTGTCTGTTGTGGTGGGTATTATGGTTATTTGTTGTTGTCTCATCCCTTGTGCCAGAAGAATGTTCAAAAGTATGTCTGTGAGGGCAGTGGACCCTGGAGTCATTACTCCAATGTCCATGATGCCAATGATGCATGTGGAACTGAATGTGTAGGCCAAGGAGGGACACAACTGTTTGTGACCTCTGGATTCTCCAGAGGTCAACAGAGGGAATTGTAGAATAAGGAGGGGATGTTTTTCTCATTATCATTTAATATTTTAATATGCCATTATTAGTTCATTAGAAGTATATAACCAGCTTTGCATTAAGCATAAATTGAAGTTTTTGATCTTACATTATTCTTTGCATTACAGTGATGGTGATAACTTTAGTTTGATCTTTTTTTTACAGGTACCAGAATAATAACATGATTTTCCATTGCAGATGTAACCATGATCATTCCATACACATTGCAGTTTGTTGCTCATTCTAGAGTTGTGCTCAAGGTAATTAAAGGTTAAAAGCTACAGCCAGCGCGAGTCTGGCTGATCTATGGAGGGCAAAGGCTTTGAGCTTGGAAGGCCGCACGCGCTTACACAGCACTTATAAGATGTCATTCTTGGTGATTTTGTGCTTAGTCATGTTTTAATATGTTTTAAGTAGAAGTAGCTGATCCAGCAATATTCATTTAATATTATATACTTGATTTAGAGCAATACACACTGATGGTCTTAATAAATGAAAGAGTCCTTGTAGTTGCCATGTTGTGTCTTAGCAGGGTACAGACGGTTCCAGGAGACGGGGGGCAGTTAGCATCTGCCCTCGGGAAGGAGACAATGTTATTCTTTGTGTTAAATAAAATTGTCAACATTGATTGTATTACACCTGTCACTACGCATGAGGGGGCGTTCTAATACCCTGATTTCATAAAACTATGGAGATGTGTTTTTTGAGATGAGATCTGAGACTGTCTGCATACAGTGTCCATCTCCCACGTGTGTGATCATTAAATCATCGTTTGACTCAACCCGACCGGACCAGTGTTGTTATTGTGGGTTTTTCCTCTGGTGTCCATCTCCAATATTTTTGAACCATAACAAACTGAAGAAGCTTCTCAGATGAGAGGTGAAACGTCTTCAAGCAACTCAAAGAAGTCCAGACGCTTTTCTTTCCAAGCTCCTTGGGTTGTGGCAGATACTTCAGGAGATTAAAAAGTTTCCTGAGAGAAAAAAAAAACTGTGCAGCCTCAGTCTTTCTTTAAATGACCTCTGACCTTCAGTGACCTCTGACCTCCTGTTGCAGGTGTGTGTGTGCTGCTGCTGTCTGCACTGACTGTTTGTGCAGGTGAGTAGATGAAGTGCACCATGGTCCAGGACAAACACTGAGTGTAAACACTGATAGAAACTGTCCGTCTGTCCTCCAGTCTCTCTGAGCGTCAGTCCAAACCTTCAGCAGTTTTTCACAGCAGCCTCAGTGTCTCTGACATGTGAAGGTCAGCTGGGCTCTGATGGATGGACGGTGAAGAGGGACACAGGAAGTGGGACTGAGTCATGTGGTCAGGTGGGCGGGGCTTCGGGAGGTTCAATGGTTCATCCTGTTTGCTTGATAAGCAAAGCGAGCCAATCAGTGGAGTTTACTGGTGTGAAGGTGAAGCTGGAGAGAAGAGTGAAGAAGTCAACATCACTGTATCAGGTAATGAAGTCATTCATTTCATCAGACTAACAGCAGACTGTTATACCACCTCTACATCACTCTGTGGGTCTTTTCCTCAGATAAAGAAGTGATTTTGGAGATCCCTGCACTTCCTGTGAGGACAGGAAGTGATGTCACGCTACGCTGTAAAAAGAAAACTGGTGGCACAGCTGCAGCTTATTTCTACTTTAATGGACGTCCTGTTGGACCTAAATCAGAGAAAAACATCACCATTAACGTGCAGCAGTCTGATGAAGGTCTCTACTGGTGTTCTACTGATGAGTTTGGATCATCTCCTCAGAGCTTTCTGAGGGTCAGAGGTCAGAACACTGACATCACTTCCTGTTTAAAGCTAACCTGCTGAGCTTATAATAAATTCAATGACCCAGTTTTATCATCTCTCCTGCAGATGTCTATGACACCACCACCATTTCATCAAGTGCCACCAAACCACCACCAACAACAACTACCAATCTCAATTCCCCTCCTTCTACATCGTCCTCCTCCATCATCTCACCTGTAGCTGCTCTGGGTTCTCTGGGTCTTCTAGATCTTATTCTGGTTGCAGCTTTGCTGTTTTGGAACAAAAAACAAGGTATAAAGTGTGTCAAACCCCCCAGAGCTCATTAGATTAAACATTTTACATGGAAAAATAAATTTTCCTTAATAATTATGTAATTATATACTATAATTCAATTATAAACTGTCCCCATTCACATTGTTTAGCAGAGAACTTATCTTACATGAAAAATATAGAGACACTTTTATTGATAAAGTATAAGACCCGATCCTTGGGGTGGAACAATTTTTGGCGCAGCGTGTTTTGGGGTTTAAATTCCACAGAGACCCAGTGTTTAGAAAAAATGCATCTCAACTGCTCCGATACTCCTGTCACAACAGTATCACTACAGGGTTTGACAAAAGTCCAGCTGGAATTAGTGATGGGATTTCCGGCTCTTTTTAGAGAACCGGCTCTTCCGGCTCCCAAGCGGCTCTTCAGGTTGTTTTGTTGCTTTAATTAAAAACGGTCCGGGGGGAAGCAGGGATTAATCCCATACATGCTCTCAGTGGGTTCCAAACACACACACACTCTCTCGGGTCCAGGGCAGATCTATATACACACAGAGAAAGACGTCCAGGTTAGGGATAGTCTCAAACTCACAGATACAGGTTCAGGTCCGCCGTCATAAATAGTGCTCCAAATCAGCTGGGATCGGCTGCAGGTGTGACGGTGAGCACAGGTGCGTGGGCCAGGGGCGGGGCCCGTAATGAGCACCGCCCCAGCAGAGGAGAGAGAGCGCAAAGGAAACAAAACAAACAAAACATGTTGCCAAACACAGAGTGAGCCAGCGAGGCACGAGGACCACGACACAAAGCACGTGCAAACTCCAAAACACATTTCTAGCTTTAACTGAACTTCAAAGCAGAGCAGATCACTTAAATTACACAATTGAAAGCATGAAAGCATGTGTGTATTGTTTGTGTATTTATACACAAGCACTCATATATATTAAAAAATATGTTCATTTACCTGTTACTACCACACACCAAATCTGGTTGTTGGTACTTGCTGGATTGTGTAGCCTCTAGGTAACAAAAGCTCAACACTGCCCCCTAGCATCCTGGAGCACTTCTGTTCTCTTCTGTACATGCCTCGGAGTTTGTATGTGCTTTGTCCTTAGTGGCCACCGTAAATATACTTTTATTTATTCACCCCACATAAAATGTAATAAATAAATCATATAATACAAAAATCAACTATTCACATTTCAACTTTTAACTATTTAAATTTTCAGCTTTTTCCTTTTACAAATTTAAAGTGAAACAACACAAAACACTGCAAACCACAACACAATTAAATATAAATTATAATATGAAAACAAAAAGAAGATGCACATTCTCTGTCATATGGACCTGCATGAATAAACTTTCTGAATCCTTTATCATCTGCAACTGAAAATAGTTGTGGATGATTAAGATAAGATAGAACTTTATTAATCCCTCGGGTGGGTTCCTCTGGGAAATTCGATTTCCAAAAAAGCACAGCACCGACAGAAGTTACAGAGTTATACACACACACATATATATAAATACAGAGACAATATAAATAAAATATACGAAGGGGATAAATAGAATAAATAGGAATAAAAATAAAAATACAAGTGAATTGCACATTTCAAGTATTGAGTCTATTGCACCGTTGACTATTTACAAAAGTATTGCACAAAAGGTATTGCACAGTGAGGTGAAGAGGCACTACAGCTTAGTTGTTCCCTCCTTTGTCCTCCTGTTTCCCCTCCCTCTCCCCTCCAGAGAGGAGTTAAACAGTCTGATGGCGTGTGGGACAAAGGAGTTTTTAAGTCTGTTAGTTCTTGTCTTTGGGAGAAGCAACCTGTCACTGAACAGACTCTTCTGGTTGTTAATGGCCGTGTGCAGAGGATGCCTGGCATTGTTCATAATGTCCATCAGTTTCTTTAATGTCCTTTTCTCTGCCACTGTCACCAGAGTGTCCAGCTTCATGCCGACCACAGAGCTAGCCCTCCTGATCAGTTTCTCCAGCCTGGATGAGTCCCTCTTTGCTGTGCTGCTCCCCCAGCACACCACAGCATAGAAAAGTACTCCAGCAACCACCGACTGGTAAAACATCCTCAGGAGCTTCCTGCAGATGTTAAAAGACCTCAGCCTCCTGAGGAAGTACACTGTTAAAAAAATCCGTAAATTTAGGGGTCCCTTTACCGTGGATTTGCTACGGATTCGCTCCGTTTTGCGAAATACGGAAAGTTTGCTGTTGCGCAAGGCAGAATTTTCTGCCCCACCCAGAATATTCCGACGCCATTACTTTCAGTGCGGTCAGTGCCTACCTAAATTTCTGCAAGTCACAAGGAAAGTTGGAAACAGGTTGGTTGTGTGGAATGAGAATGAGAATTGAGTGCCACCTTGTTCCCCCTCGTACATTAAATTGGTCTCGATAGGCAGTTGGTAGTGGTGTGTATGTGAGTGGACGTTTGCTGCTAGCTGCGTTAGCATTAGCCAGCCGCCTGCGCTTCGTAAGTACGTCAAAAACCATTTTTTCCCTCCCTCTTACATGAAATTTGGTCTCGATAGTCAGTTGGTAGCCGTGTGTGTTTCATGGTAACATTTGAATGTGTGGGTTTTGCGTTATTTTGAAGCGTGGTTTGCCCAACTAAAGTTAACGTTAGCCCATAAGTTGGATGCGCGCGCTTGTGTGTGTGTGTGTGTGTGTGTGTGTGTAAATTAGCCACATGTGTGTATTGTTATAGCTCGCTGTGTTACGTTAGCATGCAACTGAACATGGTAATAATTAAAAGGGGTGATAGTTAAGTAGAATCAGATTTCATTGCAGAAAACATTGCAGCCCAAAGAGAGTGGCCCATGCAGCCCAACGCAGATTACTTATTTGAAGGTACCTGAAAAGTGAATGTGCTTCACTGTGCTGATATAAATTTATTGTTTTCATATTGATTCTGTTCTGATTCTGGCTATCCTTCAATTGGCAAATTCAATCTCTTAAAAATGTTGACTTGTAACATTTGTGGCTTTAACGCTCGGTCTTCGACTGATTACTTGAAACACTGCCGAACACACAGAAATAATAATAATGTATCTTTTTTATGTGGCCATAGGGATTGCAGAAGGAAGTTTAACACATACAGTAGCCTTGCTGTGCATATGTCACGAGCTCATGTAGACAGAAGGAGCACACAAACATGGAACCGTAATGTGTCTGTACAGTTAAGGTGCTTGTTTAATTTTTGCAGCAGTGAATATGATGATCTTAAAACTTTAAAGTGTCATTTGAGTGGTCACATAGATGAGGGTTTGACTGTAACATGTCCCTTTGATGGATGTTCTAAGACATTCAATGTAAAGTCATCATTTTTAACGCATATTTCCAGATACCATAAAGGGTGGGATGTTACCAAGATAGCCCCAGTTCATATATGTGAACTAACAGAACGGTCTTTCCAAGGTGAAGGATCACCTGAAGAACCTGAAAGTTTTAACATTGATGCAGAGCAAAGTGATAATTTCTGCAGTGATCAAGTGAAAGACAACTTCACAGAGAGTCTTGCTCAGTTTTACTTGGGTTTACAGGCAAAATATTTGGTTCCAGCCTCCACAATAACAGAAATAGCAAATGAAATGAGAACTATAAGTGATATTCAACAGGAATATACTGTGGATGCACTAGCCTGTGAACTGGGGCAGTATGGTGTTCCAAAGGAGACTGTAACATCTCTTGGGAATAGTATATACGAGCAGAGCCCTATGCACAAGGCATTACATGAAAAGGGTCATTTAACTACGCAACACAAGAGGCTGAAATATTACAAGTCACACTATGACTATGTTGAACCTGTTGAAGTCTTTCTTGGACGCAATCGCAGTGGCCAGAAGAGGCACTATCATTACATCCCAATACTGGAAACCCTCAAAGTAATTCTGAAACAGCAAGGTTTAGATCAGCACAGTCCTAGTTCAAATTCTGAAGATGATGTACTGTGTGATGTCACTGATGGGTGGGCCATCAAATCCAATGCCATGTTTTCCTCAGACCCAGACAGTTTAAAGGTAATGCTCTTTCAGGATGCTTTTGAGGTGGCTAATCCACTCGGATCTGCCAAGACAAAGCATAAAGTATTGGCTGTCTACTTCACACTTGGAAATTTTCATCCACACCAACGATCAACTGTTGATCAGATACAGTTGGCATTACTCTGTGTAGAGAAAGATTGCAAATACTTTGGAATGGATAAGATTTTCAATAAGCTAGTGTCAGACTTGTGTGAGCTGGAGGAAAGGGGCATATCTTTCAATGGAAAAATATATAAAGGCACTGTTGCGTGCATAATGGGCAATAATCTGGGCTCCCACATGATTGGTGGCTTTACAGAAAATTTCAGCACAGCTCAATATTTCTGCAGATACTGTTTGGCAACAAAAAGTGAATTTCAGTCAAACCCTCTCACAGTTTTCACTCATAGAAATCCAGCTGATCATAATGAGACTGTGCGGTTTCTGGAAAGTAACAATGAAGTACACACTCATCACGGTGTTAAATGTGACAGTGTTTTCAACAAACTGTCCAACTTTCATGTGTGTCAGCCAGGCTTACCAGCTTGTTTAGCTCATGATCTGTTTGAGGGGGTAGTAGATTATGATTTGGCATTGTTTTTGCAGTTCTTAATCAGAACACAAAAGTGGTTCAGTTATGAGGTTCTTAATGAAAGAATCAAATCATTTCCTGGTGAAAGCAGCGACAAGCTAAACACTATTCCCACTACAGGAGCCAGGCTTGGAGGACATGCAGCCCAAAACAGGTGGCTTTTGAAATTCTTGCCTGTTTTGGTGCATGACACAATTGAAGATGCTGATAATGAAGTATGGGGACTTGTACTACTTCTGAGGGAGCTTGTTGAATTTGTCTGTGCACCTCGGCTCTCAGAGTTGCAGATTGCTTTCATGAAGGGACTGATTGAACTGTATGTGGAATTGAGGCAAGAGCTGTTTCCAAGAGTTCAACTTAGACCAAAACACCACTATCTGCTTCACTATGCACACTTGACTTTACAATTTGGCCCACTCATATATACTTGGACAATGCGCTTTGAATCAAAACATTCTTATTTTAAAAGGTGCATTAGAGCAAGTAAGAACTTCATAAATGTAACCAAGTCTCTGGCTGAACGGCACCAGTTGCTTCAGGCTTATCAGTCTTGTGGTACCTTGTTTCGTTCCCAGGTTCATGTCTCAGACTCAACACGGTTCTATCCAGAGCTCTATGACCAGAACATAAAGACAGTGGTTGGAGAATTTGATTTGAACTCAAGTAACTCAGTTGTCACAGAGAGTGTGCAGGTTAAAGGCACTACATATGCAAATGGAATGCTGGTCTTACTGAGCTACACAAAAGGACTACTGCAGTTAGGACAAATAGCAAGCATTTTTGTAAAAAATGAAACTACTGTCCTACTTTTGCTTCGAGGGAAAACTGCCAGCTGGATACCTGAGCTTGGACTCTATGAACTTGATGAAAATGCTTCTGACCTGTTCAGTTGCCATGATTTGAACAAACTTGCTGATTATCATCCACTTTATTCTTACCAGAGAGGTACTCGGTGGCTCATTCCTCTTAAACACACACCAACATGGAACTTGTGAAAAACTATGTCAAGAAAGCAATGCCATCGCTCAGTAGCGATCAGATGGATACACTCATGGCTAAACTGGAGGAATTAGGAGTTCTCTCTGTAGATGACCTGAGCCTTGTGGACCCGGAGGACATTAAAGACACTCTGCCATTCATTCAGTGCAAAAGATTCGTCAGAGCTGTCAAAGCATTGGAAGCAGGTGAGTTTTTGCCCCTCTGTTTTAATGCAAGTTTTCTGAAACTACAAAGGTTTATTCCAAAAATGCAAAAAAAAAGTTGCCATCAGCTGTACATGGCAATAATTACTCTATAATTGGTTTTCATAATTAGGTCCATTTGTATTCCTGGTTGACCCAAACTGGACATTGAGGACCAATGTATTAATTGATTTGCAACAATTGTGATGTGTTTAATTTATGGAGATGTTTGTCATGTCATCCATAGATTCACAAACTCCACCGCAGTTCACCCGGCCTGGCCCCTCATCAACACCTGAACCACAGAGGTTTCAGCTGCCCTCAACACCACCTGAGACAGCCGACTCCCCATCCCAAGATGCATATTCTGTATCATGGCACAAATTTCCCTCAAAAGTCATGGATGAGTTGCGTGAAAAAAAGTACATAATGGGGAAAGACAGACGAGAGATGGTTCGGATCGTCGCTGAAGATTACCTCCATAAACACCCAGGAAGACCTGGTAGACAAAAGCTGAGGGAACTCGCCAGTATGATTGTAGGACAATATCCTGCCTCCTTCAAGCTGACAGAGCCGTTTGGAAACAAACCTTTTGCAAAAGATGGTTCTGAAACTCTCTTTCGTCAGCTGGAACACAGAATTGAAAATATGAAGAGGCCACAAAGCTCACTGAAGAGGCAAGCAGGGGGTGAAAATTCAACAAAGAAAAGGCCCAGGAATTCAGATCTGTATGGATGTGTGGCGTGGGATCCAATCATTGAGGGGGCCGTGTGTAGAGAAGACCTGCTGTCTAAACGAGATGAGTTGAAACGTGCCTTTCAAACCCAGGATCTTCAGGTGGGTCTGCAATCATCCATTACAGATACAGAAAGCTTTATTAATCCTCGAAGGGCAATTCGGTTCCTACAGTCCACCATCTAGACATACAACCATTCACACAGCAATAGTATATAGCAGGAGTAATGCGATAAGGTCTGGGTCCAAGTACAATTTAGGACACATTGTGAAATTGTAGATCGTCTGTAGATCACTATGCCCATAGTCAATTGAAATTGATACCCTGTTTTATTATTTTAATTGGTTAGTTTGACTAACTGTTCGACTGTTTGTCTAACTGCCTCATATCTTTAGGAGTCATCTGTTCGAAAATTGATGACTGAAACATATCCCATTCAGCGTGAAATCCTCAACGATGATGATACCACTATTGCCGTTGTAAAGGATGAGTGGCCGTTCCTGTTTGAAGTTCCTCACCTGTTTGATCATGCATCTAAACTCCTTGGCTTCTCTGTACAAAACAAGCTGGCACAGGTGTGTTGTTATTGTTATTATTATGATTGTGCTGTGCTGCTCCATATGGAGAGAATTTTGTCTTTATTAATCAATCAGAAAAAGATTTGCAACCAAAAAGAGAGTTGAGACCAAAAAAGATAAACTGGCAACCAATCAAATAGAATAACTTGGATGAACAATCAAATGGAATAGATTTGAGACCAAAAATCAGGAAGTGACAACCAAAAAAGCAGGACATTTGAGATCAAAACAGAACAGGTTGCAAATGAAAATGAAATAATTCATTTTTATTTTTATTTTTTTCAAAATTCTCTCCATAGCTCCAAACGAAAATGAGTGTTAGTCTTATGTACTTGTACAAAATTAACACCTTGAACCTTGAACAGGAACTTTCCAAAAAAGAAAAGGGGATCAATGACTTCCTTGACTCCAAAGGGATGAAGATGGGCGAAGGTCCAATACAGCTCATCTGTGGCATTTCAAAATACTTCAAGGAAGACTCTTATAAACTCTTCCACAAAAAAGAGGTAGATGTTGTAGATTTTAAACTGTGTGCAAGATAATTATTTGCATCCAGTGGTGAACCAAGTAACCAACCACAGTAGGAAGTATAGATTCCCCTAATTGTGCTGCTGATATTCTCTATAAACTCTCTATCTATAAACTATTTACATTAATGTTTTTGCATAATGGCTACCTCTGTCTGATGAAGACACTAGCAGATAGTCAATTTGCCAGCAGGTTTGTGTGCACTGGAAACATTAATTCATGTATCATGTCTGTCACCAAAACAGATCTCTGCAGATCCTGAAGTCGAACTCCCAGTGACCCCATGCATCCTAATCAGAGGTTTGTAGTTAAATCTTTTTTTGTATCCCAGCAAGCTGTTGTTAGCTGTTGTTATAAGCTGTTGTTGTGTCATATTTATTAAAGAAATGTTTTGCTTGCCTTAAAATATAGGATTTTTTTTTTTTTTTGTAAATGGTACATGGTTTTTATCTGTGTTTAAGGTGACCAGCAATTCAAGATTGCTGTTGATGGGTTACTTGTCAATGACCACATCACCTCTCCCATTGTGGCCTTGAGCTACGTCTTCTCCATGTTTTATGTCTGCAACGTCCAATACCCACCGGAGATGGCTTTTACTCTCGAATTCATGCAAAGGTAAGCACTCATTGTTTGGAAATACTTTGTAAATGTGACTTTGCCGTGCCTTTCTGCACCTGACCTGCTTTTTGTCAATCTACACTAAACCCGTTTGTCTGAGATGTACAAGCTCAAAATGTGTCGTCACATGCTGTGAGCTTTTAGATCAGCTGTTATTGGCTTATGATCCCCCTGAATATGGATTTGTTCAGAGATTTTGTAGCTCCCTGTTGAAGACTATTGTTGGAATAAATGTGTCATATCTTTTTAAAGGGCAGGTAACATGCTTTTTGCTTTAAATAGTGTCCTAAGTCAATCAATAACAAAACAAACATAACATGATTCCAGTTGGGAAATGGAGCAAAAACATATTTTTCTCAGAATGGTTTGTTGACACAAAATTCGTTTGAGCTATCTCTTTAAAACCATTAGCACCTGAGACCAGGTTATGTCAGTGGTGGTCAAACCTTTTCATGTCAAAGACACACAAACTGAAATTTATTTGGCTGCAGACCCCAAACTCAAAATATGTTGTTCCAGGGACCCCCCCCCCCCCCCCCCCCCGAAGGAAAGACTAAACATATTAATTTAAAAAATACTACATAGTGGATTCATGCCCAAATGTTAATACTTGTACTGATGTGTAACGTGCACTGAATGTCACAGTTTCTCCACTCCATGTTTGAATAACCCCCAGGACAGTCCGTGTTCAAATGTGCTGTTACACCTTTTGATAGGACAATGTCAACTGTGTTTTCTATCCCCTTCTGTGTTCTGTGCATTTATAATATCCCTGCATACACATTGAGGATGCATGCTGTCATGTGTTGGTGATAAGCAGACTTCTCACCCTTGCAAACATTTCTGTATATGCACAGTGTGAATGCATGTGTCTTGAAAAGACAAAGGAAGAGAGCTTAGCCACTGGCACCAGCACCACAACAACATTGGGTTCTAGACAGATGGTCAACTAGAATGATAGAGAGGTTCACACATAGGGGCATATTGAAGAAAACAAATGTAGGATTTTATTGAACTGCTCCACTCCTGTCAAGCCACACTACATGTGCAAACTTTGTCTGCATATCACTATTGTTTTTTTTTTTCCCTCAGAGTTTTCCTTGGGGTCAATCCTGAGCGAGGCTCCAAGGCAGAGAAGAAGGGGAAGAAACGGCACTTCATTCCTCCACAGGTGTGCAAGCTGGTTTCTCAGCTGAAGGAATCTGAATGGGCCATTTGAGCTGTTCTCAGAGCTCAGAAAATACCTTTTTGGACTGAATGTACACACACACACACACACACACACACACACACACACACACACACACACACAAAGGCAAATCCAAAAACATGGGGCTTGGGAGTAGAAATACAGATTTTTACAGTATTAAGTGAGTTCAGATGTTTTAACTAGATGCCCACAACACACATGCTGCAGTTTCAAATCCCCCATGTTAAGGGGGAGGGAAGGTGGGCGATATTTGTCATTCCAGTTAAGCTTTTCCTGTCATTGTGGAGTTGGAGGTGTAAGTTTTAATTTTTTTTTAGTTTTAAGTTGTTTTAAGAGTTTTAAAAATCTCTTTATGGCATGTTGCACAGTCATCCTTCTAAGGTCATGGTTGTTATTGCTGCACTGATGTTTTATAGAAAAGTTGTATAATGTAATACTTCTAATGTTCTATTTGTTTTTTGTAGAAAGGTCAGCCACTGGTTGCAGAGCTCTGCCTGTCGGTGTGATATGTGGAGTTGGAGGTGTAGGTTTCTGCATCCTCCTGGAGGGGGCTCCTCATTTTGCACTGACAGGTGAGACAGCAACAGCAATGCTGGCAGTTTTATTGTCTTATTTTGTCATTGTCTTTAACAAATCAATTTGTTATTAATGCCTGTCAGCCTGTGGATGCTAAAAAGTTGCTAGATTTGGCATCTCCCTGTTAAAGGACATGGCTGTACTTCTTTGAGAAAACAGCTGGTTTATGTATGTAAAATTTCTCTGAATGTGAAGGTGATGTTCTGAATGTTTTAATGGTTGTAGTGTAAATATTGCAAATCATTCACCACAAAAAGTGAAATCACTTTAAAGCACTGGCAGCTGTTAAAGGAAATAAATAATTGCTGTGATTCTACATTTGTGCTTTATTGATGGTAAACGGTATAGAGAATGGTACAGAATTAAACATTTTAGGATGACTGAAGTGTCCGTAAATGGTATGGATTGAGTACTTAAATAATACGGAATATTCCATTTTAGGTTTGATGGAACTGTCCGTAAATGGTAAAGAAAAAGTCAGGTAAATCTACGGAAATATCTGTTATAGGGTTTACGGAATTGTCTGTGCAATAACGCCGAAATTTATGGAAAATACGGAATTTTCCATTTTAGGTTTGACGGAAATGTCCGTCAATGGTACAGAAAAACTCGGGTAAATCTACAGAAATATCCGTTTTAAGGTTTACGGAAGTGCCCGTACAATAACGGAAAAAGTGCTGGTAATTAATTACCAGCACTTTTTCCGTTTTATAACGGAATTTTTTTTAACAGTGTACAGTCGGCTTTGTGCTTTTTTATACAGGTGCTCTGTGTTGCATGACCAGTCCAGTTTATTGTCCACCCACAGCCCGAGGTACTTGTACTTGTTGACCACCTCCACCTCCTCCCCCTCTATCTGAACCGGCAGTGGACCTGCTCTAGACCTCCCGAAGTCCACAACCAGTTCCTTAGTCTTTGAGGTGTTGAGTTGCAGGTGGTTTGTGTGACTCCATGCGACAAAGTTCCTCACCAGACTTCTGTACTCCTCTTCCTGATCATCCCAGATACACCCCATGATGGGGTGTATACCTTTACTATACCTTTCTAATGTGACCTTGTTGGCCCTGCTCTCTCTCTCTCCGTCCCGCTCTGTTCCTGTGCTACTGAGTGTCACTACCGCCCCTCCCCCCTCTGCTCAGTGAAGCGGAAAAAAGTGAGAGAGAGAGGGTGAGAGAGAGAAAAAAAACCCACGGCTCGCGATAAGGAGCCGGCTCGTGTCGTTCACGTCAAAGAGTCGGCTCTGAGAGTTTCCTTCGCGACCCACACATCACTAGCTGGGATAACCACATTTACTCAGGGCCTTCTTGATGTGATGTTCCTCCTGGCCGCTGTGTCTGTGGGGATGGTGTTCGCTCTGTGTTGTAGCGTCCTGATGACGCCCAGTTTGTGCTCCATGCTGGCAGACGTCTTCGGTTTAGAATCTTTTATTATTTGTCTCTTGTTTAAATCCTCGTCTTTCTCATTCCTGCAGAAAGGACGCTGTCATCAAGTCTGAGTCAAGTCACCTATCAGGATATGAACTTCAGACAGTCAGCCAATAAAATTACAGATACACACTCACATGTTGTTTTCTCCAGTCCGAGGACACTGCAGGTACACATTCAGCTGTTATCCAACAAGTTATTGCTTCACAAAATATGATTATGACCCTTTGTCCACTGTGGGTCCTTGTGATAATTTCTCTGCTCCTCTATTCGTCTTGTCTTTCCATCTCCTGGATTCTCTTTTAACCATCTACTCATTCTCGTTCTCTTGTGCATCAGGGCTGAGTTATTGATGGAGTTTCCCAGATCAAATTTAAAGGAGGATGGGAAGAAGAGGATTTTCTCTCTGCCAGTCCCGTCAGCTCCCTGCTAAGATTTAGAGCTTGTCCTGTTTTTCAGAATGAAGGCCCTGCTCATCTGTTTTTCTTGCCATTGCTTAAAAAGTGTACATTCTGCATCCAAATGTCCAGCTGCCTTCAACTTTGATGTTTGTCTTGGCCAAAAATAAGCCTTCAGTTTATTCCTTTGTTTAAATAAAAATCTCTTGCTGATAAACTGAACCCTGGCTGTGGCGTCAGAGTAGCGCTATATAAGTGCTACATAAGAACCAGTCCTTCTACCATTTACTAAAAGCAGGCTTTTGCCAGGGCTGCAAAGGGATTTGTAAAGAATGATTTTTTAGTGTACTATGTTTCAGGCAGTTGTTGCATGGAAGTGGCTGTTACTGAAAGTCCAGCACAGACCTGTAGTGACAGCCAGTGACTGGCATTTTGAAATGATAATAATAGCATAATGATTTAAAATTCCAGGTTCCTAATGAAGGTCTTGCAGATAAACAGTAACACATTCTATAATTTATTATTAATAAATAATAAACAGGTGGAGCCGGTAGCTCAGCATGTTTGATTTGGCAGTTTTGCACTAGATGAGCTTCCTGAGGCAACTCAAACGGGATCTGTGTTTCCAGGTGGAACTGAACAACAACCTCTCCATTGGAGCCAACAATAAAAACATGAATAACAATAAGCTTTATTTGGGGCTCTGATCTGAGGATGTAACATCATTTGTAATGTGGGTCTCAACAAGCTCAAGGAACGCTTTAAAAGTAGCCATTAATATGGTAAAATCACAGGTAGCCAGTGTAGCGCTGTTTTTTAAATATGCTGAAAGTGTGGCAGCAGAGTTTTGAACGAGCTGGACTCTTGACTGAGTAAAGTCTGCACTACGTGAGGAGACTCGAGGAGATGAAAGCATGGAAAACTGTGAGATCAACAGATTCATCTTTTTCTGGTGAAATGTCTGGAAGTTTCTTTGGTTTGTGTACAAGAAAGTGAAACAATTTTCTTGAATTCTTACACATTTTCACATGATATTAGTAGGCGGCTCCTTTACTAAACAGCTCCAACTGTTTGATTTGTTTGAATTTTACAGGACAGCTTTTTCCCGTGTTACTCATTCATTATGGAGCTACTGTAGTTAACATGTAATGCTTCTCTAAAACCCTGTGACACAATCTTCTTTAACATTAGTGCGCATCAACCCCACATCTTCCCTGTTTTATTGCTGATGTTGGCCTGACAGTATTGGGGTAACAATGTCTCCTCTGTTTAGGAGAGGGCAGCAGGGTCACATCCTCACTGACATCACCTGTATTTGCACTACAGTCATTCCCTTCACTGACCTTTGCTCTCCTTCTCTTTTCCATCAGGTTGTGTAAAACTGAAACAGGCATTAAATGTTTACTACAAATGATGCTTTACACAGAAATGCATTGTTAGCTGTTTTTACACACCAGCCTGTGTGAAGCTTTAGTCTGAGCATGGGGTCAAAGGTCAGGACAGAAATGCAGCACTGTAACACATATACATATGTAGAACATCAGACATTTGACTGATTTGTGTTGTGACAGCTAGTTTTTTCTTTATACAAATAAATCATCATCACACACAGAAGAAATGTGCAGACCGTACATTTATTAGCTAATATCAGTGGATACAAGAAAAATGGTACAAAGACAAACACTAGCAGCCTTAGCGTTTCTGTTCTGAATCTCTAATCTCTCACAGATATTCATCAAACCCTGTCCTCTATCAGCTTTCAACATAAGAAAAGTATTAGGCCTCATTGAAAAACAGTCTGTTTGCAGATGAAGTACTTTAAAAACTATACTTAAAAACATTTCATACACAAATCTGTCATTTATCCAGATTTTCTTGACTGAGTTTACAATTTACTAGAACTGCCAAAAACACATGAATACAAACAAATGATGAAGGATCCACTTCAAGGAAAGTGGAAAAGACTCTGTTAGCTGCTGTTTGCAGCTGGCACAGTCTAACAGAGGCTAATACCAACGCTAACCAACAGTTTAGCATATCGTCGACAGCTCACCTCAGCATGGCTGTCGTCGGTCAGCAGTGAGCTTTATTAACTTGCACACAGTGTTGGGAAGGTTACTTTTAAAATGTTTTCCATTGCAGATTACAGATTACATGCCCCAAAGTGTAACTTATTCCGTTGCGTTACTCAATGAGAGTAACGTATTCTGAATACTTTGGATTACTTAATATATTATCATGCTGTTTACAACTACGTGAATGTACTATTGCTGTGATTTATTACTGTTACTGAAGGTCCGCGACTCCAAACCGTAGTAAAGGACCTCTGGCTCATACGTCGGGTCCGTGTCGGGCTCGTAGCTGAAAACTAGCTTTACTTTGTTGTCTGGGTCAACTTTGCTAGCAGAGACAGAGAGAGGCGTTGAAAGGCTGCTCCAACGGAAGTTTTTGTATTGGAGGAAAACACGAACACAGCGTACAGTCGAGTCATCATCATCATCATCATCATCATCGTTTATTTGTATAACACTTTAAGAACACACCAGGCAGACCAAAGTGCTGAACAACACAGATCAAAACAACAACCAAATTAAAAATACCATAAAATCATTACATACAATAAAATAAATAAGAGGTGTCAGTTTCCTACAGAGTTAAAAGCCAGGGAATAAAAATAGGTTTTCAATCTGAACTTAAAGACCTGCACTGATGACGCTTGTCTAATTTGGAGGGGAAGGTTATTCCAGAGCATCGGAGCCGCAATTGAAAACGCTCTGTCTCCTCTGCATTTCAGCCGCGACTTAGGGACCGACAGCAACAGCTGCTCAGCTGAACGGAGCGAGCGAGGAGGAACATGTGGCTTCAGCAAGTTAGATAAGTACACAGGAGCCAGAACATTTAAAGATTTAAAAACCAATAAAAGGACTTTAAAACGAACCCTAAATTCAATGGGAAGCCAATGCAAGGAAGCCAGAACCGGAGTGATGTGATCGAATTTCCTACTACCGGTTAAAAATCGCGCCGCCGCATTTTGCACTAACTGCAGGCGTGACAAGGTGCCCGACCCGACCCCTATTAAAAGGGAATTACAATAGTCCAGACGTGAGGTGATAAAAGCATGAATAAGAGTTTCCAAATTGGGTTTGGAAAGGAAAGGCTTAACCTTCGACAGGCGTCTGAGGTGATAAAAAGCTAATTTTATCACTCCATTTACATGACCTTCAAAAGTAAGTGCAGAATCAAGTTTAACACCAAGATTAGTGATTGAACTTTTCAGATGAGAGGTCAAATCACCAAAATCAACATCTGGAGAATCAGTAGAGCGATGCGGGCCATATAAAATTGCTTCCGTTTTGTGACCATTAAAATTCAAAAAATTATTTGCCATCCATAATTTAATATCGCTAAGACAGTCAAGCAGTGATTGACATGGGGAGGTATCCAAATGACTAAAAGGTAAGTAAAGCTGACAGTCATCGGCATACAAATGAAATGACACTCCGTGTTTACGAAAAAATCGCACCAAGGGGGAGTAAATAGAGCGAGAAAAATAATGGCCCAAGGATAGATCCCTGCTTAAAAAGGGAAGTTTGGAGATAGGTCTAAAATTTGACATAGTAGAACTATCAAGGCCAGGTTTCTTAAGTAAGGGGTGTATGACTGCACGTTTAAACCCACTAGGAACATGACCGGTTAACAGACTAGTATTGATAATTTTCAGGATATAAGGTCCAATGATGGGAAATACTTTTCGGAGAAAGCGGGGAGTAACAACATCATTCGGGGAGCCACAGCCACTTAGCATGTAGCACCAACTCCTCTAAGTCACGCAGAGAAATCGGTGCAAAAGCAGGGAATAGGCTTGAGCAAGGAGCATGCATGGCCGGATCAACAATAGGTGGAATCAGAGGCCTCAGGGTAGCAACCTTGTCCACAAAAAAGGTAATAAACTTATTGCACATAGCCTCAGAGGATGGCAAAAGGTTGTAACCCTCCAAGTTAAGTACAGAATTAATTGTATTGTATAAAACACGAGGGTTGTGAGAGTTGGCCGAAATAAATTGAGAAAAGTAGGAGTGTTTATCGGCCTTAACTGCCCTCTGATAAGTTTTCCAACTAATCTTTAGGGCTTCCAGGGAGACATGCAATCTGTCTTAACAGCTTACTTACAGCTGGGCTCGTCAGGCACTCTTCTTGGCTGCAGTGGTTATTATTATATTTACATGCTTCCAGCTCCCGTTTCTGCTCGATGACAGCTCATACTTTTCCTTTTTCTCCCTCCTCGCGCTCACAGACACATAACGAGTATGGCGGTCCATTCTCCCTGCAGCACGGACTACACTGCCCGTGAGGCTACATTCTGCATTCTGCCTATTAGCTTAACACAACAACAACAACAACAAAAAGGCGCTCTCTCACCCAGGAAACACGCAGAGCGAGAGCGTCACCCTGTAACCATGGAAACCGCAACGCTGCCGCCCGGAACTACAGAACGTAGCTGTCAAACAAAACCCAAACAGTCCTGACCCGCGACAATATGAAACAGGAAAGTACCGCAGTGTAATCCATTTATTTCAACAAAGTAACTGTATTCTGAATACCACCTTTTTAAACGGTAACTGTAACGGAATACAGTTACTCATATTTTGTATTTTAAATACGTAACGGCGGTACATGTATTCCGTTACTCCCCAACACTGGTTGCACAAGACTCCTTTCATAAAGTTTTACACCCTGTTTGAGAGTAAATAAAAGTGGACATTTCTCAGCTCCAGCATTGACAGCTGAGGTAAACGGTGGACCGACAGCTTATCCACAAAATGGGAAAAACTCCGGTCCAGAATCCGGTCCAGTCCTTGTGGCAGTAAAAACTGTAATCATGCATACATGCTTTTGTCACACCTGACCATTTCGTACAATATAATTGAAGTTTTGGATTTAAAAATTTAGCAGACGTGAACGAGCAACATTCCTGATGAGGCTGGTCAACGCTGTTCAACTAGAAGCCTACGTGGATGATATCCCAGCCTACACATCCCCCTGAACTGAATTGCCTCAGTGAAATACTTGCTCACTCACACCAAACTTCATTAAATGTGAATGTGTTACTTTGCTGGTTCCCAGTTGCAGCTTAAGTGCATCCAATATTAGATTTCCCAGCTTTTCAAACACACCATGAGCTGCGCCATTTTCTGGGCACAGCAGGTTAACACCATATAAAGATTTCCTGATGTTGTATCTCCAATAACAGGTCACGGCATTTCGCTCTCGAGGCAGCCAGTGCCCTCCCTGCAGTCCCAAAAGGTTGATTCGGTTCATCTTGACGCACACCTGTGTGCACTTATATTCAAAAGGTTTTTCCGTGTAACAATCTGATAGTGGGTGTGGGGAGCCATAGATTCAGCCCCCCCCCAGGACCACCAGATGGGCTCCACCCACCTTGAAAGAGCTGAGGAGATGCCTATATGGGATGTCACCGAGCAGCCACAGTGCAGAAGTCAGAGAGGGCCGGCAGCCAGCTGCACCAGAGCGGCCCGAGGTTTGAGGGCCCTCCACCCCCCAAAGGGGCCTGACGGAGTCACGGATGCCAGGCCCTGCCAAGCAGCCGCCGGGAGTGAGCCAGTATGTGAGACCTGACTTGACACATAGACATAGACAAACATGCACACACAGACACAAACATACACCACCCTCATACACACATATACAAATATTCAGCACTCACCCAGTGTGGAGACAAGATGAACCCACACTCCCCAAACACACTCTGAACCCCAAGTCCATTTCTTTTAGGGGAGAAATGTTTGATTTTGGGGTGGGGGTAAATTTCATGATACATGATCACATGGTCAAATATTTTTAGACGTTTGGCTCCTCCCACGGGATGGTGTGCATCTTTCTCTGCTTTCTCTGAGATGTGAGTATGGATATGTGTGTGTTGAATGTTGAGGCAGGTGGATGCTGCTGATTGCTGGTTTGAAAGAGTTCCTAAGTGTTGATTGGATGATTGGATGTACAGCAGCTTCTTAAACCCCAGCTCACAGCCACCTCCGCCCTCTACTTCCCTCCTCTGTACCAAATAAGGAGCTAGCTTTGATCCAAATCAGCTAACTGCGCATCACCAGCTCTTCCTCGTCCTCGCTGTCCAGAAGCAGCAGCGTGATGATCTTGACAGGGAAGTGGTGAAGCTGAAGGTGTCACTCTGCTGCCAGTCGTCGTCCCGACAACATGAAGACTTCATCTGTGTCTCTGCTCCTCGGTGAGTCAAACGCTGAAATCCTTCACTCACTCATAGCGTTCATTTATCTTATAACACAGTAACAGAGTGTGTGCTGGATGCTCTCACTGACTGACTCTAAAATGAAATCTCTTCAGGTCTGTCCAAAGTCTGAAGTTACGTTTATGCGAGAAGAAGAGTTCACTCTTCTTCTTTAGTGTTTTTATTGTTTTAAAGTTCAGATCCATCGTGTGTTCTGGACTCAGAGAGTTGGACCTTCATATCCAGTTTGTTGTCTTTAACATGTTGACTTGTAGAGAAGTCAGGCAACCTCTTTTTTTTATCGAAGATCAATTTTCGAATCGAATCGTCGCAGCAGAGGTGAGCAGCGTGATAGGAGTGGATGTAGCTGTGGGTAATGAGAAAAGATGAAAAGAACGATTGATAACTTTTTCGTTAAGGCCGGTGCTCTGACACGGAGCCATCAACCTCTCAGTGTCTAACACTGGTCTGCAGACGGCATCAGATAATGAGCCACATTAGATGGACTCTGAGCCCACTGACAGTAAAAGGGTGAAGTGTAGACATTTGGAAGAGAGCGGCCTGACCAGTTTCTCTGACTATGATACTGTAAAGCTGACAACATGATGCATTTACTGTGGTGAGTGTGCAAAGACCATGGCAGGTGTTGTGCCGAGGTAGGGATCCCCAACAGGATCTGTTTCCCTGCGTCAGGAACATCGGCTGGGCAGGGAAAGCGGACCCAACGCACTCCGCCTCCATCACGACCAACTAGACGTGGAAGGAGTGATGTTTTAGTGACAACATGAAAGATGAGTGTGACCGTTCAGTTTGTGGGTTACAACAGAAAATGATACATTTATTGTTCTCGTGTGTTATCGGACGGGATAATTTTAACAAACCGAGGACATTTTCCTGATAATTATCTGTATCCTCCTGTAACTTTACTGTTTAAAGAGCTAAAACCTCCAACATTTCAGGATCAATAAGTCCTTATAAGACGTGTTTGTGAGCTAAAAATCAAGAATGTGGGATACTGTTTGTCTGTGTCAGCCAAACAACTTCACATCTTTGTAACGACTGTTAAAAAGATGTTCATCCTGTTGATCCTGTTCATCTGGACGCTGCACTGTACAGCAGACACGACGTTGTTCAGTTTGTGTTTCAGATGAACCAGTTTGTGTCTGAGTGTGTTGCTGGGTCTCCACCAGTTACTCTGACAACTGAAGGTTCAAGATTTTTATTTTGACATTTGCACACAGGACCAACAGTCCATGCACAGTGGAATACTTGTGCAGAGCTTTCCAAGTCAAATCACACTTTAACAATATAAAGACAGAAAAAGCAGAAGGATAGAAATGAAGTCCGGAGTAGGGTAGTCGTACTATTTTCTTTTTTTTTTTCTTAAATTTTTTTTTATTTTTGCATTTAAATTAAACATAACATGCTTATACAAAATCAACCAAGAACAATTACTGTTTTTAACATTTGTGAACTTATGAGCATGAAAGGAGAAAGGAGAAAAAAAAAAAAGAAAGGAAAAAAGAAGAAAAAGAAAAGGAAGAAAAAAAAAACTATTTCAACAATTATACATCCTAATCAAACAGGTTTTATTCCTGGTAGATGGTCATTTAATAATGTCCGTTTATTATTAAATACAATTAATTTAGGTTATGGAAAAGAGGTTAAAACAGCAGTACTTTCTCTGGACGCTCAAAAAGCATTTGATCAGATTGAATGGTCTTATATATTTGAGACTCTAAAACAATTTGGTTTTGGGGAGTACTTTAGGGATTGGATTAAAATGATTTATCTGTGTCCGGTGTCCTGTATTCTCACTAATGCAGATAAATCCTCTCCCTTTCAATTACAACGCGGGGTGAGACAGGGGGATCCCCTCTCACCGCTTCTTTTTGATATAGCCCTGGAGCCCCTAGCCATTAACATAAGAAACCACCCAGGTATTCAGGGAGTTAAATTTGGGAATGTGGAAAGTCTTGTTAACATTTATGCAGATGACTTACTGATCTGCCTTTCCAAACCAGAAATCTCATTCCCTAATCTTTTAAATTGTATTAAACACTTTGGGAAATTATCAGGATATATGATCAATTGGGATAAATCTGAATTTATGCCAATAACAGATAATCTATGCCCAAAGTTTCTCAGCTCTCTCCCATTCAAATTAGTAACTACGTCTTTTACCTATCTTGGTCTTAAGATCTCTAAAAATCCCAAACTCCTTTATAAATTGAATTTCCTGGAAATGCTGGATAAGTTCAAAGATGATATTAGAAAATGGAAGCTGCTTCCTCTGTCTCTGATCGGTCGAATAAATCCAGTTAGAATGGTGTCTTTGCCACGATTTTTATATCTTTTTCAAAACCTTCCTATTCACTTGCCACTTAAATTTTTTAAGCAGCTTGATTCATTGATTCACTCATTCATTTGGGCAGGAAAACCCCCTCGGATATCCATGGCTCATCTTCAAAAAAACACTTCCTGCGGGGGGTTAGGTCTCCCTGTGTTTAGACATTATTATTGGGCAGCAAATTCAAGAGCTCTATTGCACTGGCAGTGGGGCTCGCCTATTGATTATTGTCATGACAAGCTTCCGATCTGGCTCCAGGTAGAGGCAGCAACAGTATCTGAAGCCTCATTACCGGTCTTATTGTTTTCTAACACGGGTTCTTTTAACAATTCGCTCAGTCGTAATTTTGTTGTTAAACACTCCTTAAAGATATTAAGTCAAATTAGGAAATCTCTCAAACAACCTGATTTTTCAGTAGGAATGCCAATAATACATAACTACTTGTTTAAACCAGGTAAAATGGATAGGGTGTTTTTAGAATGGGGGGAAAAGGGATTGAAATACATTGAGGACTTATATACAGATGACAAATTTATGTCCTTCCTTCAACTTCAAGAAAAGTTTCAATTACCTCAATCACATTTTTTTCGTTATCTTCAAATAAGGAATTTTGTTCAACAAAACTTTTCAGACTTTCCACTGAAGCCACGAAGTTATACTTACTTTGATATAATTCGGAAAGCAGATTTTAAACATTTGATATCTCAGTTTGTTAAGTGCTTTACAATCCCAGTTGATTCCGACCGAATTAAGAAAACATGGGCTGAAGACCTCGGGGTCCCTCTGTCTGAAGACCAATGGTCAAATTGTTTGTCCAATATTCAGAAAGGCTCAATAAATGCCAGATATAAACTAATCCAGTTTAAAGTCATTCATAGACTACACTTTTCTAAACTTAAACTTAACCGGATCTATAATTCTGTATCCCCCTTATGTGACAGATGTAAAGTCGGTGAAGGTTCCCTTGCACATTTATTTTGGCATTGCCCTGTTTTGAATGCTTTTTGGAGCCAGATTTTTTATGTGGTTTTCAAACCAATTTAGGAAAAAAGTACCACGTGATGGTACATTGGCTATACTTGGATCATTTGCATCAGTCGAATCTTTTTCCTTTTCACAAAAACGGATAATTACAATGGGTATGCTGGCTGCAAAGAAACTTATTCTTTTACAGTGGCGGTCTTCTTCGGCCCCGTGTTTTAACAGGTGGCTTAATGAGATGGTGTCTGTGGCCAGGGTGGAGCAGATAAGATTTGATAGAGAGGGGAAACTGGCGAGTTTTTGTATGATTTGGCAACCATTTCTAGAATTCTTAAAAAAATAACTGATCATAATTCATGCCTCACACTCCGCGTGAATTATTTTATTTGTACTATTTTCTATATACAAAGAAAAAGAAGAAAATGTACAGAGAGTGTGTAGTTCTCTACCTCTTATCGCACTCACAGTGTTGCACATTTGTTCCACAGATCTGTTTCACAAGTCTGTTGTGAGTGTATTGCCCGATGGTCAGTGAACCGATGATACATTCAAAGTGAGGTTAAGTAGTGCTGTGTTATTTTAAGTGTTCAGTGTGTTTTTGTTTGCCGTCAGTCTGACAGTTGTGGGGAAGAAGCTGTTGAAGAATCGTGTTCTGTGTGTGATGCTGCTGTCCGCTCTGTTGTGTCTGAGATTGTATGTGCAGCTTTGTATGTGCAGGTCCATGGATGCAAGTGTTGTTCCCATAATCCTCTCTGCAGACTTTCTGACTCTGCAGAGCCTTCCTCTCTGTCTGTGTAGTGTTTCCATACCAGACAGTGATGCCTGCGGTGAGGATGCTGTCTATCAGTCCTCTGCAGGCCTGGGTGAGAGGGTGGTGGTTCATGCCAGCTTTCCTGAGCAGCCGAATGAAATAAAGCCTTTGCTGGGCTTTTTTCACAGTTGCTGTAGTGTTGAGAGTCCAGCTCAGGTCTGATGTAACCTGAAGTCCCAGGAATCTGTGGCTGTTTGCCCTCTCCACCTCCGTCCCTTTGACGATAAGAGGCTGCAGGGGAGGGAGTTCTTCCAAAAGTGCAGTATTCATTCCTTCCTCCAAGCTTCTCAGACTACTGACGCTTGTTTCTCTCTTTGTAAAATGAAATTTAAAGTGAATTTTGAATCAAATGTTTCTCTTCTTTCTCCCTCAGAGTGCAGACATGTCTGCTGCCAGCAATCTGCGATCTGAAGATCAGTTTCTGTGCTCCATCTGTCTGGATGTGTTCACTGATCCAGTCTCTACACCATGTGGACACAACTTCTGCAAAAGCTGCATCAGTCAGCACTGGGACATGAGTCAGAGCTGTCAGTGTCCCATGTGTAAAGAGACTTTCTACACTCGACCTCAGCTGAAGATCAACACCTTCATCTCTGAGATGGTTGCTCAGTTCAGACGTGAAGCTCAGCAGAAAGCCAGCAGCAGCAGCTCAGAGCAACAAGCTGCCAAACCAGGAGAAGTTCCCTGTGACGTCTGCACTGGAACCAGACTGAAGGCCCTGAAGTCCTGCCTGGTGTGTCAGACCTCCTACTGTCAGACTCACCTGGAGCCTCATCTGACACTGAAAGGTCTGAAAAGACATCAGCTGGTTGATGCTGTGGAGAACCTGGAAGGCAGGATGTGCACGAAGCACGATAAACTCCTGGAGCTGTTCTGTAAGACCGACCAGACATGTGTCTGCACGCTCTGCTCTGTTTTAGACCACAAGAACCACGAGTTTGTTCCTCTGAGAGAAGAATATGAAGGAAAGAAGGCAGAGCTGGAGAAGACAGAGGCTGAGATTCAGCAGATGATCCAGAAGAGACGACTGAAGATTCAGGAGATCACAGAGTCGGTGAAGATGAGTAAAGATGCTGCAGACAGACAGAAAGCAGAAGGTGTTCAGGTCCTCACGGCTCTGATGGAGTCTGTTGAGAGACGCCTGAAGAAGCTCATGAAGGAGATCGAAGACAAACAGGAAGCTACAGAGAAACAGGCTGAAGGTCTCATCAAAGATCTGGAACAGGAAATCTCTGAGCTGATGGAGAGAAGCTCTGAGGTGGAGCAGCTCTCACGCTCTGAAGACCATCTCCACCTCCTCCAAAGCTTCTCCTCCCTGAAAGCTGCTCCACCCAGCAAGGACTGGACAGAGGTCAGAGTTCATCCACCATCATATGAGGGGACTGTGGGGAGAGCTGTGGCTCAGCTGGAGGAGACAATCAGGAAACTCATGAAGAAGAAGCTGTTTGAGGCTGAGCTGCAGAGGGTGCAGCAGCATGAGGTGGATGTGACTCTGGATCCTGATACAGCTCATCCTAATCTCATCCTGTCTGATGATGGAAAACAAGTGTATGATACTGATGTGGAGAAGAAACTTCCAGACAACCCAGAGAGATTTTCTTACTGTGTTATGGTTTTAGGAGAGCAGAGTTTCTCTTCAGGCAGATTTTACTTTGAGGTTCAGGTTAAAGGAAAGACTAAATGGACTTTAGGAGTGGCCACAGAGTCGATCAACAGGAAGGGAGACATCACAGTGAGTCCTCGAAATGGTTTCTGGACTGTGAGGCTGAGAAATGGAAATGAGTACAAAGCTCTTGCTGGTCCTCCAGTTGATCTCTGTCTTCATCCTGGTCCTGAGAAGGTGGGGGTGTTTGTGGATTATGAGGAGGGTCTGGTCTCCTTTTATGATGTAGGTGCTGCAGCTCTGATCTACTCCTTTACTGGCTGCTCCTTCACTCACAAACTCCACCCATACTTCAATCCCAGTTTGAATGATGGAGGTAAAAACTCTGCACCTCTGATCATCTGTCCTGTCAATAACATTAATCGATCCCTTTCATTGGAAGAACCGCTTGATTTCTATTCTGATTCAGATTGAAGGGAACAAATGAACATATTGAGTGTAAATCCTCTACAGTCTCCATGTTTCTATAGAATCTGATCATCAGGACTCTGATTCACACTTTGATTCTCATGGAGTTTGATTTGAACAGAAGAAAAGTTGAATCAGGAAATGTTCCCACTGATGGAGACTCGAGCTGAAGAGCAAATATCAGAGAATAAATGTCCAAAAGCTTCATTTCCAATAAAGTTTGTTCAATGCTTTGAGTGAATCCAGACTCATGTGTGGCTGTTATACGGAGCATCAGAGTCCAGCTGAGTTATGTTGGATACAAACTGCTTATTTTGGCTCTGTGAGGAGTTTTGTTCACTGAAAACTGATGAGACGGATAATATTCAAAGAACTCTGTAGAGATTCATGCATCCATGTTCTCCACCTGCAGGTGTGGAGGAGAAAGGTGGAGCACAGACTGCTGCATCCTTCCAGTCACATCATTTTGATGATTATATTTGCATGTTGTGATGATTTGGGTTAAAGACAAACAGAGTTGAACGGCTGCAGTCACAGCATGAAGACGATGCTGAAGCTGAGCTGTCAGTGAACATGTTTCACTGTGATTTGATTTGAAGAATAGAAAGTGTGTGTGGCTGCTGACAGCTGCAGTCTCTGCTAGTCTGCATAACACACACACAACTTTCCCCCTGAGGCAACGATGCAGCAACAACACAAAGAACAGCTGCACACACACACACACACACACTGTTAAAGAACACTTTACTGTTTAAGGCAGAATTCCTCAGTAACAATGATTTGAGTCTACTGTGTCTACTGTGGTTTCCAACATACAATCTACTGAAACATGTTTTTCTTTCTGCCGTACAAACTATTTGATCACAACATCTTTGCTTTTTTCCTCCAATCGTTTATTCTGATTATTTTATTTAGTTTAACTAAGAAAAGCTTAAAATTTAACTCTTAACCTGATTTAAACGTTTAATTTCTCATTAACTCAGACTTTTAATTTATTTCCTTGTTTAATGTATTATTTCTTTATCCTTGTTTAAGTTTTGCCGATCCTTTCTGTGTAACCTGTTTAATCTGACCTTTGACCCTTTAATTTTAATTTAACAGTACTCTTGTTTTGACCTTTGACCTCTTTATTCCTTATAACCAAATAAACCCTTTTATCTGATATTTTCACCTTATTGATTGATTATATATATCTATTATATTTTCTCACCTTACCTTATTTTGACCTTTGACCTATGTCCTTGTTAGCCTTGATCTTCCTTCATCAAACGTGAAATTTCTTTCACCTTTGAACTTAAAGCTTAAATCAAACCTTTGTTAAAAAGCTTCTTACCAACTTGTAATTCCAACTCTCTGCATTAAACACGTATCTTATCATATAAACACTGGATCACTGAGAGAACTTTAGGCAGAACCAAATGAAGCAGCTGACCTGGTCAAACTCACAGCGACAGTAACTGACAGTGAATTATTTTAATCTTCTTCATTGTATTTGTTAGAAACATTTATTTTCCTTTAATTGGACTTTGGTTAAGTTCAATCTGATGTATTAACCGACCTTTGAGGTGAAGTGCAGCTGCGAAGAACGCTACGGCAGGCAATGAGGTGCGTTTAATGTCGCTCTGTTAATTTGAGCGTCCATAAATTGAATGTCTTATTTTTTCTTACTTTATTATTGCTAATTTATTGGAGAATTTGTCCATTTAATTAAGATAGATTTTATGTTGTTGGTGGTAAAGATCTGGATGGATGTTTTATTTTATTCTGTGTTTCTATTTTTCAGTTTTACTTTTCAAGACTTGGTGAATTGCCTTTTTCTACTTTTTGTTTAGTTTTGTTAAAATTAGCAGCAGTGAGAAGTGTTGTTGTCGGTCTTGAATATATTTGATGTAGCCCATACTGTTAAGGTAAGTGTCATGTTTTTAGTTGTTAGTCTGATGAAGAATCTTTTATTTTTCTCCAAAAGTTGATTGTGTTTATCTGGACATAGTGTTTTTCAGGTCCAGCTGAATGCAGGTTTCCCCAGTCTTATACGTGTCAGGAGCATCAGCACAGCTGAAATGCATTTTTCCTAAGCACCACGTCTCTGTGGCTTTTAAACCCCTAAACACGCTAAAACAAAATGGGTCCACCCCAAGGATGGGGTCCCCCGGTGTAGTTTCCACTGTGACAGACTGTGGGCTTCCTCAGAGTGAGGCTGAGAGCGGCAGGCCCAGCTGGAGTCTGACCCGTGTCACACAGTGGAGGTCAAACCTTCTGTGCCACAAACACCAGATTAACCAGTTTCACTCATCATCCTTCTACTGTCAGATTTTACTGGTGCAGGTTTGATGAATCATCATCTGAGAACGTCTCTGATGTGGACGCCACTCACAGGGATCACTTCCTGTAGAAGGGTCACATGACCTGTTATAAGCCCCTTTGTGATGATGACAGCGACGCCCCTTTCGTGTGAGGTTAAACCCAGAGAGCTTCGTGTGACCTCTGACCCTGATCACCAGCATTAGGGTCAGTGAAGGCGAGATACCATGTGACAGGAGGAACAATAAAGTTTTATTTGTACGAACACGTAGAACAGATGAAGTCAGAACGAAGCAGGTGGAGCTCAGTCAGGGTGGAGGTGCAGACAGGTGAGCTGAAGGGGAGGAGCCAGTCTGGTCAGGAACTCTCTGTCTCCTCGAGTGAACCTCCTCACCTCTGAAACACACACACACACACACGACTCTGAAGGTTGCAGTCAGGGTGGTGAGGGTGGTGAGGGTGGGGTTATCTTCTGGTCTCTGGTTGGTGTGTTTCCTGCAGGTGAGGCTGAGCGGCCGAATCATGACATCGCTGCTGCACAGACACAACAGGAAGTGGAGGAGGAAGTCGTCAGCGTCCCCGTCACACACCTGAGACAGACACAGAGGTTATGTCTCTGCAGACTCACGGCTCGGCCCTGTGGAAACGTCCTGCAGGACGCCTGTTTCTCTCTGTGGTGGCCCCCCCACAGCGTCCCCACCGTGCTTCACTGTGTGGACGCTGTTCTTTGGGTTGTAGCTGCATCTTCTTCTCGTTTCACCTCCTCTGACCACAGGACGTTTCAGTCTGCAGGTCTTCGTCCTCAGCAGTGTGGCTGAAGGTGTCTGCAGACGTGGAGCTCTGTGAGCTCACAGTGCGTCCCTGTGCAGCCTGTAGAGTCTTTGAAGTCTTTGCTCTGACAGGCTTGTTCTGTGCTGGGCGGCTCTTTGACTTTCTTCAGGTTTCCCTTCCTGGCACTCTGATAACCTCAGATATCCACAACGTGAATCCTCACAAACATCTTTTTCTCTCTTTTCACTCAAACCTTCTGACGTTTTCACACCGACTGTAAATATGAAGAAAACCCTCAGTTTGACGCCACGCCCCCAAACCAGTTCAGCAGTAAAGTGTGAGCAGACGGAGCTGTTACCAGGATGTAAACAGGATGTGCCCTTTCACAGTTAAAGCCTCAGGAATAAAAACATGCCCCGATCTTAAATTTTTAAAGATAAAATAAAGTTTAAAGACGACGATGAGCACGTGACTCACTGCTCAGAGCCCACTCACCCAGGTGCATGATGGGAGCAGGAGGAGGAGGCTGGGCCGAGCGTATAGAAACCAAACAAACAAATAAACAACAGCACGACAAACACGTGAACCAGACTTTACCTGTAAACTTACCTGGTGTCTCCCAGGGAGACCACAGTTATGGAGCTGACAGGTAAGTACGTGCAGTCCACACTTCCTGTCCTGAAACACACACACAGGTAAACCGCACAGGTACGTAACCATCGGCGTGACTTTGTATTGAACATTGGGGGGGTCAAGATCTCTGTCTAAATAAATAAATCTGGGTACATTTCCAGATGATTAAACAACTATTTTGCTGGTAACACCTGAAACGAGTAAAGAAAACCAGCAGCCTATTGATGCAAGATGATCCATAACTTTATTGGGGCTGACATTGTTGGAAATGAGTCCAAATAAAGAGTCCAAACATTTATAAGCCTGTCTATGTGTGTCTCACCTGGACAGCCTCCTCTGGACACCAGACAACAGCAGAGTGTTACCCGGCAACAGGCCAGGTGGGTAGGGGATAAGTAAGTTAGCTGGATTTGATTGTTGACGATTTTGCGTGATCTTGGATCGTTCGGTTCTCCGAAGCTCATCCGGGACTTGCTGTCATAGCAACAGATCCGTAAGCGTAAACCTGCTCGGGAGCAGGTTTACTTTATGTAAACAGGATTAGATCGCAGCCACTCAGGTATGTCCGCTTCATGTATACGAAAGCAACGGTGAAATATACTCACTCAAATGAGCAATCCTATTTATCCATATTGTATATTCTGTATCTATATGTGTATATATGGTGTATTTATGCTTATATCCTTACCACTGGCAGTCCCAGGCTTCTACCTTTCTACCTTTAAAACCCGCCACCAGCCAAATGGCTGGTAGGCTTTTAGCTAAGCTTTAGCTTCAGGCAAGTGGAAGCTAAATTGGCTAGTCATTCATATGTAAATTGGGTTGTTACCTGGGAATTCTGGAGGGAGGGGAGTGGGGGTGTGTGGATGAGGGGGTGGGGGAGCTGCTAAAAGCGGTGAGCTTCCTTTTGTGTTTCATCTTGATGCATTCTCAATCATCCAGGGAAACAAATCTCCAAAAGTCACCAACTTGGAGTGTTTCAGTTTGCCATCTTAGGGAGAAATCAACACACATGGGTGTATGTCCTTTGTTGCTGAGATTTATTGATAAAAACAGTACAAAAAATCAACCATTTGTACACATTTTTACAAATAATTATAAAAAGTGAGTGAGTACATTTCAACATTTTCAGCAATCACTCACAATCCTGGCACTGCCATGGTATCTGTAGTCTGCATTTACCTTGGCTTGGCTTCCTGATCAATTGTCCACTACCAAAAGGAAGCCAAGCCCTGTGATCACACCTTGTTTTGTTGTAAAGGGTGGCAGGGCTTGGCTTCCTTTTGGTAGTGGAGCATTGATCAGTCGTCCATTGTGGCATCAATGTGATCACACCTTGTTTTGTTGTAAAGGGTGGCAGGGCTTGGCTTCCTTTTGGTAGTGGAGCATTGATCAGTCGTCCATTGTGGCATCAATGTGATCACACCTTGTTTTGTTGTAAAGGGTGGCAGGGCTTGGCTTCCTTTTGGTAGTGGAGCATTGATCAGTCGTCCATTGTGGCATCAATGTGATCACACCTTGTTTTGTTGTAAAGGGTGGCAGGGCTTGGCTTCCTTTTGGTAGTGGAGCATTGATCAGGAAGCCAAGCCCTATATATATGATACAATCTCACTACACTTAGCCTAATCCTTCATTGCCCTGAAGAATTCTGTGGTGTACGGACCTCCTCTCCAAGGAAAGAAAATGCAGAGAAGACTCACCACTCAGCAAGCCTTGGAAATGATCCTGAGGGAAGTCGACCCTTGTGACTCGGATGGAGAAGACCTACAAGTTCAGCCGGATTCGGACTCAGAGCTGTCTGATCAGTCTTCCGGTTAGTTGCATTTCATGTTATTTCCTATTTCATTTCAAATAAGTAAGTGGATGTAGTTTGTAAGTAAGATATTTCAGACATTATTCTGATACAGAGGAGGAGATACTGGACCTTCCCATTGCTCACAATTTGAATTTGTTCACACTGCAGATGAGGAGACTGCTTCTGCACCTAAAAAGAGAGCTTGTTTGGGGACTGAGACAGCGAAAGATGGCACAGTGTGGCGTGAAGAACAGGTGGGGACCTGTCTCCCTTTCACCCCAATAGAAGCGTACGCTGCAGATGGAGAGCCAACGGCTAAGGCCAGGAGAAATATCACGAGTCGCCTTCGGAGCTTCCTGTGTTTCATCACTCTTGACATGCTTCGTAGCATTCAAGAATGGACTGTTCAACATGCACAGCAAACGGAGCATGTTCATTGGTTCATGGACCTCCCTGAACTAATGGCATTTATTGCAATTGTCATCTTGCGGGGGGTTACCAGGGTTCCATCTCTAAATGACTGCTGGTCAGCAAACCTGGGAAACCCACAGATAATTGGAACTATGGCACGAAACCGCTTCAAAGAAATCATGCAACACCTACGCTTTGATGACAAGTCCACCCGCAGTGATCGAGCAAAGACTGATAAGTTCGCTGCAATTTCCAGTTTGTGGGGATCATTTGTCACCAACTGCATCACGTGCTACAACCCTGGTCTACATATCACCGTTGATGAACAGCTTTTCCCATCAAAGACTCGGTGCAGTTTCCTGCAGTATATTGCAAGTAAGCCGGACAAGTTTGGGATCAAGTTTTGGGTGGCTTGCGACCTAAAATCCAAGTACATTTGCAATGTCTTCCCATATCTTGGCAAGGACCCCAGTCGTCCCACTGGGGAGAGACTTTCTGAAAATGTAGTAATGAGGCTGATGGAACCATTCCTAGACAAGGGCAGAAATGTTACCACGGACAATTTTTTCACATCGCTTTCACTTGCGCAAAAACTTCTTAGACGGAAAACCACCATCCTCGGCACAGTCAACAAGATTCGCAGGGAAATTCCTCAATCCACTAGACAGACAGATCGCAATGAATTCACCACTCAGGTATGTTGCAGGTCTTTTGTGGTTCTATGTTTATGTGTTTCATTGTGTGTAAAAAGGCTATGGAAATAACAATTTATCTTATTTCTTAGGTGTTTTCAACCTCTGCTGCCACGCTGACGGCGTATGCGGCCAAACGGAAGAAGACAGTCTATATTCTTAGCAGCATGCACGGCGTGGTTCAGACTGATAACACTACCAAAAGGAAGCCAAACACTGTCACCCTTTACAACAAAACAAAGTGTGGCGTGGATGTGATGGACCAGATGGTTCGGGAGTACACTGTCCGCAGAGGAACACGGCGCTGGCCAGTTGCCGTGTTTTATAACATGATTGACATGGCAGCACTGAATGCACATGTGCTGTATCAAGCATGCTCCGGGACGAAGGAAAGACGGGTGGACTTCCTGGTGGAGCTTGCAAGGGAGTTAGCTCACTCTCATGTAGCTGCGAAGAAGGCAAGAAAAGAACAGTTGCCTTTGACACAACCCTCCACACCGAGCCCTGGAAAAAGAGCCATGTGTCAGGTCAAACACAATTGCAAGAACAATCATGCCACTGTGCGATGTGTTCACTGCAACAGATACACATGTGGTAAATGCAGACTACAGATACCATGGCAGTGCCAGGATTGTGAGTGATTGCTGAAAATGTTGAAATGTACTCACTCACTTTTTATAATTATTTGTAAAAATGTGTACAAATGGTTGATTTTTTGTACTGTTTTTATCAATAAATCTCAGCAACAAAGGACATACACCCATGTGTGTTGATTTCTCCCTAAGATGGCAAACTGAAACACTCCAAGTTGGTGACTTTTGGAGATTTATTTCCCTGGATGATTGAGAATGCTTCAAGATGAAACACAAAAGGAAGCTCACCGCTTTTAGCAGCTCCCCCACCCCCTCATCCACACACCCCCACTCCCCTCCCTCCAGAATTCCCAGGTAACAACCCAATTTACATATGAATGACTAGCCAATTTAGCTTCCACTTGCCTGAAGCTAAAGCTTAGCTAAAAGCCTACCAGCCATTTGGCTGCTCTCCGGGTTTTAAAGGTAGAAAAGCCAAATGGCTGGGCTCTGGGCCTTCCTAGTGTTACTCTCATTCCCCTTAGTGTATCTGTAACATGCAACTTCTTTCGGTGCTTTGCTACTGGAAACTGAATTTCCTGGAGGAACCCACCCGAGGGATTAATAAAGTTTCATCTAATCTAATCTAATCTACTTGGGTTTTCTTCCTGTAGCCCTCATGTTTACTCAAGGTTTAGTTCTGTCTTCATGCTGATTTTCTTGTTCAGTCGTGTCTCATGTTGCAGTTTGTCAATCCTGTCCCTGTGCTCTGTGTTCCCTCTGTTCAGTATCAAGTCTGTGCCTCATGTGTTTCCTGTTTTATTTTGATAGTCCCTGTCCTGTGTGCAGTGTGCTTGGTTTTGCTTCCCTTCTGTCATTAGGCCTGATTTGTCCCAGATGTGTTACCACCTATTCCCCATCTTCTCGTAGTCCTGCTTGTGTATTTAAGCCCTGTGTTTCTCTGTTAGTTGTTGTGTTGTACCCTCACTGTACTGTGTTTTGTTTTCTATGTGCTTCTGGTAATGTTCTGGTTCACTCTTTCCTGGTTTGATTTTCTACTTTCCCGGGTTTCTAGTTTGGGCTTAAGTTTTGAGTTTCTAGTTTTGTTTTCTTCTATTTCTATTCGAGTGTTCTCCAGCAATAAAGCTGCCACTTTAGTTAATCATTCTGTCTCTGGGTCCTGCGTAGTGATGGTGAGATGAAGCCTCATGATGAACTGAAGCTTTCCATCCAATTGGTCGACTCATGGTTCGAAGCATTGTGATGATTCATTTGTTCTACTACTCAATTCAAGTGAAGCGGGCTCTTTGATTATAATGATGTGTAAACCTTATGTACATCTGGATAATGACACAAACTAGTGTTTGGTGCTTCACTTTTTAATAAACTAAAAGACAGAAATCAGATTATAGGATGTGTAGTGTTGTTTATTTATATTTTGGTGTTTATCATTTGTGATATTTATTACTGTGTGCATACTTTATTAGGAGAGACAAGATTAAAAAAAAAAAATCTCTTCCTTGCTGGTTCCATCGAAGAAGAAATGCACAAGTAACTATGTAGCACGTACGTAATCCAATTCCACAACACGGTGTGATGGGGAATCAGCTGTTTTCCTGCCCATGTTATTTCGAATCTGGCGCGAACCGGTGAACCAGTCCCTGAATCAGTTACGTGGTACGGACTGCCCGCAAGGCCTCGAACGTCACTGCATACGTAATCAAAGCAAGCCTCGATACGCGCTTCAGAAAAACGCCCCCGCGATTACCCGACGCACGATTCGAAGCTTCGACACACAGGACACATCACTAGTCCTGCGTTTGGGTCCTACATCCTGCCTGCCACCTCAACACCTTTAATTTTACAGCTTCTTAGTTATTATAAAGTGCTGCAACTCATAATGTTTTCTAAGATAGTAAAACCAGATTTAAACCGACTACTTCTACAAAGATGGAGCTAAAGTGATGATATACATTTATAGTTTGGACTTGGACACATACAGTCTGTTTTTCCTTATAACTACATGTGAGTTCAATTAACATTTTGTAGGAAAAGGGAATTTGTTTTTTAAAAGGATTATAGATTCGGAGCTGAATTACCCAACGGAACATCTCATTCACTGACGTTTGCTGGAGAAGCTGCTCTGCCTCTTTGTGATGGAGCAGCAGCGTGACGTACTGAAGACTGTTAACGGGGAAGTGCTGAAGCTGAAGGCGTCTCTCTGCTGCTCAGACTGACGTTCAGTCGTCATCCAGACAACATGAAGACTGCACCGGTCTCTCTGCTCCTCGGTGAGTCAAACACTAAAATCATCGATTTATTTATCACAGCTCCAACAAACAATATGGCAGGAAAACAACCTTTCAGCAGTTACAAGCTCGCAGCTACTGACTTTAAAGTTCATGTAAAAATTCTGAAAGGTTTCGTCAAGGCGAGAGGAACAGTTCATTCTCCTTCTTATGTCTTTCTGGTTTCATTTGATTGGTGGCTGTGAAGTTGGGCAGGAACCAAGAAGTGATGTTAATGTTGAATAATGGAGCTCACAGTTTTAACTGAAATGTATGAAGAGTGATAGAAAATGGTTTCAAACATGCATGATGAAAGTTTTTCGGTTTAAATCGATCTCATCATCACTGCAAACCTCTCAGAGGTTCAGACTCTCAGCAGTTTAACCTGGAGTCCTGCAGGAAAGTCACCATATAGTCTGGACTAAGTCAGCGATTAAACTTTCTGCCCAGCTAAGTGTCAGTAACATGAAGACCAAAAGAACAAAAGAGACTTGACCTCTTTTCATCAAACAGATGAAACCAGTCAGGAAACCACAGCCTCTGACTGCATGAAGCACAGGATCCTCTGACTGCGTCCCCTCTTTTATCTAGTCTTCACTTCCTCTATTCACAGCCAATTTTCCATTAAGAGGACTGAGTGTATTCAAACAACCACAGACGGTTTTGACTGTTAAAGTTCCCATTCCCATTGACATGATGACCTTTAAACAGCAGCAGTGTGGGAGTGAAACAGGCCGCAAATCTGAAAATGAAAACTGTGCTTTTGAAGGGTGGCTTGTTAGTCCCACACTTTCTTCTCTGCACATGAATGAAAGCTCATCCATGCACAGTTCCTTCTCCATTGTTTACAATGCTGTGCACTGTGATGTTTACCGTTGATTGCCATCTGATCAAAAAATGTATAGAAAACAGGAAAAGACAGGCTAACCTGCGTTGCTGTCTCGGTGGTATTTTATAACTTCCTGTTCCTGTTCCAGTGCACGGTGGTGTTTGTGTAGTTTAATCTGCGTGGCTCACAGATCTGGCAAAAATACAGACCTTCCATAATTAAGTAGAAGTACAAATACTACTGTTCAAAAATACTCCAGTAAAAGATGAAGTACTGATTCAACTTATTAACTCAAGTAAAAGTAAAAAAAAGTACAGACTAGGAAGTACTCAAAGTAAGAAAGTACAAAGTAGTAGCAGTATAACCCTGGCTGATTGTGACCCACACCCATTACCACACCTTGGCTCATGTGATTAGGTAGAGGATCATCAGGGGGTCCATTGTCCCTCTCAGTGGGAAACTCCCACAGAGCTTAAATGTGGGTCTCTTCACCGTTTGATCCTAGAACTGAAGAAGCTTCTCAGATGAGAGGTGAAACGTCTTCAAGCAACTTAAAGAAGTCCAGACGCTTTTCTTTCCAAGCTCCTTAGATTGTGGCAGATACTTCAGGAGATTAAAAAGTTTCCTGAGAGAAAAAAAACAACAACAAAAAAAAAACTGTGCAGCCTCAGTCTTTCTTTAAATGACCTCTGACCTCCTTTTGCAGGTGTGTGTGTGCTGCTGCTGTCTGCACTGACTGTTTGTGCAGGTGAGTAGATGAAGTGCACCATGGTCCAGGACAAACACTGAGTGTAAACACTGATAGAAACTGTCCGTCTGTCCTCCAGTCTCTCTGAGCGTCAGTCCAAACCTTCAGCAGTTCTTCACAGCAGCCTCAGTGTCTCTGACATGTGACGGTCAGCTGGGCTCTGATGGATGGACGGTGAAGAGGGACACAGGAAGTGGGACTGAGTCATGTGGAGCAGGTGGGCGGGGCTTCGGGAGGTTAACTGGTTCATCCTGTTTGCTTGATAAGCAAAGCGAGCCAATCAGTGGAGTTTACTGGTGTGAAGGTGAAGCTGGAGAGAAGAGTGAAGAAGTCAACATCACTGTATCAGGTAATGAAGTCATTCATTTCATCAGACTAACAGCAGACTGTTATACCACCTCTACATCACTCTGTGGGTCTTTTCCTCAGATAAAGAAGTGATTTTGGAGATCCCTGCACTGCACCACTTCCCATGCCGGTGGCGGACTCCCTCAGGTGTCGGTGCGTTGGTGGTTCTTTGTATCTGGGGGTGGGCGTCCGGGTACACACCGGCTCACTCCTTGGCGGCCGCTTATTGGGGCTCGCTTGGGCCATTTCGGAGGTGGGGTGCCCCCGGCCTCTCGGCCTGGGGCTCGGTCACTCAGGCACAGCTGGCTGCCGGCGGAGCTCATGGGCGCGTCACTGCAACTCCCCCTGGCTTCTGCTCCGCGGCTGCTGAGTGAGCCCTCATCTGGGACTCTCCTCAGCTCTTACTGGGACAGTGGCGCGGCTGCCCCTCTGTTGGTCTTCCTTGGTCTCTTGTGTTCTGGGGGCCTCTGGATGTCTGGAGTTTTGATCTCCTCCATACCCGCTTGATACCATAGAGGACAGGGCTGTGGCTCCCCACACTCCCTAGCAGATCATTACATGGAGAAACCTTTGGAATGCAAGCATGCTGATCCACACAGGTATGCACACAGGTGTACACACGGGTATTCACAGACGCGGACTACAGCTTTCTTGGCTGCTGCCTCAAAGCACATTGTGCGCTGTCTATCTTGCGTGTTGCACAATATCGTTTATTATTTAGTAACTATTGATATCTACTGCTAGCTAGTTTATTGTGATGGTGCTTTTTTTTTTCTTATTATGTTGCTCTTTGTTGTTTGCTGTCTCCTCTGTTTTTTTTTCTCCATACAGGTGACCCAGGAGTTTTTTTTGTTGTTTGTTTGTTTTTTTTTCTCTCTTCCCCCCCTTCTCACCGTCTCTTCTCCCCTTTGGTTTTCTTTCTTTCTCTCCCTCTCTTTCTTTCATTCTTTCCCCCTGTCCTATCCCACAGTCATGTCTGTCCCGTTTGCAACTGAAAATCAGTCAGTGTTCTACTGATGAGTTTGGATCATCTCCTCAGAGCTTTCTGAGGGTCAGAGGTCAGAACACTGACATCACTTCCTGTTTAAAGCAAACCTGCTGAGCTTATAATAAATTCAATGACCCAGTTTTATCATCTCTCCTGCAGATGTCTATGACACCACCACCATTTCACCAAGTGCCACCAAACCACCACCAACAACAACTACCAATCTCAATTCCCCTCCTTCTACATCGTCCTCCTCCATCATCTCACCTGTAGCTGCTCTGGGTTCTCTGGGTCTTCTAGATCTTATTCTGGTTGCAGCTTTGCTGTTTTGGAACAAAAAAATAGGTATAAAGTGTGTCAAACCCCCCAGAGCTCATTAGATTAAACATTTTACATGGAAAAATAAATTTTCCTTAATAATTATGTAATTATATACTATAATTCAATTATAAACTGTCCCCATTCACATTGTTTAGATGTGAATAAATAAATAGTCATAAATAGTGCTCCAAATCAGCTGGGATCGGCTGCAGGTGTGACGGTGAGCACAGGTGCGTGGGCCAGGGGCGGGAGCCCGTAATGAGCACCGCCCCAGCAGAGGAGAGAGAGCGCAAAGGAAACAAAACAAACAAAACATGTTGCCAAACACAGAGTCCTGCAACTGAAAATAGTTGTGGATGATTACTATACCTTTCTAATGTCACGTTGTTGTCCCTGCTCTCTCTCTCTCCGTCCCGCTCTGTTCCTGTGCTACTGAGTGTCACTACCGCCCCTCCCCCCTCTGCTCAGTGAAGCGGAAAAAAGTGCGAGAGAGAGGGTGAGAGAAAGAAAAAAAACCCACGGCTCGCGATAAGGAGCCGGCTCGTGTCGTTCACGTCAAAGAGTCGGCTCTGAGAGTTTCCTTCGCGACCGACACATCACTAGCTGGGATAACCACATTTACTCAGGGCCTTCTTGATGTGATGTTCCTCCTGGCCGCTGTGTCTGTGGGGATGGTGTTCGCTCTGTGTTGTAGCGTCCTGATGACGCCCAGTTTGTGCTCCATGCTGGCAGACGTCTTCGGTTTAGAATCTTTTATTATTTGTCTCATGTTTAAATCCTCGTCTTTCTCATTCCTGCAGAAAGGACGCTGTCATCAAGTCTGAGTCAAGTCACCTATCAGGATATGAACTTCAGACAATCAGCCAATAAAATTACAGATACACACTCACATGTTGTTTTCTCCAGTCCGAGGACATTGCAGGTACACATTCAGCTGTTATCCAACAAGTTATTGCTTCACAAAATATGATTATGACCCTTTGTCCACTGTGGGTCCTTGTGATAATTTCTTTGCTCCTCTATTCTTCTTGTCTTTCCATCTCCTGGATTCTCTTTTAACCATCTACTCATTCTCGTTCTCTTGTGCATCAGGGCTGAGTTATTGATGGAGTTTCCCAGATCAAATTTAAAGGAGGATGGGAAGAAGAGGATTTTCTCTCTGCCAGTCCCGTCAGCTCCCTGCTAAGATTTAGAGCTTGTCCTGTTTTTCAGTATGAAGGCCCTGCTCATCTGTTTTTCTTGCCATTGCTTAAAAAGTGTACATTCTGCATCCAAATGTCCAGCTGCCTTCAACTTTGATGTTTGTCTTGGCCAAAAATAAGCCTTCAGTTTATTCCTTTGTTTAAATAAAAGTCTCTTGCTGATAAACTGAACCCTGGCTGTGGCGTCAGAGTAGCGCTATATAAGTGCTACATAAGAACCAGTCCTTCTACCATTTACTAAAAACAGGCTTTTGCCAGGGCTGCAAAGGGATTTGTAAAGAATGAGTTTTTAGTGTACTATGCTTCAGGCAGTTGTTGCATGGAAGTGGCTGTTACTGAAAGTCCAGCACAGACCTGTAGTGACAGCCAGTGACTGGCATTTTGAAATGATAATAATAGCATAATGATTTAAAATTCCAGGTTCCTAATGAAGGTCTTGCAGATAAACAGTAACACATTCTATAATTTATTATTAATAAATAATAAACAGGTGGAGCCGGTAGCTCAGCATGTTTGATTTGGCAGTTTTGCACTAGATGAGCTTCCTGAGGCAACTCAAACGGGATCTGTGTTTCCAGGTGGAACTGAACAACAACCTCTCCATTGGAGCCAATAATAAAAACATGAATAACAATAAGCTTTATTTGGGGCTCTGATCTGAGGATGTAACATCATTTGTAATGTGGGTCTCAACAAGCTCAAGGAACGCTTTAAAAGTAGCCATTAATATGGTAAAATCACAGGTAGCCAGTGTAGCGCTGTTTTTTAAATATGCTGAAAGTGTGGCAGCAGAGTTTTGAACGAGCTGGACTCTTGACTGAGTAAAGTCTGCACTACGTGAGGAGACTGGAGGAGATGAAAGCATGGAAAACTGTGAGATCAACAGATTCATCTTTTTCTGGTGAAATGTCTGGAAGTTTCTTTGGTTTGTGTACAAGAAAGTGAAACAATTTTCTTGAATTCTTACACATTTTTACATGATATTAGTAGGCGGCTCCTTTACTAAACAGCTCCAACTGTTTGTTTTGTTTGAATTTTACAGGACAGCTTTTTCCCGTGTTACTCATTCATTATGGAGCTACTGTAGTTAACATGTAATGCTTCTCTAAAACCCTGTGACACAATCTTCTTTAACATTAGTGCGCATCAACCCCACATCTTCCCTGTTTTATTGCTGATGTTGGCCTGACAGTATTGGGGTAACAATGTCTCCTCTGTTTAGGAGAGGGCAGCAGGGTCACATCCTCACTGACATCACCTGTATTTGCACTACAGTCGTTCCCTTCACTGACCTTTGCTCTCCTTCTCTTTTCCATCAGGTTGTGTAAAACTGAAACAGGCATTAAATGTTTACTACAAATGATGCTTTACACAGAAATGCACTGTTAGCTGTTTTTACACACCAGCCTGTGTGAACCTTTAGTCTGAGCATGGGGTCAAAGGTCAGGACAGAAATGCAGCACTGTAACACATATACATATGTAGAACATCAGACATTTGACTGATTTGTGTTGTGACATTTTCGTTTATACAAATAAATCATCATCACACACAGAAGAAATGTACAGACCGTACATTTATTAGCTAATATCAGTGGATACAAGAAAAATGGTATGAAGACAAACACTAGCAGCCTTAGCGTTTCTGTTCTGAATCTCTAATCTCTCACAGATATTCATCAAACCCTATCCTCTATCAGCTTTCAACATAAGAAAAGTATTAGGCCTCATTGAAAAACAGTCTGTTTGCAGATGAAGTACTTTAAAAATATCTGTGATTTATCTAGATTTTCTTGATTGAGTTTACAATTTACTAGAACTGCCAAAAAAACATGAATAGAAACAAATGATGAAGGATCCACTTCAAGGAAAGTGGAAAAGCCTCTGTTAGCTGCTGTTTGCAGCTGGCACAGTCTAACAGAGGCTAATACCAACGCTAACCAACAGTTTAGCATATCGTCGACAGCTCACCTCAGCATGGCTGTCCTCGGTCAGCAGTGAGCTTTATTAACTTGCACACAGTGTTGGGAAGGTTACTTTTAAAATGTATTCCATTGCAGATTACAGATTACATGCCCCAAAATGTAACTTATTCCGTTGCGTTACTCAATGAGAGTAACGTATTATGAATACTTTGGATTACTTAATATATTATCATGCTGTTTACAACTACGTGAATGTACTATTGCTGTGATTTATTACTGTTACTGAAGGTCCGTGACTCCAAACCGTAGTAAAGGACCTCTGGCTCATACGTCGGGTCCGTGTCGGGCTCGTAGCTGAAAACTAGCTTTACTTTGTTGTCTGGGTCAACTTTGCTAGCAGAGACAGAGAGAGGCGTTGAAAGGCTGCTGCAATGGAAGTTATTGTATTTGAGGAAAACACGAACACAGCGTACAGTCGAGTCATCATCATCATCATCATCATCATCATCATCATCGTTTATTTGTATAACACTTTAAGAACACACCAGGCAGACCAAAGTGCTGAACAACACAGATCAAAACAACAACCAAATTAAAAATACCATAAAATCATTACATACAATAAAATAAATAAGAGGTGTCAGTTTCCTACAGAGTTAAAAGCCAGGGAATAAAAATAGGTTTTTAATCTGAACTTAAAGACCTGCACTGATGACGCTTGTCTAATTTGGAGGGGAAGGTTATTCCAGAGCATCGGAGCCGCAATTGAAAAGGCTCGGTCTCCTCTGCATTTCAGCCGCGACTTAGGGACCGACAGCAGTAGCTGCTCAGCTGAACGGAGCGAGCGAGGAGGAACATGTGGCTTCAGCAAGTTAGATAAGTACACAGGAGCCAGAACATTTAAAGATTTAAAAACCAATAAAAGGACTTTAAAACGAACCCTAAATTCAATGGGAAGCCAATGCAAGGAAGCCAGAACCGGAGTGATGTGATCGAATTTCCTACTACCGGTTAAAAATCGCGCCGCCGCATTTTGCACTAACTGCAGGCGTGACAAGGTGCCTGACCCGACCCCTATTAAAAGGGAATTACAATAGTCCAGACGTGAGGTGATAAAAGCATGAATAAGAGTTTCCAAATTGGGTTTGGAAAGGAAAGGCTTAACCTTCGACAGGCGTCTGAGGTGATAAAAAGCTAATTTTATCACTCCATTTACATGACCTTCAAAAGTAAGCGCAGAATCAAGTTTAACACCAAGATTAGTGATTGAACTTTTCAGATGAGAGGTCAAATCACCAAAATCAACATCTGGAGAATCAGTAGAGCGATGCGGGCCATATAAAATTGCTTCCGTTTTGTGACCATTAAAATTCAAAAAATTATTTGCCATCCATAATTTAATATCGCTAAGACAGTCAAGCAGTGATTGACATGGGGAGGTATCCAAATGACTAAAAGGTAAGTAAAGCTGACAGTCATCGGCATACAAATGAAATGACACTCCGTGTTTACGAAAAAATCGCACCAAGGGGGAGTAAATACAGCGAGAAAAATAATGGCCCAAGGATAGATCCCTGCTTAAAAAGGGAAGTTTGGAGATAGGTCTAAAATTTGACATAGTAGAACTATCAAGGCCAGGTTTCTTAAGTAAGGGGTGTATGACTGCACGTTTAAACCCACTAGGAACATGACCGGTTAACAGACTAGTATTGATAATTTTCAGGATATAAGGTCCAATGATGGGAAATACTTTTCGGAGAAAGCGGGGAGTAACAACATCATTCGGGGAGCCACAGCCACTTAGCATGTAGCACCAACTCCTCTAAGTCACGCAGAGAAATCGGTGCAAAAGCAGGGAATAGGCTTGAGCAAGGAGCATGCATGGCCGGATCAACAATAGGTGGAATCAGAGGCCTCAGGGTAGCAACCTTGTCCACAAAAAAGGTAATAAACTTATTGCACATAGCCTCAGAGGACGGCAAAAGGTTGTAACCCTCCAAGTTAAGTACAGAATTAATCGTATTGTATAAAACACGAGGGTTGTGAGAGTTGGCCGAAATAAATTGAGAAAAGTAGGAGTGTTTATCGGCCTTAACTGCCCTCTGATAAGTTTTCCAACTAATCTTTAGGGCTTCCAGGGAGACATGCAATCTGTCTTAACAGCTTACTTACAGCTGGGCTCGTCAGGCACTCTTCTTGGCTGCAGTGGTTATTATTATATTTACATGCTTCCAGCTCCCGTTTCTGCTCGATGACAGCTCCTACTTTTCCTTTTTCTCCCTCCTCGCGCTCACAGACACATAACGAGTATGGCGGTCCATTCTCCCTGCAGCACGGACTACACTGCCCGTGAGGCTACATTCTGCATTCTGCCTATTAGCTTAACACAACAACAACAACAACAAAAAGGCGCTCTCTCACCCAGGAAACACGCAGAGCGAGAGCGTCACCCTATAACCATGGCAACCGCAACGCTGCCACCTGGAACTACAGAACGTAGCTGTCAAACAAAACCCAAACAGTCCTGACCCGTGACAATATGAAACAGGAAAGTACCGCAGTGTAATCCATTTATTTCAACAAAGTAACTGTATTCTGAATACCACCTTTTTAAACGGTAACTGTAACGGAATACAGTTACTCATATTTTGTATTTTAAATACGTAACGGCGGTACATGTATTCCGTTACTCCCCAACACTGGTTGCACAAGACTCCTTTCACACAGTTTTACACCCTGTTTGAGAGTAAATAAAAGTGGACATTTCTCAGCTCCAGCATTGACAGCTGAGGTAAACGGTGGACCGACAGCTTATCCACAAAATGGGAAAAACTCCGGTCCAGAATCCGGTCCAGTCCTCGTGGCAGTAAAAACTGTAATCATGCATACATGCTTTTGTCACACCTGACCATTTCGTACAATATAATTGAAGTTTTGGATTTAAAAATTTAGCAGACGTGAACGGCAACATTCCTGATGAGGCTGGTCAACGCTGTTCAACTAGAAGCCTACGTGGATGATATCCCAGCCTACACATCCCCCTGAACTGAATTGCCTCAGTGAAATACTTGCTCACTCACACCAAACTTCATTAAATGTGAATGTGTTACTTTGCTGGTTCCCAGTTGCAGCTTAAGTGCATCCAATATTAGATTTCCCAGCTTTTCAAACACACCATGAGCTGTGCCATTTTCTGGGCACAGCAGGTTAAAACCATATAAAGATTTCCTGATGTTGTATCTCCAATAACAGGTCACGGCATTTCGCTCTCGAGGCAGCTAGTGCCCTCCCTGCAGTCCCAAAAGGTTGATTCGGTTCATCTTGACGCACACCTGTGTGCACTTATATTCAAAAGGTTTTTCCGTGTAACGGTCTTATAGTGGGTGTGGGGAGCCATAGATTCAGCCCCCCCCCCAGGACCACCCGATGGGCAGATGCTCCACCCTCCTTGAAAGAGCTGAAGAGATGCCTATATGGGATGTCACCGAGCAGCCACAGTGCAGAAGTCAGAGAGGGCCGGCAGCCAGCTGCACCAGAGCAGACCGAGGCCCGAGGTTTGAGGGCCCTCCACCCCCCAAAGTAGCCTGACGGAGTCACGGATGCCAGGCCCTGCCAAGCAGCCGCCGGGAGTGAGCCAGTATGTGAGACCTGACTTGACACATAGACATAGACAAACATGCACACACAGACACAAACATACACCACCCTCATACACACATATACAAATATTCAGCACTCACCCAGTGTGGAGATAAGATGAACCCACACTCCCCAAACACACTCTGAACCCCAAGTCCATTTCTTTTAGGGGAGAAATGTTTGATTTTGGGGTGGGGGTAAATTTCATGATACATGATCACATGGTCAAATATTTTTAGACGTTTGGCTCCTCCTACGGGATGGTGTGCATCTTTCTCTGCTTTCTCTGAGATGTGAGTATGGATATGTGTGTGTTGAATGTTGAGGCAGGTGGATGCTGCTGATTGCTGGTTTGAAAGAGTTCCTAAGTGTTGATTGGATGATTGGATGTACAGCAGCTTCTTAAACCCCAGCTCACAGCCACCTCCGCCCTCTACTTCCCTCCTCTGTACCAAATAAGGAGCCAGCTTTGATCCAAATCAGCTAACTGCGCATCACCAGCTCTTCCTCGTCCTCGCTGTCCAGAAGCAGCAGCGTGATGATCTTGACAGGGAAGTGGTGAAGCTGAAGGTGTCACTCTGCTGCCAGTCGTCGTCCCGACAAGATGAAGACTTCATCTGTGTCTCTGCTCCTCGGTGAGTCAAACGCTGAAATCCTTCACTCACTCATAGCGTTCATTTATCTTATAACACAGTAACAGAGTGTGTGCTGGATGCTCTCACTGACTGACTCTAAAATGAAATCTCTTCAGGTCTGTCCAAGGTCTGAAGTTACGTTTATGCGAGAAGAAGAGTTCACTCTTCTTCTTTAGTGTTTTTGTTGTTTTAAAGTTCAGATCCATCGTGTGTTCTGGACTCAGAGAGTTGGACCTTCATATCCAGTTTGTTGTCTGTAACATGTTGACTTGTAGAGAAGTCAGGCAACCTCTTTTTTTTATCGAAGATCAACTTTCATTCAGGAAACCACAGCTGCTAGCTGCAGGTACCACATGCTCCTCTGGTCTGTTATGTAGTCTTCACTTCCACTATAGAGAGCAAACTTTCCTTTATGTGGACTCTAATGAAAGGACTGGAGACTGTTTTTTGTCATTTACCTTACTTTTGTGTATTTTGTTATTTTTCTCATGATGAGCTTCAAACAGAAGCAAACTGGGACTCAAACCTGTGAATAAAGATCAATGAAGCGGCTTCTCCAGGTTTTTATTCAGCAGCTGATGCTGAATAAACAACTAACCCTTATCCCATGGCTTTGGTTTATAAGTTCTGACTGTTTAATCCTGAGAATGCTTTTCTTGCCTGCTGTACCCCTTACTCTTTTATTCCCCATTGCCCATCCACCCCAAACTGCTGAGTCTTCATGAAGCCTGAGTGGGGAGCAGTTTCTCTTCTGCTTCCAATAATCAACAATTCCCCAAAATCTGCTTAGTTTGGGAAATGTTTAGGTGCAGGGTGTTGGATTGTCAAAACAGATATGACTAGGGATGGGTATCGAAAACCGGTTCTTGTTGAGAACCGGTTCCCACTGCTTCAATCCCTTGGAATTGTTTGCCATTTTTGCAAACGATTCCCTTATCGATTCCAGTCGCCCCGAATGACGTCACCACGTTGCGGAGCGTCATTTACCTGGCAGGAAACACGGCGCGAAAGCGGCTCCAAAGTTTGGTTATACTTTACGAGAACGGATGACAACAGGGCAACTTGCAGTACTTGAAAAGTAGATACTTCATTTAAGGGAGGAAACACTACGAATATGCAAAAGCATTTGCTCACAAAACACGCGATGACCTTAAATGAATGTCGTGTTTTTAATTCCGCTCCGGACTCGTGACTCTCAACCCAGCAGCAGCGGTAACGTTTGCACGTCCTCTCCCGTTAATGCGGCAGGTAAATAATCAACAACAGTGCATATTATGTTAGCGCGATCTGCCTTATTACAAAACCTGACATTACTGTGCATTTAGGTGACCATGATGAGAGAGACAGAGTCTGTCCGGCTCAGATGCTGGCAGTTCTCGCTGCAGTCTACAGGTAGCTTCTCCTTTCAGGCCAGGATAGACGAATGTCACCGAGCAGTGACTCAGTTTGTGGTAAAAGGCTTGCACCCATTTGCCACAGCAGATGATTTTCGGTAAGTGAATGTGTTTAATTGTAGGCAGGAACATTACTGGATATTCTTGTGTAATTGCTACAGAATAATTTATGTTTTACTTTGTTATTGCTACAGAAGAATATTTATTTTATTATTTTACATTTACAATTTTTTTCCTGGGGACCCTGTGACACCCCATTGAAGAGCCGTAGGCTGGATCGCTTAAGATCTCACTGTTGGGTTTGTAAGGCCATGTTACTCCTAAATTTCTACCTTGTTCAAAGAGAAGATATAAAACAAAGTTCTAAGCTAATCGACCTTATTGTTCTCCTTTTTAAAAAGAATCGATAAGACAATCGATAAAGAATCGAATCGTTAAACAGAATTGAAAATGGAATCGGAATCGTGAAAATCTTATCAATACCCATCCCTAAATATGACGCCCACCTCATTCAGACCAAGTGTACCAACATAGTTTCGTCAGCATGTGTTAAAACTGAGCTGGCGCTTTGTGTGATGTTTATAAGTCTAAATGTACTTTTAAAACCTAAACAGAACCTTCAAAGCGAATTAAAGGTCTCCCCCCTTTAATGTGATGTTTTTGGAACAAGACCAGATTGAAACAGGTTCCTGCCCTCTGACCTTCAGTGACCTCTGACCTCCAGTTGCAGGTGTGTGTGTGCTGCTGCTGTCTGCACTGACTGTTTGTGCAGGTGAGTAGATGAAGTGCACCATGGTCCAGGACAAACACTGAGTGTAAACACTGATAGAAACTGTCCGTCTGTCCTCCAGTCTCTCTGAGCGTCAGTCCAAACCTTCAGCAGTTCTTCACAGCAGCCTCAGTGTCTCTGACATGTGAAGGTCAGCTGGGCTCTGATGGATGGACGGTGAAGAGGGACACAGGAAGTGGGACTGAGTCATGTGGAGCAAGGGGGCGGGGCTTCGGGAGGTTCAATGGTCCATCCTGTGTTTTTGATGAGTTCAGCCCAGTCAGTGGAGTTTACTGGTGTGAAGGTGAAGCTGGAGAGAAGAGTGAAGAAGTCAACATCACTGTATCAGGTAATGAAGTCATTCATTTCATCAGACTAACAGCAGACTGTTATACCACCTCTAACTCACTCTGTGGGTCTTTTCCTCAGATAAAGAAGTGATCCTGGAGATCCCTGCACTTCCTGTGAGGACAGGAAGTGATGTCACTCTACGCTGTAAAAACAAAATTGGTGGCACAGCTGCAGCTTATTTCTACTTTAATGGACGTCCTGTTGGACCTAAATCAGAGAAACTCATCACCATTAACGTGCAGCAGTCTGATGAAGGTCTCTACTGGTGTTCTACTGATGAGTTTGGATCATCTCCTCAGAGCTTTCTGAGGGTCAGAGGTCAGAACACTGACATCACTTCCTGTTTAAAGCCAATCTGCTAAGCTGATGATAAACTGACTGAACCAGCTTCCTCATCTCTCCTGCAGGTTCTGTGACACCAATCTCTGTTGCAACAACAGAAAGAGCAACAACAACAACAACCACCATCACCACTCATATCTCCCATCCTCCTCCTCCTCCTCCTCCTCGCGTTCAGCAGGAGGCGTGGATGATGAGCGGCGATAAACTTGCGAGAAGCAAGTTATGCTCAACTCCACCGGTGGAATCTGACAGCGTGGAAAAGTGTGAAAACATCCATGATCACCAACGGATTTCGAAGGGCTGGACTGCTGCATGATGGAGAGGAGGACACCGCCACGGCCCTTCAGAGGGTGTTCAACTCTGACACTGACAACGAGGATTTCTTTGGTTTTGAAAGTGACAACGAAGGAAAGAAGCGGAGAGTGGATGACGAAGCCACCCTGAGCCTGTTCGTATCCGACACTGGAGAAGAGGACTTTGGTGGTTTTAGTGCGCAGGAAGAAGAGAAAGATGGTGAATGACTGACTTTTCTTCTTGTTAAAGCCGTGTCACTGCACCTGAGCCTAAAAGGTAGTTGTTATATTTCCACTGTAGTGTCAATACACTATTAGAGCTTATGCCGAGTCAGACTGCACACACAATAGTTTGTTTACAAGTTGACTTCTTCTTTATTGGGATAACACAGAAGTAACACACACACATAACTGGGCGTGGTTCCCCCTACTGGCGATGGCTTGCATAGCACACAATAATTCTTGGTTCATACATAACAGTAGTCCGAAGCTATTTTTCTGGTGTGCTGTAGGTTATTGTTATATACTACATTTGTTACCCATTTATGAAGCACAGTACATGTTTTGTACTTGTAATTACCGCTACTTGTACATATACCTAAAAAGTTATGCAAATATGTACCCATAACTTGTTTTTCAAAATATTAATAAAAGGGGTGTGTCTCCAAACAGCCATCTCTTTCCTGACAATTCCCTTTGTGCATATTCTCTTACATATGATAAGTCAACATTGAAACACCTGCGGCTTTTAGTCACGTGCGGTAATGTATGTACAAAACAGGATTTTCCCCTGATTTTAGCTTGTGCGGCTAATATTCAGGTGCGCTTTGTAGTCCAGGAAATACGGTAATTTTCTTGAATCCTTACACATTTTTACATGATATTAGTCGGCGGCTCCTTTACTAAACAGCTCCAACTGTTTGATTTGTTTGAATTTTACAGGACAGCTTTTCCCCGTGTTACTCATTCATTATGGAGCTACTGTAGTTAACATGTAATACTTCTCTAAAACCCTGTGACACAATCTTCTTTAACATTAGTGCGCATTAACCCCACATCTTCCCTGTTTTATTGCTGATGTTGGCCTGACAGTATTGGGGTAACAATGTCTCCTCTGTTTAGGAGAGGGCAGCAGGGTCACATCCTCACTGACATCACCTGTATTTGCACTACAGTCGTTCCCTTCACTGACCTTTGCTCTCCTTCTCTTTTCCATCAGGTTGTGTAAAACTGAAACAGGCATTAAATGTTTACTACAAATGATGCTTTACACAGAAATGCATTGTTAGCCGTTTTTACACACCAGCCTGTGTGAAGCTTTAGTCTGAGCATGGGGTCAAAGGTCAGGACAGAAATGCAGCACTGTAACACATATACATATGTAGAACATCAGACATTTGACTGATTTGTGTTGTGACAGCTAGTTTTTTCTTTACACAAATAAATCATCATCACACACAGAAGAAATGTGCAGACCGTACATTTATTAGGTAATATCAGTGGATACAATAAAAATGGTATAAAGACAAACACTAGCAGCCTTAGCGTTTCTGTTCTGAATCTCTAATCTCTCACAGACATTCATCAAACCCTGTCCTCTATCAGCTTTCAACATAAGAAAAGTATTAGGCCTCATTGAAAAACAGTCTGTTTGCAGATGAAGTACTTTAAAAACTATACTTAAAAACATTTCATACACAAATCTGTCATTTATCCAGATTTTCTTGACTGAGTTTACAATTTACTAGAACTGCCAAAAACACATGAATACAAACAAATGATGAAGGATCCACTTCAAGGAAAGTGGAAAAGCCTCTGTTAGCTGCTGTTTGCAGCTAGCAGAGGCTAACAGAGTCTAATACCAACGCTAACCAACAGTTTAGCATATCGTCGACAGCTCACCTCAGCATGGCTGTCCTCGGTCAGCAGTGAGCTTTATTAACTTGCACACAGTTTTACACCCTGTTTGAGAGTAAATAAAAGTGGACATTTCTCAGCTCCAGCATTGACAGCTGAGGTAAACGGTGGACCGACAGCTTATCCACAAAATGGGAAAAACTCCGGTCCAGAATCCGGTCCAGTCCTCGTGGCAGTAAAAACTGTAATCATGCATACATGCTTTTGCACACGTGACCATTTCGTACAATATAATTGAAGTTTTGGATTTAAAAATTTAGCAGACGTGAACGAGCAACATTCCTGATGAGGCTGGTCAACGCTGTTCAACTAGAAGCTTAATATAAAATGACCTGATATAAGTGTTTTGTAAGCATGTATTGCAATCCTTCTATGTTCTAGTTTTCCCTCAGCATGTATCATCTGGACACTCTCACCAGTGAAGCTTAAGACCCTTATTGAACCTGAACATCAACTCAAAATAAGCACAGATATGCAATATGTATAAAATAGTTATAACTGCATCTGGAATACAAGGTTAATATAATAACTGTATGCATAAACATCTTAAGATAAGATAAGATAACCTTTATTAGTCCCACACGTGGGAAATTTGTTAAGGCCATCTTAAAGCCATCTGTTACATTGTTAAAGCAATGATCAATTTGAATAACCTAGTAATTCAAATAGCCTCGTCTAGCCAGCTGCTCAGAATAACTTAAGACTCTGCTTTCACTTCTGCAAACTCTCTGCAAGCCTGCAGTTTCCTGTCAGCCTGTGACTTTAATCTTTCTGAAAGACACACACTGTTAAACCTCTGAATGCAATATCAATGCTGCAGATTATATTCTTAATGCAATGGTAATGATAATAATTATTTAACAATAGCAGTAAAATAATTTCCCTGCTCCACAAAACACATGTGTTAGAAATGTTCTTCAATCAGCTCTTTTTACTCTCATTTCACAGCCAGTACTTTTTACTTTTACTTGAGTAAAGAAGTTGAAACAGTACTTGGAGTATTTTTAACAGTAGTACTTCTACTTCAGTACACACTGTGTGTACTTTTATCACCTGTGTCTGAGACCTCCTTCAGGGTCCACCTGAAGCTCTCAGTCTGCTGTGGAAAAAGGAAATCCAGGTGAGTTTCTCCTGATCACCTGAGGCCGTCATTACTGTGTGAACCCACACACCACTCCTCACTCCTCCCACCCGCTGCACACAGTCACTGAGTACAGACCGGCTGATTCCTGTAAAGGGAGAGGCAGGAAGAGGCGGAGCAACAGCTGAAAAACAAGAAGCTCAACGTCATTTTGCAGAAGTGAAAGTGTGAGAGAGCAGCAGCAGAGCTGCAGTCGAGTCCTGTTTGTCTCTAAAAGAAGATTCACTGGAGTCCATCAGGTTCCTCTCAGCAACAGTGGTGAGTGCAGCTGATCACACTTCCTGCTTCTACACAAATCTTCACTCTGTTCACTTCATCAGGGCTCTAGAGCGCCACCTCATTCCTCCATGGTGCCACTTAGGCTACGTCCACACTCGCCCGGATAGATTTGAAAACAGCGCTCCGCGTCCACACTAGTGTTTTCAGTCGTTTTCACAGAGTTGTGCGTCCACATTAAGACGGCTGAAAACTCTTACGTTCCAGTCCTGCGCATGCGTGAAACGCAAGACGATTCGACCGGTCTCATTTCTGTCTGCCGCTTATTCACTTTCCGGCTGTTTGAAACGTCGCAGCAGAGGTGGAGGAAAAGCACCGAGTTTTAAAATGGACTAACAATGAGGTGGAGTTGTTGCTGCGAGTAACACAAAAGTACAAAGTTGCAAAAGCGAGAGAGAAATAAAGAACTTGAAGAAAAGCTCTGTGGAGCATGTGCAGACTGATATTCATCTTTAATAGGACTGTCAAAACTGCAGCTGTATAATGCTCTCCACTATCTTTGTTTAATTGGTCACATGCCTGCATCACATGACTAACATGCATCATCGTTTTAGAAAGTCTCTGTTTTCACTGTTCACTGTGACACAAACGCACCGTCTCCAAATTATTCACTTTCCGGCTGTTTGAATCGTCGCAGCAGAGGTGAGCAGCATGATAGGAGTGGATGTAGCTGTGGGTAATGAGAAAAGATGAAAAGAACGATTGATAACTTTTTCGTTAAGGCCGGTGCTCTGACACGGAGCCATCAACCTCTCAGTGTCTAACACTGGTCTGCAGACGGCATCAGATAATGAGCCACATTAGATGGACTCTGAGCCCACTGACAGTAAAAGGGTGAAGTGTAGACATTTGGAAGAGAGCGGCCTGACCAGTTTCTCTGACTATGATACTGTAAAGCTGACAACATGATGCATTTACTGTGGTGAGTGTGCAAAGACCATGGCAGGTGTTGTGCCGAGGTAGGGATCCCCAACAGGATCTGTTTCCCTGCGTCAGGAACATCGGCTGGGCAGGGAAAGCGGACCCAACGCACTCCGCCTCCATCACGACCAACTAGACGTGGAAGGAGTGATGTTTTAGTGACAACATGAAAGATGAGTGTGACCGTTCAGTTTGTGGGTTACAACAGAAAATGATACATTTATTGTTCTCATGTGTTATCGGACGGGATCGTTTTAACAAACCGAGGACATTTTCCTGATAATTATCTGTATCCTCCTGTAACTTTACTGTTTAAAGAGCTAAAACCTCCAACATTTCAGGATCAATAAGTCCTTATAAGACGTGTTTGTGAGCTAAAAATCAAGAATGTGGGATACTGTTTGTCTGTGTCAGCCAAACAACTTCACATCTTTGTAACGACTGTTAAAAAGATGTTCATCCTGTTGATCCTGTTCATCTGGACGCTGCACTGTACAGCAGACACGACGTTGTTCAGTTTGTGTTTCAGATGAACCAGTTTGTCTCTGAGTGTGTTGCTGGGTCTCCACCAGTTACTCTGACAACTGAAGGTTCAAGATTTTTATTTTGACATTTGCACACAGGACCAACAGTCCATGCACAGTGGAATACTTGTGGAGAGCTTTCCAAGTCAAATCACACTTTAACAATATAAAGACAGAAAAAGCAGAAGGATAGAAATGAAGTCCGGAGTAGGGTAGTCGTACTATTTTCTATATACAAAGAAAAAGAAGAAAATGTACAGAGAGTGTGTAGTTCTCTACCTCTTATCGCACTCACAGTGTTGCACATTTGTTCCACAGATCTGTTTCACAAGTCTGTTGTGAGTGTATTGCCCGATGGTCAGTGAACCGATGATACATTCAAAGTGAGGTTAAGTAGTGCTGTGTTATTTTAAGTGTTCAGTGTGTTTTTGTTTGCCGTTAGTCTGACAGTTGTGGGGAAGAAGCTGTTGAAGAATCGTGTTCTGTGTGTGATGCTGCTGTCCTGCTCTGTTGTGTCTGAGATTGTATGTGCAGCTTTGTATGTGCAGGTCCATGGATGCAAGTGTTGTTCCCATAATCCTCTCTGCAGACTTTATGACTCTGCAGAGCCTTCCTCTCTGTCTGTGTAGTGTTTCCATACCAGACAGTGATGCCTGCGGTGAGGATGCTGTCTATCAGTCCTCTGCAGGCCTGGGTGAGAGGGTGGTGGTTCATGCCAGCTTTCCTGAGCAGCCTGATGAAATAAAGCCTTTGCTGGGCTTTTTTCACAGTTGCTGTGGTGTTGAGAGTCCAGCTCAGGTCTGATGTAACCTGCAGTCCCAGGAATCTGTGGCTGTTTGCCCTCTCCACCTCCGTCCCTTTGACGATAAGAGGCTGCAGGGGAGGGAGTTCTTCCAAAAGTGCAGTATTCATTCCTTGGTCCGTGTTGAGGATGAGGTGAAGAAGCTTCTGTGATGAGTAGAAACTTAAAGAAGTTCAGACGCTTTTCTCTCCAAGCTCCTCAGACTACTGACGCTTGTTTCTCTCTTTGTAAAATGAAATTTAAAGTGAATTTTGAATCAAATGTTTCTCTTCTTTCTCCCTCAGAGTGCAGACATGTCTGCTGCCAGCAATCTGCGATCTGAAGATCAGTTTCTGTGCTCCATCTGTCTGGATGTGTTCACTGATCCAGTCACTACATCATGTGGACACAACTTCTGCAAAACCTGCATCAGTCAGCACTGGGACATGAATGTCATCTGTCAGTGTCCCATGTGTAAAGAGAGTTTCTACACTCGACCTCAGCTGAAGATCAACACCTTCATCTCTGAGATGGTTGCTCAGTTCAGACGTGAAGCTCAGCAGAAAGCCAGCAGCAGCAGCTCAGAGCAACAAGCTGCCAAACCAGGAGAAGTTCCCTGTGACGTCTGCACTGGAACCAGACTGAAGGCCCTGAAGTCCTGCCTGGTGTGTCAGACCTCCTACTGTCAGACTCACTTGGAGCCTCATCTGACACTGAAACGTCTGAAAAGACATCAGCTGGTTGATGCTGTGGAGAACCTGGAAGGCAGGATGTGCACGAAGCACGATAAACTCCTGGAGCTGTTCTGTAAGACCGACCAGACATGTGTCTGCGTGCTCTGCTCTGTTTTAGACCACAAGAACCACGAGTTTGTTCCTCTGAGAGAAGAATATGAAGGAAAGAAGGCAGAGCTGGAGAAGACAGAGGCTGAGATTCAGCAGATGATCCAGAAGAGACGACTGAAGATTCAGGAGATCACAGAGTCGGTGAAGATGAGTAAAGATGCTGCAGACAGACAGAAAGCAGAAGGTGTTCAGGTCCTCACGGCTCTGATGGAGTCTGTTGAGAGACGCCTGAAGGAGCTCATGAAGGAGATCGAAGACAAACAGGAAGCTACAGAGAAACAGGCTGAAGGTCTCATCAAAGATCTGGAACAGGAAATCTCTGAGCTGATGGAGAGAAGCTCTGAGGTGGAGCAGCTCTCACGCTCTGAAGACCACCTCCACCTCCTCCAAAGCTTCTCCTCCCTGAAAGCTGCTCCACCCAGCAAGGACTGGACAGAGGTCAGAGTTCATCCACCATCATATGAGGGGACTGTGGGGAGAGCTGTGGCTCAGCTGGAGGAGACAGTCTGGAAACCCATGAAGAAGAAGCTGTTTGAGGCTGAGCTGCAGAGGGTGCAGCAGCATGAGGTGGATGTGACTCTGGATCCTGATACAGCTTATCCTAACCTCATCCTGTCTGATGATGGAAAACAAGTTTATCCTAGTGATGTGGAGAAGAAACTTCCAGACAACCCAGAGAGATTTTCTCAGTGTCCTAATGTTTTAGGAGAGCAGAGTTTCTCTTCAGGCAGATTTTACTTTGAGGTTCAGGTTAAAGGAAAGACTAACTGGGATTTAGGAGTGGCCACAGAGTCGATCAACAGGAAGGGAAAAATCACAGTGAGTCCTCGAAATGGTTTCTGGACTGTAGTGCTGAGAAATGGAAATGAGTACATAGCTTGTGCTGACCCTTCAGTCCGTCTCTGTCTTCATCCTGGTCCTGAGAAGGTGGGGGTGTTTGTGGATTATGAGGAGGGTCTGGTCTCCTTTTATGATGTAGGTGCTGCAGCTCTGATCTACTCCTTTACTGGCTGCTCCTTCACTCACAAACTCCACCCATTCTTCAGCCCCTGTAACAATGATGGAGGTGAAAACTCTGCACCTCTGATCATCTGTCCTGTCAATCAAACTGATTAACGACTGATTTAATTGGATGAATGATTGATTTTTCTTGAAGGGAACAAATGAACATATTGAGTGTAAATCCTCTACAGTCTCCATGTTTCTATAGAATCTGATCATCAGGACTCTGATTCACACTTTGATTCTCATGGAGTTTGATTTGAACAGAAGAAAAGTTGAATCAGGAAATGTTCCCACTGATGGAGACTCGAGCTGAAGAGCAAATATCAGAGAACAAATGTCCAAAAGCTTCATTTCCAATAAAGTTTGTTCAATGCTTTGAGTGAATCCAGACTCATGTGTGGCTGTTATACGGAGCATCAGAGTCCAGCTGAGTTATGTTGGATACAAACTGCTTATTTTGGCTCTGTGAGGAGTTTTGTTCACTGAAAACTGATGAGACGGATAATATTCAAAGAACTCTGTAGAGATTCATGCATCCATGTTCTCCACCTGCAGGTGTGGAGGAGAAAGGTGGAGCACAGACTGCTGCATCCTTCCAGTCACATCATTTTGATGATTATATTTGCATGTTGTGATGATTTGGGTTAAAGACAAACAGAGTTGAACGGCTGCAGTCACAGCATGAAGACGATGCTGAAGCTGAGCTGTCAGTGAACATGTTTCACTGTGATTTGATTTGAAGAATAGAAAGTGTGTGTGGCTGCTGACAGCTGCAGTCTCTGCTAGTCTGCATAACACACACACAACTTTCCCCCTGAGGCAACGATGCAGCAACAACACAACAGCTGCAGACACACACACGATTGTGCGCTCCCTTTCAGTCTGAACTCTCAAACACACAAACAAACTCTATCAATGTCGTACTCTTAAAGAACTCCTTCTTCAGTAACAATGATTTGAGGTCTCTACCAGTGTCTCTTGTTTTGACCTTTGACCTCTTTATTCCTTATAACCAAAAAAACCCTTTTATCTGATATTTTCACCTTATTGATTGATTATATATATCTATTATATTTTCTCACCTTACCTTATTTTGACCTTTGACCTATGTCCTTGTTAGCCTTGATCTTCCTTCATCAAACGTGAAATTTCTTTCACCTTTGAACTTAAAGCTTAAATCAAACCTTTGTTAAAAAGCTTCTTACCAACTTGTAATTCCAACTTTCTGCATTAAACACGTATCTTATCATATAAACACTGGATCACTGAGAGAACTTTAGGCAGAACCAAATGAAGCAGCTGACCTGGTCAAACTCACAGCGACAGTAACTGACAGTGAATTATTTTAATCTTCTTCATTGTATTTGTTAGAAACATTTATTTTCCTTTAATTGGACTTTGGTTAAGTTCAATCCGATGTATTAACCGACCTTTGAGGTGAAGTGCAGCTGCGAAGAACGCTACGGCAGGCAATGAGGTGCGTTTAATGTCGCTCTGTTAATTTGAGCGTCCATAAATTGAATGTCTTATTTTTTCTTACTTTATTATTGCTCATTTATTGGAGAATTTGGCCATTTAATTAAGGTAGATTTTATGTTGTTGGTGGTAAAGATCTGGATGGATGCTTTATTCTGTGTTTCTATTTTTCAGTTTTACTTTTCAAGACTTGGTGAATTGCCTTTTTCTACTTTTTGTTTAGTTTTGTTAAAATTAGCAGCAGTGAGAAGTGTTGTTGTCGGTCTTGAATATATTTGATGTAGCCCATACTGTTAAGGTAAGTGTGATGTTTTTAGTTGTTAGTCTGATGAAGAATCTTTTATTTTTCTCCAAAAGTTGATTGTGTTTATCTGGACATAGTGTTTTTCAGGTCCAGCTGAATGCAGGTTTCCCCAGTCTTATACGTGTCAGGAGCATCAGCACAGCTGAAATGCATTTTTCCTAAGCACCGCGTCTCTGTGGCTTTTAAACTCCAAAACACGCTAAAACAAAAATGGGCCCACCCCAAGGATGGGCTCCCCCGGTGTAGTAACCTCGTTTCTTCGAACATCGACGTTCATTCAGGAAACCACAGCTGCTAGTTGCACTCACCACATGTTTGTCTTATCTGCCTATTATGTAGCCTTCACTTCCTTTAATAAGAGCAAATTTTCCACTATAAACACAGAGTCTAACAAAAGACTGGAGACTGTTTTGGTCATTTCCCTCAGAGTTTGTATGTTTTGTTGTTTTTCTGGTGATGAGCTTCAAACAGCAGCAGATTGAGACTCAAATAGAACCTAATAAAATCAGTGAAGCTGTTCATTGCTCATGTCATCCATCAGGGAGTTACTTTAATATCATTACATTGTTTGCTTTTAGTAAATGTGGAAATTGAATATGAATTCATTTTATGTTTTTCTTTTCTTTTTTATTTCTTAATACCTAACTGCTGCACCTGTACTGCCCGTATCTCTGCAGATATACTGTATAGCCACTCAAAACTGATGTTCAGATAAAGTGTGGGAGCCGCCTGTTTTCTCTCTCCACTATAATCCCTGACAATTTTATTAGTTTGGGCGACCTTTACATGTAGGTTGTTGGGATCACAGCAGAGTTAGAACAGAGGGGACATGGTGTTTGTTAAATGTCTGAATGGCCCAGGTGGAAGAAGCTGTTAGTGAATCTGGAGATGTGGGACCTGAGGTACCAACATACAACACTGTAAAAAATGACAGATGCCACCAAAGAGTCACAGAAGGTCTTCAAAGCGCTCCCTGGACTCCAAATGACCTCAGCCGCCTCAGCAACTGCGTTTTCTAAGGACAGCGCTAGCAAACGCTCTCCGCTTGCGAGTGAAAAAGAAAAAACACCACTTCCCTTCCTTATTCATGTTGAAGTGTACCATGTCCACCAATCAAAAAATGATATGGCAACATGAGGCGTTTGGTTGTTTAGGAAGAGGGAGAAGTTTTAGGAGTGACACCAATGAGAGAGAGAGAGCGAAAGAAAGAGAGAGAGCGAGTTTTCACATGTGAGAGATTAGTGACGTTTAGTGTGTTTGGAGGCTGCAGTTATTGGGTTTTTGTGAGTTATACTAGTGAATGTCACAGGTGCTCCTGCTGTCAGACCTTGTGGTGTTCTCCTCTGTTTTATAGTGGACAGGACCTATTCTTTGGGAGTTGCATGAATACTTTGTGTGCCTTCTTATTTGATGCAACACACCTGATTGTTCTGTAAATAGTTTGAAATGATTGTGCAAAAAATCTGAGGCCTTTGCTGCATTTTGGGGTAAATAGCAACATTTTACTTTGTTGTTTGCATCATTTTTAAAAATGTATCATTTCTATTTGCATTTCAAGTTATGAAAGGTATTGATTAAACATGTTTATGTTTTAACTGTTTTCCACTCAGAGTATACAAGAGGTTGAAGATACTATTACATACAAAGTTTGTCTCGCCTTCCCAGGTGGCTTGTCATAGGTAATAGATGGTTACTACTGGTGACGGGCTATTACCAAAAATATGCACCCGGGCGTGGTCTTCCTGCACTTTGTCACATGAGTAGAAGTAATCAACAACTTTTTATTCATTTTTATTCTTATGAGCACGAGAGAGAGAGGGGGGGGGGGGGGGGGGGGCAGGTACACAGTCACTAAAGATAAATAGCACAGCATTTAGTTGAATAGACGTTAAAAGAGAAGGTGTTTCAACAGCTGTTGTCTGCACTCTTGACACAGGAGAACAGAAGACTTCACCACCAGGACCTCCCCACCAACTCGGTGTCACCCACTTTCTCACAACACCTAACTGTAGTGATGGCCAAATGAAGCTTTCTGAAGCTTGTATTGAAAAACGGTTCATTACTCGAAGCTTTTCAACACAGTCCTCTCCGGTGACATCTGGTGGTGAAAATTTTGAAGAGCAGCTTGAATCTGCAGAATAAAACGGACTGCTCAATCATCACTGCTCACTCAAGAGTGGAGTTCTCTCTGATATTGGGCCACCGTTCCGTTGCTTTGAACATGTAATTGGTTTTGTTTTCTCGATTGGGGGGCTGAAAAAAATGTAATGCGTATTTGCGTAATACATTTTGATCAATAAACTTTCCCTATTTAAACATGCACTATGGTGTGGCCTTTCTTTGCTCATAACTCCTTGATGTTGGTAAATACAATAAGTGAGCAATATATATAATATACATATGAGAATGCACAGCACATTATGGAGTATGCCCCTGCTGTGGAGTCCTGCCTCCATCTACTTGTCGTTTAATCACTGGACAGCTGGACAGGTTCATACAAAATATTAGATGAGGCCAATTGTCCTATACATATTTTTGACCTAGGGGTGGGATTGATTGTGAACTGGAAAGGGAAAATGCTTAGGAAGCTGAGTACGGCTGCATCGTCACTGATTTGTAGAATCATTTTGATTCGATACAGGATCCGATTCAATTTGATTGGAATCTGGAAAGTTTTGCCTCAGTCAGAAATATTACAATTCTGGTCATTTAACAGTATATATCCATAATTTCGTATCTATTAAAAGAAAGCTGACACATGTGAGACTTAATTAGAGATGTAAACAGAGAGTTATGAAACCTGCAGCTGCAGAAGCCAGCGAAAAAAAAGAGGCAAACACAGCGCGGACCCGCCGACACATCAAAACCTGACTCTGACGCGTCAGGTCCGCGCTCTGTGTTCACGTTTGTATGCAGAATCTGTAAACCTGCTCCCAGTTACTGTTTTAGCTGCATGGTGTTTGACGACATGTTGTGAGGTTTAACCTGAGATGCTGGCGTTTCAGGCATAATAACGTTAATTTACAAATCGACACGGGATTTTAATGAATCAATATCACTTTATTCAATTTAGCATGGATTGTAATCAGAAAGGCGATAATCAAAACCCACCCCTAATCAAGAACTTGCAAAGTAAAAACATGCTCTATGTCAGGTAGCCCTTTTGTTATTTACATTTAAAAAGAGGATTAGTGTTACTGTGCGCTGGCTGAGTCTGTTTCTTTTCTTAGAAATAGTTTCTCCTGCCCTGGAGAAAATCCACTTGCATGGAACAGAAGAGGCTGTGGAGTGCAGGAACTACACTGCAAGCTGGTAGATATGCAGGTATTCCTGGGTCCTGCAGACTATCACCCAAAAACAATAAACAAAATGATTTTCTAAACTGTAGCAATGTAATGTACGTATAGTGTCAAATACATTGTTGTAGTCTTCATCAGCTTTAATTCACATGGAAGTGTTCCTAAAGTCATATGCTGTAATGATATTTACATTATGAAAACATGATTTTGGACATTTCAGGTTTTTCACTTCAGCAGATAAAATGAATTGAGCAAAATCAACTCAAAATATTCCCACACGCCAGAACGTCCTCTCTTCCTCGCTGGCTCCATATCTGTCAGTTGAACGATCACCTCGTCGCTCTCTGTCACCATCAACACACTCCACGAATCCCGTGGATGATTCACTTCCTTATATCCGTTTGAATCAGGTACCGAAGCAGTTACGTGCGTAATGAAGCTTTGGACGTCACTGGTCACGTGACTTTTGCCAAACGAAGCAAGCCTCGACACAGTGCTTCTGAACCAGTGTGTTGTTTTTTTCGACACACGCTCCGGAGCGTCAGCTTCAAGCGGGCCATCACTACCTAACTGTGACCTACACAGATAACCAGTGTGCAGCTTTGAAATATAACATCCAGAGTCTATGTGACAAATGGCTAAACAAGTGCCATCATAGCAGGGTGAAGGGTGAACATGGTAACATAGAAGATGCTCTCCCAGGCCTATTACTGCCTTCTGGTCATAATTTCCACTCTCTTTCAGTGATCTCTCACCTTTAATATCCTATGACCTTCATTGACCTCTGACCTTCAGTGACCTCTGACCTCCTGTTTCAGGTGTGTGTGTGCTGCTGCTGTCTGCACTGACTGTTTGTGCAGGTGAGTAGATGAAGTGCACCATGGTCCAGGACAAACACTGAGTGTAAACACTGATAGAAACTGTCCGTCTGTCCTCCAGTCTCTCTGAGCGTCAGTCCAAACCTTCAGCAGTTCTTCACAGCAGCCTCAGTGTCTCTGACATGTGAAGGTCAGCTGGGCTCTGATGGATGGACGGTGAAGAGGGACACAGGAAGTGGGACTGAGTCATGTGGAGCAGGTGGGCGGGGCTTCGGGAGGTTCAATGGTTCATCCTGTTTGTTTAATGAGTTCGAGCCAATCAGTGGAGTTTACTGGTGTGAAGGTGAAGCTGGAGAGAAGAGTGAAGAAGTCAACATCACTGTATCAGGTAATGAAGTCATTCATTTCATCATCAGACTAACAGCAGACTGTTATACCACCTCTACATCACTCTGTGGGTCTTTTCTTCAGATAAACATGTGATCCTGGAGATCCCTGCACTTCCTGTGAGGACAGGAAGTCATGTCACTCTACGCTGTAAGAAGAAAACTGGTGGCACAGCTGCAGCTTATTTCTACTGTAATGGACGTCTTGTTAGACCTAAATCAGAGAAACTCATCACCATTAACGTGCAGCAGTCTGATGAAGGTCTCTACTGGTGTTCTACTGATGAGTTTGGATCATCTCCTCAGAGCTTTCTGAGGGTCAGAGGTCAGATCACTGACATCACTTCCTGTTTAAAGCCAATCTGCTGAGCTGATGATAAACTGACTGAACCAGCTTCCTCATCTCTCCTGCAGGTCCTTCAACCACAGCCTTGTTTACAACAACAAAAGAAGAAACAACAACCATAACGTCACTGACAAACACTCATATCTCCTCTTCTTCTACCCTTCTTTCTCCTCCCCCTTCTCCCTCTCCCCCCTCCTCCCTCATATCCCCAATTGTAGCTGCTATAGGTTCCCTGGTGCTATTGGTTCTGGTTCTGTTTGTACTTCATCTTCTGTGGAAGAAGCGCACAGGTATAGCGTCTGTCTCAAATTTTCATCCAAAGTCATCGTGTTGGACACATCAAGACAGCCTCCATCAGCGTTTCTATTTTTAGAACACTTAGAAAGTAGATTCAGACTAAAACTCCACAGACACAAATACTAGTATTCTTTCAGATCACTTCATCTTTGCAGGGAGATACCAGTCAGCTCCAGTAAATGATGTCACCTATGCTGAGGTCACCAGTAGAGCCTGGACCAATAAGACTCCAGCCAGCGAACCTGAAGTACTTTACTCCAGTCTGAGGACAAACACTGCAGGTACACATTCACCTGTGTTCTAGCGAGGGACATCAATGAGAGATAAACCCAAAAGTAGTTTTCATTGGGCTTGTAAAATGTGCTCAATGAAACAATGAGAATCTTCTTCTCACATTTATCAAACTAGTGTTTTGAAAGTGGGACCTGAATGCAGGTGCAGTTCACTCTTCAGGTTCCTGTTTCCTCAGTAAAACCTGTCACTGGTTTCATAATTAAAGCTGTACTGTGGTTTCGTTGGTCAGTTCAGTGTTTATAACATGAGGCAGTCAGCAGAGAGAGACGTGGCACTGAGACAGGAAATCCTGCAGCTTAAACAGATGTGATCGGTGTTTGATGGGAGTCAATTCAGGTTTGTGTGAATGACACAGTGTAACAGGAGCTGTCGGCCTGAACTGAAGATTAAAAATAATCTGAGCGGATTTGGTTTGTTTTTAATCCAGATGTATCTTTTCAAAAATAAATCGGAGAAGCACACGTTGGACAGTTTAATAAAAATACTCTACAAACCAGCAAACCAGCAAAATTAGGAAAATAACAACCAGTACAAGGTGAGAATGTACTGCTCGCGTTCTGACTCTAATCTGAGGAGCAAAAACACATTTTAAGACATTATTTAAAGACAGGCAGCGAGTGGGCTGAACTAACAAGGGCAGGGTGATGCTTCCACAGTTTAGGCTACAGCTGAAAAAGCCCAGTCAGCTCTCACTTTGAGTCACGTTTTTGGGACTAGCAGGAGAAGCTAGTTCAGTGACCACATTATTTCTTTTATTGCCATGTAAATCTGAGGGTTATACACAGTAGTAGCAGTAATCAGATGTAAAAGCACATAAATAGTGAAGTCACCTGAGTCAGTAGTTCATATTTCCCGGAGTCGAGCGTTCATTCACCCACATCAAAACAGGTGCTGCTGGTGTGGTTAACTGCTGAGAGAAGCTCTCTGTGACGGAGCTTCTTTGTTGAGATCAGTGGGAAATGATCAAAGGTAAAACACATAAACCATGAAGTGTTTTATGTGTTTAAGATCAGTCTAGCAGCTATTTGAATGTTGTGGACTCTGTAGAGGTAAACAGTGTCTGAGAGTAGAGAGAGTGCATGTCAGCAGATACCGGTGCTGAGATGCAGGACTGAACAAAGGAAGATGTAAAGTTACCACACAGCAAAAGATGTTCTTAACTTTGTTTCTTGTCTTCATCTCTTTGTGTGACTAGTGTTTAAAGTGAAACAAAATGAGTTCTTTTTCAGAGAGAGATTCATGAAGCCCCTCACAACGTCTTCATAAGAATTAAGATTTCTCTGCAGGATTATTATTAAATGAAAACAATATATATTTGAATTCAGTTCAGCAGGCAAACAGGGTTGATGGGAAATCCAAGTTCAGTGAGTTGTAAATAAAACCCGGATATTCAGTCACTCATTGGCATGTTCTTGTCTTGATGATGTCATCCCAAAAACACACATGACCAATGCTGACATCATCACTCAGACCCCTGAGAACACAGGTAGGGAGGCTGCACCTATATGACTCATGTCCCAGTGTTATTACATGCTGAACTATCGGGGCGACTGTGGTTCAGTGGATTGGGAAGCTCCTCTATAAGTGGAAGGTCGCCGGTTTGATCCCTCCTGCTCTCTCTCTGTCCTGGTGGTTGTGTCCTATGGCAAGACACTTCCCCTACCGCCTACTGGTGATGGCCAGAGGGGCCGATGGTGCGATATGGCAGCCTTGCTTCTGTCAGTCTGTCCCCGGGCAGCTGTGGCTACAACTGTAGCTGCCTCCACCAGTGTGTGAGAGTGACTGTGGAACTGTACTTTGGGTGCCTAGAAAAGTGTTATATAAATGCAATCCATCATTAACTTTTTTCTCTTTAAGCTTCAGTTTAAAAATTAGGTTTAAAATTTCATATATTTGTTACATACATATACATTTTAATTAGGTTTTAAAGTTGGTAGGACAATAAATGCCTCACCCTTCTCGTGACCTGCACCATGACTGCACACTCAACTGTCCCATTTTTACAGAAGCTAAAGGAACCACAGACACCACAGAAGAAGTGTAAACAGGAAGCTGAGGACAGACCTGCAGACTTCCTGTGGACAGTCTCACTCTGTCAGTCACCGTGGGAACATTTACAGGCAGTCATCAGCTTCCTCCTTTCTTCATTCACTCCCATTCATTCACACAGTGATGTCATTGTGGGAGCAAGTTCCTCCTGAGGAACCAGGATTGACGGGGAACTAAAGAAATCAACCTGCTGCTGGTTTGAGTCTGTGCAGCTTGAACTCTGACAAAGGTCTACTGCGAGGTGAAGAGTCGTCACTTTCAGGAGCTGCTTCCATCATTTCAAACTGATCAAAACTCTGAACTTATGAACACTCATGTTTGACACAGAGTGTCCTGTGATGGTCCTCAGTCTTTGAGCTAGTTTTTGTGTTTGTTATGGACTATGTGTTTATTTGTTCTCTTGTTTCAGTGACCTTTGTTCTGGTTCTATATTGGTGTCTCTTGAGCTCAGGTTCCCTTATTTGTCAGAGTCGTCATTATTTATATTTCTTATTCTCTATTTCTTGTTGTTCATGTTTATTTCCTTCGTGTCCAGTCTGTGCCAGCCTCTTCTCTGTGTTTTGTTATTCTTTCAGTCTCCCCGCTCACGTACCTGCGTTTGTCTGTTTTCTCTGTGTTCTGTCTCATTGTGTTTGTAATCCCATCCCTGTGTTTAGGTCCTCAGTCTCCCTCGTGCCTGTTTTGCTGTGTTCTTCTGTGAGTTCTATGTTTCCTTCGTAGTTTCCTGTTTATATTCTCTAATTTTCTTTCTTTGTTTTTCTTGTATTTTTATGTTTCTTTCTGAGTATCTTCTAACATTAATAACGCTGCCTCTTTTAGCCGACCCCTTTGTTTCCAAGTCCTGCATTTGGGTCTTGCCTCTGCCTGCCACACAGCTGTTCATGACAGGCACAGAAAACGATTTTGAGCCTAGAAGTAATAAATGCATGAACTTGTTTTTCAGCATCACTCTGAGACAGGATATTTCTAATTTTAGAGATGTTGCTCAAATGGAAGAAAGCAGTCCTACATATTTGTTTAATATGTGCGTTGAAGGACATATCCTGGTTAAAAATGACTGGTTTCATCTCAAAGCTGGCCAGTTGGACAGGAAACAAAACAAGATGTTATTTACATATGAGCATCACACTTTACCTGAAATACACAAAGAATCTTTCTAATAATAGAAAACAGTTTCAAACCTGCAGGATTAAAGTGATGAAAGCTTGTGATTTAAATTTGTCTCATAAACGTCCAAAACCTGCTGAAGGTTCAGTTCAGTTAGTATCTGTAACATGACGACTGAACATGAAGGCAGACGACCTGTTTTCATCAAACAGGAAACCACAGCTGCTGTGTTTAGCATCGCTACTTCTGATTGGGTCTGTTATGTAGACGATGTTTCCTCTATTAAGAACAAATTTTCCACTGTGTGGACAGAGTCGATAATCGTCCTGTGTCTCTCAGAGTTTCATTGTTTGGTTTTCAGTCTAAATGTTGCCATCAGTCACTGTCAGTTTGGGCACCGAACCTTAAACACGCATGTCAAAAATAAATCTACATTAGTAATGCATAAACAGCAAACCAGCAGGATCTCTCTGTGCACTGTGAACACTGACTGAGGCTCATGTGATGCAGTGGGTTGTCTTCTAAATGTGTCTTCTTGTCTGCATGCTGAAGTATTCTTAGGCAAGATACTGAACCCCAAATTTCTTCTGACGCCTCCATCCAAACGTGAGTGTTTGATAAAGGTGCTTAGAAAGCAGTGTGTGAATAGCTGAGTCTTGAGTGCTCAGCTGGATTAGAGCAGTAGCAGCAGTTCGTTTACACAAACAACCAGTTTACATGTATAAATGATGATCAGTGAACTGCCATCACTCGTGGTTGAAGCATTTCTTATGTAGAGCCGGAAAATAAACCACAAGCTTGAACACTATTTTTACTGACCTTTATCTGTGTAGCCTTCCTGTATTGAGCTTGGCAAGGACTAAATGTCATCTTTTCATTTCCAGTCAATTTTATTCATATAGCGACCAATCACAATAACAACCACCTTTATATTGTAAGGTAGACCCTACAGAGAAAAACCGAACAATCATATGATCATCTGACCAGACCATATTTCACTGGCTTCTCTAAATGTTCAGCAAACTTTAAAAGCTCTTCATCATGCTTTTTCTTCAGCAATGGCACCATGGATGGTGACCTACATGCCATGCCTTCTTGAAACAATTATACCTGCTGATTCCAGGTTTTTCTCTAGCACCTTGGCTCTTCAACAACTCTTCTGATCATTATTATATGTGGTGAAATGATGTTCTTTCCACCTCTGCATTAAGAACCCAACAGTGCTCACTAGAACCTCCAGTAGTTTAGAACCAATACCTTCAGTATGTTTTGCAACAATACGGTTGTGAAGGTTTTGAGACAGCTCACTGGTTTACCCATCATGAGATGTTTCTTTTGTGACACTTTGGTAATGACACAGATCTTTATAGGTTATCAGTTGGGACTGAACCTGCTAATATTAATTTGTAATAACTGTCAGGATGGCTTTCAATTATTGATAAATTTCATTTGCCATGAATCATGATTTCCTGTCTCATTGCACCTTCCTTTTGTTTTTCTCTGTTATTTCTCATTATCACACGTTAACCCCTGACCTGAACTTTCAAAGGTGAGTGATAAAACATTAATTGAATTACAATATTATCCAAAGAACAGAAGTAAACACAAAATGCAGTTTCTAAATAAATGTGTTTATTATTAAGGGGAAAAACCCAAACCTAGATGAACATGTCAGAAAAAGCTATTGCCCCTGAATTTAATAAATAACTGCAACCAAGCATTTGTAACAACCTGCAATAAATCTTTAACAGCACTGTGGAGGATTTTCAGCCCACTCACTGTTGCAGAATTGTTGTAATTTAGCCACATTGCTGGGTTTTCAAGCATGAACCACCTTTTTAAGGTCATGTCACAGCATATAAATCAGATTCAGGTAAGAACTTTGACTTATTTGGGTGTTTTGCATAATTATCCGGCTGCAGAAACCAAGTGCGCTTCAGGTCAGATGAGAGCGGATGGCCAGATAGTCTCCTAAAGAATTGTTTCTTTAAGAGGGCCGAATTCATGGTTCCATTTAGGGAGGCAAGTCTTGCAGGTCCCGAGGAAGCAAAACAGCCTCAGACTATCAGACTATCACCACCATATTTTACTGTTGGTATGAGCTTCCTTTTCTGAAATGCAGTGTGTAATGACACACACTCATCAGTCCAGGGTTTTTTTTCCCAAAAGTCTTGGAACTCTGCCACGCAGGCTGGTGTGCTCCAGTCCCTTTCTTAAAGTGTAGTCATGAGAAAGGGACTTTAATTTTAACTTGAACTAAAAGCTGATCCTAAACTAAGCACAGATCAAACTGATTGATCAGCCATCAGAGGAGTCGGATCAATGGAGCTGCTTCTGTTCCTGATGTCCCCTGTTTGATCCTGGACCTGAACTCTCCCTGCAGAGACAAGACAGTCAGACAGGGACAGACAACAAGAGACAAACTTATATTTTCATACTGACCTTTGACCTTTAGTAGCACTGTGGTCTCTCTTGAAATGCATTTTTCTTTGCTGCAGACATTACAGATGTATTCTCCACTGTCTCTCTCTGTGGGGTGTTTCAGGGTCAGACTGAGGTCTCCAGTTTTCAGCAGGTCTTCATTCATCTTCGTTCGGTCTCTGTAAACCTGGTGCTGTTTGTGAGGCTGGTCAGAGCCGTTCTTATACATGTGAACCAACACTGATGGTACATGGTCAATGCGTTTCCACACCACTGTAGCATCTCCAGGCAGGTTTTGTGTGGTTTTGAAGGGCAGCTGGACAGACTCCGCCCCCTCCTCCACCTCCAGCAGACAGTCTGAGAGGACAACAAACACAACATGAGCTGTACAGACAGCAGTGAATCTAGAAAACACCTTATTAAGCTTCTTTATGCTGCAGTCTGATATTTACATTTAATTATTGTTGTTGTCATTTTTTAAACAAATACACTGTAAGAAATATTTCATAGGTATTTGCACTGACTCATCACTCTCAGCAGAACTGTTTTCTTTCTCTTGATCCCTTTCCCCTCAACTCTGCAGATGTACTTTCCAGTGTCTCTGTCTGTGGGGAGTTTCAGGGTCAGACTGAGGTCTCCAGTTTTCAGTGAGTCGTCTCTCATTTCGTTTCGCTCTCTGTAAAACTGGTCTCGTGCGTCAGGCTGGTCAGAGCCGGCGTGATATTTGTGAACAGTCATCGGCGGTTCAGGTTCATAGCGCCACCACTCCACTTCAGCATCTCCAGGCAGGTTTTCTGTGGTTGTGAAGGGCAGCTGGACAGACTCCGCCCCCTCCTCCCCGTCCACCTGACAGACTGAGAGGACAACAAAGACAACATGACACAGCAGCAGTTTTATTCAATGATTCCAAAGTGAACTTTAATATTCAATTTTAAGCTCAAACTATGATATTTGTCTTTGCTTGTGTTGATTTCCTAAAGATGAAATATACTACACTCATTTAATTCAGGATTAATGTATTTTATTGGTTGTTCTTCATTTCTTTTGAATTGTTGCCTTCAGTCCACTTTAGTAGGATTTGAGTGGGACTGCTCACAAAGAAAGAACGAGTCTCTAATTTTTTATGGTAGTTTAATTTTAATAAAGGGAGACAAATTATCACCTCGCCTCTGTCAGTGCGCCCCAGGGTGGCTGTGGCTACACTGTAGCTGCCATCACCAGTGTGTGACTGTGTGTGTGAATGGGTGGATGACTGAGTGTAATGTAAAGCGGGTCCTTAGGGACTGAGTAAAGCGCTATATAAATACAGGCCATTTACCATTTATTAACAAAAAATCCAAAAAAGAAAGATTACATAAAAAGGGTAAATTCATCTGTATATCATTGAGTGAAACACATATTTGGACCCTTAAACTTACCCAAAACGACAATCTGTGTGTTCATGTAACACACAGATTGTGATCAATCAAATCAATGAAGTACAGATACTCCTGATCTCAACTCATTTTGTGTATAAAGTATCTATTGTATTGTATCAGTACAATCTATTTTGGTAACTAGTTACAAGAAAGTGGAGCATATAATGACAAGATGACAAGTAATGACTTTATTGGATCTTACACCAGTTTACCCAGAGCACTTCACTGTGGGATGCTAATCATACAAGGTCTTAAATAATCAGGCCCCATCTTATCTTAATGACCTTGTAGTACCATATCACCCTATTAGAGCACTTCGCTCTCGCTCTGCAGGCCTACTTGTTGTTCCTAGAGTATTTAAAAGTAGAATGGGAGGCAGAGCCTTCAGTTTTCAGGCCCCTCTTCTGTGGAACCAGCTTCCAGTTTGGATTCAGGAGACAGACACTATCTCTACTTTTAAGATTAGGCTTCAAACTTTCCTTTTTGCTAAAGCACATAGTTAGGGCTGGACCAGGTGACCCTGAATCCTCCCTTAGTTATGCTGCAATAGGTGTAGGCTGCCGGGGAGTCCCTAGAGTGTGACCAATTAGGTCCTAGAACTGAAGAAGCTTCTCAGATGAGAGGTGAAACGTCTTCAAGCAACTTAAAGAAGTCCAGATGTTTTTCCTTTCCACACTCCTTAGACTACGATGACCTGGATCACTGAGAAGCTTCACAGACAAGATCCAAACTACAACTCACATTTGATAAATGTTATCATTAATTCCAAGAACCTCTGCAACTTTGCTCTGCTTCACTTCAGCAGCATCAGGTAATGTTCATATGTCGATTCATGGTTTTCTACAGTTTTTGATCTACTGTAGAATATTTTTATGGTTATCTGCTATAAAACGCCAGACCAGGAAAATCTCCTTCATGTTTTTCTGTGTTTTATCCTCAGTTACTCTGACACAAAGACATCAGCTGTGATGCTCACAATTGTGATGAAGTCTCACATGTATCGGTGCTGATAAATGATCAGAATTATAATATTTCTGACTGTCTGAGGCTAAATTGAATCAAATCGGGACCTCGTGAATCGGAATCAAAGGGATTATAGAAATCAGTGATGATACCCAGCCCTAGTGAGCAGCCTAGGCCTGACAGAGTGGATGTAGGTGTGGGTAATAAGGAAAGATGAAAAGAACTACTGATAACTTTTTTGTTAAGTTAAAGTCTGATCCGTCTGAAGTTCATAGCCAGCTCTGACACGGAGCCATCGATCTCTGAATGCTGTAAAAGCAGCAGTGTATCCAGGAAACACATTATACGTGATAAATGCACTGCCCGAGTGTCCCCTCTCCCCACTGCCTTTCAGCAGCATGCAACAGCAAACAGGTCGTCAGAGGAGCCGAGATGATGATTGTGTTGATTGTGATTGCGATGATGTGTTAATACACTAATACACCTCTCTGAATGTAATAATTAGTCATTAATAACCTCTGCCTCTCTACCACAGCACGTCTGTTTATCAGCCATAGTTTTGTTGGAATGGGTCAGAAATGGCCGCCCCAGTCCTGGTTCTGACGGAGGTTTCTTCCTGTTAAAAGGGATTTTTTCCTCCCACTATCACCAAAGCACTTACCCACAGTGGGCTCATATGATTGTTGGGTTTTTCTCTGTTTTCTCTGTATTATTGAAGGAACTACCTTATAATATAAAGTGCCTTGACGCAGTTGTTGTTGTGATTTGGTGCTGTATAAATAACTGACTTAAATTCATTTCTGACCTTTGACTCGAAGCCTCACTTCTCTCTTCAGCAGGATGTTTCCCTCGCTGCTGTAGGCGGTGCAGGTGTAGACTTCGTTGTCTCTGTCTGTGGGGTATCTCAGGGTCAGACTGAGGTCTCCAGTTTTCAGCAGGTCTTCATTCATCTTCGTTCGGTCTCTGTAAAAGTGGTCTTGTTCTTCAAGCTGGTCAGAGCCGTTCTCATACATGTGGACCTTTGTGGTCCGGATGTAAATGCAGGTCCACTCCACTTTACTGCCTTTAAGCAGGTGAAGTTTGGTTTTGCAGGGCAGCTGTACAGACTCGACCCCCTGCTCCACCTCCACCAGGGGGACTGAAAGGAGAAAAAATACCACAATGAGCTGAACACAACATCATCAGCACTGAGAACATTTTGTTTGGATGAAGTGAAACATCTGCACTGAAAACATGTTTGACTGGCTGCAGCCTGGGATTTGTCCTGTTGCTCCACTGAGCAGACACAGTGTTATCTTTGGTGTCCTAAATCAATTATGGGAAGAAATTTATCATCTGTCTTTATCTTCACTTACTACACCCAAACTGGAAACGTTAATAGACCATCATGTGAGCTTGCCTACTTAATATTTCCTTTGAATTTTCTCTCTACATGTAGATTATTATGAACTTTTGTTAAATAAGCTATTATTCTGGGCTATGCAGGCCCAGACAAAGCGTGCAGCATTTTAATGAGGTTGTTTAATGTGGAATAGAAGAAATAGAAGAAGCTCGTGTGAGTTTCCTTAAGAAAACATCTGATCCTCAAAATCCTGGTGCTTTCAGGCTGACATTGACTCAAAAACATAATCATTATAATATTTTCATTCTAAATCATTTCATAAATTTCTCTGAAACTCCTCAATTTCTCGGACTTGTGTCACATCTTTAGTTTGAGCTGATAAAAAAGTAATGGTTGAAAAACCTAACTTAATAGATCTTACTGTAGCTCACTCATCAAGTCCTGTTCACCTCAGGGACAGATTATCAGTGTGGTCACCAAGCTCTTCAATTCATGACTCACATCTTCATCTTCTGTCTACAGCACTCACCTCTGACGTAGAGCTTCACTTGTTTCTTCTTTAGGATGTTTTCCCCCCTGTAGACGGTGCAGGTGTAGGTGAGTGCGTCTCTGTTTGTCGGGTATTTCAGAGTCAGGCTGAGGTCCACAGCTATCTGCAGGTTTTTCCTCATCATTGTTCGATTTCTGTAAAACCAGTGCTGTTTTTCAAGGTGGTCAGAACCGTTTTTAAACACGTGCACTATCCTGTTGGAGCTGTCAGTCCACTCTACAGTTACATCTTCACGTCGGTAAACTGTGGTTATAAAGGGCAGCTGAACAGACTCCACCCCCGAATCCACATCCACCTGTGAGACTGTGAAGTAAGAACAACAAATAATGATTTGTGCGCGCAGTCTGTCAAAGCCCCCATGTTTGACATGTAAAGTATGTGAGGGGAGCAAAGAGTAATTCAATTAGTATTCTAGACAAATAGCTGCCGTTTGTCCTCAGGCTCCTCAATGAGAGAGAGGAGCCTGTTTTGCAAAATGCGCTGGAGGATTCTTTAAGAACATGAAACATGGGGATACACTGGTTTGTGTTTTATTGAAAGAAAGGAGACAATTAAAACCACCTATTAACATAACTAATAGATTAAGAAGAAGAAAAAACACTGCAAGTCAAGTCAAGTAAAATAAATCTGAGGTTTAGGGATGATTCAGATTATTCACAATGCAAACACATCACACACACAACATACCTTTCTTAAAATAGCCTCTGAAGTGAACTCCAACACCCACGATGACAGCTGCAACTACAGCCAGGACACCCAGAGCCACTGGGACACTGATGGGAACTTATAACACAATGAAAACATGAACATTACATGATGTTAACATAAAATGATTAACACTCTGTGACACTACATGTGATTTTGAATCTCTTTGCACTGACCTCCACCTTTGACCCGCTGAACCTGCAGTTCCACTCTTGACTGACCCAGTTCTACTCCAAACATACGGACGGTGCAGGTGTAGCTGCCGCTGTCAGACAGCTGAAGCTTTTTCAGAGTGAGACTGAGGTCTCCGGTTTCCAGAGCGTCAGGATTCATGGATGTTCGGCCGCTGAACTGCTCATTTTGGTTCTGGAGGTCATCGCCTTCTCGTCGACGCAGGTGCACTGTGGAGGGATTGAGGTCATAGCGACTCCACACAGCTGTGGATTCTTTTTCTTCAAAAGTAGGAAACTCACAGGGCAGGAGAACAAACTCCGCCCCCTCTACTACCTCCACACCTGAGGCACACTGGGAAACTGAGGACACAGACATAGACAAAGACCTTATTGATCCCACATAAAAATAGAAAAAATAAATAATAAAAAGATTCTGTGCAAATGGTTGCTATGTGCAGAAAAATAACACAAGATGTTTTATGTGCACATAAAGTGCAGGCAGTGATAGTTATACACACATATTTCTAAACAGTGTTTATCCTGTTTATAATGTTGCAGCCTGGCTTCTGTCGGGATGAAGGACCTGTGATAGCGCTCCGTCCACAGTCTCCGTCCACAGTCTCCGTCCACAGTCTCCATCCACAGTCTCCATCCACTGTCTCCTTCCACAGTCTCCGTCCACAGTCTCCGTCCACTGTCTCCGTCCACTGTCTCCTTCCACAGTCTCCATCCACAGTCTCCGTCCACTGTCTCCGTCCACAGTCTCCGTCCACAGTCTCCGTCCACTGTCTCCTTCCACAGTCTCCATCCACAGTCTCCGTCCACTGTCTCCGTCCACAGTCTCCGTCCACTGTCTCCGTCCACAGTCTCCATCCACAGTCTCCGTCCACTGTCTCCGTCCACAGTCTCCGTCCACAGTCTCCGTCCACTGTCTCCTTCCACAGTCTCCATCCACAGTCTCCGTCCACTGTCTCCGTCCACAGTCTCCGTCCACAGTCTCCGTCCACAGTCTCCTTCCACAGTCTCCATCCACAGTCTCCGTCCACAGTCTCCGTCCACAGTCTCCTTCCACAGTCTCCATCCACAGTCTCCGTCCACAGTCTCCATCCACAGTCTCCATCCACTGTCTCCGTCCACTGTCTCCGTCCACAGTCTCCTTCCACAGTCTCCATCCACAGTCTCCATCCACAGTCTCATGCAGGGATGAGAGATGTTGTGCATAATAGCCCACCCACCTCCTTTATGGGGTCTAGGGGACTGTCCAGGACAGAGCTGGCCCTCTTCACCAGGCTATTTAGCCGTTACCTGCCCCTCTCTCTGCTGCCGCCTCCACAGCAGAGCTCTGGATAAAAGATTGCAGACATCCTCAGTAATGTCCTGCAGACTTCAGCCTGTCAGCACAGTCGACTTTGGTCCTGGTGCCGAGTTTGAGTGTTTTCTGAGCAGTCCAGGTTATCGTTAAGGTGAAGACCCAGCAGCTTGTACGTGGTGACCACCTCCATGCCCAAACTTTGGATGAGGTGTGGTTTGCTCGGGAGGTTGACCACCACCTGCTCCGTCTGATCATTTGCCTCAGATACACATCCAAGGATGGCTGTATCAACGGATTCAGTTTATCTGCCCACCAGTGACAGATGTGGATTCTTCATGCTCAAAGACTATTTCCAAGACGTTTCTCCTGTCTATAATAATGCCGTGTGTGTGTGTGTGTGTGTGTGTGTGTGTGTGTGTGTGTGTGTGTGTGTGTGTGTGTGTGTGTGTGTGTGTGTGTTTACCTTTGCTGTTTTTATATTTTGTCTGTCATCTCTCCCCCTTGCCTGTGATATTTTACCCACTGACTGTCTTACTGTTCAGAACTCAGGCCTGGATTACATCTGGACTTCAGCTTCAGTGTGTTTGTGTTTGAGTCCCGTCATTGTTTTAAAAGAAATGAGAGGACTACAGTTCACTTTTTTCTCATTTACATACTTCTTATGGTAAAAGTCTGGTGCAAACATACACTTGGTCCTAAAACAAAAAACAATTCTCTCTTTTGGCTTTAACTATGCGAGAATAACCTGCGGCATTTGAGAACTTATCTTCCAGATCAACATGCACAAACCTGTCTGACTGTTTCTGTAAGCAAAACCAGTGTGTGTGTGCTTGTGTAAATATGTGTGTGTGTCATAAGTCTAAAGGAAACTTTTCTTACCGTACAGGAGGATCACAAACAAATCCAAAATCTTCATGTTGTTGCTATACAGAGAGTAGACATCTACAAAGTTAATCTTCAACCTGAACCGACTACGAGATTAAATAATCCTGCCAAGAAGCCAAAGGTGTTTTCTGGCTGCTCTCCATGTCACACATCACACCTGTGGATTGCTTTCATTCAGGAAGAGGAAACACTTTTTTAAAAGCAGGAGGAGGAGGAGTGTTCACAAAAGCCTCAGCCAGTAAAGAAGAAACTGTTTGAATGAAAGAAGCATTCATTAGAGTAAAAACCTAAATAACCTATTTGCACATTTAAAAACTTCCTGCTTCAAATCTGTGATTTTAATCTGTTATGCATAACTTTAATCATGACACTTTTTCAACATGAAACACTAAAATTAAATGTTTCCAGTTTTGGATCTGTTGATTCCCACTCTCTTTTAACTATTTCCCCACCATCTAAGTGCATCTAAGCACAGCTGGGATTGATCTTTATTTTCACTTCTCTTTAAATGTAACTTTTAATCATAAATATTATAGGATAGATTTAAATTCTAGTTACAAAACTGAAGAAAACAGCAAAAACAACAACAAAAAATCTACTGCCATTCACATGTAATACCTGTACAGCCCACCAGAGGGAGTGATACTCAAATCAAACACAGCAAAGGCTGATGGTGACCAGTAGGAGTTCATTCAGTAACAGAAAGGAACTGGGTAACACTTCATAATGGCCACTGTTATTTAACTGTGAATTATAGGTGTTAATTTAACTTTACCATACTGCATGATACCATCTTTATTTATAAAGCCCTTTAAAATAAAACTAGGGTTCACAAAATGCTGTACATGCCAGCAAAAAAATGTGTTTTAAGAAGAGTTTAAAACTCAGAAAGAGAAGAAGCCTGCCTAATGTGCAAGGGCAGATCGTTCCACAACTTTGGAGCTGCTACAGCCAAAGCAAATTAATGCTTACTAAGGGAGTGGGAAGGTGTATATGGCTGTTGCATCTCAGAGAGGTGGGGGCAGGCTATAAGAGATTTAAAAACAAATAGAGAACTTTAAGAAGGACCCTAAAATGTACAGGTAGTGTCATGGTCTCCGTGCCTGCCCGGCCGGCCCCACAAGGCTACATGTGGTGATTGGTTTTCTCTCTCTCTGCCTGGGCGGAGCTCACCGTGGGCTCCCGCCCTTGGCCCACACACCTGTCAACAATCAGCTGTCATCACCTGGAGCACTATTTGAGGCTGGAACACAGATCCTCTCATCGCTGGATGATTGTACTACAGACGTTAGTGATTCTCCCAGCTCCTGTGAACCTGTGCTTGAGTATACCTGTGATTCGTGATTTGTGAGTGACTTCCCTTTCCTCTGCTACAGACTTTCCTCCCCGGACCTCCCTGTCGTGTGAGCGTGTGTGAGTTTGGGCAAGAAGACGTGAGCGAGTGTGAGAGAGCTTCCCTGTGATTCCCTGGAGTTTGGATTTTCCCTTCAGTGTATATATCGTGCACTGGTGCTGTAAATAAACTGTTTTTGGAGACGTCACACCGCTCTGCTCTTGAGTTCCTACTACCAGTTTGTGACAGGAAGCCAGTAAGTGAAATTAAAATGGGGGTAATGTGCTCAGACCTTTTTGTTCCAGTTAAAAGATGCGCTTCATAACCTGCAGACGCCTAACAGATGCATCACTAACCCCACTATAAAGTGCGTTACAATAATGGAGTCTAGAAAATTCCCACATGTGGGACTAATAAAGGTACATCTTATCTCATCTCTTATCTTAGATGTAACAAAGACATGGATTACTGTCTCAAAAAGCTGCTCTGATAAGATGGGCTTTATTTTTGCCAGTTGTCTCAAATGAAAAAAAGACAGATTTTACAACAGCTCTGACCTGGTTTTCAACTTCATCATCTGCCTCCATTTAAACTCCCATGTTAGTGGTGATTGGTTTAACATACTGTGCCAGCAAACCAGGATCCATAGTAGTGGTCTCAGAAGTGCCACCAAAAACCATCACTTCTGTTTTCTGCTCATTAAAATGTAAAAAGTTCAAAGCCACCCAGGCCCTTATTTCATCAAGACATCTGAGCAGAGGGCCTACTGAGAAACCATTTATCTTTTAAGTGGGAAACAAATCTGGGAGTCATCGGCAAAACAGTAGAAAGAAATCCCATGTTTCCTGAAAATATACTCGGGTGGTATCAGATATAAGGAGAAAAGAAGCGGGCCTAAAACTGAACCCTGTGGAACCCCACATTGAAAAGAAGCAGCAGAGGATACAAACTCACCAAGTTTCACAGAGAAAGTTTGGTCTGCCAATTAGGATCTGAACCACTGCAGTGCAGTACTCCTAACACCCACCACCTGCTGTAAACTGCAAATTAAAATCTTATGATCCACTGTATCAAAGGCAGCTGTTAAATCTAAAAGCACGATCATAACACAGTCATGTGATGCAGTTCCTAAAAAAAATTATTAAAAACTCTTAAAAGGGCAGATTCTGTATTATGCAAAGCTTTAAAACCAGATTGAAAAACTTCCGAAATACAACATTCTTCTAAAAATGGATATTCATGGCTTGTAAACTACCTTTTCAAGAATTTTTGAGATAAAACTCAATTTGGAAATAGGTCTGTAATTTGCAGTAATTTCAGGATGTGAATTCCAGTAATACTGTAATATTTGCTGACACCTGAAGTTCATCCTTCTTCCGTTTACGTTCAGCTCTCTACACTTTCTTCTGGCTTCACAGGTGCCTTCATTCAGCCATGGTTCAGATATGGCTTTTACTTATCTAAGATTAAGGAGTCCCAACAGCCACTTCATAAATGTATGGCACAGCATAGAAGAGCCACCTCCACAGGACAAGACTCAGCAGTCCATCTGCATCTAAAGGACAAAGGTCACTCTTTTGAGGATGCCAAAGTTCACAAGCACAAGTTCACAATGAACTCATCCAAAAACCTTGGCTGATTGTGACCCACACCCGTTTTCACACCATTGTCCCTCTTGGGGGGACACTCCCACGGGGCTTAAATCTGGGATTTTCCACGGTTCGACCCTAGAACTGAAGAAGCTTCTCAGATGAAACGTCTTCAAGAAACAGCTGTGAGGACAGAGCAACTCCTTGGTAAATAATGCACTTGATGGTGACTTATGAAGGTCCTTGCAGTCCAGTTGATCTTGCGCACTTCCAGGATCCCTGTGTGAGGCACAGAGTCATAGGCTTTCTTGTAGTAAATGCAGGTGGTGCAGATGTTGGTCAGTGTAGTTTTCCTTTGTGTGCCCCACTCACATATTAATCCTTATTCCTCTTTGTTGCTATGCCTAACAGGAACTTATATGAAGTACCGAGGTATTCGGGTGAGACCACTTGCTTCTTGGGATCCTTTGGCATCAGGGCTGTCTCCGGCCTCCACTACATAGCACTGAGACGGCACTTTTAAGGATTTTTAACGCTATTCATTTAACTCTGGACTCTGGCAGCCCTGCTGCCCTTTTATTGTTGGACTTGTCAGCAGCTTTTGACACGGTCGACCATGACATCCTGTTATCACGGCTAGAATTTCATGCTGGCCTAAAAGGATCTGCCTTACAGTGGTTTCGGTCCTATCTGTCAGAAAGGTTTTTTTATGTCAGTATGGGCCCCCACAACTCCAAAATAGCCCCTCTTAAATACGGTGTACCTCAAGGCTCTATTTTGGGTCCTGCTCTGTTCGTACTCTATTTGCTGCCATTGGGCTCCATCTTCTCGCGGTACAGCATTTCATTTCATTGTTTTGCTGATGATTTGCAGATTTATCTACCTTTAAAAGCAGGGTCAGACCATCCCCAGCTCTTATTACGCTGCCTTGATGATGTCAAACAGTGGTTGTCATTAAATGTTTTAAAGCTAAATGAAAATAAAACTGAGGTTGTCATTTTTGGCAACTTTAATCATATCGACATCACTCTGGGCCCCTTTCCTCGTATTGTAAAACACATGTAAAAAACCTCAGTGTCTATATTGATGGTTCTTTTAAATTGAATAAGCAGGTGAGTGCAGTAGTTCAGTCCTGTTTTTTTTAGTTAAGACAGCTAGCCAAGGTAAAGCCATACCTTCCGGCTAACGTCTTTGAGCGTGTTATTCACCTTTTCCTTACTTGCAGATTGGACTACTGCAATTCATTTTATTATGGTCTAGATCAGGCCATCATCCATCATCTTCAGATGGTTCAAAATGCAGCTGCTCGCCTGCTAACTGGTACCAAACGGAGAGAGCATATAACCCCACTTTTAACTTCTTTACACTGGCTTCCTGTCTCCTACAGGATCCAATTTAAACTTTTACTTTTTGTTTTTCAGTCACTTAACGCCCGAGCCCCTCCTTACCTGTCTGAGCTCCTCTCTGCCTATGCTCCAGGAAAAACCACGAGGTCTAGCTCAAAACTAATGCTGTCCATCCCACGGACTAACCTCAAATCCCGTGCTGATAGATCCTTCTCTGTGGCAGGTCCCAGACTCTGGAATAGTCTCCCCTTAAATATTAGATCTGCACAAACACTTGAGCAATTTAAATCTTTACTAAAGACACATTTCTATGCCCTGGCTTTTAACACACTATGACCCAAACATTTTGGTCTTATTTTAATTAGTTTAGTTATTGTTTTAATTCTTTTACTGTCCTTTTATTGTTTTTTATTGTTATTATTGTATTACATTGTTGCTTTTCAATACCATTTTTATATTGTTAAGCACTTTGTGCAGCATCGGCTGTTTGAAATGTGCTATATAAATAAATTTGACCTTGACCTTGACCTTAAATTAGGAGCCAAAAAGGGTGTAGTTTGTGTGTGTGAGCACCGGTGTGTACACCTGTGAGCATGGACGCGCTTGTTTTTAAAAGGTTCCTTCATGTAATGATCTGCTAGAGGGTGTGGGGGGGCCACAGCCCCGTCCTCCAGGGCATGAAGCAGGTATGGAGGAGATCAAAACTCCAGACATCCAGAGGCCCCCAGAACACAAGAGACCAAGGAAGACCCAGAGGGGCAGCCGCGCCACTGTCCCAGAAAGAGCTGAGGAGAGTCCCAGATGAGGGCTCACTCAGCAGCCGCGGAGCAGAAGCCAGGGGGAGTTGCAGTGACGCGCCCGTGAGCTCCGCCGGCAGCCAGCTGTGCCTGAGTGACCGAGGCCCAGGCCGAGAGGCCGGGGGCACCCCACCCCCGAAGTGGCCCGAGCGAGCCCCAGGCTCCAGGCCCCGATAAGCACCCACCAAGGAGTGAGCCGGCGTGTACCTGGACGCCCATCCCCAGACACAAAGAACCACCAATGCACTGATGTCTCAGGGCGTCCGCCACCGGATATGAACTTTTTTCAAGACAGTGAATCTTGAAACCAGAGAAAAAATAGAGAGTTTTAACTTGTTCCATTGGCAGATTTTTTCACTTATTTCAAGCTAAAATATTTATTAGAATTCAAATTTAGACAGAAACAAAGTGAATAATATTATTTTATTATCACGTTGATGCAGCACATGGTTCAGTTAGCTTTGTATAAACACGTGTTAGAAATGTTCTTCAATCAGCTCTTTTTACTCTCATTTCACAGCCAGTACTTTTTACTTTTACTTGAGTAAAGAAGTTGAAACAGTACTTGGAGTATTTTTAACAGTAGTACTTCTACTTCAGTACACACTGTGTGTACTTTTACCACCTGTGTCTGAGACCTCCTTCAGGGTCCACCTGAAGCTCTCAGTCTGCTGTGGAAAAAGGAAATCCAGGTGAGTTTCTCCTGATCACCTGAGGCCGTCATTACTGTGTGAACCCACACACCACTCCTCACTCCTCCCACCCGCTGCACACAGTCACTGAGTACAGACCGGCTGATTCCTGTAAAGGGAGAGGCAGGAAGAGGCGGAGCAACACCTGAAAAACAAGAAGCTCAACGTCATTTTGCAGAAGTGAAAGTGTGAGAGAGCAGCAGCAGAGCTGCAGTCGAGTCCTGTTTGTCTCTAAAAGAAGATTCACTGGAGTCCATCAGGTTTCTCTCAGCAACAGTGGTGAGTGCAGCTGATCACACTTCCTGCTTCTACACAAATCTTCACTCTGTTCACTTCATCAGGGTCTAGAGCACCACCTCATTTCTCCATGGTGCCACTTAGGCTACGTCCACACTCGCCCGGATAGATTTGAAAACAGCGCTCCGCGTCCACACTAGTGTTTTCAGTCGTTTTCACAGAGTTGTGCGTCCACATTAAGACGGCTGAAAACGCTTACGTTCCAGTCCTGCGCATGCGTGAAACGCAAGACGATTCGACCGGTCTCATTTCTGTCTGCCGCTTATTCACTTTCCAGCTGTTTGAAACGTCGCAGCAGAGGTGGAGGAAAAGCACCGAGTTTTAAAATGGACTAACAATGAGGTGGAGTTGTTGCTGCGAGTAACACAAAAGTACAAAGTTGCAAAAGCGAGAGAGAAATAAAGAATTTGAAGAAAAGCTCTGTGGAGCATGTGCAGACTGATATTCATCTTTAATAGGACTGTCAAAACTGCTGCTGTATAATGCTCTCCACTATCTTTGTTTAATTGGTCACATGCCTGCATCACATGACTAACATGCATCATCGTTTTAGAAAGTCTCTGTTTTCACTGTTCACTGTGACACAAACGCACCGTCTCCAAATTATTCACTTTCCGGCTGTTTGAATCGTCGCAGCAGAGGTGAGCAGCGTGATAGGAGTGGATGTAGCTGTGGGTAATGAGAAAAGATGAAAAGAACGATTGATAACTTTTTCGTTAAGGCCGGTGCTCTGACACGGAGCCATCAACCTCTCAGTGTCTAACACTGGTCTGCAGACGGCATCAGATAATGAGCCACATTAGATGGACTCTGAGCCCACTGACAGTAAAAGGGTGAAGTGTAGACATTTGGAAGAGAGCGGCCTGACCAGTTTCTCTGACTATGATCTTGCCCAGGAGTGGGCTCCGCGGCTGCTCCCCCTGCTGTCTGGGGAGGCACAAACAGCGGCCCTGAGTCTGCCTCCGGCGTCGAGGAGCAGCTTCCCGGACGTGAGCCGGGCGGTGGTGGACAGGCTGGGGCTCACCGCCGAAGACCATCGCCGGCGGTTCCGGGCCTGTCGGCTGGCTACGACGGACCGACCATTCGCCTGGGCCCGGCAGCTGCGCGATGCGGCGGTGCGCTGGCTGCAACCAGGAGCATCGGAGGGCGAGACGAAGCTGGTGGACAAGGTGGTGCTGGAGCAGTTCACGGAGGGATTGCCAGCGGAGACGGCGAGATGGGTCCGGTGCCACCGGCCCGCGAGCCTGGAGGTAGCGGTGACGCTAGCGGAAGACCACCTTGCCGCTGGAGCAGGGGAACCCGGGGACGCCGGACGGAGGCCGAACAAACAGGCCCCAGTGCCGGCCCCGAGACGCCGTGTGCCGGCACCAGGGCAGGCAGAGCGGCTGCCGGCGCTGAGCCCCACTAACCCTTTCGCGGCGTTGGTGCCGTCCAGGGCAGCCGAGCCAAGTGGAGCCGCCCCCGAGCCACGGAGAGCAGCACAGACGCCGGGGCCGGAGTGTTGGAAGTGCGGGCAGCCGGGGCACCTGAGGAGGGATTGTCCGCTTATGGAAGTGGGGCAGGTGTTTCGTGTTGCTGGCGCCCCAGCACCCTCCCCCGGTCCAGGAGGGACATACAGTATTCCGGTAAGGACTCGAGGGGGTATACGCCAGGCGTTGGTGGACACGGGCTGCACGCAGACCCTCGTACACCAAAGCTTGGTTCGCCCCGGGGCATTGCTGGAGGCAGAATGGGTGGAGGTGAGGTGTGTGCATGGTGACGTTCACAGGTATCCCATAGTGCCGCTGTTATTAAAGTATAAGGGCAAAATGCATAGAGTAACGGCGGCGGTTAGCCCGCGCCTGTCGCACCCCCTGATTCTGGGTACCAATTGGCCGGGGTTTCATCAGCTACTGGGGCAGTACGCGGGGGTGCGATCACGACCGGAAGCGGGGTGTAGCGTGTGCGCGGCATTCAGCGGTGACGCGGGGTCGTCCGACACCGACTCCGGGGGGGAGGAGCCGGCGGGTCCCTCACGGGACGTCCCGCCGGCCCCGGAAGTGTCCCCCATGGGTGATTTCCCACTGGAGCAGTCTCGTGACGGCACCCTACGCTCAGCCTTTGACCAAGTGATGGCTATTGATGGTCACGTGGTGCGCCCTGAGGCCGCGCAGACCTACCCGCGTTTCGTCTTATTAAACGACCGGTTATATCGAGTGAGTCGTGACACTCAGACCGAGGAAACACACACCCAGTTGTTGGTGCCGCAGGGCCGCCGGGAAACGCTTTTCCAGGCGGCCCACTATAACCCCATGGCAGGGCATATGGGCTACGAGAAAACTCTGGAGCGAATAACGGCCCGATTTTATTGGCCTGGCATCCGAGCGGATGTGCGCCGCTGGTGCGCGTCCTGCCCGGACTGCCAACTTGTTAACCAGCCGGCCATACCGAAGGCGCCGCTGCGCCCTCTCCCCCTCATTGAGGTCCCGTTTGAGCGCATCGGCATGGACCTCATCGGGCCGTTTCACCGGAGTGCACGCGGCTACCGCTTTGTGTTAGTCCTGGTGGATTACGCAACGCGGTACCCGGAAGCAGTTCCGCTGCGCACCATCTCTGCAAAGAGTGTGGCGCAGGCACTGTTTCAGGTCATCTCCCGAGTCGGAATCCCGAAAGAGATACTGACTGACCAGGGCACGTCGTTTATGTCTCGTACACTGCGGGAACTGTACGAATTACTGGGCATTAAATCTATTCGGACCAGCGTCTACCACCCTCAGACTGACGGGCTGGTGGAGCGGCTGAATAAGACTTTAAAGTCCATGATTCGGAAGTTCATTAACGAGGATGAACGCAATTGGGATCACTGGCTAGACCCTCTGTTATTCGCAGTGCGGGAGGTGCCCCAGGCCTCCACGGGATTTTCTCCCTTTGAACTGCTGTTCGGCAGGAGGCCACGTGGGGTGCTCGACCTGATTAAAGAAAGCTGGGAGGACGGTCCGAGCCCCGCCAAAAATGAGATTCAGTACGTGTTGGACCTGAGAGCAAAACTCCACACTTTGGGGAGGTTGTCACGGGAGAATTTGCTCCAGGCTCAGCAGCGTCAGCAACGCCTGTATGACAGAGGGGCTAGGCTCAGGCAATTCTCACCGGGAGATAAAGTGCTTGTGTTACTCCCTACTTCCAGCTCGAAGTTGCTCGCCAAGTGGCAAGGACCCTTTGTGGTCACACGGCGAGTCGGGGACGTGGACTATGAGGTCGCTCGGTCGGACAGGGGAGGAGCCACGCAGATTTATCACCTCAATCTCCTCAAACTGTGGCGAGAGGTTGAAACCGCTTCTCTGGTGAGCTTGGTGAAGGAGAGAGATGAGTTGGGGCCTGAGGTGCCAAATTCTATCATTCCCGCCTCCCTCCCTTGTGATGACCATCTCACACAGGCCCAGAGAGCGGATGTTGTCGCGTTGCAACAGCGTTTTGCGGACGTGTTCTCCCCCCTGCCCGGCCGGACGTCCCTCATCGAGCACCATTTCGTGACGCAGCCTGGCGTGACGGTGCGTTCACGGCCCTACAGGCTCCCGGAGCACAAGCGAAAAATCGTGCAGAGGGAATTGGCGGAAATGCTGAGGATGGGAGTAATAGAAGAGTCGCACAGCACCTGGTGTAGCCCCATCGTTCTGGTGGCGAAGAAGGATGGGTCTATACGGTTCTGTGTCGACTATCGCAGGGTGAACGAAGTGTCACGCTTTGATGCCTACCCCATGCCTCGGGTCGACGAGCTCCTGGACCGGTTAGGCACGGCCCGCTTTTTCACGACACTGGACTTAACCAAGGGCTATTGGCAGATTCCCTTGTCTGCCGAGGCCAGGGAGAAAACGGCCTTCTCCACTCCGTACGGTTTGTACCAGTTCGTGACACTTCCGTTTGGCCTGTTCGGGGCCCCGGCCACTTTCCAGCGTCTCATGGACCGGGTACTGCGTCCGCACGCAGCGTATGCTGCCGCCTACCTGGATGACGTGATCATCCACAGCGACACCTGGGCGGAGCATGTGCTGCGGGTGGCCGCGGTCCTGGAGTCCCTGAGGGGGGCGGGGCTCACGGCCAATCCGAAGAAGTGCGCGGTTGGACGGAGGGAGGTGCAGTATCTGGGGTACCACCTGGGGGGCGGGCAGGTGCGTCCACAGGTGGAGAAGACGGCGGCTATCGCATCCTGCCCGCGCCCCAGGACGAAAAAGGAGGTGAGACGGTCCTTGGGGTTGGCGGGTTACTATCGTCGCTTTGTGCCGGGGTTTGCGCAGCTAACCAGCCCCCTGACCGATCTCACTCGAAAGGGTGCCCCGGATCTGGTCCAGTGGACGGGGCCGTGTCAGGCGGCGTTTGTGCAGGTGAAAAAGGCTCTCTGTGGGGAGCCGCTGCTTCACACTCCTAACTTTTCCCTCCCTTTTGTTCTGCAGACTGACGCCTCGGACAGAGGGCTGGGAGCCGTTTTGTCCCAGCAGGTGAGGGGGGCCGACCGCCCTGTCCTGTTCATCAGCCGGAAGCTGGCGGAGCGCGAGCGCCGGTACAGCACTGTGGAGAAGGAGTGCCTGGCCATCCGGTGGGCGGTCGGCTCCCTGCGCTATTACCTCCTGGGACGCTCATTCACCCTCTGTTCGGACCACGCCCCGCTGCAGTGGCTCCACCGCATGAAGGATGCCAACGCCCGGATCACCCGGTGGTATCTGGCGTTGCAGCCCTTTAAGTTCAAGGTGATCCATAGGCCGGGGGCGCAGATGGCAGTGGCCGATTTCCTCTCTCGCTCGCGGGGGGGGGAGTTGGCTCGGCCGGACGGCTCCCCGGCCTCGAACGGGCGGTGGGGGTGTGTGGCGGAGGCGTGGCCCCGGGCGCAGCTGCAGGGGAGGAGTGGAGTGGAAGGCTCAACGGGGCGGCGCCGCGAGGCTGGTAAGAACAGCTGATATTGTTTATGGACTAATGATGGTCTCCTCCGCTGTGTTTATAGTGAGACGAGGAGGAGCGGCCAAGGGAGATCAGCTGGGCTCGAGCTGTCAGACGGTGCGACTGAGTCAGCTGTCAAAATACAAATATATCAATAAACGTGGAAGTTGGCTATACCTGCCTGTGTGTGCGTGTGTCTGTGCTGGGTGTACTCTACAGACTCTAAAACAATTTGGTTTTGGGGAGTACTTTAGGGATTGGATTAAAATGATTTATCTGTGTCCGGTGTCCTGTATTCTCACTAATGCAGATAAATCCTCTCCCTTTCAATTACAACGCGGGGTGAGACAGGGGGATCCCCTCTCACCGCTTCTTTTTGATATAGCCCTGGAGCCCCTAGCCATTAACATAAGAAACCACCCAGGTATACAGGGAGTTAAATTTGGGAATGTGGAAAGTCTTGTTAACATTTATGCAGATGACTTACTGATCTGCCTTTCCAAACCAGAAATCTCATTCCCTAATCTTTTAAATTGTATTAAACACTTTGGGAAATTATCAGGATATATGATCAATTGGGATAAATCTGAATTTATGCCAATAACAGATAATCTATGCCCAAAGTTCCTCAGCTCACTCCCATTCAAATTAGTAACTACGTCTTTTACCTATCTTGGTCTTAAGATCTCTAAAAATCCCAAACTCCTTTATAAATTGAATTTCCTGGAAATGCTGGATAAGTTCAAAGATGATATTAGAAAATGGAAGCTGCTTCCTCTGTCTCTGATCGGTCGAATAAATCCAGTTAGAATGGTGTCTTTGCCACGATTTTTATATCTTTTTCAAAACCTTCCTATTCACTTGCCACTTAAATTTTTTAAGCAGCTTGATTCATTGATTCACTCATTCATTTGGGCAGGAAAACCCCCTCGGATATCCATGGCTCATCTTCAAAAAAACACTTCCTGCGGGGGGTTAGGTCTCCCTGTGTTTAGACATTATTATTGGGCAGCAAATTCAAGAGCTCTATTGCACTGGCAGTGGGGCTCGCCTATTGATTATTGTCATGACAAGCTTCCGATCTGGCTCCAGGTAGAGGCAGCAACAGTATCTGAAGCCTCATTACCGGGCTTATTGTTTTCTAACACGGGTTCTTTTAACAATTCGCTCAGTCGTAATTTTGTTGTTAAACACTCCTTAAAGATATTAAGTCAAATTAGGAAATCTCTCAAACAACCTGATTTTTCAGTAGGAATGCCAATAATACATAACTACTTGTTTAAACCAGGTAAAATGGATAGGGTGTTTTTAGAATGGGGGGAAAAGGGATTGAAATACATTGAGGACTTATATACAGATGACAAATTTATGTCCTTCCTTCAACTTCAAGAAAAGTTTCAATTACCTCAATCACATTTTTTTCGTTATCTTCAAATAAGGAATTTTGTTCAACAAAACTTTTCAGACTTTCCACTGAAGCCACGAAGTTATACTTACTTTGATATAATTCGGAAAGCAGATTTTAAACATTTGATATCTCAGTTTGTTAAGTGCTTTACAATCCCAGTTGATTCCGACCGAATTAAGAAAACATGGGCTGAAGACCTCGGGGTCCCTCTGTCTGAAGACCAATGGTCAAATTGTTTGTCCAATATTCAGAAAGGCTCAATAAATGCCAGATATAAACTAATCCAGTTTAAAGTCATTCATAGACTACACTTTTCTAAACTTAAACTTAACCGGATCTATAATTCTGTATCCCCCTTATGTGACAGATGTAAAGTCGGTGAAGGTTCCCTTGCACATTTATTTTGGCATTGCCCTGTTTTGAATGCTTTTTGGAGCCAGATTTTTTTATGTGGTTTTCAAACCAATTTAGGAAAAAAGTACCACGTGATGGTACATTGGCTATACTTGGATCATTTGCATCAGTCGAATCTTTTTCCTTTTCACAAAAACAGATAATTACAATGGGTATGCTGGCTGCAAAGAAACTTATTCTTTTACAGTGGTGGTCTTCTTCGGCCCCGTGTTTTAACAGGTGGCTTAATGAGATGGTGTCTGTGGCCAGGGTGGAGCAGATAAGATTTGATAGAGAGGGGAAACTGGCGAGTTTTTGTATGATTTGGCAACAATTTCTAGAATTCTTAAAAAAATAACTGATCATAATTCATGCCTCACACTCCGCGTGAATTATTTTATTTGTACTATTTTCTATATACAAAGAAAAAGAAGAAAATGTACAGAGAGGGTGTAGTTCTCTACCTCTTATCGCACTCACAGTATTGCACATTTGTTCCACAGATCTGTTTCACAAGTCTGTTGTGAGTGTATTGCCCGATGGTCAGTGAACCGATGATACATTCAAAGTGAGGTTAAGTAGTGCTGTGTTATTTTAAGTGTTCAGTGTGTTTTTGTTTGCCGTCAGTCTGACAGTTGTGGGGAAGAAGCTGTTGAAGAATCGTGTTCTGTGTGTGATGCTGCTGTCCGCTCTGTTGTGTCTGAGATTGTATGTGCAGCTTTGTATGTGCAGGTCCATGGATGCAAGTGTTGTTCCCATAATCCTCTCTGCAGACTTTCTGACTCTGCAGAGCCTTCCTCTCTGTCTGTGTAGTGTTTCCATACCAGACAGTGATGCCTGCGGTGAGGATGCTGTCTATCAGTCCTCTGCAGGCCTGGGTGAGAGGGTGGTGGCTCATGCCAGCTTTCCTGAGCAGCCGAATGAAATAAAGCCTTTGCTGGGCTTTTTTCACAGTTGCTGTAGTGTTGAGAGTCCAGCTCAGGTCTGATGTAACCTGCAGTCCCAGGAATCTGTGGCTGTTTGCCCTCTCTACCTCCGTCCCTTTGACGATAAGAGGCTGCAGGGGAGGGAGTTCTTCCAAAAGTGCAGTATTCATTCCTTGGTCCGTGTTGAGGATGAGGTGAAGAAGCTTCTGTGATGAGTAGAAACTTAAAGAAGTCCAGACGCTTTTCTCTCCAAGCTCCTCAGACTACTGACGCTTGTTTCTCTCTTTGTAAAAATGAAATTTAAAGTGAATTTTGAATCAAATGTTTCTCTTCTTTCTCCCTCAGAGTGCAGACATGTCTGCTGCCAGCAATCTGCGATCTGAAGATCAGTTTCTGTGCTCCATCTGTCTGGATGTGTTCACTGATCCAGTCTCTACACCATGTGGACACAACTTCTGCAAAACCTGCATCAGTCAGCACTGGGACATGAATCAGAGCTGTCAGTGTCCCATGTGTAAAGAGACTTTCTACACTCGACCTCAGCTGAAGATCAACACTTTGTTCTCTGAGATGGTTGCTCAGTTCAGACGTGAAGCTCAGCAGAAAGCCAGCAGCAGCAGCTCAGAGCAACAAGCTGCCAAACCAGGAGAAGTTCCCTGTGACGTCTGCACTGGAACCAGACTGAAGGCCCTGAAGTCCTGCCTGGTGTGTCAGACCTCCTACTGTCAGACTCACCTGGAGCCTCATCTGACACTGAAACGTCTGAAAAGACATCAGCTGGTTGATGCTGTGGAGAACCTGGAAGGCAGGATGTGCACGAAGCACGATAAACTCCTGGAGCTGTTCTGTAAGACCGACCAGACATGTGTCTGCATGCTCTGCTCTGTTTTAGACCACAAGAACCACGAGTTTGTTCCTCTGAGAGAAGAATATGAAGGAAAGAAGGCAGAGCTGGAGAAGACAGAGGCTGAGATTCAGCAGATGATCCAGAAGAGACGACTGAAGATTCAGGAGATCACAGAGTCGGTGAAGATGAGTAAAGATGCTGCAGACAGACAGAAAGCAGAAGGTGTTCAGGTCCTCACGGCTCTGATGGAGTCTGTTGAGAGATGCCTGAAGGAGCTCATGAAGGAGATCGAAGACAAACAGGAAGCTACAGAGAAACAGGCTGAAGGTCTCATCAAAGATCTGGAACAGGAAATCTCTGAGCTGATGGAGAGAAGCTCTGAGGTGGAGCAGCTCTCACGCTCTGAAGACCACCTCCACCTCCTCCAAAGCTTCTCCTCCCTGAAAGCTGCTCCACCCAGCAAGGACTGGACAGAGGTCAGAGTTCATCCACCATCATATGAGGGGACTGTGGGGAGAGCTGTGGCTCAGCTGGAGGAGACAATCAGGAAACTCATGAAGAAGAAGCTGTTTGAGGCTGAGCTGCAGAGGGTGCAGCAGCATGAGGTGGATGTGACTCTGGATCCTGATACAGCTCATCCTTATCTCATCCTGTCTGATGATGGAAAACAAGTGTATGATAGTGATGTGAGGAAGAATCTTCCAGACAACCCAGAGAGATTTTCTTACTGTGTGTTATGGTTTTAGGAGAGCAGAGTTTCTCTTCAGGCAGATTTTACTTTGAGGTTCAGGTTAAAGGAAAGACTGAGTGGGATTTAGGAGTGGCCACAGAGTCGATCAACAGGAAGGGACAAATCACACTGAGACCTCAGGATGGTTTCTGGACTGTAGGGCTGGTAAATGGAAATGAGTACAGTGCTTGTGCTGGTCCTTCAGTCCCCCTCTGTCTCCATCCTGGTCCTGAGAAGGTGGGGGTGTTTGTGGATTATGAGGAGGGTCTGGTCTCCTTTTATGATGTAGGTGCTGCAGCTCTGATCTACTCCTTTACTGGCTGCTCCTTCACTCACAGACTCCACCCATTCTTCAGTCCCAGTCTGAATTATGGAGGTAAAAACTCTGCACCTCTGATCATCTGTCCTGTCAATAACATTAATCTACCCCTGATTTCATTTGTAGAACCGCTTGATTTCTATTCTGATTCTGATTGAAGGGAACAAATGAACACATTGAGTGTAAATCCTCTACAGTCTCCATGTTTCTATAGAATCTGATCATCAGGACTCTGATTCACACTTTGATTCTCATGGAGTTTGATTTGAACAGAAGAAAAGTTGAATCAGGAAATGTTCCCACTGATGGAGACTCGAGCTGAAGAGCAAATATCAGAGAACAAATGTCCAAAAGCTTCATTTCCAATAAAGTTTGTTCAATGCTTTGAGTGAATCCAGACTCATGTGTGGCTGTTATACGGAGCATCAGAGTCCAGCTGAGTTATGTTGGATACAAACTGCTTATTTTGGCTCTGTGAGGAGTTTTGTTCACTGAAAACTGATGAGACGGATAATATTCAAAGAACTCTGTAGAGATTCATGCATCCATGTTCTCCACCTGCAGGTGTGGAGGAGAAAGGTGGAGCACAGACTGCTGCATCCTTCCAGTCACATCATTTTGATGATTATATTTGCATGTTGTGATGATTTGGGTTAAAGACAAACAGAGTTGAACGGCTGCAGTCACAGCATGAAGACGATGCTGAAGCTGAGCTGTCAGTGAACATGTTTCACTGTGATTTGATTTGAAGAATAGAAAGTGTGTGTGGCTGCTGACAGCTGCAGTCTCTGCTAGTCTGCATAACACACACACAACTTTCCCCCTGAGGCAACGATGCAGCAACAACACAACAGCTGCAGACACACACACACACTGTTAAAGAACACTTTACTGTTTAAGGCAGAATTCCTCAGTAACAATGATTTGAGTCTACTGTGTCTACTGTGGTTTCCAACATACAATCTACTGAAACATGTTTTTCTTTCTGCCGTACAAACTATTTGATCACAACATCTTTGCTTTTTTCCTCCAATCGTTTATTCTGATTATTTTATTTAGTTTAACTAAGAAAAGCTTAAAATTTAACTCTTAACCTGTGTAGGAATGTTTAGCTTATTTTAGAGTTTAGAAATATGTTATCATAGAATGTAGAATTATTGTAGGGACACTGTTTGTAAAGTAATAAAGGCCTCACTCTCTTGTGAAGTTAGGAGTAGATTTTGGAAGGCTTCTCCCCCACTGAGTGGAAATTCCCCAGAGGATGTCTTAAGGTGGGGGTGTTAACATTTGTAACTGTGGGGGGAGTTTTATGACCCCTAGGGAGTCATCTACACCCACAGTGTTTTAACTGTCACGCACACACATCCACACGCACACTCACTCATGTGCACTCACACATACACACAGGTATGCGCACACACTCACTCACGAGCACTCACATAGACACGTGGGAACGTGCACATGTAGGCATTCACGTGCTCGTGCACATAGACACAGACAGAGTTTGCAGCACACCGTAGGGGTTTTTTATGATGGGGTCACTTCTATAAAGCTGGCTGTAACTAACAAAGGGGTGAAGATTTTTGCAGAGGGACACCGGCCTCATCTTCCCTTCTAGAAGTGCATGCTTAAATGAAGAAGAGTAAAGATAAATGAAGATGAATAAAGATTTTGTAAAAATGACTACTGAGTCCGGTGCCATCTCTGGATACTCGAGGAATAAAAAGAACGTATCCCAGTGTAAATTCACTCAGTAGAAAAGGCGGCTAGTGACCGCCTCAGTGCGACTAAAGCAAGAGACTTTTTTAAGAACTCCAAGTTGATGTTTAGCGCCCCGTAAGGATATCTCGGTGCGTTAAAGCAGGAGACGTTTGTTACGGATTAATAGAATCGGTGTTTCATCCGTCCTAGTCATTAGGAAAAAAAGTGGCGGTGTGTGATCCATCCCCGTGCGTTAAAGCAGGAAACGTGTGTTATTATTAGTTAGAAAGCGGGGCTGAGAGGCCTCGTCGCCAGCTACGGGCTGCGCGTGTCACGGGTTTGGTTACCCCACCTAGTCTCGGACGCGGGGCTAGGACCTGAAGGCAGGAGATCCAGGGTGGTGACCTGGGGATTCGTGGCTCCTTAAATAACTAAGTCGGGGAGAGGTCCCTGTCACAGTCTGAAGTATGCATAAAAGCAGGATTGGTTGCTTTCGCCAGTTAGATTCCGAGCTGAGTTGAACCAGTGCCTGATGCAGAAGGAGGACGGTGTAGTGTGTGTGAAAGCGCCGTTAGAGTCGGCGTCTCGTCTGAAGTACGGGAGTCAATTAAAGTAATAAAAGAATTCGTGTCTAAAAGTGTGTGTTTGTGGTGTGCAGAAATCGCGGCAGGAGGCCGTGTCGCGAATTGTTGCAAGCTGTGAAGTCAATTGGGGGGTTTAATTTGGTTTTATATTTTTTCGGGGAAGAGAAACCGCGGTATCAAGTCCGTGGCGCAAGTTTTGAACAATTCGTGAGGTGCACGAGCGGACGGCACCCGCTCTGTGTGCCGCTTGGGGCGTTGTCCTGAATCAGCAGAAGTGTCTCGCAGAAAGTTTGAATGGGACTGCGAGAAGCATGAAGTGTGTGTGAGCCAGCCTCGAGGGGCGGGTTCACAGGTGGGACGAACAAAGAGTAAAGTGTGCGTGTGTGTGAGTGAGAAAGAAAAGGTGGGGGCGAGTGACCAGCCTGTGAGTGTGTGTGAATTCCTTGATCATAAAGAGGGAGACAAAGTAGATTAGTTGATTTTCTGTGAAATAATAAGAGTTAATAATTAAGAAATTGTAGTGATCAAATATGAGAAAATGAACTAAAGTAAATAAAGCAAATTAAAGAGTGGATCAGTGTTAGACTAATGATAAATAAATTGATAAAATTAATAGTGACATTTAAAGTGATCAAGTACTCAAGGATGAATGGAGAATTTGATTGCTGACTGTATGAGAGCTGTTGGGCTGAAAGGAAATGAGGTTGAAGGAGTGAGTTAACAGGTTAATGTGGGGTGAAAAAAAAAGAGAGAAAAGAAAATGATGAAAACAAAGAAAATAAAGTGTGGAAGTGGGAGTGGGAAATTGTCTCCAACTGGGAAGCAGTGACGCTACAGGTCACCTTCTTCCCCTGCTGGTTTTATGATGGGGTCGCTTCTATAAAGCTGACTGTAACGAACAAAGGAGTGAAGATTTTTGCAGAGGGACACCGGCCTCATCTTCCCTTCTAGAAGTGCATGCTTAAAGATGAATAAAGATGAATAAAGATTTTGTGAAAATGACTACTGAGTCCGGTGCCATCTCTGGATGCTCGAGGAATAAAAAGAACCGGGGTAAAACTGATTTCGCGACACCTGATTTAAACGTTTAATTTCTCATTAACTCAGACTTTTAATTTATTTCCTTGTTTAATGTATTATTTCTTTATCCTTGTTTAAGTTTTGCCGATCCTTTCTGTGTAACCTGTTTAATCTGACCTTTGACCCTTTAATTTTAACTTAACAGTACTCTTGTTTTGACCTTTGACCTCTTTATTCCTTATAACCAAAAAAACCCTTTTATCTGATATTTTCACCTTATTGATTGATTATATATATCTATTATATTTTCTCACCTTACCTTATTTTGACCTTTGACCTATGTCCTTGTTAGCCTTGATCTTCCTTCATCAAACGTGAAATTTCTTTCACCTTTGAACTTAAAGCTTAAATCAAACCTTTGTTAAAAAGCTTCTTACCAACTTGTAATTCCAACTTTCTGCATTAAACACGTATCTTATCATATAAACACTGGATCACTGAGAGAACTTTAGGCAGAACCAAATGAAGCAGCTGACCTCGTCAAACTCACAGCGACAGTAACTGACAGTGAATTATTTTAATCTTCTTCATTGTATTTGTTAGAAACATTTATTTTCCTTTAATTGGACTTTGGTTAAGTTCAATCCGATGTATTAACCGACCTTTGAGGTGAAGTGCAGCTGCGAAGAACGCTACGGCAGGCAATGAGGTGCGTTTAATGTCGCTCTGTTAATTTGAGCGTCCATAAATTGAATGTCTTATTTTTTCTTACTTTATTATTGCTCATTTATTGGAGAATTTGGCCATTTAATTAAGATAGATTTTATGTTGTTGGTGGTAAAGATCTGGATGGATGTTTTATTTTATTCTGTGTTTCTATTTTTCAGTTTTACTTTTCAAGACTTGGTGAATTGCCTTTTTCTACTTTTTGTTTAGTTTTGTTAAAATTAGCAGCAGTGAGAAGTGTTGTTGTCGGTCTTGAATATATTTGATGTAGCCCATACTGTTAAGGTAAGTGTCATGTTTTTAGTTGTTAGTCTGATGAAGAATCTTTTATTTTTCTCCAAAAGTTGATTGTGTTTATCTGGACATAGTGTTTTTCAGGTCCAGCTGAATGCAGGTTTCCCCAGTCTTATACGTGTCAGGAGCATCAGCACAGCTGAAATGCATTTTTCCTAAGCACCGCGTCTCTGTGGCTTTTAAACCCCAAAACACGCTAAAACAAAAATGGGTCCACCCCAAGGATGGGGTCCCCCGGTGTAGTAACCTCGTTTCTTCGAACATCGACGTTCATTCAGGAAACCACAGCTGCTAGTTGCACTCACCACACGTTTTTCTAATCTGCCTATTATGTATCCTTCACTTCCTTTAATAAGAGCAAGTTTTCCACTATAAACACAGAGTCTAACAAAAGACTGGAGACTGTTTTGGTCATTTCCCTCAGAGTTTGTATGTTTAGTTGTTTTTCTGGTGATGAGCTTCAAACAGCAGCAGATTGAGACTCAAATAGAACCTAATAAAATCAGTGAAGCTATTCATTGCTCATGTCATCCATCAGGGAGTTACTTTAATATCATTACATTGTTTGCTTTTAGTAAATGTGGAAATTGAATATGAATTCATTTTATGTTTTTCTTTTCTTTTTTATTTCTTAATACCTAACTGCTGCACCTGTACTGCCCGTATCTCTGCAGATATACTGTATAGCCACTCAAAACTGATGTTCAGATAGAGGGTGGGAGCCGCCTGTTTTCTCTCTCCACTATAATCCCTGACAATTTTATTAGTTTGGGCGACCTTTACATGTAGGTTGTTGGGATCACAGCAGAGTTAGAACAGAGGGGACATTGTGTTTGTTAAATGTCTGAATGGCCCAGGTGGAAGAAGCTGTTAGTGAATCTGGAGATGTGGGACCTGAGGTACCAACATACAACACTGTAAAAAATGACGGATGCCACCAAAGTAAATAGCAACATTTTACTTTGTTGTTTGCATCATTTTTAAAAATGTATAATTTCTATTTGCATTTCAAGTTATGAAAGGTATTGATTAAACATGTTTATGTTTTTTTTTTTTCTTTAACTGTTTTCCACTCGGACTATACAAGAGGTTGAAGATACTATTACATACGGAGAGAACTCCACACCGGGTGTAGGCTTGCATGACTAAGAAACTATTTGAGGAAATTTTGTGGAGTTTGAGGTTGGACTCGGCTGCACATGTGTTGAGGAGCACTTGGTGAGGGCTAGTTCTTTAAGGTTCAGCAGCTAACAAGACGGTGTATCGGTCAGGATACAGGAAGCAGGACAACAGGCTTCCACTTTGCTGGATTGTCACCACCAGCTGTTTTATTGCCACCTAGATGCTCAGTGTTGCCAGCAGTCTGTAGTAATAAACAAGTTGCCATCAGTATATAAATATATACAGCAACAGCTTCACTAAGATAAACATAACGGATTAAATGAAATAAACCAACACATCCATCTGAATATACACATAACAGAACATATATAATTTGAACTATGCCAATCTTTCATCTCTTGCTCCAAACACAGAAAGGACACAATTAAACACAGTGAGAATGTCATACATAGCCGAAACATCCACTCTAACTGTAAACAAAGGACTTTGGCACCAACGTGTGGCCGAATAAAATTACTACATAATGGCGGCGGCCGGCGGCACATGCTTCGAGTCACGAGATGAAAAAAAGCGGTGCTACAATGCGGTAGAATGTAACTAAAGCCGCGGCCAACATCAGAATCGGAAAATAAACATATTTAAGGAAACTTACTTCCAGTCATGAACTTAACACTCGGAGCATCACCGTGAAGGATGGCAACCAGGAACAGCTTACGAGGTAAACAGAACTAACACTGAAAAAATCTCCCCTTCTCGAGTAGCATCGCGATACCCCCAACTTCTGCCTACGTCATTTCCTACGACTCCACCCCACACAATATTGCAGAACATAGACATAAAATCCCAGAGCCTTTCATACAACATGTGTGCTTAAGCCGATCGATGGCTGCAGACTCTGTGGGAACTGAAATCAGCCCGTCATCGATGCAGAAGTGTCTCTCGACAAAGTGTCTTGTGTCTGCTCCAAAGTTCGTCTCGCCTTCCCAGGTGGCTCGTCATAGGTAATAGATGGTTACTACTGGTGACGGGCTATTACCAAAAATATGCACCCAGGCGTGGTCTTCCTGCACTTTGTCACATGAGTAGAAGTAATCAACAACTTTTTATTCATTTTTATTCTTATGAGCACGAGAGAGGGGGGGCAGGTACTAAAGATGAATAGCACAGCAATTAGTTGAATAGACGTTAAAAGAGAAGGTGTTTCAACAGCTGTTGTCTACACCCTTGACACAGGAGAACAGAAGACTTCACCACCAGGACCTCCCCACCAACTGGGTGTCACCAACTTTCTCACAACACCTAACTGTGACCTACACAGATAACCAGTGTGCAGCTTTGAAATATAACATCCAGAGTCTATGTGACAAATGGCTAAACAAGTGCCATCATAGCAGGGAGAAGGGTGAACATGGTAACATAGAAGATGCTCTCCCAGGCCTATTACTGCCTTCTGGTCATAATGTCCACTCTCTTTCAGTGACCTCTCACCTTTAATATCCTATGACCTTCATTGACCTCTGACTTTCAGTGACCTCTGACCTCCTGTTGCAGGTGTGTGTGTGCTGCTGCTGTCTGCACTGACTGTTTGTGCAGGTGAGTAGATGAAGTGCACCATGGTCCAGGGCCCTATTTCAGGAAGCCGGTTTAGTGCAAACTCTGAGTAAGTACACCCTGAGTTAACGAAAACTCCGGGTTTTCGGTTTCACAAAGCGAGTTCAGATTAATTCTGAGTGAGTTACTATGACGACACACTCCGTGAAGCTAACCTGCCCCCTAGCAGGTTTACTTCAACTAACCCTGACGTTCTCCGCCTCTGTGTCGGAAACCTGACTGTAGGAAGTGTCAGACATGGCCTGCCCCGTCCTTGAAGAGCCAGTAGATGTTGAAGCCCAAATTCTCCGCAGAGCTCTCCGCCGGGAGAGAGTGATTAGAGCACGTTTGGACATTTTATCATTTCCTGATGATTTTCTGTGTGAACGTCACCGTTTTTCAGCACAATCTATAATTTATTTGAATAACATCCTCAGGCCTAATATTGCTCATGTGACACATCGCGGACATTCCACAAAATTCCACAAAATTGCAGGTATCAGGATGAACAAAATTTAATTCATGATGTGGTGATACTTGAACTACTACTTAAATTTTACATTTATTTTCAGGGTTCCCAGGCGTGATTGGCTGTATAGATGGCACTCACATTCCAATCATTGCTCCTTCAGTAAATGAAGGAGACTATGTGAACAGGAAGTCTTTCCACAGCATTAATGTGCAGGTACATAGTTCCCTGTAGCATTTCAAACTAACAAATTATTTCATTATAGTAATGGATGCTAATTTGTGTTCTCTGCACTGTGAAGATCATATGTGATGCTGCCAACATTATCACAAATGTGGAAGCCAAGTGGCCAGGCTCTGTGAGTGGTGGTGGTGGAGGACCCCCACCTGTTTTTCGGGCCTCCGCTTTTTTTCTGTTGGCTATAACGGGTCACATTTGAGCATACAGAGTAAGCAAATATGTACTTGTAATGTGCTCAGATAATTTCAATAAGTGCTTACAGAAAGAAAATTAATGTAGCCTCTAACTGCAATTGATTTACATCGGACAAACAGATCAAGCACTATGGCTCATAATACAATTACACCTTACCTGTTTGGACTATATTTTTATATTTCATTTTTACTTGCTGCCAGGAACGTTTGGGGCCTGTTGGGTTGCACCTGCGCTCACATCACATCACAAAATAAAATGTATGAAATAAAAAATAAAATAAAATATAATAAAATAACGTGTTAAATGGGTGGAAATCCCTCGATCAATGTTTAAATTAACACTCACGCATTGACTCTGTCGGCTTTGTTTTGCCATGCATGCTCCCTTTCTTTTATTCAGGAATTAGAAAAAAACATCAAATCACTAGAAGAAGCCTACGCGTCCCACCAAGATCAGGAAACATTGAACAAAATACGCAAAACAAAACTAGAATTAAATGAGATAATTGATTAAAAAAACAAAATTATTAGTACAAAGACTACGCCTACAAAATTATGAACATGGTAATAAATCCGGTCAATTTCTAGCAAACCAGCTAAAAATAAATAAAGAAAAAACAACTATATGTGCTGTTCAAGATTCATCTGGGAACACAATATATGATCCGATACAAATAAACAACATTTTCAGGGATTTCTATAAAACGTTGTATTCACCACAAATAAACCCATCTAAAAAAGAAATTGATCAGTTTTTGGACAACATAACTCTTCCAAAATTATTGGACACTCAAGCAATGGCACTGGATTCACCACTGACACCAGGTGAACTCCAGGAAGCCCTGATAAGTATGCACAATAATAAGGCTCCAGGTCCAGATGGCTTTCCTGCAGAATTCTACAAAGAATTCTGGTCGATTCTAGCACCAGTTTTCTACAGAACGTTGTTGGAAATTAAAGAAAAGGGCAGACTTCCATCAAATATGAATTCTGCAAACATTAATCTCCTGCTAAAACCAGGCAAAGACCCTGTATATCCCTCAAGCTATCGTCCAATATCCCTTATAAATGTAGACCTTAAAATAACCTGCAAAGCTCTCTCAAAGAGACTGGAGAAAATAACCCCCCTTTTAATTCATCCTGACCAAACTGGTTTCATAAAAGGTAGGCACTCATCAACAAATACACGTAGATTACTTAATTTGATAGACTACTCATACAGTAAAAACCTAGAAACTACAATATTCTCTTTAGACGCAGAAAAAGCATTTGACAGAGTTAACTGGAAATTTCTATTTGCAACTTTACACAAATTTGGTTTTGGATCCTCTTTCATAAACTGGTTAAAAATATTATATAATTCCCCAACAGCTTGTGTTAGAACAAATGACCAGACATCCTCCAGCTTCTGTCTCTTGAGGGGCACCAGGCAGGGATGCCCACTCTCCCCTTCACTATTTGCAATTTTTATTGAACCACTAGCAGCAGCAATTAGACAGAATTCAGTAATTAAGGGCATAAAATGCAAGAACGTGGAACATAAAATCAGCCTTTATGCGGATGATGTGTTACTCTTTCTCCAAAATTCACAAACCAATATCTCTGGGGTGATTGAATTGATAAACTCTTTTGCAAGAATATCAGATTACTCAATTAACTGGTCAAAATCTACAGTCCTACCGATTAATTGCTCCTTCCATAATTCCTCTTCTACACCACTGCAATCGGGAAATATAAAATATTTAGGTATTAATGTTTCTCCCAAGCTTGCAGATCTAACTAAATTAAACCATATCCCACTTTTAAAGAAGGTAGAAGATGATCTGGCTAGATGGAAATGTCTACCCATATCACTCATGGGAAGGGTTGCCGCTATAAAAATGATGGTCTTACCAAAAATTAATTATTTATTCTCAATGATCCCAACTAAACCGCCACAAGATTGGTTCAGATCTCTAGATTCATGTATGTCCAAATTCCTTTGGAAAAATAAACCCCCACGTATAAGCTTAAAAACACTACAAAAGACCAAGGATAAAGGAGGACTAGAACTGCCTAACTTTCAGCACTACTTCTTAGCCAACAGGCTTCAGTTTATCTCAGGATGGCTAAAACACACCCTCTTAGATGAACCTTGGCTAGATGTAGAACAAGCACTCTGCAATAATCTAGAGATCTCAGACCTACCATTTATCAGCTCAAACATCCAACGACATGAATGCTTTAAAAGCATCAACATCAGCTCTTCTCTGACAGCATGGTGGGAGTTTCTAAAATTGACGGCGTCTTCATTAATCCCATGCAAACGTACACCTATCTGGAACAACCCTGACATATTACAAAACAATAATATGATAAACTTTTCAGATTGGAGTGATAAAGGAATCAAATATTTAGAACATATACTAGAAGGAACAGAATTTATTTCATTTGACGGACTAGTTACACAATATGGGATCAACAAGAAAAGATTTTTAGAATATCAACAAATTAAATCCATAGTAAAAAAGAAATTTAAACCGGGTCAAGTTGAACTACAAACACCACCAAGTGTGGTTCAATTTCTTACTCTTAAACCCCCCAAATTACTATCCAAAATATACAGAATGCTTTCTAAAACAGATGAATCAATATCACTTCCTATTGCAAAATGGGAAGTGGATTTATCAGTTAACTTAGACCTAAACTTCTGGTCTCAGATTTGCTTAAAAACCTTTCATCTAATTAGAAATCCCAGTCTTCAATTAATTCAATACAAAATATTACATAGAGTGCACTATACAGGTCATCGGATGTTCAAGATGGGCTTTACGTCTACCAACAACTGCTCACACTGCCAAACCAATTCACCGGACAATTATATCCACGCTCTTTGGTTCTGTCCACCAGTTCAGAAGTTTTGGCGCGAGATATGTGAAGACTTATCGAAGTGTCTGAAATGTAACATTCCAACTTCCCCCTTAGTGTGTTTGTTGGGCAGCTTAGATAATGTCACTTCAGAAAAGAATATCGCCCATATGGTTTTCACTGCCCTATGCATAGCCAAGAAAACAGTCCTCATGAACTGGAAAAATAAAAATAATCTTAATTCTAACCAATATAGAAATTATCTATTAGATTACATTAGTCTTGATACAGCCTCTGCCACCACATCAGATCAATTGCTCTGGGCTCCTTTGATCAGCTCCATCACCTAGTGGGGGTGGGGGGTCATAGTTTGGTCCCGCCTTCACTGTTGTGATTGGTGTGGGGGTAGGGACAGGCTTAGGGCGTCGGGGGGTTCCCCGGAGGCATCTTCCTTGGGGGGCTCAACCCGGGGTAGCGGTCATGTCCGGTTAGGGGCTCTGTTGGCTCTCCGGTGACTGTTTCCTCGCGGCTGCGTGCAGCGGGGCTAGGGGAGGGTCTGTGCTGACGGACGTGGGTTACTGACCTGGTAGCCTGGCTGCCCCTGGGTGGGTCCGGGATGGGCGTGAGGTTCTGGGGGCGCTCCGTCTCTGGGCTGGGACCCGGACCGGGCCTCGGGGGCTTGGGTCCTGGTTGGTGTGTTGCCGGGGTTGTGGGCGGGTGGGTGCATGGGGGCCCAGCCCTGGAGCAGGGTGCCGCCGGTGCGTCGAGCCACCTGGGGGGCTCTTCAACTGGTGGGGGAGATTGTCACATCTTGCAGGAGCTTTCCTCTCCTCAGGAGCTGCCTCTGCAGGAGGGGGAGATACAGGAGAGGTGGAGGAAGATCTCAGCCTGGGTGTTTATTGTCTTATGTAGTCTGGAAGATGAGTGGATGGTGGGGTGGGTGCAGTTTTCTCTGTGGTGGGGTTGGGTGGACTGTCCCGGGCTCTGTGGGGCCGGGCGGCGCTGCTGCACTGGGCCCGGTCTGGATGGGCCTGGGCCCCCTTTCCCTGGCGGGTCGCGGAGTATGGGGGTGCCTACTGGGGTCAGCGGGGGAGCTGGCCCCAGGGAGGGGTCACTTGCCCCTCCCTTCCTTCCCTCCCCATCTCCAGCTGCCTCCCTCTTCCCGCTCCACCACAACCACCCACACATGCAGGGCCTTGGAGTAGGGGTATGTCACCAGGGTGCAGAGGAGGCTACCCCCCCCCCCCCCCCCTGTCCCCTTCTGGCTGCCTCTGCCTCAATTTTATCCCACAACTTAGACATTCACATTACTCACACTCTCATTACACATACATATAGGATCTTGGGGGTGGGCACGATACACGGAGTCCAAAGTACCATCAGGGTGTACACCCCACCCCTGGCATCGTTGCCCACCTCTCAATTTTAAATACACGTAGACATTGAGGGCTAGCAGGAGGGACCATGCGCTTACCTGCTGCTCTCTGGCAGGTAGCTCCAAGCCCTCCTGGGTTTTAAATGCACCTTAGAACACAGATGCATCAACATTACAATGAGCGGGTGGAGGGAGGTTCGGAGTCTTCTCTCACCCCCGTTCTCTGCGACCTGCTGGAGCAGGGGGGCTAGGACTAGGAGGAGGAGTTGGCCGTCCGACTGCGGTCTGGAGTGTGGAGCCTTCCTGCTGCTGCGGAGTCGGGGCGGTCTGCCTCCCCCCACCGCAGGGAAAAGGGAAACACCACCTGGGTCTGGGTGCAGTTCCCCCCTCCAGGGGCGGGGGCACCTAGACCCGGTTTGTAGAGTACGCTTGGGGAGTGTGATCGTGTGTACAACGTCTCTTTATGTCTGTCTCCACGTTGGTTGAGTGTGGAGTAAGTGCATATGAGAGCATGAGGGTGGGAATGGATGTTTGTATCTGTGTGTGCCTGTATGTCTGTGTCTATATGTCAGGTTGGGTGTCAGGCGCCACCTCTCTGGGGACATCTCAGGCCCTCCAAGGTTTGGAGGCCTATCTCCCCCTACCACCACTTCCCCTGCCAGTGGCGGACCCCCTCAGACATCGGTGCGTTGGTGGTTCTTTGTGTCCGGGGATGGGCGCCCAGGTACACACCGGCTCACTCCTTGACGGCCGCTTATCGGGGCCTGGAGCCTGGGGCTCGCTCGGGCCACTTCGGAGGTGGGGTGCCCCCGGCCTCTTGGCCTGGGGCTCGGTCACTCAGGCGCAGCTGGCTGCCGGCGGAGCTCACGGGCGCGTCACTGCAACTCCCCCTGGCTTCTGCTCCGCGGCTGCTGAGTGAGCCCTCATCTGGGACTCTCCTCAGCTCTTTCCGGGACAGTGGCGCAGCTGCCCCTCTGTTGGTCTTCCTTGGTCTCTTGTGTTCTGGGGGCCTCTGGATGTCTGGAGTTTTGATCTCCTCCACACCTGCTTCACGCCCTGGAGGACGGGGCTGTGGCCCCCCCACACCCTCTAGCAGATTATTACATGAAGGAACCTTTTAAAAAAACAAAAAACAAGCGCGTCCATGCTCACAGGTGTACACACGGGTGATCACACCCACAAACTACACCCTTTTTGGCTCCTACCTCAAAGCACACTGTGTTCTGTTGATCTTATGTGCTGCACAATAATGTTTAACATTTAGTATTTACTGTCATATTCCCATATATCATTGTGATGTTGTTTATTCTATTACTCTTGTTCTCTTCTGCTTGCTTTCTTTTTTCTTTCTCAGCAGGTGATCCAGGTGATTGATATATGCATTTTTTTTTCTCTGCCCGTTCTGTTGGTTTTTGTCTTTTGCCCTTCTCCCCCGTCCCTCTTCTCAGCTGTTTCTCTTTCCCTCTTTCTTTCTCCCCTTCTTTCCCCCAGTCAAGTCTGTCCCGTATTCAGTAGGTGAAAATAAAATAAACAATAAAAGGTGAATCAAATGGACCATTACGGCAAGGCTGGGATGGTCAGTTTGGTAAAGTAAATCCGTTGGGCATCTTTCTTTGCCTTTAGACAACAATTCTGATGGCAAAAGAGCCAAACGGGACAGGCCAAAAAAAAAACAAAAAAAAAAACATTATCACAAATGTGGAAGCCAAGTGGCCAGGCTCTGTGAGTGGTGGTGGTGGAGGACCCCCACCTGTTTTTCGGGCCTCCTCTTTTTTTCTGTTGGCTATAACGGGTCACATTTGAGCATACAGAGTAAGCAAATATGTACTTGTAATGTGCTCAGATAATTTCAATAAGTGCTTACAGAAAGAAAATTAATGTAGCCTCTAACTGCAATTGATTTACATGGGACAAACAGACCAAGCACTATGGCTCATAATACAATTACACCTTACCTGTTTGGACTATATTTTTATATTTCATTTTTACTTGCTGCCAGGAACGTTTGGGGCCTGTTGGGTTGCACCTGCGCTCACATCACAAAATAAAATGTATGAAATAAAAAATAAAATAAAATATAATAAAATAACGTGTTAAATGGGTGGAAATCCCTAGATCAATGTTTAAATTAACACTCACGCATTGACTCTGTCGGCTTTGTTTTGCCATGCATGCTCCCTTTCTTTTGCAGCTGAGGCTGTGTTACTTTTTTTCTGCAAAATTTGCATGTTATCAGCATATGCTGCCATCAGAATTTCGGCCTCAAGCGCTGTAAAATACATTGACCGCGCCTTCTTTCCCTGCGTCTCCATGGTGACTCGCTTAATCTGTGCTCCACTAATCAGGGCTTTATGTATCCTCGTGCGCGCGCTTAACTTGGGGTTAAAGCAACTCCGCGTTGATTGAACTAATTGTTATCAGCCTTTCTGAAACCGAATATTCCGAGTTGGACAGTTCGGGGTTACTCAACCCTGAGTATCGTTTTTCACTCTGAGTTTTCTAAACCGGCTTCCTGAAATAGGGCCCAGGTATAGGTGGAGTTGTCTCCATCTGTGGGCTGTTTCAGGGTCAGACTGAGGTCTCCAGTTTTCAGCAGGTCTTCATTCATCTTTGTTCGGTCTCTGTAACGCTGGTGCTGTTCTTCAGGCTGGTCAGAGCAGTTCTCATGTTTCTGTCACACTGAATCTGCAGTAATGCATCATATTCTATAAAATCATATGTTTGTAGTGGCTGTCCTGTGAGGACCACGTCTCTCTAAACAAACAGCTGTTAATGAGCTCACAAACACAGGCCTACAGCTGGATTTGAAAAAGTCCATTCAATAGAAAATCAACAGTCACAGCTGGATTCAAAGGCTTGAGCTCTGTGTGACATGGTTACCTGTCAGCATCTACAGGGGGATTCAAATATGAAGGAAACATGAAGGTGGTGCATTAGAAAAACTGCTGCTTTCAAGCAGAGCAACAAACTGTTTGAACTGATCCAACTTTATTAACACAGACAAAGATTTGTGCATCAGCTGCTGTTTGCTGCTATAGATATAATCCAGCTGATGTGGAGAACTACATGTGACACTGTGATGCAGCCATGAATCTGACTGATTTCTTTCCATTTTCAAAGGTTGATGCATCAGTTAAAGTCCTTAAAAAGCTCAGAAATAAAGAGAAAGGTTGGTTACAGCAAAGAGAGGCACTGGCAGCATTTAAGACACTAAACAAGAGAAACAGATCAGAGAACATCAGACTGAATAAGTGGAATAAAGTGAAACAGAACTAACGCTCCCTAAGAATGGAGCTGTCAGAGGAAGAGAGCAGCAAACTGAAAGTCTCTGTTAGCTGCAGAGCTCTGAAACTTCACACAGCTTTGGATGATAACATGGAGAAAGGATGTGGAGATGTTCACACTTCTGCTAGAAATCATCTTCTAGTTATTGTGACTCAGATATGACTGATTATAGATGAGGACCAAAGAAGGTTGTTACTGAGATTTGAGCTGACTTAGCTTAGCCTGTGTTTCAGCCACATGCTAAACAAACACATGTTCAGAAACTAGAAGATGTGACCTTTCAGATGAAGTCTCACACATGAACTTTACTCCTACAGTTCATCTGCTGAAGCTTTTACATTTGGGAGGAAATCAAATAAAAACCAAAACAGCCACAAACATCAGACATGCTAACACTGTGACATTATTGGATGGAGCCACTGAGACTGAACCACCATCATGAGTCTGACCTCTGACCTTTGACCTGGATCTACAGCACTGACCTCTGACTTTCAGCTCCACTTGTTTCTCCATCAGGATGTTTCCCTCCCTGCTGTAGGCAGTGCAGGTGTAGGTGGAGTTGTCTCCATCTGTGGGCTGTTTCAGGGTCAGACTGAGGTCTCCAGGTTCCAGCAAGTTTCTCTTCATCTTTGTTCGGTTCTTGTATTTATCGTCCTGTTCTTCAGGCTGGTCAGAGCGGTTCTCATACATGTGGACCTTCCTGTTGTTTGCATCCTTCCACTCCACTTTAGCATCTTTAGGCAGGCAAACTGTGGTTTTGCAGATCAGCTGGACAGACTCCACCCCTGAATCCACCTCCACCCAGGGGACTGAGAGGACAACAAAGCACAGCATGAGCTGTAGTGAAGGTTACTAATGTTCTCCTCATGACCTGTTACAGAGGACTTATTTCTGGTTTGAGCTCAGTGTAGACCACAACATTTTACTACAAAAACTAAAACACACCATACTTATAAAAGGAAATTCACTGCAGTGGTTTGAATCAAATCTATCTAATTGATTCCATTTTGTTCATGTAAATGAGGAATTTCCTTGACAAATAAATATTAGGCAGGGATTTACATCGAGTTCTGTGTTGTAACTAAAGATTATGGAGGGGGGGGGGGGGGGGTGTCCTGTTTTGTCCACAATGTCTATCTTGTCCTTACATTTGTCTCTTATATATAACACATCTATATATACACTGTCAAAGATACTTGAGTGTCTTTGAGTGAAGATTTAAGGTGATAGGAAATATAAATAGCTGCAACTTGAATCTTTACTGAAGCTCAGTATTTGACAAAGAGTTCACTCACATGAATTTCCCTCACACGCGCTGTACCAGTGTACCTGCACATGTGATGTGACAATAGAAGTGATTTGATTTGAGAGTTCAAACTCACTGCTGTAATAACTAATAATGATTAATATAATAACTATAATATTGGCCAGCTCATATTTACACTGATTAGTCTCATGAACAACATTAACTATTTGTTATTTACTAGCTAATCTTAAATGACTGTTCAGTACAGAAGTGAAGCCCAACAATCATGTTTTACAGTCCTGTGGTCTCAGCCTCAGATACAAAATATGTTCTCCTTCATTTCTGTCAACCACACGTTTCCAGCTATCATGGTTGCTAGGCAACCTGGCCAGCGCGACGGCTAGACCCCCATTTCACAAGCCTCACACTTCCGGCCTTAGCGGTCTTTAAGTACGCGGCCCTTGAGGACCGTTGAGGCTCCGTACTTTAAGGCTGCAGACCCTGAATTGGGATACAGCCAATATAGCGCTCCCCAGTGGCTGTGTAACAGAGTCATAAATAACATTGTTATAATTACACAAAATGTGTTCTAAACCCCCAAACTTCTCCTTTTATACCTGACTTTTAGGACCTCCAAGCCTGTAGTTGTGTTCATTATCAGTTAGAGCCCCTCCTCATTCTTTTCTTCTTCTTTGGTGCAATACTATAAATACAGTGTACCCCTTTTGCCTCTCCCCTTTTTCTACAATTCCCCTGTGGGAGAGGTGGGTGTCATTTCTTTCCAGCACCTTAAAGCACACATAATTCATATTTAACCACCCTGATGTTTATGATTGCGATTTTAGTTCAGTTATTGTCATTATTGAGCCTGTTTTTGTAAGATGTTATAAGTGTGTAGTATGTGTGTGTCATAAATGTGTTTTAGGCGCCATAAATGATAGCATGAATATGTATTCCTTGCTAGCTTGGGAGCTGTGGTGGGTTGAGCTAATCCTCTTCCCCACTGTCTGTATTTGGTCGTAGGAGCTGGAGTGGGCAAATTATTTACTTGGAGGTCTTTCTTTCTTTTACCTTTTTTATCAGGTATGTCAGATTTCATGTTGCTTTTGTTTTATCTTATGTCAAATATGTTACGTGTAAATGCATATTTTATGTTTAATGTAAAAATAAATGCCAGCCTTTTTCTACAATTCCCCTGTGGGAGAGGAGCTGGAGTGGGCAAATTATTTACTTGGAGGTCTTTCTTTCTTTTACCTTTTTTATCAGACACAACGCAGAATCACACCGGTTACAGCTGCAGCCAGGTGCTCTTGATTAAATCAGGTACCGAAGCAGTTAAGTTCTAAATGAATCGTTGGACGTCACTGATCACGTGACTTTGGTCAAACGAATCAAGCTTCGACACCGCGGTGTCGAAGCTTTAAGCGAGCTAACACCAGCTTTTAGTGTCCAGGTGTGGAGTGTACCTTCTTTTTCATGTCTTTATGAGAATTAACTGTGAGTTTGCTTTGTTTCCTGCTTTAACAGTTTGTCTTTATGAACTTTACTGTTTGTTCAGCTCATGTTTGATTTTTTCATACAATAAAGTACCGTAAGTATTTTATGCAAATTTCTGCTTTTACAGAGTAATTCCAGCACAAATTTAAGTAGGTATGATGGTTTGCCATTTAACTAGTTGTAGCTAGTAGCTCATATTCATAAAGCCAGGGAGGTTTGTCACTTAATTTTACAAAAATGATGTATGCTAAGTGAAGTATGCTTGTAGGTCACAATCACAAAGGTAGGGTGGTTTGGCGCTGAGTATTTTTCTAGCTAATATTCATGAAGGTACGACGCGTCGTCACGTAATATCGTGTTGTGCGCATGCGCAGAAGCAACGGCTAGGATGGTTTGGCAGGTAGGATGGATTCCCAGAACACCTACTTACAAAACCGTCGTCTTGCTATTATAGCCAGCCCGTTGTAACTCGGCCGAGTGTGTCCGCCATTTCCTGTTTCTGTATGTGTGGTCCAGTGAGTCCAGGAATCGGGCTTAAAACGGAATGCGTCCTAAACTCGGCCGCTGTTCCACAGTAACTGCTGTCAGATTAACTGATACAGTACTTGGTTAGCTTAGCTAGCAGAGCAGCTAGCAGTTACAGTATGAGCTCTCTGTGAGCAGTCAGCTTGGGCATTGTTACTAAAATAAAGCTGCTCTCTGCAATTTCTACAGCGATGTTTCACCTGCTGCTTTGTAGGACTACAGTAATTGGGGGGATTTGGAGTCTGAAAGCAACTCTCTGAGGCACTTTTTGTAGTGAACTGATGAAAGCTGTGTCTCAGATGGAGTTGATGTTAGTCCAACACATCAGACATGACCTCTGCATCACCTAGTTGATGTGCACATGAATGATTTGTTTCCTCTGTAGGTGAGGGTAGAAAGTGTGTGTGAGCTGATGTGGATTTGAATTGAGCAGCATGGATCAGTGTGAGGACAGAGAGGAGGGAGTCCCTCCCTCTAAAAGAGCCAGAGAGAGCCAGACCAATGCTCAGAGGTGAGATGACCATCTCTAACTGTCCATGACTCTTCTACATGTCACAGCTCAACACTCACATCACTGCTCCATCATTATTCACAGTAACCAACTTGGACCTCCACCCAGTGACGAGTCAAAGGACATGGGTGATGAGTTTAAAGAAGACATCTGTCCTCCTGCAGAGAGGTAATTTGTGAATAAATGTTGTTGTCTCAGTGTTTGTTAATAAATCCTCCACGTTTAATGTCAGCTCACCTCTTGTTCACACACATTTCAGTCAGAGTGTAAAGAATGAATGTTGTAGGTACTTCTGCAGTGAAGAGGCTGAGTATCTTTAGGACTCGATCTGCTCAGCAGTGTTCTTAATTTTTCTTTAATTTGTGTATAAACAGCAGTGTCAAGGCTAAAGTTGCATTCAATGAAATATACATGCCTACTAGATGTCACTGCTAATTCTGTTTAATATCATGTTTTGTAGAAGAATCCTTGTTATTTATATTTGTATCTTATTCTACTAAGAGGCAAAGTGTTTTTCTTGAACAAATATTTTTTTCCTATAATAAAAATTAAAAATGATTAAAAAAGTGACTAATTTAATAAACAAGTTGTTACACAAACAAGCCTTACTTTTCTCCTTATTCATTTATTGAAGTACCACAAAAATCCAGATGTATTTTGACAAAACGAACAGTAAAAAGAAAAAAAAGAAAAGTCAGTCCTTATAAATGATCCAGTGAATCATGTCCACGTGTTTTACAGACCAAAGACAGAGGAGGCAGTGGGAGTGCAGCTGCTTGAAATGTTGAACAATCTGGGAGACGAGGAGCTGAAACGTTTCCAGTTTTACCTGCAGACTGACCCTGGCGATGACTTCCCCAAAGTCTTTAAACGCCAACTGGAAAATGCAGACAGACTGAAAACAGTTACACTGGTGCTGCAGACGTATGCGGGCAATGAGATGGAGGTGGCGAGCTCGATTTTAAAGAGGATGAATGAAGGTCAGACTACGCAGTATGCAGATACAACATTATCACAATTAATTTTGTGATATGTATTAAACTGAGGCTGTTTTAGTCTAAATGAATATCAATGGTACTAAAAGTAGCTGTAGCTAATACTACATCTGTGGGATGATTATGGGTAAATTTTTTTTCTCTAATGATTAAAATTTTGTGAAGAAGTTCATGAAGTCATTACTAGCTAACGTTAAAGGGATGGTTGGCTCAACAGAGCTCTGACTTTTTGTCAGCCTGGCTACAGTGCTGAAGAGAAACCTGGGGTTCTTATTTTCTTCAATCAGTGACGAATAGTAAGATGTTCTGGCTTTGCGGAGGGCTTTCTTATAAAGCAACCAACTATTTTTCCAGGCTAAATTATGATCTTCTAAATTTGTGACACGTTGTTTCATCTCTGGCTTATTAGATTTCATCCCGCTTTAAGGTGCAGGTGAAATCTACTCCCCACTGCTGTGTAATCAGTTATTGTATTAGGCTTTGTTATAAGGGAATGATCAGACGAGTGTTTTCAGTAAACACTGTTAGATGTTCAGTTTCTATTCCATATGTTAAAACTAAATCTGTGTGGGTTCTTTTACACACTGAGAGAAGCCAATTCAGTCTATTAACTAATTAAATGCTGTGTTTAGGCTGTCATTTTTAGCATCTTCATGGATGTTAATATAAATGAATGACCTTGTTCAATAAAATATTTAAGTATTTTCTATATCTAGAATTGTATGTTTCTAACCTTTGTGACATGTCATTTTCATGCTAATTGAAGATGGTTCAATGAAAGGTCCAATTTGATTTGTGTTCAAATTACCCAAATATCTCCTGAGATTTTAACGAAAGTTATTAAGATGGAAATGCATGATTATATAAATAATGGTTGACACTGTAAAAACCATAATAGACTAATCATCCTTCTTACTGTTTTTAATTCAGAGGCTCTTCAAAAGTGTCATCGTCATCTTAAATTCAAGTCTAATCTGAAGAAGAGGTTCCAGTGTGTGTTTGAGGGGATCGCTAAAGCAGGAAGCCCAACCCTCCTGAATCAGATCTACACAGAGCTCTACATCACAGAGGGAGGGACTGCAGAGGTCAATGATGAACATGAGGTCAGACAGATTGAAACAGCATCCAGGAAACCAGACAGACCAGAAACAAGAATCAGACAAGAGGACATCTTTAAAGCCTCACCTAAAAGGGATGAACCAATCAGAACAGTGCTGACAAAGGGAGTGGGTGGCATTGGGAAAACAGTCTTAACACAGAAATACACCCTGGACTGGGCTGAAGACAAAGCCAACCAGGACATCCAGTTCATATTTCCATTCACTTTCAGAGAGCTGAATGTGCTGGAAGAGGAAAAGTTCAGCTTGGTGGGACTTGTTCATCGCTTCTTTACTGAAACCAAAGAAGCAGGAATCTCCAGGTTTGAAGACTTCCAGGTTGTGTTCATCTTTGATGGTCTGGATGAGTGTCGACTTCCTCTGGACTTCCACAAAACTACAATCCTAACTGACCCCAGAGAGTACACCTCAGTGGATGCGCTGCTGATAAACCTCATCAGGGGGAAACTGCTTCCCTCTGCTCGCCTCTGGATAACCACACGACCTGCAGCAGCCAATCAGATCCCACCTGACTGTGTTGGCATGGTGACAGAGATCAGAGGGTTCACAGACCCACAGAAGGAGGAGTACTTCAGGAAGAGGTTCAGAGATGAGGAGCAGGCCAGCAGGATCATCTCCCACATCAAGACATCACGAAGCCTCCACATCATGTGCCACATCCCAGTCTTCTGCTGGATCACTGCTACAGTTCTGGAGGATGTGCTGGAAACCAGAGAGGGAGGACAGCTGCCCAAGACCCTGACTGAGATGTACATCCACTTCCTGGTGGTTCAGGCCAAAGTGAAGAAGGTCAAGTATGATGGAGGAGCTGAGACAGATCCACACTGGAGTCCAGAGAGCAGGAAGATGATGGAGTCTCTGGGAAAACTGGCTTTTGATCATCTGCAGAAAGGAAACCTGATCTTCTATGAATCAGACCTGACAGAGTGTGGCATCGATATCAGAGCAGCCTCAGTGTACTCAGGAGTGTTCACACAGATCTTTAAAGAGGAGAGAGGACTGTACCAGGACAAGGTGTTCTGCTTCATCCATCTGAGTGTTCAGGAGTTTCTGGCTGCTCTTCATGTCCAGACCATCATCAACTCTGGACTCAATCTGCTGGAAGACCAAGAAATGAACTCAAAGAAGTCTGAAACTAAAGAATCTGCAGAGAAACACTTCTACCAGAGTGCTGTGAACATGGCCTTACGGAGTCCAAATGGACACCTGGACTTGTTCCTCCGCTTCCTCCTGGGTCTTTCACTGCAGACCAATCGGGCTCTCCTGCGAGGCCTGCTGACACAGACAGGAGGTAGCTCGCAGACCAATCGGGAAACAGTCGAGTACATCAAGGAGAAGCTCAGTGAGAATCTGTCTGCAGAGAAAAGCATCAATCTGTTCCACTGTCTGAATGAACTGAATGATCACTCTCTAGTGGAGCAGGTCCAACAGTCCCTGAGATCAGGAAGTCTCTCCACAGATGAACTGTCTCCTGCTCAGTGGTCAGCTCTGGCCTTCATTTTACTGTCATCAGGAGAAGATGTGGATGTGTTTGACCTGAAGAAATACTCTGCTTCAGAGGAGGCTCTTCTGGAGCTGCTGCCAGTGGTCAAAGCCTCCAACAAAGCCATGTAAGTAAATTTGTGATCAGGCTTTTGTTTTGTTTTTTTAATATTTATTCTAGCAACAATTGCAATTTGTTAATTGCACAATTGTGTAAGTAACAAAAACTGTGATGGGTGCTTGTCCATTAACAAAACATTAACAAATTCCAAAGCGGCAGACGGTATCGGTGTTGCCAACTCCTCAGTAAGGAAACTTGCTAAGTTGCTAAATAACGTCATCTCCTAATTTGCGCAATTGGTCGTGCTTATGTAATTGTAACCTGTTTTAGGAGTTAGAAATAACATTGCGGAAGAGTAAAAAACACCCTAAATGCATTTGGAATACATTTAGAACTACAAATTAAATTCTTTTAGCAATTGTTTTGTTTAATGTCACATTTCCACCCCATCTCCCTTACCCGGTCTTGGTGCTGGCAGAAGCTGCCTCTACTAAACATATCATGCATTATGTATACAGTGTGCTGCTCAGTAAAATGTATTATTTACGATTACTTTTGCATTTGTTGTTGTTGTTGTTTTTTGTTTTTTTTTCTTCAACAGGTGGTCAAGCAGATTTTCAGTCTATCCCTCTTCACCTCCATTTTTCTCTACCTCTCCTTCTCGAGTATAGCAAAATATTCAATTGGGAAAGTCTGGGCATTTTTGTTTTGTGGGGGGTTTTTTTTTTGGTTTTTTTTTGGGGGGGGGGGGTGTGAAGGCATGTTTGCCTTCAGACAACAATTGTGATTGCTGCAGTGCCGGACAGACAATAAGTACATACTTCCTTCCTTCCAGCTTAAATTTAGAGATTTTTAGTTAACAATGACTTGTAGTGCCCCTGCAAGATGTGTTTTTCTTGTCTTTGTTTAATAAATGTCACAGATTTCATGCTGCTTTATTTTGTAGGCTAAGTGTCTGTGAGTTGTCAAAGACAGGCTGTGAAGCGCTGAAGTCAGTACTCAGCTTAAAGTCCTCTAGTCTGAGAGAGCTGGACCTGAGTATCAACAGCTTGGATGATTCAGGTGTGAAGCTTCTGTCCGCAGCCTTGAGGAGTACAAGTTGTAAACTGAATGCTCTGAGGTCAGTATATTCAGTTTTAGTTGGGTTTTTTTTGTATATTTCCCTTGTTCAGCTGACAAATTAATCAGTTAAAAATGTAGGTCATAATGAGAAATACTAATACACACTTATTTCTAAGTGAAACTGTCACATTTCTAACCTCTTTAATCCCAGGCAATAAGGATTCTTTAAAATACAGTGCTAAATGTAGCAGCTTCTTACTACACACTAGGGCAGGGCGATATGGCCAAAAAAATATATCACGATATACATTTGAAAATTTGCAATAACGATATAACTGACAATATAATTTCTGTGAGACAAAACTTTACTAGCGCAGAAAACCCCCATCCATTTATTTTCACTTAAACAAGCAGCTGTTTTTATTTCATTAAAGCTATATAAAAATTTAACAGTGCAAATGCAAATTACAAATAAAAAAAAGCCAAATATGTATTTTTCGGACCATAAGGTGCACGGGATTATAAGGCACATTAAGCGAAACAAAGCAGTCAGATAAATCAAACTTTATTCAACTCATTCTTCTTGCTTCCTCCACTTCCATACTATTGATTCATTAATGCTGTATTCTATCACAGCTCTGCTCTATTCCTATGTTATTGCAGTATAATGACTAACCTCGTATTGTGGATGGATTATCTCAGTTGTTGTCCTGACTGAAGTGTGGTCCGTTTACAGCATCCTGCCATGCGATTGCATTTGTCTCTAATCATCAGGAAGCTTCACGTTAACTTTGAATGAGTGGAAAAGTGTTAGCGTTCATCCTCCAGCTTCACTGTTGATGTTATGCTAACATAGCTGTGTCGCTAGCGATCACATAGCACATCATTATATACCACCTAGCCCAACTTCAGTAACCCTACAAACGTCACTGTAGTTTTCTGTCTTCATTTATGTTGGAAGTGATAGCAGAGCTGTACGTTTGAATTTTTTCAGAAATCTCTCAGTCAGAACATGCTATACCATGTTTAGGAAACTAGCGAGTTAACTTCCGCTAACTTCCTGCTAACTTCTAACTCCGTTAAATGTAATGAATTCTGTTTTCGTTGATGCCTAGATGTTAAACATCACAGTTTCACCTGGTTAAGCAGCAATGCTGATCATTTTATTAAAGATGAAAGAATTTAGACAGTTTTTAACTCTCAGTGATATTCGTTTGACTTCGGGACCTTAAAGGACGGAGTTTAGGACCCAGATTCACGAGCACCTTAGTTCGACAAATACGGTAGTAACGACGGCCCGCTTGCATGTTCTACAAAAAAAAAAAATTGCTCTGTGTATCTGACGGACAAACACCAAACCAGTTAAGTTGCACCTTTTTTTTTTTTTTTTTAAGAAACCAATTCTGGTTCATCCGCTTCACTCAACAATCTGCTTTCCCTATTCTCATTCTCCATTACCGTCGTTCTTTTTCAGTACTGAGCATGCACGTTTTACCCATATTCTATCGCTATATTTCATTGTCTTATCGTTGCCAAGCATTGGACCGGTATTACCGTGAACGGTATAATATGGCGGTCAAAGGAGCTTGCAAAGAAAAGCGTCTGGACTTCTTTAAGTTACTTGAAGACGTTTCACCTCTCATCCGAGAAGCTTCTTCAGTTCTAAGGTCAAATGGTGGAGATTCCCAGATATAAACCTAGTGGGAGTAACCCCCCACATTCCTCGCTGCACTGTGCCCAGACCTCTACATTGGAGAGACCAAACAGCCACTTCACAAGCGCATGGCACAACATAGAAGAGCCACCTCCACAGGACAAGACTCAGCAGTCCATCTGCATCTTAAGGATAAAGGACACTCTTTCGAGGATGCCAATGTTCACATTTTGGACAGAGAGGACAGATGGTTTGAAAGAGGAGTGAAAGAAGCCATCTATGTCCACTGTGAGCGACCATCTTTGAACAGAGGCGGGGTTTACGACACCAACTCTCTGCCATCTATAATCCAGTTTTGAGATCCCTTCCCAGACGCCTTAACGCCCACTCACATCCTGGGCCATCTGACCTCAGGAATTCGCATGATAAGGTGGGGCCAGGTTTCACAATGAACCCACCCGAAACTCTGGCTGATTGTGACCCACACCCAGTTTCACACCTTGGCTCAGGCGATTAGAGGATCATCAGGGGGTCCTTTTGTCCCTCTGTGGGGGGTCACTCCCACTAGGTTTATATCTGGGACTCTCCACCATTTGACCTTAGAACTGAAGAAGCTTCTCGGATGAGAGGTGAAACGTCTTCAAGTAACTTAAAGAAGTCCAGACGCTTTTCTTTGCAAGCTCCTTTGACTACGATGACCTGGATGACTGAGAACCTTCACAGGTATAATATGGCCCAGCCCTACTACACACTGATTAGTAAAATGAGTGTTTTATTGTTCATGTTATAATTTTCAGACTGAGTCTCAGTAACCTGTCAGAGAGGAGCTCTGAAACTCTTTCTGCTGGACTACAGAATCTAAACTGCAAACTGATTACTCTGAGGTCAGATCAAGGTTTTTGTTTTTTGTTTTTCTCAGAATTTGAAGTTTATCCATTCATTGTTGCATCTTGTAAGGTTTCTGGAGGTATTCCTTAAAACAACAACAGGATTAAATACTGGCAACAACTCTATACTGACAACACTTTTATACCAGTGTTTGTTTTCTTTCTTTCTTTATTTTTTTTTAAAGCCTGATGGGTTGTAAGTTCTCAAAGGGAAGCTGTGAAGCTCTGTCCTCAGTTCTCAGCTCCCAGTCCTCTAGTCTCAGAGAGCTGGACCTTAGTAATTCTGAACTGCAGGATTCAGGAATGAAGATTCTGTCTGAAGGAATAAAGACTTCACAGTGTACACTGGAAACACTCAGGTAAGATCAACAATGTTATATTTATTTTCGTCAGTGGCCAAAAATAACGAATAATTGCAGCTAATTTGATAAAGGTCATAAATATGTTTTGTATCATTTTGTAACTTCTCACTGCACTACGATTGCACTTTAACAAAGGTGTTGTTTGTGTTCTCAATGATTTTGCAGACTGAGTAGCTGTTTCCTGTCAGAGGGAAGTTGTGAAGCTCTGTCCTCGGCTCTCAGCTCTCAGTCCTCAAGTCTGAAAGAGCTAAACCTGAGTAACAACAACCTGCAGGATTTGGGTGTGAAGCTTCTGTCTGCTGCACTACAGAGTCCACAATGTAACCTTGAAACTCTCAGGTGAGGATTCAAATCTTTCCACAGATGAACATTTAAGTGTGATTTATATTGTTACGCAAAAAGCTAAGTTACCATTTTAGGTAAGGGTTTTTTTCCTTTTTAAATAAATGTAGTAATGTTTGTATTACAAAATGACAAAGTGGGATGGAAAAAAAGAAAGATGAGTTAGGGAGAAAGTTGACAGAAGGAGAGCAAGAGGAAAAAAAACATCTGCTTCAATACCCACTGTATAAAACAAAAAACAGCATAGCAGAGAAACCACAGAAACAACCAACATATCCACAAATTAGGACTGGGAGATGTAAAGAAAATCTGTGTGTGTGTGTGTGTGTGTGTGTGTGTGTGGGTGGAGACTGGATAGCGTAGTGGTTAGACTACACGCCTCCCCCCAGGATCGCAAGTTAGATTCCCGCCTGGGGCACCAGTGTCCTACTTACTGCTGGATATGCAGCACCATATCCTCCTTGTTGTCCTCCATATGGAGTTGTTAACTGCCCTTCCTCCACGGAAGACACAACAATGTTTTCAGTCAGCAGCGCTCCACCTAAACTATACACAGTGCAGGTAGGACACCGCTTTTTCCTCCTGAGTCGCCTGATGGCTTGCCAGAAATAGGTGTAGGTGTGCCAGGCCTGTCCAGCATCCTTCGGCATCCGAACCGGCTCTTACGGCTCACTAAAAAGAGCCGGCTCTTCAGGTTGCTTTAATGAATTTATTATTAACAATAATATAAAATTATGCACACAATGAACCTCTAATGTAAAAAATGTTTAATCATATAAATATTCTTGTATTTATTCAAGCACACAATGTAAAATAAATAAATATATTATAAAGTACAAAAACCAACTATTTACAATTCATCTTTTTACCTTTTAAATTTTCAGCTTTTTTCCTTTCAAACCAATTCAAAACAAAAGAACACACAACACTACAGATCACAACACAATAAAATATCGATTAAAATATGCAAAAGAAAAAATGAACAACCAGATCTCCAATTAACCCTTTAAAGCCGGTCAGAGCGGGCACGCTCTGTTTTGCGTAACTATTTTTAAATCCCAGTAGCTCTGCAACCACGTAAGCTAGCGCAATTTTTTTTGCATATGAAACTGGAGCAGTTGTACTTAGATCTTATGCCATCAGGTTGTCCTAGGTCACAGTTTCCTTCCACATATAGCTTTGCAAAAACTGCATAAAAAGCACTTGCAGCAACAAAAACATAATATTCCAGAAGCACGCTTTGCCGATCCGATCAGCTGTTTGTAGTACTTCCTAGGTCCATCAGCACGAACTATCGCACGTCCGCCATGACCTGCCTGAAACCGGAAGTGACGTCATTTTGCGGAAATGCAGTCTTTTACTATCAGGGCCTAATGAGCCTATACTAGTGTTTTTAAAAGTTATGTTTGACTTTGACTTTCTGTGTCGTTTCTGGGATGCTTAGGACTCATATTGCACTGTTGGAAATAGTTTATTTTGATGCATATGCTGTGGGGGTTGTTGTTGTTTTTTTTGTTTTTTGTTTTTTTTTTTGCAAATTTGCACTATAATATTCATTTTCGCTTTTTCTGCAATATATAAGAATTGGTGTATTTCAAAAATAAAACTATGAAGACACTTAAAGTAAATTTTCTGTGGTAGGAAACTATTTTGTGCAACTTTTTTGTATTTACAGTTTTGAGGGATAAGCCTCTTAAATTTCTCTAACTAGAAATATATATGTTAATAAAAACACAATTTTTTTTTATATAGTTTATTGCACTTTTTTGCAATTTATGTAATTACTATGCACTTAATGCAGACATATTATTAAAACTTGGACTATAATGGTTGTATTGATGTATAGCAACTTGAAATGCTCCCAAAAATGGCACTACAACATGTAAAAATATCATATAAGCTCTGGCGGACTTGGTTCTATGGTAGGTCTTAAAGGGTTAAGGGAAAGGTTGGCATTCAGGAATATCAAGTGCCTTAGCTTTGAGGATCTGATCCGGTTTCTTCTGTCATTCATTATCTGTCCTGTTTTGGAGAAGATTCTCTCTGAGGGGACTAATGTTGCTACAATGCAAAATCTCCATGTCATCACCTGGGTAAGACGTGGATAAGTATAAGCCTTTGTCTCCCACCAGCTCAGTGGATCTGCACTTCTCTGGCAAAGGGGCTCATCAATGTAGGATGTCACTTCCAGTATTCCATCTGCTGAGGGATTCCTTCTGGTAGTGTCTCTACTTGCTCGTTCTTCAAAGAACCTCCAAACAACAGATGCTTGTTGCTCCTTTTGTTCATCCCCTTCTGCCTCTTCTCCCTCTTGGTCCCCTGGCAGTGGAGTTGGTTTGCTGGATCTTGCTGCTGCAGTTATTCTCTGAAGAGCTTCATCCACCGCTCTGGTGTCATTAAAGACTAGCTTCTTGAATCTTGGATCAAGAATGGTGGTTTCAGAGAGAACAGCATTATATTCCATTCTTTTTTCTGTCTATGGATGCACAGAGAGCATCCACCAACTCTTTCACTTTTCCTGTAGTTACTCTGGTTTGGTGTTCAGCTATCACTCTCTGTAGACCCTTGCACAGGATTAACATTTTGGAGGCTGTGACATGGCTGAAAAAGAGTACATAACAAGTTTCAAAATTATGCTTTTTTTTTTTTTTTTAATAAATTCAGCAGTATATTAGTAGGGGTACAACGATACACAAAATTCACGGTTCGGTTCGATAGTTTGGTGTCACGGTTTGATATTTTTTTTGATACAAAAAATGTTCATGCCTTTTTTTTAAATTTGTCATTTATTAAATTTTCACGGCACATTCCGCACCACATCTCTGTGCGTTCATCATTTGTTTTAAGCCAGCTCACCTCCTGCAACCACTTTTCCGAGAATACGCGCTTCTTTTGTGGTTCGGACTCCTTCTAACATTTCTTTGGAGGTGGAGGAACATCACAGTAATTGCTTAAAGGAGCTTCTTCAACATCTTGAAGAGTTCTAAACAAATGTCTGTCCTCCTGAAAATCTTATGTACGCAAACACCGTTGCAACTTCTTATCTTGTGCGCGTTTTTTTTTTTAATTTATTTTGACAGCGAATGCGCACCTGCGGACCACTTATGTGCAGCCCTGGTTATTTAGCTCGTCATATTGCAGCCACAGAAATTCTTTTGTCCATGAAACCATAAAGCTGCACTTTCTTTTTGCCTTATATTCTGATTTGTCATAACTTTTCCGTTTTGTGGTAAGCTTTTCTTTGGCTGTCACTTCTTCACCCTGACCTGTCTTATTTGGCTCAGCAGAACTAAAATATATATGTCCTGCTGCTTTTACACACGCACTCACATAACGCTCAGCGATTCTCTGCGCGACCTCAACCTCTCACATGTTTAAGCTTGCTGCCGGAGATTTCACTTGTCATGTTTGCATAGTAAGCTAACGATTAATAAGACGATGTCAGAGGAATTGGTGCGCAAATTATCATCACTCACCAATCAGTGCTGTCGCTCTCTATACACAGTTCGTGCGATTGCAAAGTGAAAGCAAAAAACAAGCGCAAATTCAAACGCGATTTCAATATGTCACATATTGACAGTGGCTCACCGATGCCAATGACATACTTACCCAGCTACATTTCCGAAAGAATGCAAAAGCATTGACATATATTTTTCCTTCCGACGGGCAGGGCAGAGATAAATGTTGGTAGCCCGACTGGAAAAATTGCTAGCCCCGGGACGTCGGGCTAGCGATTTTGCAAGCCCTGTATGTGATTGAGGAATCACTCATCTTTGGAAAAGAGTTTATTACAGAGAAATGTCTCTTTCCAAAATAAAAGCTATACTATCCGCTTCTTCTGGGCTATATTCTCAGCAGCATATTAAACATATCAGGTCCCCATAAGGAGAATCATGTGCTAACGGCTGTCTAAATGACTCGGGTAAAGTTTGTAGCATGCGTGCTTGTTGTTTTTGTCTGCTTCCACTTGTCTTTGCACTAGGATGATGTCGGCGTAAATGTGCAGTCATATTCGTTGTGGCCACTAGTGCTGTCAGCGTTAATCTCGTTGAAATGACGTTAACGAGCTACCGCGGATCGCCCCGTGCATGGGGCTGGACGGCCAACACGTTAACAAGCTAACTGCGCTAACACACTAGCTCCCACCCATGTAATTGAGCATTGCGTGGCACATCCAACATACTGTTTTACTTTAGTCCATGACGCGCTTACCTTCAGGGTCATACTTCACATGAAAACCAAAATAATTCCAAACGCCAGATCTGAATGAGGGTGGGGGAGGTTCAATTTGCCATGTTGCAAGGAGAGCTTAACTTTTGTCTCGCTAGCTTGCCCTGCGCTCAGTGAATCTGCGTTCGACTACTCCGCCTAGGCTGCACTGTCGAGCGCAGATCCACTGAGCGCTCAACACAGAAAGCATCGTCAGAAGGAAAGTTGATAAAATTAAAAATTTTGTATTGTTCGATACATATACGTACCGAACCGAAAGCACTGAATCGAACGGTTCAATATCGATACTCATATCGTTGCACCCCAATTATTTATGTTCATGTCTAATCTACTTTTCATACCAGCAATGGAACTTACTACTACTAATAATGCAATAACATTTGCACATAGGGCTGTTTGATATAACGATATATATCGGATGACGATATAAAAACGTCTAGTTTGATTTTATGCTATCGTTTGTTTCGTGGTGTCGCAAAAAAACCTGTTTACGGCAATTTTTTTTTTTTTCACCGTTTTGATGCTCACTGTAGTGGCTGTATTAATTTCTTAAAGTTCTTTCTCTTATATTTAATATAACCACACTATGGACGGAAAAAACGCCTGTTTTTATGAGTTGTCACTGGCAAGAACAACAGTAACACCATCGCGTGTCCGCTTGTTTATGTTCCACATAAACCTTTCACAATAAAGCTCAAGATCCTGTTGAGACTTTTAAAAATAAACTGAGAGTCCCAGATGAGGGGTCACTCAGCAGCCGCGGAGCAGAAGCTGGGGGGGTTGCCGTGACGCGCCCGTGAGCTCCGCCGGCAGCCAGATGTGCCTGAGTGACCGAGCCCCAGGCCGAGAGGCCAGGGGCACCCCACCTCCGAAGTGGCCCGAGCGAGCCCCAGGCTCCAGGCCCCGATAAGCGGCCGCCAAGGAGTGAGCCGGTGTGTACCTGGGCGCCCATCCCCGGACACAAAGAACCACCAACGCACCGATGTCTGAGGGGGTCCGCCACTGGCAGGGGAAGTGGTGGTAGGGGGAGATAGGCCTCCAAACCTTGGAGGGCCTGAGATGTCCCCAGAGAGGTGGCGCCTGACACCCAACCTGACATATAGACACAGACATACAGGCACACACAGATACAAACATCCATTCCCACCCTCATGCTCTCATATGCACTTACTCCACACTCAACCAACGTGGAGACAGACATAAAGAGACGTTGTACACACGATCACACTCCCCAAGCGTACTCTACAAACCGGGTCTAGGTGCCCCCGCCCCTGGAGGGGGGAACTGCACCCAGACCCAGGTGGTGTTTCCCTTTTCCCTGCGGTGGGGGGAGGCAGACCGCCCCGACTCCGCAGCAGCAGGAAGGCTCCACACTCCAGACCCCAGTTGGACGGCCAACTCCTCCTCCTAGCCCCCCGCTCCAGCAGACCGCAGACAACGGGGGTGAGAGAAGACTCCGAACCTCCCTCCACACACCCCTACTCCAAGGCCCTGCATGTGTGGGTGGTTGTGGTGGAGTGGGAAGAGGGAGACAGCTGGAGATGGGGAGGGAAGGAAGGGAGGGGCAAGTTACCCCTCCCTGGGGCCAGCTCCCCTGCTGACCCCAGTAGGCACCCCCATACTCTGCGACGCGCCAGGGAAAGGGAGCCTAGGCCCATCCGGACCGGGACAGTCCACCCAACCCCACCACAGAGAAAACTGCACCCACCCCATCATCCACTCATCTTCCAGACTACATAAGACGATAGACGCCCAGGCTGAGATCTTCCTCCACCTCTCCTGTATCTCCCCCTCCTGCAGAGAGAGTTCCTGAACTAGTCCATGCATTCATCTTTAGTAGGCTTGATTACTGTAACAGCATCTTTACAGGTCTACCTAAAAAATCAGTCAGACAACTACAGCTCATTCAGAACTCTGCTGCTCGAGTCCTCACTAAGACCAAAAAAGTGGACCACATCAGTCCAGCTCTGAGGTCTTTACACTGGCTGCCTGTCCGTCAGAGGATAGACTTTAAAGTTCTGATGCTGGCCTATAAAGCTCTGAATGGTTTAGGACCAAAATACATCAATGACCTCCTGACCCAGTATGAACCATCCAGATCCCTCAGGTCATCTGGATCCGGTCTTTTATCAGTTCCCAGAGTCAGAACCAGACACGGAGAAGCTGCATTCAGCTTTTATGCTCCTTATATCTGGAACAAACTCCCAGAAAGCCTCAGATCAGCTGAAACACTCAGTTTATTTAAATCCAGGTTGAAGACTCACCTGTTCTCAGCTGCATTTGAATAAAGCACCAAATCCACACTTTAAGCTTAAATTTCAAAACTTACATTTAACTACTGATTTTATCTACTGTTCTGATTTTATCTGTTTTGATTTTATATACTGTTGTTTGTTTGTTTGTTTGTTAATTAGTTAGTTAGTTTATTTGCTTGTTTTAATCAATTTTAAATCATGCTTTTTATTTGTTCTTGTTTCTAATGTCTCTGTAAAGCACTTTGAATCACCTTGTTGTTGAATTGTGCTATACAAATAAACTTGCCTTGCCTTGCCTTGCCTGAAGAGAGGAAAGCTCCTGCAAGATGTGACAACTTCCCCCACCAGTTGAAAAGCCCCCCAGGTGGCTCGACGCACCGGCGGCACCCTGCGCCAGGGCCGGGCCCCCACACACCCACCCGCCCACAACCCTGGCAACACACCGGCCAGGGCCCCAGAGCCGGAGCGCCCCAGAACCTCATGCCCATCCCGGACCCACCCTGGGGCAGCCAGGCTACCAGGTCAGTAACCCACGTCCATCAGCACAGACCCTCCCCTAGCCCCACTGCACGCAGCCACGAGGAAACCGTCACATAAGAGCCAACAGAGCCCCTAATTGGCCATGACCGCTACCCCGGGTTGAGCCCCCTAAGGAAGATGCCTCCGGGGAACCCCCCCGACGCCCTAAGCCTGTCCCTACCCCCACACCAATCACAACAGTGAAGGCCTTCACTTTGTCCACAGCTGGCTTCATCACCTTCAAAGCATCTCTCACAACAAGGTTAATTGTGTGCGAAAGACATGGGTGGTGGGTCCATTTCAGGATTTGAATTGCTTTTGTTATGTTAGCTGCATTGTCAGTAACACAGCAAACCACTTTGTTTTCCACATCCCACTCTTTTGCCACTTTGAGCAGCTCTTCTGCTAAGTTCTCAGAAGTGTGTCTGTCGCTGAACTCAAAATAATCCAGAAGACAGGATACCATTTTATAATTTTCAATAAAGTGACACGTAACTGACAAGAAGGATGTGGTGGTTTGGGATGTCCAGCTGTCAGTTGTTAGACACACTGCTGTTGCTTTTTTTTAACCCTCTTGCAGTGATGCACGTTCTTTCATATATGCCTGGGATGATGATATTTTTTTTGGGGGGGGAGAGAGCCTTCCTGCTTTGAATTACATACAGGGATTCAGTGCATGTATAAAAGTCTTGAATCCCTTATCGTCCACAACAGAAAATGGTTGGAAATCAAGTGCTGTCATTTTTGCGAGTTCTTCATCAATTGTGTTCTGTCTTGCTGGGGTCACAGACTTCTGCAGAAACTGTCTCATTGAGCTCTGGCTTGGTTTAGGTGGTATACTGCATGACGCTTCAGAGACTGCAGCAGAAGAAGGAGCAGCAACAGTTGCAGTAGACACACTAGCACCTTCATTTATATCACCCTCAACTGACTGTGTTTTTGTTTTGTTTTGTTTCTCCCCCATTGCACTGATGGGTGGGCAGTTCTCAGGTGCCTATGCATATTGTTTGTGGAGCCAGCTCTATATGAAATTCTTTTCTTGCAGACTCTACACTCTGCCTTTGTATTGTCAATAAAATTGAAGTGGTTCCAGATTTTGCTTGTTTTCTTGGTTGCTTCACTCATTTTCTTTACTGTACCTTTCTAAATTGACGACGTTGTCTCTTGTTGTTGCTCTCTTTCTCTCTTTCTCTCTCTCCCTCCTGCTCTGTTCGTGTTGTTCTACTGCCCAGCGCTGAGCAGAGGGGGGAGGGGCACAAACGCATAGCTGTGTTTGCTCCCCTCCCCCCCTCTGCTCAGCGCAAACACGGGCTAATTTATTGAGTTTATCTCAAGGTTCTTTATTTGTCACATGCATAGTTATACAAGTATAACACACAGTGAAATGTAGCACGAGGCTCACGTCAAGCGAAAAAAAGTTAGCGAGAGGGCAAGAGAAAGAAAAACACCCCCACGGCTCCCAATAAGAAGCCGGCTCCTGTCGTTCACTTCAAAGATCCGGCTCTAAGAGCCATTTCGTTCACAAACGACCTATCACTATTCCCCGCCATCTGATCCAACTGACTACCAGGTGGCGATCAGTTGACAGCTCAGCTCCTCTTTCTTCTCAACTCCTGTTTTTAATCCTGATGCTTAGATTTCATGGATGGAAATGGATAATGTTGTATCAGGCATCCAATCGTTGACAGATGGATTGTTTTGTGTGTCTGCAGTCTGTCAGGCTGTCTGATAAAAGAGGAAGGCTGTACTTCTCTGATCTCAGCTCTGATCGCCAACCCCTCCCATCTAAGAGAGCTGGACCTGAGCTACAATCATACAGGAGACTCTGGAATGACGCTGCTGTCATATGGAAAACAGGAATTACCTTCTCTGGACACTCTCAGGTATGATGAAAATGTCTGATAGAGGAGGAAGAGATGGAAATGGTTCTTGTGTCCTTCACTCACTTTTTTTCTTGATGCATGCTCATCATCCAATAAGGAAATCCCAAAAATTTGATTCTGTTCATCTGGATGAGCGTTTTCAGTGGGAGAAACGTTTCGTCACTCATCCAAGTGACTTCTTCAGTCTCAGCTGACTGCAGGTTTCGTCTCCCCAACCTTATAAATAGTAAATTTATGCGTGAAACTAGCACCACTGGTGAACAATGGGCTATAAAGTCAATTTCTTGATCATTAATATGCACATTTTAATTGTTCTCAGAGCTAACCCAGGACCATTGTGAAAATGGGTTCATCATGAAACTGACCTAAAAGCCCTTTTTTTTCTTTCATTCAAGTGGTTAGTTTAAGTCAATGCTGCACTCAGAGGTCGTGTACAGTAACCACACTGACACAAAGATGAGAAAAACAGCTAGCAGCAAAGGCAGGGGGGTGTCCTTTCCAGCTAAACAGATAAGGAATATAAAGATAATGACGGTCACAGTTTGAATCAGTCATATTTCATTCAATACAGTGGTGTACTGACAGATCCAGGATCAGTCAAAATCATCAGCAGTTTGATCCACATATGGATTGAAGTGTATTTGTGAAAATGTTGTTCTGTTCCTTTATCGGTGTCTAACAGTATGTGTATGAGAGCGACATAATGTCCATGTGTGCATGCTGGAAGAGACTGTGCTGGTCTGACCCCCCTCCTCCTTTCAGGTTGGAGCCTGCTGGAGAACAATGGTTGACACCAGGTCTGAGGAAGTGTAAGTGTGTTTTTAATGTGATTCATGAAAACAAAGCAGCACACATTCAACCATCTTCAAACTGTCACATCACTCATACACATCTCTGATGTCAGGAGTCATCATCAAAGTGTCAATCAATGAACAGATGATGTTTCAATAACTGCAGCTGGATTGTGTTTGTTCTCTCATCAGATTCCTGTCAACTCACAATCGACACAAACACAGTACACAGATGGCTCAAACTGTCTGACGACAACACGAAGGTGACACGTGTGTGGGACACTTTTTCATATCCTGATCATCCAGACAGATTTAATTGGCATCCACAGCTGCTGTGTGAAAATGGTCTAACTGGTCGCTGTTACTGGGAGGTCGAGTGGAGCAGAAGCGTTCATATATCAGTGAGTTACAGAAGAATAATAAGGAAAGGAAAGGGCATTGACTGTGTGCTTGGATACAATGCTCATTCCTGGAGTCTGAGGTGCTCAGGTTTTGGTCCTCATTCTGTCTGTCATAATAAGAGAGAAACACCCATCTCCTCCTCCTCATCCTCCTCTGTCTCTAACAGAGCAGCAGTGTATGTGGACTGTCCTGCTGGCACTCTGTCCTTCTACAGAGTCTCCTCTGACACTCTGATCCACCTCCACACCTTCAACACCACATTCACTGAACCTCTTTATCCTGGATTTGCATTTGGCTATGATTCCTCAGTGTCCCTGTGCTCAGTTGAGTGTAAAGAGTCTCCTCCTGTTAGAGAAACACTCTGACTGTTGAACAGATAGTTCAGTCTGTACATGTCTGTCTCTTTCACTCAGAAAAACGTTTTCAGATTCATGAATTCAATCGGTTGATGTTTTAAACCGTTTTAAATGATTCCTTGTGAACGTCTTCCTCTTCAGTCCTTTAAACATGGAAGCTCCCATTATTCCAGGATCCACATGTTGTTTTTGTCTTTTTCCACTCAAAGCTTCATCGTGAATATTAGTATGTTGTGTTTCTCTGAAGCTCAGGTCACAACCAGATCCTCTGCATTTTCAACAAGTCTGAGCTCATTGAAATGAATCCAAATGTTTGATTTCTTTCTTAATTGGATTTTTCCATCATGGCTGAATAAGTGGACATCCAATAGTACTGTGTATAAACTATTAAAGACATTCAGCATCTCTCATGTTTCTGTCATTCTATAAAAACAGCTGCTTTTGATCAGTTTTTAAGAAACTCCTTGATCTCTTCATTGATGATTATTTTTTTTGACCCTCATCCGGTGAGCAGATGAACTGCATGTCAGTTTGATGAGCACAGTTGCCATGAAGTGTTTTAAAATTTTTACTATGTGTCAAAAATTTTGAAGCCAGCAAGCCAAATAACCTAAACCACCTGAAGATGTGGAGATTCACCTTTTTCTTTTTTGTTCTTTTAGATCCAATTAAAATCAAATCGCTCAAAGGTCGTCTGGAAAAAGAGTACAATTCTTGAAACAGCGTTTATTAAACAGAGTCATATAAACAGCAAAACATGTCAAAGCAAGCGAAACAAACTCTGGGGTCTAGAGCCTTAAGCACAGACAGAAAGAGCTGATGGGGACATTTCTGACCCTACTTCTCCAAGATTCCGTAACCCCTCCTCTAGCAAGCTTTTAACTTTTGACTTTTTTGTCTTTTAGTTGTTTAAGTTTAAACTATAGGTATTTTCCCAATTTTACAAATGTCGGTATTATAACAATTATTGACTAAATGTGTTTGTCAATGTTTTACTGTAACCAACATGTTGAATTTACACATTTTTGGCACTTGTCTTACATCATTTTCTGGGCACTCTTCACACACCTTGTCATCCATCATTTCATTAGGTCATCTTGGAGTTGGATGGCCAAAAGGAATTTAGAAGTTCAAGTAATAACAGGTGTAAGGCCAGCTACTTAGTAGGAAAAAGAGAGTTCCAGGTGCATCGTCAGCAGGGCCAACTTCGATTAACCTGATGTTTTGACTTATTACAATAGGCCATAACATGGTCAAAAGTTACATGTTAATCCTAATTATTAAATCTCACAAACTGTGAGCTCACGCAACAAGTGGCGCCGACTTGTGATATAAGTGGATAATACTAGACCTAAACATATGGTGACAGATAGTTTGAATATAATGTGGCTGTTTACAGAGATTCGTGGCGTTGCACCTCGGATCCTTCAGAGGTTTTTCAGGTTTCCCTGTTGCTGTTATGTGGGAAACAGGTTTCTGTATGTGTAGTGGCCAGTGGTGGGACTAACGCATTATTAAGTAACACTTAAAGTAACTACGTTATTATTGTGGTAACGAGCACGGTAACTAGTTATTATGACAAAATCAGGAACGCGTTAGTTGTTACAGCAGGTGGATCAGAGAAAGGGGACGCCAGTCCAAGTGTGAACTGAACTTCAGGTAAGAAGTTATGACCTGCAGTCTCTCTGGGTCAGATATGAACCAAGTTTAGGTGGAGTTTATTTTCGTTATGCTGACTTTTTCCGTACTGCGTACTAGCTAGCATGACGGAGTTTCTATACAGCTGGGTGGGTGCTATGAAGTTAACGATGTTGAACTTTATTTTGTTCATAAGGTTAATTATTAGAGTTGCCAACAGTCCCGTAAAAAACAGAATCGTCTCGTATTAAGAGAAAACATCACGCGCAAAGCTGGGGTTATTCTGTCTTTGCTGCACAGCTGCCTCTTCTTCTCTCATCCTCTCCCCTCCCTCTCCTGTTTCTACTTCAATCATGAAAACGGATCAATGATCAGCTGATCGGCTCTCTTGTTTGTTTATCGCCCACTTTGCCAGAAAGAGGAAACCAGCGGATGTCGCGCTAAACAACAGCAGGACGTTTAAGCTTGATCAGCTGTTGTTAGAATTTATTTAATATTAATTTCTAGTATCAGCTGATGTTTGCTGGAGCCACAGCTGTAAAGCTGCTGGTCATGATATCGGTTTGGATATGTGGTGAGCAGAGATGGGCAGTTACTGTAATCCGAATACTTTTTTCAAGTAACGAGTAAAGTAAGGGATTACTATTGCAAAAACGGTAATTAGATTACCTTTACTTTCCCGTAGGAACGCTGCGTTACTGCGTTACTAAAACCGTGATTTTTTTGCGAGAATTTCTCATGACAGTGACGTAAGCGAGTGCGACGGTCGTGACAACAGCTGTGTGCAGATCAACAATGGATCATATATCGAGTGCGGGAGAGAGTATGAGCGTGCAGCGTTTAAAGCGTGGAAGTACTGACCTTACTTTAAGTTTGAATCCATAAAAAGTGACAAAAACATTAGCGTCCGTTGTGCGTGGGAAGAAAACATCTTTTTACAGCGAAAAAAAACCCTGAACTTCCAAGCAAGCTCCGAGTGTGCTATGACGTAATGGGAAATTCACAGAGAAACTGCCGTATCCTTCCACTGACCGCTGCGGCACACCTGCACCAGGGTATACCTCCGCCTACCCAACTCCTGCTTTACAGGTGAAAATAGAGCAACAGGACCGCTAGTTTTTGATTTTATTTATTTTCTGCTGTGTTTCACTTGCATCTATTTGAAAGACTGAGTGTAAACACAAAAAATATTATATTTTATGTGCTGGAATGTGCAGAAAATAGGTTTAAATATTAAACAAATTTCTTCCAGTCAGAGAATGTTGCATATAATTAAATTTTTGCTTGATGCATAAAGTTAAAAGATTAAAATTAATAAAACTATAAAAGTTTTAAAAAGAGACTTTTCCATTTGATTACATTTTGTATGATGGATTATGCAGAAAAAGTAGAATTGGGCTGAAATATCTATCACTTTATCACCTCTTCAGGTTGTAAATTGTGTTTTTAAAAAGTAACTAAGTAATTAATTACTTTTGAAAATAAGTAATCAGTAAAGTAACTGGATTACTTTTTGGGGGAAGTAATCAGTAATTAGTTACTGATTACAAGTAACTTGACCAACACTGGTGGTGAGAGGGAAACATGAAGATGAAACCAGGAGATGTCCTTACTGAATCATCAGAGCTGTGATGGAGAAACAGGTTTACCTTTTAGGTGACATGAATGAGTTGAAGGGAAGTTATGAACTGTTTCTGAGAGACAAATAACACCAGGATCCTTTTTTAGGTAGCTGACAGCTGGTAACTGTGCAGGGGCGGGTCTAGCAAAGTGTTGCCAGGTGACCCGGTGGGGCATTAACAAGAAGAGGGGGGCACAAAGAAATACTTTTCTTTCTTATTCTCATTTAAAATGTCTCACCTTTAAAAAATAATTATCTGAATCTTACAACAAATGATTGATAGATTGATGCATATATACCATCAGAACAGTGAATATCACTGTCACAGCAGCGTTTGTTTTCATTCAAAGGCTTTATGATTTTTCCTATAATGGCGGGCCAGTTTGTAGTCAAAATGCCTGGGACGATTCTTTGTCCCAGTCCAGCTCTGTATGCAGCTCATCTGCAGTCTGGTGTTACCCACATCTTCCTATTCGGAAGGCAGAATTTCCGAGTTCTGAGTACAATTGAAAGCACCACGACTGCAGTTTTTGTGTTGGATGTAAAAGGCGCACATGACTCTGTGACGTAGGCTAGAATCATGGCAGCAGTCAATGACGGTCCTGGCGTGGGATTTCTCTCGTGGAAATGTGCACATTATCTTTTCCTTTCTATTGGTAGGTGGCACAGTGCACTTGTGGCAAGTAAGCAAGCTAGAAGACTGGCAAAGTTATGGAAGCAACACATTAACAAGAGAATTCTGAGTAAAACCAAAGTTACTTTCCCTAGTAACTAGTTACTTTGAAAGTAACGAGTAACTTGAAGTAACTGAGTTACTTTTTATAGAAGTAACTAGTAATGTAACTAAGTTACTAATTGAAAGTAACTTACCCAACACTGGTAGTGGCTAACTGTTGACGTGTCAGAAAGTGGTCATTAAATGTCCTGATGAAGGCTCTTTAGTTTAAAACTAAACTAAACTGACCAGAGCTGAACAGTTACATTTATTCTGCTTTCAGCCTGTTAAAAATAAAATTCAGCTTTCATCAATTTCCAGTTTTCCTGGTAACACTCTTAAACCCACAAAATCCCAGTGTCAGCTGTAACTGTGTCAGAACAGCCTGTGGCAGTTTGCCTACATTCACCAGTTTCAGCCTGAACTAGCTGAAGCTTTAATCCGTCCAAATCTAAATCCAAAGATAACAGCTGACAGGTCAAAACACATGTCACTGCACTCAAACACACCTTCAGTTTGAACGTCTCTGCTGGCAGAATCTTTTTTTGTTCCAGGAAGAGAAAATACATCAGGGAAGGAGGAGAGTGAAGGAACCTATCAAAGCTTTTAGGGAACCTGTGTCAGTGTAAGATATTAATAATTAAACATTAATGTGGCCCACCCAAAATTAACAGAAACACTGAAAGTAATGGAGGGTATTTACATGTACATAAAAATGTGAATTAGCCATCTGTAGGTGTAATTATTGTAGGGTCAGTGTTCTCATTAACTGTAGTTTACAGGGTCATATGACACAGTCTGCAGTGTAGCAGCAGTGCACGAGTCTGAGGGCAGGTACTGTAAACTGTTGGTTTTAGTTTCCAGGCAGTTTTTTCACCAGTTTAATAAATGTGATTGTTTTTTTATCCCAACCACACAAATCTCATTTACAGATAAAATAGTCATAGTCTTTACTTCCTTGTTGATCTGCAGTGCATCCTGAATACACCATGACAAATCTTAGAAACTGGCTTCTCCAAAAAAAAAACAAGCTGTAGCGGTCAGCAGCAACCATATCGAACAGTAATATTTATCACAGATTAGTAGTCTTGTTTTGCTTACTGACATCTGCAGAGGCTCCAATTCACTGTTGGTGATTACTGCATCTGTTCACCAGGAGAAACCATTGATGTTTGGAGGGTGGAGTGGTGACATGTATGCTTTAAATCCACCAATCACAGAGCTCCATCATTGATCTTACAGTCACAACATTCACCAGCAGAGCTCTGATCATACTTCTCTCCACAATCACTAGATGTCTCCACACTCTGTGCTGACTCCAATGAATGATTTATGTTGTAAGTTAAAGACTCAATACAATAATACAGAGAAAACCCAATAATCATATGACCCCCCCCCCTCCCCATGACGAAGAGCTTTGGTGACAGTGGGAGGGAAAAACTCCCTTTTAACAGTGAAAACCAAAAAGAAAGTATAAAAAGACACAAAATAAATTAATTTAAAAAAATCATGTTCTATAAAAGTTATTTCACCTGGAAACAAATCTTTACAAAATCTACACCCCCCCCCCCCCCCCCCTTCTCTGGCCATGCTTAATCAACTCTATGTATGTATGGAGTTTATGCATACACTTGAACTTGCTTTGAGGAGATATGGCTGGCTGCACACCAAAACACATTTTTATTGGAATTCCACGTGAAAGACCAACACAAAGTGGTGCACATGTGAGAAGTGGAACGAAAATCATACATGATTCAAAACATTTTTTACAAATAAATAACTGAAAAGTGGGGTGTGTGTAATTGTTCAGCCCCCTGAGTCAATACTTTGTAGAACCACCTTTTGCTGCAATTACAGCTGCCAGTCTTTTTGGGTATGTCTCTACCAGCTTTGCACATCTACAGACTGAAATCCTTGCCCATTCTTCTCAATGTCGGGTAAGTTACTTTGAAAAAGTAATTAATTACTAATTACTAATTACTTAGTCAATATTGTATTTAAAATACTTATCTAATTACTGTGTCAGAAAAGTAACTTAATTACTAAATAAGTAATTTAACTAAATACTTCTTAAAATCCCTATAAACCTTGAGTGTGCAAACTATAGAAATTAAACTCTTTAAATAATTTTTTTTTTTAAAGACGGAGACTCTACAGTACACAGCGGTAGCATCTCTTCCACAATGTAGCCTGCAATCATTTTTTCAACTCACCTTCAGACACTTTCTGTGCTGCTAAAGTAAAATCAAGTTTTGCCTGCTTAGCAGGAGTTGCCGCGGTGTTATCCATGGATGATGAACAAGGATCACTCAGAAGTGTTCGTCTATGCTCTCGTGTCAGGCGCTTCAGTAGATTACTCCTGCTATTAACAACGGCCGATAGTTTTTACATATTACTGTAATGTTCTTGTCTGCTTGTTTCAGAAAAGTGAAGAGACGGGAATATTTCCATTTCATAAAACGGCCACTCGCTTCAGCCGAGTCCAACATCTTCCGCTTTAGAATACGACTATGCAGCAAACTGGTGTGAGATGATGTCCACCTGCACTACAGCGATGTTAAAGCGGCAGAGTTTAATTTACTTGTATGTGGTAGTCAGAGGGCCCGGTGGCACCAGTGTCCGGCAGCCTCGCCTCTGTCAGTGCGCCCCAGGGCAGCTGTGGCTACAATGTAGCTTGCCATTGCCAGTGTGTGTATGTGTGTGTGAATGGGGTTGATAACAGAATGTAGTGTAAAGCACTTTGGGGTCCTTAGGAACTGAGTAAAGCGCTATACAAATGCAGGCAATTTATGTTTAGAAGACAAATTATTGAAATTAAATAATTATATTCAGCGAGTTTAATTATTTTACAATGTAACGCAAGTACATTGTAAGTAACTGTAATTAAAGTACCTAAAAATGAACAGTAATTAGTTACTCTACTTTTTCAGTGGAAAAGTAATTTAATTACAGTAACGCGTTACTTAGTAACGCATTACACCCAACACTGATTCTTCTTTGCAAAACAGCTCCAGCTCAGTCAGATTAGATGGACAGCGTTTGTAAGCAGCAGTTTTCAGATCTTGCCAATGTCAGGGAGTTTTTAATGTTTTATTTGATTATGCTTCAAATGTTATGTTATACTTATGTTCACATATTTCACCAGACAGATTTCTTTTGCAACAGGAAGCTGACCCTGTGACTGTAGACATTTACCGCAAGAGACCAGTACAGAAATACACATCCGCAGAAGTTGACTTGCATTATATTATTCTTAGAAATTGACTTGTAGCACACACACTTTGTGACACACACACACACAGCTTACACACAGACAGCATCAGGACCTGCGTAACAGGAAATGTGATTATATTTGCATATTGACGATGTAACCTATAAAAATAAACAAATGCTGCAGTTCGAGGTGTCTCTCTGTCTGAGATTCACCCATGCAGCACGTTAACTATCTCGAGTGTCTCAGTGTTGTTTATTCACCTGACTGTTTGTTAACTATAAATCTCTGACAGCCAAAGATTCGTGATTGGATTTAGATCTGGACTTTGACTGGGCCATTCTAACACATGGATATGTTTTGTTTTAAACCATTCCATTGTTGCCCTGGCTTTATGTGGGGATGGGGATGGGGATGGTGTGTTCAGAGTGATGTGCAGTGTTAGTTTTCTGCCACACATAGTGTTTTACATTTTGGCCAAAAAGTTCCATTTTGGTCTCATCTGACCAGAGCACCTTCTTCCACATGTTTGCTGTGTCCCCCACATGGCTTGTGGCAAACTGCAAACGGGACTTCTTATGGTTTTCTGTTAACAATGGTGTCATGACCCTGTGCCTTCTCAGCTTACTCTGCATGGCTACAAGTGTTTCTGTTGTGTTGCATCTCTCTCTCCTCCCGCGCACCATGCTCTACCGGGGTGGAGTCATGACGACAAATGCTAGTAAGGCTCAGCGGAGAAGTGGCATCACTAACTCAGGCTGTCGCCCAATGGATTCCACTGTCCGACAACCCGCTTCCTGCGGCCCCTCCCCAGGTAACACATGCTCCTGCCGTCAATACAGTAGCCACAGCCACGCCTCAGTAGCTTCCGCGGTGTCGCTGGATAAGCTTTTACCTTCACCTGAGGCTTTTTCTGGGGAGATGGGAAAGTGTGCGGGATTTTTGTTGCAGTGTTCCATGCAGTTTCAATTATTACCGCATGTGTTTGCTACTAACGGGGTTAAGATTGTTTATGTCACCCAGCTACTACGAGATCGTGTCTGCCCTGTCCGGTCACCGTTTGTCAGACATAATGCACATCACCTTGCCTGTCACACTCACCCTCTCCGGTAACCACGTTGAGAACATTTGTCTCTGTGTGTTTAAGGCACCAGTGACCCCGCTCGTACTAGGTTATCCATGGCTTTCACAACACAACCCACTGACTGGAACCCAACCCATTGACTGGAAGAAAGAGCAAATAATGGGGTGGAGTACGGACTGCCACATGAACTGCCTTCGGGCTGCCACTCCATCTGTCCCTTCACGCCTCCCTGCGAAGCCTTCAAAAGCGCCAGAATTATCTTCCCCGGTGGGGGCAGGTTTCTTCTTTTTGACAAAAAGACAAAACACTCCGGCCGTGTATAGATTACCGCGGCCTCAACAAGATCACTGTAAAGAACAAGTACCCTCTTCCCCTCCTGAATTCCGCTTTCGAACTACTCCAAGTGGGCACAGTGTTCAGCAAACTAGACCTACGAAACGCATACCACCTGGTGAGAGTTCGAGAAGGAGATGAGTGGAAGACCGCCTTCAACACACATATTGGACACTTCGAGTATCTCGTCATGCCCTTTGGATTAATCAACGCGCCCGCGGTCTTCCAGGCTTTAGTAACAATGTTTTGAGGGATTTTATAAATCAATGTGCTTTTGTGTACCATTCTAAGTCCCAGGCTGAGCACGAGAGACACATGAGGCAGGTCCTGCAGCGCTCCTGGAGAACAGGCTATTCGTGAAAGGGGAAAAGTGTGAATTTCACGTTGACACGGTCGCCTTCCTAGGCTAAGTCATCTCTCGTGGAGATCTCAAACCTGACCCAGAGAAGGTCCGGGCCGTCGTGGACTGGCCCCAACCAGCAACTCCAACGGTTCCTAGGATTCGCCTTACAAAACTCACCTCCCCCAAAGTTCCTTTTCAGTGGGACCTCTGCTCAGGTGGCCTTTTCCCTGCTAAAGGAGAAGTTTGCTACCGACCCCATCCTCCGTCAGCCCAATCTCAGGCAACCGTTCGTGGTGGAGGTGGACGCTTCAGACACCGGAGTGGGAGCTGTTCTGTCACAGCGATTCGAAGGTACACTCCATCCCTGTGTGTTCTTTTGTCATCGTCTCTCCCCCGCAGAACAAAACTACGGCATTGGCAATCATGAGTTGTTACCGTGTGTTCACACCGAACACGATGGGCGCGTGAAAAAAGCCCCAAACGCCCCTAACTTGACGCCTGCACATTCGCAACCTCTACGCGTGTCCAAGAAAAATCCATCGCGCCCCAAAATATCATATTTTAACGCGCGTGAACTGGAAATGTGGGAGGGATGTGGGAGGAAGTTTTGCCAGACTGGTATCTTTGCAAGATGGCAGCTGTCGAGCTAGCGCTTGAGGAGAGAGTCTCCCTTCTCTATTTACTGTGGAGAGCAGAGCAGCAGCGTAAAAGACGTCCTCGCCGTACCTGGGTCCATCAGGTCCTCCAGAGGTGGGAGCAGTTTGGTGAGTTTCACCATTTGCTCCAGGAGCTGCGCCTGGATGACGGCCGATTCCAGCGCTATCACCGTCATTCACTCGGCCAGTTTGAGGACCTGCTGTCCCGCGTCGGTCCCAGAATCGCCCGCCTAGACACCAATTACAGGCGCTCAATCCCACCTGCAGAGCGCCTGTCCATCTGCCTGAGGTTAGTAAAAGTATTTAATACGGTAGTCCTTTATTGATACCTGTGCTAATATATGCTAAACCATCCTCATGCTGGATTTGAACAGGACAGGAAGATAAGCTCCGCCCAGCAGCTGAGTCCTCTCTGCTCACACTGGTGTTGGACTGCAACATCAGGGAGTCTGCTTCCACATCTGGTTTCCACAGCTGGAGGAAGCTGTCCCACGAGCACGCCTACGCCCCTCTGTCATTACTGAAGTAGTGATGGTGTTTAGTCAGTGTGAGACTGTTTCACTGGTCCAAGCAGAGATTTACATAAATGAGCTTTTATGAGTTCTTATATTATCTGATCAGGCCGTTTGCTCCTGTTAAAGATAAATGTGCATCGAACGTTGTGGGTATTCATGAGTCTAACAGTTTAAACCTGTGTGTGACGTTGTGTCCTTGAACGGCCCTGACAGACGGCTGTAGTCCATAATATTAATGTTTCCTGCTGACTGAAATAAGCAGCTGAGCTCTGTGAGGGCAGAGCTGCTGCTAACAGGTGAGTCTGTTACCTGGACTGGATTGAGTGAGCTGCTGTGTCACAGCTTTATCAGTGACACACTCAGCATGTGTGTGTGTGATATGTCATAGTGCTTGAAACACACATGAAAATATATTAAAGGTTGAATCTTTTTTCTTTTGGTTTGTGGAACAAAAATCAGCAACGAAGAAACGCGAGCGTAAAACTTGGTGTAGAAGTGCAACAAATGTAAGCCGGCTCATTTGATGCTGTGAAGCTTGAAAAGGATTTGCGCACCTACATCATTATTTACGGTTTAAATTGTGCTGCCTTCAGGTGCACCTGGTAAATTCAGGAATCTCTACTCCAAACCACAGCAGGTTGTTTTAGAGGCTTTTCTGGGTTAATGTTGGTTTGTTGGCAGAAACATGTCTGTGATCGCTGTGTTGTTCTTTTTGATGCAGGATTTCATGTAACTCGGTGCTAAAGTCATAACAATGAAGTTTAACAGTTCTAGTGCTCATGCGTCAGCTAGCATGCATCAGCTAGCATGCATCAGCTAGCATGCAGCCTGTTTCAGTTGCTCCTGCTTTTACTCTTTACTCTAATTTTTTCTTACTTATTTCTTTGTCCTTTACTGAGTGTGTTCATCTGTTTAAAAGCTTTCTTTTCAGACATGTGGATCGAGAGAGTTTTTGTTCTGCTGTTGCTTTCACTGAGGAATGGGAGCGCAGCACAGCAGCTACACACCAGAGATCAGCTGAGCCGCCTGATGCTGGTGTTGCAGATTAACTGGATTAACTGGCCTGTAAATGGAGAAAACTGAACACAGGAATATTTGGATTTGCTTCTTTTTCTCTGCTCATGTTCAACTTGTCTGATTCAAGCTGGGAATATTTATTAGAAACAAAGTGAATAATATTATTTTATTATCACGTTGATGCAGCACATGGTTCAGTTAGCTTTGTATAAACATGTGTTAGAAATGTTCTTCAATCAGCTCTTTTTACTCTCATTTCACAGCCAGTACTTTTTACTTTTACTTGAGTAAAGAAGTTGAATTAGTACTTGGAGTATTTTTAACAGTAGTACTTCTACTTCAGTACACACTGTGTGTACTTTTACCACCTGTGTCTGAGACCTCCTTCAGGGTCCACCTGAAGCTCTCAGTCTGCTGTGGAAAAAGGAAATCCAGGTGAGTTTCTCCTGATCACCTGAGGCCGTCATTACTGTGTGAACCCACACACCACTCCTCACTCCTCCCACCCGCTGCACACAGTCACTGAGTACAGACCGGCTGATTCCTGTAAAGGGAGAGGCAGGAAGAGGCGGAGCAACAGCTGAAAAACAAGAAGCTCAACGTCATTTTGCAGAAGTGAAAGTGTGAGAGAGCAGCAGCAGAGCTGCAGTCGAGTCCTGTTTGTCTCTAAAAGAAGATTCACTGGAGTCCATCAGGTTTCTCTCAGCAACAGTGGTGAGTGCAGCTGATCACACTTCCTGCTTCTACACAAATCTTCACTCTGTTCACTTCATCAGGACTCATCACAGTCACACTGGATCCATAGAAATCTGCTCATGTAACCACAGATCCACTGTAGGAGTATCGAGCTGCTGCTTCAGTCTCACTGTGGCTCTGCTCAGGACTGTGGACTCAGGCTGTGCTCTGGACTTCAGACTGACTCCACACTTCCTGGTTATTCATCACTTCCTGTTCCTATTAGATTGATTCTGGATCTGATTGATCATAAGGATTACAGATGTGAAAACACCTATTTATTCTTTATTGATATAAAGCCTTTGACACTGTAAACCAGCAGATTTTGGTCAGTACTTCAAAAAGTCATTCACACATTTTACAAAGCTTATCTGACTTACTGTATCCTGTAAGAGTCACAGATGTTCCTCAATCATTCAGAAAACAGTCGATGCTGCACTTTATAACTTTGTGTGGAAACATGAATCTCATTATTTAAACAGATGTGTTTGAATCATCCTGATAATCAGGCTTTAACCCTTTAGAGCCGATCGGAGCGGGCACGCTCTGTTTTGCGTAACTATTTTTAAATCCCAGTAGCACTGCAACCACGTAAGCTAGCGCAAAATTTTTTTTTGCTTATGAAACCGGAGGAGTTGTCCTTACATCTTATGCCATCAGCTTGTCCTCGGTCACGGTTTCCTTCCACATAAAGCTTTGCAAAAACTGCATAAAAAGCGCTTGCAGGAACAAAAACATAATATTCCAGAAACACGCTTTGCCGATCCGATCAGCTGTTCATAACACTTCCTACGTTGGAATAGACGTCAGCGCGAACTTTTGCATTTCCGCCATTACCTGCCCGAAACCGGAAGTGAAGTCATTTTCGCGGAAATGTAGTTTTTTTTTACCATCAGGGCCTCAGGGCCTATACTGGTCTTTTTAAAAGTTATCTTTGACTTTATGACTTTCTGTGTCGTTTCTGGGATGATTAGGACTCATATTGCACTGCTGGAAATAGTTTATTTTGATGCATATGCTGCTTTTTTGCAAATTTGCAGTATAATATTTATTTTCGTTTTTCCTGCAGTGTATAAAAATTGGTGTATTTCAAAAATAAAACTATGAAGACACTCAAAATAAATTTCCTGTGGTGGGAAACTATTTTGTGCAACTTTTTTGTATTTACAGTTTTGAGGGATAAGCCTCTTAAATTTCTCTAACTACAAATATATGTTAAAAAAGCAAAAACGATTTTCAATTTTTTTGTAGTTTATTGCACTTTTTTGCAATTTATGTAATTACTATGCACTTAATGAATACATATTATTAAAATCTGGGCTATAATGGTTGTATTGATGTATAGCAACTTGAAACGCTCCCAAAAATGGCTCCACAGCATGTAAAAATATCATATAAGCTCTGGCGGACTTGGTTCTATGGTAGGTCTTAAAGGGTTAAACATGTCAGAGTTCCACACATCAGCTGTGATATTCAAGCTGACCTGGATCAAACATGTTGTAGCGGCAACCTTCGGTCCTTCTTTGCCGCTTCTGCAGAACGTAAAGTTTCTGACTCGTGCTCTTGTTCAGTCGCTTGGATGCCTTCCGGTAGCAAAAAACGAGGCGAAGGAAAAAAGGGGCAAAACATTTATTTTCCATACAAATCGAAAGGTACAAAACAAATGCCTCTGGTGGGAGCTCCGTTTATATTCCCTTTATGTTACAACAAAAAAAAAAAAACATTAAAACGGCGACGGTCAAAAAACTGTTGCTCCACGTCCTGCTTGCTTACCTAACCTTTTTACCCACACCCCTCCGCATGCGGGCCAAATACACACCCCTTTACGACATCTACCAACACTTTACAACAACAACAGACTAATAAAGCAGGATTAATTTATGGAGCACAGCATATTACATTATAACATAAAATGATCAAGATTATAATAGAAACTTAAAGATCATGACAAATACTTAAATATGGCATGATGTAACTGAGTAAAATATTGGCCTGGACTTGGCTCCAACACATGTCATCAGACACAAACATAGATGATGCTGTTTAATCCCAAAGCTTATTTAAACAAACTGGAGGACAGAATTCCTCCTTAAATGGGATTTTGATCAAATCCACTGATCTCGTTTTCACACACAGGCTTTATCATGGTGGCTTCTTCTCTACTAACATCAATCTTTCATTTAGACAAACAAATATGTGAAACACAAAAATAAATCAATGTTTTCTGAGGATCCAGAATAACACGAATGATGTATCCCAGCGAGTGACTGGGAAAGTTCATCTTCTTCCACATCCTGAGTTTGTGAGGAGCTGTGATGTTCCAGTATCTGTGAGAGAAAACAGGACAGTTTTTACTGACGCACAAATGGACCAAATATACAGACACCTCTGAATAAACATGTTCTCATCAATGCCATTAAAATACTGGATCAACAGTTAATAACACATTTCTGAGGTTTGTGATTCATCGTCCTCCTCACTGTCAGCTCTACTGGAACAGTCACTGTTTAATATTAATGGGTCGTTGATCTGGACGTACAATAAGAAGTATTCAGTCACCAACAAGGTCGAAGTTTACTTCACAGTAATTGATGGAAAATATCCAACAAACTGATTTATTCAAGTATACAAATGATCTGGATGAATCTTGGACCTTCTGTAAAACAGAGAAACAATTTCACATCTTTGTAACGACTGTATTTATCTTCATCCCCAAACGTTGATCCTGTCCATCTGGACGCTGCACTGTATAGCAGACACTACGATGTTAGGTTTGTGTTTGGATGAACCAGTTTGTGTCTGAGTGTGTTGCTGGGTCTCCACCAGTTACTCTGAGAACTGAAGAAGCTTCTCTGATGAAACGTCTTCAAGAAACTCAAAGAAGTCCAGACGCTTTTCTCTCCAAGCTCCTCAGACTACTGAGATTTGAGATTTAAGTATTTATTGTCATTGTCAGAGAACAATGAAATTGTGTTTGGGGCTCCGTACAACCCGTAAATAAAAAAATGGAAGAGTACCCCTTAAAACCCAAGTGTAAATATTTAACCCAGTGTGACTCCAGTGCAATAAGACAATCCTTAACAACAACATAAGAACATGACAAGTAATGTTCATAAGAAATTCGGGAGGGGGAAAGAGAATAAAGATATGATGCACCAATGCAGACCAGTTCAGTGCTATTTAGAAGTTGGATATGGTTATTGTCCGTGAGAGGGGGGCAGAGAGTTCAGGAGCCTCACAGCCTGTGGATACAGGCTGTTGGCCAGTCTGGATGTTCTGGCCTGTATAGACCTGTACCTTCTCCCTGAGGGCAGCAGGTGGAAAAGGTGGCGTGCAGGGTGATGTTGGTCCCGCAGGATACTGTGCACCCTCCTCAGACAACGAGTGCGGAAGATGTTACTGATCTCTGGCAGACTTGTTCCAATAATTCTGCCAGCTTCTTTCACCACCCGCTGGAGTGCTTGCTGATCGGCCTTGGTGCAGCTGGGGAACCACACTAGAAATCCATGCGTCAGAACGCTGCTGATGGCACAGTTGTAGAAGTTCAACATCAGAGATCTGGGAATGTGTGCACTCCGCAGTCTCCTCAGGTAGTAGAGGCGCTGTTGGGCCTTCCGTGCAACTGAGGTGATATGGTTGCCCCAGGACAGGTCCTCAGTCACAGTTACCCCCAAGAATTTAAAACTGCTCACCCTCTCCACCGCCTCACTGCCAATAAAGAGAGGCAGATGGTTGTTATGATCCTTCCTCCGGAAATCTACAATGATCTCCTTGGTCTTTTTGGTGTTTAAGACCAAGTTATTGTCGTGGCACCATGACTCTAGTTGTTGCACCTCTGTCCTGTAGTTTGTCTCATCGTTGTTGGATATAAGTCCGAGCACTGTAGTGTCATCGGCAAACTTAACGATGAGATTGGACGCGCAGGAGGAAATACAGTCATGGGTGAAGAGAGTGTATAGCAGAGGGCTCAGGACACACCCCTGAGGGGCACCGGTGTTGACCACAAGGGTGGAAGAGGTGTTCTTACCCACTCTGACACTCTGTCTACGGTTAGTGAGGAAGTCCATAATCCAGTTGCACAGAGAGGAGTTAAGTCCCAGTTGGTGGAGTTTGGGACGGAGTTTGTATGGCCGGATGGTATTAAAAGCCGAGCTGTAGTCTACAAAGAGGAGCCGTGCATAGGTGTTCCTGTGTTCCAAGTGCTTCAGTAATGTGTGCAGCACTGTGGCGATCGCATCCTCGGTTGACCGGTTCTCCCTGTATGCAAACTGGTGCGAGTCCAGGGATGGTGGAAAAGCAGCTCTGATGTGTTTAATGACCAGTCTCTCCAGGCATTTGGCGGGAATGGGGGTGAGTGCCACAGGTCTGAAATCGTTCAGACATGTGACATTTGACTGTTTTGGGATGGGAACGATGGTTGCTGCTTTGAAACAGGATGGTACCAGTGAACAGGACAACGAGGTGTTATATATAGAGGTGAAGACGTCCGCCAGGTCCGCAGCACAGTCTTTTAGCACCCGGCCCAGCACTCCATCAAACCTGGCCTCGATACGCCTCCTGTGCTGCTGCTTGGCAGTCTTGATGCCTCTTCTCAGGTTGGCCCTGGCAGCACTGTATGCCTCCTGGTCCCCGGATTTGAAAGCGTTGTTCCTCGTTCGAATAAGTTGTTGAACTCCGTGTGTCATCCAGGGTGGATTATTAGGGAACACACGGAGTCGTTTCCAAGTTGTTACATTGTCCACACAGAAACAGATGTAGTCCAAGACAGCGGAGGTGTAACTGTCCAATGCGACACGATTGTCAGTGTCCTTCACCTTGAATACATCCCAGTCTGTGCAGTGGAAACAGTCCTGAAGCATCGGAATAGCATCCTGCGGCCATATTCTCACGGTTTTGGTTGTAATCCCAGTGCTCTTGATCTTTTGTGTGTATATTGGGTGTAGCAGAAGGGAGAGATGGTCTGACAGACCCAGGTGGGGATAAGCCTGGGCTCTGTATGCATTCGCCATGTTGGTATACACCTGGTCCAACGTTCTATCTCCTCTGGTAGCACACTTCACATTTCGGTGGAAATTGTGAAGTACAGATTTCAGGTCCGCGTGGTTAAAATCCCCAGCCGCAATAAAGACACTGTCCGGGTGTGCTACCAGGCTGTTATTGATGCTGCTGCTCAATTGTGCTAACGCTAGCTTAGCATTAGCATCTGGTGGAATGTAAACAGCGCAGATGTAAACGGCAGAAAATTCCCGAGGGAGATAGAATGGACGGCACTTTAACACCAACAGTTCTACCTCTGTACTGCACAGCCTTTCCGTTACCGTGACGTTCGTGCACCAAAAGTTGTTAATATAGATGCACAGCCCCCCGCCGGTCTTCTTGCCCGAGTCCGCAGACCTGTCGGCTCGATAGGCGGTGCGGCCCGCTAGATCAATAGCCGCATCGGGAATGGCGCTGTCCAGCCAGGTTTCAGTGAAAATCATGCACGAACAGTTATTAAAAGTCCGTCGAGTGGCGATCTGCAGTCGTATTTCATCCAGTTTGTAACGGATTGAACGGGCATTGGAGAGGAATATGGTCGGGAGTGGTGGTTTAAACGGACTAGTCTTTAGCCGTGCCCACAAGCCTCCCCGCCTGCCTCTCTTCTGCCTCCGCTCGCAACGTCTCCTCCTGCGGCTTGCTGTTGCGGGTAGCCCCGGGGGTTGCTTAACGATCTCCGGGGGGATGAGATACTCGGATGCTAGTTGAAGATCTCCACGGCTTAGTTGTAGTAGATCATCTCTGTTGTATTGAAGTAACCCCAGACTGTGTGAAATAATACCATCCATCCATCCATCTTCATCCGCTTTATCCGGAGCCGGGTCGCGGGGGCAGCAGCCTAAATAATACCCAATACCACCAAAAGTGCAAAAATGTAGGAGCTCCGGGTCGCTGCGTCTGTGCGCGCCGCCATCTTTTACTGACGTTTGTTTCTCTCTTTGTAAAATGAAATTTAAAGTGAATTTTGAATCAAATGTTTCTCTTCTTTCTCCCTCAGAGTGCAGACATGTCTGCTGCCAGCAATCTGCGATCTGAAGATCAGTTTCTGTGCTCCATCTGTCTGGATGTGTTCACTGATCCAGTCACTACATCATGTGGACACAACTTCTGCAAAACCTGCATCAGTCAGCACTGGGACATGAATGTCATCTGTCAGTGTCCCATGTGTAAAGAGACTTTCTACACTCGACCTCAGCTGAAGATCAACACTTTGTTCTCTGAGATGGTTGCTCAGTTCAGACGTGAAGCTCAGCAGAAAGCCAGCAGCAGCTCAGAGCAACAAGCTGCCAAACCAGGAGAAGTTCCCTGTGACGTCTGCACTGGAACCAGACTGAAGGCCCTGAAGTCCTGCCTGGTGTGTCAGACCTCCTACTGTCACACTCACCTGGAGCCTCATCTGACACTGAAACGTCTGAAAAGACATCAGCTGGTTGATGCTGTGGAGAACCTGGAAGGCAGGATGTGCACGAAGCACGATAACCTTCTGCAGCTGTTCTGTAAGACCGACCAGACATGTGTCTGCACGCTCTGCCCTGTTTTAGACCACAAGAACCACGAGTTTGTTCCTCTGAGAGAAGAATATGAAGGAAAGAAGGCAGAGCTGGAGAAGACAGAGGCTGAGATTCAGCAGATGATCCAGAAGAGACGACTGAAGATTCAGGAAATCACAGAGTCGGTGAAGATGAGTAAAGATGCTGCAGACAGACAGAAAGCAGAAGGTGTTCAGGTCCTCATGGCTCTGATGGAGTCTGTTGAGAGACGCCTGAAGGAGCTCATGAAGGAGATCGAAGACAAACAGGAAGCTACAGAGAAACAGGCTGAAGGTCTCATCAAAGATCTGGAACAGGAAATCTCTGAGCTGATGGAGAGAAGCTCTGAGGTGGAGCAGCTCTCACGCTCTGAAGACCACCTCCACCTCCTCCAAAGCTTCTCCTCCCTGAAAGCTGCTCCACCCAGCAAGGACTGGACAGAGGTCAGAGTTCATCCACCATCATATGAGGGGACTGTGGGGAGAGCTGTGGCTCAGCTGGAGGAGACAATCAGGAAACTCATGAAGAAGAAGCTGTTTGAGGCTGAGCTGCAGAGAGTGCAGCAGCATGAGGTGGATGTGACTCTGGATCCTGATACAGCTCATCCTAAACTCATCCTGTCTGATGATGGAAAACAAGTTTATCATAGTGATGTGAAGAAGAATCTTCCAGACAACCCAGAGAGATTTTCTCACTGTGTTTGTGTTTTAGGAGAGCAGAGTTTCTCTTCAGGCAGATTTTACTTTGAGGTTCAGGTTAAAGGAAAGACTGAGTGGAATTTAGGAGTGGCCACAGAGTCGATCAACAGGAAGGGACAAATCACACTGAGACCTCAGGATGGTTTCTGGACTGTGAGGCTGAGAAATGGAAATGAGTACAGTGCTTGTGCTGACTCTCCAGTTGATCTCTGTCTTCATCCTGGTCCTGAGAAGGTGGGGGTGTTTGTGGATTATGAGGAGGGTCTGGTCTCCTTTTATGATGTAGGTGCTGCAGCTCTGATCTACTCCTTTACTGGCTGCTCCTTCACTCACAAACTCCACCCATTCTTCAGTCCCAGTCTGAATTATGGAGGTAAAAACTCTGCACCTCTGATCATCTGTCCTGTCAATCAAACTGATCAACGACTGATTTTATTTGATGAACTGATTGATTTTTCTTGAAGGGAACAAATGAACATATTGAGTGTAAATCCTCTACAGTCTCCATGTTTCTATAGAATCTGATCATCAGGACTCTGATTCACACTTTGATTCTCATGGAGTTTGATTTGAACAGAAGAAAAGTTGAATCAGGAAATGTTCCCACTGATGGAGACTCGAGCTGAAGAGCAAATATCAGAGAACAAATGTCCAAAAGCTTCATTTCCAATAAAGTTTGTTCAATGCTTTGAGTGAATCCAGACTCATGTGTGGCTGTTATACGGAGCATCAGAGTCCAGCTGAGTTATGTTGGATACAAACTGCTTATTTTGGCTCTGTGAGGAGTTTTGTTCACTGAAAACTGATGAGACGGATAATATTCAAAGAACTCTGTAGAGATTCATGCATCCATGTTCTCCACCTGCAGGTGTGGAGGAGAAAGGTGGAGCACAGACTGCTGCATCCTTCCAGTCACATCATTTTGATGATTATATTTGCATGTTGTGATGATTTGGGTTAAAGACAAACAGAGTTGAACGGCTGCAGTCACAGCATGAAGACGATGCTGAAGCTGAGCTGTCAGTGAACATGTTTCACTGTGATTTGATTTGAAGAATAGAAAGTGTGTGTGGCTGCTGACAGCTGCAGTCTCTGCTAGTCTGCATAACACACACACAACTTTCCCCCTGAGGCAACGATGCAGCAACAACACAAAGAACAGCTGCACACACACACACACACACACACTGTTAAAGAACACTTTACTGTTTAAGGCAGAATTCCTCAGTAACAATGATTTGAGTCTACTGTGTCTACTGTGGTTTCCAACATACAATCTACTGAAACATGTTTTTCTTTCTGCCGTACAAACTATTTGATCACAACATCTTTGCTTTTTTCCTCCAATCGTTTATTCTGATTATTTTATTTAGTTTAACTAAGAAAAGCTTAAAATTTAACTCTTAACCTGATTTAAACGTTTAATTTCTCATTAACTCAGACTTTTAATTTATTTCCTTGTTTAATGTATTATTTCTTTATCCTTGTTTAAGTTTTGCCGATCCTTTCTGTGTAACCTGTTTAATCTGACCTTTGACCCTTTAATTTTAACTTAACAGTACTCTTGTTTTGACCTTTGACCTCTTTATTCCTTATAACCAAAAAAAACACCTTTTATCTGATATTTTCACCTTATTGATTGATTATATATATCTATTATATTTTCTCACCTTACCTTTCATTTCATTCATTCATTTCATTTATTTTTTCATTTTCAGGCACAACAAATACGTATATTGAACATAAAATACACAAAACAAAAAACAAAAATTGCCTGAAAAAGGAGTGGGACGAAGAAAACTTATTAAATCCCACCCCTATACTCACTCATCAACAAAAAAAACAATAAACTTCCCGCAGCTACGCCCATCATTGCATACAGACCCATCAACAGCCCCGGGCACATACAAGCTTCTAAACGGCAGCTCGCAAACAACAATTAGAGCCTTCATAACTGAATACAGAATATATAAATTATAAATTACATTACCACAGGTAACAGGCAGTAATAACTACAAGTAACAAACACACATACATATACATACATATATATCTACACACACAAGTACATATATGTACATACATATTTTGGAATTTTTTTGCATTGTTTCAATTGTAAACTCAGACTGTTCCAGATTTTCACACCACATACAGACACACAAAAACCTTTACGGGTTGTTCGAGTTCTGGGTAATTTGAATTCTCCAAAGCCTCTCACATTATAAACCTTTTCTCGAATTTCAAATCTAGTTTGTTAATTTGCCGGTAAAAGTTTAGTAAAAGCCTTATACAAAATTATGGATGTATTGTAATTAACCAGATCCTGGAATTTAAGTAACTTTGCCTGAAGAAAGAGTTTATGAGTATGATCTAGATACAGTAACCAGCCTTGTGAATAATACGCAGTGCTCGTTTCTGTACTGTGACTAATGGATTAGTTGTATTTTTATATGTATTTCCCCACACTTCCACACAATATGTAAGATATGGAAGAACCAGGGTACAGTACAGAGTACGAAGTGCATCTTTATCAAGGAATTGTTTCACTTTGTTCAAAACTGCGAGGCTTCTGGAAATTTAGGTTTTTATGTGTCTGACGTGGGGTTTCCATGAAATTTTGTTATCAATTACAACTCCCCAAAATTTGTTTTCACTCACATTATCAATTGGTACACCTTCAATGATAATTGGTAATCCTATATTATATTTTAAATTACCAAAAAACATTGCTTTAGTTTTATTTATATTTAATGATAATTTATTTATGTCCATCCATTTTTTTATTAATTTTAGCTCCCTGTTTACAGTCATTACAAGATCAGTATAATCATCGCTACTGAAAAATATGTTGGTGTCATCTGCGAACAGTATGAGTTTAAGTACTTGAGAAACATCAAAAATATCATTTATGTATACATTGAAAAGTTTTGGTCCCAACACTGACCCTTGGGGAACACCACATGTAATACCAAGTTTCTCTGAATGGTAATGCCCTATGCTAACATATTGTTCCCGACCCGTTAGGTAACTTTTTAACCAGTTACCAGCTTTCCCTCGAATACCATATCTTTCCAATTTATCCAGTAAAATTGAGTGATTGATTGTGTTGAAGGCCTTTTTGAGATCAACAAAAATACCAACTGCATATTTATTTTTATCCAGTGTATCAGTAATTTCTTCTACTGCCTCAATTATCGCCATTGAAGTGGTTCTTTGTGTTCTGAAACCATACTGACCAACATTTATTATTTGATGTTTTTCAAGGAATTTTTCTAATCTTGAATTAAAAAGTTTTTCTAGAATTTTTGAGAATTGAGGCAGTAGAGAAATAGGCCTATAATTGGTAAAACTGTGTTTGTCATTACTTTTATATAGTGGTATTACTTTCGCAATTTTCATTTTTTTTGGAAAACAACCGGACTGAAATGATAAATTACAGATATATGTTAAGGGACTAACAATATTCAGAATAACCTGTTTAACTACAGACATATTTATGTCATGATAATCCATTGAAGACTTACTTTTACATTTTAATGTGATATTTATTACTTTTTGCTCATTTGTAGCTGAGAGGAACAGTGAAAAGGGATTTGATTTTATATTACTGATATTTTCATTTTTATGACACGGGATGTCCGCTGCTAGTTCAGGGCCAACATTTATGAAGAATTTATTGAACCCATCGACAATATTACTCATGTTGTGATTTTCACCATTTGCATCAGTAAAATATTCAGGATATGATGTTCCAGAAGATCCTTGTTTAATTAAGTTGTTTAACACATCCCAAGTTCCTTTTATATTGTTTTTATTTTCATATAATCTTCTTCTATAATAAAGTTGTTTGCTCGTTCTTATAATATCAGTCAATTTATTTCTATATGCTTTATATCTTTGTTCCACTTCTTTTGTTTTTACTTTGATAAACTGTTTATACAGATTGTTTTTCTTTTTGCAAGCATTAATAATTCCTTTTGTGAGCCAAGGACTTTTTATCTTTTTTTTCTTTGTCATGTGTTCGTTTACAGGACAATGTTTATTGTACCACATAGTAAAAATATATAGAAAATTATCATAAGCCTTGTCCACATCTGACTCTTCATACACCGAACTCCAATCTTGTTGTGCTAAATCGAAATTGAAGGCATGAATTGCTTCTTCATTTATTGTTCGCTTTGCTATCATGATCTTGGTATCTATTTTTTTTAAATCACAGTCACACAAAGTAAAAACTGGTAAGTGGTCAGTTATATCACAGACAAGCAGACCACTATTAATTTGGAAATCCATGACATTAGTAAAAATGTTGTCAATAATAGTGGCGCTATGTGAAGTTATTCTGCTTGGCTTTGTTATTGTTGGATATAGTGATAAGCTGTACATCGTGTCAGTAAAGTCATCAATGGCTTTTAACCTTGTTGGATTTAGCAAATCAATGTTAAAATCACCACAGATGAATAGTGATTTTTGGTTCACCGAAGCAAACGTTTTTTCTATCCATTCATTAAAAGTGTCAATACTTGAACTGGGTGTCCGATATATGCAACTTATTATAACATTTCTCTTTTTTTCATTCATAATCTCAATAGTCAAACATTCCAAAATTCCATCAATAGCCATAGACATAGTTGTTACAACATTATATTTTATAGAGTTATGAACATATATAGCAACCCCGCCGCCCGCCTTATTTAATCTATTCATGTATTTTAAATCATATCCATTCAAACAAAAATCTATTCCTTTATCGACATTGAACCAAGTTTCAGTGATGGCTATAACACTAAAGGGGCGAGAAAATTGTTGCAAATAGTCCTTAATGAAATCAAAATTAGAGTACATACTTCTGCTGTTAAAGTGAATTAATGAGAGCTTCCCGTCTAGGTTAATTTCTTTTTCATATTGTTCCTGAGTGAAATAATTACAATTTTTAACAAAAGAAGAGAGAAAGTTACTTTCAGAATCTATTTCTGGATCTATTATATTATGCTCCTTATATTCAATCTAGATCAATTACTTTCTGTTGAAGAACTAATTTCAACGTGTCCATGTCATTTCCTGGTGTAATTGATACATTGGTGTCAGTTATACTTGTCCAGATCCTCCATGTTCCTCACTATCAGTACTTTTGCCTCTTCTGGTGTCCCGTTTAGCTTAATGAAAATCTTACAGTTTGTTACCCATGTATATGTTGTATTTTACCGTTCTTCTTCAGTTGCCTTGCCTTCCTCGCGATGTCTGCGTTTTTTCGTGTCAGATGCTCATTAATGAAAACGTCCGTGCCTTTCAGTTTGCGTCCTTGTTTCAGCAGTGCGACCTTGTTCTTCCGATTGACAAATCTCATAACGACGGCCGGCAGTCTGTCACTCCTCCTGGGCAGTGAGTGACATGCTTCTATGTGCTCCAGGTCCATCTCTATCCCCTTGCTTTGGAGGAAGGACGCCACCTGTTGCTCCACCGAGCGGGTCTCCTCGTCGCTGGGCTCCCCGACGTTCCCGGCCACCGCGCGCGCGTACGAGCGTGGCTTGATTTTAATACCGCTGATGACCACGTCGTTCGTACGGGTGTACTGCTCCAGCTCATCCACCCGCCGCTCGAGATCCATGATCCGTCTGTCCTTCTCGGCATTTTGGAGGCGTAGCTGTTTTACCTCCTCCAGAAGCCCCAGAAGCAGCTCCTGCTGCGCCCTGACTGCGGCCACGTCTCCGCACAGCGCTCCGAGGGAGGTTTTAATGTCTTCAACCTCCTCTGGTGTTGGGCCTTTCTTGGGTGGCATACTGAAGCGAGAGCACGAGGCGGCCACCACGAGGGACCCGGAAGCGGAATTTCTGATGATGGCGCCTGGCTAGGCCTGCTGGCTGATGGTGGAGCCTGGCTGTGGCCTGCTGGCTGATGGAGGAGCGTGGCTGGGCCTGCTGGCTGATGGAGGAGCGTGGCTGGGCCTGCTGGCTGATGATGGCGCCTGGCTAGGCCTGCTGGCTGATGGTGGAGCCTGGCTGTGGCCTGCTGGCTGATGGAGGAGCGTGGCTGGGCCTGCTGGCTGATGGAGGAGCGTGGCTGGGCCTGCTGGCTGATGGTGGAGCCTGGCTGTGGCCTGCTGGCTGATGGAGGAGCGTGGCTGGGCCTGCTGGCTGATGGAGGAGCCTGGCTGTGGCCTGCTGGCTGATGGAGGAGCGTGGCTGGGCCTGCTGGCTGATGGAGGAGCGTGGCTGGGCCTGCTGGTTGATGGTGGAGCCTGGCTGTGGCCTGCTGGCTGATGGAGGAGCGTGGCTGGGCCTGCTGGCTGATGGAGGAGCGTGGCTGGGCTTGCTGGCTGATGGTGGAGCCTGGCTGTGGCCTGCTGGTTGATGGTGGAGCCTGGCTGTGGCCTGCTGGCTGATGGTGGAGCCTGGCTGTGGCCTGCTGGTTGATGGTGGAGCCTGGCTGTGGCCTGCTGGTTGATGGTGGAGCCTGGCTGTGGCCTGCTGGCTGATGGAGGAGCCTGGCTGTGGCCTGCTGGTTGATGGTGGAGCCTGGCTGTGGCCTGCTGGCTGATGGTGGAGCCTGGCTGTGGCCTGCTGGTTGATGGTGGAGCCTGGCTGTGGCCTGCTGGTTGATGGTGGAGCCTGGCTGTGGCCTGCTGGTTGATGGTGGAGCCTGGCTGTGGCCTGCTGGCTGAGATTTCAGGTGAGCAGGTTTTGAAAATCGGATGCTGCGCTGCTGAGGAGCCCGTCTTTCCTGTGACTCCTAACCCTCCCGTTATTTTCCTTTAATTGGACTTTGGTTAAGTTCAATCCGATGTATTAACCGACCTTTGAGGTGAAGTGCAGCTGCGAAGAACGCTACGGCAGGCAATGAGGTGCGTTTAATGTCGCTCTGTTAATTTGAGCGTCCATAAATTGAATGTCTTATTTTTTCTTACTTTATTATTGCTAATTTATTGGAGAATTTGGCCATTTAATTAAGATAGATTTTATGTTGTTGGTGGTAAAGATCTGGATGGATGTTTTATTTTATTCTGTGTTTCTATTTTTCAGTTTTACTTTTCAAGACTTGGTGAATTGCCTTTTTCTACTTTTTGTTTAGTTTTGTTAAAATTAGCAGCAGTGAGAAGTGTTGTTGTCGGTCTTGAATATATTTGATGTAGCCCATACTGTTAAGGTAAGTGTGATGTTTTTAGTTGTTAGTCTGATGAAGAATCTTTTATTTTTCTCCAAAAGTTGATTGTGTTTATCTGGACATAGTGTTTTTCAGGTCCAGCTGAATGCAGGTTTCCCCAGTCTTATACGTGTCAGGAGCATCAGCACAGCTGAAATGCATTTTTCCTAAGCACCGCGTCTCTGTGGCTTTTAAACCCCAAAACACGCTAAAACAACAATGGGTCCACCCCAAGGATGGGGTCCCCCGGTGTAGTTTCCACTGTGACAGACTGTAGGCTTCCTCAGAGTGAGGCTGAGAGCGGCAGGCCCAGCTGGAGTCTGACCCGTGTCACACAGTGGAGGTCAAACCTTCTGTGCCACAAACACCAGATTAACCAGTTTCACTCATCATCCTTCTACTGTCAGATTTTACTGGTGCAGGTTTGATGAATCACCATCTGAGAACATCTCTGATGTGGGCGCCACTCACAGGGATCACTTCCTGTAGAAGGGTCACATGACCTGTTATAGGCCTCTTTGTGATGATGACAGCGACGCCCCTTTCGTGTGAGGTTAAACCCAGAGAGCTTCGTGTGACCTCTGACCCTGATCACCAGCGTTAGGGTCAGTGAAGGTGAGATACCGTGTGACAGGAGGAACAATAAAGTTTTATTTGTACGAACACGTAGAACAGATGAAGTCAGAACGAAGCAGGTGGAGCTCAGTCAGGGTGGAGGTGCAGACAGGTGAGCTGAAGGGGAGGAGCCAGTCTGGTCAGGAACTCTCTGTCTCCTCAAGTGAACCTCCTCACCTCTGAAACACACACACACACACGACTCTGAAGGTTGCAGTCAGGGTTGGTCAGGGTGGTGAGGGTGGGGTTATCTTCTGGTCTCTGGTTGGTGTGTTTCCTGCAGGTGAGGCTGAGCGGCCGAATCATGACATCGCTGCTGCACAGACGCAACAGGAAGTGGAGGAGGAAGTCGTCAGCGTCCCCGTCACACACCTGAGACAGACACAGAGGTTATGTCTCTGCAGACTCACGGCTCGGACCTGTGGAAACGTCCTGCAGGACGCCTGTTTCTCTCTGTGGTGGCCCCCCCACAGCGTCCCCACCGTGCTTCACTGTGTGGACGCTGTTCTTTGGGTTGTAGCTGCATCTTCTTCTCGTTTCACCTCCTCTGACCACAGGACGTTTCAGTCTGCAGGTCTTCGTCCTCAGCAGTGTGGCTGAAGGTGTCTGCAGACGTGGAGCTCTGTGAGCTCACAGTGCGTCCCTGTGCAGCCTGTAGAGTCTTTGAAGTCTTTGCTCTGACAGGCTTGTTCTGTGCTGGGCGGCTCTTTGACTTTCTTCAGGTTTCCCTTCCTGACACTCTGATAACCTCAGATATCCACAACGTGAATCCTCACAAACATCTTTTTCTCTCTTTTCACTCAAACCTTCTGACGTTTTCACACCGACTGTAAATATGAAGAAAACCCTCAGTTTGACGCCACGCCCCCAAACCAGTTCGGCAGTAAAGCGTGAGCAGACGGAGCTGTTACCAGGATGTAAACAGGATGTGCCCTTTCACAGTTAAAGCCTCAGGAATAAAAACATGACCCGATCTTAAATTTTTAAAGATAAAATAAAGTTTAAAGACGACGATGAGCACGTGACTCACTGCTCAGAGCCCACTCACCCAGGTGCATGATGGGAGCAGGAGGAGGAGGCTGGGCCGAGCGTATAGAAACCAAACAAACAAATAAACAACAGCACGACAAACACGTGAACCAGACTTTACCTGTAAACTTACCTGGTGTCTCCCAGGGAGACCACAGTTATGGAGCTGACAGGTAAGTACGTGCAGTACACACTTCCTGTCCTGAAACACACACACAGGTAAACCGCACAGGTACGTAACCATGGGCGTGACTTTGTATTGAACATTGGGGGGTCAAGATCTCTGTCTAAATAAATAAATCTGGGTACATTCCAGATGATTAAACAACTATTTTGCTGGTAACACCTGAAACGAGTAAAGAAAACCAGCAGCCTATTAATGCAAGATAATCCATAACTTTATTGGGGCTGACATTGTTGGAAATGAGTCCAAATAAAGAGTCCAAACATTTATAAGCCTGTCTATGTGTGTCTCACCTGGACAGCCTCCTCTGGAAACCAGACAACAGCAGAGTGTTACCCGGCAACAGGCCAGGTGGGTAGGGGGTAAGTAAGTTAGCTGGATTTGATTGTTGACGATTTCGCGTGATCTTGGATCGTTCGGTTCTCCGAAGCTCATCCGGGACTTGCTGTCATAGCAACAGATCCGTAAGCGTAAACCTGCTCGGGAGCAGGCTTACTTTATGTAAACAGGATTAGATCACAGCCACTCAGGTATGTCCGCTTCATGTATACGAAAGCAACGGTGAAATATACTCACTCAAATGAGCAATCCTATTTATCCATATTGTATATTCTGTATCTATATATGTGTATATATGGTGTATTTATGCTTATATCCTTACTCTCATTCCCCTTAATGTATCTGTAACATGCAACTTCTTTCGGTGCTTTGCTACTGGAAACTGAATTTCCTGGAGGAACCCACCCGAGGGATTAATAAAGTTTCATCTAATCTAATCTAATCTACTTGGGTTTTCTTCCTGCAGCCCTCATGTTTACTCAAGGTTTAGTCCCGAGGGATTAATAAAGTTTCATCTAATCTAATCTAATCTACTTGGGTTTTCTTCCTCTAGCCCTCATGTTTACTCAAGGTTTAGTTCTGTCTTCATGCTGATTTTCTTGTTCAGTCGTGTCTCATGTTGCAGTTTGTCAATCCTGTCCCTGTGCTCTGTGTTCCCTCTGTTCAGTATCAAGTCTGTGCCTCATGTGTTTCCTGTTTTATTTTGATAGTCTCTGTCCTGTGTGCAGTGTGCTTGGTTTTGCTTCCCTTCTGTCATTAGGCCTGATTTGTCCCAGATGTGTTACCACCTATTCCCCATCTTCTCGTAGTCCTGCTTGTGTATTTAAGCCTTGTGTTTCTCTGTTAGTTGTTGTGTTGTACCCTCACTGTACTGTGTTTTGTTTTCTATGTGCTTCTGGTAATGTTCTGGTTCACTCTTTCCTGGTTTGATTTTCTAGTTTCCCGGGTTTCTAGTTTGGGCTCAAGTTTTGAGTTTCTAGTTTTGTTTTCTTCTATTTCTATTTGAATGTTCTCCAGCAATAAAGCTGCCACTTTAGTTAATCATTCTGTCTCTGAGTACTGCGTTTGGGTCCTACATCCTGCCTGTCATGGTCCTGGGCCATGTGGGCCCAGTATTCTTAGTTTTCATGTATTTTTGTATTTTGTTCTTTATTTAGGCCATGCTTCCTGGGTTGATCTGTTACGTTGTTCCTTATGTGTTTTCCCTTCGTGACTCTTACCCCCTGTGTGCCCCTCTGTGTATTTATGAGCCCTCGTCTCTCTTTGTGCTTTATTCTGTTTTCCCCAGCCCGTTATGTCTGCGTTCTCCCCGTGCTCTCTCTCCTCCTGTCTGAACCTCTGTGCCTGTACCCGTCAGCGTTATGTTCACCCCGCCCTGTCTCGTTATGGTTATCTGTGTCACCTGTGTTCCCCGTGTGTTCCCACTTTCCTCGTTAACCCTCTGTGTATTTCTGTCTGCGTCTTCCTCTGTTCGGCGTCGCGTTCTCCCTCATGTTGTGTGGATCTCCCTGTGTCTCTCTGCGTATGTTAGTTTACTTTTCCCAGTTTAGTTTTGTATTTCCTATGTTCTGCCATTCCAGCATTAAAGCTGTGATTTTGAGTTCATCCCCGTGTCTGTGAGTTTTGCGTTTGGGTCCTCCTCCTGCCTGCCACACAGCGATCCATGACAGAAGAACGCGACCACGATATGGACCCAGCAGTTCACAACCCCTCCGCGGACCTCCAGTACGATCTGACCATGTCAGACCCAGCGGACAGTTCGGACGAGATTGGGGAGGAGCTGCAACGGCTCTGCCGGCTCATGACGCGCATCTGTGGGTGCACGGACCCCAGAGTGGTGTCCACCGGGTTGGCGGCCATTGACGCAATCCTTCAGCAAGCGCCACAGCTCCGGCGGTTTCCCCAGCTTTTTGAGGCGTTCGACTCTCTGGCCCCCCTGAAGGAGGAGCTTCGCGCCCGCACGCTGGCCCAGAGGGTGTTAAACGCCGCCTCCGCACCTACGACTCCGACCCGCAAACGGTTGTCGTTGCCGCTGCCTCGCGAGCCGGAGGCAGTCAGAGTAGGGACTCTGAGGCTCACCGCTGCACCGCCATCAACTCACAGTTCGTCTCCGCCACTGTCGAGCTACATAGCCCAGCGCACCGAGATGGTGGAGGCCACAGATTTCGACGACGATGAGCGACAGCAGGTATTGCTAGCTTTACGGGAGGACGAGCTTCGTTGGAAGCCCTGGCTCATTTCAGAGGAGGAACTCACACCTGTTGCACCGCCTCGGACCAGCCGCTCGCCCTCCCCACACTGCTCAGACTTTACTTCGCCTGCCTCTTTTCTGGCAAGGATGTGGGCGGACGACGAGGAGATCGCCGCCACACCACCCTCAGCTTCGGTGGCTCCAGCATCCATCGTACACACTTCCAGAAAGAACCGGCGTCAGCGCCGCCGTCGCGCACTGCTACGTCCTGTCTCGCCCTCCACGAAGCGTCCCGCGGACGCTGTGGGGGTCCTGGACGTCGATCACGAGGGGCAGCAGCACGCCGCAGGCGCACAGCTAGTGGAAGAGTTCGGGAGGGAGCCGTGGCTCGCTCCTGATCATGACGAGCGCTCTTTCCGGGGGACTCGACTGGCTCTTGGGGGTCCCCGGAGTTGCCAGGGACTTCCACCGCTCACCCCGCCCGCTTCCACGGATAGAAAGAAGCGGCACTCCCGCCGCCGGCACCCTGAGCCTGCCATTTCTCGGACAGTTTTTTCTGAGCCTGCTCCTTTTCCTGCTCGTGTTTCTCCTCCCAGGTCAGTTCAGTTAGCTCCTTCGCAGCCACCCTCTGTTCAGTTAGCTCCCTCACAGCCACCCTCTGTTCAGTTAGCTCCCTCGCAGCCACCCTCTGTTCAGTTAGCTCCCTCGCAGCCACCCTCTGTTCAGTTAGCTCCCTCGCAGCCACCCTCTGTTCAGTTAGCTCCCTCGCAGCCACCCTCTGTTCAGTTAGCTCCCTCGCAGCCACCCTCTGTTCAGTTAGCTCCCTCGCAGCCACCCTCTGTTCAGTTAGCTCCCTCGCAGCCACCCTCAGTTCAGTCTCCAGTAGCTCCAGTGCCGCCTGTAGCGCAGGCCCCAGTAGCTCCAGTGCCGCCTGTAGCGCAGGCCCCAGTAGCTCCAGTGCCGCCTGTAGCGCAGGCCCCAGTAGCTCCAGTGCCGCCTGTAGCGCAGGCCCCAGTAGCTCCTGTAGCCCAGTCCCCGATAGCAGTACGGTCCGCTGGTCAGCTTAACATCCAGCCAGGGGTCTCGAATCTCTCTGGCTCTGCATCAGCTCCTGCTGGAAGCTCGGATGAGCTCATCCAGGACTCCGCGGCTCCCACGCCGCCATCTACCTCGTCAGCTGGAGGGTCCGAGGGGCCCGTTCAGCCTCCTGTCTCCGCTGGAGGGTCCGAGGGGCCCGTTCAGCAACCTTCCTCGTCAGCTGGGGGTTCAGGAGAACCGCACCAGCCTCATGCCACGTCCGCTGGAGGGTCCGAGGGGCCCGTCCAGCCTCCTGTCTCCGCTGGAGGGTCCGAGGGGCCCGTTCAGCCACCTTCTGCTACACCTGGTCCAGCCTGTGCTTCGTCGGCTGCAGCCTCAGAGCCTTCGTCGGCTGCAGCCTCAGAGCCTTCGCCTGGTCCAGCCTCAGAGCCTTCGCCTGGTCCAGCCTCCGCGGCTTCAGCCTCGTCTGCCGCAGCTTCAGCCTGTGCTTCGTCTGGTCCTGTGCCCACCGGGCCATGGCCAGCACGCCTGACACTGGAGAGCCGCCGCTGCCTTCCGCGCGGCCGGCCCCCTGAACTGCTCCGTCGCCTCCTTCGCCGCTGCCTTCCGCGCGGCCGGCCCCCTGAACTGCTCCGTCGCCGCCTCCGCCGCCGCCGCTGCCTTCCACGCAGCCGGCCCCCTGAACTGCTCCGTCGCCTCCTTCGCCGCTGCCTTCCGCGCGGCCGGCCCCCTGAACTGCTCCGTCGCCGCCTCCGCCGCCGCCGCTGCCTTCCGCGCGGCCGGCCCCCTGAACTGCTCCGTCGCCGCCTCCGCCGCCGCCGCTGCCTTCCGCGCGGCCGGCCCCCTGAACTGCTCCGTCGCCGCCTCCGCCGCCGCCGCTGCCTTCCGCGCGGCCGGCCCCCTGAACTGCTCCGTCGTCTCCTTCGCCGCCGCCGCTGCCTTCCGCACGGCCGGCCTCCGGACCAGCTCTGCCACCTGTGCCACCCGCCTGGTCGGCCCCCCGACCGTGTGACCCGTGAACTCTTGTGCCTGTGGGCTCTGGGTCGGCCCCCTGAACTTTATTTTGACTACGGTCATGTGCTCCTGTGTTTTCTGTTGTTTGTTTTGTTTCCCGTTCTGGTCCCTCCGTCCTGGTCCCCCGCCTCCCGCCCTGGGTGGGTTGTTTTCCGTTTTTGTTTTTGTTTCTCGGGTTTGGGCTGTCGGGAGCCAGCCCTTTAGGGGGGGGTGGTGTCATGGTCCTGGGCCATGTGGGCCCAGTATTCTTAGTTTTCATGTATTTTTGTATTTTGTTTTGTTCTTTATTTAGGCCATGCTTCCTGGGTTGATCTGTTACGTTGTTCCTTATGTGTTTTCCCTTCGTGACTCTTACCCCCTGTGTGCCCCTCTGTGTATTTATGAGCCCTCGTCTCTCTTTGTGCTTTATTCTGTTTTCCCCAGCCCGTTATGTCTGCGTTCTCCCCGTGCTCTCTCTCCTCCTGTCTGAACCTCTGTGCCTGTACCCGTCAGCGTTATGTTCACCCCGCCCTGTCTCGTTATGGTTATCTGTGTCACCTGTGTTCCCCGTGTGTTCCCACTTTCCTCGTTAACCCTCTGTGTATTTCTGTCTGCGTCTTCCTCTGTTCGGCGTCGCGTTCTCCCTCATGTTGTGTGGATCTCCCTGTGTCTCTCTGCGTATGTTAGTTTACTTTTCCCAGTTTAGTTTTGTATTTCCTATGTTCTGCCATTCCAGCATTAAAGCTGTGATTTTGAGTTCATCCCCGTGTCTGTGAGTTTTGCGTTTGGGTCCTCCTCCTGCCTGCCACACAGCGATCCATGACAGCCTGCCACCTCAACACCTTTAATTTTACAGCTTCTTAGTTATTATAAAGTGCTGCAACTCATAATGTTTTCTAAGATAGTAAAACCAGATTTAAACCGACTACTTCTACAAAGATGGAGCTAAAGTGATGATATACATTTAGTGTTTGGACTTGGACACATACAGTCTGTTTTTCCTTATAACTACATGTGAGTTCAATTAACATTTTGTAGGAAAAGGGAATTTGTTTTTTAAAAGGATTATAGATTCGGAGCTGAATTACCCAACGGAACATCTCATTCACTGACGTTTGCTGGAGAAGCTGCTCTGCCTCTTTGTGATGGAGCAGCAGCGTGACGTACTGAAGACTGTTAACGGGGAAGTGCTGAAGCTGAAGGCGTCTCTCTGCTGCTCAGACTGACGTTCAGTCGTCATCCAGACAACATGAAGACTGCACCGGTCTCTCTGCTCCTCGGTGAGTGAAACACTAAAATCATCGATTTATTTATCACAGCTCCAACAAACAATATGGCAGGAAAACAACCTTTCAGCAGTTACAAGCTTGCAGCTACTGACTTTAAAGTTCATGTAAAAATTCTGAAAAGTTTCGTCAAGGCGAGAGGAACAGTTCATTCTCCTTCTTATGTCTTTCTGGTTTCATTTGATTGGTAATCAGAATCAGAATCAGAATGGGTTTATTGCCAGATGTTGAGGTTTACAACATTAGGAAATTGCTGCGGTGCTTCAGTGCAAACAATAAGAATTAAAGTGCTATGTAGAAAGAAAGATATGTGCATGAGATATACATGTGATATATACATGAGAATAAGAATTAAGAGTGCTACGTTGAAAGATATATACATGAGTGCAGGTGGTGATCAGTGCCAAACATGAAATGATGCAGTGACACAGCGTAGGGTCATGTGTTAGTGGTGGGAACAGTCATGTGGTTATTGTTCATGTGTCCAACAGCAGAGGGGAAGAAACTGTTCTTATGGCGAGAGGTTCTGGTGCGAATGGACCGGAGCCTCCTGCCTGAGGGGAGCAGGTCAAACAGACTGTGTCCAGGGTGAGAAGGGTCAGCTGAGATCCGAGCTGCACGCCCCAGTGTCCTGGAGGTGTACAGGTCCTGCAGAGATGGGAGTCTGCAGCCAATCACCTTCTCAGCAGAGCGCACAACATGCTGCAGTCTCTGTTTGTCCCTGATAGTGGCTCCAGCGTACCACACGGTGATGGAGGAGGTGAGGATGGACTCGATGATTGCAGTGTAGAACTGCATCATCGTCCGTGTTGGCAGGTTGAATTTCTTCAGCTGCCTCAGGAAGTACATCCTCTGCTGGGCTTTCTTGATGACGGAGGTGATGGTGGGCTCCCACTTCAGGTCCTGGGTGATGGTGGTACCCAGGAAGCGGAATGAGTCCACAGAGGTGATGGGGGTGTCAGTCAGGATGATGGGGGGGAGTGGAGCTGTGTGCTTCCTGAAGTCCACAATAATCTCCACTGTCTTCTGGGCATTCAGCACCAGGTTGTTGTGGCTGCACCAGGACACCAGACGTTCAACCTCCCTCCTGTAGGCAGACTCATCCCCGTCCGAGATGAGCCCAATAACGGTGGTGTCATCTGCGAACTTGGTGGCTGTGAAGTTGGGCAGGAACCAAGAAGTGATGTTAATGTTGAATAATGGAGCTCACAGTTCTAACTGAAATGTATGAAGAGTGATAGAAAATGGTTTCAAACATGCATGATGAAAGTTTTTCGGTTTAAATCGATCTCATCATCACTGCAAACCTCTCAGAGGTTCAGCCCCTCAGCAGTTTAACCTGGAGTCCTGCAGGAAAGTCACCATATAGTCTGGACTAAGTCAGCGATTAAACTTTCTGCCCAGCTAAGTGTCAGTAACATGAAGACCAAAAGAACAAAAGAGACTTGACCTCTTTTCATCAAACATCTCTTCAGTCAGGAAACCACAGCCTCTGACTGCATGAAGCACAGGGTCCTCTGACTGCGTCCCCTCTTTTATCTAGTCTTCACTTCCTCTATTCACAGCCAATTTTCCATTAAGAGGACTGAGTGTATTCAAACAACCACAGACGGTTTTGACTGTTAAAGTTCCCATTCCCATTGACATGATGACCTTTAAACAGCAGCAGTGTGGGACTGAAACAGGCCGCAAATCTGAAAATAAAAACTGTGCTTTTGAAGGGTGGCTTCTTAGTCCCACACTTTCTTCTCTGCACATGAATGAAAGCTCATCCATGCACAGTTCCTTCTCCATTGTTTACAATGCTGTGCACTGTGATGTTTACCGTTGATTGCCATCTGATCAAAAAATGTATAGAAAACAGGAAAAGACAGGCTAACCTGCGTTGCTGTCTCGGTGGTATTTTATAACTTCCTGTTCCTGTTACAGTGCACGGTGGTGTTTGTGTAGTTTAATCTGCGTGGCTCACAGATCTGGCAAAAATACAGACCTTCCATAATTAAGTAGAAGTACAAATACTACTGTTCAAAAATACTCCAGTAAAAGATGAAGTACTGATTCAACTTATTAACTCAAGTAAAAGTAAAAAAAAAAGTACAGACTAGGAAGTACTCAAAGTAAGAAAGTACAAAGTAGTAGCAGTAAAACCCTGGCTGATTGTGACCCACACCCATTACCACACCTTGGCTCATGTGATTAGGTAGAGGATCATCAGGGGGTCCATTGTCCCTCTCAGGGGGAAACTCCCACAGAGCTTAAATGTGGGTCTCTTCACCGTTTGATCCTAGAACTGAAGAAGCTTCTCAGATGAGAGGTGAAACGTCTTCAAGCAACTCAAAGAAGTCCAGACGCTTTTCTTTCCAAGCTCCTTGGGTTGTGGCAGATACTTCAGGAGATTAAAAAGTTTCCTGAGAGAAAAAAAACAACAACAAAAAAAAAAACTGTTCAGCCTCAGTCTTTCTTTAAATGACCTCTGACCTCCTGTTGCAGGTGTGTGTGTGCTGCTGCTGTCTGCACTGACTGTTTGTGCAGGTGAGTAGATGAAGTGCACCATGGTCCAGGACAAACACTGAGTGTAAACACTGATAGAAACTGTCCGTCTGTCCTCCAGTCTCTCTGAGCGTCAGTCCAAACCTTCAGCAGTTCTTCACAGCAGCCTCAGTGTCTCTGACATGTGACGGTCAGCTGGGCTCTGATGGATGGACGGTGAAGAGGGACACAGGAAGTGGGACTGAGTCATGTGGAGCAGGGGGGCGGGGCTTCGGGAGGTTCAATGGTTCATCCTGTTTGTTTGATGAGTTCAAGCCAATCAGTGGAGTTTACTGGTGTGAAGGTGAAGCTGGAGAGAAGAGTGAAGAAGTCAACATCACTGTATCAGGTAATGAAGTCATTCATTTCATCAGACTAACAGCAGACTGTTATACCACCTCTACATCACTCTGTGGGTCTTTTCCTCAGATAACGAAGTGATCCTGGAGATCCCTGCACTTCCTGTGAGGACAGGAAATGATGTCACACTACGCTGTAAAAACAAAATTGGTGGCACAGCTGCAGCTTATTTCTACTTTAATGGACGTCCTGTTGGACCTAAATCAGAGAAACTCATCACCATTAACGTGCAGCAGTCTGATGAAGGTCTCTACTGGTGTTCTACTGATGAGTTTGGATCATCTCCTCAGAGCTTTCTGAGGGTCAGAGGTCAGAACACTGTTTCCTCTTAAAGCTTAAACCTGTTGAGCTGATAACAAACTGAATGACCCAGCTTCATATCTTTCCTGCAGATCCTACAACACCAACACCACCAACAACAAAAACATCAGCAAACATCCATATCTCCTGTTCTCCTCCTCCTCTTCCTAATCCCTCCTTCATCATCCCAGTCATAGTTACTGTAGGTTCTCTGGTCCTTGTGGTACTGGTTTTGGTTCTAGTTCAGCTTCTTTGGAAGAAACGCACAGGTATGATATCTGTCTGACCCACCTGGGCTCTTTTGGTTCAAGCAGCAAATTAAAATATTTTGAAATTTCACTTGAGAAAATCTGAGGGACTTTCCTGTCTGCATTTATTTTGTAGAGCACTGGGTCCCAACATCTTTAGACTGATGCGTTCCCATGGCCCAATTGAAAAGTTTTAAAAGTTCTGGAAGTGTGTCCATAAAAATGAAAAGTATTACTGATATAAACTGGGCTTATCTCTCATTCAAAGTCACGTCCAGACAGCTTCCATCAGGGTTTCAATTGTAGGATCGCTCCCTAGAAATTAGATTCAGACTAAAACCCCACAGACACAAACACCAGTTTGGGTTGTTTTTCCTGATTGGCTGTCACTTGTTAAGGTGGTATGATACAGGAACAGTGTTCTGTGGTCTCATAGCTCTGATGCTGCCATCATGGCTCTGCTTAATCCATAATCAACCAGTCTTTGCTCCTGAATCCTGTACCTGTAACATCAGACTGTCTATGAAAGTCTTCTAAACATCCTACAGCAGTGAAGTGATCACCAACGTTCATTCACATCACATCATTTCTGCAGGGAGACACCAGCCAGCCTCTACAAATGATGTCACATATGCCGAGGTCACCATTAGAGAGTCAGCCAATAAGATGTCAGTCATCCAACCAGAAGTGATTTACTCCAGCCTGAGCATAAACACTACAGGTACACATTCTAGCAGGTGACATAAATGAGCGATAAAAGCAAGAGAAATTGAGAGTTGAAGAAGATGAGACTTTTTTTCTCCTCTTCATGCTGCCATGTGTATTTGACCTCTGTCTCTAAATTAATCTGAAAGCTTCTTGTTCTGGACAAATTTAAATGTAAACCCATTTTCTAAAAATTTTAAATTTAAAAAATGTGTAAATAAACAAAGAATACAAAGATTTGTAAATCTTATATTTTATTAACAACACAATACCAAAAACAGGTTAAAAGAAGAGAAAACCAAGTGGTACCAAAGACCAACAGCTGGAGGAGGAACACTTCCAGAAATGACTGTCAATGAACACAGTTCACCACACCACCTATTCCAGGAGCGCAGCTTCATAGTAGGAGAGTCAGGTGCTGAACTGGCCTGCCTGCAGTCCTGATCTTTCATCAATGAAAACATCTGGAGCATCATTGTGACGGAGTTACACCGTCCCGAGCCGCCGACAGCTGATCTGGGCGCATACACGCACCACCACCATTAGTTTTTACAATTACCGTGGCTGCGCGGTTTTTCGGCGACCGGGCAGATAAACAAAAAGGGTGAGAGGTATATTTTGAGCAGCGCAGAGGGTGGCCAACATATTTTCCCACTTACCTTCAATAAAGCCGGTCGCGGAGACTCGCTATGATCGCCGATTATACGGGGGTTATGCAAGCCGATGGTATGGTGTTCCGGGGTTTAAATAGTGGGTTCGCGCGCGCTTGAAGGGTCACGTGAACTGCATTATTCTTTTGGTTTGTTTGGTGTTATTGTGAAACACTGTAGGCTGCCTGGAAGTGGCCATAAATGTCTGTATATACATATATGTATTGTAGGACTACAGCAGGAAATAAGCTGAGGGGGAAAGACGGTTTGATAAAAGAAATAATAAAGAGATGACTATTACGCCTAGTGGGAGGGGCTATGGGGTATAAGAGAAGGCGGTCAGGGCCTACCTGTTGTCTTTTTTCCAGTGAGCTGTTACAGAGAGGGTAACATGCAGACTGTGTTTTGTATATAGATGTTTGTTTGTGCTGACTTAAGTCAGTTCTATTTTCTTTGTAAATAACTTTTTGTGCACCTGGGAGGCCGGCAAAATAAATAAATTATCCACACTGAATGCTTTCCGACTACGCCTGTATTTGTTCGGGAGAAGTTAGGAGAGGACCCCGCGACAATCATGAAACCAGAAGCAGGACAAAGAAGAGCCAGGACTGCTGGGCGGCTAAAACCCTCCATCAGACACGGATGGAGCAACATCCCACTCCCAAAAAGTCCAAAAGCTGCTGTACTCAGTTCACAGACATTTCCAGAATGATGTTAAAAGGCGAGGCTGTACAGGAGCATTACAAAATTACACTTCTGCTATGTGTTTGGTTTTCGGTCTTTGAGAGAATATGAGACTTGAAAATCATTGGATTCTGTTTTTATTTGTTTTAAACAGCATCACTACTTTGAGGTCGTAACATGTGGTCATGGAAAAAATATTTTTACCTCAAATATATCAAAAGTTTTGAAAATGGGACAGGAACCCAGGATCCACAGCAGGTCTGCAGCTCTGTCGCTAGTTTCCTGTTTTACAGTTAACGTTGTCACTGGTTTCCACTAAACCTTTACTGTGGTCTCTGTGGTCGATTCACGGTTTGAAAAATGGGACAGTGACAGTGTCAGACAGCCGTGGCACTGATCCTGCAGCTTCAACAGATCGCTGCACTGGAAGAATGTGATTGGTACATAGTGTGAGTCAGTTCAGGTTAGTATGAACGTCTGCCCTTTTCCAAAATAAATGTGGGAAATTTTCTTTATCCATGTGTGTTTGGTGAAAAATAAAGTTGACAAGTCGCTCAGAGAGAGATCAAAGATGAGGTTAGGCCACCTTTTGGATTCCACACGAGGAGCTGATGAAGATGCAGAGTCACCAAAGTGACGGGAGAAAGTTCTCCTGTGTGAGACGCAGCAGTCACATCAAAAGCAGATAAATGGTGAAGTCACCTGAGTCAGTAGCTGTTTTTCCCCAGAGTCGAGTGTTCATTCACCCACATCAAAACAGGTGCTGCTCGTGTGGTTAACTGATGAGAGAAGCTGAAGTCTCTGCGTGACAGGGCTTCCTTGTTGACACCAGTGGGAAATGATCAAAGGTAAAACAACCGGTGTGATAAACCACGAAGTGTTTTATGTGTTTAAGTTCAGTTTAACTGCTGTTCGAACGTTGTGGACTGTTTCCCGCCATGAAGAAAGAAAAGACAAAGTGTCTGACAGAACATGAGAGTGTGCTGAACTGGATCAAATTATTACGGAGAATGAAATACCATGACCTCATGAACTACAGTAAACTAAGAATGATGATGATGAGTAGAAGGAAGAAGACGACCCACAAACTCCCTCCTCAAATGCCTGTCTCCTCAAGGTCAGCTTTGTTTCACTCAGCAGTTCCACCTCAACAACGCCGTGTGGTTCAGTCGAATTTTCCCGTATCAGTTATAGTTTTCCTGCTTTCTTTCTTTCTGGTTGTTTCTGCCCTCCCGTGACCATCCTAGAGCCTGTCTCTCTGCCTGTTCCTGCTCACAGAGAGGCTTGTACCCTGCCTTCCCCTGCACCCTTTCCAGTTCCCTGAATGGTGGTCGCTGTGGTCCAGTCAGTCCCAGTTGCCTAGAGCAGCTAGGGCTCCGCTTGTCCCTGCAACCATATCAGTTCCTCAGGTAGCAACAGCTAGTGTCCAGCTGTCACCTGCTCCCATGCCTGCTCCCAGCGTGAGGACATCCAAGGCCCAGTCCACCTTTGCACCCTGGCTGGTGTCCAACTACTTCCCATGCCTGTCCCTACTTCCCAGGGTGACAGTGGCCAAGACACAACCTATCCTTGCACTCGTACCAATTCCTTGGATTGGGACAGCTGTTCAGCCAATCCCTTCAGCAGTACCTGTTCTAAGCGCTCAACGAATCTTAGTACACCATGGAAGCACAAGCAACAGGGGTGGGGGTAAGCCGGTGTAGACAGCACATCTGGTCCTGTAGCATGCGCTGGGCCCAGATCTGCCCCCTGACCTCGGCCTTGGAGATAAGCATGCAGAGGTGTTTGGGGTGCAAAGGATGGGAACGAAGATTCTAAACACAGTCTGTTATCATGGAGAAAGGTCTTGTTGTCCAGCTCCAGCCTTGAGGCCACAGCTGGCGCCAATGTGGTAGGCGCATGAGATGGTAGTGATTTTCCTTTAGTGCAAAAACTGCATGCCAATTTTACAGTTGCTCTAGATGTCCGTCACTGGTCTCTCAATCTCCAAGATGTTATTACTATTATTATTATCTTGTCTTATATTATATTATTTCCTGTCCTCTGTTGATTTCCCCTCCACGATATTCATTTGATCTTAATGCTCCTTGCTGCTGCATTTATGGTGGTCCATGAAGGATTCGCGAGACCCATCCTTCAAATCTGGGGAGACAGAGGACGCATTTGTGGGCCACATTTGGAGGAGCCTTCAAATATGAACAACCTTCATCGCCTCACTGTGACGTATTCGGCCTACAAATGCGGCCTCTGAATTTGGCAACAGCCAAAGACTATGTGACTGTAACATTAAATTAACAGTGTCTTTAAATGACCTTTGACCTTTAGTGACCTCTGACCTTCAGTGACCTCTGACCTCCTGTTGCAGGTGTGTGTGTGCTGCTGCTGTCTGCACTGCAGGTGAGTAGATGAAGTGAACCATGGTCCAGGACAAACACTGAGTGTAAACACTGAAGTGCTTCACTCATCTGTCACAGATAGACACACTAACAGAGTGTGAGCTCTCACTGACTGACTCTCAAATCAAATCTGTTCAGGTCTGTCCACAGTTTCATGTGTTGTTTAGGCGACAGGAAGAGTTCACTCATCTTCTTTTGTGTTTTGGTTTTATTTGATATTTGTTTGTCATATTGTGAAGAGGAAATCAAGTAGAGATGTTTTCAGTTTCTGTAACATGATGGTTTGTATAGATATCAGCCAACAATCATCAGATATCAGCTTTCACTCAGGAAACCACAGCTGCTAGCTGCATGTACTAAATGTTTGTCTGACCGGCCTTTGTTGTATAGTCTTCACTTCCTCTTCTGTTTACAAATTTTCCATCATGTCAACTGAGTCAAATTTAATTTCTCTCAGAGTTTGTATGCTTTGTTACTTTCTGATGATGAGCTTCAAATATGAGCAAAGTGAGACTCAAACAGGACGTAAACCTGCAAATAGAATCCATGAAACAGCTTTTTCACACTGTTCATCCCACAGCTGAGGTGGAATAAACATCTAACCTTCAAGAATGTGCTTTTTTATTTTGCAAGACCTGCCTGCAGTACCTTTACTGTCCACTTACCCAAAGCTGCTGAGAGCCTGAGTGGGGAGCATCAACTCAAACAAACAACAAATCAGTGGAGTTTACTGGTGTGTCATTCCGTTACAATCGAGGTGAGTGGCTGCAAATTTCCACCAGGTTCTTGAACCTCTTTCATATCCGCCCCAAGCAGGCCCATAATCTCTTCATCTGCTCCACTCACCTGGAGCTGATTTTTGGCAATCAGGCTGGAGATATTTAAGCCTCACACTGACGTTCCTTCTCCACCAGTTAGTCAGCTACTCCATGTTGGAGCTGGCTTTTATGTCCCTTGTTCTCGTGTGCCTTAGTTTTCCACGTCTCTTACTCTACCTTAAGCTCATCCCTTGGACCTCGAACAACTTACCTTCACTCTGGAAATCTCTCCGTGCCTAACCCTTCTAAGAAGAAGATCAAATGGAAAATGAATGATGGAAACTGAGGTCAGAGCTGCAGATATTTTCACTGCACTGCAGCTAATTAGTGCGCTCCACCTGTTGGTGTATTTATTGGCTTTTAATGTTTCCCTCCTATAAATGATCGTATTACTGTAAAACACTTTGGGGTACTGCTGGTTTTAAATGTGCTATATAAATAAAGTTGTATTCTCTTTGTTATTTCCTGTTCTCAGAAGGAGCATTGAGCTGTTCATAGACTGCATGAACTGCAGTATTAGCAAACTGCACATATAATTTATGTCCACTCAGGACTGTATGCTTGTCTTTTCACGTTCATATGTATATTTATATTTAGTCCCATGTCTTTGTGTTCATCTGTGTATCTTAATAGTTTTGTTATCATATCTCTGTTTCTACACTGATTTTATATGTTGTTTCTTGTATATTTGCTGCTATGATAACTCAGTTTCCCTCTGAGATCAATAAAGTTTCTCTGATTCTGATGAAGACGAGTGTATTAGAAACAGCTCGTCCTTGTGGAGAAGCAGCAGCGTGACGAGCTGATGATGTTAACAGGGAAGTGGTGAAGCTGAAGGTATCACTCTGCTGTCGGTCTCCAACATGACAACATGCCGACTTCATCTGTCGCTCTGCTCCTCGGTGAGTCAAACCCTCCCTTCTTCAATTCTTTATCACAGCTCCAACACACACTAAAGGTCAAAGGTAAAGAGCCTATTTTCAGCAGCTGGAAGCTCTCGCTGATAGTTTCTCTCACATGAAATCTGTTCAGATCTGTTGGTTTTGTTTTCCTTAGTGAGAAGAAGTGATCACTACTTCTTTTGTTTATCTAAGGCTGGTTGTATCTGATATTTGTTTGTGTGTTTGGACAGAAATCAAGTAGTGTATTTCCTGTAAGCACCTCATATTTAACTCGAGTGCATGAAGATACAGCAAATGACAGAAAACTGTTTCAACTGCATAAACTCTTTAAAATTTAGAAGTTTAACTCTGCGTTTCTCTGTAATCTGGACTGACTCACAGAGCTGAAGCTTCATGTCGTGTCTGTAAGAGAGGAAAGTGACCTGTTTTCATCAAACATTAACCTTTACTCAGGAAACCACGGCTCCTAGCTGCATGTACCACATGTTCTCCTTATCTGCCTGTTGTAATCATCACTTCCTCTGTTCAGACCAGATTGACTGAGTCTAACTAAATGACTGAAGATAGTTGGTTTTCCAGAATTAACGTCGGATTTTCCTCATTTTCTGTACGCTTTGTTAATTTTCTGATGGCGATTTAGACGAGCGGGACTCAAACGACTGTAATGTTTACTAAACAGATTTTTCAGGTTGCTCACTCAGCAGCTGATATTGCCAAAGTCGCCTAACTTTAATCCAGTGATCTCGGTGGTTTGATGGTTCATTAACTCTGATTGCTTTTTAAATGTCTCTGTTTTACTTAGCCAGTAAGAGCTGATTGGGCCTAACCTACCTTCGCCAGCACTGGCTATGGGAACCTGCTAATGTTGGGTTTAATGTTGTGATTAGTAGAATCTGTAGTTTTTTACTTACTGAACAACTACTTAGAAACCTGCAGACGTATCGATATAAAAGAATTAGGGCCTGCAAAACAAGCAGGTCAACCCCAGCAGTTTTAACTGGTCCTGATATAAAACTGCTAGGACAGGTTACTCTCTCCTGGGAAGTTGGCTGCAGCCATGTGGATTTCTGAATGGAAGAGATCCATGTACATGCCGATTTTTTAATCATCCAATGCATTAAAAAACAATAGTCATAAATAAAGTGTTTTGGCTTGTGATTCCTAAATAAACACACTAACACTAGCTACACATTTTTAAAGGGTGCAAATCCAAGTCTCCTATTCAGTGACTCTGGTCTCCAGAGCTGAAAATAGGTTTGAGGTTCTTTTGAGAATTCTGAAGTTGGTTTAGTCTAAAATGCCTGAGTTGAGAGCAGGTTCGTGTAATTTCAGAGTTTCTACCTAAAAAGAAATGAAAAGGAAAAATAGTCCATTTGAATTCAACTCGAGCATTTTACACCAAATCTGCTTGATCAGGTTTGAATGATGTTTCCAGAACCACACAGGAACAGATTACAATTCCCTGCCCTCTGACCTTCAGTGACCTCTGACCTGTTGCAGGTGTGTGTGTGCTGCTGCTGTCTGCACTGACTGTTTGTGCAGGTGAGTAGATGAAGTGCACCATGGTCCAGGACAAACACTGAGTGTAAACACTGATAGAAACTGTCCGTCTGTCCTCCAGTCTCTCTGAGCGTCAGTCCAAACCTTCAGCAGTTCTTCACAGCAGCCTCAGTGTCTCTGACATGTGACGGTCAGCTGGGCTCTGATGGATGGACGGTGAAGAGGGACACAGGAAGTGGGACTGAGTCATGTGGAGCAGGGGGGCGGGGCTTCGGGAGGTTCAATGGTTCATCCTGTTTGTTTGATGAGTTCAAGCCAGTCAGTGGAGTTTACTGGTGTGAAGGTGAAGCTGGAGAGAAGAGTGAAGAAGTCAACATCACTGTATCAGGTAATGAAGTCATTCATTTCATCAGACTAACAGCAGACTGTTATACCACCTCTACATCACTCTGTGGGTCTTTTCCTCAGATAAACAAGTGATCCTGGAGATCCCTGCACTTCCTGTGAGGACAGGAAGTGATGTCACTCTACGCTGTAAATACAAAACTGGTCGCACAGTCACAGCTTATTTCTACTTTAATGGACGTCCTGTTAGACCTACATCAGAGAAACTCATCACCATTAACGTGCAGCAGTCTGATGAAGGTCTCTACTGGTGTTCTACTGATGAGTTTGGATCATCTCCTCAGAGCTTTCTGAGGGTCAGAGGTCAGAACACTGACATCACTTCCTGTCTGCTGAGCTGATGATAAATTTACTGAATCAGCGTCATTATCTCTCCTGCAGGTCCTCTTCCTCCCACAACAACAACAACAACAACAACATACACTGATGTCTCCCATCCACCTTCTCCTCCTCTTCCTCCTCCTCCTCTCCAGCCCTTCATCATCCCAGTCGTAGCTGTTGTGGTTTCTCTGGTTCTTGCGTCTCTGGTTCTGGTTCTGGTCCGGCTCCTTTGGAAGAAACACACAGGTATAGAGTCTGTCTGACCCAACTGAGCACTTGTAAGTGAAGCAGTATACATGTATGTATGTGATTCTTGGTCTTATCACTCTCATGCTGCCTTCGTGGCTCTGCCTAGTCCACAATGAGGCTCCTTCAAATGATGTCACCTACTCTGAGGTCACCAGTAGAGAGTCATCCAATAAGATGCCAGTCATCCAACCAGAAATGGTTTACTCCACCCTGAGGACAAACACTACAGGTACGGAAATGAGGGATAAAAGCAGGAAAACTAGAGATACACTTAGGTTAAATCATCTTTTGTGATGTTGTATAAATAAAGCCAGAATGCAATGATTTGTGTATCTTATAAAACCATATTTTAATAAATAGAACACAGTAAAGGGATTGAATGCACAAATGGAGAAAAAGCAGGTGGTCCCAAAGACAAACAGGTGGAGGAACACTTCCTGAAACTGTTTCTGTGAGCAATGTTCACCTGCCTTCCACAAATGCAGGTTGAAGCTCTATAATGCAAAGAAGAACCACATGTGAGCATGCTCCAGAATCAGCCTCTTCTTTGTGGTTTTCTTATCTCAGCTCATTTCTTATCTCATGATAAAATATGGGTTTGTGAGATTTGCAAATCATTCAGTCTGTGTTTGCACAGGGTCCCTGTGGTTTTTAAGAATTGGAGTAAACTGTGGTCGTGGAAACATTGACTTATATTTTCCTCAAATGCATCAAAACAAAGAGGAACTGTGACTCAACGGCTTCACGCTTTATGAAACATAAACTTTCTTTAGTTTCCTGTCTGACAGTAAAACATGTTACTGGTTTCACATCTGAACCTTACTGTGGTCTCACTGCTCGAGTCGCAGTTTGTAAAAATGGGTCAGAGAAAACCATGGCAGCAATCCTGCAGCTCAGTCAGAACGCTGAAATGGAAGGAAGTGATTGGTGCATGATGTGGAAGATTAGTGTGTATGACACCATGCAGCACGAACTGTCTGATTGAACTCCAGTGTGAAAATGATTTGGGGAGATTTTGTCACAGCATGCAGCAGCACACTATGAATTTGAGGAGTGGACCCAAAATCCTGACACGAACGAACATAGAAGATAAACAAAAGGGGAGCTGTCTAACAAGGCTGATAAAAACATCTGAAATTAAAAGGCAGAGGTGAAGCTAAACAATAACATAAGCGTGGAACATGAAAGCACAAGCCACCGATGTTTCACTGGCATGTAAGTTTGGGGTTATACACATAAAAACAGGGGTTAGGCAATAAAGACTCTGTGAAAGAGACGATGAAGAGAGAGAAGAATTTGTTCAAGAATTACACCTCATAGTAGAAAGGAGCTGAGGAAGACTCACTTTGATTGACGAGGATGTTTCAGTTCACTGTGTTGGGGCAGCAGTCAGATGTAAAAGCACGTACATGGTGAAGTCACCTGAGTTTGTAGTTCCCAGAGTCGAGTGTTTATTTTCACCCACATCAGAACAGGTGCTGCTCGTGTGGTTAGCTGATGAGAGAAGCTGAAATCTTTGTGTGACAGAGCTTCCTTGTTGTGACCATGAAGTGTTTTATCTGTTTACCTTTAGTTTAACAGCTGTTTGAATGATGTGGAGTCCAGAGAGTGCATGTCAGCAGATACTGAACCTGAAGCTTTGCTGAATCATATTGTTTCACATTGTTCTTCGGTGTTATCAATAAAAAAAAATAATAGTTTGACTTGAGTTCAGCAGACAAGGTTTGATGGGAACTCCAAGTTCACAGTGAGATGAAAATGAATCCCAGATGTTCGGTCACACAGTGGCTTGTTTCTGTCTTTGATTCCTTCAGCGCAGTGACCAACGTGCATGACTGTCCCATTTTTACAGAAGGTGGAGGAACCACAGACGCCACAGAAGAAATTAAAAAGTGAAAGAAACGACGAGTTTCTCTGTGTAAACAGGAAGCTGAGGACAGACCTGCAGATGTGTCGGTCTCACCGTGGGAACATTTACAGTCATCAGCTTCCTCCTTTCTTCATTCACTCCCATTTAATCCAATCAATGGAGTCATGATGGCAGCAAGTGAGGAAGGCGTCCTGTTTCCAGTTCCTCCAGAGAAACCAGGAGGAGGAACTGAAGAGATCAAACTGCTGCTGGTTTGAGTCTCTGCAGCTTGAACTCTGACAAAGGTCGTCTACGATGGAGCTGCTTCCTTCATTTCAATCTGATCAATACTCTGAACTCCTGCTGTAATTTCAGCAGGTGTGATTTAACACAGATTTAATGAACAGACAGATCTGCATCGATCAGGAACTTTCCTGTTTATATCAGGAAGAGAGGGGGCACACTTAATTATCTCTTTGGGTACAGCCAGTGATTTTCAGGAGGGGCCCAGCAGTAATAAATGCATCAACTAGTTTTTCAGCATTTTACTCTAAGATGGGAAGTTCTGTTTTTGGAGACAGCAGAATCTGAATGCTTCGTTATCTTTGATTTATTTAATATTCTTATTGGTATCTGAATATTGTGCTGGAGTGGACAGGGGTTAAGGGAAAAAAAAGGCCCACTCCAACAAAACAAAGCACACTTAAATCATACACAACGCCTGAAAGACAAAACAGACAAAACTCAAACAAATGTACATTTTTACAGAGTGTGTTTGTGAGTGTCTGTGTATGAGTGTTTGTCATGAAACGTACTTGAAAGGTGAAATTCTGTAATGACTGTAAAAATGTAATAATTATGATGCGATTAAAAAGGAGAAACAAAGGCTGCACAGCACATCCAGGTCCTGCCAGCTGTGGCTCTGCAGCTCATGTCCCCAAAGGACAGAGACGACTGTACTGCTTAAGTGGAACGAGGCAGCTTGAGTGATTAATATGAAACTGATATGACAAAATACTGCAGAGGATGACACACATGACAGATTACAGTCGTAACCAAGAGCTTCGGTTTTATCAATGTTTAGTTTGAGAAAGTTTAAGGACAACAATGATTTAACTTCCATGAGGCAGTCGCAGCAGGAGATGGGTGGAATTATGTTTGTAAGAAATACACAGCTGAGTGTCGTCTGCATAAAAATCAAGGCTAATATTATATTTCCAATATATGTGGCAGATTTGAAGTGTGTAAATTATGAATAAAAACCTGCAGACGTATCGATATAAAAGAATTAGGGCCTGCAAAACAAGCAGGTCAACCCCACCAGTTTTAACTGGTCCTGATATAAAACTGCAGGGACAGGTTACTCTCTCCTGGGAAGTTGGCTGCAGCCATGTGGATTTCTGAATGGAAGAGATCCATGTACATGCTGATTTTTTAATCATCCAATGCATTAAAAAAAAAATAGTCATAAATAAAGTGTTTTGGCTTGTGATTCCTAAATAAACACACTAACACTAGCTACACGTTTTTAAAGGGTGCAAATCCAAGTCTCCTATTCAGTGACTCTGGTCTCCAGAGCTGAAAATAGGTTTGAGGTTCTTTTGAGAATTCTGAAGTTGGTTTAGTCTAAAATGCCTGAGTTGAGAGCAGGTTCGTGTAATTTCAGAATTTCTACCTAAAAAGAAATGAAAAGGAAAAATAGTCCATTTGAATTCAGCTCGAGCATTTTACACCAAATCTGCTTGATCAGGTTTGAATGATGTTTCCAGAACCACACAGGAACAGATTACAATTTCCTGCCCTCTGACCTTCAGTGACCTCTGACCTCCTGTTGCAGGTGTGTGTGTGCTGCTGCTGTCTGATGAAGTCTGATGAAGGTCTCTACTGGTGTTCTACTGATGAGTTTGGATCATCTCCTCAGAGCTTTCTGAGGGTCAGAGGTCAGAACACTGACATCACTTCCTGTTTAAAGCCAATCTGCTAAGCTGATGATAAACTGACTGAACCAGCTTCCTCATCTCTCCTGCAGGTTCTGTGACACCAATCTCTGTTGCAACAACAGAAAGAGCAACAACAACAACAACCACCATCACCACTCATATCTCCCATCCTCCTCCTCCTCCTCCTCCTCGCGTTCAGCAGGAGGCATGGATGATGAGCGGCGATAAACTTGCGAGAAGCAAGTTATGCTCAACTCCACCGGTGGATTCTGACAGCGTGGAAAAGTGTGAAAACATCCATGATCACCAACGGATTTCGAAGGGCTGGACTGCTGCATGATGGAGAGGAGGACACCGCCACGGCCCTTCAGAGGGTGTTCGACTCTGACACTGACAACGAGGATTTCTTTGGTTTTGAAAGTGACAACGAAGGAAAGAAGCGGAGAGTGGATGACGAAGCCACCCTGAGCCTGTTCGTATCCGACACTGGAGAAGAGGACTTTGGTGGTTTTAGTGCGCAGGAAGAAGAGAAAGATGGTGAATGACTGACTTTTCTTCTTGTTAAAGCCGTGTCACTGCACCTGAGCCTAAAAGGTAGTTGTTATATTTGCACTGTAGTGTCAATACACTATTAGAGCTTATGCCGAGTCAGACTGCACACACAATAGTTTGTTTACAAGTTGACTTCTTCTTTATTGGGATAACACAGAAGTAACACACACACATAACTGGGCGTGGTGCCCCCTACTGGCGATGGCTTGCATAGCACACAATAATTCTTGGTTCATACATAACAGTAGTCCGAAGCTATTTTTCTGGTGTGCTGTAGGTTATTGTTATGTACTACATTTTGTTGTGATATTTTGATACCACGGTTAGCATTTACAGGATATTGTTTTATACAGGAAAACTGTTACTCAATAAGGCCCATCTACTAGTTGTTTTTCTCTTTCTCTGTGACCCAAGAATTAATGTGTAAGACTCACAAGCTGGTACCCCAAGGTCGAAAACACCACAGAGATGAGACCACTTCCTTACTCCCATCCTCCCTTTTTCTTTATCTCCTGGAAAAGGCTCGTTAAAGGCTAGGTGGTTTGTTTCAGAATTCACTGATGAAAGAACTCTGTATTCTATGTCTAGGAGTGTATTTTGCTGGGATGATCATAAATTATAGCTGAACTGATAAACTACACAAGGGATACTTTGCTCAGAAGGCAGGAAGACGTTTCCTTATTTAGTCTGTACCGGTTTGAACTGGGAAAGCTGACACACGAACCTTTTTTTCTCTATATAAACTGCTGTGTACCAAATAAACCTTTGAGTTGATTCTGGGAAAGCAATCTGAACAGTTTCTGTATCACTTTGTTCTCCTAACTGCTCCCGATATCGTAACTAACCCAGCTGAACGGCATACCTGAGTGTTACTTTGAATAATTAGGAGTCTTATAAGGAAAGGACAAAACTCTGCTTATCGCTCACGCCACGGAGGAAACCCGGGACGGCAATTTCCTTCAATTTTGGTGTCAGAAGTGGGATCCGCTGACAGAAGGTAAATACACGTCTTTAATATTTATATGAGACCGTATTATGCCTCTCTCAGTGATCGATCCATAAAGAAACGGGATATGCTGACGAAGTTTCACTTAGTGATCCAGAGAGATACACTGACGACTTCCTCAGTCCCCGAATAAAGTAAATTAACCCTTGTGTGGTGTTGGTGGACACAGGAAGTTGCCTGTTGTCTTGAAACGTACGTTAAAAAGTGAGAAGTTGCTCACTCAGAAAAAGTGACACAGGAAGTTGCCTGTTGTCTTGAATATTTCTCGTTAAGTGAGAAGTTGCTCACCAAAAAGTGACACAGGAAGTTGCCTGTTGTCTTGAAACGCACGTTAAAAAGTGAGAAGTTGCTCACTCAGAGAAAGCTAGTAAATAATTAAATTTAATTTTGTTAAAAAAAAAACAAAAAAAAAAAAACGAAAGAAAACTGAAAACGGGTCTCACAGACCCGATTACCATACAAGGGTTAAAAGCAGTAAATTAAAAGCAGAAAGACACAGGAAGTTGCCTGTTGTTTTACGAGAAGTTGCTCGTTAAGCGAGAAGTTGCTCGCTAAGTGAGAGTTGCTCACACAAACAAAAATTGCTAGCAATAAATTTAAAGTAACCTCAGCTGTGCCGCAGCAAAATACTAACATAAATCCTTCAAGCGTGTAAACCCCTCTGGAAATCACTGAACATGGGTCAGAATAATTCAAAAACCACAGACAAGTCCGATAAAAAATCAAAATTACCTGTAAAACCAAAAAAAATTAAATTTAAAGTCTCAAACAACAGCTCAGTACGACTCCCATTTCCGGTTACGTGTAACCCACGTCCATGAATCGGCGAAGACTTCCATGATTACGTATCCAGAACATGCGGGAGTGCTTATGTGACTGACTTTGTTTACAACTTACGGACTGTAAGTTCAATGCATTCTAATTTATTTCCGGAGCCTTATCCCGAACGATTATCGCCAGAAAACAGGTCAGTAGAAATGTTGAATATCATTTGTGATAAGAAAAGTAGTCTGCTTAAAAAGTCCTGTAGAAAATATATGATAGAATGCCGCGACGTGATGCATCAAATGTTACCACTATGGAAAAAGGGACCGGAACCAGGTGTAGATACTTTTACATCAAATAAAACTAGTGCAGGCTCCAGCATAGAAAATAAATCTACTGCGGGAAAAGCTAGTCTTGCATGCTCAGCCATTCAGCCCACAGCCCCGCCGCCTTACGAAGATGAGACCGAATTAATAGTTGCTGCCGCAGCCGCATGCAAACAACGTCAGCGCTTTGATCCAACCAGCTTAAAAAACAGTGACAAAAAACCTGAATCACACGCAACGGGTCTCAGCCACCTAATTGAACAAGATCAGGAAAAACAATATATACGCCGCGAGGAAGAATTAGCAGAACATAGAAAGAGAGAAAAACTTTTGAAAGAAGAATGCGAGGAACTTATGAAAAACAATTTAGACGTCTATGAAGAAAAACTTTTGCATCAGGCAGTGTCCACAATAGACACCCACATGAAACGCCACGATATCGTAGCTAGAGGTTTAGAGGTAGCTAAAGAAATACCTGTTACCCGAACTTTAATAAAGACTTATCTAAAAGGAAAAAAGGAAAAACAAAGCCAGGATGACAAAGGTCCTTACGCCAACACTCGCGGTAGTAAACAAACAGACCCAAAATCTAGTGACGTCAATGACGCTTACCCCTTTATGATAATAGGAGATCAGTGTTGTATTCAGCCCCCTAAAATCTCAGAATTAGTGACAACTATTAAAGAGCTTCCCGATCCTCTTAAAAATCCTACAGCCTTTGTCTCTGCACTACAGAGAAGTACCAGATATCACCATTTGGGTGGTCCGGATTACAGGTACATATTGTGTCAATGCATTCCTGGAGTAACCGAGTCACAACTCATAAGAGAGATAGGTGAATTAGACCCAAAGCATGATAAAGCATCCACAACTGTAGAGTTTTTGTGGGTAAATAATGACAAAGTCGCCGATTTCTTTAAGAATCTAAAGAAATTCCTGCTCACAATGTCCAGAGACCAAATTGACTTAAATGCAGTAACTATGTGTAAACAGAAGCCTGATGAATCTATCCTAGTATTCATAAAACGCTTTATGCACTGTTGGACTGATGAGGCATGCATGCCAGAGGATGATAATGATCAGATTTTCATCACCACCTTTTTGAACAATATCCACCCTGAATGCTCTCAGTTGCTAAAAGTGACAGCTACTGATAATCGCTACGAATTGAGTAAAGATGCTTTCTTAAAGCTTGTACAACTGAAGGCCAGTGCAGACCTTTTTCCTACTATCACAAAAGCTAACAGTGTTAAGATGATGTTGAATTTTGATGTTCAAGGCTCAGAGGAAAGTGAGAAATTAATGTATGCAGGATTACCCGCTCCAGCACAGCAAGGAAGTTTCAGAGGACGGAATGGTAAGAATAGAGATGTTTGTTTCTGCTGTGGAAGGGTAGGACACTGGTCCAGAGAATGTCGCTTTGCAGCCACCAACAGGGCACACACGCCTCGACCACAGAACGCAGTACAAGTTCCCGCCACTAGGCGTCAGCAGAGCTCTTCCAGTCAAGGTAACTGGCAACCACAAGAAACATGCAATAATGGCCCCACATCTAGGCTGCAGCCTTACAACCCACATTATAACCCACAAGGCAGACAAGCTAGAGGTGCAAATTTAGCTCAGTTTTCCAGTAACCGCAGACACCCAGAGCATGAATCAGAATGGGAAAGGGTGCGTTACAATTCTCACCATGATCTTTTCCCATCACCTGATAATCCCCGGCTGGGTCGCTACTAGGGAGGCCCAGGTGAGGATGAGGGACAGCAGTGTGAAGCACTACACACGATGCTGCATCTGCAGCTGTCCCCTAACACAGAACATTTGCCCATGCTACAAGTAGAAATAGATGGTAAGAAATACCCATTTTTAGTGGATAGTGGAGCCACTAAAAGTTCACTGTCTGGGAAATTCTATAATGGGCCTGTGTCCTCTGTGTGCATCAACACTATGGGAATTAATGGAACTGTAGTGCAATGCCCTAAAACTCATTCTCTAAAGACACGTTGGGGCTCTAAACCAGATGAAATCACATATCATCCATTTGTAATTATTCCAAACTCGCCTGTGAATTTATTAGGCAGAGATCTAATGGCAAAAATGAATTTGTGTATTTCATTTAACACAAAGGGTGAAATGTTTGCTGATACTGATAACAGCTATGTTTTCTCTGCCTTATGTACCATGGAGAAGGAACAGCCTCTGTGTCAGCTGGACGGCTCAGCAGAGAATGAACTCAACACCTTTTTGTCTGGTATTCCACGACACACACTGTGCCAAAGACGTGTTCAAAAACCACTGCCAGGTAATCCCATATCTGGGAGCCACACTTTTGTTTCTCTCACACTGTTCAACAACATGATAACTGCTCACACAAGTGAAGGTCAAACAGTGGTTTTGTCACATAACTCAGACATAGGTTATGACATAACTACACCATGTCGGCACATAGATCTAACCTATCCTATCCACTGTACTATTTCTGCACTTACGTTGCCAGCTGAATACCAGAATATGACATTGTGGTCTAAAGGTGAGAATGATGTAGGATTTATTGACTGTACACCTTATCACGCACAGCTAAAAAACAACAAGCCAGTATATGTCAAACAATATCCCATTTCTGTCGAAAAAGCCTCAGCCCTAGATGTCATCATAGGAGATTTATTGACTACAGGAGTGATAAAGCCCACAGTATCTCCATATAATACTCCTGTCAATCCTGTGCCAAAGCCTAACAAACCTGGCGTATGGCGTTTTACACAAGACTTAAGACAAATTAATGCAGTCATTATCCCTTTGCCACCTCTGGTTCCGGATGTCCCCAGCATATTGACATGTATTCCATCCACAGCCACACATTTTACCGTGGTGGATTTATGCTCTGCCTTTTTCTCAGTGCCTGTGCATGAAGACACACAGCCGTTATTTGCATTCACACATAGAAATAAGCAGTACACTTGGACTCGTCTGCCTCAAGGCATGATAGACAGCCCTGCTGCTTTCTCAATGGTGATCCGTGCTACCCTGGACAGCTTTACTCCTCCTGAGGGCTGTACTCTGATCCAGTATGTGGACGATCTCCTCCTCTGTGCTCCGAGTGAGGAATTGTGTCAAACTGCTACACACATGCTTCTCCAGCACCTCCAAAAGACTGGCCACAAAGCATCTGCAAAGAAAATGCAGTACTGTCAGACTTCTGTTCAATATTTGGGATTTACACTGTCTCACGGAAAACGTTCCATGACTGCAGACAGGGTCAAAGCTGTGACCTCCGTCCCTCGGCCTACTACACAGAAGGAAATGCTGTCCTTCTTAGGCATGGTGAACTATTGCAGACAGTGGATACCAGACTGTTCTTTTCATGACCACATTCTGCGTGAATGCTGCAAAAAAGACAAGCTTCCTCGAATACTGTGGTCAACAGAAATGACTGCCTCTTTCAATGCATTGAAGGGAGCGCTGACCTCCGCCCCTTGTTTGGGTCTGCCTGACTACCTGTTACAGGAAAAATGATTCTATGTTTCTTTACCTTCTTTTAAATGTACAAAGATGCCTTTTGTCTGCCCTTTGCCTATGGTTAGATTAGTTTAGAATGATCTTTTTAGACTTTCCCAGCAAAGACATCTTGTTTCTGGGACATATTGTTTTAGATTGTTTTATCTCTCACAGCCTTCTCCCAGCTCTCTGCTGACGAGACTAGCGCCACATATGGAGTTGTTTATTTTATTTGTTTTGTATTTTCTTATCCTGTTCTCACTGTCTTTCCTATAAAAATTACCAAGCCACTGTGCATGGTGTGAGTTGTTCTTAGCAGCTCACCCGTGTACACGTTTGATAAAGAAAGTAACTTTGTCTCATTGTGTCTTTATTTCTCCTGGGTTTTTTACAGAGTTTTCCCCCAACATTTCTTGGTCCTTCGGAGCCGGAGCGCCTCCATCGTGTCCCATCTCCGTGACCAGTCCACGTTGCTCGCCTGTCGACAGCTCACATACTAGGTGTGTGATAAAAGACCAAGAGCGTTAAATTCGAGTCTTGGCCAACGTTCTTAGAAAGCGACCCACGGTGGTGGGGCCCGATCGAGGTGGACCAGACCCGGCGACACTGACCAGGTAGATACAGACACACTGACACAATCTTGCGTAAAAGCGCATTTTGAATTCAGGGAATTTAAAATAGCGGAAGTAGCTCGTCGACTGGTAGCTTTGGAAGCTTGTCGACTGGTAGCGTAGCTCGTCGACTGGTAGCTCTGGGAGCTCGTCGACTGGTAGCTTTGGAGCTCTGGGTAGCTCCCCCAGCTGGGTCTAGACTGGGTCTAGGGAGTAAGTAGCTCTGGGAGCTCCCCTTATTATAAGGGTTCCGGTCGCGCGCGTCGAAGCTGTGAATGTGAGTGTGTGTGTGTGTATTGTTTTAATTAATGGAGCAAGCTGAATTTTCACGGTCCAATAAGAGACTGAGCTGCTCCTACTGTGTTTTTCTTTTACTGCTATTCACTGACGTGCTGGTGAGTTGAGAGAACGGTCGAGTTCCGTCTCGTAAAGTTCACACCGCTTTTGGAAATAGTCCTAAAGTAGAAGGGCGTGTGAGCAACCACTCTCGTCTCTAATACCAGCGAAGGTGATAGCAGCTGTATTGTGTATATATTACTTAAACAAAAATAAGTAAATACATAAATAAGATGGGTAATCAAGCAAGTGAAATTAAAACTCACTCCTGCTGACGAGCAGTGGTGAGAAAAGAAAAGTCCAGACGCCGGACAAAAACAGTGTCTGTAAACTGAGAGATTTAAGAAAACAAAATATAAACAGTCAGAAGAACAGAACTCAACTGCCAGTTTAGTAAAACCAGAAGATGAGACACTGTGCAGTTCCCACAATCCTTTTAGTAAACCATCACTCACTCCTGCAGCCGCATCTGCAGCACCACCCATATCAGGAAGAACTTAATAATCCCTTATTAAGTGAAAACTAGAGATCACAGTAGTTTGAAGTAGTTTAAAAGGGTTGAAAACAGACCCCACTGAGTAGATATAAATATAAAAAGTACGAAATAAAGATGAACAAAGGGAAAATTACAGTAGAAATTATCTTTAGAGTATTTGAAATTAATAATAGCAAGGATAACAACCTGTAAAGTGATATTAACAATGAAACACAGTTGGCATGATGACCATGCCCAGCATGTATAAAATGAATATAAAGCAAATAATTCACACGAAAATATTTTAATAACATAAATAAAGTATATTAAGGCTGTGTCATTGTTCAGCCAAGGACAGTGTGTGAAAAGGTAACTGTCTCCACCTTGGGAAAAGGATGATTCTGCAGGTCATCTGAAGCCCTTGATGGATACAAAATAAAATATAAATAATATATTATAATAGAACTGCCTGGTCCGCCATGCAACAGAGAGAACAAATGTGACCGCAGATTGGATGAATTCTAAATTATCTGTTTGCCGAATAAGATGATCTAACTAACAAATTGGCTCAGGAGTAGTATAGTGGTACACACTGATAAAATATTATAATATGCTATTGCTGTTATATAAGACAAAGGGTATAATATGAACAATGACATAATATTAATATGAAGAGGCACCTTAATCGGTTATGATGTGAGGTGGATAATTGTTAAGCAGTAGTCTGCATCAAGCTTAAGGTTTGCTGAAACTCAGTGTAATGACATGTGAGATGAAGACAATACGGAGAATAACTAAACTAATGAAGTGCATAGAGGCACTTGACCAGCTTGAAACTTATCATTCTAGAATGACACATTGCTGAGATATAGAGCACACCTATAATAACAACCAATAAGCAAAACCCTGTAGACAACAGCTAAAACTACAGGATTGAGAAGCTGAATTAAATATGTAGACACTGCTAAGCTGATGAACATGTTCCACATTTTCTTTTCTTTTTATTTATTTGTTTCTTTTAGAGCAGAAGCTGCTGTAACACACCCAAAGAAAGACTGTAGGTCTGACCAACCGTCTCAGTCATGGGCAAAAAGATGTCAGTCAATAAAATTCTAAAAGATAATTTATTGACGAAAAATATATCAAGAGATAAAAGATAAAACAGTCCAGTGTCCCACTTAAGAATTGTATAAAAACACACAGTCCCAAGGCCAGAGACAGCTATGACACACGGCCAAGTTGCACTCCACATGTTGCCTTTAACAGGGTTAGAAGTTGTACTTGGAGACCCACCACCCTGCAAGCATATAGTCAGTGGTCACTCAAGCCTCTGCAACCCAGCTGCCTTTAGGCTGTGGCATATAATAGGCCCTGGACTGCACAGAGAGACAAAACGACACACTTAATATAAAATTCATAGCGCAAAACCAATCCATCCCAATCATATCTGATTTCATCACATTACATACCTGCACAAAGAGACAAAACAAAACAGCAGTGGTTGTAGTGTGGGCTATAAGTAGACCAGTGTATCAGTGCAATCAAGTACACCTGCCTCTAATTAGTCCAACCTCATTCCAGCCATTGGCTCACCAAAAATGTGACACACACAAAACCACTCCCAACCCAGTGAAACTTCACACAATAATATGGAGCTGAATTAACACAGGCACATTAGTCTAGTATGTTACAAGCTGCATGCTATTAAAAGCCAACATATGCAGACTTCTGCCTTGTTCAGGTGGCAGCATTTTTCTTTTTTTCTTTTTGTGTCCTGACACGTTTATGTTTTTTGTTTTTGTTTGATTATTTTGTTGGTTTTGGAAACGAATTTAAACGAACTTGTGACAATACTTGAGAATCACAGTGACACATAGTGATTAGGCATATGATTGAAAAATGCCTAGGTTTAGAGCTGTGAGCTATGAGCTATGAAAAATGCAAAGTTAAATATATATATATATTTGTATAAATGGGAAACAACCCTAACTTGAAAGTTTGAAATGTGTGAGATCCATGCATTGTTTGAAGAACTAGAAATTATCTAAAACTGCCTTAAGTGAAAATGTAGAGTTGCATCTATTCTCCCAAACAAAAAAAAACAAAAAACAAACAAAGGGAGAAGCATTCTGTAACTTAAAAATAAGGCTGACTGTTGACAACAGACTAAAACACTAATTCGCAGGTGGCTATCAGGAACAGAGAGGCGAGCAAAGTCACAAACACCAAGGCCGCAGACAGCCACGCAGAAACAGCAGATAACATAGAGACAACGCCTGCTAGAACCGTGGAGAGGAAGGTCACTTCACACGAGATTGTTGCGCATGTGAAATACACAAAGATAAACAAATAACCATTTATATAGACAGCCAGTATGTTTTCTCTGCTGTGCATCATTTTGCAAAAAATCTGGAAAACCAGAGGAATGATTACACCAACTGGCAAACCAGCATGCCAACCTCTTACAACGCCTACTGACTCTTTCATTACTACAGGCAACAATTTTGCTGACAGAGCAGCAAAATAGGCGGCACAACAGGCAAACATCACATTGATGGCAGTAAACACACATCAGATTCCACTGGATGTGTTGAAAAATGAACAAAAAGCAGCAAGCACAGCAGAGCAGGCAAAATGGCTAAAACACGGTGCAGTTCTGACAAACGACTTAATGATGTGTTATGGCAAGCCAGTGTTGCCAAAATTCCTCCACAAAATGGCGGCATTAGTGACTCATGGCTGTACGCATTTGTCAACGGGGGGACTGACCAGTATTGTCAACTCTCATTTCTACACTGTAAATTCTACACAATACTCTCATTTCTACACTGTAAATTCTACACTGTAAATTTTGAAACCTCAGCAAAACAATTTGTCAGAACATGCATGACGTGTCAAAAATATAATGCTCAGGGTAACCTGCGACCACAAAGAGGCCGTTTTCCAACTCCGCCTCATCCTTTTCACACAATTCATATGGATTTTATTGAACTAAGCGAATGTCAAGGGTCAAAATACGCCCTAGTGGTTATAGACGTGTTCTCAAAGTGGCCGGAAATCTATCCAGTGAAAAAGGCAGATGCAATTTCAGTAGCAAAGTGCCTGTGCAATCACTTCATACCCACATATGGCATCCCAGCTTTGATACGGTCAGACAACGGCACTCATTTTGTAAATGATGTCATCACTAAGGTCTCTGAAGCACTCGGTTTCAGCATAAAACACCACTGTGCTTATCACCCTCAGAGCGCAGGCCTTGTAGAGAGAACTAACGGCACTATAAAACAAAGGCTCAGGAAATGCATGGCAGAAACAGGAAGGCCGTGGCCTGAATGTTTGGGTTTAGTGAAAATGTGGATGCGCTTAACACAAGGCTCCCATAAACTAACTCCATTTGAAATCATTCATGGCAGGCCGTTTCCACTGCCTATTACCAGTCAACCAATAGACAAAGCAATCAGAGAAAACACATTAGCAGAATGGATGTCTAAGCTATTAGAAAACAAAGAGATCATTGTACATAATCAACAACCTGATGATGTTTCTCCAGTGTCTTGCAGACTAAAGCCCGGTGACTGGGTTCTGATCAAGGTGCTCCAAAGGAAAAACTGGAGCACACCCAGGTGGGAGGGGCCATACCAAGTCCTCCTCACTACACCGACCGCTTGCAAAATTGCGGAATGACCATCCTGGATCCATCAGAGTCACTGCAGGCGAGTCAGTGAAGCCATCTAAACACAGCTGACGGCAGGCTTGCCCGCTTGTTGTGATCTCGCCCGGTGGAGGGGTCAGCTTTCCTGGCCGGGGGGTCTACTCGCGACAGGAGGGTGTGTTCCGTCGTCATGAGGTGGTGGCTCTTAACAACTGCAGCGGCCCTGACCATGGCCGGGCTCCTCACCTTTGCTTCCGTGAGGGACAACAAGTCACGCTATGTGGAGAAAAGGCAGACACTGTATGACAAAGGAAAGTACACCAAGTTTCCCCATGGCTACGCCACTAACTTCTGGTGGCAGTTTATGAACACTACAGCTCACTTGAATAACAAAACTGACTGCTATGCATGTACCCATATGCCCCTATCCTCGCAGACGTCTGGCCTGTGGCCGTACAGCATACCTGAAGATCGCAGTTGGTGCCTGTTGGGCCTGGCAACACATCCAGGCTACGGTACTCTTTGGTCCAAAGCCAACTACAGCATCCCAGCGAAAGCAACCTGGAGGTCATCATCACTCACAAATGTGAACTGTTCCGGACAGACATACCTACTGACCTGGCCCCAAGTCTCAGACCCGCTGCCTGATGTAATTCTACTGAACAAACTGAACGCATCACAACTGCCAGTATGTGTGATGAACAATGGCTCGCGGGCAGTGGGGGAGCTGCCTACTCACCTATGTAAGCACATATACACTTTCTGCCCACCAAGGAACGAGAGGAAGTGTATGGCCTGTTCAATCAACGCCACCTGTGCCAGTAACACGACGCTGATGGGCCTAAACTGTCGCTCCGACTACAGCTACCGAATGCCACTACAAACAAAGACTCAGTACCAGACAGGATGTGCACGGACGGCACCCAGCAGCAGAGGAACCAGAGTTTTGGCTGACTGGTACTTCCTATGTGGCAACAAGGCTTATCTGTCACTCCCTGAAGGTTGGGGAGGTCTGTGCGCCCTGGTGGAATTATCAGATCACGTTTTCTTCATGCAAAGTGTTGCACATCATCCAAGCAGCCGGCAGAGACGTGAAGTGGACATCGCCTCCCCCAATTCTTTCGGCATTACTGTGGACACTGGAGTGCCGGGAGAGTTTCGCATCTGGGGAGGTGGAGTGAAATTCTTACAGAGCTTGATCCCCGGCATTGGAGTTGCCGAGGTGCGGGATCATGTGGAAATCAACCGATATGCTCTGCTACGACACATCAACTTGACTAAGACCCTGGGAACTGCCTTAGCAGGAGAACAGCAGGCCATCAGAACGATGGTGCTGCAGAACAGACTGACACTAGACCTGCTAACAGCATCACAAGGAGGAGTTTGCAAGCTGATCGGGGAAACATGTTGCACTTTTATCCCTGATGGATACGAAACTGGAGGAGACATTTATGAAGCTTTGCAGAATTTGACCGCTCTGCAAAAATATGTCACTGACCACACACCTGGAGCAGCTACAGCACAAGGCTGGCTTGACTGGCTGTTCAGCGGTTCATGGCTGGCTGCTGTAGCAAAGCCATTTTTTCTTCTAGGTCTCATCATGATAGCACTGCTCATATTAGTGTTGTGTGTGTTGCCATGCCTAAGAGTAATGATTTCAAAGATGATAACAACTACAATGACTGCTTATGTTGCCGTGCCTCAAGAAGAACAACATCCCGTTGCAATTCTGTTAGAGGAGAACTTGTACTAACTGCTAATAAATGACGTGGTGATTAAAAATGACTTGTCAAGTGATCACGCACTGATTAAAACATTAGTAGGTTATGCAGGTTTTCATCCTTTTATTTATCTATTTTTTTTTTTTTTGAAGTTCTCAGTTTTAAACATAAAGTTTTCATTTTAAATATGAAGTTTTCATTATTTTACATATAAAGTTTTCAATTTAAGGTTTGCATCATTTTAAATATAAGGTTTTCATCCTTGTATTTTTTGAAGTTTTCATTTCACATATTAGGTTTTCATCATTTTTTTTAAATACAAAGTTTTCATTTTAGTTTTCATCCTTTTATTTTTTGTAGTTTTAGTTTTATTATTTTTTCTTGTTTATTCCACTTGTTATTTCATTTACTATGATTTTCATTAACTATGTTTTTCTTTTTATTATTTTCTTTTGTTTTATTCTTTAGACCAAATGACTGCCATTTCTGCTATGCTGACATTTTGAAAATTTTGGAAATTAAAAAAAATTTGCCTAAAATACTTAATAAATAACCTTCATAGACAATTGTTGTATACATTTAAAATAAGTTAAAACAGGAGGGAATGTTACAGGAAAAATGATTCTATGTTTCTTTACCTTCTTTTAAATGTACAAAGATGCCTTTTGTCTGCCCTTTGCCTATGGTTAGATTAGTTTAGAATGATCTTTTTAGACTTTCCCAGCAAAGACATCTTGTTTCTGGGACATATTGTTTTAGATTGTTTTATCTCTCACAGCCTTCTCCCAGCTCTCTGCTGACGAGACTAGCGCCACATATGGAGTTGTTTATTTTATTTGTTTTGTATTTTCTTATCCTGTTCTCACTGTCTTTCCTATAAAAATTACCAAGCCACTGTGCATGGTGTGAGTTGTTCTTAGCGGCTCACCCGTGTACACGTTTGATAAAGAAAGTAACTTTGTCTCATTGTGTCTTTATTTCTCCTGGGTTTTTTACAGAGTTTTCCCCCAACACTACCACTTACCTTTCCATCTGTACGTTACAGAGAACGGCACGACCTGCACAGGTGTACTGGCCCAAGAGCATGGCAGTGGCTACCGTCCAGTAGCCTTCTATTCAAAGGTATTGCCAGCAGTAGTTCAGGGGATGCCGGCCTGCCTGAGAGCAGTAGCAGCTTGCTCTATCATGATAAGGGACTGCGAGAAGCTCACACTCTCACATGACACTATTCTACACACCAATCACCAGGTCACGACCATTCTAGCAAACATAACTACACAACACATGACCGCACAACGTCGCTCAGGTTATGAAGCTACACTGACCTCCACAGCAAACCTCACCATAAAAGCGAGCAGCACACCCAATTCGCCAGCACATTTATTGATCCATATGCTGTGTTCTTCTGACCGACAGGATGGCTCAGACAGGTTTGATGTTCATGACTGCATGACACGTATACAGGAATCCACGGCACCACGTCCAGATTTAGAGCAAACGCCTATCCCAGACTCAGCCACGGTTTATGTGGACGGGTCCTGTTCAAGGCCGAATGACAACTCATTTCTTTGTGGCTATTCAGTGGTGACATTGCCTGACATCATACTAGAGGCTCACTCATTACCATTTCACTCAGCACAAAAAGCAGAGCTCATGGCTTTAATACGCGCCTGTGAGCTCCATTTGGATAAGCGTGTGACAATTTACACAGACAGCCGCTATGCGTTTGGCGTCGTACATGACTTTGGCACATTGTGGAGACAGAGAGGATTTAGATCTGCTGATGGAAAACCGATTGCTAATTCTGATCTTGTGCAGAGACTTTTGCAGGCTATACAGCTACCATCGGCCGTTGCAGTTGTAAAAACGAAAGGACACAGTACAGCTGACACAGACGAAGCAACAGGTAATGCTCTAGCAGACGTGACAGCCAAAGCTGCAGCTGCATCACAGCTCCCACCTCCACAGGAAGTATTATCTGTGCCCCTACAGCTGCCACTTGTTACACTCCCAGACTATTTGGAAACAAATGTTGATTTAAAATTCATACAAGAGCAAGCATCTGCCTGTGATTACACCTATTGGGAGAATAATGACTGTACCTTAGATGACAGAGATGGCCTATATAAAAACCTTGAGGGTTTGATTGCCCTCCCATCTTCACTACTGCCAGTCCTTGTCCGACATTTTCACGGTGTGAGTCATGTCGGACAAAGAGGGGTAATAGGGGCAATAAAATCAAGATTTGTAATTGAGAAAACATTGCATGCAGTAAAAAGCATATTAGCAACCTGTCTAACATGTGCACGAACTAATGTAGGAAAACCAAAAGCGAAACATCAGCATTTACCACAACCAGATTTTCCATTTCATACATTACAAATTGATTTCACACATATGCCAGCATAAGGAAGCATCAAGTACTTACTGGTAATAGTGGATCAATTTAGTAAATGGGTAGAAGCTTATCCAACCTCAAAAGAAACTGCAGAAGTAGTCTGTCAAAAGTTGTGCAATGAAATAATACCCAGATTCGGAATACCTCACCAAATTAACAGTGATAGAGGACCTTCATTTACATCAGAAGTAATTCAAAAGTGTACTAAAACTCTAGGAATAGACTGGAAATATCATGTGCCATACCATCCTCAGAGTTCAGGAGTTGTAGAAAGAATGAATAGGACCATAAAAAATCGCCTGACTAAAGCAATGATAGAAACAGGAATGACCTGGGTCAAATTACTTCCTCAAATCCTCTGTGAGATTAGAATGACTCCATCCGCAGCAACCAAATTATCTCCATTTGAAATAATCATGGGAAGACCATTTCCAACACCATGGTCAGCTTCCAGAGGGGCACCGCTATTGGAAGGGGACATAGACACTGCATTGTCCGACTATGTCCACAATCTGGTAGAAACACTGAATAATAACTATCAGAAAGTTTGTCTCTCCCAGCCTCTCCCCTCCACAGATCCAACCCACAAGTGGAGACCAGGGGACGCGGTGTTAGTGAAGTCACTAAAACCAAGGACACTCGGGGAGGCCGCGTTTTCCAGCCCCCAGACTGTACTGGCAGTGACGAGAACCAGCATCCTTACGGACGGACAACCTCAGTGGATTCATGCCAGCAGGGTTAAGACCAGCCCAATCGGACCATCTCAGGCGTCGGATCAAGCAGACGACATCTCCGGCGAGCCAACGCCCGGAACCAGAGCAAATAAACACACACGGGTAGATGACATCTCAGGCGAGCCAGCGCCCGGATCCAGTGTACATACACACACGCAATCACTGATTAACACACAACGTCTGAAAGAGCCACAGCAAGGTACTCGAACATCCAGCAGGAATAGAAAGCCAAAAGTACCACATGATGTCTAACCTGATAAAGCTAGACTCACTCCATCCTGATAATGGAGAAAATGAAATGTCCATTGTCATCATACGGCGCTTATTCAATGTCTCTCGAACCTGGGACCAGGCCAGAAGACGACTGAAGAACTGTTTTTCTTATATATTTAGGTTATTTATCATACTTATCGCATTAACCTTAGGATTTTTCTTTGCTATGTTGTATTGTAAACTGCAACCATGTTCACATTTCTGCAGGTCATATTTTGCTGACGATACCTCATGCTCTATTTTGCGAGACACCTACTTAATGCACTCTTCACGTTCCCTAAAATCAGTAAATGGCAACATAGACGCCACTAATAAACCATTTTATGCGCCCTCTAGAGCAGGAGTCAACTCCTGGTATGAAAATGCTAGAACAGCTGCTCGTGATTTAGGAAACAGCAATTGTTATGTCTGTTCAAAGGGTAATCCAGAACAGGTTATAGTGGGATACCCAATCTCAGGTTTTCCCCTGACAAGGATGCTATTCAAAAATGATGAAAAGGGGCCCTTAACAGTAACCCTGATTGAAGCGGTGCGAGTAGAACTAAGTCCTTTAGATTGTTTACTCATATATACAGGACAAGTCTCTAGTAAGGATGTCAGCATGATTAACGACTCTACCCACCCCTGTAACCCAATGAAGCGCCCCGAAGACCGCACTGAACCTCTTTCGCCCCCAAAACAGGTGCGCCATCACCCAAATATCTTGATGACATGCATCCACCGACCAAAACTTGAAAACATAAATTATGACGCGCAAAACTATACATTCTTTTCTGACTCTCCAGGAGCACGCTGTAACGAAACATGGCTAGCAGCGAGTGTTGACAGGACACAACATAGACATATGTTTTCTTATATATATGCATATATAAGTACGCATTCAGATAACTCCACAATCCTGCATTCGCCCAATACACTAAACGACTCGTACTGGGGAGGCATATTAAAAGGCTATACAGCTTCGCGCCTGACCAGACCAATCCCACATGCTTATTGGATGTGCAATAATACCCTTAGAGTGGCTTTACCTGTTAATTGGACCGGTACCTGCGGTCTAGTAACTTTAGCTCAAGAACTACTAATACAACAAACCTCAGATCTGCCTGTATCCAGCAGACGTACAAAACGCTCCACTTACTCACATAACGTTTACATAGATGCTATAGGGGTTCCACGCGGGATACCAAGGGAATTAAAGGCACAAGGGGAAATATCCGCAGGGTTTGTCTCACTAATACCGCATATACAGGTAAACAAAAATGTAGCCTGGATCAATTATGTTTATTACAATCAGCAAAGACTTACTAATTTGACCAATACGGCCCTTAAGGCCCTAGGAGAACAGATGTCTGCTACCTCTTTAATGACCATGCAAAATAGGATGGCCTTAGACATGCTGTTAGCTGAGAAAGGAGGTGTTTGTGCGATGTTCGGAGATGTTTGTTGTACTTTCATTCCCAATAATACCGCCCCTAACGGTTCATTCACACAAGCTATGAATAAACTTGAAGAATTGCAGATAGAACTAAGAGCCAATGCAGGTCACGGTCAGTGGCTAGACAAGTGGCTGCAGGACACGTTTGGAAAATGGAAGGAACTAATTGTAGCTTTTGTAACCATTGTAGCATGTATTATTTTGTTTTTGATGATTATTGTCTGTTGTGTGGTACCCTGTGTACGTTCAATGATAACCCGTATAGCTACTAGTACAGCTACTTCAATGTATTTGCAATTGGCACAAATTGACCCAGATTATGTGTCAGATGTCATCAATGATGATCCTGATGTATGTATTGAGCATTAGATTGTGAATTACTCGATTGTCAAAGAAGAGAATGACGTTTTCTTCTTTTTCTTTTCTTCTTTTTACAATTTTGATATTAAGCTTACTCGAAGGACTAGTTACATTTATGATTTGTTTCACATTTATGATTTGTTTCACATTTATGATTTGTTTCACATTTATGATTTGTTTCACATTTATGATTTGTCTTTATATTATGTTATTACATTCTGTCTTTATACTATGTTATCATTTCATGATAAAAGGAGAGAACTGTTGTGATATTTTGATACCACGGTTAGCATTTACAGGATATTGTTTTATACAGGAAAACTGTTACTCAATAAGGCCCATCTACTAGTTGTTTTTCTCTTTCTCTGTGACCCAAGAATTAATGTGTAAGACTCACAAGCTGGTACCCCAAGGTCGAAAACACCACAGAGATGAGACCACTTCCTTACTCCCATCCTCCCTTTTTCTTTATCTCCTGGAAAAGGCTCGTTAAAGGCTAGGTGGTTTGTTTCAGAATTCACTGATGAAAGAACTCTGTATTCTATGTCTAGGAGTGTATTTTGCTGGGATGATCATAAATTATAGCTGAACTGATAAACTACACAAGGGATACTTTGCTCAGAAGGCAGGAAGACGTTTCCTTATTTAGTCTGTACCGGTTTGAACTGGGAAAGCTGACACACGAACCTTTTTTTCTCTATATAAACTGCTGTGTACCAAATAAACCTTTGAGTTGATTCTGGGAAAGCAATCTGAACAGTTTCTGTATCACTTTGTTCTCCTAACTGCTCCCGATATCGTAACTAACCCAGCTGAACGGCATACCTGAGTGTTACTTTGAATAATTAGGAGTCTTATAAGGAAAGGACAAAACTCTGCTTATCGCTCACGCCACGGAGGAAACCCGGGACGGCAATTTCCTTCACATTTGTTACCCGTTTATGAAGCACAGTACATGTTTTGTACTTGTAATTACTGCTACTTGTACATATACCTAAAAAGTTATGCAAATATGTACCCATAACTTGTATTTCGAAATATTAATAAAAGGGGTGTGTCTCCAAACAGCCATCTCTTTCCTGACAATTCGCTTTGTGCATATTCTCTTACATATGATAAGTCAACATTGAAACACCTGCGGCTTTTAGTCACGTGCGGTAATGTATGTACAAAACAGGATTTTCCCCTGATTTTAGCTTGTGCGGCTAATATTCAGGTGCTCTTTGTAGTCCGGGAAATACGGTAATTTTCTTGAATTCTTACACATTTTTACATGATATTAGTCGGCGGCTCCTTTACTAAACAGCTCCAACTGTTTGATTTGTTTGAATTTTACAGGACAGCTTTTTCCCGTGTTACTCATTCATTATGGAGCTACTGTAGTTAACATGTAATGCTTCTCTAAAACCCTGTGACACAATCTTCTTTAACATTAGTGCGCATTAACCCCACATCTTCCCTGTTTTATTGCTGATGTTGGCCTGACAGTATTGGGGTAACAATGTCTCCTCTGTTTAGGAGAGGGCAGCAGGGTCACATCCTCACTGACATCACCTGTATTTGCACTACAGTCGTTCCCTTCACTGACCTTTGCTCTCCTTCTCTTTTCCATCAGGTTGTGTAAAACTGAAACAGGCATTAAATGTTTACTACAAATGATGTTTTACACAGAAATGCATTGTTAGCTGTTTTTACACACCAGCCTGTGTGAACCTTTAGTCTGAGCATGGGGTCAAAGGTCAGGACAGAAATGCAGCACTGTAACACATATACATATGTAAAACATCAGACATTTGACTGATTTGTGTTGTGACAGCTAGTTTTTTCTTTATACAAATAAATCATCATCACACACAGAAGAAATGTGCAGACCGTACATTTATTAGCTAATATCAGTGGATACAAGAAAAATGGTACAAAGACAAACACTAGCAGCCTTAGCGTTTCTGTTCTGAATCTCTAATCTCTCACAGACATTCATCAAACCCTGTCCTCTATCAGCTTTCAACATAAGTATTAGGCCTCATTGAAAAACAGTCTGTTTGCAGATGAAGTACGTTAAAAACTATACTTAAAAACATTTCATACACAAATCTGTCATTTATCCAGATTTTCTTGACTGAGTTTACAATTTACTAGAAGTGCCAAAAACACATGAATACAAACAAATGATGAAGGATCCACTTCAAGGAAAGTGGAAAAGCCTCTGTTAGCTGCTGTTTGCAGCTAGCACAGTCTAACAGAGGCTAATACCAACGCTAACCAACAGTTTAGCATATCGTCGACAGCTCACCTCAGCATGGCTGTCCTCGGTCAGCAGTGAGCTTTATTAACTTGCACACAGTTTTACACCCTGTTTGAGAGTAAATAAAAGTGGACATTTCTCAGCTCCAGCATTGACAGCTGAGGTAAACGGTGGACCGACAGCTTATCCACAAAATGGGAAAAACTCCGGTCCAGAATCCAGTCCAGTCCTCGTGGCAGTAAAAACTGTAATCATACATACATGCTTTTGTCACACCTGACCATTTCGTACAATATAATTGAAGTTTTGGATTTAAAAATTTAGCAGACGTGAACGAGCAACATTCCTGATGAGGCTGGTCAACGCTGTTCAACTAGAAGCTTAATATAAAATGACCTGCTATAAGTGTTTTGTAAGCATGTATTGCAATCCTTCTATGTTCTAGTTTTCCCTCAGCATGTATCATCTGGACACTCTCACCAGTGAAGCTTAAGACCCTTATTGAACCTGAACATCAACTCAAAATAAGCACAGATATGCAATATGTATAAAATAGTTATAACTGCATCTGGAATACAAGGTTAATATAATAACTGTATGCATAAACATCTTAAGATAAGATAAGATAAGATAAGATAACCTTTATTAGTCCCACACGTGGGAAATTTGTTAAGGCCATCTTAAAGCCATCTGTTACATTGTTAAAGCAATGATCAATTTGAATAACCTAGTAATTCAAATAGCCTCGTCTAGCCAGCTGCTCAGAATAACTTAAGACTCTGCTTTCACTTCTGCAAACTCTCTGCAAGCCTGCAGTTTCCTGTCAGCCTGTGACTTTAATCTTTCTGAAAGACATACACTGTTAAACCTCTGAATGCAATATCAATGCTGCAGATTATATTCTTAATGCAATGGTAATGATAATAATTATTTAACAATAGCAGTAAAATAATTTCCCTGCTCCACAAAACACACGTGTTAGAAATGTTCTTCAATCAGCTCTTTTTACTCTCATTTCACAGCCAGTACTTTTTACTTTTACTTGAGTAAAGAAGTTGAATTAGTACTTGGAGTATTTTTAACAGTAGTACTTCTACTTCAGTACACACTGTGTGTACTTTTACCACCTGTGTCTGAGACCTCCTTCAGGGTCCACCTGAAGCTCTCAGTCTGCTGTGGAAAAAGGAAATCCAGGTGAGTTTCTCCTGATCACCTGAGGCCGTCATTACTGTGTGAACCCACACACCACTCCTCACTCCTCCCACCCGCTGCACACAGTCACTGAGTACAGACCGGCTGATTCCTGTAAAGGGAGAGGCAAGAAGAGGCGGAGCAACAGCTGAAAAACAAGAAGCTCAACGTCATTTTGCAGAAGTGAAAGTGTGAGAGAGCAGCAGCAGAGCTGCAGTCGAGTCCTGTTTGTCTCTAAAAGAAGATTCACTGGAGTCCATCAGGTTCCTCTCAGCAACAGTGGTGAGTGCAGCTGATCACACTTCCTGCTTCTACACAAATCTTCACTCTGTTCACTTCATCAGGGTCTAGAGCGTCACCTCATTTCTCCATGGTGCCACTTAGGCTACGTCCACACTCGCCCGGATAGATTTGAAAACAGCGCTCCGCGTCCACACTAGTGTTTTCAGTCGTTTTCACAGAGTTGTGCGTCCACATTAAGACGGCTGAAAACGCTTACGTTCCAGTCCTGCGCATGCGTGAAACGCAAGACGATTCGACCGGTCTCATTTCTGTCTGCCGCTTATTCACTTTCCGGCTGTTTGAAACGTCGCGGCAGAGGTGGAGGAAAAGCACCGAGTTTTAAAATGGACTAACAATGAGGTGGAGTTGTTGCTGCGAGTAACACAAAAGTACAAAGTTGCAAAAGCGAGAGAGAATTAAAGAATTTGAAGAAAAGCTCTGTGGAGCATGTGCAGACTGATATTCATCTTTAATAGGACTGTCAAAACTGCTGCTGTATGATGCTCTCCACTATCTTTGTTTAATTGGTCACATGCCTGCATCACATGACTAACATGCATCATTGTTTTAGAAAGTCTCTGTGTTCACTGTTCACTGTGACACAAACGCACCGTCTCCAAATTATTTACTTTCCGGCTGTTTGAATCGTCGCAGCAGAGGTGAGCAGCGTGATAGGAGTGGATGTAGCTGTGGGTAATGAGACAAGATGAAAAGAACGATTGATAACTTTTTCGTTAAGGCCGGTGCTCTGACACGGAGCCATCAACCTCTCAGTGTCTAACACTGGTCTGCAGACGGCATCAGATAATGAGCCACATTAGATGGACTCTGAGCCCACTGACAGTAAAAGGGTGAAGTGTAGACATTTGGAAGAGAGCGGCCTGACCAGTTTCTCTGACTATGATACTGTAAAGCTGACAACATGATGCATTTACTGTGGTGAGTGTGCAAAGACCATGGCAGGTGTTGTGCCAAGGTAGGGATCCCCAGCAGGATCTGTTTCCCTGCGTCAGGAACATCGGCTGGGCAGGGAAAGCGGACCCAACGCACTCCGCCTCCATCACGACCAACTAGACGTGGAAGGAGTGATGTTTTAGTGACAACATGAAAGATGAGTGTGACCGTTCAGTTTGTGGGTTACAACAGAAAATGATACATTTATTGTTCTCGTGTGTTATCGGACGGGATCATTTTAACAAACCGAGGACATTTTCCTGATAATTATCTGTATCCTCCTGTAACTTTACTGTTTAAAGAGCTAAAACCTCCAACATTTCAGGATCAATAAGTCCTTATAAGACGTGTTTGTGAGCTAAAAATCAAGAATGTGGGATACTGTTTGTCTGTGTCAGCCAAACAACTTCACATCTTTGTAACGACTGTTAAAAAGATGTTCATCCTGTTGATCCTGTTCATCTGGACGCTGCACTGTACAGCAGACACGACGTTGTTCAGTTTGTGTTTGAGATGAACCAGTTTGTGTCTGAGTGTGTTGCTGGGTCTCCACCAGTTACTCTGACAACTGAAGGTTCAAGATTTTTATTTTGACATTTGCACACAGGACCAACAGTCCATGCACAGTGGAATACTTGTGCAGAGCTTTCCAAGTCAAATCACACTTTAACAATATAAAGACAGAAAAAGCAGAAGGATAGAAATGAAGTCCGGAGTAGGGTAGTCGTACTATTTTCTATATACAAAGAAAAAGAAGAAAATGTACAGAGAGTGTAGTTCTCTACCTCTTATCGCACTCACAGTGTTGCACATTTGTTCCACAGATCTGTTTCACAAGTCTGTTGTGAGTGTATTGCCCGATGGTCAGTGAACCGATGATACATTCAAAGTGAGGTTAAGTAGTGCTGTGTTATTTTAAGTGTTCAGTGTGTTTTTGTTTGCCGTCAGTCTGACAGTTGTGGGGAAGAAGCTGTTGAAGAATCGTGTTCTGTGTGTGATGCTGCTGTCCGCTCTGTTGTGTCTGAGATTGTATGTGCAGCTTTGTATGTGCAGGTCCATGGATGCAAGTGTTGTTCCCATAATCCTCTCTGCAGACTTTATGACTCTGCAGAGCCTTCCTCTCTGTCTGTGTAGTGTTTCCATACCAGACAGTGATGCCTGCGGTGAGGATGCTGTCTATCAGTCCTCTGCAGGCCTGGGTGAGAGGGTGGTGGTTCATGCCAGCTTTCCTGAGCAGCCGAATGAAATAAAGCCTTTGCTGGGCTTTTTTCACAGTTGCTGTAGTGTTGAGAGTCCAGCTCAGGTCTGATGTAACCTGCAGTCCCAGGAATCTGTGGCTGTTTGCCCTCTCCACCTCCGTCCCTTTGACGATAAGAGGCTGCAGGGGAGGGAGTTCTTCCAAAAGTGCAGTATTCATTCCTTGGTCCGTGTTGAGGATGAGGTGAAGAAGCTTCTGTGATGAAAAGAAACTTAAAGAAGTCCAGACGCTTTTCTCTCCAAGCTCCTCAGACTACTGACGCTTGTTTCTCTCTTTGTAAAAATGAAATTTAAAGTGAATTTTGAATCAAATGTTTCTCTTCTTTCTCCCTCAGAGTGCAGACATGTCTGCTGCCAGCAATCTGCGATCTGAAGATCAGTTTCTGTGCTCCATCTGTCTGGATGTGTTCACTGATCCAGTCTCTACACCATGTGGACACAACTTCTGCAAAACCTGCATCAGTCAGCACTGGGACACTAATGGCAGAAAGAAGTGTCCTATGTGTAACAGAGTGTTCAAGAGACGACCTGAACTAGACATCAACACTTTGTTCTCTGAGATGGTTGCTCAGTTCAGACGTGAAGCTCAGCAGAAAGCCAGCAGCAGCAGCTCAGAGCAACAAGCTGCCAAACCAGGAGAAGTTCCCTGTGACGTCTGCACTGGAACCAGACTGAAGGCCCTGAAGTCCTGCCTGGTGTGTCAGACCTCCTACTGTCAGACCCACCTGGAGCCTCATCTGACACTGAAACGTCTGAATAGACATCAGCTGGTTGATGCTGTGGAGAACCTGGAAGGCAGGATGTGCACGAAGCACGATAACCTTCTGCAGCTGTTCTGTAAGACCGACCAGACATGTGTCTGCATGCTCTGCCCTGTTTTAGACCACAAGAACCACGAGTTTGTTCCTCTGAGAGAAGAATATGAAGGAAAGAAGGCAGAGCTGGAGAAGACAGAGGCTGAGATTCAGCAGATGATCCAGAAGAGACGACTGAAGATTCAGGAGATCACAGAGTCGGTGAAGATGAGTAAAGATGCTGCAGACAGACAGAAAGCAGAAGGTGTTCAGGTCCTCACGGCTCTGATGGAGTCTGTTGAGAGACGCCTGAAGGAGCTCATGAAGGAGATCGAAGACAAACAGGAAGCTACAGAGAAACAGGCTGAAGGTCTCATCAAAGATCTGGAACAGGAAATCTCTGAGCTGATGGAGAGAAGCTCTGAGGTGGAGCAGCTCTCACGCTCTGAAGACCACCTCCACCTCCTCCAAAGCTTCTCCTCCCTGAAAGCTGCTCCACCCAGCAAGGACTGGACAGAGGTCAAAGTTCATCCACCATCATATGAGGGGACTGTGGGGAGAGCTGTGGCTCAGCTGGAGGAGACAGTCTGGAAACCCATGAAGAAGAAGCTGTTTGAGGCTGAGCTGCAGAGGGTGCAGCAGCATGAGGTGGATGTGACTCTGGATCCTGATACAGCTTATCCTAAACTCATCCTGTCTGATGATGGAAAACAAGTGTACTGTGGTGATGTGAGGAAGAAACTTCCAGACAACCCAGAGAGATTTTCTAAGTGTCATTGTGTTTTAGGAGAGCAGAGTTTCTCTTCAGGCAGATTTTACTTTGAGGTTCAGGTTAAAGGAAAGACTGAGTGGACTTTAGGAGTGGCCACAGAGTCGATCAACAGGAAGGGAAAAATCACACTGAGACCTCAGGATGGTTTCTGGACTGTAGTGCTGAGAAATGGAAATGAGTACAAAGTTTGTGCTAAGTATTCAGTCCCCCTCTGTCTTCATCCTGGTCCTGAGAAGGTGGGGGTGTTTGTGGATTATGAGGAGGGTCTGGTCTCCTTTTATGATGTAGGTGCTGCAGCTCTGATCTACTCCTTTACTGGCTGCTCCTTCACTCACAAACTCCACCCATTCTTCAGCCCCTGTTTCAATGATGGAGGTAAAAACTCTGCATCTCTGATCATCTGTCCTGTCAATCAAACTGATCAATGACTGATTTTATTGGATGAATGATTGATTTTTCTTGAAGGGAACAAATGAACATATTGAGTGTAAATCCTCTACAGTCTCCATGTTTCTATAGAATCTGATCATCAGGACTCTGATTCACACTTTGATTCTCATGGAGTTTGATTTGAACAGAAGAAAAGTTGAATCAGGAAATGTTCCCACTGATGGAGACTCGAGCTGAAGAGCAAATATCAGAGAACAAATGTCCAAAAGCTTCATTTCCAATAAAGTTTGTTCAATGCTTTGAGTGAATCCAGACTCATGTGTGGCTGTTATACGGAGCATCAGAGTCCAGCTGAGTTATGTTGGATACAAACTGCTTATTTTGGCTCTGTGAGGAGTTTTGTTCACTGAAAACTGATGAGACGGATAATATTCAAAGAACTCTGTAGAGATTCATGCATCCATGTTCTCCACCTGCAGGTGTGGAGGAGAAAGGTGGAGCACAGACTGCTGCATCCTTCCAGTCACATCATTTTGATGATTATATTTGCATGTTGTGATGATTTGGGTTAAAGACAAACAGAGTTGAACGGCTGCAGTCACAGCATGAAGACGATGCTGAAGCTGAGCTGTCAGTGAACATGTTTCACTGTGATTTGATTTGAAGAATAGAAAGTGTGTGTGGCTGCTGACAGCTGCAGTCTCTGCTAGTCTGCATAACACACACACAACTTTCCCCCTGAGGCAACGATGCAGCAACAACACAAAGAACAGCTGCAGACACACACACACACTGTTAAAGAACACTTTACTGTTTAAGGCAGAATTCCTCAGTAACAATGATTTGAGTCTACTGTGTCTACTGTGGTTTCCAACATACAATCTACTGAAACATGTTTTTCTTTCTGCCGTACAAACTATTTGATCACAACATCTTTGCTTTTTTCCTCCAATCGTTTATTCTGATTATTTTATTTAGTTTAACTAAGAAAAGCTTAAAATTTAACTCTTAACCTGATTTAAACGTTTAATTTCTCATTAACTCAGACTTTTAATTTATTTCCTTGTTTAATGTATTATTTCTTTATCCTTGTTTAAGTTTTGCCGATCCTTTCTGTGTAACCTGTTTAATCTGACCTTTGACCTTTTAATTTTAACTTAACAGTACTCTTGTTTTGACCTTTGACCTCTTTATTCCTTATAACCAAATAAACCCTTTTATCTGATATTTTCACCTTATTGATTGATTATATATATCTATTATATTTTCTCACCTTACCTTATTTTGACCTTTGACCTATGTCCTTGTTAGCCTTGATCTTCCTTCATCAAACGTGAAATTTCTTTCACCTTTGAACTTAAAGCTTAAATCAAACCTTTGTTAAAAAGCTTCTCACCAACTTGTAATTCCAACTCTCTGCATTAAACACGTATCTTATCATATAAACACTGGATCACTGAGAGAACTTTAGGCAGAACCAAATGAAGCAGCTGACCTCGTCAAACTCACAGCGACAGTAACTGACAGTGAATTATTTTAATCTTCTTCATTGTATTTGTTAGAAACATTTATTTTCCTTTAATTGGACTTTGGTTAAGTTCAATCCGATGTATTAACCGACCTTTGAGGTGAAGTGCAGCTGCGAAGAACGCTACGGCAGGCAATGAGGTGCGTTTAATGTCGCTCTGTTAATTTGAGCGTCCCTAAATTGAATGTCTTATTTTTTCTTACTTTATTATTGCTAATTTATTGGAGAATTAGGCCATTTAATTAAGATAGATTTTATGTTGTTGGTGGTAAAGATCTGGATGGATGTTTTATTTTATTCTGTGTTTCTATTTTTCAGTTTTACTTTTCAAGACTTGGTGAATTGCCTTTTTCTACTTTTTGTTTAGTTTTGTTAAAATTAGCAGCAGTGAGAAGTGTTGTTGTCGGTCTTGAATATATTTGATGTAGCCCATACTGTTAAGGTAAGTGTCATGTTTTTAGTTGTTAGTCTGATGAAGAATCTTTTATTTTTCTCCAAAAGTTGATTGTGTTTATCTGGACATAGTGTTTTTCAGGTCCAGCTGAATGCAGGTTTCCCCAGTCTTATACGTGTCAGGAGCATCAGCACAGCTGAAATGCATTTTTCCTAAGCACCGCGTCTCTGTGGCTTTTAAACCCCAAAACACGCTAAAACAAAAATGGGTCCACCCCAAGGATGGGGTCCCCCGGTGTAGTTTCCACTGTGACAGACTGTGGGCTTCCTCAGAGTGAGGCTGAGAGCGGCAGGCCCAGCTGGAGTCTGACCCGTGTCACACAGTGGAGGTCAAACCTTCTGTGCCACAAACACCAGATTAACCAGTTTCACTCATCATCCTTCTACTGTCAGATTTTACTGGTGCAGGTTTGATGAATCACCATCTGAGAACGTCTCTGATGTGGGCGCCACCCACAGGGATCACTTCCTGTAGAAGGGTCACATGACCTGTTATAGGCCCCTTTGTGATGATGACAGCGACGCCCCTTTCGTGTGAGGTTAAACCCAGAGAGCTTCGTGTGACCTCTGACCCTGATCACCAGCGTTAGGGTCAGTGAAGGTGAGATACCATGTGACAGGAGGAACAATAAAGTTTTATTTGTACGAACACGTAGAACAGATGAAGTCAGAACGAAGCAGGTGGAGCTCAGTCAGGGTGGAGGTGCAGACAGGTGAGCTGAAGGGGAGGAGCCAGTCTGGTCAGGAACTCTGTCTCCTCGAGTGAACCTCCTCACCTCTGAAACACACACACACGACTCTGAAGGTTGCAGTCAGGGTTGGTCAGGGTGGTGAGGGTGGGGTTATCTTCTGGTCTCTGGTTGGTGTGTTTCCTGCAGGTGAGGCTGAGCGGCCGAATCATGACATCACTGCTGCACAGACACAACAGGAAGTGGAGGAGGAAGTCGTCAGCGTCCCCGTCACACACCTGAGACAGACACAGAGGTTATGTCTCTGCAGACTCACGGCTCGGCCCTGTGGAAACGTCCTGCAGGACGCCTGTTTCTCTCTGTGGTGGCCCCCCCACAGCGTCCCCACCGTGCTTCACTGTGTGGACGCTGTTCTTTGGGTTGTAGCTGCATCTTCTTCTCGTTTCACCTCCTCTGACCACAGGACGTTTCAGTCTGCAGGTCTTCGTCCTCAGCAGTGTGGCTGAAGGTGTCTGCAGACGTGGAGCTCTGTGAGCTCACAGTGCGTCCCTGTGCAGCCTGTAGAGTCTTTGAAGTCTTTGCTCTGACAGGCTTGTTCTGTGCTGGGCGGCTCTTTGACTTTCTTCAGGTTTCCCTTCCTGACACTCTGATAACCTCAGATATCCACAACGTGAATCCTCACAAACATCTTTTTCTCTCTTTTCACTCAAACCTTCTGACGTTTTCACACCGACTGTAAATATGAAGAAAACCCTCAGTTTGACGCCACGCCCCCAAACCAGTTCAGCAGTAAAGTGTGAGCAGACGGAGCTGTTACCAGGATGTAAACAGGATGTGCCCTTTCACAGTTAAAGCCTCAGGAATAAAAACATGACCCGATTTTAAATTTTTAAAGATAAAATAAAGTTTAAAGACGACGATGAGCACGTGACTCACCTGTGACTCACCTGTGACAGGTAAATATATACACCTGACAGGTGCTACTGACCTGGCTCTGCCCACGAGGGAAGACTGATGTGACCTCTGACCCTGAGAGCTCTCTGAAGCCCCTCCTACTGAGCATCAGCCAATCCCAGCAGAGCACGAACCAGAGCAGCTGAGAAGCAGACGTGAGCCTCACCTGTCCCGTCATCGATCACCAGCCTGATCGAAGAGCAGAGCCACATGGTTTGATCATGTGACTGTCACCTGACTCATCCAGGTGATTAACACGTATCAGCAGGTGAGCTCAACAGGAAGCTGCTCTTACTTTGCTTTGGACTGAAACACTGACGAGGTCGAGTGACACTGAGAGCTGCTGCAGCCCTGAGAGAGAGAGAGCAACAGGTAAACACACACACCTGAAATCGTGAGCAGTTTCCTCCAAAACGACACTTTACTTACTGCACCAACACTAACACGCCACCAACACGCTAACAACACATGAAGCACTCTGAGTACTTTCACTGCACCCGAGAAACTGCAACTAAGCACATCCCGTACACACTGTGTGTATTTTATGCAGTACCTGTGTGTACACGCTGCCACACAGCGAGCAGCTCCACTGCAGTTGCAGGAACAGGAAACACACCACGTGACCTTTGACCTGTCCCACAGTGCACCTCTGCTTGCTGCTCAGAGCCCACTCACCCAGGTGCATGATGGGAGCAGGAGGAGGAGGCTGGGCCGAGCTGATAGAAACCAAACAAACAAATAAACAACAGCACGACAAACACGTGAACCAGACTTTACCTGTAAAATTACCTGGTGTCTCCCAGGGAGACCACAGTTATGGAGCTGACAGGTAAGTACGTGCAGTACACACTTCCTGTCCTGAAACACACACACAGGTAAACCGCACAGGTACGTAACCATCGGCGTGACTTTGTATTGAACATTGGGGGGTCAAGATCTCTGTCTAAATAAATAAATCTGGCTACATCCCAGATGATTAAACATTATACATGCTTGCTTTTGGCAGTATCATCAAAAGTCATACCTGAAACCAGTAAAGAAAACCAGCAGCCTATTGATGCAAGATGATCCATAACTTTATTGGGGGTGACATTGTTGGAAATGAGTCCAAATAAAGAGTCCACACATTTATAAGCCTGTCTATGTGTGTCTCACCTGGACAGCCTCCTCTGGAAACCAGACAACAGCAGAGTGTTACCCGGCAACAGGCCAGGTGGGTAGGGGGTGTGGCTTAAGTCCAGGTACACCTGCAGACTCCTCCCAGCTTGGTCACAAAGAGTGAGACGCACACCTGCACATACACATTCAGCTAACAGTCAGACCTGAGACTCATACCTGAAGCACTGATGCCTGCAGTTCCTCTAGTGTCCAGCAGAGGCAGCAGTGAGTCGCCCCCATAGACCCCCATGTTAAAACTTCACAGCAGAAAAAGCCTGATACACAGACCACCTGTGTGTTTGTACCTGAGTGTGTGTGTCCAGAGTGGGCAGTCCTGTTGTTCACACTGATCCTTTCAGACACCACACCCTGAAAACACACCAGCTCTGAGCTGAAACACACACACACACACACACACACACACACACACACACACACACACACACACAGCAGTAAGAGTTTAAAGCAGGCTGCAGCTGCAGTTCCTCAGATGGCCAAAGGGGGCGACTCAGTGAGGGACGAGCAGTTTACCTGCAGTCTAAGACACCTGAAACGGACAAGACTGTGGGTGGGACGGCCTGAAAACACAGAGAATAGAGATGGGAAATGTGACGTCATTCAGGGGTAAAACCGCAAAGGATTGTAGGTATCAGTGGCAAGCGGTACTAGCGCACGGAGGCTTTCACACGAAAACAGTCACACAGTAATAAAAAGAAACACAAAAATGGCAAGAAGCTGCTGTATTATTAACTGCAACAGCCGGTCACATGACAGCCACGGGAAGCCGACGGGTAAAGAGATCGGTTGTTATCGGATTACGTCGTGGAAGAGAAATTGTTCGAGCCATGTTTCCAAAGTAACAAAGAGCCGACGGGTGGCCTGGATTGCAGCCATTCAAAGACCAAATATAACGTCCCAGAACACTCCAGCTCACATGTTAGTCTGCTCCAAGCATTTCCACAAAGGTCAGTCTTCTGTTGTAGTTATTACGTAATTTATCATAATTGTTGATGTAGGTTACAAATAAGTCTTATATTGATTTGAATTGAATTCATTGCTATGCTGCTTTGTTCACTGTGGCTTTGCGGGCTAATGTTTGTTGTGTTTTGTAGGAAAACCAGCCAACAAAATGCTGGAATGTGATCCAGACTGATATACGTATATATATATATATATATATATATATATATATATATATATATATATATATATATATATATATATATATATATCTTTCACTGAGAAGCACAGTCTCAGCCCTGCCTCCTGATCCTCTTCCTCCACCCCTGTATTCCTCCAGGACACACCCTCCTTCTGCTCCACCCTGATCACCATGGAGACACAGGGCCAGGGGTTGCCGGAGTCTGCAGCTGTGTCCCAATTCAGGGTCTGCACGCTTGAAGTACGCGCACTACGCGTACTACGTACGGTCCGTACTATAAGTACGAGAAGTGCGGAAGTGAGAGGCTTGTGAAATGGGACGGTATACGCTTCGTCGCGCTGTTCAGGTTGCCTAGCAACCATGATACTAACCGCGAGACACGTTACATATAGCTTTGTTTGACAGAAATGAAGGAGAAAAATGTTTTGTTGGTCATTCATTTTTGTCATGACATCACTTTAGTTGAGTATCTGAGGCTGAGACCACAGGACTGTAAAACATGATTGTTGGGCTTCATGTCTCTGCTGAACAGTCATTTAAGATTAGTTAGTAAATAACAATCAGTTAATGTTGTTCATGAGACTAAAGTCATCTCACTGTGGTAATGTAAATATAATATGGCCAATATTATAGTATTGTCAGATTATTATGATATATATATACAAACACCCAGCATGGGCAGTTTATCCTTCAAGCTCGGGTCCTCTACCAGAGGCCTGGGAGCTTGAGGGTCCTGCGCAGTATCTTAGCTGTTCCCAGGACTGCGCTCTTCTGGACAGAGATCTCCGATGTTGTTCCCGGGATCTGCTGGAGCCACTCGCCTAGCTTGGGAGTCACCGCACCTAGTGCTCCGATTACCACGGGGGCCACCGTTACCTTCACCCTCCACATCCTCTCGAGCTCTTCTCTGAGCCCTTGGTATTTCTCCAGCTTCTCGTGTTCCTTCTTCCTGATATTGCTGTCATTCGGAACCGCTACATCGATCACTACGGCCTTCTTCTTCTGTTTGTCTACCACCACTATGTCCGGTTGGTTAGCCACCACCATTTTGTTCGTCTGTATCTGGACATCATGAGTAGTGCACAGGTGTACCTCAGACTGCCCACAACCAAAGGCTACCCTGGAATGTGCAGTTTTTTGCGCTATTGCGGGTCTGGGGACCCAGAACCGGTCAGTATCTGGTGTGACCATCATTTGCCTCATGCAGTGCAACACATCGTCGCATGGAGTCTATCAGATTGTCAATTGTGGCCTGTGGAATGTTGGTCCACTCCACTTCAATGGCTGTGCGAGGTTGTTGGATATTCGTGGGAACTGGTACACGCTGTCGTATACGCCGGTCAAGCACATCCCGAACATGCTCAATGGGTGACATGTCCGGTGAGTATGCTGGCCATGCAAGAACTGGGACATTCTCAGCTGCCATCTGCCCTGAACAATGTGAACCATGATTCATCCGTGAAGCGCACACCTCTCCAACGTGCCAGACGCCATCGAATGTGAGCATTTGCCCACACAAGTCTGTTACGGCGACGAGCTGGAGTCAGGTCAAGACCCCGATGAGGACGACGGGCATGCAGTTGAGCGTCCCTGAGACGGTTTCTGACAGTTTGTGCAGAAATTGTTTGGTTGTGCAAACCAATTGTTCCAGCAGCTGTCTGGGTGGCTGGTCTCAGACGATCTTGGAGGTGAACCTGCTGGATGTGGAGGTCCTGGGCTGGTGTGGTTACACGAGGTCTGCGGTTGTGAGGCCGGTTGGATGTGCTGCCATATTCTCTGAAACGCCTGTGGAGACGGCTTATGGTTGAGAAATGAACATTCAATGCACGGGCGACAGATCTGGTTGACATTCCTGCTGTCAGCATGCCAATTTCACGCTCCCTCATTGCTTGTGGCATCTGTGGCATTTTGCTGTGAGACAAAACTGCACATTCCAGGGTGGCCTTTTGTTGTGGGCAGTCTGAGGTACACCTGTGCACTACTCATGATGTCAGATCAGCATCCTGATGTGGCACACCTGTGAGGTGGGATGGATTATCTCAATATAGCAGATGTGCCCACTACCACACATTTGGACTGATTTGTGACCACTGTTTGGGAGGGATGGTTATATTGTGTATCTGGAATGAATTTTAGGTCTCTACGTCCATCCCATGGGGAATGGGAGCAGTAACAAAGGTGTTGCGTTTATATTTTTGTTGAGTGTATATATATATATATATATATATTTTATATATATATATATGACACACACATACATATATCACTGACTTTCAGCTTGTTGTGTTTGTGGATATATGACTGACTTTAATTATTAAACATTCGCACATAAATAAGTGACGTCATATTCAGTACTTTTGACAGTTCACTCTTCGGCCGCTCCATCTTATTAGGGAAATTCCACATACATAAATGTAAATTCCAAAACTCAACCCCATCATTTAATTTGTTTTTGATTGAAATTGAATATTACTTAAACTCTCTTAAATTAACTTCCAATAAAAAAGGTTTATCATTGATTGAAATTCATTCAGAAATGTTTAACGAATGAGCTGTCACAACTTTCAAGTACAAAGTTGTTATGAAGTCTATCACATTCCCCCCTTTTTTTCCTTTTTTCTTTTTTTATCCTTTATTTATTTATCCTTCTTATTTCATTGTACTGTATATTGTTACTCTTATTTGCCTTGTATGTCTACTGTACAAACTGAACTGGAATGACTGACTGTTCGCTTTATAAGTTCAATAAAGTTTGGAAAAAAAACCCCTCTTCGGCCGCTCCCTTCTGCCGTATTTTGCGGCAAAATTATCCCCACCCACTGCCGCGCTATGAATTGTGGGATATATGGGACCACGAAGCGTGCACCGGACCACGCTTGATATTTGGGGAAATCGACGGCGCATTTGGAGTATGCATTTGAAATACACTTCGAATTGGGACAGCTGTCGTCGCGTGGCGGTGACGTAACCGCACTTAAAATGCGTACTTCAAGCGTCCAGACCCTGAATTGGGACACAGCCTGCTTCTTCTTCTTCTCTTCTCCTCCTCTTACTCCCAGCAGTCGCTTCTTCTTCCACTGTCTGCTTCCTGGCAGTGACATCCCCTCCTGGCTCCTCCCCCTTGTGTCTCAGGTGTGTCTCCATGGCAACAGATGGACTCAGGATGTGCAGGTGGTCCAGAGAGAACTGCAGGTAAACCCTGTGAATTGAACCCAGCTTTATTTAACTCATAATGTTTACAACCAGGAAGGAAGCTCACATCCTGAACCAATCAGACGCCCTCCTACATCACAGAATGGAACAATGAGCAGTCAGCATGCTGCAGGTTGTGTGTGTGTACCTGCAGTGTTTGTGTGTGATGAACCTGTCCTGGTCCAGGTGTTGGTAGGAGGGGAAATCTGATTGGAGGAATCTCTCTGTCACCATGGTGAACGGCACCACACCCACCAGACAACCTGCAGCACACACACACACTAAAGAATAAAGTATGTATATGTATATGTATAAACAATGTATGTGCAGCCTGCTCCTATCAGACTTTATCAGACGATGATGGTAATGATGATGATAAAATGTTAATTTAAAATGTTTAAATAACATAACAAATATAACAAAATGTTTATTTCCAAGGTGATGGCTGTACAATTAAACATCAAGGTTTGGTTTTGTGTTATTATTAATCATTAATTCCATCATGGTTTATCATTTTGATTCATGATTCTGTGTTTCTAGCTCTCTAGTTCTTATTTGTTTTGTGATTTCTAGTACTTGGGTTTTCTTCCTGTAGCCCTCATGTTTACTCAAGGTTTAGTTCTGTCTTCATGCTGATTTTCTTGTTCAGTCGTGTCTCATGTTGCAGTTTGTCAATCCTGTCCCTGTGCTCTGTGTTCCCTCTGTTCAGTATCAAGTATGTGCCTCATGTGTTTCCTGTTTTATTTTGATAGTCCCTGTCCTGTGTGCAGTGTGCTTGGTTTTGCTTCCCTTCTGTCATTAGGCCTGATTTGTCCCAGATGTGTTACCACCTATTCCCCATCTTCTCGTAGTCCTGCTTGTGTATTTAAGCCCTGTGTTTCTCTGTTAGTTGTTGTGTTGTACCCTCACTGTACTGTGTTTTGTTTTCTATGTGCTTCTGGTAATGTTCTGGTTCACTCTTTCCTGGTTTGATTTTCTAGTTTCCCGGGTTTCTAGTTTGGGCTTAAGTTTTGAGTTTCTAGTTTTGTTTTCTTCTATTTCTATTTGAATGTTCTCCAGCAATAAAGCTGCCACTTTAGTTAATCATTCTGTCTCTGGGTCCTGCGTTTGGGTCCTACATCCTGCCTGCCACCTCAACACCTTTAATTTTACAGCTTCTTAGTTATTATAAAGTGCTGCAACTCATAATGTTTTCTAAGATAGTAAAACCAGATTTAAACCGACTACTTCTACAAAGATGGAGCTGAAGTGATGATATACATTTAGTGTTTGGACTTGGACACATACAGTCTGTTTTTCCTTATAACTACATGTGAGTTCAATTAACATTTTGTAGGAAAAGGGAATTTGTTTTTTAAAAGGATTATAGATCAGGAGCTGAATTACCCAACGGAACATCTCATTCACTGACGTTTGCTGGAGAAGCTGCTCTGCCTCTTTGTGATGGAGCAGCAGCGTGACGTACTGAAGACTGTTAACGGGGAAGTGCTGAAGCTGAAGGCGTCTCTCTGCTGCTCAGACTGACGTTCAGTCGTCATCCAGACAACAATGAAGACTGCACCGGTCTCTCTGCTCCTCGGTGAGTCAAACACTAAAATCATCGATTTATTTATCACAGCTCCAACAAACAATATGGCAAGAAAACAACCTTTCAGCAGTTACAAGCTTGCAGCTACTGACTTTAAAGTTCATGTAAAAATTCTGAAAAGTTTCGTCAAGGCGAGAGGAACAGTTCATTCTCCTTCTTATGTCTTTCTGGTTTCATTTGATTGGTGGCTGTGAAGTTGGGCAGGAACCAAGAAGTGATGTTAATGTTGAATAATGGAGCTCACAGTTTTAACTGAAATGTATGAAGAGTGATAGAAAATGGTTTCAAACATGCATGATGAAAGTTTTTCGGTTTAAATCGATCTCATCATCACTGCAAACCTCTCAGAGGTTCAGCCCCTCAGCAGTTTAAGCTGGAATCCTGCAGGAAAGTCACCATATAGTCTGGACTAAGTCAGCGATTAAACTTTCTGCCCAGCTAAGTGTCAGTAACATGAAGACCAAAAGCACAAAAGAGACTTGACCTCTTTTCATCAAACATCTCTTCAGTCAGGAAACCACAGCCTCTGACTGCATGAAGCACAGGGTCCTCTGACTGCGTCCCCTCTTTTATCTAGTCTTCACTTCCTCTATTCACAGCCAATTTTCCATTAAGAGGACTGAGTGTATTCAAACAACCACAGACGGTTTTGACTGTTAAAGTTCCCATTCCCGTTGACATGATGACCTTTAAACAGCAGCAGTGTGGGACTGAAACAGGCCGCAAATCTGAAAATAAAAACTGTGCCTTTGAAGGGTGGCTTCTTAGTCCCACACTTTCTTCTCTGCACATGAATGAAAGCTCATCCATGCACAGTTCCTTCTCCATTGTTTACAATGCTGTGCACTGTGATGTTTACCGTTGATTGCCATCTGATCAAAAAATGTATAGAAAACAGGAAAAGACAGGCTAACCTGCGTTGCTGTCTCGGTGGTATTTTAGAACTTCCTGTTCCTGTTACAGTGCACGGTGGTGTTTGTGTAGTTTAATCTGCGTGGCTCACAGATCTGGCAAAAATACAGACCTTCCATAATTAAGTAGAAGTACAAATACTACTGTTCAAAAATACGCCAGTAAAAGATGAAGTACTGATTCAACTTATTAACTCAAGTAAAAGTAAAAAAAGTACAGACTATGAAATGTACTCAAAGTAAGAAAGTACAAAGTAGTAGCAGTAAAACCCTGGCTGATTGTGACCCACACCCATTACCACACCTTGGCTCATGTGATTAGGTAGAGGATCATCAGGGGGTCCATTGTCCCTCTCAGGGGGAAACTCCCACAGAGCTTAAATGTGGGTCTCTTCACCGTTTGATCCTAGAACTGAAGAAGCTTCTCAGATGAGAGGTGAAACGTCTTCAAGCAACTCAAAGAAGTCCAGATGCTTTTCTTTCCAAGCTGCTTAGGTTGTGGCAGATACTTCAGGATATTAAAAAGGTTCCTGAGAGAAAAAAACAACAACAAAAAAAACTGTGCAGCCTCAGTCTTTCTTTAAATGACCTCTGACCTCCTGTTGCAGGTGTGTGTGTGCTGCTGCTGTCTGCACTGACTGTTTGTGCAGGTGAGTAGATGAAGTGCACCATGGTCCAGGACTAGGGATGGGTATCGTTTAGGTTTTATCCGATACCGGTGCTAAATCGGTACTTTTGAAACGGTGCCGGTGCTCAAACGGTGCTCAAACCGGTGCTTAAAGAATGGAGAACACAAAATTGGTCCAAAAACCTCTCATATTCAGCTGGTTTTATGTAAAAAGATAACAATGTTAGCCTTTTCTGCAGCTATGGGGCATATATGGTATCACTCTAGGCTGGAAGCAGTGCTTAAACAATGGAAAAAACACAAACTTTGTCCAAAAACCTCTCATGTTTAACTGTTTTCCACTTTTTCTTTGGTCATTTTAGCCTTTTTGGCCAGGGTGAAGGGAGTATCTGCCATCAAACAAGAAGACAGCCGCATGTAGCTATGATGATGCTTGCTAGTTCACCTTACATGCATTAATGTAATAACGTGGTTAGCCTACTCAGCGTAAATTACACGCGAACAACATTAAACTACTCACGCAGAGAAGAACGGCTGCTGCTGCCATCAAACGCTATGCGTCGCCAGGTGTTTCATGGGATTTGAGGTGTTACCTCCTTTGCACAGTATCACAGTATCAGCTTAAAGCACTTGTTGCTGCTGAGTTTGCATATTTTGCTGTGAAGTACAGCCAGAGTTTTGACCGCTTCGCCTTGGGCATTTTTAATCTGTAGCTCTGCTCTAACAGAACGTACGTACCTGGCCCCGCCTACTATCCTCGGAAACGTAAAATGATTGGCTAGAAGTGTATCACAGCTCAGGAAAAAAAAGCACCGAAATAAAGCACCGAAATGTGCGCTGCTTTTCGGTCTGGTTACTACCGTTTATGTCAGAACCGGTGCCATCATGGCACCGGACACCGGTACCCATCCCTATCCAGGACAAACACTGAGTGTAAACACTGATAGAAACTGTCCGTCTGTCCTCCAGTCTCTCTGAGCGTCAGTCCAAACCTTCAGCAGTTCTTCACAGCAGCCTCAGTGTCTCTGACATGTGATGGTCAGCTGGGCTCTGATGGATGGACGGTGAAGAGGGACACAGGAAGTGCGACTGAGTCATGTGGAGCAGGTGGGCGGGGCTTCGGGAGGTTCAATGGTTCATCCTGTTTGCTTGATAAGCAAAGCGAGCCAATCAGTGGAGTTTACTGGTGTGAAGGTGAAGCTGGAGAGAAGAAGTCAACATCACTGTATCAGGTAATGAAGTCATTCATTTCATCAGACTAACAGCAGACTGTTATACCACCTCTACATCACTCTGTGGGTCTTTTCTTCAGATAAACATGTGATCCTGGAGATCCCTGCACTTCCTGTGAGGACAGGAAGTGATGTCACGCTACGCTGTAAAAAGAAAATTGGTGGCACAGCCGCAGCTTATTTCTACTTTAATGGACGTCCTGTTGGACCTAAATCAGAGCACATAATCACCATTAACGTGCAGCAGTCTGATGAAGGTCTCTACTGGTGTTCTACTGATGAGTTTGGATCATCTCCTCAGAGCTTTCTGAGGGTCAGAGGTCAGAACACTGACATCACTTCCTGTTTAAAGCAAACCTGCTGAGCTTATAATAAATTCAATGACCCAGTTTTATCATCTCTCCTGCAGATGTCTATGACACCACCACCATTTCACCAAGTGCCACCAAACCACCACCAACAACAACTACCAATCTCAATTCCCCTCCTTCTACATCGTCCTCCTCCATCATCTCACCTGTAGCTGCTCTGGGTTCTCTGGGTCTTCTAGATCTTATTCTGGTTGCAGCTTTGCTGTTTTGGAACAAAAAACAAGGTATAAAGTGTGTCAAACCCCCCAGAGCTCATTAGATTAAACATTTTACATGGAAAAATAAATTTTCCTTAATAATTATGTAATTATATACTATAATTACTCAGGCCACAAACAGCAGAACTCTCTGCCTGGGAGGGATGTGAGATGGGCAAATGAACTGAATCATTTCTTCAACAGATTTGATTCAACCATGAGACAGTCTACAACATCGGCTGCAGACTCACCCACCCCCACTGCTGCTGTTCCACCTCTGACACCTCAGACACTTCACACCTCCTCTATTCACCCTGCTCACTCCCCCCACCCCCAACAACAGCATCCAATACACACTCAACACAAGGCTCCAGCCTGTCTCTCTCAACCACCCAGGTTAGGAGGGAACTGAGGAGGATTAATGGCAAGAAGGCAGCGGGCCCAGATGGCATCAGCTCGAGGGTCGTCAGGTCCTGCGCGGACCAACTGTGTGGGGTGATGGAGCACCTCTTCAACCTGAGCCTGAGGTTGGGAAGAGTCCCACAGCTCTGGAAAACCTCCTGTGTTGTACCAGTGCCAAAGACTTCACGCCCCAAGGACCTCAACAGCTACAGGCCGGTGGCTCTGACATCCCACCTGATGAAGACCCTGGAGCGGTTGGTCCTGGCTCAGCTTCGGCGCCTAACAAGCTCATCACTGGACCCACTTCAGTTTGCCTACCAGCCTGGCATTGGAGCGGATGATGCCGTCATTCACCTCCTACATCGTTCCCTCGCTCACCTGGAGACCGCTGGAAGCACTGTGAGAATCATGTTCTTTGATTTCTCCAGTGCCTTCAACACTATTCTTCCCTCGGTTCTGAAGGACAAGCTGGAGAACTCTGGAGTGGACCATCACCTCACTACCTGGATCCTGGACTACCTCACCGACCGACCACAGTATGTGAGGACTCAGGGCTGTGTGTCGGACAGGGTCGTCTGCAGTACGGGGGCCCCACAGGGAACGGTTCTGGCTCCGTTCCTCTTCACCATCTACACTGCAGACTTCTCCCACAATTCCACCCAGTGCTTCCTGCAGAAGTTCTCTGATGACTCTGCAATAGTCGGCCTCATCACTGATGGGGACGACAAGGAGTACAGAGGTCTGACCCAAGACTTTGTGGACTGGTGCCAGCTGAACTACCTCCAGATCAACGCCAGTAAAACCAAGGAACTGGTGGTAGACTTCCGCAGGCACAAGCATTCTCCACTGCAACCACTGAACATCCAAGGTATGGACATTGAGGCTGTGGACAGCTACAGGTACCTTGGTGTTCATCTGAACAATAGACTGGACTGGACTCATAACTCAGACGCCCTCTACAGGAAAGGGCAGAGCAGGTTGTACCTGCTGCGGAGACTCAGGTCGTTTGGGGTGGAGGGCCCACTCCTGAAGACCTTCTATGACTCTGTGGTGGCTTCTGCTATCTTTTATGGTGTGGTCTGCTGGGGCGGCAGCATCTCTGCTGGGGACAGGAAGAGACTGAACAGGCTGATCCGAAGGGCCAGCTCTGTTCTAGGATGCCCTCTGGACCCAGTGGAGGTGGTGAGTGACAGGAGAACGGCGGCTAAGCTGTCATCCCTGATGGACAACATCTCCCACCCCATGCAGCAGACTGTGACAGCACTGAGCAGCTCCTTCAGTGGGAGACTGCGGCACCCACGGTGTGGGACGGAGAGATTTCGCAGGTCTTTCCTCCCCACTGCTGTCAGACTCCACAACAAAGACTTTAACTGAACAAACACACACATCCACACATGTGCAATAATACTAAGTGCAATAATCTTTTCTGGCATCGTTGTATTTTTACTCAGTTGTATATAGCATTCGTATTCTATTTTTATCTTATTGTATATTTTTATTCTATTTTATTCTACTGTATATAGTATATTATTTTATTCTATTCTGTACAGCTGTGTACTGTATTTATTCTTATTGTATTCTAATTTTTGCGTCATAACTTTTGCACTGTCCACTTCCTGCTGTGACAAAACAAATTTCCCACGTGTGGGACTAATAAAGGTTATCTTATCTTATCTTATCTTATAATTCAATTATAAACTGTCCCCATTCACATTGTTTAGCAGAGAACTTATCTTACATGAAAAATATAGATATATATTACACACAGAGAAAGACGTCCAGGTTAGGGATAGTCTCAAACTCACAGATACAGGTTCAGGTCCGCCGTCATAAATAGTGCTCCAAATCAGCTGGGATCGGCTGCAGGTGTGACGGTGAGCACAGGTGCGTGGGCCAGAGGCGGGGCCCGTAATGAGCACCGCCCCAGCAGAGGAGAGAGAGCGCAAAGGAAACAAAACAAACAAAACATGTTGCCAAACACAGAGTGAGCCAGCGAGGCACGAGGACCACGACACAAAGCACGTGCAAACTCCAAAACACATTTCTAGCTTTAACTGAACTTCCAAACAGAGCAGATCACTTAAATTACACAATTGAAAGCATGAAAGCATGTGTGTATTGTTTGTGTATTTATACACAAGCACTCTTGTGGGGCGATCGTGGCTCAAGAGTTGGGAGTTCGCCTTGTAATCGGAAGGTTGCTGGTTCGAGCCCCGGCTTGGACAGTCTTGGTCGTTGTGTCCTTGGGCAAGACACTTCACCCGTTGCCTACTGGTGGTGGTCAGAGGGCCCGGTGGCGCCAGTGTCCGGCAGCCTCGCCTCTGTCAGTGCGCCCCAGGGTGGCTGTGGCTACAATGTAGCTTGCCATCACCAGTGTGTGAATGTGTGTGAATGGGTAGATGACTGGATGTGTAAAGCGCTTTGGGGTCCTTAGGGCCTAGTAAAGCGCTATACAAATACAGACCATTTACCACTGATATATAGTCAAATAATTGAAAAAATATGTTCATTTACCTGTTACTACCACACACCAAAGAGTCAAAGAGTCGGCTCTGAGAGTTTCCTTCGCGACCGACACATCACTAGCTGGGATAACCACATTTACTCAGGGCCTTCTTGATGTGATGTTCCTCCTGGCTGCTGTGTCTGTGGGGATGGTGTTCGCTCTGTGTTGTAGCGTCCTGATGACTCCCAGTTTGTGCTCCATGCTGGCAGACGTCTTCGGTTTAGAATCTTTTATTATTTGTCTCGTGTTTAAATCCTCGTCTTTCTCATTCCTGCAGAAAGGACGCTGTCATCAAGTCTGAGTCAAGTCACCTATCAGGATATGAACGTCAGACAATCAGCCAATAAAATTACAGATACACACTCACGTTGTTTTCTCCAGTCCGAGGACACTGCAGGTACACATTCAGCTGTTATCCAACAAGTTATTGCTTCACAAAATATGATTATGACCCTTTGTCCACTGTGGGTCCTTGTGATAATTTCTTTGCTCCTCTATTCTTCTTGTCTTTCCATCTCCTGGATTCTCTTTTAACCATCTACTCATTCTCGTTCTCTTGTGCATCAGGGCTGAGTTATTGATGGAGTTTTCCAGATCAATTTTAATTTAATTTAATTATTTAATTAATTTAATTTAATTTCAATTTAGTCTGGTCATCTGTTTTTCTTGCCATGGCTTAAAAAGTGTACATTCTGCATCCAAATGTCCAGCTGCCTTCAACTTTGATGTTTGTCTTGGCCAAAAATAAGCCTTCAGTTTATTCCTTTGTTTAAATAAAAATCTCTTGCTGATAAACTGAACCCTGGCTGTGGCGTCAGAGTAGCGCTATATAAGTGCTACATAAGAACCAGTCCTTCTACCATTTACTAAAAGCAGGCTTTTGCCAGGGCTGCAACGGGATTTGTAAAGAATGAGTTTTTAGTGTACTATGCTTCAGGCAGTTGTTGCATGGAAGTGGCTGTTACTGAAAGTCCAGCACAGACCTGTAGTGACAGCCAGTGATTGGCATTTTGAAATGATAATAATAGCATAATGATTTAAAATTCCAGGTTCCTAATGAAGGTCTTGCAGATAAACAGTAACACATTCTATAATTTATTATTAATAAATAATAAACAGGTGGAGCCGGTAGCTCAGCATATTTGATTTGGCAGTTTTGCACTAGATGAGCTTCCTGAGGCAACTCAAACGGGATCTGTGTTTCCAGGTGGAACTGAACAACAACCTCTCCATTGGAGCCAATAATAAAAACATGAATAACAATAAGCTTTATTTGGGGCTCTGATCTGAGGATGTAACATCATTTGTAATGTGGGTCTCAACAAGCTCAAGGAATGCTTTAAAAGTAGCCATTAATATGGTAAAATCACAGGTAGCCAGTGTAGCGCTGTTTTTTAAATATGCTGAAAGTGTGGCAGCAGAGTTTTGAACGAGCTGGACTCTTGACTGAGTAAAGTCTGCACTACGTGAGGAGACTGGAGGAGATGAAAGCATGGAAAACTGTGAGATCAACAGATTCATCTTTTTCTGGTGAAATGTCTGGAAGTTTCTTTGGTTTGTGTACAAGAAAGTGAAACAATTTTCTTGAATTCTTACACATTTCTACATGATATTAGTAGGCGGCTCCTTTACTAAACAGCTCCAACTGTTTGATTTGTTTGAATTTTACAGGACAGCTTTTCCCGTGTTACTCATTCATTATGGAGCTACTGTAGTTAACATGTAATGCTTCTCTAAAACCCTGTGACACAATCTTCTTTAACATTAGTGCGCATCAACCCCACATCTTCCCTGTTTTATTGCTGATGTTGGCCTGACAGTATTGGGGTAACAATGTCTCCTCTGTTTAGGAGAGGGCAGCAGGGTCACATCCTCACTGACATCACCTGTATTTGCACTACAGTCGTTCCCTTCACTGACCTTTGCTCTCCTTCTCTTTTCCATCAGGTTGTGTAAAACTGAAACAGGCATTAAATGTTTACTACAAATGATGCTTTACACAGAAATGCATTGTTAGCTGTTTTTACACACCAGCCTGTGTGAACCTTTAGTCTGAGCATGGGGTCAAAGGTCAGGACAGAAATGCAGCACTGTAACACATATACATATGTAGAACATCAGACATTTGACTGATTTGTGTTGTGACATTTTCGTTTATACAAATAAATCATCATCACAGACAGAAGAAATGTACAGACCGTACATTCATTAGCTAATATCAGTGGATACAAGAAAAATGGTATGAAGACAAACACTAGCAGCCTTAGCGTTTCTGTTCTGAATCTCTAATCTCTCACAGATATTCATCAAACCCTGTCCTCTATCAGCTTTCAACATAAGAAAAGTATTAGGCCTCATTGAAAAACAGTCTGTTTGCAGATGAAGTACTTGTATAACCAACAGTTTAGCATATCGTCGACAGCTCACCTCAGCATGGCTGTCCTCGGTCAGCAGTGAGCTTTATTAACTTGCACAAAGTTTTACACCCTGTTTGAGAGTAAATAAAAGTGGACATTTCTCAGCTCCAGCATTGACAGCTGAGGTAAACGGTGGACCGACAGCTTATCCACAAAATGGGAAAAACTCCGGTCCAGAATCCGGTCCAGTCCTCGTGGCAGTAAAAACTGTAATCATGCATACATGCTTTTGTCACACCTGACCATTTCGTACAATATAATTGAAGTTTTGGATTTAAAAATTTAGCAGACGTGAACGAGCAACATTCCTGATGAGGCTGGTCAACGCTGTTCAACTAGAAGCCTACGTGGATGATATCCCAGCCTACACATCCCCCTGAACTGAATTGCCTCAGTGAAATACTTGCTCATTCACACCAAACTTCATTAAATGTGAATGTGTTACTTTGCTGGTTCCCAGTTGCAGCTTAAGTGCATCCAATATTAGATTTCCCAGCTTTTCAAACACACCATGAGCTGTGCCATTTTCTGGGCACAGCAGGTTAATACCATATAAAGATTTCCTGATGTTGTATCTCCAATAACAGGTCACGGCATTTCGCTCTCGAGGCAGCCAGTGCCCTCCCTGCAGTCCCAAAAGGTTGATTCGGTTCATCTTGACGCACACCTGTGTGCACTTGTATTCAAAAGGTTTTTCCGTGTAACGATCTTATAGTGGGTGTGGGGAGCCATAGATTCAGCCCCCCCCAGGACCACCCGATGGGCAGATGCTCCACCCTCCTTGAAAGAGCTGAAGAGATGCCTATATGGGATGTCACCGAGCAGCCACAGTGCAGAAGTCAGAGAGGGCCGGCAGCCAGCTGCACCAGAGCAGACCGAGGCCCGAGGTTTGAGGGCCCTCCACCCCCCAAAGTAGCCTGACGGAGTCACGGATGCCAGGCCCTGCCAAGCAGCCGCCGGGAGTGAGCCAGTATGTGAGACCTGACTTGACACATAGACATAGACAAACATGCACACACAGACACAAACATACACCACCCTCATACACACATATACAAATATTCAGCACTCACCCAGTGTGGAGACAAGCAAAAATGAACCCACACTCCCCAAACACACTCTGAACCCCAAGTCCATTTCTTTTAGGGGAGAAATGTTTGATTTTGGGGTGGGGGTAAATTTCATGATACATGATCACATGGTCAAATATTTTTAGACGTTTGGCTCCTCCCACGGGATGGTGTGCATCTTTCTCTGCTTTCTCTGAGATGTGAGTATGGATATGTGTGTGTTGATTGTTGAGGCAGGTGGATGCTGCTGATTGCTGGTTTGAAAGAGTTCCTAAGTGTTGACTGGATGATTGGATGCACAGCAGCTTCTTAAACCCCAGCTCACAGCCACCTCCGCCCTCTACTTCCCTCCTCTGTACCAAATAAGGAGCTAACTTTGATCCAAATCAGCTAACTGCGCATCACCAGCTCTTCCTCGTCCTCGCTGTCCAGAAGCAGCAGCGTGATGATCTTGACAGGGAAGTGGTGAAGCTGAAGGTGTCACTCTGCTGCCAGTCGTCGTCCCGACAACATGAAGACTTCATCTGTGTCTCTGCTCCTCAGTGAGTCAAATGCTGAAATCCTTCACTCACTCATAGCGTTCATTTATCTTATAACACAGTAACAGAGTGTGTGCTGGATGCTCTCACTGACTGACTCTAAAATGAAATCTCTTCAGGTCTGTCCAAAGTCTGAAGTTACGTTTATGTGAGAAGAAGAGTTCACTCTTCTTCTTTAGCGTTTTTTGTTGTTTTATTTGATATTTGTTCGTCAAGTTTGACAGAAATCAAGTAAAATGTGTTTGTTTTTTACGGCAGCTCACACTTTTAACTCAGAGGCACCACATGAAGAGAAATTTGTTCCTGACAGGTGAAAGAAGGACAATGAAAGTGTGTTTGTATAGTTGTCTCATCAACAGTTTGTATGTTTTGCTGCTCAGAACCTATTTTCATCTCAAAGTTCAGATCCATCGTGTGTTCTGGACTCAGAGAGTTGGACCTTCATATCCAGTTTGTTGTCTGTAACGTGTTGACTTGTAGAGAAGTCAGGCAACCTCTTTTTTTTTATCGAAGATCAACTTTCATTCAGGAAACCACAGCTGCTAGCTGCAGGTACCACATGCTCCTCTGGTCTGCCTCTGTTATGTAGTCTTCACTTTCACTATAGAGAGCAAACTTTCCTTCATGTGGACTCTAATGAAAGGACTGGAGACAGTTTTTTGTCATTTACCTTACTTTTGTGTATTTTGTTTTCTCATGATGAGCTTCAAACAGAAGCAAACTGGGACTCAAACCTGTGAATAAAGATCAATGAAGCAGCTTCTCCAGGTTTTTATTCATCAGCTGATGCTGAATAAACAACTAACCCTTATCCCATGGCTTTGGTTTATAAGTTCTGACTATTTAATCCTGAGAATGCTTTTCTTGCCTGCTGTACCCCTTACTCTTTTATTCCCCATTGCCCATCCACCCCAAACTGCTGAGTCTTCATGAAGCCTGAGTGGGGAGCAGTTTCTCTTCTGCTTCCAATAATCAACAATTCCCCAAAATCTGCTTAGTTTGGGAAATGTTTAGGTGCAGGGTGTTAGATTGTCAAAACACATATGACGCCCACCTCATTCAGACCAAGTGTACCAACATAGTTTCGTCAGCATGTGTTAAAACTGAGCTGGCGCTTTGTGTGATGTTTATAAGTCTAAATGTACTTTGAAAACCTAAACAGAACCTTCAAAGCGAATTAAAGGTCTCCCCCCTTTAATGTGATGTTTTTGGAACAAGACCAGATTGAAACAGGTTCCTGCCCTCTGACCTTCAGTGACCTCTGACCTCCTGTTGCAGGTGTGTGTGTGCTGCTGCTGTCTGCACTGACTGTTTGTGCAGGTGAGTAGATGAAGTGCACCATGGTCCAGGACAAACACTGAGTGTAAACACTGATAGAAACTGTCCGTCTGTCCTCCAGTCTCTCTGAGCGTCAGTCCAAACCTTCAGCAGTTCTTCACAGCAGCCTCAGTGTCTCTGACATGTGAAGGTCAGCTGGGCTCTGATGGATGGACGGTGAAGAGGGACACAGGAAGTGGGACTGAGTCATGTGGAGCAGGGGGGCGGGGCTTTGGGAAGATAAATGGTCCATCCTGTGTTTTTGATGAGTTCAGCCCAGTCAGTGGAGTTTACTGGTGTGAAGGTGAAGCTGGAGAGAAGAGTGAAGAAGTCAACATCACTGTATCAGGTAATGAAGTCATTCATTTCATCATCAGACTAACAGCAGACTGTTATACCACCTCTACATCACTCTGTGGGTCTTTTCCTCAGATAAAGAAGTGATCCTGGAGATCCCTGCACTTCCTGTGAGGACAGGAAGTGATGTCACTCTACGCTGTAAAAACAAAATTGGTGGCACAGCCGCAGCTTATTTCTACTTTAATGGACGTCCTGTTGGACCTAAATCAGAGAAAAACATCACCATTAACGTGCAGCAGTCTGATGAAGGTCTCTACTGGTGTTCTACTGATGAGTTTGGATCATCTCCTCAGAGCTTTCTGAGGGTCAGAGGTCAGATCACTGTTTCCTGTTAAAGCTTAAACCTGTTGAGCTGATAACAAACTGAATGACCCAGCTTCATATCTTTCCTGCAGATCCTACTACACCAACACCACCAACAACAAAAACATCAGCAAACATCCATATCTCCTGTTCTCCTCCTCCTCTTCCTAATCCCTCCTTCATCATCCCAGTCATAGTTACTGTAGGTTCTCTGGTCCTTGTGGTTCTGGTTTTGGTTCTAGTTCAGCTTCTTTGGAAGAAACACACAGGTATGATATCTGTCTGACCCACCTGGGCTCTTTTGGTTCAAGCAGCAAATTAAAATATTTTGAAATTTCACTTGAGAAAATCTGAGGGACTTTCCTGTCTGCATTTATTTTGTAGAGCACTGGGTCCCAACATCTTTAGACTGATGCATTCCCATGGCCCAATTGAAAAGTTTTAAAAGTTCTGGAAGTGGGTCCATAAAAATGAAAAGTATTACTGATATAAACTTGGCTTATCTCTCATTCAAAGTCACGTCCAGACAGCTTCCATCAGGGTTTCAATTTTAGGATCGCTCCCTAGAAATTAGATTCAGACTAAAACCCCACAGACACAAACACCAGTTTGGGTTGTTTTTCCTGATTGGCTGTCACTTGTTAAGGTGGTATGATACAGGAACAGTGTTCTGTGGTCTCATCACTCTGATGCTGCCATCATGGCTCTGCTTAATCCATAATCAACGAGTCTTTGCTCCTGAATCCTGTACCTGTAACATCAGACTGTCTATGAAGGTCTTCTAAACATCCTACAGCAGTGAAGTGATCACCAACGTTCATTCACATCACATCATTTCTGCAGGGAGACACCAGCCAGCCTCTACAAATGATGTCACATATGCCGAGGTCACCATTAGAGAGTCAGCCAATAAGATGTCAGTCATCCAACCAGAAGTGATTTACTCCAGCCTGACCATAAACACTACAGGTACACATTCTAGCAGGTGACATAAATGAGTGATAAAAGCAAGAGAAATTGAGAGTTGAAGAAGATGAGACTTTTTTTCTCCTCATCATGCTGCCATGTGTATTTGACCTCTGTCTCTAAATTAATCTGAAAGTTTCTTGTTCTGGACAAATTTAAATGTAAACCCATTTTCTAAAAATTTTAAATTTAAAAAATGTGTAAATAAACAAAGAATACAAAGATTTGTAAATCTTATATTTTATTAACAATACAATACCAAAAACAGGTTAAAAGAAGAGAAAACCAAGTGGTAGCAAAGACCAACAGCTGGAGGAGGAACACTTCCAGAAATGACTGTCAATGAACACAGTTCACCACACCACCTATTCCAGGAGCGCAGCTTCATAGTAGGAGAGTCAGGTGCTGAACTGGCCTGCCTGCAGTCCTGATCTTTCATCAATGAAAACATCTGGAGCATCATGAAACCAGAAGCAGGACAAAGAAGAGCCAGGACTGCTGGGCGGCTAAAACCCTCCATCAGACACGGATGGAGCAACATCCCACTCCCAAAAAGTCCAAAAGCTGCTGTACTCAGTTCACAGACATTTCCAGAATGATGTTAAAAGGCGAGGCTGTACAGGAGCATTACAAAATTACACTTCTGCTATGTGTTTGGTTTTCGGTCTTTGAGAGAATATGAGACTTGAAAATCATTGGATTCTGTTTTTATTTGTTTTAAACAGCATCACTACTTTGAGGTCGTAACATGTGGTCATGGAAAAAATATTTTTACCTCAAATATATCAAAAGTTTTGAAAATGGGACAGGAACCCAGGATCCACAGCAGGTCTGCAGCTCTGTCGCTAGTTTCCTTTTTTACAGTTAACGTTGTCACTGGTTTCCACTAAACCTTTACTGTGGTCTCTGTGGTCGAGTCACTGTTTGAAAAATGGGACAGTGACAGTGTCAGACAGCCGTGGCACTGATCCTGCAGCTTCAACAGATCGCTGCATTGGAAGAATGTGATTGGTACATAGTGTGAGTCAATTCAGGTTAGTATGAACGTCTAACTAAGAATGATGATAATGAGTAGAAGGAAGAAGACGACCCACAAACTCCCTCCTCAAATGCCTGTCTCCTCAAGGTCAGCTTTGTTTCACTCAGCAGTTCCACCTCAACAACGCCGTGTGGTTCAGTCAAATTTTCCCGTATCAGTTATAGTTTCCCTGCTTTCTTTCTTTCTGGTTGTTTCTGCCCTCCCGTGACCATCCTAGAGCCTGTCTCTCTGCCTATTCCTGCTCACAGAGAGGCTTGTACCCTGCCTTCCCCTGCACCCTTTCCAGTTCCCTGAATGGTGGTCGCTGTGGTCCAGTCAGTCCCAGTTGCCTAGAGCAGCTAGGGCTCTGCTTGTCCCTGCAACCATATCAGTTCCTCAGGTAGCAACAGCTAGTGTCCAGCTGTCACCTGCTCCCATGCCTGCTCCCAGCGTGAGGACATCCAAGGCCCAGTCCACCTTTGCACCCTGGCTGGTGTCCAACTACTTCCCATGCCTGTCCCTACTCGTAGGGTGACAGTGGGCAAGACACATCCTATCCTTGCACTCGCACCCATTCCTTGGATTGGGACAGCTGTTCAGCCAATCCCTTCAGCAGTACCTGTTCTAAGCACTCAATGACTCTTAATACACCATGGAAGCACAAGCAACAGGGGTGGGGGTAAGCCGGTGTAGACAGCACATCTGGTCCTGTAGCATGCGCTGGGCCCAGATCTGCCCCCTGACCTCGGCCTTGGAGATAAGCATGCAGAGGTGTTTGGGGTGCAAAGGATGGGAACGAAGATTCTAAACACAGTCTGTTATCATGGAGAAAGGTCTTGTTGTCCAGCTCCAGCCTTGAGGCCACAGCTGGCGCCAATGTGGTAGGCGCATGAGATGGTAGTGATTTTCCTTTAGTGCAAAAACTGCATGCCAATTTTACAGTTGCTCTAGATGTCCGTCACTGGTCTCTCAATCTCCAAGATGTTATTACTATTATTATTATCATGTTATTACTATTACTAAGCTCTTTTTAGCGGCTGTTTGACCATAAACAGCTGGTGCAGCTTTGCTAGATTAACCCAATGATTTAAAATCATGGTTGACATTAAATATTTTGCATGTAAATGATCAAAGAACGTAGATTTTACGATTTGAGCCCCGTCATTATCTTTAGGGTGACCTTAGCCCTTTGGAAAACTCCAGAACTTCCTGATTAAAAAATTTGCAAGTGATTTCTTTCATGGCAGTTTTTCATTTGTGAAACAAATCAATTCCATTGTAAAAGCCAACTTCTTCCAGCTCAGGGCAAAAAATAAGAACATTTTGTAATCGGCTGACTTTGAGAAAGTTATTCATGCATTTATTTAATCCAGGCTTGATTACTGTGATAGTCTTTATTTTGGTATCAGCCAGGCTCTGCTCTCTCATCTTCAGCTTGTTCAGAATGCTGAATCCCAGTGGGATAAGGTAGAGATTTCCTGTCCTCTGTTGATTTCCCCTCCACGATATTCATTTGATCTTAATGCGCCTTGCTGCTACATTTATGGCTGTCCATGAAGGACAAACACTGAGTGTAAACACTGAAGTGCTTCACTCATCTGTCACAGATAGACACACTAACAGAGTGTGAGCTCTCACTGACTGACTCTAAAATCAAATCTGTTCAGGTCTGTCCACAGTTTCATGTGTTGTTTAGGCGACAGGAAGAGTTCACTCATCTTCTTTTGTGTTTTGGTTTTATTTGATATTTGTTTGTCATGTTGTGAAGAGGAAATCAAGTAGAGATGTTTTCAGTTTCTGTAACATGATGGTTTGTATAGATATCAGCCAACAATCATCAGATATCAGCTTTCACTCAGGAAACCACAGCTGCTAGCTGCATGTACTAAATGTTTGTCTGACCGGCCTTTGTTGTATAGTCTTCACTTCCTCTTCTGTTTACAAATTTTCCATCATGTCAACTGAGTCAAATTTAATTTCTCTCAGAGTTTGTATGCTTTGTTACTTTCTGATGATGAGCTTCAAATATGAGCAAAGTGAGACTCAAACAGGACGTAAACCTGCAAATAGAATCCATGAAACAGCTTTTTCACACTGTTCATCCCACAGCTGAGGTGGAATAAACATCTAACCTTCAAGAATGTGCTTTTTTATTTTGCAAGACCTGCCTGCAGTACCTTTACTGTCCACTTACCCAAAGCTGCTGAGAGCCTGAGTGGGGAGCATCAACTCAAACAAACAACAAATCAGTGGAGTTTACTGGTGTGTCATTCCGTTACAATCGAGGTGAGTGGCTGCAAATTTCCACCAGGTTCTTGAACCTCTTTCATATCCGCCCCAAGCAGGCCCATAATCTCTTCATCTGCTCCACTCACCTGGAGCTGATTTTTGGCAATCAGGCTGGAGATATTTAAGCCTCACACTGACGTTCCTTCTCCACCAGTTAGTCAGCTACTCCATGTTGGAGCTGGCTTTTATGTCCCTTGTTCTCGTGTGCCTTAGTTTTCCACGTCTCTTACGCTACCTTAAGCTCATCCCTTGGACCTCGAACAACTTACCTTCACTCTGGAAATCTCTCCGTGCCTCACCGGCCTGCCATCCCGCTCCATCCAAACCTGTGGAACGTAGATCAGCCAGCTCACACCATCCAACTCACCTGGACTCACACTGCCCCTCCCTCAAAGCGTTTTTCACTCCAACTCCCAGTGAGCTATAAATACAGCTAAACTTACCCTCTCCAGTGTTTCCCCTTCTTCTAACTCCGTTCTCCTGACAGCTAGACCTAAGCTGTCACGCTCCAGTTACCCTTCCAGCCCAATTTCCGCTTTTGGTCCACAACCACGTTACCAGGTTTCTCACGCCAAGTCACTGTTGCATTCTGTGTGGCTGTTTTCTGCTACTGCCAAGTGTTAACCTGTGCTAGACCAATAAATGTTGTTAAACCCTGCTTCTCCTCCAGGGTTCTGCTCAGTTCTGGCCCTCATGACACGTTCATTTAATCATCAGAATAACAGCACGCTGTTTTAATTTTTATATAAAGAAAGGATCCTGACATCCTGACACTTCCTGAAAAGACAGGAAGTGATGTCACTCTACGCTGCAAAGACAAAACTGGTGGCATAGTCACTGCTTATTTCTACTTTAATGGACAACTAACCAAAACAGCATCATGATTAATGTGCAGCAGTCTGATGAAGGTCTCTACAGATGAATTTGGATCATCTCCTCAGAGCTTTCTGAGGGTCAAAGGTCATAACACTGACATCACTTCCTGTATAAAGACAATCTGCTGAACTGATCATAAACTGACTGAACCAGCTTTATCATGTCTCCTGCAGGTCCTCCAACCACAGCCTCCGTTACAACAACAAACACTCACACCACCTATTCTCCTCCTCCAGCTCTTTCTTCTTCCTCCTCCTTCATCATCACAGTCATGGCTGCTGTGGATTTCCTGGTCGTTCTGGTTTTGGTTCAACTTCTATGAAAGAAACACAGAAGTATGAAGTCTATCAGACACTACATCAGTTCTTCTGGGTGAAGCAGCTGATTTAGCTGATTACACCTGAGACAATCTAAGGCGGCCAACTAGAAGCTGTTTAACAAGTACACGTTTACCTGTTTTCTGACAGGTGATGTAAATGTGAGATAAAAACAGAACCAGAGGAAGAGAACTAAATATTTATATCTGCAAAGAGGTCATTAAGAGTAACTGTGTCTGTTTCTACATTGAAACTGTGACACTAACCTCTGTCCTGAAGGTCATTGACTGAATATTGATCATGTGAGTCATCACACGAGCAGAGGTGTGAATACAGGCGTAGGTCATTACAGGTGAACAGGTGAAGCCTCCATGAGACATTGATCTCAAGACTACTGAAAAACGTGATCTTCTTCACAGTGCTGCTTCAGCTCACTGACGTTTATCTACGTTATGCACAGCTCTCTGAAATCCCACCAACACATTTCATTCAATGTTAGGGTCTCGGCTTTGGACTATCACAGCACCTCAATTTCAAAAATGGACAAATGAACAAAAGCATTTTGTTCTCAGACATTCAGACTGTCTCTAAACATTCTCAGTAAAAAAAATTACAAATAATCTGAGTTCAGTTCAACAGACAGAAACTCAAACTCAGTCCTTCACTCACTCATACACAACAACACTGACGTCGCCACACAGGTGAGAACGAAGGTAGGCTGGGCGTACCTGTATGTGGACTAACCACAGAGGTCCAGAGAATCATGAACAAATGAATTCATCTTTAGAAAGTGAACAAATCCTGACTGTGGTTTGTATTTATGCACCAAACAACAGTTGAGAGCAGCCAGTCTGTTGGGGGTCACTGGGTGGGGTACTCAAGGGTTCTTCATCCAGTGAATCTTTGGAGACTTTAGAGCTCATGTGGACAATGACAGTGAGACCTGGGTGGCGTGACTGGGCACATCATGCGAAGGCCCAGGTCTTTGGGGCCTACAGACACCACAAAAGAAGAAGATCAAATGGAAAATGAATGATGGAAACTGAGGTCAGAGCTGCAGACTTGCTGGTGAGGAGAGGTAATGATCTTCAGGCAAGGCAAGCGCTGTTCAGTCCTCTCCTCATCTTCCTCGTGCTCCTTTGTATATTCCATGTAGCATTAAAGGCACGAATGAGTTTAAACAGGTAAAGTCAGGTAAATGGATCCTGGTTATTGATTCAAAGTGACTAAAGTCAGTAAAGAATAAATGTTTAGGCTTTATTGTGTCAGTCAGACAAACATTAACAGTAACCTGTCTCTTCTATCAGACACAGAGATGAGTGATGACATCAGAAATAAACCTGAGTGCAAACAAAGGGAAATGTTTCTTCTGTGAGCTGTGTGACATTAGCACTGACCAGCAGAGGGCGTCAGAGTCACATGATTGAAAATAAAGGCATAAATTGTCCAAAATTAACTTTCTTTATTTCTGTTCCCTTTATGTGTCTCCTTTCATCTTGCCTACTTGTCTCCTCCCTCCTTCCACCATGTCTTCCCCACTCTCACATTCTTGCTTCTCCAGTCTCATTGTTCCTTCCTCCTCTATGTATGTCTCCTTCATCGCTTCTTTACTCTTTTTACCCTTCTCTTCTTTCACTTTATCTCCTGCCTCCTCCTATGTTGCCTCTATCTTCTTGTCTCAAAGTTTCCTTCATCCTTCACTCCTCCTTCGTTGCCTACTCTCTCCTTGTCTCATTTATTTCACTCTTCTTTATTTTCTTCTTTTCAGTTTCCTCCTTGTCTCTCATTGGTTCCTGCCTCCCTGTCTCCTCCTCCCTTGACTGTGAGGATTCGTGAAGGTGAAACATGTTCAACACAAACTGATTCTCCACACACATCTATGGGCTCAAATTGTGGTCATAAATATTTTGTACTTGTAAATCTGACCGACTAGTTGTGAACTGAGTTTTGTAACCTTGTAAACCAAAATATCTAAAACATTTATGTTTGTGCATCTATAGATGCAAATTGGTGTATGTGCAAAAAAGATTTGGGTTTTTTTGTTTGTTTTTTTAAAAGAAAGAAAAGAAAAATAATAATAACAATAATTATTATTGTTACCAGCCTAATAGTAATTAGGCTGAAGAACCAACAATTTTAGCCCATAAGAACCATAAGAATGAACTACCTCCAGGACCTGAAGCTCAGTAAAGCACCCCTCCAACAGCCAAACCTATCTGTTCTCTCATTGGATTGTTAAATTTGTGATTGACATGACGTTAACCAATCAGCTAAAAGGAAGAAAAATTCAGTCAAAATTTGTACTTTGAGGTTGTGTGATCCCCTTACAGTCTGAGCACACCCTTCACTCCCCAATATTTAAATATGGGGACCACTACCCGAGTCTGAGAGTCAAGGGCCCCAGATATGCAACGTTGCAAAGGCCTGTCAACCAAGTGAGCCCTACAACATTGAGAGCCTTCAGGAACTCAAAGTGAATCCCATCCACACCACAGGCTCTGCCACCAACCAGGTGTTTAATTGTGTGGATGCTTTAAGCATCCACACTATTGAGTTCCTGTTTCTCTTTAATCTTTATACTTTATTATTCTAGTTGCTTCTGTACACTTTTTGGCACTTAACTACTTCCACAATTTTCAGCCGATTTTCACCGTTCAAATTTTAAACTATGCTGATATTTTTTGCTAATGCCGGCTAGATCTTTTGGTGCTCATAACTTCTATACTTTTTGAGATATTGAATTTTTTTTGCAATATTTTTGCCCATTGAAATGAATGGAACACATTATCAATGTGGTCACTTATTTCTGCTCGCCGGGCTGAGCTGTGTTTTAGCTCAGTGAGATGAGCATCCGTTCTCAGACTGGGAGGCCCGGGTTCAAATCCCGCTTATGGCAACATTTCTTTCAGTTAACAGTTAAACTTTTTTAACTCTTTTCAACACAAATTTCAGCTTTTTCATCCCTTTTCAGCAGAATTTTCAGTTTTTTCACCACTTTTCAGCACAAATCCCAGCTTTTTCAGCTGTTTTCAGCAAAAACCTCTTTTCAGCAGAATTCTGCTGATTGAACTGTTTTCTGCAAAGTTTTAGCCTTTTCACCTCTTTTCACCTCAATTCTCTGCAGCTTCTGCTCATTTCAGCAGAATTGTCAGTCTCTCCACCTCTTCTTTGTGAGAAAGAGTTTGGCGCAGTGAGATGAGTAGCTTCCTTGAGACTAGAAGGGCCAGGTTTGAATCCTGCACAGGGCAGCTTTTGTTTTTTTTCTTTCCAACTTTTTCAGCTTTTTTCAGCAGACAGCTTCAGCTTTAAAGCATCCACACTGCATTTTCGCAGGAAATGCAAATTTTTCTAGTTGCCTCATTGATTCCAGACTCACTTCCCTTACAGAAGATCATCTGTGGGATTAAGGACGGCTTGAAAAAGTCTTCATACCCCTTGAAAATTTACACATTTTTTCACCTTAAAACCACAAACTTAAATGTTTTTATTTATGTTTTTAGTAATAGGCAGAGGCTAGCCTGTTTGGCACCCTGGGCGAACACTCCATTAAAAAAAGATGATCTGATGTCTTCTCTGCTTAATAAGGTAATTAAAGAAGCACTGACACATTTTTCTGTATGTTTTTACATAATTCCACCATTTCTGGTTATAGATGCAGAAACTTCATGAAATGAAAAATCTTCCTGATCACAACCTCAGTCTTTTTCTAAATGACTTCTGCATACTATTGTGAATAAAAAATGAAATCTGAGATTTGCGAAACAGTTCTTTCTGTTGTTATTTACACGAAGGCCCCCAGATCTTGTGTAACTGGGTTTGTAAAGGCAGTTGTTCAAGCTCAGCAGCCTTGCAGTGACAGTCGGTCACGGGACTTTCATAGCGATCTGAAACTGCAGCTTCCCAGTGAGAAGCTTACAGGTAGTCACAGGGGTCATAATTTAATAAAAAGATTTACTCAATCTAGCCTTCCTTAGTTATTGTCTGTATCCTGTAAATGTTCTTTTATGTAGTTTTAATTATTTTATTTTATTGTTGAATAATCTCCTAGTCGAGTTGTGTTTGTATTTTCTTTTACATATTTTCACTGCACTGCAGCAAATTAGTGCGCTCCACCTGTTGGTGTATTTATTGGCTTTTAATGTTTCCCTCCTATAAATGATCGTATTACTGTAAAACACTTTGGGGTACTGCTGGTTTTAAATGTGCTGTATAAATAAAGTTGTATTCTCTTTGTTATTTCCTGTTCTCAGAAGGAGCATTGAGCTGTTCATAGACTGCATAAACTGCAGTATTAGCAAACTGCACATATAATTTATGTCCACTCAGGACTGTATGCTTGTCTTTCCACGTTCATATGTATATTTATATTTAGTCCCATGTCTCTGTATTCATCTGTTTATCTAAACAAGCAGGTCAACCCCACCAGTTTTAACTGGAACAGATTACAATTCCCTGCCCTCTGACTTTCAGTGACCTCTGACCTCCTGTTGCAGGTGTGCGTGTGCTGCTGCTGTCTGCACTGACTGTTTGTGCAGGTGAGTAGATGAAGTGCTCCATGGTCCAGGACAAACACTGAGTGTAAACACTGATAGAAACTGTCCGTCTGTCCTCCAGTCTCTCTGAGCGTCAGTCCAAACCTTCAGCAGTTCTTCACAGCAGCCTCAGTGTCTCTGACATGTGAAGGTCAGCTGGGCTCTGATGGATGGACGGTGAAGAGGGACACAGGAAGTGGGACTGAGTCATGTGGAGCAGGGGGGCGGGGCTTTGGGAAGATAAATGGTCCATCCTGTGTTTTTGATGAGTTCAGCCCAGTCAGTGGAGTTTACTGGTGTGAAGGTGAAGCTGGAGAGAAGAGTGAAGAAGTCAACATCACTGTATCAGGTAATGAAGTCATTCATTTCATCAGACTAACAGCAGACTGTTATACCACCTCTACATCACTCTGTGGGTCTTTTCTTCAGATAAAGAAGTGATCCTGGAGATCCCTGCACTTCCTGTGAGGACAGGAAGTGATGTCACACTACGCTGTAAAAACAAAATTGGTGGCACAGTCGCAGCTTATTTCTACTTTAATGGACGTCCTGTTGGACCTAAATCAGAGAAACTCATCACCATTAAAGTGCAGCAGTCTGATGAAGGTCTCTACTGGTGTTCTACTGATGAGTTTGGATCATCTCCTCAGAGCTTTCTGAGGGTCAGAGGTCAGAACACTGACATCACTTCCTGTTTGCTGAGCTGATGATAAATTTACTGAATCAGCGTCATTATCTCTCCTGCAGGTCCTCTTCCTCCCACAACAACAACAACAACATACACTGATGTCTCCCATCCACCTTCTCCTTCTCTTCCTCCTCCTCCTCTCCAGCCCTTCATCATCCTAGTCGTAGCTGCTGTGGTTTCTCTGGTTCTTGCGTCTCTAGTTCTGGTTCTGGTCCGGCTCCTTTGGAAGAAACACACAGGTATAGAGTCTGTCTGACCCAACTGAGCACTTGTAAGTGAAGCAGTATACATGTATGTATGTGTTGTATGGGATCAGTGATTCTTGGTCTTATCACTCTCATGCTGCCTTCATGGCTCTGCCTAGTCCACAATGAGGCTCCTTCAAATGATGTCACCTACTCTGAGGTCACCAGTAGAGAGTCATCCAATAAGATGCCAGTCATCCAACCAGAAATGGTTTACTCCACCCTGAAGACAAACACTACAGGTACGGAAATGAGGGATAAAAGCAGGAAAACTAGAGATACACTTAGGTTAATACATCTTTTGTGATGTTGTATAAATAAAGCCAGAATGCAATGATTTGTGTATCTTATAAAACCATATTTTAATAAATAGAACACAGTAAAGGGATTGAATGCACAAATGGATAAAAAGCAGGTGGTCCCAAAGACAAACAGGTGGAGGAACACTTCCTGAAACTGTTTCTGTGAGCATTGTTCACCTGCCTTCCACAAATGCAGGTTGAAGCTCTATAATGCAAAGAAGAACCACATGTGAGCATGCTCCAGAATCAGCCTCTTCTTTGTGGTTTTCTTATCTCAGCTTATTTCTTATCTCATGATAAAATATGGGTTTGTGAGATTTGCACATCATTCAGTCTGTGTTTGCACAGTGTCCCTGTGGTTTTTAAGAATTGGAGTAAACTGTGGTCGTGGAAACATTGACTTATATTTTCCTCAAATGCATCAAAACAAAGAGGAACTGTGACTCAACGGCTTCAAGCGTTATGAAACATAAACTTTCTTTAGTTTCCTGTCTGACAGTAAAACATGTTACTGGTTTCACATCTGAACCTTACTGTGGTCTCACTGGTCGAGTCGCAGTTTGTAAAAATGGGTCAGTGTCAGAGAAAACCATGGCACCAATCCTGCAGCTCAATCAGAACGCTGAAATGGAAGGATGTGATTGGTGCATGATGTGGAAGATTAGTGTGTATGACACCATGCAGCACGAACTGTCTGATTGAACTCCAGTGTGAAAATGATTTGGGGAGATTTTGTCACAGCATGCAGCAGCACACTATGAATTTCAGGAGTGGACCCAAAATCCTGACACGAATGAACATAGAAGATAAACAAAAGGGGAGCCGTCTAACAAGGCTGATAAAAACATCTGGAAATAAAAGGCAGAGGTGAAGCTAAATGGCCTGTATTTGTATAGCGCTTTACTAGTCCCTAAGGACCCCAAAGCGCTTTACACATCCAGTCATCCACCCATTCACACACACATTCACACACTGGTGATGGCAAGCTACATTGTAGCCACAGCCACTCTGGGGCGCACTGACAGAGGCGAGGCTGCCAGACACTGGCGCCACCAGGCCCTCTGACCACCACCAGTAGGCAACGGGTGAAGTGTCTCGCCCAAGGACACAACGATCGAGACTGTCCAAGCCGGGGCTCGAACCAGCAACCTTCCGATTACAAGGCAAACGCCCAACTCTTGAGCCACGATCGCCCCAATAACATAAGCGTGGAACATGACAGCACAAGCCACCGATGTTTCACTGGCATGTAAGTTTGGGGTTATACACATAAAAACAGGGGTTAGGCAATAAAGACTCTGTGAAAGAGACGATGAAGAGAGAGAAGAATTTGTTCAAGAATTACACCTCATAGTAGAAAGGAGCTGAGGAAGACTCACTTTGATTGACGAGGATGTTTCAGTTCACTGTGTTGGGGCAGCAGTCAGATGTAAAAGCACGTACATGGTGAAGTCACCTGAGTAAACTTGCGAGAAGCAAGTTATGCTCAACTCCACCGGTGGAATCTGACAGCGTGGAAAAGTGTGAAAACATCCACGATCACCAACGGATTTCGAAGGGCTGGACTGCTGCATGATGGAGAGGAGGACACCGCCACGGCCCTTCTGAGGGTGTTCGACTCTGACACTGACAACGAGGATTTCTTTGGTTTTGAAAGTGACAACGAAGGAGAGAAGCGGAGAGTGGATGACGAAGCCATCCTGAGCGTGTTCGTATCCGACACTGGAGAAGAGGACTTTGGTGGTTTTAGTGCGCAGGAAGAAGAGAAAGATGGAGGTGAATGACTGACTTTTCTTCTTGTTAAAGCCGTGTCACTGCACCTGAGCCTAAAAGGTAGTTGTTATATTTCCACTGTAGTGTCAATACACTATTAGAGCTTATGCCGAGTCAGACTGCACACACAATAGTTTGTTTACAAGTTGACTTCTTCTTTATTGGGATAACACAGAAGTAACACACACACATAACTGGGCGTGGTGCCCCCTACTGGCGATGGCTTGCATAGCACACAATAATTCTTGCTTCATACATAATAGTAGTCCGAAGCTATTTTTCTGGTGTGCTGTAGGTTATTGTTATGTACTACATTTGTTACCCATTTATGAAGCACAGTACATGTTTTGTACTTGTAAACTTGTAATTACCGCTACTTGTACATATACCTAAAAAGTTATGCAAATATGTACCCATAACTTGTTTTTCAAAATATTAATAAAAGGGGTGTGTCTCCAAACAGCCATCTCTTTCCTGACAATTCGCTTTGTGCATATTCTCTTACATATGATAAGTCAACATTGAAACACCTGCGGCTTTTAGTCACGTGCGGTAATGTATGTACAAAACAGGATTTTCCCCTGATTTTAGCTTGTGCGGCTAATATTCAGGTGCGCTTTGTAGTCCAGGAAATACGGTAATTTTCTTGAATTCTTAAACATTTTACATGATATTAGTAGGCGGCTCCTTTACTAAACAGCTCCAACTGTTTGATTTGTTTGAATTTTACAGGACAGCTTTTTCCCGTGTTACTCATTCATTATGGAGCTACTGTAGTTAACATGTAATGCTTCTCTAAAACCCTGTGACACAATCTTCTTTAACATTAGTGCGCATTAACCCCACATCTTCCCTGTTTTATTGCTGATGTTGGCCTGACAGTATTGGGGTAACAATGTCTCCTCTGTTTAGGAGGGCAGCAGGGTCACATCCTCACTGACATCACCTGTATTTGCACTACAGTCGTTCCCTTCACTGACCTTTGCTCTCCTTCTCTTTTCCATCAAGGCAAGGCAAGGCAAGGCAAATTTATTTGTATAGCACAATTCAACAACAAGGTGATTCAAAGTGCTTTACAGAGACATTAGAAACAAAAACAGATAAAAAGCATGATTTAAAATTGATTAAAACAAGCAAACAAACTAACTAAACACACATATTCACATTCACACCTGTTCGCGCGATCTGAACCCTTATCGTAAGGGGAGCTACCAGTCCTTCTGTGGACGAGCTACTTTCTATTTTAAATTCCCTGAATTTAAAATACTCTCTAGACCCAGTCTAGACCCAGCTGGGGAGCTACCCAGAGCTCTAAACCCACTTAACAAACAAACAAACAAACAAACAAACAAAACAGTATATAAAATCAAAACAGATAAAATCAGAACAGTAGATAAAATCAGTAATTAATGTAAGTTTTGAAATTTAAGCTTAAAAGTGTGGAGTTGGTGCTTTATTCAAATGCAGCTGAGAATAGGTGAGTCTTCAACCTGGATTTAAATAAACTGAGTGTTTCAGCTGATCTGAGGCTTGTTGAAATCTCCCAATTCTTTTAATCTTTGGGCTGAAGGAAGGACAGTACTCGGTGTATAAATGCTCAATCAACAATCATTTATTTCCATACAATTCAATACTTATGAGCACTAGAACCATCATGATGGGGAGACCTGCCTGCAGAGGGTCACAGCAAGTCTCAAAATGGTGACGGGTTACTCAGCTTTTTATATTCTCTAGTGGCCCCCACCTAGTCGTAAAAGCCTAAACATTACATTCTTTCTCTCTTACGGCGCCTAAGTTATGACCTCGGCTCCCTGTCTTTCTGCTCTTCTGAAAAGGAATGTGGTCTGCTTCTTCTATTATCTGCACAAGGTCCTCTGCACACAACATTCTCTTCATGATTCAGCAGTAAAACATGTCAAGAAACAGTGTAACACATTCAACAGTGTTGAGTAATACAGGTCAATCCAATAGATCTAATGATTTTCACACTCTTTTAAGTCAGAAGTATAATGCAAACTAAAACTACATACTGATCACACACTCTATGTTAAAGGGTATAATATGATCTACAACAGTATCATACTTCAACTACTTTGATTACATATATAAGGTAACATATGATAACAGAATAATATCACAGGCTTTCTGGGAGTTTGTTCCAGATATAAGGAGCATAAAAGCTGAATGCAGCTTCTCCGTGTCTGGTTCTGATTCTAGGAACTGATAAAAGACCGGATCCAGATGACCTGAGGGATCTGGAAGGTTCATACTGGGTCAGGAGGTCATTGATGTATTTTGGTCCTAAACCATTCAGAGCTTTATAGGCCAGCATCAGGACTTTAAAGTCTATCCTCTGACGGACAGGCAGCCAGTGTAAAGACCTCAGAGCTGGACTGATGTGGTCCACTTTTTTGGTCTTAGTGAGGACTCGAGCAGCAGAGTTCTGAATGAGCTGTAGATGTCTGACTGATTTTTTAGGTAGACCTGTAAAGATGCTGTTACAGTAATCAAGCCTACTAAAGATGAATGCATGGACTAGTTTTTCCAGGTCCTGTTGAGACATCAGATCTTTTATCCTTGAAATATTCTTGAGGTGATAGTAAGCTGACTTTGTTATTGTCTTAATGTGTTTTTCTAAGTGTAGGTCTGCATCCATCACTACACCCAAATTTCTCGCCTGGTTTGTGGTTTTTAGATGTATAGATTGAAGTTCTCTGGTGACCTGTAATCGTTTTTCTTTGGCACCAAAGACTATTACCTCAGTTTTGTTTTTGTTTAGCTGGAGAAAATTGTGGCACAACCAGTCATTAATTTCCTCAATGCATTTACCAAGAGCCTGTACAGGGCCTCGGTCTCCTGGTGACATTGTGATATATATTTGTGTGTCATCTGCATAGCTATGATAGTTTATTTTGTTGTTGTTTATAATCTGTGCCAGTGGGAGCATGTAGATGTTAAACAGAAGGGGTCCCAAGATGGAACCTTGGGGAACTCCACATGTGATACTTGTCTGCTCGGATGTGAAGTTACCTATTGATACAAAGTATTTCCTGTTTTCTAAGTATGTTTTGAACCAGTTTAGTACAGTTCCTGAAAGACCTGTCCAGTTCTCCAGTCGTTTGAGTAATATGTTGTGGTCAGCTGTGTCAAATGCTGCACTGAGATCCAGTAAAACTAAGACTGACATTTTTCCACTGTCTGTATTCAGACATATGTCATTAAACACTTTGGTCAAAGCGGTTTCAGTGCTGTGGTTCTGTCTAAAACCTGACTGGAAGGCATCGTAGCAGTTATTCTGTTTTAAGAAGTAATTGAGCTGTTGAGAAACTGCTTTTTCAATGATCTTACTTAAAAATGGGAGATTTGAGATCGGCCTGTAGTTGTGTAAAACTGAAACAGGCATTAAATGTTTACTACAAATGATGCTTTACACAGAAATGCATTGTTAGCTGTTTTTACACACCAGCCTGTGTGAAGCTTTAGTCTGAGCATGGGGTCAAAGGTCAGGACAGAAATGCAGCACTGTAACACATATACATATGTAAAACATCAGACATTTGACTGATTTGTGTTGTGAGAGCTAGTTTTTTCTTTATACAAATAAATCATCATCACACACAGAAGAAATGTACAGACCGTACATTTATTAGCTAATATCAGTGGATACAAGAAAAATGGTCCAAAGACAAACACTAGCAGCCTTAGCGTTTCTGTTCTGAATCTCTAATCTCTCACAGACATTCATCAAACCCTGTCCTCTATCAGCTTTCAACATAAGAAAAGTATTAGGCCTCATTGAAAAACAGTCTGTTTGCAGATGAAGTACTTTAAAAATATCTGTGATTTATCCAGATTTTCTTGACTGAGTTTACAATTTACTGGAACTGCCAAAAAACATGAATACAAAGAAATGATGAAGGATCCACTTCAAGGAAAGTGGAAAAGCCTCTGTTAGCTGCTGTTTGCAGCTAGCACAGTCTAACAGAGGCTAATACCAACGCTAACCAACAGTTTAGCATATCGTCGACAGCTCACCTCAGCATGGCTGTCCTCGGTCAGCAGTGAGCTTTATTAACTTGCACAAGAGTTAAGGGCCCCACACCCCAGACTGCGGTCTGGGGTGTGGGGCCTCCCTGCTGCTGCGGAGTCGGGGCGGTCTGCCTCTCCCCACCGCAGGGAAAAGGGTAACACCACCTGGGTCTGGGTGCAGTTCCCCCCTCCAGGGGCAAGGGTACCTAGACCTGGTTGGTAGAGTACGCTTGGGGAGTGTGATCGTGTATACAGCGTCTCTTTATGTCTGTCTCCACGTTGGTTGAGTGTGGTGTAAGTGCATATGAGAGCATGAGGGTGGGAATGGATGTTTGTGTCTGTGTGTGCCTGTATGTCTGTGTCTATATGTCAGGTTGGGTGTCAGACGCCACCTCTCTGGGGACATTTCAGGCCTCCAAACCTTGGAGGGCCTATCTCCACCCACCACCACTTCCCCTGTCGGTGGCGGACTCCCTCAGGTGTCGGTGCGTTGGTGGTTCTTTGTGTCTGGGGGTGGGCGTCCGGGTACACATCGGCTCACTCCTTGGCGGCCGCTTATTGGGGCTCGCTCGGGCCATTTCGGAGGTGGGGTGCCCCCGGCCTCTCGGCCTGGGGCTCGGTCACTCAGGCACAGCTGGCTGCCGGCGGAGCTCACGGGCGCATCACTGCAACTCCCCCTGGCTTCTGCTCCGCGGCTGCTGAATGAGCCCTCATCTGGGACTCTCCTCAGCTCTTACTAGAACAGTGGCGCGGCTGCCCCTCTGTTGGTCTTCCATGGTCTCTTGTGTTCTGGGGGCCTCTGGATGTCTGGAGTTTTGATCTCCTCCATACCTGCTTCATACCATAGAGGACAGGGCTGTGGCCCCCCACACTCCCTAGCAGATCATTACATGGAGAAACCTTTGGAATGCAAGCATGCTGATCCACACAGGTATGCACACAGGTGTACGCATGGGTATTCACAGACGCGGACTACAGCTTTCTTGGCTGCTGCCTCAAAGCACATTGTGCGCTGTCTATCTTGCGTGCTGAACAATATCGTCTATTATTTAGTAATTATTGATATCTATTGCTAGCTAGTTTATTGTGATGGTGCTTTGTTTTTTAGAAAAAAAAGAAAGAAGAAGAAAGGAAGAAAAAAAAAGAAAAAAAAAAAAAAAAAAACTTGCACAAAGTTTTACACCCTGTTTGAGAGTAAATAAAAGTGGACATTTCTCAGCTCCAGCATTGACAGCTGAGGTAAACGGTGGACCGACAGCTTATCCACAAAATGGGAAAAACTCCGGTCCAGAATCCGGTCCAGTCCTCGTGGCAGTAAAAACTGTAATCATGCATACATGCTTTTGTCACACCTGACCATTTCGTACAATATAATTGAAGTTTTGGATTTAAAATTTTAGCAGACGTGAACGAGCAACATTCCTGATGAGGCTGGTCAACGCTGTTCAACTAGAAGCCTACGTGGATGATATCCCAGCCTACACATCCCCCTGAACTGAATTGCCTCAGTGAAATACTTGCTCACTCACACCAAACTTCATTAAATGTGAATGTGTTACTTTGCTGGTTCCCAGTTGCAGCTTAAGTGCATCCAATATTAGATTTCCCAGCTTTTCAAACACACCATGAGCTGTGCCATTTTCTGGGCACAGCAGGTTAATACCATATAAAGATTTCCTGATGTTGTATCTCCAATAACAGGTCACGACATTTCACTCTCGAGGCAGCCAGTGCCCTCCCTGCAGGCCCAAAAGGTTGATTCGGTTCATCTTGACACACACCTGTGTGCACTTATATTCAAAAGGTTTTTCCGTGTAACGATCTGATAGTGGGTGTGGGGAGTCATAGCGGACATGGACAAGATTCAGTATGAGGTACCGAGGTATTCGGGTGAGACCACTTTCTTCTTGGGATCCTTTGGCATCAGGGCTGTCCGGCCTTCAATTGTCCTGTCTGGCACTGTAGCAATCAGAATTATGTCTGAAGGCCAAGACAAATGCCCAACAGATTTACTTTCCCAAGTGGGCCTTTTGCAATACTGGTCCACTTGATTGTCATAGTTTATTTGATCTTTATTAGTTATTTTTATAAGTTATTGTAATCAGGCCAGACTGGACTCGGGGACGGGAAAGAAAAACAAGAAGAAAAGTTCAGAAGAAAGTTAACAGAAGGAGAGAGAAAGAAAAAGGAGAAAAGAGAGAGAGAGAGAAAAGACGATGAAAATCTGCTTCATCACCTTTTTTTTCTCTTTTTCCTTTCCCTGGATCACCTGTTGAGAAAGAAAAAAGAAAACAAGCAGAGGAAGACTAGAGCAATCGCATAAACAACATCACGATGATCTATGTGACTATAACAGTAAATACTAAATATTAAACATTATTGTAAGATCGACAGAACACAGTGTGCTTTGAGGTAGGAGCCAAAAAGGGTGTAGTTTGTGTGTGTGAGCACCCGTGTGTACACCTGTGAGCATGGACGCGCTTGTTTTTAAAAGGTTCCTTCATGTAATGATCTGCTAGAGGGTGTGGGGGGGCCACAGCCCCGTCCTCCAGGGCATGAAGCAGGTATGGAGGAGATCAAAACTCCAGACATCCAGAGGCCCCCAGAACACAAGAGACCAAGGAAGACCCACAGAGGGGCAGCCGCGCCACTGTCCCAGAAAGAGCTGAGGAGAGTCCCAGATGAGGGCTCACCCAGCAGCCGCGGAGCAGAAGCTAGGGGGGGGGGGTGCAGTGACGTGCCCATGAGCTCCGCCGGCAGCCAGCTGTGCCTGAGTGACCGAGCCCCAGGCCGAGAGGCCGGGGGCACCCCACCCCTGAAGTGGCCCGAGCGAGCCCCAGGCTCCAGGCCCCGATAAGCGCCCGCCAAGGAGTGAGCCGGTGTGTACCTGGACGCCCATCCCCAGACACAAAGAACCACCAACGCACCGATGTCTGAGGGCGTCCGCCACCGGATATGAACTTTTTTCAAGACAGTGAATCTTGAAACCAGAGAAAAAATAGAGAGTTTTAACTTGTTCCATTGGCAGATTTTTTTCACTTATTTCAAGCTAAAATATTTATTAGAATTCAAATTTAGACAGAAACAAAGTGAATAATATTATTTTATTATCACGTTGATGCAGCACATGGTTCAGTTAGCTTTGTATAAACACGTGTTAGAAATGTTCTTCAATCAGCTCTTTTTACTCTCATTTCACAGCCACTACTTTTTACTTTTACTTGAGTAAAGAAGTTGAAACAGTACTTGGAGTATTTTTAACAGTAGTACTTCTACTTCAGTACACACTGTGTGTACTTTTACCACCTGTGTCTGAGACCTCCTTCAGGGCCCACCTGAAGCTCTCAGTCTGCTGTGGAAAAAGGAAATCCAGGTGAGTTTCTCCTGATCACCTGAGGCCGTCATTACTGTGTGAACCCACACACCACTCCTCACTCCTCCCACCCGCTGCACACAGTCACTGAGTACAGACCAGCTGATTCCTGTAAAGGGAGAGGCAGGAAGAGGCGGAGCAACAGCTGAAAAACAAGAAGCTCAACGTCATTTTGCAGAAGTGAAAGTGTGAGAGAGCAGCAGCAGAGCTGCAGTCGAGTCCTGTTTGTCTCTAAAAGAAGATTCACTGGAGTCCATCAGGTTCCTCTCAGCAACAGTGGTGAGTGCAGCTGATCACACTTCCTGCTTCTACACAAATCTTCACTCTGTTCACTTCATCAGGGTCTAGAGTGCCACCTCATTTCTCCATGGTGCCACTTAGGCTACGTCCACACTCGCCCGGATAGATTTGAAAACAGCGCTCCGCGTCCACACTAGTGTTTTCAGTCGTTTTCACAGAGTTGTGCGTCCACATTAAGACGGCTGAAAACGCTTACGTTCCAGTCCTGCGCATGCGTGAAACGCAAGACGATTCGACCGGTCTCATTTCTGTCTGCTGCTTATTCACTTTCCGGCTGTTTGAATCGTCGCAGCAGAGGTGGAGGAAAAGCACCGAGTTTTAAAATGGACTAACAATGAGGTGGAGTTGTTGCTGCGAGTAACACAAAAGTACAAAGTTGCAAAAGCGAGAGAGAAATAAAGAATTTGAAGAAAAGCTCTGTGGAGCATGTGCAGACTGATATTCATCTTTAATAGGACTGTCAAAACTGCTGCTGTATGATGCTCTCCACTATCTTTGTTTAATTGGTCACATGCCTGCATCACATGACTAACATGCATCATCGTTTTAGAAAGTCTCTGTTTTCACTGTTCACTGTGACACAAACGCACCGTCTCCAAATTATTTACTTTCCGGCTGTTTGAATCGTCGCAGCAGAGGTGAGCAGCCTGATAGGAGTGGATGTAGCTGTGGGTAATGAGAAAAGATGAAAAGAACGATTGATAACTTTTTCGTTAAGGCCGGTGCTCTGACACGGAGCCATCAACCTCTCAGTGTCTAACACTGGTCTGCAGACGGCATCAGATAATGAGCCACATTAGATGGACTCTGAGCCCACTGACAGTAAAAGGGTGAAGTGTAGACATTTGGAAGAGAGCGGCCTGACCAGTTTCTCTGACTATGATACTGTAAAGCTGACAACATGATGCATTTACTGTGGTGAGTGTGCAAAGACCATGGCAGGTGTTGTGCCGAGGTAGGGATCCCCAACAGGATCTGTTTCCCTGCGTCAGGAACATCGGCTGGGCAGGGAAAGCTCCGCCTCCATCACGACCAACTAGACGTGGAAGGAGTGATGTTTTAGTGACAACATGAAAGATGAGTGTGACCGTTCAGTTTGTGGGTTACAACAGAAAATTATACATTTATTGTTCTCGTGTGTTATCGGACGGGATCATTTTAACAAACCGAGGACATTTTCCTGATAATTATCTGTATCCTCCTGTAACTTTACTGTTTAAAGAGCTAAAACCTCCAACATTTCAGGATCAATAAGTCCTTATAAGACGTGTTTGTGAGCTAAAAATCAAGAATGTGGGATACTGTTTGTCTGTGTCAGCCAAACAACTTCACATCTTTGTAACGACTGTTAAAAAGATGTTCATCCTGTTGATCCTGTTCATCTGGACGCTGCACTGTACAGCAGACACGACGTTGTTCAGTTTGTGTTTCAGATGAACCAGTTTGTGTCTGAGTGTGTTGCTGGGTCTCCACCAGTTACTCTGACAACTGAAGGTTCAAGATTTTTATTTTGACATTTGCACACAGGACCAACAGTCCATGCACAGTGGAATACTTGTGCAGAGCTTTCCAAGTCAAATCACACTTTAACAATATAAAGACAGAAAAAGCAGAAGGATAGAAATGAAGTCCGGAGTAGGGTAGTCGTACTATTTTCTATATACAAAGAAAAAGAAGAAAATGTACAGAGAGTGTGTAGTTCTCTACCTCTTATCGCACTCACAGTGTTGCACATTTGTTCCACAGATCTGTTTCACAAGTCTGTTGTGAGTGTATTGCCCGATGGTCAGTGAACCGATGATACATTCAAAGTGAGGTTAAGTAGTGCTGTGTTATTTTAAGTGTTCAGTGTGTTTTTGTTTGCCGTCAGTCTGACAGTTGTGGGGAAGAAGCTGTTGAAGAATCGTGTTCTGTGTGTGATGCTGCTGTCCGCTCTGTTGTGTCTGAGATTGTATGTGCAGCTTTGTATGTGCAGGTCCATGGATGCAAGTGTTGTTCCCATAATCCTCTCTGCAGACTTTCTGACTCTGCAGAGCCTTCCTCTCTGTCTGTGTAGTGTTTCCATACCAGACAGTGATGCCTGCAGTGAGGATGCTGTCTATCAGTCCTCTGCAGGCCTGGGTGAGAGGGTGGTGGTTCATGCCAGCTTTCCTGAGCAGCCGAATGAAATAAAGCCTTTGCTGGGCTTTTTTCACAGTTGCTGTGGTGTTGAGAGTCCAGCTCAGGTCTGATGTAACCTGCAGTCCCAGGAATCTGTGGCTGTTTGCCCTCTCCACCTCCGTCCCTTTGACGATAAGAGGCTGCAGGGGAGGGAGTTCTTCCAAAAGTGCAGTATTCATTCCTTGGTCCGTGTTGAGGATGAGGTGAAGAAGCTTCTGTGATGAGTAGAAACTTAAAGAAGTCCAGACGCTTTTCTCTCCAAGCTCCTCAGACTACTGACGCTTGTTTCTCTCTTTGTAAAATGAAATTTAAAGTGAATTTTGAATCAAATGTTTCTCTTCTTTCTCCCTCAGAGTGCAGACATGTCTGCTGCCAGCAATCTGCGATCTGAAGATCAGTTTCTGTGCTCCATCTGTCTGGATGTGTTCACTGATCCAGTCTCTACACCATGTGGACACAACTTCTGCAAAACCTGCATCAGTCAGCACTGGGACATGAGTCAGAGCTGTCAGTGTCCCATGTGTAAAGAGACTTTCTACACTCGACCTCAGCTGAAGATCAACACTTTGTTCTCTGAGATGGTTGCTCAGTTCAGACGTGAAGCTCAGCAGAAAGCCAGCAGCAGCAGCTCAGAGCAACAAGCTGCCAAACCAGGAGAAGTTCCCTGTGACGTCTTCACTGGAACCAGACTGAAGGCCCTGAAGTCCTGCCTGGTGTGTCAGACCTCCTACTGTCAGACTCACCTGGAGCCTCATCTGACACTGAAAGGTCTGAAAAGACATCAGCTGGTTGATGCTGTGGAGAACCTGGAAGGCAGGATGTGCACGAAGCACGATAACCTCCTGCAGCTGTTCTGTAAGACCGACCAGACATGTGTCTGCATGCTCTGCCCTGTTTTAGACCACAAGAACCACGAGTTTGTTCCTCTGAGAGAAGAATATGAAGGAAAGAAGGCAGAGCTGGAGAAGACAGAGGCTGAGATTCAGCAGATGATCCAGAAGAGACGACTGAAGATTCAGGAGATCACAGAGTCGGTGAAGATGAGTAAAGATGCTGCAGACAGACAGAAAGCAGAAGGTGTTCAGGTCCTCACGGCTCTGATGGAGTCTGTTGAGAGACGCCTGAAGGAGCTCATGAAGGAGATCGAAGACAAACAGGAAGCTACAGAGAAACAGGCTGAAGGTCTCATCAAAGATCTGGAACAGGAAATCTCTGAGCTGATGGAGAGAAGCTCTGAGGTGGAGCAGCTCTCACGCTCTGAAGACCACCTCCACCTCCTCCAAAGCTTCTCCTCCCTGAAAGCTGCTCCACCCAGCAAGGACTGGACAGAGGTCAGAGTTCATCCACCATCATATGAGGGGACTGTGGGGAGAGCTGTGGCTCAGCTGGAGGAGACAGTCTGGAAACCCATGAAGAAGAAGCTGTTAGAGGCTGAGCTGCAGAGGGTGCAGCAGCATGAGGTGGATGTGACTCTGGATCCTGATACAGCTTATCCTAATCTCATCCTGTCTGATGATGGAAAACAAGTGTATGATAGTGATGTGAGGAAGAATCTTCCAGACAACCCAGAGAGATTTTCTCACTGTGTTAATGTTTTAGGAGAGCAGAGTTTCTCTTCAGGCAGATTTTACTTTGAGGTTCAGGTTAAAGGAAAGACTGCGTGGGATTTAGGAGTGGCCACAGAGCCGATCAACAGGAAGGGAGGAATCACAGTGAGACCTCAGGATGGTTTCTGGACTGTAGTGCTGAGAAATGGAAATGAGTACGAAGCTGCTGCTTCCCCTTCAGTCCCCCTCTGTCTCCATCCTGGTCCTGAGAAGGTGGGGGTGTTTGTGGATTATGAGGAGGGTCTGGTCTCCTTTTATGATGTAGGTGCTGCAGCTCTGATCTACTCCTTTACTGGCTGCTCCTTCACTCACAAACTCCACCCATACTTCAATCCCTGTAACAATGATGGAGGTAAAAACTCTGCACCTCTGATCATCTGTCCTGTCAATCAAACTGATCAACGACTGATTTTATTGGATGAATGATTGATTTTTCTTGAAGGGAACAAATGAACATATTGAGTGTAAATCCTCTACAGTCTCCATGTTTCTATAGAATCTGATCATCAGGACTCTGATTCACACTTTGATTCTCATGGAGTTTGATTTGAACAGAAGAAAAGTTGAATCAGGAAATGTTCCCACTGATGGAGACTCGAGCTGAAGAGCAAATATCAGAGAACAAATGTCCAAAAGCTTCATTTCCAATAAAGTTTGTTCAATGCTTTGAGTGAATCCAGACTCATGTGTGGCTGTTATACGGAGCATCAGAGTCCAGCTGAGTTATGTTGGATACAAACTGCTTATTTTGGCTCTGTGAGGAGTTTTGTTCACTGAAAACTGATGAGACGGATAATATTCAAAGAACTCTGTAGAGATTCATGCATCCATGTTCTCCACCTGCAGGTGTGGAGGAGAAAGGTGGAGCACAGACTGCTGCATCCTTCCAGTCACATCATTTTGATGATTATATTTGCATGTTGTGATGATTTGGGTTAAAGACAAACAGAGTTGAACGGCTGCAGTCACAGCATGAAGACGATGCTGAAGCTGAGCTGTCAGTGAACATGTTTCACTGTGATTTGATTTGAAGAATAGAAAGTGTGTGTGGCTGCTGACAGCTGCAGTCTCTGCTAGTCTGCATAACACACACACAACTTTCCCCCTGAGGCAACGATGCAGCAACAACACAAAGAACAGCTGCAGACACACACACACACTGTTAAAGAACACTTTACTGTTTAAGGCAGAATTCCTCAGTAACAATGATTTGAGTCTACTGTGTCTACTGTGGTTTCCAACATACAATCTACTGAAACATGTTTTTCTTTCTGCCGTACAAACTATTTGATCACAACATCTTTGCTTTTTTCCTCCAATCGTTTATTCTGATTATTTTATTTAGTTTAACTAAGAAAAGCTTCAAATTTAACTCTTAACCTGATTTAAACGTTTAATTTCTCATTAACTCAGACTTTTAATTTATTTCCTTGTTTAATGTATTATTTCTTTATCCTTGTTTAAGTTTTGCCGATCCTTTCTGTGTAACCTGTTTAATCTGACCTTTGACCCTTTAATTTTAATTTAAAATTTAGTACTCTTGTTTTGACCTTTGACCTCTTTATTCCTTATAACCAAATAAACCCTTTTATCTGATATTTTCACATTATTGATTGATTATATATATCTATCATATTTTCTCACCTTACCTTATTTTGACCTTTGACCTATGTCCTTGTTAGCCTTGATCTTCCTTCATCAAACGTGAAATTTCTTTCACCTTTGAACTTAAAGCTTAAATCAAACCTTTGTTAAAAAGCTTCTTACCAACTTGTAATTCCAACTCTCTGCATTAAACACGTATCTTATCATATAAACACTGGATCACTGAGAGAACTTTAGGCAGAACCAAATGAAGCAGCTGACCTCGTCAAACTCACAGCGACAGTAACTGACAGTGAATTATTTTAATCTTCTTCATTGTATTTGTTAGAAACATTTATTTTCCTTTAATTGGACTTTGGTTAAGTTCAATCCGATGTATTAACCGACCTTTGAGGTGAAGTGCAGCTGCGAAGAACGCTACGGCAGGCAATGAGGTGCGTTTAATGTCGCTCTGTTAATTTGAGCGTCCATAAATTGAATGTCTTATTTTTTCTTACTTTATTATTGCTCATTTATTGGAGAATTTGGCCATTTAATAAAGGTAGATTTTATGTTGTTGGTGGTAAAGATCTGGATGGATGTTTTATTTTATTCTGTGTTTCTATTTTTCAGTTTTACTTTTCAAGACTTGGTGAATTGCCTTTTTCTACTTTTTGTTTAGTTTTGTTAAAATTAGCAGCAGTGAGAAGTGTTGTTGTCGGTCTTGAATATATTTGATGTAGCCCATACTGTTAAGGTAAGTGTCATGTTTTTAGTTGTTAGTCTGATGAAGAATCTTTTATTTTTCTCCAAAAGTTGATTGTGTTTATCTGGACATAGTGTTTTTCAGGTCCAGCTGAATGCAGGTTTCCCCAGTCTTATACGTGTCAGGAGCATCAGCACAGCTGAAATGCATTTTTCCTAAGCACCGCGTCTCTGTGGCTTTTAAACCCCAAAACACGCTAAAACAAAAATGGGTCCACCCCAAGGATGGGGTCCCCCGGTGTAGTTTCCACTGTGACAGACTGTGGGCTTCCTCAGAGTGAGGCTGAGAGCGGCAGGCCCAGCTGGAGTCTGACCCGTGTCACACAGTGGAGGTCAAACCTTCTGTGCCACAAACACCAGATTAACCAGTTTCACTCATCATCCTTCTACTGTCAGATTTTACTGGTGCAGGTTTGATGAATCACCATCTGAGAACGTCTCTGATGTGGGCGCCACCCACAGGGATCACTTCCTGTAGAAGGGTCACATGACCTGTTATAGGCCCCTTTGTGATGATGACAGCGACGCCCCTTTCGTGTGAGGTTAAACCCAGAGAGCTTCGTGTGACCTCTGACCCTGATCACCAGCGTTAGGGTCAGTGAAGGTGAGATATCGTGTGACAGGAGGAACAATAAAGTTTTATTTGTACGAACACGTAGAACAGATGAAGTCAGAACGAAGCAGGTGGAGCTCAGTCAGGGTGGAGGTGCAGACAGGTGAGCTGAAGGGGAGGAGCCAGTCTGGTCAGGAACTCTCTGTCTCCTCGAGTGAACCTCCTCACCTCTGAAACACACACACACACACACACACACACACACACACACACACACACACGACTCTGAAGGTTGCAGTCAGGTTGGGTGAGGGTGGTGAGGGTGGGGTTACCTTCTGGTCTCTGGTTGGTGTGTTTCCTGCAGGTGAGGCTGAGCGGCCGAATCATGACATCGCTGCTGCACAGACACAACAGGAAGTGGAGGAGGAAGTCGTCAGCGTCCCCGTCACACACCTGAGACAGACACAGAGGTTATGTCTCTGCAGACTCACGGCTCGGCCCTGTGGAAACGTCCTGCAGGACGCCTGTTTCTCTCTGTGGTGGCCCCCCCCACAGCGTCCCCACCGTGCTTCACTGTGTGGACGCTGTTCTTTGGGTTGTAGCTGCATCTTCTTCTCGTTTCACCTCCTCTGACCACAGGACGTTTCAGTCTGCAGGGTCTTTTAACACAGCTCCACCTGTGGGTGGAGGGGCCCTGTGGGTTCTCCTGGTGTGACCCGAGTCCTAAATGCCTCTCGCTGTCCTGCCCCTCCCCTGTGGTCTCCACCCTCCATGTGGGAGGTGTGGCATTCACAGTCAGCCCTGATTACCCTCAGAACTACACCACCTGCTGCTTCATCAGGTCGAGTGGGTGGAGTCAGGGGCACGACCTGAGTCTCGCTGAAACACACGGCTGTAAGGCCCCTCCCTCCTGTTCACGTGAGCCCAGCGTGGGTCCGTCACACCTACAGACTTTTAAAGGTGGAAGTGGCCACGCCCCCAAACCAGTTCAGCAGTAAGGTGTGAGCAGACGGAGCTGTTACCAGGATGCAAACAGGATGTGCCCTTTCACAGTTAAAGCCTCATCTTAAATTTTAAAGATAAAATAAAGTTTAAAGACGACGATGAGCATGTGACTCACCTGTGACTCACCTGTGACTCACCTGTGACAGGTAAATATATACACCTGACAGGTGCTACTGACCTGGCTCTGCCCACGAGGGAAGACTGATGTGACCTCTGACCCTGAGAGCTCTCTGAAGCCCCTCCCACTGAGCATCAGCCAATCCCAGCAGAGCACGAACCAGAGCAGCTGAGAAGCAGACGTGAGCCTCACCTGTCCCGTCATCAATCACCAGCCTGATCGAAGAGCAGAGCCACATGGTTTGATCATGTGACTGTCACCTGACTCATCCAGGTGATTAACACGTATCAGCAGGTGAGCTCAACAGGAAGCTGCTCTTACTTTGCTTTGGACTGAAACACTGACGAGGTCGAGTGACACTGAGAGCTGCTGCAGCCCTGAGAGAGAGAGAGCAACAGGTAAACACACACACCTGAAATCGTGAGCAGTTTCCTCCAAAACGACACTTTACTTACTGCACCAACACTAACACGCCACCAACACGCTAACAACACATGAAGCACTCTGAGTACTTTCACTGCACCCGAGAAACTGCAACTAAGCACATCCTGTACACACTGTGTGTATTTTATGCAGTACCTGTGTGTACACGCTGCCACACAGCGAGCAGCTCCACTGCAGTTGCAGGAACAGGAAACACACCACGTGACCTTTGACCTGTCCCACAGCGCACCTCTGCTTGCTGCTCAGAGCCCACTCACCCAGGTGCATGATGGGAGCAGGAGGAGGAGGCTGGGCCGAGCGTATAGAAACCAAACAAACAAATAAACAACAGCACGACAAACACGTGAACCAGACTTTACCTGTAAACTTACCTGGTGTCTCCCAGGGAGACCACAGTTATGGAGCTGACAGGTAAGTACGTGCAGTACACACTTCCTGTCCTGAAACACACACACAGGTAAACCGCACAGGTACGTAACCATCGGCGTGACTTTGTATTGAACATTGGGGGGTCAAGATCTCTGTCTAAATAAATAAATCTGGCTACATTTCCAGATGATTAAACAACTATTTTGCTGGTAACACCTGAAACCAGTAAAGAAAACCAGCAGCCTATTAATGCAAGATAATCCAGAACTTTATTGGGGCTGACATTGTTGGAAATGAGTCCAAATAAAGAGTCCAAACATTTATAAGCCTGTCTATGTGTGTCTCACCTGGACAGCCTCCTCTGGACACCAGACAACAGCAGAGTGTTACCCGGCAACAGGCCAGGTGGGTAGGGGGTGTGGCTTAAGTCCAGGTACACCTGCAGACTCCTCCCAGCTTGGTCACAAAGAGTGAGACGCACACCTGCGCACACACGTTCAGCTAACAGTCAGACCAGGGGTCCGTTCTTTGTACCTCGCTACGTAAATTAGCTGGATTAGATTGTTGACGATTTTGCGTGATCTTGGATCGTTCGGTTCTCCGAAGCTCATCCGGGACTTGCTGTCATAGCAACAGATCCGTAAGCGTAAACCTGCTCGGGAGCAGGCTTACTTTATGTAAACAGGATTAGATCACAGCCACTCAGGTATGTCCGCTTCATGTATACGAAAGCAACGGTGAAATATACTCACTCAAATGAGCAATCCTATTTATCCATATTGTATATTCTGTATCTATATGTGTATATATGGTGTATTTATGCTTATATCCTTACTCTTATTCCCCTTAATGTATCTGTAACATGCAACTTCTTTCGGTGCTTTGCTACTGGAAACTGAATTTCCTGGAGGAACCCACCCGAGGGATTAATAAAGTTTCATCTAATCTAATCTAATCTAATCTACTTGGGTTTTCTTCCTGCAGCCCTCATGTTTACTCAAGGTTTAGTTCTGTCTTCATGCTGATTTTCTTGTTCAGTCGTGTCTCATGTTGCAGTTTGTCAATCCTGTCCCTGTGCTCTGTGTTCCGTCTGTTCAGTATCAAGTCTGTGCCTCATGTGTTTCCTGTTTTATTTTGATAGTCCCTGTCCTGTGTGCAGTGTGCTTGGTTTTGCTTCCCTTCTGTCATTAGGCCTGATTTGTCCCAGATGTGTTACCACCTATTCCCCATCTTCTCGTAGTCCTGCTTGTGTATTTAAGCCCTGTGTTTCTCTGTTAGTTGTTGTGTTGTACCCTCACTGTTGATAGGTTTGTAGCTTGAATCTATCCGCTGGAACGTTGAAGACAATATAATTACACTGCAAAGCAAGACACAAGTAGGCAAGCTTCTTCATGTTTCTCGTGCACGGGAGGCACCGTTCCTTCGCTTGACCCCAGTTGCTCTCGTCTGTTCTCCCGTACCACTGTTCTTTTATTGAGGTTACATGAATATGCATAAGTTCATTAACATATGACGTCTACATACACACAAAGAGTACCTTGCCTGTGTGTGTGTGTGTGTGTGCGTGTGTGTGTGTGTGTGTGGACTGCTGATCAAAGGGTCAAACATCCTTGGTCAGGAAGAGGGTAGCCTCCCCCTCACCCTAGATGGTTCATCCTAGATAACACGGTGAGGAAGTCCTGCAGTTCATCTAAACAAAGAGCACTTAGACTAGAACAGACGCAACTACGTTAATCCTACCATAAAACAATAAGACACGGTATGACCTCTCATGCTCCCAAAGTGCTGTCTAATACACACAAAGTTTGCAGACTATCAAGGATCAAAACCTCTACCAATCTACAACTAATTACAAAACTCTAAGCATATATATAAGTAGATATTTCTAAGCATAAATGACAATCAACAATAGAAATCTAACAACTGTACTGTGTTTTGTTTTCTATGTGCTTCTGGTAATGTTCTGGTTTGCTCTTTCCTGGTTTGATTTTCTAGTTTCCCGGGTTTCTAGTTTGGGCTTAAGTTTTGAGTTTCTAGTTTTGTTTTCTTCTATTTCTATTTGAATGTTCTCCAGCAATAAAGCTGCCACTTTAGTTAATCATTCTGTCTCTGGGTCCTGCGTTTGGGTCCTACATCCTGCCTGCCACCTCAACACCTTTAATTTTACAGCTTCTTAGTTATTATAAACTGCTGCAACTCATAATGTTTTCTAAGATAGTAAAACCAGATTTAAACCGACTACTTCTACAAAGATGGAGCTAAAGTGATGATATACATTTAGTGTTTGGACTTGGACACATACAGTCTGTTTTTCCTTATAACTACATGTGAGTTCAATTAACATTTTGTGGGAAAAGGGAATTTGTTTTTTAAAAGGATTATAGATTCGGAGCTGAATTACCCAACGGAACATCTCATTCACTGACGTTTGCTGGAGAAGCTGCTCTGCCTCTTTGTGATGCAGCAGCGTGACGTACTGAAGACTGTTAACGGGGAAGTGCTGAAGCTGAAGGCGTCTCTCTGCTGCTCAGACTGACGTTCAGTCGTCATCCAGACAACATGAAGACTGCACCGGTCTCTCTGTTCCTCGGTGAGTCAAACACTAAAATCATCGATTTATTTATCACAGCTCCAACAAACAATATGGCAGGAAAACAACCTTTCAGCAGTTACAAGCTCGCAGCTACTGACTTTAAAGTTCATGTAAAAATTCTGAAAAGTTTCGTCAAGGCGAGAGGAACAGTTCATTCTCCTTCTTATGTCTTTCTGGTTTCATTTGATTGGTGGCTGTGAAGTTGGGCAGGAACCAAGAAGTGATGTTAATGTTGAATAATGGAGCTCACAGTTCTAACTGAAATGTATGAAGAGTGATAGAAAATGGTTTCAAACATGCATGATGAAAGTTTTTCGGTTTAAATCGATCTCATCATCACTGCAAACCTCTCAGAGGTTCAGACTCTCAGCAGTTTAACCTGGAGTCCTGCAGGAAAGTCACCATATAGTCTGGACTAAGTCAGCGATTAAACTTTCTGCCCAGCTAAGTGTCAGTAACATGAAGACCAAAAGAACAAAAGAGACTTGACCTCTTTTCATCAAACATCTCTTCAGTCAGGAAACCACAGCCTCTGACTGCATGAAGCACAGGGTCCTCTGACTGCGTCCCTTCTTTTATCTAGTCTTCACTTCCTCTATTCACAGCCAATTTTCCATTAAGAGGACTGAGTGTATTCAAACAACCACAGACGGTTTTGACTGTTAAAGTTCCCATTCCCGTTGACATGATGACCTTTAAACAGCAGCAGTGTGGGACTGAAACAGGCCGCAAATCTGAAAATAAAAACTGTGCTTTTGAAGGGTGGCTTCTTAGTCCCACACTTTCTTCTCTGCACATGAATGAAAGCTCATCCATGCACAGTTCCTTCTCCATTGTTTACAATGCTGTGCACTGTGATGTTTACCGTTGATTGCCATCTGATCAAAAAATGTATAGAAAACAGGAAAAGACAGGCTAACCTGCGTTGCTGTCTCGGTGGTATTTTATAACTTCCTGTTCCTGTTACAGTGCACGGTGGTGTTTGTGTAGTTTAATCTGCGTGGCTCACAGATCTGGCAAAAATACAGACCTTCCATAATTAAGTAGAAGTACAAATACTACTGTTCAAAAATACTCCAGTAAAAGATGAAGTACTGATTCAACTTATTAACTCAAGTAAAAGTAAAAAAAAGTACAGACTAGGAAATGTACTCAAAGTAAGAACGTACAAAGTAGTAGCAGTAAAACCCTGGCTGATTGTGACCCACACCCATTATCACACCTTGGCTCATGTGATTAGGTAGAGGATCATCAGGGGGTCCATTGTCCCTCTCAGGGGGAAACTCCCACTGAGCTTAAATGTGGGTCTCTTCACCGTTTGATCCTAGAACTGAAGAAGCTTCTCAGATGAGAGGTGAAACGTCTTCAAGCAACTCAAAGAAGTCCACACGCTTTTCTTTCCAAGCTCCTTAGATTGTGGCAGATACTTCAGGAGATTAAAAAGTTTCCTGAGAGAAAAAAAACAACAACAAAAAAAAAACTGTGCAGCCTCAGTCTTTCTTTAAATGACCTCTGACCTCCTGTTGCAGGTGTGTGTGTGCTGCTGCTGTCTGCACTGGCTGTTTGTGCAGGTGAGTAGATGAAGTGCACCATGGTCCAGGACAAACACTGAGTGTAAACACTGATAGAAACTGTCCGTCTGTCCTCCAGTCTCTCTGAGCGTCAGTCCAAACCTTCAGCAGTTCTTCACAGCAGCCTCAGTGTCTCTGACATGTGAAGGTCAGCTGGGCTCTGATGGATGGACGGTGAAGAGGGACACAGGAAGTGGGACTGAGTCATGTGGAGCAGGTGGGCGGGGCTTCGGGAGGTTAAATGGTTCATCCTGTGTTTTTGATGAGTTCAAGCCAATCAGTGGAGTTTACTGGTGTGAAGGTGAAGCTGGAGAGAAGAGTGAAGAAGTCAACATCACTGTATCAGGTAATGAAGTCATTCATTTCATCAGACTAACAGCAGACTGTTATACCACCTCTACATCACTCTGTGGGTCTTTTCCTCAGATAAACATGTGATCCTGCAGATCCCTGCACTTCCTGTGAGGACAGGAAGTGATGTCACACTACGCTGTAAGAAGAAAACTGGTGGCACAGCTGCAGCTTATTTCTACTTTAATGGACGTCCTGTTGGACCTAAATCAGAGAAAAACATCACCATTAACGTGCAGCAGTCTGATGAAGGTCTGTATTGGTGTGCTACTGATGAGTTTGGATCATCTCCTCAGAGTTTGCTGAGGGTCAGAGGTCAGAACACTGACATCACTTCCTGTTTAAAGCAAACCTGCTGAGCTTATAATAAATTTAATGACCCAGTTTTATCATCTCTCCTGCAGATGTCTATGACACCACCACCATTTCACCAAGTGCCACCAAACCACCACCAACAACAACTACCAATCTCAATTCCCCTCCTTCTACATCGTCCTCCTCCATCATCTCACCTGTAGCTGCTCTGGGTTCTCTGGGTCTTCTAGATCTTATTCTGGTTGCAGCTTTGCTGTTTTGGAACAAAAAAATAGGTATAAAGTGTGTCAAACCCCCCAGAGCTCATTAGATCAAACATTTTACATGGAAAAATATATTTTCCTTAATAATTATGTAATTATATACTATAATTCAATTATAAACTGTCCCCATTCACATTGGGGGGGTCAAGATCTCTGTCTAAATAAATAAATCTGGGTACATTTCCAGATGATTAAACAACTATTTTGCTGGTAACACCTGAAACCAGTAAAGAAAACCAGCAGCCTATTGATGCAAGATGATCCAGAACTTTATTGGGGCTGACATTGTTGGAAATGAGTCCAAATAAAGAGTCCAAACATTTATAAGCCTGTCTATGTGTGTCTCACCTGGACAGCCTCCTCTGGAAACCAGACAACAGCAGAGTGTTACCCGGCAACAGGCCAGGTGGGTAGGGGGTGTGGCTTAAGTCCAGGTACACCTGCAGACTCCTCCCAGCTTGGTCACAAAGAGTGAGACGCACACCTGCACACACACATTCAGCTAACAGTCAGACCTGAGACTCATACCTGAAGCACTGATGCCTGCAGTTCCTCTAGTGTCCAGCAGAGGCAGCAGTGAGTCGCCCCCATAGACTCCCATGTTAAAACTTCACAGCAGAAAAAGCCTGATACACAGACTACCTGTGTGTTTGTACCTGAGTGTGTGTGTCCAGAGTGGGCAGTCCTGTTGTTCACACTGATCCTTTCAGACACCACACCCTGAAAACACACCAGCTCTGAGCTGAAACACACACACACACACACACATACACACACACACACACACAGCAGTAAGAGTTTAAAGCAGGCTGGAGCTGCAGTTCCTCAGATGGCCAAAGGGGGCGACTCAGTGAGGGACGAGCAGTTTACCTGCAGTCTAAGACACCTGAGACGGACAAGACTGCGGGTGGGACGGCCTGAAAACACAGAGAATAGAGATGGGAAATGTGACGTCATTCTGGGGTAAAACCACAAAGGATTGTGGGTACGCGTGGCAAGCGGTACTAGCGCACGCAGGCTTTCACACGAAAACAGTCACACAGTAATAAAAAGAAACACAAAAATGGCAAGAAGCTGCTGTATTATTAACTGCAATAGCCGGTCACATGACAGCCACGGGAAGCCGACGGGTAAAGAGATCGGTAGTTATCGGATTACGTCGTGGAAGAGAAATTGTTCGAGCCATGTTTCCAAAGTAACTGAACTTTAACTGAACTTCCAAACAGAGCTACTAGATCACTTAAATTACACAATTGAAAGCATGAAAGCATGTGTGTATTGTTTGTGTATTTATACACAAGCACTCATATATATTCAAATAATTTAAACAAATGTTCATTTACCTGTTACCAGAGATGGGCAGTAATGCGTTACTGATTACTTTTTTCAAGTAACGAGTAAAGTAAGGGATTACTATTGCAAAAACGGTGATTAGATTACCGTTACTTTCCCGCAGGAACGCTGCGTTACTGCGTTACTAAAACCGTGATTTTTTGCCAGAATGTCTCACGACAGTGACGTAAGCGAGTGTGCCGTTCGGTTCGTGACAATAGCTGTCTGCAGAACAACAGTGGATCACATATCGAGTGCGGGAGAGAGTATGAGCGTGCAGCGTTTAAAGCGTGGAAGTACTGACCTTACTTTGAGTTTGATTCCATAAAAAGTGACAAAAACATTAGCGTCCGTTGTGCGTGGGAAGAAAACTTCTTTTTAAAGTGAAAAAAACCCCCTAAACTTCCAAGCAAGCACCGAGTGCGCAACGACGTAATGGGAAACTCACAGAGACACTCGCGGATTCTTCCACTGACCGCTGCGGCACACCTGCACCAGGGTAAACCTCCGCCTACCTGACTCCTGCTTTACAGGTGAAAATAGAGCAACAGGACCGCTGAGTCTTTAACTTTATTTATTTTCTGCTGTGTTTTACTTGCATCTATTTGAAAGACTGAGTGTAAACACACAAAATATTTTATTTTATGAGCTGGAATGTGCAGAAAATAGGTTTAAATGTTAAACTAATTTATTCAAGTCAGAGAATGTTGCATATAATTAAATTTTTGCTTGATGCATAAAGTTAAAAGATTAAAACTGATAAAACAAGTTAAAAAAAAGAGACTTTTCCATTTGATTACATTTTGTATGATGGATTATGTAGAAAAAGTAGAATTGGGCTGAAAGATCTATCACTTTATCACCTCTTCAGGTTGTAAATCATGTTTTTAAAAAGTAACTAAGTAACTAAGTAATTAATTACTTTTCAAAATAAGTAATCAGTAAAGTAACGGGATTACTTTTTTGGGGAAGTAATCAGTAATTAGTTACTGATTACTTTTTTCAAGTAACTTGACCAACACTGCCTGTTACTACCACACACCAAATCCGGTTGTTGGTACTTGCTGGCTTGTGTAGCCTCTAGGTAACAAAAGCTCAACACTGCCCCCTAGCATCCTGGAGCACTTCTGTTGTTTTCTGTACATGCTTTGGAGTTTGTACGTGCTTTGTCTGTAGGGGCCACCGTAAATATACTTTTTTATTCACTCCACATAAAATGTAATAAATAAATCATATAATACAAAAACCAACTAATTACATTTCAACTTTTAACTATTTAAATTTTCAGCTTTTTCCTTTTACAAATTTAAAGTGAAACAACACAAAACACTGCAAACCACAACACAATTAAATATAAATTAAAATATGAAAACAAAAAGAAGATGCACATTCTCTGTCATATGGACCTGCATGAATAAACTTTCTGAATCCTTTATCATCTGCAACTGAAAATAGTTGTGGATGATTACTATACCTTTCTAATGTGACGTTGTTGCCCCTGGCTCTCTTTCTCTCTCCCTCCCGCTCTGTTCCTGTGCTACTGAGTGTAACTACCGCCCCTCCCCCCTCTGCTCAGTGAAGCGAAAAAAAGTGCGAGAGAGAGAGGGTGAGAGAAAAAAAAAACCCACGGCTCGCGATAAGGAGCCGGCTCGTGTCGTTCACGTCAAAGAGTCGGCTCTGAGAGTTTCCTTCGCGACCGACACATCACTAGCTGGGATAACCACATTTACTCAGGGCCTTCTTGATGTGATGTTCCTCCTGGCCGCTGTGTCTGTGGGGATGGTGTTCGCTCTGTGTTGTAGCGTCCTGATGACGCCCAGTTTGTGCTCCATGCTGGCAGACGTCTTCGGTTTAGAATCTTTTATTATTTGTCTCGTGTTTAAATCCTCGTCTTTCTCATTCCTGCAGAAAGGACGCCGTCATCAAGTCTGAGTCAAGTCACCTATCAGGATATGAACTTCAGACAATCAGCCAATAAAATTACAGATACACACTCACATGTTGTTTTCTCCAGTCCGAGGACACTGCAGGTACACATTCAGCTGTTATCCAACAACTTATTGCTTCACAAAATATGATTATGACCCTTTGTCCACTGTGGGTCCTTGTGATAATTTCTTTGCTCCTATATTCGTCTTGTCTTTCCATCTCCTGGATTCTCTTTTAACCATCTACTCATTCTCGTTCTCTTGTGCATCAGGGCTGAGTTATTGATGGAGTTTCCCAGATCAAATTTAAAGGAGGATGGGAAGAAGAGGATTTTCTCTCTGCCAGTCCCGTCAGCTCCCTGCTAAGATTTAGAGCTTGTCCTGTTTTTCAGAATGAAGGCCCTGCTCATCTGTTTTTCTTGCCATTGCTTAAAAAGTGTACATTCTGCATCCAAATGTCCAGCTGCCTTCAACTTTGATGTTTGTCTTGGCCAAAAATAAGCCTTCAGTTTATTCCTTTGTTTAAATAAAAATCTCTTGCTGATAAACTGAACCCTGGCTGTGGTGTCAGAGTAGCGCTATATAAGTGCTACATAAGAACCAGTCCTTCTACCATTTACTAAAAGCAGGCTTTTGCCAGGGCTGCAAAGGGATTTGTAAAGAATGATTTTTTAGTGTACTATGCTTCAGGCAGTTGTTGCATGGAAGTGGCTGTTACTGAAAGTCCAGCACAGACCTGTAGTGACAGCCAGTGACTGGCATTTTGAAATGATAATAATAGCATAATGATTTAAAATTCCAGGTTCCTAATGAAGGTCTTGCAGATAAACAGTAACACATTCTATAATTTATTATTAATAAATAATAAACAGGTGGAGCCGGTAGCTCAGCATGTTTGATTTGGCAGTTTTGCACTAGATGAGCTTCCTGAGGCAACTCAAACGGGATCTGTGTTTGCAGGTGGAACTGAACAACAACCTCTCCATTGGAGCCAATAATAAAAACATGAATAACAATAAGCTTTATTTGGGGCTCTGATTTTTTTCTCCTCATCATGCTGCCATGTGTATTTGACCTCTGTCTCTAAATTAATCTGAAAGTTTCTTGTTCTGGACAAATTTAAATGTAAACCCATTTTCTAAACATTTTAAATTTAAAAACTGTGTAAATAAACAAAGAATAAAAAGATTTGTAAATCTTATATTTTATTAACAATACAATACCAAAAACAGGTTAAAAGGAGAGAAAGTGGTACCAAAGACCAACAGCTGGCGGAGGAACACTTCCAGAAATGACTGACAATGAACACAGTTCACCACACCACCTATTCCAGGAGCGCAGCTTCATAGTAGGAGAGTCAGGTGCTGAACTGGCCTGCCTGCAGTCCTGATCTTTCATCAATGAAAACATCTGGAGCATCATTGTGACGGAGTTACACCGTCCCGAGCCGCCGACAGCTGATCTGGGCGCATACACGCACCACCACCATTAGTTTTTACAATTACCGTGGCTGCGCGGCTTTTCGGCGACCGGGCAGATAAACAAAAAAGGGTGAGAGGTATATTTTGAGCAGCGCAGAGGGTGGCCAACATATTTTCCCACTTACCTTCAATAAAGCCGGTCGCAGAGACTCGCTGTGATCGCCGATTATACGGGGGTTATGCAAGCCGATGGTATGGTGTTCCGGGGTTTAAATAGTGGGTTCGCGTGCGCTTGAAGGGTCACGTGAACTGCATTATTCTTTTGGTTTGTTTGGTGTTATTGTGAAACACTGTAGGCTGCCTGGAAGTGGCCATAAATGTCTGTATATACATATATGTATTGTAGGACTACAGCAGGAAATAAGCTGAGGGGGAAAGACGGTTTGATAAAAGAAATAATAAAGAGATGACTATTACGCCTAGTGGGAGGGGCTATGGGGTATAAGAGAAGGCGGTCAGGGCCTACCTGTTGTCTTTTTTCCAGTGAGCTGTTACAGAGAGGGTAACATGCAGACTGTGTTTTGTATATAGATGTTTGTTTGTGCTGACTTAAGTCAGTTCTATTTTCTTTGTAAATAACTTTTTGTGCACCTGGGAGGCCGGCAAAATAAATAAATTATCCACACTGAATGCTTTCCGACTACGCCTGTATTTGTTCGGGAGAAGTTTAGGAGAGGACCCCGCGACAATCATGAAACCAGAAGCAGGACAAAGAACAGCCAGGACTGCTGGGCGGCTAAAACCCTCCATCAGACACGGATGGAGCAACATCCCACTCCCAAAAAGTCCAAAAGCTGCTGTCCTCAGTTCACAGACATTTACAGAATGATGTTAAAAGGCGAGGCTGTACAGGAGCATTACAAAATTACACTTCTGACATGTGTTTGGTTTTCTGTCTTTGAGAGAATATGAGACTTGAAAATCATTGGATTCTGTTTTTATTTGTTTTAAACAGCATCACTACTTTGAGGTCGTAACATGTGGTCATGGAAAAAATATTTTTACCCCAGGGCAGCTGTGGCTACAACTGTAGCTGCCTCCACCAGTGTGTGAATCGGTGTGTGAATGGGTGGATGACTGGGTGTGTAAAGCGCTTTGGGGTCCTTAGGGGGGACTAGTAAAAGCGCTATACAAATACAGACCATTTACCAAACATATCAAAAGTTTTGAAAGTGGGACAGGAACGCAGGATCCACAGCAGGTCTGCAGCTCTGTCGCTAGTTTCCTGTTTTACAGTTAACGTTGTCACTGGTTTCCACTAAACCTTTACTGTGGTCTCTGTGGTCGATTCACGGTTTGAAAAATGGGACAGTGACAGTGTCAGACAGCCGTGGCACTGATCCTGCAGCTTCAACAGATCGCTGCACTGGAAGAATGTGATTGGTACATAGTGTGAGTCAGTTCAGGTTAGTATGAACGTCTGCCCTTTTCCAAAATAAATTTGGGAAATTTTCTTTATCCATGTGTGTTTGGTGAAAAATAAAGTTGACAAGTCGCTCAGAGAGAGATCAAAGATGAGGTTAGGCCACCTTTTGGATTCCACACGAGGAGCTGATGAAGATGCAGAGTCACCAAAGTGACGGGAGAAAGTTCTCCTGTGTGAGACGCAGCAGTCACATCAAAAGCAGATAAATGGTGAAGTCACCTGAGTCAGTAGCTGTTTTTTCCCAGAGTCGAGTGTTCATTCACCCACATCAAAACAGGTGCTGCTGGTGTGGTTAACTGATGAGAGAAGCTGAAGTCTCTGCGTGACAGGGCTTCCTTGTTGACACCAGTGGGAAATGATCAAAGGTAAAACAACCGGTGTGATAAACCACGAAGTGTTTTATGTGTTTAAGTTCAGTTTAACTGCTATTCGAACGTTGTGGACTGTTTCCCGCCATGAAGAAAGAAAAGATAAACAGTGTCTGACAGAACATGAGAGTGTGCTGAACTGGATCAAATTATTACTGAGAATGAAATACCATGACCTCATGAACTACAGTAAACTAAGAATGATGATGATGAGTAGAAGGAAGAAGACGACCCACAAACTCCCTCCTCAAATGCCTGTCTCCTCAAGGTCAGCTTTGTTTCACTCAGCAGTTCCACCTCAACAACGCCGTGTGGTTCAGTCAAATTTTCCCATATCAGTTATAGTTTCCCTGCTTTCTTTCTTTCTGGTTGTTTCTGCCCTCCCGTGACCATCCTAGAGCCTGTCTCTCTGCCTGTTCCTGCTCACAGAGAGGCTTGTACCCTGCCTTCCCCTGCACCCTTTCCAGTTCCCTGAATGGTGGTCGCTGTGGTCCAGTCAGTCCCAGTTGCCTAGAGCAGCTAGGGCTCCGCTTGTCCCTGCAACCATATCAGTTCCTCAGGTAGCAACAGCTAGTGTCCAGCTGTCACCTGCTCCCATGCCTGCTCCCAGCGTGAGGACATCCAAGGCCCAGTCCACCTTTGCACCCTGGCTGGTGTCCAACTACTTCCCATGCCTGTCCCTACTCCTAGGGTGACAGTGGCCAAGACACAACCTATCCTTGCACTCGCACCCATTCCTTGGATTGGGACAGCTGTTCAGCCAATCCCTTCAGCAGTACCTGTTCTAAGCGCTCAATGACTCTTAATACACCATGGAAGCACAAGCAACAGGGGCGGGGGTAAGCCGGTGTAGACAGCACATCTGGTCCTGTAGCATGCGCTGGGCCCAGATCTGCCCCCTGACCTCGGCCTTGGAGATAAGCATGCAGAGGTGTTTGGGGTGCAAAGGATGGGAACGAAGATTCTAAACACAGTCTGTTATCATGGAGAAAGGTCTTGTTGTCCAGCTCCAGCCTTGAGGCCACAGCTGGCGCCAATGTGGTAGGCGCATGAGATGGTAGTGATTTTCCTTTAGTGCAAAAACTGCATGCCAATTTTACAGTTGCTCTAGATGTCCGTCACTGGTCTCTCAATCTCCAAGATGTTATTACTATTATTATTATCTTGTTATTACTATTACTAAGCTCTTTTTAGCGGCTGTTTGACCACAAACAGCTGGTGCAGCTTTGCTAGATTAACCCAATGATTTAAAATCATGGTTGACATTAAATATTTTGCATGTAAATGATCAAAGAACGTAGATTTTACGATTTGAGCCCCGTCATTATCTTTAGGGTGACCTTAGCCCTTTGGAAAACTCCAGAACTTCCTGTTTAAAAAATTTGCAAGTGATTTCTTTCATGGCAGTTTTTCATTTGTGAAACAAATCAATTCCGTTGTAAAAGCCAACTTCTTCCAGCTCAGGGCAAAAAATAAGTGAACCATGGTCCAGGACAAACACTGAGTGTAAACACTGAAGTGCTTCACTCATCTGTCACAGATAGACACACTAACAGAGTGTGAGCTCTCACTGACTGACTCTCAAATCAAATCTGTTCAGGTCTGTCCACAGTTTCATGTGTTGTTTAGGCGACAGGAAGAGTTCACTCATCTTCTTTTGTGTTTTGGTTTTATTTGATATTTGTTTGTCATGTTGTGAAGAGGAAATCAAGTAGAGATGTTTTCAGTTTCTGTAACATGATGGTTTGTATAGATATCAGCCAACAATCATCAGATATCAGCTTTCACTCAGGAAACCACAGCTGCTAGCTGCATGTACTAAATGTTTGTCTGACCGGCCTTTGTTGTATAGTCTTCACTTCCTCTTCTGTTTACAAATTTTCCATCATGTCAACTGAGTCAAATTTAATTTCTCTCAGAGTTTGTATGCTTTGTTACTTTCTGATGATGAGCTTCAAATATGAGCAAAGTGAGACTCAAACAGGACGTAAACCTGCAAATAAAATCCATGAAACAGCTTTTTCACACTGTTCATCCCACAGCTGAGGTGGAATAAACATCTAACCTTCAAGAATGTGCTTTTTTATTTTGCAAGACCTGCCTGCAGTACCTTTACTGTCCACTTACCCAAAGCTGCTGAGAGCCTGAGTGGGGAGCATCAACTCAAACAAACAACAAATCAGTGGAGTTTACTGGTGTGTCATTCCGTTACAATCGAGGTGAGTGGCTGCAAATTTCCACCAGGTTCTTGAACCTCTTTCATATCCGCCCCAAGCAGGCCCATAATCTCTTCATCTGCTCCACTCACCTGGAGCTGATTTTTGGCAATCAGGCTGGAGATATTTAAGCCTCACACTGACGTTCCTTCTCCACCAGTTAGTCAGCTACTCCCTTACTCCCCTTACAGTCTGAGCACACCCTTCACTCCCCAATATTTAAATATGGGGACCACTACCCGAGTCTGAGAGTCAAGGGCCCCAGATATGCAACGTTGCAAAGGCCTGTCAACCAAGTGAGCCCTACAACATCGAGAGCCTTCAGGAACTCAGAGTGAATCCCATCCACACCACAGGCTCTGCCACCAACCAGGTGTTTAATTGTGTGGCTGCTTTAAGCATCCACACTATTGAGTTCCTGTTTCTCTTTAATCTTTATACTTTATTATTCTAGTTGCTTCCGTACACTTTTTGGCACTTAACTACTTCCACAATTTTCAGCCGATTTTCACCGTTCAAATTTTAAACTATTCTGCTATTTTTTGCTAATGCCGGCTATATCTTTTGGTGCTCATAACTTCTATACTTTTTGAGATATTGAATTTTTTTTGCAATATTTTTGCCCATTGAAATGAATGGAACACATTATCAATGTGGTCACTTATTTCTGCTCGCCGGGCTGAGCTGTGTTTTAGCTCAGTGAGATGAGCATCCGTTCTCAGACTGGGAGGCCGGGGTTCAAATCCCGCTTATGGCAACATTTCTTTCAGTTAACAGTTAAACTTTTTTAACTCTTTTCAACACAAATTTCAGCTTTTTCATCCCTTTTCAGCAGAATTTTCAGTTTTTTCACAACTTTTCAGCACAAATCCCAGCTTTTTCAGCTGTTTTCAGCAAAAACCTCTTCAGCAGAATTCTGCTCATTCACCTCTTTTCAGCAGAAATTCTGCTGATTGAACTCTTTTCAGCAAAATTTTCAGAATTTTCACCTCTTTTCTGCTCAAATTCTGCTTATTCACCTCTTCTGCAAATTTTTCAGCGTTTTCACCTCTTATTAGCACAAATCTCAGCTGTTTTCAGAAAAAAACTCTTTTGAGCACAAATTCTGCTGATTTATTTCTTTTCTGCAAAGTTTTAGCCTTTTCACCTCTTTTCACCTCAATTCTCTGCAACTTCTGCTCATTTCAGCAGAATTGTCAGTCTCTCCACCTCTTCTTTGTGAGAAAGAGTTTGGTGCAGTGAGATGAGTAGCTTCCTTGAGACTAGAACGGCCAGGTTCGAATCCTGCTCAGGGCAGCATTTTTTTTTTTCAACTTTTTTCAGCAGACAGCTTCAGCTTTAAAGCATCCACACTGCATTTTTGCAGGAAATGCAAATTTTTCTAGTTGGTTCATTGATTCCAGACTCACTTCCCTTACAGAAGATCATCTGTGGGATTAGGACGGCTTAAAAAAGTCTTCATACCCCTTGAAAATGTACACATTTTTTCACCTTAAAACCACAAACTTAAATGTTTTTATTTATGTTTTTAGTAATAGGCAGAGGCTAGCCTGTTTGGCGCCCTGGGCAAACACTCCATTAAAAAAAGATGATCTGATGTCTTCTCTGCTTAATAAGGTAATTAAAGAAGCACTGACACATTTTTCTGTATGTTTTTACATAATTCCACCATTTCTGGTTATAGATGCAGAAACTTCATGAAATGAAAAATCTTCCTGATCACAACCTCAGTCTTTTTCTAAATGACTTCTGCATACTATTGTGAATAAAAAATGAAATCTGAGATTTGCGAAACAGTTCTTTCTGTTGTTATTTACATTTTACGAAGGCCCCCAGATCTTGTGTAACTGGGTTTGTAAAGGCAGTTGTTCAAGCTCAGCAGCCTTGCAGTGACAGTCGGTCACGGGACTTTCATAGCGATCTGAAACTGCAGCTTCCCAGTGAGAAGCTTACAGGTAAAGTCACAGGGGTCATAATTTAATAAAAGGATTTACTCAATCTAGCCTTCCCTAGTTATTGTCTGTATCCTGTAAATGTTCTTTTATGTATTTTTAATTATTTTATTTTATTGTTAAATAATCTCCTAGTCGAGTTGTGTTTGTATTTTCTTTTACATATTTTCACTGCACTGCAGCAAATTAGTGCGCTCCACCTGTTGGTGTATTTATTGGCTTTTAATGTTTCCCTCCTATAAATGATCGTATTATTGTAAAACACTTTGGGGTACTGCTGGTTTTAAATGTGCTATATAAATAAAGTTGTATTCTCTTTGTTATTTCCTGTTCTCAGAAGGAGCATTGAGCTGTTCATAGACTGCATAAACTGCAGTATTAGCAAACTGCACATATAATTTATGTCCACTCAGGACTGTATGCTTGTCTTTCCACGTTCATATGTATATTTATATTTAGTCCCATGTCTTTGTGTTCATCTGTATCTTAATAGTTTTGTTATCATATCTCTGTTTCTACACTCATTTTATGTGTTGTTTCTTGTATATTTGCTGCTATGATAACTCAGTTTCCCTCTGAGATCAATAAAGTTTCTCTGATTCTGATGAAGACGAGTGTATTAGAAACAGCTCGTCCTTGTGGAGAAGCAGCAGCGTGACGAGCTGATGATGTTAACAGGGAAGTGGTGAAGCTGAAGGTATCACTCTGCTGTCGGTCTCCAACATGACAACATGCGGACTTCATCTGTCGCTCTGCTCCTCGGTGAGTCAAACCCTCCCTTCTTCAATTCTTTATCACAGCTCCAACACACACTAAAGGTCAAAGGTAAAGAGCCTATTTTCAGCAGCTGGAAGCTCTCGCTGATAGTTTCTCTCACATGAAATCTGTTCAGATCTGTTGGTTTTGTTTTCCTTAGTGAGAAGAAGTGATCACTACTTCTTTTGTTTATCTAAGGCTGGTTGTATCTGATATTTGTTTGTGTGTTTGGACACAAATCAAGTAGTGTATTTCCTGTAAGCACCTCATATTTAACTCGAGTGTATGAAGATACAGCAAATGACAGAAAACTGTTTCAATTGCATAAACTCTTTAAAATTTAGAAGTTTAACTCTGCGTTTCTCTGTCCTGTAATCTGGACTGACTCACAGAGCTGAAGCTTCATGTCGTGTCTGTAAGAGAGGAAAGTGACCTGTTTTCATCAAACATTAACCTTTACTCAGGAAACCACGGCTCCTAGCTGCATGTACCACATGTTCTCCTTATCTGCCTGTTGTAATCATCACTTCCTCTGTTCAGACCAGATTGACTGAGTCTAACTAAATGACTGAAGATAGTTGGTTTTCCAGAATTAACGTCAGATTTTCCTCATTTTCTGTATGCTTTGTTAATTTTCTGATAGCGATTTAGACGAGCGGGACTCAAACGACTGTAATGTTTACTAAACAGATTTTTCAGGTTGCTCACTCAGCAGCTGATATTGCCAAAGTCGCCTAACTTTAATCCAGTGATCTCGGTGGTTTGATGGTTCATTAACTCTGATTGCTTTTTAAAATGTCTCTGTTTTACTTAGCCAGTAAGAGCTGATTGGGCCTAACCTACCTTTGCCAGCACTGGCTATGGGAACCTGCTAATGTTGGGTTTAATGTTGTGATTAGTAGAATCTGTAGTTTTTTTACTTACTGAACAACTACTTAGAAACCTGCAGACGTATAAAAGAATTAGGGCCTGCAAAACAAGCAGGTCAACCCCACCAGTTTTAACTGGTCCTGATATAAAACTGCTAGGACAGGTTACTCTCTCCTGGGAAGTTGGCTGCAGCCATGCGGATTTCTGAATGGAAGAGATCCATGTACACGCCGATTTTTTAATCATCCAATGCATTAAAAAACAATAGTCATAAATAAAGTGTTTTGGCTTGTGATTCCTAAATAAACACACTAACACTAGCTACACATTTTTAAAGGGTGCAAATCCAAGTCTCCTATTCAGTGACTCTGGTCTCCAGAGCTGAAAATAGGTTTGAGGTTCTTTTGAGAATTCTGAAGTTGGTTTAGTCTAAAATGCCTGAGTTGAGAGCAGGTTCGTGTAATTTCAGAATTTCTACCTAAAAAGAAATTAAAAGGAAAAATAGTCCATTTGAATTCAGCTCGAGCATTTTACACCAAATCTGCTTGATCAGGTTTGAATGATGTTTCCAGAACCACACAGGAACAGATTACAATTTCCTGCCCTCTGACCTTCAGTGACCTCTGACCTCCTGTTACAGGTGTGTGTGTGCTGCTGCTGTCTGATGAAGTCTGATGAAGGTCTCTACTGGTGTTCTACTGATGAGTTTGGATCATCTCCTCAGAGCTTTCTGAGGGTCAGAGGTCAGAACAATGACATCACTTCCTGTTTAAAGCCAATCTGCTAAGCTGATGATAAACTGACTTAACCAGCTTCCTCATCTCTCCTGCAGGTTCTGTGACACCAATCTCTGTTGCAACAACAGAAAGAGCAACAACAACAACAACAACAACCACCACCACCATCACCACTCATATCTCCCATCCTCCTCCTCCTCCTCCTCCTCCTCGCGTTCAGCAGGAGGCATGGATGATGAGCGGCGATAAACTTGCGAGAAGCAAGTTATGCTCAACTCCACCGGTGGATTCTGACAGCGTGGAAAAGTGTGAAAACATCCATGATCACCAACGGATTTCGAAGGGCTGGACTGCTGCATGATGGAGAGGAGGACACCGCCACGGCCCTTCAGAGGGTGTTCGACTCTGACACTGACAACGAGGATTTCTTTGGTTTTGAAAGTGACAACGAAGGAAAGAAGCTGAGAGTGGATGAGGAAGCCAACCTGAGCCTGTTCGTATCCGACACTGGAGAAGAGGACTTTGGTGGTTTTAGTGCGCAGGAAGAAGAGAAAGATGGTGAATGACTGACTTTTCTTCTTGTTAAAGCCGTGTCGCTGCACCTGAGCCTAAAAGGTAGTTGTTATATTTCCACTGTAGTGTCAATACACTATTAGAGCTTATGCCGAGTCAGACTGCACACACAATAGTTTGTTTACAAGTTGACTTCTTCTTTATTGGGATAACACAGAAGTAACACACACACATAACTGGGCGTGGTGCCCCCTACTGGCGATGGCTTGCATAGCACACAATAATTCTTGGTTCATACATAACAGTAGTCCGAAGCTATTTTTCTGGTGTGCTGTAGGTTATTGTTATGTACTACATTTGTTACCCGTTTATGAAGCACAGTACATGTTTCGTACTTGTAATTACCGCTACTTGTACGTATACCTAAAAAGTTATGCAAATATGTACCCATAACTTGTTTTTCAAAATATTAATAAAAGGGGTGTGTCTCCAAACAGCCATCTCTTTCCTGACAATTCGCTTTGTGCATATTCTCTTACATATGATAAGTCAACATTGAAACACCTGCGGCTTTTAGTCACGTGCGGTAATGTATGTACAAAACAGGATTTTCCCCTGATTTTAGCTTGTGCGGCTAATATTCAGGTGCTCTTTGTAGTCCAGGAAATACGGTAATTTTCTTGAATTCTTAAACATTTTACATGATATTAGTCGGCGGCTCCTTTACTAAACAGCTCCAACTGTTTGATTTGTTTGAATTTTACAGGACAGCTTTTTCCCGTGTTACTCATTCATTATGGAGCTACTGTAGTTAACATGTAATGCTTCTCTAAAACCCTGTGACACAATCTTCTTTAACATTAGTGCGCATTAACCCCACATCTTCCCTGTTTTATTGCTGATGTTGGCCTGACAGTATTGAGGTAACAATGTCTCCTCTGTTTAGGAGAGGGCAGCAGGGTCACATCCTCACTGACATCACCTGTATTTGCACTACAGTCATTCCCTTCACTGACCTTTGCTCTCCTTCTCTTTTCCATCAGGTTGTGTAAAACTGAAACAGGCATTAAATGTTTACTACAAATGATGCTTTACACAGAAATGCATTGTTAGCTGTTTTTACACACCAGCCTGTGTGAAGCTTTAGTCTGAGCATGGGGTCAAAGGTCAGGACAGAAATGCAGCACTGTAACACATATACATATGTAGAACATCAGACATTTGACTGATTTGTGTTGTGACAGCTAGTTTTTTCTTTATACAAATAAATCATCATCACACACAGAAGAAATGTACAGACCGTACATTTATTAGCTAATATCAGTGGATACAAGAAAAATGGTACAAAGACAAACACTAGCAGCCTTAGCGTTTCTGTTCTGAATCTCTAATCTCTCACAGATATTCATCAAACCCTGTCCTCTATCAGCTTTCAACATAAGAAAAGTATTAGGCCTCATTGAAAAACAGTCTGTTTGCAGATGAAGCACTTTAAAAACTATACTTAAAAACATTTCATACACAAATCTGTCATTTATCCAGATTTTCTTGACTGAGTTTACAATTTACTAGAACTGCCAAAAACACATGAATACAAACAAATGATGAAGGATCCACTTCAAGGAAAGTGGAAAAGCCTCTGCTAGCTGCTGTTTGCAGCTAGCAGAGTCTAACAGAGGCTAATACCAACGCTAACCAACAGTTTAGCATATCGTCGACAGCTCACCTCAGCATGGCTGTCCTCGGTCAGCAGTGAGCTTTATTAACTTGCACAAAGTTTTACACCCTGTTTGAGAGTAAATAAAAGTGGACATTTCTCAGCTCCAGCATTGACAGCTGAGGTAAACGGTGGACCGACAGCTTATCCACAAAATGGGAAAAACTCCGGTCCAGAATCCGGTCCAGTCCTCGTGGCAGTAAAAACTGTAATCATGCATACATGCTTTTGTCACACGTGACCATTTCGTACAATATAATTGAAGTTTTGGATTTAAAAATTTAGCAGACGTGAACGAGCAACATTCCTGATGAGGCTGGTCAACGCTGTTCAACTAGAAGCTTAATATAAAATGACCTGATATAAGTGTTTTGTAAGCATGTATTGCAATCCTTCTATGTTCTAGTTTTCCCTCAGCATGTATCATCTGGACACTCTCACCAGTGAAGCTTAAGACCCTTATTGAACCTGAACATCAACTCAAAATAAGCACAGATATGCAATATGTATAAAATAGTTATAACTGCATCTGGAATACAAGGTTAATATAATAACTGTATGCATAAACATCTTAAGATAAGATAAGATAACCTTTATTAGTCCCACACGTGGGAAATTTGTTAAGGCCATCTTAAAGCCATCTGTTACATTGTTAAAGCAATGATCAATTTGAATAACCTAGTAATTCAAATAGCCTCGTCTAGCCAGCTGCTCAGAATAACTTAAGACTCTGCTTTCACTTCTGCAAACTCTCTGCAAGCCTGCAGTTTCCTGTCAGCCTGTGACTTTAATCTTTCTGAAAGACATACACTGTTAAACCTCTGAATGCAATATCAATGCTGCAGATTATATTCTTAATGCAATGGTAATGATAATAATTATTTAACAATAGCAGTAAAATAATTTCCCTGCTCCACAAAACACACGTGTTAGAAATGTTCTTCAATCAGCTCTTTTTACTCTCATTTCACAGCCAGTACTTTTTACTTTTACTTGAGTAAAGAAGTTGAATTAGTACTTGGAGTATTTTTAACAGTAGTACTTCTACTTCAGTACACACTGTGTGTACTTTTACCACCTGTGTCTGAGACCTCCTTCAGGGTCCACCTGAAGCTCTCAGTCTGCTGTGGAAAAAGGAAATCCAGGTGAGTTTCTCCTGATCACCTGAGGCCGTCATTACTGTGTGAACCCACACACCACTCCTCACTCCTCCCACCCGCTGCACACAGTCACTGAGTACAGACCGGCTGATTCCTGTAAAGGGAGAGGCAAGAAGAGGCGGAGCAACAGCTGAAAAACAAGAAGCTCAACGTCATTTTGCAGAAGTGAAAGTGTGAGAGAGCAGCAGCAGAGCTGCAGTCGAGTCCTGTTTGTCTCTAAAAGAAGATTCACTGGAGTCCATCAGGTTTCTCTCAGCAACAGTGGTGAGTGCAGCTGATCACACTTCCTGCTTCTACACAAATCTTCACTCTGTTCACTTCATCAGGGTCTAGAGCGCCACCTCATTTCTCCATGGTGCCACTTAGGCTACGTCCACACTCGCCCGGATAGATTTGAAAACAGCGCTCCGCGTCCACACTAGTGTTTTCAGTCGTTTTCACAGAGTTGTGCGTCCACATTAAGACGGCTGAAAACTCTTACGTTCCAGTCCTGCGCATGCGTGAAACGCAAGACGATTCGACCGGTCTCATTTCTGTCTGCTGCTTATTCACTTTCCAGCTGTTTGAAACGTCGCAGCAGAGGTGGAGGAAAAGCACCGAGTTTTAAAATGGACTAATAATGAGGTGGAGTTGTTGCTGCGAGTAACACAAAAGTACAAAGTTGCAAAAGCGAGAGAGAAATAAAGAATTTGAAGAAAAGCTCTGTGGAGCATGTGCAGACTGATATTCATCTTTAATAGGACTATCAAAACTGCTGCTGTATAATGCTCTCCACTATCTTTGTTTAATTGGTCACATGCCTGCATCACATGACTAACATGCATCATTGTTTTAGAAAGTCTCTGTTTTCACTGTTCACTGTGACACAAACGCACCGTCTCCAAATTATTTACTTTCCGGCTGTTTGAATCGTCGCAGCAGAGGTGAGCAGCGTGATAGGAGTGGATGTAGCTGTGGGTAATGAGAAAAGATGAAAAGAACGATTGATAACTTTTTCGTTAAGGCCGGTGCTCTGACACGGAGCCATCAACCTCTCAGTGTCTAACACTGGTCTGCAGACGGCATCAGATAATGAGCCACATTAGATGGACTCTGAGCCCACTGACAGTAAAAGGGTGAAGTGTAGACATTTGGAAGAGAGCGGCCTGACCAGTTTCTCTGACTATGATACTGTAAAGCTGACAACATGATGCATTTACTGTGGTGAGTGTGCAAAGACCATGGCAGGTGTTGTGCCAAGGTAGGGATCCCCAACAGGATCTGTTTCCCTGCGTCAGGAACATCGGCTGGGCAGGGAAAGCGGACCCAACGCACTCCGCCTCCATCACGACCAACTAGACGTGGAAGGAGTGATGTTTTAGTGACAACATGAAAGATGAGTGTGACCGTTCAGTTTGTGGGTTACAACAGAAAATTATACATTTATTGTTCTCGTGTGTTATCGGACGGGATCATTTTAACAAACCGAGGACATTTTCCTGATAATTATCTGTATCCTCCTGTAACTTTACTGTTTAAAGAGCTAAAACCTCCAATATTTCAGGATCAATAAGTCCTTATAAGACGTGTTTGTGAGCTAAAAATCAAGAATGTGGGATACTGTTTGTCTGTGTCAGCCAAACAACTTCACATCTTTGTAACGACTGTTAAAAAGATGTTCATCCTGTTGATCCTGTTCATCTGGACGCTGCACTGTACAGCAGACACGACGTTGTTCAGTTTGTGTTTCAGATGAACCAGTTTGTGTCTGAGTGTGTTGCTGGGTCTCCACCAGTTACTCTGACAACTGAAGGTTCAAGATTTTTATTTTGACATTTGCACACAGGACCAACAGTCCATGCACAGTGGAATACTTGTGCAGAGCTTTCCAAGTCAAATCACACTTTAACAATATAAAGACAGAAAAAGCAGAAGGATAGAAATGAAGTCCGGAGTAGGGTAGTCGTACTATTTTCTATATACAAAGAAAAAGAAGAAAATGTACAGAGAGTGTGTAGTTCTCTACCTCTTATCGCACTCACAGTATTGCACATTTGTTCCACAGATCTGTTTCACAAGTCTGTTGTGAGTGTATTGCCCGATGGTCAGTGAACCGATGATACATTCAAAGTGAGGTTAAGTAGTGCTGTGTTATTTTAAGTGTTCAGTGTGTTTTTGTTTGCCGTCAGTCTGACAGTTGTGGGGAAGAAGCTGTTGAAGAATCGTGTTCTGTGTGTGATGCTGCTGTCCGCTCTGTTGTGTCTGAGATTGTATGTGCAGCTTTGTATGTGCAGGTCCATGGATGCAAGTGTTGTTCCCATAATCCTCTCTGCAGACTTTCTGACTCTGCAGAGCCTTCCTCTCTGTCTGTGTAGTGTTTCCGTACCAGACAGTGATGCCTGCGGTGAGGATGCTGTCTATCAGTCCTCTGCAGGCCTGGGTGAGAGGGTGGTGGTTCATGCCAGCTTTCCTGAGCAGCCGAATGAAATAAAGCCTTTGCTGGGCTTTTTTCACAGTTGCTGTAGTGTTGAGAGTCCAGCTCAGGTCTGATGTAACCTGCAGTCCCAGGAATCTGTGGCTGTTTGCCCTCTCCACCTCCGTCCCTTTGACGATAAGAGGCTGCAGGGGAGGGAGTTCTTCCAAAAGTGCAGTATTCATTCCTTGGTCCGTGTTGAGGATGAGGTGAAGAAGCTTCTGTGATGAAAAGAAACTTAAAGAAGTCCAGACGCTTTTCTCTCCAAGCTCCTCAGACTACTGACGCTTGTTTCTCTCTTTGTAAAATGAAATTTAAAGTGAATTTTGAATCAAATGTTTCTCTTCTTTCTCCCTCAGAGTGCAGACATGTCTGCTGCCAGCAATCTGCGATCTGAAGATCAGTTTCTGTGCTCCATCTGTCTGGATGTGTTCACTGATCCAGTCTCTACACCATGTGGACACAACTTCTGCAAAACCTGCATCAGTCAGCACTGGGACATGAATGTCATCTGTCAGTGTCCCATGTGTAAAGAGACTTTCTACACTCGACCTCAGCTGAAGATCAACACTTTGTTCTCTGAGATGGTTGCTCAGTTCAGACGTGAAGCTCAGCAGAAAGCCAGCAGCAGCAGCTCAGAGCAACAAGCTGCCAAACCAGGAGAAGTTCCCTGTGACGTCTGCACTGGAACCAGACTGAAGGCCCTGAAGTCCTGCCTGGTGTGTCAGACCTCCTACTGTCAGACTCACCTGGAGCCTCATCTGACACTGAAAGGCCTGAAAAGACATCAGCTGGTTGATGCTGTGGAGAACCTGGAAGGCAGGATGTGCACGAAGCACGATAAACTCCTGGAGCTGTTCTGTAAGACCGACCAGACATGTGTCTGCGTGCTCTGCCCTGTTTTAGACCACAAGAACCACGAGTTTGTTCCTCTGAGAGAAGAATATGAAGGAAAGAAGGCAGAGCTGGAGAAGACAGAGGCTGAGATTCAGCAGATGATCCAGAAGAGACGACTGAAGATTCAGGAGATCACAGAGTCGGTGAAGATGAGTAAAGATGCTGCAGACAGACAGAAAGCAGAAGGTGTTCAGGTCCTCACGGCTCTGATGGAGTCTGTTGAGAGACGCCTGAAGGAGCTCATGAAGGAGATCGAAGACAAACAGGAAGCTACAGAGAAACAGGCTGAAGGTCTCATCAAAGATCTGGAACAGGAAATCTCTGAGCTGATGGAGAGAAGCTCTGAGGTGGAGCAGCTCTCACGCTCTGAAGACCACCTCCACCTCCTCCAAAGCTTCTCCTCCCTGAAAGCTGCTCCACCCAGCAAGGACTGGACAGAGGTCAGAGTTCATCCACCATCATATGAGGGGACTGTGGGGAGAGCTGTGGCTCAGCTGGAGGAGACAATCAGGAAACTCATGAAGAAGAAGCTGTTAGAGGCTGAGCTGCAGAGGGTGCAGCAGCAGGAGGTGGATGTGACTCTGGATCCTGATACAGCAAATCCTTATCTCATCCTGTCTGATGATGGAAAACAAGTGTACTGTGGTGATGTGAGGAAGAAACTTCCAGACAACCCAGAGAGATTTTCTCTGTGTCCTGGTGTTTTAGGAGAGCAGAGTTTCTCTTCAGGCAGATTTTACTTTGAGGTTCAGGTTAAAGGAAAGACTGAGTGGATTTTAGGAGTGGCCACAGAATCGATCAACAGGAAGGGAAAAGTCACAGTGAGACCTCAGGATGGTTTCTGGACTGTAGTGCTGAGAAATGGAAATGAGTACATAGCTTGTGCTAAGTATTCAGTCCCCCTCTGTCTCCATCCTGGTCCTGAGAAGGTGGGGGTGTTTGTGGATTATGAGGAGGGTCTGGTCTCCTTTTATGATGTAGGTGCTGCAGCTCTGATCTACTCCTTTACTGGCTGCTCCTTCACTCACAGACTCCACCCATACTTCAGTCCCTGTCCTAATTATGGAGGTAAAAACTCTGCACCTCTGATCATCTGTCCTGTCAATCAAACTGATCAATGACTGATTTTATTGGATGAATGATTGATTTTTCTTGAAGGGAACAAATGAACATGTTGAGTGTAAATCCTCTACAGTCTCCATGTTTCTATAGAATCTGATCATCAGGACTCTGATTCACACTTTGATTCTCATGGAGTTTGATTTGAACAGAAGAAAAGTTGAATCAGGAAATGTTCCCACTGATGGAGACTCGAGCTGAAGAGCAAATATCAGAGAACAAATGTCCAAAAGCTTCATTTCCAATAAAGTTTGTTCAATGCTTTGAGTGAATCCAGACTCATGTGTGGCTGTTATACGGAGCATCAGAGTCCAGCTGAGTTATGTTGGATACAAACTGCTTATTTTGGCTCTGTGAGGAGTTTTGTTCACTGAAAACTGATGAGACGGATAATATTCAAAGAACTCTGTAGAGATTCATGCATCCATGTTCTCCACCTGCAGGTGTGGAGGAGAAAGGTGGAGCACAGACTGCTGCATCCTTCCAGTCACATCATTTTGATGATTATATTTGCATGTTGTGATGATTTGGGTTAAAGACAAACAGAGTTGAACGGCTGCAGTCACAGCATGAAGACGATGCTGAAGCTGAGCTGTCAGTGAACATGTTTCACTGTGATTTGATTTGAAGAATAGAAAGTGTGTGTGGCTGCTGACAGCTGCAGTCTCTGCTAGTCTGCATAACACACACACAACTTTCCCCCTGAGGCAACGATGCAGCAACAACACAACAGCTGCAGACACACACACGATTGTGCGCTCCCTTTCAGTCTGAACTCTCAAACACACAAACAAACTCTATCAATGTCGTACTGTTAAAGAACTCCTCCTTCTTCAGTAACAATGATTTGAGGTCTCTACCAGTGTCTCTTGTTTTGACCTTTGACCTCTTTATTCCTTATAACCAAAAAAACCCTTTTATCTGATATTTTCACCTTATTGATTGATTATATATATCTATTATATTTTCTCACCTTACCTTATTTTGACCTTTGACCTATGTCCTTGTTAGCCTTGATCTTCCTTCATCAAACGTGAAATTTCTTTCACCTTTGAACTTAAAGCTTAAATCAAACCTTTGTTAAAAAGCTTCTTACCAACTTGTAATTCCAACTCTCTGCATTAAACACGTATCTTATCATATAAACACTGGATCACTGAGAGAACTTTAGGCAGAACCAAATGAAGCAGCTGACCTCGTCAAACTCACAGCGACAGTAACTGACAGTGAATTATTTTAATCTTCTTCATTGTATTTGTTAGAAACATTTATTTTCCTTTAATTGGACTTTGGTTAAGTTAAATCCGATGTATTAACCGACCTTTGAGGTGAAGTGCAGCTGCGAAGAACGCTACGGCAGGCAATGAGGTGCGTTTAATGTCGCTCTGTTAATTTGAGCGTCCATAAATTGAATGTCTTATTTTTTCTTACTTTATTATTGCTAATTTATTGAAGAATTTGGCCATTTAATTAAGATAGATTTTATGTTGTTGGTGGTAAAGATCTGGATGGATGTTTTATTTTATTCTGTGTTTCTATTTTTCAGTTTTACTTTTCAAGACTTGGTGAATTGCCTTTTTCTACTTTTTGTTTAGTTTTGTTAAAATTAGCAGCAGTGAGAAGTGTTGTTGTCGGTCTTGAATATATTTGATGTAGCCCATACTGTTAAGGTAAGTGTCATGTTTTTAGTTGTTAGTCTGATGAAGAATCTTTTATTTTTCTCCAAAAGTTGATTGTGTTTATCTGGACATAGTGTTTTTCAGGTCCAGCTGAATGCAGGTTTCCCCAGTCTTATACGTGTCAGGAGCATCAGCACAGCTGAAATGCATTTTTCCTAAGCACCGCGTCTCTGTGGCTTTTAAACCCCAAAACACGCTAAAACAAAAATGGGTCCACCCCAAGGATGGGGTCCCCCGGTGTAGTTTCCACTGTGACAGACTGTGGGCTTCCTCAGAGTGAGGCTGAGAGCGGCAGGCCCAGCTGGAGTCTGACCCGTGTCACACAGTGGAGGTCAAACCTTCTGTGCCACAAACACCAGATTAACCAGTTTCACTCATCATCCTTCTACTGTCAGATTTTACTGGTGCAGGTTTGATGAATCACCATCTGAGAACGTCTCTGATGTGGGCGCCACCCACAGGGATCACTTCCTGTAGAAGGGTCACATGACCTGTTATAGGCCCCTTTGTGATGATGACAGCGACGCCCCTTTCGTGTGAGGTTAAACCCAGAGAGCTTCGTGTGACCTCTGACCCTGATCACCAGCGTTAGGGTCAGTGAAGGTGAGATATCGTGTGACAGGAGGAACAATAAAGTTTTATTTGTACGAACACATAGAACAGATGAAGTCAGAACGAAGCAGGTGGAGCTCAGTCAGGGTGGAGGTGCAGACAGGTGAGCTGAAGGGGAGGAGCCAGTCTGGTCAGGAACTCTCTGTCTCCTCGAGTGAACCTCCTCACCTCTGAAACACACACACACGACTCTGAAGGTTGCAGTCAGGGTGGTGAGGGTGGTGAGGGTGGGGTTACCTTCTGGTCTCTGGTTGGTGTGTTTCCTGCAGGTGAGGCTGAGCGGCCGAATCATGACATCGCTGCTGCACAGACACAACAGGAAGTGGAGGAGGAAGTCGTCAGCGTCCCCGTCACACACCTGAGACAGACACAGAGGTTATGTCTCTGCAGACTCACGGCTCGGCCCTGTGGAAACGTCCTGCAGGACGCCTGTTTCTCTCTGTGGTGGCCCCCCCACAGCGTCCCCACCGTGCTTCACTGTGTGGACGCTGTTCTTTGGGTTGTAGCTGCATCTTCTTCTCGTTTCACCTCCTCTGACCACAGGACGTTTCAGTCTGCAGGTCTTCGTCCTCAGCAGTGTGGCTGAAGGTGTCTGCAGACGTGGAGCTCTGTGAGCTCACAGTGCGTCCCTGTGCAGCCTGTAGAGTCTTTGAAGTCTTTGCTCTGACAGGCTTGTTCTGTGCTGGGCGGCTCTTTGACTTTCTTCAGGTTTCCCTTCCTGACACTCTGATAACCTCAGATATCCACAACGTGAATCCTCACAAACATCTTTTTCTCTCTTTTCACTCAAACCTTCTGACGTTTTCACACCGACTGTAAATATGAAGAAAACCCTCAGTTTGACGCCACGCCCCCAAACCAGTTCAGCAGTAAAGTGTGAGCAGACGGAGCTGTTACCAGGATGTAAACAGGATGTGCCCTTTCACAGTTAAAGCCTCAGGAATAAAAACATGACCCGATCTTAAATTTTTAAAGATAAAATAAAGTTTAAAGACGACGATGAGCACGTGACTCACCTGTGACAGGTAAACATACACACCTGACAGGTGCTACTGACCTGGCTCTGCCCACGAGGGAAGACTCTGATGTGACCTCTGACCCTGAGAGCTCTCTGAAGCCCCTCCCACTGAGCATCAGCCAATCCCAGCAGAGCACGAACCAGAGCAGCTGAGAAGCAGACGTGAGCCTCACCTGTCCCGTCATCGATCACCAGCCTGATCGAAGAGCAGAGCCACATGGTTTGATCATGTGACTGTCACCTGACTCATCCAGGTGATTAACACGTATCAGCAGGTGAGCTCAACAGGAAGCTGCTCTTATTTTGCTTTGGACTGAAACACTGACGAGGTCGAGTGACACTGAGAGCTGCTGCAGCCCTGAGAGAGAGAGAGCAACAGGTAAACACACACACCTGAAATCGTGAGCAGTTTCCTCCAAAACGACACTTTACTTACTGCACCAACACTAACACACCACCAACACGCTAACAACACATGAAGCACTCTGAGTACTTTCACTGCACCCGAGAAACTGACACTAAACACATCCTGTACACACTGTGTGTATTTTATGCAGTACCTGTGTGTACACGCTGCCACACAGCGAGCAGCTCCACTGCAGTTGCAGGAACAGGAAACACACCACGTGACCTTTGACCTGTCCCACAGCGCACCTCTGCTTGCTGCTCAGAGCCCACTCACCCAGGTGCATGATGGGAGCAGGAGGAGGAGGCTGGGCCGAGCTGATAGAAACCAAACAAACAAATAAACAACAGCACGACAAACACGTGAACCAGACTTTACCTGTAAACTTACCTGGTGTCTCCCAGGGAGACCACAGTTATGGAGCTGACAGGTAAGTACGTGCAGTACACACTTCCTGTCCTGAAACACACACACAGGTAAACCGCACAGGTACGTAACCATGGGCGTGACTTTGTATTGAACATTGGGGGGTCAAGATCTCTGTCTAAATAAATAAATCTGGGTACATTCCCAGATGATTAAACAACTATTTTGCTGGTAACACCTGAAACCAGTAAAGAAAACCAGCAGCCTATTGATGCAAGATGATCCATAACTTTATTGGGGCTGACATTGTTGGAAATGAGTCCAAATAAAGAGTCCAAACATTTATAAGCCTGTCTATGTGTGTCTCACCTGGACAGCCTCCTCTGGACACCAGACAACAGCAGAGTGTTACCCGGCAACAGGCCAGGTGGGTAGGGGGTGTGGCTTAAGTCCAGGTACACCTGCAGACTCCTCCCAGCTTGGTCACAAAGAGTGAGACGTACACCTGCACACACACGTTCAGCTAACAGTCAGACCAGGGGTCCGTTCTTTGTACCTCGCTACGTAAATTAGCTGGATTTGATTGTTGACGATTTCGCGTGATCTTGGATCGTTCGGTTCTCCGAAGCTCATCCGGGACTTGCTGTCATAGCAACAGATCCGTAAGCGTAAACCTGCTCGGGAGCAGGCTTACTTTATGTAAACAGGATTAGATCACAGCCACTCAGGTATGTCCGCTTCATGTATACGAAAGCAACGGTGAAATATACTCACTCAAATGAGCAATCCTATTTATCCATATTGTATATTCTGTATCTATATATGTGTATATGTGGTGTATTTATGCTTATATCCTTACTCTTATTCCCCTTAATGTATCTGTAACATGCAACTTCTTTCGGTGCTTTGCTACTGGAAACTGAATTTCCTGGAGGAACCCACCCGAGGGATTAATAAAGTTTCATCTAATCTAATCTAATCTAATCTACTTGGGTTTTCTTCCTGCAGCCCTCATGTTTACTCAAGGTTTAGTTCTGTCTTCATGCTGATTTTCTTGTTCAGTCGTGTCTCATGTTGCAGTTTGTCAATCCTGTCCCTGTGCTCTGTGTTCCCTCTGTTCAGTATCAAGTCTGTGCCTCATGTGTTTCCTGTTTTATTTTGATAGTCCCTGTCCTGTGTGCAGTGTGCTTGGTTTTGCTTCCCTTCTGTCATTAGGCCTGATTTGTCCCAGATGTGTTACGACCTATTCCCCATCTTCTCGTAGTCCTGCTTGTGTATTTAAGCCTTGTGTTTCTCTGTTAGTTGTTGTGTTGTACCCTCACTGTACTGTGTTTTGTTTTCTATGTGCTTCTGGTAATGTTCTGGTTCACTCTTTCCTGGTTTGATTTTCTACTTTCCCGGGTTTCTAGTTTGGGCTTAAGTTTTGAGTTTCTAGTTTTGTTTTCTTCTATTTCTATTCGAGTGTTCTCCAGCAATAAAGCTGCCACTTTAGTTAATCATTCTGTCTCTGGGTCCTGCGTAGTGATGGTGAGATGAAGCCTCATGATGAACTGAAGCTTTCCATCCAATTGGTCGACTCATGGTTCGAAGCATTGTGATGATTCATTTGTTCTACTACTCAATTCAAGTGAAGCGGGCTCTTTGATTATAATGATGTGTAAACCTTATGTACATCTGGATAATGACACAAACTAGTGTTTGGTGCTTCACTTTTTAATAAACTAAAAGACAGAAATCAGATTATAGGATGTGTAGTGTTGTTTATTTATATTTTGGTGTTTATCATTTGTGATATTTATTACTGTGTGCATACTTTATTAGGAGAGACAAAATTAAAAAAAAAATCTCTTCCTTGCTGGTTCCATCGAAGAAGAAATGCACAAGTAACTATGTAGCACGTACGTAATCCAATTCCACAACACGGTGTGATGGGGAATCAGCTGTTTTCCTGCCCATGTTATTTCGAATCTGGCGCGAACCAGTGAAAAAGTCCCTGAATCAGTTACGTGGTACAGACTGCCCGCAAGGCCTCGAACGTCACTGCATACGTAATCAAAGCAAGCCTCGATACGCGCTTCAGAAAAACGCCCCCGCGATTACCCGACGCACGATTCGAAGCTTCGACACACAGGACACATCACTAGTCCTGCGTTTGGGTCCTACATCCTGCCTGCCACCTCAACACCTTTAATTTTACAGCTTCTTAGTTATTATAAAGTGCTGCAACTCATAATGTTTTCTAAGATAGTAAAACCAGATTTAAACCGACTACTTCTACAAAGATGGAGCTGAAGTGATGATATACATTTAGTGTTTGGACTTGGACACATACAGTCTGTTTTTCCTTATAACTACATGTGAGTTCAATTAACATTTTGTAGGAAAAGGGAATTTGTTTTTTAAAAGGATTATAGATTCGGAGCTGAATTACCCAACGGAACATCTCATTTACTGACGTTTGCTGGAGAAGCTGCTCTGCCTCTTTGTGATGCAGCAGCAGCGTGACGTACTGAAGACTGTTAACGGGGAAGTGCTGAAGCTGAAGGCGTCTCTCTGCTGCTCAGACTGACGTTCAGTCGTCATCCAGACAACATGAAGACTGCACCGGTCTCTCTGCTCCTCGGTGAGTCAAACACTAAAATCATCGATTTATTTATCACAGCTCCAACAAACAGTATGGCAGGAAAACAACCTTTCAGCAGTTACAAGCTCGCAGCTACTGACTTTAAAGTTCATGTAAAAATTCTGAAAAGTTTCGTCAAGGCAGGAGGAACAGTTCATTCTCCTTCTTATGTCTTTCTGGTTTCATTTGATTGGTGGCTGTGAAGTTGGGCAGGAACCAAGAAGTGATGTTAATGTTGAATAATGGAGCTCACAGTTTTAACTGAAATGTATGAAGAGTGATAGAAAATGGTTTCAAACATGCATGATGAAAGTTTTTCGGTTTAAATCGATCTCATCATCACTGCAAACCTCTCAGAGGTTCAGACTCTCAGCAGTTTAACCTGGAATCCTGCAGGAAAGTCACCATATAGTCTGGACTAAGTCAGCGATTAAACCTTCTGCCCAGCTAAGTGTCAGTAACATGAAGACCAAAAGAACAAAAGAGACTTGACCTCTTTTCATCAAACATCTCTTCAGTCAGGAAACCACAGCCTCTGACTGCATGAAGCACAGGGTCCTCTGACTGCGTCCCCTCTTTTATCTAGTCTTCACTTCCTCTATTCACAGCCAATTTTCCATTAAGAGGACTGAGTGTATTCAAACAACCACAGATGGTTTTGACTGTTAAAGTTCCCATTCCCATTGACATGATGACCTTTAAACAGCAGCAGTGTGGGAGTGAAACAGGCCGCAAATCTGAAAATAAAAACTGTGCTTTTGAAGGGTGGCTTCTTAGTCCCACACTTTCTTCTCTGCACATGAATGAAAGCTCATCCATGCACAGTTCCCTCTCCATTGTTTACAATGCTGTGCACTGTGATGTTTACCGTTGATTGCCATCTGATCAAAAAATGTATAGAAAACAGGAAAAGACAGGCTAACCTGCGTTGCTGTCTCGGTGGTATTTTATAACTTCCTGTTCCTGTTACAGTGCACGGTGGTGTTTGTGTAGTTTAATCTGCGTGGCTCACAGATCTGGCAAAAATACAGACCTTCCATAATTAAGTAGAAGTACAAATACTACTGTTCAAAAATACTCCAGTAAAAGATGAAGTACTGCCTCAGTGAAATACTTGCTCACTCACACCAAACTTCATTAAATGTGAATGTGTTACTTTGCTGGTTCCCAGTTGCAGCTTAAGTGCATCCAATATTAGATTTCCCAGCTTTTCAAACACACCATGAGCTGTGCCATTTTCTGGGCACAGCAGGTTAACACCATATAAAGATTTCCTGATGTTGTATCTCCAATAACAGGTCACGGCATTTCGCTCTCGAGGCAGCCAGTGCCCTCCCTGCAGTCCCAAAAGGTTGATTCGGTTCATCTTGACGCACACCTGTGTGCACTTATATTCAAAAGGTTTTTCCGTGTAAAGATCTGATAGTGAGTGTGGGGAGTCATAGATTCAGCCCCCCCCCCCAGGACCACCCGATGGGCAGATGCTCCACCCTCCTTGAAAGAGCTGAGGAGATGCCTATATGGGATGTCACCCAGCAGCCACAGTGCAGAAGTCAGAGAGGGCCGGCAGCCAGCTGCACCAGAGCAGACCGAGGCCCGAGGTTTGAGGGCCCTCCACCCCCCAAAGTAGCCTGACGGAGTCACGGATGCCAGGCCCTGCCAAGCAGCCGCCGGGAGTGAGCCAGTATGTGAGACCTGACTTGACACATAGACATAGACAAACATGCACACACAGACACAAACATACACCACCCTCATACACACATATACAAATATTCAGCACTCACCCAGTGTGGAGACAAGCAAAAATGAACCCACACTCCCCAAACACACTCTGAACCCCAAGTCCATTTCTTTTAGGGGAGAAATGTTTGATTTTGGGGTGGGGGTAAATTTCATGATACATGATCACATGGTCAAATATTTTTAGACGTTTGGCTCCTCCCACGGGATGGTGTGCATCTTTCTCTGCTTTCTCTGAGATGTGAGTATGGATATGTGTGTGTTGACTGTTGAGGCAGGTGGATGCTGCTGATTGCTGGTTTGAAAGAGTTCCTAAGTGTTGATTGGATGATTGGATGTACAGCAGCTTCTTAAACCCCAGCTCACAGCCACCTCCGCCCTCTACTTCCCTCCTCTGTACCAAATAAGGAGCCAGCTTTGATCCAAATCAGCTAACTGCGCATCACCAGCTCTTCCTCGTCCTCGCTGTCCAGAAGCAGCAGCGTGATGATCTTGACAGGGAAGTGGTGAAGCTGAAGGTGTCACTCTGCTGCCAGTCGTCGTCCCGACAACATGAAGACTTCATCTGTGTCTCTGCTCCTCGGTGAGTCAAACGCTGAAATCCTTCACTCACTCATAGCGTTCATTTATCTTATAACACAGTAACAGAGTGTGTGCTGGATGCTCTCACTGACTGACTCTAAAATGAAATCTCTTCAGGTCTGTCCAAAGTCTGAAGTTAGGTTTATGCGAGAAGAAGAGTTCACTCTTCTTCTTTAGTGTTTTTGTTGTTTTAAAGTTCAGATCCATCGTGTGTTCTGGACTCAGAGAGTTGGACCTTCATATCCAGTTTGTTGTCTGTAACATGTTGACTTGTAGAGAAGTCAGGCAACCTCTTTTTTTTTTATCGAAGATCAACTTTCATTCAGGAAACCACAGCTGCTAGCTGCAGGTACCACATGCTCCTCTGGTCTGTTATGTAGTCTTCACTTCCACTATAGAGAGCAAACTTTCCTTCATGTGGACTCTAATGAAAGGACTGGAGACTGTTTTTGTCATTTACCTTACTTTTGTGTATTTTGTTTTCTCATGATGAGCTTCAAACAGAAGCAAACTGGGACTCAAACCTGTGAATAAAGATCAATGAAGCAGCTTCTCCAGGTTTTTATTCAGCAGCTGATGCTGAATAAACAACTAACCCTTATCCCATGGCTTTGGTTTATAAGTTCTGACTGTTTAATCCTGAGAATGCTTTTCTTGCCTGCTGTACCCCTTACTCTTTTATTCCCCATTGCCCATCCACCCCAAACTGCTGAGTCTTCATGAAGCCTGAGTGGGGAGCAGTTTCTCTTCTGCTTCCAATAATCAACAATTCCCCAAAATCTGCTTAGTTTGGGAAATATTTAGGTGCAGGGTGTTGGAGTGTCAAAACAGATATGACGCCCACCTCATTCAGACCAAGTGTACCAACATAGTTTCGTCAGCATGTGTTAAAACTGAGCTGGCGCTTTGTGTGATGTTTATAAGTCTAAATGTACTTTGAAAACCTAAACAGAACCTTCAAAGTGAATTAAAGGTCTCCCCCCTTTAATGTGATGTTTTTGGAACAAGACCAGATTGAAACAGGTTCCTGCCCTCTGACCTTCAGTGACCTCTGACCTGTTGCAGGTGTGTGTGTGCTGCTGCTGTCTGCACTGACTGTTTGTGCAGGTGAGTAGATGAAGTGCACCATGGTCCAGGACAAACACTGAGTGTAAACACTGATAGAAACTGTCCGTCTGTCCTCCAGTCTCTCTGAGCGTCAGTCCAAACCTTCAGCAGTTCTTCACAGCAGCCTCAGTGTCTCTGACATGTGACGGTCAGCTGGGCTCTGATGGATGGACGGTGAAGAGGGACACAGGAAGTGGGACTGAGTCATGTGGAGCAGGTGGGCGGGGCTTCGGGAGGTTAACTGGTTCATCCTGTTTGCTTGATAAGCAAAGCGAGCCAATCAGTGGAGTTTACTGGTGTGAAGGTGAAGCTGGAGAGAAGAGTGAAGAAGTCAACATCACTGTATCAGGTAATGAAGTCGTTCATTTCATCAGACTAACAGCAGACTGTTATACCACCTCTACATCACTCTGTTGGTCTTTTCTTCAGATAAAGAAGTGATTTTGGAGATCCCTGCACTTCCTGTGAGGACAGGAAGTGATGTCACACTACGCTGTAAAAAGAAAACTGGTGGCACAGCTGCAGCTTATTTCTACTTTAATGGACGTCCTGTTGGACCTAAATCAGAGAAAAACATCACCATTAACGTGCAGCAGTCTGATGAAGGTCTCTACTGGTGTTCTACTGATGAGTTTGGATCATCTCCTCAGAGTTTGCTGAGGGTCAGAGGTCAGAACACTGACATCACTTCCTGTTTAAAGCAAACCTGCTGAGCTTATAATAAATTCAATGACCCAGTTTTATCATCTCTCCTGCAGATGTCTATGACACCACCACCATTTCACCAAGTGCCACCAAACCACCACCAACAACAACTATCAATCTCAATTCCCCTCCTTCTACATCGTCCTCCTCCATCATCTCACCTGTAGCTGCTCTGGGTTCTCTGGGTCTTCTAGATCTTATTCTGGTTGCAGCTTTGCTGTTTTGGAACAAAAAACAGGGTATAAAGTGTGTCAAACCCCCCAGAGCTCATTAGATTAAACATTTTACATGGAAAAATAAATTTTCCTTAATAATTATGTGATTATATACTATAATTCAATTATAAACTGTCCCCATTCACATTGTTTAGCAGAGAACTTATCTTACATGAAAAATATAGAGACACTTTTATTGATAAAGTATAAGACCCGATCCTTGGGGTGGAACAATTTTTGGCGCAGCGTGTTTTGGGGTTTAAATTCCACAGAGACCCAGTGTTTAGAAAAAATGCATCTCAACTGCTCCGATACTCCTGTCACAACAGTATCACTACAGGTTTTGACAAAAGTCCAGCTGGAATTAGTGATGGGATTTCCGGCTCTTTTTAGAGAACCGGCTCTTCCGGCTCCCAAGCGGCTCTTCAGGTTGTTTTGTTGCTTTAATTAAAAACGGTCCGGGGGGAAGCAGGGATTAATCCCATACATGCTCTCAGTGGGTTCCAAACACACACACACACTCTCTCGAGTCCAGGGCAGATCTATATACACACAGAGAGAGACGTCCAGGTTAGGGATAGTCTCAAACTCACAGATACAGGTTCAGGTCCGCCGTCATAAATAGTGCTCCAAATCAGCTGGGATCGGCTGCAGGTGTGACGGTGAGCACAGGTGCGTGGGCCAGGGGCGGAGCCCGTAATGAGCACCGCCCCAGCAGAGGAGAGAGAGCGCAAAGGAAACAAAACAAACAAAACATGTTGCCAAACACAGAGTGAGCCAGCGAGGCACGAGGACCACGACACAAAGCACGTGCAAACTCCAAAACACATTTCTAGCTTTAACTGAACTTCAAAGCAGAGCTACTAGATCACTTAAATTACACAATTGAAAGCATGAAAGCATGTGTGTATTGTCCCTGGTGTCTGTGGGGATGGTGTTCGCTCTGTGTTGTAGCGTCCTGATGACACCCAGTTTGTGCTCCATGCTGGCAGACGTCTTCGGTTTAGAATCTTTTATTATTTGTCTCGTGTTTAAATCCTCGTCTTTCTCATTCCTGCAGAAAGGACGCTGTCATCAAGTCTGAGTCAAGTCACCTATCAGGATATGAACTTCAGTCAATCAGCCAATAAAATTACAGATACACACTCACATGTTGTTTTCTCCAGTCCGAGGACATTGCAGGTACACATTCAGCTGTTATCCAACAAGTTATTGCTTCACAAAATATGATTATGACCCATTGTCCGTGGGTCCTTGTGATAATTTCTTTGCTCCTCTATTCTTCTTGTCTTTCCATCTCCTGGATTCTCTTTTAACCATCTACTCGTTCTCGTTCTCTTGTGCATCAGGGCTGAGTTATTGATGGAGTTTCCCAGATCAAATTTAAAGGAGGATGGGAAGAAGAGGATTTTCTCTCTGCCAGTCCCGTCAGCTCCCTGCTAAGATTTAGAGCTTGTCCTGTTTTTCAGTATGAAGGCCCTGCTCATCTGTTTTTCTTGCCATTGCTTAAAAAGTGTACATTCTGCATCCAAATGTCCAGCTGCCTTCAACTTTGATGTTTGTCTTGGCCAAAAATAAGCCTTCAGTTTATTCCTTTGTTTAAATAAAAATCTCTTGCTGATAAACTGAACCCTGGCTGTGGCGTCAGAGTAGCGCTATATAAGTGCTACATAAGAACCAGTCCTTCTACCATTTACTAAAAGCAGGCTTTTGCCAGGGCTGCAAAGGGATTTGTAAAGAATGATTTTTTAGTGTACTATGCTTCAGGCAGTTGTTGCATGGAAGTGGCTGTTACTGAAAGTCCAGCACAGACCTGTAGTGACAGCCAGTGATTGGCATTTTGAAATGATAATAATAGCATAATGATTTAAAATTCCAGGTTCCTAATGAAGGTCTTGCAGATAAACAGTAACACATTCTATAATTTATTATTAATAAATAATAAACAGGTGGAGCCGGTAGCTCAGCATGTTTGATTTGGCAGTTTTGCACTAGATGAGCTTCCTGAGGCAACTCAAACGGGATCTGTGTTTGCAGGTGGAACTGAACAACAACCTCTCCATTGGAGCCAACAATAAAAACATGAATAACAATAAGCTTTATTTGGGGCTCTGATCTGAGGATGTAACATCATTTGTAATGTGGGTCTCAACAAGCTCAAGGAACGCTTTAAAAGTAGCCATTAATATGGTAAAATCACAGGTAGCCAGTGTAGCGCTGTTTTTTAAATATGCTGAAAGTGTGGCAGCAGAGTTTTGAACTAGCTGGACTCTTGACTGAGTAAAGTCTGCACTACGTGAGGAGACTGGAGGAGATGAAAGCATGGAAAACTGTGAGATCAACAGATTCATCTTTTTCTGGTGAAATGTCTGGAAGTTTCTTTGGTTTGTGTACAAGAAAGTGAAACAATTTTCTTGAATTCTTACACATTTTTACATGATATTAGTAGGCGGCTCCTTTACTAAACAGCTCCAACTGTTTGATTTGTTTGAATTTTACAGGACAGCTTTTTCCCGTGTTACTCATTCATTATGGAGCTACTGTAGTTAACATGTAATGCTTCTCTAAAACCCTGTGACACAATCTTCTTTAACATTAGTGCGCATTAACCCCACATCTTACCTGTTTTATTGCTGATGTTGGCCTGACAGTATTGTGGTAACAATGTCTCCTCTGTTTAGGAGAGGGCAGCAGGGTCACATCCTCACTGACATCACCTGTATTTGCACTACAGTCGTTCCCTTCACTGACCTTTGCTCTCCTTCTCTTTTCCATCAGGTTGTGTAAAACTGAAACAGGCATTAAATGTTTACTACAAATGATGCTTTACACAGAAATGCATTGTTAGCTGTTTTTACACACCAGCCTGTGTGGACCTTTAGTCTGAGCATGGGGTCAAAGGTCAGGACAGAAATGCAGCACTGTAACACATATACATATGTAGAACATCAGACATTTGACTGATTTGTGTTGTGACAGCTAGTTTTTTCTTTATACAAATAAATGCTCATCACACACAGAAGAAATGTGCAGACCGTACATTTATTAGCTAATATCAGTGGATACAAGAAAAATGGTATAAAGACAAACACTAGCAGCCTTAGCGTTTCTGTTCTGAATCTCTAATCTCTCACAGATATTCATCAAACCCTGTCCTCTATCAGCTTTCAACATAAGAAAAGTATTAGGCCTCATTGAAAAACAGTCTGTTTGCAGATGAAGTACTTTAAAAACTATACTTAAAAACATTTCATACACAAATCTGTCATTTATCCAGATTTTCTTGACTGAGTTTACAATTTACTAGAACTGCCAAAAAAACATGAATAGAAACAAATGATGAAGGATCCACTTCAAGGAAAGTGGAAAAGCCTCTGTTAGCTGCTGTTTGCAGCTGGCACAGTCTAACAGAGGCTAATACCAACGCTAACCAACAGTTTAGCATATCGTCGACAGCTCACCTCAGCATGGCTGTCCTCGGTCAGCAGTGAGCTTTATTAACTTGCACACAGTGTTGGGAAGGTTACTTTTAAAATGTATTCCATTGCAGATTACAGATTACATGCCCCAAAATGTAACTTATTCCGTTGCGTTACTCAATGAGAGTAACGTATTCTGAATACTTTGGATTACTTAATATATTATCATGCTGTTTACAACTACGTGAATGTACTGTAACGTTCACAAGAACCAGACGGTTGGGTCTCAGTTTGTCCGTTTATTCGGCACATGCAAGCGGGTTGCTAACTCAGGGGAGAGCGTCCTCGTGCTACACCTCTCTTCAGCCTGGCACACACACAACACAGAACCCAGGTCCCCCCTCCCCTTCCTCCACACCACCCTCCCTACTTCCTGCAGCACAACCAAACATGAATCTTAAAAGAACAACAACAGTGTGCAAAGATAACCAACATGTACAATAACACTTAACCATCGTTACACTGCCCCCCCAGCAATAAGTTCCTCGTCCCCGAGGGAACGACACAGTCTCTGAGGCGGGGTGGTAGCCTACGTTCCCTCCTTGACCTCCTGAGCCCCTGGGGTGGGCGCGGAGCGTCGGGGCTTTGGGGTGAAGAGTCCGAGGGAGGGGAACGCAGCCCCGGTCGGGGGCCCCTCTGAGCAGGGTCATGGACGCTCTGTACACGTCCCTCTGGAAAGGAGGGGAGGGACTGCCCTCTGTAGGGGGCCATCCGGTCTCTGTGCAGCGCTACTATCCTCCCCCTAGGAGGCAACTGCACCCTGTAAACAACCTCCCCCACTCGCTCTAGGACGCTGCAAGGCCCCACCCAGCTGCTATCCAGTTTAGGACACCGTCCCTTCTTTCTCTTTGGGCTGTAGACCCACACCAGCTCCCCAGCACGGAAGTGCCTCCCCTTAGTGGTGATGTCATAATTCCTCTTTTGGCGCAGGCCTGCCTTCGCCAGCTGCTCCCGGGCGTAGGAATGTGCAGAATCCAGCCGGTCCTGCAGCTTCCTTGCGTAGTCCCGGCCTGGTGGTGCTTCTGGCGCGTCCGGGGGCTTCCCAAAAGCCAACTCTGCAGGAGTTCTCAGCTCTCTCCCTAACATGAGCAGGGCAGGCGTACATTGGGTGGAGTCTTGCACTGCCGACCTGTAGGCCATGAGGATAAGGGGAAGATGGTAGTCCCAGTCCCGTTGGTGTTCTGAGGTAAGGATGGCTAGCTGCTGGGCCAGCGTCCTGTTAAACCTTTCCACCAGTCCATCGCTTTGGGGGTGAAGTGGGGTGGTGCGGGTCTTCTTGATCCCAAGGCGTTCACACATGGCAGCAAATACCTTGGACTCAAAGTTACGCCCCTGGTCACTGTGGAGGGTCTCTGCTGTTCCAAAGCGGCTGAACATCCCCTCCACTAATACATCAGCGACAGACTCAGCCTCCTGATCTGGGATGGCGTATGCTTCCGGCCACTTGGTAAAATAGTCCATGGCCACAAGAACATAGCGGTTTCCTCTGTCTGTGCGAGGAAATGGGCCCATGACGTCCACAGCTACTCGCTCCATTGGAGCCCCTGCTGGTTGCTGCTGAAGCTGAGCCCGGGACTGGTCCTGTGGCCCTTTGTGTGAGGAACATGCATCACAGCTCCGGCAAAAGTCCTCCACATCCCTCCGCTGTTGACCCCAGTAATAGCCCTGGCGGAGGCGGCGGAGAGTCTTAGAGACCCCAAAGTGGCCGGAGCCAGTGCTCCCATGGCAGGCTTCCAGCACCGCTGACCTCAGCGACCTTGGCACCACAACCTGCCACCTCTCCTCCCCCGTGGCAGGATCCTTCCAGGCACGCTCCAACACCCCCTCCTTCAGCCTGAGAGCTGCAAACTTGGCCCATAGCCCCCTGGTACAGATGGAAAACCCAGTGACCTCATCCCAAAGGGGTTGCTCCCCCTTCTCCAGCCACTGCAGGACCGGCAGCAGGTCTGTGTCTTGTTCCTGCCGTGCCCTCCACTCCGCTGCATCCACCACCAGAAGAGCCCTGCAGGCGAGCTGTGCTGCTCCGTCTATTGTCGTGAGTTCCCGCTCTATTTCCTCTCGCTTCTCACAGTAACGGCAGCCAGCTGCAGCACATGGGCGGCGAGAGAGGGCGTCTGCGTTAGAATGGTGCGTCCCTGCTCTGTGCTCCACAGTGAAATTGAAGGCTTGGAGCTCCTCCAGCCAGCGAGCCACCTGTCCCTCTGGCTCCCTGAAAGACATCAGCCACTGAAGGGCAGCATGATCAGTTCTGATAACAAATGCTGTGCCGCACAGGTAGTACTTAAAGTGTCTCACCCCTGCCACCACAGCCAGCAGCTCTCGTCGTGTGACACAGTAGCGCCGCTCACTCCTGTTCAGGACCCGACTGAAGTACGCCACCACCTTCTCACCTTCCGGCCCAACCTGCGACAACACAGCTCCCAGCCCCACATTACTTGCGTCAGTGTCCAGGACAAAAGGCAGGGTGGGGTCAGGGGGGGCGAGGACTGGGGACTCTGTCAGCGATTTGCGGAGGGTGTTGAACGCCTGCTGACAGTCCTGGGTCCAGATGAAGTCACGGTCCTTCTGCAGCAGGTGGAAGAGTGGTGCGGCTATGGAGGAAAAGCCCTTCACAAACCTCCTGTAATAAGACGCCAGTCCTAGGAAGCTTTTGAGCTGTTTCTGGTCTGCTGGTGTGGGCCACTCGGTAATGGTGTGAATTTTTTCCTCCAAAGTGCTGATGCCCTCACGACCCAGCTTGTGGCCCAGAAACTCCACCTCCCTCCTCATGAAGTGGCACTTGTCGGGATGCAGCTTCAGGCCTGCAGCCGCCACCCTCTCCAACACTTGTCTCAGGGCATCCAGGGCAGCATCAAAGGAGCTCCCGTGCACTAGAAGATCATCCAGGTAAACCAGACACCGTTGCCGTGGGACGCCAGCCAGCACACTGTCCATAAGCCTCTCGAAGGTCGCAGGAGCGTTGCAAAGACCAAAGCTCAGGACTTTGAACTGCCATAGTCCCCTGTTAGTGCAGAAGGCTGTCTTCGGTCTGGATTCCGGGGACAGTGGCACCTGCCAGTAGCCACTCCGCAGGTCCAGGGTGGAGAACCAGGAGGACCCGGCTACTAAGTCGAGAGACTCATCAATCCTGGGAAGGGGGTAAGAGTCCTTCTTCGTCACTTTGTTGAGTGGTCTGTAGTCCACACAGAAACGCATCCTAGGACTTTTTTTCTTAGGCACCATCACCACCGCGGAGGCCCACGGGCTATCAGATGGCTCTATGATGCCCGCCTTCATCATTTCACACAACTCTCTGTCTGCAGCCTCCTGATGAGCCAGGGGCAGGCGGCGGGGGCGCACTTTAATAGGCTGGGCATCCCCGGTCTCAATGACGTGCTCTACCAAGTGTGTCAAGCCAACATCACTTTCTTTCAGGGCAAAAATGTCACTAAACTCTTTTAGTACCTGCCATAGACTCTCTTGCTGCTGTGGAGTCAGCCCCTCACAGTTCTTTGACCAGATACTCCTCACTGCTGAGAGCCTCTCCTCCTCCTCCGCTCGCTGTTCTGCTGGCGGGTCTGCAGGGGTCTCTGCGGTGGAGGTGGACGCCGCGGCAGATGCTGTGCAGACCGGGGGGGGAATAAGCGGCACCTTCTTCCCATCAGGGAGTGCGAGGAAGCCTTTGCCTAAGTCCAGTACACCACCAATGGCTCGTAAAAAATCCAGCCCAAGGATGCAGGCGTCCTGCACGTCAGCCACCCAGGCAGCATAAGACACACCGAGGTCCCCCACCTTGAACTGGAACACTCCCCTCCCTCTCATTGGGGCCAGATCACCGGTCACAGTCTTAAGTTGCACATTAGTCGGTTGCACAGCAGCTCCGGTTGGGACAATATCGGGTTGGACCAGCGTTGCATTGGACCCCGTGTCCAGCAGGGCCGTACAGGACACCCCCGCGATCGTCACTGGAACATGGCAAAAGCCGCCAACCTGGGTCCAGCCCACAGCGATGGCCGCACCGGGTGGAGGTGGCGGTGGTGTGGGGATGTCGTTCTCCCAGGCCCGTGTACTCCCGCCTACACGGGCCCGTGGGCGTTTCCCTGAACCGCTGCAAGCTTGGGGCACTGCCTGATGAGGTGTCCGGGTTGTCCACATCCCCAGCAGCTCTGTGGTCGGCGGTGTGGGCCAGCCCGAGGGGAAGGCGACTGCAGCGAAGCCGCCTGCACCAAACTGCACAAGCCCGCTGGCGTCTCCATCTGTTCCACAGGTGCTGACACAGCCCTCACCACGTGTGCGTCATCAGCGCCCCCAGAGGATCCTGCAAGCATCTCCCTCTCCAACGCTAGCTCCAGGGCTGCACTGAGTGTGGCTGGCCGAGCAAGCTGAGTTTGCATACGGAGCTCTTTAGGGCTCAGGGCCTGCAGGAACTGGTCCCGAGCTAACTCCGCTTGCACTGATGGTGGCATGCTGTCATATGCCCTCCGGCAAAGGCACTCGATTTCATGGGCCAAAATGCGGAGGGGCTCGCCTGGCAATCTGCGTCTGTTGTGGAACTCCGACCTCAGCAGCACTGGTTGGTTATACTGCCCGAAGCGCCTCTGAAGTGCTCCGACCAGAGCATTATAATCTCCCCTCTGCTCCTCGGTCAGCAGCAGCAGGCATGCAGCTGCATCCTCACACAGGCACAAAGCCAACTGGAGAGCTTTATGTTCCTCAGACCAGCCAGCTGCGACAGCTAACAGCTCGAACTGTGCGATAAACACTTCCCATGGCGTCCTGCCGCTGAACTTAGGCGTTTTTATATTCGCTGCAGCTTGCTGGGCGCCGCCATGTTTGTTTACATCACGTGACGGCGCGCCAAGCGAGGTCGACTCCTTCCCGCCGGAATCGCGGCCGCTGTGCGAACAGTTCCCGAGCCTAGTCAAACCTGGAGAAAATCCAGCCTCGGCAGACAGCCGCAGCGCCGTTTCCCTCACTCCATGGGCGGGCGAGCGCGGACGAACCTCCCTCTCCTCCGTCTCCTTCTTAATCTTGCCCGGCAACATCCTCGTCTCGTAACGGCAAGCGTCGCCAGCAACAGGGTGTCGGGCGTTCTGGGGTTCTTTTTTCTTTCTTCACTTCTGACACCAATGTAACGTTCACAAGAACCAGACGGTTGGGTCTCAGTTTGTCCGTTTATTCGGCACATGCAAGCGGGTTGCTAACTCAGGGGAGAGCGTCCTCGTGCTACACCTCTCTTCAGCCTGGCACACACACAACACAGAACCCAGGTCCCCCCTCCCCTTCCTCCACACCACCCTCCCTACTTCCTGCAGCACAACCAAACATGAATCTTAAAAGAACAACAACAGTGTGCAAAGATAACCAACATGTACAATAACACTTAACCATCGTTACAGTACTATTGCTGTGATTTATTACTGTTACTGAAGGTCCGCGACTCCAAACCGTAGTAAAGGACCTCTGGCTCATACGTCGGGTCCGTGTCGGGCTCGTAGCTGAAAACTAGCTGTACTTTGTTGTCTGGGTCAACTTTGCTAGCAGAGACAGAGAGAGGCGTTGAAAGGCTGCTGCAATGGAAGTTATTGTATTGGAGGAAAACACAAACACAGCGTTCAGTCGAGTCATCATCATCATCATCATCATCATTTATTTGTATAACATTTTAAGAACACACCAGGCAGACCAAAGTGCTGAACAACACAGATCAAAACAACAACCAAATTAAAAATACCATAAAATCATTACATACAATAAAATAAATAAGAGGTGTCAGTTTCCTACAGAGTTAAAAGCCAGGGAATAAAAATAGGTTTTTAATCTGAACTTAAAGACCTGCACTGATGACACTTGTCTAATTTGGAGGGGAAGGTTATTCCAGAGCATCGGAGCCGCAATTGAAAACGCTCTGTCTCCTCTGCATTTCAGCCGCGACTTAGGGACCGACAGCAGCAGCTGCTCAGCTGAACGGAGCGAGCGAGGAGGAACATGTGGCTTCAGCAAATCAGATAAATAGACAGGTGCCAGACCATTTAAAGATTTAAAAACCAATAAAAGGACTTTAAAACGAACCCTAAATTCAATGGGAAGCCAATGCAAGGAAGCCAGAACCGGAGTGATGTGATCGAATTTCCTACTACCGGTTAAAAATCGCGCCGCTGCATTTTGCACTAACTGCAGGCGTGACAAGGTGCCTGACCCGACCCCTATTAAAAGGGAATTACAGTAGTCCAGACGTGAGGTGATAAAAGCATGAATAAGAGTTTCCAAATTGGGTTTGGAAAGGAAAGGCTTAACCTTCGACAGGCGTCTGAGGTGATAAAAAGCTAATTTTATCACTCCATTTACATGACCTTCAAAAGTAAGCGCAGAATCAAGTTTAACACCAAGATTAGTGATTGAACTTTTCAGATGAGAGGTCAAATCACCAAAATCAACATCTGGAGAATCAGTAGAGCGATGCGGGCCATATAAAATTGCTCCCGTTTTGTGACCATTAAAATTCAAAAAATTATTTGCCATCCATAATTTAATATCGCTAAGACAGTCAAGCAGTGATTGACATGGGGAGGTATCCAAATGACTAAAAGGTAAGTAAAGCTGACAGTCATCGGCATACAAATGAAATGACACTCCGTGTTTACGAAAAAAATCGCACCAAGGAGGAGTAAATACAGTAAATAATGGCCCAAGGATAGATCCCTGCTTAAAAAGGGAAGTTTGGAGATAGGTCTAAAATTTGACATAGTAGAACTATCAAGGCCAGGTTTCTTAAGTAAGGGGTGTATGACTGCACGTTTAAACCCACTAGGAACATGACCGGTTAACAGACTAGTATTGATAATTTTCAGGATATAAGGTCCAATGATGGGAAATACTTTTTGGAGAAAGCGGGGAGTAACAACATCATTCGGGGAGCCACAGCCACTTAGCATGTAGCACCAACTCCTCTAAGTCATGCAGAGAAATCGGTGCAAAAGCAGGGAATAGGCTTGAGCAAGGAGCATGCATGGCCGGATCAACAATAGGTGGAATCAGAGGCCTCAGGGTAGCAACCTTGTCCACAAAAAAGGTAATAAACTTATTGCACATAGCCTCAGAGGATGGCAAAAGGTTGTAACCCTCCAAGTTAAGTACAGAATTAATTGTATTGTATAAAACACGAGGGTTGTGAGAGTTGGCCGAAATAAATTGAGAAAAGTAGGAGTGTTTATCGGCCTTAACTGCCCTCTGATAAGTTTTCCAACTAATCTTTAGGGCTTCCAGGGAGACATGCAATCTGTCTTAACAGCTTACTTACAGCTGGGCTCGTCAGGCTCTCTTCTTGGCTGCAGTGGTTATTATTATATTTACATGCTTCGAGCTCCCGTTTTTGCTCGATGACAGCTCCTACTTTTCCTTTTTCTCCCTCCTCGCGCTCACAGACACATAACGAGTATGGCGGTCCATTCTCCCTGCAGCACGGACTACACTGCCCGTGAGGCTACATTCTGCATTCTGCCTATTAGCTTAACACAACAACAACAACAACAAAAAGGCGCTCTCTCACCCAGGAAACACGCAGAGCGAGAGCGTCACCCTGTAACCATGGCAACCGCAACGCTGCCGCCCGGAACTACAGAACGTAGCTGTCAAACAAAACCCAAACAGTTCTGACCCGCGACAATATGAAACAGGAAAGTACCGCAGTGTAATCCATTCATTTCAACAAAGTAACTGTATTCTGAATACCACCTTTTTAAACGGTAACTGTAACGGAATACAGTTACTCATATTTTGTATTTTAAATACGTAACGGCAGTACATGTATTCCGTTACTCCCCAACACTGGTTGCACAAGACTCCTTTCACAAAGTTTTACACCCTGTTTGAGAGTAAATAAAAGTGGACATTTCTCAGCTCCAGCATTGACAGCTGAGGTAAACGGTGGACCGACAGCTTATCCACAAAATGGGAAAAACTCCGGTCCAGAATCCGGTCCAGTCCTCGTGGCAGTAAAAACTGTAATCATGCATACATGCTTTTGTCACACCTGACCATTTCGTACAATATAATTGAAGTTTTGGATTTAAAAATTTAGCAGACGTGAACGAGCAACATTCCTGATGAGGCTGGTCAACGCTGTTCAACTAGAAGCCTACGTGGATGATATCCCAGCCTACACATCCCCCTGAACTGAATTGCCTCAGTGAAATACTTGCTCACTCACACCAAACTTCATTAAATGTGAATGTGTTACTTTGCTGGTTCCCAGTTGCAGCTTAAGTGCATCCAATATTAGATTTCCCAGCTTTTCAAACACACCATGAGCTGTGCCATTTTCTGGGCACAGCAGGTTAAAACCATATAAAGATTTCCTGATGTTGTCACAGGCTGGGTCTCCAACCCAGCACTCTGAGTTTTCTTTGTATTTGTCTCATTTTGTTATGTGATCAGTTTTGTGTTATTTCCTATTTTCCTTTAGTTTAGGCAGTTATTGTTCTTGGTTTTCTATGTTTTGGGGTTTTGTAATTATTCATCACGTATTAGGTCTGTTAAGTTGTGTTGTCATGTTTTAGTATTTCCTGTTTTATTTTGACAATGTCATGTGTTCTTTGTTCATTGTATTTAGCTTTCTCTCCTGGTCCTGTCATTAGGTTTATGTCTGTCAGCTGTTCCCCCATGTGTCCCCACTTCCCCTGATCACCTCATGTCTGTATTTAAGCCTTTTGTTTTCTTCATGCCATTGTCGGTTCGTCTGTTTATCTCACCAGGGTCACAGTCTTAGTCATGGTCTTTGTTTATTATTTTTCCACCACAGTCATAGTTTAGGTTTTGGTCTCAGTACCATTTAGTATTTTGTTTCTTAGTGTTTTGCCTGTTTGTTTTTGGTCTCTTGGTTCATTTCCCTGCCGTCATCGCATTAAAGGTTCACCTTTCTGTTAATCATTACAATTCCTCGTCATCATCTGCTTCTGGGTCCTGTTTCCACACACATCGGCGCACCCCGCCGTGACAGATGTTGTATCTCCAATAACAGGTCACGGCATTTCGCTCTCGAGGCAGCCAGTGCCCTCCCTGCAGTCCCAAAAGGTTGATTCGGTTCATCTTGACGCACACCTGTGTGCACTTGTATTCAAAAGGTTTTTCCGTGTAACGATCTTATAGTGGGTGTGGGGAGCCATAGATTCAGCCCCCCCCCCAGGACCACCCGATGGGCAGATGCTCCACCCTCCTTGAAAGAGCTGAAGAGATGCCTATATGGGATGTCACCGAGCAGCCACAGTGCAGAAGTCAGAGAGGGCCGGCAGCCAGCTGCACCAGAGCAGACCGAGGCCCGAGGTTTGAGGGCCCTCCACCCCCCAAAGTAGCCTGACGGAGTCACGGATGCCAGGCCCTGCCAAGCAGCCGCCGGGAGTGAGCCAGTATGTGAGACCTGACTTGACACATAGACATAGACAAACATGCACACACAGACACAAACATACACCACCCTCATACACACATATACAAATATTCAGCACTCACCCAGTGTGGAGACAAGATGAACCCACACTCCCCAAACACACTCTGAACCCCAAGTCCATTTCTTTTAGGGGAGAAATGTTTGATTTTGGGGTGGGGGTAAATTTCATGATACATGATCACATGGTCAAATATTTTTAGACGTTTGGCTCCTCCCACGGGATGGTGTGCATCTTTCTCTGCTTTCTCTGAGATGTGAGTATGGATATGTGTGTGTTGAATGTTGAGGCAGGTGGATGCTGCTGATTGCTGGTTTGAAAGAGTTCCTAAGTGTTGATTGGATGATTGGATGTACAGCAGCTTCTTAAACCCCAGCTCACAGCCACCTCCGCCCTCTAGTTCCCTCCTCTGTACCAAATAAGGAGCCAGCTTTGATCCAAATCAGCTAACTGCGCATCACCAGCTCTTCCTCGTCCTCGCTGTCCAGAAGCAGCAGCGTGATGATCTTGACAGGGAAGTGGTGAAGCTGAAGGTGTCACTCTGCTGCCAGTCGTCGTCCCGACAAGATGAAGACTTCATCTGTGTCTCTGCTCCTCGGTGAGTCAAACGCTGAAATCCTTCACTCACTCATAGCGTTCATTTATCTTATAACACAGTAACAGAGTGTGTGCTGGATGCTCTCACTGACTGACTCTAAAATGAAATCTCTTCAGGTCTGTCCAAAGTCTGAAGTTACGTTTATGCGAGAAGAAGAGTTCACTCTTCTTCTTTAGCGTTTTTGTTGTTTTAAAGTTCAGATCCATCGTGTGTTCTGGACTCAGAGAGTTGGACCTTCATATCCAGTTTGTTGTCTTTAACATGTTGACTTGTAGAGAAGTCAGGCAACCTCTTTTTTTTTTATCGAAGATCAACTTTCATTCAGGAAACCACAGCTGCTAGCTGCAGGTACCACATGCTCCTCTGGTCTGCCTCTGTTATGTAGTCTTCACTTCCACTATAGAGAGCAAACTTTCCTTTATGTGGACTCTAATGAAAGGACTGGAGACTGTTTTTTGTCATTTACCTTACTTTTGTGTATTTTGTTTTCTCATGATGAGCTTCAAACAGAAGCAAACTGGGACTCAAACCTGTGAATAAAGATCAATGAAGCAGCTTCTCCAGGTTTTTATTCATCAGCTGATGCTGAATAAACACCTAACCCTTATCCCATGGCTTTGGTTTATAAGTTCTGACTGTTTAATCCTGAGAATGCTTTTCTTGCCTGCTGTACCCCTTACTCTTTTATTCCCCATTGCCCATCCACCCCAAACTGCTGAGTCTTCATGAAGCCTGAGTGGGGAGCAGTTTCTCTTCTGCTTCCAATAATCAACAATTCCCCAAAATCTGCTTAGTCTGGGAAATATTTAGGTGCAGGGTGTTGGATTGTCAAAACAGATATGACGCCCACCTCATTCAGACCAAGTGTACCAACATAGTTTCGTCAGCATGTGTTAAAACTGAGCTGGCGCTTTGTGTGATGTTTATAAGTCTAAATGTACTTTTAAAACCTAAACAGAACCTTCAAAGTGAATTAAAGGTCTCCCCCCTTTAATGTGATGTTTTTGGAACAAGACCAGATTGAAACAGGTTCCTGCCCTCTGACCTTCAGTGACCTCTGACCTGTTGCAGGTGTGTGTGTGCTGCTGCTGTCTGCACTGACTGTTTGTGCAGGTGAGTAGATGAAGTGCACCATGGTCCAGGACAAACACTGAGTGTAAACACTGATAGAAACTGTCCGTCTGTCCTCCAGTCTCTCTGAGCGTCAGTCCAAACCTTCAGCAGTTCTTCACAGCAGCCTCAGTGTCTCTGACATGTGACGGTCAGCTGGGCTCTGATGGATGGACGGTGAAGAGGGACACAGGAAGTGCGACTGAGTCATGTGGAGCGGGTGGGCGGGGCTTTGGGAAGATAAATGGTCCATCCTGTGTTTTTGATGAGTTCAGCCCAGTCAGTGGAGTTTACTGGTGTGAAGGTGAAGCTGGAGAGAAGAGTGAAGAAGTCAACATCACTGTATCAGGTAATGAAGTCATTCATTTCATCAGACTAACAGCAGACTGTTATACCACCTCTACATCACTCTGTGGGTCTTTTCCTCAGATAAAGAAGTGATCCTGGAGATCCCTGCACTTCCTGTGAGGACAGGAAGTGATGTCACTCTACGCTGTAAAAACAAAATTGGTGGCACAGCTGCAGCTTATTTCTACTTTAATGGACGTCCTGTTGGACCTAAATCAGAGCACATAATCACCATTAACGTGCAGCAGTCTGATGAAGGTCTCTACTGGTGTTCTACTGATGAGTTTGGATCATCTCCTCAGAGCTTTCTGAGGGTCAGAGGTCAGAACACTGTTTCCTCTTAAAGCTTAAACCTGTTGAGCTGATAACAAACTGAATGGCCCAGCTTCATATCTTTCCTGCAGATCCTACTACACCAACACCACCAACAACAAAAACATCAGCAAACATCCATATCTCCTGTTCTCCTCCTCCTCTTCCTAATCCCTCCTTCATCATCCCAGTCATAGTTACTGTAGGTTCTCTGGTCCTTGTGGTTCTGGTTTTGGTTCTAGTTCAGCTTCTTTGGAAGAAACACACAGGTATGATATCTGTCTGACCCACCTGGGCTCTTTTGGTTCAAGCAGCAAATTAAAATATTTTGAAATTTCACTTGAGAAAATCTGAGGGACTTTCCTGTCTGCATTTATTTTGTAGAGCACTGGGTCCCAACATATTTAGACTGATGCGTTCCCATGGCCCAATTGAAAAGTTTTAAAAGTTCTGGAAGTGGGTCCATAAAAATGAAAAGTATTACTGATATAAACTGGGCTTATCTCTCATTCAAAGTCACGTCCAGACAGCTTCCATCAGGGTTTCAATTTTAGGATCGCTCCCTAGAAATTAGATTCAGACTAAAACCCCACAGACACAAACACCAGTTTGGGTTGTTTTTCCTGATTGGCTGTCACTTGTTAAGGTGGTATGATACAGGAACAGTGTTCTGTGGTCTCATCACTCTGATGCTGCCATCATGGCTCTGCTTAATCCATAATCAACGAGTCTTTGCTCCTGAATCCTGTACCTGTAACATCAGACTGTCTATGAAGGTCTTCTAAACATCCTACAGCAGTGAAGTGATCACCAACGTTCATTCACATCACATCATTTCTGCAGGGAGACACCAGCCAGCCTCTACAAATGATGTCACATATGCCGAGGTCACCATCAGAGAGTCAGCCAATAAGATGTCAGTCATCCAACCAGAAGTGATTTACTCCAGCCTGAACATAAACACTACAGGTACACATTCTAGCAGGTGACATAAATGAGCGATAAAAGCAAGAGAAATTGAGAGTTGAAGAAGATGAGACTTTTTTTCTCCTCATCATGCTGCCATGTGTATTTGACCTCTGTCTCTAAATTAATCTGAAAGCTTCTTGTTCTGGACAAATTTAAATGTAAACCCATTTTCTAAAAATTTTAAATTTAAAAAATGTGTAAATAAACAAAGAATACAAAGATTTGTAAATCTTATATTTTATTAACAATACAATACCAAAACCAGGTTAAAAGAAGAGAAAACCAAGTGGTAGCAAAGACCAACAGCTGGAGGAGGAACACTTCCAGAAATGACTGTCAATGAACACAGTTCACCACACCACCTATTCCAGGAGCGCAGCTTCATAGTAGGAGAGTCAGGTGCTGAACTGGCCTGCCTGCAGTCCTGATCTTTCATCAATGAAAACATCTGGAGCATCATGAAACCAGAAGCAGGACAAAGAAGAGCCAGGACTGCTGGGCGGCTAAAACCCTCCATCAGACACGGATGGAGCAACATCCCACTCCCAAAAAGTCCAAAAGCTGCTGTCCTCAGTTCACAGACATTTCCAGAATGATGTTAAAAGGCGAGGCTGTACAGGAGCATTACAAAATTACACTTCTGATATGTGTTTGGTTTTCTGTCTTTGAGAGAATATGAGACTTGAAAATCATTGGATTCTGTTTTTATTTGTTTTAAACAGCATCACTACTTTGAGGTCGTAACATGTGGTCATGGAAAAAATATTTTTACCTCAAATATATCAAAAGTTTTGAAAGTGGGACAGGAACGCAGGATCCACAGCAGGTCTGCAGCTCTGTCGCTAGTTTCCTGTTTTACAGTTAACGTTGTCACTGGTTTCCACTAAACCTTTACTGTGGTCTCTGTGGTCGAGTCACTGTTTGAAAAATGGGACAGTGACAGTGTCAGACAGCCATGGCACTGATCCTGCAGCTTCAACAGATCGCTGCACTGGAAGAATGTGATTGGTACATAGTGTGAGTCAGTTCAGGTTAGTATGAACGTCTGCCCTTTTCCAAAATAAATGTGGGAAATTTTCTTTATCCATGTGTGTTTGGTGAAAAATAAAGTTGACAAGTCGCTCAGAGAGAGATCAAAGATGAGGTTATGCCACCTTTTGGATTCCACACGACGCACGAGGAGCTGATGAAGATGCAGAGTCACCAAAGTGACGGGAGAAAGTTCTCCTGTGTGAGACACAGCAGTCACATCAAAAGCAGATAAATGGTGAAGTCACCTGAGTCAGTAGCTGTTTTTCCCCAGAGTCGAGTGTTCATTCACCCACATCAAAACAGGTGCTGCTGGTGTGGTTAACTGATGAGAGAAGCTGAAGTCTCTGCGTGACAGGGCTTCCTTGTTGACACCAGTGGGAAATGATCAAAGGTAAAACAACCGGTGTGATAAACCACGAAGTGTTTTATGTGTTTAAGTTCAGTTTAACTGCTATTCGAACGTTGTGGACTGTTTCCCGCCATGAAGAAAGAAAAGATAAACAGTGTCTGACAGAACATGAGAGTGTGCTGAACTGGATCAAATTATTACTGAGAATGAAATACCATGACCTCATGAACTACAGTAAACTAAGAATGATGATGATGAGTAGAAGGAAGAAGACTACCTACAACCTCCCTCCTCAAATGCCTGTCTCCTCAAGGTCAGCTTTGTTTCACTCAGCAGTTCCACCTCAACAACGCCGTGTGGTTCAGTCGAATTTTCCCGTATCAGTTATAGTTTTCCTGCTTTCTTTCTTTCTGGTTGTTTCTGCCCTCCCGTGACCATCCTAGAGCCTGTCTCTCTGCCTATTCCTGCTCACAGAGAGGCTTGTACCCTGCCTTCCCCTGCACCCTTTCCAGTTCCCTGAATGGTGGTCGCTGTGGTCCAGTCAGTCCCAGTTGCCTAGAGCAGCTAGGGCTCCGCTTGTCCCTGCAACCATATCAGTTCCTCAGGTAGCAACAGCTAGTGTCCAGCTGTCACCTGCTCCCATGCCTGCTCCCAGCGTGAGGACATCCAAGGCCCAGTCCACCTTTGCACCCTGGCTGGTGTCCAACTACTTCCCATGCCTTTCCCTACTCCTAGGGTGACAGTGGGCAAGACACAACCTATCCTTGCACTCGCACCCATTCCTTGGATTGGGACAGCTGTTCAGCCAATCCCTTCAGCAGTACCTGTTCTAAGCGCTCAACGAATCTTAGTACACCATGGAAGCACAAGCAACAGGGGTGGGGGTAAGCCGGTGTAGACAGCACATCTGGTCCTGTAGCATGCGCTGGGCCCAGATCTGCCCCCTGACCTCGGCCTTGGAGATAAGCATGCAGAGGTGTTTGGGGTGCAAAGGATGGGAACGAAGATTCTAAACACAGTCTGTTATCATGGAGAAAGGTCTTGTTGTCCAGCTCCAGCCTTGAGGCCACAGCTGGCGCCAATATGGTAGGCGCATGAGATGGTAGTGATTTTCCTTTAGTGCAAAAACTGCATGCCAATTTTACAGTTGCTCTAGATGTCCGTCACTGGTCTCTCAATCTCCAAGATGTTATTACTATTATTATTATCTCGTTATTACTATTACTCAGCTCTTTTTAGCGGCTGTTTGACCACAAACAGCTGGTGCAGCTTTGCTAGATTAACCCAATGATTTAAAATCATGGTTGACATTAAATATTTTGCATGTAAATGATCAAAGAACGTAGATTTTACGATTTGAGCCCCGTCATTATCTTTAGGGTGACCTTAGCCCTTTGGAAAACTCCAGAACTTCCTGATTAAAAAATTTGCAAGTGATTTCTTTCATGGCAGTTTTTCATTTGTGAAACAAATCAATTCCGTTGTAAAAGCCAACTTCTTCCAGCTCAGGGCAAAAAATAAGAACATTTTGTAATCTGCTGACTTTAGAAAGTTATTCATGCATTTATTTAATCCAGGCTTGATTACTGTGATAGTCTTTATTTTGGTATCAGCCAGGCTCTGCTCTCTCATCTTCAGCTTGTTCAGAATGCTGAATCCCAGTGGGATAAGGTAGAGATTTCCTGTCCTCTGTTGATTTCCCCTCCACGATATTCATTTGATCTTAATGCTCCTTGCTGCTGCATTTATGGTGGCCCATGAAGGATTCGCGAGACCCATCCTTCAAATCTGGGGAGACAGAGGACGCATTTGTGGGCCACATTTGGAGGAGCCTTCAAATATGAACAACCTTCATCGCCTCACTGTGACGTATTCAGCCTACAAATACGGCCTCTGAATTTGGCAACAGCCAAAGACTATGTGACTGTAACATTAAATTAACAGTGTCTTTAAATGACCTTTGACCTTCAGTGACCTCTGACCTCCTGTTGCAGGTGTGTGTGTGCTGCTGCTGTCTGCACTGCAGGTGAGTTGATGAAGTGAACCATGGTCCAGGACAAACACTGAGTGTAAACACTGAAGTGCTTCACTCATCTGTCACAGATGGACACACTAACAGAGTGTGAGCTCTCACTGACTGACTCTCAAATCAAATCTGTTCAGTTCTGTCCACAGTTTCATGTGTTGTTTAGGCGACAGGAAGAGTTCACTCATCTTCTTTTGTGTTTTGGTTTTATTTGATATTTGTTTGTCATGTTGTGAAGAGGAAATCAAGTAGAGATGTTTTCAGTTTCTGTAACATGATGGTTTGTATAGATATCAGCCAACAATCATCAGATATCAGCTTTCACTCAGGAAACCACAGCTGCTAGCTGCATGTACTAAATGTTTGTCTGACCGGCCTTTGTTGTATAGTCTTCACTTCCTCTTCTGTTTACAAATTTTCCATCATGTCAACTGAGTCAAATTTAATTTCTCTCAGAGTTTGTATGCTTTGTTACTTTCTGATGATGAGCTTCAAATAGCAAAGTGAGACTCAAACAGGACGTAAACCTGCAAATAGAATCCATGAAACAGCTTTTTCACACTGTTCATCCCACAGCTGAGGTGGAATAAACATCTAACCTTCAAGAATGTGCTTTTTTATTTTGCAAGACCTGCCTGCAGTACCTTTACTGTCCACTTACCCAAAGCTGCTGAGAGCCTGAGTGGGGAGCATCAACTCAAACAAACAACAAATCAGTGGAGTTTACTGGTGTGTCATTCCGTTACAATCGAGGTGAGTGGCTGCAAATTTCCACCAGGTTCTTGAACCTCTTTCATATCCGCCCCAAGCAGGCCCATAATCTCTTCATCTGCTCCACTCACCTGGAGCTGATTTTTGGCAATCAGGCTGGAGATATTTAAGCCTCACACTGACGTTCCTTCTCCACCAGTTAGTCAGCTACTCCATGTTGGAGCTGGCTTTTATGTCCCCTGTTCTCGTGTGCCTTAGTTTTCCACGTCTCTTACTCTACCTTAAGCTCATCCCTTGGACCTCGAACAACTTACCTTCACTCTGGAAATCTCTCCGTGCCTCACCGGCCTGCCATCCCGCTCCATCCAAACCTGTGGAACGTAGATCAGCCAGCTCACACCATCCAACTCACCTGGACTCACACTGCCCCTCCCTCAAAGCGTTTTTCACTCCAACTCCCAGTGAGCTATAAATACAGCTAAACTTACCCTCTCCAGTGTTTCCCCTTCTTCTAACTCCGTTCTCCTGACAGCTAGACCTAAGCTGTCACGCTCCAGTTACCCTTCCAGCCCAATTTCCGCCTTTGGTCCACAACCACGTTACCAGGTTTCTCACGCCAAGTCACTGTTACATTCTGTGTGGCTGTTTTCTGCTACTGCCAAGTGTTAACCTGTGCTAGACCAATAAATGTTGTTAAACCCTGCTTCTCCTCCAGGGTTCTGCTCAGTTCTGGCCCTCATGACACGTTCATTTAATCATCAGAATAACAGCACGCTGTTTTAATTTTTATATAAAGAAAGGATCCTGACATCCTGACACTTCCTGAAAAGACAGGAAGTGATGTCACTCTACACTGCAAAGACAAAACTGGTGGCATAGTCACTGCTTATTTCTACTTTAATGGACAACTAACCAAAACAGCATCATGATTAATGTGCAGCAGTCTGATGAAGGTCTCTGCAAAGAGGTCATTAAGAGTAACTGTGTCTGTTTCTACATTGAAACTGTTTCACTAACCTCTGTCCTGAAGGTCATTGACCGAATATTGATCATGTGAGTCATCACACGAGCAGAGGTGTGAATACAGGCGTAGGTCATTACAGGTGAACAGGTGAAGCCTCCATGAGACATTGATCTCAAGACTACTGAAAAACGTGATCTTCTTCACAGTGCTGCTTCAGCTCACTGACGTTTATGTACGTTATGCACAGCTCTCTGAAATCCCACCAACACATTTCATTCAATGTTAGGGTCTCGGCTTTGGACTATCGCAGCACCTCAATTTCAAAAATGGACAAATGAACAAAAGCATTTTGTTCTCAGACATTCAGACTGTCTCTAAACATTCTCAGTAAAAAAAAACTTACAAATAATCTGAGTTCAGTTCAACAGACAGAAACTCAAACTCAGTCCTTCACTCACTCATACACAACAACACTGACGTCGCCACACAGGTGAGAACGAAGGTAGGCTGGGCGTACCTGTATGTGGACTAACCACAGAGGTCCAGAGAATCATGAACAAATGAATTCATCTTTAGAAAGTGAACAAATCCTGACTGTGGTTTGTATTTATGCACCAAACAACAGTTGAGAGCAGCCAGTCTGTTGGGGGTAACTGGGTGGGGTACTCAAGGGTTCTTCATCCAGTGAATCTTTGGAGACTTCAGAGCTCATGTGGACAATGACAGTGAGACCTGGGTGGCGTGACTGGGCACATCATGCGAAGGCCCAGGTCTTTGGGGCCTACAGACACCACAAAAGAAGAAGATCAAATGGAAAATGAATGATGGAAACTGAGGTCAGAGCTGCAGACTTGCTGGTGAGGAGAGGTAATGATCTTCAGGCAAGGCAAGCACTGTTCAGTCCTCTCCTCATCTTCCTCGTGCTCCTTTGTATATTCCATGTAGCATTAAAGGCACGAATGAGTTTAAACAGGTAAAGTCAGGTAAATGGATCCTGGTTATTGATTCAAAGTGACTAAAGTCAGTAAAGTCAGTAAATGTTTAGGCTTTATTGTGTCAGTCAGACAAACATTAACAGTAACCTGTCTCTTCTATCAGACACAGAGATGAGTGATGACATCAGAAATAAACCTGAGTGCAAACAAAGGGAAATGTTTCTTCTGTGAGCTGTGTGACGTTAGCACTGACCAGCAGAGGGCGCCGGAGTCACATGATTGAAAATAAAGGCATAAATTGTCCAAAATTAACTTTCTTTATTTCTGTTCCCTTTATGTGTCTCCTTTCATCTTGCCTCCTTGTCTCCTCTCTCCTTCCACCATGCCTTCCCCACTCTCACATTCTTACTTCTCCAGTCTCATTGTTCCTTCCTCCTCTATGTATGTCTCCTTCATCGCTTCTTTACTCTTTTTACCCTTCTCTTCTTTCACTTTATCTCCTGCCTCCTCCTATGTTGCCTCTATCTTCTTGTCTCAAAGTTTCCTTCATCCTTCACTCCTCCTTCGTTGCCTACTCTCTCCTTGTCTCATTTATTTCACTCTTCTTTATTTTCTTCTTTTCAGTTTCCTCCTTGTCTCTCATTGGTTCCTGCCTCCCTGTCTCCTCCTCCCTTGACTATGAGGATTCGTGAAGGTGAAACATGTTCAACACAAACTGATTCTCCACACACATCTATGGGCTCAAATTGTGGTCATAAATATTTTGTACTTGTAAATCTGACCGACTAGTTGTGAACTGAGTTTTGTAACCTTGTAAACCAAAATATCTAAAACATTTATGTTTGTGCATCTATAGATGCAAATTGGTGTATGTGCAAAAAAGATTTGGGTTTTTTTGTTTGTTTTTTTAAAAGAAAGAAAAGAAAAATAATAATAACAATAATTATTATTGTTACCAGCCTAATAATAATTAGGCTGAAGAACCAACAATTTTAGCCCATAAGAACCATAAGAATGAACTACCTCCAGGACCTGAAGCTCAGTAAAGCACCCCTCCAACAGCCAAACCTATCTGTTCTCTCATTGGATTGTTAAATTTGTGATTGACATGACGTTAACCAATCAGCTGAAAGGAAGAAAAATTCGGTCAAAATTTGTACTTTGAGGTTGTGTGATCCCCTTACAGTCTGAGCACACCCTTCACTCCCCAATATTTAAATATGGGGACCACTACCTGAGTCTGAGAGTCAAGGGCCCCAGATATGCAACGTTCCAAAGGCCTGTCAACCAAGTGAGCCCTACAACATCGAGAGCCTTCAGGAAATCAAAGTGAATCCCATCCACACTACAGGCTCTGCCACCAACCAGGTGTTTAATTGTGTGGATGCTTTAAGCATCCACACTATTGAGTTCCTGTTTCTCTTTAATCTTTATACTTTATTATTCTAGTTGCTTCTGTACACTTTTTGGCACTTAACTACTTCCACAATTTTCAGCCGATTTTCACCGTTCAAATTTTAAACTATGCTGATATTTTTTGCTAATGCCGGCTAGATCTTTTGGTGCTCATAACTTCTATAATTTTTGAGATATTGAATTTTTTTTGCAATATTTTTGCCCATTGAAATGAATGGAACACATTATCAATGTGGTCACTTATTTCTGCTCGCCGGGCTGAGCTGTGTTTTAGCTCAGTGAGATGAGCATCCGTTCTCAGACTGGGAGGCCGGGGTTCAAATCCCGCTTATGGCAACATTTCTTTCAGTTAACAGTTAAACTTTTTTAACTCTTTTCAACACAAATTTCAGCTTTTTCATCCCTTTTCAGCAGAATTTTCAGTTTTTTCACCACTTTTCAGCACAAATCCCAGCTTTTTCAGCTGTTTTCAGCAAAAACCTCTTTTCAGCAGAATTCTGCTGATTGAACTGTTTTCTGCAAAGTTTTAGCCTTTTCACCTCTTTTCACCACAATTCTCTGCAGCTTCTGCTCATTTCAGCAGAATTGTCAGTCTCTCCACCTCTTCTTTGTGAGAAAGAGTTTGGTGCAGTGAGATGAGTGGCTTCCTTGAGACTAGAAGGGCCAGGTTTGAATCCTGCTCAGGGCAGCATTTTATTATTATTATTTTTTTAGCTTTAAAGCATCCACACTGCATTTTCGCAGGAAATGCAAATTTTTCTAGTTGCCTCATTGATTCCAGACTCACTTCCCTTACAGAAGATCATCTGTGGGATTAGGACGGCTTGAAAAAGTCTTCATACCCCTTGAAAATTTACACATTTTTTCACCTTAAAACCACAAACTTAAATGTTTTTATTTATGTTTTTAGTAATAGGCAGAGGCTAGCCTGTTTGGCACCCTGGGTGAACACTCCATTAAAAAAAGATGATCTGATGTCTTCTCTGCTTAATAAGGTAATTAAAGAAGCACTGACACATTTTTCTGTATGTTTTTACATAATTCCACCATTTCTGGTTATAGATGCAGAAACTTCATGAAATGAAAAATCTTCCTGATCACAACCTCAGTCTTTTTCTAAATGACTTCTGCATACTATTGTGAATAAAAAATGAAATCTGAGATTTGTGAAACAGTTCTTTCTGTTGTTATTTACATTTTACGAAGGCCCCCAGATCTTGTGTAACTGGGTTTGTAAAGGCAGTTGTTCAAGCTCAGCAGCCTTGCAGTGACAGTCGGTCACGGGACTTTCATAGCGATCTGAAACTGCAGCTTCCCAGTGAGAAGCTTACAGGTAAAGTCACAGGGGTCATAATTTAATAAAAAGATTTACTCAATCTAGCCCTCCTTAGTTATTGTCTGTATCCTGTAAATGTTCTTTTATGTAGTTTTAATTATTTTATTTTATTGTTAAATAATCTCCTAGTCGAGTTGTGTTTGTATTTTCTTTTACATATTTTCACGGCACTGCAGCAAATTAGTGCGCTCCACCTGTTGGTGTATTTATTGGCTTTTAATGTTTCCCTCCTATAAATGATCGTATTACTGTAAAACACTTTGGGGTACTGCTGGTTTTAAATGTGCTATATAAATAAAGTTGTATTCTCTTTGTTATTTCCTGTTCTCAGAAGGAGCATTGAGCTGTTCATAGACTGCATAAACTGCAGTATTAGCAAACTGCACATATAATTTATGTCCACTCAGGACTGTATGCTTGTCTTTCCACGTTCATATGTATATTTATATTTAGTCCCATGTCTCTGTATTCATCTGTTTATCTTAATAGTTTTGTTATCATATCTCTGTTTCTACACTGATTTTATGTGTTGTTTCTTGTATATTTGCTGCTATGATAACTCAGTTTCCCTCTGAGATCAATAAAGTTTCTCTGATTCTGATGAAGACGAGTGTATTAGAAACAGCTCGTCCTTGTGGAGAAGCAGCAGCGTGACGAGCTGATGATGTTAACAGGGAAGTGGTGAAGCTGAAGGTATCACTCTGCTGTCGGTCTCCAACATGACAACATGCCGACTTCATCTGTCGCTCTGCTCCTCGGTGAGTCAAACCCTCCCTTCTTCAATTCTTTATCACAGCTCCAACACACACTAAAGGTCAAAGGTAAAGAGCCTATTTTCAGCAGCTGGAAGCTCTCGCTGATAGTTTCTCTCACATGAAATCTGTTCAGATCTGTTGGTTTTGTCTCCTTAGTGAGAAGAAGTGATCACTACTTCTTTTGTTTATCTAAGGCTGGTTGTATCTGATATTTGTTTGTGTGTTTGGACACAAATCAAGTGGTGTATTTCCTGTAAGCACCTCATATTTAACTGGAGTGTATGAAGATACAGCAAATGACAGAAAACTGTTTCAATTGCATAAACTCTTTCAAATTTAGAAGTTTAACTCTGCGTTTCTCTGTAATCTGGACTGACTCACAGAGCTGAAGCTTCATGTCGTGTCTGTAAGAGAGGAAAGTGACCTGTTTTCATCAAACATTAACCTTTACTCAGGAAACCACGGCTCCTAGCTGCATGTACCACATGTTCTCCTTATCTGCCTGTTGTAATCATCACTTCCTCTGTTCAGACCAGATTGACTGAGTCTAACTAAATGACTGAAGATAGTTGGTTTTCCAGAATTAACGTCGGATTTTCCTCATTTTCTGTACGCTTTGTTAATTTTCTGATGGCGATTTAGACGAGCGGGACTCAAACGACTGTAATGTTTACTAAACAGATTTTTCAGGTCGCTCACTCAGCAGCTGATATTGCCAAAGTCGCCTAACTTTAATCCAGTGATCTCGGTGGTTTGATGGTTCATTAACTCTGATTGCTTTTTAAATGTCTCTGTTTTACTTAGCCAGTAAGAGCTGATTGGGCCTAACCTACCTTTGCCAGCACTGGCTATGGGAACCTGCTAATGTTGGGTTTAATGTTGTGATTAGTAGAATCTGTAGTTTTTTACTTACTGAACAATTACTTAGAAACCTGCAGACGTATCCATATAAAAGAATTAGGGCCTGCAAAACAAGCAGGTCAACCCCACCAGTTTTAACTGGTCCTGATATAAAACTGCTAGGACAGGTTACTCTCTCCTGGGAAGTTGGCTGCAGCCATGTGGATTTCTGAATGGAAGAGATCCATGTACATGCCGATTTTTTAATCATCCAATGCATTAAAAAACAATAGTCATAAATAAAAGAACACAGTGTGCTTTGAGGTAGGAGCCAAAAAGGGTGTAGTTTGTGGGTGTGATCACCCATGTGTACACCTGTGAGCATGGACGCGCTTGTTTTTAAAAGGTTCCTTCATGTAATGATCTGCTAGAGGGTGTGGGGGGGCCACAGCCCCGTCCTCCAGGGCATGAAGCAGGTATGGAGGAGATCAAAACTCCAAACATCCAGAGGCCCCCAGAACACAAGAGACCAAGGAAGACCAACAGAGGGGCAGCCGCGCCACTGTCCCAGAAAGAGCTGAGGAGAGTCCCAGATGAGGGCTCACCCAGCAGCCGCGGAGCAGAAGCCAGGGGGAGTTGCAGTGACGCGCCCGTGAGCTCCGCCGGCAGCCAGCTGTGCCTGAGTGACCGAGCCCCAGGGCGAGAGGCCGAGGGCACCCCACCCCCGAAGTGGCCCGAGCGAGCCCCAGGCTCCAGGCCCCGATAAGCAGCCACCAAGGAGTGAGCCGGTGTGTACCTGGACGCCCATCCCCGGACACAAAGAACCACCAACGCACTGATGTCTGAGGGAGTCCGCCACCGGATATGAACTTTTTTTAAGACAGTGAATCTTGAAACCAGAGAAAAAATAGAGTTTTAACTTGTTCCATTGGCAGATTTTTTTCACTTATTTCAAGCTAAAATATTTATTAGAATTCAAATTTAGACAGAAACAAAGTGAATAATATTATTTTATTATCACGTTGATGCAGCACATGGTTCAGTTAGCTTTGTATAAACACGTGTTAGAAATGTTCTTCAATCAGCTCTTTTTACTCTCATTTCACAGCCAGTACTTTTTACTTTTACTTGAGTAAAGAAGTTGAAACAGTACTTGGAGTATTTTTAACAGTAGTACTTCTACTTCAGTACACACTGTGTGTACTTTTACCACCTGTGTCTGAGACCTCCTTCAGGGTCCACCTGAAGCTCTCAGTCTGCTGTGGAAAAAGGAAATCCAGGTGAGTTTCTCCTGATCACCTGAGGCCGTCATTACTGTGTGAACCCACACACCACTCCTCACTCCTCCCACCTGCTGCACACAGTCACTGAGTACAGACCGGCTGATTCCTGTAAAGGGAGAGGCAGGAAGAGGCGGAGCAACACCTGAAAAACAAGAAGCTCAACGTCATTTTGCAGAAGTGAAAGTGTGAGAGAGCAGCAGCAGAGCTGCAGTCGAGTCCTGTTTGTCTCTAAAAGAAGATTCACTGGAGTCCATCAGGTTTCTCTCAGCAACAGTGGTGAGTGCAGCTGATCACACTTCTTGCTTCTACACAAATCTTCACTCTGTTCACTTTATCAGGGCTCTAGAGCGCCACCTCATTTCTCCATGGTGCCACTTAGGCTACGTCCACACTCGCCCGGATAGATTTGAAAACAGTGCTCCGCGTCCACACTAGTGTTTTCAGTCGTTTTCACAGAGTTGTGCGTCCACATTAAGACGGCTGAAAACGCTTACGTTCCAGTCCTGCGCATGCGTGAAACGCAAGACGATTCGACCGGTCTCATTTCTGTCTGCTGCTTATTCACTTTCCAGCTGTTTGAAACGTCGCAGCAGAGGTGGAGGAAAAGCACCGAGTTTTAAAATGGACTAACAATGAGGTGGAGTTGTTGCTGCGAGTAACACAAAAGTACAAAGTTGCAAAAGCGAGAGAGAAATAAAGAATTTGAAGAAAAGCTCTGTGGAGCATGTGCAGACTGATATTCATCTTTAATAGGACTGTCAAAACTGCTGCTGTATAATGCTCTCCACTATCTTTGTTTAATTGGTCACATGCCTGCATCACATGACTAACATGCATCATCGTTTTAGAAAGTCTCTGTTTTCACTGTTCACTGTGACACAAACGCACCGTCTCCAAATTATTTACTTTCCGGCTGTTTGAATCGTCGCAGCAGAGGTGAGCAGCGTGATAGGAGTGGATGTAGCTGTGGGTAATGAGAAAAGATGAAAAGAACGATTGATAACTTTTTCGTTAAGGCCGGTGCTCTGACACGGAGCCATCAACCTCTCAGTGTCTAACACTGGTCTGCAGACGGCATCAGATAATGAGCCACATTAGATGGACTCTGAGCCCACTGACAGTAAAAGGGTGAAGTGTAGACATTTGGAAGAGAGCGGCCTGACCAGTTTCTCTGACTATGATACTGTAAAGCTGACAACATGATGCATTTACTGTGGTGAGTGTGCAAAGACCATGGCAGGTGTTGTGCCAAGGTAGGGATCCCCAACAGGATCTGTTTCCCTGCGTCAGGAACATCGGCTGGGCAGGGAAAGCGGACCCAACGCACTCCGCCTCCATCACGACCAACTAGACGTGGAAGGAGTGATGTTTTAGTGACAACATGAAAGATGAGTGTGACCGTTCAGTTTGTGGGTTACAACAGAAAATTATACATTTATTGTTCTCGTGTGTTATCGGACGGGATCATTTTAACAAACCGAGGACATTTTCCTGATAATTATCTGTATCCTCCTGTAACTTTACTGTTTAAAGAGCTAAAACCTCCAACATTTCAGGATCAATAAGTCCTTATAAGACGTGTTTGTGAGCTAAAAATCAAGAATGTGGGATACTGTTTGTCTGTGTCAGCCAAACAACTTCACATCTTTGTAACGACTGTTAAAAAGATGTTCATCCTGTTGATCCTGTTCATCTGGACGCTGCACTGTACAGCAGACACGACGTTGTTCAGTTTGTGTTTCAGATGAACCAGTTTGTGTCTGAGTGTGTTGCTGGGCCTCCACCAGTTACTCTGACAACTGAAGGTTTAAGATTTTTATTTTGACATTTGCACACAGGACCAACAGTCCATGCACAGTGGAATACTTGTGCAGAGCTTTCCAAGTCAAATCACACTTTAACAATATAAAGACAGAAAAAGCAGGAGGATAGAAATGAAGTCCGGAGTAGGGTAGTCGTACTATTTTCTATATACAAAGAAAAAGAAGAAAATGTACAGAGAGTGTGTAGTTCTCTACCTCTTATCGCACTCACAGTGTTGCACATTTGTTCCACAGATCTGTTTCACAAGTCTGTTGTGAGTGTATTGCCCGATGGTCAGTGAACCGATGATACATTCAAAGTGAGGTTAAGTAGTGCTGTGTTATTTTAAGTGTTCAGTGTGTTTTTGTTTGCCGTCAGTCTGACAGTTGTGGGGAAGAAGCTGTTGAAGAATCGTGTTCTGTGTGTGATGCTGCTGTCCGCTCTGTTGTGTCTGAGATTGTATGTGCAGCTTTGTATGTGCAGGTCCATGGATGCAAGTGTTGTTCCCATAATCCTCTCTGCAGACTTTCTGACTCTGCAGAGCCTTCCTCTCTGTCTGTGTAGTGTTTCCATACCAGACAGTGATGCCTGCGGTGAGGATGCTGTCTATCAGTCCTCTGCAGGCCTGGGTGAGAGGGTGGTGGTTCATGCCAGCTTTCCTGAGCAGCCGAATGAAATAAAGCCTTTGCTGGGCTTTTTTCACAGTTGCTGTAGTGTTGAGAGTCCAACTCAGGTCTGATGTAACCTGCAGTCCCAGGAATCTGTGGCTGTTTGCCCTCTCCACCTCCATCCCTTTGACGATAAGAGGCTGCAGGGGAGGGAGTTCTTCCAAAAGTGCAGTATTCATTCCTTGGTCCGTGTTGAGGATGAGGTGAAGAAGCTTCTGTGATGAGTAGAAACTTAAAGAAGTCCAGACGCTTTTCTCTCCAAGCTTCTCAGACTACTGACGCTTGTTTCTCTCTTTGTAAAATGAAATTTAAAGTGAATTTTGAATCAAATGTTTCTCTTCTTTCTCCCTCAGAGTGCAGACATGTCTGCTGCCAGCAATCTGCGATCTGAAGATCAGTTTCTGTGCTCCATCTGTCTGGATGTGTTCACTGATCCAGTCTCTACACCATGTGGACACAACTTCTGCAAAACCTGCATCAGTCAGCACTGGGACATGAATCAGAGCTGTAAGTGTCCCATGTGTAAAGAGACTTTCTACACTCGACCTCAGCTGAAGATCAACACTTTGTTCTCTGAGATGGTTGCTCAGTTCAGACGTGAAGCTCAGCAGAAAGCCAGCAGCAGCAGCTCAGAGCAACAAGCTGCCAAACCAGGAGAAGTTCCCTGTGACGTCTGCACTGGAACCAGACTGAAGGCCCTGAAGTCCTGCCTGGTGTGTCAGACCTCCTACTGTCACACTCACCTGGAGCCTCATCTGACACTGAAACGTCTGAAAAGACATCAGCTGGTTGATGCTGTGGAGAACCTGGAAGGCAGGATGTGCACGAAGCACGATAACCTTCTGCAGCTGTTCTGTAAGACCGACCAGACATGTGTCTGCACGCTCTGCCCTGTTTTAGACCACAAGAACCACGAGTTTGTTCCTCTGAGAGAAGAATATGAAGGAAAGAAGGCAGAGCTGGAGAAGACAGAGGCTGAGATTCAGCAGATGATCCAGAAGAGACGACTGAAGATTCAGGAGATCACAGAGTCGGTGAAGATGAGTAAAGATGCTGCAGACAGACAGAAAGCAGAAGGTGTTCAGGTCCTCACGGCTCTGATGGAGTCTGTTGAGAGACGCCTGAAGGAGCTCATGAAGGAGATCGAAGACAAACAGGAAGCTACAGAGAAACAGGCTGAAGGTCTCATCAAAGATCTGGAACAGGAAATCTCTGAGCTGATGGAGAGAAGCTCTGAGGTGGAGCAGCTCTCACGCTGTGAAGACCACCTCCACCTCCTCCAAAGCTTCTCCTCCCTGAAAGCTCCACCCAGCAAGGACTGGACAGAGGTCAGAGTTCATCCACCATCATATGAGGGGACTGTGGGGAGAGCTGTGGCTCAGCTGGAGGAGACAGTCTGGAAACCCATGAAGAAGAAGCTGTTTGAGGCTGAGCTGCAGAGGGTGCAGCAGCATGAGGTGGATGTGACTCTGGATCCTGATACAGCTCATCCTAATCTCATCCTGTCTGATGATGGAAAACAAGTTTATCATAGTGATGTGAGGAAGAAACTTCCAGACAACCCAGAGAGATTTTCTCAGTGTGTTAATGTTTTAGGAGAGCAGAGTTTCTCTTCAGGCAGATTTTACTTTGAGGTTCAGGTTAAAGGAAAGACTGAGTGGGATTTAGGAGTGGCCACAGAGTCGATCAACAGGAAGGGAAAAATCACACTGAGACCTCAGGATGGTTTCTGGACTGTAGTGCTGAGAAATGGAAATGAGTACAAAGCTGGTGCTTCCTCTCCAGTCCCCCTCTGTCTTCATCCTGGTCCTGAGAAGGTGGGGGTGTTTGTGGATTATGAGGAGGGTCTGGTCTCCTTTTATGATGTAGGTGCTGCAGCTCTGATCTACTCCTTTACTGGCTGCTCCTTCACTCACAAACTCCACCCATACTTCTGTCCCAGTCTAAATTATGGAGGTAAAAACTCTGCACCTCTGATCATCTGTCCTGTCAATCAAACTGATCAACGACTGATTTAATTGGATGAATGATTGATTTTTCTTGAAGGGAACAAATGAACATATTGAGTGTAAATCCTCTACAGTCTCCATGTTTCTATAGAATCTGATCATCAGGACTCTGATTCACACTTTGATTCTCATGGAGTTTGATTTGAACAGAAGAAAAGTTGAATCAGGAAATGTTCCCACTGATGGAGACTCGAGCTGAAGAGCAAATATCAGAGAACAAATGTCCAAAAGCTTCATTTCCAATAAAGTTTGTTCAATGCTTTGAGTGAATCCAGACTCATGTGTGGCTGTTATACGGAGCATCAGAGTCCAGCTGAGTTATGTTGGATACAAACTGCTTATTTTGGCTCTGTGAGGAGTTTTGTTCACTGAAAACTGATGAGACGGATAATATTCAAAGAACTCTGTAGAGATTCATGCATCCATGTTCTCCACCTGCAGGTGTGGAGGAGAAAGGTGGAGCACAGACTGCTGCATCCTTCCAGTCACATCATTTTGATGATTATATTTGCATGTTGTGATGATTTGGGTTAAAGACAAACAGAGTTGAACGGCTGCAGTCACAGCATGAAGACGATGCTGAAGCTGAGCTGTCAGTGAACATGTTTCACTGTGATTTGATTTGAAGAATAGAAAGTGTGTGTGGCTGCTGACAGCTGCAGTCTCTGCTAGTCTGCATAACACACACACAACTTTCCCCCTGAGGCAACGATGCAGCAACAACACAAAGAACAGCTGCAGACACACACACACACTGTTAAAGAACACTTTACTGTTTAAGGCAGAATTCCTCAGTAACAATGATTTGAGTCTACTGTGTCTACTGTGGTTTCCAACATACAATCTACTGAAACATGTTTTTCTTTCTGCCGTACAAACTATTTGATCACAACATCTTTGCTTTTTTCCTCCAATCGTTTATTCTGATTATTTTATTTAGTTTAACTAAGAAAAGCTTAAAATTTAACTCTTAACCTGATTTAAACGTTTAATTTCTCATTAACTCAGACTTTTAATTTATTTCCTTGTTTAATGTATTATTTCTTTATCCTTGTTTAAGTTTTGCCGATCCTTTCTGTGTAACTTGTTTAATCTGACCTTTGACCCTTTAATTTTAATTTAACAGTACTCTTGTTTTGACCTTTGACCTCTTTATTCCTTATAACCAAAAAAACCCTTTTATCTGATATTTTCACCTTATTGATTGATTATATATATCTATTATATTTTCTCACCTTACCTTATTTTGACCTTTGACCTATGTCCTTGTTAGCCTTGATCTTCCTTCATCAAACGTGAAATTTCTTTCACCTTTGAACTTAAAGCTTAAATCAAACCTTTGTTAAAAAGCTTCTTACCAACTTGTAATTCCAACTTTCTGCATTAAACACGTATCTTATCATATAAACACTGGATCACTGAGAGAACTTTAGGCAGAACCAAATGAAGCAGCTGACCTGGTCAAACTCACAGCGACAGTAACTGACAGTGAATTATTTTAATCTTCTTCATTGTATTTGTTAGAAACATTTATTTTCCTTTAATTGGACTTTGGTTAAGTTCAATCCGATGTATTAACCGACCTTTGAGGTGAAGTGCAGCTGCGAAGAACGCTACGGCAGGCAATGAGGTGCGTTTAATGTCGCTCTGTTAATTTGAGCGTCCATAAATTGAATGTCTTATTTTTTCTTACTTTATTATTGCTCATTTATTGGAGAATTTGGCCATTTAATTAAGGTAGATTTTATGTTGTTGGTGGTAAAGATCTGGATGGATGTTTTATTTTATTCTGTGTTTCTATTTTTCAGTTTTACTTTTCAAGACTTGGTGAATTGCCTTTTTCTACTTTTTGTTTAGTTTTGTTAAAATTAGCAGCAGTGAGAAGTGTTGTTGTCGGTCTTGAATATATTTGATGTAGCCCACACTGTTAAGGTAAGTGTCATGTTTTTAGTTGTTAGTCTGATGAAGAATCTTTTACTTTTCTCCAAAAGTTGATTGTGTTTATCTGGACATAGTGTTTTTCAGGTCCAGCTGAATGCAGGTTTCCCCAGTCTTATACGTGTCAGGAGCATCAGCACAGCTGAAATGCATTTTTCCTAAGCACCGCGTCTCTGTGGCTTTTAAACCCCAAAACACGCTAAAACAAAAATGGGTCCACCCCAAGGATGGGGTCCCCCGGTGTAGTAACCTCGTTTCTTCGAACATCGACGTTCATTCAGGAAACCACAGCTGCTAGTTGCACTCACCACACGTTTGTCTTATCTGCCTATTATGTAGCCTTCACTTCCTTTAATAAGAGCAAGTTTTCCACTATAAACACAGAGTCTAACAAAAGACTGGAGACTGTTTTGGTCATTTCCCTCAGAGTTTGTATGTTTAGTTGTTTTTCTGGTGATGAGCTTCAAACAGCAGCAGATTGAGACTCAAATAGAACCTAATAAAATCAGTGAAGCTGTTCATTGCTCATGTCATCCATCAGGGAGTTACTTTAATATCATTACATTGTTTGCTTTTAGTAAATGTGGAAATTGAATATGAATTCATTTTATGTTTTTCTTTTCTTTTTTATTTCTTAATACCTAACTGCTGCACCTGTACTGCCCGTATCTCTGCAGATATACTGTATAGCCACTCAAAACTGATGTTCAGATAGAGGGTGGGAGCCGCCTGTTTTCTCTCTCCACTATAATCCCTGACAATTTTATTAGTTTGGCCGACCTTTACATGTAGGTTGTTGGGATCACAGCAGAGATAGAACAGAGGGGACATGGTGTTTGTTAAATGTCCGAATGGCCCGGGTGGAAGAAGCTGTTAGTGAATCTGGAGATGTGGGACCTGAGGTACCAACATACAACACTGTAAAAAATGACAGATGCCACCAAAGAGTCACAGAAGGTCTTCAAAGCGCTCCCTGGACTCCAAATGACCTCAGCCGCCTCAGCAACTGCGTTTTCTAAGGACAGCGCTAGCAAACGCTCTCCGCTTGCGAGTGAAAAAGAAAAAGCACCACTTCCCTTCCTTATTCATGTTGAAGTGTACCATGTCCACCAATCAAAAAATGATATGGCAACATGAGGCGTTTGGTTGTTTAGGAAGAGGGAGAAGTTTTAGGAGTGACACCAATGAGAGAGAGAGAGCGAAAGAAAGAGAGAGAGCGAGTTTTCACATGTGAGAGATTAGTGACGTTTAGTGTGTTTGGAGGCTGTAGTTAGTGTGTTATGCAGTTATTGGGTTTTTGTGAGTTATACTAGTGAATGTCACAGGTGCTCCTGCTGTCAGACCTTGTGGTGTTCTCCTCTGTTTTATAGTGGACAGGACCTATTTTTTGGGAGTTGCATGAATACTTTGTGTGCCTTCTTATTTGATGCAACACACCTGATTGTTCTGTAAATAGTTTGAAATGATTGTGCAAAAAATCTGAGGCCTTGGCTGCATTTTGGGGTAAATAGCAACATTTTACTTTGTTGTTTGCATCATTTTTAAAAATGTATCATTTCTATTTGCATTTCAAGTTATGAAAGGTATTCATTAAACATGTTTATGTTTTTTTTTCTTTAACTGTTTTCCACTCGGAGTATACAAGAGGTTGAAGATACTATTAGATACGGAGAGAACTCCACACCGGGTGTAGGCTTGCATGACTAAGAAACTATTTGAGGCAATTTTGTGGAGTTTGAGGTTAGACTCGGCTGCACATGTGTGCTTAAGCCGATCGATGGCTGCAGACTCTGTGGGAACTGAAATCAGCCCGTCATCGATGCAGAAGTGTCTCTCGACAAAGTGTCTTGTGTCTGCTCCAAAGTTTGTCTCGCCTTCCCAGGTGGCTTGTCATAGGTAATAGATGGTTACTACTGGTGACGGGCTATTACCAAAAATATGCACCCGGGCGTGGTCTTCCTGCACTTTGTCACATGAGTAGAAGTAATCAACAACTTTCTATTCATTTTTATTCTTATGAGCACGAGAGAGAGAGGGGGGGCAGGTACACAGTCACTAAAGATGAATAGCACAGCATTTAGTTGAATAGACGTTAAAAGAGAAGGTGTTTCAACAGCTGTTGTCTGCACTCTTGACACAGGAGAACAGAAGACTTCACCACCAGGACCTCCCCACCAACTGGGTGTCACCAACTTTCTCACAACACCTAACTGTGACCTACACAGATAACCAGTGTGCAGCTTTGAAATATAACATCCAGAGTCTATGTGACAAATGGCTAAACAAGTGCCATCATAGCAGGGAGAAGGGTGAACATGGTAACATAGAAGATGCTCTCCCAGGCCTATTACTGCCTTCTGGTCATAATGTCCAATGACCTTCATTGACCTCTGACCTTCAGTGACCTCTGACCTGTTGCAGGTGTGTGTGTGCTGCTGCTGTCTGCACTGGCTGTTTGTGCAGGTGAGTAGATGAAGTGCACCATGGTCCAGGACAAACACTGAGTGTAAACACTGATAGAAACTGTCCATCTGTCCTCCAGTCTCTCTGAGCGTCAGTCCAAACCTTCAGCAGTTCTTCACAGCAGCCTCAGTGTCTCTGACATGTGAAGGTCAGCTGGGCTCTGATGGATGGACGGTGAAGAGGGACACAGGAAGTGGGACTGAGTCATGTGGAGCAGGTGGGCGGGGCTTTGGGAGGATAAATGGTCCATCCTGTTTGTTTAATGAGTTCGAGCCAATCAGTGGAGTTTACTGGTGTGAAGGTGAAGCTGGAGAGAAGAGTGAAGAAGTCAACATCACTGTATCAGGTAATGAAGTCATTCATTTCATCAGACTAACAGCACACTGTTATACCACCTCTACATCACTCTGTGGGTCTTTTCTTCAGATAAACATGTGATCCTGGAGATCCCTGCACTTCCTGTGAGGATAGGAAGTGATGTCACTGTACGCTGTAAGAAGAAAATTGGTGGCACAGCTGCAGCTTATTTCTACTGTAATGGACGTCTTGTTAGACCTAAATCAGAGAAACTCATCACCATTAACGTGCAGCAGTCTGATGATGGTCTCTACTGGTGTTCTACTGATGAGTTTGGATCATCTCCTCAGAGCTTTCTGAGGGTCAGAGGTCAGATCACTGACATCACTTCCTGTTTAAAGCCAATCTGCTGAGCTGATGATAAACTGACTGAGCCAGCTTCCTCATCTCTCCTGCAGGTCCAAACAGTTTCAGGACATCAGCTCAGAGCAACGGTCATTTTAAAGAACTTGCCTCATTCAACCAGACGAGCACTGGTTTCTATGCTTTAGTGCTTTCTAGCTAAGATATGCTAACATTCATTCTTTGCATCAGAGAGCAACTTGGGGTGTTAATCTACCAACTCAGGAGGTAAAGCAGATCATTTCCCAGTTGGAAAATTGATGGGATCATTTCCTGGATGCTCCAGTCTGCATATCCATGGACAAGTCATCTTTTCATTTCCAGTCAATTTTATTCATATAGCGACCAATCACAATAACAGTTACCTTTATATTGTAAGGTAGACCCTACAGAGAAAAACCGAACAATCATATGATCATCTGACCAGACCATATTTCACTGGCTTCTCTAAATGTTCAGCAAACTTTAAATGCTCTTCATCATGCTTTTTCTTCAGCAATGGCACCATGGATGGTGACCTACATGCCATGCCTTCTTGAAACAATTGTACCTGCTGATTCCAGGTTTTTCTGTAGCACCTTGGCTCTTCAACGACTCTTCTGATCATTATTATATATGGTGAAATGATGTTCTTTCCACCTCTGCATTAAGAACCCAACAGTGCTCACTAGAACCTCCAGTAGTTTAGAACCAATACCTTCAGTATGTTTTGCAACAATACGGTTGTGAAGGTTTTGAGACAGCTCACTGGTTTTACCCATCATGAGATGTTTCTTTTGTGACACTTTGGTAATGACACAGATCTTTATAGGTCATCAGTTGGGACTGAACCTGCTAATATTAATTTGTAATAACTGTCAGGATGGCTTTCAATTATTGATAAATTTCATTTGCCATGAATCATGATTTCCTATGTCTCATTGCACCTTCCTTTTCTTCCTTTTGTTTTTCTCTGTTATTTCTCATTATTACACGTTAACCCCTGACCTGAACTTTCAAAGGTGAGTGATAAAACATTAATTGAATTACAATATTATACAAAGAACAGAAGTAAATACAAAATGCAGTTTCTAAATAAATGTGTTTATTATTAAGGGGAAAAAACCCAAACCTAGATGAACATGTCAGAAAAAGCTATTGCCCCTGAATTTAATAAATAACTGCAACCAAGCATTTGTAACAACCTGCAATAAATCTTTAACAGCACTGTGGAGGATTTTCAGCCCACTCACTGTTGCAGAATTGTTGTAATTTAGCCACATTGCTGGGTTTTCAAGCATGAACTACCTTTTTAAGGTCATGTCACAGCATATAAATCAGATTCAGGTAAGAACTTTGACTTATTTGGGTGTTTTGCATAATTATCCGGCTGCAGAAACCAAGTGCGCTTCAGGTCAGATGAGAACGGATGGCCAGATAGTCTCCTAAAGAATTGTTTCTTTAAGAGGGCCGAATTCATGGTTCCATTTAGGGAGGCAAGTCTTGCAGGTCCCGAGGCAGCAAAACAGCCTCAGACTATCAGACTATCACCATATTTTACTGTTGGTATGAGCTTCCTTTTCTGAAATGCAGTGTGTAATGACACACACTCATCAGTCCAGGGTTTTTTTCCCCCAACAGTCTTGGAACTCTGCCACGCAGGCTGGTGTGCTCCAGTCCCTTTCTTAAAGTGTAGTCATGAGAAAGGGACTTTGATTTTAACTTGAACTAAAAGCTGATCCTAAACTAAGCACAGATCAAACTGATTGATCAGCCATCAGAGGAGTCGGATCAATGGAGCTGCTTCTGTTCCTGATGTCCCCTGTTTGATCCTGGACCTGAACTCTCCCTGCAGAGACAAGACAGTCAGACAGGGACAGACAACAAGAGACAAACTTATATTTTCATACTGACCTTTGACCTTTAGTAGCACCGTGGTCTCTCTTGAAATGCTTCTTTCTTTGCTGCAGACATTACAGATGTATTCTCCACTGTCTCTCTCTGTGGGCTGTTTCAGGGTCAGACTGAGGTCTCCAGTTTTCAGCAGGTCTTCATTCATCTTCGTTCGGTCTCTGTAAACCTGGTGCTGTTTGTGAGGCTGGTCAGAGCCGTTCTTATACACGTGGACCTTCCTGTATGGTTCATAGCGTCTCCACTCCACTTTAGCATCTTCAGGCAGGTTTTGTGTGGTTGTGAAGGGCAGCTGGACAGACTCCGCCCCCTCCTCCACCTCCAGCAGACAGTCTGAGAGGACAACAAACACAACATGAGCTGTACAGACAGCAGTGAATCTAGAAAACACCTTATTAAGCTTCTTTATGCTGCAGTCTGATATTTACATTTAATTATTGTTATTGTCATTTTATAAACAAATACACTGTAAGAAATATTTCATAGGTATTTGCACTGACTCATCACTCTCAGCAGAACTGTTTTCTTTCTCTTGATCCCTTTCCCCTCAACTCTGCAGATGTACTTTCCAGTGTCTCTGTCTGTGGGGAGTTTCAGGGTCAGACTGAGGTCTCCAGTTTTCAGTGAGTCGTCTGTCATTTCGTTTCGCTCTCTGTAAAACTGGTCTCGTGCGTCAGGCTGGTCAGAGCCGGCGTGATATTTGTGAACAGTCATCGGTGGTTCAGGTTCATAGCGCCACCACTCCACTTCAGCATCTCCAGGCAGGTTTTCTGTGGTTGTGAAGGGCAGCTGGACAGACTCCGCCCCCTCCTCCACCTCCACCTGACAGACTGAGAGGACAACGAACACAACATGACACAGCAGCAGTTTTATTCAATGATTCCAAAGAGAACTTTAATATTCAATTTTAAGCTCAAACTATGATATTTGTCTTTGCTTGTGTTGATTTCCTAAAGATGAAATATACTACACTCATTTAATTCAGGATTAATGTATTTTATTGGTTGTTCTTCATTTCTTTTGAATTGTTGCCTTCAGTCCACTTTAGTAGGATTTGAGTGGGACTGCTCACAAAGAAAGAACGAGTCTCTAATTTTTATGGTAGTTTAATTTTAATAAAGGGAGACAAATTATCACCTCGCCTCTGTCGGTGCGCCCCAGGGCGGCTGTGGCTACACTGTAGCTGCTGTCACCAGTGTGTGACTGTGTGTGTGAATGGGTGGATGACTGAATGTAGTGTAAAGCGCTTTGGGGTCCTTAGGGACTGAGTAAAGCGCTATATAAATACAGGCCATTTACCATTTATTAACAAAAAATCCAAAAAAGAAAGATTACATAAAAATCCTCCCTTAGTTATGCTGCAATAGGTGTAGTCTGCCGGGGAGTCCCTAGAGTGTGACCAATTAGGTCCTAGAACTGAAGAAGCTTCTCGGATGAGAGGTGAAACATCTTCAAGCAACTTAAAGAAGTCCAGATGTTTTTCCTTTCCACACTCCTTAGACTACGATGACCTGGATCACTGAGAAGCTTCACAGACAAGATCCAAACTACAACTCACATTTGATAAATGTCATCATTAATTCCACTTTTAAAAAGAACCTCTGCAACTTTGCTCTGCTTCACTTCTGTCATGGTCCGTGGTCCTGTGTCTGTGGAATGCGTGATGCTTGGGTAGCCACACCCCCGGGCTGGGCCATCACCAGCACACCTGCTCTCCATCACGGTGACTACACGGAGATCTACTTAACCCGGCGCTGACAGATGCTCCACGCCAGTCCGTTAGTCACCCCCACAGTGGTAACCAGACTTCCACGAAAAGCGTGCATTCTCTTCTGGATTGGAACTGTGTTTTACCTGCCTACTTCTGTCCAGGTTTCTACTCGGCGTCTGCTACCTGCCTGTCCTCCGGCTCAACTGGATCTCGCGGTGCTCACCTGGCCCATTCGCCATTCCCACGGACTTCCTGCCCCACGGACTGCCACACTTCCCTCCCGAGCTCCCACGGTCCCGTTCTATCGTAAGCCCCTACTCTCAGTCCAGATGTGTTTTCCCCGCTTCCCGGCTCCCTAGTAATCATCTCCCCTTTCTGTTGCAGCCTCCCACCATCCCGATCCCAGCTTCCTCGTGTCATTGTTTCCCCGGGTTTTTAGTTTCTTGCTTTGCTCCCTAGTTTCCCCAGGTCGCCTTTCGTTGGTACAATAAAGTGTTTTTTCTGTTAGCGCGGAGTCTGCGCCTGGATCCTTTCGTGCCCGCGCACCACGGCCCATGACAACTTCAGCAGCATCAGGTAATGTTCATATGTCGATTCATGGTTTTCTACAGTTTTTGATCTACTGCAGAATATTTTTATGGTTATCTGCTATAAAACGCCAGACCAGGAAAATCTCCTTCATGTTTTTCTCTGTTTTATCCTCAGTTACTTTCACACAAAGACATCAGCTGTGATGCTCACAATTGTGATGAAGTCTCACATGTATCAGTACTGATAAATGATCAGAATTATAATATTTCTGACTGTCTGAGGCTAAATTGAATCAAATCGGGACTTCGTGAATCGGAATCAAAGGGATTATAGAAATCAGTGATGATACCCAGCCCTAGTGAGCAGCCTAGGCCTGACAGAGTGGATGTAGGTGTGGGTAATAAGGAAAGATGAAAAGAACTACTGATAACTTTTTTGTTAAGTTAAAGTCTGATCCGTCTGAAGTTCATAGCCAGCTCTGACACGGAGCCATCGATCTCTGAATGCTGTAAAAGCAGCAGTGTATCCAGGAAACACATTATACGTGATAAATGCACTGCCCGAGTGTCCCCTCTCCCCACTGCCTTTCAGCAGCATGCAACAGCAAACAGGTCGTCAGAGGAGCCGAGATGATGATTGTGTTGATTGTGGTTGTGATGATGTGTTAATACACCTCTCTGAATGTAATAATTAGTCATTAATAACCTCTGCCTCTCTACCACAGCACGTCTGTTTATCAGCCATCGTTTTGTTGGAATGGGTCAGAAATGGCCGCCCCAGTCCTGGTTCTGACGGAGGTTTCTTCCTGTTAAAACTGAGTTTTTCCTCCCACTATCACCAAAGCACTTACCCATAGTGGGCTCATATGATTGTTGGGTTTTTCTCTGTTTTCTCTGTATTATTGAAGGAACTACCTTATAATATAAAGTGCCTTGACGCAGTTGTTGTTGTGATTTGGTGCTGTATAAATAACTGACTTAAATTCATTTCTGACCTTTGACTCGAAGCCTCACTTCTCTCTTCAGCAGGATGTTTCCCTCGCTGCTGTAGGCGGTGCAGGTGTAGACTTCGTTGTCTCTGTCTGTGGGGTATCTCAGGGTCAGACTGAGGTCTCCAGTTTTCAGCAGGTCTTCATTCATCTTCGTTCGGTCTCTGTAAAAGTGGTCTTGTTCTTCAGGCTGGTCAGAGCCGTTCTCATTCACGTGGACCTTTGTGGTCCGGATGTAAATGCAGGTCCACTCCACTTTACTGCCTTTAAGCAGGTGAAGTTTGGTTTTGCAGGGCAGCTGCACAGACTCGACCCCCTGCTCCACCTCCACCAGGGGGACTGAAAGGAGAAAAAATACCACAATGAGCTGAACACAGCATCATCAGCACTGAGAACATTTTGTTTGGATGAAGTGAAACATCTGCACTGAAAACATGTTTGACTGGCTGCAGCCTGGGATTTGTCCTGTTGCTCCACTGAGCAGACACTGTGTTATCTTTGGTGTCCTAAATCAATTATGGGAAGAAATTTATCATCTGTCTTTATCTTCACTTACTACACCCAAACTGGAAACGTTAATAGACCATAATGGGAGCTTGCCTACTTAATATTTCCTTTGAATTTTCTCTCTACATGTAGATTATTATGAACTTTTGTTAAATAAGCTATTATTCTGGGCTATGCAGGCCCAGACAAAGCGTGCAGCATTTTAATGAGGTTGTTTAATGTGGAATAGAAGAAATAGAAGAAGCTCGTGTGAGTTTCCTTAAGAAAACATCTAATCCTCAAAATCCTGGTGCTTTCAGGCTGACATTGACTCAAAAACATTATCATTATAATATTTTCATTCTAAATCATTTCATAAATTTCTCTTAAACTCCTCAATTTCTCGGACTAGTGTCACATCTTCAGTTTGAGCTGATAAAAAAGTAATGGTTGAAAAACCTAACTTAATAGATCTTACTGTAGCTCACTCATCAAGTCCTGTTCACCTCAGGGACAGATTATCAGTGTGGTCACCAAGCTCTTTAATTCATGACTCACATCTTCATCTTCTGTCTTCAGCACTCACCTCTGACGTAGAGCTTCACTTGTTTCTTCTTTAGGATGTTTCCCCCCCTGTAGACGGTGCAGGTGTAGGTGAGTGCGTCTCTGTTTGTCGGGTATTTCAGAGTCAGGCTGAGGTCCACAGCTATCTGCAGGTTTTTCCTCATCATTGTTCGATTTCTGTAAAACCAGTGCTGTTTTTCAAGGTGGTCAGAACCGTTTTTAAAGACGTGCACTATCCTGTTGGAGCTGTCAGTCCACTCTACAGTTACATCTTCATGTCGGTAAACTGTGGTTATAAAGGGCAGCTGAACAGACTCCACCCCCGAATCCACATCCACCTGTGGGACTGTGAAGTAAGAACAACAAATAATGATTTGTGTGCGCAGTCTGTCAAAGCCCCCATGTTTGACATGTAAAGTGTGTGAGGGGAGCCTGTTTTGCAAAATGCGCTGGAGGATTCCTTAAGAACATGAAACATGGGGATGCACTGGTTTGTGTTTTATTGAAAGAAAGGAGACAATTAAAACCACCTATTAACATAACTAATAGATTAAGAAGAAGTAAAAACACTACAAGTCAAGTCAAGTAAAATAAATCTGAGGTTTAGGGATGATTCAGATTATTCACAATGCAAACACGTCACACACACAACATACCTTCCTTAAAATAGCCTCTGAAGTGAACTCCAACACCCACGATGACAGCTGCAATTACAGCCAGGACACCCAGAGCCACTGGGACACTGATGGGAACTTATAACACAATGAAAACATGAACATTACATGATGTTAACATAAAATGATTAACACTCTGTGACACTCCATGTGATTTTGAATCTCTTTGCACTGACCTCCACCTTTGACCCGCTGAACCTGCAGTTCCACTCTTGACTGACCCAGTTCTACTCCAAACTTACGGACGGTGCAGGTGTAGCTGCCGCTGTCAGACAGCTGAAGCTTTTTCAGAGTGAGACTGAGGTCTCCGGTTTCCAGAGCGTCAGGATTCATCGATGTTCGGCCGCTGAACTGGTCATTTTGGTTCTGGAGGTCATCGCCTTCTCGTCGACGCAGGTGCACTGTGGAGGGATTGAGGTCATAGCGACTCCACACAGCTGTGGATTCTTTTTCTTTAAAAGTAGGAAACTCACAGGGCAGGAGAACAAACTCCGCCCCCTCTACTACCTCCACACCTGAGGCACACTGGGAAACTGAGGACACAGACATAGACAAAGACCTTATTGATCCCACATAAAAATAGAAAAAATAAATAATAAAAAGATTCAATGGTTGCTATGTGCAGAAAAATAACACAAGATGTTTTATGTGCACATAAAGTGCAGGCAGTGATAGTTATACACACATATTTCTAAACAGTGTTTATCCTGTTTATAATGTTGCAGCCTGGCTTCTGTCGGGATGAAGGACCTGTGATAGCACTCTGTCCACAGTCTCCGTCCACTGTCTCCATCCACAGTCTCCATCCACTGTCTCCGTCCACAGTCTCCATCCACAGTCTCCGTCCACTGTCTCCATCCACAGTCTCCATCCACTGTCTCCATCCACAGTCTCCGTCCACAGTCTCCATCCACAGTCTCCATCCACAGTCTCTGTCCACAGTCTCCGTCCACAGTCTCATGCAGGGATGAGAGATGTTGTGCATAATAGCCCACCCACCTCCTTTATGGGGTCTAGGGGACTGTCCAGGACAGAGCTGGCCCTCTTCACCAGCCTATTTAGCCGTTACCTGCCCCTCTCTCTGCTGCCGCCTCCACAGCAGAGCTCTGGATAGATTGCAGACATCCTCAGTAATGTCCTGCAGACTTCAGTCCAGGTTATTGTTATTGTTAAGGTGAACACCCAGCAGCTTGTACATGGTGACCACCTCCATGCCCAAACTTTGGATGAGGTGTGGTTTGCTCGGAAGGTTGACCACCACCTGCTCCGTCTGATCATTTGCCTCAGATGCACATCCAAGGATGGCTGTATCAACGGATTCAGTTTATCTGCCCACCAGTGACAGATGTGGATTCTACATGCTCAAAGACTATTTCCAAGACGTTTCTCCTGTCTATCATCCACAAAGTGCAGGATTAGTGGAAAGAACTAACGGCACAATAAAACAGAGATTAAGAAAATGCATGGAAGAGACAGGAAGGCCGTGGCCTGAGTGTTTGGATCTGGTTAAGATGTGGATGAGACTAACCCAGGGGTCACAAAAGCTCACACCCTTTGAAATCGTTCACGGGAGGCAATTTCCGCTTCCTCTCACTACTGAGCCTATTAATAAGTCTATAAGAGAAACCACCCTAGCAGAGTGGATGACTAAATTATTTGAGAACAAAGAGATTGTGCTAAACAATAAACTGCCGAGTAATACCTCTCCAGTTTCTTGCAGGTTAAAACCAGGTGATTGGATCCTGATCAAAGTACTCCAGAGAAAGAATTGGTATTCACCAAGGTGGGAAGGCCCATATCAGGTCTTACTTACCACACCGACTGCCTGCAAAATTGCAGAAAGACCATCTTGGATCCACCACAGCCACTGCAAAAAAGTGAGTGACAGTCCAGACGTTTAGACGCCAGTTCCCCTAGCTTCCAGGTGATCTACCGGTGGAGGAAGGGCTGATTGGGTATATCCCGCCTCTCCACTTCGCTGGTAGTCTACTCACCAGAAGTCTAGGTGTGCCTGGTCATCATGAAGAAAATTGTCCTCATAGTGGCTGGCATTGTGCTCCTAGTGAGCCTACTGATATTCACCTGGAAAGATGAAGACCCACAGCACCACCTGCAGAAGAAATGGTCATATGACAACTCACACCTAAAGGATATGGACAAAGAGCACAACCACCCCTGGCTGAACAATGCCTGGTACCGGTACGTCTACAACCGAGTACATACAGAAGACAACCACACTGGCTGCTATGTCTGTTCTCACCTCCCAACAACAGCAATACAAGCCACCCTATATGGAAAATCACCCAGCCTTTCCGAAGCCCTATGTATATTCCACAAAGCCATCAACGGAACATGTTCCCCCGAAGACATCTTCTTCTTCAAGGTTCAGTTAAAGACACAAGTCTCAAAACCCGACTTGCCACGGTGTAATGGAACACAGATCAACTATACAACTAATGAGGTAGTGTTCTGTACACCAGAGATCTCAGACTGGAACTACAGCTGTGATGGACGATACTGGGTACACTTAAATGCAACCAATGACAAGGGAAAATCTTTCAACGTCAGGAGGGAACCAGGAATACAACATCCAATGTGTTTCACCTTCGCATACGGCAACAGAAAGCTGGGAATGAATCAAAACTGCTCCCAGACTTTCCGAATGCCGCAGGACAGAAAGGCACAGACAAGCTTCCTGAATGGCACGTATTGGGTGCAGGGTACAGCATGGGCATGTGGCTCAAAGACATACTTCACCATCCCACCCAACAGCACCGGACTCTGCGCCCCAATTTTAGTGTCAGACCACACATTCAGAATGTTCCATCGGAACCAACCAAGACGCAAGAGGAGCACTGATGACGTGCAACCCCATGACCCAATATGGGGCAGTGATGTGCCAGCGGAGTTCAAGTTGTGGACCACCGGACAGAAGGTCCTGCACTCACTGTTCCCATGGGTCGGAACTGGGAAGAACAAGCTCAGGATAGAGACACTTGACTACCGATTTGGACTTTTCCTGAACAGCTCAACAAGGATAAACAAGGCTCAGAATGAGGAGATCGACGCGATCAGAATAGTGGTCATGCAACACAGAGTCGCCCTGGACATGACTCTGGCTGAGAGAGAGGGCCTCTGTGTCTTATTCAACACCACTTGCTGCACCTATATCCCGGACAACGTGCACTCTTTGACCATGACCACCGCCCTAGACAAGTTACGACAACTGAGTAATGCAGAGCAACAAGACTATGTCACGAACACAGAGGACTGGCTGACCTGGCTGCTGAGCGGCAGCTGGAAGACCCTCGTGATTAAAGGACTTGTCTTGATAGGAGTTCTTCTTTTATTGCTTTGCATGTTCTCAACTTGCATTCTACCCTGTATCAGATCAATGATTGACAAAATGGTACAGGCCACAGTAATCACCTATGTTGGACTGCCACTAGAAGATGAACCGGACGAAGAGGATTTAGTATAGGAACACACACACTCACACATACTGAATGATGCTACAATTGAAAGTGTTATAAGCAAGTGATTGTTGGCTGATAATAAAGTATGATTGAAGTGGTGAAATACGGTAACAACAGGAGGGAATGTCAGGGAGTTTTTAATGTTTTATTTGATTATGCTTCACATGTTATGTTATACTTATGTTCACATATTTCACTAGACAGCTTTCTGTAGAAACAGGAAGCTGACCCTGTGACAAGAGTGACAAGAGTTCAGCTCAGCTCAGAAATACACATCCGCAGAAGTTGAATTGCATTATACTATTCTTAGAAATTGACTTGTAGCACACTTACACCACACACACACACAGCTTACACACAGACAGCATCAGGACCTGCGTAACAGGAAATGTGATTATATTTGCATATTGACGATGTAACCTATAAAATAAACGAATGCTGCAGTTCGGTGTGATTACTCCCTGAGTTTCACCCGTGCCGCACGTTATCAGTAACAAGTGTCTCAGTGTTGTTTATTCACCTGACTGTTTGTTAACTATAAATCTCTGACAATAATAATGCCGTGTGTGTGTGTGTGTTTACCTTTGCTGTTTTTATATTTTGTCTGTCATCTCTCCCCCTTGCCTGTGATATTTTACCCACTGACTGTCTTACTGTTCAGAACTCAGGCCTGGATTACAGCTGGACTTCAGTTTCAGTGTGTTTGTGTTTGAGTCCCGTCATTGTTTTAAAAGAAATGAGAGGACTACAGTTCAGTTTTTTCTCATTTACATACTTCTTATGGTAAAAGTCTGGTGCAAACATACACTTGGTCCTAAAACAAAAAACAATTCTCTCTTTTGGCTTTAACTATGCGAGAATAACCTGCGGCATTTGAGAACTTATCTTCCTGATCAACATGCACAAACCTGTCTGACTGTTTCTGTAAGCAAAACCAGTGTGTGTGTGCTTGTGTAAATATGTGTGTGTGTCATAAGTTTAAAAGAAACTTTTCTTACCGTACAGGAGGATCACAAACAAATCCAAAATCTTCATGTTGCTATACATAGAGTAGACATCTACAAAGTTAATCTTCAACCTGAACCGACTAAGAGATTAAATAATCCTGCCAAGAAGCCAAAGGTGTTTTCTGGCTGCTCTCCATGTCACACATCACACCTGTGGATTGTTTTCATTCAGGAAGAGGAAACACTTTTTTAAAAGCAGGAGGAGGAGGAGTGTTCACAAAAGCCTCAGCCAGTAAAGAAGAAACTGTTTGAATGAAAGAAGCATTCATTAGAGTAAAAACCTAAATAACCTATTTGCACATTTAAAAACTTCCTGCTTCAACTCTGTGATTTTAATCTGTTATGCATAACTTTAATCATGACACTTTTTCAACATGAAACACTAAAATTAAATGTTTCCAGTTTTGGATCTGTTGATTCCCACTCTCTTTTAACTATTTTCCCACCATCTAAGTGCATCTAAGCACAGCTGGGATTGATCTTTATTTTCACTTCTCTTTAAATGTAACTTTTAATCATAAATATTATAGGATAGATTTAAATTCTAGTTACAAAACTGAAGAAAACAGCAAAAACAACAACAAAAAATCTACTTCCATTCACATGTAATACCTGTACAGCCCACCAGAGGGAGTGATACTCAAATCAAACACAGCAAAGGCTGATGGTGACCAGTGGGAGTTCATTCAGTAACAGAAAGGAACTGAGTGGGTAACACTTCATAATGGCCACTGTTATTTAACTGTGAATTATAGGTGTTAATTTAACTTTACCATACTGTATGACACCATCTTTATTTATAAAGCCCATTAAAATAAAACCAGGGTTCACAAAATGCTGTACACGCCAGCAAAAAAATGTGTTTTAAGAAGAGTTTAAAACTCAGAAAGAGAAGAAGCCTGCCTAATGTGCAAGGGCAGATCGTTCCACAACTTTGGAGCTGCTACAGCCAAAGCAAATTAATGCTTACTAAGGGAGTGGAAAGGTGTATATGGCTGTTGCATCTCAGAGAGGTGGGGGCAGGCTATAAGAGATTTAAAAACAAATAAAGAACTTTAAGAAGGACCCTAAAATGTACAGGTAGTGTCATGGTCTCCGTGCCTGCCCGGCCGGCCCACAAGGCTGCATGTGGTGTTTGGTTTTCTCTCTCTCTGCCTGGGCGGAGCTCACTGTGGGCTCCCGCCCTTGGCCCACACACCTGACAACAATCAGCTGTCATCACCTGGAGCACTATTTGAGGCTGGAACACAGATCCTCTCATCGCTGGATGATTGTACTACAGACGTTAGTGATTCTCCCAGCTCCTGTGAACCTGTGCTTGAGTATACCTATGATTCGTGATTTGTGAGTGACTTCCCTTTCCTCTGCTACAGACTTTCCTCCCCGGACCTCCCTGTCGTGTGAGCATGTGTGAGTTTGGGCAAGAAGACGTGAGCGAGTGTGAGAGAGCTACCCTGTGATTCCCTGGAGTTTGGATTTTCCCTTCACTGTATATATCGTGCACTGGTGCTGTAAATAAACTGTTTTTGGAGACGTCACACCGCTCTGCTCTTGAGTTCCTACTACCAGTTTGTGACAGGAAGCCAGTGAGTGAAATTAAAATGGGGGTAATGTGCTCAGACCTTTTTGTTCCAGTTAAAAGATGCGCTTCATAACCTGCAGACGCCTAACAGATGCATCACTAACCCCACTATAAAGTGCGTTACAATAATGGAGTCTAGAAAATTCCCACATGTGGGACTAATAAAGGTACATCTTATCTCATCTCTTATCTTAGATGTAACAAAGACATGGATCACTGTCTCAAAAAGCTGCTCTGATAAGATGGGCTTTATTTTTGCCAGTTGTCTCAAATGAAAAAAAGACAGATTTTACAACAGCTCTGACCTGGCTTTCAACTTCATCATCTGCCTCCATTTAAACTCCCAGGTTAGTGGTGATTGGTTTAACAAACTGCGCCAGCAAACCAGGATCCATAGTAGTGGTCTCAGAAGTGCCACCAAAAACCATCACTTCTGTTTTCTGCTCATTAAAATGTAAAAAGTTCAAAGCCACCCAGGCCCTTATTTCATCAAGACATCTGAGCAGAGGGTCTACTGAGAAACCATTTATCTTTTAAGTGGGAAACAAATCTGGGAGTCATCGGCAAAACAGTAGAAAGAAATCCCATGTTTCTTGAAAATATACTCGGGTGGTATCAGATATAAGGAGAAAAGAAGCGGGCCTAAAACTGAACCCTGTGGAACCCCACATTGAAAAGAAGCAGCAGAGGATACAAGCTCACCAAGTTTCACAGAGAAAGTTTGGTCTGCCAATTAGGATCTGAACCACTGCAGTGCAGTACTCCTAACACCCACCACCTGCTCTAAACTGCAAATTAAAATCTTATGATCCACTGTATCAAAGGCAGCTGTTAAATCTAAAAGCACGATCATAACACAGTCATGTGATGCAGTTCCTACAAAAAATTATTAAAAACTCTTAAAAGGGCAGATTCTGTACTATGCAAAGCTTTAAAACCAGATTGAAAAACTTCCGAAATACAACATTCTTCTAAAAATGGATATTCATGGCTTGTAAACTACCTTTTCAAGAATCTTTGAGATAAAACTCAATTTGGAAATAGGTCTGTAATTTGCAGTCATTTCAGGATGTGAATTCCAGTAATACTGTAATATTTGCTGACACCTGAAGTTCATCCTTCTTCCGTTTACGTTCAGCTCTCTACACTTTCTTCTGGCTTCACAGGTGCCTTCATTCAGCCATGGTTCAGATATGGCTTTTACTTATCTAAGATTAAGGAATCCCAACAGCCACTTCATAAATGTATGGCACAGCATAGAAGAGCCACCTCCACAGGACAAGACTCAGCAGTCCATCTGCATCTAAAGGACAAAGGTCACTCTTTTGAGGATGCCAAAGTTCACAAGCCATCTATGTCCACTGTGAGCGACCATCTTTGAACAGAGGCGGTGGTTTACGACACCAACTCTCTGCCATCTATAATCCAGTTTTGAGATCCCTCCCCAGAGGCCTTAACGCCCACTCACACCCTGGGCCATCTGACCTCAGGAAATCACATGATAGGGTGGCGTTAGGTTTCACAATGAACTCACCCAAAAACCTTGGCTGATTGTGACCCACACCCGTTTTCACACCATTGTCCCTCTTGGGGGGACACTCCCACAGGGCTTAAATCTGGGATTTTCCACGGTTCGACCCTAGAACTGAAGAAGCTTCTCGGATGAAACGTCTTCAAGAAACAGCTGTGAGGACAGAGCAACTCCTTGGTAAATAATGCACTTGATGGTGACTTATGAAGGTCCTTGCAGTCCAGTTGATCTTGCGCACTTCCAGGATCCCTGTGTGAGGCACAGAGTCATAGGCTTTCTTGTAGTAAATGCAGGTGGTGCAGATGTTGGTCAGTGTAGTTTTCCTTTGTGTGCCCCACTCACATATTAATCCTTATTCCTCTTTGTTGCTATGCCTAACAGGAACTTATATGAAGTACCGAGGTATTCGGGTGAGACCACTTGCTTCTTGGGATCCTTTGGCATCAGGGCTGTCTCCGGCCTCCACTACATAGCACTGAGACGGCACTTTTAAGGATTTTTAACGCTATTCATTTAACTCTGGACTCTGGCAGCCCTGCTGCCCTTTTATTGTTGGACTTGTCAGCAGCTTTTGACACGGTCGACCATGACATCCTGTTGTCACGGCTAGAATTTCATGCTGGCCTAAAAGGATCTGTCTTACAGTGGTTTCGGTCCTATCTGTCAGAAAGGTTTTTTTATGTCAGTATGGGCCCCCACAACTCCAAAATAGCCCCTCTTAAATACGGTGTACCTCAAGGCTCTATTTTGGGTCCTGCTCTGTTCGTACTCTATTTGTTGCCATTGGGCTCCATCTTGTCACGGTACAGCATTTCATTTCATTGTTTTGCTGATGATTTGCAGATTTATCTACCTTTAAAAGCAGGGTCAGACCATCCCCAGCTCTTATTACGCTGATGATGTCAAACAGTGGTTGTCATTAAATTTTTTAAAGCTAAATGAAAATAAAACTGAGGTTGTCATTTTTGGCAACTTTAATCATATCGACAGCACTCTGGGCCCCTTTCCTCGTATTGTAAAACACATGTAAAAAACCTCAGTGTCTACATTGATGGTTCTTTTAAATTGAATAAGCAGGTGAGTGCAGCAGTTCAGTCCTGTTTTTTTTAGTTAAGACAGCTAGCCAAGGTAAAGCCATACCTTCCGGCTAACGTCTTTGAGCGTGTTATTCACCTTTTTCTTACTTGCAGATTGGACTACTGCAATTCATTGTATTATGGTCTAGATCAGGCCATCATCCATCATCTTCAGATGGTTCAAAATGCAGCTGCTCGCCTGCTAACTGGTACCAAACGGAGAGAGCATATAACCCCACTTTTAGCTTCTTTACACTGGCTTCCTGTCTCCTACAGGATCCAATTTAAACTTTTACTTTTTGTTTTTAAGTCACTTAACGCCCGAGCCCCTCCTTACCTGTCTGAGCTCCTCTCTGCCTATGCTCCAGGAAAAACCACGAGGTCTAGCTCAAAACTAATGCTGTCCATCCCACGGACTAACCTCAAATCCCGTGGTGATAGATCCTTCTCTGTGGCAGGTCCCAGACTTTGGAATAGTCTCCCCTTAAATATTGGATCTGCACAAACACTTGAGCAATTTAAATCTTTACTAAAGACACATTTCTATGCCCTGGCTTTTAACACACTATGACCCAAGCATTTTGGTCTTATTTGAATTAGTTTAGTTATTGTTTTAATTCTTTTACTGTCCTATTATTGTTTTTTATTGTTATTATTGTATTACATTGTTGCTTTTTAATACCATTTCTATATTGTTAAGCACTTTGTGCAGCATCAGCTGTTTGAAATGTGCTATATAAATAAATTTGACCTTGACCTTGACCTTAAGTTAGGAGCCAAAAAGGGTGTAGTTTGTGTGTGTGAGCACCGGTGTGTACACCTGTGAGCATGGACGCGCTTGTTTTTAAAAGGTTCCTTCATGTAATGATCTGCTAGAGGGTGTGGGGGGGCCACAGCCCCGTCCTCCAGGGCATGAAGCAGGTATGGAGGAGATCAAAACTCCAGACATCCAGAGGCCCCCAGAACACAAGAGACCAAGGAAGACCAACAGAAAGAGCTGAGGAGAGTCCCAGATGAGGGCTCACTCAGCAGCCGCGGAGCAGAAGCCAGGGGGGGTTGCAGTGACGTGCCCGTGAGCTCCGCCGGCAGCCAGCTGTGCCAGAGTGACCGAGGCACCCCACCCACAAAGTGGCCCGAGCGAGCCCCAGGCTCCAGGCCCCGATAAGCACCCACCAAGGAGTGAGCCGGTGTGTACCTGGACGCCCATCCCTGGACACAAAGAACCACCAACGCACCGATGTCTGAGGGAGTCCGCCACCGGATATGAACTTTTTTCAAGACAGTGAATCTTGAAACCAGAGAAAAAATAGAGTTTTAACTTGTTCCATTGGCAGATTTTTTTCACTTATTTCAAGCTAAAATATTTATTAGAATTCAAATTTAGACAGAAACAAAGTGAATAATATTATTTTATTATCACGTTGATGCAGCACATGGTTCAGTTAGCTTTGTATAAACATGTGTTAGAAATGTTCTTCAATCAGCTCTTTTTACTCTCATTTCACAGCCAGTACTTTTTACTTTTACTTGAGTAAAGAAGTTGAATTAGTACTTGGAGTATTTTTAACAGTAGTACTTCTACTTCAGTACACACTGTGTGTACTTTTACCACCTGTGTCTGAGACCTCCTTCAGGGTCCACCTGAAGCTCTCAGTCTGCTGTGGAAAAAGGAAATCCAGGTGAGTTTCTCCTGATCACCTGAGGCCGTCATTACTGTTTGAACTTTACCCACACACCACTCCTCACTCCTCCCACCCGCTGCACACAGTTACTGAGTACAGACCGGCTGATTCCTGTAAAGGGAGAGGCAGGAAGAGGCGGAGCAACACCTGAAAAACAAGAAGCTCAACGTCATTTTGCAGAAGTGAAAGTGTGAGAGAGCAGCAGCAGAGCTGCAGTCGAGTCCTGTTTGTCTCTAAAAGAAGATTCACTGGAGTCCATCAGGTTTCTCTCAGCAACAGTGGTGAGTGCAGCTGATCACACTTCCTGTTTCTACACAAATCTTCACTCTGTTCACTTCATCAGGCTCTAGAGCGCCTCCTCATTTCTCCATGGTGCCACTTAGGCTACGTCCACACTCGCCCGGATAGATTTGAAAACAGCGCTCCGCGTCCACACTAGTGTTTTCAGTCGTTTTCACAGAGTTGTGCGTCCACATTAAGACGGCCGAAAACGCTTACGCTCCAGTCCTGCGCATGCGTGAAACGCAAGACGATTCGACCGGTCTCATTTCTGTCTGCCGCTTATTCACTTTCCAGCTGTTTGAAACGTCGCGGCAAAAGGTGGAGGAAAAGCACCGAGTTTTAAAATGGACTAACAATGAGGTGGAGTTGTTGCTGCGAGTAACACAAAAGTACAAAGTTGCAAAAGCGAGAGAGAAATAAAGAATTTGAAGAAAAGCTCTGTGGAGCATGTGCAGACTGATATTCATCTTTAATAGGACTGTCAAAACTGCTGCTGTATAATGCTCTCCACTATCTTTGTTTAATTGGTCACATGCCTGCATCACATGACTAACATGCATCATCGTTTTAGAAAGTCTCTGTTTTCACTCTTCACTGTGACACAAACGCACCGTCTCCAAATTATTTACTTTCCGGCTGTTTGAATCGTCGCAGCAGAGGTGAGCAGCCTGATAGGAGTGGATGTAGCTGTGGGTAATGAGAAAAGATGAAAAGAACGATTGATAACTTTTTCGTTAAGGCCGGTGCTCTGACACGGAGCCATCAACCTCTCAGTGTCTAACACTGGTCTGCAGACGGCATCAGATAATGAGCCACATTAGATGGACTCTGAGCCCACTGACAGTAAAAGGGTGAAGTGTAGACATTTGGAAGAGAGCGGCCTGACCAGTTTCTCTGACTATGATACTGTAAAGCTGACAACATGATGCATTTACTGTGGTGAGTGTGCAAAGACCATGGCAGGTGTTGTGCCGAGGTAGGGATCCCCAACAGGATCTGTTTCCCTGCGTCAGGAACATCGGCTGGGCAGGGAAAGCGGACCCAACGCACTCCGCCTCCATCACGACCAACTAGACGTGGAAGGAGTGATGTTTTAGTGACAACATGAAAGATGAGTGTGACCGTTCAGTTTGTGGGTTACAACAGAAAATGATACATTTATTGTTCTCGTGTGTTATCGGACGGGATCATTTTAACAAACCGAGGACATTTTCCTGATAATTATCTGTATCCTCCTGTAACTTTACTGTTTAAAGAGCTAAAACCTCCAACATTTCAGGATCAATAAGTCCTTATAAGACGTGTTTGTGAGCTAAAAATCAAGAATGTGGGATACTGTTTGTCTGTGTCAGCCAAACAACTTCACATCTTTGTAACGACTGTTAAAAAGATGTTCATCCTGTTGATCCTGTTCATCTGGACGCTGCACTGTACAGCAGACACGACGTTGTTCAGTTTGTGTTTGAGATGAACCAGTTTGTGTCTGAATGTGTTGCTGGGTCTCCACCAGTTACTCTGACAACTGAAGGTTCAAGATTTTTATTTTGACATTTGCACACAGGACCAACAGTCCATGCACAGTGGAATACTTGTGCAGAGCTTTCCAAGTCAAATCACACTTTAACAATATAAAGACAGAAAAAGCAGCTTTAAGCAGCTTGATTCATTGATTCACTCATTCATTTGGGCAGGAAAACCCCCTCGGATATCCATGGCTCATCTTCAAAAAAACACTTCCTGCGGGGGGTTAGGTCTCCCTGTGTTTAGACATTATTATTGGGCAGCAAATTCAAGAGCTCTATTGCACTGGCAGTGGGGCTCGCCTATTGATTATTGTCATGACAAGCTTCCGATCTGGCTCCAGGTAGAGGCAGCAACAGTATCTGAAGCCTCATTACCGGGCTTATTGTTTTCTAACACGGGTTCTTTTAACAATTCGCTCAGTCGTAATTTTGTTGTTAAACACTCCTTAAAGATATTAAGTCAAATTAGGAAATCTCTCAAACAACCTGATTTTTCAGTAGGAATGCCAATAATACATAACTACTTGTTTAAACCAGGTAAAATGGATAGGGTGTTTTTAGAATGGGGGGGAACGGGATTGAAATACATTGAGGACTTATATACAGATGACAAATTTATGTCCTTCCTTCAACTTCAAGAAAAGTTTCTATTACCTCAATCACATTTTTTTCGTTATCTTCAAATAAGGAATTTTGTTCAACAAAACTTTTCAGACTTTCCACTGAAGCCATGAAGTTATACTTACTTTGATATAATTCGGAAAGCAGATTTTAAACATTTGATATCTCAGTTTGTTAAGTGCTTTACAATCCCAGTTGATTCCGACCGAATTAAGAAAACATGGTCTGAAGACCTCGGGGTCCCTCTGTCTGAAGACCAATGGTCAAATTGTTTGTCCAATATTCAGAAAGGCTCAATAAATGCCAGATATAAACTAATCCAGTTTAAAGTCATTCATAGACTACACTTTTCTAAACTTAAACTTAACCGGATCTATAATTCTGTATCCCCCTTATGTGACAGATGTAAAGTCGGTGAAGGTTCCCTTGCACATTTATTTTGGCATTGCCCTGTTTTGAATGCTTTTTGGAGCCAGATTTTTTATGTGGTTTTCAAACCAATTTAGGAAAAAAGTACCACGTGATGGTACATTGGCTATACTTGGATCATTTGCATCAGTCGAATCTTTTTCCTTTTCACAAAAACAGATAATTACAATGGGTATGCTGGCTGCAAAGAAACTTATTCTTTTACAGTGGCGGTCTTCTTCGGCCCCGTGTTTTACCAGGTGGCTTAATGAGATGGTGTCTGTGGCCAGGGTGGAGCAGATAAGATTTGATAGAGAGGGGAAACTGGCGAGTTTTTGTATGATTTGGCAACCATTTCTAGAATTCTTAAAAAAATAACTGATCATAATTCATGCCTCACACTCCGCGTGAATTATTTTATTTGTACTCTTTTCTATATACAAAGAAAAAGAAGAAAATGTACAGAGAGTGTGTAGTTCTCTACCTCTTATCGCACTCACAGTGTTGCACATTTGTTCCACAGATCTGTTTCACAAGTCTGTTGTGAGTGTATTGCCCGATGGTCAGTGAACCGATGATACATTCAAAGTGAGGTTAAGTAGTGCTGTGTTATTTTAAGTGTTCAGTGTGTTTTTGTTTGCCGTCAGTCTGACAGTTGTGGGGAAGAAGCTGTTGAAGAATCGTGTTCTGTGTGTGATGCTGCTGTCCGCTCTGTTGTGTCTGAGATTGTATGTGCAGCTTTGTATGTGCAGCTCCATGGATGCAAGTGTTGTTCCCATAATCCTCTCTGCAGACTTTATGACTCTGCAGAGCCTTCCTCTGTGTCTGTGTAGTGTTTCCATACCAGACAGTGATGCCTGCGGTGAGGATGCTGTCTATCAGTCCTCTGCAGGCCTGGGTGAGAGGGTGGTGGTTCATGCCAGCTTTCCTGAGCAGCCGAATGAAATAAAGCCTTTGCTGGGCTTTTTTCACAGTTGCTGTAGTGTTGAGAGTCCAGCTCAGGTCTGATGTAACCTGCAGTCCCAGGAATCTGTGGCTGTTTGCCGTCTCCACCTCCGTCCCTTTGACGATAAGAGGCTGCAGGGGAGGGAGTTCTTCCAAAAGTGCAGTATTCATTCCTTGGTCCGTGTTGAGGATGAGGTGAAGAAGCTTCTGTGATGAAAAGAAACTTAAAGAAGTCCAGACGCTTTTCTCTCCAAGCTCCTCAGACTACTGACGCTTGTTTCTCTCTTTGTAAAATGAAATTTAAAGTGAATTTTGAATCAAATGTTTCTTTTCTTTCTCCCTCAGAGTGCAGACATGTCTGCTGCCAGCAATCTGCGATCTGAAGATCAGTTTCTGTGCTCCATCTGTCTGGATGTGTTCACTGATCCAGTCACTACATCATGTGGACACAACTTCTGCAAAACCTGCATCAGTCAGCACTGGGACATGAGTCAGAGCTGTCAGTGTCCCATGTGTAAAGAGACTTTCTACACTCGACCTCAGCTGAAGATCAACACCTTCATCTCTGAGATGGTTGCTCAGTTCAGACGTGAAGCTCAGCAGAAAGCCAGCAGCAGCAGCTCAGAGCAACAAGCTGCCAAACCAGGAGAAGTTCCCTGTGACGTCTGCACTGGAACCAGACTGAAGGCCCTGAAGTCCTGCCTGGTGTGTCAGACCTCCTACTGTCAGACTCACCTGGAGCCTCATCTGACACTGAAACGCCTGAAAAGACATCAGCTGGTTGATGCTGTGGAGAACCTGGAAGGCAGGATGTGCACGAAGCACGATAACCTTCTGCAGCTGTTCTGTAAGACCGACCAGACATGTGTCTGCATGCTCTGCCCTGTTTTAGACCACAAGAACCACGAGTTTGTTCCTCTGAGAGAAGAATATGAAGGAAAGAAGGCAGAGCTGGAGAAGACAGAGGCTGAGATTCAGCAGATGATCCAGAAGAGACGACTGAAGATTCAGGAGATCACAGAGTCGGTGAAGATGAGTAAAGATGCTGCAGACAGACAGAAAGCAGAAGGTGTTCAGGTCCTCACGGCTCTGATGGAGTCTGTTGAGAGACGCCTGAAGGAGCTCATGAAGGAGATCGAAGACAAACAGGAAGCTACAGAGAAACAGGCTGAAGGTCTCATCAAAGATCTGGAACAGGAAATCTCTGAGCTGATGGAGAGAAGCTCTGAGGTGGAGCAGCTCTCACGCTCTGAAGACCACCTCCACCTCCTCCAAAGCTTCTCCTCCCTGAAAGCTGCTCCACCCAGCAAGGACTGGACAGAGGTCAGAGTTCATCCACCATCATATGAGGGGACTGTGGGGAGAGCTGTGGCTCAGCTGGAGGAGACAGTCTGGAAACCCATGAAGAAGAAGCTGTTAGAGGCTGAGCTGCAGAGGGTGCAGCAGCATGAGGTGGATGTGACTCTGGATCCTGATACAGCTCATCCTGCTCTCATCCTGTCTGATGATGGAAAACAAGTTTATCATAGTGATGTGAGGAAGAAACTTCCAGACAACCCAGAGAGATTTTCTCTGTGTGTTTGTGTTTTAGGAGAGCAGAGTTTCTCTTCAGGCAGATTTTACTTTGAGGTTCAGGTTAAAGGAAAGACTGACTGGGATTTAGGAGTGGCCACAGAGTCGATCAACAGGAAGGGACGAATCAGACTGAGTCCTCAGGATGGTTTCTGGACTGTGATGCTGAGAAATGGAAATGAGTACAAAGCTTGTGCTAAGTATTTAGTTCCCCTCTGTCTTCATCCTGGTCCTGAGAAGGTGGGGGTGTTTGTGGATTATGAGGAGGGTCTGGTCTCCTTTTATGATGTAGGTGCTGCAGCTCTGATCTACTCCTTTACTGGCTGCTCCTTCACTCACAAACTCCACCCATTCTTCAGTCCCAGTCCTAATGATGGAGGTAAAAACTCTGCACCTCTGATCATCTGTCCTGTCAATCAAACTGATCAACGACTGATTTAATTGGATGAATGATTGATTTTTCTTGAAGGGAACAAATGAACATATTGAGTGTAAATCCTCTACAGTCTCCATGTTTCTATAGAATCTGATCATCAGGACTCTGATTCACACTTTGATTCTCATGGAGTTTGATTTGAACAGAAGAAAAGTTGAATCAGGAAATGTTCCCACTGATGGAGACTCGAGCTGAAGAGCAAATATCAGAGAACAAATGTCCAAAAGCTTCATTTCCAATAAAGTTTGTTCAATGCTTTGAGTGAATCCAGACTCATGTGTGGCTGTTATACGGAGCATCAGAGTCCAGCTGAGTTATGTTGGATACAAACTGCTTATTTTGGCTCTGTGAGGAGTTTTGTTCACTGAAAACTGATGAGACGGATAATATTCAAAGAACTCTGTAGAGATTCATGCATCCATGTTCTCCACCTGCAGGTGTGGAGGAGAAAGGTGGAGCACAGACTGCTGCATCCTTCCAGTCACATCATTTTGATGATTATATTTGCATGTTGTGATGATTTGGGTTAAAGACAAACAGAGTTGAACGGCTGCAGTCACAGCATGAAGACGATGCTGAAGCTGAGCTGTCAGTGAACATGTTTCACTGTGATTTGATTTGAAGAATAGAAAGTGTGTGTGGCTGCTGACAGCTGCAGTCTCTGCTAGTCTGCATAACACACACACAACTTTCCCCCTGAGGCAACGATGCAGCAACAACACAAAGAACAGCTGCAGACACACACACACTGTTAAAGAACACTTTACTGTTTAAGGCAGAATTCCTCAGTAACAATGATTTGAGTCTACTGTGTCTACTGTGGTTTCCAACATACAATCTACTGAAACATGTTTTTCTTTCTGCCGTACAAACTATTTGATCACAACATCTTTGCTTTTTTCCTCCAATCGTTTATTCTGATTATTTTATTTAGTTTAACTAAGAAAAGCTTAAAATTTAACTCTTAACCTGATTTAAACGTTTAATTTCTCATTAACTCAGACTTTTAATTTATTTCCTTGTTTAATGTATTATTTCTTTATCCTTGTTTAAGTTTTGCCGATCCTTTCTGTGTAACCTGTTTAATCTGACCTTTGACCTTTTAATGTTAACTTAACAGTACTCTTCTTTTGACCTTTGACCTCTTTATTCCTTATAACCAAAGAAACCCTTTTATCTGATATTTTCACCTTATTGATTGATTATATATATCTATTATATTTTCTCACCTTATTTTGACCTTTGACCTATGTCCTTGTTAGCCTTGATCTTCCTTCATCAAACGTGAAATTTCTTTCACCTTTGAACTTAAAGCTTAAATCAAACCTTTGTTAAAAAGCTTCTTACCAACTTGTAATTCCAACTCTCTGCATTAAACACGTATCTTATCATATAAACACTGGATCACTGAGAGAACTTTAGGCAGAACCAAATGAAGCAGCTGACCTCGTCAAACTCACAGCGACAGTAACTGACAGTGAATTATTTTAATCTTCTTCATTGTATTTGTTAGAAACATTTATTTTCCTTTAATTGGACTTTGGTTAAGTTCAATCCGATGTATTAACCGACCTTTGAGGTGAAGTGCAGCTGCGAAGAACGCTACGGCAGGCAATGAGGTGCGTTTAATGTCGCTCTGTTAATTTGAGCGTCCATAAATTGAATGTCTTATTTTTTCTTACTTTATTATTGCTAATTTATTGGAGAATTTGGCCATTTAATTAAGATAGATTTTATGTTGTTGGTGGTAAAGATCTGGATGGATGTTTTATTTTATTCTGTGTTTCTATTTTTCAGTTTTACTTTTCAAGACTTGGTGAATTGCCTTTTTCTACTTTTTGTTTAGTTTTGTTAAAATTAGCAGCAGTGAGAAGTGTTGTTGTCGGTCTTGAATATATTTGATGTAGCCCATACTGTTAAGGTAAGTGTCATGTTTTTAGTTGTTAGTCTGATGAAGAATCTTTTACTTTTCTCCAAAAGTTGATTGTGTTTATCTGGACATAGTGTTTTTCAGGTCCAGCTGAATGCAGGTTTCCCCAGTCTTATACGTGTCAGGAGCATCAGCACAGCTGAAATGCATTTTTCCTAAGCACCGCGTCTCTGTGGCTTTTAAACTCCAAAAGACGCTAAAACAAAAATGGGTCCACCCCAAGGATGGGGTCCCCCGGTGTAGTAACCTCGTTTCTTCGAACATCGACGTTCATTCAGGAAACCACAGCTGCTAGTTGCACTCACCACACGTTTGTCTTATCTGCCTATTATGTAGCCTTCACTTCCTTTAATAAGAGCAAATTTTCCACTATAAACACAGAGTCTAACAAAAGACTGGAGACTGTTTTGGTCATTTCCCTCAGAGTTTGTATGTTTTGTTGTTTTTCTGGTGATGAGCTTCAAACAGCAGCAGATTGAGACTCAAATAGAACCTAATAAAATCAGTGAAGCTATTCATTGCTCATGTCATCCATCAGGGAGTTACTTGGAGGCTGTAGTTAGTGTGTTATGCAGTTATTGGGTTTTTGTGAGTTATACTAGTGAATGTCACAGGTGCTCCTGCTGTCAGACCTTGTGGTGTTCTCCTCTGTTTTATAGTGGACAGGACCTATTCTTTGGGAGTTGCATGAATACTTTGTGTGCCTTCTTATTTGATGCAACACACCTGATTGTTCTGTAAATAGTTTGAAATGATTGTGCAAAAAACTCTGAGGCCTTTGCTGCATTTTGGGGTAAATAGCAACATTTTACTTTGTTGTTTGCATCATTTTTAAAAATGTATCATTTCTATTTGCATTTCAAGTTATGAAAGGTATTGATTAAACATGTTTATGTTTTAACTGTTTTCCACTCGGAGTATACAAGAGGTTGAAGATACTATTACATATGGAGAGAACTCCACACCGGGTGTAGGCTTGCATGACTAAGAAACTATTTGAGGCAATTTTGTGGAGTTTGAGGTTGGACTCGGCTGCACATGTGGGACTCTGTGGGAACTGAAATCAGCCCGTCATCGATGCAGAAGTGTCTCTCGACAAAGTGTCTTGTGTCTGCTCCAAAGTTTGTCTCGCCTTCCCAGGTGGCTTGTCATAGGTAATAGATGGTTACTACTGGTGACGGGCTATTATCAAAAGTATGCACCCGGGCGTGGTCTTCCTGCACTTTGTCACATGAGTAGAAGTAATCAACAACTTTCTATTCGTTTTTATTCTTATGAGCACGAGAGAGAGAGAGAGGGGGGGCAGGTACACAGTCACTAAAGATAAATAGCACAGCATTTAGTTGAATAGACGTTAAAAGAGAAGGTGTTTCAACAGCTGTTGTCTACACCCTTGACACAGGAGAACAGAAGACTTCACCACCAGGACCTCCCCACCAACTGGGTGTCACCAACTTTCTCACAACACCTAACTGTGACCTACACAGATAACCAGTGTGCAGCTTTGAAATATAACATCCAGAGTCTATGTGACAAATGGCTAAACAAGTGCCATCATAGCAGGGTGAAGAGTGAACATGGTAACATAGAAGATGCTCTCCCAGGCCTATTACTGCCTTCTGGTCATAATGTCCACTCTCTTTCAGTGACCTCTCACCTTTAATATCCTATGACCTTCATTGACCTCTGGCCTTCATTGACCTCTGACCTCCTGTTGCAGGTGTGTGTGTGCTGCTGCTGTTTGCACTGACTGTTTGTACAGGTGAGTAGATGAAGTGCACCATGGTCCAGGACAAACACTGAGTGTAAACACTGATAGAAACTGTCCGTCTGTCCTCCAGTCTCTCTGAGCGTCAGTCCAAACCTTCAGCAGTTCTTCACAGCAGCCTCAGTGTCTCTGACATGTGACGGTCAGCTGGGCTCTGATGGATGGACGGTGAAGAGGGACACAGGAAGTGGGACTGAGTCATGTGGAGCAAGGGGGCGGGGCTTCGGGAGGTTCAATGGTTCATCCTGTTTGTTTGATGAGTTCAAGCCAATCAGTGGAGTTTACTGGTGTGAAGGTGAAGCTGGAGAGAAGAGTGAAGAAGTCAACATCACTGTATCAGGTAATGAAGTCATTCATTTCATCAGACTAACAGCAGACTGTTATACCACCTCTACATCACTCTGTGGGTCTTTTCTTCCTGGAGATCCCTGCACTTCCTGTGAGGACAGGAAGTCATGTCACTCTACGCTGTAAGAAGAAAACTGGTGGCACAGCTGCAGCTTATTTCTACTGTAATGGACGTCTTGTTAGACCTAAATCAGAGAAACTCATCACCATTAACGTGCAGCAGTCTGATGAAGGTCTCTACTGGTGTGCTACTGATGAGTTTGGATCATCTCCTCAGAGCTTTCTGAGGGTCAGAGGTCAGATCACTGACATCACTTCCTGTTTAAAGCCAATCTGCTGAGCTGATGATAAACTGACTGAACCAGCTTCCTCATCTCTCCTGCAGGTCCTTCAACCACAGCCTTGTTTACAACAACAAAAGAAGAAACAACAACCATAACGTCACTCACAAACACTCATATCTCCTTTTCTTCTACCCTTCTTTCTCCTCCCCCTTCTCCCTCTCCCCCCTCCTCCCTCATATTCCCAATTGTAGCTGCTATAGGTTCCCTGGTGCTATTGGTTCTGGTTCTGTTTGTACTTCATCTTCTGTGGAAGAAGCGCACAGGTATGGCGTCTGTCTCAAATTTTCATCCAAAGTCATCATCTTGGACACATCAAGACAGCCTCCATCAGCGTTTCTATTTTTAGAACACTTAGAAAGTAGATTCAGACTAAAACTCCACAGACACAAATACTAGTATTCTTTCAGATCACTTCATCTTTGCAGGGAGATACCAGTCAGCTCCAGTAAATGATGTCACCTATGCTGAGGTCACCAGTAGAGCCTGGACCAATAAGACTCCAGCCAGCGAACCTGAAGTACTTTACTCCAGTCTGAGGACAAACACTGCAGGTACACATTCACCTGTGTTCTAGCGAGGGACATCAATGAGAGATAAACCCAAAAGTAGTTTTCATTGGGCTTGTAAAATGTGGTCAATGAAACAATGAGAATCTTCTTCTCACACTTATCAAACTAGTGTTTTGAAAGTGGGACCTGAATGCAGGTGCATTTCACTTTTTAGGTTCCTGTTTCCTCAGTAAAACCTGTCACTGGTTTCATAATTAAAGCTGTACTGTGGTTTCGTTGGTCAGTTCAGTGTTTATAACATGAGGCAGTCAGCAGAGAGAGACGTGGCACTGAGACAGGAAATCCTGCAGCTTAAACAGATATGATCGGTGTTTGATGGGAGTCAATTCAGGTTTGTGTGAATGACACAGTGTAACAGGAGCTGTCGGCCTGAACTGAAGATTAAAAATAATCTGAGCGGATTTGGTTTGTTTTTAATCCAGATGTATCTTTTCAAAAATAAAGAGAAGCTAGTTCAGTGACCACATTATTTCTTTTATTGCCATGTAAATCTGAGGGTTATACACAGTAGTAGCAGTAATCAGATGTAAAAGCACATAAATAGTGAAGTCACCTGAGTCAGTAGTTCATATTTCCCGGAGTCGAGCGTTCATTCACCCACATCAAAACAGGTGCTGCTGGTGTGGTTAACTGCTGAGAGAAGCTCTCTGTGACGGAGCTTCTTTGTTGAGATCAGTGGGAAATGATCAAAGGTAAAACACATAAACCATGAAGTGTTTTATGTGTTTAAGATCAGTCTAGCAGCTATTTGAATGTTGTGGACTCTGTAGAGATAAACAGTGTCTGAGAGTAGAGAGAGTGCATGTCAGCAGATACCGGTGCTGAGATACAGGACTGAACAAAGGAAGATGTAAAGTTACCACACAGCAAAAGATGTTCTTAACTTTGTTTCTTGTCTTCATCTCTTTGTGTGACTAGTGTTTAAAGTGAAACAAAATGAGCTCTTTTTCAGAGAGAGATTCATGAAGCCCCTCACAACGTCTTCATAAGAATTAAGATTTCTCTGCAGGATTATTATTAAATGAAAACAATATATATTTGAATTCAGTTCAGCAGGCAAACAGGGTTGATGGGAAATCCAAGTTCAGTGAGTTGTAAATAAAACCCGGATATTCAGTCACTCATTGGCATGTTCTTGTCTTGATGATGTCATCCCAAAAACACACATGACCAATGCTGACATCATCACTCAGACCCCTGAGAACACAGGTAGGGAGGCTGCACCTATATGACTCATGTCCCAGTGTTATTACATGCTGAACTATCGGGGCGACTGTGGTTCAGTGGATTGGGAAGCTCCTCTATAAGTGGAAGGTCGCCGGTTTGATCCCTCCTGCTCTCTCTCTGTCCTGGTGGTTGTGTCCTATGGCAAGACACTTCCCCTACCCCCTACTGGTGTTGGCCAGAGGGGCCGATGGTGCGATATGGCAGCCTCGCTTCTGTCAGTCTGCCCCCGGGCAGCTGTGGCTACAACTGTAGCTGCCTCCACCAGTGTGTGAGAGTGACTGTGGAACTGTACTTTGGGTGCCTAGAAAAGTGTTATATAAATGCAATCCATCATTAACTTTTTTCTCTTTAAGCTTCAGTTTAAAAATTAGGTTTAAAGTTTCATACATTTGTTACATACATATACATTTTAATTAGGTTTTAAAGTTGGTAGGACAATAAATGCCTCACCCTTCTAGTGACCTGCACCATGACTGCACACTCAACTGTCCCATTTTTACAGAAGCTAAAGGAACCACAGACACCACAGAAGAAGTGTAAACAGGAAGCTGAGGACAGACCTGCAGACTTCCTGTGGACAGTCTCACTCTGTCAGTCACCGTGGGAACATTTACAGGCAGTCATCAGCTTCCTCCTTTCTTCATTCACTCCCATTCATTCACACAGTGATGTCATTGTGGGAGCAAGTTCCTCCTGAGGAACCAGGATTGACGGGGAACTAAAGAAATCAACCTGCTGCTGGTTTGAGTCTGTGCAGCTTGAACTCTGACAAAGGTCTACTGTGAGGTGAAGAGTCGTCACTTTCAGGAGCTGCTTCCATCATTTCAAACTGATCAATACTCTGAACTTATGAACACTCATGTTTGACACAGAGTGTCCTGTGATGGTCCTCAGTCTTTGACCTAGTTTTTGTGTTTGTTATGGACTATGTGTTTATTTGTTCTCTTGTTTCAATGACCTTTGTTCTGGTTCTATATTGGTGTCTCTTGAGCTCAGGTTCCCTTATTTGTCAGAGTCGTCATTATTTATATTTCTTATTCTCTATTTCTTGTTGTTCATGTTTATTTCCTTCGTGTCCAGTCTGTGCCAGCCTCTTCTCTGTGTTTTGTTATTCTTTCAGTCTCCCCGCTCACGTACCTGCGTTTGTCTGTTTTCTCTGTGTTCTGTCTCATTGTGTTTGTAATCCCATCCCTGTGTTTAGGTCCTCAGTCTCCCTCGTGCCTGTTTTGCTGTGTTCTTCTGTGAGTTCTATGTTTCCTTCGTAGTTTCCTGTTTATATTCTCTAATTTTCTTTTTTTGTTTCTCTTGTATTTTTATGTTTCTTTCTGAGTATCTTCTAACATTAATAACGCTGCCTCTTTTAGCCGACCCCTTTGTTTCCAAGTCCTGCATTTGGGTCTTGCCTCTGCCTGCCACACAGCTGTTCATGACAGGCACAGAAAACGATTTTGAGCCTAGAAGTAATAAATGCATGAACTTGTTTTTCAGCATCACACTGAGACAGGATATTTCTAATTTTAGAGATGTTGCTCAGATGGAAGAAAGCAGTCCTACATATTTGTTTAATATGTGCATTAAAGGACATATCCTGGTTAAAAATGACTGGTTTCATCTCAAAGCTGGCCAGTTGGACAGGAAACAAAACAAGATGTTATTTACATATGAGCATCACACTTTACCTGAAATACACAAAGAATCTTTCTAATAATAGAAAACAGTTTCAAACCTGCAGGATTAAAGTGATGAAAGTTTGTGATTTAAATTTGTCTCATAAACGTCCAAAACCTGCTGAAGGTTCAGTTCAGTTAGTATCTGTAACATGACGACTGAACATGAAGGCAGACGACCTGTTTTCATCAAACAGGAAACCACAGCTGCTGTGTTTAGCATCGCTCCTGCTGATTGGGTCTGTTATGTAGACGATGTTTCCTCTATTAAGAACTAATTTTCCACTGTGTGGACAGAGTCGATAATCGTCCTTGTCTCTCAGAGTTTCATTGTTTGGTTTTCAGTCTAAATGTTGCCATCAGTCACTGTCAGTTTGGGCACCGAACCTTAAACACGCATGTCAAAAACAAATCTACATTAGTAATGCATAAACAGCAAACCAGCAGGATCTCTCTGTGCACTGTGAACGCTGACTGAGGCTCATGTGATGCAGTGGGTTGTCTTCTAAATGTGTCTTCTTGTCTGCATGCTGAAGTATTCTTAGGCAAGATACTGAACCCCAAATTTCTTCTGACGCCTCCATCCAAACGTGAGTGTTTGATAAAGGTGCTTAGAAAGCAGTGTGTGAATAGCTGAGTCTTGAGTGCTCAGCTGGATTAGAGCAGTAGCAGCAGTTCGTTTACACAGACAACCAGTTTACATGTATAAATGATAATCAGTGAACTGCCATCACTCGTGGTTGAAGCATTTCTTATGTAGAGCCGGAAAATAAACCACAAGCTTGAACACTATTTTTACTGACCTTTATCTATGTAGCCTTCCTGTATTGAGCTTGGCAAGGACTAAATGTCATCTTTTCATTTCCAGTCAATTTTATTCATATAGCGACCAATCACAATAACAGTTACCTTTATATTGTAAGGTAGACCCTACAGAGAAAAACCGAACAATCATATGATCATCTGACCAGACCATATTTCACTGGCTTCTCTAAATGTTCAGCAAACTTTAAAAGCTCTTTTTCTTCAGCAATGGCACCATGGATGGTGACCTACATGCCATGCCTTCTTGAAACAATTGTACCTGCTGATTCCAGGTTTTTCTGTAGCACCTTGGCTCTTCAACGACTCTTCTGATCATTATTATATATGGTGAAATGATGTTCTTTCCACCTCTGCATTAAGAACCCAACAGTGCTCACTAGAACCTCCAGTAGTTTAGAACCAATACCTTCAGTATGTTTTGCAACAATACGGTTGTGAAGGTTTTGAGACAGCTCACTGGTTTACCCATCATGAGATGTTTCTTTTGTGACACTTTGGTAATGACACAGATCTTTATAGGTCATCAGTTGGGACTGAACCTGCTAATATTAATTTGTAATAACTGTCAGGATGGCTTTCAATTATTGATAAATTTCATTTGCCATGAATCATGATTTCCTATGTCTCATTGCACCTTCCTTTTGTTTTTCTCTGTTATTTCTCATTATTACACGTTAACCCCTGACCTGAACTTTCAAAGGTGAGTGATAAAACATTAATTGAATTACAATATTATCCAAAGAACAGAAGTAAATACAAAATGCAGTTTCTAAATAAATGTGTTTATCATTAAGGGGAAAAAACCCAAACCTAGATGAACATGTCAGAAAAAGCTATTGCCCCCTGAATTTAATAAATAACTGCAACCAAGCATTTGTAACAACCTGCAATAAATCTTTAACAGCACTGTGGAGGATTTTCAGCCCACTCACTGTTGCAGAATTGTTGTAATTTAGCCACATTGCTGGGTTTTCAAGCATGAACCACGTTTTTAAGGTCATGTCACAGCATATAAATCAGATTCAGGTAAGAACTTTGACTTATTTGGGTGTTTTGCATAATTTTCCGGCTGCAGAAACCAAGTGCGCTTCAGGTCAGATGAGAACGGATGGCCAGATAGTCTCCTAAAGAATTGTTTCTTTAAGAGGGCCGAATTCATGGTTCCATTTAGGGAGGCAAGTCTTGCAGGTCCCGAGGCAGCAAAACAGCCTCAGACTATCAGACTATCACCACCATATTTTACTGTTTGTATGAGCTTCCTTTTCTGAAATGCAGTGTGTAATGACACACACTCATCAGTCCAGGGTTTTTTTTCCCCAAAAGTCTTGGAACTCTGCCACGCAGGCTGGTGTGCTCCAGTCCCTTTCTTAAAGTGTAGTCATGAGAAAGGGACTTTAATTTTAACTTGAACTAAAAGCTGATCCTAAACTAAGCACAGATCAAACTGATTGATCAGCCATCAGAGGAGTCGGATCAATGGAGCTGCTTCTGTTCCTGATGTCCCCTGTTTGATCCTGGACCTGAACTCTCCCTGCAGAGACAAGACAGTCAGACAGGGACAGACAACAAGAGACAAACTTATATTTTCATACTGACCTTTGACCTTTAATAGCACCGTGGTCTCTCTTGAAACGCTTCTTTCTTTGCTGCAGACATTACAGATGTATTCTCCACTGTCTCTCTCTGTGGGCTGTTTCAGGGTCAGACTGAGGTCTCCAGTTTTCAGCAGGTCTTCATTCATCTCCGTTCGGTCTCTGTAATCCTGGTGCTGTTTGTGAGGCTGGTCAGAGCCGTTCTCATACACGTGGACCTTCCTGTATGGTTCATAGCGTCTCCACTCCACTTTAGCATCTTCAGGCAGGTTTTGTGTGGTTTTGAAGGGCAGCTGGACAGACTCCGCCCCCTCCTCCACCTCCACCACACAGTCTGAGAGGACAACAAACACAACATGAGCTGTACAGACAGCAGTGAATCTAGAAAACACCTTATTAAGCTTCTTTATGCTGCAGTCTGATATTTACATTTAATTATTGTTATTTTATAAACAAATACACTGTAAGAAATATTTCATAGGTATTTGCACTGACTCATCACTCTCAGCAGAACTGTTTTCTTTCTCTTGATCCCTTTCCCCTCAACTCTGCAGATGTACTTTCCAGTGTCTCTGTCTGTGGGGAGTTTCAGGGTCAGACTGAGGTCTCCAGTTTTCAGTGAGTCGTCTCTCATTTCGTTTCGCTCTCTGTAAAACTGGTCTCGTGCGTCAGGCTGGTCAGAGCCGGCGTGATATTTGTGAACAGTCATCGGTGGTTCAGGTTCATAGCGCCACCACTCCACTTCAGCATCTGCAGGCAGGTTTTCTGTGGTTGTGAAGGGCAGCTGGACAGACTCCGCCCCCTCCTCCACCTCCACCTGACAGACTGAGAGGACAACGAACACAACATGACACAGCAGCAGTTTTATTCAATGATTCCAAAGAGAGCTTTAATATTCAATTTTAAGCTCAAACTATGATGTTTGTCTTTGCTTGTGTTGATTTCCTAAAGATGAAATATACTACACTCATTTAATTCAGGATTAATGTATTTTATTGGTTGTTCTTCATTTCTTTTGAATTGTTGCCTTCAGTCCACTTTAGTAGGATTTGAGTGGGACTGCTCACAAAGAAAGAACGAGTCTCTAATTTTTTATGGTAGTTTGACTTTAATAAAGGGAGACAAATTATCACCTCGCCTCTGTCGGTGCGCCCCAGGGTGGCTGTGGCTACACTGTAGCTGCCATCACCAGTGTGTGACTGTGTGTGTGAATGGGTGACTGAATGTAGTGTAAAGCGCTTTGGGGTCCTTAGAGACTGAGTAAAGCGCTATATAAATACAGGCCATTTACCATTTATTAACAAAAAATCCAAAAAAGAAAGATTACATAAAAAGTGTAAATTCATCTGTATATCATTGAGTGAAACACATATTTGGACCCTTAAACTTACCCAAAACTACAATCTGTGTGTTCATGTAACACACAGATTGTGATCAATCAAATCAATGAAGTACAGATACTCCTGATCTCAACTCATTTTGTGTATAAATCTATTGTATTGTATCAGTACAATCTATTTTGGTAACTAGTTACAAGAAAGTGGAGCATATAATGACAAGATGACACTTTATTGGATCTTACACCAGTTTACCCAGAGCACTCCGCTCTCGCTCTGCAGGCCTACTTGTTGTTCCTAGAGTATTTAAAAGTAGAATGGGAGGCAGAGCCTTCAGTTTTCAGGCCCCTCTTCTGTGGAACCAGCTTCCAGTTTGGATTCAGGAGACAGACACTATCTCTACTTACAAGATTAGGCTTCAAACTTTCCTTTTTGCTAAAGCATATAGTTAGGGCTGGACCAGGTGACCCTGAATCCTCCCTTAGTTATGCTATGTCGATTCATGGTTTTCTACAGTTTTTGATCTACTGCAGAATATTTTTAAGGTTATCTGCTATAAAACGCCAGACCAGGAAAATCTCCTTCATGTTTTTCTGTGTTTTATCCTCAGTTACTTTCACACAAAGACATCTGCTGTGATGCTCACAATTGTGATGAAGTCTCACATGTATCAGTGCTGATAAATGATCAGAATTATAATATTTCTGACTGTCTGAGGCTAAATTGAATCAAATCGGGACTTCGTGAATCAGAATCAAAGGGATTATAGAAATCAGCGATGATACCCAGCCCTAGTGAGCAGCCTGGGCCTGACAGAGTGGATGTAGGTGTGGGTAATAAGGAAAGATGAAAAGAACTACTGATAACTTTTTTGTTAAGTTAAAGTCTGATCCGTCTGAAATTCATAGCCAGCTCTGACACGGAGCCATCGATCTCTGAATGCTGTAAAAGCAGCAGTGTATCCAGGAAACACATTATACGTGATAAATGCACTGCCCGAGTGTCCCCTCTCCCCACTGCCTTTCAGCAGCATGCAACAGCAAACAGGTCGTCAGAGGAGCCGAGATGATGATTGTGTTGATTGTGATTGCGATGATGTGTTAATACACTAATACACCTCTCTGAATGTAATAATTAGTCATTAATAACCTCTGCCTCTCTACCACAGCATGTCTGTTTATCAGCCATCGTTTTGTTGGAATGGGTCAGAAATGGCCGCCCCAGTCCTGGTTCTGACGGAGGTTTCTTCATGTTAAAAGGGATTTTTTCCTCCCACTATCACCAAAGCACTTACCCATAGTGGGCTCATATGATTGTTGGGTTTTTCTCTGTTTTCTCTGTATTATTGAAGGAACTACCTTATAATATAAAGTGCCTTGACGCAGTTGTTGTTGTGATTTGGTGCTGTATAAATAACTGACTTAAATTCATTTCTGACCTTTGACTCGAAGCCTCACTTCTCTCTTCAGCAGGATGTTTCCCTCGCTGCTGTAGGCGGTGCAGGTGTAGACTTCGTTGTCTCTGTCTGTGGGGTATCTCAGGGTCAGACTGAGGTCTCCAGTTTTCAGCAGGTCTTCATTCATCTTCGTTCGGTCTCTGTAAAAGTGGTCTTGTTCTTCAGGCTGGTCAGAGCCGTTCTCAGACACGTGGACCTTTGTGGTCCGGATGTAAATGCAGGTCCACTCCACTTTACTGCCTTTAAGCAGGTGAAGTTTGGTTTTGCAGGGCAGCTGTACAGACTCGACCCCCTGCTCCACCTCCACCAGGGGGACTGAAAGGAGAAAAAATACCACAATGAGCTGAACACAGCATCATCAGCACTGAGAACATTTTGTTTGGATGAAGTGAAACATCTGCACTGAAAACATGTTTGACTGGCTGCAGCCTGGGATTTGTCCTGTTGCTCCACTGTGCCGACACTGTGTTATCTTTGGTGTCCTTGTCACGGTCCTGGGTCTCCTGACCCAGCGTTTTTAGTTCTTTGTGATTTTTCGTATTATTGTACTTGTGTGTGATTTATTCTATGGCTTCTAGTTTTGATCCCTTGCCCTTCATGTCTCCCTGTGTGCCCCTCTGTGTATCCGTGAGCCCTCGTCTCTCCTTATGTTTTATTCCATGCTTCCCCTGCCCATTATGTCTAAGTTCTCCCCGTGCTCTCTCTTCCCCCTGTGTGCCCTCTATGTATTTATGAGCCCTCGTCCCCTTTCGTGTTTATTCCGTGTCTCCCCTGCCCGTTACGTTGGTGTTCTACTCGTGCTCTCTCTCCTCCTGTACTTCCTGTTTCACCTCTCCCGTCAGTGTTCAGTTCACCCCGCCCTGTCTCGTTATGATTATCAGTGTCACCTGTGTTCCCCGTGTGTTCCCACTTCCCTCGTTAACCCTCTGTGTATTTCTGTCTGCGTCTCCCTCTGTTCAGTGTGACGTCGTCCCTCTTGCTGTGTGGATCTCCCTGTGTGTCTCTCTGTGAGTTCTTAGTTTGTGGTTCCCAGTTTGGTTTAGTTTATATGTTTGTTCTGCCAGCAAATAAAGCTGAGTTTTGAGTTCATTCCCTCGTGCCTGTGAGTCCTGCATTTTGGGTCCTACTCCTGCCTGCCACACAGCCGAGCCTTGACAGTACGACGTCACCAGACATGGACCCAGCAGGCTCCTCCCGGGAAAGCGATTTGGCCCGCATCTTCGGCCTGTGGGAGCGAGTTTCCCACGCCTCGGACATTAAAGCCGTGTCCATTGGGATAAACGCCATCGAGGCTATTCTCAAAGGGAATCCCCATCTCCACGAGCTCTCAGGATTTTCGGGCCTACTGTCCAATCTGCAGAAAGCCAAGGAGACAGTACAAATTCGCGAGCTCGTCATACCGCAACAGCGACCGCCACAATCGGGAAACGTTTCCACGCTGCTGCCACTGGACTCCTCTCCATCCACCCTCCACTCTGACTGTCACTCACCCGCTGCTTTTCTCGCAGCAATGTGGTCGGAGGATGAGGAGCCGGCCGCGATCTCTCCGTCGTTGCCGGTTTCCTCCATCACCGCACCTCCGGCTTCCCGAAGAAAACGGCATTCACGCCGCCGACGCGCCACCCCACAGCCGGACATTCGGCCTTCTAATTCACCTGCTGTGGTGAGTGAGAACTCTGTGTCTTTTCCAGACATTATGACTGTTCATTCAGGGGCTGTGTTTTGTGTGGCGGGAGTCAATGCGAGCTGCTTATCGCCTGCGCAGCCCTTCACAGCTCCGTTAGCTCCCTCGCAGCCCTTCACAGCTCCGTTAGCTCCCTCGCCGCCACCCTCAGTTCAGTTAGCTCCCTCGCCGCCACCCTCAGTTCAGTTAGCTCCCTCGCCGCCACCCTCAGTTCAGTTAGCTCCCTCGCCGCCACCCTCAGTTCAGTTAGCTCCCTCGCCGCCACCCTCAGTTCAGTTAGCTCCCTCGCCGCCACCCTCAGTTCAGTTAGCTCCCTCGCCGCCACCCTCAGTTCAGTCTCCTGTGTCCCCGCTAGCTCAGCCATTAACTCCACCACAAGCTCCATTTTCACCTCTACCATCGCTTCAGTCATCAGTTCGGTCTGCCACTCAGTCGCCCTTAGCTCCATCATCCACACTACCACCTGTTTCTCTTCCACCACAACCGTCACTACACCCAGCCACTCAGGCTGCTACTCAGTCAGTCATTCAACCCAGAGCCCTGCCGTTACCATACCCTGTAGCTGAGCCACTAGCCGTCCGACCCACAGCCACTTCAGCCACTCCTTCACCCGTTACACCTCCACTACAACCATCACTGCAGTCTCCAGTGTCCCCAGTGCAGTCTCCAGTGTCCCCAGTGCAGTCTCCAGTGCAGTCTCCAGTGCAGTCACCCACTCAACCACCAGCACCACAACCATCACTACCTCTAGTTCATTCCCCTGTGAAGTCATTAACTCCACCACCTACTCCACTCTCACCACCACCGTTACTACAGACATCAGTTCAGTCCCCTGTGCAGTCATTTACTTCTCCACCGTTAGCAGCTCAGGTCCCCGTGTGTCCAGCAGCTCAGCTCGCACCTGAACCTTTGGCCCAGTTCCCCGTAGCAGTGCAGTTTTCTAGCCAGCTTAACATTGAGCCCGGGGTCCCAATCCTCTCTGGCTCTACATCGGCTCCTGCTGGAAGCTCGGATGAGCTCATCCAGGACTCCGCGGCTCCCACGCCGCCATCTACCTCGTCCGCTGGGGGTTCCAGTGAGCCCGGCCAGCACCTCCCTGTCTCCGCTGGAGGGTCCGAGGGGCCCGTTCAGCCTCCCGTCTCCGCTGGAGGGTCCGAGGGGCCCGTTCAGCCTCCTGTCTCCGCTGGAGGGTCCGAGGGGCCCGTTCAGCCTCCTGTCTCCGCTGGAGGGCCCGAGGGGCCCGTTCAGCCTCACGCCGCATCAGCTGGAGGGCCCGAGGAGCCCGTTCAGCCTCACGCCGCATCAGCTGGAGGGCCCGAGGAGCCTGTCCAGCCGCCATCTGCGACCGCCTCGTCATCGCCTGGCCCGGCTACATCCGCCTGTGCTGCAGCTCCGCCTGGCCCGGCCTCAGCCTCTGCAGCTCCGCCTGGCCCGGCCTCAGCCTCTGCAGCTCCGCCTGGCCCGGCCTCCGAGTCTTCGTCCTCGCCTGGCCCGGCCTCCTCAGGGCCTTCGTCTGCCGCAGCCTCCTCAGAGCCTTCGTCTGCCGCAGCAGCCTCAGCCTGTGCTTCGCCTGGTCCCGTCTCGACTGGTCCTGTGCCCACCGGGCCTCGGCCAGTACGCCTGACACTGGAGAGCCGCCGCCTGAACTGCACCGTCATCGCCTGAGTGGCCGCCGTCGCCTTCCGCACGGCCGGCCCCCTGAACTGCGCCGTCATCGCCTGAGTGGCCGCCGTCGCCTTCCGCATGGCCGGCCCCCTGAACTGCGCCGTCATCGCCTGAGTGGCCGCCGTCGCCTTCCGCATGGCCGGCCCCCTGAACTGCGCCGTCATCGCCTGAGTGGCCGCCGTCGCCTTCCGCACGGTCGGCCCCCGGACCAGCGCTGTCATCGTCGCCGCCGCCTCCCGCGCGGTCGGCCTCCTGAACTGCTCCGTCGTCTCCTTCACCGCCGCCGTTGCCTTGCGCACGGCCGGCCTCCTGAACTGTTTCCACGTCGCCGCCGTTGCCTTGCGCACGGCCGGCCTCCTGAACTGTTTCCACGTCTCCGCCGTTGCCTTGCGCACGGCCGGCCTCCTGAACTGTTTCCACGTCTCCGCCGTTGCCTTGCGCACGGCCGGCCTCCTGAACTGTTCTGTGTTTGAGTTATTTTCTTGGGCTCCGGTGTTTGCTGTGCTCTTCTTTTGTTTTCTGTTCCGAGCCCTCCGTCCTGGGCCCCCGCCGCCCGCCCTGGGTTGTTTTCTGTTTTGGTTTTGTTTTTCTGTGTTTGGGCTGTCTGGAGCCAGCCCTTGAGGGGGGGGTACTGTCACGGTCCTGGGTCTCCTGACCCAGCGTTTTTAGTTCTTTGTGATTTTTCGTATTATTGTACTTGTGTGTGATTTATTCTATGGCTTCTAGTTTTGATCCCTTGCCCTTCATGTCTCCCTGTGTGCCCCTCTGTGTATCCGTGAGCCCTCGTCTCTCCTTATGTTTTATTCCATGCTTCCCCTGCCCATTATGTCTAAGTTCTCCCCGTGCTCTCTCTTCCCCCTGTGTGCCCTCTATGTATTTATGAGCCCTCGTCCCCTTTCGTGTTTATTCCGTGTCTCCCCTGCCCGTTACGTTGGTGTTCTACTCGTGCTCTCTCTCCTCCTGTACTTCCTGTTTCACCTCTCCCGTCAGTGTTCAGTTCACCCCGCCCTGTCTCGTTATGATTATCAGTGTCACCTGTGTTCCCCGTGTGTTCCCACTTCCCTCGTTAACCCTCTGTGTATTTCTGTCTGCGTCTCCCTCTGTTCAGTGTGACGTCGTCCCTCTTGCTGTGTGGATCTCCCTGTGTGTCTCTCTGTGAGTTCTTAGTTTGTGGTTCCCAGTTTGGTTTAGTTTATATGTTTGTTCTGCCAGCAAATAAAGCTGAGTTTTGAGTTCATTCCCTCGTGCCTGTGAGTCCTGCATTTTGGGTCCTACTCCTGCCTGCCACACAGCCGAGCCTTGACAGTCCTAAATCAATTATGGGAAGAAATTTATCATCGGTGCCATCTGTCTTTATCTTCACTTACTACACCCAAACTGGAAACGTTAATAGACCATAATGGGAGCTTGCCTACTTAATATTTCCTTTGAATTTTCTCTCTACATGCAGATTAATATGAACTTTTGTTAAATAAGCTATTATTCTGGGCTATGCAGGCCCAGACAAAGCGTGCAGCATTTTAATGAGGTTGTTTAATGTGGAATAGAAGAAATAGAAGAAGCTCGTGTGAGTTTCCCACAAAAACATCTGATCCTCAAAATCCTGGTGCTTTCAGGCTGACATTGACTCAAAAACATTATCATTATAATATTTTCATTCTAAATCATTTCATAAATTTCTCTTAAACTCCTCAATTTCTCGGACTTGTGTCACATCTTCAGTTTGAGCTGATAAAAAAGTAATGGTTGAAAAACCTAACTTAATAGATCTTACTGTAGCTCACTCATCAAGTCCTGTTCACCTCAGGGACAGATTATCAGTGTGGTCACCAAGCTCTTCAATTCCTGACTCACATCTTCATCTTCTGTCTACAGCACTCACCTCTGACATAGAGCTTCACTTGTTTCTTCTTTAGGATGTTTTCCCCCCTGTAGACGGTGCAGGTGTAGGTGAGTGCGTCTCTGTTTGTCGGGTATTTCAGAGTCAGGCTGAGGTCCACAGCTATCCGCAGGTTTTTCCTCATCATTGTTCGATTTCTGTAAAACCAGTGCTGTTTTTCAAGGTGGTCAGAACCGTTTTTAAAGACGTGCACTATCCTGTTGGAGCTGTCAGTCCACTCTACAGTTACATCTTCATGTCGGTGACCTGTGGTTATAAAGGGCAGCTGAACAGACTCCACCCCCGAATCCACATCCACCTGTGAGACTGTGAAGTAAGAAAAACAAATAATGATTTGTGCGCGCAGTCTGTCAAAGCCCCCATGTTTGACATGTAAAGTGTGTGAGGGGAGCCTGTTTTGCAAAATGCGCTGGAGGATTCCTTAAGAACATGAAACATGGGGAAACACTGGTTTGTGTTTTATTGAAAGAAAGGAGACAATTAAAACCACCTATTAACATAACTAATAGATTAAGAAGAAGTAAAAACACTACAAGTCAAGTCAAGTAAAATAAATCTGAGGTTTAGGGATGATTCAGATTATTCACAATGCAAACACGTCACACACACAACATACCTTCCTTAAAATAGCTTCTGAAGTGAACTCCAACACCCACGATGACAGCTGCAACTACAGCCAGGACACCCAGAGCCACTGGGACACTGATGGGAACTTATAACACAATGAAAACATGAACATTACATGATGTTAACATAAAATGATTAACACTCTGTGACACTGCATGTGATTTTGAATCTCTTTGCACTGACCTCCACCTTTGACCCGCTGAACCTGCAGTTCCACTCTTGACTGACCCAGTTCTACTCCAAACTTACGGACGGTGCAGGTGTAGCTGCCGCTGTCAGACAGCTGAAGCTTTTTCAGAGTGAGACTGAGGTCTCCGGTTTCCAGAGCGTCAGGATTCATGGATGTTCGGCCGCTGAACTGGTCATTTTGGTTCTGGAGGTCATCGCCTTCTCGTCGACGCAGGTGCACTGTGGAGGGATTGAGGTCATAGCGACTCCACACAGCTGTGGATTCTTTTTCTTCAAAAGTAGGATACTCACAGGGCAGGAGAACAAACTCCACCCCCTCTAGTACCTCCACACCTGAGGCACACTGGGAAACTGAGGACACAGACATAGACAAAGACCTTATTGATCCCACATAAAAATAGAAAAAATAAATAATAAAATGATTCTGTGCAAATGGTTGCTATGTGCAGAAAAATAACACAAGATGTTTTATGTGCACATAAAGTGCAGGCAGTGATAGTTATACACACATATTTCTAAACAGTGTTTATCCTGTTTACAATGTTGCAGCCTGGCTTCTGTCGGGATGAAGGACCTGTGATAGCACTCTGTCCACAGTCTCCGTCCACTGTCTCCATCCACAGTCTCCATCCACTGTCTCCTTCCACAGTCTCCATCCACAGTCTCCGTCCACTGTCTCCGTCCACAGTCTCCATCCACAGTCTCCGTCCACTGTCTCCGTCCACAGTCTCCATCCACAGTCTCCATCCACAGTCTCCGTCCACTGTCTCCGTCCACAGTCTCCATCCACAGTCTCCATCCACAGTCTCCGTCTACAGTCTTCGTCCACGGTCTCCATCCACAGTCTCCATCCACAGTCTCCGTCCACTGTCTCCGTCCACTGTCTCCGTCCACAGTCTCCATCCACAGTCTCCGTCCACAGTCTCCGTCCACAGTCTCATGCAGGGATGAGAGATGTTGTGCATAATAGCCCACCCACCTCCTTTATGGGGTCTAGGGGACTGTCCAGGACAGAGCTGGCCCTCTTCACCAGGCTATTTAGCCGTTACCTGCCCCTCTCTCTGCTGCCGCCTCCACAGCAGAGCTCTGGATAAAAGATTGCAGACATCCTCAGTAATGTCCTGCAGACTTCAGCCTGTCAGCACAGTCGACTTTGGTCCTTGTGCCAAGTTTGAGTGTTTTCTGAGCAGTCCAGGTTATTGTTAAGGTGAACACCCAGCAGCTTGTACGTGGTGACCACCTCCATGCCCAAACTTTGGATGAGGTGTGGTTTGCTCGGGAGGTTGACCACCACCTGCTCCGTCTGATCATTTGCCTCAGATGCACATCCAAGGATGGCTGTATCAACGGATTCAGTTTATCTGCCCACCAGTGACAGATGTGGATTCTTCATGCTCAAAGACTACTTCCAAGACGTTTCTCCTGTCTATAATAATGCCGTGTGTGTGTGTGTGTGTGTGTGTGTGTGTGTGTGTGTGTGTGTTTACCTTTGCTGTTTTTATATTTTGTCTGTCATCTCTCCCCCTTGCCTGTGATATTTTACCCACTGACTGTCTTACTGTTCAGAACTCAGGCCTGGATTACAGCTGGACTTCAGCTTCAGTGTGTTTGTGTTTGAGTCCCGTCATTGTTTTAAAAGAAATGAGAGGACTACAGTTCACTTTTTTCTCATTTACATACTTCTTATGGTAAAAGTCTGGTGCAAACATACACTTGGTCCTAAAACAGAAACAATTCTCTCTTTTGGCTTTAACTATGCGAGAATAACCTGCGGCATTTGAGAACTTATCTTCCAGATCAACATGCACAAACCTGTCTGACTGTTTCTGTAAGCAAAACCAGTGTGTGTGTGCTTGTGTAAATATGTGTGTGTGTCATAAGTTTAAAAGAAACTTTTCTTACCGTACAGGAGAATCACAAACAAATCCTAAATCTTCATGTTGCTATACATAGAGTAGACATCTACAAAGTTAGTCTTCAACCTGAACCGACTAAGAGATTAAATAATCCTGCCAAGAAGCCAAAGGTGTTTTCTGGCTGCTCTCCATGTCACACAGCACACCTGTGGATTGCTTTCATTCAGGAAGAGGAAACACTTCTTTAAAAGCAGGAGGAGGAGGAGTGTTCACAAAAGCCTCAGCCAGTAAAGAAGAAACTGTTTGAATGAAAGAAGCATTCATTAGAGTAAAAACCTAAATAACCTATTTGCACATTTAAAAACTTCCTGCTTCAAATCTGTGATTTTAATCTGTTATGCATAACTTTAATCATGACACTTTTTCAACATGAAACACTAAAATTAAATGTTTCCAGTTTTGGATCTGTTGATTCCCACTCTCTTTTAACTATTTTCCCACCATCTAAGTGCATCTAAGCACAGCTGGGATTGATCTTTATTTTCACTTCTCTTTAAATGTAACTTTTAATCATAAATATTATAGGATAGATTTAAATTCTAGTTACAAAACTGAAGAAAACAGCAAAAACAACAACAAAAAAATGCCATTCACATGTAATACCTGTACAGCCCACCAGAGGGAGTGATACTCAAATCAAACACAGCAAAGGCTGATGGTGACCAGTGGGAGTTCATTCAGTAACAGAAAGGAACTGAGTGGGTAACACTTCATAATGGCCACTGTTATTTAACTGTGAATTATAGGTGTTAATTTAACTTTACCATACTGTATGATACCATCTTTATTTATAAAGCCCTTTAAAATAAAACCAGGGTTCACAAAATGCTGAACACGCCAGCAAAAAAATGTGTTTTAAGAAGAGTTTAAAACTCAGAAAGAGAAGAAGCCTGCCTAACGTGCAAGGGCAGATCGTTCCACAACTTTGGAGCTGCTACAGCCAAAGCAAATTAATGCTTACTAAGGGAGTGGGAAGGTGTATATGGCTGTTGCATCTCAGAGAGGTGGGGGCAGGCTATAAGAGATTTAAAAACAAATAGAGAACTTTAAGAAGGACCCTAAAATGTACAGGTAGTGTCATGGTCTCCGTGCCTGCCCGGCCGGCCCCACAAGACTGCATGTGGTGTTTGGTTTTCTCTCTCTCTGCCTGGGCGGAGCTCACTGTGGGCTCCCGCCCTTGGCCCACACACCTGACAACAATCAGCTGTCATCACCTGGAGCACTATTTCAGGCTGGAACACAGATCCTCTCATCGCTGGATAATTGTACTACAGACGTTAGTGATTCTCCCAGCTCCTGTGAACCTGTGCTTGAGTATACCTGTGATTCGTGATTTGTGAGTGACTTCCCTTTCCTCTGCTACAGACTTTCCTCCCCGGACCTCCCTGTCGTGTGAGCATGTGTGGGTTTGGGCAAGAAGACGTGAGCGAGTGTGAGAGCGCTTCCCTGTGATTCCCTGGAGTTTGGATTTTCCCTTCACTGTATATATCGTGCACTGGTGCTGTAAATAAACTGTTTTTGGAGACGTCACACCGCTCTGCTCTTGAGTTCCTACTACCAGTTTGTGACAGGAAGCCAGTAAGTGAAATTAAAATGGGGGTAATGTGCTCAGACCTTTTTGTTCCAGTTAAAAGATGTGCTTCATAACCTGCAGACGCCTAACAGATGCATCACTAACCCCACTATAAAGTGCGTTACAATAATGGAGTCTAGAAAATTCCCACATGTGGGACTAATAAAGGTACATCTTATCTCATCTCTTATCTTAGATGTAACAAAGACATGGATCACTGTCTCAAAAAGCTGCTCTGATAAGATGGGCTTTATTTTTGCCAGTTGTCTCAAATGAAAAAAAGACAGATTTTACAACAGCTCTGACCTGGCTTTCAACTTCATCATCTGCCTCCATTTAAACTCCCAGGTTAGTGGTGATTGGTTTAACAAACTGCGCCAGCAAACCAGGATCCATAGTAGTGGTCTCAGAAGTGCCACCAAAAACCATCACTTCTGTTTTCTGCTCATTAAAATGTAAAAAGTTCAAAGCCACCCAGGCCCTTATTTCATCAAGACATCTGAGCAGAGGGTCTACTGAGAAACCATTTATCTTTTAAGTGGGAAACAAATCTGGGAGTCATCGGCAAAACAGTAGAAAGAAACCCCATGTTTCCTGAAAATATACTCGGGTGGTATCAGATATAAGGAGAAAAGAAGCGGGCCTAAAACTGAACCCTGTGGAACCCCACATTGAAAAGAAGCAGCAGAGGATACAAGCTCACCAAGTTTCACAGAGAAAGTTTGGTCTGCCAATTAGGATCTGAACCACTGCAGTGCAGTACTCCTAACACCCACCACCTGCTCTAAACTGCAAATTAAAATCTTATGATCCACTGTATCAAAGGCAGCTGTTAAATCTAATAGCACAATAATAACACAGTCATGTGATGCAGTTCCTAAAAAAATTATTAAAAACTCTTAAAAGGGCAGATTCTGTACTATGCAAAGCTTTAAAACCAGATTGAAAAACTTCCGAAATACAACATTCTTCTAAAAATGGATATTCATGGCTTGTAAACTACCTTTTCAAGAATTTTTGAGATAAAACTCAATTTGGAAATAGGTCTGTAATTTGCAGTCATTTCAGGATGTGAATTCCAGTAATACTGTAATATTTGCTGACACCTGAAGTTCATCCTTCTTCCGTTTACGTTCAGCTCTCTACACTTTCTTCTGGCTTCACAGGTGCCTTCATTCAGCCATGGTTCAGATATGGCTTTTACTTATCTAAGATTAAGGAATCCCAATAGCCACTTCATAAATGTACGGCACAGCATAGAAGAGCCACCTCCACAGGACAAGACTCAGCAGTCCATCTGCATCTAAAGGACAAAGGTCACTCTTTTGAGGATGCCAAAGTTCACAAGCACAAGTTCACAATGAACTCATCCAAAAACCTTGGCTGATTGTGACCCACACCCGTTTTCACACCATTGTCCCTCTTGGGGGGACACTCCCACAGGGCTTAAATCTGGGATTTTCCACGGTTCGACCCTAGAACTGAACAAGCTTCTCGGATGAAACGTCTTCAAGAAACAGCTGTGAGGACAGAGCAACTCCTTGGTAAATAATGCACTTGATGGTGACTTATGAAGGTCCTTGCAGTCCAGTTGATCTTGCGCACTTCCAGGATCCCTGTGTGAGGCTCAGAGTCATAGGCTTTCTTGTAGTAAATGCAGGTGGTGCATATGTTGGTCAGTGTAGTTTTCCTTTGTGTGCCCCACTCACATATTAATCCTTATTCCTCTTTGTTGCTATGCCTAACAGGAACTTATATGAAGTACCGAGGTATTCGGGTGAGACCACTTGCTTCTTCAATTGAGCTTTTCAGGTCTATCTTTTGTGTGTGTGTGTGTGTGTGTGTGTGTGTGTGTGTGTGTGTGTGTGTCCTGTCTGGCACTGTAACAATCAGAATTATGTCTGAAGGCCAAGACAAATGCCCAACAGATTTACTTTCCCAAGTGGGCCTTTTGCAATACTGGTCCACTTGATTGTCATAGTTTATTTGATCTTTATTAGTTATTTTTATAAGTTATTGTAATCAGGCCAGACTGGACTCGGGGACGGGAAAGAAAAACAAGAAGAAAAGTTCAGAAGAAAGTTAACAGAAGGAGAGAGAAAGAAAAAGGAAAAGAGAGAGAGAGAGAAAACACGATGAAAATCTGCTTCATCACCTTTTTTTTTCTTTTTCCTTTCTCTTGATCACCTGTTGAGAAAGAAAAAAGAAAACAAGCAGAGGAAGACTAGAGCAATCGCATAAACAACATCACGATGATCTATGTGACTATAACAGTAAATACTAAATATTAAACATTATTGTGCAGCACGTAAGATCGACAGCGCACAGTGTGCTTTAAGGTCTCAAACTTAGTGTCAGTAAACAGTCACAGGCCTCAGGTACTTTTTAACGTTCTTAATCGCTTTCTTAGTTTATGTGATAATTCTGGAGTCACTTCTTCACCAAGTATGTGCGATGATATTTTAGCATTTTTTTAATGACAAGATCCTATTGATCAGGGCCCTTGTCTCGTTGTCTGCTGCCTCAGATCAGAGTCCTTCTCCTGTGTGCTCAGCTGTCTTAGAGCAGTTTGATCCCGTCTCCCTTAAGGACTTGACCGCGGTAGTTAGTAACCTAAGATCATCACACTGCCCCTCTGATTGTCTCCCCCGAGCTTGCTTAAAAGCACTTTTAATACTGTTGGGCCTTTTATCCTGAGATTAATTAATACGTCCCTTGCTACAGGCTGCGTCCCATCATGCTTTAAACAAGCTGTAGTTCAGCCTCTTCTTAAAAAACAAAACCTGGACCCAACTGTTCTGTCCAACTACAGGCCTATCTCAAAGCTTCCTTTTCTTTCTAAAGTCTTGGAGAAAGTGGTCTACCTACAGTTGCAGGCACACCTTGATTCTTATATGATCTCTGAAAAATTTCAATCTGGTTTTAAATCCCTACATAGCACTGAGGCAGCACTTTTAAGGATTTTTAACGCTATTCTTTTAGCTCTGGACTCTGGCAGCCCTGCTGCCCTTTTATTGTTGGACTTGTCAGCAGCTTTTGACACGGTCGACCATGACATCCTGTTATCACGGCTAGAATTTCATGCTGGCCTAAAAGGATCTGCCTTACAGTGGTTTCGGTCCTATCTGTCAGAAAGGTTTTTTTTTTATGTCAGTATGGGCCCCCACAACTCCAAAATAGCCCCTCTTAAATACGGTGTACCTCAAGGCTCTATTTTGGGTCCTGCTCTGTTCGCAGTCTATTTTTTGCCATTGGGCTCCATCTTCAGCATTTCATTTCATTGTTTTGCTGATGATTTGCAGATTTATCTACCTTTAAAAGCAGGGTCAGACCATCCCCAGCTCTTATTACGCTGCCTTGATGATGTCAAACAGTGGTTGTCATTAAATGTTTTAAAGCTAAATGAAAATAAAACTGAGGTTGTCATTTTTGGCAACTTTAATCATATCGACAGCACTCTGGGCCCCTTTCCTCGTATTGTAAAACACATGTAAAAAACCTCTGTGTCTATATTGATGGTTCTTTTAAATTGAATAAGCAGGTGAGTGCAGTAGTTCAGTCCTGTTTTTTTTAGTTAAGACAGCTAGCCAAGGTAAAGAAATACCTTCCGGCTAACGTCTTTGAGCGTGTTATTCACCTTTTTGTACTTGCAGATTGGACTACTGCAATTCATTGTATTATGGTCTAGATCAGGCCTCCATCCATCATCTTCAGATGGTTCAAAATGCAGCTGCTCGCCTGCTAACTGGTACCAAACGGAGAGAGCATATAACCCCACTTTTAGCTTCTTTACACTGGCTTCCTGTCTCCTACAGGATCCAATTTAAACTTTTACTTTTTGTTTTTAAGTCACTTAACGCCCGAGCCCCTCCTTACCTGTCTGAGCTCCTCTCTGCCTATGCTCCAGGAAAAACCACGAGGTCTAGCTCAAAACTAATGCTGTCCATCCCACGGACTAACCTCAAATCCTGTGGTGATAGATCCTTCTCTGTGGCAGGTCCCAGACTTTGGAATAGTCTCCCCTTAAATATTGGATCTGCACAAACACTTGAGCAATTTAAATCTTTACTAAAGACACATTTCTATGCCCTGGCTTTTAAAACACTATGACCCAAGCATTTTGATCTTATTTGAATTAGTTTAGTTATTGTTTTAATTCTTTTACTGTCCTATTATTGTTTTTTATTGTTATTATTGTATTACATTGTTGCTTTTTAATACCATTTTTATATTGTTAAGCACTTTGTGCAGCATCGGCTGTTTGAAATGTGCTATATAAATAAATTTGACCTTGACCTTAAGGTAGGAGCCAAAAAGGGTGTAGTTTGTGTGTGTGATCACCCGTGTGTACACCTGTGAGCATGGACGCGCTTGTTTTTAAAAGGTTCCTTCATGTAATGATCTGCTAGAGGGTGTGGGGGGGCACAGCCCCGTCCTCCAGGGCATGAAGCAGGTATGGAGGAGATCAAAACTCCAGACATCCAGAGGCCCCCAGAACACAAGAGACCAAGGAAGACCAACAGAGGGGCAGCCGCGCCACTGTCCCAGAAAGAGCTGAGGAGAGTCCCAGATGAGGGCTCACTCAGCAGCCGCGGAGCAGAAGCCAGCGGGGGTTGCAGTGACGCGCCCGTGAGCTCCGCCGGCAGCCAGCTGTGCCAGAGTGACCGAAGCACCCCACCCACAAAGTGGCCCGAGCGAGCCCCAGGCTCCAGGCCCCGATAAGCACCCACCAAGGAGTGAGCCGGTGTGTACCTGGACGCCCATCCCCGGACACAAAGAACCACCAACGCACCGATGTCTGAGGGAGTCCGCCACCGGATATGAACTTTTTTCAAGACAGTGAATCTTGAAACCAGAGAAAAAATAGAGTTTTAACTTGTTCCATTGGCAGATTTTTTTCACTTATTTCAAGCTAAAATATTTATTAGAATTCAAATTTAGACAGAAACAAAGTGAATAATGTTATTTTATTATCACGTTGATGCAGCACATGGTTCAGTTAGCTTTGTATAAACACGTGTTAGAAATGTTCTTCAATCAGCTCTTTTTACTCTCATTTCACAGCCAGTACTTTTTACTTTTACTTGAGTAAAGAAGTTGAAACAGTACTTGGAGTATTTTTAACAGTAGTACTTCTACTTCAGTACAGACTGTGTGTACTTTTATCACCTGTGTCTGAGACCTCCTTCAGGGTCCACCTGAAGCTCTCAGTCTGCTGTGGAAAAAGGAAATCCAGGTGAGTTTCTCCTGATCACCTGAGGCCGTCATTACTGTGTGAACCCACACACCACTCCTCACTCCTCCCACCCGCTGCACACAGTCACTGAGTACAGACCGGCTGATTCCTGTAAAGGGAGAGGCAGGAAGAGGCGGAGCAACAGCTGAAAAACAAGAAGCTCAACGTCATTTTGCAGAAGTGAAAGTGTGAGAGAGCAGCAGCAGAGCTGCAGTCGAGTCCTGTTTGTCTCTAAAAGAAGATTCACTGGAGTCCATCAGGTTTCTCTCAGCAACAGTGGTGAGTGCAGCTGATCACACTTCCTGCTTCTACACAAATCTTCACTCTGTTCACTTCATCAGGGTCTAGAGCGCCACCTCATTTCTCCATGGTGCCACTTAGGCTACGTCCACACTCGCCCGGATAGATTTGAAAACAGCGCTCCGCGTCCACACTGGTGTTTTCAGTCGTTTTCACAGAGTTGTGCGTCCACATTAAGACGGCTGAAAACGCTTACGTTCCAGTCCTGCGCATGCGTGAAATGCAAGACGATTCGACCGGTCTCATTTCTGTCTGCCGCTTATTCACTTTCCGGCTGTTTGAAACGTCGCGGCAAAAGGTGGAGGAAAAGCACCGAGTTTTAAAATGGACTAACAATGAGGTGGAGTTGTTGCTGCGAGTCACACAAAAGCACAAAGTTGCAAAAGCGAGAGAGAAATAAAGAATTTGAAGAAAAGCTCTGTGGAGAGAGAGCGGCCTGACCAGTTTCTCTGACTATGATACTGTAAAGCTGACAACATGATGCATTTACTGTGGTGAGTGTGCAAAGACCATGGCAGGTGTTGTGCCGAGGTAGGGATCCCCAACAGGATCTGTTTCCCTGCGTCAGGAACATCGGCTGGGCAGGGAAAGCGGACCCAACGCACTCCGCCTCCATCACGACCAACTAGACGTGGAAGGAGTGATGTTTTAGTGACAACATGAAAGATGAGTGTGACCGTTCAGTTTGTGGGTTACAACAGAAAATTATACATTTATTGTTCTCGTGTGTTATCGGACGGGATCATTTTAACAAACCGAGGACATTTTCCTGATAATTATCTGTATCCTCCTGTAACTTTACTGTTTAAAGAGCTAAAACCTCCAACATTTCAGGATCAATAAGTCCTTATAAGACGTGTTTGTGAGCTAAAAATCAAGAATGTGGGATACTGTTTGTCTGTGTCAGCCAAACAACTTCACATCTTTGTAACGACTGTTAAAAAGATGTTCATCCTGTTGATCCTGTTCATCTGGACGCTGCACTGTACAGCAGACACGACGTTGTTCAGTTTGTGTTTCAGATGAACCAGTTTGTCTCTGAATGTGTTGCTGGGTCTCCACCAGTTACTCTGACAACTGAAGGTTCAAGATTTTTATTTTGACATTTGCACACAGGACCAACAGTCCATGCACAGTGGAATACTTGTGCAGAGCTTTCCAAGTCAAATCACACTTTAACAATATAAAGACAGAAAAAGCAGAAGGATAGAAATGAAGTCCGGAGTAGGGTAGTCGTACTATTTTCTATATACAAAGAAAAAGAAGAAAATGTACAGAGAGTGTGTAGTTCTCTACCTCTTATCGCACTCACAGTATTGCACATTTGTTCCACAGATCTGTTTCACAAGTCTGTTGTGAGTGTATTGCCCGATGGTCAGTGAACCGATGATACATTCAAAGTGAGGTTAAGTAGTGCTGTGTTATTTTAAGTGTTCAGTGTGTTTTTGTTTGCCGTCAGTCTGACAGTTGTGGGGAAGAAGCTGTTGAAGAATCGTGTTCTGTGTGTGATGCTGCTGTCCGCTCTGTTGTGTCTGAGATTGTATGTGCAGCTTTGTATGTGCAGCTCCATGGATGCAAGTGTTGTTCCCATAATCCTCTCTGCAGACTTTCTGACTCTGCAGAGCCTTCCTCTCTGTCTGTGTAGTGTTTCCATACCAGACAGTGATGCCTGCGGTGAGGATGCTGTCTATCAGTCCTCTGCAGGCCTGGGTGAGAGGGTGGTGGTTCATGCCAGCTTTCCTGAGCAGCCGAATGAAATAAAGCCTTTGCTGGGCTTTTTTCACAGTTGCTGTAGTGTTGAGAGTCCAGCTCAGGTCTGATGTAACCTGCAGTCCCAGGAATCTGTGGCTGTTTGCCGTCTCCACCTCCGTCCCTTTGACGATAAGAGGCTGCAGGGGAGGGAGTTCTTCCAAAAGTGCAGTATTCATTCCTTGGTCCGTGTTGAGGATGAGGTGAAGAAGCTTCTGTGATGAAAAGAAACTCAAAGAAGTCCAGACGCTTTTCTCTCCAAGCTCCTCAGACTACTGACGCTTGTTTCTCTCTTTGTAAAATGAAATTTAAAGTGAATTTTGAATCAAATGTTTCTCTTCTTTCTCCCTCAGAGTACAGACATGTCTGCTGCCAGCAATCTGCGATCTGAAGATCAGTTTCTGTGCTCCATCTGTCTGGATGTGTTCACTGATCCAGTCTCTACACCATGTGGACACAACTTCTGCAAAACCTGCATCAGTCAGCACTGGGACATGAATCAGAGCTGTCAGTGTCCCATGTGTAAAGAGACTTTCTACACTCGACCTCAGCTGAAGATCAACACTTTGTTCTCTGAGATGGTTGCTCAGTTCAGACGTGAAGCTCAGCAGAAAGCCAGCAGCAGCAGCTCAGAGCAACAAGCTGCCAAACCAGGAGAAGTTCCCTGTGACGTCTGCACTGGAACCAGACTGAAGGCCCTGAAGTCCTGCCTGGTGTGTCAGACCTCCTACTGTCACACTCACCTGGAGCCTCATCTGACACTGAAACGCCTGAAAAGACATCAGCTGGTTGATGCTGTGGAGAACCTGGAAGGCAGGATGTGCACGAAGCACGATAACCTTCTGCAGCTGTTCTGTAAGACCGACCAGACATGTGTCTGCATGCTCTGCCCTGTTTTAGACCACAAGAACCACGAGTTTGTTCCTCTGAGAGAAGAATATGAAGGAAAGAAGGCAGAGCTGGAGAAGACAGAGGCTGAGATTCAGCAGATGATCCAGAAGAGACGACTGAAGATTCAGGAGATCACAGAGTCGGTGAAGATGAGTAAAGATGCTGCAGACAGACAGAAAGCAGAAGGTGTTCAGGTCCTCACGGCTCTGATGGAGTCTGTTGAGAGACGCCTGAAGGAGCTCACGAAGGAGATCGAAGACAAACAGGAAGCTACAGAGAAACAGGCTGAAGGTCTCATCAAAGATCTGGAACAGGAAATCTCTGAGCTGATGGAGAGAAGCTCTGAGGTGGAGCAGCTCTCACGCTCTGAAGACCACCTCCACCTCCTCCAAAGCTTCTCCTCCCTGAAAGCTGCTCCACCCAGCAAGGACTGGACAGAGGTCAGAGTTCATCCACCATCATATGAGGGGACTGTGGGGAGAGCTGTGGCTCAGCTGGAGGAGACAGTCTGGAAACCCATGAAGAAGAAGCTGTTAGAGGCTGAGCTGCAGAGGGTGCAGCAGCATGAGGTGGATGTGACTCTGGATCCTGATACAGCTCATCCTTATCTCATCCTGTCTGATGATGGAAAACAAGTTTATCATAGTGATGTGAGGAAGAAACTTCCAGACAACCCAGAGAGATTTTCTCTGTGTGTTGATGTTTTAGGAGAGCAGAGTTTCTCTTCAGGCAGATTTTACTTTGAGGTTCAGGTTAAAGGAAAGACTGAGTGGATTTTAGGAGTGGCCACAGAGTCGATCAACAGGAAGCGAAAAATCACAGTGAGTCCTCAGGATGGTTTCTGGACTGTGTGGCTGAGAAAAGGAAATGAGTACAAAGCTCTTGCTGGTCCTTCAGTCCGTCTCTGTCTTCATCCTGGTCCTGAGAAGGTGGGGGTGTTTGTGGATTATGAGGAGGGTCTGGTCTCCTTTTATGATGTAGGTGCTGCAGCTCTGATCTACTCCTTTACTGGCTGCTCCTTCACTCACAAACTCCACCCATTCTTCGAACCCTGTTTGAATGATGGAGGTAAAAACGCTGCACCTCTGATCATCTGTCCTGTCAATCAAACTGATCAACGACTGGTTTTATTGGATGAATGATTGATTTTTCTTGAAGGGAACAAATGAACATATTGAGTGTAAATCCTCTACAGTCTCCATGTTTCTATAGAATCTGATCATCAGGACTCTGATTCACACTTTGATTCTCATGGAGTTTGATTTGAACAGAAGAAAAGTTGAATCAGGAAATGTTCCCACTGATGGAGACTCGAGCTGAAGAGCAAATATCAGAGAACAAATGTCCAAAAGCTTCATTTCCAATAAAGTTTGTTCAATGCTTTGAGTGAATCCAGACTCATGTGTGGCTGTTATACGGAGCATCAGAGTCCAGCTGAGTTATGTTGGATACAAACTGCTTATTTTGGCTCTGTGAGGAGTTTTGTTCACTGAAAACTGATGAGACGGATAATATTCAAAGAACTCTGTAGAGATTCATGCATCCATGTTCTCCACCTGCAGGTGTGGAGGAGAAAGGTGGAGCACAGACTGCTGCATCCTTCCAGTCACATCATTTTGATGATTATATTTGCATGTTGTGATGATTTGGGTTAAAGACAAACAGAGTTGAACGGCTGCAGTCACAGCATGAAGACGATGCTGAAGCTGAGCTGTCAGTGAACATGTTTCACTGTGATTTGATTTGAAGAATAGAAAGTGTGTGTGGCTGCTGACAGCTGCAGTCTCTGCTAGTCTGCATAACACACACACAACTTTCCCCCTGAGGCAACGATGCAGCAACAACACAAAGAACAGCTGCAGACACACACACACTGTTAAAGAACACTTTACTGTTTAAGGCAGAATTCCTCAGTAACAATGATTTGAGTCTACTGTGTCTACTGTGGTTTCCAACATACAATCTACTGAAACATGTTTTTCTTTCTGCCGTACAAACTATTTGATCACAACATCTTTGCTTTTTTCCTCCAATCATTTATTCTGATTATTTTATTTAGTTTAACTAAGAAAAGCTTAAAATTTAACTCTTAACCTGATTTAAACGTTTAATTTCTCATTAACTCAGACTTTTAATTTATTTCCTTGTTTAATGTATTATTTCTTTATCCTTGTTTAAGTTTTGCCGATCCTTTCTGTGTAACCTGTTTAATCTGACCTTTGACCTTTTAATTTTAATTTAACAGTACTCTTGTTTTGACCTTTGACCTCTTTATTCCTTATAACCAAAAAACCCTTTTATCTGATATTTTCACCTTATTGATTGATTATATATATCTATTATATTTTCTCACCTTACCTTATTTTGACCTTTGACCTATGTCCTTGTTAGCCTTGATCTTCCTTCATCAAAGGTGAAATTTCTTTCACCTTTGAACTTAAAGCTTAAATCAAACCTTTGTTAAAAAGCTTCTTACCAACTTGTAATTCCAACTCTCTGCATTAAACACGTATCTTATCATATAAACACTGGATCACTGAGAGAACTTTAGGCAGAACCAAATGAAGCAGCTGACCTCGTCAAACTCACAGCGACAGTAACTGACAGTGAATTATTTTAATCTTCTTCATTGTATTTGTTAGAAACATTTATTTTCCTTTAATTGGACTTTGGTTAAGTTCAATCCGATGTATTAACCGACCTTTGAGGTGAAGTGCAGCTGCGAAGAACGCTACGGCAGGCAATGAGGTGCGTTTAATGTCGCTCTGTTAATTTGAGCGTCCATAAATTGAATGTCTTATTTTTTCTTACTTTATTATTGCTAATTTATTGGAGAATTTGGCCATTTAATTAAGATAGATTTTATGTTGTTGGTGGTAAAGATCTGGATGGATGTTTTATTTTATTCTGTGTTTCTATTTTTCAGTTTTACTTTTCAAGACTTGGTGAATTGCCTTTTTCTACTTTTTGTTTAGTTTTGTTAAAATTAGCAGCAGTGAGAAGTGTTGTTGTCGGTCTTGAATATATTTGATGTAGCCCATACTGTTAAGGTAAGTGTCATGTTTTTAGTTGTTAGTCTGATGAAGAATCTTTTATTTTTCTCCAAAAGTTGATTGTGTTTATCTGGACATAGTGTTTTTCAGTTCCAGCTGAATGCAGGTTTCCCCAGTCTTATACGTGTCAGGAGCATCAGCACAGCTGAAATGCATTTTTCCTAAGCACCGCGTCTCTGTGGCTTTTAAACCCCAAAACACGCTAAAACAAAAATGGGTCCACCCCAAGGATGGGGTCCCCCGGTGTAGTAACCTCGTTTCTTCGAACATCGACGTTCAGGAAACCACAGCTGCTAGTTGCACTCACCACACGTTTGTCTTATCTGCCTATTATGTATCCTTCACTTCCTTTAATAAGAGCAAATTTTTCACTATAAACACAGAGTCTAACAAAAGACTGGAGACTGTTTTGGTCATTTCCCTCAGAGTTTGTATGTTTTGTTGTTTTTCTGGTGATGAGCTTCAAACAGCAGCAGATTGAGACTCAAATAGAACCTAATAAAATCAGTGAAGCTGTTCATTGCTCATGTCATCCATCAGGGAGTTACTTGGAGGCTGTAGTTAGTGTGTTATGCAGTTATTGGGTTTTTGTGAGTTATACTAGTGAATGTCACAGGTGCTCCTGCTGTCAGACCTTGTGGTGTTCTCCTCTGTTTTATAGTGGACAGGACCTATTCTTTGGGAGTTGCATGAATACTTTGTGTGCCTTCTTATTTGATGCAACACACCTGATTGTTCTGTAAATAGTTTGAAATGATTGTGCAAAAAACTCTGAGGCCTTTGCTGCATTTTGGGGTAAATAGCAACATTTTACTTTGTTGTTTGCATCATTTTTAAAAATGTATCATTTCTATTTGCATTTCAAGTTATGAAAGGTATTGATTAAACATGTTTATATTTTAACTGTTTTCCACTCAGAGTATACAAGAGGTTGAAGATACTATTACATACGGAGAGAACTCCACACCGGGTGTAGGCTTGCATGACTAAGAAACTATTTGAGGCAATTTTGTGGAGTTTGAGGTTGGACTCGGCTGCACATGTGTGCTTAAGCCGATCGATGGCTGCAGCCTCTGTGGGAACTGAAATCAGCCCGTCATCGATGCAGAAGTGTCTCTCAACAAAGTGTCTTGTGTCTGCTCCAAAGTTTGTCTCGCCTTCCCAGGTGGCTTGTCATAGGTAATAGATGGTTACTACTGGTGACGGGCTATTACCAAAAATATGCACCCAGGCGTGGTCTTCCTGCACTTTGTCACATGAGTAGAAGTAATCAACAACTTTTTATTCATTTTTATTCTTATGAGCACGAGAGAGAGAGGGTACACAGTCACTAAAGATAAATAGCACAGCATTTAGTTGAATAGACGTTAAAAGAGAAGGTGTTTCAACAGCTGTTGTCTACACCCTTGACACAGGAGAACAGAAGACTTCACCACCAGGACCTCCCCACCAACTGGGTGTCACCAACTTTCTCACAACACCTCACTGTAGTGATGGCCAAATGAAGCTTTCCGAAGCACTGAAGCTTGTATTGAAAAACGGTTCATTACTCGAAGCTTTTCAACACAGTCCTCTCCGGTGACATCTGGTGGTGAAAATTTTAAAGAGCAGCTTGAATCTGCAGAATAAAACGGACTGCTCAATCATCACTGCTCACTCAAGAGTGGAGTTCTCTCCGATATTGGGCCACCGTTCCGTTGCTTTGAACATGTAATTGGTTTTGTTTTCTCGATTGGGGGGCTGAAAAAAATGTAATGCGTATCTGCGTAATACATTTTGATCAATAAACTTTCCCTATTTAAACATGCACTATGGTGTGGCCTTTCTTTGCTCATAACTCCTTGATGTTGGTAAATACAATAAGTGAGCAATATATATAATATACATATGAGAATGCACAGCACATTATGGAGTATGCCCCTGCTGTGGAGTCCTGCCTCCATCTACTTGTCATTTAATCACTGGACAGCTGGACATGTTCATACAAAATATTAGATGAGGCCAATTGTCCTATACATATTTTTGACCTAGGGGTGGGATTGATTGTGAACTGGAAAGGGAAAATGCTTAGGAAGCTGAGTACGGCTGCATCGTTACTGATTTGTAGAATCATTTTTGATTCGATACAGGATCCGATTCAATTTGATTGGAATCTGGAAAGTTTTGCCTCAGTCAGAAATATTACAAGTCTGATCATTTAACAGTATATATCCATAATTTCGTATCTATTAAAAGAAAGCTGACACATGTGAGACTTAATTAGAGATGTAAACAGAGAGTTATGAAACCTGCAGCTGCAGAAGCCAGCGAAAAAAAAAGAGGCAAACACAGCGCGGACCCGACGACACATCAAAATCTGACTCTGACGCGTCGGGTCCGCGCTCTGTGTTCACGTTTGTATGCAGAATCCGTAAACCTGCTCCCAGTTACTGTTTTAGCTGTATGGTGTTTGACGACATGTTGTGAGGTTTAACCTGAGATGCTGGCGTTTCAGGCATAATAACGTTAATTTACAAATCGACACGGGATTGTAATGAATCAATATCACTTTATTCAATTTAGCATGGATTGTAATCAGAAAGGCGATAATCAAAACCCACCCCTAATCAAGAACTTGCAAAGTAAAAACATGATCTATGTAAGGTAGCCCTTTTGTTATTTACAGTTAAAAAGAGGATTAGTGTTACTGTGTGCTGGCTGAGTCTGTTTCTTTTCTTAGAAATAGTTTCTCCTGCCCTGGAGAAAATCCACTTGCATGGAACAGAAGAGGCTGTGGAGTGCAGGAACTACACTGCAAGCTGGTAGATATGCAGGTATTCCTGGGTCCTGCAGACTATCACCTAACAACAATAAACAAAATGATTTTCTAAACTGTAGCAATGTCATGTACGTATAGTGTCAAATACATTTTTGTAGTCTTCATTAGCTTTAATTCACATGGAAGTGTTCCTGAAGTCATATGCTGTAATGATATTTACATTATGAAAACATGATTTTGGACATTTCAGGTTTTTCACTTCAGCAGATAAAATGAATTGAGCAAAATCAACTCAAAATATTTCCACACGCCAGAACGTCCTCTCTTCCTCGCTGGCTCCATATCTGTCAGTGGAATGATCACCTCTTCGCTCTCTGTCACCATCAACACACTCCACGAATCCCGTGGATGATTCACTTCCTTATATCCGTTTGAATCAGGTACCGAAGCAGTTACGTGCGTAATGAAGCTTCGGACGTCACTGGTCACGTGACTTTTGCCAAACGAAGCAAGCCTCGACACAGTGCTTCTGAACCAGTGTGTTGTTTTTTTCGACACACGCTCCGGAGCGTCAGCTTCAAGCGGGCCATCACTACCTAACTGTGACCTACACAGATAACCAGTGTGCAGCTTTGAAATATAACATCCAGAGTCTATGTGACAAATGGCTAAACAAGTGCCATCACAGCAGGGTGAAGGGTGAACATGGTAACATAGAAGATGCTCTCCCAGGCCTATTACTGCCTTCTGGTCATAATGTCCAATGTCTTTCAGTGACCTCTCACCTTTAATATCCTATGACCTTCATTGACCTCTGACTTTCAGTGACCTCTGACCTCCTGTTGCAGGTGTGTGTGTGCTGCTGCTGTCTGCACTGACTGTTTGTGCAGGTGAGTAGATGAAGTGCACCATGGTCCAGGACAAACACTGAGTGTAAACACTGATAGAAACTGTCCGTCTGTCCTCCAGTCTCTCTGAGCGTCAGTCCAAACCTTCAGCAGTTCTTCACAGCAGCCTCAGTGTCTCTGACATGTGAAGGTCAGCTGGGCTCTGATGGATGGACGGTGAAGAGGGACACAGGAAGTAGGACTGAGTCATGTGGAGCAGGTGGGCGGGGCTTCGGGAGGTTCAATGGTTCATCCTGTTTGTTTGATGAGTTCGAGCCAATCAGTGGAGTTTACTGGTGTAAAGGTGAAGCTGGAGAGAAGAGTGAAGAAGTCAACATCACTGTATCAGGTAATGAAGTCATTCATTTCATCAGACTAACAGCAGACTGTTATACCACCTCTACATCACTCTGTGGGTCTTTTCTTCAGATAAACATGTGATCCTGGAGATCCCTGCACTTCCTGTGAGGACAGGAAGTGATGTCACTCTACGCTGTAAGAAGAAAACTGGTGGCACAGCTGCAGCTTATTTCTACTTTAATGGACGTCTTGTTAGACCTAAATCAGAGAAACTCATCACCATTAACGTGCAGCAGTCTGATGAAGGTCTCTACTGGTGTTCTACTGATGAGTTTGGATCATCTCCTCAGAGCTTTCTGAGGGTCAGAGGTCAGATCACTGACATCACTTCCTGTTTAAAGCCAATCTGCTGAGCTGATGATAAATTTACTGAACCAGCTTCCTCATCTCTCCTGCAGGTCCTTCAACCACAGCCTTGTTTACAACAACAAAAGAAGCAACAACAACCATAACGTCACTCACAAACACTCATATCTCCTCTTCTTCTACCCTTCTTTCTCCTCCCCCTTCTCCCTCTCCCCCCTCCTCCCTCATATCCCCAATTGTAGCTGCTATAGGTTCCCTGGTGCTATTGGTTCTGGTTCTGTTTGTACTTCATCTTCTGTGGAAGAAGCGCACAGGTATGGCGTCTGTCTCAAATTTTCATCCAAAGTCATCATCTTGGACACATCAAGACAGCCTCCATCAGCGTTTCTATTTTTAGAACACTTAGAAAGTAGATTCAGACTAAAACTCCACAGACACAAATACTAGTATTCTTTCAGATCACTTCATCTTTGCAGGGAGATACCAGTCAGCTCCAGTAAATGATGTCACCTATGCTGAGGTCACCAGTAGAGCCTGGACCAATAAGACTCCAGCCAGCGAACCTGAAGTACTTTACTCCAGTCTGAGGACAAACACTGCAGGTACACATTCACCTGTGTTCTAGCGAGGGACATCAATGAGAGATAAACCCAAAAGTAGTTTTCATTGGGCTTGTAAAATGTGGTCAGTGAAACAATGAGAATCTTCTTCTCAAATTTATCAAACTAGTGTTTTGAAAGTGGGATTGACAGCAGGTGCAGTTCACTCTTCAGGTTCCTGTTTCCTCAGTAAAACCTGTCACTGGTTTCATAATTAAAGCTGTACTGTGGTTTCGTTGGTCAGTTCAGTGTTTATAACATGAGGCAGTCAGCAGAGAGAGACGTGGCACTGAGACAGGAAATCCTGCAGCTTAAACAGATATGATCGGTGTTTGATGGGAGTCAATTCAGGTTTGTGTGAATGACACAGTGTAACAGGAGCTGTCGGCCTGAACTGAAGATTAAAAATAATCTGAGCGGATTTGGTTTGTTTTTAATCCAGATGTATCTTTTCAAAAATAAATCGGAGAAGCACACGTTGGACAGTTTAATAAAAATACTCTACAAACCAGCAAACCAGCAAAATTAGGAAAATAACAACCAGTACAAGGTGAGAATGTACTGCTCGCGTTCTGACTCTAATCTGAGGAGCAAAAACACATTTTAAGACATTATTTAAAGACAGGCAGCGAGTGGGCTGAACTAACAAGGGCAGGGTGATGCTTCCACAGTTTAGGCTACAGCTGAAAAAGCCCAGTCAGCTCTCACTTTGAGTCACGTTTTTGGGACTAGCAGGAGAAGCTAGTTCAGTGACCACATTATTTCTTTTATTGCCATGTAAATCTGAGGGTTATACACAGTAGTAGCAGTAATCAGATGTAAAAGCACATAAATAGTGAAGTCACCTGAGTCAGTAGTTCATATTTCCCGGAGTCGAGCGTTCATTCACCCACATCAAAACAGGTGCTGCTGGTGTGGTTAACTGCTGAGAGAAGCTCTCTGTGACGGAGCTTCTTTGTTGAGATCAGTGGGAAATGATCAAAGGTAAAACACATAAACCATGAAGTGTTTTATGTGTTTAAGATCAGTCTAGCAGCTATTTGAATGTTGTGGACTCTGTAGAGATAAACAGTGTCTGAGAGGAGAGAGAGTGCATGTCAGCAGATACCGGTGCTGAGATGCAGGACTGAACAAAGGAAGATGTAAAGTTACCACACAGCAAAAGATGTTCTTAACTTTGTTTCTTGTCTTCATCTCTTTGTGTGACTAGTGTTTAAAGTGAAACAAAATGAGTTCTTTTTCAGAGAGAGATTCATGAAGCCCCTCACAACGTCTTCATAAGAATTAAGATTTCTCTGCAGGATTATTATTAAATGAAAACAATATATATTTGAATTCAGTTCAGCAGGCAAACAGGGTTGATGGGAAATCCAAGTTCAGTGAGTTGTAAATAAAACCCGGATATTCAGTCACTCATTGGCATGTTCTTGTCTTGATGATGTCATCCCAAAAACACACATGACCAATGCTGACATCATCACTCAGACCCCTGAGAACACAGGTAGGGAGGCTGCACCTATATGACTCATGTCCCAGTGTTATTACATGCTGAACTATCGGGGCGACTGTGGTTCAGTGGATTGGGAAGCTCCTCTATAAGTGGAAGGTCGCCGGTTTGATCCCTCCTGCTCTCTCTCTGTCCTGGTGGTTGTGTCCTATGGCAAGACACTTCCCCTACCGCCTACTGGTGATGGCCAGAGGGGCCGATGGTGCGATATGGCAGCCTTGCTTCTGTCAGTCTGTCCCCGGGCAGCTGTGGCTACAACTGTAGCTGCCTCCACCAGTGTGTGAGAGTGACTGTGGAACTGTACTTTGGGTGCCTAGAAAAGTGTTATATAAATGCAATCCATCATTAACTTTTTTCTCTTTAAGCTTCAGTTTAAAAATTAGGTTTAAAATTTCATATATTTGTTACATACATATACACATTAATTAGGTTTTAAAGTTGGTAGGACAATAAATGCCTCACCCTTCTAGTGACCTGCACCATGACTGCACACTCAACTGTCCCATTTTTACAGAAGCTAAAGGAACCACAGACACCACAGAAGAAGTGTAAACAGGAAGCTGAGGACAGACCTGCAGACTTCCTGTGGACAGTCTCACTCTGTCAGTCACCATGGGAACATTTACAGGCAGTCATCAGCTTCCTCCTTTCTTCATTCACTCCCATTCATTCACACAGTGATGTCATTGTGGGAGCAAGTTCCTCCTGAGCAACCAGGATTGACGGGGAACTAAAGAAATCAACCTGCTGCTGGTTTGAGTCTGTGCAGCTTGAACTCTGACAAAGGTCTACTGCGAGGTGAAGAGTCGTCACTTTCAGGAGCTGCTTCCATCATTTCAAACTGATCAATACTCTGAACTTATGAACACTCATGTTTGACACAGAGTGTCCTGTGATGGTCCTCAGTCTTTGACCTAGTTTTTGTGTTTGTTATGGACTATGTGTTTATTTGTTCTCTTGTTTCAATGACCTTTGTTCTGGTTCTATATTGGTGTCTCTTGAGCTCAGGTTCCCTTATTTGTCAGAGTCGTCATTATTTATATTTCTTATTCTCTATTTCTTGTTGCTCATGTTTATTTCCTTCGTGTCCAGTCTGTGCCAGCCTCTTCTCTGTGTTTTGTTATTCTTTCAGTCTCCCCGCTCACGTACCTGTGTTTGTCTGTTTTCTCTGTGTTCTGTCTCATTGTGTTTGTAATCCCATCCCTGTGTTTAGGTCCTCAGTCTCCCTCGTGCCTGTTTTGCTGTGTTCTTCTGTGAGTTCTATGTTTCCTTCGTAGTTTCCTGTTTATATTCTCTAATTTTCTTTCTTTGTTTTTCTTGTATTTTTATGTTTCTTTCTGAGTATCTTCTAACATTAATAACGCTGCCTCTTTTAGCCGACCCCTTTGTTTCCAAGTCCTGCATTTGGGTCTTGCCTCTGCCTGCCACACAGCTGTTCATGGCAGGCACAGAAAACGATTTTGAGCCTAGAAGTAATAAATGCATGAACTTGTTTTTCAGCGTCACTCTGAGACAGGATATTTCTAATTTTAGAGATGTTGCTCAAATGGAAGAAAGCAGTCCTACATATTTGTTTAATATGTGCATTAAAGGACATGTCCTGGTTAAAAATGACTGGTTTCATCTCAAAGCTGGCCAGTTGGACAGGAAACAAAACAAGATGTTATTTACATATGAGCATCACACTTTACCTGAAATACACAAAGAATCTTTCTAATAATAGAAAACAGTTTCAAACCTGCAGGATTAAAGTGATGAAAGTTTGTGATTTAAATTTGTCTCATAAACGTCCAAAACCTGCTGAAGGTTCAGTTCAGTTAGTATCTGTAACATGACGACTGAACATGAAGGCAGACGACCTGTTTTCATCAAACAGGAAACCACAGCTGCTGTGTTTAGCATCGCTCCTGCTGATTGGGTCTGTTATGTAGACGATGTTTCCTCTATTAAGAACAAATTTTCCACTGTGTGGACAGAGTCGATAATCGTCCTGTGTCTCTCAGAGTTTCATTGTTTGGTTTTCAGTCTAAATGTTGCCATCAGTCACTGTCAGTTTGGGCACCGAACCTTAAACACGCATGTCAAAAATAAATCTACATTAGTAATGCATAAACAGCAAACCAGCAGGATCTCTCTGTGCACTGTGAACGCTGACTGAGGCTCATGTGATGCAGTGGGTTGTCTTCTAAATGTGTCTTCTTGTCTGCATGCTGAAGTATTCTTAGGCAAGATACTGAACCCCAAATTTCTTCTGACGCCTCCATCCAAACGTGAGTGTTTGATAAGGGTGCTTAGAAAGCAGTGTGTGAATAGCTGAGTCTTGAGTGCTCAGCTGGATTAGAGCAGTAGCAGCAGTTCGTTTACACAGACAACCAGTTTACATGTATAAATGATGATCAGTGAACTGCCATCACTTGTGGTTGAAGCGTTTCTTATGTAGAGCCGGAAAATAAACCACAAGCTTGAACACTATTTTTACTGACCTTTATCTGTGTAGCCTTCCTGTATTGAGCTTGGCAAGGACTAAATGTCATCTTTTCATTTCCAGTCAATTTTATTCATATAGCGACCAATCACAATAACAACCACCTTTATATTGTAAGGTAGACCCTACAGAGAAAAACCGAACAATCATATGATCATCTGACCAGACCATATTTCACTGGCTTCTCTAAATGTTCAGCAAACTTTAAAAGCTCTTCATCATGCTTTTTCTTCAGCAATGGCACCATGGATGGTGACCTACATGCCATGCCTTCTTGAAACAATTATACCTGCTGATTCCAGGTTTTTCTGTAGCACCTTGGCTCTTCAACGACTCTTCTGATCATTATTATATATGGTGAAATGATGTTCTTTCCACCTCTGCATTAAGAACCCAACAGTGCTCACTAGAACCTCCAGTAGTTTAGAACCAATACCTTCAGTATGTTTTGCAACAATACGGTTGTGAAGGTTTTGAGACAGCTCACTGGTTTTACCCATCATGAGATGTTTCTTTTGTGACACTTTGGTAATGACACAGATCTTTATAGGTCATCAGTTGGGACTGAACCTGCTAATATTAATTTGTAATAACTGTCAGGATGGCTTTCAATTATTGATAAATTTCATTTGCCATGAATCATGATTTCCTGTCTCATTGCACCTTCCTTTTGTTTTTCTCTGTTATTTCTCATTATCACACGTTAACCCCTGACCTGAACTTTCAAAGGTGAGTGATAAAACATTAATTGAATTACAATATTATCCAAAGAACAGAAGTAAACACAAAATGCAGTTTCTAAATAAATGTGTTTATTATTAAGGGGAAAAACCCAAACCTAGATGAACATGTCAGAAAAAGCTATTGCCCCTGAATTTAATAAATAACTGCAACCAAGCATTTGTAACAACCTGCAATAAATCTTTAACAGCACTGTGGAGGATTTTCAGCCCACTCACTGTTGCAGAATTGTTGTAATTTAGCCACATTGCTGGGTTTTCAAGCATGAACCACCTTTTTAAGGTCATGTCACAGGATATAAATCAGATTCAGGTAAGAACTTTGACTTATTTGGGTGTTTTGCATAATTTTCCGGCTGCAGAAACCAAGTGCGCTTCAGGTCAGATGAGAGCGGATGGCCAGATAGTCTCCTAAAGAATTGTTTCTTTAAGAGGGCCGAATTCATGGTTCCATTTAGGGAGGCAAGTCTTGCAGGTCCTGAGGCAGCAAAACAGCCTCAGACTATCAGACTATCACCATATTTTACTGTTGGTATGAGCTTCCTTTTCTGAAATGCAGTGTATAATGACACACACTCATCAGTCCAGGGTTTTTTTCCCCCAACAGTCTTGGAACTCTGCCACGCAGGCTGGTGTGCTCCAGTCCCTTTCTTAAAGTGTAGTCATGAGAAAGGGACTTTAATTTTAACTTGAACTAAAAGCTGATCCTAAACTAAGCACAGATCAAACTGGTTGATCAGCCATCAGAGGAGTCGGATCAATGGAGCTGCTTCTGTTCCTGATGTCCCCTGTTTGATCCTGGACCTGAACTCTCCCTGCAGAGACAAGACAGTCAGCCAGGAACAGACAACAAGAGACAAACTTATATTTTCATACTGACCTTTGACCTTTAGTAGCACTGTGGTCTCTCTTGAAATGCTTCTTTCTTTGCTGCAGACATTACAGATGTATTCTCCACTGTCTCCATCTGTGGGCTGTTTCAGGGTCAGACTGAGGTCTCCAGTTTTCAGCAGGTCTTCATTCATCTTCGTTCGGTCTCTGTAAACCTGGTGCTGTTCTTCAGGCTGGTCAGAGCCGTTCTTATACACGTGGACCTTCCTGTATGGTTCATAGCGTTTCCACTCCACTTCAGCATCTTCAGGCAGGTTTTGTGTGGTTGTGAAGGGCAGCTGGACAGACTCCGCCCCCTCCTCCACCTCCACCACACAGTCTGAGAGGACAACAAACACAACATGAGCTGTACAGACAGCAGTGAATCTAGAAAACACCTTATTAAGCTTCTTTATGCTGCAGTCTGATATTTACATTTAATTATTGTCATTTTATAAACAAATACACTGTAAGAAATATTTCATAGGTATTTGCACTGACTCATCACTCTCAGCAGAACTGTTTTCTTTCTCTTGATCCCTTTCCCCTCAACTCTGCAGATGTACTTTCCAGTGTCTCTGTCTGTGGGGAGTTTCAGGGTCAGACTGAGGTCTCCAGTTTTCAGTGAGTCGTCTCTCATTTCGTTTCGCTCTCTGTAAAACTGGTCTCGTGCGTCAGGCTGGTCAGAGCCGGCGTGATATTTGTGAACAGTCATCGGTGGTTCAGGTTCATAGCGCCACCACTCCACTTCAGCATCTCCAGGCAGGTTTTCTGTGGTTGTGAAGGGCAGCTGGACAGACTCCGCCCCCTCCTCCACCTCCACCTGACAGACTGAGAGGACAACGAACACAACATGACACAGCAGCAGTTTTATTCAATGATTTCAAAGAGAACTTTAATATTCAATTTTAAGCTCAAACTATGATATTTGTCTTTGCTTGTGTTGATTTCCTAAAGATGAAATATACTACACTCATTTAATTCAGGATTAATCAATCAATCAAAGCTTTATTCGCCACATGCAGGTTGCCCTGCAGTGAAATGGGACCCCCCCCCCCTCGACCTTACACACACAACACAGACATCACATGAGGATACAAGTCAGAGATCGGTAGCGTTACAGAAAAACACTGAAATATACACTACAATGGGAAAGTACAAGAGGAAAAAAAGAGACCTCTACTCATGCTGTGCTTCCATGGTAGGACAGCACGAGAACAGGAGACAAAAAAACTCCTCTGCACAAAAAGCACATAAATGTCCACAGCACAAGACATGACAACCCACAGGATTGGGTTGTCATGTCGCCCGAGTGTCCCCTCTCCTCACTCCCTTATCTTCCCAGGGAAGATAAGGGAGTGAGGAGAAAAGGGAGAAAAGAGGGAGAAAAGAGGAGAAAAAGTGCGACCGCCTTCGCTGAGAGCAAGACAAGTACAATAATAATTCAATAATGTATTTTATTGGTTGTTCTTCATTTCTTTTGAATTGTTGCCTTCAGTCCACTTTAGTAGGATTTGAGTGGGACTGCTCACAAAGAAAGAACGAGTCTCTAATTTTTTATGGTAGTTTGACTTTAATAAAGGGAGACAAATTATCACCTCGCCTCTGTCGGTGTGCCCCAGGGCGGCTGTGGCTACACTGTAGCTGCTGTCACCAGTGTGTGACTGTGTGTGTGAATGGGTGACTGAATGTAGTGTAAAGCGCTTTGGGGTCCTTAGAGACTGAGTAAAGCGCTATATAAATAAAGGCCATTTACCATTTATTAACAAAAAATCCAAAAAAGAAAGATTACATAAAAAGTGTAAATTCATCTGTATATCATTGAATGAAACACATATTTGGACCCTTAAACTTACCCAAAACTACAATCTGTGTGTTCATGTAACACACACATTGTGATCAATCAAATCAATGAAGTACAGATACTCCTGATCTCAACTCATTTTGTGTATAAATCTATTGTATTGTATCAGTACAATCTATTTTGGTAACTAGTTACAAGAAAGTGGAGCATATAATGACAAGATGACACTTTATTGGATCTTACACCAGTTTACCCAGAGCACTCCGCTCTCGCTCTGCAGGCCTACTTGTTGTTCCTAGAGTATTTAAAAGTAGAATGGGAGGCAGAGCCTTCAGTTTTCAGGCCCCTCTTCTGTGGAACCAGCTTCCAGTTTGGATTCAGGAGACAGACACTATCTCTACTTTTAAGATTAGGCTTAAAACTTTCCTTTTGGCTAAAGCATATAGTTAGGGCTGGACCAGGTGACCCTGGATCCTCCCTTAGTTATGCTATGTCGATTCATGGTTTTCTACAGTTTTTGATCTACTGCAGAATATTTTTAAGGTTATCTGCTATAAAACGCCAGACCAGGAAAATCTCCTTCATGTTTTTCTCTGTTTTATCCTCAGTTACTTTCACACAAAGACATCAGCTGTGATGCTCACAATTATGATGAAGTCTCACATGTATCAGTGCTGATAAATGATCAGAATTATAATATTTCTGACTGTCTGAGGCTAAATTGAATCAAATCGGGACCTCGTGAATCGGAATCAAAGGGATTATAGAAATCAGTGATGATACCCAGCCCTAGTGAGCAGCCTAGGCCTGACAGAGTGGATGTAGGTGTGGGTAATAAGGAAAGATGAAAAGAACTACTGATAACTTTTTTGTTAAGTTAAAGTCTGAGCCGTCTGAAGTTCATAGCCAGCTCTGACACGGAGCCATCGATCTCTGAATGCTGTAAAAGCAGCAGTGTATCCAGGAAACACATTATACGTGATAAATGCACTGCCCGAGTGTCCCCTCTCCTCACTGCCTTTCAACAGCATGCAACAGCAAACAGGTCGTCAGAGGAGCCGAGATGATGATTGTGTTGATTGTGGTTGTGATGATGTGTTAATACACTAATACACCTCTCTGAATGTAATAATTAGTCATTAATAACCTCTGCCTCTCTACCACAGCACGTGTGTTTATCAGCCATCGTTTTGTTGGAATGGGTCAGAAATGGCCGCCCCAGTCCTGGTTCTGACGGAGGTTTCTTCCTGTTAAAACTGAGTTTTTCCTCCCACTATCACCAAAGCACTTACCCATAGTGGGCTCATATGATTGTTGGGTTTTTCTCTGTTTTCTCTGTATTATTGAAGGAACTACCTTATAATATAAAGTGCCTTGACGCAGTTGTTGTTGTGATTTGGTGCTGTATAAATAACTGACTTAAATTCATTTCTGACCTTTGACTCGAAGCCTCACTTCTCTCTTCAGCAGGATGTTTCCCTCGCTGCTGTAGACGGTGCAGGTGTAGACTTCGTTGTCTCTGTCTGTGGGGTATCTCAGGGTCAGACTGAGGTCTCCTGTTTTCAGCAGGTCTTCATTCATCTTCGTTCGGTCTCTGTAAAAGTGGTCTTGTTCTTCAGGCTGGTCAGAGCCGTTCTCAGACACGTGGACCTTTGTGGTCCGGATGTAAATGCAGGTCCACTCCACTTTACTGTCTTTAAGCAGGTGAAGTTTGGTTTTGCAGGGCAGCTGTACAGACTCGACCCCCTGCTCCACCTCCACCAGGGGGACTGAAAGGAGAAAAAATACCACAATGAGCTGAACACAACATCATCAGCACTGAGAACATTTTGTTTGGATGAAGTGAAACATCTGCACTGAAAACATGTTTGACTGGCTGCAGCCTGGGATTTGTCCTGTTGCTCCACTGAGCAGACACAGTGTTATCTTTGGTGTCTAAATCAATTATGGGAAGAAATTTATCATCTGTCTTTATCTTCACTTCCTACACCCAAACTGGAAACGTTAATAGACCATCATGTGAGCTTGCCTACTTAATATTTCCTTTGAATTTTCTCTCTACATGTAGATTATTATGAACTTTTGTTAAATAAGCTATTATTCTGGGCTATGCAGGCCCAGACAAAGCGTGCAGCATTTTAATGAGGTTGTTTTAGTGTGGAATAGAAGAAATAGAAGAAGCTCGTGTGAGTTTCCTTAAGAAAACATCTAATCCTCAAAATCCTGGTGCTTTCAGGCTGACATTGACTCAAAAACATTATCATTATAATATTTTCATTCTAAATCATTTCATAAATTTCTCTTAAACTCCTCAATTTCTTGGACTTGTGTCACATCTTCAGTTTGAGCTGATAAAAAAGTAATGGTTGAAAAACCTAACTTAATAGATCTTACTGTAGCTCACTCATCAAGTCCTGTTCACCTCAGGGACAGATTATCAGTGTGGTCACCAAGCTCTTCAATTCATGACTCACATCTTCATCTTCTGTCTACAGCACTCACCTCTGACGTAGAGCTTCACTTGTTTCTTCTTTAGGATGTTTTCCCCCCTGTAGACGGTGCAGGTGTAGGTGAGTGCGTCTCTGTTTGTCGGGTATTTCAGAGTCAGGCTGAGGTCCACAGCTATCTGCAGGTTTTTGTTCATCATTGTTCGATTTCTGTAAAACCAGTGCTGTTTTTCAAGGTGGTCAGAACCGTTTTTAAAGACGTGCACTATCCTGTTGGAGCTGTCAGTCCACTCTACAGTTACATCTTCATGTCGGTGACCTGTGGTTATAAAGGGCAGCTGAACAGACTCCACCCCCGAATCCACATCCACCTGTGAGACTGTGAAGTAAGAAAAACAAATAATGATTTGTGCGCGCAGTCTGTCAAAGCCCCCATGTTTGACATGTAAAGTGTGTGAGGGGAGCAAAGAGTAATTCAATTAGTATTCTAGACAAATAGCTGCCGTTTGTCCTCAGGCTCCTCAATGAGAGAGAGGAGCCTGTTCTGCAAAATGTGCTGGAGGATTCCTTAAGAACATGAAACATGGGGAAACACTGGTTTGTGTTTTATTGAAAGAAAGGAGACAATTAAAACAACCTATTAACATAACTAATAGATTAAGAAGAAGAAAAAACACTACAAGTCAAGTAAAATAAATCTGAGGTTTAGGGATGATTCAGATTATTCACAATGCAAACACGTCACACACACAACATACCTTCCTTAAAATAGCTTCTGAAGTGAACTCCAACACCCACGATGACAGCTGCAACTACAGCCAGGACACCCAGAGCCACTGGGACACTGATGGGAACTTATAACACAATGAAAACATGAACATTACATGATGTTAACATGAAATGATTAACACTCTGTGACACTCCATGTGATTTTGAATCTCTTTGCACTGACCTCCACCTTTGACCCGCTGAACCTGCAGTTCCACTCTTGACTGACCCAGTTCTACTCCAAACTTACGGACGGTGCAGGTGTAGCTTCCGCTGTCAGACAGCTGAAGCTTTTTCAGAGTGAGAGTGAGGTCTCCGGTTTCCAGAGCGTCGGGATTCATGGATGTTCGGCCGCTGAACTGCTCATTTATATTGCAAAACACCAGCACTCTGAGAAGATGCAGCAGCAGATCTCAGAGAATGACTCGGCCTCTGTGTGGAAAGGTTTTAGGAATATCACCAACTACAAGCCTAAAACCCCCCACTCCACTGATGACTTGCTCTTAGCCAACACCCTTAACGACTTCTACTGCCGTTTTGACGAGCCATCAGGCAGCCTTCACACCTCCAACGGCCCCAACAATAGAGGCACTTTGGACACTCATTCCCCCACCTCTCCCCCCTCCATAGAGCCATCACCACCTTCAAACACTTCACCTACAACACCCCCCTCCTCACCCCACACAAAAGAGGATTTCACACCACCTCCTCCCACCACAACTCTTCATATTCATGAAGCAGATGTGAGGAAGCAGTTTAAGAGTCTGAATGCTCGAAAAGCTCCCGGCCCAGACGGTGTGTCTCCTGCCACCCTCAGACACTGTGCAAACGAGCTGGCCCCAGTGTTTTCTGGCATTTTCAACTCCTCACTGCAGGCATGTCATGTGCCTGCCTGCTTCAAGTCCTCTACCATAATCCCTGTCCCCAAGAAACCTAGGATCACTGGACTAAATGACTACAGACCCGTGGCTCTGACATCTGTGGTCATGAAGTCATTTGAGCGCCTGGTTCTCTCCTATCTCAAGACCCTCACGGCCTCCTGGACCCCCTGCAGTTTGCATACAGAGCCAACAGGTCTGTAGATGACGCCATCAACATGGCCCTACACTTCATCCTGCAGCATCTGGACTCCCCAGGAACCTACGCCAGGATCCTGTTTGTGGACTTCAGCTCTGCCTTCAACACCATCCTTCCAGACCATCTCCAAGGCAAGCTTTCCCAGATGAATGTGCCTGATCCCATCTGCCGGTGGATCACTGACTTCCTGACGGACAGGAAGCAGCATGTGAGGCTGGGAAAGAATGTCTCGGACTCCCGGACCATCAGCACCGGCTCCCCTCAGGGCTGTGTTCTTTCTCCTCTGCTCTTCTCCCTGTACACCAACTGCTGCACCTCCACCCACCAGTCTGTCAAGCTAATCAAGTTTGCAGATGACACCACTGTTATTGGACTCATCTCGGACGGGGATGAGTCTGCCTACAGGAGGGAGGTTGAACGTCTGGTGTCCTGGTGCAGCCACAACAACCTGGTGCTAAATGCCCAGAAGACAGTGGAGATTATTGTGGACTTCAGGAAGCACACAGCCCCACTCCCCCCCATCATCCTGACTGACACCCCCATCACCTCTGTGGACTCATTCCGCTTCCTGGGTACCACCATCACCCAGGACCTGAAGTGGGAGCCCACCATCACCTCCGTCATCAAGAAAGCCCAGCAGAGGATGTACTTCCTGAGGCAGCTGAAGAAATTCAACCTGCCAACACGGACGATGATGCAATTCTACACTGCAATCATCGAGTCCATCCTCACCTCCTCCATCACTGTGTGGTACGCTGGAGCCACTATCAGGGACAAACAGAGACTGCAGCGTGTTGTGCGCTCTGCTGAGAAGGTGATTGGCTGCAGACTCCCATCTCTGCAGGACCTGTACACCTCCAGGACACTGGGGCGTGCAGCTCAGATCACAGCTGACCCTTCTCACCCTGGACACAGTCTGTTTGACCTGCTCCCCTCAGGCAGGAGGCTCCGGTCCATTCGCACCAGAACCTCTCGCCATAAGAACAGTTTCTTCCCCTCTGCTGTCGGACACATGAACAATAACCATATGACTGTTCCCACCACTAACACATGACCCTACGCTGTGTTCACTGTATCATTCCATGTTTGGCACTGATCACCACCTGCACTCATGTATATATCATGTATATATGATATATATACATGATTGTGGGGCGACCGTGGCTCAGGGGGTTGGGAAGCGTATCTGTAACCGGAAGGTCGCCGGTTCGATCCCCGGGCTCTCTGTCCTGGTCGTTGTGTCCTTGGGCAAGACACTTTACCCTACCGCCTACTGGTGTTGGCCAGAGGAGCCGATGGCGCGATATGGCAGCCTCGCTTCTGTCAGTCTGCCCCAGGGCAGCTGTGGCTACAACCGTAGATTGCCTCCACCAGTGTGTGAATGTGAGAGTGAATGAATAGTGGTATTGTAAAGCGCTTTGGGTGCCTTGAAAAGCGCTATATAAATCCAATCCATTATTATTATATCTATCTACTTAGCACTTTTAATTCTTACTCTTATTTTTATTTTCATGTCTATTTAAACGTAATTTATAACACTATGTTTGCACTGAAGCACCGCAGCAATTTCCTAATGTTGTAAACCTGCTCAACATTTGGCAATAAAACCCTTTCTGATTCTGATTCTGATTCTGATTTTGGTTCTGGAGGTCATCGCCTTCTCGTCGACGCAGGTGCACTGTGGAGGGATTGAGGTCATAGCGACTCCACACAGCTGTGGATTCTTTTTCTTCAAAAGTGGGAAACTCACAGGGCAGGAGAACAAACTCCGCCCCCTCTAGTACCTCCACACCTGAGGCACACTGGGAAACTGAGGAGACAGACATAGACAAAGACCTTATTGATCCCACATAAAAATAGAAAAAATAAATAATAAAAAGATTCTGTGCAACTATATGCAGAAAAATAACACAAGATGTTTTATGTGCACATAAAGTGCAGGCAGTGATAGTTATACACACATATTTATAAACAGTGTTTATCCTGTTTATAATGTTACAGCCTGGCTTCTGTCGGGATGAAGGACCTGTGATAGCGCTCCATCCACAGTCTCCATCCACAGTCTCCATCCACAGTCTCCGTCCACAGTCTCCATCCACAGTCTCCATCCACAGTCTCCGTCCACAGTCTCCGTCCACAGTCTCCTTCCACAGTCTCCATCCACAGTCTCCGTCCACTGTCTCCGTCCACAGTCTCCGTCCACAGTCTCCTTCCACAGTCTCCGTCCACAGTCTCCTTCCACAGTCTCCATCCACAGTCTCCATCCACAGTCTCATGCAGGGATGAGAGATGTTGTGCATAATAGCCCACCCACCTCCTTTATGGGGTCTAGGGGACTGTCCAGGACAGAGCTGGCCCTCTTCACCAGGCTATTTAGCCGTTACCTGCCCCTCTCTCTGCTGCCGCCTCCACAGCAGAGCTCTGGATAAAAGATTGCAGACATCCTCAGTAATGTCCTGCAGACTTCAGCCTGTCAGCACAGTCGACTTTGGTCCTGGTGCCGAGTTTGAGTGTTTTCTGAGCAGTCCAGGTTATCGTTAAGGTGAAGACCCAGCAGCTTGTACGTGGTGACCACCTCCATGCCCAAACTTTGGATGAGGTGTGGTTTGCTCGGGAGGTTGACCACCACCTGCTTCGTCTGATCCTTCTCCTCAGATGCACATCCAAGGATGGCTGTATCAACGGATTCAGTTTATCTGCCCACCAGTGACAGATGTGGATTCTACATGCTCAAAGACTATTTCCAAGACGTTTCTCCTGTCTATAATAATGCCATGTGTGTGTGTGTTTACCTTTGCTGTTTTTATATTTTGTCTGTCATCTCTCCCCCTTGCCTGTGATATTTTACCCACTGACTGTCTTACTGTTCAGAACTCTGGCCTGGATTACAGCTGGACTTCAGTTTCAGTGTGTTTGTGTTTGAGTCCCGTCATTGTTTTAAAAGAAATGAGAGGACTACAGTTCACTTTTTTCTCATTTACATACTTCTTATGGTAAAAGTCTGGTGCAAACATACACTTGGTCCTAAAACAAAAAACAATTCTCTCTTTTGGCTTTAACTATGCGAGAATAACCTGCGGCATTTGAGAACTTATCTTCCAGATCAACATGCACAAACCTGTCTGACTGTTTCTGTAAGCAAAACCAGTGTGTGTGTGCTTGTGTAAATATGTGTGTGTGTCATAAGTTTAAAAGAAACTTTGCTCTTGAGTTCCTACTACCAGTTTGTGACAGGAAGCCAGCAAGTGAAATTAAAATGGGGGTAATGTGCTCAGACCTTTTTGTTCCAGTTAAAAGATGTGCTTCATAACCTGCAGACGCCTAACAGATGCATCACTAACCCCACTATAAAGTGCGTTACAATAATGGAGTCTAGAAAATTCCCACATGTGGGACTAATAAAGGTACATCTTATCTCATCTCTTATCTTAGATGTAACAAAGACATGGATTACTGTCTCAAAAAGCTGCTCTGATAAGATGGGCTTTATTTTTGCCAGTTGTCTCAAATGAAAAAAAGACAGATTTTACAACAGCTCTGACCTGGCTTTCAACTTCATCATCTGCCTCCATTTAAACTCCCAGGTTAGTGGTGATTGGTTTAACATACTGTGCCAGCAAACCAAGATCCATAGTAGTGGTCTCAGAAGTGCCACCAAAAACCATCACTTCTGTTTTCTGCTCATTAAAATGTAAAAAGTTCAAAGCCACCCAGGCCCTTATTTCATCAAGACATCTGAGCAGAGGGTCTACTGAGAAACCATTTATCTTTTAAGTGGGAAACAAATCTGGGAGTCATCGGCAAAACAGTAGAAAGAAATCCCATGTTTCCTGAAAATATACTCGGGTGGTATCAGATATAAGGAGAAAAGAAGCGGGCCTAAAACTGAACCCTGTGGAACCCCACATTGAAAAGAAGCAGCAGAGGATACAAACTCACCAAGTTTCACAGAGAAAATTTGGTCTGCCAATTAGGATCTGAACCACTGCAGTGTGGTTCTCCTAACACGCACCACCTGCTCTAACCTGCAAATTAAAATCTTATGATCCACTGTATCAAAGGCAGCTGTTAAATCTAAAAGCACGATCATAACACAGTCATGTGATGCAGTTCCTAAAAAAAATTATTAAAAACTCTTAAAAGTGCAGATTCTGTACTATGCAAAGCTTTAAAACCAGATTGAAAAACTTCCGAAATACAACATTCTTCTAAAAATGGATATTCATGGCTTGTAAACTACCTTTTCAAGAATCTTTGAGATAAAACTCAATTTGGAAATAGGTCTGTAATTTGCAGTCATTTCAGGATGTGAATTCCAGTAATACTGTAATATTTGCTGACACCTGAAGTTCATCCTTCTTCCGTTTACGTTCAGCTCTCTACACTTTCTTCTGGCTTCACAGGTGCCTTCATTCAGCCATGGTTCAGATATGGCTTTTACTTATCTAAGATTAAGGAATCCCAACAGCCACTTCATAAATGTATGGCACAGCATAGAAGAGCCACCTCCACAGGACAAGACTCAGCAGTCCATCTGCATCTAAAGGACAAAGGTCACTCTTTTGAGGATGCCAAAGTTCACAAGCCATCTATGTCCACTGTGAGCGACCATCTTTGAACAGAGGCGGTGGTTTACGATACCAACTATCTGCCATCTATAATCCAGTTTTGAGATCCTTCCCAGACGCCTTAACGCCCACTCACATTCTGGGCCATCTGACCTCAGGAAATCACATGATAGGGTGGCGTTAGGCTTCACAAAGAACTCACCCAAAAACCTTGGCTGATTGTGACCCACACCCGTTTTCACGCCATTGTCCCTCTTGGGGGGGACACTCCGACAGGGCTTAAATCTGGGATTTTCCACGGTTCGACCCTAGAACTGAAGAAGCTTCTCGGATGAAACGTCTTCAAGAAACAGCTGTGAGGACAGAGCAACTCCTTGGTAAATAATGCACTTGATGGTGACTTATGAAGGTCCTTGCAGTCCAGTTGATCTTGCGCACTTCCAGGATCCCTGTGTGAGGCACAGAGTCATCGGCTTTCTTGTAGTAAATGCAGGTGGTGCATATGTTGGTCAGTGTAGTTTTCCTTTGTGTGCCCCACTCACATATTAATCCTTATTCCTCTTTGTTGCTATGCCTAACAGGAACTTATATGAAGTACCGAGGTATTCGGGTGAGACCACTTGCTTCTTGGGATCTTTTGACATCAGGGCTGTCTCCGGCCTCCACTACATAGCACTGAGACGGCACTTTTAAGGATTTTTAACGCTATTCTTTTAACTCTGGACTCTGGCAGCCCTGCTGCCCTTTTATTGTTGGACTTGTCAGCAGCTTTTGACACGGTCGACCATGACATCCTGTTATCACGGCTAGAATTTCATGCTGGCCTAAAAGGATCTGCCTTACAGTAGTTTCGGTCCTATCTGTCAGAAAGGTTTTTTTTTTATGTCAGTATGGGCCCCCACAACTCCAAAATAGCCCCTCTTAAATACGGTGTACCTCAAGGCTCTATTTTGGATCCTGCTCTGTTCGCACTCTATTTGTTGCCATTGGGCTCCATCTTCTCGCGGTACAGCATTTCATTTCATTGTTTTGCTGATGATTTGCAGATTTATCTACCTTTAAAAGCAGGGTCAGACCATCCCCAGCTCTTATTACGCTGCCTTGATGATGTCAAACAGTGGTTGTCATTAAATGTTTTAAAGCTAAATGAAAATAAAACTGAGGTTGTCATTTTTGGCAACTTTAATCATATCGACAGCACTCTGGGCCCCTTTCCTCGTATTGTAAAACACATGTAAAAAACCTCTGTGTCTATATTGATGGTTCTTTTAAATTGAATAAGCAGGTGAGTGCAGTAGTTCAGTCCTGTTTTTTTTAGTTAAGACAGCTAGCCAAGGTAAAGCCATACCTTCCGGCTAACGTCTTTGAGCGTGTTATTCACCTTTTTCTTACTTGCAGATTGGACTACTGCAATTCATTGTATTATGGTCTAGATCAGGCCACCATCCATCATCTTCAGATGGTTCAAAATGCAGCTGCTCGCCTGCTAACTGGTACCAAACGGAGAGAGCATATAACCCCACTTTTAGCTTCTTTACACTGGCTTCCTGTCTCCTACAGGATCCAATTTAAACTTTTACGTTTTGTTTTTAAGTCACTTAACACCCGAGCCCCTCCTTACCTGTCTGAGCTCCTCTCTGCCTATGCTCCAGGAAAAACCACGAGGTCTAGCTCAAAACTAATGCTGTCCATCCCACGGACTAACCTCAAATCCCGTGGTGATAGCTCCTTCTCTGTGGCAGGTCCCAGACTTTGGAATAGTCTCCCCTTAAATATTAGATCTGCACAAATACTTGAGCAATTTAAATCTTTACTAAAGACACATTTCTATGCCCTGGCCTTTAACACACTATGACCCAAGCATTTTTGCATTCTGGTCTTATTGGAATTAGTTTAGTTATTGTTTTAATTCTTTTACTGTCCTATTGTTTTTTATTGTTATTATTGTATTACATTGTTGCTTTTTAATACCATTTTTATATTGTTAAGCACTTTGTGTAGCATCGGCTGTTTGAAATGTGCTATATAAATAAATTTGACCTTGACCTTGACCTTAAGTTAGGAGCCAAAAAGGGTGTAGTTTGTGGGTGTGAGCACCCGTGTGTACACCTGTGAGCATGGACGCGCTTGTCTTTTTAAAAGGTTCCTTCATGTAATAATCTGCTAGAGGGTGTGGGGGGGCCACAGCCCCGTCCTCCAGGGCATGAAGCAGGTATGGAGGAGATCAAAACTCCAGACATCCAGAGGCCCCCAGAACACAAGAGACCAAGGAAGACCCACAGAGGGGCAGCCGCGCCACTGTCCCAGAAAGAGCTGAGGAGAGTCCCAGATGAGGGCTCACTCAGCAGCCGCGGAGCAGAAGCCAGGGGGGGTTGCAGTGACGCACCCGTGACCTCCGTCGGCAGCCAGCTGTGCCTGAGTGACCGAGCCCCAGGCCGAGAGGCCGAGGGCACCCCACCCCCGAAGTGGCCCAAGCGAGCCCCAGGCTCCAGGCTCCGATAAGCGGCCGCGAAGGAATGAGCCGGTGTGTACCTGGACGCCCATCCCTGGACACAAAGAACCACCAACGCACTGATGTCTGAGGGAGTCCGCCACTGGATATGAACTTTTTTCAAGACAGTGAATCTTGAAACCAGAGAAAAAATAGAGAGTTTTAACTTGTTCCATTGGCAGATTTTTTTTCACTTATTTCAAGCTAAAATATTTATTAGAATTCAAATTTAGACAGAAACAAAGTGAATAATATTATTTTATTATCACGTTGATGCAGCACATGGTTCAGTTAGCTTTGTATAAACACGTGTTAGAAATGTTCTTCAATCAGCTCTTTTTACTCTCATTTCACAGCCAGTACTTTTTACTTTTACTTGAGTAAAGAAGTTGAAACAGTACTTGGAGTATTTTTAACAGTAGTACTTCTACTTCAGTACACACTGTGTGTACTTTTACCACCTGTGTCTGAGACCTCCTTCAGGGTCCACCTGAAGCTCTCAGTCTGCTGTGGAAAAAGGAAATCCAGGTGAGTTTCTCCTGATCACCTGAGGCCGTCATTACTGTGTGAACCCACACACCACTCCTCACTCCTCCCACCCGCTGCACACAGTCACTGAGTACAGACCGGCTGATTCCTGTAAAGGGAGAGGCAAGAAGAGGCGGAGCAACACCTGAAAAACAAGAAGCTCAACGTCATTTTGCAGAAGTGAAAGTGTGAGAGAGCAGCAGCAGAGCTGCAGTCGAGTCCTGTTTGTCTCTAAAAGAAGATTCACTGGAGTCCATCAGGTTCCTCTCAGCAACAGTGGTGAGTGCAGCTGATCACACTTCCTGCTTCTACACAAATCTTCACTCTGTTCACTTCATCAGGGTCTAGAGCGCCACCTCATTTCTCCATGGTGCCACTTAGGCTACGTCCACACTCGCCCGGATAGATTTGAAAACAGCGCTCCGCGTCCACACTGGTGTTTTCAGTCGTTTTCACAGAGTTGTGCGTCCACATTAAGACGGCTGAAAACGCTTACGTTCCAGTCCTGCGCATGCGTGAAACGCAAGACGATTCGACCGGTCTCATTTCTGTCTGCTGCTTATTCACTTTCCGGCTGTTTGAAACGTCGCAGCAGAGGTGGAGGAAAAGCACCGAGTTTTAAAATGGACTAACAATGAGGTGGAGTTGTTGCTGCGAGTAACACAAAAGCACAAAGTTGCAAAAGCGAGAGAGAAATAAAGAACTTGAAGAAAAGCTCTGTGGAGCATGTGCAGACTGATATTCATCTTTAATAGGACTGTCAAAACTGCTGCTGTATAATGCTCTCCACTATCTTTGTTTAATTGGTCACATGCCTGCATCACATGACTAACATGCATCATTGTTTTAGAAAGTCTCTGTGTTCACTGTTCACTGTGACACAAACGCACCGTCTCCAAATTATTTACTTTCCGGCTGTTTGAATCGTCGCAGCAGAGGTGAGCAGCGTGATAGGAGTGGATGTAGCTGTGGGTAATGAGAAAAGATGAAAAGAACGATTGATAACTTTTTCGTTAAGGCCGGTGCTCTGACACGGAGCCATCAACCTCTCAGTGTCTAACACTGGTCTGCAGACGGCATCAGATAATGAGACACATTAGATGGACTCTGAGCCCACTGACAGTAAAAGGGTGAAGTGTAGACATTTGGAAGAGAGCGGCCTGACCAGTTTCTCTGACTATGATACTGTAAAGCTGACAACATGATGCATTTACTGTGGTGAGTGTGCAAAGACCATGGCAGGTGTTGTGCCAAGGTAGGGATCCCCAACAGGATCTGTTTCCCTGCGTCAGGAACATCGGCTGGGCAGGGAAAGCGGACCCAACGCACTCCGCCTCCATCACGACCAACTAGACGTGGAAGGAGTGATGTTTTAGTGACAACATGAAAGATGAGTGTGACCGTTCAGTTTGTGGGTTACAACAGAAAATGATACATTTATTGTTCTCGTGTGTTATCGGACGGGATCATTTTAACAAACCGAGGACATTTTCCTGATAATTATCTGTATCCTCCTGTAACTTTACTGTTTAAAGAGCTAAAACCTCCAACATTTCAGGATCAATAAGTCCTTATAAGACGTGTTTGTGAGCTAAAAATCAAGAATGTGGGATACTGTTTGTCTGTGTCAGCCAAACAACTTCACATCTTTGTAACGACTGTTAAAAAGATGTTCATCCTGTTGATCCTGTTCATCTGGACGCTGCACTGTACAGCAGACACGACGTTGTTCAGTTTGTGTTTGAGATGAACCAGTTTGTGTCTGAGTGTGTTGCTGGGTCTCCACCAGTTACTCTGACAACTGAAGGTTCAAGATTTTTATTTTGACATTTGCACACAGGACCAACAGTCCATGCACAGTGGAATACTTGTGCAGAGCTTTCCAAGTCAAATCACACTTTAACAATATAAAGACAGAAAAAGCAGAAGGATAGAAATGAAGTCCGGAGTAGGGTAGTCGTACTATTTTCTTTTTTTTTTTCTTAAATTTTTTTTTATTTTTGCATTTAAATTAAACATAACATGCTTATACAAAATCAACCAAGAACAATTACTGTTTTTAACATTTGTGAACTTATGAGCATGAAAGGAGAAAGGAGAAGAAAAAAAAGAAAGGAAAAAAGAAGAAAAAGAAAAGGAAGAAAAAAAAAACTATTTCAACAATTATACATCCTAATCAAACAGGTTTTATTCCTGGTAGATGGTCATTTAATAATGTCCGTTTATTATTAAATACAATTAATTTAGGTTATGGAAAAGAGGTTAAAACAGCAGTACTTTCTCTGGACGCTCAAAAAGCATTTGATCAGATTGAATGGTCTTATATATTTGAGACTCTAAAACAATTTGGTTTTGGGGAGTACTTTAGGGATTGGATTAAAATGATTTATCTGTGTCCGGTGTCCTGTATTCTCACTAATGCAGATAAATCCTCTCCCTTTCAATTACAACGCGGGGTGAGACAGGGGGATCCCCTCTCACCACTTCTTTTTGATATAGCCCTGGAGCCCCTAGCCATTAACATAAGAAACCACCCAGGTATACAGGGAGTTAAATTTGGGAATGTGGAAAGTCTTGTTAACATTTATGCAGATGACTTACTGATCTGCCTTTCCAAACCAGAAATCTCATTCCCTAATCTTTTAAATTGTATTAAACACTTTGGGAAATTATCAGGATATATGATCAATTGGGATAAATCTGAATTTATGCCAATAACAGATAATCTATGCCCAAAGTTCCTCAGCTCACTCCCATTCAAATTAGTAACTACGTCTTTTACCTATCTTGGTCTTAAGATCTCTAAAAATCCCAAACTCCTTTATAAATTGAATTTCCTGGAAATGCTGGATAAGTTCAAAGATGATATTAGAAAATGGAAGCTGCTTCCTCTGTCTCTGATCGGTCGAATAAATCCAGTTAGAATGGTGTCTTTGCCACGATTTTTATATCTTTTTCAAAACCTTCCTATTCACTTGCCACTTAAATTTTTTAAGCAGCTTGATTCATTGATTCACTCATTCATTTGGGCAGGAAAACCCCCTCGGATATCCATGGCTCATCTTCAAAAAAACACTTCCTGCGGGGGGTTAGGTCTCCCTGTGTTTAGACATTATTATTGGGCAGCAAATTCAAGAGCTCTATTGCACTGGCAGTGGGGCTCGCCTATTGATTATTGTCATGACAAGCTTCCGATCTGGCTCCAGGTAGAGGCAGCAACAGTATCTGAAGCCTCATTACCGGGCTTATTGTTTTCTAACACGGGTTCTTTTAACAATTCGCTCAGTCGTAATTTTGTTGTTAAACACTCCTTAAAGATATTAAGTCAAATTAGGAAATCTCTCAAACAACCTGATTTTTCAGTAGGAATGCCAATAATACATAACTACTTGTTTAAACCAGGTAAAATGGATAGGGTGTTTTTAGAATGGGGGGGAAAAGGGATTGAAATACATTGAGGACTTATATACAGATGACAAATTTATGTCCTTCCTTCAACTTCAAGAAAAGTTTCAATTACCTCAATCACATTTTTTTTCGTTATCTTCAAATAAGGAATTTTGTTCAACAAAACTTTTCAGACTTTCCACTGAAGCCACGAAGTTATACTTACTTTGATATAATTCGGAAAGCAGATTTTAAACATTTGATATCTCAGTTTGTTAAGTGCTTTACAATCCCAGTTGATTCTGACCGAATTAAGAAAACATGGGCTGAAGACCTCGGGGTCCCTCTGTCTGAAGACCAATGGTCAAATTGTTTGTCCAATATTCAGAAAGGCTCAATAAATGCCAGATATAAACTAATCCAGTTTAAAGTCATTCATAGACTACACTTTTCTAAACTTAAACTTAACCGGATCTATAATTCTGTATCCCCTTATGTGACAGATGTAAAGTCGGTGAAGGTTCCCTTGCACATTTATTTTGGCATTGCCCTGTTTTGAATGCTTTTTGGAGCCAGATTTTTTATGTGGTTTTCAAACCAATTTAGGAAAAAAGTACCACGTGATGGTACATTGGCTATACTTGGATCATTTGCATCAGTCGAATCTTTTTCCTTTTCACAAAAACAGATAATTACAATGGGTATGCTGGCTGCAAAGAAACTTATTCTTTTACAGTGGCGGTCTTCTTCGGCCCCGTGTTTTAACAGGTGGCTTAATGAGATGGTGTCTGTGGCCAGGGTGGAGCAGATAAGATTTGATAGAGAGGGGAAACGGGCGAGTTTTTGTATGATTTGGCAACCATTTCTAGAATTCTTAAAAAAATAACTGATCATAATTCATGCCTCACACTCCGCGTGAATTATTTTATTTGTACTATTTTCTATATACAAAGAAAAAGAAGAAAATGTACAGAGAGTGTGTAGTTCTCTACCTCTTATCGCACTCACAGTATTGCACATTTGTTGCACAGATCTGTTTCACAAGTCTGTTGTGAGTGTATTGCCCGATGGTCAGTGAACCGCTGATACATTCAAAGTGAGGTTAAGTAGTGCTGTGTTATTTTAAGTGTTCAGTGTGTTTTTGTTTGCCGTCAGTCTGACAGTTGTGGGGAAGAAGCTGTTGAAGAATCGTGTTCTGTGTGTGATGCTGCTGTCCGCTCTGTTGTGTCTGAGATTGTATGTGCAGCTTTGTATGTGCAGGTCCATGGATGCAAGTGTTGTTCCCATAATCCTCTCTGCAGACTTTCTGACTCTGCAGAGCCTTCCTCTCTGTCTGTGTAGTGTTTCCATACCAGACAGTGATGCCTGCGGTGAGGATGCTGTCTATCAGTCCTCTGCAGGCCTGGGTGAGAGGGTGGTGGTTCATGCCAGCTTTCCTGAGCAGCCGAATGAAATAAAGCCTTTGCTGGGCTTTTTTCACAGTTGCTGTAGTGTTGAGAGTCCAGCTCAGGTCTGATGTAACCTGCAGTCCCAGGAATCTGTGGCTGTTTGCCGTCTCCACCTCCGTCCCTTTGACGATAAGATGCTGCAGGGGAGGGAGTTCTTCCAAAAGTGCAGTATTCATTCCTTGGTCCGTGTTGAGGATGAGGTGAAGAAGCTTCTGTGATGAAAAGAAACTTAAAGAAGTCCAGACGCTTTTCTCTCCAAGCTCCTCAGACTACTGACGCTTGTTTCTCTCTTTGTAAAAATGAAATTTAAAGTGAATTTTGAATCAAATGTTTCTCTTCTTTCTCCCTCAGAGTGCAGACATGTCTGCTGCCAGCAATCTGCGATCTGAAGATCAGTTTCTGTGCTCCATCTGTCTGGATGTGTTCACTGATCCAGTCTCTACATCATGTGGACACAACTTCTGCAAAACCTGCATCAGTCAGCACTGGGACATGAATCAGAGCTGTCAGTGTCCCATGTGTAACGAGACTTTCTACACTCGACCTCAGCTGAAGATCAACACTTTGTTCTCTGAGATGGTTGCTCAGTTCAGACGTGAAGCTCAGCAGAAAGCCAGCAGCAGCAGCTCAGAGCAACAAGCTGCCAAACCAGGAGAAGTTCCCTGTGACGTCTGCACTGGAACCAGACTGAAGGCCCTGAAGTCCTGCCTGGTGTGTCAGACCTCCTACTGTCAGACTCACCTGGAGCCTCATCTGACACTGATACGTCTGAAAAGACATCAGCTGGTTGATGCTGTGGAGAACCTGGAAGGCAGGATGTGCACGAAGCACGATAAACTCCTGGAGCTGTTCTGTAAGACCGACCAGACATGTGTCTGCATGCTCTGCTCTGTTTTAGACCACAAGAACCACGAGTTTGTTCCTCTGAGAGAAGAATATGAAGGAAAGAAGGCAGAGCTGGAGAAGACAGAGGCTGAGATTCAGCAGATGATCCAGAAGAGACGACTGAAGATTCAGGAGATCACAGAGTCGGTGAAGATGAGTAAAGATGCTGCAGACAGACAGAAAGCAGAAGGTGTTCAGGTCCTCACGGCTCTGATGGAGTCTGTTGAGAGACGCCTGAAGGAGCTCATGAAGGAGATCGAAGACAAACAGGAAGCTACAGAGAAACAGGCTGAAGGTCTCATCAAAGATCTGGAACAGGAAATCTCTGAGCTGATGGAGAGAAGCTCTGAGGTGGAGCAGCTCTCACGCTCTGAAGACCACCTCCACCTCCTCCAAAGCTTCTCCTCCCTGAAAGCTCCACCCAGCAAGGACTGGACAGAGGTCAGAGTTCATCCACCATCATATGAGGGGACTGTGGGGAGAGCTGTGGCTCAGCTGGAGGAGACAGTCTGGAAACCCATGAAGAAGAAGCTGTTTGAGGCTGAGCTGCAGAGGGTGCAGCAGCATGAGGTGGATGTGACTCTGGATCCTGATACAGCTCATCCTAAACTCATCCTGTCTGATGATGGAAAACAAGTTTATCATAGTGATGTGGAGAAGAAACTTCCAGACAACCCAGAGAGATTTTCTAAGTGTGTTTGTGTTTTAGGAGAGCAGAGTTTCTCTTCAGGCAGATTTTACTTTGAGGTTCAGGTTAAAGGAAAAACTAAATGGACTTTAGGAGTGGCCACAGAGTCGATCAACAGGAAGGGACAAATCACAGCGAGTCCTCAGGATGGTTTCTGGACTGTGATGCTGAGAAATGGAAATGAGTACATAGCTGGTGCTAAGTATTCAGTCCCCCTCTGTCTTCATCCTGGTCCTGAGAAGGTGGGGGTGTTTGTGGATTATGAGGAGGGTCTGGTCTCCTTTTATGATGTAGGTGCTGCAGCTCTGATCTACTCCTTTACTGGCTGCTCCTTCACTCACAAACTCCACCCATACTTCGGTCCCTGTAACAATGATGGAGGTAAAAACTCTGCACCTCTGATCATCTGTCCTGTCAAACTGATCAACGACTGATTTTATTGGATGAATGATTGATTTTTCTTGAAGGGAACAAATGAACATATTGAGTGTAAATCCTCTACAGTCTCCATGTTTCTATAGAATCTGATCATCAGGACTCTGATTCACACTTTGATTCTCATGGAGTTTGATTTGAACAGAAGAAAAGTTGAATCAGGAAATGTTCCCACTGATGGAGACTCGAGCTGAAGAGCAAATATCAGAGAACAAATGTCCAAAAGCTTCATTTCCAATAAAGTTTGTTCAATGCTTTGAGTGAATCCAGACTCATGTGTGGCTGTTATACGGAGCATCAGAGTCCAGCTGAGTTATGTTGGATACAAACTGCTTATTTTGGCTCTGTGAGGAGTTTTGTTCACTGAAAACTGATGAGACGGATAATATTCAAAGAACTCTGTAGAGATTCATGCATCCATGTTCTCCACCTGCAGGTGTGGAGGAGAAAGGTGGAGCACAGACTGCTGCATCCTTCCAGTCACATCATTTTGATGATTATATTTGCATGTTGTGATGATTTGGGTTAAAGACAAACAGAGTTGAACGGCTGCAGTCACAGCATGAAGACGATGCTGAAGCTGAGCTGTCAGTGAACATGTTTCACTGTGATTTGATTTGAAGAATAGAAAGTGTGTGTGGCTGCTGACAGCTGCAGTCTCTGCTAGTCTGCATAACACACACACAACTTTCCCCCTGAGGCAACGATGCAGCAACAACACAACAGCTGCAGACACACACACACACACACTGTTAAAGAACACTTTACTGTTTAAGGCAGAATTCCTCAGTAACAATGATTTGAGTCTACTGTGTCTACTGTGGTTTCCAACATACAATCTACTGAAACATGTTTTTCTTTCTGCCGTACAAACTATTTGATCACAACATCTTTGCTTTTTTCCTCCAATCGTTTATTCTGATTATTTTATTTAGTTTAACTAAGAAAAGCTTCAAATTTAACTCTTAACCTGATTTAAACGTTTAATTTCTCATTAACTCAGACTTTTAATTTATTTCCTTGTTTAATGTATTATTTCTTTATCCTTGTTTAAGTTTTGCCGATCCTTTCTGTGTAACCTGTTTAATCTGACCTTTGACCCTTTAATTTTAATTTAACAGTACTCTTGTTTTGACCTTTGACCTCTTTATTCCTTATAACCAAATAAACCCTTTTATCTGATATTTTCACCTTATTGATTGATTATATATATCTATTATATTTTCTCACCTTACCTTATTTTGACCTTTGACCCATGTCCTTGTTAGCCTTGATCTTCCTTCATCAAACGTGAAATTTCTTTCACCTTTGAACTTAAAGCTTAAATCAAACCTTTGTTAAAAAGCTTCTTACCAACTTGTAATTCCAACTCTCTGCATTAAACACGTATCTTATCATATAAACACTGGATCACTGAGAGAACTTTAGGCAGAACCAAATGAAGCAGCTGACCTCGTCAAACTCACAGCGACAGTAACTGACAGTGAATTATTTTAATCTTCTTCATTGTATTTGTTAGAAACATTTATTTTCCTTTAATTGGACTTTGGTTAAGTTCAATCCGATGTATTAACCGACCTTTGAGGTGAAGTGCAGCTGCGAAGAACGCTACGGCAGGCAATGAGGTGCGTTTAATGTCGCTCTGTTAATTTGAGCGTCCATAAATTGAATGTCTTATTTTTTCTTACTTTATTATTGCTCATTTATTGGAGAATTTGGCCATTTAATTAAGATAGATTTTATGTTGTTGGTGGTAAAGATCTGGATGGATGCTTTATTCTGTGTTTCTATTTTTCAGTTTTACTTTTCAAGACTTGGTGAATTGTCTTTTTCTACTTTTTGTTTAGTTTTGTTAAAATTAGCAGCAGTGAGAAGTGTTGTTGTCGGTCTTGAATATATTTGATGTAGCCCATACTGTTAAGGTAAGTGTCATGTTTTTAGTTGTTAGTCTGATGAAGAATCTTTTATTTTTCTCCAAAAGTTGATTGTGTTTATCTGGACATAGTGTTTTTCAGGTCCAGCTGAATGCAGGTTTCCCCAGTCTTATACGTGTCAGGAGCATCAGCACAGCTGAAATGCATTTTTCCTAAGCACCGCGTCTCTGTGGCTTTTAAACCCCAAAACACGCTACAACAAAAATGGGTCCACCCCAAGGATGGGGTCCCCCGGTGTAGTTTCCACTGTGACAGACTGTGGGCTTCCTCAGAGTGAGGCTGAGAGCGGCAGGCCCAGCTGGAGTCTGACCCGTGTCACACAGTGGAGGTCAAACCTTCTGTGCCACAAACACCAGATTAACCAGTTTCACTCATCATCCTTCTACTGTCAGATTTTACTGGTGCAGGTTTGATGAATCACCATCTGAGAACGTCTCTGATGTGGGCGCCACCCACAGGGATCACTTCCTGTAGAAGGGTCACATGACCTGTTATAGGCCCCTTTGTGATGATGACAGCGACGCCCCTTTCGTGTGAGGTTAAACCCAGAGAGCTTCGTGTGACCTCTGACCCTGATCACCAGCGTTAGGGTCAGTGAAGGTGAGATACCATGTGACAGGAGGAACAATAAAGTTTTATTTGTATGAACACGTAGAACAGATGAAGTCAGAACGAAGCAGGTGGAGCTCAGTCAGGGTGGAGGTGCAGACAGGTGAGCTGAAGGGGAGGAGCCAGTCTGGTCAGGAACTCTCTGTCTCCTCGAGTGAACCTCCTCACCTCTGAAACACACACACACGACTCTGAAGGTTGCAGTCAGGGTTGGTCAGGGTGGTGAGGGTGGGGTTACCTTCTGGTCTCTGGTTGGTGTGTTTCCTGCAGGTGAGGCTGAGCGGCCGAATCATGACATCACTGCTGCACAGACACAACAGGAAGTGGAGGAGGAAGTCGTCAGCGTCCCCGTCACACACCTGAGACAGACACAGAGGTTATGTCTCTGCAGACTCACGGCTCGGCCCTGTGGAAACGTCCTGCAGGACGCCTGTTTCTCTCTGTGGTGGCCCCCCCACAGCGTCCCCACCGTGCTTCACTGTGTGGACGCTGTTCTTTGGGTTGTAGCTGCATCTTCTTCTCGTTTCACCTCCTCTGACCACAGGACGTTTCAGTCTGCAGGTCTTCGTCCTCAGCAGTGTGGCTGAAGGTGTCTGCAGACGTGGAGCTCTGTGAGCTCACAGTGCGTCCCTGTGCAGCCTGTAGAGTCTTTGAAGTCTTTGCTCTGACAGGCTTGTTCTGTGCTGGGCGGCTCTTTGACTTTCTTCAGGTTTCCCTTCCTGACACTCTGATAACCTCAGATATCCACAACGTGAATCCTCACAAACATCTTTTTCTCTCTTTTCACTCAAACCTTCTGACGTTTTCACACCGACTGTAAATATGAAGAAAACCCTCAGTTTGACGCCACGCCCCCAAACCAGTTCAGCAGTAAAGTGTGAGCAGACGGAGCTGTTACCAGGATGTAAACAGGATGTGCCCTTTCACAGTTAAAGCCTCAGGAATAAAAACATGACCCGATCTTAAATTTTTAAAGATAAAATAAAGTTTAAAGACGACGATGAGCACGTGACTCACCTGTGGCAGGTAAACATACACACCTGACAGGTGCTACTGACCTGGCTCTGCCCACGAGGGAAGACTCTGATGTGACCTCTGACCCTGAGTGCTCTCTGAAGCCCCTCCCACTGAGCATCAGCCAATCCCAGCAGAGCAGGAACCAGAGCAGCTGAGAAGCAGACGTGAGCCTCACCTGTCCCGTCATCGATCACCAGCCTGATCGAAGAGCAGAGCCACATGGTTTGATCATGTGACTGTCACCTGACTCATCCAGGTGATTAACACGTATCAGCAGGTGAGCTCAACAGGAAGCTGCTCTTACTTTGCTTTGGACTGAAACACTGACGAGGTCGAGTGACACTGAGAGCTGCTGCAGCCCTGAGAGAGAGAGAGCAACAGGTAAACACACACACCTGAAATCGTGAGCAGTTTCCTCCAAAACGACACTTTACTTACTGCACCAACACTAACACGCCACCAACACGCTAACAACACATGAAGCACTCTGAGTACTTTCACTGCACCCGAGAAACTGCAACTAAACACATCCTGTACACACTGTGTGTATTTTATGCAGTACCTGTGTGTACACGCTGCCACACAGCGAGCAGCTCCACTGCAGTTGCAGGAACAGGAAACACACCACGTGACCTTTGACCTGTCCCACAGCGCACCTCTGCTTGCTGCTCAGAGCCCACTCACCCAGGTGCATGATGGGAGCAGGAGGAGGAGGCTGGGCCGAGCTGATAGAAATCAAACAAACAAATAAACAACAGCACGACAAACACGTGAACCAGACTTTACCTGTAAACTTACCTGGTGTCTCCCAGGGAGACCACAGTTATGGAGCTGACAGGTAAGTACGTGCAGTACACACTTCCTGTCCTGAAACACACACACAGGTAAACCGCACAGGTACGTAACCATCGGCGTGACTTTGTATTGAACATTGGGGGGTCAAGATCTCTGTCTAAATAAATAAATCTGGGTACATTTCCAGATGATTAAACAACTATTTTGCTGGTAACACCTGAAACGAGTAAAGAAAACCAGCAGCCTATTGATGCAAGATAATCCATAACTTTATTGGGGCTGACATTGTTGGAAATGAGTCCAAATAAAGAGTCCAAACTTTTATAAGCCTGTCTATGTGTGTCTCACCTGGACAGCCTACTCTGGACACCAGACAACAGCAGAGTGTTACCCGGCAACAGGCCAGGTGGGTAGGGGGTGTGGCTTAAGTCCAGGTACACCTGCAGACTCCTCCCAGCTTGGTCACAAAGAGTGAGACGCACACCTGCACACACACGTTCAGCTAACAGTCAGACCAGGGGTCCGTTCTTTGTACCTCGCTACGTAAATTAGCTGGATTAGATTGTTGACGATTTCACGTGATCCTGGATCGTTCGGTTCTCCGAAGCTCATCCGGGACTTGCTGTCATAGCAACAGATCCGTAAGCGTAAACCTGCTCGGGAGCAGGCTTACTTTATGTAAACAGGATTAGATCACAGCCACTCAGGTATGTCCGCTTCATGTATACGAAAGCAACGGTGAAATATACTCACTCAAATGAGCAATCCTATTTATCCATATTGTATATTCTGTATCTATATGTGTATATGTGGTGTATTTATGCTTATATCCTTACTCTTATTCCCCTTAATGTATCTGTAACATGCAACTTCTTTCGGTGCTTTGCTACTGGAAACTGAATTTCCTGGAGGAACCCACCCGAGGGATTAATAAAGTTTCATCTAATCTAATCTAATCTAATCTAATCTACTTGGGTTTTCTTCCTGTAGCCCTCATGTTTACTCAAGGTTTAGTTCTGTCTTCATGCTGATTTTCTTGTTCAGTCGTGTCTCATGTTGCAGTTTGTCAATCCTGTCCCTGTGCTCTGTGTTCCCTCTGTTCAGTATCAAGTCTGTGCCTCATGTGTTTCCTGTTTTATTTTGATAGTCCCTGTCCTGTGTGCAGTGTGCTTGGTTTTGCTTCCCTTCTGTCATTAGGCCTGATTTGTCCCAGATGTGTTACCACCTATTCCCCATCTTCTCGTAGTCCTGCTTGTGTATTTAAGCCCTGTGTTTCTCTGTTAGTTGTTGTGTTGTACCCTCACTGTTGATAGGTTTGTAGCTTGAATCTATCCGCTGGAACGTTGAAGACAATATAATTACACTGCAAAGCAAGACACAAGTAGGCAAGCTTCTTCATGTTTCTCGTGCACGGGAGGCACCGTTCCTTCGCTTGACCCCAGTTGCTCTCGTCTGTTCTCCCGTACCACTGTTCTTTTATTGAGGTTACATGAATATGCATAAGTTCATTAACATATGACGTCTACATACACACAAAGAGTACCTTGCCTGTGTGTGTGTGTGTGTGTGTGTGGACTGCTGATCAAAGGTTCAAACATCCTTGGTCAGGAAGAGGGTAGCCTCCCCCTCACCCTAGATGGTTCATCCTAGATAACACGGTGAGGAAGTCCTGCAGTTCATCTAAACAAAGAGCACTTAGACTAGAACAGACGCAACTACGTTAATCCTACCATAAAACAATAAGACACGGTATGACCTCTCATGCTCCCAAAGTGCTGTCTAATACACACAAAGTTTGCAGACTATCAAGGATCAAAACCTCTACCAATCTACAACTAATTACAAAACTCTAAGCATATATAAGTAAATATTTCTAAGCATAAATGACAACCAACAATAGAAATCTAACAACTGTACTGTGTTTTGTTTTCTATGTGCTTCTGGTAATGTTCTGGTTCACTCTTTCCTGGTTTTGATTTTCTAGTTTCCCGGGTTTCTAGTGTTAGATTATAATATTATTTTATGCCATGTTATACCCCTAATTAAAGATTGTGAATTATTATGTAGTTTTAGTTTGCATTATTCCCCTGAATTAGAAGAAGCTGATAACTATTGCATTAGTTAAACTGATTTGCATTACATTAGACTGCTGATTTATTGTGAATGAATGATATTGTTTTATGATGCATTATACTGCTGAGTTATAAGAAATACTGTTCGCAGAAAGTCATCGCCTTATTTGTCTGATTAGAAGAGAACAGAATATACTGGAGTTTTCTGCCCCATCTCAGCAGGAGCAGATAAACAGGGAGCCAAGGTTGTAGCTTAGACGCTGTGTGAGAGAAAGCATGTGAGTGTTTAGGCTTTTTATGATAAGGTGGAGGCACCAGAGGCTATAAGAGTTTGAGCAATGCTCCACCATTGAGATCTGAGGCTGTCTGCATACAGTGTCCATCTCCCACGTGTGTGATCATTAAAATCATCGTTTGACTCGACCCGGCTGGACCAGTGTTGCTATTGTGGGTTTTTCTCTTGTGTCCATCCCCAATTTGAACTCGTAACACTAGTTTGGGCTTAAGTTTTGAGTTTCTAGTTTTGTTTTCTTCTATTTCTATTCGAGTGTTCTCCAGCAATAAAGCTGCCACTTTAGTTAATCATTCTGTCTCTGGGTCCTGCGTTTGGGTCCTACATCCTGCCTGCCACCTCAACACCTTTAATTTTACAGCTTCTTAGTTATTATAAAGTGCTGCAACTCATAATGTTTTCTAAGATAGTAAAACCAGACTTAAACTGACTACTTCTACAAAGATGGGGCTAAAGTGATGATATACATTTATAGTTTGGACTTGGACACATACAGTCTGTTTTTCCTTATAACTACATGTGAGTTCAATTAACATTTTGTGGGAAAAGGGAATTTGTTTTTTAAAAGGATTATAGATTCGGAGCTGAATTACCCAACGGAACATCTCATTCACTGACGTTTGCTGGAGAAGCTGCTCTGCCTCTTTGTGATGGAGCAGCAGCGTGACATACTGAAGACTGTTAACGGGGAAGTGCTGAAGCTGAAGGCGTCTCTCTGCTGCTCAGACTGACGTTCAGTCGTCATCCAGACAACATGAAGACTGCACCGGTCTCTCTGCTCCTCGGTGAGTCAAACACTAAAATCATCGATTTATTTATCACAGCTCCAACAAACAATATGGCAGGAAAACAACCTTTCAGCAGTTACAAGCTTGCAGCTACTGACTTTAAAGTTCATGTAAAAATTCTGAAAAGTTTCGTCAAGGCGAGAGGAACAGTTCATTCTCCTTCTTATGTCTTTCTGGTTTCATTGGATTGGTGGCTGTGAAGTTGGGCAGGAACCAAGAAGTGATGTTAATGTTGAATAATGGAGCTCACAGTTTTAACTGAAATGTATGAAGAGTGATAGAAAATGGTTTCAAACATGCATGATGAAAGTTTTTCGGTTTAAATCGATCTCATCATCACTGCAAACCTCTCAGAGGTTCAGACTCTCAGCAGTTTAACCTGGAATCCTGCAGGAAAGTCACCATATAGTCTGGACTAAGTCAGCGATTAAACCTTCTGCCCAGCTAAGTGTCAGTAACATGAAGACCAAAAGAACAAAAGAGACTTGACCTCTTTTCATCAAACATCTCTTCAGTCAGGAAACCACAGCCTCTGACTGCATGAAGCACAGGGTCCTCTGACTGCGTCCCCTCTTTTATCTAGTCTTCACTTCCTCTATTCACAGCCAATTTTCCATTAAGAGGACTGAGTGTATTCAAACAACCACAGACGGTTTTGACTGTTAAAGTTCCCATTCCCATTGACATGATGACCTTTAAACAGCAGCAGTGTGGGAGTGAAACAGGCCGCAAATCTGAAAATAAAAACTGTGCTTTTGAAGGGTGGCTTCTTAGTCCCACACTTTCTTCTCTGCACATGAATGAAAGCTCATCCATGCACAGTTCCTTCTCCATTGTTTACAATGCTGTGCACTGTGATGTTTACCGTTGATTGCCATCTGATCAAAAAATGTATAGAAAACAGGAAAAGATAGGCTAACCTGCGTTGCTGTCTCGGTGGTATTTTATAACTTCCTGTTCCTGTTACAGTGCACGGTGGTGTTTGTGTAGTTTAATCTGCGTGGCTCACAGATCTGGCAAAAATACAGACCTTCCATAATTAAGTAGAAGTACAAATACTACTGTTCAAAAATACTCCAGTAAAAGATGAAGTACTGATTCAACTTATTAACTCAAGTTAAAGTAAAAAAAAGTACAGACTAGGAAGTACTCAAAGTAAGAACGTACAAAGTAGTAGCAGTAAAACCCTGGCTGATTGTGACCCACACCCATTACCACACCTTGGCTCATGTGATTAGGTAGAGGATCATCAGGGGGTCCATTGTCCCTCTCAGTGGGAAACTCCCACAGAGCTTAAATGTGGGTCTCTTCACCGTTTGATCCTAGAACTGAAGAAGCTTCTCAGATGAGAGGTGAAACGTCTTCAAGCAACTCAAAGAAGTCCAGATGCTTTTCTTTCCAAGCTGCTTAGATTGTGGCAGATACTTCAGGAGATTAAAAAGTTTCCTGAGAGAAAAAAAACAACAACAAAAAAAAACTGTGCAGCCTCAGTCTTTCTTTAAATGACCTCTGACCTCCTGTTGCAGGTGTGTGTGTGCTGCTGCTGTCTGCACTGACTGTTTGTGCAGGTGAGTAGATGAAGTGCACCATGGTCCAGGACAAACACTGAGTGTAAACACTGATAGAAACTGTCCGTCTGTCCTCCAGTCTCTCTGAGCGTCAGTCCAAACCTTCAGCAGTTCTTCACAGCAGCCTCAGTGTCTCTGACATGTGACGGTCAGCTGGGCTCTGATGGATGGACAGTGAAGAGGGACACAGGAAGTGGGACTGAGTCATGTGGAGCAGGTGGGCGGGGCTTCGGGAGGTTAAATGGTTCATCCTGTTTGCTTGATAAGCAAAGCGAGCCAATCAGTGGAGTTTACTGGTGTGAAGGTGAAGCTGGAGAGAAGAGTGAAGAAGTCAACATCACTGTATCAGGTAATGAAGTCATTCATTTCATCAGACTAACAGCAGACTGTTATACCACCTCTACATCACTCTGTGGGTCTTTTCCTCAGATAAAGAAGTGATCTTGGAGATCCCTGCACTTCCTGTGAGGACAGGAAGTGATGTCACACTACGCTGTAAAAAGAAAATTGGTGGCACAGCTGCAGCTTATTTCTACTTTAATGGACGTCCTGTTGGACCTAAATCAGAGAAAAACATCACCATTAACGTGCAGCAGTCTGATGAAGGTCTCTACTGGTGTTCTACTGATGAGTTTGGATCATCTCCTCAGAGCTTTCTGAGGGTCAGAGGTCAGAACACTGACATCACTTCCTGTTTAAAGCAAACCTGCTGAGCTTATAATAAATTCAATGACCCAGTTTTATCATCTCTCCTGCAGACGTCTATGACACCACCACCATTTCACCAAGTGCCACCAAACCACCACCAACAACAGCTACCAATCTCAATTCCCCTTCTTCTACATCGTCCTCCTCCATCATCTCACCTGTAGCTGCTCTGGGTTCTCTGGGTCTTCTAGATCTTATTCTGGTTGCAGCTTTGCTGTTTTGGAACAAAAAAATAGGTATAAAGTGTGTCAAACCCCCCCAGAGCTCATTAGATTAAACATTTTACATGGAAAAATAAATTTTCCTTAATAATTATGTAATTATATACTATAATTCAATTATAAACTGTCCCCATTCACATTGTTTAGCAAAGAACTTATCTTACATGAAAAATATAGATATATATTACACACAGAGAAAGACGTCCAGGTTAGGGATAGTCTCAAACTCACAGATACAGGTTCAGGTCCGCCGTCATAAATAGTGCTCCAAATCAGCTGGGATCGGCTGCAGGTGTGACGGTGAGCACAGGTGCGTGGGCCAGGGGCGGGGCCCGTAATGAGCACCGCCCCAGCAGAGGAGAGAGAGCACAAAGGAAACAAAACACACAAAACATGTTGCCAAACACAGAGTGAGCCAGCGAGGCACGAGGACCACGACACAAAGCACGTGCAAACTCCAAAACACATTTCTAGCTTTAACTGAACTTCAAAGCAGAGCAGATCACTTAAATTACACAATTGAAAGCATGAAAGCATGTGTGTATTGTTTGTGTATTTATACACAAGCACTCATATATATTAAAAAATATGTTCATTTACCTGTTACTACCACACACCAAATCCGGTTGTTGGTACTTGCTGGATTGTGTAGCCTCTAGGTAACAAAAGCTCAACACTGCGCCCAGCATCCTGGAGCACTTCTGTTGTGTTTCGTACGTGCTTTGTCTGTAGGGACCACCGTAAATATACTTTTATTTATTCACTCCACATAAAATGTAATAAATAAATCATATAATACAAAAACTAACTAGTCACATTTCAACTTTTAACTAGTTAAATTTTTAGCTTTTTCCTTTTACAAATTTAAAGTGAAACAACACAAAACACTGCAAACCACAACACAATTAAATATAAATTATAATATGAAAACAAAAAGAAGATGCACATTCTCTGTCATATGGGCCTGCATGAATAAACTTTCTGAATCCTTTATCATCTGCAACTGAAAATAGTTGTGGATGATTACTATACCTTTCTAATGTGACGTTGTTGTCCCTGCTCTCTCTCTCTCCGTCCCGCTCTGTTCCTGTGCTACTGAGTGTAACTACCGCCCCTCCCCCCTCTGCTCAGTGAAGCGGAAAAAAGTGAGAGAGAGAAAAAAAACCCACGGCTCGCGATAAGGAGCCGGCTCGTGTCGTTCACGTCAAAGAGTCGGCTCTGAGAGTTTCCTTCGCGACCGACACATCACTAGCTGGGATAACCACATTTACTCAGGGCCTTCTTGATGTGATGTTCCTCCTGGCTGCTGTGTCTGTGGGGATGGTGTTCGCTCTGTGTTGTAGCGTCCTGATGACTCCCAGTTTGTGCTCCATGCTGGCAGACGTCTTCGGTTTAGAATCTTTTATTATTTGTCTCGTGTTTAAATCCTCGTCTTTCTCATTCCTGCAGAAAGGACGCTGTCATCAAGTCTGAGTCAAGTCACCTATCAGGATATGAACTTCAGTCAATCAGCCAATAAAATTACAGATACACACTCACATGTTGTTTTCTCCAGTCCGAGGACACTGCAGGTACACATTCAGCTGTTATCCAACAACTTATTGCTTCACAAAATATGATTATGACCCTTTGTCCACTGTGGGTCCTTGTGATAATTTCTTTGCTCCTCTATTCTTCTTGTCTTTCCATCTCCTGGATTCTCTTTTAACCATCTACTCATTCTCGTTCTCTTGTGCATCAGGGCTGAGTTATTGATGGAGTTTCCCAGATCAAATTTAAAGGAGGATGGGAAGAAGAGGATTTTCTCTCTGCCAGTCCCGTCAGCTCCCTGCTAAGATTTAGAGCTTGTCCTGTTTTTCAGTATGAAGGCCCTGCTCATCTGTTTTTCTTGCCATTGCTTAAAAAGTGTACATTCTGCATCCAAATGTCCAGCTGCCTTCAACTTTGATGTTTGTCTTGGCCAAAAATAAGCCTTCAGTTTATTCCTTTGTTTAAATAAAAATCTCTTGCTGATAAACTGAACCCTGGCTGTGGCGTCAGAGTAGCGCTATATAAGTGCTACATAAGAACCAGTCCTTCTACCATTTACTAAAAGCAGGCTTTTGCCAGGGCTGCAAAGGGATTTGTAAAGAATGAATTTTTAGTGTACTATGCTTCAGGCAGTTGTTGCATGGAAGTGGCTGTTACTGAAAGTCCAGCACAGACCTGTAGTGACAGCCAGTGATTGGCATTTTGAAATGATAATAATAGCATAATGATTTAAAATTCCAGGTTCCTAATGAAGGTCTTGCAGATAAACAGTAACACATTCTATAATTTATTATTAATAAATAATAAACAGGTGGAGCCGGTAGCTCAGCATGTTTGATTTGGCAGTTTTGCACTAGATGAGCTTCCTGAGGCAACTCAAACGGGATCTGTGTTTCCAGGTGGAACTGAACAACAACCTCTCCATTGGAGCCAATAATAAAAACATGAATAACAATAAGCTTTATTTGGGGCTCTGATCTGAGGATGTAACATCATTTGTAATGTGGGTCTCAACAAGCTCAAGGAACGCTTTAAAAGTAGCCATTAATATGGTAAAATCACAGGTAGCCAGTGTAGCGCTGTTTTTTAAATATGCTGAAAGTGTGGCAGCAGAGTTTTGAACTAGCTGGACTCTTGACTGAGTAAAGTCTGCACTACGTGAGGAGACTGGAGGAGATGAAAGCATGGAAAACTGTGAGATCAACAGATTCATCTTTTTCTGGTGAAATGTCTGGAAGTTTCTTTGGTTTGTGTACAAGAAAGTGAAACAATTTTCTTGAATTCTTAAACATTTTTACATGATATTAGTCGGCGGCTCCTTTACTAAACAGCTCCAACTGTTTGATTTGTTTGAATTTTACAGGACAGCTTTTTCCCGTGTTACTCATTCATTATGGAGCTACTGTAGTTAACATGTAATGCTTCTCTAGAACCCTGTGACACAATCTTCTTTAACATTAGTGCGCATTAACCCCACATCTTCCCTGTTTTATTGCTGATGTTGGCCTGACAGTATTGGGGTAACAATGTCTCCTCTGTTTAGGAGAGGGCAGCAGGGTCACATCCTCACTGACATCACCTGTATTTGCACTACAGTCATTCCCTTCACTGACCTTTGCTCTCCTTCTCTTTTCCATCAGGTTGTGTAAAACTGAAACAGGCATTAAATGTTTACTACAAATGATGCTTTACACAGAAATGCATTGTTAGCTGTTTTTACACACCAGCCTGTGTGAACCTTTAGTCTGAGCATGGGGTCAAAGGTCAGGACAGAAATGCAGCACTGTAACACATATACATATGTAGAACATCAGACATTTGACTGATTTGTGTTGTGACATTTTCGTTTATACAAATAAATCATCATCACACACAGAAGAAATGTGCAGACCGTACATTTATTAGCTAATATCAGTGGATACAATAAAAATGGTATGAAGACAAACACTAGCAGCCTTAGCGTTTCTGTTCTGAATCTCTAATCTCTCACAGATATTCATCAAACCCTGTCCTCTATCAGCTTTCAACATAAGAAAAGTATTAGGCCTCATTGAAAAACAGTCTGTTTGCAGATGAAGTACTTTAAAAACTATACTTAAAAACATTTCATACACAAATCTGTCATTTATCCAGATTTTCTTGACTGAGTTTACAATTTACTAGAACTGCCAAAAACACATGAATAGAAACAAATGATGAAGGATCCACTTCAAGGAAAGTGGAAAAGCCTCTGTTAGCTGCTGTTTGCAGCTGGCACAGTCTAACAGAGGCTAATACCAACGCTAACCAACAGTTTAGCATATCGTCGACAGCTCACCTCAGCATGGCTGTCCTCGGTCAGCAGTGAGCTTTATTAACTTGCACACAGTGTTGGGAAGGTTACTTTTAAAATGTATTCCATTGCAGATTACAGATTACATGCCCCAAAATGTAACTTATTCCGTTGCGTTACTCAATGAGAGTAACGTATTCTGAATACTTTGGATTACTTAATATATTATCATGCTGTTTACAACTACGTGAATGTACTATTGCTGTGATTTATTACTGTTACTGAAGGTCCGCGACTCCAAACCGTAGTAAAGGACCTCTGGCTCATACGTCGGGTCCGTGTCGGGCTCGTAGCTGAAAACTAGCTTTACTTTGTTGTCTGGGTCAACTTTGCTAGCAGAGACAGAGAGAGGCGTTGAAAGGTTGCTCCAACGGAACTTATTGTATTTGAGGAAAACACGAACACAGCGTTCAGTCGAGTCATCATCATCATCATCATCATCGTTTATTTGTATAACACTTTAAGAACACACCAGGCAGACCAAAGTGCTGAACAACACAGATCAAAACAACAACCAAATTAAAAATACCATAAAATCTTTACATACAATAAAATAAATAAGAGGTGTCAGTTTCCTACAGAGTTAAAAGCCAGGGAATAAAAATAGGTTTTTAATCTGGACTTAAAGACCTGCACTGATGACGCTTGTCTAATTTGGAGGGGAAGGTTATTCCAGAGCATCGGAGCCGCAATTGAAAACGCTCTGTCTCCTCTGCATTTCAGCCGCGACTTAGGGACCGACAGCAACAGCTGCTCAGCTGAACGGAGCGAGCGAGGAGGAACATGTGGCTTCAGCAAATCAGATAAATAGACAGGAGCCAGACCATTTAAAGATTTAAAAACCAATAAAAGGACTTTAAAACGAACCCTAAATTCAATGGGAAGCCAATGCAAGGAAGCCAGAACCGGAGTGATGTGATCGAATTTCCTACTACCGGTTAAAAATCGCGCCGCCGCATTTTGCACTAACTGCAGGCGTGACAAGGTACCCGACCCGACCCCTATTAAAAGGGAATTACAATAGTCCAGACGTGAGGTGATAAAAGCATGAATAAGAGTTTCCAAATTGGGTTTGGAAAGGAAAGGCTTAACCTTCGATAGGCGTCTGAGGTGATAAAAAGCTAATTTTATCACTCCATTTACATGACCTTCAAAAGTAAGCGCAGAATCAAGTTTAACACCAAGATTAGTGATTGAACTTTTCAGATGAGAGGTCAAATCACCAAAATCAACATCTGGAGAATCAGTAGAGCGATGCGGGCCATATAAAATTGCTTCCGTTTTGTGACCATTAAAATTCAAAAAATTATTTGCCATCCATAATTTAATATCGCTAAGACAGTCAAGCAGTGATTGACATGGGGAGGTATCCAAATGACTAAAAGGTAAGTAAAGCTGACAGTCATCGGCATACAAATGAAATGACACTCCGTGTTTACGAAAAAATCGCACCAAGGGGGAGTAAATACAGCGAGAAAAATAATGGCCCAAGGATAGATCCCTGCTTAAAAAGGGAAGTTTGGAGATAGGTCTAAAATTTGACATAGTAGAACTATCAAGGCCAGGTTTCTTAAGTAAGGGGTGTATGACTGCACGTTTAAACCCACTAGGAACATGACTGGTTAACAGACTAGTATTGATAATTTTCAGGATATAAGGTCCAATGATGGGAAATACTTTTTGGAGAAAGCGGGGAGTAACAACATCATTCGGGGAACCACAGGGCTTAGCATGTAGCACCAACTCCTCTAAGTCACGCAGAGAAATCGGTGCAAAAGCAGGGAATAGGCTTGAGCAAGGAGCATGCATGGCCGGATCAACAATAGGTGGAATCAGAGGCCTACAGAGGCTACACTGCCCATGAGGCTACATTCTGCATTCTGCCTATTAGCTTAACACAACAACAACAACAACAAAAAGGCGCTCTCTCACCCAGGAAACACGCAGAGCGAGAGCGTCACCCTATAACCATGGCAACCGCAACGCTGCCACCCGGAACTACAGAACGTAGCTGTCAAACAAAACCCAAACAGTCCTGACCCGCGACAATATGAAACAGGAAAGTACCGCAGTGTAATCCATTTATTTCAACAAAGTAACTGTATTCTGAATACCACCTTTTTAAACGGTAACTGTAACGGAATACAGTTACTCATATTTTGTATTTTAAATACGTAACGGCAGTACATGTATTCCGTTACTCCCCAACACTGGTTGCACAAGACTCCTTTCACAAAGTTTTACACCCTGTTTGAGAGTAAATAAAAGTGGACATTTCTCAGCTCCAGCATTGACAGCTGAGGTAAACGGTGGACCGACAGCTTATCCACAAAATGGGAAAAACTCCGGTCCAGAATCCGGTCCAGTCCTCGTGGCAGTAAAAACTGTAATCATGCATACATGCTTTTGCACACCTGACCATTTCGTACAATATAATTGAAGTTTTGGATTTAAAAATTTAGCAGACGTGAACGGCAACATTCCTGATGAGGCTGGTCAACGCTGTTCAACTAGAAGCCTACGTGGATGATATCCCAGCCTACACATCCCCCTGAACTGTACTGCCTCAGTGAAATACTTGCTCACTCACACCAAACTTCATTAAATGTGAATGTGTTACTTTGCTGGTTCCCAGTTGCAGCTTAAGTGCATCCAATATTAGATTTCCCAGCTTTTCAAACACACCATGAGCTGTGCCATTTTCTGGGCACAGCAGGTTAAAACCATATAAAGATTTCCTGATGTTGTATCTCCAATAACAGGTCACGGCATTTCGCTCTCGAGGCAGCCAGTGCCCTCCCTGCAGGCCCAAAAGGTTGATTCGGTTCATCTTGACGCACACCTGTGTGCACTTGTATTCAAAAGGTTTTTCCGTGTAACGATCTTATAGTGGGTGTGGGGAGCCATAGATTCAGCACCCCCCAGGACCACCCGATGGGCAGATGCTCCACCCTCCTTGAAAGAGCTGAAGAGATGCCTATATGGGATGTCACCGAGCAGCCACAGTGCAGAAGTCAGAGAGGGCCGGCAGCCAGCTGCACCAGAGCAGACCGAGGCCCGAGGTTTGAGGGCCCTCCACCCCCCAAAGTAGCCTGACGGAGTCACGGATGCCAGGCCCTGCCAAGCAGCCGCCGGGAGTGAGCCAGTATGTGAGACCTGACTTGACACATAGACATAGACAAACATGCACACACAGACACAAACATACACCACCCTCATACACACATATACAAATATTCAGCACTCACCCAGTGTGGAGACAAGATGAACCCACACTCCCCAAACACACTCTGAACCCCAAGTCCATTTCTTTTAGGGGAGAAATGTTTGATTTTGGGGTGGGGGTAAATTTCATGATACATGATCACATGGTCAAATATTTTTAGACGTTTGGCTCCTCCCACGGGATGGTGTGCATCTTTCTCTGCTTTCTCTGAGATGTGAGTATGGATATGTGTGTGTTGACTGTTGAGGCAGGTGGATGCTGCTGATTGCTGGTTTGAAAGAGTTCCTAAGTGTTGATTGGATGATTGGATGTACAGCAGCTTCTTAAACCCCAGCTCACAGCCACCTCCGCCCTCTACTTCCCTCCTCTGTACCAAATAAGGAGCCAGCTTTGATCCAAATCAGCTAACTGCGCATCACCAGCTCTTCCTCGTCCTCGCTGTCCAGAAGCAGCAGCGTGATGATCTTGACAGGGAAGTGGTGAAGCTGAAGGTGTCACTCTGCTGCCAGTCGTCGTCCCGACAACATGAAGACTTCATCTGTGTCTCTGCTCCTCGGTGAGTCAAACGCTGAAATCCTTCACTCACTCATAGCGTTCATTTATCTTATAACACAGTAACAGAGTGTGTGCTGGATGCTCTCACTGACTGACTCTAAAATGAAATCTCTTCAGGTCTGTCCAAAGTCTGAAGTTACGTTTATGCGAGAAGAAGAGTTCACTCTTCTTCTTTAGTGTTTTTGTTGTTTTAAAGTTCAGATCCATCGTGTGTTCTGGACTCAGAGAGTTGGACCTTCATATCCAGTTTGTTGTCTTTAACATGTTGACTTGTAGAGAAGTCAGGCAACCTCTTTTTTTTATCGAAGATCAATTTTCATTCAGGAAACCACAGCTGCTAGCTGCAGGTACCACATGCTCCTCTGGTCTGTTATGTAGTCTTCACTTCCACTATAGAGAGCAAACTTTCCTTTATGTGGACTCTAATGAAAGGACTGGAGACTGTTTTTTGTCATTTACCTTACTTTTGTGCATTTTGTTATTTTTCTCATGATGAGCTTCAAACAGAAGCAAACTGGGACTCAAACCTGTGAATAAAGATCAATGAAGCAGCTTCTCCAGGTTTTTATTCAGCAGCTGATGCTGAATAAACAACTAACCCTTATCCCATGGCTTTGGTTTATAAGTTCTGACTGTTTAATCCTGAGAATGCTTTTCTTGCCTGCTGTACCCCTTACTCTTTTATTCCCTATTGCCCATCCACCCCAAACTGCTGAGTCTTCATGAAGCCTGAGTGTGGAGCAGTTTCTCTTCTGCTGCCAATAATCAACAATTCCCCAAAATCTGCTTAGTTTGGGAAATGTTTAGGTGCAGGGTGTTGGATTGTCAAAACAGATATGACGCCCACCTCATTCAGACCAAGTGTACCAACATAGTTTCGTCAGCATGTGTTAAAACTGAGCTGGCGCTTTGTGTGATGTTTATAAGTCTAAATGTACTTTTAAAACCTAAACAGAACCTTCAAAGTGAATTAAAGGTCTCCCCCCTTTAATGTGATGTTTTTGGAACAAGACCAGATTGAAACAGGTTCCTGCCCTCTGACCTTCAGTGACCTCTGACCTGTTGCAGGTGTGTGTGTGCTGCTGCTGTCTGCACTGACTGTTTGTGCAGGTGAGTAGATGAAGTGCACCATGGTCCAGGACAAACACTGAGTGTAAACACTGATAGAAACTGTCCGTCTGTCCTCCAGTCTCTCTGAGCGTCAGTCCAAACCTTCAGCAGTTCTTCACAGCAGCCTCAGTGTCTCTGACATGTGACGGTCAGCTGGGCTCTGATGGATGGACGGTGAAGAGGGACACAGGAAGTGGGACTGAGTCATGTGGAGCAGGGGGGCGGGGCTTCAGGAGGTTCAATGGTCCATCCTGTGTTTTTGATGAGTTCAGCCCAGTCAGTGGAGTTTACTGGTGTGAAGGTGAAGCTGGAGAGAAGAGTGAAGAAGTCAACATCACTGTATCAGGTAATGAAGTCTTTCATTTCATCAGACTAACAGCACACTGTTATACCACCTCTAACTCACTCTGTGGGTCTTTTCCTCAGATAAACATGTGATCCTGGAGATCCCTGCACTTCCTGTGAGGACAGGAAGTGATGTCACTCTACGCTGTAAAAACAAAATTGGTGGCACAGTCGCAGCTTATTTCTACTTTAATGGACGTCCTGTTGGACCTAAATCAGAGAAAAACATCACCATTAACGTGCAGCAGTCTGATGAAGGTCTCTACTGGTGTTCTACTGATGAGTTTGGATCATCTCCTCAGAGCTTTCTGAGGGTCAGAGGTCAGAACACTGTTTCCTCTTAAAGCTTAAACCTGTTGAGCTGATAACAAACTGAATGACCCAGCTTCATATCTTTCCTGCAGATCCTACTACACCAACACCACCAACAACAAAAACATCAGCAAACATCCATATCTCCTGTTCTCCTCCTCCTCTTCCTAATCCCTCCTTCATCATCCCAGTCATAGTTACTGTAGGTTCTCTGGTCCTTGTGGTTCTGGTTTTGGTTCTAGTTCAGCTTCTTTGGAAGAAACACACAGGTATGATATCTGTCTGACCCACCTGGGCTCTTTTGGTTCAAGCAGCAAATTAAAATATTTTGAAATTTCACTTGAGAAAATCTGAGGGACTTTCCTGTCTGCACTTATTTTGTAGAGCACTGGGTCCCAACATCTTTAGACTGATGCGTTCCCATGGCCCAATTGAAAAGTTTTAAAAGTTCTGGAAGTGGGTCCATAAAAATGAAAAGTATTACTGATATAAACTTGGCTTATCTCTCATTCAAAGTCAGGTCCAGACAGCTTCCATCAGGGTTTCAATTTTAGGATCGCTCCCTAGAAATTAGATTCAGACTAAAACCCCACAGACACAAACACCAGTTTGGGTTGTTTTTCCCGATTGGCTGTCACTTGTTAAGGTGGTATGATACGGGAACAGTTTTCTGTGGTCTCATCACTCTGATGCTGCCATCATGGCTCTGCTTAATCCATAATCAACGAGTCTTTGCTCCTGAATCCTGTACCTGTAACATCAGACTGTCTATGAAGGTCTTCTAAACATCCTACAGCTATGAAGTGATCACCAACGTTCATTCACATCACATCATTTCTGCAGGGAGACACCAGCCAGCCTCTACAAATGATGCCACATATGCCGAGGTCACCATTAGAGAGTCAGCCAATAAGATGTCAGTCATCCAACCAGAAGGGATTTACTCCAGCCTGAGCATAAACACTACAGGTACACATTCTAGCAGGTGACATAAATGAGCGATAAAAGCAAGAGAAATTGAGAGTTGAAGAAGATGAGACTTTTTTTCTCCTCTTCATGCTGCCATGTGTATTTGACCTCTGTCTCTAAATTAATCTGAAAGTTTCTTGTTCTGGACAAATTTAAATGTAAACCCATTTTCTAAAAATTTTAAATTTAAAAAATGTGTAAATAAACAAAGAATACAAAGATTTGTAAATCTTATATTTTATTAACAACACAATACCAAAACCAGGTTAAAAGAAGAGAAAACCAAGTGGTACCAAAGACCAACAGCTGGAGGAGGAACACTTCCAGAAATGACTGTCAATGAACACAGTTCACCACACCACCTATTCCAGGAGCGCAGCTTCATAGTAGGAGAGTCAGGTGCTGAACTGGCCTGCCTGCAGTCCTGATCTTTCATCAATGAAAACATCTGGAGCATCATGAAACCAGAAGCAGGACAAAGAAGAGCCAGGACTGCTGGGCGGCTAAAACCCTCCATCAGACACGGATGGAGCAACATCCCACTCCCAAAAAGTCCAAAATGCTGTCCTCAGTTCACAGACATTTCCAGAATGATGTTAAAAGGCGAGGCTGTACAGGAGCATTACAAAATTACACTTCTGACGTGTTTGGTTTTCTGTCTTTGAGAGAATATGAGACTTGAAAATCATTGGATTCTGTTTTTATTTGTTTTAAACAGCATCACTACTTTGAGGTCGTAACATGTGGTCATGGAAAAAATATTTTTACCTCAAATATATCAAAAGTTTTGAAAGTGGGACAGGAACGCAGGATCCACAGCAGGTCTGCAGCTCTGTCGCTAGTTTCCTGTTTTACAGTTAACGTTGTCACTGGTTTCCACTAAACCTTTACTGTGGTCTCTGTGGTCGAGTCACTGTTTGAAAAATGGGACAGTGACAGTGTCAGACAGCCGTGGCACTGATCCTGCAGCTTCAACAGATCGCTGCACTGGAAGAATGTGATTGGTACATAGTGTGAGTCAGTTCAGGTTAGTATGAACGTCTGCCCTTTTCCAAAATAAATGTGGGAAATTTTCTTTATCCATGTGTGTTTGGTGAAAAATAAAGTTGACAAGTCGCTCAGAGAGAGATCAAAGATGAGGTTAGGCCACCTTTTGGATTCCACACGAGGAGCTGATGAAGATGCAGAGTCACCAAAGTGACGGGAGAAAGTTCTCCTGTGTGAGACGCAGCAGTCACATCAAAAGCAGATAAATGGTGAAGTCACCTGAGTCAGTAGCTGTTTTTCCCCAGAGTCGAGTGTTCATTCACCCACATCAAAACAGGTGCTGCTCGTGTGGTTAACTGATGAGAGAAGCTGAAGTCTCTGCGTGACAGGGCTTCCTTGTTGACACCAGTGGGAAATGATCAAAGGTAAAACAACCGGTGTGATAAACCACGAAGTGTTTTATGTGTTTAAGTTCAGTTTAACTGCTGTTCGAACGTTGTGGACTGTTTCCCGCCATGAAGAAAGAAAAGATAAACAGTGTCTGACAGAACATGAGAGTGTGCTGAACTGGATCAAATTATTACTGAGAATGAAATACCATGACCTCATGAACTACAGTAAACTAAGAATGATGATGAGTAGAAGGAAGAAGACGACCCACAAACTCCCTCCTCAAATGCCTGTCTCCTCAAGGTCAGCTTTGTTTCACTCAGCAGTTCCACCTCAACAACGCCGTGTGGTTCAGTCGAATTTTCCCGTATCAGTTATAGTTTCCCTGCTTTCTTTCTTTCCGGTTGTTTCTGCCCTCCCGTGACCATCCTAGAGCCAGTCTCTCTGCCTGTTCCTGCTCACAGAGAGGCTTGTACCCTGCCTTCCCCTGCACCCTTTCCAGTTCCCTGAATGGTGGTCGCTGTGGTCCAGTCAGTCCCAGTTGCCTAGAGCAGCTAGGGCTCCGCTTGTCCCTGCAACCATATCAGTTCCTCAGGTAGCAACAGCTAGTGTCCAGCTGTCACCTGCTCCCAGCGTGAGGACATCCAAGGCCCAGTCCACCTTTGCACCCTGGCTGGTGTCCAACTACTTCCCATGCCTGTCCCTACTCGTAGGGTGACAGTGGCCAAGACACAACCTATCCTTGCACTCGTACCCATTCCTTGGATTGGGACAGCTGTTCAGCCAATCCCTTCAGCAGTACCTGTTCTAAGCGCTCAACGAATCTTAATACACCATGGAAGCACAAGCAACAGGGGCGGGGGTAAGCCGGTGTAGACAGCACATCTGGTCCTGTAGCATGCGCTGGGCCCAGATCTGCCCCCTGACCTCGGCCTTGGAGATAAGCATGCAGAGGTGTTTGGGGTGCAAAGGATGGGAACGAAGATTCTAAACACAGTCTGTTATCATGGAGAAAGGTCTTGTTGTCCAGCTCCAGCCTTGAGGCCACAGCTGGCGCCAATGTGGTAGGCGCATGAGATGGTAGTGATTTTCCTTTAGTGCAAAAACTGCATGCCAATTTTACAGTTGCTCTAGATGTCCGTCACTGGTCTCTCAATCTCCAAGATGTTATTACTATTATTATTATCATGTTATTACTATTACTAAGCTCTTTTTAGCGGCTGTTTGACCACAAACAGCTGGTGCAGTTTTGCTAGATTAACCCAATGATTTAAAATCATGGTTGACATTAAATATTTTGCATGTAAATGATCAAAGAACATAGATTTTACGATTTGAGTCCCGTTATTATCTTTAGGGTGACCTTAGCCCTTTGGAAAACTCCAGAACTTCCTGATTAAAAAATTTGCAAGTGATTTCTTTCATGGCAGTTTTTCATTTGTGAAACAAATCAATTCCGTTGTAAAAGCCAACTTCTTCCAGCTCAGGGCAAAAAATAAGAACATTTTGTAATCTGCTGACTTTAGAAAGTTATTCATGCATTTATTTAATCCAGGCTTGATTACTGTGATAGTCTTTATTTTGGTATCAGCCAGGCTCTGCTCTCTCATCTTCAGCTTGTTCAGAATGCTGAATCCCAGTGGGATAAGGTAGAGATTTCCTGTCCTCTGTTGATTTCCCCTCCACGATATTCATTTGATCTTAATGCGCCTTGCTGCTACATTTATGGTGGCCCATGAAGGACAAACACTGAGTGTAAACACTGAAGTGCTTCACTCATCTGTCACAGATAGACACACTAACAGAGTGTGAGCTCTCACTGACTGACTCTCAAATCAAATCTGTTCAGGTCTGTCCACAGTTTCATGTGTTGTTTAGGCGACAGGAAGAGTTCACTCATCTTCTTTTGTGTTTTGGTTTTATTTGATATTTGTTTGTCATGTTGTGAAGAGGAAATCAAGTAGAGATGTTTTCAGTTTCTGTAACATGATGGTTTGTATAGATATCAGCCAACAATCATCAGATATCAGCTTTCACTCAGGAAACCACAGCTGCTAGCTGCATGTACTAAATGTTTGTCTGACCGGCCTTTGTTGTATAGTCTTCACTTCCTCTTCTGTTTACTAATTTTCCATCATGTCAACTGAGTCAAATTTAATTTCTCTCAGAGTTTGTATGCTTTGTTACTTTCTGATGATGAGCTTCAAATATGAGCAAAGTGAGACTCAAACAGGACGTAAACCTGCAAATAGAATCCATGAAACAGCTTTTTCACACTGTTCATCCCACAGCTGAGGTGGAATAAACATCTAACCTTCAAGAATGTGCTTTTTTATTTTGCAAGACCTGCCTGCAGTACCTTTACTGTCCACTTACCCAAAGCTGCTGAGAGCCTGAGTGGGGAGCATCAACTCAAACAAACAACAAATCAGTGGAGTTTACTGGTGTGTCATTCCGTTACAATCGAGGTGAGTGGCTGCAAATTTCCACCAGGTTCTTGAACCTCTTTCATATCCGCCCCAAGCAGGCCCATAATCTCTTCATCTGCTCCACTCACCTGGAGCTGATTTTTGGCAATCAGGCTGGAGATATTTAAGCCTCACACTGACGTTCCTTCTCCACCAGTTAGTCAGCTACTCCATGTTGGAGCTGGCTTTTATGTCCCTTGTTCTCGTGTGCCTTAGTTTTCCACGTCTCTTACTCTACCTTAAGCTCATCCCTTGGACCTCGAACAACTTACCTTCACTCTGGAAATCTCTCCGTGCCTAACCCTTCTAAGAAGAAGATCAAATGGAAAATGAATGATGGAAACGGAGGTCAGAGCTGCAGACTTGCTGGTGAGGAGAGGTAATGATCTTCAGGCAAGGCAAGCGCTGTTCAGTCCTCTCCTCATCTTCCTCGTGCTCCTTTGTATATTCCATGTAGCATTAAAGGCACGAATGAGTTTAAACAGGTAAAGTCAGGTAAATGGATCCTGGTTATTGATTCAAAGTGACTAAAGACAGTAAAGAATAAATGTTTAGGCTTTATTGTGTCAGTCAGACAAACATTAACAGTAACCTGTCTCTTCTATCAGACACAGAGATGAGTGATGACATCAGAAATAAACCTGAGTGCAAACAAAGGGAAATGTTTCTTCTGTGAGCTGTGTGACGTTAGCACTGACCAGCAGAGGGCGTCGGAGTCACATGATTGAAAATAAAGGCATAAATTGTCCAAAATTAACTTTCTTTATTTCTGTTCCCTTTATGTGTCTCCTTTCATCTTGCCTCCTTGTCTCCTCCCTCCTTCCACCATGTCTTCCCCACTCTCACATTCTTACTTCTCCAGTCTCATTGTTCCTTCCTCCTCTATGTATGTCTCCTTCATCGCTTCTTTACTCTTTTTACCCTTCTCTTCTTTCACTTTATCTCCTGCCTCCTCCTATGTTGCCTCTATCTTCTTGTCTCAAAGTTTCCTTCATCCTTCACTCCTCCTTCGTTTCCTACTCTCTCCTTGTCTCATTTATTTCACTCTTCTTTATTTTCTTCTTTTCAGTTTCCTCCTTGTCTCTCATTGGTTCCTGCCTCCCTGTCTCCTCCTCCCTTGACTGTGAGGATTCGTGAAGGTGAAACATGTTCAACACAAACTGATTCTCCACACACATCTATGGGCTCAAATTGTGGTCATAAATATTTTGTACTTGTAAATCTGACCGACTAGTTGTGAACTGAGTTTTGTAACCTTGTAAACCAAAATATCTAAAACATGTATGTTTGTGCATCTATAGATGCAAATTGGTGTGTGTGCAAAAAAGATTTGGGTTTTTTGTTTGTTTGTTTTTAAAGAAAGAAAAGAAAACTAATAATAACAATAATTATTATTGTTACCAGTCTAATAATAATTAGGCTGAAGAACCAACAATTTTAGCCCATAAGAACCATAAGAATGAACTACCTCCAGGACCTGAAGCTCAGTAAAGCACCCCTCCAACAGCCAAACCTATCTGTTCTCTCATTGGATTGTTAAATTTGTGATTGACATGACGTTAACCAATCAGCTGAAAGGAAGAAAAATTCGGTCAAAATTTGTACTTTGAGGTTGTGTGATCCCCTTACAGTCTGAGCACACCCTTCACTCCCCAATATTTAAATACGGGGACCACTACCCGAGTCTGAGAGTCAAGGGCCCCAGATATGCAACGTTGCAAAGGCCTGTCAACCAAGTGAGCCCTACAACATCGAGAGCCTTCAGGAACTCAGAGTGAATCCCATCCACACTACAGGCTCTGCCACCAACCAGGTGTTTAATTGCCTCATTGATTCCAGACTCACTTCCCTTACAGAAGATCATCTGTGGGATTAGGACGGCTTGAAAAAGTCTTCATACCCCTTGAAAATTTACACATTTTTTCACCTTAAAACCACAAACTTAAATGTTTTTATTTATGTTTTTAGTAATAGGCAGAGGCTAGCCTGTTTGGCACCCTGGGCAAACACTCCATTAAAAAAAGATGATCTGATGTCTTCTCTGCTTAATAAGGTAATTAAAGAAGCACTGACACATTTTTCTGTATGTTTTTACATAATTCCACCATTTCTGGTTATAGATGCAGAAACTTCATGAAATGAAAAATCTTCCTGATCACAACCTCGGTCTTTTTCTAAATGACTTCTGCATACTATTGTGAATAAAAAATGAAATCTGAGATTTGTGAAACAGTTCTTTCTGTTGTTATTTACATTTTACGAAGGCCCCCAGATCTTGTGTAACTGGGTTTGTAAAGGCAGTTGTTCAAGCTCAGCAGCCTTGCAGTGACAGTCGGTCACGGGACTTTCATAGCGATCTGAAACTGCAGCTTCCCAGTGAGAAGCTTACAGGTAAAGTCACAGGGGTCATAATTTAATAAAAAGATTTACTCAATCTAGCCTTCCCTAGTTATTGTCTGTATCCTGTAAATGTTCTTTTATGTATTTTTAATTATTTTATTTTATTGTTAAATAATCTCCTAGTCGAGTTGTGTTTGTATTTTCTTTTACATATTTTCACTGCACTGCAGCTAATTAGTGCGCTCCACCTGTTGGTGTATTTATTGGCTTTTAATGTTTCCCTCCTATAAATGATCGTATTACTGTAAAACACTTTGGGGTACTGCTGGTTTTAAATGTGCTATATAAATAAAGTTGTATTCTCTTTGTTATTTCCTGTTCTCAGAAGGAGCATTGAGCTGTTCATAGACTGCATAAACTGCAGTATTAGCAAACTGCACATATAATTTATGTCCACTCAGGACTGTATGCTTGTCTTTCCACGTTCATATGTATATTTCTATTTAGTCCCATGTCTCTGTATTCATCTGTTTATCTTAATAGTTTTGTTATCATATCTCTGTTTCTACACTCATTTTATATGTTGTTTCTTGTATATTTGCTGCTATGATAACTCAGTTTCCCTCTGAGATCAATAAAGTTTCTCTGATTCTGATGAAGACGAGTGTATTAGAAACAGCTCGTCCTTGTGGAGAAGCAGCAGCGTGACGAGCTGATGATGTTAACAGGGAAGTGGTGAAGCTGAAGGTATCACTCTGCTGTCGGTCTCCAACATGACAACATGCGGACTTCATCTGTCGCTCTGCTCCTCGGTGAGTCAAACCCTCCCTTCTTCAATTCTTTATCACAGCTCCAACACACACTAAAGGTCAAAGGTAAAGAGCCTATTTTCAGCAGCTGGAAGCTCTCGCTGATAGTTTCTCTCACATGAAATCTGTTCAGATCTGTTGGTTTTGTTTCCTTAGTGAGAAGAAGTGATCACTACTTCTTTTGTTTATCTAAGGCTGGTTGTATCTGATATTTGTTTGTGTGTTTGGACACAAATCAAGTAGTGTATTTCCTGTAAGCACCTCATATTTAACTCGAGTGTATGAAGATACAGCAAATGACAGAAAACTGTTTCAACTGCATAAACTCTTTAAAATTTAGAAGTTTAACTCTGCGTTTCTCTGTCCTGTAATCTGGACTGACTCACAGAGCTGAAGCTTCATGTCGTGTCTGTAAGAGAGGAAAGTGACCTGTTTTCATCAAACATTAACCTTTACTCAGGAAACCACGGCTCCTAGCTGCATGTACCACATGTTCTCCTTATCTGCCTGTTGTAATCATCACTTCCTCTGTTCAGACCAGATTGACTGAGTCTAACTAAATGACTGAAGATAGTTGGTTTTTCAGAATTAACGTCGGATTTTCCTCATTTTCTGTATGCTTTGTTAATTTTCTGATGGCGATTTAGACGAGCGGGACTCAAACGACTGTAATGTTTACTAAACAGATTTTTCAGGTCGCTCACTCAGCAGCTGATATTGCCAAAGTCGCCTAACTTTAATCCAGTGATCTCGGTGGTTTGATGGTTCATTAACTCTGATTGCTTTTTAAATGTCTCTGTTTTACTTAGCCAGTAAGAGCTGATTGGGCCTAACCTACCTTTGCCAGCACTGGCTATGGGAACCTGCTAATGTTGGGTTTAATGTTGTGATTAGTAGAATCTGTAGTTTTTTACTTACTGAACAACTACTTAGAAACCTGCAGACGTATCCATATAAAAGAATTAGGGCCTGCAAAACAAGCAGGTCAACCCCAGCAGTTTTAACTGGTCCTGATATAAAACTGCTAGGACAGGTTACTCTCTCCTGGGAAGTTGGCTGCAGCCATGTGGATTTCTGAATGGAAGAGATCCATGTACATGCCGATTTTTTAATCATCCAATGCATTAAAAAACAATAGTCATAAATAAAGTGTTTTGGCTTGTGATTCCTAAATAAACACACTAACACTAGCTACACATTTTTAAAGGGTGCAAATCCAAGTCTCCTATTCAGTGACTCTGGTCTCCAGAGCTGAAAATAGGTTTGAGGTTCTTTTGAGAATTCTGAAGTTGATTTAGTCTAAAATGCCTGAGTTGAGAGCAGGTTCGTGTAATTTCAGAATTTCTACCTAAAAAGAAATTAAAAGGAAAAATAGTCCATTTTCCATCCCCAATATTTGAATCCAGAGAACAAGAGCAATAGAATAAACAACATCACAATGATATATGGGAATATAACAGTTAATACTAAATATTAAACATTATTGTGCAGCACATAAGATCAACAGAACACAGTGTGCTTTGAGGTAGGAGCCAAAAAGGGTGTAGTTTGTGGGTGCGATCACCCGTGTGTACACCTGTGAGCATGGACGCGCTTGTTTTTAAAAGGTTCCTTCATGTAATGATCTGCTAGAGGGTGTGGGGGGGCCACAGCCCCGTCCTCCAGGGCATGAAGCAGGTATGGAGGAGATCAAAACTCCAGACATCCAGAGGCCCCCAGAACACAAGAGACCAAGGAAGACCAACAGAGGGGCAGCCGCGCCACTGTCCCAGTAAGAGCTGAGGAGAGTCCCAGATGAGGGCTCACTCAGCAGCCGCGGAGCAGAAGCCAGGGGGGGTTGCAGTGACGCGCCCGTGAGCTCCGCCGGCAGCCAGCTGCGCCTGAGTGACCGAGCCCCAGGGCGAGAGGCCGGGGGCACCCCACCTCCGAAGTGGCCCGAGCGAGCCCCAGGCCCCGATAAGCAGCCACCAAGGAGTGAGCCGGTGTGTACCTGGACGCCCATCCCCGGACACAAAGAACCACCAACGCACTGATGTCTGAGGGCGTCTGCCACCGGATATGAACTTTTTTCAAGACAGTGAATCTTGAAACCAGAGAAAAAATAGTGAGTTTTAACTTGTTCCATTGGCAGATTTTTTTCACTTATTTCAAGCTAAAATATTTATTAGAATTCAAATTTAGACAGAAACAAAGTGAATAATATTATTTTATTATCACGTTGATGCAGCACATGGTTCAGTTAGCTTTGTATAAACATGTGTTAGAAATGTTCTTCAATCAGCTCTTTTTACTCTCATTTCACAGCCAGTACTTTTTACTTTTACTTGAGTAAAGAAGTTGAAACAGTACTTGGAGTATTTTTAACAGTAGTACTTCTACTTCAGTACACACTGTATGTACCTCCCACCCGCTGCACACAGTCACTGAGTACAGACCGGCTGATTCCTGTAAAGAGAGAGGCAGGAAGAGGCGGAGCAACAGCTGAAAAACAAGAAGCTCAACGTCATTTTGCAGAAGTGAAAGTGTGAGAGAGCAGCAGCAGAGCTGCAGTCGAGTCCTGTTTGTCTCTAAAAGAAGATTCACTGGAGTCCATCAGGTTTGTCTCAGCAACAGTGGTGAGTGCAGCTGACCACACTTCCTGCTTCTACACAAATCTTCACTCTGTTCACTTTATCAGGGCTCTAGAGCGCCACCTCATTTCTCCATGGTGCCACTTAGGCTACGTCCACACTCGCCCGGATAGATTTGAAAACAGCGCTCCGCGTCCACACTAGTGTTTTCAGTCGTTTTCACAGAGTTGTGCGTCCACATTAAGACGGCTGAAAACGCTTACGTTCCAGTCCTGCGCATGCGTGAAACGCAAGACGATTCAACCGGTCTCATTTCTGTCTGCTGCTTATTCACTTTCCGGCTGTTTGAAACGTCGCAGCAGAGGTGGAGGAAAAGCACCGAGTTTTAAAATGGACTAACAATGAGGTGGAGTTGTTGCTGCGAGTAACACAAAAGTACAAAGTTGCAAAAGCGAGAGAGAATTAAAGAATTTGAAGAAAAGCTCTGTGGAGCATGTGCAGACTGATATTCATCTTTAATAGGACTGTCAAAACTGCTGCTGTATAATGCTCTCCACTATCTTTGTTTAATTGGTCACATGCCTGCATCACATGACTAACATGCATCATCGTTTTAGAAAGTCTCTGTTTTCACTCTTCACTGTGACACAAACGCACCGTCTCCAAATTATTTACTTTCCAGCTGTTTGAATCGTCGCAGCAGAGGTGAGCAGCGTGATAGGAGTGGATGTAGCTGTGGGTAATGAGAAAAGATGAAAAGAACGATTGATAACTTTTTCGTTAAGGCCGGTGCTCTGACACGGAGCCATCAACCTCTCAGTGTCTAACACTGGTCTGCAGACGGCATCAGATAATGAGCCACATTAGATGGACTCTGAGCCCACTGACAGTAAAAGGGTGAAGTGTAGACATTTGGAAGAGAGCGGCCTGACCAGTTTCTCTGACTATGATACTGTAAAGCTGACAACATGATGCATTTACTGTGGTGAGTGTGCAAAGACCATGGCAGGTGTTGTGCCAAGGTAGGGATCCCCAACAGGATCTGTTTCCCTGCATCAGGAACATCGGCTGGGCAGGGAAAGCGGACCCAACGCACTCCGCCTCCATCACGACCAACTAGACGTGGAAGGAGTGATGTTTTAGTGACAACATGAAAGATGAGTGTGACCGTTCAGTTTGTGGGTTACAACAGAAAATGATACATTTATTGTTCTCGTGTGTTATCGGACGGGATCATTTTAACAAACCAAGGACATTTTCCTGATAATTATCTGTATCCTCCTGTAACTTTACTGTTTAAAGAGCTAAAACCTCCAACATTTCAGGATCAATAAGTCCTTATAAGACGTGTTTGTGAGCTAAAAATCAAGAATGTGGGATACTGTTTGTCTGTGTCAGCCAAACAACTTCACATCTTTGTAACGACTGTTAAAAAGATGTTCATCCTGTTGATCCTGTTCATCTGGACGCTGCACTGTACAGCAGACACGACGTTGTTCAGTTTGTGTTTCAGATGAACCAGTTTGTGTCTGAGTGTGTTGCTGGGTCTCCACCAGTTACTCTGACAACTGAAGGTTCAAGATTTTTATTTTGACATTTGCACACAGGACCAACAGTCCATGCACAGTGGAATACTTGTGCAGAGCTTTCCAAGTCAAATCACACTTTAACAATATAAAGACAGAAAAAGCAGAAGGATAGAAATGAAGTCCGGAGTAGGGTAGTCGTACTATTTTCTATATACAAAGAAAAAGAAGAAAATGTACAGAGAGTGTGTAGTTCTCTACCTCTTATCGCACTCACAGTGTTGCACATTTGTTCCACAGATCTGTTTCACAAGTCTGTTGTGAGTGTATTGCCCGATGGTCAGTGAACCGATGATACATTCAAAGTGAGGTTAAGTAGTGCTGTGTTATTTTAAGTGTTCAGTGTGTTTTTGTTTGCCGTCAGTCTGACAGTTGTGGGGAAGAAGCTGTTGAAGAATCGTGTTCTGTGTGTGATGCTGCTGTCCGCTCTGTTGTGTCTGAGATTCTATGTGCAGCTTTGTATGTGCAGGTCCATGGATGCAAGTGTTGTTCCCATAATCCTCTCTGCAGACTTTCTGACTCTGCAGAGCCTTCCTCTCTGTCTGTGTAGTGTTTCCATACCAGACAGTGATGCCTGCGGTGAGGATGCTGTCTATCAGTCCTCTGCAGGCCTGGGTGAGAGGGTGGTGGTTCATGCCAGCTTTCCTGAGCAGCCGAATGAAATAAAGCCTTTGCTGGGCTTTTTTCACAGTTGCTGTAGTGTTGAGAGTCCAGCTCAGGTCTGATGTAACCTGCAGTCCCAGGAATCTGTGGCTGTTTGCCCTCTCCACCTCCGTCCCTTTGATGATAAGAGGCTGCAGGGGAGGGAGTTCTTCCAAAAGTGCAGTATTCATTCCTTGGTCCGTGTTGAGGATGAGGTGAAGAAGCTTCTGTGATGAGTAGAAACTTAAAGAAGTCCAGACGCTTTTCTCTCCAAGCTCCTCAGACTACTGACGCTTGTTTCTCTCTTTGTAAAATGAAATTTAAAGTGAATTTTGAATCAAATGTTTCTCTTCTTTCTCCCTCAGAGTGCAGACATGTCTGCTGCCAGCAATCTGCGATCTGAAGATCAGTTTCTGTGCTCCATCTGTCTGGATGTGTTCACTGATCCAGTCTCTACACCATGTGGACACAACTTCTGCAAAACCTGCATCAGTCAGCACTGGGACATGAATGTCATCTGTCAGTGTCCCATGTGTAAAGAGACTTTCTACACTCGACCTCAGCTGAGGGTCAACACCTTCATCTCTGAGATGGTTGCTCAGTTCAGACGTGAAGCTCAGCAGAAAGCCAGCAGCAGCAGCTCAGAGCAACAAGCTGCCAAACCAGGAGAAGTTCCCTGTGACGTCTGCACTGGAACCAGACTGAAGGCCCTGAAGTCCTGCCTGGTGTGTCAGACCTCCTACTGTCAGACCCACCTGGAGCCTCATCTGACACTGAAAGGCCTGAAAAGACATCAGCTGGTTGATGCTGTGGAGAACCTGGAAGGCAGGATGTGCACGAAGCACGATAAACTCCTGGAGCTGTTCTGTAAGACCGACCAGACATGTGTCTGCATGCTCTGCTCTGTTTTAGACCACAAGAACCACGAGTTTGTTCCTCTGAGAGAAGAATATGAAGGAAAGAAGGCAGAGCTGGAGAAGACAGAGGCTGAGATTCAGCAGATGATCCAGAAGAGACGACTGAAGATTCAGGAGATCACAGAGTCGGTGAAGATGAGTAAAGATGCTGCAGACAGACAGAAAGCAGAAGGTGTTCAGGTCCTCACGGCTCTGATGGAGTCTGTTGAGAGACGCCTGAAGGAGCTCATGAAGGAGATCGAAGACAAACAGGAAGCTACAGAGAAACAGGCTGAAGGTCTCATCAAAGATCTGGAACAGGAAATCTCTGAGCTGATGGAGAGAAGCTCTGAGGTGGAGCAGCTCTCACGCTCTGAAGACCACCTCCACCTCCTCCAAAGCTTCTCCTCCCTGAAAGCTGCTCCACCCAGCAAGGACTGGACAGAGGTCAGAGTTCATCCACCATCATATGAGGGGACTGTGGGGAGAGCTGTGGCTCAGCTGGAGGAGACAGTCTGGAAACCCATGAAGAAGAAGCTGTTTGAGGCTGAGCTGCAGAGGGTGCAGCAGCATGAGGTGGATGTGACTCTGGATCCTGATACAGCTCATCCTAACCTCATCCTGTCTGATGATGGAAAACAAGTTTATCATAGTGATGTGTGGAAGAAACTTCCAGACAACCCAGAGAGATTTTCTCAGTGTCCTTGTGTTTTAGGAGAGCAGAGTTTCTCTTCAGGCAGATTTTACTTTGAGGTTCAGGTTAAAGGAAAGACTAAATGGGATTTAGGAGTGTCCACAGAGTCGATCAACAGGAAGGGAATAATCACACTGAGACCTCAGGATGGTTTCTGGACTGTGTGGCTGAGAAATGGAAATGAGTACAAAGCTTGTGCTTCCCCTCTAGTCCCCCTCTGTCTCCATCCTGGTCCTGAGAAGGTGGGGGTGTTTGTGGATTATGAGGAGGGTCTGGTCTCCTTTTATGATGTAGGTGCTGCAGCTCTGATCTACTCCTTTACTGGCTGCTCCTTCACTCACAAACTCCACCCATTCTTCGAACCCTGTTTCAATGATGGAGGTAAAAACTCTGCACCTCTGATCATCTGTCCTGTCAATCAAACTGATCAACGACTGATTTTATTGGATGAATGATTGATTTTTCTTGAAGGGAACAAATGAACATATTGAGTGTAAATCCTCTACAGTCTCCATGTTTCTATAGAATCTGATCATCAGGACTCTGATTCACACTTTGATTCTCATGGAGTTTGATTTGAACAGAAGAAAAGTTGAATCAGGAAATGTTCCCACTGATGGAGACTCGAGCTGAAGAGCAAATATCAGAGAACAAATGTCCAAAAGCTTCATTTCCAATAAAGTTTGTTCAATGCTTTGAGTGAATCCAGACTCATGTGTGGCTGTTATACGGAGCATCAGAGTCCAGCTGAGTTATGTTGGATACAAACTGCTTATTTTGGCTCTGTGAGGAGTTTTGTTCACTGAAAACTGATGAGACGGATACTATTCAAAGAACTCTGTAGAGATTCATGCATCCATGTTCTCCACCTGCAGGTGTGGAGGAGAAAGGTGGAGCACAGACTGCTGCATCCTTCCAGTCACATCATTTTGATGATTATATTTGCATGTTGTGATGATTTGGGTTAAAGACAAACAGAGTTGAACGGCTGCAGTCACAGCATGAAGACGATGCTGAAGCTGAGCTGTCAGTGAACATGTTTCACTGTGATTTGATTTGAAGAATAGAAAGTGTGTGTGGCTGCTGACAGCTGCAGTCTCTGCTAGTCTGCATAACACACACACAACTTTCCCCCTGAGGCAACGATGCAGCAACAACACAAAGAACAGCTGCACACACACACACACTGTTAAAGAACACTTTACTGTTTAAGGCAGAATTCCTCAGTAACAATGATTTGAGTCTACTGTGTCTACTGTGGTTTCCAACATACAATCTACTGAAACATGTTTTTCTTTCTGCCGTACAAACTATTTGATCACAACATCTTTGCTTTTTTCCTCCAATCGTTTATTCTGATTATTTTATTTAGTTTAACTAAGAAAAGCTTAAAATTTAACTCTTAACCTGATTTAAACGTTTAATTTCTCATTAACTCAGACTTTTAATTTATTTCCTTGTTTAATGTATTATTTCTTTATCCTTGTTTAAGTTTTGCCGATCCTTTCTGTGTAACCTGTTTAATCTGACCTTTGACCCTTTAATTTTAACTTAACAGTACTCTTGTTTTGACCTTTGACCTCTTTATTCCTTATAACCAAATAAACCCTTTTATCTGATATTTTCACCTTATTGATTGATTATATATATCTATTATATTTTCTCACCTTATTTTGACCTTTGACCTATGTCCTTGTTAGCCTTGATCTTCCTTCATCAAACGTGAAATTTCTTTCACCTTTGAACTTAAAGCTTAAATCAAACCTTTGTTAAAAAGCTTCTTACCAACTTGTAATTCCAACTCTCTGCATTAAACACGTATCTTATCATATAAACACTGGATCACTGAGAGAACTTTAGGCAGAACCAAATGAAGCAGCTGACCTCGTCAAACTCACAGCGACAGTAACTGACAGTGAATTATTTTAATCTTCTTCATTGTATTTGTTAGAAACATTTATTTTCCTTTAATTGGACTTTGGTTAAGTTCAATCCGATGTATTAACCGACCTTTGAGGTGAAGTGCAGCTGCGAAGAACGCTACGGCAGGCAATGAGGTGCGTTTAATGTCGCTCTGTTAATTTGAGCGTCCATAAATTGAATGTCTTATTTTTTCTTACTTTATTATTGCTAATTTATTGGAGAATTAGGCCATTTAATTAAGATAGATTTTATGTTGTTGGTGGTAAAGATCTGGATGGATGTTTTATTTTATTTTGTGTTTCTATTTTTCAGTTTTACTTTTCAAGACTTGGTGAATTGCCTTTTTCTACTTTTTGTTTAGTTTTGTTAAAATTAGCAGCAGTGAGAAGTGTTGTTGTCGGTCTTGAATATATTTGATGTAGCCCATACTGTTAAGGTAAGTGTCATGTTTTTAGTTGTTAGTCTGATGAAGAATCTTTTATTTTTCTCCAAAAGTTGATTGTGTTTATCTGGACATAGTGTTTTTCAGGTCCAGCTGAATGCAGGTTTCCCCAGTCTTATACGTGTCAGGAGCATCAGCACAGCTGAAATGCATTTTTTCTAAGCACCGCGTCTCTGTGGCTTTTAAACCCCAAAACATGCTAAAACAAAAATGGGTCCACCCCAAGGATGGGGTCCCCCGGTGTAGTAACCTCGTTTCTTCGAACATCGACGTTCATTCAGGAAACCACAGCTGCTAGTTGCACTCACCACACGTTTGTCTTATCTGCCTATTATGTAGCCTTCACTTCCTTTAATAAGAGCAAGTTTTCCACTATAAACACAGAGTCTAACAAAAGACTGGAGACTGTTTTGGTCATTTCCCTCAGAGTTTGTATGTTTTGTTGTTTTTCTGGTGATGAGCTTCAAACAGCAGCAGATTGAGACTCAAATAGAACCTAATAAAATCAGTGAAGCTATTCATTGCTCATGTCATCCATCAGGGAGTTACTTTAATATCATTACATTGTTTGCTTTTAGTAAATGTGGAAATTGAATATGAATTCATTTTATGTTTTTCTTTTCTTTTTTATTTCTTAATACCTAACTGCTGCACCTGTACTGCCCGTATCTCTGCAGATATACTGTATAGCCACTCAAAACTGATGTTCAGATAGAGGGTGGGAGCCGCCTGTTTTCTCTCTCCACTATAATCCCTGACAATTTTATTAGTTTGGGCGACCTTTACATGTCGGTTGTTGGGATCACAGCAGAGTTAGAACAGAGGGGACATGGTGTTTGTTAAATGTCCGAATGGCCCAGGTGGAAGAAGCTGTTAGTGAATCTGGAGATGTGGGACCTGAGGTACCAACATACAACACTGTAAAAAATGACAGATGCCACCAAAGAGTCACAGAAGGTCTTCAAAGCGCTCCCTGGACTCCAAATGACCTCAGCCGCCTCAGCAACTGCGTTTTCTAAGGACAGCGCTAGCAAACGCTCTCCGCTTGCGAGTGAAAAAGAAAAAACACCCCTTCCCTTCCTTATTCATGTTGAAGTGTACCATGTCCACCAATCAAAAAATGATATGGCAACATGAGGCGTTTGGTTGTTTAGGAAGAGGGAGAAGTTTTAGGAGTGACACCAATGAGAGAGAGAGAGCGAAAGAAAGAGAGAGAGCGAGTTTTCACATGTGAGAGATTAGTGACGTTTAGTGTGTTTGGAGGCTGTAGTTAGTGTGTTATGCAGTTATTGGGTTTTTGTGAGTTATACTAGTGAATGTCACAGGTGCTCCTGCTGTCAGACCTTGTGGTGTTCTCCTCTGTTTTATAGTGGACAGGACCTATTCTTTGGGAGTTGCATGAATACTTTGTGTGCCTTCTTATTTGATGCAACACACCTGATTGTTCTGTAAATAGTTTGAAATGATTGTGCAAAAAATCTGAGGCCTTGGCTGCATTTTGGGGTAAATAGCAACATTTTACTTTGTTGTTTGCATCATTTGTAAAAATGTATAATTTCTATTTGCATTTCAAGTTATGAAAGGTATTCATTAAACATGTTTATGTTTTAACTGTTTTCCACTCAGAGTATACAAAAGGTTGAAGATACTATTACATACGGAGAGAACTCCACACCGGGTGTAGGCTTGCATGACTAAGAAACTATTTGAGGCAATTTTGTGGAGTTTGAGGTTGGACTCGGCTGCACATGTGTGCTTAAGCCGATCGATGCACTCAAAAAAATAATTCATTGGATGAACTTAATTTCATCTTGCCACCTATATTCCATCTAATCATGTTATATCAATCCATCTTGATTGTGTTGTTTCAACACTAAATATGTTTGTAAGTGTAACATAATTTAAACATTAACATTCAGTTAATTTGATTTTTATTCAGTTAACATGTTTGTACCAAGTTAGTGTAATTAAAATTCATGTTATATTGTTTAAACACCTCGGCACATCAAAAGTCAGTCTTGTTACATGAACTAGTAAAATATTTGTTTGTTACACCAATGTTAATCTTGTTGAATGAACAAATGTAATTTATGTCTGTAGTACTTACACCAATCATGTTTCAGTTAGTGTTTGTATTGCTTATGTAAACATTACTTTTAATTAAATTAATGAAACATACATAAATGATAACTTGCAAAACCATCTCTTTTATTTTGCTTGAACATTCTTAAAACAGTTGGCAGGATCCCAGTCCAGCCTAGCTTTCTCCCCTTTAACCATCTCATACTAAGACCACAGAACTTCCAGATGAAGACATGCTGACTGAAAGAAAAAATACAATAAAATAACCCTAATAATAAAAATGAAATAAGTCTGTTGAATAGTTTGCAGACAAAAAATATTATCCCCAAAGCAACTTTCGTAAAATGTAGTAAAATATGCATTGCAAACAACAATATGAATTTTAACACAATTTAAAGCTCAGACATAACATTCAACATTACTATAACATTACATCATTACTATGTTGCTTGCATACATTAGTCCTCCTTTTAATCAGGCTGTATCCATTAATAGTGACTTTATGCTATTTAACGTGTGGAGAAAACATTCAATTTTGATTATAACTGCTCCACTCAAACAATTTGTGAAAACCAGTGTGCATTTGCCTTTGTAACAATTGCCATCTGGCAAAAATCAGTGTTTACACTTCAAGTGTATAAGACTTTAAGTTATGAACGAACAATCTTTGTGTAATAGCCACAGAGCAAACCATATAGTTTATATGAACATAAAACTATGTTCAATGCAATATTTGCATTGCAGAAACCTTGAAAAAAAATATCTGGCTTGCCTGAGTCTGTTTCAAGCTCATTCACCCCATTAGCTTGTTTTTTAGGAACTGTGCCTTGGATGACAACCTCTGTCCATCCAGCTTCATGATAATCTTTTGCAAGACTTCAAAAGTGCATTTGAGCTCCGGTGGGTAGCTTAGGTTCAGACAGTATATCAGTCCAAATAACAGAGCACAAGCAATTGCAATGCTCCTCAAACCAGTGAGAACCTCCACGCCTTCAATCAGGACACCGATGTTCTCTGGGTCATCTCCAGGCTCCGCACCCTCCAGATGTATGACATACACTCCCATCACAGTTTGTTCCATGGCTTCAGTGTTGGCCTCAGTGTTCTGTGACGTAAAATATAATAATACATTTGTTTGAGTCTACTCATGCACTTTGTCACATGAGTAGAAGTAATCAACAACTTTTTATTCATTTTTATTCTTATGAGCACGAGAGAGAGAGGGTACACAGTCACTAAAGATAAATAGCACAGCATTTAGTTGAATAGACGTTAAAAGAGAAGGTGTTTCAACAGCTGTTGTCTGCACCCTTGACACAGGAGAACAGAAGACTTCACCACCAGGACCTCCCCACCAACTGGGTGTCACCAACTTTCTCACAACACCTAACTGTAGTGATGGCCAAATGAAGCTTTCCGAAGCACTGAAGCTTGTATTGAAAAACGGTTCATTACTCGAAGCTTTTCAACACAGTCCTCTCCGGTGACATCTGGTGGTGAAAATTTTGAAGAGCAGCTTGAATCTGCAAAATAAAACGGACTGCTCAATTATCACTGCTCACTCAAGAGTGGAGTTCTCTCTGATATTGGGCCACCGTTCCGTTGCTTTGAACATGTAATTGGTTTTGTTTACTCGATTGGGGGGCTGAAAAAAATGTAATGCGTATTTGCGTAATACATTTTGATCAATAAACTTTCCCTATTTAAACATGCACTATGGTGTGGCCTTTCTTTGCTCATAACTCCTTGATGTTGGTAAATACAATAAGTGAGCAATATATATAATATACATATGATAATGCACAACACATTATGGAGTATGCCCCTGCTGTGGAGTCCTGCCTCCATCTACTTGTCATTTAATCACAGCTGGACAGGTTCATACAAAATATTAGATGAGGCCAATTGTCCTATACATATTTTTGACCTAGGGGTGGGATTGATTGTGAACTGGAAAGGGAAAATGCTTAGGAAGCTGAGTACGGCTGCATCGTCACTGATTTGTAGAATCATTTTGATTCGATACAGGATCCGATTCAATTTGATTGGAATCTGGAAAGTTTTGCCTCAGTCAGAAATATTACAATTCTGATCATTTAACAGTATATATCCATAATTTCGTATCTATTAAAAGAAAGCTGACACATGTGAGACTTAATTAGAGATGTAAACAGAGAGTTATGAAACCTGCAGCTGCAGAAGCCAGCGAAGAAAAAAGAGGCAAACACAGCGCGGACCCGACGACACATCAAAATCTGACTCTGACGCGTCGGGTCCGCGCTCTGTGTTCACGTTTGTATGCAGAATCCGTAAACCTGCTCCCAGTTACTGTTTTAGCTGCATGGTGTTTGACGACATGTTGTGAGGTTTAACCTGAGATGCTGGCGTTTCAGGCATAATAACGTTAATTTACAAATCGACACGGGATTTTAATGAATCAATATCACTTTATTCAATTTAGCATGGATTGTAATCAGAAAGGCGATAATCAAAACCCACCCCTAATCAAGAACTTGCAAAGTAAAAACATGCTCTATGTCAGGTAGCCCTTTTGTTATTTACATTTAAAAAGAGGATTAGTGTTACTGTGCGCTGGCTGAGTCTGTTTCTTTTCTTAGAAATAGTTTCTCCTGCCCTGGAGAAAATCCACTTGCATGGAACAGAAGAGGCTGTGGAGTGCAGGAACTACACTGCAAGCTGGTAGATATGCAGGTATTCCTGGGTCCTGCAGACTATCACCTAAAAACAATAAACAAAATGATTTTCTAAACTGTAGCAATGTAATGTACGTATAGTGTCAAATACATTTTTGTAGTCTTCATTAGCTTTAATGCACATGGAAGTGTTCCTAAAGTCATATGCTGTAATGATATTTACATTATGAAAACATGATTTTGGACATTTCAAGTTTTTCACTTCGGCAGATAAAATGAATTGAGCAAAATCAACTCAAAATATTCCCACACGCCAGAACGTCCTCTCTTCCTCGCTGGCTCCATATCTGTCAGTGGAACGATCACCTCGTCGCTATCTGTCACCATCAACACACTCCACGAATCCCGTGGATGATTCACTTCCTTATATCCGTTTGAATCAGGTACCGAAGCAGTTACGTGCGTAATGAAGCTTCGGACGTCACTGGTCACGTGACTTTTGCCAAACGAAGCAAGCCTCGACACAGTGCTTCTGAACCAGTGTGTTGTTTTTTTCGACACACGCTCCGGAGCGTCAGCTTCAAGCGGGCCATCACTACCTAACTGTGACCTACACAGATAACCAGTGTGCAGCTTTGAAATATAACATCCAGAGTCTATGTGACAAATGGCTAAACAAGTGCCATCACAGCAGGGTGAAGGGTGAACATGGTAACATAGAAGATGCTCTCCCAGGCCTATTACTGCCTTCTGGTCATAATTTCCACTCTCTTTCAGTGACCTCTGACCTTTAATATCCTATGACCTTCATTGACCTCTGACCTTCAGTGACCTCTGACCTGTTGCAGGTGTGTGTGTGCTGCTGCTGTCTGCACTGACTGTTTGTGCAGGTGAGTAGATGAAGTGCACCATGGTCCAGGACAAACACTGAGTGTAAACACTGATAGAAACTGTCCGTCTGTCCTCCAGTCTCTCTGAGCGTCAGTCCAAACCTTCAGCAGTTCTTCACAGCAGCCTCAGTGTCTCTGACATGTGAAGGTCAGCTGGGCTCTGATGGATGGACGGTGAAGAGGGACACAGGAAGTGGGACTGAGTCATGTGGAGCAGGTGGGCGGGGCTTCGGGAGGTTCAATGGTTCATCCTGTTTGTTTGATCAGTTCGAGCCAATCAGTGGAGTTTACTGGTGTAAAGGTGAAGCTGGAGAGAAGAGTGAAGAAGTCAACATCACTGTATCAGGTAATGAAGTCATTCATTTCATCAGACTAACAGCAGACTGTTATACCACCTCTACATCACTCTGTGGGTCTTTTCTTCAGATAAACATGTGATCCTGGAGATCCCTGCACTTCCTGTGAGGACAGGAAGTGATGTCACTCTACGCTGTAAGAAGAAAACTGGTGGCACAGCTGCAGCTTATTTCTACTTTAATGGACGTCCTGTTGGACCTAAATCAGAGAAAAACATCACCATTAACGTGCAGCAGTCTGATGATGGTCTCTACTGGTGTTCTACTGATGAGTTTGGATCATCTCCTCAGAGCTTTCTGAGGGTCAGAGGTCAGAACACTGACATCACTTCCTGTTTAAAGCCAATCTGCTGAGCTGATGATAAACTGACTGAACCAGCTTCCTCATCTCTCCTGCAGGTCCTTCAACCACAGCCTTGTTTACAACAACAAAAGAAGCAACAACAACCATAACGTCACTCACAAACACTCATATCTCCTCTTCTTCTACCCTTCTTTCTCCTCCCCCTTCTCCCTCTCCCCCCTCCTCCCTCATATTCCCAATTGTAGCTGCTATAGGTTCCCTGGTGCTATTGGTTCTGGTTCTGTTTGTACTTCATCTTCTGTGGAAGAAACGCACAGGTATGGCATCTGTCTCAAATTTTCATCCAAAGTCATCATGTTGGACACATCAAGACAGCCTCCATCAGCGTTTCTATTTTTAGAACACTTAGAAAGTAGATTCAGACTAAAACTCCACAGACACAAATACTAGTATTCTTTCAGATCACTTCATCTTTGCAGGGAGATACCAGTCAGCTCCAGTAAATGATGTCACCTATGCTGAGGTCACCAGTAGAGCCTGGACCAATAAGACTCCAGCCAGCGAACCTGAAGTACTTTACTCCAGTCTGAGGACAAACACTGCAGGTACACATTCACCTGTGTTCTAGCGAGGGACATCAATGAGAGATAAACCCAAAAGTAGTTTTCATTGGGCTTGTAAAATGTGGTCAATGAAACAATGAGAATCTTCTTCTCACATTTATCAAACTAGTGTTTTGAAAGTGGGACCTGAATGCAGGTGCAGTTCACTCTTTAGGTTCCTGTTTCCTCAGTAAAACCTGTCACTGGTTTCATAATTAAAGCTGTACTGTGGTTTCGTTGGTCAGTTCAGTGTTTATAACATGAGGCAGTCAGCAGAGAGAGACGTGGCACTGAGACAGGAAATCCTGCAGCTTAAACAGATATGATCGGTGTTTGATGGGAGTCAATTCAGGTTTGTGTGAATGACACAGTGTAACAGGAGCTGTCGGCCTGAACTGAAGATTAAAAATAATCTGAGCGGATTTGGTTTGTTTTTAATCCAGATGTATCTTTTCAAAAATAAAGAGAAGCTAGTTCAGTGACCACATTATTTCTTTTATTGCCATGTAAATCTGAGGGTTATACACAGTAGTAGCAGTAATCAGATGTAAAAGCACATAAATAGTGAAGTCACCTGAGTCAGTAGTTCATATTTCCCGGAGTCGAGCGTTCATTCACCCACATCAAAACAGGTGCTGCTGGTGTGGTTAACTGCTGAGAGAAGCTCTCTGTGACGGAGCTTCTTTGTTGAGATCAGTGGGAAATGATCAAAGGTAAAACACATAAACCATGAAGTGTTTTATGTGTTTAAGATCAGTCTAGCAGCTATTTGAATGTTGTGGACTCTGTAGAGATAAACAGTGTCTGAGAGTAGAGAGAGTGCATGTCAGCAGATACCGGTGCTGAGATACAGGACTGAACAAAGGAAGATGTAAAGTTACCACACAGCAAAAGATGTTCTTAACTTTGTTTCTTGTCTTCATCTCTTTGTGTGACTAGTGTTTAAAGTGAAACAAAATGAGTTCTTTTTCAGAGAGAGATTCATGAAGCCCCTCACAACGTCTTCATAAGAATTAAGATTTCTCTGCAGGATTATTATTAAATGAAAACAATATATATTTGAATTCAGTTCAGCAGGCAAACAGGGTTGATGGGAAATCCAAGTTCAGTGAGTTGTAAATAAAACCCGGATATTCAGTCACTCATTGGCATGTTCTTGTCTTGATGATGTCATCCCAAAAACACACATGACCAATGCTGACATCATCACTCAGACCCCTGAGAAAACAGGTAGGGAGGCTGCACCTATATGACTCATGTCCCAGTGTTATTACATGCTGAACTATCGGGGCGACTGTGGTTCAGTGGATTGGGAAGCTCCTCTATAAGTGGAAGGTCGCCGGTTTGATCCCTCCTGCTCTCTCTCTGTCCTGGTGGTTGTGTCCTATGGCAAGACACTTCCCCTACCGCCTACTGGTGATGGCCAGAGGGGCCGCTGGTGCGATATGGCAGCCTTGCTTCTGTCAGTCTGCCCCCGGGCAGCTGTGGCTACAACTGTAGCTGCCTCCACCAGTGTGTGAGAGTGACTGTGGAACTGTACTTTGGGTGCCTAGAAAAGTGTTATATAAATGCAATCCATCATTAACTTTTTTCTCTTTAAGCTTCAGTTTAAAAATTAGGTTTAAAGTTTCGTATATTTGTTACATACATATACATTTTAATTAGGTTTTAAAGTTGGTAGGACAATAAATGCCTCACCCTTCTCGTGACCTGCACCATGACTGCACACTCAACTGTCCCATTTTTACAGAAGCTAAAGGAACCACAGACACCACAGAAGAAGTGTAAACAGGAAGCTGAGGACAGACCTGCAGACTTCCTGTGGACAGTCTCACTCTGTCAGTCACCGTGGGAACATTTACAGGCAGTCATCAGCTTCCTCCTTTCTTCATTCACTCCCATTCATTCACACAGTGATGTCATTGTGGGAGCAAGTTCCTCCTGAGGAACCAGGATTGACGGGGAACTAAAGAAATCGACCTGCTGCTGGTTTGAGTCTGTGCAGCTTGAACTCTGACAAAGGTCTACTGCGAGGTGAAGAGTCGTCACTTTCAGGAGCTGCTTCCATCATTTCAAACTGATCAATACTCTGAACTTATGAACACTCATGTTTGACACAGAGTGTCCTGTGATGGTCCTCAGTCTTTGAGCTAGTTTTTGTGTTTGTTATGGACTATGTGTTTATTTGTTCTCTTGTTTCAATGACCTTTGTTCTGGTTCTATATTGGTGTCTCTTGAGCTCAGGTTCCCTTATTTGTCAGAGTCGTCATTATTTATATTTCTTATTCTCTATTTCTTGTTGTTCATGTTTATTTCCTTCGTGTCCAGTCTGTGCCAGCCTCTTCTCTGTGTTTTGTTATTCTTTCAGTCTCCCCGCTCACGTACCTGCGTTTGTCTGTTTTCTCTGTGTTCTGTCTCATTGTGTTTGTAATCCCATCCCTGTGTTTAGGTCCTCAGTCTCCCTCGTGCCTGTTTTGCTGTGTTCTTCTGTGAGTTCTATGTTTCCTTCGTAGTTTCCTGTTTATATTCTCTAATTTTCTTTTTTTGTTTCTCTTGTATTTTTATGTTTCTTTCTGAGTATCTTCTAACATTAATAACGCTGCCTCTTTTAGTCGACCCCTTTGTTTCCAAGTCCTGCATTTGGGTCTTGCCTCTGCCTGCCACACAGCTGTTCATGACAGGCACAGAAAACGATTTTGAGCCTAGAAGTAATAAATGCATGAACTTGTTTTTCAGCATCACTCTGAGACAGGATATTTCTAATTTTAGAGATGTTGCTCAGATGGAAGAAAGCAGTCCTACATATTTGTTTAATATGTGCATTAAAGGACATGTCCTGGTTAAAAATGACTGGTTTCATCTCAAGGCTGGCCAGTTGGACAGGAAACAAAACAAGATGTTATTTACATATGAGCATCACACTTTACCTGAAATACACAAAGAATCTTTCTAATAATAGAAAACAGTTTCAAACCTGCAGGATTAAAGTGATGAAAGTTTGTGATTTAAATTTGTCTCATAAACGTCCAAAACCTGCTGAAGGTTCAGTTCAGTTAGTATCTGTAACATGACGACTGAACATGAAGGCAGACGACCTGTTTTCATCAAACAGGAAACCACAGCGGCTGTGTTTCGCATCGCTACTTCTGACTGGGTCTGTTATGTAGACGATGTTTCCTCTATTAAGAACAAATTTTCCACTGTGTGGACAGAGTCGATAATCGTCCTGTGTCTCTCAGAGTTTCATTGTTTTGTTTTCAGTCTAAATGTTGCCATCAGTCACTGTCAGTTTGGGCACCGAACCTTAAACACGCATGTCAACAATAAATCTACATTAGTAATGCATAAACAGCAAACCAGCAGGATCTCTCTGTGCACTGTGAACACTGACTGAGGCTCATGTGATGCAGTGGGTTGTCTTCTAAATGTGTCTTCTTGTCTGCATGCTGAAGTATTCTTAGGCAAGATACTGAACCCCAAATTTCTTCTGACGCCTCCATCCAAACGTGAGTGTCTGATAAAGGTGCTTAGAAAGCAGTGTGTGAATAGCTGAGTCTTGAGTGCTCAGCTGGATTAGAGCAGTAGCAGCAGTTCGTTTACACAAACAACCAGTCGCTTACATCTATAAATGATGATCAGTGAACTGCCATCACTCGTGGTTGAAGCGTTTCTTATGTAGAGCCGGAAAATAAACCACAAGCTTGAACACTATTTTTACTGACCTTTATCTGTGTAGCCTTCCTGTATTGAGCTTGGCAAGGACTAAAATAATTTCACAGCATTATTTTTCTAACTAATTGTTTTTTTGCTTTAGTTACACTCCAAATAACAGCTGACATTTCAGACTTTTGCTGTAATCAAATTTGTAAACTTGTATTTAAGTTGGTAGATAATGTGTGCATAATGCACTGAACTAGATTCTTTTGTGATAGTAAAGTATTAATTGTTACTGATGTTCAATCTTGGTCCCTTTGTGCAAAAGGAAGAAATGTATGTGCATTTTTCCACATGCATTATGTTAATGTTGTGTCAAAGAGTTACACATTTATAATATTTGATAGATAGCTGTGTATTTTTGTAGTTCTGTGCACAAGTTTGGATTGAACCCTCTGATTTAATCTAAAATAATACTCTGTGTTCTTTTGTTAGGCCAACATGAAAGACAAATAATTATCTTCAAAAAACTTGTTGGAGAATTAAAATTGTAAGAAATGGAAATCAGATCTCTCAGCTACATCTGTGTGAGGTACTATGGGAACGTGTGATTTCAGGCTGTAGATTTCTAAGAGGTTTCGTTAGTAGATGTAGGAGGTTACCCTGTAACTCTACATACGTGAGGTGGGCTCGTCCAGGATTTGAACCCGGGACCTCTCGCACCCTAAGCAAGAATCATACCCCTAGACCAACGAGCCACATGAACATCTTCACCAACTTCTTTTCTGAAAGTCACACATCAGAGCACGTAGCTGAAGCTGAATATATGAAACATTGTCTTGAAAGCTGCCAGTCAAAAGTCTGGAAACACATCGCCGTGGTTTTTCCACATTGTGGACACAAACAGTTTCAGGACATCAGCTCAGAGCAACGGTCATTTTAAAGAACTTGCCTCATTCAACCAGACAAGCACTGGTTTCTATGCTTTAGTGCTTTCTAGCTAAGATATGCTAACATTCATTCTTTGCATCAGAGAGCAACTTGGGGTGTTAATCTACCAACTCAGGAGGTAAAGCAGATCATTTCCCAGTTGGAAAATTGATGGGATCATTTCCTGGATGCTCCAGTCTGCGTATCCATGGACAAGTCATCTTTTCATTTCCAGTCAATTTTATTCATATAGCGACCAATCACAATAACAACCACCTTTATATTGTAAGGTAGACCCTACAGAGAAAAACCGAACAATCATATGATCATCTGACCAGACCATATTTCACTGGCTTCTCTAAATGTTCAGCAAACTTTAAAAGCTCTTCATCATGCTTTTTCTTCAGCAATGGCACCATGGATGGTGACCTACATGCCATGCCTTCTTGAAACAATTATACCTGCTGATTCCAGGTTTTTCTGTAGCACCTTGGCTCTTCAACGACTCTTCTGATCATTATTATATATGGTGAAATGATGTTCTTTCTACCTCTGCATTAAGAACCCAACAGTGCTCACTAGAACCTCCAGTAGTTTAGAACCAATACCTTCAGTATGTTTTGCAACAATATGGTTGTGAAGGTTTTGAGACAGCTCACTGGTTTTACCCATCATGAGATGTTTCTTTTGTGACACTTTGGTAATGACACAGATCTTTATAGGTCATCAGTTGGGACTGAACCTGCTAATATTAATTTGTAATAACTGTCAGGATGGCTTTCAATTATTGATAAATTTCATTTGCCATGAATCATGATTTCCTATGTCTCATTGCACCTTCCTTTTCTTCCTTTTGTTTTTCTCTGTTATTTCTCATTATCACACGTTAACCCCTGACCTGAACTCAAAGGTGAGTGATAAAACATTAATTGAATTACAATATTATCCAAAGAACAGAAGTAAATACAAAATGCAGTTTCTAAATAAATGTGTTTATTATTAAGGGGAAAAACCCAAACCTAGATGAACATGTCAGAAAAAGCTATTGCCCCCTGAATTTAATAAATAACTGCAACCAAGCATTTGTAACAACCTGCAATAAATCTTTAACAGCACTGTGGAGGATTTTCAGCCCACTCACTGTTGCAGAATTGTTGTAATTTAGCCACATTGCTGGGTTTTCAAGCATGAACCACCTTTTTAAGGTCATGTCACAGCATATAAATCAGATTCAGGTAAGAACTTTGACTTATTTGGGTGTTTTGCATAATTATCCGGCTGCAGAAACCAAGTGCGCTTCAGGGCAGATGAGAACGGATGGCCAGATAGTCTCCTAAAGAATTGTTTCTTTAAAGGTCAAAGGTCAGTATGAAAATATAAGTTTGTCTCTTGTTGTCTGTCCCTGTCTGACTGTCTTGTCTCTGCAGGGAGAGTTCAGGTCCAGGATCAAACAGGGGACATCAGGAACAGAAGCAGCTCCATTGATCCGACTCCTCTGATGGCTGATCAATCAGTTTGATCTGTGCTTAGTTTAGGATCAGCTTTTAGTTCAAGTTAAAATCAAAGTCCCTTTCTCATGACTACACTTTAAGAAAGGGACTGGAGCACACCAGCCTGCGTGGCAGAGTTCCAAGACTTTTGGGGAAAAAGACCCTGGACTGATGAGTGTGTGTCATTACACACTGCATTTCAGAAAAGGAAGCTCATACCAACAGTAAAATATGGTGGTGATAGTCTGATAGTCTGAGGCTGTTTTCCTGCCTCGGGACCTGCAAGACTTGCCTCCCTAAATGGAACCATGAATTCGGCCCTCTTAATAGCACCGTGGTCTCTCTTGAAATGCATTTTTCTTTGCTGCAGACATTACAGATGTATTCTCCACTGTCTCTCTCTGTGGGCTGTTTCAGGGTCAGACTGAGGTCTCCAGTTTTCAGCAGGTCTTCATTCATCTTCGTTCGGTCTCTGTAATCCTGGTGCTGTTTGTGAGGCTGGTCAGAGCCGTTCTTATACACGTGAACCCTCCTGTATTCAGGTTCTTTACGTTCCCACACCACTGTAGCATCTTCAGGCAGGTTTTGTGTGGTTGTGAAGGGCAGCTGGACAGACTCCGCCCCCTCCTCCACCTCCAGCAGACAGTCTGAGAGGACAACAAACACAACATGAGCTGTACAGACAGCAGTGAATCTAGAAAACACCTTATTAAGCTTCTTTATGCTGCAGTCTGATATTTACATTTAATTATTGTTATTGTCATTTTTTAAACAAATACACTGTAACAAATATTTCATAGGTATTTGCACTGACTCATCACTCTCAGCAGAACTGTTTTCTTTCTCTTGATCCCTTTCCCCTCAACTCTGCAGATGTACTTTCCAGTGTCTCTGTCTGTGGGGAGTTTCAGGGTCAGACTGAGGTCTCCAGTTTTCAGTGAGTCGTCTGTCATTTCGTTTCGCTCTCTGTAAAACTGGTCTCGTGCGTCAGGCTGGTCAGAGCCGGCGTGATATTTGTGAACAGTCATCGGTGGTTCAGGTTCATAGCGCCACCACTCCACTTCAGCATCTGCAGGCAGGTTTTCTGTGGTTGTGAAGGGCAGCTGGACAGACTCCGCCCCCTCCTCCCCGTCCACCTGACAGACTGAGAGGACAACAAACACAACATGACACAGCAGCAGTTTTATTCAATGATTCCAAAGAGAGCTTTAATATTCAATTTTAAGCTCAAACTATGATATTTGTCTTTGCTTGTGTTGATTTCCTAAAGATGAAATATACTACACTCATTTAATTCAGGATTAATGTATTTTATTGGTTGTTCTTCATTTCTTTTGAATTGTTGCCTTCAGTCCACTTTAGTAGGATTTGAGTGGGACTGCTCACAAAGAAAGAACGAGTCTCTAATTTTTATGGTAGTTTGATTTTAATAAAGGGAGACAAATTATCACCTCGCCTCTGTCAGTGCGCCCCAGGGTGGCTGTGGCTACACTGTAGCTGCCATCACCAGTGTGTGACTGTGTGTGTGAATGGGTGGATGACTGAATGTAGTGTAAAGCGCTTTGGGGTCCTTAGAGACTGAGTAAAGCGCTATATAAATACAGGCCATTTACCATTTATTAACAAAAAAATCCAAAAAAGAAAGATTACATAAAAAGTGTAAATTCATCTGTATATCATTGAGTGAAACACATATTTGGACCCTTAAACTTACCCAAAACTACAATCTGTGTGTTCATGTAACACACAGATTGCGATCAATCAAATCAATGAAGTACAGATACTCCTGATCTCAACACATTTTGGGTATAAAGTATCTATTGTATTGTATCAGTACAATCTATTTTGGTAACTAGTTACAAGAAAGTGGAGCATATAATGACAAGATGACAAGTAATGACTTTATTGGATCTTACACCAGTTTACCCAGAGCACTTCACTGTGGGATGCTAATCATACAAGGTCTTAAATGATCAGGCCCATCTTATCTTAATCACCTTGTAGTACCATATCACCCTATTAGAGCACTTCGCTCTCGCTCTGCAGGCCTACTTGTTGTTCCTAGAGTATTTAAAAGTAGAATGGGAGGCAGAGCCTTCAGTTTTCAGGCCCCTCTTCTGTGGAACCAGCTTCCAGTTTGGATTCAGGAGACAGACATTATCTCTACTTTTAAGATTAGGCTTCAAACTTTCCTTTTTGCTAAAGCACATAGTTAGGGCTGGACCAGGTGACCCTGAATCCTCCCTTAGTTATGCTGCAATAGGTGTAGTCTGCCGGGGAGTCCCTAGAGTGTGACCAATTAGGTCCTAGAACTGAAGAAGCTTCTCGGATGAGAGGTGAAACATCTTCAAGCAACTTAAAGAAGTCCAGATGTTTTTCCTTTCCACACTCCTTAGACTACGATGACCTGGATCACTGAGAAGCTTCACAGACAAGATCCAAACTACAACTCACATTTGATAAATGTCATCATTAATTCCACTTTTAAAAAGAACCTCTGTAACTTTGCTCTGCTTCCCTTCTGTCATGGTCCATGGTCCTGTGTCTGTGGAATGCGTGATGCTTGGGTAGCCACACCCCCGGGCTGGGCCATCACCAGCACACCTGCTCTCCATCACGGTGACTACACGGAGATCTACTTAACCCGGCGCTGACAGATGCTCCACGCCAGTCCGTTAGTCACCACCACAGTGGTAACCAGACTTCCACGAAAAGCGTGCATTCTCTTCTGGATTGGAACTGTGTTTTACCTGCCTACTTCTGTCCAGGTTTCTACTCGGCGTCTGCTACCTGCCTGTCCTCCGGCTCAACTGGATCTCGCGGTGCTCACCTGGCCCATTCGCTATTCCCACGGACTTCCTGCCCCACAGACTGCCACACTTCCCTCCCGAGCTCCCACGGTCCCGTTCTATCGTAAGCCCCTACTCTAACTCAGTCCAGATGTGTTTTCCCCGCTTCCCGGCTCCCTAGTAATCATCTCCCCTTTCTGTTGCAGCCTCCCACCATCCCGATCCCGGCTTCCTCGTGTCATTGTTTCCCCGGGTTTTTAGTTTCTTGCTTTGCTCCCTAGTTTCCCCAGGTCGCCTTTCGTTGGTACAATAAAGTGTTTTTTCTGTTAGCGCGGAGTCTGCGCCTGGATCCTTTCGTGCCCGCGCACCACGGCCCATGACAACTTCAGCAGCATCAGGTAATGTTCATATGTCGATTCATGGTTTTCTACAGTTTTTGATCTACTGCAGAATATTTTTAAGGTTATCTGCTATAAAACGACAGACCAGGAAAATCTCCTTCATGTTTTTCTGTGTTTTATCCTCAGTTACTCTGACACAAAGACATCTGCTGTGATGCTCACAATTGTGATGAAGTCTCACATGTATCAGTGCTGATAAATGATCAGAATTATAATATTTCTGACTGTCTGAGGCTAAATTGAATCAAATCGGGACCTCGTGAATCGGAATCAAAGGGATTATAGAAATCAGTGATGATACCCAGCCCTAGTGAGCAGCCTGGGCCTGACAGAGTGGATGTAGGTGTGGGTAATAAGGAAAGATGAAAAGAACTACTGATAACTTTTTTGTTAAGTTAAAGTCTGATCCGTCTGAAGTTCATAGCCAGCTCTGACACGGAGCCATTGATCTCTGAATGCTGTAAAAGCAGCAGTGTATCCAGGAAACACATTATACGTGATAAATGCACTGCCCGAGTGTCCCCTCTCCCCACTGCCTTTCAGCAGCATGCAACAGCAAACAGGTCGTCAGAGGAGCCGAGATGATGATTGTGTTGATTGTGGTTGTGATGATGTGTTAATACACTAATACACCTCTCTGAATGTTATAATTAGTCATTAATAACCTCTGCCTCTCTACCACAGCACGTGTGTTTATCAGCCATCGTTTTGTTGGAATGGGTCAGAAATGGCCGCCCCAGTCCTGGTTCTGACGGAGGTTTCTTCCTGTTAAAACTGAGTTTTTCCTCCCACTATCACCAAAGCACTTACCCATAGTGGGCTCATATGATTGTTGGGTTTTTCTCTGTTTTCTCTGTATTATTGAAGGAACTACCTTATAATATAAAGTGCCTTGACGCAGTTGTTGTTGTGATTTGGTGCTGTATAAATAACTGACTTAAATTCATTTCTGACCTTTGACTCGAAGCCTCACTTCTCTCTTCAGCAGGATGTTTCCCTCGCTGCTGTAGGCGGTGCAGGTGTAGACTTCGTTGTCTCTGTCTGTGGGGTATCTCAGGGTCAGACTGAGGTCTCCAGTTTTCAGCAGGTCTTCATTCATCTTCGTTCGGTCTCTGTAAAAGTGGTCTTGTTCTTCAGGCTGGTCAGAGCCGTTCTCATTCACGTGGACCTTTGTGGTCCGGATGTAAATGCAGGTCCACTCCACTTTACTGCCTTTAAGCAGGTGAAGTTTGGTTTTGCAGGGCAGCTGCACAGACTCGACCCCCTGCTCCACCTCCACCAGGGGGACTGAAAGGAGAAAAAATACCACAATGAGCTGAACACAGCATCATCAGCACTGAGAACATTTTGTTTGGATGAAGTGAAACATCTGCACTGAAAACTGGCTGCAGCCTGGGATTTGTCCCATTGCTCCACTGAGGAAACGTTAATATACCATCATGTGAGCTTGCCTACTTAATATTTCCTTTGAATTTTCTCTCTACATGCAGATTAATATGAACTTTTGTTAAATAAGCTATTATTCTGGGCTATGCAGGCCCAGACAAAGCGTGCAGCATTTTAATGAGGTTGTTTAATGTGGAATAGAAGAAATAGAAGAAGCTCGTGTGAGTTTCCTTAAGAAAACATCTGATCCTTAAAATCCTGGTGCTTTCAGGCTGACATTGACTCAAAAACATTATCATTATAATATTTTCATTCTAAATCATTTTATAAATTTCTCTGAAACTCCTCAATTTCTTGGACTTGTGTCACATCTTCAGTTTGAGCTGATAAAAAAGTAATGGTTGAAAAACCTAACTTAATAGATCTTACTGTAGCTCACTCATCAAGTCCTGTTCACCTCAGGGACAGATTATCAGTGTGGTCACCAAGCTCTTTAATTCATGACTCACATCTTCATCTTCTGTCTACAGCACTCACCTCTGACGTAGAGCTTCACTTGTTTCTTCTTTAGGATGTTTCCCCCCCTGTAGACGGTGCAGGTGTAGGTGAGTGCGTCTCTGTTTGTCGGGTATTTCAGAGTCAGGCTGAGGTCCACAGCTATCTGCAGGTTTTTCCTCATCATTGTTCGATTTCTGTAAAACCAGTGCTGTTTTTCAAGGTGGTCAGAGCCGTTTTTAAAGACGTGCACTATCCTGTTGGAGCTGTCAGTCCACTCTACAGTTACATCTTCATGTCGGTAAACTGTGGTTATAAAGGGCAGCTGAACAGACTCCACCCCCGAATCCACATCCACCTGTGGGACTGTGAAGTAAGAACAACAAATAATGATTTGTGCACGCAGTCTGTCAAAGCCCCCATGTTTGACATGTAAAGTGTGTGAGGGGAGCCTGTTCTGCAAAATGCGCTGGAGGATTCCTTAAGAACATGAAACATGGGGAAACACTGGTTTGTGTTTTATTGAAAGAAAGGAGACAATTAAAACCACCTATTAACATAACTAATAGATTAAGAAGAAGAAAAAACACTACAAGTCAAGTAAAATAAATCTGAGGTTTAGGGATGATTCAGATTATTCACAATGCAAACACGTCACACATACACAACATACCTTTCTTAAAATAGCCTCTGAAGTGAACTCCAACACCCACGATGACAGCTGCAACTACAGCCAGGACACCCAGAGCCACTGGGACACTGATGGGAACTTATAACACAATGAAAACATGAACATTACATGATGTTAACATAAAATGATTAACACTCTGTGACACTACATGTGATTTTGAATCTCTTTGCACTGACCTCCACCTTTGACCCGCTGAACCTGCAGTTCCACTCTTGACTGACCCAGTTCTACTCCAAACTTACGGACGGTGCAGGTGTAGCTGCCGCTGTCAGACAGCTGAAGCTTTTTCAGAGTGAGACTGAGGTCTCCGGTTTCCAGAGCGTCAGGATTCATCGATGTTCGGCCGCTGAACTGCTCATTTTGGTTCTGGAGGTCATCGCCTTCTCGTCGACGCAGGTGCACTGTGGAGGGATTGAGGTCATAGCGACTCCACACAGCTGTGGATTCTTTTTCTTCAAAAGTAGGATACTCACAGGGCAGGAGAACAAACTCCGCCCCCTCTAGTACCTCTACACCTGAGGCACACTGGGAAACTGAGGACACAGACATAGACAAAGACCTTATTGATCCCACATAAAAATAGAAAAAATAAATAATAAAAAGATTCAATGGTTACTATGTGCAGAAAAATACAACAAGATGTTTTATGTGCACATAAAGTGAAGGCAGTGATAGTTATACACACATATTTATAAACAGTGTTCATCCTGTTTATAATGTTACAGCCTGGCTTCTGTCGGGATGAAGGACCTGTGATAGCGCTCCATCCAGATGGTGCAAAATGCAGCTGCTCGCATTTTAACAAGAACTGGGGAATTTGAGCACATTAACCCTGTTCTGAGATCTCTGCATTGGCTACCTTGTCAGGTTCGAGCAGATTTTAAGGTCCTGCTGCTCACCTACAAGGCTTTAAACGGGCTGGCACTTTCATACCTCTCCGACCTTTTACATCTTTACGTTCCATCCCATGCTCTCCGATCTCAGGACTCTGGCCTTCTAAAGGTTCCTAGAGCCAGAAAAAAGACAATTGGAGAGCTTTTTCTTTTTATGCCCCGTTTCTGTGGAACAACCTCCCTCAAGATGTTAGGCAGGCATGCTCTGTGGAGGTTTTTAAAACTAAGCTGAAGACACATTTGTTCATCTTATCTTACAAGTCTTAATTCTATGGCTTTTAGTTTTTAAATTCTTACTGTTTTTAACTTGTATTGTGTCTTTTACCTGTATTGCTATGTATCGCTTTTATTATTATTATTTTTTTATCTTTTTAGTTTTAAATAGTTGTACAGCACTTTGTTTGAAAGCGCTTTATAAATAAAGTTATTATTATTATTATTATCCACAGTCTCCATCCACAGTCTCCATCCACAGTCTCCGTCCACAGTCTCCATCCACAGTCTCCTTCCACAGTCTCCGTCCACAGTCTCCATCCACAGTCTCCTTCCACAGTCTCCTTCCACAGTCTCCGTCCACAGTCTCCTTCCACAGTCTCCTTCCACAGTCTCCGTCCACAGTCTCCATCCACAGTCTCCGTCCACAGTCTCCATCCACAGTCTCTATCCACAGTCTCCTTCCACAGTCTCCATCCACAGTCTCCGTCCACAGTCTCCATCCACAGTCTCCTTCCACAGTCTCCATCCACAGTCTCCTTCCACAGTCTCCATCCACAGTCTCCATCCACAGTCTCCGTCCACAGTCTCCGTCCACAGTCTCCTTCCACAGTCTCCTTCCACAGTCTCATGCAGGGATGAGAGATGTTGTGCATAATAGCCCACCCACCTCCTTTATGGGGTCTAGGGGACTGTCCAGGACAGAGCTGGCCCTCTTCACCAGGCTATTTAGCCGTTACCTGCCCCTCTCTCTGCTGCCGCCTCCACAGCAGAGCTCTGGATAAAAGATTGCAGACATCCTCAGTAATGTCCTGCAGACTTCAGTCCAGGTTATTGTTACTGTTAAGGTGAACACCCAGCAGCTTGTACGTGGTGACCACCTCCATGCCCAAACTTTGGATGAGGTGTGGTTTGCTCGGGAGGTTGACCACCACCTGCTCCGTCTGATCATTTGCCTCAGATGCACATCCAAGGATGGCTGTATCAACGGATTCAGTTTATCTGCCCACCAGTGACAGATGTGGATTCTACATCCTCAAAGACTATTTCCAAGACGTTTCTCCTGTCTATAATAATGCCGTGTGTGTGTGTGTGTTTACCTTTGCTGTTTTTATATTTTGTCTGTCATCTCTCCCCCTTGCCTGTGATATTTTACCCACTGACTGTCTTACTGTTCAGAACTCAGGCCTGGATTACAGCTGGACTTCAGTTTCAGTGTGTTTGTGTTTGAGTCCCGTCATTGTTTTAAAAGAAATGAGAGGACTACAGTTCAGTTTTTTCTCATTTACATACTTCTTATGGTAAAAGTCTGGTGCAAACATACACTTGGTCCTAAAACAGAAACAATTCTCTCTTTTGGCTTTAACTATGCGAGAATAACCTGCGGCATTTGAGAACTTATCTTCCTGATCAACATGCACAAACCTGTCTGACTGTTTCTGTAAGCAAAACCAGTGTGTGTGTGCTTGTGTAAATATGTGTGTGTGTCATAAGTTTAAAAGAAACTTTTCTTACCGTACAGGAGGATCAAAAACAAATCCAAAATCTTCATGTTGCTATACAGAGAGTAGACATCTACAAAGTTAATCTTCAACCTGAACCGACTAAGAGATTAAATAATCCTGCCAAGAAGCCAAAGGTGTTTTCTGGCTGCTCTCCATGTCACACATCACACCTGTGGATTGCTTTCATTCAGGAAGAGGAAACACTTCTTTAAAAGCAGGAGGAGGAGGAGTGTTCACAAAAGCCTCAGCCAGTAAAGAAGAAACTGTTTGAATGAAAGAAGCATTCATTAGAGTAAAAACCTAAATAACCTATTTGCACATTTAAAAACTTCCTGCTTCAAATCTGTGATTTTAATCTGTTATGCATAACTTTAATCATGACACTTTTTCAACATGAAACACTAAAATTAAATGTTTCCAGTTTTGGATCTGTTGATTCCCACTCTCTTTTAACTATTTTCCCACCATCTAAGTGCATCTAAGCACAGCTGGGATTGATCTTTATTTTCACTTCTCTTTAAATGTAACTTTTAATCATAAATATTATAGGATAGATTTAAATTCTAGTTACAAAACTGAAGAAAACAGCAAAAACAACAACAAAAAATCTACTTCCATTCACATGTAATACCTGTACAGCCCACCAGAGGGAGTGATACTCAAATCAAACACAGCAAAGGCTGATGGTGACCAGTGGGAGTTCATTCAGTAACAGAAAGGAACTGAGTGGGTAACACTTCATAATGGCCACTGTTATTTAACTGTGAATTATAGGTGTTAATTTAACTTTACCATACTGTATGATACCATCTTTATTTATAAAGCCCTTTAAAATAAAACCAGGGTTCACAAAATGCTGAACACGCTAGCAAAAAAATGTGTTTTAAGAAGAGTTTAAAACTCAGAAAGAGAAGAAGCCTGCCTAATGTGCAAGGGCAGATCGTTCCACAACTTTGGAGCTGCTACAGCCAAAGCAAATTAATGCTTACTAAGGGAGTGGGAAGGTGCATATGGCTGTTGCATCTCAGAGAGGTGGGGGCAGGCTATAAGAGATTTAAAAACAAATAAAGAACTTTAAGAAGGACCCTAAAATGTACAGGTAGTGTCATGGTCTCCGTGCCTGCCCGGCCGGCCCACAAGGCTGCATGTGGTGTTTGGTTTTCTCTCTCTCTGCCTGGGCGGAGCTCAACGTGGGCTCCCGCCCTTGGCCCACACACCTGTCAACAATCAGCTGTCATCACCTGGAGCACTATTTGAGGCTGGAACACAGATCCTCTCATCGCTGGATGATTGTACTACAGACGTTAGTGATTCTCCCAGCTCCTGTGAACCTGTGCTTGAGTATACCTGTGATTCGTGATTTGTGAGTGACTTCCCTTTCCTCTGCTACAGACTTTCCTGACCTCCCTGTCGTGTGAGCGTGTGTGAGTTTGGGCAAGAAGACGTGAGCGAGTGTGAGAGCGCTTCCCTGTGATTCCCTGGAGTTTGGATTTTCCCTTCAGTGTATATATCGTGCACTGGTGCTGTAAATAAACTGTTTTTGGAGACGTCACACCGCTCTGCTCTTGAGTTCCTACTACCAGTTTGTGACAGGAAGCCAGTAAGTGAAATTAAAATGGGGGTAATGTGCTCAGACCTTTTTGTTCCAGTTAAAAGATGCGCTTCATAACCTGCAGACGCCTAACAGATGCATCACTAACCCCACTATAAAGTGCGTTACAATAATGGAGTCTAGAAAATTCCCACATGTGGGACTAATAAAGGTACATCTTATCTCATCTCTTATCTTAGATGTAACAAAGACATGGATTACTGTCTCAAAAAGCTGCTCTGATAAGATGGGCTTTATTTTTGCCAGTTGTCTCAAATGAAAAAAAGACAGATTTTACAACAGCTCTGACCTGGCTTTCAACTTCATCATCTGCCTCCATTTAAACTCCCAGGTTAGTGGTGATTGGTTTAACAAACTGCGCCAGCAAACCAGGATCCATAGTAGTGGTCTCAGAAGTGCCACCAAAAACCATCACTTCTGTTTTCTGCTCATTAAAATGTAAAAAGTTCAAAGCCACCCAGGCCCTTATTTCATCAAGACATCTGAGCAGAGGGCCTACTGAGAAACCATTTATCTTTTAAGTGGGAAACAAATCTGGGAGTCATCGGCAAAACAGTAGAAAGAAACCCCATGTTTCTTGAAAATATACTCGGGTGGTATCAGATATAAGGAGAAAAGAAGCGGGCCTAAAACTGAACCCTGTGGAACCCCACATTGAAAAGAAGCAGCAGAGGATACAAGCTCACCAAGTTTCACAGAGAAAGTTTGGTCTGCCAATTAGGATCTGAACCACTGCAGTGCAGTACTCCTAACACCCACCACCTGCTCTAACCTGCAAATTAAAATCTTATGATCCACTGTATCAAAGGCAGCTGTTAAATCTAAAAGCACGATCATAACACAGTCATGTGATGCAGTTCCTAAAAAAATTATTAAAAACTCTTAAAAGGGCAGATTCTGTACTATGCAAAGCTTTAAAACCAGATTGAAAAACTTCCGAAATACAACATTCTTCTAAAAATGGATATTCATGGCTTGTAAACTACCTTTTCAAGAATCTTTGAGATAAAACTCAATTTGGAAATAGGTCTGTAATTTGCAGTCATTTCAGGATGTGAATTCCAGTAATACTGTAATATTTGCTGACACCTGAAGTTCATCCTTCTTCCGTTTACGTTCAGCTCTCTACACTTTCTTCTGGCTTCACAGGTGCCTTCATTCAGCCATGGTTCAGATATGGCTTTTACTTATCTAAGATTAAGGAATCCCAACAGCCACTTCATAAATGTATGGCACAGCATAGAAGAGCCACCTCCACAGGACAAGACTCAGCAGTCCATCTGCATCTAAAGGACAAAGGTCACTCTTTTGAGGATGCCAAAGTTCACAAGCACAAGTTCACAATGAACTCATCCAAAAACCTTGGCTGATTGTGACCTACACCCGTTTTCACGCCATTGTCCCTCTTGGGGGGACACTCCCACGGGGCTTAAATCTGGGATTTTCCACGGTTCGACCCTAGAACTGAAGAAGCTTCTCGGATGAAACGTCTTCAAGAAACAGCTGTGAGGACAGAGCAACTCCTTGGTAAATAATGCACTTGATGGTGACTTATGAAGGTCCTTGCAGTCCAGTTGATCTTGCGCACTTCCAGGATCCCTGTGTGAGGCACAGAGTCATAGGCTTTCTTGTAGTAAATGCAGGTGGTGCAGATGTTGGTCAGTGTAGTTTTCCTTTGTGTGCCCCACTCACATATTAATCCTTATTCCTCTTTGTTGCTATGCCTAACAGGAACTTATATGAAGTACCGAGGTATTCTGGTGAGACCACTTGCTTCTTCAATTGAGCTTTTCAGGTCTATCTTTTGTGTGTGTGTGTGTGTGTGTGTGTGTGTGTGTGTGTGTCCTGTCTGGCACTGTAGCAATCAGAATTATGTCTGAAGGCCAAGACAAATGCCCAACAGATTTACTTTCCCAAGTGGGCCTTTTGCAATACTGGTCCACTTGATTGTCATAGTTTATTTGATCTTTATTAGTTATTTTTATAAGTTATTGTAATCAGGCCAGACTGGACTCGGGGACGGGAAAGAAAAACAAGAAGAAAAGTTCAGAAGAAAGTTAACAGAAGGAGAGAGAAAGAAAAAGGAAAAGAGAGAGAGAGAGAAAACACGATGAAAATCTGCTTCATCACCTTTTTTTTCTTTTTCCTTTCTCTTGATCACCTGTTGAGAAAGAAAAAAGAAAACAAGCAGAGGAAGACTAGAGCAATAGTATAAACAACATCACGATGATCTATGTGACTATAACAGTAATACTAAATATTAAACATTATTGTGCAGCACGTAAGATCGACAGCGCACAGTGTGCTTTAAGGTCTCAAACTTAGTGTCAGTAAACAGTCACAGGCCTCAGGTACTTTTTAACGTTCTTAATCGCTTTCTTAGTTTATGTGATAATTCTGGAGTCACTTCTTCACCAAGTATGTGCGATGATATTTTAGCATTTTTTTAATGACAAGATCCTATTGATCAGGGCCCTTGTCTCGTTGTCTGCTGCCTCAGATCAGAGTCTTTCTCCTGTGTGCTCAGCTGTCTTAGAGCAGTTTGATCCCGTCTCCCTTAAGGACTTGACCGCGGTAGTTAGTAACCTAAGATCATCACACTGCCCCTCTGATTGTCTCCCCCGAGCTTGCTTAAAAGCACTTTTAATACTGTTGGGCCTTTTATCCTGAGATTAATTAATACGTCCCTTGCTACAGGCTGCGTCCCATCATGCTTTAAACAAGCTGTAGTTCAGCCGCTTCTTAAAAAACAAAACCTGGACCCAACTGTTCTGTCCAACTACAGGCCTATCTCAAAGCTTCCTTTTCTTTCTAAAGTCTTGGAGAAAGTGGTCTACCTACAGTTGCAGGCACACCTTGATTCTTATATGATCTCTGAAAAATTTCAATCTGGTTTTAAATCCCTACATAGCACTGAGGCAGCACTTTTAAGGATTTTTAACGCTATTCTTTTAGCTCTGGACTCTGGCAGCCCTGCTGCCCTTTTATTGTTGGACTTGTCAGCAGCTTTTGACACGGTCGACCATGACATCCTGTTATCACGGCTAGAATTTCATGCTGGCCTAAAAGGATCTGCCTTACAGTGGTTTCGGTCCTATCTGTCAGAAAGGTTTTTTTATGTCAGTATGGGCCCCCACAACTCCAAAATAGCCCCTCTTAAATACGGTGTACCTCAAGGCTCTATTTTGGGTCCTGCTCTGTTCGTACTCTATTTGTTGCCATTGGGCTCCATCTTCTCGCGGTACAGCATTTCATTTCATTGTTTTGCTGATGATTTGCAGATTTATCTACCTTTAAAAGCAGGGTCAGACCATCCCCAGCTCTTATTACGCTGCCTTGATGATGTCAAACAGTGGTTGTCATTAAAGTTTTTAAAGCTAAATGAAAATAAAACTGAGGTTGTCATTTTTGGCAACTTTAATCATATCGACAGCACTCTGGGCCCCTTTCCTCGTATTGTAAAACACATGTAAAAAACCTCTGTGTCTATATTGATGGTTCTTTTAAATTGAATAAGCAGGTGAGTGCAGTAGTTCAGTCCTGTTTTTTTTAGTTAAGACAGCTAGCCAAGGTAAAGCCATACCTTCCGGCTAATGTCTTTGAGCGTGTTATTCACCTTTTTCTTACTTGCAGATTGGACTACTGCAATTCATTGTATTATGGTCTAGATCAGGCCACCATCCATCATCTTCAGATGGTTCAAAATGCAGCTGCTCGCCTGCTAACTGGTACCAAACGGAGAGAGCATATAACCCCACTTTTAGCTTCTTTACACTGGCTTCCTGTCTCCTACAGGATCCAATTTAAACTTTTACTTTTTGTTTTTAAGTCACTTAACGCCCGAGCCCCTCCTTACCTGTCTGAGCTCCTCTCTGCCTATGCTCCAGGAAAAACCACGAGGTCTAGCTCAAAACTAATGCTGTCCATCCCACGGACTAACCTCAAATCCTGTGGTGATAGATCCTTCTCTGTGGCAGGTCCCAGACTTTGGAATAGTCTCCCCTTAAATATTGGATCTGCACAAACACTTGAGCAATTTAAATCTTTACTAAAGACAGATTTCTATGCCCTGGCTTTTAACACACTATGACCCAAACATTTTGGTCTTATTTGAATTAGTTTAGTTATTGTTTTAATTCTTTTACTGTCCTATTATTGTTTTTTATTGTTATTATTGTATTACATTGTTGCTTTTTAATACCATTTTTATATTGTTAAGCACTTTGTGCAGCATCGGCTGTTTGAAATGTGCTATATAAATAAATTTGACCTTGACCTTAAGGTAGGAGCCAAAAAGGGTGTAGTTTGTGGGTGTGATCACCCGTGTGTACACCTGTGAGCATGGACGCGCTTGTTTTTAAAAGGTTCCTTCATGTAATGATCTGCTAGAGGGTGTGGGGGGGCCACAGCCCCGTCCTCCAGGGCATGAAGCAGGTATGGAGGAGATCAAAACTCCAGACATCCAGAGGCCCCCAGAACACAAGAGACCAAGGAAGACCCACAGAGGGGCAGCCGCGCCACTGTCCCAGAAAGAGCTGAGGAGAGTCCCAGATGAGGGCTCACTCAGCAGCCGCGGAGCAGAAGCCAGGGGGGGTTGCAGTGACGCGCCCGTGAGCTCCGCCGGCAGCCAGCTGTGCCAGAGTGACCGAGGCACCCCACCCACAAAGTGGCCCGAGCGAGCCCCAGGCTCCAGGCCCCGATAAGCACCCACCAAGGAGTGAGCCGGTGTGTACCTGGACGCCCATCCCCGGACACAAAGAACCAACAACGCACCGACGTCTGAGGGAGTCCGCAACCGGATATGAACTTTTTTCAAGACAGTGAATCTTGAAACCAGAGAAAAAATAGAGAGTTTTAACTTGTTCCATTGGCAGATTTTTTTCACTTATTTCAAGCTAAAATATTTATTAGAATTCAAATTTAGACAGAAACAAAGTGAATAATATTATTTTATTATCACGTTGATGCAGCACATGGTTCAGTTAGCTTTGTATAAACACGTGTTAGAAATGTTCTTCAATCAGCTCTTTTTACTCTCATTTCACAGCCAGTACTTTTTACTTTTACTTGAGTAAAGAAGTTGAATTAGTACTTGGAGTATTTTTAACAGTAGTACTTCTACTTCAGTACACACTGTGTGTACTTTTACCACCTGTGTCTGAGACCTCCTTCAGGGTCCACCTGAAGCTCTCAGTCTGCTGTGGAAAAAGGAAATCCAGGTGAGTTTCTCCTGATCACCTGAGGCCGTCATTACTGTGTGAACCCACACACCACTCCTCACTCCTCCCACCCGCTGCACACAGTCACTGAGTACAGACCGGCTGATTCCTGTAAAGGGAGAGGCAAGAAGAGGCGGAGCAACACCTGAAAAACAAGAAGCTCAACGTCATTTTGCAGAAGTGAAAGTGTGAGAGAGCAGCAGCAGAGCTGCAGTCGAGTCCTGTTTGTCTCTAAAAGAAGATTCACTGGAGTCCATCAGGTTTCTCTCAGCAACAGTGGTGAGTGCAGCTGATCACACTTCCTGCTTCTACACAAATCTTCACTCTGTTCACTTCATCAGGGTCTAGAGCGCCACCTCATTTCTCCATGGTGCCACTTAGGCTACGTCCACACTCGCCCGGATAGATTTGAAAACAGCGCTCCGCGTCCACACTAGTGTTTTCAGTCATTTTCACAGAGTTGTGCGTCCACATTAAGACGGCTGAAAACGCTTACGTTCCAGTCCTGCGCATGCGTGAAACGCAAGACGATTTGACCGGTCTCATTTCTGTCTGCCGCTGATTCACTTTCCGGCTGTTTGAAACGTCGCAGCAGAGGTGGAGGAAAAGCACCGAGTTTTAAAATGGACTAACAATGAGGTGGAGTTGTTGCTGCGAGTAACACAAAAGTACAAAGTTGCAAAAGCGAGAGAGAATTAAAGAATTTGAAGAAAAGCTCTGTGGAGCATGTGCAGACTGATATTCATCTTTAATAGGACTGTCAAAACTGCTGCTGTATAATGCTCTCCACTATCTTTGTTTAATTGGTCACATGCCTGCATCACATGACTAACATGCATCATTGTTTTAGAAAGTCTCTGTTTTCACTGTTCACTGTGACACAAACGCACCGTCTCCAAATTATTTACTTTCCAGCTGTTTGAATCGTCGCAGCAGAGGTGAGCAGCGTGATAGGAGTGGATGTAGCTGTGGGTAATGAGACAAGATGAAAAGAACGATTGATAACTTTTTCGTTAAGGCCGGTGCTCTGACACGGAGCCATCAACCTCTCAGTGTCTAACACTGGTCTGCAGACGGCATCAGATAATGAGCCACATTAGATGGACTCTGAGCCCACTGACAGTAAAAGGGTGAAGTGTAGACATTTGGAAGAGAGCGGCCTGACCAGTTTCTCTGACTATGATACTGTAAAGCTGACAACATGATGCATTTACTGTGGTGAGTGTGCAAAGACCATGGCAGGTGTTGTGCCAAGGTAGGGATCCCCAACAGGATCTGTTTCCCTGCGTCAGGAACATCGGCTGGGCAGGGAAAGCGGACCCAACGCACTCCGCCTCCATCACGACCAACTAGACGTGGAAGGAGTGATGTTTTAGTGACAACATGAAAGATGAGTGTGACCGTTCAGTTTGTGGGTTACAACAGAAAATTATACATTTATTGTTCTCGTGTGTTATCGGACGGGATCGTTTTAACAAACCGAGGACATTTTCCTGATAATTATCTGTATCCTCCTGTAACTTTACTGTTTAAAGAGCTAAAACCTCCAACATTTCAGGATCAATAAGTCCTTATAAGACGTGTTTGTGAGCTAAAAATCAAGAATGTGGGATACTGTTTGTCTGTGTCAGCCAAACAACTTCACATCTTTGTAACGACTGTTAAAAAGATGTTCATCCTGTTGATCCTGTTCATCTGGACGCTGCACTGTACAGCAGACACGACGTTGTTCAGTTTGTGTTTCAGATGAACCAGTTTGTGTCTGAGTGTGTTGCTGGGTCTCCACCAGTTACTCTGACAACTGAAGGTTCAAGATTTTTATTTTGACATTTGCACACAGGACCAACAGTCCATGCACAGTGGAATACTTGTGCAGAGCTTTCCAAGTCAAATCACACTTTAACAATATAAAGACAGAAAAAGCAGAAGGATAGAAATGAAGTCCGGAGTAGGGTAGTCGTACTATTTTCTATATACAAAGAAAAAGAAGAAAATGTACAGAGAGTGTGTAGTTCTCTACCTCTTATCGCACTCACAGTGTTGCACATTTGTTCCACAGATCTGTTTCACAAGTCTGTTGTGAGTGTATTGCCCGATGGTCAGTGAACCGATGATACATTCAAAGTGAGGTTAAGTAGTGCTGTGTTATTTTAAGTGTTCAGTGTGTTTTTGTTTGCCGTCAGTCTGACAGTTGTGGGGAAGAAGCTGTTGAAGAATCGTGTTCTGTGTGTGATGCTGCTGTCTGCTCTGTTGTGTCTGAGATTGTATGTGCAGCTTTGTATGTGCAGGTCCATGGATGCAAGTGTTGTTCCCATAATCCTCTCTGCAGACTTTATGACTCTGCAGAGCCTTCCTCTCTGTCTGTGTAGTGTTTCCATACCAGACAGTGATGCCTGCGGTGAGGATGCTGTCTATCAGTCCTCTGTAGGCCTGGGTGAGAGGGTGGTGGTTCATGCCAGCTTTCCTGAGCAGCCGAATGAAATAAAGCCTTTGCTGGGCTTTTTTCACAGTTGCTGTAGTGTTGAGAGTCCAGCTCAGGTCTGATGTAACCTGCAGTCCCAGGAATCTGTGGCTGTTTGCCCTCTCCACCTCCGTCCCTTTGACGATAAGAGGCTGCAGGGGAGGGAGTTCTTCCAAAAGTGCAGTATTCATTCCTTGGTCCGTGTTGAGGATGAGGTGAAGAAGCTTCTGTGATGAGTAGAAACTTAAAGAAGTCCAGACGCTTTTCTCTCCAAGCTCCTCAGACTACTGACGCTTGTTTCTCTCTTTGTAAAATGAAATTTAAAGAGAATTTTGAATCAAATGTTTCTCTTCTTTCTCCCTCAGAGTGCAGACATGTCTGCTGCCAGCAATCTGCGATCTGAAGATCAGTTTCTGTGCTCCATCTGTCTGGATGTGTTCACTGATCCAGTCACTACACCATGTGGACACAACTTCTGCAAAACCTGCATCAGTCAGCACTGGGACATGAATCAGAGCTGTCAGTGTCCCATGTGTAAAGAGACTTTCTACACTCGACCTCAGCTGAGGGTCAACACCTTCATCTCTGAGATGGTGGCTCAGTTCAGACGTGAAGCTCAGCAGAAAGCCAGCAGCAGCAGCTCAGAGCAACAAGCTGCCAAACCAGGAGAAGTTCCCTGTGACGTCTGCACTGGAACCAGACTGAAGGCCCTGAAGTCCTGCCTGGTGTGTCAGACCTCCTACTGTCAGACTCACCTGGAGCCTCATCTGACACTGAAACGTCTGAAAAGACATCAGCTGGTTGATGCTGTGGAGAACCTGGAAGGCAGGATGTGCACGAAGCACGATAACCTTCTGCAGCTGTTCTGTAAGACCGACCAGACATGTGTCTGCATGCTCTGCCCTGTTTTAGACCACAAGAACCACGAGTTTGTTCCTCTGAGAGAAGAATATGAAGGAAAGAAGGCAGAGCTGGAGAAGACAGAGGCTGAGATTCAGCAGATGATCCAGAAGAGACGACTGAAGATTCAGGAGATCACAGAGTCGGTGAAGATGAGTAAAGATGCTGCAGACAGACAGAAAGCAGAAGGTGTTCAGGTCCTCACGGCTCTGATGGAGTCTGTTGAGAGACGCCTGAAGGAACTCATGAAGGAGATCGAAGACAAACAGGAAGCTACAGAGAAACAGGCTGAAGGTCTCATCAAAGATCTGGAACAGGAAATCTCTGAGCTGATGGAGAGAAGCTCTGAGGTGGAGCAGCTCTCACGCTCTGAAGACCACCTCCACCTCCTCCAAAGCTTCTCCTCCCTGAAAGCTGCTCCACCCAGCAAGGACTGGACAGAGGTCAGAGTTCATCCACCATCATATGAGGGGACTGTGGGGAGAGCTGTGGCTCAGCTGGAGGAGACAGTCTGGAAACCCATGAAGAAGAAGCTGTTTGAGGCTGCAGAGCTGCAGAGGGTGCAGCAGCATGAGGTGGATGTGACTCTGGATCCTGATACAGCTCATCGTAAACTCATCCTGTCTGATGATGGAAAACAAGTTTATCATAGTGATGTGAGGAAGAAACTTCCAGACAACCCAGAGAGATTTTCTCAGTGTGTTATGGTTTTAGGAGAGCAGAGTTTCTCTTCAGGCAGATTTACTTTGAGGTTCAGGTTAAAGGAAAGACTGACTGGGATTTAGGAGTGGCCACAGAGTCGATCAACAGGAAGGGAAAAGTCACACTGAGTCCTCAGGATGGTTTCTGGACTGTGATGCTGAGAAATGGAAATGAGTACAAAGCTGGTGCTTCCCCTCTCGTCCCCCTCTGTCTCCATCCTGGTCCTGAGAAGGTGGGGGTGTTTGTGGATTATGAGGAGGGTCTGGTCTCCTTTTATGATGTAGGTGCTGCAGCTCTGATCTACTCCTTTACTGGCTGCTCCTTCACTCACAAACTCCACCCATTCTTCTGTCCCTGTACTAATGATGGAGGTAAAAACTCTGCACCTCTGATCATCTGTCCTGTCAATCAAACTGATCAATGACTGATTTTATTGGATGAATGATTGATTTTTCTTGAAGGGAACAAATGAACATATTGAGTGTAAATCCTCTACAGTCTCCATGTTTCTATAGAATCTGATCATCAGGACTCTGATTCACACTTTGATTCTCATGGAGTTTGATTTGAACAGAAGAAAAGTTGAATCAGGAAATGTTCCCACTGATGGAGACTCGAGCTGAAGAGCAAATATCAGAGAACAAATGTCCAAAAGCTTCATTTCCAATAAAGTTTGTTCAATGCTTTGAGTGAATCCAGACTCATGTGTGGCTGTTATACGGAGCATCAGAGTCCAGCTGAGTTATGTTGGATACAAACTGCTTATTTTGGCTCTGTGAGGAGTTTTGTTCACTGAAAACTGATGAGACGGATAATATTCAAAGAACTCTGTAGAGATTCATGCATCCATGTTCTCCACCTGCAGGTGTGGAGGAGAAAGGTGGAGCACAGACTGCTGCATCCTTCCAGTCACATCATTTTGATGATTATATTTGCATGTTGTGATGATTTGGGTTAAAGACAAACAGAGTTGAACGGCTGCAGTCACAGCATGAAGACGATGCTGAAGCTGAGCTGTCAGTGAACATGTTTCACTGTGATTTGATTTGAAGAATAGAAAGTGTGTGTGGCTGCTGACAGCTGCAGTCTCTGCTAGTCTGCATAACACACACACAACTTTCCCCCTGAGGCAACGATGCAGCAACAACACAAAGAACAGCTGCAGACACACACACACTGTTAAAGAACACTTTACTGTTTAAGGCAGAATTCCTCAGTAACAATGATTTGAGTCTACTGTGTCTACTGTGGTTTCCAACATACAATCTACTGAAACATGTTTTTCTTTCTGCCGTACAAACTATTTGATCACAACATCTTTGCTTTTTTCCTCCAATCGTTTATTCTGATTATTTTATTTAGTTTAACTAAGAAAAGCTTAAAATTTAACTCTTAACCTGATTTAAACGTTTAATTTCTCATTAACTCAGACTTTTAATTTATTTCCTTGTTTAATGTATTATTTCTTTATCCTTGTTTAAGTTTTGCCGATCCTTTCTGTGTAACCTGTTTAATCTGACCTTTGACCCTTTAATTTTAATTTAACAGTACTCTTGTTTTGACCTTTGACCTCTTTATTCCTTATAACCAAAAAAACCCTTTTATCTGATATTTTCACCTTATTGATTGATTATATATATCTATTATATTTTCTCACCTTACCTTATTTTGACCTTTGACCTATGTCCTTGTTAGCCTTGATCTTCCTTCATCAAACGTGAAATTTCTTTCACCTTTGAACTTAAAGCTTAAATCAAACCTTTGTTAAAAAGCTTCTTACCAACTTGTAATTCCAACTCTCTGCATTAAACACGTATCTTATCATATAAACACTGGATCACTGAGAGAACTTTAGGCAGAACCAAATGAAGCAGCTGACCTCGTCAAACTCACAGCGACAGTAACTGACAGTGAATTATTTTAATCTTCTTCATTGTATTTGTTAGAAACGTTTATTTTCCTTTAATTGGACTTTGGTTAAGTTAAATCCGATGTATTAACCGACCTTTGAGGTGAAGTGCAGCTGCGAAGAACGCTACGGCAGGCAATGAGGTGCGTTTAATGTCGCTCTGTTAATTTGAGCGTCCCTAAATTGAATGTCTTATTTTTTCTTACTTTATTATTGCTCATTTATTGGAGAATTTGGCCATTTAATTAAGATAGATTTTATGTTGTTGGTGGTAAAGATCTGGATGGATGCTTTATTCTGTGTTTCTATTTTTCAGTTTTACTTTTCAAGACTTGGTGAATTGCCTTTTTCTACTTTTTGTTTAGTTTTGTTAAAATTAGCAGCAGTGAGAAGTGTTGTTGTCGGTCTTGAATATATTTGATGTAGCCCATACTGTTAAGGTAAGTGTCATGTTTTTAGTTGTTAGTCTGATGAAGAATCTTTTACTTTTCTCCAAAAGTTGATTGTGTTTATCTGGACATAGTGTTTTTCAGGTCCAGCTGAATGCAGGTTTCCCCAGTCTTATACGTGTCAGGAGCATCAGCACAGCTGAAATGCATTTTTCCTAAGCACCGCGTCTCTGTGGCTTTTAAACCCCAAAACACGCTAAAACAAAAATGGGTCCACCCCAAGGATGGGGTCCCCCGGTGTAGTTTCCACTGTGACAGACTGTAGGCTTCCTCAGAGTGAGGCTGAGAGCGGCAGGCCCAGCTGGAGTCTGACCCGTGTCACACAGTGGAGGTCAAACCTTCTGTGCCACAAACACCAGATTAACCAGTTTCACTCATCATCCTTCTACTGTCAGATTTTACTGGTGCAGGTTTGATGAATCACCATCTGAGAACGTCTCTGATGTGGGCGCCACCCACAGGGATCACTTCCTGTAGAAGGGTCACATGACCTGTTATAGGCCCCTTTGTGATGATGACAGCGACGCCCCTTTCGTGTGAGGTTAAACCCAGAGAGCTTCGTGTGACCTCTGACCCTGATCACCAGCGTTAGGGTCAGTGAAGGTGAGATACCATGTGACAGGAGGAACAATAAAGTTTTATTTGTACGAACACGTAGAACAGATGAAGTCAGAACGAAGCAGGTGGAGCTCAGTCAGGGTGGAGGTGCAGACAGGTGAGCTGAAGGGGAGGAGCCAGTCTGGTCAGGAACTCTCTGTCTCCTCAAGTGAACCTCCTCACCTCTGAAACACACACACACACACACACGACTCTGAAGGTTGCAGTCAGGGTGGTGAGGGTGGGGTTACCTTCTGGTCTCTGGTTGGTGTGTTTCCTGCAGGTGAGGCTGAGCGGCCGAATCATGACATCGCTGCTGCACAGACACAACAGGAAGTGGAGGAGGAAGTCGTCAGCGTCCCCGTCACACACCTGAGACAGACACAGAGGTTATGTCTCTGCAGACTCACGGCTCGGACCTGTGGAAACGTCCTGCAGGACGCCTGTTTCTCTCTGTGGTGGCCCCCCCACAGCGTCCCCACCGTGCTTCACTGTGTGGACGCTGTTCTTTGGGTTGTAGCTGCATCTTCTTCTCGTTTCACCTCCACAGGACGTTTCAGTCTGCAGGTCTTCGTCCTCAGCAGTGTGGCTGAAGGTGTCTGCAGACGTGGAGCTCTGTGAGCTCACAGTGCGTCCCTGTGCAGCCTGTAGAGTCTTTGAAGTCTTTGCTCTGACAGGCTTGTTCTGTGCTGGGCGGCTCTTTGACTTTCTTCAGGTTTCCCTTCCTGACACTCTGATAACCTCAGATATCCACAACGTGAATCCTCACAAACATCTTTTTCTCTCTTTTCACTCAAACGTTTTCACACCGACTGTAAATATGAAGAAAACCCTCAGTTTGACGCCACGCCCCCAAACCAGTTCGGCAGTAAAGTGTGAGCAGACGGAGCTGTTACCAGGATGTAAACAGGATGTGCCCTTTCACAGTTAAAGCCTCAGGAATAAAAACATGACCCGATCTTAAATTTTTAAAGATAAAATAAAGTTTAAAGACGACGATGAGCACGTGACTCACTGCTCAGAGCCCACTCACCCAGGTGCATGATGGGAGCAGGAGGAGGAGGCTGGGCAAAGCGTATAGAAACCAAACAAACAAATAAACAACAGCACGCCAAACACGTGAACCAGACTTTACCTGTAAACTTACCTGGTGTCTCCCAGGGAGACCACAGTTATGGAGCTGACAGGTAAGTACGTGCAGTACACACTTCCTGTCCTGAAACACACACACAGGTAAACCGCACAGGTACGTAACCATCGGCGTGACTTTGTATTGAACATTGGGGGGTCAAGATCTCTGTCTAAATAAATAAATCTGGGTACATTTCCAGATGATTAAACAACTATTTTGCTGGTAACACCTGAAACGAGTAAAGAAAACCAGCAGCCTGTTGATGCAAGATAATCCATAACTTTATTGGGGCTGACATTGTTGGAAATGAGTCCAAATAAAGAGTCCAAACATTTATAAGCCTGTCTATGTGTGTCTCACCTGGACAGCCTCCTCTGGAAACCAGACAACAGCAGAGTGTTACCCGGCAACAGGCCAGGTGGGTAGGGGGTGTGGCTTAAGTCCAGGTACACCTGCAGACTCCTCCCAGCTTGGTCACAAAGAGTGAGACGCACACCTGCGCACACACGTTCAGCTAACAGTCAGACCAGGGGTCCGTTCTTTGTACCTCGCTACGTAAATTAGCTGGATTTGATTGTTGACGATTTCACGTGATCCTGGATCGTTCGGTTCTCCGAAGCTCATCCGGGACTTGCTGTCATAGCAACAGATCCGTAAGCGTAAACCTGCTCGGGAGCAGGTTTACTTTATGTAAACAGGATTAGATCGCGGCCACTCAGGTATGTCCGCTTCATGTATACGAAAGCAACGGTGAAATATACTCACTCAAATGAGCAATCCTATTTATCCATATTGTATATTCTGTATCTATATATGTGTATATGTGGTGTATTTATGCTTATATCCTTACTCTCATTCCCCTTAATGTATCTGTAACATGCAACTTCTTTCGGTGCTTTGCTACTGGAAACTGAATTTCCTGGAGGAACCCACCCGAGGGATTAATAAAGTTTCATCTAATCTAATCTAATCTAATCTACTTGGGTTTTCTTCCTGTAGCCCTCATGTTTACTCAAGGTTTAGTTCTGTCTTCATGCTGATTTTCTTGTTCAGTCGTGTCTCATGTTGCAGTTTGTCAATCCTGTCCCTGTGCTCTGTGTTCCCTCTGTTCAGTATCAAGTCTGTGCCTCATGTGTTTCCTGTTTTATTTTGATAGTCCCTGTCCTGTGTGCAGTGTGCTTGGTTTTGCTTCCCTTCTGTCATTAGGCCTGATTTGTCCCAGATGTGTTACCACCTATTCCCCATCTTCTCGTAGTCCTGCTTGTGTATTTAAGCCCTGTGTTTCTCTGTTAGTTGTTGTGTTGTACCCTCACTGTACTGTGTTTTGTTTTCTATGTGCTTCTGGTAATGTTCTGGTTCACTCTTTCCTGGTTTGATTTTCTAGTTTCCCGGGTTTCTAGTTTGGGCTTAAGTTTTGAGTTTCTAGTTTTGTTTTCTTCTATTTCTATTTGAATGTTCTCCAGCAATAAAGCTGCCACTTTAGTTAATCATTCTGTCTCTGGGTCCTGCGTTTGGGTCCTACATCCTGCCTGCCACCTCAACACCTTTAATTTTACAGCTTCTTAGTTATTATAAAGTGCTGCAACTCATAATGTTTTCTAAGATAGTAAAACCAGATTTAAACCGACTACTTCTACAAAGATGGAGCTAAAGTGATGATATACATTTATAGTTTGGACTTGGACACATACAGTCTGTTTTTCCTTATAACTACATGTGAGTTCAATTAACATTTTGTAGGAAAAGGGAATTTGTTTTTTAAAAGGATTATAGATCAGGAGCTGAATTACCCAACGGAACATCTCATTCACTGACGTTTGCTGGAGAAGCTGCTCTGCCTCTTTGTGATGGAGCAGCAGCGTGACATACTGAAGACTGTTAACGGGAAAGTGCTGAAGCTGAAGGCGTCTCTCTGCTGCTCAGACTGACGTTCAGTCGTCATCCAGACAACATGAAGACTGCACCGGTCTCTCTGCTCCTCGGTGAGTCAAACACTAAAATCATCGATTTATTTATCACAGCTCCAACAAACAATATGGCAGGAAAACAACCTTTCAGCAGTTACAAGCTCGCAGCTACTGACTTTAAAGTTCATGTAAAAATTCTGAAAAGTTTCGTCAAGGCGAGAGGAACAGTTCATTCTCCTTCTTATGTCTTTCAGGTTTCATTTGATTGGTGGCTGTGAAGTTGGGCAGGAACCAAGAAGTGATGTTAATGTTGACTAATGGAGCTCACACTTTTAACTGAAATGTATGAAGAGTGATAGAAAATGGTTTCAAACATGCATGATGAAAGTTTTTCGGTTTAAATCGATCTCATCATCACTGCAAACCTCTCAGAGGTTCAGACTCTCAGCAGTTTAACCTGGAATCCTGCAGGAAAGTCACCATATAGTCTGGACTAAGTCAGCGATTAAACTTTCTGCCCAGCTAAGTGTCAGTAACATGAAGACCAAAAGAACAAAAGAGACTTGACCTCTTTTCATCAAACATCTCTTCAGTCAGGAAACCACAGCCTCTGACTGCATGAAGCACAGGGTCCTCTGACTGCGTCCCCTCTTTTATCTAGTCTTCACTTCCTCTATTCACAGCCAATTTTCCATTAAGAGGACTGAGTGTATTCAAACAACCACAGACGGTTTTGACTGTTAAAGTTCCCATTCCCGTTGACATGATGACCTTTAAACAGCAGCAGTGTGGGAGTGAAACAGGCCGCAAATCTGAAAATAAAAACTGTGCCTTTGAAGGGTGGCTTCTTAGTCCCACACTTTCTTCTCTGCACATGAATGAAAGCTCATCCATGCACAGTTCCTTCTCCATTGTTTACAATGCTGTGCACTGTGATGTTTACCGTTGATTGCCATCTGATCAAAAAATGTATAGAAAACAGGAAAAGACAGGCTAACCTGCGTTGCTGTCTCGGTGGTATTTTATAACTTCCTGTTCCTGTTACAGTGCACGGTGGTGTTTGTGTAGTTTAATCTGCGTGGCTCACAGATCTGGCAAAAATACAGACCTTCCATAATTAAGTAGAAGTACAAATACTAGTGTTCACAAATACTCCAGTAAAAGATGAAGTACTGATTCAACTTATTAACTCAAGTTAAAGTAAAAAAAAGTACAGACTATGAAATGTACTCAAAGTAAGAAAGTACAAAGTAGTAGCAGTAAAACCCTGGCTGATTGTGACCCACACCCATTACCACACCTTGGCTCATGTGATTAGGTAGAGGATCATCAGGGGGTCCATTGTCCCTCTCAGTGGGAAACTCCCACAGAGCTTAAATGTGGGTCTCTTCACCGTTTGATCCTAGAACTGAAGAAGCTTCTCAGATGAGAGGTGAAACGTCTTCAAGCAACTTAAAGAAGTCCAGACGCTTTTCTTTCCAAGCTCCTTAGGTTGTGGCAGATACTTCAGGAGATTAAAAAGTTTCCTGAGAGAAAAAAAACAACAACAAAAAAAAACTGTGCAGCCTCAGTCTTTCTTTAAATGACCTCTGACCTCCTGTTGCAGGTGTGCGTGTGCTGCTGCTGTCTGCACTGACTGTTTGTGCAGGTGAGTAGATGAAGTGCACCATGGTCCAGGACAAACACTGAGTGTAAACACTGATAGAAACTGTCCGTCTGTCCTCCAGTCTCTCTGAGCGTCAGTCCAAACCTTCAGCAGTTCTTCACAGCAGCCTCAGTGTCTCTGACATGTGAAGGTCAGCTGGGCTCTGATGGATGGACGGTGAAGAGGGACACAGGAAGTGGGACTGAGTCATGTGGAGCAGGGGGGCGGGGCTTCGGGAGGTTCAATGGTTCATCCTGTTTGTTTGATGAGTTCAAGCCAGTCAGTGGAGTTTACTGGTGTGAAGCTGGAGAGAAGAGTGAAGAAGTCAACATCACTGTATCAGGTAATGAAGTCGTTCATTTCATCAGACTAACAGCAGACTGTTATACCACCTCTACATCACTCTGTGGGTCTTTTCCTCAGATAAAGAAGTGATTTTGGAGATCCCTGCACTGCACCACTTCCCCTGCCGGTGGCGGACTCCCTCAGGTGTCGGTGCGTTGGTGGTTCTTTGTATCTGGGGGTGGGCGTCCGGGTACACACCGGCTCACTCCTTGGCGGCCGCTTATTGGGGCTCGCTCGGGCCATTTCGGGGGTGGGGTGCCCTCGGCCTCTCGGCCTGGGGCTCGGTCACTCAGGCACAGCTGGCTGCCGGCGGAGCTCACGGGCGCGTCACTGCAACTCCCCCTGGCTTCTGCTCCGCGGCTGCTGAGTGAGCCCTCATCTGGGACTCTCCTTAGCTCTTACTGGGACAGTGGCGCGGCTGCCCCTCTGTGGGTCTTCCTTGGTCTCTTGTGTTCTGGGGGCCTCTGGATGTCTGGAGTTTTGATCTCCTCCATACCTGCTTGATACCATAAAGGACAGGGCTGTGGCTCCCCACACTCCCTAGCAGATCATTACATGGAGAAACCTTTGGAATGCAAGCATGCTGATCCACACAGGTATGCACACATGGGTATTCACAGACGCGGACTACAGCTTTCTTGGCTGCTGCCTCAAAGCACACTGTGCGCTGTTTATCTTGCGTGTTGCACAATATCGTTTATTATTTAGTAACTATTGATATCTATGGCTAGCTAGTTTATTGTGATGGTGCATTTTTTTTATTTTATTATGTTGCTCTTTGTTGTTTGCTGTCTCCTCTGTTTTTTTTTCTCCATACAGGTGACCCAGGAGTTTTGTTTTTTTTGTTTGTTTTTTTTTTTTCTCTCTTCCCCCCCTTCTCACCGTCTCTTCTCCCCTTTGGTTTTCTTTCTTTCTCTCCCTCTCTTTCTTTCATTCTTTCCCCCTGTCCTATCCCACAGCCATGTCTGTCCCATTTGCAACTGAAAATCAGTCAGTGTTCTACTGATGAGTTTGGATCATCTCCTCAGAGCTTTCTGAGGGTCAGAGGTCAGAACACTGACATCACTTCCTGTTTAAAGCTAACCTGCTGAGCTTATAATAAATTCAATGACCCAGTTTTATCATCTCTCCTGCAGATGTCTATGACACCACCACCATTTCACCAAGTGCCACCAAACCACCACCAACAACAATTACCAATCTCAATTCCCCTCCTTCTACATCGTCCTCCTCCATCATCTCACCTGTAGCTGCTCTGGGTTCTCTGGGTCTTCTAGATCTTATTCTGGTTGCAGCTTTGCTGTTTTGGAACAAAAAACAAGGTATAAAGTGTGTCAAACCCCCCAGAGCTCATTAGATTAAACATTTTACATGGAAAAATAAATTTTCCTTAATAATTATGTAATTATATACTATAATTCAATTATAAACTGTCCCCATTCACATTGTTTAGCAGAGAACTTATCTTACATGAAAAATATAGAGACACTTTTATTGATAAAGTATAAGACCCGATCCTTGGGGTGGAACAATTTTTGGCGCAGCGTGTTTTGGGGTTTAAATTCCACAGAGACCCAGTGTTTAGAAAAAATGCATCTAAACTGCTCCGATACTCCTGTCACAACAGTATCACTACAGGTTTTGACAAAAGTCCAGCTGGAATTAGTGATGGGATTTCCGGCTCTTTTTAGAGAACCGGCTCTTCCGGCTCCCAAGCGGCTCTTCAGGTTGTTTTGTTGCTTTAATTAAAAACAGTCCGGGGCTCCAGGGTCCGGGGGGAAGCAGGGATTAATCCCATACATGCTCTCAGTGGGTTCCAAACACACACACACTCGCTCGGGTCCAGGGCAGATCTATATACACACAGAGAAAGACGTCCAGGTTAGGGATAGTCTCAAACTCACAGATACAGGTTCAGGTCCGCCGTCATAAATAGTGCTCCAAATCAGCTGGGATCGGCTGCAGGTGTGACGGTGAGCACAGGTGCGTGGGCCAGGGGCGGGGCCCGTAATGAGCACCGCCCCAGCAGAGGAGAGAGAGCGCAAAGGAAACAAAACAAACAAAACATGTTGCCAAACACAGAGTGAGCCAGCGAGGCACGAGGACCACGACACAAAGCACGTGCAAACTCCAAAACACATTTCTAGCTTTAACTGAACTTCAAAGCAGAGCAGATCACTTAAATTACACAATTGAAAGCATGAAAGCATGTGTGTATTGTTTGTGTATTTATACACAAGCACTCATATATATTCAAATAATTTAAACAAATGTTCATTTACCTGTTACCAGAGATGGGCAGTAATGCGTTACTGATTACTTTTTTCAAGTAACGAGTAAAGTAAGGGATTACTATTGCAAAAACGGTGATTAGATTACCGTTACTTTCCCGTAGGAACGCTGCGTTACTGCGTTACTAAAACCGTGATTTTTTGCCAGAATGTCTCACGACAGTGACGTAAGCGAGTGTGCCGTTCGTGACAACAGCTGTGTGCAGATCAACAATGGATCACATATCGATTGTGGGAGAGAGTATGAGCGTGCAGCGTTTAAAGCGTGGAAGTACTGACCTTACTTTGAGTTTGATTCCATAAAAAGTGACAAAAACATTAGTGTCCGTTGTGCGTGGGAAAAAAATTCTTTTTACAGCGAAAAAACCCCTAAACTTCCAACAAGCACCGAGTAGCTACCACGTAATGGGAAACTCACAGAGAAACTCGTGGATTCTTCCACTGACCGCGGCCCACCTGCACCAGGGTAAACCTCCGCCTACCCCACTCCTGCTTTACAGGTGAAAATAGAGCAACAGGACCGCTGAGTCTTTAACTTTATTTATTTTCTGCTGTGTTTTACTTGCATCTATTTGAAAGACTGAGTGTAAACACAAAAAACATTTTATTTTATGTGCTGGAATGTGCAGAAAATAGGTTTAAATGTTAAACTAATTTATTCAAGTCAGAGAATGTTGCATATAATTAAATTTTTGCTTGATGCATAAAGTTAAAAGCTTAAAACTGATAAAACAAGTTAAAAAAGAGACTTTTCCATTTGATTACATTTTGTATGATGGATTATGCAGAAAAAGTGGAATTGGGCTGAAAGATCTATCGCTTTATCACCTCTTCAGGTTGTAAATCATGTTTTTAAAAAGTAACTAAGTAACTAAGTAATTAATTACTTTTCAAAATAAGTAATCAGTAAAGTAACGGGATTACTTTTTGGGGGAAGTAATCAGTAATTAGTTACTGATTACTTTTTTCAAGTAACTTGACCAACACTGCCTGTTACTACCACACACCAAATCCGGTCGTTGGTACTTGCTGGCTTGTGTAGCCTCTAGGTAACAAAAGCTCAACACTGCCCCCTAGCATCCTGGAGCACTTCTGTTGTCTTCTGTATGTGCTTCGGAGTTTGTACGTGCTTTGTCTGTAGGGGCCACCGTAAATATACTTTTTTATTCACTCCACATAAAATGTAATAAATAAATCATATAATACAAAAACCAACTAATTACATTTCAACTTTTAACTATTTAAATTTTCAGCTTTTTCCTTTTACAAATTTAAAGTGAAACAACACAAAACACTGCAAACCACAACACAATTAAATATAAATTATAATATGAAAACAAAAAGAAGACGCACATTCTCTGTCATATGGACCTGCATGAATAAACTTTCTGAATCCTTTATCATCTGCAACTGAAAATAGTTGTGGATGATTACTATACCTTTCTAATGTGACGTTGTTGTCCCTGCTCTCTCTCTCTCCCTCCCGCTCTGTTCCTGTGCTACTGAGTGTCACTACCGCCCCTCCCCCCTCTGCTCAGTGAAGCAAAAAAAAGTGCGAGAGAGAGAGGGTGAGAGAAAAAAAAAACCCACGGCTCGCGATAAGGAGCCGGCTCGTGTCGTTCACGTCAAAGAGTCGGCTCTGAGAGTTTCCTTCGCGACCGACACATCACTAGCTGGGATAACCACATTTACTCAGGGCCTTCTTGATGTGATGTTCCTCCTGGCCGCTGTGTCTGTGGGGATGGTGTTCGCTCTGTGTTGTAGCATCCTGATGACTCCCAGTTTGTGCTCCATGCTGGCAGACGTCTTCGGTTTAGAATCTTTTATTATTTGTCTCGTGTTTAAATCCTCGTCTTTCTCATTCCTGCAGAAAGGACGCTGTCATCAAGTCTGAGTCAAGTCACCTATCAGGATATGAACTTCAGACAATCAGCCAATAAAATTACAGATACACACTCACATGTTGTTTTCTCCAGTCCGAGGACATTGCAGGTACACATTCAGCTGTTATCCAACAACTTATTGCTTCACAAAATATGATTATGACCCTTTGTCCACTGTGGGTCCTTGTGATAATTTCTTTGCTCCTCTATTCGTCTTGTCTTTCCATCTCCTGGATTCTCTTTTAACCATCTACTCATTCTCGTTCTCTTGTGCATCAGGGCTGAGTTATTGATGGAGTTTCCCAGATCAAATTTAAAGGAGGATGGGAAGAAGAGGATTTTCTCTCTGCCAGTCCCGTCAGCTCCCTGCTAAGATTTAGAGCTTGTCCTGTTTTTCAGTATGAAGGCCCTGCTCATCTGTTTTTCTTGCCATTGCTTAAAAAGTGTACATTCTGCATCCAAATGTCCAGCTGCCTTCAACTTTGATGTTTGTCTTGGCCAAAAATAAGCCTTCAGTTTATTCCTTTGTTTAAATAAAAATCTCTTGCTGATAAACTGAACCCTGGCTGTGGCGTCAGAGTAGCGCTATATAAGTGCTACATAAGAACCAGTCCTTCTACCATTTACTAAAAGCAGGCTTTTGCCAGGGCTGCAAAGGGATTTGTAAAGAATGAATTTTTAGTGTACTATGCTTCAGGCAGTTGTTGCATGGAAGTGGCTGTTACTGAAAGTCCAGCACAGACCTGTAGTGACAGCCAGTGATTGGCATTTTGAAATGATAATAATAGCATAATGATTTAAAATTCCAGGTTCCTAATGGAGGTCTTGCAGATAAACAGTAACACATTCTATAATTTATTATTAATAAATAATAAACAGGTGGAGCCGGTAGCTCAGCATGTTTGATTTGGCAGTTTTGCACTAGATGAGCTTCCTGAGGCAACTCAAACGGGATCTGTGTTTGCAGGTGGAACTGAACAACAACCTCTCCATTGGAGCCAATAATAAAAACATGAATAACAATAAGCTTTATTTGGGGCTCTGATCTGAGGATGTAACATCATTTGTAATGTGGGTCTCAACAAGCTCAAGGAACGCTTTAAAAGTAGCCATTAATATGGTAAAGTCACAGGTAGCCAGTGTAGCGCTGTTTTTTAAATATGCTGAAAGTGTGGCAGCAGAGTTTTGAACGAGCTGGACTCTTGACTGAGTAAAGTCTGCACTACGTGAGGAGACTGGAGGAGATGAAAGCATGGAAAACTGTGAGATCAACAGATTCATCTTTTTCTGGTGAAATGTCTGGAAGTTTCTTTGGTTTGTGTACAAGAAAGTGAAACAATTTTCTTGAATTCTTACACATTTTTACATGATATTAGTCGGCGGCTCCTTTACTAAACAGCTCCAACTGTTTGATTTGTTTGAATTTTACAGGACAGCTTTTTCCCGTGTTACTCATTCATTATGGAGCTACTGTAGTTAACATGTAATGCTTCTCTAAAACCCTGTGACACAATCTTCTTTAACATTAGTGCGCATTAACCCCACATCTTCCCTGTTTTATTGCTGATGTTGGCCTGACAGTATTGGGGTAACAATGTCTCCTCTGTTTAGGAGAGGGCAGCAGGATCACATCATCACTGACATCACCTGTATTTGCACTACAGTCATTCCCTTCACTGACCTTTGCTCTCCTTCTCTTTTCCATCAGGTTGTGTAAAACTGAAACAGGCATTAAATGTTTACTACAAATGATGCTTTACACAGAAATGCATTGTTAGCTGTTTTTACACACCAGCCTGTGTGAACCTTTAGTCTGAGCATGGGGTCAAAGGTCAGGACAGAAATGCAGCACTGTAACACATATACATATGTAAAACATCAGACATTTGACTGATTTGTGTTGTGACAGCTAGTTTTTTCTTTATACAAATAAATCATCATCACACACAGAAGAAATGTGCAGACCGTACATTTATTAGCTAATATCAGTGGATACAAGAAAAATGGTATGAAGACAAACACTAGCAGCCTTAGCGTTTCTGTTCTGAATCTCTAATCTCTCACAGATATTCATCAAACCCTGTCCTCTATCAGCTTTCAACATAAGAAAAGTATTAGGCCTGATTGAAAAACAGTCTGTTTGCAGATGAAGTACTTTAAAAATATCTGTGATTTATCCAGATTTTCTTGACTGAGTTTACAATTTACTAGAACTGCCAAAAAAACATGAATAGAAACAAATGATGAAGGATCCACTTCAAGGAAAGTGGAAAAGCCTCTGTTAGCTGCTGTTTGCAGCTGGCACAGTCTAACAGAGGCTAATACCAACGCTAACCAACAGTTTAGCATATCGTCGACAGCTCACCTCAGCATGGCTGTCCTCGGTCAGCAGTGAGCTTTATTAACTTGCACACAGTGTTGGGAAGGTTACTTTTAAAATGTATTCCATTGCAGATTACAGATTACATGCCCCAAAATGTAACTTATTCCGTTGCGTTACTCAATGAGAGTAACGTATTCTGAATACTTTGGATTACTTAATATATTATCATGCTGTTTACAACTACGTGAATGTACTATTGCTGTGATTTATTACTGTTACTGAAGGTCCGTGACTCCAAACCGTAGTAAAGGACCTCTGGCTCATACGTCGGGTCCGTGTCGGGCTCGTAGCTGAAAACTAGCTTTACTTTGTTGTCTGGGTCAACTTTGCTAGCAGAGACAGAGAGAGGCGTTGAAAGGCTGCTGCAATGGAAGTTATTGTATTGGAGGAAAACACAAACACAGCGTACAGTCGAGTCATCATCATCATCATCATCATCGTTTATCTGTATAACACTTTAAGAACACACCAGGCAGACCAAAGTGCTGAACAACACAGATCAAAACAACAACCAAATTAAAAATACCATAAAATCATTACATACAATAAAATAAATAAGAAGGTGTCAGTTTCCTACAGAGTTAAAAGCCAGGGAATAAAAATAGGTTTTTAATCTGAACTTAAAGACCTGCACTGATGACGCTTGTCTAATTTGGAGGGGAAGGTTATTCCAGAGCATCGGAGCCGCAATTGAAAAGGCACGGTCTCCTCTGCATTTCAGCCGCGACTTAGGGACCGACAGCAACAGCTGCTCAGCTGAACGGAGCGAGCGAGGAGGAACATGTGGCTTCAGCAAATCAGATAAATAGACAGGAGCCAGACCATTTAAAGATTTAAAAACCAATAAAAGGACTTTAAAACGAACCCTAAATTCAATGGGAAGCCAATGCAAGGAAGCCAGAACCGGAGTGATGTGATCAAATTTCCTACTACCGGTTAAAAATCGCACCGCCGCATTTTGCACCAACTGCAGGCGTGACAAGGTGCCCGACCCGACCCCTATTAAAAGGGAATTACAATAGTCCAGACGTGAGGTGATAAAAGCATGAATAAGAGTTTCCAAATTGGGTTTGGAAAGGAAAGGCTTAACCTTCGACAGGCGTCTGAGGTGATAAAAAGCTAATTTTATCACTCCATTTACATGACCTTCAAAAGTAAGCGCAGAATCAAGTTTAACACCAAGATTAGTGATTGAACTTTTCAGATGAGAGGTCAAATCACCAAAATCAACATCTGGAGAATCAGTAGAGCGATGCGGGCCATATAAAATTGCTTCCGTTTTGTGACCATTAAAATTCAAAAAATTATTTGCCATCCATAATTTAATATCGCTAAGACAGTCAAGCAGTGATTGACATGGGGAGGTATCCAAATGACTAAAAGGTAAGTAAAGCTGACAGTCATCGGCATACAAATGAAATGACACTCGGTGTTTACGAAAAAAATCACACCAAGGGGGAGTAAATACAGCGAGAAAAGTAATGGCCCAAGGATAGATCCCTGCTTAAAAAGGGAAGTTTGGAGATAGGTCTAAAATTTGACATAGTAGAACTATCAAGGCCAGGTTTCTTAAGTAAGGGGTGTATGACTGCACGTTTAAACCCACTAGGAACATGACCGGTTAACAGACTAGTATTGATAATTTTCAGGATATAAGGTCCAATGATGGGAAATACTTTTTGGAGAAAGCGGGGAGTAACAACATCATTTGGGGAGCCACAGGGCTTAGCATGTAGCACCAACTCCTCTAAGTCACGCAGAGAAATCGGTGCAAAAGCAGGGAATAGGCTTGAGCAAGGAGCATGCATGGCCGGATCAACAATAGGTGGAATCAGAGGCCTCAGGGTAGCAACCTTGTCCACAAAAAAGGTAATAAACTTATTGCACATAGCCTCAGAGGACGGCAAAAGGTTGTAACCCTCCAAGTTAAGTACAGAATTAATCGTATTGTATAAAACACGAGGGTTGTGAGAGTTGGCTGAAATAAATTGAGAAAAGTAGGAGTGTTTATCGGCCTTAACTGCCCTCTGATAAGTTTTCCAAGTAATCTTTAGGGCTTCCAGGGAGACATGCAATCTGTCTTAACAGCTTACTTACAGCTGGGCTTGTCAGGCACTCTTCTTGGCTGCAGTGGTTATTATTATATTTACATGCTTCCAGCTCCCGTTTCTGCTCGATGACAGCTCCTACTTTTCCTTTTTCTCCCTCCTCGCGCTCACAGACACATAACGAGTATGGCAGTCCATTCTCCCTGCAGCACGGACTACACTGCCCGTGAGGCTACATTCTGCATTCTGCCTATTAGCTTAACACAACAACAACAACAACAAAAAGGCGCTCTCTCACCCAGGAAACACGCAGAGCGAGAGCGTCACCCTGTAACCATGGCAACCGCAACGCTGCCGCCCAGAACTACAGAACGTAGCTGTCAAACAAAACCCAAACAGTCCTGACCCGCGACAATATGAAACAGGAAAGTACCGCAGTGTAATCCATTTATTTCAACAAAGTAACTGTATTCTGAATACCACCTTTTTAAACGGTAACTGTAACGGAATACAGTTACTCATATTTTGTATTTTAAATACGTAACGGCGGTACATGTATTGCGTTACTCCCCAACACTGGTTGCACAAGACTCCTTTCACAAAGTTTTACACCCTGTTTGAGAGTAAATAAAAGTGGACATTTCTCAGCTCCAGCATTGACAGCTGAGGTAAACGGTGGACCGACAGCTTATCCACAAAATGGGAAAAACTCCGGTCCAGAATCCGGTCCAGTCCTCGTGGCAGTAAAAACTGTAATCATGCATACATGCTTTTGTCACACCTGACCATTTCGTACAATATAATTGAAGTTTTGGATTTAAAAATTTAGCAGACGTGAACGAGCAACATTCCTGATGAGGCTGGTCAACGCTGTTCAACTAGAAGCCTACGTGGATGATATCCCAGCCTACACATCCCCCTGAACTGTACTGCCTCAGTGAAATACTTGCTCACTCACACCAAACTTCATTAAATGTGAATGTGTTACCTTGCTGGTTCCCAGTTGCAGCTTAAGTGCATCCAATATTAGATTTCCCAGCTTTTCAAACACACCATGAGCTGTGCCATTTTCTGGGCACAGCAGGTTAAAACCATATAAAGATTTCCTGATGTTGTATCTCCAATAACAGGTCACGGCATTTCGCTCTCGAGGCAGCCAGTGCCCTCCCTGCAGTCCCAAAAGGTTGATTCGGTTCATCTTGACGCACACCTGTGTGCACTTGTATTCAAAAGGTTTTTCCGTGTAACAATCTTATAGTGGGTGTGGGGAGTCATAGATTCAGCCCCCCCCCCAGGACCACCGGATGGGCAGATGCTCCACCCACCTTGAAAGAGCTGAAGAGATGCCTATATGGGATGTCACCCAGTAGCCACAGTGCAGAAGTCAGAGAGGGCCGGCAGCCAGCTGCACCAGAGCAGACCGAGGCCCGAGGTTTGAGGGCCCTCCACCCCCCAAAGTAGCCTGACGGAGTCACGGATGCCAGGCCCTGCCAAGCAGCCGCCGGGAGTGAGCCAGTATGTGAGACCTGACTTGACACATAGACATAGACAAACATGCACACACAGACACAAACATACACCACCCTCATACACACATATACAAATATTCAGCACTCACCCAGTGTGGAGACAAATTGAACCCACACTCCCCAAACACACTCTGAACCCCAAGTCCATTTCTTTTAGGGGAGAAATGTTTGATTTTGGGGTGGGGATAAATTTCATGATACATGATCACATGGTCAAATATTTTTAGACGTTTGGCTCCTCCCACGGGATGGTGTGCATCTTTCTCTGCTTTCTCTGAGATGTGAGTATGGATATGTGTGTGTTGACTGTTGAGGCAGGTGGATGCTGCTGATTGCTGGTTTGAAAGAGTTCCTAAGTGTTGATTGGATGATTGGATGTACAGCAGCTTCTTAAACCCCAGCTCACAGCCACCTCCGCCCTCTACTTCCCTCCTCTGTACCAAATAAGGAGCCAGCTTTGATCCAAATCAGCTAACTGCGCATCACCAGCTCTTCCTCGTCCTCGCTGTCCAGAAGCAGCAGCGTGATGATCTTGACAGGGAAGTGGTGAAGCTGAAGGTGTCACTCTGCTGCCAGTCGTCATCCCGACATCATGAAGACTTCATCTGTGTCTCTGCTCCTCGGTGAGTCAAACGCTGAAATCCTTCACTCACTCATAGCGTTCATTTATCTTATAACACAGTAACAGAGTGTGTGCTGGATGCTCTCACTGACTGACTCTAAAATGAAATCTCTTCAGGTCTGTCCAAAGTCTGAAGTTACGTTTATGCGAGAAGAAGAGTTCACTCTTCTTCTTTAGTGTTTTTATTGTTTTAAAGTTCAGATCCATCGTGTGTTCTGGACTCAGAGAGTTGGACCTTCATATCCAGTTTGTTGTCTTTAACATGTTGACTTGTAGAGAAGTCAGGCAACCTCTTTTTTTTATCGAAGATCAATTTTCATTCAGGAAACCACAGCTGCTAGCTGCAGGTACCACATGCTCCTCTGGTCTGCCTGTTATGTAGTCTTCACTTCCACTATAGAGAGCAAACTTTCCTTCATGTGGACTCTAATGAAAGGATTGGAGACTGTTTTTTGTCATTTACCTTACTTTTGTGTATTTTGTTATTTTTCTCATGATGAGCTTCAAACAGAAGCAAACTGGGACTCAAACCTGTGAATAAAGATCAATGAAGCAGCTTCTCCAGGTTTTTATTCATCAGCTGATGCTGAATAAACAACTAACCCTTATCCCATGGCTTTGGTTTATAAGTTCTGACTGTTTAATCCTGAGAATGCTTTTCTTGCCTGCTGTACCCCTTACTCTTTTATTCCCTATTGCCCATCCACCCCAAACTGCTGAGTCTTCATGAAGCCTGAGTGGGGAGCAGTTTCTCTTCTGCTTCCAATAATCAACAATTCCCCAAAATCTGCTTAGTTTGGGAAATGTTTAGGTGCAGGGTGTTGGAGTGTCAAAACAGATATGACGCCCACCTCATTCAGACCAAGTGTACCAACATAGTTTCGTCAGCATGTGTTAAAACTGAGCTGGCGCTTTGTGTGATGTTTATAAGTCTAAATGTACTTTTAAGCCCAAACAGAACCTTAAAAGTGAATTAAAGGTCTCCCCCCTTTAATGTGATGTTTTTGGAACAAGACCAGATTGAAACAGGTTCCTGCCCTCTGACCTTCAGTGACCTCTGACCTCCTGTTGCAGGTGTGTGTGTGCTGCTGCTGTCTGCACTGACTGTTTGTGCAGGTGAGTAGATGAAGTGCACCATGGTCCAGGACAAACACTGAGTGTAAACACTGATAGAAACTGTCCGTCTGTCCTCCAGTCTCTCTGAGCGTCAGTCCAAACCTTCAGCAGTTCTTCACAGCAGCCTCAGTGTCTCTGACATGTGACGGTCAGCTGGGCTCTGATGGATGGACGGTGAAGAGGGACACAGGAAGTGGGACTGAGTCATGTGGAGCAGGGGGGCGGGGCTTCGGGAGGTTCAATGGTCCATCCTGTGTTTTTGATGAGTTCAGCCCAGTCAGTGGAGTTTACTGGTGTGAAGGTGAAGCTGGAGAGAAGAGTGAAGAAGTCAACATCACTGTATCAGGTAATGAAGTCATTCATTTCATCAGACTAACAGCACACTGTTATACCACCTCTACATCACTCTGTGGGTCTTTTCCTCAGATAAAGAAGTGATCCTGGAGATCCCTGCACTTCCTGTGAGGACAGGAAGTGATGTCACACTATGCTGTAAAAACAAAATTGGTGGCACAGCTGCAGCTTATTTCTACTTTAATGGACGTCCTGTTGGACCTAAATCAGAGAAACTCATCACCATTAAAGTGCAGCAGTCTGATGAAGGTCTCTACTGGTGTTCTACTGATGAGTTTGGATCATCTCCTCAGAGCTTTCTGAGGGTCAGAGGTCAGAACACTGACATCACTTCCTGTTTAAAGCCAATCTGCTAAGCTGATGATAAACTGACTGAACCAGCTTCCTCATCTCTCCTGCAGGTTCTGTGACACCAATCTCTGTTGCAACAACAGAAAGAGCAACAACAACAACAACCACCATCACCACTCATATCTCCCATCCTCCTCCTCCTCCTCCTCCTCCTCGCGTTCAGCAGGAGGCGTGGATGATGAGCGGCGATAAACTTGCGAGAAGCAAGTTATGCTCAACTCCACCGGTGGAATCTGACAGCGTGGAAAAGTGTGAAAACATCCATGATCACCAACGGATTTCGAAGGGCTGGACTGCTGCATGATGGAGAGGAGGACACCGCCACGGCCCTTCAGAGGGTGTTCGACTCTGACACTGACAACGAGGATTTCTTTGGTTTTGAAAGTGACAACGAAGGAAAGAAGCTGAGAGTGGATGACGAAGCCACCCTGAGCCTGTTTGTATCCGACACTGGAGAAGAGGACTTTGGTGGTTTTAGTGCGCAGGAAGAAGAGAAAGATGGTGAATGACTGACTTTTCTTCTTGTTAAAGCCGTGTCGCTGCACCTGAGCCTAAAAGGTAGTTGTTATATTTCCACTGTAGTGTCAATACACTATTAGAGCTTATGCCGAGTCAGACTGCACACACAATAGTTTGTTTACAAGTTGACTTCTTCTTTATTGGGATAACACAGAAGTAACACACACACATAACTGGGCGTGGTGCCCCCTACTGGCGATGGCTTGCATAGCACACAATAATTCTTGGTTCATACATAACAGTAGTCCGAATCTATTTTTCTGGTGTGCTGTAGGTTATTGTTATGTACTACATTTGTTACCCATTTATGAAGCACAGTACATGTTTCGTACTTGTAATTACCGCTACTTGTACATATACCTAAAAAGTTATGCAAATATGTACCCATAACTTGTTTTTCAAAATATTAATAAAAGGGGTGTGTCTCCAAACAGCCATCTCTTTCCTGACAATTCGCTTTGTGCATATTCTCTTACATATGATAAGTCAACATTGAAACACCGGCGGCTTTTAGTCACGTGCGGTAATGTATGTACAAAACAGGATTTTCCCCTGATTTTAGCTTGTGCGGCTAATATTCAGGTGCACTTTGTAGTCCAGGAAATACGGCAATTTTCTTGAATTCTTAAACATTTTTACATGATATTAGTAGGCGGCTCCTTTACTAAACAGCTCCAACTGTTTGATTTGTTTGAATTTTACAGGACAGCTTTTTCCCGTGTTACTCATTCATTATGGAGCTACTGTAGTTAACATGTAATGCTTCTCTAAAACCCTGTGACACAATCTTCTTTAACATTAGTGCCCATTAACCCCACATCTTCCCTGTTTTATTGCTGATGTTGGCCTGACAGTATTGGGGTAACAATGTCTCCTCTGTTTAGGAGAGGGCAGCAGGGTCACATCCTCACTGACATCACCTGTATTTGCACTACAGTCATTCCCTTCACTGACCTTTGCTCTCCTTCTCTTTTCCATCAGGTTGTGTAAAACTGAAACAGGCATTAAATGTTTACTACAAATGATGCTTTACACAGAAATGCATTGTTAGCTGTTTTTACACACCAGCCTGTGTGAACCTTTAGTCTGAGCATGGGGTCAAAGGTCAGGACAGAAATGCAGCACTGTAACACATATACATATGTAGAACATCAGACATTTGACTGATTTGTGTTGTGACAGCTAGTTTTTTCTTTATACAAATAAATCATCATCACACACAGAAGAAATGTACAGACCGTACATTTATTAGCTAATATCAGTGGATACAAGAAAAATGGTATAAAGACAAACACTAGCAGCCTTAGCGTTTCTGTTCTGAATCTCTAATCTCTCACAGACATTCATCAAACCCTGTCCTCTATCAGCTTTCAACATAAGAAAAGTATTAGGCCTGATTGAAAAACAGTCTGTTTCCAGATGAAGTACTTTAAAAACTATACTTAAAAACATTTCATACACAAATCTGTCATTTATCTAGATTTTCTTGACTGAGTTTACAATTTACTAGAACTGCCAAAAACACATGAATAGAAACAAATGATGAAGGATCCACTTCAAGGAAAGTGGAAAAGCCTCTGTTAGCTGCTGTTTGCAGCTAGCAGAGGCTAACAGAGGCTAATACCAACGCTAACCAACAGTTTAGCATATCGTCGACAGCTCACCTCAGCATGGCTGTCCTCGGTCAGCAGTGAGCTTTATTAACTTGCACAAAGTTTTACACCCTGTTTGAGAGTAAATAAAAGTGGACATTTCTCAGCTCCAGCATTGACAGCTGAGGTAAACGGTGGACCGACAGCTTATCCACAAAATGGGAAAAACTCCGGTCCAGAATCCGGTCCAGTCCTCGTGGCAGTAAAAACTGTAATCATGCATACATGCTTTTGTCACACGTGACCATTTCGTACAATATAATTGAAGTTTTGGATTTAAAAATTTAGCAGACGTGAACGAGCAACATTCCTGATGAGGCTGGTCAACGCTGTTCAACTAGAAGCCTACGTGGATGATATCCCAGCCTACACATCCCCCTGAACTGAACTGCCTCAGTGAAATACTTGCTCACTCACACCAAACTTCATTAAATGTGAATGTGTTACTTTGCTGGTTCCCAGTTGCAGCTTAAGTGCATCCAATATTAGATTTCCCAGCTTTTCAAACACACCATGAGCTGTGCCATTTTCTGGGCACAGCAGGTTAATACCATATAAAGATTTCCTGATGTTGTATCTCCAATAACAGGTCACGGCATTTCGCTCTCGAGGCAGCCAGTGCCCTCCCTGCAGTCCCAAAAGGTTGATTCGGTTCATCTTGACGCACCCCTGTGTGCACTTATATTCAAAAGGTTTTTCCGTGTAACGATCTGATAGTGGGTGTGGGGAGCCATAGCGGGCATGGACAGGATTCAGTATGAGGTACCGAGGTATTCGGGTGAGACCACTTGCTTCTTGGGATCCTTTGGCATCAGGGCTGTCCGGCCTTCAATTGAGCTTTTCAGGTCTATCTTTTTCTTTGTGTGTGTGTGTGTGTGTGTGTGTGTGTGTGTGTGTGTGTGTGTGTGTGTGTGTGTGTGTGTGTGTGTGTCCTGTCTGGCACTGTAGCAATCAGAATTATGTCTGAAGGCCAAGACAAATGCCCAACAGATTTACTTTCCCAAGTGGGCCTTTTGCAATACTGGTCCACTTGATTGTCATAGTTTATTTGATCTTTATTAGTTATTTTTATAAGTTATTGTAATCAGGCCAGACTGGACTCGGGGACGAGAAAAAAAAACAAGAAGAAAAGTTCAGAAGAAAGTTAACCGAAGGAGAGAGAAAGAAAAAGGAAAAGAGAGAGAGAGAGAGAAAACACGATGAAAATCTGCTTCATCACCTTTTTTTTTCTCTTTTTCCTTTCCCTGGATCACCTGTTGAGAAAGAAAAAAGAAAACAAGCAGAGGAAGACTAGAGCAATCGCATAAACAACATCACGATGATCTATGTGACTATAACAGTAAATACTAAATATTAAACATTATTGTAAGATCGACAGAACACAGTGTGCTTTGAGGTAGGAGCCAAAAAGGGTGTAGTTTGTGGGTGTGATCACCCGTGTGTACACCTGTGAGCATGGACGCGCTTGTTTTTAAAAGGTTCCTTCATGTAATGATCTGCTAGAGGGTGTGGGGGGGCCACAGCCCCGTCCTCCAGGGCATGAAGCAGGTATGGAGGAGATCAAAACTCCAGACATCCAGAGGCCCCCAGAACACAAGAGACCAAGGAAGACCAACAGAGGGGCAGCCGCGCCACTGTCCCAGAAAGAGCTGAGGAGAGTCCCAGATGAGGGCTCACTCAGCAGCCGCGGAGCAGAAGCCAGGGGGAGTTGCAGTGACGCGCCCGTGAGCTCCGCCGGCAGCCAGCTGTGCCTGAGTGACCGAGCCCCAGGCCGAGAGGTCGGTTGCACCCCACCCCCGAAGTGGCCCAAGCGAGCCCCAGGCTCCAGGCCCCGATAAGCAGCCACCAAGGAATGAGCCGGTGTGTACCTGGACGCCCATCCCCGGACACAAAGAACCACCAACGCACTGATGTCTGAGGGGGTCCGCCACCGGATATGAACTTTTTTCAAGACAGTGAATCTTGAAACCAGAGAAAAAATAGAGAGTTTTAACGTGTTTATACAAAGCTAACTGAACCATGTGCTGCATCAACGTGATAATAAAATAATATTATTCACTTTGTTTCTGTCTAAATTTGAATTCTAATAAATATTTTAGCTTGAAATAAGTGAAAAAAATCTGCCAATGGAACAAGTGTTAGAAATGTTCTTCAATCAGCTCTTTTTACTCTCATTTCACAGCCAGTACTTTTTACTTTTACTTGAGTAAAGAAGTTGAATTAGTACTTGCTGTATTTTTAACAGTAGTACTTCTACTTCAGTACAGACTGTATGTACCTCCCACCCGCTGCACACAGTCACTGAGTACAGACCGGCTGATTCCTGTAAAGGGAGAGGCAGGAAGAGGCGGAGCAACAGCTGAAAAACAAGAAGCTCAACGTCATTTTGCAGAAGTGAAAGTGTGAGAGAGCAGCAGCAGAGCTGCAGTCGAGTCCTGTTTGTCTCTAAAAGAAGATTCACTGGAGTCCATCAGGTTCCTCTCAGCAACAGTGGTGAGTGCAGCTGATCACACTTCCTGCTTCTACACAAATCTTCACTCTGTTCACTTCATTAGGCTCTAGAGCACCACCTCATTTCTCCATGGTGCCACTTAGGCTACGTCCACACTCGCCCGGATAGATTTGAAAACAGTGCTCCGCGTCCACACTAGTGTTTTCAGTCGTTTTCACAGAGTTGTGCGTCCACATTAAGACGGCTGAAAACGCTTACGTTCCAGTCCTGCGCATGCGTGAAACGCAAGACGATTCGACCGGTCTCATTTCTGTCTGCCGCTTATTCACTTTCCAGCTGTTTGAAACGTCGCAGCAAAAGGTGGAGGAAAAGCACCGAGTTTTAAAATGGACTAACAATGAGGTGGAGTTGTTGCTGCGAGTAACACAAAAGTACAAAGTTGCAAAAGCGAGAGAGAATTAAAGAATTTGAAGAAAAGCTCTGTGGAGCATGTGCAGACTGATATTCATCTTTAATAGGACTGTCAAAACTGCTGCTGTATAATGCTCTCCACTATCTTTGTTTAATTGGTCACATGCCTGCATCACATGACTAACATGCATCATTGTTTTAGAAAGTCTCTGTTTTCACTGTTCACTGTGACACAAACGCACCGTCTCCAAATTATTTACTTTCCGGCTGTTTGAAACGTCGCAGCAGAGGTGAGCAGCGTGATAGGAGTGGATGTAGCTGTGGGTAATGAGAAAAGATGAAAAGAACGATTGATAACTTTTTCGTTAAGGCCGGTGCTCTGACACGGAGCCATCAACCTCTCAGTGTCTAACACTGGTCTGCAGACGGCATCAGATAATGAGCCACATTAGATGGACTCTGAGCCCACTGACAGTAAAAGGGTGAAGTGTAGACATTTGGAAGAGAGCGGCCTGACCAGTTTCTCTGACTATGATACTGTAAAGCTGACAACATGATGCATTTACTGTGGTGAGTGTGCAAAGACCATGGCAGGTGTTGTGCCAAGGTAGGGATCCCCAACAGGATCTGTTTCCCTGCGTCAGGAACATCGGCTGGGCAGGGAAAGCGGACCCAACGCACTCCGCCTCCATCACGACCAACTAGACGTGGAAGGAGTGATGTTTTAGTGACAACATGAAAGATGAGTGTGACCGTTCAGTTTGTGGGTTACAACAGAAAATGATACATTTATTGTTCTCGTGTGTTATCGGACGGGATCGTTTTAACAAACCGAGGACATTTTCCTGATAATTATCTGTATCCTCCTGTAACTTTACTGTTTAAAGAGCTAAAACCTCCAACATTTCAGGATCAATAAGTCCTTATAAGACGTGTTTGTGAGCTAAAAATCAAGAATGTGGGATACTGTTTGTCTGTGTCAGCCAAACAACTTCACATCTTTGTAACGACTGTTAAAAAGATGTTCATCCTGTTGATCCTGTTCATCTGGACGCTGCACTGTACAGCAGACACGACGTAGTTCAGTTTGTGTTTCAGATGAACCAGTTTGTGTCTGAGTGTGTTGCTGGGTCTCCACCAGTTACTCTGACAACTGAAGGTTCAAGATTTTTATTTTGACATTTGCACACAGGACCAACAGTCCATGCACAGTGGAATACTTGTGCAGAGCTTTCCAAGTCAAATCACACTTTAACAATATAAAGACAGAAAAAGCAGAAGGATAGAAATGAAGTCCGGAGTAGGGTAGTCGTACTATTTTCTATATACAAAGAAAAAGAAGAAAATGTACAGAGAGTGTGTAGTTCTCTACCTCTTATCGCACTCACAGTGTTGCACATTTGTTCCACAGATCTGTTTCACAAGTCTGTTGTGAGTGTATTGCCCGATGGTCAGTGAACCGATGATACATTCAAAGTGAGGTTAAGTAGTGCTGTGTTATTTTAAGTGTTCAGTGTGTTTTTGTTTGCCGTCAGTCTGACAGTTGTGGGGAAGAAGCTGTTGAAGAATCGTGTTCTGTGTGTGATGCTGCTGTCCGCTCTGTTGTGTCTGAGATTGTATGTGCAGCTTTGTATGTGCAGGTCCATGGATGCAAGTGTTGTTCCCATAATCCTCTCTGCAGACTTTCTGACTCTGCAGAGCCTTCCTCTCTGTCTGTGTAGTGTTTCCATACCAGACAGTGATGCCTGCGGTGAGGATGCTGTCTATCAGTCCTCTGCAGGCCTGGGTGAGAGGGTGGTGGTTCATGCCAGCTTTCCTGAGCAGCCGAATGAAATAAAGCCTTTGCTGGGCTTTTTTCACAGTTGCTGTAGTGTTGAGAGTCCAGCTCAGGTCTGATGTAACCTGCAGTCCCAGGAATCTGTGGCTGTTTGCCCTCTCCACCTCCGTCCCTTTGACGATAAGAGGCTGCAGGGGAGGGAGTTCTTCCAAAAGTGCAGTATTCATTCCTTGGTCCGTGTTGAGGATGAGGTGAAGAAGCTTCTGTGATGAGTAGAAACTTAAAGAAGTCCAGACGCTTTTCTCTCCAAGCTCCTCAGACTACTGACGCTTGTTTCTCTCTTTGTAAAATGAAATTTAAAGTGAATTTTGAATCAAATGTTTCTCTTCTTTCTCCCTCAGAGTGCAGACATGTCTGCTGCCAGCAATCTGCGATCTGAAGATCAGTTTCTGTGCTCCATCTGTCTGGATGTGTTCACTGATCCAGTCACTACACCATGTGGACACAACTTCTGCAAAACCTGCATCAGTCAGCACTGGGACATGAGTCAGAGCTGTCAGTGTCCCATGTGTAAAGAGACTTTCTACACTCGACCTCAGCTGAAGATCAACACGTTGTTCTCTGAGATGGTTGCTCAGTTCAGACGTGAAGCTCAGCAGAAAGCCAGCAGCAGCAGCTCAGAGCAACAAGCTGCCAAACCAGGAGAAGTTCCCTGTGACGTCTGCACTGGAACCAGACTGAAGGCCCTGAAATCCTGCCTGGTGTGTCAGACCTCCTACTGTCAGACTCACCTGGAGCCTCATCTGACACTGAAAGGTCTGAAAAGACATCAGCTGGTTGATGCTGTGGAGAACCTGGAAGGCAGGATGTGCACGAAGCACGATAAACTCCTGGAGCTGTTCTGTAAGACCGACCAGACATGTGTCTGCATGCTCTGCTCTGTTTTAGACCACAAGAACCACGAGTTTGTTCCTCTGAGAGAAGAATATGAAGGAAAGAAGGCAGAGCTGGAGAAGACAGAGGCTGAGATTCAGCAGATGATCCAGAAGAGACGACTGAAGATTCAGGAGATCACAGAGTCGGTGAAGATGAGTAAAGATGCTGCAGACAGACAGAAAGCAGAAGGTGTTCAGGTCCTCACGGCTCTGATGGAGTCTGTTGAGAGACGCCTGAAGGAGCTCATGAAGGAGATCGAAGACAAACAGGAAGCTACAGAGAAACAGGCTGAAGGTCTCATCAAAGATCTGGAACAGGAAATCTCTGAGCTGATGGAGAGAAGCTCTGAGGTGGAGCAGCTCTCACGCTCTGAAGACCACCTCCACCTCCTCCAAAGCTTCTCCTCCCTGAAAGCTGCTCCACCCAGCAAGGACTGGACAGAGGTCAGAGTCCGTCCACCATCATATGAGGGGACTGTGGGGAGAGCTGTGGCTCAGCTGGAGGAGACAATCAGGAAACTCATGAAGAAGAAGCTGTTAGAGGCTGAGCTGCAGAGGGTGCAGCAGCATGAGGTGGATGTGACTCTGGATCCTGATACAGCTCATCCTAATCTCATCCTGTCTGATGATGGAAAACAAGTGTACTGTGGTGATGTGAGGAAGAATCTTCCAGACAACCCAGAGAGATTTTCTCAGTGTCCTAATGTTTTAGGAGAGCAGAGTTTCTCTTCAGGCAGATTTTACTTTGAGGTTCAGGTTAAAGGAAAGACTGCGTGGGCTTTAGGAGTGGCCACAGAGTCGATCAACAGGAAGGGAAGCATCACACTGAGACCTCAGGATGGTTTCTGGACTGTGTGGCTGAGAAATGGAAATGAGTACGAAGCTCTTGCTGGTCCTTCAGTCCCCCTCTGTCTTCATCCTGGTCCTGAGAAGGTGGGGGTGTTTGTGGATTATGAGGAGGGTCTGGTCTCCTTTTATGATGTAGGTGCTGCAGCTCTGATCTACTCCTTTACTGGCTGCTCCTTCACTCACAAACTCCACCCATTCTTCTGTCCCAGTCCTAATGATGGAGGTAAAAACTCTGCACCTCTGATCATCTGTCCTGTCAATCAAACTGATCAACGACTGATTTAATTGGATGAATGATTGATTTTTCTTGAAGGGAACAAATGAACATATTGAGTGTAAATCCTCTACAGTCTCCATGTTTCTATAGAATCTGATCATCAGGACTCTGATTCACACTTTGATTCTCATGGAGTTTGATTTGAACAGAAGAAAAGTTGAATCAGGAAATGTTCCCACTGATGGAGACTCGAGCTGAAGAGCAAATATCAGAGAACAAATGTCCAAAAGCTTCATTTCCAATAAAGTTTGTTCAATGCTTTGAGTGAATCCAGACTCATGTGTGGCTGTTATACGGAGCATCAGAGTCCAGCTGAGTTATGTTGGATACAAACTGCTTATTTTGGCTCTGTGAGGAGTTTTGTTCACTGAAAACTGATGAGACGGATAATATTCAAAGAACTCTGTAGAGATTCATGCATCCATGTTCTCCACCTGCAGGTGTGGAGGAGAAAGGTGGAGCACAGACTGCTGCATCCTTCCAGTCACATCATTTTGATGATTATATTTGCATGTTGTGATGATTTGGGTTAAAGACAAACAGAGTTGAACGGCTGCAGTCACAGCATGAAGACGATGCTGAAGCTGAGCTGTCAGTGAACATGTTTCACTGTGATTTGATTTGAAGAATAGAAAGTGTGTGTGGCTGCTGACAGCTGCAGTCTCTGCTAGTCTGCATAACACACACACAACTTTCCCCCTGAGGCAACGATGCAGCAACAACACAAAGAACAGCTGCAGACACACACACACACACACACACACTGTTAAAGAACACTTTACTGTTTAAGGCAGAATTCCTCAGTAACAATGATTTGAGGTCTCTACAAGTGTCTACTGTGGTTTTAGCTCAACATGTGTCCTTCATGTCACAAACAAGATGGCTGCTAGGGTGCAGACACACAGCTTGGCAGGTCCTGTGCGTTTGCCTAAAAAACCATCTAAAAACCCCTGGATCTTGACATCAACTTGTCTTTTTGTTTTTATGCATTTTTATCTTCTGTGGAGTTCGACATGTCCAAGAAAGCTGGATAATTATACCACTTTCCCAGCCAAATGGAGCCAACATCTTTTGTTCACAAGATTCTTGGATTTTGGTCATGCTAGACCACCCCCAGGTAAACATGAACAATCAAATATACCACGTCTGTCGCTGGAGATTCTGAAACTTGTTCTGATGCTACTTTTGGCTGGTGATATAGAACTAAATCCTGGACCAAATTCAAACATCAGTGATTTGGACTGGCTACAACTAATTAGCCTAGTTAGCCTAGGCCTGCCTCGGCCTCCATTTCAGCAGCCTGGGCCTCCACCTCAGCTGCCTGGGCCTCCACCTCAGCTGCCTGGGCCTCCATTTCAGCTGCCCGGGCCTCCATTGCAGCTAGCTGGGCTTTCACCTCAGTTGCTCGGGCCTCCACCTCGGCTGCCTGGGCCTCCACCTCAGCTAGCTGGGCTTCCACCTCGGCTGCCTGGGCCTCCACCTTGGCTGCCTGGGCTTCCACCTCAGCTGCTCGGACCTCGACCTAGGCTGTCTGGGCCTCCACCTCGGCTGTCAGGGCCTCCACCTCGGCTGCCTGGGCCCCCAACGGAGCTGCCTGGGCCCCCAACAGAGCTGCCTGGGCCCCCAACGGAGCTGCCTGGGCCCCCACCTGCTGTACCCAAACTACAGTCTCCGGTAAAGGGTTTCTCATCATTAAATGCTCATAGTATTGTCAACAAAAGGACAAGAAATCCTGCTATTAAAATTTACAGAGGAACAAAGATCTGCAAGACATTTAATCAGGCTAAAGTAATCTGGGACACTAAAAATAAACCAAAGGGGCTTCTATGTGGACACATTAACATTCGCAGTATGTTACCAAAGCATGAGCAACTGGAACATATTCTAAGCAATTCCAATATTTCTATTTTGGGTATCTCTGAATCTTGGCTCACAAGTTCTTCTCCGGAGTCTGCGGTTGTCTTTCCAGAGTACACAGTATTCAGAAGGGATAGAATTGGAACAAGAGGAGGAGGAATACTTGTGTATGTAAAAAAACACCTGGATTGCTCTTTACTTAGTTCACCAATAGATGTCGAAATAGAACATATTTCTGTTAAAATCACTCTTTCCCCAGAAATGTCATTTACGTTGATCTGTTTATATCGCCCTCCTTCAGCAAAGAATATTTTTTATGAACAACTACAGGTATTACTTAAATATCATGCTATAAATAATAAGTCTAATGAAATAATTGTAATGGGAGATTTTAATGTCAACTGGGACTGTGAAAAGGGCAGAAAAACACTCAAGGACATAATGGAGACTTTGAACTTTACTCAACACATTGAACAACCCACAAGAATAACAAGACACTCTAAAACTAAAATAGATCTGGTTTTCTTTTTTTTTTTTTTTCTTTTTTTTAAATGACATCAGAAACAGCAGTATGCGACATTACGTGATGGCAGAGCTTCAGTTCATCCTTTGTCATTCAAAAAAATAGATCTGGTTTTCAGTAATAAGCCCGAGCGAATTATTAAATCTTATAATTTTATCACTGGTATTTCAGACCACAATTTTATATTATTTTCTAGAAAACTTATAAAATAATGGGTTAAGAATGACTTTCAAAGTTCATCTAATAGGAGATCCTTTTATGAATTCATACCAAGAAGTCAGCGACAAAATGTAGCAGAAGCATTAGCATCAGTTAACTGGGAGCCTTTATTGTGTAGTGATGATCCACAATTCTGCAGCAGTCACTTCACTGACATTGTCAAGGATGTTATATCAACATACTCCATTAGAGGTCGACAAAAAATAAAGACAACATCTAATTTGCCCTGGTTAAACAAAGAGTGCAAGAATTTAATGAAAACAAGAGATCAATTACTAAAGCAGTTCCTGAAAACAGGTCTACCTCTGGATAGACAGAGATTTACTTCAATGCGGAATAAAGTAACAAGAAGTTTGAGACAGGCCAAAGCAAAAATTTTTATAAATATAATTGAAAGAGCCAAAGGTAATGGTAAAATTATCTGGCAACACTTAAATAAATTACTTGGCCCTCATTCAAACAAAAGTAAAAACACAATTGAACTTTATGTAAATAACTCTATTGTTAGAGAGCCTCTATCTATTGCCAGTAACTTAAACACTTTCTTTATTTCATCTGTTAAGGAGATCAGTCAGAGCTTTGACTCAGTCGTATGCTCTGATAATGTGAATGATGTTGGTCAAAATTTGTTCACCATCACTCATATTTCAGACACTGAAGTTGCTAAACCAATTACAGGTTTAAAACAATCAAAAGCACTTGATGTATATGGTATTAACACAAACTTCCTAAAGGAACATATGGATTTGCTTGTACGTCCAACAACTCATGTTTTGAATATGTCTTTCAAACACTCCATTGTTCCAACAGATTGGAAAATTGCTGTAGTTACACCAATTTTCAAAGCAGGTGTGAAGACTGACATGGCTAATTATCGCCCCATAAGCATACTTCCGGTCGTATCTAAAATAGCTGAGAAGTGGATGGTTAAACTCCTCACTGCTCACCTAGAAAACACCCAACCCTCATTACATCCATTGCAGTTTGGCTTTCGGGCACATCACTCCACAGATACTGCCCTGTGTATGTTAGTGGAGAACTTGAAGAGCTTGCTGGACAAGAGTCCCTGTGTTGGAGCTGTATTTTTAGATCTGTGGAAGGCTTTTGACTCTGTAAACCATCAGATATTGTTGTCCAGATTGACTCGGTTTAATATCTCCAGTCAGGCTCTTCAGTGGTTTGCCTCATATCTCTCACACAGGAAACAGTGTGTGGTGTTGGATGGGGTTAAATCTCCATATTTAGACTGTGATACAGGGGTTCCTCAAGGATCTGTTCTTGGGCCCTTATTGTTCTCTCTTTTTATCAATAACTTACCCGAAGTCTGTCCAAATATATTTACTCAAATGTATGCAGATGATGCAGTTATATATACGCAAGCAAATAGTGTCCAGCAGGTGGCAAAAGATCTTACAGCTGCTTTAGCATTAATGCATAGCTGGCTGGAGGACTCATGCCTAATGTTGAACACCTCAAAAACTGTTGGTATGTATTTTTCAAAACGCCCCTTAAACTTGAAGCAGTCAAACATATTCCTGGATGGAGTAGAGCTTGAATTAGCTCCAGAATTTAAATATCTTGGGGTCATTCTAGACCCAACATTATCCTTCAAGAGTCACATAAATAAAGTGTCCCAGGTACTTAAATTTAATAATCGAAATTTTAATCATATACGTAATAATTTAAATATGAATGTTGCAAAAACTTATTTTTACTCAATGATCATCTCTCATATGGACTATTGTTTGACGTCCTGGTCACTTGCTTGTCCAACAACACTTATAACTATTGAAAACATTTATAAAAGAAGTTTAAAACTACTTGATAAAAAACCGACTTCCCACCACCACTGTCATGTGTTAAAAAAACATAAATTACTGAACTTCAATAATTTAGTGAAACTTAAAAGAGTGTGTTTAATATATAAAGTCTTACACTCCCTTGCTCCACCACCACTAAAGCAGTTCATTAGGCATAAAGAAAGCTCAGACAGGACCACTCGAGCTACAATCCGAGGAGACTTGTTTATACCCCACAGACGGACAGCATTTGGGCAGAACGTCCTCTCTGTCCAGGGAGGCCATCTGTGGAACAGTCTTCCTCAACCCATAAGAGAATGCTCGACATTCAACTTGTTTAAGGCAAAGGTTAAAAACTGGTTATGGACAAATCAAGTGTGTGATCATGTATGAGTTGTATAGTTTTAATGTTTTATTTGGGAACAGAATGGTGTGTATGTGTAAGTTTGGTGATGGAGTTTTTATTATGAATGAATGATGAATTATTATGTCTATTTTTATGCTTAAGGACAACAGATGGAAATTAGCCCTTGGCTATAATCTGGTATGTTTACATTCATGTAATTTTTTCTTTACATTTATGTTCATTAACATGCACTGTCCTAAATAAATAGAAAAAAAAAAAAAAACCCATACTGAAACATGTTTTTCTTTCTGCCGTACAAACTATTTGATCACAACATCTTTGCTTTTTTCCTCCAATCGTTTATTCTGATTATTTTATTTAGTTTAACTTTGAAAAGCTTAAAATTGAACTCTTAACCTGATTTAAACGTTTAATTTCTCATTAACTCAGACTTTTAATTTATTTCCTTGTTTAATGTATTATTTCTTTATCCTTGTTTAAGTTTTGCCGATCCTTTCTGTGTAACCTGTTTAATCTGACCTTTGACCCTTTAATTTTAACTTAACAGTACTCTTGTTTTGACCTTTGACCTCTTTATTCCTTATAACCAAAGAAACCCTTTTATCTGATATTTTCACCTTATTGATTGATTATATATATCTATTATATTTTCTCACCTTACCTTATTTTGACCTTTGACCTATGTCCTTGTTAGCCTTGATCTTCCTTCATCAAACGTGAAATTTCTTTCACCTTTGAACTTAAAGCTTAAATCAAACCTTTGTTAAAAAGCTTCTTACCAACTTGTAATTCCAACTTTCTGCATTAAACACGTATCTTATCATATAAACACTGGATCACTGAGAGAACTTTAGGCAGAACCAAATGAAGCAGCTGACCTCGTCAAACTCACAGCGACAGTAACTGACAGTGAATTATTTTAATCTTCTTCATTGTATTTGTTAGAAACATTTATTTTCCTTTAATTGGACTTTGGTTAAGTTCAATCCGATGTATTAACCGACCTTTGAGGTGAAGTGCAGCTGCGAAGAACGCTACGGCAGGCAATGAGGTGCGTTTAATGTCGCTCTGTTAATTTGAGCGTCCATAAATTGAATGTCTTATTTTTCTTACTTTATTATTGCTCATTTATTGGAGAATTTGGCCATTTAATTAAGGTAGATTTTATGTTGTTGGTGGTAAAGATCTGGATGGATATTTTACTTTATTCTGTGTTTCTATTTTTCAGTTTTACTTTTCAAGACTTGGTGAATTGCCTTTTTCTACTTTTTGTTTAGTTTTGTTAAAATTAGCAGCAGTGAGAAGTGTTGTTGTCGGTCTTGAATATATTTGATGTAGCCCATACTGTTAAGGTAAGTGTCATGTTTTTAGTTGTTAGTCTGATGAAGAATCTTTTATTTTTCTCCAAAAGTTGATTGTGTTTATCTGGACATAGTGTTTTTCAGGTCCAGCTGAATGCAGGTTTCCCCAGTCTTATACGTGTCAGGAGCATCAGCACAGCTGAAATGCATTTTTCCTAAGCACCGCGTCTCTGTGGCTTTTAAACCCCAAAACACGCTAAAACAAAAATGGCTCCACCCCAAGGATGGGGTCCCCCGGTGTAGTTTCCACTGTGACAGACTGTAGGCTTCCTCAGAGTGAGGCTGAGAGCGGCAGGCCCAGCTGGAGTCTGACCCGTGTCACACAGTGGAGGTCAAACCTTCTGTGCCACAAACACCAGATTAACCAGTTTCACTCATCATCCTTCTACTGTCAGATTTTACTGGTGCAGGTTTGATGAATCACCATCTGAGAACGTCTCTGATGTGGGCGCCACCCACAGGGATCACTTCCTGTAGAAGGGTCACATGACCTGTTATAGGCCCCTTTGTGATGATGACAGCGACGCCCCTTTCGTGTGAGGTTAAACCCAGAGAGCTTCGTGTGACCTCTGACCCTGATCACCAGCGTTAGGGTCAGTGAAGGTGAGATACCATGTGACAGGAGGAACAATAAAGTTTTATTTGTACGAACACGTAGAACAGATGAAGTCAGAACGAAGCAGGTGGAGCTCAGTCAGGGTGGAGGTGCAGACAGGTGAGCTGAAGGGGAGGAGCCAGTCTGGTCAGGAACTGTCTGTCTCCTCGAGTGAACCTCCTCACCTCTGAAACACACACGACTCTGAAGGTTGCAGTCAGGGTTGGTCAGGGTGGTGAGGGTGGGGTTACCTTCTGGTCTCTGGTTGGTGTGTTTCCTGCAGGTGAGGCTGAGCGGCCGAATCATGACATCGCTGCTGCACAGACACAACAGGAAGTGGAGGAGGAAGTCGTCAGCGTCCCCGTCACACACCTGAGACAGACACAGAGGTTATGTCTCTGCAGACTCACGGCTCGGCCCTGTGGAAACGTCCTGCAGGATGCCTGTTTCTCTCTGTGGTGGCCCCCCCACAGTGTCCCCACCGTGCTTCACTGTGTGGACGCTGTTCTTTGGGTTGTAGCTGCATCTTCTTCTCGTTTCACCTCCTCTGACCACAGGACGTTTCAGTCTGCAGGTCTTCGTCCTCAGCAGTGTGGCTGAAGGTGTCTGCAGACGTGGAGCTCTGTGAGCTCACAGTGCGTCCCTGTGCAGCCTGTAGAGTCTTTGAAGTCTTTGCTCTGACAGGCTTGTTCTGTGCTGGGCGGCTCTTTGACTTTCTTCAGGTTTCCCTTCCTGGCACTCTGATAACCTCAGATATCCACAACGTGAATCCTCACAAACATCTTTTTTTCTCTCTTTTCACTCAAACCTTCTGACGTTTTCACACCGACTGTAAATATGAAGAAAACCCTCAGTTTGACGCCACGCCCCCAAACCAGTTCAGCAGTAAAGTGTGAGCAGACGGAGCTGTTACCAGGATGTAAACAGGATGTGCCCTTTCACAGTTAAAGCCTCAGGAATAAAAACATGACCCGATCTTAAATTTTTAAAGATAAAATAAAGTTTAAAGACGACGATGAGCATGTGACTCACCTGTGACTCACCTGTGACAGGTAAATATATACACCTGGCTACTGACCTGGCTCTGCCCACGAGGGAAGACTCTGATGTGACCTCTGACCCTGAGTGCTCTCTGAAGCCCCTCCCACTGAGCATCAGCCAATCCCAGCAGAGCAGGAACCAGAGCAGCTGAGAACCAGATGTCAGCCTCACCTGTCCCGTCATCGATCACCAGCCTGATCGAAGAGCAGAGCCACATGGTTTGATCATGTGACTGTCACCTGACTCATCCAGGTGATTAACACGTATCAGCAGGTGAGCTCAACAGGAAGCTGCTCTTACTTTGCTTTGGACTGAAACACTGACGAGGTCGAGTGACACTGAGAGCTGCTGCAGCCCTGAGAGAGAGAGAGCAACAGGTAAACACACACACCTGAAATCGTGAGCAGTTTCCTCCAAAACGACACTTTACTTACTGCACCAACACTAACACACCACCAACACGCTAACAACACATGAAGCACTCTGAGTACTTTCACTGCACCCGAGAAACTGCAACTGAGCACATCCTGTACACACTGTGTGTATTTTATGCAGTACCTGTGTGTACACGCTGCCACACAGCGAGCAGCTCCACTGCAGTTGCAGGAACAGGAAACACACCACGTGACCTTTGACCTGTCCCACAGCGCACCTCTGCTTGCTGCTCAGAGCCCACTCACCCAGGTGCATGATGGGAGCAGGAGGAGGAGGCTGGGCCGAGCTGATAGAAACCAAACAAACAAATAAACAACAGCACGACAAACACGTGAACCAGACTTTACCTGTAAACTTACCTGGTGTCTCCCAGGGAGACCACAGTTATGGAGCTGACAGGTAAGTACGTGCAGTACACACTTCCTGTCCTGAAACACACACACAGGTAAACCGCACAGGTACGTAACCATCGGCGTGACTTTGTATTGAACATTGGGGGGTCAAGATCTCTGTCTAAATAAATAAATCTGGGTACATTTCCAGATGATTAAACAACTATTTTGCTGGTAACACCTGAAACCAGTAAAGAAAACCAGCAGCCTATTGATGCAAGATAATCCATAACTTTATTGGGGCTGACATTGTTGGAAATGAGTCCAAATAAAGAGTCCAAACATTTATAAGCCTGTCTATGTGTGTCTCACCTGGACAGCCTCCTCTGGACACCAGACAACAGCAGAGTGTTACCCGGCAACAGGCCAGGTGGGTAGGGGGTGTGGCTTAAGTCCAGGTACACCTGCAGACTCCTCCCAGCTTGGTCACAAAGAGTGAGACGCACACCTGCACACACACATTCAGCTAACAGTCAGACCAGGGGTCCGTTCTTCGTACCTCGCTACGTAAATTAGCTGGATTAGATTGTTGACGATTTCACGTGATCCTGGATCGTTCGGTTCTCCGAAGCTCATCCGGGACTTGCTGTCATAGCAACAGATCCATAAGCGTAAACCTGCTCGGGAGCAGGCTTACTTTATGTAAACAAGATCACAGCCACTCAGGTATGTCCGCTTCATGTATACGAAAGCAACTGTGCAATATACTCACTCAAATGAGCAATCCTATTTATCCATATTGTATATTCTGTATCTATATATGTGTATATGTGGTGTATTTATGCTTATATCCTTACTCTCATTCCCCTTAATGTATCTGTAACATGCAACTTCCTTCGGTGCTTTGCTACTGGAAACTGAATTTCCTGGAGGAACCCACCCGAGGGATTAATAAAGTTTCATCTAATCTAATCTAATCTAATCGGGTTTTCTTCCTGCAGCCCTCATGTTTACTCAAGGTTTAGTTCTGTCTTCATGCTGATTTTCTTGTTCAGTCGTGTCTCATGTTGCAGTTTGTCAATCCTGTCCCTGTGCTCTGTGTTCCCTCTGTTCAGTATCAAGTCTGTGCCTCATGTGTTTCCTGTTTTATTTTGATAGTCCCTGTCCTGTGTGCAGTGTGCTTGGTTTTGCTTCCCTTCTGTCATTAGGCCTGATTTGTCCCAGATGTGTTACCACCTATTCCCCATCTTCTCGTAGTTCTGCTTGTGTATTTAAGCCCTGTGTTTCTCTGTTAGTTGTTGTGTTGTACCCTCACTGTACTGTGTTTTGTTTTCTATGTGCTTCTGGTAATGTTCTGGTTCACTCTTTCCTGGTTTGATTTTCTAGTTTCCCGGGTTTCTAGTTTGGGCTTAAGTTTTGAGTTTCTAGTTTTGTTTTCTTCTATTTCTATTTGAATGTTCTCCAGCAATAAAGCTGCCACTTTAGTTAATCATTCTGTCTCTGGGTCCTGCGTTTGGGTCCTACATCCTGCCTGCCACCTCAACACCTTTAATTTTACAGCTTCTTAGTTATTATAAAGTGCTGCAACTCATAATGTTTTCTAAGATAGTAAAACCAGATTTAAACCGACTACTTCTACAAAGATGGAGCTAAAGTGATGATATACATTTATAGTTTGGACTTGGACACATACAGTCTGTTTTTCCTTATAACTACATGTGAGTTCAATTAACATTTTGTAGGAAAAGGGAATTTGTTTTTTAAAAGGATTATAGATTCGGAGCTGAATTACCCAACGGAACATCTCATTCACTGACGTTTGCTGGAGAAGCTGCTCTGCCTCTTTGTGATGGAGCAGCAGCGTGACATACTGAAGACTGTTAACGGGGAAGTGCTGAAGCTGAAGGCGTCTCTCTGCTGCTCAGACTGACGTTCAGTCGTCATCCAGACAACATGAAGACTGCACCGGTCTCTCTGCTCCTCGGTGAGTCAAACACTAAAATCACCGATTTATTTATCACAGCTCCAACAAACAATATGGCAGGAAAACAACCTTTCAGCAGTTACAAGCTTGCAGCTACTGACTTTAAAGTTCATGTAAAAATTCTGAAAAGTTTCGTCAAGGCGAGAGGAACAGTTCATTCTCCTTCTTATGTCTTTCTGGTTTCATTTGATTGGTGGCTGTGAAGTTGGGCAGGAACCAAGAAGTGATGTTAATGTTGAATAATGGAGCTCACAGTTCTAACTGAAATGTATGAAGAGTGATAGAAAATGGTTTCAAACATGCATGATGAAAGTTTTTCGGTTTAAATCGATCTCATCATCACTGCAAACATCTCAGAGGTTCAGACTCTCAGCAGTTTAACCTGGAGTCCTGCAGGAAAGTCACCATATAGTCTGGACTAAGTCAGCGATTAAACTTTCTGCCCAGCTAAGTGTCAGTAACATGAAGACCAAAAGAACAAAAGAGACTTGACCTCTTTTCATCAAACATCTCTTCAGTCAGGAAACCACAGCCTCTGACTGCATGAAGCACAGGGTCCTCTGACTGCGTCCCCTCTTTTATCTAGTCTTCACTTCCTCTATTCACAGCCAATTTTCCATTAAGAGGACTGAGTGTATTCAAACAACCACAGACGGTTTTGACTGTTAAAGTTCCCATTCCCATTGACATGATGACCTTTAAACAGCAGCAGTGTGGGAGTGAAACAGGCCGCAAATCTGAAAATAAAAACTGTGCTTTTGAAGGGTGGCTTCTTAGTCCCACACTTTCTTCTCTGCACATGAATGAAAGCTCATCCATGCACAGTTCCTTCTCCATTGTTTACAATGCTGTGCACTGTGATGTTTACCGTTGATTGCCATCTGATCAAAAAATGTATAGAAAACAGGAAAAGACAGGCTAACCTGCGTTGCTGTCTCGGTGGTATTTTATAACTTCCTGTTCCTGTTACAGTGCACGGTGGTGTTTGTGTAGTTTAATCTGCGTGGCTCACAGATCTGGCAAAAATACAGACCTTCCATAATTAAGTAGAAGAACAAATACTACTGTTCAAAAATACTCCAGTAAAAGATGAAGTACTGATTCAACTTATTAACTCAAGTTAAAGTAAAAAAAAAAGTACAGACTATGAAATGTACTCAAAGTAAGAAAGTACAAAGTAGTAGCAGTAAAACCCTGGCTGATTGTGACCCACACCCATTACCACACCTTGGCTCATGTGATTAGGTAGAGGATCATCAGGGGGTCCATTGTCCCTCTCAGTGGGAAACTCCCACAGAGCTTAAATGTGGGTCTCTTCACCGTTTGATCCTAGAACTGAAGAAGCTTCTCAGATGAGAGGTGAAACGTCTTCAAGCAACTTAAAGAAGTCCAGACGCTTTTCTTTCCAAGCTCCTTAGGTTGTGGCAGATACTTCAGGAGATTAAAAAGTTTCCTGAGAGAAAAAAAAAACTGTGCAGCCTCAGTCTTTCTTTAAATGACCTCTGACCTCCTGTTTCAGGTGTGTGTGTGCTGCTGCTGTCTGCACTGACTGTTTGTGCAGGTGAGTAGATGAAGTGCTCCATGGTCCAGGACAAACACTGAGTGTAAACACTGATATAAACTGTCCGTCTGTCCTCCAGTCTCTCTGAGCGTCAGTCCAAACCTCAGACTAACAGCAGACTGTTATACCACCTCTACATCACTCTGTGGGTCTTTTCCTCAGATAAAGAAGTGATTTTGGAGATCCCTGCACTGCACCACTTCCCCTGCCGGTGGCGGACTCCCTCAGGTGTCGGTGCGTTGGTGTTTCTTTGTATCTGGGGGTGGGCGTCCGGGTACACACCGGCTCACTCCTTGGCGGCCGCTTATTGGGGCTCGCTCGGGCCATTTCGGAGGTGGGGTGCCCCCGGCCTCTCAGCCTGGGGCTCGGTCACTCAGGCACAGCTGGCTGCCGGCGGAGCTCACGGGCGCGTCACTGCAACTCCCCCTGGCTTCTGCTCCGCGGCTGCTGAGTGAGCCCTCATCTGGGACTCTCCTTAGCTCTTACTGGGACAGTGGCGCAGCTGCCCCTCTGTGGGTCTTCCTTGGTCTCTTGTGTTCTGGGGGCCTCTGGATGTCTGGAGTTTTGATCTCCTCCATACCTGCTTGATACCATAAAGGACAGGGCTGTGGCTCCCCACACTCCCTAGCAGATCATTACATGGAGAAACCTTTGGAATACAAGCATGCTGATCCACACAGGTATGCACACAGGTGTACGCATGGGTATTCACAGATGCGGACTACAGCTTTCTTGGCTGCTGCCTCAAAGCACATTGTGCGCTGTCTATCTTGCGTGCTGCACAATATCGTTTATTATTTAGTAACTATTGATATCTACTGCTAGCTAGTTTATTGTGATGGTGCTTTTTTTTTTTCTTATTATGTTGCTCTTTGTTGTTTGCTGTCTCCTCTGTTTTTTTTTCTCCATACAGGTGACCCAGGAGTTTTGTTTTTTTTGTTTGTTTGTTTTTTTTTTCTCTCTTCCCCCCCTTCTCACCGTCTCTTCTCCCCTTTGGTTTTCTTTCTTTCTCTCCCTCTCTTTCTTTCATTCTTTCCCCCTGTCCTATCCCACAGTCATGTCTGTCCCGTTTACAACTGAAAATCAGTCAGTGTTCTACTGATGAGTTTGGATCATCTCCTCAGAGCTTTCTGAGGGTCAGAGGTCAGAACACTGACATCACTTCCTGTTTAAAGCAAACCTGCTGAGCTTATAATAAATTCAATGACCCAGTTTTATCATCTCTCCTGCAGATGTCTATGACACCACCACCATTTCACCAAGTGCCACCAAACCACCACCAACAACAATTACCAATCTCAATTCCCCTCCTTCTACATCGTCCTCCTCCATCATCTCACCTGTAGCTGCTCTGGGTTCTCTGGGTCTTCTAGATCTTATTCTGGTTGCAGCTTTGCTGTTTTGGAACAAAAAAATAGGTATAAAGTGTGTCAAACCCCCCAGAGCTCATTAGATTAAACATTTTACATGGAAAAATAAATTTTCCTTAATAATTATGTGATTATATACTATAATTCAATTATAAATGGTCCCCATTCACATTGTTTAGCAGAGAACTTATCTTACATGAAAAATATAGAGACACTTTTATTGATAAAGTATAAGACCCGATCCTTGGGGTGGAACAATTTTTGGCGCAGCGTGTTTTGGGGTTTAAATTCCACAGAGACCCAGTGTTTAGAAAAAATGCATCTCAGCTCCTCCGATACTCCTGTCACAACAGTATCACTACAGGTTTTGACAAAAGTCCAGCTGGAATTAGTGATGGGATTTCCGGCTCTTTTTAGAGAACCGGCTCTTCGGGCTCCCAAGCGGCTCTTCAGGTTGTTTTGTTGCTTTAATTAAAAACGGTCCGGGGCTCCAGGGTCCGGGGGGAAGCAGGGATTAATCCCATACATGCTCTCAGTGGGTTCCAAACACACACACACTCTCTCGGGTCCAGGGCAGATCTATATACACACAGAGAGAGACGTCCAGGTTAGGGATAGTCTCAAACTCACAGATACAGGTTCAGGTCCGCCGTCATAAATAGTGCTCCAAATCAGCTGGGATCGGCTGCAGGTGTGACGGTGAGCACAGGTGCGTGGGCCAGGGGCGGGGCCCGTAATGAGCACTAACCCCAGCAGAGGAGAGAGAGCGCAAAGGAAACAAAACAAACAAAACATGTTGCCAAAACCAGAGTGAGCCAGCGAGGCACGAGGACCACGACACAAAGCACGTGCAAACTCCAAAACACATTTCTAGCTTTAACTGAACTTCAAAGCAGAGCAGATCACTTAAATTACACAATTGAAAGCATGAAAGCATGTGTGTATTGTTTGTGTATTTATACACAAGCACTCATATATATTAAAAAATAAGTTCATTTACCTGTTACTACCACACACCAAATCCGGTTGTTGGTACTTGCTGGATTGTGTAGCCTCTAGGTAACAAAAGCTCAACACTGCCCCCTAGCATCCTGGAGCACTTCTGTTGTGTTTCGTACGTGCTTTGTCTGTAGGGACCACCGTAAATATACTTTTATTTATTCACTCCACATAAAATGTAATAAATAAATCATATAATACAAAAACCAACTAATCACATTTCAACTTTTAACTATTTAAATTTTCAGCTTTTTCCTTTTACAAATTTAAAGTGAAACAACACAAAACACTGCAAACCATAACACAATTAAATATAAATTATAATATGAAAACAAAAAGAAGATGCATATTCTCTGTCATATGGACCTGCATGAATAAACTTTCTGAATCCTTTTTCATCTGCAACTGAAAATAGTTGTGGATGATTACTATACCTTTCTAATGTGACGTTGTTGCCCCTGGCTCTCTCTCTCTCCCTCCCGCTCTGTTCCTGTGCTACTGAGTGTCACTACCGCCCCTCCCCCCTCTGCTCAGTGAAGCGGAAAAAAGTGCGAGAGAGAGAGTGAGAGAGAGAAAAAAAACCCACGGCTCGCGATAAGGAGCCGGCTCGTGTCGTTCACGTCAAAGAGTCGGCTCTGAGAGTTTCCTTCGCGACCCACACATCACTAGCTGGGATAACCACATTTACTCAGGGCCTTCTTGATGTGATGTTCCTCCTGGCCGCTGTGTCTGTGGGGATGGTGTTCGCTCTGTGTTGTAGCGTCCTGATGACTCCCAGTTTGTGCTCCATGCTGGCAGACGTCTTCGGTTTAGAATCTTTTATTATTTGTCTCTTGTTTAAATCCTCGTCTTTCTCATTCCTGCAGAAAGGACGCTGTCATCAAGTCTGAGTCAAGTCACCTATCAGGATATGAACTTCAGACAATCAGCCAATAAAATTACAGATACACACTCACATGTTGTTTTCTCCAGTCCGAGGACACTGCAGGTACACATTCAGCTGTTATCCAACAAGTTATTGCTTCACAAAATATGATTATGACCCTTTGTCCACTGTGGGTCCTTGTGATAATTTCTCTGCTCCTCTATTCGTCTTGTCTTTCCATCTCCTGGATTCTCTTTTAACCATCTACTCATTCTCGTTCTCTTGTGCATCAGGGCTGAGTTATTGATGGAGTTTCCCAGATCAAATTTAAAGGAGGATGGGAAGAAGAGGATTTTCTCTCTGCCAGTCCCGTCAGCTCCCTGCTAAGATTTAGAGCTTGTCCTGTTTTTCAGTATGAAGGCCCTGCTCATCTGTTTTTCTTGCCATTGCTTAAAAAGTGTACATTCTGCATCCAAATGTCCAGCTGCCTTCAACTTTGATGTTTGTCTTGGCCAAAAATAAGCCTTCAGTTTATTCCTTTGTTTAAATAAAAATCTCTTGCTGATAAACTGAACCCTGGCTGTGGCGTCAGAGTAGCGCTATATAAGTGCTACATAAGAACCAGTCCTTCTACCATTTACTAAAAGCAGGCTTTTGCCAGGGCTGCAAAGGGATTTGTAAAGAATGAGTTTTTAGTGTACTATGCTTCAGGCAGTTGTTGCATGGAAGTGGCTGTTACTGAAAGTCCAGCACAGACCTGTAGTGACAGCCAGTGACTGGCATTTTGAAATGATAATAATAGCATAATGATTTAAAATTCCAGGTTCCTAATGAAGGTCTTGCAGATAAACAGTAACACATTCTATAATTTATTATTAATAAATAATAAACAGGTGGAGCCGGTAGCTCAGCATGTTTGATTTGGCAGTTTTGCACTAGATGAGCTTCCTGAGGCAACTCAAACGGGATCTGTGTTTGCAGGTGGAACTGAACAACAACCTCTCCATTGGAGCCAATAATAAAAACATGAATAACAATAAGCTTTATTTGGGGCTCTGATCTGAGGATGTAACATCATTTGTAATGTGGGTCTCAACAAGCTCAAGGAACGCTTTAAAAGTAGCCATTAATATGGTAAAATCACAGGTAGCCAGTGTAGCGCTGTTTTTTAAATATGCTGAAAGTGTGGCAGCAGAGTTTTGAACGAGCTGGACTCTTGACTGAGTAAAGTCTGCACTACGTGAGGAGACTGGAGGAGATGAAAGCATGGAAAACTGTGAGATCAACAGATTCATCTTTTTCTGGTGAAATGTCTGGAAGTTTCTTTGGTTTGTGTACAAGAAAGTGAAACAATTTTCTTGAATTCTTAAACATTTTTACATGATATTAGTAGGCGGCTCCTTTACTAAACAGCTCCAACTGTTTGATTTGTTTGAATTTTACAGGACAGCTTTTCCCGTGTTACTCATTCATTATGGAGCTACTGTAGTTAACATGTAATGCTTCTCTAAAACCCTGTGACACAATCTTCTTTAACATTAGTGCGCATTAACCCCACATCTTCCCTGTTTTATTGCTGATGTTGGCCTGACAGTATTGGGGTAACAATGTCTCCTCTGTTTAGGAGAGGGCAGCTGGGTCACATCCTCACTGACATCACCTGTATTTGCACTACAGTCATTCCCTTCACTGACCTTTGCTCTCCTTCTCTTTTCCATCAGGTTGTGTAAAACTGAAACAGGCATTAAATGTTTACTACAAATGATGCTTTACACAGAAATGCATTGTTAGCTGTTTTTACACACCAGCCTGTGTGAAGCTTTAGTCTGAGCATGGGGTCAAAGGTCAGGACAGAAATGCAGCACTGTAACACATATACATATGTAGAACATCAGACATTTGACTGATTTGTGTTGTGACAGCTAGTTTTTTCTTTATACAAATAAATCATCATCACACACAGAAGAAATGTACAGACCGTACATTTATTAGCTAATATCAGTGGATACAAGAAAAATGGTATGAAGACAAACACTAGCAGCCTTAGCGTTTCTGTTCTGAATCTCTAATCTCTCACAGACATTCATCAAACCCTGTCCTCTATCAGCTTTCAACATAAGAAAAGTATTAGGCCTCATTGAAAAACAGTCTGTTTGCAGATGAAGTACTTTAAAAACTATACTTAAAAACATTTCATACACAAATCTGTCATTTATCCAGATTTTCTTGACTGAGTTTACAATTTACTAGAACTGCCAAAAACACATGAATAGAAACAAATGATGAAGGATCCACTTCAAGGAAAGTGGAAAAGCCTCTGTTAGCTGCTGTTTGCAGCTAGCAGAGGCTAACAGAGTCTAATACCAACGCTAACCAACAGTTTAGCATATCGTCGACAGCTCACCTCAGCATGGCTGTCCTCGGTCAGCAGTGAGCTTTATTAACTTGCACAAAGTTTTACACCCTGTTTGAGAGTAAATAAAAGTGGACATTTCTCAGCTCCAGCATTGACAGCTGAGGTAAACGGTGGACCGACAGCTTATCCACAAAATGGGAAAAACTCCGGTCCAGAATCCGGTCCAGTCCTCGTGGCAGTAAAAACTGTAATCATGCATACATGCTTTTGTCACACCTGACCATTTCGTACAATATAATTGAAGTTTTGGATTTAAAAATTTAGCAGACGTGAACGGCAACATTCCTGATGAGGCTGGTCAACGCTGTTCAACTAGAAGCCTACGTGGATGATATCACAGCCTACACATCCCCCTGAACTGTACTGCCTCAGTGAAATACTTGCTCACTCACACCAAACTTCATTAAATGTGAATGTGTTACTTTGCTGGTTCCCAGTTGCAGCTTAAGTGCATCCAATATTAGATTTCCCAGCTTTTCGAACACACCATGAGCTGTGCCATTTTCTGGGCACAGCAGGTTAAAACCATATAAAGATTTCCTGATGTTGTATCTCCAATAACAGGTCACGGCATTTCGCTCTCGAGGCAGCCAGTGCCCTCCCTGCAGGCCCAAAAGGTTGATTCGGTTCATCTTGACGCACACCTGTGTGCACTTGTATTCAAAAGGTTTTTCCGTGTAACAATCTTATAGTGGGTGTGGGGAGCCATAGATTCAGCACCCCCCAGGACCACCCGATGGGCAGATGCTCCACCCTCCTTGAAAGAGCTGAAGAGATGCCTATATGGGATGTCACCGAGCAGCCACAGTGCAGAAGTCAGAGAGGGCCGGCAGCCAGCTGCACCAGAGCAGACCGAGGCCCGAGGTTTGAGGGCCCTCCACCCCCCAAAGTAGCCTGACGGAGTCATGGATGCCAGGCCCTGCCAAGCAGCCGCCGGGAGTGAGCCAGTATGTGAGACCTGACTTGACACATAGACATAGACAAACATGCACACACAGACACAAACATACACCACCCTCATACACACATATACAAATATTCAGCACTCACCCAGTGTGGAGACAAGATGAACCCACACTCCCCAAACACACTCTGAACCCCAAGTCCATTTCTTTTAGGGGAGAAATGTTTGATTTTGGGGTGGGGGTAAATTTCATGATACATGATCACATGGTCAAATATTTTTAGATGTTTGGCTCCTCCCACGGGATGGTGTGCATCTTTCTCTGCTTTCTCTGAGATGTGAGTATGGATATGTGTGTGTTGACTGTTGAGGCAGGTGGATGCTGCTGATTGCTGGTTTGAAAGAGTTCCTAAGTGTTGATTGGATGATTGGATGTACAGCAGCTTCTTAAACCCCAGCTCACAGCCACCTCCGCCCTCTACTTCCCTCCTCTGTACCAAATAAGGAGCCAGCTTTGATCCAAATCAGCTAACTGCGCATCACCAGCTCTTCCTCGTCCTCGCTGTCCAGAAGCAGCAGCGTGATGATCTTGACAGGGAAGTGGTGAAGCTGAAGGTGTCACTCTGCTGCCAGTCGTCATCCCGACAACATGAAGACTTCATCTGTGTCTCTGCTCCTCGGTGAGTCAAACGCTGAAATCCTTCACTCACTCATAGCGTTCATTTATCTTATAACACAGTAACAGAGTGTGTGCTGGATGCTCTCACTGACTGACTCTAAAATGAAATCTCTTCAGGTCTGTCCAAAGTCTGAAGTTACGTTTATGCGAGAAGAAGAGTTCACTCTTCTTCTTTAGTGTTTTTGTTGTTTTAAAGTTCAGATCCATCGTGTGTTCTGGACTCAGAGAGTTGGACCTTCATATCCAGTTTGTTGTCTTTAACATGTTGACTTGTAGAGAAGTCAGGCAACCTCTTTTTTTTATCGAAGATCAATTTTCATTCAGGAAACCACAGCTGCTAGCTGCAGGTACCACATGCTCCTCTGGTCTGTTATGTAGTCTTCACTTCCACTATAGAGAGCAAACTTTCCTTTATGTGGACTCTAATGAAAGGACTGGAGACTGTTTTTTGTCATTTACCTTACTTTTGTGCATTTTGTTATTTTTCTCATGATGAGCTTCAAACAGAAGCAAACTGGGACTCAAACCTGTGAATAAAGATCAATGAAGCAGCTTCTCCAGGTTTTTATTCAGCAGCTGATGCTGAATAAACAACTAACCCTTATCCCATGGCTTTGGTTTATAAGTTCTGACTGTTTAATCCTGAGAATGCTTTTCTTGCCTGCTGTACCCCTTACTCTTTTATTCCCTATTGCCCATCCACCCCAAACTGCTGAGTCTTCATGAAGCCTGAGTGTGGAGCAGTTTCTCTTCTGCTGCCAATAATCAACAATTCCCCAAAATCTGCTTAGTTTGGGAAATATTTAGGTGCAGGGTGTTGGATTGTCAAAACAGATATGACGCCCACCTCATTCAGACCAAGTGTACCAACATAGTTTCGTCAGCATGTGTTAAAACTGAGCTGGCGCTTTGTGTGATGTTTATAAGTCTAAATGTACTTTTAAAACCTAAACAGAACCTTCAAAGTGAATTAAAGGTCTCCCCCCTTTAATGTGATGTTTTTGGAACAAGACCAGATTGAAACAGGTTCCTGCCCTCTGACCTTCAGTGACCTCTGACCTCCTGTTGCAGGTGTGTGTGTGCTGCTGCTGTCTGCACTGACTGTTTGTGCAGGTGAGTAGATGAAGTGCACCATGGTCCAGGACAAACACTGAGTGTAAACACTGATAGAAACTGTCCGTCTGTCCTCCAGTCTCTCTGAGCGTCAGTCCAAACCTTCAGCAGTTCTTCACAGCAGCCTCAGTGTCTCTGACATGTGACGGTCAGCTGGGCTCTGATGGATGGACGGTGAAGAGGGACACAGGAAGTGGGACTGAGTCATGTGGAGCAGGGGGGCGGGGCTTCAGGAGGTTCAATGGTCCATCCTGTGTTTTTGATGAGTTCAGCCCAGTCAGTGGAGTTTACTGGTGTGAAGGTGAAGCTGGAGAGAAGAGTGAAGAAGTCAACATCACTGTATCAGGTAATGAAGTCTTTCATTTCATCAGACTAACAGCACACTGTTATACCACCTCTAACTCACTCTGTGGGTCTTTTCCTCAGATAAACATGTGATCCTGGAGATCCCTGCACTTCCTGTGAGGACAGGAAGTGATGTCACTCTATGCTGTAAAAACAAAATTGGTGGCACAGCTGCAGCTTATTTCTACTTTAATGGACGTCCTGTTGGACCTAAATCAGAGAAAAACATCACCATTAACGTGCAGCAGTCTGATGAAGGTCTCTACTGGTGTTCTACTGATGAGTTTGGATCATCTCCTCAGAGCTTTCTGAGGGTCAGAGGTCAGAACACTGTTTCCTCTTAAAGCTTAAACCTGTTGAGCTGATAACAAACTGAATGACCCAGCTTCATATCTTTCCTGCAGATCCTACTACACCAACACCACCAACAACAAAAACATCAGCAAACATCCATATCTCCTGTTCTCCTCCTCCTCTTCCTAATCCCTCCTTCATCATCCCAGTCATAGTTACTGTAGGTTCTCTGGTCCTTGTGGTTCTGGTTTTGGTTCTAGTTCAGCTTCTTTGGAAGAAACACACAGGTATGATATCCGTCTGACCCACCTGGGCTCTTTTGGTTCAAGCAGCAAATTAAAATATTTTGAAATTTCACTTGAGAAAATCTGAGGGACTTTCCTGTCTGCACTTATTTTGTAGAGCACTGGGTCCCAACATCTTTAGACTGATGCGTTCCCATGGCCCAATTGAAAAGTTTTAAAAGTTCTGGAAGTGGGTCCATAAAAATGAAAAGTATTACTGATATAAACTTGGCTTATCTCTCATTCAAAGTCAGGTCCAGACAGCTTCCATCAGGGTTTCAATTTTAGGATCGCTCCCTAGAAATTAGATTCAGACTAAAACCCCACAGACACAAACACCAGTTTGGGTTGTTTTTCCCGATTGGCTGTCACTTGTTAAGGTGGTATGATACGGGAACAGTTTTCTGTGGTCTCATCACTCTGATGCTGCCATCATGGCTCTGCTTAATCCATAATCAACGAGTCTTTGCTCCTGAATCCTGTACCTGTAACATCAGACTGTCTATGAAGGTCTTCTAAACATCCTACAGCAGTGAAGTGATCACCAACGTTCATTCACATCACATCATTTCTGCAGGGAGACACCAGCCAGCCTCTACAAATGATGTCACATATGCCGAGGTCACCATTAGAGAGTCAGCCAATAAGATGTCAGTCATCCAACCAGAAGGGATTTACTCCAGCCTGAGCATAAACACTACAGGTACACATTCTAGCAGGTGACATAAATGAGCGATAAAAGCAAGAGAAATTGAGAGTTGAAGAAGATGAGACTTTTTTTCTCCTCTTCATGCTGCCATGTGTATTTGACCTCTGTCTCTAAATTAATCTGAAAGTTTCTTGTTCTGGACAAATTTAAATGTAAACCCATTTTCTAAAAATTTTAAATTTAAAAAATGTGTAAATAAACAAAGAATACAAAGATTTGTAAATCTTATATTTTATTAACAACACAATACCAAAACCAGGTTAAAAGAAGAGAAAACCAAGTGGTACCAAAGACCAACAGCTGGAGGAGGAACACTTCCAGAAATGACTGTCAATGAACACAGTTCACCACACCACCTATTCCAGGAGCGCAGCTTCATAGTAGGAGAGTCAGGTGCTGAACTGGCCTGCCTGCAGTCCTGATCTTTCATCAATGAAAACATCTGGAGCATCATGAAACCAGAAGCAGGACAAAGAAGAGCCAGGACTGCTGGGCGGCTAAAACCCTCCATCAGACACGGATGGAGCAACATCCCACTCCCAAAAAGTCCAAAAGCTGCTGTCCTCAGTTCACAGACATTTCCAGAATGATGTTAAAAGGCGAGGCTGTACAGGAGCATTACAAAATTACACTTCTGACATGTGTTTGGTTTTCTGTCTTTGAGAGAATATGAGACTTGAAAATCATTGGATTCTGTTTTTATTTGTTTTAAACAGCATCACTACTTTGAGGTCGTAACATGTGGTCATGGAAAAAATATTTTTACCTCAAATATATCAAAAGTTTTGAAAGTGGGACAGGAACGCAGGATCCACAGCAGGTCTGCAGCTCTGTCGCTAGTTTCCTGTTTTACAGTTAACGTTGTCACTGGTTTCCACTAAACCTTTACTGTGGTCTCTGTGGTCGAGTCACTGTTTGAAAAATGGGACAGTGACAGTGTCAGACAGCCGTGGCACTGATCCTGCAGCTTCAACAGATCGCTGCACTGGAAGAATGTGATTGGTACATAGTGTGAGGCAGTTCAGGTTAGTATGAACGTCTGCCCTTTTCCAAAATAAATGTGGGAAATTTTCTTTATCCATGTGTGTTTGGTGAAAAATAAAGTTGACAAGTCGCTCAGAGAGAGATCAAAGATGAGGTTAGGCCACCTTTTGGATTCCACACGAGGAGCTGATGAAGATGCAGAGTCACCAAAGTGACGGGAGAAAGTTCTCCTGTGTGAGATGCAGCAGTCACATCAAAAGCAGATAAATGGTGAAGTCACCTGAGTCAGTAGCTGTTTTTCCCCAGAGTCGAGTGTTCATTCACCCACATCAAAACAGGTGCTGCTCGTGTGGTTAACTGATGAGAGAAGCTGAAGTCTCTGCGTGACAGGGCTTCCTTGTTGACACCAGTGGGAAATGATCAAAGGTAAAACAACCGGTGTGATAAACCACGAAGTGTTTTATGTGTTTAAGTTCAGTTTAACTGCTGTTCGAACGTTGTGGACTGTTTCCCGCCATGAAGAAAGAAAAGATAAACAGTGTCTGACAGAACATGAGAGTGTGCTGAACTGGATCAAATTATTACTGAGAATGAAATACCATGACCTCATGAACTACAGTAAACTAAGAATGATGATGAGTAGAAGGAAGAAGACGACCCACAAACTCCCTCCTCAAATGCCTGTCTCCTCAAGGTCAGCTTTGTTTCACTCAGCAGTTCCACCTCAACAACGCCGTGTGGTTCAGTCGAATTTTCCCGTATCAGTTATAGTTTCCCTGCTTTCTTTCTTTCCGGTTGTTTCTGCCCTCCCGTGACCATCCTAGAGCCTGTCTCTCTGCCTGTTCCTGCTCACAGAGAGGCTTGTACCCTGCCTTCCCCTGCACCCTTTCCAGTTCCCTGAATGGTGGTCGCTGTGGTCCAGTCAGTCCCAGTTGCCTAGAGCAGCTAGGGCTCCGCTTGTCCCTGCAACCATATCAGTTCCTCAGGTAGCAACAGCTAGTGTCCAGCTGTCACCTGCTCCCAGCGTGAGGACATCCAAGGCCCAGTCCACCTTTGCACCCTGGCTGGTGTCCAACTACTTCCCATGCCTGTCCCTACTCGTAGGGTGACAGTGGCCAAGACACAACCTATCCTTGCACTCGTACCCATTCCTTGGATTGGGACAGCTGTTCAGCCAATCCCTTCAGCAGTACCTGTTCTAAGCGCTCAACGAATCTTAATACACCATGGAAGCACAAGCAACAGGGGCGGGGGTAAGCCGGTGTAGACAGCACATCTGGTCCTGTAGCATGCGCTGGGCCCAGATCTGCCCCCTGACCTCGGCCTTGGAGATAAGCATGCAGAGGTGTTTGGGGTGCAAAGGATGGGAACGAAGATTCTAAACACAGTCTGTTATCATGGAGAAAGGTCTTGTTGTCCAGCTCCAGCCTTGAGGCCACAGCTGGCGCCAATGTGGTAGGCGCATGAGATGGTAGTGATTTTCCTTTAGTGCAAAAACTGCATGCCAATTTTACAGTTGCTCTAGATGTCCGTCACTGGTCTCTCAATCTCCAAGATGTTATTACTATTATTATTATCTCGTTATTACTATTACTAAGCTCTTTTTAGCGGCTATTTGACCACAAACAGCTGGTGCAGCTTTGCTAGATTAACCCAATGATTTAAAATCATGGTTGACATTAAATATTTTGCATGTAAATGATCAAAGAACATAGATTTTACGATTTGAGTCCCGTTATTATCTTTAGGGTGACCTTAGCCCTTTGGAAAACTCCAGAACTTCCTGATTAAAAAATTTGCAAGTGATTTCTTTCATGGCAGTTTTTCATTTGTGAAACAAATCAATTCCGTTGTAAAAGCCAACTTCTTCCAGCTCAGGGCAAAAAATAAGAACATTTTGTAATCTGCTGACTTTAGAAAGTTATTCATGCATTTATTTAATCCAGGCTTGATTACTGTGATAGTCTTTATTTTGGTATCAGCCAGGCTCTGCTCTCTCATCTTCAGCTTGTTCAGAATGCTGAATCCCAGTGGGATAAGGTAGAGATTTCCTGTCCTCTGTTGATTTCCCCTCCACGATATTCATTTGATCTTAATGCGCCTTGCTGCTACATTTATGGTGGCCCATGAAGGACAAACACTGAGTGTAAACACTGAAGTGCTTCACTCATCTGTCACAGATAGACACACTAACAGAGTGTGAGCTCTCACTGACTGACTCTCAAATCAAATCTGTTCAGGTCTGTCCACAGTTTCATGTGTTGTTTAGGCGACAGGAAGAGTTCACTCATCTTCTTTTGTGTTTTGGTTTTATTTGATATTTGTTTGTCATGTTGTGAAGAGGAAATCAAGTAGAGATGTTTTCAGTTTCTGTAACATGATGGTTTGTATAGATATCAGCCAACAATCATCAGATATCAGCTTTCACTCAGGAAACCACAGCTGCTAGCTGCATGTACTAAATGTTTGTCTGACCGGCCTTTGTTGTATAGTCTTCACTTCCTCTTCTGTTTACTAATTTTCCATCATGTCAACTGAGTCAAATTTAATTTCTCTCAGAGTTTGTATGCTTTGTTACTTTCTGATGATGAGCTTCAAATATGAGCAAAGTGAGACTCAAACAGGACGTAAACCTGCAAATAGAATCCATGAAACAGCTTTTTCACACTGTTCATCCCACAGCTGAGGTGGAATAAACATCTAACCTTCAAGAATGTGCTTTTTTATTTTGCAAGACCTGCCTGCAGTACCTTTACTGTCCACTTACCCAAAGCTGCTGAGAGCCTGAGTGGGGAGCATCAACTCAAACAAACAACAAATCAGTGGAGTTTACTGGTGTGTCATTCCGTTACAATCGAGGTGAGTGGCTGCAAATTTCCACCAGGTTCTTGAACCTCTTTCATATCCGCCCCAAGCAGGCCCATAATCTCTTCATCTGCTCCACTCACCTGGAGCTGATTTTTGGCAATCAGGCTGGAGATATTTAAGCCTCACACTGACGTTCCTTCTCCACCAGTTAGTCAGCTACTCCATGTTGGAGCTGGCTTTTATGTCCCTTGTTCTCGTGTGCCTTAGTTTTCCACGTCTCTTACTCTACCTTAAGCTCATCCCTTGGACCTCGAACAACTTACCTTCACTCTGGAAATCTCTCCGTGCCTAACCCTTCTAAGAAGAAGATCAAATGGAAAATGAATGATGGAAACGGAGGTCAGAGCTGCAGACTTGCTGGTGAGGAGAGGTAATGATCTTCAGGCAAGGCAAGCGCTGTTCAGTCCTCTCCTCATCTTCCTCGTGCTCCTTTGTATATTCCATGTAGCATTAAAGGCACGAATGAGTTTAAACAGGTAAAGTCAGGTAAATGGATCCTGGTTATTGATTCAAAGTGACTAAAGACAGTAAAGAATAAATGTTTAGGCTTTATTGTGTCAGTCAGACAAACATTAACAGTAACCTGTCTCTCCTATCAGACACAGAGATGAGTGATGACATCAGAAATAAACCTGAGTGCAAACAAAGGGAAATGTTTCTTCTGTGAGCTGTGTGACGTTAGCACTGACCAGCAGAGGGCGTCGGAGTCACATGATTGAAAATAAAGGCATAAATTGTCCAAAATTAACTTTCTTTATTTCTGTTCCCTTTATGTGTCTCCTTTCATCTTGCCTCCTTGTCTCCTCCCTCCTTCCACCATGTCTTCCCCACTCTCACATTCTTACTTCTCCAGTCTCATTGTTCCTTCCTCCTCTATGTATGTCTCCTTCATCGCTTCTTTACTCTTTTTACCCTTCTCTTCTTTCACTTTATCTCCTGCCTCCTCCTATGTTGCCTCTATCTTCTTGTCTCAAAGTTTCCTTCATCCTTCACTCCTCCTTCGTTTCCTACTCTCTCCTTGTCTCATTTATTTCACTCTTCTTTATTTTCTTCTTTTCAGTTTCCTCCTTGTCTCTCATTGGTTCCTGCCTCCCTGTCTCCTCCTCCCTTGACTGTGAGGATTCGTGAAGGTGAAACATGTTCAACACAAACTGATTCTCCACACACATCTATGGGCTCAAATTGTGGTCATAAATATTTTGTACTTGTAAATCTGACCGACTAGTTGTGAACTGAGTTTTGTAACCTTGTAAACCAAAATATCTAAAACATGTATGTTTGTGCATCTATAGATGCAAATTGGTGTGTGTGCAAAAAAGATTTGGGTTTTTTGTTTGTTTGTTTTTAAAGAAAGAAAAGAAAACTAATAATAACAATAATTATTATTGTTACCAGTCTAATAATAATTAGGCTGAAGAACCAACAATTTTAGCCCATAAGAACCATAAGAATGAACTACCTCCAGGACCTGAAGCTCAGTAAAGCACCCCTCCAACAGCCAAACCTATCTGTTCTCTCATTGGATTGTTAAATTTGTGATTGACATGACGTTAACCAATCAGCTGAAAGGAAGAAAAATTCGGTCAAAATTTGTACTTTGAGGTTGTGTGATCCCCTTACAGTCTGAGCACACCCTTCACTCCCCAATATTTAAATACGGGGACCACTACCCGAGTCTGAGAGTCAAGGGCCCCAGATATGCAACGTTGCAAAGGCCTGTCAACCAAGTGAGCCCTACAACATCGAGAGCCTTCAGGAACTCAGAGTGAATCCCATCCACACTACAGGCTCTGCCACCAACCAGGTGTTTAATTGCCTCATTGATTCCAGACTCACTTCCCTTACAGAAGATCATCTGTGGGATTAGGACGGCTTGAAAAAGTCTTCATACCCCTTGAAAATTTACACATTTTTTCACCTTAAAACCACAAACTTAAATGTTTTTATTTATGTTTTTAGTAATAGGCAGAGGCTAGCCTGTTTGGCACCCTGGGCAAACACTCCATTAAAAAAAGATGATCTGATGTCTTCTCTGCTTAATAAGGTAATTAAAGAAGCACTGACACATTTTTCTGTATGTTTTTACATAATTCCACCATTTCTGGTTATAGATGCAGAAACTTCATGAAATGAAAAATCTTCCTGATCACAACCTCGGTCTTTTTCTAAATGACTTCTGCATACTATTGTGAATAAAAAATGAAATCTGAGATTTGTGAAACAGTTCTTTCTGTTGTTATTTACATTTTACGAAGGCCCCCAGATCTTGTGTAACTGGGTTTGTAAAGGCAGTTGTTCAAGCTCAGCAGCCTTGCAGTGACAGTCGGTCACGGGACTTTCATAGCGATCTGAAACTGCAGCTTCCCAGTGAGAAGCTTACAGGTAAAGTCACAGGGGTCATAATTTAATAAAAAGATTTACTCAATCTAGCCTTCCCTAGTTATTGTCTGTATCCTGTAAATGTTCTTTTATGTATTTTTAATTATTTTATTTTATTGTTAAATAATCTCCTAGTCGAGTTGTGTTTGTATTTTCTTTTACATATTTTCACTGCACTGCAGCTAATTAGTGCGCTCCACCTGTTGGTGTATTTATTGGCTTTTAATGTTTCCCTCCTATAAATGATCGTATTACTGTAAAACACTTTGGGGTACTGCTGGTTTTAAATGTGCTATATAAATAAAGTTGTATTCTCTTTGTTATTTCCTGTTCTCAGAAGGAGCATTGAGCTGTTCATAGACTGCATAAACTGCAGTATTAGCAAACTGCACATATAATTTATGTCCACTCAGGACTGTATGCTTGTCTTTCCACGTTCATATGTATATTTATATTTAGTCCCATGTCTCTGTATTAATCTGTGTATCTTAATAGTTTTGTTATCATATCTCTGTTTCTACACTCATTTTATATGTTGTTTCTTGTATATTTGCTGCTATGATAACTCAGTTTCCCTCTGAGATCAATAAAGTTTCTCTGATTCTGATGAAGACGAGTGTATTAGAAACAGCTCGTCCTTGTGGAGAAGCAGCAGCGTGACGAGCTGATGATGTTAACAGGGAAGTGGTGAAGCTGAAGGTATCACTCTGCTGTCGGTCTCCAACATGACAACATGCGGACTTCATCTGTCGCTCTGCTCCTCGGTGAGTCAAACCCTCCCTTCTTCAATTCTTTATCACAGCTCCAACACACACTAAAGGTCAAAGGTAAAGAGCCTATTTTCAGCAGCTGGAAGCTCTCGCTGATAGTTTCTCTCACATGAAATCTGTTCAGATCTGTTGGTTTTGTTTCCTTAGTGAGAAGAAGTGATCACTACTTCTTTTGTTTATCTAAGGCTGGTTGTATCTGATATTTGTTTGTGTGTTTGGACACAAATCAAGTAGTGTATTTCCTGTAAGCACCTCATATTTAACTCGAGTGTATGAAGATACAGCAAATGACAGAAAACTGTTTCAACTGCATAAACTCTTTAAAATTTAGAAGTTTAACTCTGCGTTTCTCTGTCCTGTAATCTGGACTGACTCACAGAGCTGAAGCTTCATGTCGTGTCTGTAAGAGAGGAAAGTGACCTGTTTTCATCAAACATTAACCTTTACTCAGGAAACCACGGCTCCTAGCTGCATGTACCACATGTTCTCCTTATCTGCCTGTTGTAATCATCACTTCCTCTGTTCAGACCAGATTGACTGAGTCTAACTAAATGACTGAAGATAGTTGGTTTTTCAGAATTAACGTCGGCTTTTCCTCATTTTCTGTATGCTTTGTTAATTTTCTGATGGCGATTTAGACGAGCGGGACTCAAACGACTGTAATGTTTACTAAACAGATTTTTCAGGTCGCTCACTCAGCAGCTGATATTGCCAAAGTCGCCTAACTTTAATCCAGTGATCTCGGTGGTTTGATGGTTCACTAACTCTGATTGCTTTTTAAATGTCTCTGTTTTACTTAGCCAGTAAGAGCTGATTGGGCCTAACCTACCTTTGCCAGCACTGGCTATGGGAACCTGCTAATGTTGGGTTTAATGTTGTGATTAGTAGAATCTGTAGTTTTTTACTTACTGAACAATTACTTAGAAACCTGCAGACGTATCAATACAAAAGAATTAGGGCCTGCAAAACAAGCAGGTCAACCCCAGCAGTTTTAACTGGTCCTGATATAAAACTGCTAGGACAGGTTACTCTCTCCTGGGAAGTTGGCTGCAGACATGCGGATTTCTGAATGGAAGAGATCCATGTACATGCCGATTTTTTAATCATCCAATGCATTAAAAAACAATAGTCATAAATAAAGTGTTTTGGCTTGTGATTCCTAAATAAACACACTAACACTAGCTACACATTTTTAAAGGGTGCAAATCCAAGTCTCCTATTCAGTGACTCTGGTCTCCAGAGCTGAAAATAGGTTTGAGGTTCTTTTGAGAATTCTGAAGTTGGTTTAGTCTAAAATGCCCGAGTTGAGAGCAGGTTCATGTAATTTCAGAATTTCTACCTAAAAAGAAATGAAAAGGAAAAATAGACCATTTTCCATCCCCAATATTTGAATCCATAACAATGGGAATATAACAGTTAATACTAAATATTAAACATTATTGTGCAGCACATAAGATCAACAGAACACAGTGTGCTTTGAGGTAGGAGCCAAAAAGGGTGTAGTTTGTGGGTGCGATCACCCGTGTGTACACCTGTGAGCATGGACGCGCTTGTTTTTAAAAGGTTCCTTCATGTAATGATCTGCTAGAGGGTGTGGGGGGGCCACAGCCCCGTCCTCCAGGGCATGAAGCAGGTATGGAGGAGATCAAAACTCCAGACATCCAGAGGCCCCCAGAACACAAGAGACCAAGGAAGACCAACAGAGGGGCAGCCGCGCCACTGTCCCAGTAAGAGCTGAGGAGAGTCCCAGATGAGGGCTCACTCAGCAGCCGCGGAGCAGAAGCCAGGGGGGGTTGCAGTGACGCGCCCGTGAGCTCCGCCGGCAGCCAGCTGCGCCTGAGTGACCGAGCCCCAGGGCGAGAGGCCGGGGGCACCCCACCTCCGAAGTGGCCCGAGCGAGCCCCAGGCCCCGATAAGCAGCCACCAAGGAGTGAGCCGGTGTGTACCTGGACGCCCATCCCCGGACACAAAGAACCACCAACGCACTGATGTCTGAGGGCGTCTGCCACCGGATATGAACTTTTTTCAAGACAGTGAATCTTGAAACCAGAGAAAAAATAGTGAGTTTTAACTTGTTCCATTGGCAGATTTTTTTCACTTATTTCAAGCTAAAATATTTATTAGAATTCAAATTTAGACAGAAACAAAGTGAATAATATTATTTTATTATCACGTTGATGCAGCACATGGTTCAGTTAGCTTTTTATAAACACGTGTTAGAAATGTTCTTCAATCAGCTCTTTTTACTCTCATTTCACAGCCAGTACTTTTTACTTTTACTTGAGTAAAGAAGTTGAAACAGTACTTGGAGTATTTTTAACAGTAGTACTTCTACTTCAGTACACACTGTATGTACCTCCCACCCGCTGCACACAGTCACTGAGTACAGACCGGCTGATTCCTGTAAAGAGAGAGGCAGGAAGAGGCGGAGCAACAGCTGAAAAACAAGAAGCTCAACGTCATTTTGCAGAAGTGAAAGTGTGAGAGAGCAGCAGCAGAGCTGCAGTCGAGTCCTGTTTGTCTCTAAAAGAAGATTCACTGGAGTCCATCAGGTTTGTCTCAGCAACAGTGGTGAGTGCAGCTGACCACACTTCCTGCTTCTACACAAATCTTCACTCTGTTCACTTTATCAGGGCTCTAGAGCGCCACCTCATTTCTCCATGGTGCCACTTAGGCTACGTCCACACTCGCCCGGATAGATTTGAAAACAGCGCTCCGCGTCCACACTAGTGTTTTCAGTCGTTTTCACAGAGTTGTGCGTCCACATTAAGACGGCTGAAAACGCTTACGTTCCAGTCCTGCGCATGCGTGAAACGCAAGATGATTCGACCGGTCTCATTTCTGTCTGCCGCTTATTCACTTTCCAGCTGTTTGAAACGTCGCAGCAGAGGTGGAGGAAAAGTACCGAGTTTTAAAATGGACTAACAATGAGGTGGAGTTGTTGCTGCGAGTAACACAAAAGTACAAAGTTGCAAAAGCGAGAGAGAAATAAAGAATTTGAAGAAAAGCTCTGTAGAGCATGTGCAGACTGATATTCATCTTTAATAGGACTGTCAAAACTGCTGCTGTATAATGCTCTCCACTATCTTTGTTTAATTGGTCACATGCCTGCATCACATGACTAACATGCATCATCGTTTTAGAAAGTCTCTGTTTTCACTCTTCACTGTGACACAAACGCACCGTCTCCAAATTATTTACTTTCCGGCTGTTTGAATCGTCGCAGCAGAGGTGAGCAGCGTGATAGGAGTGGATGTAGCTGTGGGTAATGAGAAAAGATGAAAAGAACGATTGATAACTTTTTCGTTAAGGCCGGTGCTCTGACACGGAGCCATCAACCTCTCAGTGTCTAACACTGGTCTGCAGACGGCATCAGATAATGAGCCACATTAGATGGACTCTGAGCCCACTGACAGTAAAAGGGTGAAGTGTAGACATTTGGAAGAGAGCGGCCTGACCAGTTTCTCTGACTATGATACTGTAAAGCTGACAACATGATGCATTTACTGTGGTGAGTGTGCAAAGACCATGGCAGGTGTTGTGCCAAGGTAGGGATCCCCAACAGGATCTGTTTCCCTGCGTCAGGAACATCGGCTGGGCAGGGAAAGCGGACCCAACGCACTCCGCCTCCATCACGACCAACTAGACGTGGAAGGAGTGATGTTTTAGTGACAACATGAAAGATGAGTGTGACCGTTCAGTTTGTGGGTTACAACAGAAAATTATACATTTATTGTTCTCGTGTGTTATCGGACGGGATCATTTTAACAAACCGAGGACATTTTCCTGATAATTATCTGTATCCTCCTGTAACTTTACTGTTTAAAGAGCTAAAACCTCCAACATTTCAGGATCAATAAGTCCTTATAAGACGTGTTTGTGAGCTAAAAATCAAGAATGTGGGATACTGTTTGTCTGTGTCAGCCAAACAACTTCACATCTTTGTAACGACTGTTAAAAAGATGTTCATCCTGTTGATCCTGTTCATCTGGACGCTGCACTGTACAGCAGACACGACGTTGTTCAGTTTGTGTTTCAGATGAACCAGTTTGTGTCTGAGTGTGTTGCTGGGTCTCCACCAGTTACTCTGACAACTGAAGGTTCAAGATTTTTATTTTGACATTTGCACACAGGACCAACAGTCCATGCACAGTGGAATACTTGTGCAGAGCTTTCCAAGTCAAATCACACTTTAACAATATAAAGACAGAAAAAGCAGGAGGATAGAAATGAAGTCCGGAGTAGGGTAGTCGTACTATTTTCTATATACAAAGAAAAAGAAGAAAATGTACAGAGAGTGTGTAGTTCTCTACCTCTTATCGCACTCACAGTGTTGCACATTTGTTCCACAGATCTGTTTCACAAGTCTGTTGTGAGTGTATTGCCCGATGGTCAGTGAACCGATGATACATTCAAAGTGAGGTTAAGTAGTGCTGTGTTATTTTAAGTGTTCAGTGTGTTTTTGTTTGCCGTCAGTCTGACAGTTGTGGGGAAGAAGCTGTTGAAGAATCGTGTTCTGTGTGTGATGCTGCTGTCCGCTCTGTTGTGTCTGAGATTGTATGTGCAGCTTTGTATGTGCAGGTCCATGGATGCAAGTGTTGTTCCCATAATCCTCTCTGCAGACTTTCTGACTCTGCAGAGCCTTCCTCTCTGTCTGTGTAGTGTTTCCATACCAGACAGTGATGCCTGCGGTGAGGATGCTGTCTATCAGTCCTCTGCAGGCCTGGGTGAGAGGGTGGTGGTTCATGCCAGCTTTCCTGAGCAGCCGAATGAAATAAAGCCTTTGCTGGGCTTTTTTCACAGTTGCTGTAGTGTTGAGAGTCCAGCTCAGGTCTGATGTAACCTGCAGTCCCAGGAATCTGTGGCTGTTTGCCCTCTCCACCTCCGTCCCTTTGACGATAAGAGGCTGCAGGGGAGGGAGTTCTTCCAAAAGTGCAGTATTCATTCCTTGGTCCGTGTTGAGGATGAGGTGAAGAAGCTTCTGTGATGAGTAGAAACTTAAAGAAGTCCAGACGCTTTTCTCTCAAAGCTCCTCAGACTACTGACGCTTGTTTCTCTCTTTGTAAAAATGAAATTTAAAGTGAATTTTGAATCAAATGTTTCTCTTCTTTCTCCCTCAGAGTGCAGACATGTCTGCTGCCAGCAATCTGCGATCTGAAGATCAGTTTCTGTGCTCCATCTGTCTGGATGTGTTCACTGATCCAGTCACTACATCATGTGGACACAACTTCTGCAAAACCTGCATCAGTCAGCACTGGGACATGAGTCAGAGCTGTCAGTGTCCCATGTGTAAAGAGACTTTCTACACTCGACCTCAGCTGAAGATCAACACCTTCATCTCTGAGATGGTTGCTCAGTTCAGACGTGAAGCTCAGCAGAAAGCCAGCAGCAGCAGCTCAGAGCAACAAGCTGCCAAACCAGGAGAAGTTCCCTGTGACGTCTGCACTGGAACCAGACTGAAGGCCCTGAAGTCCTGCCTGGTGTGTCAGACCTCCTACTGTCAGACTCACCTGGAGCCTCATCTGACACTGAAAGGTCTGAAAAGACATCAGCTGGTTGATGCTGTGGAGAACCTGGAAGGCAGGATGTGCACGAAGCACGATAACCTTCTGCAGCTGTTCTGTAAGACCGACCAGACATGTGTCTGCATGCTCTGCTCTGTTTTAGACCACAAGAACCACGAGTTTGTTCCTCTGAGAGAAGAATATGAAGGAAAGAAGGCAGAGCTGGAGAAGACAGAGGCTGAGATTCAGCAGATGATCCAGAAGAGACGACTGAAGATTCAGGAGATCACAGAGTCGGTGAAGATGAGTAAAGATGCTGCAGACAGACAGAAAGCAGAAGGTGTTCAGGTCCTCACGGCTCTGATGGAGTCTGTTGAGAGATGCCTGAAGGAGCTCATGAAGGAGATCGAAGACAAACAGGAAGCTACAGAGAAACAGGCTGAAGGTCTCATCAAAGATCTGGAACAGGAAATCTCTGAGCTGATGGAGAGAAGCTCTGAGGTGGAGCAGCTCTCACGCTGTGAAGACCACCTCCACCTCCTCCAAAGCTTCTCCTCCCTGAAAGCTGCTCCACCCAGCAAGGACTGGACAGAGGTCAGAGTTCATCCACCATCATATGAGGGGACTGTGGGGAGAGCTGTGGCTCAGCTGGAGGAGACAGTCTGGAAACCCATGAAGAAGAAGCTGTTAGAGGCTGAGCTGCAGAGGGTGCAGCAGCATGAGGTGGATGTGACTCTGGATCCTGATACAGCTCATCCTAAACTCATCCTGTCTGATGATGGAAAACAAGTTTATCATAGTGATGTGAGGAAGAAACTTCCAGACAACCCAGAGAGATTTTCTAAGTATGTTTGTGTTTTAGGAGAGCAGAGTTTCTCTTCAGGCAGATTTTACTTTGAGGTTCAGGTTAAAGGAAAGACTGCGTGGACTTTAGGAGTGGCCACAGAGTCGATCAACAGGAAGGGAAAAATCACAGTGAGACCTCAGGATGGTTTCTGGACTGTGATGCTGAGAAATGGAAATTTGTACAAAGCTAATGCTTCCCCTTCAGTCCCCCTCTGTCTTCATCCTGGTCCTGAGAAGGTGGGGGTGTTTGTGGATTATGAGGAGGGTCTGGTCTCCTTTTATGATGTAGGTGCTGCAGCTCTGATCTACTCCTTTACTGGCTGCTCCTTCACTCACAAACTCCACCCATTCTTCTGTCCCAGTCCTAATTATGGAGGTAAAAACTCTGCACCTCTGATCATCTGTCCTGTCAATAACATTAATCTACCCCTGATTTCATTTGTAGATCCGCTTGATTTCTATTCTGATTCTGATTGAAGGGAACAAATGAACATATTGAGTGTAAATCCTCTACAGTCTCCATGTTTCTATAGAATCTGATCATCAGGACTCTGATTCACACTTTGATTCTCATGGAGTTTGATTTGAACAGAAGAAAAGTTGAATCAGGAAATGTTCCCACTGATGGAGACTCGAGCTGAAGAGCAAATATCAGAGAACAAATGTCCAAAAGCTTCATTTCCAATAAAGTTTGTTCAATGCTTTGAGTGAATCCAGACTCATGTGTGGCTGTTATACGGAGCATCAGAGTCCAGCTGAGTTATGTTGGATACAAACTGCTTATTTTGGCTCTGTGAGGAGTTTTGTTCACTGAAAACTGATGAGACGGATAATATTCAAAGAACTCTGTAGAGATTCATGCATCCATGTTCTCCACCTGCAGGTGTGGAGGAGAAAGGTGGAGCACAGACTGCTGCATCCTTCCAGTCACATCATTTTGATGATTATATTTGCATGTTGTGATGATTTGGGTTAAAGACAAACAGAGTTGAACGGCTGCAGTCACAGCATGAAGACGATGCTGAAGCTGAGCTGTCAGTGAACATGTTTCACTGTGATTTGATTTGAAGAATAGAAAGTGTGTGTGGCTGCTGACAGCTGCAGTCTCTGCTAGTCTGCATAACACACACACAACTTTCCCCCTGAGGCAACGATGCAGCAACAACACAACAGCTGCAGACACACACACACACTGTTAAAGAACACTTTACTGTTTAAGGCAGAATTCCTCAGTAACAATGATTTGAGTCTACTGTGTCTACTGTGGTTTCCAACATACAATCTACTGAAACATGTTTTTCTTTCTGCCGTACAAACTATTTGATCACAACATCTTTGCTTTTTTCCTCCAATCGTTTATTCTGATTATTTTATTTAGTTTAACTAAGAAAAGCTTAAAATTTAACTCTTAACCTGATTTAAACGTTTAATTTCTCATTAACTCAGACTTTTAATTTATTTCCTTGTTTAATGTATTATTTCTTTATCCTTGTTTAAGTTTGGCCGATCCTTTCTGTGTAACCTGTTTAATCTGACCTTTGACCCTTTAATTTTAACTTAACAGTACTCTTGTTTTGACCTTTGACCTCTTTATTCCTTATAACCAAAAAAACCCTTTTATCTGATATTTTCACCTTATTGATTGATTATATATATCTATTATATTTTCTCACCTTACCTTTCATTTCATTCATTCATTTCATTTATTTTTTCATTTTCAGGCACAACAAATACGTATATTGAACATAAAATACACAAAACAAAAAACAAAAATTGCCTGAAAAAGGAGTGGGACAAAGAAAACTTATTAAATCCCACCCCTATACTCACTCATCAACAAAAAAAAATATAAACTTCCCGCAGCTACGCCCATCATTGCATACAGACCCATCAACAGCCCCGGCACATACAAGCTTCTAAACGGCAGCTCGCAAACAACAATTAGAGCCTTCATAACTGAATACAGAATATATAAATTATAAATTACATTACCACAGGTAACAGGCAGTAATAACTACAAGTAACAAACACACATACATATACATACATATATATCTACACACGCAAGTACATATATGTACATACATATTTTGGAATTTTTTTGCATTGTTTCAATTGTAAACTCAGACTGTTCCAGATTTTCACACCACATACAGACACACAAAAGCCTTTACGGGTTGTTCGAGTTCTGGGTAATTTGAATTCTCCAAAGCCTCTCACATTATAAACCTTTTCTCGAATTTCAAATCTAGTTTGTAAATTTGCCGGTAAAAGTTTAGTAAAAGCTTTATACAAAATTATGGATGTATTGTAATTAACCAGATCCTGGAATTTAAGTAACTTTGCCTGAAGAAAGAGTTTATGAGTATGATCTAGATACAGTAACCAGCCTTGTGAATAATACGCAGTGCTCGTTTCTGTACTGTGACTAATGGAGTAGTTGTATTTTTATATGTATTTCCCCACACTTCCACACAATATGTAAGATATGGAAGAACCAGGGTACAGTACAGAGTACGAAGTGCATCTTTATCAAGGAATTGTTTCACTTTGTTCAAAACTGCGAGGCTTCTGGAAATTTTGGTTTTTATGTATCTGACGTGGGGTTTCCATGAAATTTTATTATCAATCACGACTCCCAAAAATTTGTTTTCACTCACATTATCAATTGGTACGCCTTCAATGATAATTGGTAATCCTATATTATATTTTAAATTACGAAAAAACATTGCTTTAGTTTTATTTATATTTAATGATAATTTATTTATGTCCATCCATTTTTTTATTAATTGTAGCTCCCTGTTTACGGTCATTACAAGATCAGTATAATCATCGCTACTGAAAAATATGTTGGTGTCATCTGCAAACAGTATGAGTTTAAGTACTTGAGAAACATCAAAAATATCATTTATGTATACATTGAAAAGTTTTGGTCCCAAGACTGACCCTTGGGGAACACCACATGTAATACCAAGTTTCTCTGAATGGTAATGCCCTATGCTAACATATTGTTCCCGACCCGTTAGGTAACTTTTTAACCAGTTACCAGCTTTCCCTCGAATACCATATCTTTCCAATTTATCCAATAAAATTGAGTGATTGATTGTGTCGAAGGCCTTTTTGAGGTCAACAAAAATACCAACTGCATATTTATTTTTATCCAGTGTATCAGTAATTTCTTCTACTGCCTCAATTATCGCCACTGAAGTGGTTCTTTGCGTTCTGAAACCATACTGACCAACATTTATTATTTGACGTTTTTCAAGGAATTTTTCTAATCTTGAATTAAAAAGTTTTTCTAGAATTTTTGAGAATTGAGGCAGTAGAGAAATAGGCCTATAATTGGTAAAACTGTGTTTGTCATTACTTTTATATAGTGGTATTACTTTCGCAATTTTCATTTTTTTTGGAAAACAACCGGACTGAAATGATAAATTACAGATATATGTTAAGGGACTAGCAATATTCAGAATAACCTGTTTAACTACAGACATATTTATGTCATGATAATCCATTGAAGACTTACTTTTACATTTTAATGTGATATTTATTACTTCTTGCTCATTTGTAGCTGAGAGGAACAGTGAAAAGGGATTTGATTTTATATTACTGATATTTTCATTTTTATGACACGGGATGTCCGCTGCTAGTTCAGGGCCAACATTTATGAAGAATTTATTGAACCCATCGACAATATTACTCATGTTGTGATTTTCACCATTTGCATCAGTAAAATATTCAGGATATGATGTTCCAGAAGATCCTTGTTTAATTACGTTGTTTAACACATCCCAAGTTCCTTTTATATTGTTTTTATTTTCATATAATCTTCTTCTATAATAAAGTTGTTTGCTCGTTCTTATAATATCAGTCAATTTATTTCTATATGCTTTATATCTTTGTTCCACTTCTTTTGTTTTTACTTTGATAAACTGTTTATACAGATTGTTTTTCTTTTTGCAAGCATTAATAATTCCTTTTGTGAGCCAAGGACTTTTTATCTTTTTTTTTCTTTGTCATGTGTTCGTTTACAGGACAATGTTTATTGTACCACATAGTAAAAATATCTAGAAAATTATCATAAGCCTTGTCCACATCTGACTCTTCATACACCGAACTCCAATCTTGTTGTGCTAAATCGAAATTGAAGGCATGAATTGCTTCTTCATTTATTGTTCGCTTTGCTATCATGATCTTGGTATCTATTTTTTTTAAATCACAGTCACACAAAGTAAAAACTGGTAAGTGGTCAGTTATATCACAGACAAGCAGACCACTATTAATTTGGAAATCCATGACATTAGTAAAAATGTTGTCAATAATAGTGGCGCTATGTGATGTTATTCTGCTTGGCTTTGTTATTGTTGGATATAGTGATAAGCTGTACATCGTGTCAGTAAAGTCATCAATGGCTTTTAACCTTGTTGGATTTAGCAAATCAATGTTAAAATCACCACAGATAAATAGTAATTTTTGGTTCACCGAAGCAAACGTTTTTTCTATCCATTCATTAAAAGTGTCAATACTTGAACTGGGTGTCCGATATATACAACTTATTATAACATTTCTCTTTTTTTCATTCATAATCTCAATAGTCAAACATTCCAAAATTCCATCAATAGCCATAGACATAGTTGTTACAACATTATATTTTATAGAGTTATGAACATATATAGCAACCCCGCCGCCCGCCTTATTTAATCTATTCATGTATTTTAAATCATATCCATTCAAACAAAAATCTATTCCTTTATCGACATTGAACCAAGTTTCAGTGATGGCTATAACACTAAAGGGGCGAGAAAATTGTTGCAAATAGTCCTTAATGAAATCAAAATTAGAGTACATACTTCTGCTGTTAAAGTGAATTAATGAGAGCTTCCCGTCTAGGTTAATTTCTTTTTCATATTGTTCCTGAGTGAAATAATTACAATTTTTAACAAAAGAAGAGAGAAAGTTACTTTCAGAATCTATTTCTGGATCTATTATATTATGCTCCTTATATTCACAATCTAGATCAATTACTTTCTGTTGAAGAATTAATTTCAACGTGTCCATGTCATTTCCTGGTGTAATTGATACATTGGTGTCAGTTATACTTGTCCAGATCCTCCATGTTCCTCACTATCAGTACTTTTGCCTCTTCTGGTGTCCCGTTTAGCTTAATGAAAATCTTACAGTTTGTTACCCATGTATATGTTGTATTTTACCGTTCTTCTTCAGTTGCCTTGCCTTCCTCACGATGTCTGCGTTTTTTCGTGTCAGATGCTCATTAATGAAAACGTCCGTGCCTTTCAGTTTGCGTCCTTGTTTCAGCAGTGCGACCTTGTTCTTCCGATTGACAAATCTCATAACGACGGCCGGCAGTCTGTCACTCCTCCTGGGCAGTGAGTGACATGCTTCTATGTGCTCCAGGTCCATCTCTATCCCCTTGCTTTGGAGGAAGGACGCCACCTGTTGCTCCACCGAGCGGGTCTCCTCGACGTTCCCGGCCACCGCGCGCGCGTACGAGCGTGGCTTGATTTTAATACCGCTGATGACCACGTCGTTCGTACGGGTGTACTGCTCCAGGTCATCCACCCGCCGCTCGAGATCCATGATCCGTCTGTCCTTCTCGGCATTTTGGAGGCGTAGCTGTTTTACCTCCTCCAGAAGCCCCAGAAGCAGCTCCTGCTGCGCCCTGACTGCGGCCACGTCTCCGCACAGCGCTCCGAGGGAGGTTTTAATGTCTTCAACCTCCTCTGGTGTTGGGCCTTTCTTGGGTGGCATACTGAAGCGAGAGCACGAGGCGGCCACCACGAGGGACCTGGAAGCGGAATTTCTGATGATGGCGCCTGGCTAGGCCTGCTGGCTGATGGTGGAGCCTGGCTGTGGCCTGCTGGCTGATGGAGGAGCGTGGCTGGGCCTGCTGGCTGATGGAGGAGCGTGGCTGGGCCTGCTGGCTGATGATGGCGCCTGGCTAGGCCTGCTGGCTGATGGTGGAGCCTGGCTGTGGCCTGCTGGCTGATGGAGGAGCGTGGCTGGGCCTGCTGGTTGATGGTGGAGCCTGGCTGTGGCCTGCTGGCTGATGGAGGAGCGTGGCTGGGCCTGCTGGCTGATGGAGGAGCCTGGCTGTGGCCTGCTGGCTGATGGAGGAGCCTGGCTGTGGCCTGCTGGCTGATGGAGGAGCGTGGCTGGGCCTGCTGGCTGATGGAGGAGCGTGGCTGGGCCTGCTGGTTGATGGTGGAGCCTGGCTGTGGCCTGCTGGCTGATGGAGGAGCGTGGCTGGGCCTGCTGGCTGATGGAGGAGCCTGGCTGTGGCCTGCTGGCTGATGGAGGAGCCTGGCTGTGGCCTGCTGGTTGATGGAGGAGCGTGGCTGGGCCTGCTGGCTGATGGAGGAGCCTGGCTGTGGCCTGCTGGCTGATGGAGGAGCCTGGCTGTGGCCTGCTGGCTGATGGAGGAGCCTGGCTGTGGCCTGCTGGTTGATGGTGGAGCCTGGCTGTGGCCTGCTGGCTGATGGAGGAGCGTGGCTGGGCCTGCTGGCTGATGGAGGAGCGTGGCTGGGCTTGCTGGCTGATGGTGGAGCCTGGCTGTGGCCTGCTGGTTGATGGTGGAGCGTGGCTGGGCTTGCTGGCTGATGGTGGAGCCTGGCTGTGGCCTGCTGGCTGAGATTTCAGGTGAGCAGGTTTTGAAAATCGGATGCTGCGCTGCTGAGGAGCCCGTCTTTCCTGTGACTCCTAACACTCCCGTTATTTTCCTTTAATTGGACTTTGGTTAAGTTCAATCCGATGTATTAACCGACCTTTGAGGTGAAGTGCAGCTGCGAAGAACGCTACGGCAGGCAATGAGGTGCGTTTAATGTCGCTCTTTTAATTTGAGCGTCCATGAATTGAATGTCTTATTTTTTCTTACTTTATTATTGCTAATTTATTGGAGAATTTGGCCATTTAATTAAGATAGATTTTATGTTGTTGGTGGTAAAGATCTGGATGGATGTTTTATTTTATTCTGTGTTTCTATTTTTCAGTTTTACTTTTCAAGACTTGGTGAATTGCCTTTTTCTACTTTTTGTTTAGTTTTGTTAAAATTAGCAGCAGTGAGAAGTGTTGTTGTCGGTCTTGAATATATTTGATGTAGCCCATACTGTTAAGGTAAGTGTGATGTTTTTAGTTGTTAGTCTGATGAAGAATCTTTTATTTTTCTCCAAAAGTTGATTGTGTTTATCTGGACATAGTGTTTTTCAGGTCCAGCTGAATGCAGGTTTCCCCAGTCTTATACGTGTCAGGAGCATCAGCACAGCTGAAATGCATTTTTCCTAAGCACCGCGTCTCTGTGGCTTTTAAACCCCAAAACACGCTAAAACAAAAATGGGTCCACCCCAAGGATGGGGTCCCCCGGTGTAGTTTCCACTGTGACAGACTGTAGGCTTCCTCAGAGTGAGGCTGAGAGCGGCAGGCCCAGCTGGAGTCTGACCCGTGTCACACAGTGGAGGTCAAACCTTCTGTGCCACAAACACCAGATTAACCAGTTTCACTCATCATCCTTCTACTGTCAGATTTTACTGGTGCAGGTTTGATGAATCACCATCTGAGAACATCTCTGATGTGGGCGCCACTCACAGGGATCACTTCCTGTAGAAGGGTCACATGACCTGTTATAGGCCCCTTTGTGATGATGACAGCGACGCCCCTTTCATGTGAGGTTAAACCCAGAGAGCTTCGTGTGACCTCTGACCCTGATCACCAGCGTTAGGGTCAGTGAAGGTGAGATACCATGTGACAGGTTCATCCTGTTTGCTTGATAAGCAAAGCGAGCCAATCAGTGGAGTTTACTGGTGTGAAGGTGAAGCTGGAGAGAAGAGTGAAGAAGTCAACATCACTGTATCAGGTAATGAAGTCGTTCATTTCATCAGACTAACAGCAGACTGTTATACCACCTCTACATCACTCTGTGGGTCTTTTCCTCAGATAAAGAAGTGATTTTTGAGATCCCTGCACTGCACCACTTCCCCTGCCGGTGGCGGACTCCCTCAGGTGTCGGTGCGTTGGTGGTTCTTTGTGTCTGGGGGTGGGCGTCCGGGTACACACCGGCTCACTCCTTGGCGGCCGCTTATTGGGGCTCGCTCGGGCCATTTCGGAGGTGGGGTGCCCCCGGCCTCTCGGCCTGGGGCTCGGTCACTCAGGCACAGCTGGCTGGCGGCGGAGCTCACGGGCGCGTCACTGCAACTCCCCCTGGCTTCTGCTCCGCGGCTGCTGAGTGAGCTCTCATCTGGGACTCTCCTCAGCTCTTACTGGGACAGTGGCGCGGCTGCCCCTCTGTGGGTCTTCCTTGGTCTCTTGTGTTCTGGGGGCCTCTGGATGTCTGGAGTTTTGATCTCCTCCATACCTGCTTGATACCATAAAGGACAGGGCTGTGGCCCCCCACACTCCCTAGCAGATCATTACATGGAGAAACCTTTGGAATGCAAGCATGCTGATCCACACAGGTATGCACACAGGTGTACACATGGGTATTCACAGACGCGGACTACAGCTTTCTTGGCTGCTGCCTCAAAGCACACTGTGCGCTGTCTATCTTGCGTGTTGCACAATATCGTTTATTATTTAGTAACTATTGATATCTATGGCTAGCTAGTTTATTGTGATGGTGCATTTTTTTTTTCTTATTATGTTGCTCTTTGTTGTTTGCTGTCTCCTCTGTTTTTTTTCTCCATACAGGTGACCCAGGAGTTTTTTTTGTTGTTTGTTTGTTTTTTTTTCTCTCTTCCCCCCCTTCTCACCGTCTCTTCTCCCCTTTGGTTTTCTTTCTTTCTCTCCCTCTCTTTCTTTCATTCTTTCCCCCTGTCCTATCCCACAGTCATGTCTGTCCCGTTTACAACTGAAAATCAGTCAGTGTTCTACTGATGAGTTTGGATCATCTCCTCAGAGCTTTCTGAGGGTCAGAGGTCAGAACACTGACATCACTTCCTGTTTAAAGCAAACCTGCTGAGCTTATAATAAATTCAATGACCCAGTTTTATCATCTCTCCTGCAGATGTCTATGACACCACCACCATTTCACCAAGTGCCACCAAACCACCACCAACAACAATTACCAATCTCAATTCCCCTCCTTCTACATCGTCCTCCTCCATCATCTCACCTGTAGCTGCTCTGGGTTCTCTGGGTCTTCTAGATCTTATTCTGGTTGCAGCTTTGCTGTTTTGGAACAAAAAACAAGGTATAAAGTGTGTCAAACCCCCCAGAGCTCATTAGATTAAACATTTTACATGGAAAAATAAATTTTCCTTAATAATTATGTAATTATATACTATAATTCAATTATAAACTGTCCCCATTCACATTGTTTAGCAGAGAACTTATCTTACATGAAAAATATAGAGACACTTTTATTGATAAAGTATAAGACCCGATCCTTGGGGTGGAACAATTTTTGGCGCAGCGTGTTTTGGGGTTTAAATTCCACAGAGACCCAGTGTTTAGAAAAAATGCATCTCAACTGCTCCGATACTCCTGTCACAACAGTATCACTACAGGTTTTGACAAAAGTCCAGCTGGAATTAGTGATGGGATTTCCGGCTCTTTTTAGAGAACCGGCTCTTCCGGCTCCCAAGCGGCTCTTCAGGTTGTTTTGTTGCTTTAATTAAAAACGGTCCGGGGCTCCAGGGTCCGGGGGAAGCAGGCATTAATCCCATACATGCTCTCAGTGGGTTGCAAACACACACACACTCTCTCGGGTCCAGGGCAGATCTATATACACACAGAGAGAGACGTCCAGGTTAGGGATAGTCTCAAACTCACAGATACAGGTTCAGGTCCGCCGTCATAAATAGTGCTCCAAATCAGCTGGGATCGGCTGCAGGTGTGACGGTGAGCACAGGTGCGTGGGCCAGGGGCGGGAGCCCATAATGAGCACCGCCCCAGCAGAGGAGAGAGAGCGCAAAGGAAACAAAACACACAAAACATGTTGCCAAACACAGAGTGAGCCAGCGAGGCACGAGGACCACGACACAAAGCACGTGCAAACTCCAAAACACATTTCTAGCTTTAACTGAACTTCCAAACAGAGCAGATCACTTAAATTACACAATTGAAAGCATGAAAGCATGTGTGTATTGTTTGTGTATTTATACACAAGCACTCATATATATTAAAAAATATGTTCATTTACCTGTTACTACCACACACCAAATCCGGTTGTTGGTACTTGCTGGATTGTGTAGCCTCTAGGTAACAAAAGCTCAACACTGCCCCCTAGCATCCTGGAGCACTTCTGTTGTCTTCTGTACATGCCTCGGAGTTTGTACGTGCTTTGTCTGTAGGGGCCACCGTAAATATACTTTTATTTATTCACTCCACATAAAATGTAATAAATAAATCATATAATACAAAAACCAACTAATCACATTTCAACTTTTAACTATTTAAATTTTCAGCTTTTTCCTTTTAAACAAATTTAAAGTGAAACAACACAAAACACTGCAAACCACAACACAATTAAATATAAATTATAATATGAAAACAAAAAGAACATGCATATTCTCTGTCATATGGACCTGCATGAATAAACTTTCTGAATCCTTTATCATCTGCAACTGAAAATAGTTGTGGATGATTACTACAACTTTTTATAACCGTAGTTTACATTCACCCGAAGGCTCACCCCGCCTCCACTTGCAGCATCATTTCAGACGTAGTGCAGAAGCTGCAGGCGCTTTCTCCTGATGCACCAAACTTTATAATGGGGGACTTTAACCATGTCTCCCTTAAATCAACTTTGGGCAATCTGTATCAATATGTATCCTGTCCTACCAGACGGGATAAAATGTTGGACCTCTGTTACGGATCGGTGAAGAATGCTTATAAATCCCTCCCGCTTCCTCCTCTGGGATCTTCTGACCATAACTGTGTGCATCTTCTGCCCATCTATAAAACTGTCTTAAAACGAGAGAAGACAAAGACTAAGGATGTTGACATATGGTCAGAAGAATCTGTGCTTACCTTGCAGGAATGTTTTAAGTGTACAGATTGGGAAGTTTTTATTCAGTCTTGTGGAGATGATCTCGACGCTTTGGTGGATGTTACTAGCTCTTATGCAGTATTTTGTAAAGACATGATTATACCCCGTAAGCGCGTTAAAATTTACGCTAACAATAAGCCATGGGTCACTAAAAGTGTCAAATCCTGTTTAAGGAAAAAGAGACAGGCCTTTAAAGAGGGGGCTGTTACCGATTTTCAGACAGCCACCAAGGAAATGAAAATCGAGATCTTGAAAGCAAAACAGAGCTACAAAAACCTTCTTGAAAGCAAATTTGCTGCAAAAAATTTGGGGTCTGCCTGGACTTGTATGAAAACCATAGCAGGGTTTCAAAATCCCCAGAGCAGCAGTCAGGTCATTTTAGATGGTTTTAATTCAGACAGAGATTTTCAAATGCTTTAAACATGTTTTATGCTCGTTTTAGTTCTTCTGATTTTAGCGAGGATATTTTGGAACTGAAACAGAAACTGAGAGATACTCAGCACTTTATCATTGAACTCAGCGATGTTAAAAAGGCCTTTCATACAGTCAATGTGAATAAGAGCCAGGGTCCTGATAATATTAGTGGCCGCCTAATTAAATCTTGTGCTGATGAACTCAGTCCTATATTTCAGGTTATTTTTAACAAATCCTTGCAAACACAACATGTGCCCTCTCTTTGGAAAGAAGCAGTCGTGGTTCCTGTCCCTAAATCTAGTCGTCCAAAAATTCTAAATGACTTCAGGCCTGTTGCCCTCACTTCAGTTGTCATGAAAGTCTTTGAAAAAATCATCAGAAATGTGATTATGAAAGCGACTGAACATCAGCTGGATCCAATGCAGTTTGCATACAGGCCCAACAGAGGAGTGGAGGACGCACTTTTGACTTTACTAAATCTAATTCTTAAACATGTAGAGAGTAAAGGGACTTTTGCAAGACTTCTTTTCATTGATTTTTCTTCGGCTTTTAATACAACACAGCCCCATATTTTAATTAAAAGACTTTTAGAACAGTTTGAAATCAGGAAAAACCTGGTGGGCTGGATTTTAGATTTTCTAACTGACAGGTCACAAAGAGTGAGAATAAATGGGGTTCTGTCTGACCCAGTGTTCTCCTCCACAGGTTCTCCTCAAGGGTGCGTCCTATCGCCCTTATTATTCACTCTCTATACAAATATGTGTCAGAGCAGACATGAAAACAGGGCCATCATTAAATATGCAGATGACTCTGTTATTGTCAGCTTACTGAAAGAGGGTGAAATTAACCACGGTCCAGTCATTGATGACTTTGTTCAGTGGTGTGAGGAGTCTTATCTCCAGCTGAACATATCTAAAACAAAAGACATGGTTGTTGATTTTAGGAAACAACAAAATGGGCAAGCAGTCACTTTAATTAAAGGTCAGAAAATAGAGCAAGTACAATCATATAAATATCTTGGGACCATAATAAATGAAAAACTGAACTTTGATCAAAATTGCAAATCAGTTTGTAAAAAGGGTCACCAGCACCTTCATTGCTTTAGGAAACTTGTTCATTTCCACATTGACCAAAAAATTTTAACTTTGTTTTATCGTTCTTTTATTGAGTCTGTTTTATCCTTTTGTTTGGTGGCATGGTTCGGTCAGACCTCTGTCACAGAGAAAAACTCTCTAAATCAGATAGTGAGATGGTCCAATCGTCTGATAGGTGAGCCACAGTCTTGTTTAGCCTCCCTGTACTCTAAGCAGGTACAGAGGATGGCTTTATCAATCCTTAATAATGGTTCCCATCCTCTAAGGGGTGAATTTCAGCTTCTTCCCTCAGGACGGAGGTTTCTATTTCCAAGATGCAGGACAAAGCGTTATAAAAATAGCTTTGTCCCCGTTGCTGTCACTGAATTAAATAAGAACTGTTTTTGATTCGAAATATTAAAGTATGTGTCACAGTGAGTTTTATATATTTACTAGGTATGTGTGTTTTTAAAGGGATGTCAAATGCTGTCATTTTTCTGTAAAGCAAATTTACCTTGCCTTTAGGTATAAATAAAGTTACCTTACCTTACCTTACTATACCTTTCTAATGTCACGTTGTCCCTGCTCTCTCTCTCTCTGTCCCGCTCTGTTCCTGTGCTACTGAGTGTAACTACCGCCCCTCCCCCCTCTGCTCAGTGAAGCGGAAAAAAGTGAGAGAGAGAGGGTGAGAGAGAGAAAAAAAACCCACGGCTCGCGATAAGGAGCCGGCTCGTGTCGTTCACGTCAAAGAGTCGGCTCTGAGAGTTTCCTTCGCGACCCACACATCACTAGCTGGGATAACCACATTTACTCAGGGCCTTCTTGATGTGATGTTCCTCCTGGCCGCTGTGTCTGTGGGGATGGTGTTCGCTCTGTGTTGTAGCGTCCTGATGACTCCCAGTTTGTGCTCCATGCTGGCAGACGTCTTCGGTTTAGAATCTTTTATTATTTGTCTCGTGTTTAAATCCTCGTCTTTCTCATTCCTGCAGAAAGGACGCTGTCATCAAGTCTGAGTCAAGTCACCTATCAGGATATGAACTTCAGACAATCAGCCAATAAAATTACAGATACACACTCACATGTTGTTTTCTCCAGTCCGAGGACACTGCAGGTACACATTCAGCTGTTATCCAACAAGTTATTGCTTCACAAAATATGATTATGACCCTTTGTCCACTGTGGGTCCTTGTGATAATTTCTTTGCTCCTCTATTCGTCTTGTCTTTCCATCTCCTGGATTCTCTTTTAACCATCTACTCATTCTCGTTCTCTTGTGCATCAGGGCTGAGTTATTGATGGAGTTTCCCAGATCAAATTTAAAGGAGGATGGGAAGAAGAGGATTTTCTCTCTGCCAGTCCCGTCAGCTCCCTGCTAAGATTTAGAGCTTGTCCTTGAAGGAAAAAATGTCCATCCCGGTTTTCCCTCCAAGGCACGAGCGATAAGCAGAGTTCTGTCCTTTCCTTCTAAGATTCCTAATTATTTAAAGTAACACTCAGGTATGCCATTCAGCTGGGTTAGTTACGACGTCGGGAGCAGCTTGGGAGAACAAGGAAACACAGACTGCTTCAGGTTGTCTTCCCAAATCGACTCAAAGGTTTATTTAGTACAAAACAGCTTATATAGAGGAAAAAAAAAGGTTCGTGTGTCAGCAAGTTCTCAGTTCAAACCGGTACAGACCAAATAAGGAAACGTCTTCCTGCCTTGTGAGCAAAGAAGTATCCTGTGTGTAGTTTATCAGTTCAGCTACAATTTATGATCATCCCAGCAAAATACACTCCTAGACATAAAATACAGAGTTCTTTCATTAGTGAATTCTGAAACAAACCACCTAGCCTTTAACGAGCCTTTTCCAGGAGATAAAGAAAAAGGGAGGATGGGAGTAAGGAAGTGGTCTCATCTCTGTGGTGTTTTCGACCTTGGGGGACCAGCTTGTGAGTCTTACACATTAATTCTTGGGTCACAGAGAAAGAGAAAAACAACTAGTAGATGGGCCTTATTGAGTAACAGTTTTCCTGTATAAAACAATATCCTGTAAATGCTAACCGTGGTATCAAAATATCACAACAGTCCTGTTTTTCAGTATGAAGGCCCTGCTCATCTGTTTTTCTTGCCATGGCTTAAAAAGTGTACATTCTGCATCCAAATGTCCAGCTGCCTTCAACTTTGATGTTTGTCTTGGCCAAAAATAAGCCTTCAGTTTATTCCTTTGTTTAAATAAAAGTCTCTTGCTGATAAACTGAACCCTGGCTGTGGCGTCAGAGTAGCGCTATATAAGTGCTACATAAGAACCAGTCCTTCTACCATTTACTAAAAGCAGGCTTTTGCCAGGGCTGCAAAGGGATTTGCAAAGAATGAGTTTTTAGTGTACTATGCTTCAGGCAGTTGTTGCATGGAAGTGGCTGTTACTGAAAGTCCAGCACAGACCTGTAGTGACAGCCAGTGACTGGCATTTTGAAATGATAATAATAGCATAATGATTAAAAATTCCAGGTTCCTAATGAAGGTCTTGCAGATAAACAGTAACACATTCTATAATTTATTATTAATAAATAATAAACAGGTGGAGCCGGTAGCTCAGCATGTTTGATTTGGCAGTTTTGCACTAGATGAGCTTCCTGAGGCAACTCAAACGGGATCTGTGTTTCCAGGTGGAACTGAACAACAACCTCTCCATTGGAGCCAATAATAAAAACATGAATAACAATAAGCTTTATTTGGGGCTCTGATCTGAGGATGTAACATCATTTGTAATGTGGGTCTCAACAAGCTCAAGGAACGCTTTAAAAGTAGCCATTAATATGGTAAAATCACAGGTAGCCAGTGTAGCGCTGTTTTTTAAATATGCTGAAAGTGTGGCAGCAGAGTTTTGAACGAGCTGGACTCTTGACTGAGTAAAGTCTGCACTACGTGAGGAGACTGGAGGAGATGAAAGCATGGAAAACTGTGAGATCAACAGATTCATCTTTTTCTGGTGAAATGTCTGGAAGTTTCTTTGGTTTGTGTACAAGAAAGTGAAACAATTTTCTTGAATTCTTAAACATTTTTACATGATATTAGTAGGCGGCTCCTTTACTAAACAGCTCCAACTGTTTGATTTGTTTGAATTTTACAGGACAGCTTTTCCCCGTGTTACTCATTCATTATGGAGCTACTGTAGTTAACATGTAATGCTTCTCTAAAACCCTGTGACACAATCTTCTTTAACATTAGTGCGCATTAACCCCACATCTTCCCTGTTTTATTGCTGATGTTGGCCTGACAGTATTGGGGTAACAATGTCTCCTCTGTTTAGGAGAGGGCAGCAGGGTCACATCCTCACTGACATCACCTGTATTTGCACTACAGTCGTTCCCTTCACTGACCTTTGCTCTCCTTCTCTTTTCCATCAGGTTGTGTAAAACTGAAACAGGCATTAAATGTTTACTACAAATGATGCTTTACACAGAAATGCATTGTTAGCTGTTTTTACACACCAGCCTGTGTGAACCTTTAGTCTGAGCATGGGGTCAAAGGTCAGGACAGAAATGCAGCACTGTAACACATATACATATGTAGAACATCAGACATTTGACTGATTTGTGTTGTGACATTTTCGTTTATACAAATAAATCATCATCACACACAGAAGAAATGTGCAGACCGTACATTTATTAGCTAATATCAGTGGATACAAGAAAAATGGTATAAAGACAAACACTAGCAGCCTTAGCGTTTCTGTTCTGAATCTCTAATCTCTCACAGACATTCATCAAACCCTGTCCTCTATCAGCTTTCAACATAAGAAAAGTATTAGGCCTCATTGAAAAACAGTCTGTGTGCAGATGAAGTACTTTAAAAATATCTGTGATTTATCTAGATTTTCTTGACTGAGTTTACAATTTACTAGAACTGCCAAAAAACATGAATACAAACAAATGATGAAGGATCCACTTCAAGGAAAGTGGAAAAGCCTCTGTTAGCTGCTGTTTGCAGCTAACAGAGGCTAACAGAGGCTAATACCAACGCTAACCAACAGTTTAGCATATCGTCGACAGCTCACCTCAGCATGGCTGTCCTCGGTCAGCAGTGAGCTTTATTAACTTGCACACAGTTTTACACCCTGTTTGAGAGTAAATAAAAGTGGACATTTCTCAGCTCCAGCATTGACAGCTGAGGTAAACGGTGGACCGACAGCTTATCCACAAAATGGGAAAAACTCCGGTCCAGAATCCGGTCCAGTCCTCGTGGCAGTAAAAACTGTAATCATGCATACATGCTTTTGTCACACCTGACCATTTCGTACAATATAATTGAAGTTTTGGATTTAAAAATTTAGCAGACGTGAACGGCAACATTCCTGATGAGGCTGGTCAACGCTGTTCAACTAGAAGCCTACGTGGATGATATCCCAGCCTACACATCCCCCTGAACTGAACTGCCTCAGTGAAATACTTGCTCACTCACACCAAACTTCATTAAATGTGAATGTGTTACTTTGCTGGTTCCCAGTTGCAGCTTAAGTGCATCCAATATTAGATTTCCCAGCTTTTCAAACACACCATGAGCTGTGCCATTTTCTGGGCACAGCAGGTTAACACCATATAAAGATTTCCTGATGTTGTATCTCCAATAACAGGTCACGGCATTTCGCTCTCGAGGCAGCCAGTGCGCTTCCCTGCAGTCCCAAAAGGTTGATTCGGTTCATCTTGACGCACACCTGTGTGAACTTATATTCAAAAGGTTTGTCCGTGTAAAGATCTGATAGTGGGTGTGGGGAGTCATAGATTCAGCCCCCCCCCCCCCCCCCCCCCCCCGAGGACCACCGGATGGGCAGATGCTCCACCCTCCTTGAAAGAGCTGAAGAGATGCCTATATGGGACGTCACCCAGTAGCCACAGTGCAGAAGTCAGAGAGGGCCGGCAGCCAGCTGCACCAGAGCGGCCCGAGGTTTGAGGGTCCTCCACCCCCCAAAGTAGCCTGACGGAGTCACGGATGCCAAGCAGCCGCCGGGAGTGAGCCAGTATGTGAGACCTGACTTGACACATAGACATAGACAAACATGCACACACAGACCACAAACATACACCACCCTCATACACACATATACAAATATTCAGCACTCACCCAGTGTGGAGACAAGATGAACCCACACTCCCCAAACACACTCTGAACCCCAAGTCCATTTCTTTTAGGGGAGAAATGTTTGATTTTGGGGTGGGGGTAAATTTCATGATACATGATCACATGGTCAAATATTTTTAGACGTTTGGCTCCTCCCACGGGATGGTGTGCATCTTTCTCTGCTTTCTCTGAGATGTGAGTATGGATATGTGTGTGTTGACTGTTGAGGCAGGTGGATGCTGCTGATTGCTGGTTTGAAAGAGTTCCTAAGTGTTGATTGGATGATTGGATGTACAGCAGCTTCTTAAACCCCAGCTCACAGCCACCTCCGCCCTCTACTTCCCTCCTCTGTACCAAATAAGGAGCTAGCTTTGATCCAAATCAGCTAACTGCGCATCACCAGCTCTTCCTCGTCCTCGCTGTCCAGAAGCAGCAGCGTGATGATCTTGACAGGGAAGTGGTGAAGCTGAAGGTGTCACTCTGCTGCCAGTCGTCGTCCCGACAACATGAAGACTTCATCTGTGTCTCTGCTCCTCGGTGAGTCAAACGCTGAAATCCTTCACTCACTCATAGCGTTCATTTATCTTATAACACAGTAACAGAGTGTGTGCTGGATGCTCTCACTGACTGACTCTAAAATGAAATCTCTTCAGGTCTGTCCAAAGTCTGAAGTTACATTTATGCGAGTGAACTCTTCTTCTTTAGTGTTTTTGTTGTTTTAAAGTTCAGATCCATCGTGTGTTCTGGACTCAGAGAGTTGGACCTTCATATCCAGTTTGTTGTCTTTAACATGTTGACTTGTAGAGAAGTCAGGCAACCTCTTTTTTTTTTTATCGAAGATCAATTTTCATTCAGGAAACCACAGCTGCTAGCTGCAGGTACCACATGCTCCTCTGGTCTGTTATGTAGTCTTCACTTCCACTATAGAGAGCAAACTTTCCTTTATGTGGACTCTAATGAAAGGACTGGAGACTGTTTTTTGTCATTTACCTTACTTTTGTGTATTTTGTTTTCTCATGATGAGCTTCAAACAGAAGCAAACTGGGACTCAAACCTGTGAATAAAAATCAATGAAGCAGCTTCTCCAGGTTTTTATTCAGCAGCTGATGCTGAATAAACAACTAACCCTTATCCCATGGCTTTGGTTTATAAGTTCTGACTGTTTAATCCTGAGAATGCTTTTCTTGCCTGCTGTACCCCTTACTCCTTTATTCCCCATTGCCCATCCATCCAAACTGCTGAGCCTTCATGAATCCTGAGTGGGGAGCAGTTTCTCTTCTGCTTCCAATAATCAACAATTCCCCAAAATCTGCTTAGTTTGGGAAATGTTTAGGTGCAGGGTGTTGGATTGTCAAAACAGATATGACGCCCACCTCATTCAGACCAAGTGTACCAACATAGTTTCGTCAGCATGTGTTAAAACTGAGCTGGCGCTTTGTGTGATGTTTATAAGTCTAAATGTACTTTTAAAACCTAAACAGAACCTTAAAAGTGAATTAAAGGTCTCCCCCCTTTAATGTGTTGTTTTTGGAACAAGACCAGATTGAAACAGGTTCCTGCCCTCTGACCTTCAGTGACCTCTGACCTCCTGTTGCAGGTGTGTGTGTGCTGCTGCTGTCTTCACTGACTGTTTGTGCAGGTGAGTAGATGAAGTGCACCATGGTCCAGGACAAACACTGAGTGTAAACACTGATAGAAACTGTCCGTCTGTCCTCCAGTCTCTCTGAGCGTCAGTCCAAACCTTCAGCAGTTCTTCACAGCAGCCTCAGTGTCTCTGACATGTGACGGTCAGCTGGGCTCTGGTGGATGGACGGTGAAGAGGGACACAGGAAGTGGGACTGAGTCATGTGGAGCAGGTGGGCGGGGCTTCGGGAGGTTCAATGGTTCATCCTGTTTGTTTGATGAGTTCGAGCCAGTCAGTGGAGTTTACTGGTGTGAAGGTGAAGCTGGAGAGAAGAGTGAAGAAGTCAACATCACTGTATCAGGTAATGAAGTCTTTCATTTCATCAGACTAACAGCAGACTGTTATACCACCTCTACATCACTCTGTGGGTCTTTTCCTCAGATAAAGAAGTGATCCTGGAGATCCCTGCACTTCCTGTGAGGACAGGAAGTGATGTCACTCTACGCTGTAAAAACAAAATTGGTGGCACAGCTGCAGCTTATTTCTACTTTAATGGACGTCCTGTTGGACCTAAATCAGAGAAACTCATCACCATTAACGTGCAGCAGTCTGATGAAGGTCTCTACTGGTGTTCTACTGATGAGTTTGGATCATCTCCTCAGAGCTTTCTGAGGGTCAGAGGTCAGATCACTGTTTCCTGTTAAAGCTTAAACCTGTTGAGCTGATAACAAACTGAATGACCCAGCTTCATATCTTTCCTGCAGATCCTACTACACCAACACCACCAACAACAAAAACATCAGCAAACATCCATATCTCCTGTTCTCCTCCTCCTCTTCCTAATCCCTCCTTCATCATCCCAATCATTGTTACTGTAGGTTCTCTGGTCCTTGTGGTTCTGGTTTTGGTTCTAGTTCAGCTTCTTTGGAAGAAACGCACAGGTATGATATCTCTCTGACCCACCTGGGCTCTTTTGGTTCAAGCAGCAAATTAAAATATTTTGAAATTTCACTTGAGAAAATCTGAGGGACTTTCCTGTCTGCATTTATTTTGTAGAGCACTGGGTCCCAACATCTTTAGACTGATGCGTTCCCATGGCCCAATTGAAAAGTTTTAAAAGTTCTGGAAGTGGGTCCATAAAAATGAAAAGTATTACTGATATAAACTGGGCTTATCTCTCATTCAAAGTCAGGTCCAGACAGCTTCCATCAGGGTTTCAATTTTAGGATCGCTCCCTAGAAATGAGATTCAGACTAAAACCCCACAGACACAAACACCAGTTTGGGTTGTTTTTCCTGATTGGCTGTCACTTGTTAAGGTGGTATGATACGGGAACAGTGTTCTGTGGTCTCATCACTCTGATGCTGCCATCATGGCTCTGCTTAATCCATAATCAACCAGTCTTTGCTCCTGAATCCTGTACCTGTAACATCAGACTGTCTATGAAGGTCTTCTAAACATCCTACAGCAGTGAAGTGATCACCAACGTTCATTCACATCACATCATTTCTGCAGGGAGACACCAGCCAGCCTCTACAAATGATGTCACATATGCCGAGGTCACCATTAGAGAGTCAGCCAATAAGATGTCAGTCATCCAACCAGAAGTGATTTACTCCAGCCTGAACATAAACACTACAGGTACACATTCTAGCAGGTGACATAAATGAGCGATAAAAGCAAGAGAAATTGAGAGTTGAAGAAGATGAGACTTTTTTTCTCCTCTTCATGCTGCCATGTGTATTTGACCTCTGTCTCTAAATTAATCTGAAAGCTTCTTGTTCTGGACAAATTTAAATGTAAACCCATTTTCTAAAAATTTTAAATTTAAAAAATGTGTAAATAAACAAAGAATACAAAGATTTGTAAATCTTATATTTTATTAACAACACAATACCAAAACCAGGTTAAAAGAAGAGAAAACCAAGTGGTACCAAAGACCAACAGCTGGAGGAGGAACACTTCCAGAAATGACTGTCAATGAACACAGTTCACCACACCACCTATTCCAGGAGCGCAGCTTCATAGTAGGAGAGTCAGGTGCTGAACTGGCCTGCCTGCAGTCCTGATCTTTCATCAATGAAAACATCTGGAGCATCATGAAACCAGAAGCAGGACAAAGAAGAACCAGGACTGCTGGGCGGCTAAAACCCTCCATCAGACACGGATGGAGCAACATCCCACTCCCAAAAAGTCCAAAAGCTGCTGTCCTCAGTTCACAGACATTTCCAGAATGATGTTAAAAGGCGAGGCTGTACAGGAGCATTACAAAATTACACTTCTGACATGTGTTTGGTTTTCTGTCTTTGAGAGAATATGAGACTTGAAAATCATTAGATTCTGTTTTTATTTGTTTTAAACAGCATCACTACTTTGAGGTCGTAACATGTGGTCATGGAAAAAATATTTTTACCTCAAATATATCAAAAGTTTTGAAAGTGGGACAGGAACGCAGGATCCACAGCAGGTCTGCAGCTCTGTCGCTAGTTTCCTGTTTTACAGTTAACGTTGTCACTGGTTTCCACTAAACCTTTACTGTGGTCTCTGTGGTCGAGTCACTGTTTGAAAAATGGGACAGTGACAGTGTCAGACAGCCGTGGCACTGATCCTGCAGCTTCAACAGATCGCTGCACTGGAAGAATGTGATTGGTACATAGTGTGAGTCAGTTCAGGTTAGTATGAACGTCTGCCCTTTTCCAAAATAAATGTGGGAAATTTTCTTTATCCATGTGTGTTTGGTGAAAAATAAAGTTGACAAGTCGCTCAGAGAGAGATCAAAGATGAGGTTAGGCCACCTTTTGGATTCCACACGAGGAGCTGATGAAGATGCAGAGTCACCAAAGTGACGGGAGAAAGTTCTCCTGTGTGAGACGCAGCAGTCACATCAAAAGCAGATAAATGGTGAAGTCACCTGAGTCAGTAGCTGTTTTTCCCAGAGTCGAGTGTTCATTCACCCACATCAAAACAGGTGCTGCTCGTGTGGTTAACTGATGAGAGAAGCTGAAGTCTCTGCGTGACAGGGCTTCCTTGTTGACACCAGTGGGAAATGATCAAAAGTAAAACAACCGGTGTGATAAACCACGAAGTGTTTTATGTGTTTAAGTTCAGTTTAACTGCTGTTCAAACGTTGTGGACTGTTTCCCGCCATGAAGAAAGAAAAGATAAACAGTGTCTGACAGAACATGAGAGTGTGCTGAACTGGATCAAATTATTACTGAGAATGAAATACCATGACCTCATGAACTACAGTAAACTAAGAATGATGATGATGAGTAGAAGGAAGAAGACGACCCACAAACTCCCTCCTCAAATGCCTGTCTCCTCAAGGTCAGCTTTGTTTCACTCAGCAGTTCCACCTCAACAACGCCGTGTGGTTCAGTCGAATTTTCCCGTATCAGTTATAGTTTCCCTGCTTTCTTTCTTTCTGGTTGTTTCTGCCCTCCCGTGACCATCCTAGAGCCAGTCTCTCTGCCTGTTCCTGCTCACAGAGAGGCTTGTACCCTGCCTTCCCCTGCACCCTTTCCAGTTCCCTGAATGGTGGTCGCTGTGGTCCAGTCAGTCCCAGTTGCCTAGAGCAGCTAGGGCTCCGCTTGTCCCTGCAACCATATCAGTTCCTCAGGTAGCAACAGCTAGTGTCCAGCTGTCACCTGCTCCCAGCGTGAGGACATCCAAGGCCCAGTCCACCTTTGCACCCTGGCTGGTGTCCAACTACTTCCCATGCCTGTCCCTACTCCTAGGGTGACAGTGGCCAAGACACAACCTATCCTTGCACTCGCACCCATTCCTTGGATTGGGACAGCTGTTCAGCCAATCCCTTCACAGTACCTGTTCTAAGCGCTCAACGAATCTTAGTACACCATGGAAGCACAAGCAACAGGGGTGGGAGTAAGCCGGTGTAGACAGCACATCTGGTCCTGTAGCATGCGCTGGGCCCAGATCTGCCCCCTGACCTCGGCCTTGGAGATAAGCATGCAGAGGTGTTTGGGGTGCAAAGGATGGGAACGAATATTCTAAACACAGTCTGTTATCATGGAGAAAGGTCTTGTTGTCCAGCTCCAGCCTTGAGGCCACAGCTGGCGCCAATGTGGTAGGCGCATGAGATGGTAGTGATTTTCCTTTAGTGCAAAAACTGCATGCCAATTTTACAGTTGCTCTAGATGTCCGTCACTGGTCTCTCAATCTCCAAGATGTTATTACTATTATTATTATCATGTTATTACTATTACTAAGCTCTTTTTAGCGGCTGTTTGACCACAAACAGCTGGTGCAGTTTTGCTAGATTAACCCAATGATTTAAAATCATGGTTGACATTAAATATTTTCCATGTAAATGATCAAAGAACGTAGATTTTACGATTTGAGCCCCGTCATTATCTTTAGGGTGACCTTAGCCATTTGGAAAACTCCAGAACTTCCTGATTAAAAAATTTGCAAGTGATTTCTTTCATGGCAGTTTTTCATTTGTGAAACAAATCAATTCCGTTGTAAAAGCCAACTTCTTCCAGCTCAGGGCAAAAAATAAGAACATTTTGTAATCTGCTGACTTTAGAAAGTTATTCATGCATTTATTTAATCCAGGCTTGATTACTGTGATAGTCTTTATTTTGGTATCAGCCAGGCTCTGCTCTCTCATCTTCAGCTTGTTCAGAATGCTGAATCCCAGTGGGATAAGGTAGAGATTTCCTGTCCTCTGTTGATTTCCCCTCCACGATATTCATTTGATCTTAATGCTCCTTGCTGCTGCATTTATGGTGGCCCATGAAGGATTCGCGAGAACCATCCTTCAAATCTGGGGAGACAGAGGACGCATTTGTGGGCCACATTTGGAGGAGCCTTCAAATATGAACAACCTTCATCGCCTCACTGTGACGTATTCGGCCTACAAATGCGGCCTCTGAATTTGGCAACAGCCAAAGACTATGTGACTGTAACATTAAATTAACAGTGTCTTTAAATGACCTTTGACCTTTAGTGACCTCTGACCTTCAGTGACCTCTGACCTCCTGTTGCAGGTGTGTGTGTGCTGCTGCTGTCTGCACTGCAGGTGAGTTGATGAAGTGAACCATGGTCCAGGACAAACACTGAGTGTAAACACTGAAGTGCTTCACTCATCTGTCACAGATAGACACACTAACAGAGTGTGAGCTCTCACTGACTGACTCTCAAATCAAATCTGTTCAGGTCTGTCCACAGTTTCATGTGTTGTTTAGGCGACAGGAAGAGTTCACTCATCTTCTTTTGTGTTTTGGTTTTATTTGATATTTGTTTGTCATGTTGTGAAGAGGAAATCAAGTAGAGATGTTTTCAGTTTCTGTAACATGATGGTTTGTATAGATATCAGCCAACAATCATCAGATATCAGCTTTCACTCAGGAAACCACAGCTGCTAGCTGCATGTACTAAATGTTTGTCTGACCGGCCTTTGTTGTATAGTCTTCACTTCCTCTTCTGTTTACAAATTTTCCATCATGTCAACTGAGTCAAATTTAATTTCTCTCAGAGTTTGTATGCTTTGTTACTTTCTGATGATGAGCTTCAAATATGAGCAAAGTGAGACTCAAACAGGACGTAAACCTGCAAATAGAATCCATGAAACAGCTTTTTCACACTGTTCATCCCACAGCTGAGGTGGAATAAACATCTAACCTTCAAGAATGTGCTTTTTTATTTTGCAAGACCTGCCTGCAGTACCTTTACTGTCCACTTACCCAAAGCTGCTGAGAGCCTGAGTGGGGAGCATCAACTCAAACAAACAACAAATCAGTGGAGTTTACTGGTGTGTCATTCCGTTACAATCGAGGTGAGTGGCTGCAAATTTCCACCAGGTTCTTGAACCTCTTTCATATCCGCCCCAAGCAGGCCCATAATCTCTTCATCTGCTCCACTCACCTGGAGCTGATTTTTGGCAATCAGGCTGGAGATATTTAAGCCTCACACTGACGTTCCTTCTCCAACAGTTAGTCAGCTACTCCATGTTGGAGCTGGCTTTTATGTCCCTTGTTCTCGTGTGCCTTAGTTTTCCACGTCTCTTACTCTACCTTAAGCTCATCCCTTGGACCTCGAACAACTTACCTTCACTCTGGAAATCTCTCCGTGCCTCACCCTTCTAAGAAGAAGATCAAATGGAAAATGAATGATGGAAACTGAGGTCAGAGCTGCAGACTTGCTGGTGAGGAGAGGTAATGATCTTCAGGCAAGGCAAGCGCTGTTCAGTCCTCTCCTCATCTTCCTCGTGCTCCTTTGTATATTCCATGTAGCATTGAAGGCACAAATGAGTTTAAACAGGTAAAGTCAGGTAAATGGATCCTGGTTATTGATTCAAAGTGACTAAAGTCAGTAAAGATAAATGTTTAGGCTTTATTGTGTCAGTCAGACAAACATTAACAGTAACCTGTCTCTTCTATCAGACACAGAGATGAGTGATGACATCAGAAATAAACCTGAGTGCAAACAAAGGGAAATGTTTCTTCTGTGAGCTGTGTGATGTTAGCACTGACCAGCAGAGGGCGTCGGAGTCACATGATTGAAAATAAAGGCATAAATTGTCCAAAATTAACTTTCTTTATTTCTGTTCCCTTTATGTGTCTCCTTTCATCTTGCCTCCTTGTCTCCTCCCTCCTTCCACCATGTCTTCCCCACTCTCACATTCTTACTTCTCCAGTCTCATTGTTCCTTCCTCCTCTATGTATGTCTCCTTCATCGCTTCTTTACTCTTTTTACCCTTCTCTTCTTTCACTTTATCTCCTGCCTCCTCCTATGTTGCCTCTATCTTCTTGTCTCAAAGTTTCCTTCATCCTTCACTCCTCCTTCGTTGCCTACTCTCTCCTTGTCTCATTTATTTCACTCTTCTTTATTTTCTTCTTTTCAGTTTCCTCCTTGTCTCTCATTGGTTCCTGCCTCCCTGTCTCCTCCTCCCTTGACTGTGAGGATTCGTGAAGATGAAACATGTTCAACACAAACTGATTCTCCACACACATCTATGGGCTCAAATTGTGGTCATAAATATTTTGTACTTGTAAATCTGACCGACTAGTTGTGAACTGAGTTTTGTAACCTTGTAAACCAAAATATCTAAAACATTTATGTTTGTGCATCTATAGATGCAAATTGGTGTGTGTGCAAAAAAGATTTGGGTTTTTTTGTTTGTTTGTTTTTAAAGAAAGAAAAGAAAACTAATAATAACAATAATTATTATTGTTACCAGCCTAATAATAATTAGGCTGAAGAACCAACAATTTTAGCCCATAAGAACCATAAGAATGAACTACCTCCAGGACCTGAAGCTCAGTAAAGCACCCCTCCAACAGCCAAACCCATCTGTTCTCTCATTGGATTGTTAAATTTGTGATTGACATGACGTTAACCAATCAGCTGAAAGGAAGAAAAATTCGGTCAAAATTTGTACTTTGAGGTTGTGTGATCCCCTTACAGTCTGAGCACACCCTTCACTCCCCAATATTTAAATATGGGGACCACTACCCGAGTCTGAGAGTCAAGGGCCCCAGATATGCAACGTTGCAAAGGCCTGTCAACCAAGTGAGCCCTACAACATCGAGAGCCTTCAGGAACTCAGAGTGAATCCCATCCACACTACAGGCTCTGCCACCAACCAGGTGTTTAATTGCCTCATTGATTCCAGACTCACTTCCCTTACAGAAGATCATCTGTGGGATTAGGACGGCTTGAAAAAGTCTTCATACCCCTTGAAAATTTACACATTTTTTCACCTTAAAACCACAAACTTAAATGTTTTTATTTATGTTTTTAGTAATAGGCAGAGGCTAGCCTGTTTGGCACCCTGGGCGAACACTCCATTAAAAAAAGATGATCTGATGTCTTCTCTGCTTAATAAGGTAATTAAAGAAGCACTGACACATTTTTCTGTATGTTTTTACATAATTCCACCATTTCTGGTTATAGATGCAGAAACTTCATGAAATGAAAAATCTTCCTGATCACAACCTCAGTCTTTTTCTAAATGACTTCTGCATACTATTGTGAATAAAAAATGAAATCTGAGATTTGCGAAACAGTTCTTTCTGTTGTTATTTACATTTTACGAAGGCCCCCAGATCTTGTGTAACTGGGTTTGTAAAGGCAGTTGTTCAAGCTCAGCAGCCTTGCAGTGACAGTCGGTCACGGGACTTTCATAGCGATCTGAAACTGCAGCTTCCCAGTGAGAAGCTTACAGGTAAAGTCACAGGGGTCATAATTTAATAAAAAGATTTACTCAATCTAGCCTTCCCTAGTTATTGTCTGTATCCTGTAAATGTTCTTTTATGTAGTTTTAATTATTTAATTTTATTGTTAAATAATCTCCTAGTCGAGTTGTGTTTGTATTTTCTTTTACATATTTTCACTGCACTGCAGCAAATTAGTGCGCTCCACCTGTTGGTGTATTTATTGGCTTTTAATGTTTCCCTCCTATAAATGATCGTATTACTGTAAAACACTTTGGGGTACTGCTGGTTTTAAATGTGCTATATAAATAAAGTTGTATTCTCTTTGTTATTTCCTGTTCTCAGAAGGAGCATTGAGCTGTTCATAGACTGCATGAACTGCAGTATTAGCAAACTGCACATATAATTTATGTCCACTCAGGACTGTATGTTTGTCTTTTCACGTTCATATGTATATTTATATTTAGTCCCATGTCTTTGTGTTCATCTGTTTATCTTAATAGTTTTGTTATCATATCTCTGTTTCTACACTGATTTTATATGTTGTTTCTTGTATATTTGCTGCTATGATAACTCAGTTTCCCTCTGAGATCAATAAAGTTTCTCTGATTCTGATGAAGACGAGTGTATTAGAAACAGCTCGTCCTTGTGGAGAAGCAGCAGCGTGACGAGCTGATGATGTTAACAGGGAAGTGGTGAAGCTGAAGGTATCACTCTGCTGTCGGTCTCCAACATGACAACATGCGGACTTCATCTGTCGCTCTGCTCCTCGGTGAGTCAAACCCTCCCTTCTTCAATTCTTTATCACAGCTCCAACACACACTAAAGGTCAAAGGTAAAGAGCCTATTTTCAGCAGCTGGAAGCTCTCGCTGATAGTTTCTCTCACATGAAATCTGTTCAGATCTGTTGGTTTTGTTTTCCTTAGTGAGAAGAAGTGATCACTACTTCTTTTGTTTATCTAAGGCTGGTTGTATCTGATATTTGTTTGTGTGTTTGGACACAAATCAAGTGGTGTATTTCCTGTAAGCACCTCATATTTAACTCGAGTGTATGAAGATACAGCAAATGACAGAAAACTGTTTCAACTGCATAAACTCTTTAAAATTTAGAAGTTTAACTCTGCGTTTCTCTGTAATCTGGACTGACTCACAGAGCTGAAGCTTCATGTCGTGTCTGTAAGAGAGGAAAGTGACCTGTTTTCATCAAACATTAACCTTTACTCAGGAAACCACCGCTCCTAGCTGCATGTACCACATGTTCTCCTTATCTGCCTGTTGTAATCATCACTTCCTCTGTTCAGACCAGATTGACTGAGTCTAACTAAATGACTGAAGATAGTTGGTTTTTCAGAATTAACGTCGGATTTTCCTCATTTTCTGTATGCTTTGTTAATTTTCTGATGGCGATTTAGACGAGCGGGACTCAAACGACTGTAATGTTTACTAAACAGATTTTTCAGGTTGCTCACTCAGCAGCTGATATTGCCAAAGTCGCCTAACTTTAATCCAGTGATCTCGGTGGTTTGATGGTTCATTAACTCTGATTGCTTTTTTAAATGTCTCTGTTTTACTTAGCCAGTAAGAGCTGATTGGGCCTAACCTACCTTCGCCAGCACTGGCTATGGGAACCTGCTAATGTTGGGTTTAATGTTGTGATTAGTAGAATCCGTAGTTTTTTACTTACTGAACAACTACTTAGAAACCTGCAGACGTATCGATATAAAAGAATTAGGGCCTGCAAAACAAGCAGGTCAAATTTCAGAATTTCTACCTAAAAAGAAATTAAAAGGAAAAATAGTCCATTTGAATTCAGCTCGAGCATTTTACACCAAATCTGCTTGATCAGGTTTGAATGATGTTTCCAGAACCACACAGGAACAGATTACAATTTCCTGCCCTCTGACCTTCAGTGACCTCTGATCTGTTGCAGGTGTGTGTGTGCTGCTGCTGTCTGCACTGACTGTTTGTGCAGGTGAGTAGATGAAGTGCACCATGGTCCAGGACAAACACTGAGTGTAAACACTGATAGAAACTGTCCGTCTGTCCTCCAGTCTCTCTGAGCGTCAGTCCAAACCTTCAGCAGTTCTTCACAGCAGCCTCAGTGTCTCTGACATGTGACGGTCAGCTGGGCTCTGATGGATGGACGGTGAAGAGGGACACAGGAAGTGGGACTGAGTCATGTGGAGCAGGGGGGCGGGGCTTCGGGAGGTTCAATGGTTCATCCTGTTTGTTTGCTGAGTTCGAGCCAATCAGTGGAGTTTACTGGTGTGAAGGTGAAGCTGGAGAGAAGAGTGAAGAAGTCAACATCACTGTATCAGGTAATAAAGTCTTTCATTTCATCAGACTAACAGCAGACTGTTATACCACCTCTACATCACTCTGTGGGTCTTTTCCTCAGATAAACATGTGATCCTGCAGATCCCTGCACTTCCTGTGAGGACAGGAAGTGATGTCACTCTACGCTGTAAGAAGAAAACTGGTGGCACAGCTGCAGCTTATTTCTACTGTAATGGACGTCCTGTTGGACCTAAATCAGAGCACATAATCACCATTAAAGTGCAGCAGTCTGATGAAGGTCTCTACTGGTGTTCTACTGATGAGTTTGGATCATCTCCTCAGAGCTTTCTGAGGGTCAGAGGTCAGAACACTGACATCACTTCCTGTTTAAAGCCAATCTGCTAAGCTGATGATAAACTGACTGAACCAGCTTCCTCATCTCTCCTGCAGGTTCTGTGACACCAATCTCTGTTGCAACAACAGAAAGAGCAACAACAACAACAACAACAACCACCACCATCACCACTCATATCTCCCATCCTCCTCCTTCCTCCTCCTCCTCCTCCTCGCGTTCAGCAGGAGGCGTAGATGATGAGCGGCGATAAACTTGCGAGAAGCAAGTTATGCTCAACTCCACCGGTGGAATCTGACAGCGTGGAAAAGTGTGAAAACATCCATGATCACCAACGGATTTCGAAGGGCTGGACTGCTGCATGATGGAGAGGAGGACACCGCCACGGCCCTTCAGAGGGTGTTCAACTCTGACACTGACAACGAGGATTTCTTTGGTTTTGAAAGTGACAACGAAGGAAAGAAGCGGAGAGTGGATGACGAAGCCATCCTGAGCCTGTTCGTATCCGACACTGGAGAAGAGGACTTTGGTGGTTTTAGTGCGCAGGAAGAAGAGAAAGATGGTGAATGACTGACTTTTCTTCTTGTTAAAGCCGTGTCGCTGCACCTGAGCCTAAAAGGTAGTTGTTATATTTCCACTGTAGTGTCAATACACTATTAGAGCTTATGCCGAGTCAGACTGCACACACAATAGTTTGTTTACAAGTTGACTTCTTCTTTATTGGGATAACACAGAAGTAACACACACACATAACTGGGCGTGGTGCCCCCTACTGGCGATGGCTTGCATAGCACACAATAATTCTTGCTTCATACATAATAGTAGTCCGAAGCTATTTTTCTGGTGTGCTGTAGGTTATTGTTATATACTACATTTGGTACCCATTTATGAAGCACAGTACATGTTTTGTACTTGTAAACTTGTAATTACCGCTACTTGTACATATACCTAAAAAGTTTTGCAAATATGTACCCATAACTTGTTTTTCAAAATATTAATAAAAGGGGTGTGTCTCCAAACAGCCATCTCTTTCCTGACAATTCACTTTGTGCATATTCTCTTACATATGATAAGTCAACATTGAAACACCTGCGGCTTTTAGTCACGTGCGGTAATGTATGTACAAAACAGGATTTTCCCCTGATTTTAGCTTGTGCGGCTAATATTCAGGTGCGCTTTGTAGTCCAGGAAATACGGTAATTTTCTTGAATTCTTAAACATTTTACATGATATTAGTCGGCGGCTCCTTTACTAAACAGCTCCAACTGTTTGATTTGTTTGAATTTTACAGGACAGCTTTTTCCCGTGTTACTCATTCATTATGGAGCTACTGTAGTTAACATGTAATGCTTCTCTAAAACCCTGTGACACAATCTTCTTTAACATTAGTGCGCATTAACCCCACATCTTCCCTGTTTTATTGCTGATGTTGGCCTGACAGTATTGGGGTAACAATGTCTCCTCTGTTTAGGAGAGGGCAGCAGGGTCACATCCTCACTGACATCACCTGTATTTGCACTACAGTCATTCCCTTCACTGACCTTTGCTCTCCTTCTCTTTTCCATCAGGTTGTGTAAAACTGAAACAGGCATTAAATGTTTACTACAAATGATGCTTTACACAGAAATGCATTGTTAGCTGCTTTTACACACCAGCCTGTGTGAACCTTTAGTCTGAGCATGGGGTCAAAGGTCAGGACAGAAATGCAGCACTGTAACACATATACATATGTAGAACATCAGACATTTGACTGATTTGTTTTGTGACAGCTAGTTTTTTCGTTTATACAAATAAATCATCATCACACACAGAAGAAATGTACAGACCGTACATTTATTAGCTAATATCAGTGGATACAAGAAAAATGGTATAAAGACAAACACTAGCAGCCTTAGCGTTTCTGTTCTGAATCTCTAATCTCTCACAGACATTCATCAAACCCTGTCCTCTATCAGCTTTCAACATAAGAAAAGTATTAGGCCTCATTGAAAAACAGTCTGTTTGCAGATGAAGTACTTTAAAAACTATACTTAAAAACATTTCATACACAAATCTGTCATTTATCCAGATTTTCTTGACTGAGTTTACAATTTACTAGAACTGCCAAAAACACATGAATACAAACAAATGATGAAGGATCCACTTCAAGGAAAGTGGAAAAGCCTCTGTTAGCTGCTGTTTGCAGCTGGCACAGTCTAACAGAGGCTAATACCAACGCTAACCAACAGTTTAGCATATCGTCGACAGCTCACCTCAGCATGGCTGTCCTCGGTCAGCAGTGAGCTTTATTAACTTGCACAAAGTTTTACACCCTGTTTGAGAGTAAATAAAAGTGGACATTTCTCAGCTCCAGCATTGACAGCTGAGGTAAACGGAGGACCGACAGCTTATCCACAAAATGGGAAAAACTCCGGTCCAGAATCCGGTCCAGTCCTCGTGGCAGTAAAAACTGTAATCATGCATACATGCTTTTGTCACACCTGACCATTTCGTACAATATAATTGAAGTTTTGGATTTAAAAATTTAGGAGACGTGAACGAGCAACATTCCTGATGAGGCTGGTCAACGCTGTTCAACTAGAAGCCTACGTGGATGATATCCCAGCCTACACATCCCCCTGAACTGAATTGCCTCAGTGAAATACTTGCTCACTCACACCAAACTTCATTAAATGTGAATGTGTTACTTTGCTGGTTCCCAGTTGCAGCTTAAGTGCATCCAATATTAGATTTCCCAGCTTTTCAAACACACCATGAGCTGTGCCATTTTCTGGGCACATGGTTCAGTTAGCTTTGTATAAACACGTGTTAGAAATGTTCTTCAATCAGCTCTTTTTACTCTCATTTCACAGCCACTACTTTTTACTTTTACTTGAGTAAAGAAGTTGAATTAGTACTTGGAGTATTTTTAACAGTAGTACTTCTACTTCAGTACAGACTGTGTGTACTTTTACCACCTGTGTCTGAGACCTCCTTCAGGGTCCACCTGAAGCTCTCAGTCTGCTGTGGAAAAAGGAAATCCAGGTGAGTTTCTCCTGATCACCTGAGGCCGTCATTACTGTGCGAACCCACACACCACTCCTCACTCCTCCCACCCGCTGCACACAGTCACTGAGTACAGACCGGCTGATTCCTGTAAAGGGAGAGGCAAGAAGAGGCGGAGCAACACCTGAAAAACAAGAAGCTCAACGTCATTTTGCAGAAGTGAAAGTGTGAGAGAGCAGCAGCAGAGCTGCAGTCGAGTCCTGTTTGTCTCTAAAAGAAGATTCACTGGAGTCCATCAGGTTCCTCTCAGCAACAGTGGTGAGTGCAGCTGATCACACTTCCTGCTTCTACACAAATCTTCACTCTGTTCACTTCATCAGGGTCTAGAGCGCCACCTCATTTCTCCATGGTGCCACTTAGGCTACGTCCACACTCGCCCAGATAGATTTGAAAACAGCGCTCCGCGTCCACACTAGTGTTTTCAGTCGTTTTCACAGAGTTGTGCGTCCACATTAAGACGGCTGAAAACGCTTACGTTCCAGTCCTGCGCATGCGTGAAACGCAAGATGATTCGACCGGTCTCATTTCTGTGTGCTGCTTATTCACTTTCCAGCTGTTTGAAACGTCGCGGCAAAAGGTGGAGGAAAAGCACCGAGTTTTAAAATGGACTAACAATGAGGTGGAGTTGTTGCTGCGAGTAACACAAAAGTACAAAGTTGCAAAAGCGAGAGAGAAATAAAAAATTTGAAGAAAAGCTCTGTGGAGAGAGAGCGGCCTGACCAGTTTCTCTGACTATGATACTGTAAAGCTGACAACATGATGCATTTACTGTGGTGAGTGTGCAAAGACCATGGCAGGTGTTGTGCCAAGGTAGGGATCCCCAACAGGATCTGTTTCCCTGCGTCAGGAACATCGGCTGGGCAGGGAAAGCGGACCCAACGCACTCCGCCTCCATCACGACCAACTAGACGTGGAAGGAGTGATGTTTTAGTGACAACATGAAAGATGAGTGTGACCGTTCAGTTTGTGGGTTACAACAGAAAATGATACATTTATTGTTCTCGTGTGTTATCGGACGGGATCATTTTAACAAACCGAGGACATTTTCCTGATAATTATCTGTATCCTCCTGTAACTTTACTGTTTAAAGAGCTAAAACCTCCAACATTTCAGGATCAATAAGTCCTTATAAGACGTGTTTGTGAGCTAAAAATCAAGAATGTGGGATACTGTTTGTCTGTGTCAGCCAAACAACTTCACATCTTTGTAACGACTGTTAAAAAGATGTTCATCCTGTTGATCCTGTTCATCTGGACGCTGCACTGTACAGCAGACACGACGTTGTTCAGTTTGTGTTTCAGATGAACCAGTTTGTGTCTGAGTGTGTTGCTGGGTCTCCACCAGTTACTCTGACAACTGAAGGTTCAAGATTTTTATTTTGACATTTGCACACAGGACCAACAGTCCATGCACAGTGGAATACTTGTGCAGAGCTTTCCAAGTCAAATCACACTTTAACAATATAAAGACAGAAAAAGCAGGAGGATAGAAATGAAGTCCGGAGTAGGGTAGTCGTACTATTTTCTATATACAAAGAAAAAGAAGAAAATGTACAGAGAGTGTGTAGTTCTCTACCTCTTATCGCACTCACAGTATTGCACATTTGTTCCACAGATCTGTTTCACAAGTCTGTTGTGAGTGTATTGCCCGATGGTCAGTGAACCGATGATACATTCAAAGTGAGGTTAAGTAGTGCTGTGTTATTTTAAGTGTTCAGTGTGTTTTTGTTTGCCGTCAGTCTGACAGTTGTGGGGAAGAAGCTGTTGAAGAATCGTGTTCTGTGTGTGATGCTGCTGTCCGCTCTGTTGTGTCTGAGATTGTATGTGCAGCTTTGTATGTGCAGGTCCATGGATGCAAGTGTTGTTCCCATAATCCTCTCTGCAGACTTTCTGACTCTGCAGAGCCTTCCTCTCTGTCTGTGTAGTGTTTCCATACCAGACAGTGATGCCTGCGGTGAGGATGCTGTCTATCAGTCCTCTGCAGGCCTGGGTGAGAGGGTGGTGGTTCATGCCAGCTTTCCTGAGCAGCCGAATGAAATAAAGTCTTTGCTGGGCTTTTTTCACAGTTGCTGTAGTGTTGAGAGTCCAGCTCAGGTCTGATGTAACCTGCAGTCGCAGGAATCTGTGGCTGTTTGCCCTCTCCACCTCCGTCCCTTTGACGATAAGAGGCTGCAGGGGAGGGAGTTCTTCCAAAAGTGCAGTATTCATTCCTTGGTCCGTGTTGAGGATGAGGTGAAGAAGCTTCTGTGATGAAAAGAAAGTGAAAGAAGTCCAGACGCTTTTCTCTCCAAGCTCCTCAGACTACTGACGCTTGTTTCTCTCTTTGTAAAATGAAATTTAAAGTGAACTTTGAATCAAATGTTTCTCTTCTTTCTCCCTCAGAGTGCAGACATGTCTGCTGCCAGCAATCTGCGATCTGAAGATCAGTTTCTGTGCTCCATCTGTCTGGATGTGTTCACTGATCCAGTCTCTACATCATGTGGACACAACTTCTGCAAAACCTGCATCAGTCAGCACTGGGACATGAATGTCATCTGTCAGTGTCCCATGTGTAAAGAGACTTTCTACACTCGACCTCAGCTGAAGATCAACACCTTCATCTCTGAGATGGTTGCTCAGTTCAGACGTGAAGCTCAGCAGAAAGCCAGCAGCAGCAGCTCAGAGCAACAAGCTGCCAAACCAGGAGAAGTTCCCTGTGACGTCTGCACTGGAACCAGACTGAAGGCCCTGAAGTCCTGCCTGGTGTGTCAGACCTCCTACTGTCAGACTCACCTGGAGCCTCATCTGACACTGAAAGGCCTGAAAAGACATCAGCTGGTTGATGCTGTGGAGAACCTGGAAGGCAGGATGTGCACGAAGCACGATAAACTCCTGGAGCTGTTCTGTAAGACCGACCAGACATGTGTCTGCGTGCTCTGCCCTGTTTTAGACCACAAGAACCACGAGTTTGTTCCTCTGAGAGAAGAATATGAAGGAAAGAAGGCAGAGCTGGAGAAGACAGAGGCTGAGATTCAGCAGATGATCCAGAAGAGACGACTGAAGATTCAGGAGATCACAGAGTCGGTGAAGATGAGTAAAGATGCTGCAGACAGACAGAAAGCAGAAGGTGTTCAGGTCCTCACGGCTCTGATGGAGTCTGTTGAGAGACGCCTGAAGGAGCTCATGAAGGAGATCGAAGACAAACAGGAAGCTACAGAGAAACAGGCTGAAGGTCTCATCAAAGATCTGGAACAGGAAATCTCTGAGCTGATGGAGAGAAGCTCTGAGGTGGAGCAGCTCTCACGCTCTGAAGACCACCTCCACCTCCTCCAAAGCTTCTCCTCCCTGAAAGCTGCTCCACCCAGCAAGGACTGGACAGAGGTCAGAGTTCATCCACCATCATATGAGGGGACTGTGGGGAGAGCTGTGGCTCAGCTGGAGGAGACAATCAGGAAACTCATGAAGAAGAAGCTGTTTGAGGCTGAGCTGCAGAGGGTGCAGCAGGATGAGGTGGATGTGACTCTGGATCCTGATACAGCAAATCCTGATCTCATCCTGTCTGATGATGGAAAACAAGTTTATCATAGTGATGTGAGGAATAATCTTCCAGACAACCCAGAGAGATTTTCTCAGTGTGCTTGTGTTTTAGGAGAGCAGAGTTTCTCTTCAGGCAGATTTTACTTTGAGGTTCAGGTTAAAGGAAAGACTGAGTGGGATTTAGGAGTGGCCACAGAGTCGATCAACAGGAAGGGACAAATCACAGTGAGACCTCAGTATGGTTTCTGGACTGTAGTGCTGAGAAATGGAAATGAGTACATAGCTGCTGCTGACCCTTTAGTCCCCCTCTGTCTCCATCCTGGTCCTGAGAAGGTGGGGGTGTTTGTGGATTATGAGGAGGGTCTGGTCTCCTTTTATGATGTAGGTGCTGCAGCTCTGATCTACTCCTTTACTGGCTGCTCCTTCACTCACAAACTCCACCCATTCTTCAGTCCCAGTCCTAATTATGGAGGTAAAAACTCTGCACCTCTGATCATCTGTCCTGTCAATCAAACTGATCAACGACTGATTTTATTGGATGAATGATTGATTTTTCTTGAAGGGAACAAATGAACATATTGAGTGTAAATCCTCTACAGTCTCCATGTTTCTATAGAATCTGATCATCAGGACTCTGATTCACACTTTGATTCTCATGGAGTTTGATTTGAACAGAAGAAAAGTTGAATCAGGAAATGTTCCCACTGATGGAGACTCGAGCTGAAGAGCAAATATCAGAGAACAAATGTCCAAAAGCTTCATTTCCAATAAAGTTTGTTCAATGCTTTGAGTGAATCCAGACTCATGTGTGGCTGTTATACGGAGCATCAGAGTCCAGCTGAGTTATGTTGGATACAAACTGCTTATTTTGGCTCTGTGAGGAGTTTTGTTCACTGAAAACTGATGAGACGGATAATATTCAAAGAACTCTGTAGAGATTCATGCATCCATGTTCTCCACCTGCAGGTGTGGAGGAGAAAGGTGGAGCACAGACTGCTGCATCCTTCCAGTCACATCATTTTGATGATTATATTTGCATGTTGTGATGATTTGGGTTAAAGACAAACAGAGTTGAACGGCTGCAGTCACAGCATGAAGACGATGCTGAAGCTGAGCTGTCAGTGAACATGTTTCACTGTGATTTGATTTGAAGAATAGAAAGTGTGTGTGGCTGCTGACAGCTGCAGTCTCTGCTAGTCTGCATAACACACACACAACTTTCCCCCTGAGGCAACGATGCAGCAACAACACAACAGCTGCAGACACACACACACACTGTTAAAGAACACTTTACTGTTTAAGGCAGAATTCCTCATTAACAATGATTTGAGTCTACTGTGTCTACTGTGGTTTCCAACATACAATCTACTGAAACATGTTTTTCTTTCTGCCGTACAAACTATTTGATCACAACATCTTTGCTTTTTTCCTCCAATCGTTTATTCTGATTATTTTATTTAGTTTAACTAAGAAAAGCTTAAAATTTAACTCTTAACCTGATTTAAACGTTTAATTTCTCATTAACTCAGACTTTTAATTTATTTCCTTGTTTAATGTATTATTTCTTTATCCTTGTTTAAGTTTTGCCGATCCTTTCTGTGTAACCTGTTTAATCTGACCTTTGACCTTTTAATTTTAACTTAACAGTACTCTTGTTTTGACCTTTGACCTCTTTATTCCTTATAACCAAAAAAACCCTTTTATCTGATATTTTCACCTTATTGATTGATTATATATATCTATTATATTTTCTCACCTTACCTTATTTTGACCTTTGACCTATGTCCTTGTTAGCCTTGATCTTCCTTCATCAAACGTGAAATTTCTTTCACCTTTGAACTTAAAGCTTAAATCAAACCTTTGTTAAAAAGCTTCTTACCAACTTGTAATTCCAACTCTCTGCATTAAACACGTATCTTATCATATAAACACTGGATCACTGAGAGAACTTTAGGCAGAACCAAATGAAGCAGCTGACCTCGTCAAACTCACAGCGACAGTAACTGACAGTGAATTATTTTAATCTTCTTCATTGTATTTGTTAGAAACATTTATTTTCCTTTAATTGGACTTTGGTTAAGTTCAATCCGATGTATTAACCGACCTTTGAGGTGAAGTGCAGCTGCGAAGAACGCTACGGCAGGCAATGAGGTGTGTTTAATGTCGCTCTGTTAATTTGAGCGTCCATAAATTGAATGTCTTATTTTTTCTTACTTTATTATTGCTCATTTATTGGAGAATTTGGCCATTTAATTAAGATAGATTTTATGTTGTTGGTGGTAAAGATCTGGATGGATGTTTTATTTTATTCTGTGTTTCTATTTTTCAGTTTTACTTTTCAAGACTTGGTGAATTGCCTTTTTCTACTTTTTGTTTAGTTTTGTTAAAATTAGCAGCAGTGAGAAGTGTTGTTGTCGGTCTTGAATATATTTGATGTAGCCCACACTGTTAAGGTAAGTGTCATGTTTTTAGTTGTTAGTCTGATGAAGAATCTTTTATTTTTCTCCAAAAGTTGATTGTGTTTATCTGGACATAGTGTTTTTCAGGTCCAGCTGAATGCAGGTTTCCCCAGTCTTATACGTGTCAGGAGCATCAGCACAGCTGAAATGCATTTTTCCTAAGCACCGCGTCTCTGTGGCTTTTAAACCCCAAAACACGCTAAAACAAAAATGGGTCCACCCCAAGGATGGGGTCCCCCGGTGTAGTTTCCACTGTGACAGACTGTAGGCTTCCTCAGAGTGAGGCTGAGAGCGGCAGGCCCAGCTGGAGTCTGACCCGTGTCACACAGTGGAGGTCAAACCTTCTGTGCCACAAACACCAGATTAACCAGTTTCACTCATCATCCTTCTACTGTCAGATTTTACTGGTGCAGGTTTGATGAATCACCATCTGAGAACGTCTCTGATGTGGGCGCCACTCACAGGGATCACTTCCTGTAGAAGGGTCACATGACCTGTTATAGGCCCATTTGTGATGATGACAGCGACGCCCCTTTCGTGTGAGGTTAAACCCAGAGAGCTTCGTGTGACCTCTGACCCTGATCACCAGCGTTAGGGTCAGTGAAGGTGAGATACCATGTGACAGGAGGAGGAACAATAAAGTTTTATTTGTACGAACACGTAGAACAGATGAAGTCAGAACGAAGCAGGTGGAGCTCAGTCAGGGTGGAGGTGCAGACAGGTGAGCTGAAGGGGAGGAGCCAGTCTGGTCAGGAACTCTCTGTCTCCTCGAGTGAACCTCCTCACCTCTGAAACACACACACACGACTCTGAAGGTTGCAGTCAGGGTTGGTCAGGGTGGTGAGGGTGGGGTTACCTTCTGGTCTCTGGTTGGTGTGTTTCCTGCAGGTGAGGCTGAGCGGCCGAATCATGACATCGCTGCTGCACAGACACAACAGGAAGTGGAGGAGGAAGTCGTCAGCGTCCCCGTCACACACCTGAGACAGACACAGAGGTTATGTCTCTGCAGACTCACGGCTCGGCCCTGTGGAAACGTCCTGCAGGACGCCTGTTTCTCTCTGTGGTGGCCCCCCCACAGCGTCCCCACCGTGCTTCACTGTGTGGACGCTGTTCTTTGGGTTGTAGCTGCATCTTCTTCTCGTTTCACCTCCTCTGACCACAGGACGTTTCAGTCTGCAGGTCTTCGTCCTCAGCAGTGTGGCTGAAGGTGTCTGCAGACGTGGAGCTCTGTGAGCTCACAGTGCGTCCCTGTGCAGCCTGTAGAGTCTTTGAAGTCTTTGCTCTGACAGGCTTGTTCTGTGCTGGGCGGCTCTTTGACTTTCTTCAGGTTTCCCTTCCTGACACTCTGATAACCTCAGATATCCACAACGTGAATCCTCACAAACATCTGTTTCTCTCTTTTCACTCAAACCTTCTGACGTTTTCACACCGACTGTAAATATGAAGAAAACCCTCAGTTTGACGCCACGCCCCCAAACCAGTTCAGCAGTAAAGTCTGAGCAGACGGAGCTGTTACCAGGATGTAAACAGGATGTGCCCTTTCACAGTTAAAGCCTCAGGAATAAAAACATGACCCGATCTTAAATTTTTAAAGATAAAATAAAGTTTAAAGACGACGATGAGCACGTGACTCACTGCTCAGAGCCCACTCACCCAGGTGCATGATGGGAGCAGGAGGAGGAGGCTGGGCCGAGCGTATAGAAACCAAACAAACAAATAAACAACAGCACGACAAACACGTGAACCAGACTTTACCTGTAAACTTACCTGGTGTCTCCCAGGGAGACCACAGTTATGGAGCTGACAGGTAAGTACGTGCAGTACACACTTCCTGTCCTGAAACACACACACAGGTAAACCGCACAGGTACATAACTGAAGGAAATTGCCGTCCCGGGTTTCCTCCGTGGCGTGAGCGATAAGCAGAGTTCTGTCCTTTCCTTCTAAGATTCCTAATTATTTAAAGTAACACTCAGGTATGCCATTCAGCGTGTTAGTACGAGCTCGGGAGCAGCTTGGGAGAACAAGAAAACAGAGACTGCTTTAGGTTGCCTTCCCAATCGACTCAAAGGTTTATTTGATACACAGCAGTTTATATAGATGAAAAAAAAGGTTCGTGTGTCAGCTTTCCCAGTTCAAACCGGTACAGACCAAATAAGGAAACGTCTTCCTGCCTTGTGAACAAAGAAGTATCCTGTGTGTAGTTTATCAGCTCAGCTACAATTTATGATCATCCCAGCAAAATACACTCCTAGACATAAAATACAGAGTTCTTTCATTAGTGAATTCTGAAACAAACCACCTAGCCTTTAACGAGCCTTTTCCAGGAGATAAAGAAAAAGGGAGGATGGGAGTCAGGAAGTGGTCTCATCTCTGTGGTGTTTTCGACCTTGGGGTACCAGCTTGTGAGTCCTACACATTAATTCTTGGGTCACAGAGAAAGAGAAAAACAACTAGTAGTTGGGCCTTATTGAGTAACAGTTTTCCTGTATAAAACAATATCCTGTAAATGCTACTATGGTATCAAAATACCTAACAATAACCATCGGTGTGACTTTGTATTGAACATTGGGGGGTCAAGATCTCTGTCTAAATAAATAAATCTGGGTACATTTCCAGATGATTAAACAACTATTTTGCTGGTAACACCTGAAACGAGTAAAGAAAACCAGCAGCCTATTGATGCAAGATAATCCATAACTTTATTGGGGCTGACATTGTTGGAAATGAGTCCAAATAAAGAGTCCAAACATTTATAAGCCTGTCTATGTGTGTCTCACCTGGACAGCCTCCTCTGGACACCAGACAACAGCAGAGTGTTACCCGGCAACAGGCCAGGTGGGTAGGGGGTAAGTAAGTTAGCTGGATTTGATTGTTGACGATTTCGCGTGATCTTGGATCGTTCGGTTCTCCGAAGCTCATCCGGGACTTGCTGTCATAGCAACAGATCCGTAAGCGTAAACCTGCTCGGGAGCAGGCTTACTTTATGTAAACAGGATTAGATCACAGCCACTCAGGTATGTCCGCTTCATGTATACGAAAGCAACGGTGAAATATACTCACTCAAATGAGCAATCCTATTTATCCATATTGTATATTCTGTATCTATATATGTGTATATATGGTGTATTTATGCTTATATCCTTACTCTCATTCCCCTTAATGTATCTGTAACATGCAACTTCTTTCGGTGCTTTGCTACTGGAAACTGAATTTCCTGGAGGAACCCACCCGAGGGATTAATAAAGTTTCATCTAATCTAATCTAATCTAATCTACTTGGGTTTTCTTCCTGCAGCCCTCATGTTTACTCAAGGTTTAGTTCTGTCTTCATGCTGATTTTCTTGTTCAGTCGTGTCTCATGTTGCAGTTTGTCAATCCTGTCCCTGTGCTCTGTGTTCCCTCTGTTCAGTATCAAGTCTGTGCCTCATGTGTTTCCTGTTTTATTTTGATAGTCCCTGTCCTGTGTGCAGTGTGCTTGGTTTTGCTTCCCTTCTGTCATTAGGCCTGATTTGTCCCAGATGTGTTACCACCTATTCCCCATCTTCTCGTAGTCCTGCTTGTGTATTTAAGCCCTGTGTTTCTCTGTTAGTTGTTGTGTTGTACCCTCACTGTACTGTGTTTTGTTTTCTATGTGCTTCTGGTAATGTTCTGGTTCACTCTTTCCTGGTTTGATTTTCTAGTTTCCCGGGTTTCTAGTTTGGGCTTAAGTTTTGAGTTTCTAGTTTTGTTTTCTTCTATTTCTATTTGAATGTTCTCCAGCAATAAAGCTGCCACTTTAGTTAATCATTCTGTCTCTGAGTCCTGCGTTTGGGTCCTACATCCTGCCTGCCACCTCAACACCTTTAATTTTACAGCTTCTTAGTTATTATAAACTGCTGCAACTCATAATGTTTTCTAAGATAGTAAAACCAGATTTAAACCGACTACTTCTACAAAGATGGAGCTGAAGTGATGATATACATTTAGTGTTTGGACTTGGACACATACAGTCTGTTTTTCCTTATAACTACATGTGAGTTCAATTAACATTTTGTAGGAAAAGGGAATTTGTTTTTTAAAAGGATTATAGATTCGGAGCTGAATTACCCAACGGAACATCTCATTCACTGACGTTTGCTGGAGAAGCTGCTCTGCCTCTTTGTGATGGAGCAGCAGCGTGACGTACTGAAGACTGTTAACGGGGAAGTGCTGAAGCTGAAGGCGTCTCTCTGCTGCTCAGACTGACGTTCAGTCGTCATCCAGACAACATGAAGACTGCACCGGTCTCTCTGCTCCTCGGTGAGTCAAACACTAAAATCATCGATTTATTTATCACAGCTCCAACAAGCAATATGGCAGGAAAACAACCTTTCAGCAGTTACAAGCTCGCAGCTACTGACTTTAAAGTTCATGTAAAAATTCTGAAAAGTTTCGTCAAGGCGAGAGGAACAGTTCATTCTCCTTCTTATGTCTTTCTGGTTTCATTTGATTGGTGGCTGTGAAGTTGGGCAGGAACCAAGAAGTGATGTTAATGTTGAATAATGGAGCTCACAGTTTTAACTGAAATGTATGAAGAGTGATAGAAAATGGTTTCAAACATGCATGATGAAAGTTTTTCGGTTTAAATCGATCTCATCATCACTGCAAACCTCTCAGAGGTTCAGACTCTCAGCAGTTTAACCTGGAGTCCTGCAGGAAAGTCACCATATAGTCTGGACTAAGTCAGCGATTAAACTTTCTGCCCAGCTAAGTGTCAGTAACATGAAGACCAAAAGAACAAAAGAGACTTGACCTCTTTTCATCAAACATCTCTTCAGTCAGGAAACCACAGCCTCTGACTGCATGAAGCACAGGGTCCTCTGACTGCGTCCCTTCTTTTATCTAGTCTTCACTTCCTCTATTCACAGCCAATTTTCCATTAAGAGGACTGAGTGTATTCAAACAACCACAGACGGTTTTGACTGTTAAAGTTCCCATTCCCATTGACATGATGACCTTTAAACAGCAGCAGTGTGGGACTGAAACAGGCCGCAAATCTGAAAATGAAAACTGTGCTTTTGAAGGGTGGCTTCTTAGTCCCACACTTTCTTCTCTGCACATGAATGAAAGCTCATCCATGCACAGTTCCTTCTCCATTGTTTACAATGCTGTGCACTGTGATGTTTACCGTTGATTGCCATCTGATCAAAAAATGTATAGAAAACAGGAAAAGACAGGCTAACCTGCGTTGCTGTCTCGGTGGTATTTTATAACTTCCTGTTCCTGTTACAGTGCACGGTGGTGTTTGTGTAGTTTAACCTGCGTGGCTCACAGATCTGGCAAAAATACAGACCTTCCATAATTAAGTAGAAGTACAAATACTACTGTTCAAAAATACTCCAGTAAAAGATGAAGTACTGATTCAACTTATTAACTCAAGTAAAAGTAAAAAAAAGTACAGACTAGGAAGTACTCAAAGTAAGAAAGTACAAAGTAGTAGCAGTAAAACCCTGGCTGATTGTGACCCACACCCATTATCACACCTTGGCTCATGTGATTAGGTAGAGGATCATCAGGGGGTCCATTGTCCCTCTCAGTGGGAAACTCCCACTGAGCTTAAATGTGGGTCTCTTCACCGTTTGATCCTAGAACTGAAGAAGCTTCTCAGATGAGAGGTGAAACGTCTTCAAGCAACTTAAAGAAGTCCAGACGCTTTTCTTTCCAAGCTCCTTAGATTGTGGCAGATACTTCAGGAGATTAAAAAGTTTCCTGAGAGAAAAAAAACAACAACAAAAAAAAAACTGTGCAGCCTCAGTCTTTCTTTAAATGATCTCTGACCTCCTGTTGCAGGTGTGCGTGTGCTGCTGCTGTCTGCACTGACTGTTTGTGCAGGTGAGTAGATGAAGTGCACCATGGTCCAGGACAAACACTGAGTGTAAACACTGATAGAAACTGTCCGTCTGTCCTCCAGTCTCTCTGAGCGTCAGTCCAAACCTTCAGCAGTTCTTCACAGCAGCCTCAGTGTCTCTGACATGTGACAGTCAGCTGGGCTCTGATGGATGGACGGTGAAGAGGGACACAGGAAGTGGGACTGACTCATGTGGAGCAGGTGGGCGGGGCTTCGGGAGGTTAACTGGTTCATCCTGTTTGCTTGATAAGCAAAGCGAGCCAATCAGTGGAGTTTACTGGTGTGAAGGTGAAGCTGGAGAGAAGAGTGAAGAAGTCAACATCACTGTATCAGGTAATGAAGTCGTTCATTTCATCAGACTAACAGCAGACTGTTATACCACCTCTACATCACTCTGTGGGTCTTTTCCTCAGATAAAGAAGTGATTTTGGAGATCCCTGCACTGCACCACTTCCCCTGCCGGTGGCGGACTCCCTCAGGTGTCGGTGCGTTGGTGGTTCTTTGTATCTGGGGGTGGGCGTCCGGGTACACACCGGCTCACTCCTTGGCGGCCGCTTATTGGGGCTCGCTCGGGCCATTTCGGAGGTGGGGTGCCCACTCAGGCACAGCTGGCTGCCGGCGGAGCTCACGGGCGCGTCACTGCAACTCCCCCTGGCTTCTGCTCCGCGGCTGCTGAGTGAGCCCTCATCTGGGACTCTCCTTAGCTCTTACTGGAACAGTGGCGCGGCTGCCCCTCTGTGGGTCTTCCTTGGTCTCTTGTGTTCTGGGGGCCTCTGGATGTCTGGAGTTTTGATCTCCTCCATACCTGCTTGATACCATAAAGGACAGGGCTGTGGCTCCCCACACTCCCTAGCAGATCATTACATGGAGAAACCTTTGGAATGCAAGCATGCTGATCCACACAGGTATGCACACAGGTATGCACACTGGGTATTCACAGACGCGGACTACAGCTTTCTTGGCTGCTGCCTCAAAGCACACTGTGCGCTGTCTATCTTGCGTGTTGCACAATATCGTTTATTATTTAGTAACTATTGATATCTATGGCTAGCTAGTTTATTGTGATGGTGCTTTTTTTTTTTTCTTATTATGTTGCTCTTTGTTGTTTGCTGTCTCCTCTGTTTTTTTTTCTCCATACAGGTGACCCAGGAGTTTTGTTTTTTTTGTTTGTTTGTTTTTTTTTTCTCTCTTCCCCCCCTTCTCACCGTCTCTTCTCCCCTTTGGTTTTCTTTCTTTCTCTCCCTCTCTTTCTTTCATTCTTTCCCCCTGTCCTATCCCACAGTCATGTCTGTCCCGTTTGCAACTGAAAATCAGTCAGTGTTCTACTGATGAGTTTGGATCATCTCCTCAGAGCTTTCTGAGGGTCAGAGGTCAGAACACTGACATCACTTCCTGTTTAAAGCAAACCTGCTGAGCTTATAATAAATTCAATGACCCAGTTTTATCATCTCTCCTGCAGATGTCTATGACACCACCACCATTTCACCAAGTGCCACCAAACCACCACCAACAACAACTACCAATCTCAATTCCCCTCCTTCTACATCGTCCTCCTCCATCATCTCACCTGTAGCTGCTCTGGGTTCTCTGGGTCTTCTAGATCTTATTCTGGTTGCAGCTTTGCTGTTTTGGAACAAAAAAATAGGTATAAAGTGTGTCAAACCCCCCAGAGCTCATTAGATTAAACATTTTACATGGAAAAATAAATTTTCCTTAATAATTATGTGATTATATACTATAATTCAATTATAAACTGTCCCCATTCACATTGTTTAGCAGAGAACTTATCTTACATGAAAAATATAGAGACACTTTTATTGATAAAGTATAAGACCCGATCCTTGGGGTGGAACAATTTTTGGCGCAGCGTGTTTTGGGGTTTAAATTCCACAGAGACCCAGTGTTTAGAAAAAATGCATCTCAACTGCTCCGATACTCCTGTCACAACAGTATCACTACAGGTTTTGACAAAAGTCCAGCTGGAATTAGTGATGGGATTTCCGGCTCTTTTTAGAGAACCGGCTCTTCCGGCTCCCAAGCGGCTCTTCAGGTTGTTTTGTTGCTTTAATTAAAAACGGTCCGGGGCTCCAGGGTCCGGGGGGAAGCAGGGATTAATCCCATACATGCTCTCAGTGGGTTCCAAACACACACACACTCTCTCGGGTCCAGGGCAGATCTATATACACACAGAGAGAGACGTCCAGGTTAGGGATAGTCTCAAACTCACAGATACAGGTTCAGGTCCGCCGTCATAAATAGTGCTCCAAATCAGCTGGGATCGGCTGCAGGTGTGACGGTGAGCACAGGTGCGTGGGCCAGGGGCGGGGCCCGTAATGAGCACCGCCCCAGCAGAGGAGAGAGAGCGCAAAGGAAACAAAACAAACAAAACATGTTGCCAAACACAGAGTGAGCCAGCGAGGCACGAGGACCACGACACAAAGCACGTGCAAACTCCAAAACACATTTCTAGCTTTAACTGAACTTCAAAGCAGAGCAGATCACTTAAATTACACAATTGAAAGCATGAAAGCATGTGTGTATTGTTTGTGTATTTATACACAAGCACTCATATATATTCAAATAATTTAAACAAATGTTCATTTACCTGTTACCAGAGATGGGCAGTAATGCGTTACTGATTACTTTTTTCAAGTAACGAGTAAAGTAAGGGATTACTATTGCAAAAACGGTGATTAGATTACCGTTACTTTCCCGCAGGAACGCTGCGTTACTGCGTTACTAAAACCGTGATTTTTTGCCAGAATGTCTCATGACAGTGACTTAAGCGAGTGTGCCGTTCGTGACAACAGCTGTCTGCAGAACAACAGTGGATCACATATCGAGTGCGGGAGAGAGTATGAGCGTGCAGCGTTTAAAGCGTGGAAGTACTGACCTTACTTTGAGTTTGATTCCATAAAAAGTGACAAAAACATTAGTGTCCGCTGTGCGTGGGAAGAAAACTTCTTTTTACAGCGAAAAAAACCCCTAAACTTCCAAGCAAGCACCGAGTGCGCAACGACGTAATGGGAAACTCACAGAGAAACTCGCGGATTCTTCCACTGACCGCGGCACACCTGCACCAGGGTAAACCTCCGCCTACCCCACTCCTGCTTTACAGGTGAAAATAGAGCAACAGGACCGCTGAGTCTTTAACTTTATTTATTTTCTGCTGTGTTTTACTTGCATCTATTTGAAAGACTGAGTGTAAACACAAAAAATATTTTATTTTATGAGCTGGAATGTGCAGAAAATAGGTTTAAATGTTAAACTAATTTATTCAAGTCAGAGAATGTTGCATATAATTAAATGTTTTGCTTGATGCATAAAGTTAAAAGATTAAAACTGATAAAACAAGTTAAAAAAAGAGACTTTTCCATTTGATTACATTTTGTATGATGGATTATGTAGAAAAAGTAGAATTGGGCTGAAAGATCTATCGCTTTATCACCTCTTCAGGTTGTAAATCGTGTTTTTAAAAAGTAACTAAGTAACTAAGTAATTAATTACTTTTGAAAATAAGTAATCAGTAAAGTAACGGGATTGCTTTTTTGGGGAAGTAATCAGTAATTAGTTACTGATTACTTTTTTCAAGTAACTTGACCAACACTGCCTGTTACTACCACACACCAAATCCGGTTGTTGGTACTTGCTGGCTTGTGTAGCCTCTAGGTAACAAAAGCTCAACACTGCCCCCTAGCATCCTGGAGCACTTCTGTTGTCTTCTGTATGTGCTTCGGAGTTTGTACGTGCTTTGTCTGTAGGGGCCACCGTAAATATACTTTTTTATTCACTCCACATAAAATGTAAAAAATAAATCATATAATACAAAAACCAACTAATTACATTTCAACTTTTAACTATTTAAATTTTCAGCTTTTTCCTTTTACAAATTTAAAGTGAAACAACACAAAACACTGCAAACCACAACACAATTAAATATAAATTATAATATGAAAACAAACAGAAGATGCACATTCTCTGTCATATGGACCTGCATGAATAAACTTTCTGAATCCTTTATCATCTGCAACTGAAAATAGTTGTGGATGATTACTATACCTTTCTAATGTGACCTTGTTGTCCCTGCTCTCTTTCTCTCTCCCTCCCGCTCTGTTCCTGTGCTACTGAGTGTCACTACCGCCCCTCCCCCCTCTGCTCAGTGAAGCGGAAAAAAGTGCGAGAGAGAGGGTGAGAGAGAGAAAAAAAACCCACGGCTCGCGATAAGGAGCCGGCTCGTGTCGTTCACGTCAAAGAGTCGGCTCTGAGAGTTTCCTTCGCGACCGACACATCACTAGCTGGGATAACCACATTTACTCAGGGCTTTCTTGATGTGATGTTCCTCCTGGCTGCTGTGTCTGTGGGGATGGTGTTCGCTCTGTGTTGTAGCGTCCTGATGACACCCAGTTTGTGCTCCATGCTGGCAGACGTCTTCGGTTTAGAATCTTTTATTATTTGTCTCATGTTTAAATCCTCGTCTTTCTCATTCCTGCAGAAAGGACGCTGTCATCAAGTCTGAGTCAAGTCACCTATCAGGATATGAACTTCAGACAATCAGCCAATAAAATTACAGATACACACTCACATGTTGTTTTCTCCAGTCCGAGGACACTGCAGGTACACATTCAGCTGTTATCCAACAAGTTATTGCTTCACAAAATATGATTATGACCCTTTGTCCACTGTGGGTCCTTGTGATAATTTCTTTGCTCCTCTATTCTTCTTGTCTTTCCATCTTCTGGATTCTCTTTTAACCATCTACTCGTTCTCGTTCTCTTGTGCATCAGGGCTGAGTTATTGATGGAGTTTCCCAGATCAAATTTAAAGGAGGATGGGAAGAAGAGGATTTTCTCTCTGCCAGTCCCGTCAGCTCCCTGCTAAGATTTAGAGCTTGTCCTGTTTTTCAGTATGAAGGCCCTGCTCATCTGTTTTTCTTGCCATTGCTTAAAAAGTGTACATTCTGCATCCAAATGTCCAGCTGCCTTCAACTTTGATGTTTGTCTTGGCCAAAAATAAGCCTTGAGTTTATTCCTTTGTTTAAATAAAAATCTCTTGCTGATAAACTGAACCCTGGCTGTGGCGTCAGAGTAGCGCTATATAAGTGCTACATAAGAACCAGTCCTTCTACCATTTACTAAAAGCAGGCTTTTGCCAGAGCTGCAAAGGGATTTGTAAAGAATGAGTTTTTAGTGTACTATGCTTCAGGCAGTTGTTGCATGGAAGTGGCTGTTACTGAAAGTCCAGCACAGACCTGTAGTGACAGCCAGTGACTGGCATTTTGAAATGATAATAATAGCATAATGATTTAAAATTCCAGGTTCCTAATGAAGGTCTTGCAGATAAACAGTAACACATTCTATAATTTATTATTAATAAATAATAAACAGGTGGAGCCGGTAGCTCAGCATGTTTGATTTGGCAGTTTTGCACTAGATGAGCTTCCTGAGGCAACTCAAACGGGATCTGTGTTTGCAGGTGGAACTGAACAACAACCTCTCCATTGGAGCCAATAATAAAAACATGAATAACAATAAGCTTTATTTGGGGCTCTGATCTGAGGATGTAACATCATTTGTAATGTGGGTCTCAACAAGCTCAAGGAACGCTTTAAAAGTAGCCATTAATATGGTAAAATCACAGGTAGCCAGATTTCCTGATGTTGTATCTCCAATAACAGGTCACGGCATTTCGCTCTCGAGGCAGCCAGTGCCCTCCCTGCAGTCCCAAAAGGTTGATTCGGTTCATCTTGACGCACACCTGTGTGCACTTGTATTCAAAAGGTTTTTCCGTGTAAAGATCTGATAGTGGGTGTGGGGAGCCATAGATTCTACCCCCCCAAGGACCACCGGATGGGCGGATGCTCCACCCTCTTTGAAAGAGCTGAGGAGATGCCTATATGGGATGTCACCCAGCAGCCACAGTGCAGAAGTCAGAGAGGGCCGGCAGCCAGCTGCACCAGAGCAGACCGAGGCCCGAGGTTTGAGGGCCCTCCACCCCCCAAAGTAGCCTGACGGAGTCACGGATGCCAGGCCCTGCCAAGCAGCCGCCGGGAGTGAGCCAGTATGTGAGACCTGACTTGACACATAGACATAGACAAACATGCACACACAGACCACAAACATACACCACCCTCATACACACATATACAAATATTCAGCACTCACCCAGTGTGGAGACAAGATGAACCCACACTCCCCAAACACACTCTGAACCCCAAGTCCATTTCTTTTAGGGGAGAAATGTTTGATTTTGGGGTGGGGGTAAATTTCATGATACATGATCACATGGTCAAATATTTTTAGATGTTTGGCTCCTCCCACGGGATGGTGTGCATCTTTCTCTGCTTTCTCTGAGATGTGAGTATGGATATGCGTGTGTTGACTGTTGAGGCAGGTGGATGCTGCTGATTGCTGGTTTGAAAGAGTTCCTAAGTGTTGATTGGATGATTGGATGTACAGCAGCTTCTTAAACCCCAGCTCACAGCCACCTCCGCCCTCTACTTCCCTCCTCTGTACCAAATAAGGAGCCAGCTTTGATCCAAATCAGCTAACTGCGCATCACCAGCTCTTCCTCGTCCTCGCTGTCCAGAAGCAGCAGCGTGATGATCTTGACAGGGAAGTGGTGAAGCTGAAGGTGTCACTCTGCTGCCAGTCGTCGTCCCGACAACATGAAGACTTCATCTGTGTCTCTGCTCCTCGGTGAGTCAAACGCTGAAATCCTTCACTCACTCATAGCGTTCATTTATCTTATAACACAGTAACAGAGTGTGTGCTGGATGCTCTCACTGACTGACTCTAAAATGAAATCTCTTCAGGTCTGTCCAAAGTCTGAAGTTACGTTTATGCGAGAAGAAGAGTTCACTCTTCTTCTTTAGTGTTTTTGTTGTTTTAAAGTTCAGATCCATCGTGTGTTCTGGACTCAGAGAGTTGGACCTTCATATCCAGTTTGTTGTCTTTAACATGTTGACTTGTAGAGAAGTCAGGCAACCTCTTTTTTTTAATCGAAGATCAACTTTCATTCAGGAAACCACAGCTGCTAGCTGCAGGTACCACATGCTCCTCTGGTCTGCCTCTGTTATGTAGTCTTCACTTCCACTATAGAGAGCAAACTTTCCTTCATGTGGACTCTAATGAAAGGACTGGAGACTGTTTTTGTCATTTACCTTACTTTTGTGTATTTTGTTTTCTCATGATGAGCTTCAAACAGAAGCAAACTGGGACTCAAACCTGTGAATAAAAATCAATGAAGCAGCTTCTCCAGGTTTTTATTCAGCAGCTGATGCTGAATAAACAACTAACCCTTATCCCATGGCTTTGGTTTATAAGTTCTGACTGTTTAATCCTGAGAATGCTTTTCTTGCCTGCTGTACCCCTTACTCCTTTATTCCCCATTGCCCATCCATCCAAACTGCTGAGTCTTCATGAAGCCTGAGTGGGGAGCAGTTTCTCTTCTGCTTCCAATAATCAACAATTCCCCAAAATCTGCTTAGTTTGGGAAATGTTTAGGTGCAGGGTGTTAGATTGTCAAAACAGATATGACGCCCACCTCATTCAGACCAAGTGTACCAACATAGTTTCGTCAGCATGTGTTAAAACTGAGCTGGCGCTTTGTGTGATGTTTATAAGTCTAAATGTACTTTTAAGCCCAAACAGAACCTTAAAAGTGAATTAAAGGTCTCCCCCCTTTAATGTGATGTTTTTGGAACAAGACCAGATTGAAACAGGTTCCTGCCCTCTGACCTTCAGTGACCTCTGACCTCCTGTTGCAGGTGTGTGTGTGCTGCTGCTGTCTGCACTGACTGTTTGTGCAGGTGAGTAGATGAAGTGCACCATGGTCCAGGACAAACACTGAGTGTAAACACTGATAGAAACTGTCCGTCTGTCCTCCAGTCTCTCTGAGCGTCAGTCCAAACCTTCAGCAGTTCTTCACAGCAGCCTCAGTGTCTCTGACATGTGACGGTCAGCTGGGCTCTGATGGATGGACGGTGAAGAGGGACACAGGAAGTGGGACTGAGTCATGTGGAGCAGGGGGGCGGGGCTTTGGGAAGATAAATGGTCCATCCTGTGTTTTTGATGAGTTCAGCCCAGTCAGTGGAGTTTACTGGTGTGAAGGTGAAGCTGGAGAGAAGAGTGAAGAAGTCAACATCACTGTATCAGGTAATGAAGTCATTCATTTCATCAGACTAACAGCAGACTGTTATACCACCTCTACATCACTCTGTGGGTCTTTTCCTGAGATAAAGAAGTGATCCTGGAGATCCCTGCACTTCCTGTGAGGACAGGAAGTGATGTCACTCTACGCTGTAAAAACAAAATTGGTGGCACAGCCGCAGCTTATTTCTACTTTAATGGACGTCCTGTTGGACCTAAATCAGAGCACATAATCACCATTAACGTGCAGCAGTCTGATGAAGGTCTCTACTGGTGTTCTACTGATGAGTTTGGATCATCTCCTCAGAGCTTTCTGAGGGTCAGAGGTCAGATCACTGTTTCCTGTTAAAGCTTAAACCTGTTGAGCTGATAACAAACTGAATGACCCAGCTTCATATCTTTCCTGCAGATCCTACTACACCAACACCACCAACAACAAAAACATCAGCAAACATCCATATCTCCTGTTCTCCTCCTCCTCTTCCTAATCCCTCCTTCATCATCCCAGTCATAGTTACTGTAGGTTCTCTGGTCCTTGTGGTTCTGGTTTTGGTTCTAGTTCAGCTTCTTTGGAAGAAACACACAGGTATGATATCTGTCTGACCCACCTGGGCTCTTTTGGTTCAAGCAGCAAATTAAAATATTTTGAAATTTCACTTGAGAAAATCTGAGGGACTTTCCTGTCTGCACTTATTTTGTAGAGCACTGGGTCCCAACATCTTTAGACTGATGCGTTCCCATGGCCCAATTGAAAAGTTTTAAAAGTTCTGGAAGTGGGTCCATAAAAATGAAAAGTATTACTGATATAAACTTGGCTTATCTCTCATTCAAAGTCACGTCCAGACAGCTTCCATCAGGGTTTCAATTTTAGGATCGCTCCCTAGGAATTAGATTCAGACTAAAACCCCACAGACACAAACACCAGTTTGGGTTGTTTTTCCTGATTGGCTGTCACTTGTTAAGGTGGTATGATACAGGAACAGTGTTCTGTGGTCTCATCACTCTGATGCTGCCATCATGGCTCTGCTTAATCCATAATCAACGAGTCTTTGCTCCTGAATCCTATACCTGTAACATCAGACTGTCTATGAAAGTCTTCTAAACATCCTACAGCAGTGAAGTGATCACCAACGTTCATTCACATCACATCATTTCTGCAGGGAGACACCAGCCAGCCTCTACAAATGATGTCACATATGCCGAGGTCACCATTAGAGAGTCAGCCAATAAGATGTCAGTCATCCAACCAGAAGTGATTTACTCCAGCCTGAGCATAAACACTACAGGTACACATTCTAGCAGGTGACATAAATGAGCGATAAAAGCAAGAGAAATTGAGAGTTGAAGAAGATGAGACTTTTTTTCTCCTCTTCATGCTGCCATGAGTATTTGACCTCTGTCTCTAAATTAATCTGAAAGTTTCTTGTTCTGGACAAATTTAAATGTAAACCCATTTTCTAAAAATTTTAAATTTAAAAAATGTGTAAATAAACAAAGAATACAAAGATTTGTAAATCTTATATTTTATTAACAATACAATACCAAAACCAGGTTAAAAGAAGAGAAAACCAAGTGGTACCAAAGACCAACAGCTGGAGGAGGAACACTTCCAGAAATGACTGTCAATGAACACAGTTCACCACACCACCTATTCCAGGAGCGCAGCTTCATAGTAGGAGAGTCAGGTGCTGAACTGGCCTGCCTGCAGTCCTGATCTTTCATCAATGAAAACATCTGGAGCATCATGAAACCAGAAGCAGGACAAAGAAGAGCCAGGACTGCTGGGCGGCTAAAACCCTCCATCAGACACGGATGGAGCAACATCCCACTCCCAAAAAGTCCAAAAGCTGCTGTCCTCAGTTCACAGACATTTCCAGAATGATGTTAAAAGGCGAGGCTGTACAGGAGCATTGCAAAATTACACTTCTGACATGTGTTTGGTTTTCTGTCTTTGAGAGAATATGAGACTTGAAAATCATTGGATTCTGTTTTTATTTGTTTTAAACAGCATCACTACTTTGAGGTCGTAACATGTGGTCATGGAAAAAATATTTTTACCTCAAATATATCAAAAGTTTTGAAAGTGGGACAGGAACGCAGGATCCACAGCAGGTCTGCAGCTCTCTCGCTAGTTTCCTGTTTTACAGTTAACATTGTCACTGGTTTCCACTAAACCTTTACTGTGGTCTCTGTGGTCGAGTCACTGTTTGAAAAATGGGACAGTGACAGTGTCAGACAGCCGTGGCACTGATCCTGCAGCTTCAACAGATCGCTGCACTGGAAGAATGTGATTGGTACATAGTGTGAGTCAGTTCAGGTTAGTATGAACGTCTGCCCTTTTCCAAAATAAATTTGGGAAATTTTCTTTATCCATGTGTGTTTGGTGAAAAATAAAGTTGACAAGTCGCTCAGAGAGAGATCAAAGATGAGGTTAGGCCACCTTTTGGATTCCACACGAGGAGCTGATGAAGATGCAGAGTCACCAAAGTGACGGGAGAAAGTTCTCCTGTGTGAGACGCAGCAGTCACATCAAAAGCAGATAAATGGTGAAGTCACCTGAGTCAGTAGCTGTTTTTCCCCAGAGTCGAGTGTTCATTCACCCACATCAAAACAGGTGCTGCTCGTGTGGTTAACTGATGAGAGAAGCTGAAGTCTCTGCGTGACAGGGCTTCCTTGTTGACACCAGTGGGAAATGATCAAAGGTAAAACAACCGGTGTGATAAACCACGAAGTGTTTTATGTGTTTAAGTTCAGTTTAACTGCTGTTCGAACGTTGTGGACTGTTTCCCGCCATGAAGAAAGAAAAGATAAACAGTGTCTGACAGAACATGAGAGTGTGCTGAACTGGATCAAATTATTACTGAGAATGAAATACCATGACCTCATGAACTACAGTAAACTAAGAATGATGATGATGAGTAGAAGGAAGAAGACGACCCACAACCTCCCTCCTTAAATGCCTGTCTCCTCAAGGTCAGCTTTGTTTCACTCAGCAGTTCCACCTCAACAACACCGTGTGGTTCAGTCAAATTTTCCCGTATCAGTTATAGTTTCCCTGCTTTCTTTCTTTCCGGTTGTTTCTGCCGTCCCGTGACCATCCTAGAGCCTGTCTCTCTGCCTGTTCCTGCTCACAGAGAGGCTTGTACCCTGCCTTCCCCTGCACCCTTTCCAGTTCCCTGAATGGTGGTCGCTGTGGTCCAGTCAGTCCCAGTTGCCTAGAGCAGCTAGGGCTCCGCTTGTCCCTGCAACCATATCAGTTCCTCAGGTAGCAACAGCTAGTGTCCAGCTGTCACCTGCTCCCAGTGTGAGGACATCCAAGGCCCAGTCCACCTTTGCACCCTGGCTGGTGTCCAACTACTTCCCATGCCTGTCCCTACTCCTAGGGTGACAGTGGCCAAGACACAACCTATCCTTGCACTCGCACCCATTCCTTGGATTGGGACAGCTGTTCAGCCAATCCCTTCAGCAGTACCTGTTCTAAGCGCTCAACGAATCTTAGTACACCATGGAAGCACAAGCAACAGGGGTGGGGGTAAGCCGGTGTAGACAGCACATCTGGTCCTGTAGCATGCGCTGGGCCCAGATCTGCCCCCTGACCTCGGCCTTGGAGATAAGCATGCAGAGGTGTTTGGGGTGCAAAGGATGGGAACGAAGATTCTAAACACAGTCTGTTATCATGGAGAAAGGTCTTGTTGTCCAGCTCCAGCCTTGAGGCCACAGCTGGCGCCAATGTGGTAGGCGCATGAGATGGTAGTGATTTTCCTTTAGTGCAAAAACTGCATGCCAATTTTACAGTTGCTCTAAATGTCCGTCACTGGTCTCTCAATCTCCAAGATGTTATTACTATTATTATTATCTCGTTATTACTATTACTAAGCTCTTTTTAGCGGCTATTTGACCACAAACAGCTGGTGCAGTTTTGCTAGATTAACCCAATGATTTAAAATCATGGTTGACATTAAATATTTTCCATGTAAATGATCAAAGAACGTAGATTTTACGATTTGAGTCCCGTTATTATCTTTAGGGTGTCCTTAGCCATTTGGAAAACTCCAGAACTTCCTGATTAAAAAATTTGCAAGTGATTTCTTTCATGGCAGTTTTTCATTTGTGAAACAAATCAATTCCGTTGTAAAAGCCAACTTCTTCCAGCTCAGGGCAAAAAATAAGAACATTTTGTAATCGGCTGACTTTAGAAAGTTATTCATGCATTTATTTAATCCAGGCTTGATTACTGTGATAGTCTTTATTTTGGTATCAGCCAGGCTCTGCTCTCTCATCTTCATCTTGTTCAGAATGCTGAATCCCAGTGGGATAAGGTAGAGATTTCCTGTCCTCTGTTGATTTCCCCTCCACGATATTCATTTGATCTTAATGCTCCTTGCTGCTGCATTTATGGCTGTCCATGAAGGATTCGCGAGAACCATCCTTCAAATCTGGGGAGACAGAGGACGCATTTGTGGGCCACATTTGGAGGAGCCTTCAAATATGAACAACCTTCATCGCCTCACTGTGACGTATTCGGCCTACAAATACGGCCTCTGAATTTGGCAACAGCCAAAGACTATGTGACTGTAACATTAAATTAACAGTGTCTTTAAATGACCTTTGACCTTCAGTGACCTCTGACCTTCAGTGACCTCTGACCTCCTGTTGCAGGTGTGTGTGTGCTGCTGCTGTCTGCACTGCAGGTGAGTTGATGAAGTGAACCATGGTCCAGGACAAACACTGAGTGTAAACACTGAAGTGCTTCACTCATCTGTCACAGATAGACACACTAACAGAGTGTGAGCTCTCACTGACTGACTCTCAAATCAAATCTGTTCAGGTCTGTCCACAGTTTCATGTGTTGTTTAGGCGACAGGAAGAGTTCACTCATCTTCTTTTGTGTTTTGGTTTTATTTGATATTTGTTTGTCATGTTGTGAAGAGGAAATCAAGTAGAGATGTTTTCAGTTTCTGTAACATGATGGTTTGTATAGATATCAGCCAACAATCATCAGATATCAGCTTTCACTCAGGAAACCACAGCTGCTAGCTGCATGTACTAAATGTTTGTCTGACTGGCCTTTGTTGTATAGTCTTCACTTCCTCTTCTGTTTACAAATTTTCCATCATGTCAACTGAGTCTAACTTGATTTCTCTCAGAGTTTGTATGCTTTGTTACTTTCTGATGATGAGCTTCAAATATGAGCAAAGTGAGACTCAAACAGGACGTAAACCTGCAAATAGAATCCATGAAACAGCTTTTTCACACTGTTCATCCCACAGCTGAGGTGGAATAAACATCTAACCTTCAAGAATGTGCTTTTTTATTTTGCAAGACCTGCCTGCAGTACCTTTGCTGTCCACTTACCCAAAGCTGCTGAGAGCCTGAGTGGGGAGCATCAACTCAAACAAACAACAAATCAGTGGAGTTTACTGGTGTGTCATTCCGTTACAATCGAGGTGAGTGGCTGCAAATTTCCACCAGGTTCTTGAACCTCTTTCATATCTGCCCCAAGCAGGCCCATAATCTCTTCATCTGCTCCACTCACCTGGAGCTGATTTTTGGCAATCAGGCTGGAGATATTTAAGCCTCACACTGACGTTCCTTCTCCACCAGTTAGTCAGCTACTCCATGTTGGAGCTGGCTTTTATGTCCCTTGTTCTCGTGTGCCTTAGTTTTCCACGTCTCTTACTCTACCTTAAGCTCATCCCTTGGACCTCGAACAACTTACCTTCACTCTGGAAATCTCTCCGTGCCTCACCGGCCTGCCATCCCGCTCCATCCAAACCTGTGGAACGTAGATCAGCCAGCTCACACCATCCAACTCACCTGGACTCACACTGCCCCTCCCTCAAAGCGTTTTTCACTCCACCTCCCAATGAGCTATAAATACAGCTAAACTTACCCTCTCCAGTGTTTCCCCTTCTTCTAACTCCGTTCTCCTGACAGCTAGACCTAAGCTGTCACGCTCCAGTTACCCTTCCAGCCCAATTTCCGCTTTTGGTCCACAACCACGTTACCAGGTTTCTCATGCCAAGTCACTGTTACATTCTGTGTGGCTGTTTTCTGCTACTGCCAAGTGTTAACCTGTGCTAGACCAATAAATGTTGTTAAACCCTGCTTCTCCTCCAGGGTTCTGCTCAGTTCTGGCCCTCATGACACGTTCATTTAATCATCAGAATAACAGCACGCTGTTTTAATTTTTATATAAAGAAAGGATCCTGACATCCTGACACTTCCTGAAAAGACAGGAAGTGATGTCACTCTACGCTGCAAAGACAAAACTGGTGGCATAGTCACTGCTTATTTCTACTTTAATGGACAACTAACCAAAACAGAGCATCATGATTAATGTGCAGCAGTCTGATGAAGGTCTCTGCAAAGAGGTCATTAAGAGTAACTGTGTCTGTTTCTACATTGAAACTGTGACACTAACCTCTGTCCTGAAGGTCATTGACTGAATATTGATCATGTGAGTCATCACACGAGCAGAGGTGTGAATACAGGCGTAGGTCATTACAGGTGAACAGGTGAAGCCTCCATGAGACATTGATCTCAAGACTACTGAAAAACGTGATCTTCTTCACAGTGCTGCTTCAGCTCACTGACGTTTATGTACGTTATGCACAGCTCTCTGAAATCCCACCAACACATTTCATTCAATGTTAGGGTCTCGGCTTTGGACTATCGCAGCACCTCAATTTCAAAAATGGACAAATGAACAAAAGCATTTTGTTCTCAGACATTCAGACTGTCTCTAAACATTCTCAGTAAAAAAAAAAATTATAAATAATCTGAGTTCAGTTCAACAGACAGAAACTCAAACTCAGTCCTTCACTCACTCATACACAACAACACTGACGTCGCCACACAGGTGAGAACGAAGGTAGGCTGGGCGTACCTGTATGTGGACTAACCACAGAGGTCCAGAGAAGCATGAACAAATGAATTCATCTTTAGAAAGTGAACAAATCCTGACTGTGGTTTGTATTTATGCACCAAACAACAGTTGAGAGCAGCCAGTCTGTTGGGGGTAACTGGGTGGGGTACTCAAGGGTTCTTCATCCAGTGAATCTTTGGAGACTTTAGAGCTCATGTGGACAATGACAGTGAGACCTGGGTGGCGTGACTGGGCACATCATGCGGAGGCCCAGGTCTTTGGGGCCTACAGACACCACAAAAGAAGAAGATCAAATGGAAAATGAATGATGGAAACTGAGGTCAGAGCTGCAGACTTGCTGGTGAGGAGAGGTAATGATCTTCAGGCAAGGCAAGCGCTGTTCAGTCCTCTCCTCATCTTCCTCATGCTCCTTTGTATATTCCATGTAGCATTAAAGGCACAAATGAGTTTAAACAGGTAAAGTCAGGTAAATGGATCCTGGTTATTGATTCAAAGTGACAAAAGTCAGTAAAGAATAAATGTTTAGGCTTTATTGTGTCAGTCAGACAAACATTAACAGTAACCTGTCTCTTCTATCGGACACAGAGATGAGTGATGACATCAGAAATAAACCTGAGTGCAAACAAAGGGAAATGTTTCTTCTGTGAGCTGTGTGACGTTAGCACTGACCAGCAGAGGGCGTCGGAGTCACATGATTGAAAATAAATAAAAGAAATCTTGCCTCCTTGTCTCCTCCCTCCTTCCACCATGTCTTCCCCACTCTCACATTCTTACTTCTCCAGTCTCATTGTTCCTTCCTCCTCTATGTATGTCTCCTTCATCGCTTCTTTACTCTTTTTACCCTTCTCTTCTTTCACTTTATCTCCTGCCTCCTCCTATGTTGCCTCTATCTTCTTGTCTCAAAGTTTCCTTCATCCTTCACTCCTCCTTCGTTGCCTACTCTCTCCTTGTCTCATTTATTTCACTCTTCTTTATTTTCTTCTTTTCAGTTTCCTCCTTGTCTCTCATTGGTTCCTGCCTCCTCCCCCCTTGACTGTGAGGATTCGTGAAGGTGAAACATGTTCAACACAAACTGATTCTCCACACACATCTATGGGCTCAAATTGTGGTCATAAATATTTTGTACTTGTAAATCTGACCGACTAGTTGTGAACTGAGTTTTGTAACCTTGTAAACCAAAATATCTAAAACATTTATGTTTGTGCATCTATAGATGCAAATTGGTGTGTGTGCAAGAAAGATTTGGGTTTTTTTGTTTGTTTGTTTTTAAAAGAAAGAAAAGAAAAATAATAATAACAATAATTATTATTGTTACCAGCCTAATAATAATTAGGCTGAAGAACCAACAATTTTAGCCCATAAGAACCATAAGAATGAACTACCTCCAGGACCTGAAGCTCAGTAAAGCACCCCTCCAACAGCCAAACCTATCTGTTCTCTCATTGGATTGTTAAATTTGTGATTGACATGACGTTAACCAATCAGCTTAAAGGAAGAAAAATTCGGTCAAAATTTGTACTTTGAGGTTGTGTGATCCCCTTACAGTCTGAGCACACCCTTCACTCCCCAATATTTAAATATGGGGACCACTACCCGAGTCTGAGAGTCAAGGGCCCCAGATATGCAACGTTGCAAAGGCCTGTCAACCAAGTGAGCCCTACAACATCGAGAGCCTTCAGGAACTCAAAGTGAATCCCATCCACACTACAGGCTCTGCCACCAACCAGGTGTTTAATTGTGTGGATATTGAGTTCCTGTTTCTCTTTAATCTTTATACTTTATTATTCTAGTTGCTTCCGTACACTTTTTGGCACTTAACTACTTCCACAATTTTCAGCCGATTTTCACGGTTTAAATTTTAAACTATTCTGCTATTTTTTGCTAATGCCGGCTATATCTTTTGGTGCTCATAACTTCTATACTTTTTGAGATATTGAATTTTTTTTTGCAATATTTTTGCCCATTGAAATGAATGGAACACATTATCAATGTGGTCACTTATTTCTGCTCGCCGGGCTGAGCTGTGTTTTAGCTCAGTGAGATGAGCATCCGTTCTCAGACTGGGAGGCCCGGGTTCAAATCCCGCTTGTGGCAACATTTCTTTCAGTTAACAGTTAAACTTTTTTAACTCTTTTCAACACAAATTTCAGCTTTTTCATCCCTTTTCAGCAGAATTTTCAGTTTTTTCACCACTTTTCAGCACAAATCCCAGCTTTTTCAGCTGTTTTCAGCAAAAACCTCTTTTCACCTCAATTCTCTGCAGCTTCTGCTCATTTCAGCAGAATTGTCAGTCCCTCCACCTCTTCTTTGTGAGAAAGAGTTTGGCGCAGTGAGATGAGTAGCTTCTTTGAGACTAGAACGGCCAGGTTCGAATCCTGCTCAGGGCAGCATTTTTTTTTTTTTTCAACTTTTTCAGCTTTTTTCAGCAGACAGCTTCAGCTTTAAAGCATCCACACTGCATTTTCGCAGGAAATGCAAATTTTTCTAGTTGCCTCATTGATTCCAGACTCACTTCCCTTACAGAAGATCATCTGTGGGATTAGGACGGCTTGAAAAAGTCTTCATACCCCTTGAAAATTGACACATTTTTTCACCTTAAAACCACAAACTTAAATGTTTTTATTTATGTTTTTAGTAATAGGCAGAGGCTAGCCTGTTTGGCACCCTGGGTGAACACTCCATTAAAAAAAGATGATCTGATGTCTTCTCTGCTTAATAAGGTAATTAAAGAAGCTCTGACACATTTTTCTGTATGTTTTTACATAATTCCACCATTTCTGGTTATAGATGCAGAAACTTCATGAAATGAAAAATCTTCCTGATCACAACCTCACTCTTTTTCTAAATGACTTCTGCATACTATTGTGAATAAAAAAATGAAATCTGAGATTTGCGAAACAGTTCTTTCTGTTGTTATTTATAATTTACGAAACCCCCAGATCTTGTGTAACTGGGTTTGTAAAGGCAGTTGTTCAAGCTCAGCAGCCTTGCAGTGACAGTCGGTCACGGGACTTTCATAGCGATCTGAAACTGCAGCTTCCCAGTGAGAAGCTTACAGGTAGTCACAGGGGTCATAATTTAATAAAAAGATTTACTCAATCTAGCCTTCCTTAGTTATTGTCTGTATCCTGTAAATGTTCTTTTATGTAGTTTTAATTATTTTATTTTATTGTTAAATAATCTCCTAGTCGAGTTGTGTTTGTATTTTCTTTTACATATTTTCACTGCACTGCAGCAAATTAGTGCGCTCCACCTGTTGGTGTATTTATTGGCTTTTAATGTTTCCTTCCTAGCAAACTGCACATATAATTTATGTCCACTCAGGACTGTATGCTTGTCTTTCCACGTTCATATGTATATTTATATTTAGTCCCATGTCTCTGTATTCATCTGTTTATCTTAATAGTTTTGTTATCATATCTCTGTTTCTACACTCATTTTATATGTTGTTTCTTGTATATTTGCTGCTATGATAACTCAGTTTCCCTCTGAGATCAATAAAGTTTCTCTGATTCTGATGAAGACGAGTGTATTAGAAACAGCTCGTCCTTGTGGAGAAGCAGCAGCGTGACGAGCTGATGATGTTAACAGGGAAGTGGTGAAGCTGAAGGTATCACTCTGCTGTCGGTCTCCAACATGACAACATGCCGACTTCATCTGTCGCTCTGCTCCTCGGTGAGTCAAACCCTCCCTTCTTCAATTCTTTATCACAGCTCCAACACACAGGTCAAAGGTAAAGAGCCTATTTCCAGCAGCTGGAAGCTCTCGCTGATAGTTTCTCTCACATGAAATCTGTTCAGATCTGTTGGTTTTGTTTCCTTGGTGAGAAGAAGTGATCACTACTTCTTTTGTTTATCTAAGGCTGGTTGTATCTGATATTTGTTTGTGTGTTTGGACACAAATCAAGTGGTGTATTTCCTGTAAGCACCTCATATTTAACTCGAGTGTATGAAGATACAGCAAATGACAGAAAACTGTTTCAATTGCATAAACTCTTTAAAATTTAGAAGTTTAACTCTGCGTTTCTCTGTCCTGTAATCTGGACTGACTCACAGAGCTGAAGCTTCATGTCGTGTCTGTAAGAGAGGAAAGTGACCTGTTTTCATCAAACATTAACCTTTACTCAGGAAACCACGGCTCCTAGCTGCATGTACCACATGTTCTCCTTATCTGCCTGTTGTAATCATCACTTCCTCTGTTCAGACCAGATTGACTGAGTCTAACTAAATGACTGAAGATAGTTGGTTTTCCAGAATTAACGTCGGATTTTCCTCATTTTCTGTATGCTTTGTTAATTTTCTGATGGCGATTTAGACGAGCGGGACTCAAACGACTGTAATGTTTACTAAACAGATTTTTCAGGTCGCTCACTCAGCAGCTGATATTGCCAAAGTCGCCTAACTTTAATCCAGTGATCTCGGTGGTTTGATGGTTCATTAACTCTGATTGCTTTTTAAATGTCTCTGTTTTACTTAGCCAGTAAGAGCTAAATGGGCCTAACCTTCCTTCGCCAGCACTGGCTATGGGAACCTGCTAATGTTGGGTTTAATGTTGTGATTAGTAGAATCTGTAGTTTTTTACTTACTGAACAACTACTTAGAAACCTGCAGACGTATCGATATAAAAGAATTAGGGCCTGCAAAACAAGCAGGTCAACCCCAGCAGTTTTAACTGGTCCTGATATAAAACTGCTAGGACAGGTTACTCTCTCCTGGGAAGTTGGCTGCAGCCATGTGGATTTCTGAATGGAAGAGATCCATGTACATGCCGATTTTTTAATCATCCAATGCATTAAAAAACAATAGTCATAAATAAAGTGTTTTGGCTTGTGATTCCTAAATAAACGCACTAACACTAGCTACACGTTTTTAAAGGGTGCAAATCCAAGTCTCCTATTCAGTGACTCTGGTCTCCAGAGCTGAAAATAGGTTTGAGGTTCTTTTGAGAATTCTGAAGTTGGTTTAGTCTAAAGTGCCTGAGTTGAGAGCAGGTTCGTGTAATTTCAGATTTCTACCTAAAAAGAAATTAAAAGGAAAAATAGACCATTTTCCATCCCCAATATTTGAATCCATAACAATGGGAATATAACAGTTAATACTAAATATTAAACATTATTGTGCAGCACATAAGATCAACAGAACACAGTGTGCTTTGAGGTAGGAGCCAAAAAGGGTGTAGTTTGTGTGTGTGATCACCCGTGTGTACACCTGTGAGCATGGACGCGCTTGTTTTTAAAAGGTTCCTTCATGTAATGATCTGCTAGAGGGTGTGGGGGGGCCACAGCCCCGTCCTCCAAGGCATGAAGCAGGTATGGAGGAGATCAAAACTCCAGACATCCAGAGGCCCCCAGAGCACAAGAGACCAAGGAAGACCAACAGAGTGGCAGCCGCGCCACTGTCCCAGAAAGAGCTGAGGAGAGTCCCAGATGAGGGCTCACTCAGCAGCCGCGGAGCAGAAGCCAGGGGGGGTTGCAGTGACGCGCCCGTGAGCTCCGCCGGCAGCCAGCTGCGCCTGAGTGACCGAGCCCCAGGCTGAGAGGCCGGGGGCACCCCACCCCCGAAGTGGCCCAAGCGAGCCCCAGGCTCCAGGCCCCGACAAGCGGCCGCCAAGGAGTGAGCCGGTGTGTACCTGGACGCCCATCCCCAGACACAAAGAACCACCAACGCACTGATGTCTGAGGGCGTCTGCCACCGGATATGAACTTTTTTCAAGACAGTGAATCTTGAAACCAGAGAAAAAATAGAGAGTTTTAACTTGTTCCATTGGCAGATTTTTTTCACTTATTTCAAGCTAAAATATTTATTAGAATTCAAATTTAGACAGAAACAAAGTGAATAATATTATTTTATTATCACGTTGATGCAGCACATGGTTCAGTTAGCTTTGTATAAACACGTGTTAGAAATGTTCTTCAATCAGCTCTTTTTACTCTCATTTCACAGCCAGTACTTTTTACTTTTACTTGAGTAAAGAAGTTGAAACAGTACTTGGAGTATTTTTAACAGTAGTACTTCTACTTCAGTACAGACTGTATGTACCTCCCACCCGCTGCACACAGTCACTGAGTACAGACCGGCTGATTCCTGTAAAGGGAGAGGCAGGAAGAGGCGGAGCAACAGCTGAAAAACAAGAAGCTCAATGTCATTTTGCAGAAGTGAAAGTGTGAGAGAGCAGCAGCAGAGCTGCAGTCGAGTCCTGTTTGTCTCTAAAAGAAGATTCACTGGAGTCCATCAGGTTCCTCTCAGCAACAGTGGTGAGTGCAGCTGATCACACTTCCTGCTTCTACACAAATCTTCACTCTGTTCACTTCATCAGGGCTCTAGAGCGCCACCTCATTTCTCCATGGTGCCACTTAGGCTACGTCCACTAGTGATGTGCGGATCGATCCTGAAATATCGATTCCTCCGATACCAGTCATATATGTTCTAGAATCGATTCTCACATTAAAATATCGATATTTTAGTAATTTAGGGTAAATTTGTAGTTTATCATTAACAGCAACACAGTGGAAAGAAACTATAACATTCGGATTGTCTACATTCAAAGGAACTACTTCCTCTTCTGCCTTTCATAGTCATGTGCGAAATATGGCTGTATAAATGTCTCGCAGCCCCTTGGCGCGCGCACAACAATGGCTGAGCGTAATTGTGTGGACGTATTTTACCTCCACAAACAGCTGAGACGTGGTTTGCGATACATGTGGCAAAAAAGTGCTCCAAGAGTGAGGTGTTGTAGCCACACTTGTCAACCTTGAGACCTCAGAATTAGGAAGACATTCAAAAGGGCTGTTGGGGGGGTGATAAATACATTTTACAGTGTTTATTTATCGGATAAAATACGTTAAATGTCACCGTTATTATTGGCTGGGCCAAAAACAGCGGGGCTGTCCAAATTCAGAGGCTGCTTCCACCTGAGGACCAGGCCTTCGTGGTCTAAAGAAAGCCGTCACGTATACGTCACGAGCTCCCTCGGTGGAGTGAAACTTGCCGTCTGCTCCTTGCTATCTAAAATATAACCGGGCGCTGGCGTAAAATCTCGACCGCCTCACACTTTGTTTAATTAGTTTTCTGTTTAACGTTTATTCAGCTGTGTGAAAACCCCGCAGGAACCCTCCTGAGGGATTAATAAAGTTAAATTTAATCTAATATAATAACTTTAATCTCAGCCAAACCGATTTACTCACGAACAAATAAAACACTGAAAAAGCCAAACAATAACATTTTTAGGTTATCAAAGTGACTTATATATCATGTTTAACCCGAGTAGCGAAAGACCGCGGGGGTTTGAAGACGATGTGTCGGTCGGCTCAGATATTTAAAGTTTACACAGCTACATTCTGAAAACCTGAAAATATGTTAAAAGTTTTTTTGCGACCCAGAAAGAGAAATAAGAGTGATATTAAAACTAAGTCGCTGCCGCCATTGTTGGAAACTGGAATTGGCTGGGCCGCGCTATGAATTCTGCGATATGGTTTTTCAATTTTGTTGCCTGGGTGGAAAATTGGGAGAAATTCAGGATTCTGTCGGAAAAATCAGGAGGGTTGGCATGTATGGTTGTGGCAACATCATTAACCTTGTCAAACACCTCAGAGTAAATCATATCACAGAATATGACGAGCGTATGTTGAGGTGAACTGAAGAGGAGGACAGGGACAGGTGACGTCTCTCACGGAGTCCTTTAGTGCTGCAGGCAGGCAGGTGTTCAAATAGTGTACAAACTTCAGTTTTTTTATTTCTATATGATGAACTCTGCATTATTAAGTGATAAGAACAAGAAATCTGATGTCCTGTAATCATTATGACGCTATAATTTGAGATACAATAAATAAAATGAGTTTGTGTACAAAGTATCGGTATCGGATCAGTATCGCCAATACCATCCTGAATATTACTTGGTATCGGATCGGAAAGGAAATCAGTGGTATCGCACATCACTAACGCCCGGATAGATTTGAAAACAGCGCTCCGCGTCCACACTGGTGTTTTCAGTCGTTTTCACAGAGTTGTGCGTCCACATTAAGACGGCTGAAAACGCTTACGTTCCAGTCCTGCGCATGCGTGAAACGCAAGACGATTCGACCGGTCTCATTTCTGTCTGCCGCTTATTCACTTTCCGGCTGTTTGAAACGTCGCAGCAGAGGTGGAGGAAAAGCACCGAGTTTTAAAATGGACTAACAATGAGGTGGAGTTGTTGCTGCGAGTAACACAAAAGTACAAAGTTGCAAAAGCGAGAGAGAATTAAAGAACTTGAAGAAAAGCTCTGTGGAGCATGTGCAGACTGATATTCATCTTTAATAGGACTGTCAAAACTGCTGCTGTATAATGCTCTCCACTATCTTTGTTTAATTGGTCACATGCCTGCATCACATGACTAACATGCATCATTGTTTTAGAAAGTCTCTGTTTTCACTGTTCACTGTGACACAAACGCACCGTCTCCAAATTATTTACTTTCCAGCTGTTTGAATCGTCGCAGCAGAGGTGAGCAGCGTGATAGGAGTGGATGTAGCTGTGGGTAATGAGAAAAGATGAAAAGAACGATTGATAACTTTTTCGTTAAGGCCGGTGCTCTGACACGGAGCCATCAACCTCTCAGTGTCTAACACTGGTCTGCAGACAGCATCAGATAATGAGCCACATTAGATGGACTCTGAGCCCACTGACAGTAAAAGGGTGAAGTGTAGACATTTGGAAGAGAGCGGCCTGACCAGTTTCTCTGACTATGATACTGTAAAGCTGACAACATGATGCATTTACTGTGGTGAGTGTGCAAAGACCATGGCAGGTGTTGTGCCAAGGTAGGGATCCCCAACAGGATCTGTTTCCCTGCGTCAGGAACATCGGCTGGGCAGGGAAAGCGGACCCAACGCACTCCGCCTCCATCACGACCAACTAGACGTGGAAGGAGTGATGTTTTAGTGACAACATGAAAGATGAGTGTGACCGTTCAGTTTGTGGGTTACAACAGAAAATGATACATTTATTGTTCTCGTGTGTTATCGGACGGGATCGTTTTAACAAACCGAGGACATTTTCCTGATAATTATCTGTATCCTCCTGTAACTTTACTGTTTAAAGAGCTAAAACCTCCAACATTTCAGGATCAATAAGTCCTTATAAGACGTGTTTGTGAGCTAAAAATCAAGAATGTGGGATACTGTTTGTCTGTGTCAGCCAAACAACTTCACATCTTTGTAACGACTGTTAAAAAGATGTTCATCCTGTTGATCCTGTTCATCTGGACGCTGCACTGTACAGCAGACACGACGTTGTTCAGTTTGTGTTTCAGATGAACCAGTTTGTGTCTGAGTGTGTTGCTGGGTCTCCACCAGTTACTCTGACAACTGAAGGTTCAAGATTTTTATTTTGACATTTGCACACAGGACCAACAGTCCATGCACAGTGGAATACTTGTGCAGAGCTTTCCAAGTCAAATCACACTTTAACAATATAAAGACAAAAAAGCAGAAGGATAGAAATGAAGTCCGGAGTAGGGTAGTCGTACTATTTTCTATATACAAAGAAAAAGAAGAAAATGTACAGAGAGTGTGTAGTTCTCTACCTCTTATCGCACTCACAGTGTTGCACATTTGTTCCACAGATCTGTTTCACAAGTCTGTTGTGAGTGTATTGCCCGATGGTCAGTGAACCGATGATACATTCAAAGTGAGGTTAAGTAGTGCTGTGTTATTTTAAGTGTTCAGTGTGTTTTTGTTTGCCGTCAGTCTGACAGTTGTGGGGAAGAAGCTGTTGAAGAATCGTGTTCTGTGTGTGATGCTGCTGTCCGCTCTGTTGTGTCTGAGATTGTATGTGCAGCTTTGTATGTGCAGGTCCATGGATGCAAGTGTTGTTCCCATAATCCTCTCTGCAGACTTTCTGACTCTTTGCAGAGCCTTCCTCTCTGTCTGTGTAGTGTTTCCATACCAGACAGTGATGCCTGCGGTGAGGATGCTGTCTATCAGTCCTCTGCAGGCCTGGGTGAGAGGGTGGTGGTTCATGCCAGCTTTCCTGAGCAGCCGAATGAAATAAAGCCTTTGCTGGGCTTTTTTCACAGTTGCTGTAGTGTTGAGAGTCCAGCTCAGGTCTGATGTAACCTGCAGTCCCAGGAATCTGTGGCTGTTTGCCCTCTCCACCTCCGTCCCTTTGACGATAAGAGGCTGCAGGGGAGGGAGTTCTTCCAAAAGTGCAGTATTCATTCCTTGGTCCGTGTTGAGGATGACGTGAAGAAGCTTCTGTGATGAAAAGAAACTTAAAGAAGTCCAGACGCTTTTCTCTCCAAGCTCCTCAGACTACTGACACTTGTTTCTCTCTTTGTAAAATGAAATTTAAAGTGAATTTTGAATCAAATGTTTCTCTTCTTTCTCCCTCAGAGTGCAGACATGTCTGCTGCCAGCAATCTGCGATCTGAAGATCAGTTTCTGTGCTCCATCTGTCTGGATGTGTTCACTGATCCAGTCTCTACACCATGTGGACACAACTTCTGCAAAACCTGCATCAGTCAGCACTGGGACATGAATCAGAGCTGTCAGTGTCCCATGTGTAAAGAGACTTTCTACACTCGACCTCAGCTGAAGATCAACACTTTGTTCTCTGAGATGGTTGCTCAGTTCAGACGTGAAGCTCAGCAGAAAGCCAGCAGCAGCAGCTCAGAGCAACAAGCTGCCAAACCAGGAGAAGTTCCCTGTGACGTCTGCACTGGAACCAGACTGAAGGCCCTGAAGTCCTGCCTGGTGTGTCAGACCTCCTACTGTCAGACTCACCTGGAGCCTCATCTGACACTGAAAGGTCTGAAAAGACATCAGCTGGTTGATGCTGTGGAGAACCTGGAAGGCAGGATGTGCACGAAGCACGATAAACTCCTGGAGCTGTTCTGTAAGACCGACCAGACATGTGTCTGCATGCTCTGCCCTGTTTTAGACCACAAGAACCACGAGTTTGTTCCTCTGAGAGAAGAATATGAAGGAAAGAAGGCAGAGCTGGAGAAGACAGAGGCTGAGATTCAGCAGATGATCCAGAAGAGACGACTGAAGATTCAGGAGATCACAGAGTCGGTGAAGATGAGTAAAGATGCTGCAGACAGACAGAAAGCAGAAGGTGTTCAGGTCCTCACGGCTCTGATGGAGTCTGTTGAGAGACGCCTGAAGGAGCTCATGAAGGAGATCGAAGACAAACAGGAAGCTACAGAGAAACAGGCTGAAGGTCTCATCAAAGATCTGGAACAGGAAATCTCTGAGCTGATGGAGAGAAGCTCTGAGGTGGAGCAGCTCTCACGCTCTGAAGACCACCTCCACCTCCTCCAAAGCTTCTCCTCCCTGAAAGCTGCTCCACCCAACAAGGACTGGACAGAGGTCAGCGTTCATCCACCATCATATGAGGAGACTGTGGGGAGAGCTGTGGCTCAGCTGGAGGAGACAGTCTGGAAACCCATGAAGAAGAAGCTGTTTGAGGCTGAGCTGCAGAGGGTGCAGCAGCATGAGGTGGATGTGACTCTGGATCCTGATACAGCTCATCCTAATCTCATCCTGTCTGATGATGGAAAACAAGTGTACTGTGGTGATGTGAGGAAGAAACTTCCAGACAACCCAGAGAGATTTTCTTACTATGGTATGGTTTTAGGAGAGCAGAGTTTCTCTTCAGGCAGATTTTACTTTGAGGTTCAGGTTAAAGGAAAGACTGAGTGGGATTTAGGAGTGGCCACAGAGTCGATCAACAGGAAGGGAAACATCACAGCGAGTCCTCAGGATGGTCTTTGGACTGTGATGCTGAGAAATGGAAATAAGTACAGTGCTTGTGCTTCCCCTCTCGTCCCCCTCTGTCTTCATCCTGGTCCTGAGAAGGTGGGGGTGTTTGTGGATTATGAGGAGGGTCTGGTCTCCTTTTATGATGTAGGTGCTGCAGCTCTGATCTACTCCTTTACTGGCTGCTCCTTCACTCACAAACTCCACCCATACTTCGGTCCCTGTTTGAATGATGGAGGTAAAAACTCTGCACCTCTGATCATCTGTCCTGTCAATCAAACTGATCAATGACTGATTTAATTGGATGAATGATTGATTTTTCTTGAAGGGAACAAATGAACATATTGAGTGTAAATCCTCTACAGTCTCCATGTTTCTATAGAATCTGATCATCAGGACTCTGATTCACACTTTGATTCTCATGGAGTTTGATTTGAACAGAAGAAAAGTTGAATCAGGAAATGTTCCCACTGATGGAGACTCGAGCTGAAGAGCAAATATCAGAGAACAAATGTCCAAAAGCTTCATTTCCAATAAAGTTTGTTCAATGCTTTGAGTGAATCCAGACTCATGTGTGGCTGTTATACGGAGCATCAGAGTCCAGCTGAGTTATGTTGGATACAAACTGCTTATTTTGGCTCTGTGAGGAGTTTTGTTCACTGAAAACTGATGAGACGGATAATATTCAAAGAACTCTGTAGAGATTCATGCATCCATGTTCTCCACCTGCAGGTGTGGAGGAGAAAGGTGGAGCACAGACTGCTGCATCCTTCCAGTCACATCATTTTGATGATTATATTTGCATGTTGTGATGATTTGGGTTAAAGACAAACAGAGTTGAACGGCTGCAGTCACAGCATGAAGACGATGCTGAAGCTGAGCTGTCAGTGAACATGTTTCACTGTGATTTGATTTGAAGAATAGAAAGTGTGTGTGGCTGCTGACAGCTGCAGTCTCTGCTAGTCTGCATAACACACACACAACTTTCCCCCTGAGGCAACGATGCAGCAACAACACAACAGCTGCAGACACACACACACTGTTAAAGAACACTTTACTGTTTAAGGCAGAATTCCTCAGTAACAATGATTTGAGTCTACTGTGTCTACTGTGGTTTCCAACATACAATCTACTGAAACATGTTTTTCTTTGTGCCGTACAAACTATTTGATCACAACATCTTTGCTTTTTTCCTCCAATCGTTTATTCTGATTATTTTATTTAGTTTAACTAAGAAAAGCTTAAAATTTAACTCTTAACCTGATTTAAACGTTTAATTTCTCATTAACTCAGACTTTTAATTTATTTCCTTGTTTAATGTATTATTTCTTTATCCTTGTTTAAGTTTTGCCGATCCTTTCTGTGTAACCTGTTTAATCTGACCTTTGACCCTTTAATTTTAACTTAACAGTACTCTTGTTTTGACCTTTGACCTCTTTATTCCTTATAACCAAAAAAACCCTTTTATCTGATATTTTCACCTTATTGATTGATTATATATATCTATTATATTTTCTCACCTTACCTTTCATTTCATTCATTCATTTCATTTATTTATTCATTTTCAGGCACAACAAATACGTATATTGAACATAAAATACACAAAACAAAAAACAAAAATTGCCTGAAAAAGGAGTGGGACAAAGAAAACTTATTAAATCCCACCCCTATACTCACTCATCAACAAAAAAAACAATAAACTTCCCGCAGCTACGCCCATCATTGCATACAGACCCATCAACAGCCCCGGGCACATACAAGCTTCTAAACGGCAGCTCGCAAACAACAATTAGAGCCTTCATAACTGAATACAGAATATATAAATTATAAATTACATTACCACAGGTAACAGGCAGTAATAACTACAAGTAACAAACACACATACATATACATACATATATATCTACACACACAAGTACATATATGTACATACATATTTTGGAATTTTTGCATTGTTTCAATTGTAAACTCAGACTGTTCCAGATTTTCACACCACATACAGACACACAAAAACCTTTACGGGTTGTTCGAGTTCTGGGTAATTTGAATTCTCCAAAGCCTCTCACATTATAAACCTTTTCTCGAATTTCAAATCTAGTTTGTAAATTTGCCGGTAAAAGTTTAGTAAAAGCTTTATACAAAATTATGGATGTATTGTAATTAACCAGATCCTGGAATTTAAGTAACTTTGCCTGAAGAAAGAGTTTATGAGTATGATCTACGTACAGTAACCAGCCTTGTGAATAATACGCAGTGCTCGTTTCTGTACTGTGACTAATGGATTAGTTGTATTTTTATATGTATTTCCCCACACTTCCACACAATATGTAAGATATGGAAGAACCAGGGTACAGTACAGAGTACGAAGTGCATCTTTATCAAGGAATTGTTTCACTTTGTTCAAAACTGCGAGGCTTCTGGAAATTTTGGTTTTTATGTGTCTGACGTGGGGTTTCCATGAAATTTTGTTATCAATTATAACTCCCAAAAATTTGTTTTCACTCACATTATCAATTGGTACGCCTTCAATGATAATTGGTAATTCTATATTATATTTTAAATTACCAAAAAACATTGCTTTAGTTTTATTTATATTTAATGATAATTTATTTATGTCCATCCATTTTTTAATTAATTTTAGCTCCCTGTTTACAGTCATTACAAGATCAGTATAATCATCGCTACTGAAAAATATGTTGGTGTCATCTACAAACAGTATGAGTTTAAGTACTTGAGAAACATCAAAAATATCATTTATGTATACATTGAAAAGTTTTGGTCCCAACACTGACCCTTGGGGAACACCACATGTAATACCAAGTTTCTCTGAATGGTAATGCCCTATGCTAACATATTGTTCCCGACCTGTTAGGTAACTTTTTAACCAGTTACCAGCTTTCCCTCGAATACCATATCTTTCCAATTTATCCAGTAAAATTGAGTGATTGATTGTGTTGAAGGCCTTTTTGAGATCAACAAAAATACCAACTGCATATTTATTTTTATCCAGTGTATCAGTAATTTCTTCTACTGCCTCAATTACCGCCATTGAAGTGGTTCTTTGCGTTCTGAAACCATACTGACCAACATTTATTATTTGACGTTTTTCAAGGAATTTTTCTAATCTTGAATTAAAAAGTTTTTCTAGAATTTTTGAGAATTGAGGCAGTAGAGAAATAGGCCTATAATTGGTAAAACTGTGTTTGTCATTACTTTTATATAGTGGTATTACTTTCGCAGTTTTCATTTTTTTTGGAAAACAACCGGACTGAAATGATAAATTACAGATATATGTTAAGGGACTAGCAATATTCAGAATAACCTGTTTAACTACAGACATATTTATGTCATGATAATCAATTTAAGACTTACTTTTACATTTTAATGTGATATTTATTACTTCTTGCTCATTTGTAGCTGAGAGGAACAGTGAAAAGGGATTTGATTTTATATTACTGATATTTTCATTTTTATGACACGGGATGTCCGCTGCTAGTTCAGGGCCAACATTTATGAAGAATTTATTGAACCCATCGACAATATTACTCATGTTGTGATTTTCACCATTTGCATCAGTAAAATATTCAGGATATGATGTTCCAGAAGATCCTTGTTTAATTAAGTTGTTTAACACATCCCAAGTTCCTTTTATATTGTTTTTATTTTCATATAATCTTCTTCTATAATAAAGTTGTTTGCTCGTTCTTATAATATCAGTCAATTTATTTCTATATGCTTTATATCTTTGTTCCACTTCTTTTGTTTTTACTTTGATAAACTGTTTATACAGATTGTTTTTCTTTTTGCAAGCATTAATAATTCCTTTTGTGAGCCAAGGACTTTTTATCTTTTTTTTCTTTGTCATGTGTTCGTTTACAGGACAATGTTTATTGTACCACATAGTAAAAATATCTAGAAAATTATCATAAGCCTTGTCCACATCTGACTCTTCATACACCGAACTCCAATCTTGTTGTGCTAAATCGAAATTGAAGGCATGAATTGCTTCTTCATTTATTGTTCGCTTTGCTATCATGATCTTGGTATCTATTTTTTTTAAATCACAGTCACACAAAGTAAAAACTGGTAAGTGGTCAGTTATATCACAGACAAGCAGACCACTATTAATTTGGAAATCCATGACATTAGTAAAAATGTTGTCAATAATAGTGGCGCTATGTGATGTTATTCTGCTTGGCTTTGTTATTGTTGGATATAGTGATAAGCTGTACATCGTGTCAGTAAAGTCATCAATGGCTTTTAACCTTGTTGGATTTAGCAAATCAATGTTAAAATCACCACAGATAAATAGTAATTTTTGGTTCACCGAAGCAAACGTTTTTTCTATCCATTCATTAAAAGTGTCAATACTTGAACTGGGTGTCCGATATATGCAACTTATTATAACATTTCTCTTTTTTTTTTTCATTCATGATCTCAATAGTCAAACATTCCAAAATTCCATCAATAGCCATAGACATAGTTGTTACAACATTATATTTTATAGAGTTATGAACATATATAGCAACCCCGCCGCCCGCCTTATTTAATCTATTCATGTATTTTAAATCATATCCATTCAAACAAAAATCTATTCCTTTATCGACATTGAACCAAGTTTCAGTGATGGCTATAACACTAAAGGGGCGAGAAAATTGTTGCAAATAGTCCTTAATGAAATCAAAATTAGAGTACATACTTCTGCTGTTAAAGTGAATTAATGAGAGCTTCCCGTCTAGGTTAATTTCTTTTTCATATTGTTCCTGAGTGAAATAATTAAAATTTTTAACAAAAGTAGAGAGAAAGTTACTTTCAGAATCTATTTCTGGATCTATTATATTATGCTCCTTATATTCACAATCTAGATCAATTACTTTCTGTTGAAGAATTAATTTCAACGTGTCCATGTCATTTCCTGGTGTAATTGATACATTGGTGTCAGTTATACTTGTCCAGATCCTCCATGTTCCTCACTATCAGTACTTTTGCCTCTTCTGGTGTCCCCTGATGTCTGCGTTTTTTCGTGTCAGATGCTCATTAATGAAAACGCCTTTCAGTTTGCGTCCTTGTTTCAGCAGTGCGACCTTGTTCTTCCGATTGACAAATCTCATAACGACGGCCGGCAGTCTGTCACTCCTCCTGGGCAGTGAGTGACATGCTTCTATGTGCTCCAGGTCCATCTCTATCCCCTTGCTTTGGAGGAAGGACGCCACCTGTTGCTCCACCGAGCGGGTCTCCTCGTCGCTGGGCTCCCCGACGTTCCCGGCCACCGCGCGCGCGTACGAGCGTGGCTTGATTTTAATACCGCTGATGACCACGTCGTTCGTACGGGTGTACTGCTCCAGCTCATCCACCCGCCGCTCGAGATCCATGATCCGTCTGTCCTTCTCGGCATTTTGGAGGCGTAGCTGTTTTACCTCCTCCAGAAGCCCCAGAAGCAGCTCCTGCTGCGCCCTGACTGCGGCCACGTCTCCGCACAGCGCTCCGAGGGAGGTTTTAATGTCTTCAACCTCCTCTGGTGTTGGGCCTTTCTTGGGTGGCATACTGAAGCGAGAGCACGAGGCGGCCACCACGAGGGACTCGGAAGCGGAATTTCTGATGATGGCGCCTGGCTAGGCCTGCTGGCTGATGGTGGAGCCTGGCTGTGGCCTGCTGGCTGATGGAGGAGCGTGGCTGGGCCTGCTGGCTGATGGAGGAGCGTGGCTGGGCCTGCTGGATGATGATGGCGCCTGGCTAGGCCTGCTGGCTGATAGTGGAGCCTGGCTGTGGCCTGCTGGCTGATGGAGGAGCGTGGCTGGGCCTGCTGGCTGATGGAGGAGCGTGGCTGGGCCTGCTGGTTGATGGTGGAGCCTGGCTGTGGCCTGCTGGCTGATGGAGGAGCGTGGCTGGGCCTGCTGGCTGATGGAAGAGCCTGGCTGTGGCCTGCTGGCTGATGGAGGAGCCTGGCTGTGGCCTGCTGGTTGATGGTGGAGCCTGGCTGTGGCCTGCTGGCTGATGGAGGAGCGTGGCTGGGCCTGCTGGCTGATGGAGGAGCCTGGCTGGGCTTGCTGGCTGATGGTGGAGCCTGGCTGTGGCCTGCTGGTTGATGGTGGAGCCTGGCTGTGGCCTGCTGGCTGATGGAGGAGCCTGGCTGTGGCCTGCTGGTTGATGGTGGAGCCTGGCTGTGGCCTGCTGGCTGAGATTTCAGGTGAGCAGGTTTTGAAAATCGGATGCTGCGCTGCTGAGGAGCCCGTCTTTCCTGTGACTCCTAACCCTCCCGTTATTTTCCTTTAATTGGACTTTGGTTAAGTTCAATCCGATGTATTAACCGACCTTTGAGGTGAAGTGCAGCTGCGAAGAACGCTACGGCAGGCAATGAGGTGCGTTTAATGTCGCTCTGTTAATTTGAGCGTCCATAAATTGAATGTCTTATTTTTTCTTACTTTATTATTGCTAATTTATTGGAGAATTTGGCCATTTAATTAAGATAGATTTTATGTTGTTGGTGGTAAAGATCTGGATGGATGTTTTATTTTATTCTGTGTTTCTATTTTTCAGTTTTACTTTTCAAGACTTGGTGAATTGCCTTTTTCTACTTTTTGTTTAGTTTTGTTAAAATTAGCAGCAGTGAGAAGTGTTGTTGTCGGTCTTGAATATATTTGATGTAGCCCACACTGTTAAGGTAAGTGTCATGTTTTTAGTTGTTAGTCTGATGAAGAATCTTTTACTTTTCTCCAAAAGTTGATTGTGTTTATCTGGACATAGTGTTTTTCAGGTCCAGCTGAATGCAGGTTTCCCCAGTCTTATACGTGTCAGGAGCATCAGCACAGCTGAAATGCATTTTTCCTAAGCACCGCGTCTCTGTGGCTTTTAAACCCCAAAACACGCTAAAACAAAAATGGGTCCACCCCAAGGATGGGGTCCCCCGGTGTAGTTTCCACTGTGACAGACTGTGGGCTTCCTCAGAGTGAGGCTGAGAGCGGCAGGCCCAGCTGGAGTCTGACCCGTGTCACACAGTGGAGGTCAAACCTTCTGTGCCACAAACACCAGATTAACCAGTTTCACTCATCATCCTTCTACTGTCAGATTTTACTGGTGCAGGTTTGATGAATCACCATCTGAGAACGTCTCTGATGTGGGCGCCACCCACAGGGATCACTTCCTGTAGAAGGGTCACATGACCTGTTATAGGCCTCTTTGTGATGATGACAGCGACGCCCCTTTCGTGTGAGGTTAAACCCAGAGAGCTTCGTGTGACCTCTGACCCTGATCACCAGCGTTAGGGTCAGTGAAGGTGAGATACCGTGTGACAGGAGGAACAATAAAGTTTTATTTGTACGAACACGTAGAACAGATGAAGTCAGAACGAAGCAGGTGGAGCTCAGTCAGGGTGGAGGTGCAGACAGGTGAGCTGAAGGGGAGGAGCCAGTCTGGTCAGGAACTCTGTTTCCTCGAGTGAACCTCCTCACCTCTGAAACACACACACACGACTCTGAAGGTTGCAGTCAGGGTTGGTCAGGGTGGTGAGGGTGGGGTTATCTTCTGGTCTCTGGTTGGTGTGTTTCCTGCAGGTGAGGCTGAGCAGCCGAATCATGACATCGCTGCTGCACAGACACAACAGGAAGTGGAGGAGGAAGTCGTCAGCGTCCCCGTCACACACCTGAGACAGACACAGAGGTTATGTCTCTGCAGACTCACGGCTCGGCCCTGTGGAAACGTCCTGCAGGACGCCTGTTTCTCTCTGTGGTGGCCCCCCCACAGCGTCCCCATCGTGCTTCACTGTGTGGACGCTGTTCTTTGGGTTGTAGCTGCATCTTCTTCTCGTTTCACCTCCTCTGACCACAGGACGTTTCAGTCTGCAGGTCTTCGTCCTCAGCAGTGTGGCTGAAGGTGTCTGCAGACGTGGAGCTCTGTGAGCTCACAGTGCGTCCCTGTGCAGCCTGTAGAGTCTTTGAAGTCTTTGCTCTGACAGGCTTGTTCTGTGCTGGGCGGCTCTTTGACTTTCTTCAGGTTTCCCTTCCTGACACTCTGATAACCTCAGATATCCACAACGTGAATCCTCACAAACATCTTTTTCTCTCTTTTCACTCAAACCTTCTGACGTTTTCACACCGACTGTAAATATGAAGAAAACCCTCAGTTTGACGCCACGCCCCCAAACCAGTTCAGCAGTAAAGTGTGAGCAGACGGAGCTGTTACCAGGATGTAAACAGGATGTGCCCTTTCACAGTTAAAGCCTCAGGAATAAAAACATGACCCGATCTTAAATTTTTAAAGATAAAATAAAGTTTAAAGACGACGATGAGCACGTGACTCACTGCTCAGAGCCCACTCACCCAGGTGCATGATGGGAGCAGGAGGAGGAGGCTGGGCCGAGCGTATAGAAACCAAACAAACAAATAAACAACAGCACGACAAACACGTGAACCAGACTTTACCTGTAAACTTACCTGGTGTCTCCCAGGGAGACCACAGTTATGGAGCTGACAGGTAAGTACGTGCAGTACACACTTCCTGTCCTGAAACACACACACAGGTAAACCGCACAGGTACGTAACCATCGGCGTGACTTTGTATTGAACATTGGGGGGTCAAGATCTCTGTCTAAATAAATAAATCTGGGTACATTTCCAGATGATCAAACAACTATTTTGCTGGTAACACCTGAAACCAGTAAAGAAAACCAGCAGCCTATTGATGCAAGATAATCCATAACTTTATTGGGGCTGACACTGTTGGAAATGAGTCCAAATAAAGAGTCCAAACTTTTATAAGCCTGTCTATGTGTGTCTCACCTGGACAGCCTCCTCTGGAAACCAGACAACAGCAGAGTGTTACCCGGCAACAGGCCAGGTGGGTAGGGGGTAAGTAAGTTAGCTGGATTTGATTGTTGACGATTTCACGTGATCTTGGATCGTTCGGTTCTCCGAAGCTCATCCGGGACTTGCTGTCATAGCAACAGATCCGTAAGCGTAAACCTGCTCGGGAGCAGGCTTACTTTATGTAAACAGGATTAGATCGCAGCCACTCAGGTATGTCCGCTTCATGTATACGAAAGCAACGGTGAAATATACTCACTCAAATGAGCAATCCTATTTATCCATATTGTATATTCTGTATCTATATATGTGTATATGTGGTGTATTTATGCTTATATCCTTACTCTCATTCCCCTTAATGTATCTGTAACATGCAACTTCTTTCGGTGCTTTGCTACTGGAAACTGAATTTCCTGGAGGAACCCACCCGAGGGATTAATAAAGTTTCATCTAATCTAATCTAATCTACTTGGGTTTTCTTCCTGTAGCCCTCATGTTTACTCAAGGTTTAGTTCTGTCTTCATGCTGATTTTCTTGTTCAGTCGTGTCTCATGTTGCAGTTTGTCAATCCTGTCCCTGTGCTCTGTGTTCCCTCTGTTCAGTATCAAGTCTGTGCCTCATGTGTTTCCTGTTTTATTTTGATAGTCTCTGTCCTGTGTGCAGTGTGCTTGGTTTTGCTTCCCTTCTGTCATTAGGCCTGATTTGTCCCAGATGTGTTACGACCTATTCCCCATCTTCTCGTAGTCCTGCTTGTGTATTTAAGCCTTGTGTTTCTCTGTTAGTTGTTGTGTTGTACCCTCACTGTACTGTGTTTTGTTTTCTATGTGCTTCTGGTAATGTTCTGGTTTGCTCTTTCCTGGTTTGATTTTCTAGTTTCCCGGGTTTCTAGTTTGGGCTTAAGTTTTGAGTTTCTAGTTTTGTTTTCTTCTATTTCTATTTGAATGTTCTCCAGCAATAAAGCTGCCACTTTAGTTAATCATTCTGTCTCTGAGTCCTGCGTTTGGGTCCTACATCCTGCCTGCCACCTCAACACCTTTAATTTTACAGCTTCTTAGTTATTATAAAGTGCTGCAACTCATAATGTTTTCTAAGATAGTAAAACCAGATTTAAACCGACTACTTCTACAAAGATGGAGCTAAAGTGATGATATACATTTATAGTTTGGACTTGGACACATACAGTCTGTTTTTCCTTATAACTACATGTGAGTTCAATTAACATTTTGTAGGAAAAGGGAATTTGTTTTTTAAAAGGATTATAGATTCGGAGCTGAATTACCCAACGGAACATCTCATTCACTGACGTTTGCTGGAGAAGCTGCTCTGCCTCTTTGTGATGGAGCAGCAGCGTGACATACTGAAGACTGTTAACGGGGAAGTGCTGAAGCTGAAGGCGTCTCTCTGCTGCTCAGACTGACGTTCAGTCGTCATCCAGACAACATGAAGACTGCACCGGTCTCTCTGCTCCTCGGTGAGTCAAACACTAAAATCATCGATTTATTTATCACAGCTCCAACAAACAATATGGCAGGAAAACAACCTTTCAGCAGTTACAAGCTCGCAGCTACTGACTTTAAAGTTCATGTAAAAATTCTGAAAAGTTTCGTCAAGGCGAGAGGAACAGTTCATTCTCCTTCTTATGTCTTTCTGGTTTCATTTGATTGGTGGCTGTGAAGTTGGGCAGGAACCAAGAAGTGATGTTAATGTTGAATAATGGAGCTCACACTTTTAACTGAAATGTATGAAGAGTGATAGAAAATGGTTTCAAACATGCATGATGAAAGTTTTTCGGTTTAAATCGATCTCATCATCACTGCAAACCTCTCAGAGGTTCAGACTCTCAGCAGTTTAACCTGGAGTCCTGCAGGAAAGTCACCATATAGTCTGGACTAAGTCAGCGATTAAACTTTCTGCCCAGCTAAGTGTCAGTAACATGAAGACCAAAAGAACAAAAGAGACTTGACCTCTTTTCATCAAACATCTCTTCAGTCAGGAAACCACAGCCTCTGACTGCATGAAGCACAGGGTCCTCTGACTGCGTCCCCTCTTTTATCTAGTCTTCACTTCCTCTATTCACAGCCAATTTTCCATTAAGAGGACTGAGTGTATTCAAACAACCACAGACGGTTTTGACTGTTAAAGTTCCCATTCCCATTGACATGATGACCTTTAAACAGCAGCAGTGTGGGAGTGAAACAGGCCGCAAATCTGAAAATGAAAACTGTGCTTTTGAAGGGTGGCTTCTTAGTCCCACACTTTCTTCTCTGCACATAAATGAAAGCTCATCCATGCACAGTTCCTTCTCCATTGTTTACAATGCTGTGCACTGTGATGTTTACCGTTGATTGCCATCTGATCAAAAAATGTATAGAAAACAGGAAAAGACAGGCTAACCTGCGTTGCTGTCTCGGTGGTATTTTATAACTTCCTGTTCCTGTTACAGTGCACGGTGGTGTTTGTGTAGTTTAATCTGCGTGGCTCACAGATCTGGCAAAAATACAGACCTTCCATAATTAAGTAGAAGTACAAATACTACTGTTCAAAAATACTCCAGTAAAAGATGAAGTACTGATTCAACTTATTAACTCAAGTTAAAGTAAAAAAAAAGTACAGACTATGAAATGTACTCAAAGTAAGAAAGTACAAAGTAGTAGCAGTAAAACCCTGGCTGATTGTGACCCACACCCATTACCACACCTTGGCTCATGTGATTAGGTAGAGGATCATCAGGGGGTCCATTGTCCCTCTCAGTGGGAAACTCCCACAGAGCTTAAATGTGGGTCTCTTCACCGTTTGATCCTAGAACTGAAGAAGCTTCTCAGATGAGAGGTGAAACGTCTTCAAGCAACTTAAAGAAGTCCAGACGGTTTTCTTTCCAAGCTCCTTAGATTGTGGCAGATACTTCAGGCGATTAAAAAGTTTCCTGAGAGAAAAAAAACAACAACAAAAAAAAACTGTGCAGCCTCAGTCTTTCTTTAAATGACCTCTGACCTCCTGTTGCAGGTGTGTGTGTGCTGCTGCTGTCTGCACTGACTGTTTGTGCAGGTGAGTAGATGAAGTGCACCATGGTCCAGGACAAACACTGAGTGTAAACACTGATAGAAACTGTCCGTCTGTCCTCCAGTCTCTCTGAGCGTCAGTCCAAACCTTCAGCAGTTCTTCACAGCAGCCTCAGTGTCTCTGACATGTGACGGTCAGCTGGGCTCTGATGGATGGACGGTGAAGAGGGACACAGGAAGTGGGACTGAGTCATGTGGAGCAGGTGGGCGGGGCTTCGGGAGGTTAAATGGTCCATCCTGTTTGCTTGATAAGCAAAGCGAGCCAATCAGTGGAGTTTACTGGTGTGAAGGTGAAGCTGGAGAGAAGAGTGAAGAAGTCAACATCACTGTATCAGGTAATGAAGTCGTTCATTTCATCAGACTAACAGCACACTGTTATACCACCTCTACATCACTCTGTGGGTCTTTTCCTCAGATAAAGAAGTGATTTTGGAGATCCCTGCACTGCACCACTTCCCCTGCCGGTGGCGGACTCCCTCAGGTGTCGGTGCGTTGGTGGTTCTTTGTATCTGGGGGTGGGCGTCCGGGTACACACCGGCTCACTCCTTGGCGGCCGTTTATTGGGGCTCGCTCGGGCCATTTCGGAGGTGGGGTGCCCCCGGCCTCTCGGCCTGGGGCTCGGTCACTCAGGCACAGCTGGCTGTCGGCGGAGCTCACGGGCGCGTCACTGCAACTCCCCCTGGCTTCTGCTCCGCGGCTGCTGAATGAGCCCTCATCTGGGACTCTCCTCAGCTCTTACTGGGACAGTGGCGCGGCTGCCCCTCTGTGGGTCTTCCATGGTCTCTTGTGTTCTGGGGGCCTCTGGATGTCTGGAGTTTTGATCTCCTCCATACCTGCTTGATACCATAGAGGACAGGGCTGTGGCTCCCCACACTCCCTAGCAGATCATTACATGGAGAAACCTTTGGAATGCAAGCATGCTGATCCACACAGGTATGCACACAGGTGTACACATGGGTATTCACAGACGCGGACTACAGCTTTCTTGGCTGCTGCCTCAAAGCACATTGTGCGCTGTCTATCTTGCGTGTTGCACAATATCGTTTATTATTTAGTAACTATTGATATCTATGACTAGCTAGTTTATTGTGATGGTGCTTTTTTTTTTATTATTATGTTGCTCTTTGTTGTTTGCTGTCTCCTCTGGGTTTTTTTCTCCATACAGGTGACCCAGGAGTTTTGTTTTTTTTGTTTGTTTGTTTTTTTTTCTCTCTTCCCCCCCTTCTCACCGTCTCTTCTCCCCTTTGGTTTTCTTTCTTTCTCTCCCTCTCTTTCTTTCATTCTTTCCCCCTGTCCTATCCCACAGTCATGTCTGTCCCGTTTGCAACTGAAAATCAGTCAGTGTTCTACTGATGAGTTTGGATCATCTCCTCAGAGCTTTCTGAGGGTCAGAGGTCAGAACACTGACATCACTTCCTGTTTAAAGCAAACCTGCTGAGCTTATAATAAATTCAATGACCCAGTTTTATCATCTCTCCTGCAGATGTCTATGACACCACCACCATTTCACCAAGTGCCACCAAACCACCACCAACAACAATTACCAATCTCAATTCCCCTCCTTCTACATCGTCCTCCTCCATCATCTCACCTGTAGCTGCTCTGGGTTCTCTGGGTCTTCTAGATCTTATTCTGGTTGCAGCTTTGCTGTTTTGGAACAAAAAAATAGGTATAAAGTGTGTCAAACCCCCCAGAGCTCATTAGATTAAACATTTTACATGGAAAAATAAATTTTCCTTAATAATTATGTAATTATATACTATAATTCAATTATAAACTGTCCCCATTCACATTGTTTAGCAGAGAACTTATCTTACATGAAAAATATAGAGACACTTTTATTGATAAAGTATAAGACCCGATCCTTGGGGTGGAACAATTTTTGGCGCAGCGTGTTTTGGGGTTTAAATTCCACAGAGACCCAGTGTTTAGAAAAAATGCATCTCAACTGCTCCGATACTCCTGTCACAACAGTATCACTACAGGTTTTGACAAAAGTCCAGCTGGAATTAGTGATGGGATTTCCGGCTTTTTTTAGAGAACCGGCTCTTCCGGCTCCCAAGCGGCTCTTCAGGTTGTTTTGTTGCTTTAATTAAAAACGGTCCGGGGCTCCAGGGTCCGGGGGGAAGCAGGGATTAATCCCATACATGCTCTCAGTGGGTTCCAAACACACACACACTCTCTCGGGTCCAGGGCAGATCTATATACACACAGAGAGAGACGTCCAGGTTAGGGATAGTCTCAAACTCACAGATACAGGTTCAGGTCCGCCGTCATAAATAGTGCTCCAAATCAGCTGGGATCGGCTGCAGGTGTGACGGTGAGCACAGGTGCGTGGGCCAGGGGCGGGAGCCCGTAATGAGCACCGCCCCAGCAGAGGAGAGAGAGCGCAAAGGAAACAAAACAAACAAAACATGTTGCCAAACACAGAGTGAGCCAGCGAGGCACGAGGACCACGACACAAAGCACGTGCAAACTCCAAAACACATTTCTAGCTTTAACTGAACTTCAAAGCAGAGCAGATCACTTAAATTACACAATTGAAAGCATGAAAGCATGTGTGTATTGTTTGTGTATTTATACACAAGCACTCATATATATTAAAAAATATGTTCATTTACCTGTTACTACCACACACCAAATCCGGTTGTTGGTACTTGCTGGATTGTGTAGCCTCTAGGTAACAAAAGCTCAACACTGCGCCCAGCATCCTGGAGCACTTCTGTTGTGTTTTGAAGTTTTTACGTGATTTGAAGTTTGTACTTTTAACTAGAGATGGACCGATCCGATATTACGTATCGGTATCGGTCCGATACTGACCTAAATTACTGGATCGGATATCGGAGAAAAATAAAAAATGTAATCCGATCCATTAAATATCACGAAAGCACCTCACAAAACTTGCAACACGCCGTAACTCACCTCAGAACGTTAGCACGTCGGAGCAGTATGCATCACGTGATAGAGCGGCTGTGGCATGCGGGACCTGTCGGTGGTCTGGATAGCATGTGGAGCTTCGCTACCAACCCGGCATTTCATCTCCGACAAAGTTATCCCGAGAGAAGTAAAGCAAGTGTGTAAGTCCATCTCTGAATGTTTGTAAAGCATTCCTGCGTTAAGCTTTACAAGCGATATATGGAGCGACTGCCTCTTCTTGCTGCTACTTCAATCGTGAAACTGCTTAATGATCAGCTGATCGGCTTTTCTGTCGCGAGTCCGTCTCTCTTGTTTGTTTTTGGCCCACTTTGCACCAGAAAGAGGAAACCAGCGGCTGAACAACAGCAGCACGTTTAAGCTTGATCAGCTGTTGTTAGAATTTATTTAATATTAATTTCTACACCAGGAGCTTTTTCTACGTAGCTGACGCTGGTAGCTGTGCAGGGGCGGATCTAGCAAAGTTTAGCCAGGGGGGCCGATAGGGCATGAACAGGGAAAAGGGGGCACAAAGACATACTTTTCTTTCTTATTCTCATTTAAAATGTCGAGCTTTTAATAAATAATTATCTGACACCCAAAGTTTCAATTTGATGTAAAATGAATAGAAGTCAATTACTGTATATAGTAACTATTAAGTCTAATATATATACCCTAGTAAGCTATAGTACTTTTTCCTTTGGGAAGGTACCATCTGTGCAGTCTGCAATTTTGTTGAAGAAAGATGTTGAATCTATTTAATATTTCTTGAAAAATAATTGATTTCTGTGCATTTTTTTTCACACTGCATCAAATTAAGGTTGATTACGTCGATTAAGCATCATGAGGTGGAGCGTGAGGGGTGATTCCCTATTTTTTTATTTTTTTATTTTTGTTGTTGCTGGGAGTTGGAACCCTATTAGTTAGGTTGCTTAATATTTACGCTAAGTACTCTTAAAAATACCAGAATAGGGAGGATGGTGTAGGTTTAAGTTTATTAGATTGATCAGTATTGCTGAACTATGAAATATTTTTTTTTGCATACAGGTATAACAGAATAGCTTTAGTGTAGTTGTTGTTTTAAACTTGAGTATGAACTTATACAAAATGCAGCAAGATATTTAAAAAAAACAGTTTTGTTGATTAAAAAACACTATATCGGATTCATATCGGTATCGGCAGATATCCAAATTTATGATATCGGTATCGGTATCGGACATAAAAAAGTGGTATCGTGCCATCTCTACTTTTAACTATTTAAATTTTCAGCTTTTTCCTTTTAAACAAATTTAAAGTGAAACAACACAAAACACTGCAAACCATAACACAATTAAATACAAATTATAATATGAAAACAAAAAGAACATGCATATTCTCTGTCATATGGACCTGCATGAATAAACTTTCTGACTCCTTTATCATCTGCAACTGAAAATAGTTGTGGATGATTACTATACCTTTCTAATGTCACGTTGTTGTCCCTGGCTCTCTTTCTCTCTCCCTCCCGCTCTGTTCCTGTGCTACTGAGTGTCACTACCGCCCCTCCCCCCTCTGCTCAGTGAAGCGGAAAAAAGTGCGAGAGAGAGAGAGGGTGAGAGAAAGAAAAACCAAGGCTCGCGATAAGGAGCCGGCTCGTGTCGTTCACGTCAAAGAGTCGGCTCTGAGAGTTTCCTTCGCGACCCACACATCACTAGCTGGGATAACCACCTTTACTCAGGGCCTTCTTGATGTGATGTTCCTCCTGGCCGCTGTGTCTGTGGGGATGGTGTTCGCTCTGTGTTGTAGCGTCCTGATGACTCCCAGTTTGTGCTCCATGCTGGCAGACGTCTTTGGTTTAGAATCTTTTATTATTTGTCTCGTGTTTAAATCCTCGTCTTTCTCATTCCTGCAGAAAGGACGCTGTCATCAAGTCTGAGTCAAGTCACCTATCAGGATATGAACGTCAGACAATCAGCCAATAAAATTACAGATACACACTCACATGTTGTTTTCTCCAGTCCGAGGACACTGCAGGTACACATTCAGCTGTTATCCAACAAGTTATTGCTTCACAAAATATGATTATGACCCTTTGTCCACTGTGGGTCCTTGTGATAATTTCTTTGCTCCTCTATTCTTCTTGTCTTTCCATCTCCTGGATTCTCTTTTAACCATCTACTCATTCTCGTTCTCTTGTGCATCAGGGCTGAGTTATTGATGGAGTTTCCCAGATCAAATTTAAAGGAGGATGGGAAGAAGAGGATTTTCTCTCTGCCAGTCCCGTCAGCTCCCTGCTAAGATTTAGAGCTTGTCCTGTTTTTCAGTATGAAGGCCCTGCTCATCTGTTTTTCTTGCCATTGCTTAAAAAGTGTACATTCTGCATCCAAATGTCCAGCTGCCTTCAACTTTGATGTTTGTCTTGGCCAAAAATAAGCCTTCAGTTTATTCCTTTGTTTAAATAAAAATCTCTTGCTGATAAACTGAACCCTGGCTGTGGCGTCAGAGTAGCGCTATATAAGTGCTACATAAGAACCAGTCCTTCTACCATTTACTAAAAACAGGCTTTTGCCAGGGCTGCAAAGGGATTTGTAAAGAATGATTTTTTAGTGTACTATGCTTCAGGCAGTTGTTGCATGGAAGTGGCTGTTACTGAAAGTCCAGCACAGACCTGTAGTGACAGCCAGTGACTGGCATTTTGAAATGATAATAATAGCATAATGATTTAAAATTCCAGGTTCCTAATGAAGGTCTTGCAGATAAACAGTAACACATTCTATAATTTATTATTAATAAATAATAAACAGGTGGAGCCGGTAGCTCAGCATGTTTGATTTGGCAGTTTTGCACTAGATGAGCTTCCTGAGGCAACTCAAACGGGATCTGTGTTTCCAGGTGGAACTGAACAACAACCTCTCCATTGGAGCCAACAATAAAAACATGAATAACAATAAGCTTTATTTGGGGCTCTGATCTGAGGATGTAACATCATTTGTAATGTGGGTCTCAACAAGCTCAAGGAACGCTTTAAAAGTAGCCATTAATATGGTAAAATCACAGGTAGCCAGTGTAGCGCTGTTTTTTAAATATGCTGAAAGTGTGGCAGCAGAGTTTTGAACGAGCTGGACTCTTGACTGAGTAAAGTCTGCACTACGTGAGGAGACTGGAGGAGATGAAAGCATGGAAAACTGTGAGATCAACAGATTCATCTTTTTCTGGTGAAATGTCTGGAAGTTTCTTTGGTTTGTGTACAAGAAAGTGAAACAATTTTCTTGAATTCTTAAACATTTCTACATGATATTAGTAGGCGGCTCCTTTACTAAACAGCTCCAACTGTTTGATTTGTTTGAATTTTACAGGACAGCTTTTCCCGTGTTACTCATTCATTATGGAGCTACTGTAGTTAACATGTAATGCTTCTCTAAAACCCTGTGACACAATCTTCTTTAACATTAGTGCGCATTAACCCCACATCTTCCCTGTTTTATTGCTGATGTTGGCCTGACAGTATTGGGGTAACAATGTCTCCTCTGTTTAGGAGAGGGCAGCAGGGTCACATCCTCACTGACATCACCTGTATTTGCACTACAGTCGTTCCCTTCACTGACCTTTGCTCTCCTTCTCTTTTCCATCAGGTTGTGTAAAACTGAAACAGGCATTAAATGTTTACTACAAATGATGCTTTACACAGAAATGCATTGTTAGCTGTTTTTACACACCAGCCTGTGTGAACCTTTAGTCTGAGCATGGGGTCAAAGGTCAGGACAGAAATGCAGCACTGTAACACATATACATATGTAGAACATCAGACATTTGACTGATTTGTGTTGTGACATTTTCGTTTATACAAATAAATCATCATCACACACAGAAGAAATGTGCAGACCGTACATTTATTAGCTAATATCAGTGGATACAATAAAAATGGTATGAAGACAAACACTAGCAGCCTTAGCGTTTCTGTTCTGAATCTCTAATCTCTCACAGATATTCATCAAACCCTGTCCTCTATCAGCTTTCAACATAAGAAAAGTATTAGGCCTCATTGAAAAACAGTCTGTTTGCAGATGAAGTACTTTAAAAACTATACTTAAAAACATTTCATACACAAATCTGTCATTTATCTAGATTTTCTTGACTGAGTTTACAATTTACTAGAACTGCCAAAAACACATGAATAGAAACAAATGATGAAGGATCCACTTCAAGGAAAGTGGAAAAGCCTCTGTTAGCTGCTGTTTGCAGCTGGCACAGTCTAACAGAGGCTAATACCAACGCTAACCAACAGTTTAGCATATCGTCGACAGCTCACCTCAGCATGGCTGTCCTCGGTCAGCAGTGAGCTTTATTAACTTGCACACAGTGTTGGGAAGGTTACTTTTAAAATGTATTCCATTGCAGATTACAGATTACATGCCCCAAAATGTAACTTATTCCGTTGCGTTACTCAATGAGAGTAACGTATTCTGAATACTTTGGATTACTTAATATATTATCATGCTGTTTACAACTACGTAAATGTACTATTGCTGTGATTTATTACTGTTACTGAAGGTCCGTGACTCCAAACCGTAGTAAAGGACCTCTGGCTCATACGTCGGGTCCGTGTCGGGCTCGTAGCTGAAAACTAGCTTTACTTTGTTGTCTGGGTCAACTTTGCTAGCAGAGACAGAGAGAGGCGTTGAAAGGCTGCTGCATCTGTCGCTCTGCTCCTCGGTGAGTCAAACCCTCCCTTCTTCAATTCTTTATCACAGCTCCAACACACACTAAAGGTCAAAGGTAAAGAGCCTATTTTCAGCAGCTGGAAGCTCTCGCTGATAGTTTCTCTCACATGAAATCTGTTCAGATCTGTTGGTTTTGTTTCCTTAGTGAGAAGAAGTGATCACTACTTCTTTTGTTTATCTAAGGCTGGTTGTATCTGATATTTGTTTGTGTGTTTGGACAGAAATCAAGTGGTGTATTTCCTGTAAGCACCTCATATTTAACTCGAGTGTATGAAGATACAGCAAATGACAGAAAACTGTTTCAATTGCATAAACTCTTTAAAATTTAGAAGTTTAACTCTGCGTTTCTCTGTAATCTGGACTGACTCACAGAGCTGAAGCTTCATGTCGTGTCTGTAAGAGAGGAAAGTGACCTGTTTTCATCAAACATTAACCTTTACTCAGGAAACCACGGCTCCTAGCTGCATGTACCACATGTTCTCCTTATCTGCCTGTTGTAATCATCACTTCCTCTGTTCAGACCAGATTGACTGAGTCTAACTAAATGACTGAAGATAGTTGGTTTTCAAGAATTAACGTCGGATTTTCCTCATTTTCTGTATGCTTTGTTAATTTTCTGATGGCGATTTAGACGAGCGGGACTCAAACGACTGTAATGTTTACTAAACAGATTTTTCAGGTCGCTCACTCAGCAGCTGATATTGCCAAAGTCGCCTAACTTTAATCCAGTGATCTCGGTGGTTTGATGGTTCATTAACTCTGATTGCTTTTTAAAATGTCTCTGTTTTACTTAGCCAGTAAGAGCTGATTGGGCCTAACCTACCTTTGCCAGCACTGGCTATGGGAACCTGCTAATGTTGGGTTTAATGTTGTGATTAGTAGAATCTGTAGTTTTTTACTTACTGAACAACTACTTAGAAACCTGCAGACGTATCAATACAAAAGAATTAGGGCCTGCAAAACAAGCAGGTCAACCCCAGCAGTTTTAACTGGTCCTGATATAAAACTGCTAGGACAGGTTACTCTCTCCTGGGAAGTTGGCTGCAGCCATGTGGATTTCTGAATGGAAGAGATCCATGTACACGCCGATTTTTTAATCATCCAATGCATTAAAAAACAATAGTCATAAATAAAGTGTTATGGCTTGTGATTCCTAAATAAACACACTAACACTAGCTACACATTTTTAAAGGGTGCAAATCCAAGTCTCCTATTCAGTGACTCTGGTCTCCAGAGCTGAAAATAGGTTTGAGGTTCTTTTGAGAATTCTGAAGTTGGTTTAGTCTAAAATGCCCGAGTTGAGAGCAGGTTCGTGTAATTTCAGAATTTCTACCTAAAAAACAAATTAAAAGGAAAAATAGTCCATTTTCCATCCCCAATATTTGAATCCAGAGAACAAGAGCAATAGAATAAACAACATCACAATGATATATGGGAATATAACAGTTAATACTAAATGTTAAACATTATTGTGCAGCACATAAGATCAACAGAACACAGTGTGCTTTGAGGTAGGAGCCAAAAAGGGTGTAGTTTGTGTGTGTGATCACCCGTGTGTACACCTGTGAGCATGGACGCGCTTGTTTTTAAAAGGTTCCTTCATGTAATGATCTGCTAGAGGGTGTGGGGGGGCCACAGCCCCGTCCTCCAGGGCTTGAAGCAGGTATGGAGGAGATCAAAACTCCAGACATCCAGAGGCCCCCAGAACACAAGAGACCAAGGAAGACCAACAGAGGGGCAGCCGCGCCACTGTCCCAGAAAGAGCTGAGGAGAGTCCCAGATGAGGGCTCACTCAGCAGCCGCGGAGCAGAAGCCAGGGGGGGTTGCAGTGACGCGCCCGTGAGCTCCGCCGGCAGCCAGCTGCGCCTGAGTGACCGAGCCCCAGGCCGAGAGGCCGGGGGCACCCCACCTCCGAAGTGGCCCGAGCGAGCCCCAGGCTCCAGGCCCCGACAAGCACCCACCAAGGAGTGAGCCGGTGTGTACCTGGACGCCCATCCCCAGACACAAAGAACCACCAACGCACTGATGTCTGAGGGCGTCCGCCACCGGATATGAACTTTTTTCAAGACAGTGAATCTTGAAACCAGAGAAAAAATAGAGTTTTAACTTGTTCCATTGGCAGATTTTTTTCACTTATTTCAAGCTAAAATATTTATTAGAATTCAAATTTAGACAGAAACAAAGTGAATAATATTATTTTATTATCACGTTGATGCAGCACATGGTTCAGTTAGCTTTGTATAAACACGTGTTAGAAATGTTCTTCAATCAGCTCTTTTTACTCTCATTTCACAGCCAGTACTTTTTACTTTTACTTGAGTAAAGAAGTTGAAACAGTACTTGGAGTATTTTTAACAGTAGTACTTCTACTTCAGTACACACTGTGTGTACTTTTACCACCTGTGTCTGAGACCTCCTTCAGGGTCCACCTGAAGCTCTCAGTCTGCTGTGGAAAAAGGAAATCCAGGTGAGTTTCTCCTGATCACCTGAGGCCGTCATTACTGTTTGAACTTTACCCACACACCACTCCTCACTCCTCCCACCTGCTGCACACAGTCACTGAGTACAGACCGGCTGATTCCTGTAAAGGGAGAGGCAGGAAGAGGCGGAGCAACACCTGAAAAACAAGAAGCTCAACGTCATTTTGCAGAAGTGAAAGTGTGAGAGAGCAGCAGCAGAGCTGCAGTCGAGTCCTGTTTGTCTCTAAAAGAAGATTCACTGGAGTCCATCAGGTTTCTCTCAGCAACAGTGGTGAGTGCAGCTGATCACACTTCCTGCTTCTACACAAATCTTCACTCTGTTCACTTCATCAGGGTCTAGAGCGCCACCTCATTTCTCCATGGTGCCACTTAGGCTACGTCCACACTCGCCCGGATAGATTTGAAAACAGCGCTCCGCATCCACACTGGTGTTTTCAGTCGTTTTCACAGAGTTGTGCGTCCACATTAAGACGGCTGAAAACGCTTACGTTCCAGTCCTGCGCATGCGTGAAACGCAAGACGATTCGACCGGTCTCATTTCTGTCTGCCGCTTATTCACTTTCCAGCTGTTTGAAACGTCGCGGCAGAGGTGAGCAGCCTGATAGGAGTGGATGTAGCTGTGGGTAATGAGAAAAGATGAAAAGAACGATTGATAACTTTTTCGTTAAGGCCGGTGCTCTGACACGGAGCCATCAACCTCTCAGTGTCTAACACTGGTCTGCAGACGGCATCAGATAATGAGCCACATTAGATGGACTCTGAGCCCACTGACAGTAAAAGGGTGAAGTGTAGACATTTGGAAGAGAGCGGCCTGACCAGTTTCTCTGACTATGATACTGTAAAGCTGACAACATGATGCATTTACTGTGGTGAGTGTGCAAAGACCATGGCAGGTGTTGTGCCAAGGTAGGGATCCCCAACAGGATCTGTTTCCCTGCGTCAGGAACATCGGCTGGGCAGGGAAAGCGGACCCAACGCACTCCGCCTCCATCACGACCAACTAGACGTGGAAGGAGTGATGTTTTAGTGACAACATGAAAGATGAGTGTGACCGTTCAGTTTGTGGGTTACAACAGAAAATTATACATTTATTGTTCTCGTGTGTTATCGGACGGGATCATTTTAACAAACCGAGGACATTTTCCTGATAATTATCTGTATCCTCCTGTAACTTTACTGTTTAAAGAGCTAAAACCTCCAACATTTCAGGATCAATAAGTCCTTATAAGACGTGTTTGTGAGCTAAAAATCAAGAATGTGGGATACTGTTTGTCTGTGTCAGCCAAACAACTTCACATCTTTGTAACGACTGTTAAAAAGATGTTCATCCTGTTGATCCTGTTCATCTGGACGCTGCACTGTACAGCAGACACGACGTTGTTCAGTTTGTGTTTCAGATGAACCAGTTTGTGTCTGAATGTGTTGCTGGGTCTCCACCAGTTACTCTGACAACTGAAGGTTCAAGATTTTTATTTTGACATTTGCACACAGGACCAACAGTCCATGCACAGTGGAATACTTGTGCAGAGCTTTCCAAGTCAAATCACACTTTAACAATATAAAGACAGAAAAAGCAGGAGGATAGAAATGAAGTCCGGAGTAGGGTAGTCGTACTATTTTCTTTTTTTTTTCTTAAATTTTTTTTTATTTTTGCATTTAAATTAAACATAACATGCTTATACAAAATCAACCAAGAACAATTACTGTTTTTAACATTTGTGAACTTATGAGCATGAAAGGAGAAAGGAGAAAAAAAAAAAGAAAGGAAAAAAGAAGAAAAAGAAAAGGAAGAAAAAAAAAACTATTTCAACAATTATACATCCTAATCAAACAGGTTTTATTCCTGGTAGATGGTCATTTAATAATGTCCGTTTATTATTAAATACAATTAATTTAGGTTATGGAAAAGAGGTTAAAACAGCAGTACTTTCTCTGGACGCTCAAAAAGCATTTGATCAGATTGAATGGTCTTATATATTTGAGACTCTAAAACAATTTGGTTTTGGGGAGTACTTTAGGGATTGGATTAAAATGATTTATCTGTGTCCGGTGTCCTGTATTCTCACTAATGCAGATAAATCCTCTCCCTTTCAATTACAACGCGGGGTGAGACAGGGGGATCCCCTCTCACCGCTTCTTTTTGATATAGCCCTGGAGCCCCTAGCCATTAACATAAGAAACCACCCAGGTATACAGGGAGTTAAATTTGGGAATGTGGAAAGTCTTGTTAACATTTATGCAGATGACTTACTGATCTGCCTTTCCAAACCAGAAATCTCATTCCCTAATCTTTTAAATTGTATTAAACACTTTGGGAAATTATCAGGATATATGATCAATTGGGATAAATCTGAATTTATGCCAATAACAGATAATCTATGCCCAAAGTTCCTCAGCTCACTCCCATTCAAATTAGTAACTACGTCTTTTACCTATCTTGGTCTTAAGATCTCTAAAAATCCCAAACTCCTTTATAAATTGAATTTCCTGGAAATGCTGGATAAGTTCAAAGATGATATTAGAAAATGGAAGCTGCTTCCTCTGTCTCTGATCGGTCGAATAAATCCAGTTAGAATGGTGTCTTTGCCACGATTTTTATATCTTTTTCAAAACCTTCCTATTCACTTGCCACTTAAATTTTTTAAGCAGCTTGATTCATTGATTCACTCATTCATTTGGGCAGGAAAACCCCCTCGGATATCCATGGCTCATCTTCAAAAAAACACTTCCTGCGGGGGGTTAGGTCTCCCTGTGTTTAGACATTATTATTGGGCAGCAAATTCAAGAGCTCTATTGCACTGGCAGTGGGGCTCGCCTATTGATTATTGTCATGACAAGCTTCCGATCTGGCTCCAGGTAGAGGCAGCAACAGTATCTGAAGCCTCATTACCGGGCTTATTGTTTTCTAACACGGGTTCTTTTAACAATTCGCTCAGTCGTAATTTTGTTGTTAAACACTCCTTAAAGATATTAAGTCAAATTAGGAAATCTCTCAAACAACCTGATTTTTCAGTAGGAATGCCAATAATACATAACTACTTGTTTAAACCAGGTAAAATGGATAGGGTGTTTTTAGAATGGGGGGGAAAAGGGATTGAAATACATTGAGGACTTATATACAGATGACAAATTTATGTCCTTCCTTCAACTTCAAGAAAAGTTTCAATTACCTCAATCACATTTTTTTCGTTATCTTCAAATAAGGAATTTTGTTCAACAAAACTTTTCAGACTTTCCACTGAAGCCACGAAGTTATACTTACTTTGATATAATTCGGAAAGCAGATTTTAAACATTTGATATCTCAGTTTGTTAAGTGCTTTACAATCCCAGTTGATTCCGACCGAATTAAGAAAACATGGGCTGAAGACCTCGGGGTCCCTCTGTCTGAAGACCAATGGTCAAATTGTTTGTCCAATATTCAGAAAGGCTCAATAAATGCCAGATATAAACTAATCCAGTTTAAAGTCATTCATAGACTACACTTTTCTAAACTTAAACTTAACCGGATCTATAATTCTGTATCCCCCTTATGTGACAGATGTAAAGTCAGTGAAGGTTCCCTTGCACATTTATTTTGGCATTGCCCTGTTTTGAATGCTTTTTGGAGCCAGATTTTTTATGTGGTTTTCAAACCAATTTAGGAAAAAAGTACCACGTGATGGTACATTGGCTATACTTGGATCATTTGCATCAGTCGAATCTTTTTCCTTTTCACAAAAACAGATAATTACAATGGGTATGCTGGCTGCAAAGAAACTTATTCTTTTACAGTGGCGGTCTTCTTCGGCCCCGTGTTTTAACAGGTGGCTTAATGAGATGGTGTCTGTGGCCAGGGTGGAGCAGATAAGATTTGATAGAGAGGGGAAACTGGCGAGTTTTTGTATGATTTGGCAACCATTTCTAGAATTCTTAAAAAAATAACTGATCATAATTCATGCCTCACACTCCGCGTGAATTATTTTATTTGTACTATTTTCTATATACAAAGAAAAAGAAGAAAATGTACAGAGAGTGTGTAGTTCTCTACCTCTTATCGCACTCACAGTGTTGCACATTTGTTCCACAGATCTGTTTCACAAGTCTGTTGTGAGTGTATTGCCCGATGGTCAGTGAACCGATGATACATTCAAAGTGAGGTTAAGTAGTGCTGTGTTATTTTAAGTGTTCAGTGTGTTTTTGTTTGCCGTCAGTCTGACAGTTGTGGGGAAGAAGCTGTTGAAGAATCGTGTTCTGTGTGTGATGCTGCTGTCCGCTCTGTTGTGTCTGAGATTGTATGTGCAGCTTTGTATGTGCAGGTCCATGGATGCAAGTGTTGTTCCCATAATCCTCTCTGCAGACTTTCTGACTCTGCAGAGCCTTCCTCTCTGTCTGTGTAGTGTTTCCATACCAGACAGTGATGCCTGTGGTGAGGATGCTGTCTATCAGTCCTCTGCAGGCCTGGGTGAGAGGGTGGTGGTTCATGCCAGCTTTCCTGAGCAGCCGAATGAAATAAAGCCTTTGCTGGGCTTTTTTCACAGTTGCTGTAGTGTTGAGAGTCCAGCTCAGGTCTGATGTAACCTGCAGTCCCAGGAATCTGTGGCTGTTTGCCCTCTCCACCTCCGTCCCTTTGACGATAAGAGGCTGCAGGGGAGGGAGTTCCTCCAAAAGTGCAGTATTCATTCCTTGGTCCGTGTTGAGGATGAGGTGAAGAAGCTTCTGTGATGAAAAGAAACTTAAAGAAGTCCAGACGCTTTTCTCTCCAAGCTCCTCAGACTACTGACGCTTGTTTCTCTCTTTGTAAAATGAAATTTAAAGTGAATTTTGAATCAAATGTTTCTCTTCTTTCTCCCTCAGAGTGCAGACATGTCTGCTGCCAGCAATCTGCGATCTGAAGATCAGTTTCTGTGCTCCATCTGTCTGGATGTGTTCACTGATCCAGTCTCTACACCATGTGGACACAACTTCTGCAAAACCTGCATCAGTCAGCACTGGGACATGAATGTCATCTGTCAGTGTCCCATGTGTAAAGAGACTTTCTACACTCGACCTCAGCTGAGGGTCAACACCTTCATCTCTGAGATGGTTGCTCAGTTCAGACGTGAAGCTCAGCAGAAAGCCAGCAGCAGCAGCTCAGAGCAACAAGCTGCCAAACCAGGAGAAGTTCCCTGTGACGTCTGCACTGGAACCAGACTGAAGGCCCTGAAGTCCTGCCTGGTGTGTCAGACCTCCTACTGTCAGACTCACCTGGAGCCTCATCTGACACTGAAAGGTCTGAAAAGACATCAGCTGGTTGATGCTGTGGAGAACCTGGAAGGCAGGATGTGCACGAAGCACGATAACCTTCTGCAGCTGTTCTGTAAGACCGACCAGACATGTGTCTGCACGCTCTGCCCTGTTTTAGACCACAAGAACCACGAGTTTGTTCCTCTGAGAGAAGAATATGAAGGAAAGAAGGCAGAGCTGGAGAAGACAGAGGCTGAGATTCAGCAGATGATCCAGAAGAGACGACTGAAGATTCAGGAGATCGCAGAGTCGGTGAAGATGAGTAAAGATGCTGCAGACAGACAGAAAGCAGAAGGTGTTCAGGTCCTCACGGCTCTGATGGAGTCTGTTGAGAGACGCCTGAAGGAGCTCATGAAGGAGATCGAAGACAAACAGGAAGCTACAGAGAAACAGGCTGAAGGTCTCATCAAAGATCTGGAACAGGAAATCTCTGAGCTGATGGAGAGAAGCTCTGAGGTGGAGCAGCTCTCACGCTCTGAAGACCACCTCCACCTCCTCCAAAGCTTCTCCTCCCTGAAAGCTGCTCCACCCGGCAAGGACTGGACAGAGGTCAGAGTCCGTCCACCATCATATGAGGGGACTGTGGGGAGAGCTGTGGCTCAGCTGGAGGAGACAATCAGGAAACTCATGAAGAAGAAGCTGTTAGAGGCTGAGCTGCAGAGGGTGCAGCAGCATGAGGTGGATGTGACTCTGGATCCTGATACAGCTCATCCTTATCTCATCCTGTCTGATAATGGAAAACAAGTTTATCATAGTGATGTGAGGAAGAATCTTCCAGACAACCCAGAGAGATTTTCTCACTGTGTTATGGTTTTAGGAGAGCAGAGTTTCTCTTCAGGCAGATTTTACTTTGAGGTTCAGGTTAAAGGAAAGACTAAATGGACTTTAGGAGTGGCCACAGAGTCGATCAACAGGAAGGGAGACATCACACTGAGACCTCAGGATGGTTTCTGGACTGTGTGGCTGAGAAATGGAAATGAGTACAAAGCTTGTGCTGGTCCTTCAGTCCCCCTCTGTCTTCATCCTGGTCCTGAGAAGGTGGGGGTGTTTGTGGATTATGAGGAGGGTCTGGTCTCCTTTTATGATGTAGGTGCTGCAGCTCTGATCTACTCCTTTACTGGCTGCTCCTTCACTCACAAACTCCACCCATTCTTCAGCCCCTGTACCAATGATGGAGGTAAAAACTCTGCACCTCTGATCATCTGTCCTGTCAATCAAACTGATCAACGACTGATTTAATTGGATGAATGATTGATTTTTCTTGAAGGGAACAAATGAACATATTGAGTGTAAATCCTCTACAGTCTCCATGTTTCTATAGAATCTGATCATCAGGACTCTGATTCACACTTTGATTCTCATGGAGTTTGATTTGAACAGAAGAAAAGTTGAATCAGGAAATGTTCCCACTGATGGAGACTCGAGCTGAAGAGCAAATATCAGAGAACAAATGTCCAAAAGCTTCATTTCCAATAAAGTTTGTTCAATGCTTTGAGTGAATCCAGACTCATGTGTGGCTGTTATACGGAGCATCAGAGTCCAGCTGAGTTATGTTGGATACAAACTGCTTATTTTGGCTCTGTGAGGAGTTTTGTTCACTGAAAACTGATGAGACGGATAATATTCAAAGAACTCTGTAGAGATTCATGCATCCATGTTCTCCACCTGCAGGTGTGGAGGAGAAAGGTGGAGCACAGACTGCTGCATCCTTCCAGTCACATCATTTTGATGATTATATTTGCATGTTGTGATGATTTGGGTTAAAGACAAACAGAGTTGAACGGCTGCAGTCACAGCATGAAGACGATGCTGAAGCTGAGCTGTCAGTGAACATGTTTCACTGTGATTTGATTTGAAGAATAGAAAGTGTGTGTGGCTGCTGACAGCTGCAGTCTCTGCTAGTCTGCATAACACACACACAACTTTCCCCCTGAGGCAACGATGCAGCAACAACACAAAGAACAGCTGCAGACACACACACACACTGTTAAAGAACACTTTACTGTTTAAGGCAGAATTCCTCAGTAACAATGATTTGAGTCTACTGTGTCTACTGTGGTTTCCAACATACAATCTACTGAAACATGTTTTTCTTTCTGCCGTACAAACTATTTGATCACAACATCTTTGCTTTTTTCCTCCAATCGTTTATTCTGATTATTTTATTTAGTTTAACTAAGAAAAGCTTAAAATTAAACTCTTAACCTGATTTAAACGTTTAATTTCTCATTAACTCAGACTTTTAATTTATTTCCTTGTTTAATGTATTATTTCTTTATCCTTGTTTAAGTTTTGCCGATCCTTTCTGTGTAACCTGTTTAATCTGACCTTTGACCCTTTAATTTTAACTTAACAGTACTCTTGTTTTGACCTTTGACCTCTTTATTCCTTATAACCAAAAAAAACACCTTTTATCTGATATTTTCACCTTATTGATTGATTATATATATCTATTATATTTTCTCACCTTACCTTTCATTTCATTCATTCATTTCATTTATTTATTCATTTTCAGGCACAACAAATACGTATATTGAACATAAAATACACAAAACAAAAAACAAAAATTGCCTGAAAAAGGAGTGGGACGAAGAAAACTTATTAAATCCCACCCCTATACTCACTCATCAACAAAAAAAACAATAAACTTCCCGCAGCTACGCCCATCATTGCATACAGACCCATCAACAGCCCCGGGCACATACAAGCTTCTAAACGGCAGCTCGCAAACAACAATTAGAGCCTTCATAACTGAATACAGAATATATAAATTATAAATTACATTACCACAGGTAACAGGCAGTAATAACTACAAGTAACAAACACACATACATATACATACATATATATCTACACACACAAGTACATATATGTACATACATATTTTGGAATTTTTGCATTGTTTCAATTGTAAACTCAGACTGTTCCAGATTTTCACACCACATACAGACACACAAAAACCTTTACGGGTTGTTCGAGTTCTGGGTAATTTGAATTCTCCAAAGCCTCTCACATTATAAACCTTTTCTCGAATTTCAAATCTAGTTTGTAAATTTGCCGGTAAAAGTTTAGTAAAAGCTTTATACAAAATTATGGATGTATTGTAATTAACCAGATCCTGGAATTTAAGTAACTTTGCCTGAAGAAAGAGTTTATGAGTATGATCTACATACAGTAACCAACCTTGTGAATAATACGCAGTGCTCGTTTCTGTACTGTGACTAATGGATTCGTTGTATTTTTATATGTATTTCCCCACACTTCCACACAATATGTAAGATATGGAAGAACCAGGGTACAGTACAGAGTACGAAGTGCATCTTTATCAAGGAATTGTTTCACTTTGTTCAAAACTGCGAGGCTTCTGGAAATTTTGGTTTTTATGTGTCTGACGTGGGGTTTCCATGAAATTTTGTTATCAATTATGACTCCCAAAAATTTGTTTTCACTCACATTATCAATTGGTACACCTTCAATGATAATTGGTAATTCTATATTATATTTAAAATTACCAAAAAACATTGCTTTAGTTTTATTTATATTTAATGATAATTTATTTATGTCCATCCATTTTTTTATTAATTTTAGCTCCCTGTTTACGGTCATTACAAGATCAGTATAATCATCGCTACTGAAAAATATGTTGGTGTCATCTGCGAACAGTATGAGTTTAAGTACTTGAGAAACATCAAAAATATCATTTATGTATACATTGAAAAGTTTTGGTCCCAACACTGACCCTTGGGGAACACCACATGTAATACCAAGTTTCTCTGAATGGTAATGCCCTATGCTAACATATTGTTCCCGACCTGTTAGGTAACTTTTTAACCAGTTACCAGCTTTCCCTCGAATACCATATCTTTCCAATTTATCCAGTAAAATTGAGTGATTGATTGTGTTGAAGGCCTTTTTGAGATCAACAAAAATACCAACTGCATATTTATTTTTATCCAGTGTATCAGTAATTTCTTCTACTGCCTCAATTATCGCCATTGAAGTGGTTCTTTGCGTTCTGAAACCATACTGACCAACATTTATTATTTGATGTTTTTCAAGGAATTTTTCTAATCTTGAATTAAAAAGTTTTTCTAGAATTTTTGAGAATTGAGGCAGTAGAGAAATAGGCCTATAATTGGTAAAACTGTGTTTGTCATTACTTTTATATAGTGGTATTACTTTCGCAATTTTCATTTTTTTTGGAAAACAACCGGACTGAAATGATAAATTACAGACATATTTTAAGGGACTAGCAATATTCAGAATAACCTGTTTAACTACAGACATATTTATGTCATGATAATCCATTGAAGACTTACTTTTACATTTTAATGTGATATTTATTACTTCTTGCTCATTTGTAGCTGAGAGGAACAGTGAAAAGGGATTTGATTTTATATTACTGATATTTTCATTTTTATGACACGGGATGTCCGCTGCTAGTTCAGGGCCAACATTTATGAAGAATTTATTGAACCCATCGACAATATTACTCATGTTGTGATTTTCACCATTTGCATCAGTAAAATATTCAGGATATGATGTTCCAGAAGATCCTTGTTTAATTAAGTTGTTTAACACATCCCAAGTTCCTTTTATATTGTTTTTATTTTCATATAATCTTCTTCTATAATAAAGTTGTTTGCTCGTTCTTATAATATCAGTCAATTTATTTCTATATGCTTTATATCTTTGTTCCACTTCTTTTGTTTTTACTTTGATAAACTGTTTATACAGATTGTTTTTCTTTTTGCAAGCATTAATAATTCCTTTTGTGAGCCAAGGACTTTTTATCTTTTTTTCTTTGTCATGTGTTCGTTTACAGGACAATGTTTATTGTACCACATAGTAAAAATATCTAGAAAATTATCATAAGCCTTGTCCACATCTGACTCTTCATACACCGAACTCCAATCTTGTTGTGCTAAATCGAAATTGAAGGCATGAATTGCTTCTTCATTTATTGTTCGCTTTGCTATCATGATCTTGGTATCTATTTTTTTTAAATCACAGTCACACAAAGTAAAAACTGGTAAGTGGTCAGTTATATCACAGACAAGCAGACCACTATTAATTTGGAAATCCATGACATTAGTAAAAATGTTGTCAATAATAGTGGCGCTATGTGAAGTTGTTCTGCTTGGCTTTGTTATTGTTGGATATAGTGATAAGCTGTACATCGTGTCAGTAAAGTCATCAATGGCTTTTAACCTTGTTGGATTTAGCAAATCAATGTTAAAATCACCACAGATAAATAGTAATTTTTGGTTCACCGAAGCAAACGTTTTTTCTATCCATTCATTAAAAGTGTCAATACTTGAACTGGGTGTCCGATATATACAACTTATTATAACATTTCTCTTTTTTTCATTCATAATCTCAATAGTCAAACATTCCAAAATTCCATCAATAGCCATAGACATAGTTGTTACAACATTATATTTTATAGAGTTATGAACATATATAGCAACCCCGCCGCCCGCCTTATTTAATCTATTCATGTATTTTAAATCATATCCATTCAAACAAAAATCTATTCCTTTATTGATATTGAACCAAGTTTCAGTGATGGCTATAACACTAAAGGGGCGAGAAAATTGTTGCAAACAGTCCTTAATGAAATCAAAATTAGAGTACATACTTCTGCTGTTAAAGTGAATTAATGAGAGCTTCCCGTCTAGGTTAATTTCTTTTTCATATTGTTCCTGAGTGAAATAATTACAATTTTTAACAAAAGAAGAGAGAAAGTTACTTTCAGAATCTATTTCTGGATCTATTATATTATGCTCCTTATATTCACAATCTAGATCAATTACTTTCTGTTGAAGAACTAATTTCAACGTGTCCATGTCATTTCCTGGTGTAATTGATACATTGGTGTCAGTTATACTTGTCCAGATCCTCCATGTTCCTCACTATCAGTACTTTTGCCTCTTCTGGTGTCCCGTTTAGCTTAATGAAAATCTTACAGTTTGTTACCCATGTATGTTGTATTTTACCGTTCTTCTTCAGCTGCCTTGCCTTCCTCGCGATGTCTGCGTTTTTTCGTGTCAGATGCTCATTAATGAAAACGTCCGTGCCTTTCAGTTTGCGTCCTTGTTTCAGCAGTGCGACCTTGTTCTTCCGATTGACAAATCTCATAACGACGGCCGGCAGTCTGTCACTCCTCCTGGGCAGTGAGTGACATGCTTCTATGTGCTCCAGGTCCATCTCTATCCCCTTGCTTTGGAGGAAGGACGCCACCTGTTGCTCCACCGAGCGGGTCTCCTCGTCGCTGGGCTCCCCGACGTTCCCGGCCACCGCGCGCGCGTACGAGCGTGGCTTGATTTTAATACCGCTGATTACCACGTCGTTCGTACGGGTGTACTGCTCCAGGTCATCCACCCGCCGCTCGAGATCCATGATCCGTCTGTCCTTCTCGGCATTTTGGAGGCGTAGCTGTTTTACCTCCTCCAGAAGCCCCAGAAGCAGCTCCTGCTGTGCCCTGACTGCAGCCACGTCTCCGCACAGCGCTCCGAGGGAGGTTTTAATGTCTTCAACCTCCTTTGGTGTTGGGCCTTTCTTGGGTGGCATACTGAAGCGAGAGCACGAGGCGGCCACCACGAGGGACCCGGAAGCGGAATTTCTGATGATGGCGCCTGGCTAGGCCTGCTGGCTGATGGTGGAGCCTGGCTGTGGCCTGCTGGCTGATGGTGGAGCCTGGCTGTGGCCTGCTGGCTGATGGTGGAGCCTGGCTGTGGCCTGCTGGCTGATGGAGGAGCGTGGCTGGGCCTGCTGGCTGATGGAGGAGCGTGGCTGGGCCTGCTGGCTGATGATGGCGCCTGGCTAGGCCTGCTGGCTGATGGTGGAGCCTGGCTGTGGCCTGCTGGCTGATGGTGGAGCCTGGCTGTGGCCTGCTGGCTGATGGAGGAGCGTGGCTGGGCCTGCTGGTTGATGGTGGAGCCTGGCTGTGGCCTGCTGGCTGATGGAGGAGCGTGGCTGGGCCTGCTGGCTGATGGAGGAGCCTGGCTGTGGCCTGCTGGCTGATGGAGGAGCCTGGCTGTGGCCTGCTGGTTGATGGTGGAGCCTGGCTGTGGCCTGCTGGCTGATGGAGGAGCGTGGCTGGGCCTGCTGGCTGATGGAGGAGCGTGGCTGGGCCTGCTGGTTGATGGTGGAGCCTGGCTGTGGCCTGCTGGCTGATGGAGGAGCGTGGCTGGGCCTGCTCGCTGATGGAGGAGCGTGGCTGGGCCTGCTCGCTGATGGAGGAGCGTGGCTGGGCTTGCTGGCTGATGGTGGAGCCTGGCTGTGGCCTGCTGGTTGATGGTGGAGCCTGGCTGTGGCCTGCTGGCTGATGGAGGAGTGTGGCTGGGCCTGCTGGCTGATGGAGGAGCGTGGCTGGGCTTGCTGGCTGATGGTGGAGCCTGGCTGTGGCCTGCTGGCTGAGATTTCAGGTGAGCAGGTTTTGAAAATCGGATGCTGCGCTGCTGAGGAGCCCGTCTTTCCTGTGACTCCTAACCCTCCCGTTATTTTCCTTTAATTGGACTTTGGTTAAGTTAAATCCGATGTATTAACCGACCTTTGAGGTGAAGTGCAGCTGCGAAGAACGCTACGGCAGGCAATGAGGTGCGTTTAATGTCGCTCTGTTAATTTGAGCGTCCATAAATTGAATGTCTTATTTTTTCTTACTTTATTATTGCTAATTTATTGGAGAATTTGGCCATTTAATTAAGATAGATTTTATGTTGTTGGTGGTAAAGATCTGGATGGATGTTTTATTTTATTCTGTGTTTCTATTTTTCAGTTTTACTTTTCAAGACTTGGTGAATTGCCTTTTTCTACTTTTTGTTTAGTTTTGTTAAAATTAGCAGCAGTGAGAAGTGTTGTTGTCGGTCTTGAATATATTTGATGTAGCCCATACTGTTAAGGTAAGTGTCATGTTTTTAGTTGTTAGTCTGATGAAGAATCTTTTATTTTTCTCCAAAAGTTGATTGTGTTTATCTGGACATAGTGTTTTTCAGGTCCAGCTGAATGCAGGTTTCCCCAGTCTTATACGTGTCAGGAGCATCAGCACAGCTGAAATGCATTTTTCCTAAGCACCACGTCTCTGTGGCTTTTAAACCCCAAAACACGCTAAAACAAAAATCGGTCCACCCCAAGGATGGGGTCCCCCGGTGTAGTTTCCACTGTGACAGACTGTAGGCTTCCTCAGAGTGAGGCTGAGAGCGGCAGGCCCAGCTGGAGTCTGACCCGTGTCACACAGTGGAGGTCAAACCTTCTGTGCCACAAACACCAGATTAACCAGTTTCACTCATCATCCTTCTACTGTCAGATTTTACTGGTGCAGGTTTGATGAATCACCATCTGAGAACGTCTCTGATGTGGGCGCCACTCACAGGGATCACTTCCTGTAGAAGGGTCACATGACCTGTTATAGGCCCCTTTGTGATGATGACAGCGACGCCCCTTTCGTGTGAGGTTAAACCCAGAGAGCTTCGTGTGACCTCTGACCCTGATCACCAGCGTTAGGGTCAGTGAAGGTGAGATACCATGTGACAGGAGGAGGAACAATAAAGTTTTATTTGTACGAACACGTAGAACAGATGAAGTCAGAACGAAGCAGGTGGAGCTCAGTCAGGGTGGAGGTGCAGACAGGTGAGCTGAAGGGGAGGAGCCAGTCTGGTCAGGAACTCTCTGTCTCCTCGAGTGAACCTCCTCACCTCTGAAACACACACACACGACTCTGAAGGTTGCAGTCAGGGTTGGTCAGGGTGGTGAGGGTGGGGTTACCTTCTGGTCTCTGGTTGGTGTGTTTCCTGCAGGTGAGGCTGAGCGGCCGAATCATGACATCGCTGCTGCACAGACACAACAGGAAGTGGAGGAGGAAGTCGTCAGCGTCCCCGTCACACACCTGAGACAGACACAGAGGTTATGTCTCTGCAGACTCACGGCTCGGCCCTGTGGAAACGTCCTGCAGGACGCCTGTTTCTCTCTGTGGTGGCCCCCCCACAGCGTCCCCACCGTGCTTCACTGTGTGGACGCTGTTCTTTGGGTTGTAGCTGCATCTTCTTCTCGTTTCACCTCCTCTGACCACAGGACGTTTCAGTCTGCAGGTCTTCGTCCTCAGCAGTGTGGCTGAAGGTGTCTGCAGACGTGGAGCTCTGTGAGCTCACAGTGCGTCCCTGTGCAGCCTGTAGAGTCTTTGAAGTCTTTGCTCTGACAGGCTTGTTCTGTGCTGGGCGGCTCTTTGACTTTCTTCAGGTTTCCCTTCCTGACACTCTGATAACCTCAGATATCCACAACGTGAATCCTCACAAACATCTGTTTCTCTCTTTTCACTCAAACCTTCTGACGTTTTCACACCGACTGTAAATATGAAGAAAACCCTCAGTTTGACGCCACGCCCCCAAACCAGTTCAGCAGTAAAGTGTGAGCAGACGGAGCTGTTACCAGGATGTAAACAGGATGTGCCCTTTCACAGTTAAAGCCTCAGGAATAAAAACATGACCCGATCTTAAATTTTTAAAGATAAAATAAAGTTTAAAGACGACGATGAGCACGTGACTCACTGCTCAGAGCCCACTCACCCAGGTGCATGATGGGAGCAGGAGGAGGAGGCTGGGCCGAGCGTATAGAAACCAAACAAACAAATAAACAACAGCACGACAAACACGTGAACCAGACTTTACCTGTAAACTTACCTGGTGTCTCCCAGGGAGACCACAGTTATGGAGCTGACAGGTAAGTACGTGCAGTACACACTTCCTGTCCTGAAACACACACACAGGTAAACCGCACAGGTACGTAACCATCGGCGTGACTTTGTATTGAACATTGGGGGGTCAAGATCTCTGTCTAAATAAATAAATCTGGCTACATTTCCAGATGATTAAACAACTATTTTGCTGGTAACACCTGAAACGAGTAAAGAAAACCAGCAGCCTATTAATGCAAGATAATCCATAACTTTATTGGGGCTGACATTGTTGGAAATGAGTCCAAATAAAGAGTCCAAACATTTATAAGCCTGTCTATGTGTGTCTCACCTGGACAGCCTCCTCTGGAAACCAAACAACAGCAGAGTGTTACCCGGCAACAGGCCAGGTGGGTAGGGGGTAAGTAAGTTAGCTGGATTTGATTGTTGACGATTTCGCGTGATCTTGGATCGTTCGGTTCTCCGAAGCTCATCCGGGACTTGCTGTCATAGCAACAGATCCGTAAGCGTAAACCTGCTCGGGAGCAGGCTTACTTTATGTAAACAGGATTAGATCGCAGCCACTCAGGTATGTCCGCTTCATGTATACGAAAGCAACGGTGAAATATACTCACTCAAATGAGCAATCCTATTTATCCATATTGTATATTCTGTATCTATATATGCGTATATGTGGTGTATTTATGCTTATATCCTTACTCTCATTCCCCTTAATGTATCTGTAACATGCAACTTCTTTCGGTGCTTTGCTACTGGAAACTGAATTTCCTGGAGGAACCCACCCGAGGGATTAATAAAGTTTCATCTAATCTAATCTAATCTAATCTAATCTACTTGGGTTTTCTTCCTGCAGCCCTCATGTTTACTCAAGGTTTAGTTCTGTCTTCATGCTGATTTTCTTGTTCAGTCGTGTCTCATGTTGCAGTTTGTCAATCCTGTCCCTGTGCTCTGTGTTCCCTCTGTTCAGTATCAAGTCTGTGCCTCATGTGTTTCCTGTTTTATTTTGATAGTCCCTGTCCTGTGTGCAGTGTGCTTGGTTTTGCTTCCCTTCTGTCATTAGGCCTGATTTGTCCCAGATGTGTTACCACCTATTCCCCATCTTCTCGTAGTCCTGCTTGTGTATTTAAGCCCTGTGTTTCTCTGTTAGTTGTTGTGTTGTACCCTCACTGTACTGTGTTTTGTTTTCTATGTGCTTCTGGTAATGTTCTGGTTCACTCTTTCCTGGTTTGATTTTCTACTTTCCCGGGTTTCTAGTTTGGGCTTAAGTTTTGAGTTTCTAGTTTTGTTTTCTTCTATTTCTATTCGAGTGTTCTCCAGCAATAAAGCTGCCACTTTAGTTAATCATTCTGTCTCTGGGTCCTGCGTAGTGATGGTGAGATGAAGCCTCATGATGAACTGAAGCTTTCCATCCAATTGGTCGACTCATGGTTCGAAGCATTGTGATGATTCATTTGTTCTACTACTCAATTCAAGTGAAGCGGGCTCTTTGATTATAATGATGTGTAAACCTTATGTACATCTGGATAATGACACAAACTAGTGTTTGGTGCTTCACTTTTTAATAAACTAAAAGACAGAAATCAGATTATAGGATGTGTAGTGTTGTTTATTTATATTTTGGTGTTTATCATTTGTGATATTTATTATTGTGTGCATACTTTATTAGGAGAGACAAAATTTAAAAAAAAAATCTCTTCCTTGCTGGTTCCATCGAAGAAGAAATGCACAAGTAACTATGTAGCACGTACGTAATCCAATTCCACAACACGGTGTGATGGGGAATCAGCTGTTTTCCTGCCCATGTTATTTCGAATCTGGCGCGAACCGGTGAACCAGTCCCTGAATCAGTTACGTGGTACGGACTGCCCGCAAGGCCTCGAACGTCACTGCATACGTAATCAAAGCAAGCCTCGATACGCGCTTCAGAAAAACGCCCCCGCGATTACCCGACGCACGATTCGAAGCTTCGACACACAGGACACATCACTAGTCCTGCGTTTGGGTCCTACATCCTGCCTGCCACCTCAACACCTTTAATTTTACAGCTTCTTAGTTATTATAAAGTGCTGCAACTCATAATGTTTTCTAAGATAGTAAAACTAGATTTAAACCGACTACTTCTACAAAGATGGAGCTAAAGTGATGATATACATTTATAGTTTGGACTTGGACACATACAGTCTGTTTTTCCTTATAACTACATGTGAGTTCAATTAACATTTTGTAGGAAAAGGGAATTTGTTTTTTAAAAGGATTATAGATCAGGACCTGAATTACCCAACGGAACATCTCATTCACTGACGTTTCCTGGAGAAGCTGCTCTGCCTCTTTGTGATGGAGCAGCAGCGTGACGTACTGAAGACTGTTAACGGGGAAGTGCTGAAGCTGAAGGCGTCTCTCTGCTGCTCAGACTGACGTTCAGTCGTCATCCAGACAACATGAAGACTGCACCGGTCTCTCTGCTCCTCGGTGAGTCAAACACTAAAATCATCGATTTATTTATCACAGCTCCAACAAACAATATGGCAGGAAAACAACCTTTCAGCAGTTACAAGCTCGCAGCTACTGACTTTAAAGTTCATGTAAAAATTCTGAAAAGTTTCGTCAAGGCAGGAGGAACAGTTCATTCTCCTTCTTATGTCTTTCAGGTTTCATTTGATTGGTGGCTGTGAAGTTGGGCAGGAACCAAGAAGTGATGTTAATGTTGAATAATGGAGCTCACACTTTTAACTGAAATGTATGAAGAGTGATAGAAAATGGTTTCAAACATGCATGATGAAAGTTTTTCGGTTTAAATCGATCTCATCATCACTGCAAACCTCTCAGAGGTTCAGACTCTCAGCAGTTTAACCTGGAGTCCTGCAGGAAAGTCACCATATAGTCTGGACTAAGTCAGCGATTAAACTTTCTGCCCAGCTAAGTGTCAGTAACATGAAGACCAAAAGAACAAAAGAGACTTGACCTCTTTTCATCAAACATCTCTTCAGTCAGGAAACCACAGCCTCTGACTGCATGAAGCACAGGGTCCTCTGACTGCGTCCCTTCTTTTATCTAGTCTTCACTTCCTCTATTCACAGCCAATTTTCCATTAAGAGGACTGAGTGTATTCAAACAACCACAGACGGTTTTGACTGTTAAAGTTCCCATTCCCGTTGACATGATGACCTTTAAACAGCAGCAGTGTGGGAGTGAAACAGGCCGCAAATCTGAAAATGAAAACTGTGCTTTTGAAGGGTGGCTTCTTAGTCCCACACTTTCTTCTCTGCACATAAATGAAAGCTCATCCATGCACAGTTCCTTCTCCATTGTTTACAATGCTGTGCACTGTGATGTTTACCGTTGATTGCCATCTGATCAAAAAATGTATAGAAAACAGGAAAAGACAGGCTAACCTGCGTTGCTGTCTCGGTGGTATTTTATAACTTCCTGTTCCTGTTACAGTGCACGGTGGTGTTTGTGTAGTTTAATCTGCGTGGCTCACAGATCTGGCAAAAATACAGACCTTCCATAATTAAGTAGAAGTACAAATACTACTGTTCAAAAATACTCCAGTAAAAGATGAAGTACTGATTCAACTTATTAACTCAAGTAAAAGAAAAAAAAAGTACAGACTATGAAATGTACTCAAAGTAAGAAAGTACAAAGTAGTAGCAGTAAAACCCTGGCTGATTGTGACCCACACCCATTACCACACCTTGGCTCATGTGATTAGGTAGAGGATCATCAGGGGGTCCATTGTCCCTCTCAGTGGGAAACTCCCACAGAGCTTAAATGTGGGTCTCTTCACCGTTTGATCCTAGAACTGAAGAAGCTTCTCAGATGAGAGGTGAAACGTCTTCAAGCAACTTAAAGAAGTCCAGACGCTTTTCTTTCCAAGCTCCTTAGGTTGTGGCAGATACTTCAGGAGATTAAAAAGTTTCCTGAGAGAAAAAAAAACAACAACAAAAAAAGACTGTGCAGCCTCAGTCTTTCTTTAAATGACCTCTGACCTCCTGTTGCAGGTGTGTGTGTGCTGCTGCTGTCTGCACTGACTGTTTGTGCAGGTGAGTAGATGAAGTGCACCATGGTCCAGGACAAACACTGAGTGTAAACACTGATAGAAACTGTCCGTCTGTCCTCCAGTCTCTCTGAGCGTCAGTCCAAACCTTCAGCAGTTCTTCACAGCAGCCTCAGTGTCTCTGACATGTGACGGTCAGCTGGGCTCTGATGGATGGACGGTGAAGAGGGACACAGGAAGTGGGACTGAGTCATGTGGTCAGGTGGGCGGGGCTTCGGGAGGTTCAATGGTTCATCCTGTTTGCTTGATAAGCAAAGCGAGCCAATCAGTGGAGTTTACTGGTGTGAAGATGAAGCTGGAGAGAAGAGTGAAGAAGTCAACATCACTGTATCAGGTAATGAAGTCGTTCATTTCATCAGACTAACAGCAGACTGTTATACCACCTCTACATCACTCTGTGGGTCTTTTCCTCAGATAAAGAAGTGATCCTGGAGATCCCTGCACTTCCTGTGAGGACAGGAAGTGATGTCACTCTACGCTGTAAAAACAAAATTGGTGGCACAGCTGCAGCTTATTTCTACTTTAATGGACGTCCTGTTGGACCTAAATCAGAGCACATAATCACCATTAACGTGCAGCAGTCTGATGAAGGTCTCTACTGGTGTTCTACTGATGAGTTTGGATCATCTCCTCAGAGCTTTCTGAGGGTCAGAGGTCAGAACACTGTTTCCTCTTAAAGCTTAAACCTGTTGAGCTGATAACAAACTGAATGACCCAGCTTCATATCTTTCCTGCAGATCCTACTACACCAACACCACCAACAACAAAAACATCAGCAAACATCCATATCTCCTGTTCTCCTCCTCCTCTTCCTAATCCCTCCTTCATCATCCCAGTCATAGTTACTGTAGGTTCTCTGGTCCTTGTGGTTCTGGTTTTGGTTCTAGTTCAGCTTCTTTGGAAGAAACACACAGGTATGATATCCGTCTGACCCACCTGGGCTCTTTTGGTTCAAGCAGCAAATTAAAATATTTTGAAATTTCACTTGAGAAAATCTGAGGGACTTTCCTGTCTGCATTTATTTTGTAGAGCACTGGGTCCCAACATCTTTAGACTGATGCGTTCCCATGGCCCAATTGAAAAGTTTTAAAAGTTCTGGAAGTGGGTCCATAAAAATGAAAAGTATTACTGATATAAACTTGGCTTATCTCTCATTCAAAGTCACGTCCAGACAGCTTCCATCAGGGTTTCAATTTTAGGATCGCTCCCTAGAAATTAGATTCAGACTAAAACCCCACAGACACAAACACCAGTTTGGGTTGTTTTTCCTGATTGGCTGTCACTTGTTAAGGTGGTATGATACAGGAACAGTGTTCTGTGGTCTCATCACTCTGATGCTGCCATCATGGCTCTGCTTAATCCATAATCAACGAGTCTTTGCTCCTGAATCCTGTACCTGTAACATCAGACTGTCTATGAAGGTCTTCTAAACATCCTACAGCAGTGAAGTGATCACCAACGTTCATTCACATCACATCATTTCTGCAGGGAGACACCAGCCAGCCTCTACAAATGATGTCACATATGCCGAGGTCACCATTAGAGAGTCAGCCAATAAGATGTCAGTCATCCAACCAGAAGTGATTTACTCCAGCCTGAGCATAAACACTACAGGTACACATTCTAGCAGGTGACATAAATGAGCGATAAAAGCAAGAGAAATTGAGAGTTGAAGAAGATGAGACTTTTTTTCTCCTCATCATGCTGCCATGTGTATTTGACCTCTGTCTCTAAATTAATCTGAAAGTTTCTTGTTCTGGACAAATTTAAATGTAAACCCATTTTCTAAAAATTTAAATTTAAAAAATGTGTAAATAAACAAAGAATACAAAGATTTGTAAATCTTATATTTTATTAACAATACAATACCAAAACCAGGTTAAAAGAAGAGAAAACCAAGTGGTACCAAAGACCAACAGCTGGAGGAGGAACACTTCCAGAAATGACTGTCAATGAACACAGTTCACCACACCACCTATTCCAGGAGCGCAGCTTCATAGTAGGAGAGTCAGGTGCTGAACTGGCCTGCCTGCAGTCCTGATCTTTCATCAATGAAAACATCTGGAGCATCATGAAACCAGAAGCAGGACAAAGAAGAGCCAGGACTGCTGGGCGGCTAAAACCCTCCATCAGACACGGATGGAGCAACATCCCACTCCCAAAAAGTCCAAAAGCTGCTGTCCTCAGTTCACAGACATTTCCAGAATGATGTTAAAAGGCGAGGCTGTACAGGAGCATTACAAAATTACACTTCTGATATGTGTTTGGTTTTCTGTCTTTGAGAGATTATGAGACTTGAAAATCATTGGATTCTGTTTTTATTTGTTTTAAACAGCATCACTACTTTGAGGTCGTAACATGTGGTCATGGAAAAAATATTTTTACCTCAAATATATCAAAAGTTTTGAAAGTGGGACAGGAACGCAGGATCCACAGCAGGTCTGCAGCTCTGTCGCTAGTTTCCTGTTTTACAGTTAACGTTGTCACTGGTTTCCACTAAACCTTTACTGTGGTCTCTGTGGTCGAGTCACTGTTTGAAAAATGGGACAGTGACAGTGTCAGACAGCCGTGGCACTGATCCTGCAGCTTCAACAGATCGCTGCACTGGAAGAATGTGATTGGTACATAGTGTGAGTCAGTTCAGGTTAGTATGAACGTCTGCCCTTTTCCAAAATAAATGTGGGAAATTTTCTTTATCCATGTGTGTTTGGTGAAAAATAAAGTTGACAAGTCGCTCAGAGAGAGATCAAAGATGAGGTTAGGCCACCTTTTGGATTCCACACGACGCACGAGGAGCTGATGAAGATGCAGAGTCACCAAAGTGACGGGAGAAAGTTCTCCTGTGTGAGACGCAGCAGTCACATCAAAAGCAGATAAATGGTGAAGTCACCTGAGTCAGTAGCTGTTTTTCCCCAGAGTCGAGTGTTCATTCACCCACATCAAAACAGGTGCTGCTCGTGTGGTTAACTGATGAGAGAAGCTGAAGTCTCTGCGTGACAGGGCTTCCTTGTTGACACCAGTGGGAAATGATCAAAAGTAAAACAACCGGTGTGATAAACCACGAAGTGTTTTATGTGTTTAAGTTCAGTTTAACTGCTGTTCGAACGTTGTGGACTGTTTCCCGCCATGAAGAAAGAAAAGATAAACAGTGTCTGACAGAACATGAGAGTGTGCTGAACTGGATCAAATTATTACTGAGAATGAAATACCATGACCTCATGAACTACAGTAAACTAAGAATGATGATGATGAGTAGAAGGAAGAAGACGACCCACAACCTCCCTCCTCAAATGCCTGTCTCCTCAAGGTCAGCTTTGTTTCACTCAGCAGTTCCACCTCAACAACGCCGTGTGGTTCAGTCAAATTTTCCCGTATCAGTTATAGTTTCCCTGCTTTCTTTCTTTCTGGTTGTTTCTGCCCTCCCGTGACCATCCTAGAGCCAGTCTCTCTGCCTGTTCCTGCTCACAGAGAGGCTTGTACCCTGCCTTCCCCTGCACCCTTTCCAGTTCCCTGAATGGTGGTCGCTGTGGTCCAGTCAGTCCCAGTTGCCTAGAGCAGCTAGGGCTCCGCTTGTCCCTGCAACCATATCAGTTCCTCAGGTAGCAACAGCTAGTGTCCAGCTGTCACCTGCTCCCATGCCTGCTCCCAGCGTGAGGACATCCAAGGCCCAGTCCACCTTTGCACCCTGGCTGGTGTCCAACTACTTCCCATGCCTGTCCCTACTCCTAGGGTGACAGTGGCCAAGACACAACCTATCCTTGCACTCGCACCCATTCCTTGGATTGGGACAGCTGTTCAGCCAATCCCTTCACAGTACCTGTTCTAAGCGCTCAACGAATCTTAGTACACCATGGAAGCACAAGCAACAGGGGTGGGAGTAAGCCGGTGTAGACAGCACATCTGGTCCTGTAGCATGCGCTGGGCCCAGATCTGCCCCCTGACCTCGGCCTTGGAGATAAGCATGCAGAGGTGTTTGGGGTGCAAAGGATGGGAACGAAGATTCTAAACACAGTCTGTTATCATGGAGAAAGGTCTTGTTGTCCAGCTCCAGCCTTGAGGCCACAGCTGGCGCCAATGTGGTAGGCGCATGAGATGGTAGTGATTTTCCTTTAGTGCAAAAACTGCATGCCAATTTTACAGTTGCTCTAATTGTCCGTCACTGGTCTCTCAATCTCCAAGATGTTATTAGTATTATTATTATCTTGTTATTACTATTACTAAGCTCTTTTTAGCGGCTGTTTGACCACAAACAGCTGGTGCAGCTTTGCTAGATTAACCCAATGATTTAAAATCATGGTTGACATTAAATATTTTGCATGTAAATGATCAAAGAACGTAGATTTTACGATTTGAGCCCCGTCATTATCTTTAGGGTGACCTTAGCCATTTGGAAAACTCCAGAACTTCCTGATTAAAAAATTTGCAAGTGATTTCTTTCATGGCAGTTTTTCATTTGTGAAACAAATCAATTCCGTTGTAAAAGCCAACTTCTTCCAGCTCAGGGCAAAAAATAAGAACATTTTGTAATCTGCTGACTCTAGAAAGTTATTCATGCATTTATTTAATCCAGGCTTGATTACTGTGATAGTCTTTATTTTGGTATCAGCCAGGCTCTGCTCTCTCATCTTCAGCTTGTTCAGAATGCTGAATCCCAGTGGGATAAGGTAGAGATTTCCTGTCCTCTGTTGATTTCCCCTCCACGATATTCATTTGATCTTAATGCGCCTTGCTGCTGCATTTATGGCTGTCCATGAAGGATTCGCGAGAACCATCCTTCAAATCTGGGGAGACAGAGGACGCATTTGTGGGCCACATTTGGAGGAGCCTTCAAATATGAACAACCTTCATCGCCTCACTGTGACGTATTCGGCCTACAAATACGGCCTCTGAATTTGGCAACAGCCAAAGACTATGTGACTGTAACATTAAATTAACAGTGTCTTTAAAAGACCTTTGACCTTCAGTGACCTCTGACCTTCAGTGACCTCTGACCTCCTGTTGCAGGTGTGTGTGCTGCTGCTGTCTGCACTGCAGGTGAGTTGATGAAGTGAACCATGGTCCAGGACAAACACTGAGTGTAAACACTGAAGTGCTTCACTCATCTGTCACAGATAGACACACTAACAGAGTGTGAGCTCTCACTGACTGACTCTCAAATCAAATCTGTTCAGGTCTGTCCACAGTTTCATGTGTTGTTTAGGCGACAGGAAGAGTTCACTCATCTTCTTTTGTGTTTTGGTTTTATTTGATATTTGTTTGTCATGTTGTGAAGAGGAAATCAAGTAGAGATGTTTTCAGTTTCTGTAACATGATGGTTTGTATAGATATCAGCCAACAATCATCAGATATCAGCTTTCACTCAGGAAACCACAGCTGCTAGCTGCATGTACTAAATGTTTGTCTGACCGGCCTTTGTTGTATAGTCTTCACTTCCTCTTCTGTTTACAAATTTTCCATCATGTCAACTGAGTCAAATTTAATTTCTCTCAGAGTTTGTATGCTTTGTTACTTTCTGATGATGAGCTTCAAATATGAGCAAAGTGAGACTCAAACAGGACGTAAACCTGCAAATAGAATCCATGAAACAGCTTTTTCACACTGTTCATCCCACAGCTGAGGTGGAATAAACATCTAACCTTCAAGAATGTGCTTTTTTATTTTGCAAGACCTGCCTGCAGTACCTTTACTGTCCACTTACCCAAAGCTGCTGAGAGCCTGAGTGGGGAGCATCAACTCAAACAAACAACAAATCAGTGGAGTTTACTGGTGTGTCATTCCGTTACAATCGAGGTGAGTGGCTGCAAATTTCCACCAGGTTCTTGAACCTCTTTCATATCCGCCCCAAGCAGGCCCATAATCTCTTCATCTGCTCCACTCACCTGGAGCTGATTTTTGGCAATCAGGCTGGAGATATTTAAGCCTCACACTGACGTTCCTTCTCCACCAGTTAGTCAGCTACTCCATGTTGGAGCTGGCTTTGCTTCCCTTGTTCTCGTGTGCCTTAGTTTTCCACGTCTCTTACTCTACCTTAAGCTCATCCCTTGGACCTCGAACAACTTACCTTCACTCTGGAAATCTCTCCGTGCCTCACCCTTCTAAGAAGAAGATCAAATGGAAAATGAATGATGGAAACTGAGGTCAGAGCTGCAGACTTGCTGGTGAGGAGAGGTAATGATCTTCAGGCAAGGCAAGCGCTGTTCAGTCCTCTCCTCATCTTCCTCGTGCTCCTTTGTATATTCCATGTAGCATTAAAGGCACGAATGAGTTTAAACAGGTAAAGTCAGGTAAATGGATCCTGGTTATTGATTCAAAGTGACTAAAGTCAGTAAAGAATAAATGTTTAGGCTTTATTGTGTCAGTCAGACAAACATTAACAGTAACCTGTCTCTTCTATCAGACACAGAGATGAGTGATGACATCAGAAGTAAACCTGAGTGCAAACAAAGGGAAATGTTTCTTCTGTGAGCTGTGTGACGTTAGCACTGACCAGCAGAGGGCGCCAGAGTCACATGATTGAAAATAAAGGCATAAATTGTCCAAAATTAACTTTCTTTATTTCTGTTCCCTTTATGTGTCTCCTTTCATCTTGCCTCCTTGTCTCCTCCCTCCTTCCACCATGTCTTCCCCACTCTCACATTCTTACTTCTCCAGTCTCATTGTTCCTTCCTCCTCTATGTATGTCTCCTTCATCGCTTCTTTACTCTTTTTACCCTTCTCTTCTTTCACTTTATCTCCTGCCTCCTCCTATGTTGCCTCTATCTTCTTGTCTCAAAGTTTCCTTCATCCTTCACTCCTCCTTCGTTGCCTACTCTCTCCTTGTCTCATTTATTTCACTCTTCTTTATTTTCTTCTTTTCAGTTTCCTCCTTGTCTCTCATTGGTTCATGCCTCCCTGTCTCCTCCTCCCTTGACTGTGAGGATTCGTGAAGGTGAAACATGTTCAACACAAACTGATTCTCCACACACACATCTATGGGCTCAAATTGTGGTCATAAATATTTTGTACTTGTAAATCTCACCGACTAGTTGTGAACTGAGTTTTGTAACCTTGTAAACCAAAATATCTAAAACATTTGTGTTTGTGCATCTATAGATGCAAATTGGTGTGTGTGCAAAAAAGATTTGGGTTTTTTTGTTTTTGTTTTTTAAAAGAAAGAAAAGAAAAATAATAATAACAATAATTATTATTGTTACCAGCCTAATAATAATTAGGCTGAAGAACCAACAATTTTAGCCCATAAGAACCATAAGAATGAACTACCTCCAGGACCTGAAGCTCAGTAAAGCACCCCTCCAACAGCCAAACCTATCTGTTCTCTCATTGGATTGTTAAATTTGTGATTGACATGACGTTAACCAATCAGCTGAAAGGAAGAAAAATTCGGTCAAAATTTGTACTTTGAGGTTGTGTGATCCCCTTACAGTCTGAGCACACCCTTCACTCCCCAATATTTAAATATGGGGACCACTACCCGAGTCTGAGAGTCAAGGGCCCCAGATATGCAACGTTGCAAAGGCCTGTCAACCAAGTGAGCCCTACAACATCGAGAGCCTTCAGGAACTCAAAGTGAATCCCATCCACACTACAGGCTCTGCCACCAACCAGGTGTTTAATTGTGTGGATGCTTTAAGCATCCACACTATTGAGTTCCTGTTTCTCTTTAATCTTTATACTTTATTATTCTAGTTGCTTCTGTACACTTTTTGGCACTTAACTACTTCCACAATTTTCAGCCGATTTTCACCGTTCAAATTTTAAACTATTCTGCTATTTTTTGCTAATGCCGGATATATCTTTTGGTGCTCATAACTTCTATACTTTTTGAGATATTGAATTTTTTTTGCAATATTTTTGCCCATTGAAATGAATGGAACACATTATCAATGTGGTCACTTATTTCTGCTCGCCGGGCTGAGCTGTGTTTTAGCTCAGTGAGATGAGCATCCGTTCTCAGACTGGGAGGCCCGGGTTCAAATCCCGCTTATGGCAACATTTCTTTCAGTTAACAGTTAAACTTTTTTAACTCTTTTCAACACAAATTTCAGCTTTTTCATCCCTTTTCAGCAGAATTTTCAGTTTTTTCACAACTTTTCAGCACAAATCCCAGCTTTTTCAGCTGTTTTCAGCAAAAACCTCTTCAGCAGAATTCTGCTCATTCACCTCTTTTCAGCAGAAATTCTGCTGATTGAACTCTTTTCAGCAAAATTTTCAGAATTTTCACCTCTTTTCTGCTCAAATTCTGCTTATTCACCTCTTCTGCAAATTTTTCAGTGTTTTCACCTCTTATTAGCACAAATCTCAGCTGTTTTCAGAAAAAAACTCTTTTGAGCACAAATTCTGCTGATTCATTTCTTTTCTGCAAAGTTTTAGCCTTTTCACCTCTTTTCACCTCAATTCTCTGCAGCTTCTGCTCATTTCAACAGAATTGTCAGTCTCTCCACCTCTTCTTTGTGAGAAAGAGTTTGGTGCAGTGAGATGAGTAGCTTCCTTGAGACTAGAACGGCCAGGTTCGAATCCTGCTCAGGGCAGCATTTTTTTTTTTTCAACTTTTTTCAGCAGACAGCTTCAGCTTTAAAGCATCCACACTGCATTTTCGCAGGAAATGCAAATTTTTCTAGTTGCCTCATTGATTCCAGACTCACTTCCCTTACAGAAGATCATCTGTGGGATTAGGACAGCTTGAAAAAGTCTTCATACCCCTTGAAAATTTACACATTTTTTCACCTTAAAACCACAAACTTAAATGTTTTTATTTATGTTTTTAGTAATAGGCAGAGGCTAGCCTGTTTGGCACCCTGGGCGAACACTCCATTAAAAAAAGATGATCTGATGTCTTCTCTGCTTAATAAGGTAATTAAAGAAGCACTGACACATTTTTCTGTATGTTTTTACATAATTCCACCATTTCTGGTTATAGATGCAGAAACTTCATGAAATGAAAATTCTTCCTGATCACAACCTCGGTCTTTTTCTAAATGACTTCTGCATACTATTGTGAATAAAAAATGAAATCTGAGATTTGCGAAACAGTTCTTTCTGTTGTTATTTACATTTTACGAAGGCCCCCAGATCTTGTGTAACTGGGTTTGTAAAGGCAGTTGTTCAAGCTCAGCAGCCTTGCAGTGACAGTCGGTCACGGGACTTTCATAGCGATCTGAAACTGCAGCTTCCCAGTGAGAAGCTTACAGGTAAAGTCACAGGGGTCATAATTTAATAAAAAGATTTACTCAATCTAGCCTTCCCTAGTTATTGTCTGTATCCTGTAAATGTTCTTTTATGTAGTTTTAATTATTTTATTTTATTGTTAAATAATCTCCTAGTCGAGTTGTGTTTGTATTTTCTTTTACATATTTTCACTGCACTGCAGCAAATTAGTGCGCTCCACCTGTTGGTGTATTTATTGGCTTTTAATGTTTCCCTCCTATAAATGATCGTATTACTGTAAAACACTTTGGGGTACTGCTGGTTTTAAATGTGCTATATAAATAAAGTTGTATTCTCTTTGTTATTTCCTGTTCTCAGAAGGAGCATTGAGCTGTTCATAGACTGCATGAACTGCAGTATTAGCAAACTGCACATATAATTTATGTCCACTCAGGACTGTATGCTTGTCTTTCCACGTTCATATGTATATTTATATTTAGTCCCATGTCTTTGTGTTCATCTGTTTATCTTAATAGTTTTGTTATCATATCTCTGTTTCTACACTGATTTTATATGTTGTTTCTTGTATATTTGCTGCTATGATAACTCAGTTTCCCTCTGAGATCAATAAAGTTTCTCTGATTCTGATGAAGACGAGTGTATTAGAAACAGCTCGTCCTTGTGGAGAAGCAGCAGCGTGACGAGCTGATGATGTTAACAGGGAAGTGGTGAAGCTGAAGGTATCACTCTGCTGTCGGTCTCCAACATGACAACATGCGGACTTCATCTGTCGCTCTGCTCCTCGGTGAGTCAAACCCTCCCTTCTTCAATTCTTTATCACAGCTCCAACACACACTAAAGGTCAAAGGTAAAGAGCCTATTTTCAGCAGCTGGAAGCTCTCGCTGATAGTTTCTCTCACATGAAATCTGTTCAGATCTGTTGGTTTTGTTTCCTTAGTGAGAAGAAGTGATCACTACTTCTTTTGTTTATCTAAGGCTGGTTGTATCTGATATTTGTTTGTGTGTTTGGACACAAATCAAGTAGTGTATTTCCTGTAAGCACCTCATATTTAACTCGAGTGTATGAAGATACAGCAAATGACAGAAAACTGTTTCAATTGCATAAACTCTTTAAAATTTAGAAGTTTAACTCTGCGTTTCTCTGTCCTGTAATCTGGACTGACTCACAGAGCTGAAGCTTCATGTCGTGTCTGTAAGAGAGGAAAGTGACCTGTTTTCATCAAACATTAACCTTTACTCAGGAAACCACGGCTCCTAGCTGCATGTACCACATGTTCTCCTTATCTGCCTGTTGTAATCATCACTTCCTCTGTTCAGACCAGATTGACTGAGTCTAACTAAATGACTGAAGATAGTTGGTTTTTCAGAATTAACGTCGGATTTTCCTCATTTTCTGTACGCTTTGTTAATTTTCTGATGGCGATTTAGACGAGCGGGACTCAAACGACTGTAATGTTTACTAAACAGATTTTTCAGGTTGCTCACTCAGCAGCTGATATTGCCAAAGTCGCCTAACTTTAATCCAGTGACCTCGGTGGTTTGATGGTTCATTAACTCTGATTGCTTTTTAAATGTCTCTGTTTTACTTAGCCAGTAAGAGCTGATTGGGCCTAACCTACCTTCGCCAGCACTGGCTATGGGAACCTGCTAATGTTGGGTTTAATGTTGTGATTAGTAGAATCTGTAGTTTTTTACTTACTGAACAACTACTTAGAAACCTGCAGACGTATCGATATAAAAGAATTAGGGCCTGCAAAACAAGCAGGTCAAATTTCAGAATTTCTACCTAAAAAGAAATTAAAAGGAAAAATAGTCCATTTGAATTCAGCTCGAGCATTTTACACCAAATCTGCTTGATCAGGTTTGAATGATGTTTCCAGAACCACACAGGAACAGATTACAATTCCCTGCCCTCTGACCTTCAGTGACCTCTGACCTCCTGTTGCAGGTGTGTGTGTGCTGCTGCTGTCTGCACTGACTGTTTGTGCAGGTGAGTAGATGAAGTGCACCATGGTCCAGGACAAACACTGAGTGTAAACACTGATAGAAACTGTCCGTCTGTCCTCCAGTCTCTCTGAGCGTCAGTCCAAACCTTCAGCAGTTCTTCACAGCAGCCTCAGTGTCTCTGACATGTGACGGTCAGCTGGGCTCTGATGGATGGACGGTGAAGAGGGACACAGGAAGTGGGACTGAGTCATGTGGAGCAGGTGGGCGGGGCTTCGGGAGGATAAATGGTCCATCCTGTGTTTTTGATGAGTTCAGCCCAGTCAGTGGAGTTTACTGGTGTGAAGGTGAAGCTGGAGAGAAGAGTGAAGAAGTCAACATCACTGTATCAGGTAATGAAGTCATTCATTTCATCAGACTAACAGCACACTGTTATACCACCTCTACATCACTCTGTGGGTCTTTTCCTCAGATAAAGAAGTGATCCTGGAGATCCCTGCACTTCCTGTGAGGACAGGAAGTGATGTCACTCTACGCTGTAAAAACAAAATTGGTGGCACAGCTGCAGCTTATTTCTACTTTAATGGACGTCCTGTTGGACCTAAATCAGAGAAACTCATCACCATTAACGTGCAGCAGTCTGATGAAGGTCTCTACTGGTGTTCTACTGATGAGTTTGGATCATCTCCTCAGAGCTTTCTGAGGGTCAGAGGTCAGAACACTGACATCACTTCCTGTTTGCTGAGCTGATGATAAATTTACTGAATCAGCGTCATTATCTCTCCTGCAGGTCCTCTTCCTCCCACAACAACAACAACAACAACATACACTGATGTCTCCCATCCACCTTCTCCTTCTCTTCCTCCTCTCCAGCCCTTCATCATCCCAGTCGTAGCTGCTGTGGTTTCTCTGGTTCTTGCGTCTCTGGTTCTGGTTCTGGTCCGGCTCCTTTGGAAGAAACACACAGGTATAGAGTCTGTCTGACCCAACTGAGCACTTGTAAGTGAAGCAGTATACATGTATGTATGTGTTGTATGGGATCAGTGATTCTTGGTCTTATCACTCTCATGCTGCCTTCGTGGCTCTGCCTAGTCCACAATGAGGCTCCTTCAAATGATGTCACCTACTCTGAGGTCACCAGTAGAGAGGCATCCAATAAGATGCCAGTCATCCAATCAGAAATGGTTTACTCCACCCTGAGGACAAACACTACAGGTACGGAAATGAGGGATAAAAGCAGGAAAACTAGAGATACACTTAGGTTAATGCATCTTTTGTGATGTTGTATAAATAAAGCCAGAATGCAATGATTTGTGTATCTTATAAAACCACATTTTAATAAATAGAACACAGTAAAGGGATTGAATGCACAAATGGATAAAAAGCCGGTGGTCCCAAAGACAAACAGGTGGAGGAACACTTCCTGAAACTGTTTCTGTGAGCATTGTTCACCTGCCTTCCACAAATGCAGGTTGAAGATCTATAATGCAAAGAAGAACCACATGTGAGCATGCTCCAGAATCAGCCTCTTCTTTGTGGTTTTCTTATCTCAGCTTATTTCTTATCTCATGATAAAATACAGGTTTGTGAGATTTGCAAATCATTCAGTCTGTGTTTGCACAGTGTCCCTGTGGTTTTTAAGAATTGGAGTAAACTGTGGTCGTGGAAACATTGACTTATATTTTCCTCAAATGCATCAAAACAAAGAGGAACTGTGACTCAACGGCTTCAAGCGTTATGAAACATAAACTTTCTTTAGTTTCCTGTCTGACAGTAAAACATGTTACTGGTTTCACGTCTGAACCTTACTGTGGTCTCACTGCTCGAGTCGCAGTTTGTAAAAATGGGTCAGTGTCAGAGAAAACCATGGCAGCAATCCTGCAGCTCAGTCAGAACGCTGAAATGGAAGGAAGTGATTGGTGTATGATGTGGAAGATTAGTGTGTATGACACGCTGCAGCACGAACTGTCTGATTGAACTCCAGTGTGAAAATGATTTGGGGAGATTTTGTCACAGCATGCAGCAGCACACTATGAATTTGAGGAGTGGACCCAAAATCCTGACACGAATGAACATAGAAGATAAACAAAAGGGGAGCCGTCTAACAAGGCTGATAAAAACATCTGAAATTAAAAGGCAGAGGTGAAGCTAAACAATAACATAAGCGTGGAACATGAAAGGACAAGCCACCGATGTTTCACTGGCATGTAAGTTTGGGGTTATACACATAAAAACAAGGTTAGGCAATAAAGACTCTGTGAAAGAGACGATGAAGAGAGAGAAGAATTGGTTCAAGAATTACACCTCGTAGTAGAAAGGAGCTGAGGAAGACTCACTTTGATTGACGAGGATGTTTCAGTTCACTGTGTTGGGGCAGCAGTCAGATGTAAAAGCACGTACATGGTGAAGTCACCTGAGTTTGTAGTTCCCAGAGTCGAGTGTTTATTTTCACCCACATCAGAACAGGTGCTGCTCGTGTGGTTAGCTGATGAGAGAAGCTGAAATCTTTGTGTGACAGAGCTTCCTTGTTGTGACCATGAAGTGTTTTATCTGTTTACCTTTAGTTTAACAGCTGTTTGAATGATGTGGAGTCCAGAGAGTGCATGTCAGCAGATACTGAACCTGAAGCTTTGCTGAATCATATTGTTTCACATTGTTCTTCAGTGTTATCAATAAAAAAATAATAGTTTGAATTGAGTTCAGCAGACAAGGTTTGATGGGAACTCCAAGTTCACAGTGAGATGAAAATGAATCCCAGATGTTCGGTCACACAGTGGCTTGTTTCTGTCTTTGATTCCTTCAGCGCAGTGACCAACGTGCATGACTGTCCCATTTTTACAGAAGGTGGAGGAACCACAGACGCCACAGAAGAAATTAAAAAGTGAAAGAAACGACGAGTTTCTCTGTGTAAACAGGAAGCTGAGGACAGACCTGCAGATGTGTCGGGCTCACCGTGGGAACATTTACAGACAGTCATCAGCTTCCTCCTTTCTTCATTCACTCCCATTTAATCCAATCAATGGAGTCATGATGGCAGCAAGTGAGGAAGGCGTCCTGTTTCCAGTTCCTCCAGAGAAACCAGGAGGAGGAACTGAAGAGATCAAACTGCTGCTGGTTTGAGTCTCTGCAGCTTGAACTCTGACAAAGGTCGTCTACGATGGAGCTGCTTCCTTCATTTCAATCTGATCAATACTCTGAACTCCTGCTGTAATTTCAGCAGGTGTGATTTAACACAGATTTAATGAACAGACAGATCTGCATCGATCAGGAACTTTCCTGTTTATATCAGGAAGAGAGGGGGCACACTTAATTATCTCTTTGGGTACAGCCAGTGATTTTCAGGAGGGGCCCAGCAGTAATAAATGCATCAACTAGTTTTTCAGCATTTTACTCTGAGATGGGAAGTTCTGTTTTTGGAGACAGCAGAATCTGAATGCTTCGTTATCTTTGATTTATTTAATATTCTTATTGGTATCTGAATATTGTGCTGGAGTGGACAGGGGTTAAGGGAAAAAAGGCCCACTCCAACAAAACAAAGCACACTTAAATCATACACAACGCCTGAAAGACAAAACAGACAAAACGCAAACAAATATACATTTTTACAGAGTGTGTTTGTGAGTGTCTGTGTATGAGTGTTTGTCATGAAACGTACTTGAAAGGTGAAATTCTGTAATGACTGTAAAAATGTAATAATTATGATGCGATTAAAAAGGAGAAACAAAGGCTGCACAGCACATCCAGGTCCTGCCAGCTGTGGCTCTGCAGCTCATGTCCCCAAAGGACAGAGACGACTGTACTGCTTAAGTGGAACGAGGCAGCTTGAGTGATTAATATGAAACTGATATGACAAAATACTGCAGAGGATGACACACATGACAGATTACAGTCGTAACCAAGAGCTTCAGTTTTATCAATGTTTAGTTGAGCTGCTGGTGCTAACAGGGAAGTGGTGAAGCTGAAGCTGCTGTCAGTCGTCGTCTCCACAACATGAAGACTTCATGTGTGTCTCTGCTCCTCGGTGAGTCAAACACTCATATTCATCCATTCATTTACTGTACTTCCACACTCTGTAAAGGAGAACACATCGTCAGCTCTCACTGACTGAGCTGAAACTTCCACTGAAATCAAATCTGTGTAGATCTGCTGGTTTGCTTCGTTTAGGAAGACTTCGCTCTGCTTCTTTCTTTATTTGGTTCCACCTTAAAGCTGGTCAGCTGGACAGGAAACAAAACAAGATGATATTTATGTACGAGCATCACGTTTTAACTCGAACACACAAAGAGTCAGTGAAGAAAACAGTTTCAAACTTGCTGGTTTATAGTAATGAAAGTTTGTTTTTACTATGATTCAAATTTGTCTCATAAACATCCAAAACCTGCTGAATGCTCAGAACTGAATCTAATGAAAGTCGAGCATGTCGACTGAGTCAGTGAAGCTTCAGTTAGTGTGTGTAACATGACGACTGAACATGAAGGCAGACGACCTTATTCATGAAACGGGAAACCACAGCTGCTGCGTTCTGATTGGCTCTGTGTGTAGACGATATTTCCTTTATTACGAACAAATTTTCCAATGTGTGGACAGAGTCAATAATCTTCCTGTGTCTCTCAGGACTCTGGAGCTTCACTGATCTGTTTTCAGATCTAAATGTTGCCAAAGTCACTGTTTGGGTCAGTTTAGGCACCAAACTCTAAATAAGCACGTAAAATGTAAGCCTGCATTAATAATGCATAAACATCAAATCCTCATTTACATGAGGTGACACATGTCAGCCATGCTGATGGTTTGTTTTCACGAGCGGTGCTTGATGACCTGTGATGGTACCCTCCTTTCATAAAGCTGGTCGAGTGTGTGTTAAAATAAAAGAAACAATGAAGCTCCTTTCATCCTCAACTTGAAAAGCTCGATGATGCAGAGACTTCAGGAAATTAGAAAGTTTCCTGAAAGAAAAAACTATGTGACTATAACATCAGAGTGTCTCTAAATGACCTCTGACCTCCTGTTGCAGGTGTGTGTGTGCTGCTGCTGTCTGCACTGACTGTTTGTGCAGGTGAGTAGATGAAGTGCACCATGGTCCAGGACAAACACTGAGTGTAAACACTGATAGAAACTGTCCGTCTGTCCTCCAGTCTCTCTGAGCGTCAGTCCAAACCTTCAGCAGTTCTTCACAGCAGCCTCAGTGTCTCTGACATGTGACGGTCAGCTGGGCTCTGATGGATGGACGGTGAAGAGGGACACAGGAAGTGGGACTGAGTCATGTGGAGCAGGTGGGCGGGGCTTCGGGAGGTTCAATGGTTCATCCTGTTTGTTTGATGAGTTCAAGCCAATCAGTGGAGTTTACTGGTGTGAAGGTGAAGCTGGAGAGAAGAGTGAAGAAGTCAACATCACTGTATCAGGTAATGAAGTCTTTCATTTCATCAGAGTAACAGCAGACTGTTATACCACCTCTACATCACTCTGTGGGTCTTTTCCTCAGATAAAGAAGTGATCCTGGAGATCCCTGCACTTCCTGTGAGGACAGGAAGTGATGTCACACTACGCTGTAAGAAGAAAACTGGTGGCACAGCCGCAGCTTATTTCTACTTTAATGGACGTCCTGTTGGACCTAAATCAGAGAAAAACATCACCATCAACGTGCAGCAGTCTGATGAAGGTCTCTACTGGTGTTCTACTGATGAGTTTGGATCATCTCCTCAGAGCGTTCTGAGGGTCAGAGGTCAGAACACTGACATCACTTCCTGTTTAAAGCCAATCTGCTGAGCTGATGATAAACTGACTGAACCAGCTTCCTCATCTCTCCTTTTTTTTTTTTTCTTTTTTTACCAAGTGGATCATCATGGCCTTGCCATATTGGTCCATTTGGTTGACCTTTATTATAATTATGAATTTATTTTATTATCAGTTGCAAACGGGACAGACATGGCTGTGGGATAGGACAGGGGGAAAGAATGAAAGAAAGAGAGGGAGAGAAAGAAATAAATCCAAAGGGGAGAATAGACGGTGAGAAGGGGGGGAAGAGAGAAAAAAAAAAAAAAACAAACAACAAAAAAAACTTCTGGGTCACCTGTATGGAGAAAAAAAAACAGAGGAGACAGCAAACAACAAAGAGCAACATAATAATAGAAAAAAAAAGCACCATCACAATAAACTAGCTAGTCATAGATATCAATAGTTACTAAATAATAAACGATATTGTGCAGCACGCAAGATAGACAGCGCACAGTGTGCTTTGAGGCAGCAGCCAAGAAAGCTGTAGTCCGCGTCTGTGAATACCCATGTGTACACCTGTGTGCATACCTGTGTGGGTCAGCATGCTTGCATTCCAAAGGTTTCTCCATGTAATGATCTGCTAGGGAGTGTGCGGAGCCACAGCCCTGTCCTTTATGGTATGAAGCAGGTATGGAGGAGATCAAAACTCCAGACATCCAGAGGCCCCCAGAACACAAGAGACCAAGGAAGACCCACAGAGGGGCAGCTGCGCCACTGTCCCAGTAAGAGCTAAGGAGAGTCCCAGATGAGGGCTCATTCAGCAGCCGCGGAGCAGAAGCCAGGGGGAGTTGCAGTGACGCGCCTGTGAGCTCCGCCGGCAGCCAGCTGTGCCTGAGTGACCGAGCCCCAGGCCGAGAGGCTGGGGGCACCCCACCTCCGAAATGGCCCGAGCGAGCCCCAATAAGCGGCCGCCAAGGAGTGAGCCGGTGTGTACCCGGACGCCCACCCCCAGATACAAAGAACCACCAATGCACCGACACCTGAGGGAGTCCGCCACCGGCAGGGGAAGTGGTGGTGGGTGGAGATAGGCCTCCAAACCTTGGAAGGCCCGAGATGTCCCCAGAGAGGTGGCGTCTGATACCCAACCTGACATATAGACACAAACATACAGGCACACACAGACACAAACATCCATTCCTACCCTCATGCTCTCATGTGCACTTCACACTCAACCGACGTGGAGACAAATATAAAGAGACGCTGTATACACGATCACACTCCCCAAGCGTACTCTACGAACTGGGTCTAGGTACCCTTGCCCCTGGAGGGGGAACTGCACCCAGACCCAGGTGGTGTTACCCTTTTCCCTGCGGTGGGGGGAGGCAGACCGCCCCGACTCCGCAGCAGCAGGAAGGCCCCACACTCCAGACCGCAGTCGGACGGCCAACTCCTCCTCCTAGCCCCCCCGCTCCAGCAGGCCGCAGAGAACGGGGGTGAGAGAAGACTCCAAACCTCCCTCCACCCGCTCATTGTAGTGTTGATGCATGTGTGTTCTAAGGTGCAATTAAAACCCAGGAGGGCATGGAGCTACCTGCCAGAGAGCAGCAGGTAAGCGCATAGTCCCTCCTGTTAGCCCTCAATGTCTACGTGTATTTAAAATTGAGAGGTGGGCAACGATGCCAGGGCTGAGGTGTACACCCTGATGGTAACTTGGACTCCGTGTATCGTGCCCACCCCCAAGATCCTATATGTATGTGTAATGAGAGTGTGAGTAATGTGAATGTCTAAGTTGTGGGATAAAATTGAGGCAGAGGCAGCCAGAAGGGGACAGGGGGGGGGGGTAGCCTCCTCTGCACCCTGGTGACATACCCCTACTCCAAGGCCCTGCATGTGTGGGTGGTTGTGGTGGAGCGGGAGGAGGGAGGCAGCTGGAGATGGGGAGGGAAGGAAGGGAGGGGCAGGTGACCCCTCCCTGGGGCCAGCTCCCCCGCTGACCCCCCAAATTATACATTTATTGCTTCCTCATCTCTCCTGCAGGTTCTGTGACACCAATCTCTGTTGCAACAACAGAAAGAGCAACAACAACAACAACCACCATCACCACTCATATCTCCCATCCTCCTCCTCCTTCCTCCTCCTCCTCGCGTTCAGCAGGAGGCGTGGATGATGAGTGGCGATAAACTTGCGAGAAGCAAGTTATGCTCAACTCCACCGGTGGAATCTGACAGCGTGGAAAAGTGTGAAAACATCCATGATCACCAACGGATTTCGAAGGGCTGGACTGCTGCATGATGGAGAGGAGGACACCGCCACGGCCCTTCAGAGGGTGTTCGACTCTGACACTGACAACGAGGATTTCTTTGGTTTTGAAAGTGACAACGAAGGAAAGAAGCGGAGAGTGGATGACGAAGCCACCCTGAGCCTGTTCGTATCCGACACTGGAGAAGAGGACTTTGGTGGTTTTAGTGCGCAGGAAGAAGAGAAAGATGGTGAATGACTGACTTTTCTTCTTGTTAAAGCCGTGTCACTGCACCTGAGCCTAAAAGGTAGTTGTTATATTTCCACTGTAGTGTCAATACACTATTAGAGCTTATGCCGAGTCAGACTGCACACACAATAGTTTGTTTACAAGTTGACTTCTTCTTTATTGGGATAACACAGAAGTAACACACACACATAACTGGGCGTGGTTCCCCCTACTGGCGATGGCTTGCATAGCACACAATAATTCTTGGTTCATACATAACAGTAGTCCGAAGCTATTTTTCTGGTGTGCTGTAGGTTATTGTTATATACTACATTTGGTACCCATTTATGAAGCACAGTACATGTTTCGTACTTGTAATTACCGCTACTTGTACATATACCTAAAAAGTTTTGCAAATATGTACCCATAACTTGTTTTTCAAAATATTAATAAAAGGGGTGTGTCTCCAAACAGCCATCTCTTTCCTGACAATTCACTTTGTGCATATTCTCTTACATATGATAAGTCAACATTGAAACACCTGCGGCTTTTAGTCACGTGCGGTAATGTATGTACAAAACAGGATTTTCCCCTGATTTTAGCTTGTGCGGCTAATATTCAGGTGCGCTTTGTAGTCCAGGAAATACGGTAATTTTCTTGAATTCTTACACATTTTACATGATATTAGTCGGCGGCTCCTTTACTAAACAGCTCCAACTGTTTGATTTGTTTGAATTTTACAGGACAGCTTTTTCCCGTGTTACTCGTTCATTATGGAGCTACTGTAGTTAACATGTAATGCTTCTCTAAAACCCTGTGACACAATCTTCTTTAACATTAGTGCGCATCAACCCCACATCTTCCCTGTTTTATTGCTGATGTTGGCCTGACAGTATTGGGGTAACAATGTCTCCTCTGTTTAGGAGAGGGCAGCAGGGTCACATCCTCACTGACATCACCTGTATTTGCACTACAGTCATTCCCTTCACTGACCTTTGCTCTCCTTCTCTTTTCCATCAGGTTGTGTAAAACTGAAACAGGCATTAAATGTTTACTACAAATGATGCTTTACACAGAAATGCATTGTTAGCTGTTTTTACACACCAGCCTGTGTGAACCTTTAGTCTGAGCATGGGGTCAAAGGTCAGGACAGAAATGCAGCACTGTAACACATATACATATGTAGAACATCAGACATTTGACTGATTTGTGTTGTGACAGCTAGTTTTTTCTTTATACAAATAAATCATCATCACACACAGAAGAAATGTGCAGACCGTACATTTATTAGCTAATATCAGTGGATACAAGAAAAATGGTATAAAGACAAACACTAGCAGCCTTAGCGTTTCTGTTCTGAATCTCTAATCTCTCACAGATATTCATCAAACCCTGTCCTCTATCAGCTTTCAACATAAGAAAAGTATTAGGCCTCATTGAAAAACAGTCTGTTTGCAGATGAAGTACTTTAAAAACTATACTTAAAAACATTTCATACACAAATCTGTCATTTATCCAGATTTTCTTGACTGAGTTTACAATTTACTAGAACTGCCAAAAACACATGAATACAAACAAATGATGAAGGATCCACTTCAAGGAAAGTGGAAAAGACTCTGTTAGCTGCTGTTTGCAGCTAGCAGAGGCTAACAGAGGCTAATACCAACGCTAACCAACAGTTTAGCATATCGTCGACAGCTCACCTCAGCATGGCTGTCCTCGGTCAGCAGTGAGCTTTATTAACTTGCACAAAGTTTTACACCCTGTTTGAGAGTAAATAAAAGTGGACATTTCTCAGCTCCAGCATTGACAGCTGAGGTAAACGGTGGACCGACAGCTTATCCACAAAATGGGAAAAACTCCGGTCCAGAATCCGGTCCAGTCCTCGTGGCAGTAAAAACTGTAATCATGCATACATGCTTTTGCACACCTGACCATTTTGTACAATATAATTGAAGTTTTGGATTTAAAAATTTAGCAGACGTGAACGAGCAACATTCCTGATGAGGCTGGTCAACGCTGTTCAACTAGAAGCCTACGTGGATGATATCCCAGCCTACACATCCCCCTGAACTGAATTGCCTCAGTGAAATACTTGCTCACTCACACCAAACTTCATTAAATGTGAATGTGTTACTTTGCTGGTTCCCAGTTGCAGCTTAAGTGCATCCAATATTAGATTTCCCAGCTTTTCAAACACACCATGAGCTGTGCCATTTTCTGGGCACAGCAGGTTAAAACCATATAAAGATTTCCTGATGTTGTATCTCCAATAACAGGTCACGGCATTTCGCTCTCGAGGCAGCCAGTGCCCTCCCTGCAGTCCCAAAAGGTTGATTCGGTTCATCTTGACGCACACCTGTGTGCACTTATATTCAAAAGGTTTTTCCGTGTAACGATCTGATAGTGGGTGTGGGGAGTCATAGCGGGCATGGACAAGATTCAGTATGAGGTACCGAGGTATTCGGGTGAGACCACTTGCTTCTTGGGATCCTTTGGCATCAGGGCTGTCCGGCCTTCAATTGAGCTTTTCAGGTCTATCTTTTTCTTTGTGTGTGTGTGTGTGTGTGTGTGTCTGTTTGTGTGTGTGTGTGTGTGTGTGTGTGTGTGTGTGTGTGTGTGTGTGTGTGTGTCCTGTCTGGCACTGTAGCAATCAGAATTATGTCTGAAGGCCAAGACAAATGCCCAACAGATTTACTTTCCCAAGTGGGCCTTTTGCAATACTGGTCCACTTGATTGTCATAGTTTATTTGATCTTTATTAGTTATTTTTATAAGTTATTGTAATCAGGCCAGACTGGACTCGGGGACGGGAAAGAAAAACAAGAAGAAAAGTTCAGAAGAAAGTTAACAGAAGGAGAGGGAAAGAAAAAGGAGAAAAGAGAGAGAGAGAGAAAAGACAATGAAAATCTGCTTCATCACCTTTTTTTTCTCTTTTTCCTTTCCCTGGATCACCTGTTGAGAAAGAAAAAAGAAAACAAGCAGAGGAAGACTAGAGCAATCGCATAAACAACATCACGATGATCTATGTGACTATAACAGTAAATACTAAATATTAAACATTATTGTAAGATCAACAGAACACAGTGTGCTTTGAGGTAGGAGCCCAAAAAGGGTGTAGTTTGTGTGTGTGATCACCCGTGTGTACACCTGTGAGCATGGACGCGCTTGTTTTTAAAAGGTTCCTTCATGTAATGATCTGCTAGAGGGTGTGGGGGGGCCACAGCCCCGTCCTCCAGGGTATGAAGCAGGTGTGGAGGAGATCAAAACTCCAGACATCCAGAGGCCCCCAGAACACAAGAGACCAAGGAAGACCCACAGAGGGGCAGCCGCGCCACTGTCCCGGAAAGAGCTGAGGAGAGTCCCAGATGAGGGCTCACTCAGCAGGCGCGGAGCAGAAGCTAGGGGGAGTTGCAGTGACGCGCCCGTGAGCTCCGCCGGCAGCCAGCTGTGCCTGAGTGACCCACCCCCGAAATGGCCTGAGCGAGCCCCAGGCTCCAGGCCCCGATAAGCATCCACCAAGGAGTGAGCCGGTGTGTACCTGGACGCCCATCCCCAGACACAAAGAACCACCAACGCACTGATGTCTGAGGGAGTCCGCCACCGGATATGAACTTTTTTCAAGACAGTGAATCTTGAAACCAGAGAAAAAATAGAGAATTTTAACTTGTTCCATTGGCAGATTTTTTTCACTTATTTCAAGCTAAAATATTTATTAGAATTCAAATTTAGACAGAAACAAAGTGAATAATATTATTTTATTATCACGTTGATGCAGCACATGGTTCAGTTAGCTTTGTATAAACACGTGTTAGAAATGTTCTTCAATCAGCTCTTTTTACTCTCATTTCACAGCCAGTACTTTTTACTTTTACTTGAGTAAAGAAGTTGAATTAGTACTTGGAGTATTTTTAACAGTAGTACTTCTACTTCAGTACACACTGTGTGTACTTTTACCACCTGTGTCTGAGACCTCCTTCAGGGTCCACCTGAAGCTCTCAGTCTGCTGTGGAAAAAGGAAATCCAGGTGAGTTTCTCCTGATCACCTGAGGCCGTCATTACTGTGTGAACCCACACACCACTCCTCACTCCTCCCACCTGCTGCACACAGTCACTGAGTACAGACCGGCTGATTCCTGTAAAGGGAGAGGCAGGAAGAGGCGGAGCAACACCTGAAAAACAAGAAGCTCAACGTCATTTTGCAGAAGTGAAAGTGTGAGAGAGCAGCAGCAGAGCTGCAGTCGAGTCCTGTTTGTCTCTAAAAGAAGATTCACTGGAGTCCATCAGGTTTCTCTCAGCAACAGTGGTGAGTGCAGCTGATCACACTTCCTGCTTCTACACAAATCTTCACTCTGTTCACTTCATCAGGGTCTAGAGCGCCACCTCATTTCTCCATGGTGCCACTTAGGCTACGTCCACACTCGCCCGGATAGATTTGAAAACAGCGCTCCGCGTCCACACTAGTGTTTTCAGTCGTTTTCACAGAGTTGTGCGTCCACATTAAGACGGCTGAAAACGCTTACGTTCCAGTCCTGCGCATGCGTGAAACGCAAGACGATTCGACCGGTCTCATTTCTGTCTGCCGCTTATTCACTTTCCGGCTGTTTGAAATGTCGCAGCAGAGGTGGAGGAAAAGCACCGAGTTTTAAAATGGACTAACAATGAGGTGGAGTTGTTGCTGCGAGTAACACAAAAGTACAAAGTTGCAAAAGCGAGAGAGAAATAAAGAATTTGAAGAAAAGCTCTGTGGAGCATGTGCAGACTGATATTCATCTTTAATAGGACTGTCAAAACTGCTGCTGTATAATGCTCTCCACTATCTTTGTTTAATTGGTCACATGCCTGCATCACATGACTAACATGCATCATCGTTTTAGAAAGTCTCTGTTTTCACTGTTCACTGTGACACAAACGCACCGTCTCCAAATTATTTACTTTCCAGCTGTTTGAATCGTCGCAGCAGAGGTGAGCAGCGTGATAGGAGTGGATGTAGCTGTGGGTAATGAGAAAAGATGAAAAGAACGATTGATAACTTTTTCGTTAAGGCCGGTGCTCTGACACGGAGCCATCAACCTCTCAGTGTCTAACACTGGTCTGCAGACGGCATCAGATAATGAGCCACATTAGATGGACTCTGAGCCCACTGACAGTAAAAGGGTGAAGTGTAGACATTTGGAAGAGAGCGGCCTGACCAGTTTCTCTGACTATGATACTGTAAAGCTGACAACATGATGCATTTACTGTGGTGAGTGTGCAAAGACCATGGCAGGTGTTGTGCCGAGGTAGGGATCCCCAACAGGATCTGTTTCCCTGCGTCAGGAACATCGGCTGGGCAGGGAAAGCGGACCCAACGCACTCCGCCTCCATCACGACCAACTAGACGTGGAAGGAGTGATGTTTTAGTGACAACATGAAAGATGAGTGTGACCGTTCAGTTTGTGGGTTACAACAGAAAATTATACATTTATTGTTCTCGTGTGTTATCGGACGGGATCATTTTAACAAACCGAGGACATTTTCCTGATAATTATCTGTATCCTCCTGTAACTTTACTGTTTAAAGAGCTAAAACCTCCAACATTTCAGGATCAATAAGTCCTTATAAGACGTGTTTGTGAGCTAAAAATCAAGAATGTGGGATACTGTTTGTCTGTGTCAGCCAAACAACTTCACATCTTTGTAACGACTGTTAAAAAGATGTTCATCCTGTTGATCCTGTTCATCTGGACGCTGCACTGTACAGCAGACACGACGTTGTTCAGTTTGTGTTTCAGATGAACCAGTTTGTGTCTGAGTGTGTTGCTGGGTCTCCACCAGTTACTCTGACAACTGAAGGTTCAAGATTTTTATTTTGACATTTGCACACAGGACCAACAGTCCATGCACAGTGGAATACTTGTGCAGAGCTTTCCAAGTCAAATCACACTTTAACAATATAAAGACAGAAAAAGCAGGAGGATAGAAATGAAGTCCGGAGTAGGGTAGTCGTACTATTTTCTATATACAAAGAAAAAGAAGAAAATGTACAGAGTGTGTAGTTCTCTACCTCTTATCGCACTCACAGTGTTGCACATTTGTTCCACAGATCTGTTTCACAAGTCTGTTGTGAGTGTATTGCCCGATGGTCAGTGAACCGATGATACATTCAAAATGAGGTTAAGTAGTGCTGTGTTATTTTAAGTGTTCAGTGTGTTTTTGTTTGCCGTCAGTCTGACAGTTGTGGGGAAGAAGCTGTTGAAGAATCGTGTTCTGTGTGTGATGCTGCTGTCCGCTCTGTTGTGTCTGAGATTGTATGTGCAGCTTTGTATGTGCAGGTCCATGGATGCAAGTGTTGTTCCCATAATCCTCTCTGCAGACTTTCTGACTCTGCAGAGCCTTCCTCTCTGTCTGTGTAGTGTTTCCATACCAGACAGTGATGCCTGCGGTGAGGATGCTGTCTATCAGTCCTCTGCAGGCCTGGGTGAGAGGGTGGTGGTTCATGCCAGCTTTCCTGAGCAGCCGAATGAAATAAAGCCTTTGCTGGGCTTTTTTCACAGTTGCTGTAGTGTTGAGAGTCCAGCTCAGGTCTGATGTAACCTGCAGTCCCAGGAATCTGTGGCTGTTTGCCCTCTCCACCTCCGTCCCTTTGACGATAAGAGGCTGCAGGGGAGGGAGTTCTTCCAAAAGTGCAGTATTCATTCCTTGGTCCGTGTTGAGGATGAGGTGAAGAAGCTTCTGTGATGAGTAGAAAGTTAAAGAAGTCCAGACGCTTTTCTCTCCAAGCTCCTCAGACTACTGACGCTTGTTTCTCTCTTTGTAAAATGAAATTTAAAGTGAATTTTGAATCAAATGTTTCTCTTCTTTCTCCCTCAGAGTGCAGACATGTCTGCTGCCAGCAATCTGCGATCTGAAGATCAGTTTCTGTGCTCCATCTGTCTGGATGTGTTCACTGATCCAGTCTCTACACCATGTGGACACAACTTCTGCAAAACCTGCATCAGTCAGCACTGGGACATGAGTCAGAGCTGTCAGTGTCCCATGTGTAAAGAGACTTTCTACACTCGACCTCAGCTGAAGATCAACACTTTGTTCTCTGAGATGGTTGCTCAGTTCAGACGTGAAGCTCAGCAGAAAGCCAGCAGCAGCAGCTCAGAGCAACAAGCTGCCAAACCAGGAGAAGTTCCCTGTGACGTCTGCACTGGAACCAGACTGAAGGCCCTGAAGTCCTGCCTGGTGTGTCAGACCTCCTACTGTCACACTCACCTGGAGCCTCATCTGACACTGAAACGTCTGAAAAGACATCAGCTGGTTGATGCTGTGGAGAACCTGGAAGGCAGGATGTGCACGAAGCACGATAAACTCCTGGAGCTGTTCTGTAAGACCGACCAGACATGTGTCTGCATGCTCTGCCCTGTTTTAGACCACAAGAACCACGAGTTTGTTCCTCTGAGAGAAGAATATGAAGGAAAGAAGGCAGAGCTGGAGAAGACAGAGGCTGAGATTCAGCAGATGATCCAGAAGAGACGACTGAAGATTCAGGAGATCACAGAGTCGGTGAAGATGAGTAAAGATGCTGCAGACAGACAGAAAGCAGAAGGTGTTCAGGTCCTCACGGCTCTGATGGAGTCTGTTGAGAGACGCCTGAAGGAGCTCATGAAGGAGATCGAAGACAAACAGGAAGCTACAGAGAAACAGGCTGAAGGTCTCATCAAAGATCTGGAACAGGAAATCTCTGAGCTGATGGAGAGAAGCTCTGAGGTGGAGCAGCTCTCACGCTCTGAAGACCACCTCCACCTCCTCCAAAGCTTCTCCTCCCTGAAAGCTCCACCCAGCAAGGACTGGACAGAGGTCAGAGTTCATCCACCATCATATGAGGGGACTGTGGGGAGAGCTGTGGCTCAGCTGGAGGAGACAGTCTGGAAACCCATGAAGAAGAAGCTGTTTGAGGCTGAGCTGCAGAGGGTGCAGCAGCATGAGGTGGATGTGACTCTGGATCCTGATACAGCAAATCCTGCTCTCATCCTGTCTGATGATGGAAAACAAGTGTACTGTGGTGATGTGAAGAAGAAACTTCCAGACAACCCAGAGAGATTTTCTCTGTGTGTTTGTGTTTTAGGAGAGCAGAGTTTCTCTTCAGGCAGATTTTACTTTGAGGTTCAGGTTAAAGGAAAGACTGACTGGACTTTAGGAGTGGCCACAGAGTCGATCAACAGGAAGGGAAAAATCACAGTGAGACCTCAGGATGGTTTCTGGACTGTGTGGCTGAGAAATGGAAATGAGTACGAAGCTCTTGATGACCCTTCAGTCCGTCTCTGTCTCCATCCTGGTCCTGAGAAGGTGGGGGTGTTTGTGGATTATGAGGAGGGTCTGGTCTCCTTTTATGATGTAGGTGCTGCAGCTCTGATCTACTCCTTTACTGGCTGCTCCTTCACTCACAAACTCCACCCATTCTTCAGTCCCAGTCTAAATTATGGAGGTAAAAACTCTGCACCTCTGATCATCTGTCCTGTCAATCAAACTGATCAATGACTGATTTTATTGGATGAATGATTGATTTTTCTTGAAGGGAACAAATGAACATATTGAGTGTAAATCCTCTACAGTCTCCATGTTTCTATAGAATCTGATCATCAGGACTCTGATTCACACTTTGATTCTCATGGAGTTTGATTTGAACAGAAGAAAAGTTGAATCAGGAAATGTTCCCACTGATGGAGACTCGAGCTGAAGAGCAAATATCAGAGAACAAATGTCCAAAAGCTTCATTTCCAATAAAGTTTGTTCAATGCTTTGAGTGAATCCAGACTCATGTGTGGCTGTTATACGGAGCATCAGAGTCCAGCTGAGTTATGTTGGATACAAACTGCTTATTTTGGCTCTGTGAGGAGTTTTGTTCACTGAAAACTGATGAGACGGATAATATTCAAAGAACTCTGTAGAGATTCATGCATCCATGTTCTCCACCTGCAGGTGTGGAGGAGAAAGGTGGAGCACAGACTGCTGCATCCTTCCAGTCACATCATTTTGATGATTATATTTGCATGTTGTGATGATTTGGGTTAAAGACAAACAGAGTTGAACGGCTGCAGTCACAGCATGAAGACGATGCTGAAGCTGAGCTGTCAGTGAACATGTTTCACTGTGATTTGATTTGAAGAATAGAAAGTGTGTGTGGCTGCTGACAGCTGCAGTCTCTGCTAGTCTGCATAACACACACACAACTTTCCCCCTGAGGCAACGATGCAGCAACAACACAAAGAACAGCTGCACACACACACACACACTGTTAAAGAACACTTTACTGTTTAAGGCAGAATTCCTCAGTAACAATGATTTGAGTCTACTGTGTCTACTGTGGTTTCCAACATACAATCTACTGAAACATGTTTTTCTTTCTGCCGTACAAACTATTTGATCACAACATCTTTGCTTTTTTCCTCCAATCGTTTATTCTGATTATTTTATTTAGTTTAACTAAGAAAAGCTTCAAATTTAACTCTTAACCTGATTTAAACGTTTAATTTCTCATTAACTCAGACTTTTAATTTATTTCCTTGTTTAATGTATTATTTCTTTATCCTTGTTTAAGTTTTGCCGATCCTTTCTGTGTAACCTGTGTTACGCCCCAGTCTAGGGGTACAGGAACGCAACACAAGTTTGAAAGAATTGCCCCGCCCTGGTCCCCAAAACCATACACAAAGGGAAACCAATTTCTTAGTGAATCGTGATTTATTTTTCTGCACTGCAAAAATGAAGCTCCGGGGTGAACAAAGGCCAAAATAACAAACAAAACAAGCTAAGTCAGGAGGAGGTGTTATCTACAACCCTATGTGAAATCAAATATCAAACAAAAGACAAGCGCTACACCAAACTCCCTAACTGAAATAAACAGGAGAAAACAGTGCAAGGAAAAACAATAAGGCAGCTCACCCCTTCTGTTGCAGTGCTATTTACAAGGCTATTTACAATGAAAACTAATGTACACACTATATACAAAACTCCAAAAAAGTCGCACAAAGTCACAGGCACAAAAGTCTCAGGTTTTGGAGGCCAGGGTCAGGTCTGCTGCTGTTGTCAGTGGCTGCCCCGGGACAACTGCTGGTGAGGGATTTGAATGAAGATCACATGGCCAGGGGACCAATCAGCAGCCGTCAGCTCATCCACTCCGGGACCTGCAAAGACTTAAAGGCACAGACAACAACAGCCACCAAAACAGATTATGGACAGGGCCATAACACCCCCCTTCCCAAGACCAAACATCTCCCCTAAAGATGTTTGGCGCTTACGGTGTGTTCACACCGAACGCGATGGACGCGAATAAAACGCCCCAAACGCCCCTAATTTGACGCGTGTACATTCGCGTCTCAACGCGTGTCCAAGAAAAATCCATCGCGCCTCAAAATATGATATTTTGACGCGCGTGAACCGGAAATGTGGGAGGAATGTGGGAGGGAGTTGTGCCAGACTGGTATCTTTGCAAGATGGCAGCTATCGAGCTAGCGCTTGAAGAGAGAGTCTCCCTTCTCTATGTACTGTGGAGAGCAGAGCAGCGGCGTAAAAGACGTCCTCGCCGTACCTGGGTCCATCAGGTCCTCCAGAGGCATGAGCAGTTTGGTGAGTTTCACCACTTGCTCCAGGAGCTGCGCCTGGATGACGGCCGATTCCAGCGCTATCACCGTCGGCCAGTTTGAGGACCTGCTTTCCCTCGTCGGTCCCAGCATCGCCCGCTTAAACACCAACTACAGACGCTCAATCCCACCTGCAGAGCGCCTGTCCGTCTGCCTGAGGTTAGTAAAACTATTTAATACGGTAGTCCTTTATTGATATCTGTGCTAATATGCTAATCCATCCAGTTATACACTGCTAACATGGATGTGCTATGCTAACAGTGAATGCTGTCGGTGTTTACTGAAAGCAAACTGTGGTACAGAGACGACTCTTTATAATATTTCTAGTGATACTCAGAAGGTCTCATCAAGTCCCGATTTAATTCGATTTATGCTGTTATCAGTGTTTGAATGATAGCATGGCTGTGGTGTCCTATCAATGTATGCGCTCGGTGTTTGCTGATATCAAACTGTAGCATTAGGACCACTGAGTTAACCTTTGTAGTGATACTCACTCCTTTTTATTTAGACCTGGTTTAATTCTGGGATAGTTGAATATTTGCAGCTGTCAGACTCTATAGCAGGGGTCACAGCCTTTATTAAAACAGAGTTAGATAAAACTGTGAACAGTTTGGTTCATCTCTAGTTACATGGTTCTATCTTGATAAGCTGTCTTATCACAGATTAATTTTTCAAAAATATTAATGATTTAAGCAAGGAAAGGGCTACATGTCAACACACAACTCTTTATTTCTATTAATGTCTCACTTCATTCCTACCTGATTGACATGTTTAGAAATTATGAGTGATTGGCTCACTGTAGTTGTGAAAGTTGCTACCAATCAAATTATGATATGTTAAAGTTAAAATAAAACACAACTGTTTTAGATATTATCTAATATACATTTTGTAATTATCCTTATAATTACAAAATGTTTTATGTAAGATTTAAGTTTTGTGATTTATATCTGACATCACAAAAGTATTTTGGAATTTGAATAATGTATTTTGTAACTGCAGTACACATAATACTGATTTTGAACAATTTTGTCCAGGTTCCTTGTCACCGGGGACTCCTTCAGGACCATCGCGTTCAGTTTCAGAGTCGGTGTGTCCACGGTGAGCCAGATCACCCCCCAGGCAGCGACGTCCATCTGGGACTGTCTAGTGGACGACTTCATGGCTGTGCCTTCACCTGGAGACTGGCGGTCCATCACAGAGGGATTCCAGGAGCGCTGGAACTTTCCTCTGTGCTGTGCAGCTCTGGATGGGAAGCACGTCCAGACAAAGGCACCCCATATATCATATAGGAGACACACACATTGATATACACTAAATATTTATTTCATTTCTTTTTTGTGGTGCCCAAATTGATGCACCTGCTTGATTTTGTTTAAACAATTATTGCACACTTTCTGTAAATCCAGTAAACTTCTTTTCACTTCTCAAATATCACTGTGTGTGTCTCCTGTATGATATTTAACTGACATTTTTTATTGTAACAACCAACGATTTATACAGGAAAATAATGTCTATTAACAAGGTTGCCCAAACTTCTGCATCCCACTGTATTAGTATATTTTGTCATTAGTATAATATGAAATAAATTCTACATGTGTCAAGTTGTGTGCCAACATTTGCTGTGTAGTAGAACTGAGACATTAGTCATTATAAACATTTATTTGAAATAATATTAAAAGTCTCAAACAGAAAAACATTAAACATAAATATATAAAATATAAGAATTTACAGAGAGACAGGAATAAAAAGGACCAGCTGCTCTCCAGAGCAGGAACAAGGCTGAGGAGGAAATGCTCCATTGGAGACTGGTGTGGACTCTTCAGGGACTCCAGGATGGCCAGCTCCACCGCCGATGGACCGTCCTGGGACCCGTCCCTCATCTGCCTCGGAGCCGTCCTCCTCTGTGGGCCTGTAAAACAGCACAAAACACAAAGAAATGAGAAGGCTGCTACTAGATTTTAATTTCAACATTGAAAAAAAAACAAAAACAATAACAGGATATAATCAGATTGGTTGTAGATATTTAGTAAAGGTGATCACAAGGGAATCCCACCGACTAAAAAGGTATCAGTGCTTGCTGTACATATCTGTGGGTGCAGCAGCAGGAGCTCAGGGACTGGGGATGCTCTGCTGCAGAATCAGTTGGTTCTATCAATACAGTATTAAATGTTAACAGGTTGGATATAATAATCGTAGAGTAGACAGTGGTCCCTCATTTATTGCAGGGGTTCTCAGAATAACTAGCCCCTGGTCACAGTTCTCACAATTGATTCTCAAAGTGCAAACCTTTGTAGATTGCAAAACGTAAAAGTATTATTATGCCGCGGTTTGTCTTCATCTGCCCGCCACTTTCGTGCGCCTTTTTCCCCTCACGGTGCAGGTGTCTATTTCCGAATGAGGCTCATAGTTATGGGTGTTTTTGTGCTGTTTTTTCTATTGGACGCGATGGTTATCAAAACCAAACGTGATAAATTTGGCAAGCGCAGGAGATTTGTCAATCAGGCTGCAGAATGCAATGCTGTACTGTGCAATAAAAAATCAGCGAAAAAGCAAAGCAGTGACGGATGAACAGCGGGACCACTGTGTGCTGTTTATTAATAAACAATAAAATATATTCCTAAATGACAACATGCATAAAAGCAGAACGGTATTTGTATGTCAGTGGGAAAATAGCGGTGGCTTGCTAGCTTTTGTGCGGCTTCCCCGGGTCAGTGAAAACTTTCAAAAGAGAAATGAATGAACTTACCAGGTTGCCCGATCTCTTTACACATCTTCCTCCAAGCTCGGTCCTTTTTATTCCTGTCTCGGTACTGAAAGCAGCTGGTGTTGTACAGCTCCGAGTTGTTTGCTACCGCATTGATTAGCCTTCCCCTCCATTGAAGTATGAAAGGCTTTGGCTGGATCTGCCCCTTTGACCTAGGTAACAGCCACGTCACCAGGCTCCTGATTGGTTGTCGCAGCGCGATTTGACGCTGGAGTTCAGATTTTTCCAACTCGAGCGGTAGACGCGAAACGCGCGTATGCACAAAATGCAACACAAAAACTCACGCGCGTGGTTTTATTCGCGAGTCAAACGCGCCAGACGCGCTACACTGACGCGCGTTTCACGCGTTTTGGCGTTTTCGCGACGCAAATCTGCTTCCGAATTTTCGCGGGACCCGCAATCGCGCGTCATCGCGCCTTTCCATTGACTTTACATGTAAACCTGACGCTCTATTCGCGTCCATCGCGTTCGGTGTGAACACACCGTTAGGGGTTCCGAAAACCACGTGACAGCGCATCTGCCAGTACATTCTCTGTCCCTTTTTTGTGATGGATCTCCAGATTGAAATCCTGTACTAAGAGGGACCATCTCATGAGCCTTTGGTTAGAATTTTGCATTCGGGTCAAAAACACGAGGGGGTTGTGGTCTGTGTAAACAATGACAGGTGCTGAACTGGAACCGACATAGACCTCGAAATGCTGTAGAGCAAGCAATAGAGAGAGGGCTTCTTTTTCAATGGTGCTGTATTTCTGTTGGTGGGAGTTGAATTTTTTCGAAAAGTAACCAATTGGGTGATCAACACCCTGCCTATCCTCCTGCAACAGTACCGCACCTGCACCGTTGGCGCTGGCATCCACCTCAAGTTTAAACGGATGTGTGAAAACAGGAGCGGCAAGTACTGGTGTGCTGCAGAGGAGAGCTTTGGCAGACTCAAAAGCATTCTGGCATGTGGGGGACCATACAAATGGTTTTGACACACTTGTGAGACTGGTGAGAGGTGCAACTACATCTGCAAAATTCTTACAGAAGCCACGATAATAGCCGGCCATACCAAGGAACCGGCGAAGCTCACGTCTAGTGCGAGGCACAGGGAAATCTAGGATAGCCTGGATTTTAGCCAGCAGGGGGCGCACCTGTCCCTGACCCACCTGCTTCCCTAGATAAGTCACAGTGGCCTTACCAAAGTCACATTTGGCAAGATTTAGGGTAAGGGATGCCTCTTGTAATCTTTCAAAAATCTCCGTGAGTGTTCCAAGGTGATCTGACCAAGTCTCTGAATAGGCTACAATGTCGTCTAAGTACACTTCACAGTTTGTGACACCACCTAAGACAATGTGCATAAGGCGTTGGAATGTGGCAGGGGCATTTCGAAGGCCAAAAGGCATGACGGTGTATTGGAGGAAGTGGTCAGGAGTGACAAAAGCAGAAATTTCAGATGCACGCGGAGTGAGGGGAACTTGCCAATAACCCTTTAATAAGTCCAGTTTGGTGACAAACTTTGCGGAGCCAACCCTGTCAACACAATCTTCCATGCGGGGAAGAGGGTAGGAGTCGGGTTTGGTCACACTGTTCACTTTTCGAAAATCACTACAAAAACGTGGAGTTTTGTCTTCCTTCGGCACAAGAAGGCATGGGGAACTCCAGGCACTCGAACTAGGGACAGCAAGACCATTTTCCAGCAAGTAGGAAACTTCTTGCTGAAAAAGTGCACGTTTGGTAGGGCTCACACGATAAGCGTGTTGTTTGATCGGAGGGTGGTCACCTACATCTATGTCATGTTCGAGGACAGTAGTGCGAGACGGAGTGTCAGCAAACAGAGATGGGTAAGTATTGATCAGAGAACACACATCGGTCTGGGCAGCCTCATCTAAATGTTTTAGGTGGGAATTCAACTTATCCAATACTTCAGAGTTTCTGAGTCGGGAGCAACCCTCAGCACAAACGAAAGCTAAGCCATCACTTTCTGGGCTATACTGAGACGGGGATGCTGGCACAACTACCGACACGGCAGACAGCGCAGCGGGGGATGAGGAGGAGTTTACACCTGCATCACGAACAAAATAAGGCTTCATCAGATTAACATGACACACACGACGCTTTCTCCTACGGTCTGGGGTACCTATAACATAATCTGTGTCACTCAGTTTCTCTTGGACAGTATAGGGCCCACAGAACTTTGCCTGGAGAGAGGATCCAGGAACGGGTAGGAGAGTCAACACTTTGTCACCCACTTCAAATTTTCTCTGCACGGACTTTTTGTCGAATTTCCTTTTCATTTTTTCCTGAGACGCGGAAAGAGCCTCGCGTGCAATTTCGCATGCTTTATGCAGACGCTCCCTAAAACAACTTACGTAATCTAATACGTTCTGCTCGGGGGTAGCTGTGTCGGACAGATATCTCTCTTTAAGCAGCCGCAGGGGACCACGCACTGTGTGTCCAAACACCAGCTCTGCGGGACTGAAACCCGTGGACTCCTGCACACTCTCCCTCACCGCTAGAAGGAGAAGTGGCAGACCTTCGTCCCACTCTCTTCCTGACTCGAGGCAGAACTTCCTCATCATGGCTTTTAAAGTCTGGTGGAAACGCTCAAGCGCACCCTGTGATTCGGGGTGATATGCACTGGATTTTTGATGCTTGATGGATAGCGATTTTAAGACCTGAGCGAATATCTTGGACATGAAGTTAGACCCTTGGTCTGTTTGAACTGATTTAGGCAAACCGAAAAGGGAGAAAAAGTTTACTAATGCTCTGACAATGGCTTTGACTTTGATAGTGCGTAACGGAATAGCCTCGGGGAAGCGTGTGGCGGCGCACATTAAAGTCAAGAGGTACTGATGTCCTGACTTGGTTTTTGGAAGCGGACCTACACAATCGATGATTATGTGCTCAAATGGTTCGCCTAAGGCTGGGATTGGATGCAATGGAGCAGGAGGAATAACCTGGTTGGGTTTTCCGCTGACCTGGCAAACGTGGCAAGAGCGGCAATATTTGGTCACATCAGTCTTCAAACCTGGCCAGAAAAAGTGACGCAGAATACGAAGGTAGGTCTTCCTAATTCCTAAATGTCCAGAGAAACTGTCATGTGCTAGGCTGAGTACTTGGTGTTGGAATTTTTGCGGTACAACCACTTGTTGAAATACGTTCCAGCCAAGATCACTAGAGGAGGGAGGATGCCATTTGCGCATTAACACATCATTTTCAATGCTGTAGACACGGGGATTCTGATCACTTGAATTTGCGGCAAGTAAACATTTGGCCAAAGTCGGGTCATTCTGTTGCGCATGAATAAAATCTGTTTTGTTTACCTCAAAAGACAGGTCAGGTGTAGCGGGTAGCAGTTTATCAGACACACATTTTTCAGCTTTTTCCACAGGCAGTTCGGCTTTCTCAGGAACAGCTTCAGAACATAGAAAAGAGTCAGACAAGTCAACATCACCATATTTACGCTTGTGGGCGCGTGTGACAACACAGGCAGGAAAAACAGAGGGCAGACTGTCAGCAGCAGACTCGGAAACAAAATCAAAATCATCGACGGGGTTTTCAATTACTTCAGGGATCGGGAAAACTTTCCCATTGGCTAGATCATTCCCCAGAATCATAGTAACCCCCTGCACGGGCAAGCGAGCGCGCACCCCAACTGTTACCGGGCCCGAAACGAGAGGCGACTGTAGGAAGACTGTGCAGCGGAGCTCGTAACACACTCATTTTCACTCCCCACACGAGAGCATCAGCACCACAAAACGAGTTACTTGAGAAAGGCAACGCGCTTTCCAAAATGAGAGACTGGGCAGCCCCAGTGTCGCGCAAAATTACAATCGGCACGCGATCCTCCTCTATTCCAGTCAGTGAGGCGAACCCTTGTGAAATGAATGGTCGGTAACTGCTGTCAAGACTGTCATTTCCTGGTTCATCACTGACGGGATTAGGAGTAGCAACCGATTGAACAAAACCAATGCTTTTTGGCTTTTTCCATGTGTGAGTTTGCTCTTTGCGACGGAGCGACGGACAACTGGCAATGAGATGGCCAGTATCATGGCAATAAAAGCATTCTCGGACAGTCATGGGGACCCGATCAGGGCGCGTTTGACGCTTAGGAGAAACCCTCAAACTCCTCGCAGGTTTCGACAACGGGGCACATTCACGGCGCACAGCTGAAAACGCAACGCGATGGGTCAACACAAACTCATCTGCGAGAACAGCAGCTTTAGACAACGAATCCACCTTTTGCTCATTGATATATACAACAACATTCTCTGGAAGACACGTTTTGAATTCCTCCAGCAGGACCAATTCTCTTAGCTGAGCAAAGTCCTTCACTTTACTTGCAGCTAACCACTTATCAAACAAGAGAGTCTTCTCCCTGGCAAACTCTACATGTGTTTGGTTGGCAGATTTTTCACACGACCGAAACCTCTGGCGATATGCCTCTGGAACTAGCTCATAAGCCCTTAAAATAGTGGATTTCACAATTTCATAATCCAGGCTGTCATCAATAGACAAGCTCGCACACACTTCCTGTGCTTTCCCCACCAATTTACACTGCAGCAACAAACTCCACACATCCTTGGGCCATTTCAAAGTGGTTGCGATGCGTTCAAAGGCATTAAAGTAAGAGTCAACCTCACTTTCTCTGAAAGGTGGCACTAAAGCAATTTGCCTGCTTGCATCAAATTGGTCAGAGGAGAGTGAATCAGAAGATTTACTCACAACTTTACTCACTGGGGTAGAGGTAACATTGCGCTGCCGGGAAGGATCCAGCTCCATAGCCCTTATGTGGAGATGCATAAGCTCAACTTCTTTGGACTTAGTCGCAAGCTCCACCTCTTTCAGGCGAAGGGCGAGCCCAAGATCCTCCGTAACCAATCCTGTTGATTGTCTGGCTGGGCTAACGTTTGGGATCTGAATGGCAGCAGGAGCCTCCGCCCCTGGCGACACCCGTCCACTGGGAGCTTTTGGGATGGTTGCAGCAGCTTCTGCTCCCGCATCCACCACCAAACCTCCAGTCGCCTCAACCGGCCGAGGTTTCGACTCCGCAAATACCCCCTTATCCACCAGCTGAGCTGTCAGGCACTGCTTAATTTCTGCCTTTTTAGCATGTAAAGGCACACTAACATTAAACAAATCTGCCACCAACAACAAATCCGCCTTTGTGCATCGACCCAACTTATCCACGGTGGGTTGTAGTGCAAAATCATCCACATCAAAAGTCATTGTGACTAGATCACCCCCAACACTACAAGAAAACTGCCAACCAAAAACTGCAGACAACCCACAAAATACAATGAGCAAAAAGGATGGCAAAAGAAAAAAAAAAAAAAAGGACGAGCCCCCACTTTATGTTACGCCCCAGTCTAGGGGTACAGGAACGCAACACAAGTTTGAAAGAATTGCCCCGCCCTGGTCCCCAAAACCATACACAAAGGGAAACCAATTTCTTAGTGAATCGTGATTTATTTTTCTGCACTGCAAAAATGAAGCTCCGGGGTGAACAAAGGCCAAAATAACAAACAAAACAAGCTAAGTCAGGAGGAGGTGTTATCTACAACCCTATGTGAAATCAAATATCAAACAAAAGACAAGCGCTACACCTAACTCCCTAACTGAAATAAACAGGAGAAAACAGTGCAAGGAAAAACAATAAGGCAGCTCACCCCTTCTGTTGCAGTGCTATTTACAAGGCTATTTACAATGAAAACTAACGTACACACTATATACAAAACTCCAAAAAAGTCGCACAAAGTCACAGGCACAAAAGTCTCAGGTTTTGGAGGCCAGGGTCAGGTCTGCTGCTGTTGTCAGTGGCTGCCCCGGGACAACTGCTGGTGAGGGATTTGAATGAAGATCACATGGCCAGGGGACCAATCAGCAGCCGTCAGCTCATCCACTCCGGGACCTGCAAAGACTTAAAGGCACAGACAACAACAGCCACCAAAACAGATTATGGACAGGGCCATAACAGAAGCCATGACTCTGTGAGTTATGATTTGGATGCCAGCTCTGCTATTATAGAGCCTGACAATCTAAAACGATTCAGCTGGATTTATTGCTTACGCAGAATAGTACGAACATGGGGAATGACCCAGGTAAGGGGAGTTTCTGACCTGCCGCTATCAAATTTATAGGTGAACGTAACAAACAGAGAATGGAATGTTTGACTGATGTTGGTTTTTATCACAGGAATACAACATCACAATGCAACTGGAAGCAGGAGTTCGCTACTTTGACTTGAGGATCGCTCGCAAACATAATGACCACCATCCCACTAGGCTTTACTTTTACCATGGGCTGTACACAAGCACTGATGTTGAGGTAATAATAAGCATATTATGTAAAAGTACAAGACTATATATACCAAAGTACAAGACTAAAATATCAAATTTTTTGATATAAAAATAACTGAACTTTTAGCAGATTTTTTTTAACTTAAGAAGACCTTTACTAAGCTTTAGGCAAGACCTGTTTTAAAACTAGTTCAAGTTTTAAAATATGACCAAAGGTAAATAAACACAGGTGTTACTGATTTCCTTTATGAAGTGTCTGTTCTATTTTGGTAATTAGCCTTAGTTAATGTGATTTATAACACATGTGCTCACTTACTGTGTCATGAAGGAACCCTATAAAGAAGATTTCTTTTATCTAATGCCAGCTAATTTTCCCATTGAGTTCAGACTGTTCTCGGGGAAATACATGCCTGGACAGTGGCCCATCCTAAAGAAGTCATCATCCTGGCTTTTTCAAACTTCAATGGTTTTGAGAAAAACATTAAAGATAAACTTCACAACCATCTTATCGGCTTCATTAAGACCATGTTTGGAAGCACACTCGTCCCCCCGGTAGTGTACAGTTTTTCTTCTTTTTAAAAAAATGTATTCATTTATTCTTAGATCAGTAGGTCAAATAAGTCTCATTGTTGAAGTACTTACTGTAACCTTTGCTTATAGTTTCAAAATAAGATATTCATTATCTTACAACAGGGCATCCCCACACTGCAGAACTGCTGGGACCAAGGCAAAAATGTCATAGTTTCATATGACTATCCAGCAAACTACCATCCTGAAATGTGGAAAAAAATAACTTATTACTACGCCAATAGCATGGACCGTGCACAAGTTAAATCAAAAATATCTGAAGCCTTGGGAAAGGAAAAGACTTCCAATTGTGAGTTTTCTCAACTATGCCATGTTATAAGTTATAGACAGCAAGACATTCATCTTTGGTGATCAAAAAACAATATTACTTGGAATGTAAATATCCAAAATAACATCTATTCAGAGAGAAAAAAGTTTTAAACAGCCAGGTTATACACAATATAATTTGAGATAATTACTAAGCTTCAACTTGTTCCCCACAGATTTCTTTGTATGTGGTTTGAACATGACTCTTCCAGCAGATCATAGGATACTCATCTACATCCTTCGTCTCTGCGACAGTTTCCCCAACGTTATTAGGAGGGGTCTGCCTAAGCTCCTGAAATGGCTGAAGCAGCAATCAGGTGTGAACATCGTTGCCTCAGACTTGGCAACTCGCAAGGACTTTGTGTCAACAGTTGTTGAGCTCAATTCTGCACTAATGAAACCATAACTGAAAAAGTATTGTGTTTCTTTAGTTTGAATATGACGGTGTGTGTGTGTTTTATTCTTTAAACCATAGATAACTCATCGGTTCATTGAAAAGATATAAATATTGTACAGTTACTAGAGGCTTAAATATTTTGCTTGTACATAAGTATTGTATTGCTTTTTTAAATAAACAATAAATTGTTTTTAAATTTTTATTTAATGTGTCAAATACAAAAACAAACACATTTTGTGTTGTATAAATTCAAGACTAATAACAATTAATAAAATAAAAAATGTGTAGAAAAATAAGCATATGAACAGGGTGTAATATTAAATTATAAGCCACATACACAAGGAGGTAGGAAAAAAGTGCAGATATATATTTTATCTCACATATCCAATGCAATGCAAAGATGGTTTATAATATATTAGAATTTGTGTTTTATTTCCTTTAGGTAATGTAAAGATTTTATATTTAATTTAAATTCGTTTACGAAAATAACAAACTTGGGAGAAGACGTTACTGCACAGTTTGTCATTTTTATTTTGTATCACCAAAACAAATACATTATCTCCTGTGATCCCCACTCCTGCTTTGTTGTCGCGCCTCCATCTGTCAAGTGAGGGTATTGCAAAAAAAAGTGTTTACTCATGCCTGGAAGTTTTGACTGCTGTCTCTTCACAAACTAGCTAACGTTAGCTTGCTAAAGTGACGCACTTGGTGGATTAGGATGTTAAGACTAGCATGGCGTCGGTCGGCGTCCAAACATAGCCGCGCGGGACCTACATGCGTGTTAACTGCAGCTTATTCGGGAGCGTATAGTCCACAGCAGAAATCACAGGGTGACTTAAGGTGTTTCAGACAAATTCCCCACCCACCAAGCGACAGGTCACCGCTCCTCCATCCCCGGGCGGCCTGCTACCTCAGGTAACGCTGCCTCAGCTAATGTGTAGCTAATGCTAGCTGTACGTAAACACTGCTTTGACATTTTACAGCAAGCATAGCGGGCTTAGCATAAAAGTCACGACCTGTTGTATTATGATACGGTTGTTGCTTGTGGCACAATAGCACTAACGAGTGTCGAACCACACCGTACTCCCATATAAAATCATTCATATTAATATGTCCCTAAGGCTAACTCGTGGCCAGAGACATTCCCCCGTAGGGGCAAACATTTGATTAAAATCATAATGCCACGCATTTCAATTCGGTGTAAGTACAAAGGCTGACAATATGTTTTGGTTTCTATTAACTGGTTAGCTTTTCTTGCTGGTTTCTTGGTAACTCATCGACCACCCTCCGCTAACGATGAAAATTCTAGCATTGTGCTTCTAAGTTACACGTGAAAAATCACGCACATATGTGCAGCTTTTCCACCCGAATTCAACAAAAATGACTCATAAAGTGAAAGCTGTTTGTTGACGTTTTCCGGGGTATGAACTTTTATTTTTTAGCTAAGTCATAATAAATTGGAGAATATTCAAATGGAATTCGCCACGGCTGCCAGTCTGGACTAACAGCTGCTTGACAGCTACTGCAGCTTTAATGAGCTGCTGAACAAGCTTGTACAGCCCCAGAAACGCTCAAGAATTGTAATTAGAAAAAATTAACCTATCAATATTAGTATATTATTTTATATATTCTTTTGTCGATATACTACACAGGGTATTGACAGTGTTTCTGTAAGGAACGGGTATGTATAGAGAAATTTGAACTGAATGTTGTAGCTGTATTTTTATCGTATTACTCAAGGGTAACACAATGACATCCTGGGGCTGGCTTAACATTGTGTAAGGTATTTAGTCACTGTATTTGGGCCCACACCGAGGCAGCAACATCAAGATTGCTCTGTTTTGCTAATAAGAATCAGGATCCACATTCATAAGCATCTTGTGTGTCCAGTCCATCTGTCTTCATGAGTATGGCGTCAGGGAGTGAAGGGCCATCATCCACTTCTCACAAACACTCCAACAGGTTAGCTAAGGAGAGGTCACCATACCTGCTACAACATGCGCACAACCCTGTCGACTGGTGAGTGCTTTTTAAACTTCAGATGGACATACTTTCTGAAAGCACGGCCAAATGCCACGTTTTGTTTTTCTTTTTTCCTTTTTTGGTCAGGTATCCATGGGGGAAGGATGCTTTTGACAAAGCAAAGAATGAAGACAAACCCATCTTTTTATCCGGTAAGAGTTAAAAAAAAATCTCCGAGACATAGATTACAGATATCTGGATCACTACATTAAGAATTTTCTTTTGCTTGACCTCCAGTGGGCTATTCCACATGCCATTGGTGCCATGTTATGGAGAGGGAGTCCTTCGAGGACGAGGAAATTGGCAAAATCCTTAGTGAAAACTTCATCTGCATCAAGCTAGACAGAGAAGAGAGGCCTGATGTGGATAAGGTCTACATGACCTTTGTGCAGGTTTGTATACATTTACATTTTCACATGAAAATCTCTTTCAGCTTCACTCTGCTAGTGCCCCTTTATAATTTTTGCCTGGGAATTATTTCCAGGCAACAAGTGGAGGTGGTGGTTGGCCTATGAGTGTGTGGTTGACTCCTGAACTTCGACCTTTCATTGGAGGCACCTACTTCCCTCCCAGAGACCGTGGAGGTAGACCTGGGTTCAAGACGGTCCTCACCAGAATCATAGATCAGGTAGTAAAACTTCAAGAATTAGGGAACATTATTATATCAGATTTCATGCATTGTTAGTGGGGATGAAAAAAAGTCGTTAAAGAGATTTAAATTATATTTTTGTTTGTTCTCTTTACCCTCCTGTGCTGTCTCTGTGGAAGTGTATGAATGACATAAAGTATGACTTGTGTTCTAAAGTGGCAGAATAATCGTCCTGCTTTGGAGTCCAGTGGGGAGAGGATCATTGAGGCCCTGAAAAAAGGCACAACCATCACTGCAAACGCAGGCCAAAGTCCTCCACTGGCTCCAGACGTGGCTAATCGCTGCTTCCAGCAGCTCGCCCATTCCTATGAGGAAGAGTATGGAGGCTTTAGAGACGCTCCAAAGTTCCCCTCACCAGGTCGACATGAGCCCAAGTGGTCAGCTCTGTAGCTTTAAGGCCTGTAGAAAATTCTTTATTTGACTACCTGACAGCAAGTCTTTTCCTGTTTCTCTCTCTTGCCTATGCATCTGTAGTGAATCTGATGTTCCTCATGTCCTATTGGACTGTGAATCGCTCCACATTGGAAGGGGTCGAGGCTCTCCAGATGGCCTTGCACACGCTTCGCATGATGGCACTGGGAGGCATCCATGACCACATTGCACAGGTATAAACAAACCAAACTAGTGTTGTAATTCAGGGTTTTTCTTTCTTGTTGTTGTTGTTTTTTTTTGTAACAGGATTATGAATGGCAAAGTATTGTAAAAAAATTGATATATGAATAAATATTAAACACAGAAAAACAAAATTCAAACCACCAGGTTGAGTGGTAAAGATTCATGAAAAATAGGGAGTAAATTAACTGTCAGAAAAATTTATAAATTAACCCTAAATTCTGGCTGACAGGGCAGATGCTTTTAGTTCAGCTGATGCTCAGCTGATACAGTTTGTGACACTGGCAGCTGTCATGTAGCTTGTCCCCACCATTTCTGCTGACTCTGCATGCTGCTTTGCAACCCAACTCTACCCTGGCTCAACCTTTTTCTAGCATAATTAATGCCACATCCAATGTCCTTGAGGCCTGCTCTGTTCTGTGAGGTCTGCAGCATAACGTACTATATACAAGTATCCATAACATAAAATATTAGAAGCCTCTCATGAAAAACATCCACAGGTCTCTTTCAATCCATTCCATTTTATGATCATTTTAAATTCACTAGTAGAAACTGGCATGTTTAAGTTTAGGTGTGTTTTAATAAAACGCTGTTTTTCCCACATCTGTCAGAACTCATCAAAAAAGCAGTCTTAAAAGGGCATTTGTGCTCGAACAGACAAGGATACCAAGACAACCTGGAAGTTTACCCAGAAAACCAAAATATGTTAGTGCTATTTTGTGCATGTGGTCAGTGATGCCCAACCCATCAAATCATACAGAATGCAGTGGCGAGTCATAGAGATGCATGACAGACTGAATCAAAACTGTAGGGGAAAGCTCTTAAAAAGGGCATTTTGTACGGTTAGGACATTTTATTCATCAAGTAACAAGAAAATTAAATAAAAAGTTGTCAGAAGTGGTGCTTCTCTAATGTGCAAGCCTGGTTTGTTCATGTCAGACACAAAAACACACAGATGTACTCTTGGTCTCTTTAATATAATCGTGTTTTTAGTTCAAGTCAGATATACTTATGTTGTAGTACTGATACTTTCAACTAATTTTAGTGAGTAAAATTAAGCAGCCTCCCTCTTTATGTCTCTTTATCTCAGGGTTTTCATCGTTACTCCACAGACTCCTCCTGGCATGTTCCTCACTTTGAGAAGATGTTGTACGACCAGGCTCAGCTGGCTGTTGCCTACATAACAGCTTCCCAGGTGTGTGCAATTGTCTCTGTGTGGCTGTTTGTGTATCTGACAGTGTAATTAGCTCTGATCTTTCTCTCTTGTCTGCATAATTAATGTTACCCCCCAACCTAAAATCTCCAGCATAAGAGATGGCAAACATTTACTTTGTTTCAGAGTCAAATCAAACACTCACAGTGACAACACATGTGCTGTTATTGTGAGGCTTATTGTTTGGGCAATGGCCTACCAGAACATATTCTGTAATTTTACACATTTATTTCTTACAGTTTGAGCCCAAAGAGTTGTGATAACAGATTTCTTTCATCATCATTTATTTATTTATCTAGCACTTTAAAAACACACCTGGTAGACCAAAGTGCTGTACAATACTAATATGCACATAGTAATAAAACCAGACATAGCAAAAAAAAAAAAAAATAATAAATTAATGCGGCAAATGCGCCATCTCTCACTTTATGACATCTGGGATAGGGTCAGGCGCCCTGTGACCCAGAATTGAATAAGAAATGGATGAATTTCTTAAACTACGCAGTAATTTTGATGATCACTATCAAGGGCAGCAGTGATTAAACATCGTCATCTCAAGTGGTTTCACACATCGCTAATATAGTACAGTAAAAAAAGTATTGTAGATGTAATGCTGGAATTTTTTTTGCTTCCTCAAAGTCTGTATCAACATAGGTCCTAAAAATCCAGGAGTGGTCAGACTGTACTTTGTAACTTTCATTTTATTTATTTAGCCCTCAGTCAAAATGACTGTACTCTACTGTTTTTAGTACATCACTTCAAACACTTGACAGTGTTTTTCACTGCAGTGGGCAGCACTGAGTTATGATGCAGCAAACAACTTAAGAATCTGAATGCCATAGTTTTCAGTTTTCCCGTGAGTGCTTGCTGGGCTGGCCTGCTTTTAAGTCAGAGACTGAAAAACAAACCCTAATTAGGACACAAACATACAAACTCAAACAAATAGAACTCTCATTGCATACTGCACAGACCACTCCACGTGACAGTACCTGTGAGGTCATGTTAAGGTTAAATCATGTTGCTTTGGGAGGTGACTTGTGTGCGTTTCTGTTTTTCCAGGTTTCAGGTGAGCAGTTTTTTGCAGAAGTGGCTAAGGATGTACTGCTTTACGTCTCCAGAGACCTGAGCGACAAGGTGAGTCTGCCATTTCTGTGTGCACAACTGCTGTGTTGTTTTTGTGGTAATGGGAACTTCACCGTCATTGTGATGGTTTTGTAAATCAGCAAATAAAGAAACTATTTCACAAGAAATAGTTTCTTTTGGCTGCTTCTTTGGCATGAAGGGTCATCACAGCAGGTAACTTTAAAGGTTTAGTTTGGCAGAGCTTTTATACCGGATGTCCTTCCTGATATAACCCCAAAGAGGATTTATGTTTCCAGCTGAGCAAATGTGTAAACCCCTACACTGTGGAGCTAAGGGAGATATTTATGACACTAACCATGTTTATCTTTCTACAGTCCCAAAAAACTTTTTGGGGATTTTCTTACCTGCATGATTGAGCATGTGTCAAGACATCTTTCACAGACTTGGAGAATCAATGCACAGGCATATTAAAGCCAACACTGTATTAAGTTCCTTTCTATGGATTCTTTTTGTTCATGCATCCTCAAGGTCACGAGGTGGGACCCCGTTGATGAATAGCCTCTTAAACTCTTGCTTCTCGTCTAAGGGTCAAGCCTTTTTTCCCCCCCTTTTGTTAAATGAGGCGACAGAAGTGAATTGGGCACACAATTAAAACCAGACTTGTTGCAATAATAATATTCCCTAAGATTTATTATGCAATTACAGGCTAATGAATTGGTGCTGCAAAGATCATTTTCTACAGACTTCATGCTGCTTTTTTGTAATACAGTGGGTGGGATCTTCCCACAGTGAGGGAGACTCCGTGATTGTCCTCAGGCTAAATTACTGGAGTACTTTTTTACTTCAGCTGGTTCCCTGTGAGCTGTGTGGGTCCCAGTGATCTTCAGTCTCTGTATTTCCTTTTTAACTACCTGAAGCTTGATTTATCTTGCATCATAGGGGTTGAAATTAATCATTATGTGTTTTTTACAGTAGATCTATTAAAACCCTGTTAAACTTTGTGGTTGGCAAATCTCTGTGTTTCCCAACCACATTAATAGGCCAGTTATGATCTTAAAAAAGTGCAGTAGCAGTGCAGTGTTTAAGTCTTCATTTTAGGAAAAGGATGCTAAACCGTCCTGCTTTTCCTCCAACCAACTGCCGCGGTTTTAGGTTTTCATGTGTTTTTACTTTCCGAAGCTTTCCGAATTAATGCGTTTGTGAAATTTCAGTGTCTAAAATAATTTTTTCATGTTCTCAGATAGTTGTTTTTCATCATCATGTCACAGCAACAGAAAGAGTGTCGTGAATACTGTTGCATGTTTCTCAACTGATCTACAACAGTGCATTTTGTCTCTCGTCCTTAAAAAGCACCTCTCCCTCCTCCTGCCCTCTCTGTGTGTTTGTGCGTTCTCTGAAACAGTCTGGGGGCTTCTACAGTGCAGAGGATGCAGACTCTGTCCCGGCTTCGGGGGGACCAGAAAAGCGAGAGGGGGCTTTCTGCGTGTGGACAGCCTCTGAAGTTCGGGAGCTCTTACCAGACGTGGTGGAGGGCACCGCTGGTAATGCTACGCTGGCTGACATCTTTATGCATCACTATGGGGTCAAAGAGCAAGGCAATGTTGCTCCAGAACAGGTACTTTTGTTCTAGTTGTGTTGGTCTTGCTCAATGAATGAAAGTGAATATGCACAGAATGATAATGGTTTATTATACTTCAGTCACAGAGGACTTTAAGGTGACTTGATAGTGTCAGTAACCATTAACATGAAAAATGCTGCAGTCAGTGTGGATCAGTATGTGTGAACACCCTCTTATTCCCTGTACTGTGTGTTGCCAGGACCCCCACGGGGAGCTGCAGGGCCAGAATGTGCTGATCGTGCGTTATTCAGTCGAGTTAACAGCTGCTCGCTTTGGCATCACTGTCGAGAAAGTCAATGAGCTCCTGGCCTCTGCCAGAGCCAAAATGGCCGTAGTGAGAAAGAGTCGGCCACGCCCTCATCTGGACACCAAGATGTTGGCCTCCTGGAATGGTAAAGTTTACACTACAGCACTGAAATGGTCACTTCCAGTCATTCAAATGGCTCTTAGGCTCAGCATCATTGATTTTTCTGTTTAATAGATGAGTAATCGTAATGAGTGACAGCAGTAATAGGGCTTGATGATATGAACAAAAACATTTGAGGGTGAATGGTGCAGCTTTATATATATTAAGGCCACTGAGTGTTAAAAATTTATGCAAATTTATAGGGAACAAAAGACCACTAAAAACACACGTTCACTTTAGTCAAGGAACTATATCGCTTTACTTTTCAGGTTTAGGTAGGGAAGAAATTCACATTTTCCATTTTCTGGAATCAATAACTCATGAGGAGCGTTTTTAGAACTCCAACAGCACCTTTTTCAATCATTTTATTCAGGACGTCAACAGACCACAAGTTCTTTTTTATTAAAACGAGGCAGACCTGGAGCAATAATACACATTAATAAGTCATATGTAGCTGACTGTGAGAGGAATGTGCTGCGACCGTCTACAGAGTGCAACACTCAGCTGTGTTAGCTTTGCACTCATACAGTGAAGTGTCACTGAAATCACTTTATCCTTTTTGGGCACACTACAAGTCTTTGTTTGTGAAAACCTGTTCCTGTTTTCTTTTTTTTTTTAATCAATTCAATTATATTTATATAGAATAGAATAGCCTTTTATTGTTAATGTACACATACAACGAAATTGTGGGTGCTCCACACCAACTGTGCTGGAGCAAAATCTAAACTGTACACAGCAGGAATAAATAGCAAACAGGAGAAATATATACAATCAAGAGGGATTTATACAAAACAAGAGAAAGGCACACAATAGAGAACAAAATAGTTGCAAAGTGCTTGGATGTAGAGCAAAGAAAAGACTGCATGTGAGAATGGCCCAGGGGAAGAAGCTGTTTGTAAGTCTGGAGGTGCGGGAGGGCAGCGGGGCAGGAAATTGGTGGTCGGGGTGCACCTGTGATAGATCTGGTTTTCCTGAGATGGGAGGAGCTGGTGATGGGCTCAAAGGGTGGCAGAGGGCAGCCAGTGATTTTTTTGAGGTGGTGTTAATTACCCTCTGTACAGCCTTCCTGATCTCTTTTGTGGCCCCTGGGTACTAAACAGCCAGGCAGCAGGAGAGCATGCTCTCCACTAAGGAGCAGTATATAGCTGTCAACTCAAAACAGTCCCCTGAAGGATCTTTATATTGTAAAGTAAAGAAGCTACGAATAATAGAGAATAAAGCAAGAATCAGACGACCCTCTGCGAACAAGCACTTTGGCGACAGTGGGAAGGAAAAACTCAATTTTAACCAGAAGAAACCTCTGGCAAAACCAGGGTCAGTGAAGGGCAGCCATCTGCTGTGACTGGCTGGGAGTAGGGGAGGAAGATGGGACAAAAGACAGACTGAAAGTGAGCCACAGATTAGTAATAACTAATGATTAAATGCAGAGCATTATTGGAGCACTATGAGCTCTGTAAGATAAGATGAGAAATAATTAGAAATTCATTTAGTAACTTCCTGTTCTCATAAATTTGCCTAAATATGGTCATTTTTTGGACGATAGAAAATTTACTCCCTTCTCAGCCCCCCTCTTTAGTCCTTTAATCTTTTTTTTTTTTTGTACCTTAAATGGACCAAACACTCCTAGAGTGGTGATACCCAATACATATGTCTGCATTTTGTACAAAACCAAATTTGAGATATCAGAAGTAATTTTGCCTGTTTAGCTGGGGATAGATAATTTTATCTGAAGTAAGGCTGGCTGAGGTTGTGATCCACGGTCAGTTTGTTTTCTTCAGTAGATGCCAGTGACAGAAACTCAAACAGACAGCACACAGCACAGAAACTATAGCCATGTACTGCTGAGGACACAGTCAGCGCCAACATGGATTTCAGCCACAAAAAGGGATCAATATCTGTTTAAGTGTACTTTATGTTTAGGACATTTCCAGGCTTTTACCTGAAGAGAAGGCGGTGCACTCAGTCAGACTCCATTGACAAAACCAGTAATTTTACCTCCCAAAACAGCAGTAAACACAGTTGTTTGTGTGCTCCTACCTTGATTGGTCAGTTAGTGTTGTGTGACTGGTGAGTTAGGGGCCTTTCATCTGAATTTCATCTGTCCCACAGAGTAACTGCCAACCTACACTTTCTTTCTTAACACAAATCAACAAATGTCATCTGTTGTTACATACAAAGTTTAGCCATTAATTTAATATAAAGCTTCAAACTTAGAGTTACTATTTATTGTTGGACCTGCACTGTCTCCCCCTCCATGCTGCAGGAGAAAGTTGGACAGCGACCTTTAGGTAACAGTGCTAGAGTGCACCACTGGAAAAGCTGTGACTTTAAACATCAAACTATGTCACTATGAAGGACATGCACAAAAAACAATGTCAGTGACGTAGTAGTTCAAGCGTTTCACGATCGGTCACAGTTCTGAGCTTATTGCCTCAAAATGACAAAAGTGATGTTGACCTTTGGGCACAGTTTGGGTTAAGACCAATAAGTTGATCACTGTGTGTAAGTCTGATTAAATTCTGACCATTAACACAGGAGGAGTCGCGGGTCTTGTAAATTGTGCACGGCTGTGGCATGAGCTCATCGATCCTTTGGCTGGATTAGCTAAGTATCGATAGACAGCTCAGCCTCGTAATCAGAGGCAGTGATCTGTCTGATCAGGGATTCAGGTTGCAGACATGATCAAAAGTGTAACACAGCGTGCCAGAAAGGAGAAGTTTTTCTGTGGGATGTTCCACAATGTGACCATTAATTCCACAACGGAAACAGACACCTTACATTATATTAGTTGATAGATTATGAGCACTTCTTCTTTTCTCAACAAGACAGTTTGATTCTGATTATGTCAAGTTAGCACAAGCAATTTTATCAGACTGTCATATATTTACAGTAAATACCGCTCATATTCACGAGCACGCCGTTTTTCTGCAGTGTCAAAGTGTGCGTAGATTATTACAGACACTTGTCATTTGGGATTAATGTGATGTCTCCTTAGCACTGTTTGTCCTGCACATTGTCTCAGATTCGATTAATTACAAGAGAGCACACATACACAAGTGCACCCACGAATTTGGCTCCCGGGGCTGACGTCTCAGACAGTGTGTGTTAGTGAGGTAATGAAGCTCGGCGATCCTGAGAACTTTCCAATTAGACGCAAGACTCTCTGTCTCCTCTCTAATGAAGAAACCTTGCCATTAATCACCTGTCCTCTGCTGCAAAACTTTGAAGGCGAGGCTGTGCACTCACTAGGCTTTGATTTACTACATAAAAGACGGGTGGAGGGAAAGCGGGAGGAAGGATGGATGCAGATAGGGACAAGAGGAGGAACAGGGGGACTTCAAAGGAGAGAGGGGGGGATAACTAAATTGGAAGTGTGGCAGGGGCTACATGTTGATACCTAAGCAGTGAGTATGTCATTTTATTACTTGGTGACCTCAATACACTCACCCTCAACGACATCACCGTTACTTTCTCCCTGTTAGGCCTGATGCTGTCGGCCTACGCTCGCGTCGGAGCTGTGCTGGGAGACAAGGACTTGGTGGAGAGAGCAGTGAAGGCTGGGGGTTTCCTAAAGGAGCACCTGTGGGACGCTAAGCAGCAGACCATCCTTCGATCTTGTTACCGTGGAGACCAGATGGAGGTGCAACAGATGTAAGCGAGAGAAAGTTTTGATGGCTCAGTTTTTAAAAGCTTTAATTCAGCGATCATAGTCAGAATGAGAATCTGATGACAGCTGGTTGCTTGATGCTTTTGTTCACATACATGTCAGACTAGACCCACACAGTCCTGCAGTTTTTGAATATTTAACTGTGACTGAAAGCTGTCAGAGGATGTTTGTCCTAACCTTGATTTGGATTTTTGAGAGTCTCAGAATTTTATTCCTGATTCGATGCATCTGTAGTACAAAATTCTCTCAGAGACACTGCATGTGTGCTTTTTTCCTGAAGTTTAGCGAGCCTCACGGGTAGGGCATAGAGTCATTGCAGGTGAGGCGGGAAGGTTATGGAGTGAAACCAAAATGAAATGAATATGATTTATGGAAAGTAAAGGTTTGCTGAACCCACTGCACTAAACAAGTTGTGCTAAATTGAGTCCTCCTCGGCCGAGAGAGTTGTTGAATGTTTTAGTTCTTATGAGAAAGCAGAAGACCACAAAGGAAATACTCCTGTATTTGTCTGAGTTTCCTTCGCTTTCTTGAAGTGTTTGCTAGATTTATAAGGTCTGATCCAGTATTTGGGCCCACAAAAATGAAAAGCCTTAGCTGATTTTGGGTTTGGTTGATTTCTCCTTTAACATATTCCTGTTGTTGTGCCTCTAGACTGTTTTGAGCATTTTGCTATTTTTAGGTTTTAGTGGACACTTGTGCCTTCATCTACTGGATCTTCTCCAGCGGTGATCCTTCAACTTGATTTTCATTTTTGGGTGGCAGACAGAGTTCCCAAGGTGGCCGAGTTGTAATCAACGCGTTGCCAGAAAAAGTTTGAGTTTGCTGGAACACATCAGAGTTCTGGTTGTTTCCGCTGGAAGTTCTCTCAGGGGCCTTTAGACGTCACATCATAACGTCAGGTTTCTAATCTCTCACTCTGTGGTCTAGAATCTCAGTCTTTCTACCTTCAGGCTGATGACTGTGTGGTCTTTGAAGACTGTCCTGTTAGAACTGGAGACCCAGGCCTAATTGCAAGGGATGATCCTCCACACCAGGATTTTTCCAGATGTTGATGATTGAGATGATATGAGGTTATAATCTTGAGCTTCTCAATGCCAAATGACAGACAGCTTTGTCCCTTTTGTACTGTGTGACATTGTTAAATAGGATGTGGAAAATGGTTTTTTTTCCACTTTGTAGTAGAGGAGCGGTACGCAGTAGTTCTGTACTGAGATGGCTGTTTATATGCAAACAGGAAACGGTTATATCTGGATAAATCAGAGAACATGTTCACATGCATTCTAGTAACCTGGTTATAGCAAAGCCACATTTACATGCTGCAGGTCAGTAATTAGTTTTTCTCTTTTAGTTTCTATCATTTTGTCTATCTGAGACAAGACTGGCCCTGTGTTAACTGGGTTAAAGACGCCTGTTGAATGACTCGTGATGAGTTTTTTTCAGCCTACATAGCAACAGTACAAAATCTGTTTTGTCTTAGAATGACTGTTTTCTTTTACGGGGTGCCGTGTTTGATTTTTAACCTTTTACAGTTAAGCCTAACATGAAGTGGAAGATGGCACAGAGTTAAGCTAATACTGTTAAGCTTAAGCTCTGGTTTTTGTGTTGAAATGGCCAAGACGACCAAATACAAACAGAATTTCTCATCAGTGTGACAAACACAGCGGAACGAACAGAGTCTCTTGTTGATTCTACACCATCACTCCAGGTGTCCCCGTTCTGTTGGCTAGCCCTATGTCCTAGTTACTACGAATGAGTGAGTATGCAGTATGGCCGAATCAGCAGAAAAATATGCCAGGAAGCCCACATCACAGCATGAAATGCATGCAATTTTAAACACACATATAAACAGATAGACACCACGAGCCTCTGTCTTCCACAGCCTGTGTCTCATTCATAATGTTCCAATTCAAGATGGGGTCGGCACTGAGAGTGCTTACCAAAGCCCTTTTCTCAGGGCTGGTTTACTTTCTGTACATTGGTAAATCACTCTGTCACACCAGGCCAGGCACATATGGGCCGTGCGCTAATTTACCAGGAGGAATAGTAGGTGCTCGGGCTAACTGGGTTAATAGGCCGTGGTAATGTTGAGGAGCTGATCATGAAGAGTATCACCAAGGTCTTTAGGAACCAAAGGAAGGCATGACAATGGATCCAGTATAGCCATGGCAAGTGGGTCACTGGTGATGTTGACTCGTTACTCAGGCTGCTGCTGTAGCCTCTTCAGCACTACACTTAGCAGAGATAACTTCTCAATTAGTTGTTTTTTTAAGATTTCTTTTTTGGCATTGTAGAATTATTAGACTGCAGTCTACTCTGTACTATCCAAAGTAGGAAGAAAGGGTGGGGCCAGATGAAATTGTGTGGGGAGAAATGGAGCCCAGACCCTTGTTGGGGCATATGTATTGCCTGGTCAACCAGCTGACCTATAGTGGAGCCCCCTAATTTATTTTATTTTGTTTTAGTTTAATGTTAGCCTTGCATCAGGCTCGCGACCTGTCCAGGGTGTACTCTGCCCGTCGCACTATGGTAGCTGGGATAGGCTCCAAGCCCCACCCCCCCCAATGCCCACCAATTTGATTTGATTTTTAATGATGTTAGTTTTAAGGATGGTTTGTTTTCATTCAATGACTGTTGCAGTTTAAATTAAATGTTATTTTCTTGTGCTAAAATGAATCTGGCTTTTTAAGCATGAGCCTGTCATTACTGTGTGGGTCTGTTTGCTTGTTTTTCCAAAGATCACAATAATATGTAGTAATGCAAATTCAAACTTTTTGAGCCAATAATCAAATGTGATTTTGACTGCACTCTAATAGTGTCATAAGCAGTTATTCTTTTTCCACCTCACTGCCGTTCAATTACAGTTTTATACACAATCCCACACACGCTGATGGGCTGGCGCATAAAGAGCAATTAGATGAGGGCATTCAAATTAATTTCAAGGGTCTGCAGAGTATCATAGGCTTCTGTTAGGGTTAGCTACATTGTTTTATTAATGACTCAGAAAGGGGAATCTCCTTCTGTGTGTTTTATTTTTGTCTCTCCTTTGTTCACAATTGTGTTTTTTCATATGTAATTGACTCCTCAAGCAGCACGTTCTGTGGGACGAGCAAACATATTAAATTAGACTCGAACATAAAGGTCAGTGCTGTTGTTAAAACGATGGGACCCGTTGCCTTTCTGTGACCCACATCACTCCAGTAAGTTCCTCCATCTAAGCTTTATTTAGTGGGAAGTGAGTGCCTGTGTATCTGGGAACCATGATGAAGCCATCATTCTAAAAGTGTCCCCCGCGGTGCTATGATACAGTAGACTGACAAGGTGTTTTATCTTTGCTCTCAGGGAAATGACTCATTTAACACGGGCTGTTGAAGGTGTGAATAAAAAGGCTGTCGAGTATTTCTGAAAGGCTTTTTACATTTTTGTGTTTGTGTGTTAGTGAGGTCGTCTTTAGCGCTCGCCTGTGGCTGGAGTCACCCCAGCCAGATGACATGTTGCTGTGTGACTGAAAAGGCTGTTGTCCTCTTTTGTTTTGTTTTTTAAACTAAGAAAACAAAAATGATTCAGAAGCTGGCTTAGTAATGTCTGTGTGTGAGTGTAGGGAAGGTTGAGATTGTGTTCTATTGAAAAACAATATTTGATGTGTCTGATGTTAAATGTAATTTAAAATGTTTTTTTGTTTTTTTTAAGTTTTCAATTTAAAGACTTTGCACCAGCAGACACTCTGTGCCAATACTGCAGTAGTTTTCTAAATCACTGCATAGTGTGGGTGTTTCTAAAGACCCAGACTTCATGAGGCTCATGCAACAAAGATTTTAGGGAAATAAACTTCTCATTATTATATATCAGGGCTCTAGACTAACTTTTTGCCATGGGCGTACCGGCACAAAAGTTAGGCGCACACAAATTGTATAATAATTGATATAATATAATGTGTTTTTCTGGATACACTGTGCTTTTTCAGCATTCAAAGATTGATGACACCGTGTCAGAGCACTGGCTATGAATTTCAGAAGGATCAGGCCTTAACTTAACAGAAAAGTTAGCAATAGTTCTTTTCCTATTACAGCTACATCCACTTCTGTCGGGCCTAGGCTGCTCACTAGGGCTGGGTATCATCACTGATTTCTATAATCCATTCGATTCCGGTTTTCAAAGTCCCGATTTGATTCAACTTAGCCTCAGACAGTCAGAAATATTATAATTCTGATCATTTATCAGTACTGACTTCATCAGCATTGTGAGCATCACAGCAGATGCCTTTGTGTGAAAGTAACTGAGAATAAAACACAGAAAAACATGAAGGAGATTTTCCTGGTCTGGCTTTTTATAGCAGATAACCTTAAAAAGATTCTACAATGTTCTGCATATAAAGTTTAAATTTCTTCAGTATTGAACAACAGAAAAAATAGGCTTTCTTGTCCGAGGTCATTTAAGTGAAGAAAAGAAAAAGAAAAGAAAAAGACAGCAGCCACAGCGCTGTAAACAACGGTAGACTGGTGGGTAATAAGCGAATGAATAATACAGAAAACAGAGATTGGAGACGGGAAACTGTTCTTGAAGTACAGAGAGAGAGAGAGAGAGAGAGCTAGCTGTGCATGAAGTGTGATTTTAATAGTCGTGGAAGCAAAACAGCAAAATTTGTGACGACATTGATCAAATGTGAAGCGTAGTTTGCTGCTTCTTTGGTGAATTTTGGTTGGAGAGACAAAACCTGCAGCTCAGAATCAGCGCAAAAAGACGTAAACACAGCGCGGACCGGACGCATCAGAATCGCTAAGCTCCGACAGCGTGTCCGTCTACGGGCCGTCGGGTGAGAAAGCCGAGAAAGACAAAGCTGATTCTGATGCGTCGGCTCTGTGTTTACGTCTTTGTGTAGAATCCGTGTACCTGCTCTCATCTGCTGTTTGGTTGTTGTTGAAATGGTTTTGTGGCGTTTCTGGCAAAACACAGTTATATTTAAAAGTCAGGATTTAATGAATTGATATCGCTTTATTCAAGCTACTCACCTCCCACTTCCACCTGCACTTTCAACTGGACCACGGCCAATCAGAGAGGTCCCGCCCCTGACTATCTCTGATTGGTTTAGTCCACGATAGGGGCAAAATGTGTGTCTGTTGTTGACCACAGGGAAGGTTGCATATTTATTTTATTTTATTTTTTTTTGCTACCCGAACATTTGGTCTCACAGGTGTAACCAAATGTTTGTTTTTTTAGTCGCACCACTGAAAAATTTGGTTGCATTTGTGACCAAATTGGTCGCACTCTAGAGCCCTGTATATTAGGGGTGCAACGATACACAAAATTCACGGTTCGGTTCGGTTTGATACTTTGGTGTCACGGTTCGATATTTTTTCGATACAAAAAAAATGTTCATGCCTTTTTAATTTGTCATTTATTAAAATTATAAATATATATTTTAACTCAAAAATACAGTTTTTAAATTTAACCCTAACCCTTGTGCGCGTTTTTTATTTTGACAGCGAATGCGCACCTGCGGACCACTTATGTGCAGCCCTGGTTATATAGCTCGTCATATTGCAGCCACAGAAATTCTTTTGTCCATGAAACCATAAAGCTGCACTTTCTTTTTGCCTTATAGTCTGATTTGTCATAACTTCTCCGTTTTGTGGTAAGCTTTTCTTTGGCTGTCACTTCTTCACCCTGACCTGTCTTATTTGGCTCAGCAGAACTAAAATATATATACTGCTACTTTTACACACGGACTCACATAAGCTCAGCGATGCTCTGCGCGATCAACCTCTCACATGTTTAAGCTGCGGGAGATTTCACTTGTCATGTTTGCATAGTAAGCTAACGATTAATAAGACGATGTCAGAGGAATTGGTGCACAAATTATCATCACTCACAGATCAGTGCTGTCATTGCAAAGTGAAAGCAAAAAAACAAGCGCAAATTCAAACGCGATTTCAATATGTCACATATTGACAGTGGCTCACCGATGCCAATGACATAATTACCCAGCTACATTTCTGAAAGAATGCAAAAGCATTGACATATATTTTTCCTACAATAGCCCGACGGGCAGGGCAGAGAGATTTTTGTAGCCCGACTGGAAAGATCGCTAGCCCCAGGAGGTCAGGCTAGCGATATTGCAAGCCCTGTATCTGATTGAGGAATCACTCATCTTTGGAAAAGAGAGTTTATTACAGAGAAATGTCTCTTTCCAAAATAAAAGCTATACTATCCGCTTCTTCTGGGCTATATTCTCAGCAGCATAAGGAGAATCATGTGCTAACAGCTGTCTAAATGACTCGGCTAAAGTTAGTAGCATGCTTGTTGTTTTTGTCTTTGCACTAGGATGATGTCGGCATAAATGTGCAGTCATATTCGTTGTGTTCCCACTAGTGCTTTCAGGTTAATCTCGTTGAAATGACCTTAACGCCACAACACGGCAAATCTCCGTTAACGAGCTACCGCCGATCACCCTGTGCATGGGGCTAGACGGCCAACACGTTAACGAGCTAACTGCGCTAACACACTAGTTAATTAAGCATTGCATGGCACATCCAACATACTGTTTTACTTTAGTCCATGACTCGCTTACCTTCAGGGTCATACGTCACATGAAAACCAAAATAATTCCAAACGCCAGATCTGAATGAGGGTGGGGGAGGTCCATGTTACAAGGAGAGCTTAACTTCTGTCTCGCTAACTTGCCCTGCGCTCTTCCTCCTGACTATGCTGTCTGTGTGGAGCGCTCAGTGGATCTGCGCTCGACAGTGCAGCCTAGGCGGAGTAGTCGAACGCAGATTCACTGAGCGCTCCACACAGACAGCATCGTCAGAAGGAAAGTTGATAAAATAAATTACAAATTTTGTATTGTTCGATACATATGCGTACCGAACCGAAAGCACTGTATCGAACGGTTCAATATCGATACGAATATCGTTGCACCCCTACTGTATATATATCTGCTTTATAAGCTCAGTACTGTGCAAAAGTATTAAGCCAGTGTAAAATTTCTTTATATTTTGTAAGGAAAGTGGGAAATGAATGCAGCGATTTACTGAAACGTGCAAGCATAAATGGAAGTACAGAATATGAGGCAAAAAACGAGTTTTCACAGTTCTGTCAAGCAATAACTGGAATGACCAGATTTATTCTTCAGCACAGCTTGAATTCTTATGGTCAAGATTTCTTATAATTTCTTTATCAATCTCAAGGAATATTTGTCTGGGCATCTTAAAGGACTTGTAACAGGGTTCGTACGGGTGCTTGAAATACTTGAAAATGCTTGAATTTTAATGTTGTCTTTTCAAGGTTTGAAAAGTGCTTGAATTTTTAGATGTGGCGCTTAAAAGTGCTTGAAAGTGTAACTGTATTTCATTCACCACAAATAACTATCTGATTGAATAGTTTTCTTATCAGATAGAGAAATAATATGAGTCGCAAAATGTAAAAGAAAAATTTCCCCGCCTGGGCTGCCTTGCGTCTGTTTCAACGTGTGACCCCGCCCTTCCCTCGGACAGTCAGGGATGAGTGCGCTAACATACCTGTAGGTTGCTGTTTTAACGAGTGTTTGATGGAAAACGACAATGGCGGAGTTTGCGCTCTCCAGTCGCGTGATAGGTGAGTCCTAGTAAATAATTTTCCAGTACGTGTACCCCATATGGAAAAGATATATAGATACAAACTTTATAAGATTTATGTCTTGTGTGAAACTTGTATGAAAAGTATACAAGAGTGAAAACAGGTATAAGATCCCTTGAAAATTATATAAATGAAACTTGTATGTTTTGGATACTTACTTACATCAAGTTGCTGGAAGGAATTATTTATGTTTCAAACTCAAAAAACAACGGCCTCCTTGTTGACAAAAAAAGAAATCACATTCCTTTAATTATATAGAAAATATAAGAAAAATCATTTATTTGCTATGTGTAAACATAGATCAGGGCCTCCTCCTGGTGGGACATGCCTGGAAAACCTCACCCAGGAGGCGCTCAGGAGGCATCCTTGTCAGATGCCCGAACCACCTCAGCTGGCTCCTTCCAATGTGGAGGAGCAGCAGCTGTACTCTGAGCCCCTCCCGGATGGCTGAACTTCTCATCCTATCTCTAAGGGAGAGGCCAGCCACCCTTCGGAGGAAGCTCATTTCTGCCGCTTGTATCCGCGATCTCGTTCTTTCGGTCACTACCCACAGCTCGTGGCCATAGTTGAGGGTAGGGACGTAGCTCGACCAGCTGCATCACTGCGGCCGCAGCACCAATCCATCTGTCGATCTCCGGCTCCCTTCTCCCATCACTCGCGAACAAGACCCCGAGAACCTTGAACTCTTCCACTTGGGGCAGGAACTCATCCCCGACCCGGAGTGGGCACTCCACCCTTTTCCGGCTGAGAACCATGGCCTCAGATTTTACATAATAATCTATATGATAATTGTAAGTTTACAGGGACTGAAACGAGTGAATAAAGTGGCCAAAGCCACTTCAGAAAGCCTCAGAACTTTTGCTTAAGGCCAATTTAAAAATAACAAGAAATTCTGGCTCCATGGAAACAAAAGAAAAGAGGGGGTGGGTCAGGACTTTTGCAGAGTCCTATACTGAGTTGAGTTGGCTAGAACAAGTGCTTTTGCTCTGTGTATGAGTTGGCTCATGAATCAACCTTTTTTCTGGGGAAGAAAAGCTGCTCTCTGACTCCTCACCTCTCCATGACCTTAAAGTCATGCACTTTATCTTCTCCAAGTGCACCTCCTGTTTTTAGCCTCTTGACTGCCAGCCATCAGCCTCTCATGTCACAGCACTGTCTGGCCTCCTGTCACTGTCTGTCCCCATGCACTCACTCAGACGGGGTGCCGTCATAAGAATTGGAGGGGAAAAGTAGCACGGGGTGGAATAACCCTCGAATTTAGAAGCTGATTTGCAGCGACTCAGTAGCAACATTGTGAAGGACAAGTCTTGAACAATAAATCAGAATCAATTTCACTGACAGAGAATGATTTGTAAAATTGGGAGAAATTGGTAGGACAAAAGAACTCGTCTGAATGAAGTGGAGGAGGAAAAAGAGTTACTTCAAACGTCAGACATCTTATGTATGCAGTTGTGTGCCTATGCGAATGTCTTTGCCTTTACTATAGAAACACAGATGAATAATTACACATTGAGAAAAATGCTTCAGGAAGTGATTATACTCAGCTAACTATGTGTATTATAATGTAGTCGTGGATTGTCCCAAGTATCTCCTTCAGGCTCTTTGTAATGCCTTTGTAAGGCAGTCCCTGTTTGTCTTCCTCAGGCAGTATAAAAAAGTAAAGCATGGAATGGAGAAAAAAACAAAGCAAAACTAGTTCACTAAAAGTAACTCATGTCAACGCATCGATCAATAAATTCTTAATGAAAATTGTCCTGATTCCCACTCTCCTCTCCTGCTCCTCTGATTTTCACTTTCTCCCTCTGCGCTCTGCAGATCTCCGTCTATCTCTGGCTTCCTGGATGACTATGCCTTCATCATATGTGGTTTGCTGGACCTGTACGAGGCCACGCTACAAACAGAGTGGCTGCAGTGGGCTGAGGAGCTGCAGCTGAGGCAGGACGTGTTGTTCTGGGATGATCAGGGCAGAGGCTACTTCTGCAGTGATCCCACTGACAGCACAGTACTGCTGCAGCTGAAAGAGGGTGAGGGATGGATGCATTAGCTGCTTTTTTTTTTTTTTTTACCATAGGAACATTTGAAGATGCTCAATGCACTTAACTTCAATAAGAACTACAATATCTTACCCCCAGCAAAGTCCCTGCTCAGGGGGGTTGGCACATTCTGGAAGTTTAGGGATGTGTGAGTGGTGACTGCTTTTTGTTAGGATAACTTACTTTTTATAAAGATAACATTTAAATCTGGCCCAAGCACAGCTTTTGATTGCTCTGTTTGAGCAAGACAAGAGAGGCTTACACAGCTGGAACGTCTGGTTTGCCATGTTTTTAGAAAGTCTTGTCAGAATAGCTGTTTCTACATCAGTGAACTAATTTGCCTAATCTCTGAGGTTCTTCAGACTGAAGTGGAATCACATATGAACAACAGTGTAAAGGAACCTTTTCTTTCTTTGAAGTTTCAGGGACAGAATAGGTACCTGGAGTGGAAATGTAGGTGCTGATAGATTGGTAGATCATCTCAGTATGGGTGTTGAGGCAAACATGATTTCTTTCTTATAAAATGAAAATAAACTACTTAGATATCTGAAATCTCTGTTATCTTACCTGTGTCTACAATATTAGTAGTGAATTTAAATACATAACTCTGGAAGACATTACCATCATGTCAGAGCATGATGGTAATGTCGCCTGTGGCAATTAGGAATCCGCAAGGAGTGTGATTTTACAGTGTCATAGAGCGGACAATTTGAGTGATTGTACTCTGAGCTATAGTGATTCATACGTCTTTTGTTTCTAAAATATGAAAGCCAACAAAAACATCACAGTTTGTATTTAGCATTTTTTGTGACTCATACTGAATAACTAACTTCTTCTGTTTAAAAACTTGCTAGTGTTTTTGAATGTTGTATTTTAACCCTCTAGAAATCTAACTGCTCTGTAAAGTTTCAACATACACTACATATAAGAGATATAATGTAGCTACCTTAATGATCTCACACACACACACACACACACACACACACACCGACCGATCTATAACCACTATATGAACCCTATAGTCAGCTCCTCTGACTTTAAGTCCTATGGATAATATACAGTTTATACAAAGAGGCAAATTAGCCATGGAGTCAAAAGTGTGTTAAATGGAAGTCTGTGGTCTTGAATAGCTTTAAGTGGGTCTTCAAGGAACAACAGTTTTGATATTAGACCTGAAGATTTGCCCAGATTAGTAACTGAAAGGAGCACGAGTGCTCGAATGCAGTGATTGTGTTGTTAGATGAGCACAGAGGTGATCAGGAAAAGTCTTTAACGTCCATTCTCCTGGGCTCACAAATGTCTGTAGAAAACTTAGGGTAATTTTGTTAAGCAGTCATGTAATGTTTTTTTTTTAAGCTTCCAGCTGCTCCTGTCAAGCAGTAGAAAAATAAGTCAAGTGATTAACAAACTGAGAAGGGTTCAAGCTTTGGATACACATGGAGTCAAATGTGACATCAGAAAATGATGCCAGTCGACTAAGCAACAGGCCGAAAGTGCTACAGGCATGTACACACATCTGCTGTAATATTGGAAGTTCTGTTGAGCTGTTAGAACATAAATAACAAACTGGTGCTGCTACTGTGGGGCATGTGGCAAGTGTGTTTAAAGATGCAGGTTGGATTGACAAACAGGTGAAAGATTAATAGCACTACTGCAGAATACCGCTGCGGCTCAGGCAAAGTGTGAGGATGTAGCTCAGAGAGATGAATAAATACTAAGTTTGAGATGTGTCTGCAGAATTGGAAATTGGCAGAAGTTGACCACACTGAGTTAAACAAACAGAGGAGGCATGAATGGATGCTGAGTTACTGGATGAGCGTAATCATTAATTGCTCATCTTTTCATGTACCGTCCATCTCTTTCTCGCCTATGTATATCTTCCACCTTATTGATCGATTTGGATCTTAACACGATGGAAGCCTCGTCTGTAATATCTCTGTCAGTCTCCCTCTATTGCTACACTTTAAATGTTAGTGAAAAGGCAAGAAGGCACAGATTGGTGGATAGACTGATGAATAGCTGGAGGATAAAAGAGGGGAGCAGAGGAGTATTGACCTCCTCCTATCTACCTTCAGCACTGTAAAAGCCTCACTCATTCAAGCTGAACCTCTTCAACTTGAAAGCACTCAAAGACTGATGCTCTGATTCTTCGGCTACTTTGATCACCAGGCCTGTCAAATATGTCTTCTTTCTGTCTCTCAGTCCATCTGCTCCTGACAGGCTGGAACAGGACGACAATCTGCAGTGGGAATCTCAAACCCACCTTCTGCTTCTGCCTGCTCTCATCTTGCTTACATCTTCATTCTTTTCCAATTATTACATGTTCTTCCTTGCTGCCCTCGTACTTACCTTTTAGCCTTGTAGGGTTTGTTTCTTTTCCTTCCTCAGTATGGGCCTTTTCATGTTGATTACAAATATAAGCACAATTGGGCCGCAAATAGTTTTCCTTACAAACAGTACTAGAGTGTTGTTTTGTTTCAGGCTATTCGATAAATAAAAATCTGTTTTCTGCTTGAGGAAATGAAACCCAACCCAGAAACAATCCTACTGATTTCCCAGTGACTGAAGTCTTGTCTTTGACCTGGTCCTGTGCCTCAGCTTTACAATGATTTTGAACCTGGTAAATGACAAAACAGGTGGCATTGCATTAGACTAGCATCAGCATGGTGCAGGAAACCTTTGAGGACAATATTTTCAGCAATATCTAACATAATATAAGTGATTGATGGAGCTGTGATGAGATGTGGGACATTTGGGCCAGGCCCCTAGTGGACAAGCTGTGTAAGGCCAGTATTTATGTGTTTGTTCGTTATTTATCACAAATGCACTGAAAATATCTGATCTAATCTAAAATTGGCATATAACTGTAGAGAATAAATTGAATGATTAAAAAGGTTAGAAATAGATTGAACAAGGTACACGAATGGCCACTAAAAATGAAAAATGTTGTCTAACCTTGTTTTCCACTAAGAACTTAAACCTTTCCTGCAGTGGAAAGTTTGGAGTTTTGTAGAAATAATTCCTTTAGATGCCTAAAGTTTTGCTAATTAAAATCTTCTTATGTAAAAGGTAGTGATGAAACAGTGTATTACTATAGAAGTAGAAGAAGTAGCACTGTGCAGACAGACTGACAGCCTGCTGTTTCAGAGATTCAATCCTGAATTGGGTGAATTTTTCCAACTTTTCCAGCTGGATAGTCACGTTCGGGGCACAGTCACTTTGACTGATAGGTGTCCCAAGACAGACAGTTATAGTGTCTACTGACCCCCCCCCCCCCTTAGTGTGTGTGCTGTTGGAGAATTTTTAAATGAATTATGTAACTACTATTATGGGTTGCTGGCCATCCCAGAAGTTTGTGCTTAGTTTTGGTGATTAAAATATTAGTGCCTTCTTAGCTGTTACTTAGAGTGCGGGAAAATATTATTTGGTCACTTGCTGAATTTGTAAGTTTGCTCATTTACTAAGAAATGAACAGTCTCTATTTTTTATGATGGTTTCATTTTAATTAAGTGAGACGGAATATTAACCAAAAGTTCAGAAAAAACACATTACATAAAAGTTATAAATAGATTTGCGTCTCATTAAGTGAAAGTGAAGTACTTGATTCCCTACAGCCCAGCCAGAATTCTGGTTCCCACTGATTGGTTGTGTGCCACGTTACAAACAATCAGTCAATTACAGATACTCCTGATCTCAATGTGTTATGTGTGTAAAGCACACCTGTCCACAGAATTAGTTTCTTCCATTCCAGTCTGTCCGCCATGGTCGGCAAGACCAAATCTTAACTTTCCCATTGAACAGCTAAATAATTCAGAGAAGGCTTGGAGTAAGTGCTGCGGTCAGATGAAACTCACTCACATCAACCTAACCTGCCATGTTTGGAAGAACAGATATGTTCTTTGGGTCACACTCAACATATCTGTTCTTCCAGTCTCCAGACCTCAGTCCTGTAAACGTCTGTGGAAGGAGCTCAAGCTTCAGGTAGCTAAGCAGGTAGCTAATCTGTTAGCCAAGAAAGCTAAAAGATTTAAAGAGTTTCTGTAAAGAGACTCGCTGCGCCGTTAAATATAAACAAATGTCCAAGAAACCCATCCGCATATATACATATTCTGTACAGTGTCTGAAAATATAATGGTCTATACCAGGGGTCTGCAACCTTTAACACCCAAAGAGCCACTTGGACCCGGTTTCCACGCAAAAGAAACACTGGGAGCCGCAAATACTTTTTGACATCTAAAATGAAGATAACACTGCATATATTATTTTGTTTTGTTTTTTACCTTTATGCTTCAACTAAGGTGTGTTGCTTATGAAATCCATGAAGTGCTACAGAGAAAATTACATTTTATTTATGTAATTAACACATTTTGAACTCTTAAAGAAATATAACAAAAGGAAAGACACCCAGCTGAACTAAAATGATCCAGCAAACAAAAACTGTTGTGAGGCCCCCTTATATCGCCTTTGGGCTTTTGGAGCCTTGACCTGACTTTGAAAAAACAATTGGAAAAAAAGCACTATGCTGCTAAAAGATGAAAAATAGATATTTGCAAAATTCTGCCTAAATATGTATTTTACCAGGTTGATGTGTGTGGTGGGGCGTGGTCTGCAGCGCCGCTGCAGGGGAGGCGGACGCACCTGAGCGGCACCCGCAATCTCGCCTCGCCGCCTTAACGTCTGTGCTCTCGGCTGTTGTGTTGGTGTGTGTCGGGCTGTGAGCTGAAAAGCTACAGCCGGCTGTATGCGTACAGCAACCGTGTGTGAAAAGTGGTCAATAAAGAGATGCTGAAAAGCACGTTCATGGAAACATCGTCGGGTCTGCGTGGTATGTTTACAATGGGACTTCCGCTCCTGAACCTCTGCGCACAGCGTCTGAAAATCGGGGCTTTATTAAGTCACTTTCATCTTTACAGGACTGTAAGCTGTCATCTGTGAGGCGTGAGCGGTGTTTGTTTTTAACATAGTTCACGGTGGAGAACAGCTGCTGACATAATGTGGATCCGAAGATCCATAATTGGCCTACCTGGGGTTGAAAGTCTCGATAAATGCACGGCGCTTTGGCGGGTATACCGGCTTCCGCGAGTGTGACGCTTATTTTGAGCGATGAAAAAATAATAAAATATAATTTTATTTTATATTTCAATATCACAATAATCTTCCAATTTAGAACTACAAGTTAAAAAAATAACTAATCACAAATAAAACACACTTCAGCTAAATACTTCTAATTTATTTTCCCAGACCACGCGGAGCCACAGTACAAGGACTAAAGAGCCGCATGCGGCTCCGGAGCCGCAGGTTGCCGATCCCTGGTCTATACTTTTTGCTTAGCTCGTAAAAAACAAAAAAACTTTTCCTCAAGAACTTCTTTAATGTTGCAAATCTGTAGAAAAAGGAGATTTTTTTTTGTACCAAAGGACTGGGGATATAAAAATAAATGGTCCTGGCCTGGATGTGCACTCCAGCCTTTCTTCAGTTGCCAATCCACTTCTGTAACTGATGGCTGCTGGCATGTCAGAGAAACTGACACTTTGTCTACGTGCTGACATGCACCTTTGATCTGCCAGGCTGTAGATTCCAATTTGGATGTAGTTGCCTATTTGTTTTTGCTCCCAAGCTGCTCTGTCTGACAGGGACCATCTATTTCAACAGCTTCCTACTCCCACTTGTATTTTTATTCATAACTCTTTTGTCATCTCGACTCAGTTAATTTTTTTTCTCCTTACTAATACAGTCAGTAGGCTCGTCTTTCTCCCTTCCAAATGGATCTCACGTTACATCTTTTCTTTTCCTCCATGACAGGATTCATCATTTTTCAGTTGGAAATGCAGATCTTTTGGTGATTGTTATTTTTATTATGAAATGTGGGACAGATCAGAGATGATGGCAGCCTGAGCTTGTGTGTTTTGGAGCGCTTGTCCCTGCGCGCCGTCACACCTGCATCTGTGTGTGTTTATCGAAGCTGACACGTGAGAGCTCTCTCATCTGAGAGGATTGACGGAGCCATTATGGTGGCGGCGCTGTGTGGGGTTGAAGCCCATTAGTGACGCTACACCCGCTGCAGTGTGGACGCCGGTCCCAGCAGCGTGGCCTGTCACCGCAAGACGGATTACCCCACTATGCTGCCTGTTAGGTTTGTAGCATAAACCTATTCGCTGGAACGTTAAGGACAATCTGCTACGCAGCAAAAGCAAGACTCAAGGCACCAAAGTTCTCTGGTTACTCATGCATGAGGGAGACCTGGCTGGAGCCAAGCGTCGTTCCACCACTTGACCTCTGTCAGACTCTCAGCCAGGTTTCCCCACAGCACTCCTTTTATTGTGGTTACATGAATATGCATAGGGTCATTAACATATAACATCTTACATAGGTATACATGTGAACAAAGAATACTGTGTGTGTGTGTGTGTGTGTGTGTGTGTGTGTGTGTGTGTGTGTGTGTGTGTGTGTGTGTGTGTGGGGACTGCTGATCAAAGGGTCAAACATCCTTGGTCAGGAAGAGGGTAGCCTCCCCCTCACCCTAGATGGTTCATCCTAGATAACACGGTGAGGAAGTCCTGCAGTTCATCTAAACAAAGAGCACCTAGACTAGAACAGACGTAGCTACGTTAATCCTACCATAAAACAATAAGACACGGTATGACCTCTCATGCTCCCAAAGTGCTGTCTAATACACACAAAGTTTGCAGACTATCAAGGATCAAAACCTCTACCAATCTACAACTAATTACAAAACCCTAAGCATATATAAGTAAATATTTCTAAGCATAAATGACAATCAACAATACAAATCTAACATTTCCCCCCTTTTTGACCTTTATGCCTGAAAAGTTCCCAGGTATGAATACCTCATGTCTGACAGTTTCAATGCAAACCTTTTTATACTCAGCATATGTCAAATCACCCTAAATTACTGAAAGGTACACAGTTTAATAAATGTATTAGCAGTTACCCCATTCATTGAGCTCATCTCATGGCAAACTGCATCTTACGAGCAACCAAAGAAATTGTTAATTTAATAGTGAAACTAAAAAAGTAACATTTTCAAAAACATCTCAGCTTGGTGATGCTTCCTCCGGGTGTGCACATCACATGTCTCTCTGCAGAGTGGTTTAAGCTCTGCAGGGCGTCATGAATGTCTCTTCCAGTTGTTTCCATCACTGTCCATAGGACCAGAGTCCAAATGTATGTAGAATAGACATTCAAACATACCAGTTGGTTTTGTTGTTTGTCAACATGGGTCTCAGCTATTTCCAAAGCTGCAGACCTCTCAGCACTCTAGTTTTATGGCCTCTTACCAGCCCCCATCACCTGACTTCAGACCTTCGTCTTGTGAGGGGGATATTTATGACTCCTTAATTGTCCATGCTCTGCAGAAAAAGCTCTCTGTGGAAAGGGTGCTGGGTTCCGTCATCTTACTGCTGTTATGATCCCAGCAGCCTTCAGAGTGTCATCGTATGCACAGTACAGTGGCACAGCGTTAGGTGATGTTCATAGGGAACTGCTGTTATCACCACCATAGCTTCTGGTTCCTGTGCTTTCACAGAATCATGATGTCATCCTCGAACTCCTTCTGCGCTGTCGATGGAGCTTGGCACGCTCCCCTCATCCCACGAGTTTTCATGTTCCAACGCTGCTGAAGGTTTAAGGCAGAGCACGTCGTACACCTTAGTTGTCTTCCTCAGCGTCAATATTGAATCTTTCATTTTATTTAAAATCTTGCTGTGGGAAGTCTCCTCTTGATTTCCTGGAAGCTTAGTAGCACAGCTCTCTGTGTGATGTCTGCTGTGCTGAAGATGATCTCTGATCCTCCTGAAGCCTCTCTCCCATCTTGTGGACGATCCTCTCCTCTATTTTGCAGGCAGTTTCATGGTCCTTGCTGTGGCTCCAAGGTCTGATTTCATGATGGGCCCCAACCAGCTTGACCTTTGACCTCAACCACTGCCTGGCTGTCAGCTATGCCTGGAATGGTTCACGCTTCTCACTGGGCCTCTGAAGATTTCTCAGGAGATTACTGCTGCACCTGTATTTCCTTGCTAAGAAGAAAAACTTCTATTTGGAGAGCATGTCAACAATCATCAAACCACATTCTTTAGTTCAGTGAACTTCACTTATAGGCCATCAAAGCCTCATCTGAACATGGATGCACCACTTGCATAGGTTTAATATTTGTAAATAAACGGCTAATCACACAAATCACTGCAACAATAATAGTAAACATTGTTTAATGTTAATCCTTGGACCCCTCCTCTTGACGCATGGACACACCCATGCGTCAACTCACCAAACCTGGAGTCCAGTCTTAAAGAAAAAGATTAGCTAGATCATATCCCAGGCAACATCAGGGCATCTCCTCCCCTGGAGCAGCACCACCCTGGACCTATAATCCTGCAATGAAAATGTTAGTGTGCTTTGCATATTAAGTTTGCTTAACACCTGGCTCTCCCAGGAGCCTGCATACACACCATCATGGCCTGGAAAACAAAATCTGGAAGTAAAATCAAACTTCATACCTGTAAACAATTGTATCATAAGGACAAGAAGCATTCAACATCAGCAAGACAAGTGTCATGTGCAGGTTTTCTCAAATCAGTAAACTACAATTATTTTCATAAGTCGCCTCAGACATGGATCATCCCATGTACTCAGGCAACATTAATGTAATCGGTGACTGCTCTTAAGCAAAGTCACTCCACTTATATATTACTATTATGGGTTCAAAAGTGGCCAGCAAATGAGCCCATAATAAACTATTCCATAAACACGTAAACTCTTATTTGTTTTACCCATGTCACTTGTCCGCTTCAGCTGAATCTACTACAGCATTCTCAAAGAAACAAACATTAGCAAAACACATTGACTGTAGTCAGACAGAGGTCAGACACAGGTCAACAGGTTCCAGAGGTGCCATAAAAACACCATAAAGTCAACCCTAGCTGTGGAAAGAAGTAACACCAGTTCTCAACACAGGAAATTTCACACATGTTATTCACATTATCAAAGTAACCTTCACATTTTCCCATCAACACAATGCAACAGCATCACCACTCATAACCTGTAAACACAGTTTTCCTCACACATAAACCCAAAAATCCTGTAGTAGGAAAAAACATCAACCAGTTGTCCTGGTATAAATCGCATCATCAATTCACATGAAGAACTGGCATGCTGTAAGAAAAGAAAATGCAAATATTAGCGCTTGCGCAGGCGTATGCATACTTTGTCACAGATATCTCTGTGAGCAACTCAAGCCTATGAATAACACACCTGATAAATGCACAGACACAGAAAATGGCATTTAAAAGGTTAAATCATCATGCAACCTCGAGTGTTGCTGTCATCTTTCTGCTCCTGTAAAAGGAAACACATGGGTTCATCTGCACCTTTGTCAGGTGGGGGTTAGCTTCACACAATCATGTTCAGTCAGTCAGTCAGTTATTTTAAAATTCTTACTCATTCACTCAGTGGTTCCTTCTTTTGCTAATTGTGGAAATTATCATCGCATTCGTTTCCACGCTCAGCAAAACGACGTTATTTCAAAAAGAAAAATAATTTAGACTGGATTTCCTCGTTGAATCCTTTTTGGGGGGGACTCTCATTTCCTAATTGTCCCAAATAAGTGGCTTTCTCCTGAACCCATTTTAAATGTGGAGAAACTCACTTGCAACAATTTTCTTGACGACGTGTAACGCTTTTAATTCCCGACTTGCAGATCTGCTCAAAGAAAAGAAATTCACAAGCAAAAATCAGTGCTTGTTCAAAAATGAAAAATAAAAAATAACAGAGATTATCAAACCAAACTCTCAGTGCACTGTGAAAGTATCAAAATAAAAAGGCCTTGTTAAGTCATGACACAAGCTCCTCATCTCAGGAGGGTAAATCATACCATTAGCATGGTTTATCATACCATCATACTAATCGGCAGGCTCAACTTCACAACAAAAGAAAAATCATCAGCTAGATTCACTCCAAATCAACCATCAGCTGCACAACACACAACATAATCCTAATGTCTTATTAGCTATGAGTTTAATTACCAGGTCTGTGCTCTTCACTCATTTAGGCCACAGATCTATTTTATTCAATTTTCCTTTTCCCTTCATCATAAAACATGTGACATGCTGTCATGCACTTCACAAAACAGTCTGTTCTGACGTATTCAGAGTTGTGTATCTAAATACAGGATTCACTCGCACATCAAAGCAGGAAACTCAGTGTTTTAGAGTCTCCACTCAACACACAACAACTCCAACACATCTCATTCACTCATACTAGAATTCAGTCACCTTTCATTAATCTAAAACCGATCAACTAATTTGCATATCAGCTATTAACCCACTAAGTTGACAGGACGACAGAAAAGCATGTTCAAAATAGTATCACAAAAGACAATTTCCCTCATACAGTAAATTACATGTGCTGCCTCAATCAAGCAGGAAGCTTCTCCCAATTTACCATTTTAACAACTAAATTTATTGTCTGATCACTGGTTGGTCAAACCAGGATCTTTTTTCCCACAAAAGTTAAACTGTTGTCCTGCAACCTGGAGAGTCAATTTTTTGCATTAGATAAATTCAGTATTTAATAACAAGTGTCTGCTAAATTGACACTATTTTAACACTGATGAAAGATAACAAGCTAATTTTCATTACATGTGTGTTTGTGTTATTAGGCAGGTCTAATGCATGTCTGTGGAGCTGCATCTCCAGCAGAGCATGTTCTTAAAGCTGCCTTTCCTACACACTTCTCTGCTATTATTTAATCATTTCTTAACTAATGTGCTATGAGTCTTCATGAGTCATTTTGTGTTTGGAATTGTTAGTAGGGTTAATGCATGTTCTGCTTGTGTGTGTGTGATTTTGTATATGTTTCTATTTTCGCAATGTTTCAGACTCCGTCTCAATTTTCCAACTTAAGCAGTCAGTTTTCTTTTTCCCCAGGTTTGCTAACCCAAATTTTGATTTCCCACATTAAATAATTCCTATGTGTTCTCACCTAGTCTTCTCACTCTGTTGTCCTCTCCCACTTCAACAGTCCAACAGCCGGCAGTTCTCCTTCAGCTTTGTCCTGTGTCCCACTGTCTCTTCTTGCCATTTTACTCCACAGGTGGCAAATGTCAAACTCCAACTGTTCAGTTCTCCTCAAACGTTTTCTTCACATGCACAGTGAAGTCACAGCCACTCTCACTATTGTCCTCTGATGCGGTTGACTTCGTGCTAGTGGCTGAAGTGCTGCTGCTGCTGCCTTCCTGGGCGACTTCTTAGCAGCTGCTGCCGGTTTCTTGGCTTTGGCCGCGGCGGGCTTCTTGGCTTTGCTCTCAGTAGCCTTGTTCATCTTGAAGGATCCGGAGGTCCTGGTGCCCTTGGTCTGCACCAGAGTGCCCTTCGCCACCAGGCTCTTGATGGCGGTCTTGACACGGGCCTTGTTCTTGTCCACATCGTAGCCTCCGGCAGCCAGAGCCTTCTTGAGAGCGGCCACGGACAGGCCGTTGCGCTCCTTGGAAGCGGCCACGGCTTTCACAATCAGCTCGCCCACGCTGAGGCTGACCTTCTTGGGCTTGGAAGTCATCGTCTTCTTCTTCTTGGCCTGAACCTCGGTGCAGGGCGTGTTTATGATGGAGCCTTTCCCACCACAGCGCTGGCACGTTGAACGCATCATGAAGGGTCCATTTCTTTCATGTCGCTAGCCGCATGTGGCTTGCCCGAGTCACTCAGTCCTTTTTGAGCATTTCAACATGCTGCCGCCGCAGACCCTGGCCTCAGATCCAGCAAGTTTAGCGCGCTGATCTCCAAAAAAGTCCCGAAGGCCAGAAAGACATCAAATAAGTGTCTCGTGCTGAGAACTCAAACAAAAACTCCTCTTCACGCTGCCATCTTGCTCGCCCCTCCGTGAAATTCAACCAATCAGACAGGAAGATGGGTTTGCTTTCTTCTTCTGCTGCTGTTTATCCACATTGCTGCTGCTTTGCTGGGACTTTTTGTGCTCAGGACTTGCTGCTGTCTCTTTATCATGTTATTGCTTTGGAGCTGCATTCCTTATCTTCAGGGAGGAGTGAGCTCGCTTGTGAGGTTGAGAAACACATGGCACTGTAAATAAGTCAGCCAGAAACTTGGCCTGCATGTTTCCAATGATGTTAAACTATAACTTTCTTCCGACTGTTGCATGTGGAAAATTGATACAGGTCTGCTTTTCACCTGAAAGTGACAAACTAAAACATGTTCATTATTATCATCACTGCTTAATCAACACACATCTCTCTCTCTCTCTCTCTCTCTCTCTCTCTGTCTGTGTTTGTGTGAACAATCCTTTCTTAAAAGCAGAAAATGACATTGTAGTTGTTTTTCGGCTGATCAACACAAAACCTTTTTCCTATGATTATTTCTCTTCGTCTACAATGTAGTAATTTGTCTCTTTTTCACTCTTTTTTTTTTTCTTCACAATAGCTGGTGGTCTGCAAAATCACCGCTCTCACTCACAATCAGAGGCAATCACTTTTGCACAGTGCACAAAAACACTGTGATGTCAGACACATTCACACTCACTTTTTCATCTGCATAAATAAATCATATGGCTGGAGATATGTGCCATGGTGATCCATAAGCATGATCACCAGTTTATTTAATTATTTTTAATCCAACAAAACAAATAAACAAAAACATGATGCTGATGCCACACACACACACGAGTCAAGGTGCAGAAAAACTGCTCATGGAAACGCTGCACACTCTCTGTTTCCCTCTCTTTGAGTAGTTCTCAGACAGCTCTCGATCTGATAATGTGTAGCCTGCTCATCAGCTCAGAAGAAAAAAAAAAAACTGCAACGCAACATCACACAGTAGTTGCTCTGCCCACAGTGGCAAAGTCTTACACTTACATATTCAACACAGCTTCTCCATCATGTATTTTTAGATGTTTCATACAGGGTTGAGCATATTAGTTGTTTTCACAGATGTGCTCTATATCTCAACAATGGCTCATAATAAGACGACAGTCTTCCACACAGGTCAAGTGCCTCTATGCACTTCATGAGTTTAAATATTTATCTATATCACTTCACCTCACATGTCATTGTACTGAATTTAAGCAACCACAAGCTTAATGTAGATTACTTTTAACAACTATCCACCTCAATTAAATCTATGGTCTGGCACACAGGCTGCTGTCGATCAGGGCAAGCTAAAGAATAAACATTGTGTCAGCAAGGGGTGGGGGGAAAGCCATTCACCAGAGCATATCTTAAGTGCTGCTGATGTGGGCTGGCCTTCTCCACAGCTCTCCAAGGCTGGTGTGTTTTCTGAAAACTTCTAACATTTGAATCTCTTCCATTTATAAGCCTGCGATTAACCGCACGGCTCAGGTCCGCGTGACCGCGCTCGCGTGAACCCGCGCAGCTGTGGAGCCGTCGCTCTCTCTCTTTTTTACATAAATACTTTGTGCTGCCAGGAGCAAAGTCCAGCACAAACGTCTGTCTCCCTCCGACTCACTCTTGGTTGCTTAGAAACCCATGATAACAACAACAGTCGGTGTCACAGACCACATGTTCTGCTCCGCACACACAACAACAACAACAACGACGACGACAATGACAACAACACAAAATAGGCCTACTGTCCAGCACAATCTGGACCCCGCGGAACTTCTCAACACCCCACTGAGCGGTGGAGAACTCACTACAGTACCCCACACAGCGGTCTGTATTTCGCCCCACTAAGACGGCGAACCAAAAAAAGTTCGAACTGCGCAACTCTGCGACTTAATGCTTCTGTACAAAAAACCCCACTGAGCGGCCTTGTACATCGCCCCACTTAGACGGCGAATTTTAGCCCCACTGAGCGGCCACGGGCAACACCCCACTGAGCGGTGAAGACGTAATTATAGCTATAAACTCTTTTTTTTTTTTTTTTTTCTTACTTGGAGTTGCTTATTGCGTGTAGCGTCAGTCCCGAATCCCATCAATCGCCATCCATCGAGGAGAAAAAAAACAGACGGCTAATCCACCGGCCCGATGACGAATTCTCACGCCTCAGGACTTTGTTGCAGGACCTCTATAAGTCCTGGCTGACGTCAGTCTTTCGGTGTGTCTCTTTTCCCCTCGGTGAACGTCGACTCCAGGGATCCGGCTCTCGAAGGACCAATTAATGTTAGGTTTGTAGCATAAACCTATTCGCTGGAACGTTAAGGACAATCTGCTACGCAGCAAAAGCAAGACTCAAGGCACCAAAGTTCTCTGGTTACTCATGCATGAGGGAGACCTGGCTGGAGCCAAGCGTCGTTCCACCACTTGACCTCTGTCAGACTCTCAGCCAGGTTTCCCCACAGCACTCCTTTTATTGTGGTTACATGAATATGCATAGGGTCATTAACATATAACATCTTACATAGGTATACATGTGAACAAAGAATACTGTGTGTGTGTGTGTGTGTGTGTGTGTGTGTGTGTGTGTGTGTGTGTGGGGACTGCTGATCAAAGGGTCAAACATCCTTGGTCAGGAAGAGGGTAGCCTCCCCCTCACCCTAGATGGTTCATCCTAGATAACACGGTGAGGAAGTCCTGCAGTTCATCTAAACAAAGAGCACCTAGACTAGAACAGACGTAGCTACGTTAATCCTACCATAAAACAATAAGACACGGTATGACCTCTCATGCTCCCAAAGTGCTGTCTAATACACACAAAGTTTGCAGACTATCAAGGATCAAAACCTCTACCAATCTACAACTAATTACAAAACCCTAAGCATATATAAGTAAATATTTCTAAGCATAAATGACAATCAACAATACAAATCTAACACTGCCACTCTACATCCCCTCGCCTCAGCCTCCCTTGTGTGTATTTGTTTTTGAAGACTAAGGTTGCAATTATGCACAATATCCGTCTTTGTTTTGTAGTTGAAAATCAGTTGTTTGTGAAAACACTTTTTGTCTCTCGTGGTCACAGTGCATTGTCAGATGTATTCCCATTTAAAAAGACAGAAAAATACAGGATACTGTTAAGATTCAAAATTGAGGAAGGAGAGTACACACCACCCATGGTCCAGTAGGTCTTTGGTCAAACAATGATTTTAATGAATACACGCGTGGGAAGACACTCTGTACGCAGACAGCCAGTAGTCCTCGACTTAATCAAAGCATGAACAGATATTTTATAGCATCAGGGCTTAAATTTAATGACGCCCCTTCAACGTCACAGATACATTTTATACATAGATCAAATCAAAACCACAACGACTTTTGACACCGTTTAAAAGAACAATTGTCTTCTATCTTCATAACAGGTGCTTCCTGTCACTGCCGGATGCTCGCTTGTCATCCTGACACCTCAGCAGCAGTTCGGCGACAAACTGCTCTTGTTGCAACCCCAGCAAAACATGATTAAACTTTCACCTATAAATGATTCTCTAACTAAGTGTGTGTCTGTGTGCTAACCACAATTGCACCCTGTTTCACCTCGTGACTAGCTCCTAACCTCTAACCAGACAGAGAGACAGAAGCCACTCTGATATGCAACAACTGAAACTATGTATGTGTCCTCTACTAAATAAATGTTTTAATCAAGAACCCCTACTTAAAGCTTAATACAAGAATATGAACATATAAAAGATATTAAAATGAACTGTTGTGTAAGCATGTACTGCAATTCCTTCTATGTTCTAGTTTTCCCTCAGCATGTATCACCTGAACAGTCACGTCAGTGAGGCTTAAGACCTTTAAAGAACCTGAACATCAACTCAAATAAGCACAGATATGCAATATGTATAAAATAGTTATAACTGCACCTGAAATACAAAGTTAACATCATCATAAACATCTTAAGGCCATCTTAAAGCTATCTGTTACATTGTTAAAGCAATGATCATACTGCAGATTATATTATGCTGGTAAAATACTTTTTGTTCATCCCCACAATACATCAACTTGAGACTGCTTCAGCTGTTTTTGTAGACTTTAAAAAACTGATAAAAGTCTTAAGTAGTGCTTTACTGCAGTGAGTGTGTGTTTCTGTGCTGACAGCAAGTTTTCTATGTGTGTATCTGTTTGGAAGCAGTACTGTCACGCCTTCATCTGCCCTCCTTCCATGGGGATCCTTAAGAGATGAGATGTGAAATGTTGAAAGCAAACAGACTCTCAGGTTAAACCTCTGTGTGTGTTTACAGTGTGTGTGTGTGTGTGTGTGTGTGCTGAAACTTCCTTGCTGTGGAGTCCAGAAACATGCAAATCAAAGTATTTCTGCATTTCAGTCACGCATGGATGATGGTAATTCGTGCTCATTATAAAACATATTGAATATGCAGTGTACAGGACAGCTGTGTGGCTGTGTAGGGCCATTTTGCTGTAAATACTTAGAAGTCAGAACTCTACAACTCTACATTTCCACGTTTTGCTCAAAATGTGCAGTTTAACTTAAAGAGTAAATTGTGTTGGACAATAAAAAGCACACTCACACACATTCAGAAACACAGAACTCAGGCCTGAGAAGCAATCATGTAGCAAGGGCAGAGGTTATGGGAACATCACCTTCCAGGTTCTCATTAGACACTGATATGAATGATAAGGACCAGTCACTGAACAGAGCCATTCATAGGGTTATCTGTTGTGTCCATCACATCACACAGAAAGGCATTGCATCCACATTTGGATTACAAGCATGGCATCATTCTGGATTTAAAAGCGAAACTTTTAATGTTTGTTCATGTTTAGACAAATCACATTAGTTAAAAATAACGTACAACGCATTGCTATGCCATAGAGTTTATAAAACACTGAGCATAATCTGAGTCTGAAAACTTAAGCATGAAATTTCCTAAACCTGCATTCATTTTTTATTATTTTTTTAAATGATTTTTTTCATTAAAAATAAAATTGAAAAATAAAAAAGAAGCTTTTGTTGATTGATGTTGGCATTTTAAACAAACAAACAAAAAAAAGAGGACAATTTGCTGAACTTAGTGGGCAATACCTGTGTTTCCACAACTGAATGTTCAAACATTCAGTTTCAGTCGGTCACCGACAGCAAAAGACTTCAATGCAGTCACTGGGCAAAAATTGAAGCCAACTTTAGTGAAGAATATCTAAAAGACAAAATAATGCTTAAGTTGATTATTGTTTTTTGTGCACCTTCCCAGGACCTTGTTTCAGATAACAATAAATGAGTTGTGTTGTGAGTGAGTCTGTTTTGTATCAAGTCCTAATCCCCGTCTTATGGCTCAGTCACACTAGAGTAAAATAGGATGGCAACATCTCTGTAACTAGGAATAATCACTGGTCGCCTGGTAATTGCATTGAAGTTTTTTGCTATCGGTGAACAATTTGCAAGTAGTTGCTGTGAGTATTTTTATTGCACGTTGCCTGGTGAAAAGCAGCCTGTCTCCAAACAACTGAAGTGTCTTCAGAGGAGTCGTTCAAAGCCAGTGAGTTTGCAAATTCTTTGCACAATTGTGCAATAAATATGCTCATGCTGAAATCTCTGACCACGGTTTTAGTGTGACTATAACTTTATACTCGGTTTCATTTAAATAACTCCTCTGTTTTCTTGATTCAGGGTATATTCAAGGTCTTAGACTGTAACTGTTGAGCATCTTTTGTTTGTCTTTGCGTCTCAGATGAGGATGGAGCTGAGCCCAGTGCTAACTCAGTCTCAGCGTTCAACCTCCTTCGTCTGTCCCACTACACTGGAAGACAGGAGTGGCTCCAGAAGTCCCAGCAGCTACTGACGGCATTCTCTGACCGTCTGACCACTGTTCCCATAGCCTTGCCTGAAATGGTGCGAGCTCTTCTGGCCCAGCACTACACACTTAAACAGGTGAGTTTGAAACTAACACACATGATCATGAAGGGGAACAAGTTCAGGCACCAGAAGGATTTATGTTGTCCTGTGAGTTCACCGGTTATTAAAGTCTTTTGAGTTTTGCATGTAGGAATCAGGGCTACTGGTGGGTTTTAGTTACTATGACAACCAGATAATACTTTACAATTGGTATTGGTAGGATAGTCAAAGTAGTCTTGATTTAATATTACGCATTTAAAGTGCCACTGTTGATTGGTGTTAGCCAAAGACAGTTGTCCTAAAAGCCAGGTTGGCTTGGAGAGCAGGTGTTTGCCAGGCTGCCAGCCCAAATTGATTTTTGCATCCACCCACTAAAGGCAAAGGTTTCTGCTTGAATGATGTATTGTGCAAACACAGTTTGTCATGCAATTTGCATTTAGCGGTAAACAAAAACTGAAGAAAATGATGTGGCATAGCAGAAACAAAAGCTGAACAAGAAGCTGGTGAAACAGATTTAACTGATTCTCTTGTATACTCAGTAACCATGCAGTAAAGTGAACGTGAATCAGTATGAAACTATTCCACTACATCTCTCCACAGCACTGCAAATAAAGTTTTATTGATTGATGATGTTTGCATATTTGGGTAATAAAGTTCTCTCTTTAGTTGGTCAAACTACAGATGCCATGAAGCAACCAGAGCCTAAAGTCATGTCTGTTTGTTAACTTTTTTTATAATAACAAATATTGCAAAAAGTGAAAGACAGAGATAACGTATACTATTCCTTCCGATTGCAAATCACAGCAAGCAGCCCTACTGTACTGTACTTTACTGTATTGTGTTTCAGCCATTCCTAAACTTCCACGGCACAGTTTGAAATGGGACACACAAAACTTTTAGTCACTCTGATCGTCTCACAAATGAAAAATGAAACGTTTCCTGTGCGTGTTTTGTCATTCATTTGTTTTAATCGTAGTTTTTCTTTCCAAATTAAGTTTCCTGGTTACTATGAAATGTGAGATGAGTTCAAGATCAGGAAATGGTCTGAAAACCTGAATAATAATAATAATAAAAAATAAGTTATTTTGAAACCCCTTAAACCCTCAGAAGTTCTTTAGAATCCCAAAACTTTTAAAATAAAAATGTGTTGATTTTGAAACCAATCCTAAAGGATTTTATCCTGTAGGGTTAAATAATAAGTGCATCTAATTTTATAAAGTTATCAAACAGGATTAAGTTGTATAAAAGTCTAAAAGGTGTGACTTTTAAAACGATGCTTTTCTGTGCACTTGAAATGTAATTTGTTTGTAAGAATCAAATATATTTTTTTAGGTATTTATTGTAAATTATGCTGCGCGGCCCACCTGGATCAGTTTGTGACCCACATTTACGTTATCACTGTTAAACATCTTTTACTGAACAAAAAAAAAAAAAAGTTACGATTTTTGTTCCCTGAAATCAAAACGATTTTTCATTTAATGAAAAAAGATAGCAGGGAGCTTTTTAGTCAAGTCCATTTTGTTTTTATATCACATTTGTGTCTGCTTTTAAAGTAATAAGTAACATTGTGTTCAGAAGTTGTTTTTGTATTGTAAATCAGTTTTTGATTGATCTCAGCTCCTGGCAACTAATTTCTTAGTCGACTAAATGAGGGGCTGCACAGGAGTGTGTGTGTGGTGTAGGGCTGCAACTATTCCTCAGCATAATCGACGACATCGCCTGCGCAGAAATTTATTGTCGACGCATCAGACGCTAGTACCACGTAAATGTGTTTTTGTAACTGACCGCAAAACAAGGAGGACGGAAGAAAATGGAAATGAGAGATTAAGATAAACATTAAATGTAGATTGTGCAAAGTGGAGCTTTCCTCCCACAACAGCACTACCGCAGTGCGTGATTATTTAAAGCGCCCGCACCCTGGAGCTGTGACGCCAGGTCTGAATGGGTCCGTTTTAGAAAGTTAAAGAAAAAGGCAAATTAGATCACTACATGAATAATCTTTAGTTACAGCCCTGCTGTGGTGGGTGAAACCTTTCTCCCTCCTTTGTCCGATCAGACTATCAAACCAGCTTGACTAGCAGTGACTTAAATAAAGGATCAAGCCTAGATTTACAGATTTATGGGGGTTTCTACAGCGATCTTGGGGCTGCAGCTCCATCTGGTGGCTCATGGATGCATAACCTTTACGACACAATAAATTGCTGGCATCGATTGAAATGTTAACAATTAGATTAAATGAGCAGAATGTCTGGTACCAACCAGCAGCGACAGTCAGTCATCTAGTCAAGTAGTCACGCACATCCTTAAGCTGAGGAAGTGTTCTAAATCAAATGAAGGATGAAAAATCTTTCACTTTATATATAATGAAACTGGAATGTATGAAAGTTTTGCAGTAATTAAAAAAATAAGAATTTTTTTAAACAATGTTGTATTTCTTTAGCTTCATTGGTAAACCTCGATCCCAGTAATAATCATGAGTTAGACTGTGAACAAAGTGGCTGTGTGTGTAATTTACTGACTAATGAAAGTGGAGTTAGAGCCAAGTAGCCTTCAATATCCTCACCATTCACAATATTTATGTCCTGTGCTGTTTCTCCTCCCGCTGCTACTTTTTCATTATTAACTTGGAAGCTCAGCGCCCATCATATAAACCCTGTTTGGATAAACATTTGTTTACAAGAGTCCTCCTTAAGCAAGCAGCTAATTTGTTGATACATATTTTTCACCCCATTTCATGGCCCGTAGGTCATCTGAGGACAGCACCTCTCTAAGCTCCCTGCACATCTAATCCCTGGACACACAGACTCTTAATCATTTTCCCCTGTTTTTAAACAGGACTTGTGCATTTAAGGGATTATTTCAGCTGTTCAGTTATGTAACTGCTTTGAAATATTAACACCCTCAGTTTAGCCTGAAACCACCAAAACTAGCAGGCACAGCAGGAGTTAGCCCAAAGTTTCTGTAACACTCAAAGAAAATTTTAAGTTTGAAAGCGTGTGAGAGAAGGGAATAACAGGAGCCTAAAACAGGATTAGTTAGGGGTTTGTCTGTCATAGATGACAGGGTGACAGGTCAGGGTAACAGCGCGAGGGTAACAAACTGAGAAGTAAAGCAGGGGAAGGCAATCCCAGAGAAAACACCTGCCTCCCTTGTTAGTGCTACAAATACAGTACTGACCTATATCACTTCCTCTCCATCTCCTCGTCCCACGTGTCACCTTTCCCCCCCATTGCTGTGGTCTTATTATACTTCTTTCCTCTTTCTTCCTTCTTCTTTCATCCACATAATCTTTTTTTCCTCACCCTCCCTCTTCAATTTTTTTTTATTTATCTTTTTTAGATTGTGATCTGTGGCCAGAGGGATGCTCCAGATACCACAAGTCTCCTAGCAGCAGTCAAGTCCCTCTTCCTCCCGTATAAGGTAAGCTTTCAACATCATGTTTGATTGAAAGTGATGCATCATTTCGACAAACTGAGAAAAATATATCACCAATCGCTAAAGCAAAGATCAGCTTTCAGCTTTGTAGACGCATGCTGATTTACTCCAGCGTCAGTGTCTTTAAGGAGGCAGCAGATTTGCACTAACCTTCTAAACGTGCACACACACTGACACACAGAAGCAGAGTGAGCCCAACGTAGAACAGCGCCTGTGGCGTTGGCTGATTTAAGTGTGGTTTTTTTAAAGGTCAGCCTGAGCTTCTCTCTTTTCCACTCCTCAGTGTAATAACTTCCCAGCTATCTCTTTGGGGGCATTAGTTGACCTTAAAGCCCGTTGCTGACATTGAAAGGCCCAGTAGGTCTAAATCTTAACTCTGCAGTCGGTGAAGGCCTTACTTGTCTTCCTGCTAGCCCTGATGGAGGCTGGTAGTTAAGAACTGGACAGCTGTCAGTCTGAGTCAGTCTTAAATTCACTGTGGCTAGCCAACATTTTTCAGTGCTTTCAGACAAAAAATGTTTCTCTGTGTTTCACACTAAATATAATAAATGTTAAAAAAACAACAACAGCATAAATTGTATATAATGGCAGGTTACCCGTGGTGAAAATCCAGTGTGGGAGTGCCTTTAACCTGCTTTCTTTGTAAACTGAACATGTTAGAGTAAAACCTAAAAGATTGTCAAACAAGCACCAGAGGTTTCCAATTTGTGAGCGTTAAAAAAATGTCTTTTTTAGAAAATTTTGACACAAAAGGAAACAAAGCTAGAAGATGAGCCAGTAACAGAATGTAGATAAAAGAGACCTTTTACTTACTGTAACTTGTTTATCAAAAAAATACATAAAAAATCTCAGGTGAAAATACTAGTTTCTAGTATTCTGTGTCATTCTGTGGGGGGGGGGGTGTAATGAAATTGAAAATTTCATGTGACTATTTGCCTTTACGTCTGATGTGGTCAGATCTGAGTTGACTTAAAAAGGCCATGCTTTCACACATGCCTGTGATTTGGTGCCAGCCTCTATCTCAGAACATCTTGACAGCATGGAAGAAAAATTTCTGCGTGGCTTTGACTTTGAGAGGGTGAGGTCGGAGACAGTCACTGTCTGTTATGGATGTTAAGGTCCAGAGTGCATCCACAGGAAAGCTCCTTGGTGTTGTAGCTTTCTGCTGCTTTTGTCACTTTGTGGGTTGAATCAGCGGTCTCCAACCTTTTTTGCACCACGGACCGGTTTATGCCCGACAATATTTTCATGGACCGGCCTTTAAGGTGTCGCGGATAAATACAACAAAATAAAACTAGTACCGGTACCGAAAAAGAAGATTTATTCATAACACACGTGAAAAGACCCAGGAAAACCGAGTTAACGATAAAAACGATAAAATAACGCTGAAAACCGATAAAAACCCTGAAAACCATACATTTCACACCTGAGCCTCAACTCTCGTGGCCTGGGACCAAACGACTCACGGACCGGTACCGGTCCGAGGCCCGGGGGTGGGGGACCGCTGGGTTAAATTGTAAAAAGAATCTTTACAAGCTTGTTGAGTAAGTGAAACTCAACAAAGAAAGGGCTCCAGCACAGATTCACAGCTCTCACTATAACACTGCTCTTTAAATTCACTTATTTGCCCAGCTTGCAACCAGAATTAGACTACTAAATTAAAGCAGTGATTGTCCACTCCATCTCTCGCCCTGTCTTTTCTCACACACACACACACACACACACTCCACACTGCCCTACTGAAATATAGATGAGTTGTGCAGTATCAGGCAGTGGCTGCAGTAACATCAAGCCATTCCAGATCCCCGCAGAGAGACACAGATCAGGACCGAGCTGGATGGAGCCATTATCAGGATGGATGTATTATTAAGGCTGATGTACACTGTGTACTGTCACATGCTCAGCCATGTTATATTCAGGGTAATGACAGTGATTTCTCTGATGGGGTACTGTCTCAGTCAGGAGAAATGGTCACATCAATAATAAAGACAGGTTTATTTTCAAGTTAGGTTCATTTAAATGAGAAAGTTGGTCATGAAAAATTTAGTTTTTATTGCTCATTGATTTTACGCTGCAGCCCCTCAGAATGGTAACCACGTCATGTCAGTGCAGCTGTGATCGGCCCATTCGGTGGTGTCATTTCCTCCTGTGCAATTCCAGCTTCTCTTTCTGTCACCATTTTTTACCCCTTAGCCACGTAAGGCTGATGGGGTATCATGGTCACCCCACCGGGTGGGTGGATAAATGCTGGCAGCAGCAGTGACTATGTAGGCTAAATTGTAGCCTCGTATTGTAATCGCGCATGAGGAGGCCATCTCACAGACGAGCCCTTGTGTAGTGACGTATGAGAAATTTGTCCCTGTTTGTTTGTTTTTCTTGTGTAAAATGACTCAGCTGTCACTCCTGTGCTCTTCAGCACACTTCAAGTTTTTCAATGACAAAAATGCCCGGTGGGGAAAAAGTTAAGGAGATGAGATGATCGAGAAGCTCCGCAAATGCACTGTCAAATTACACTGTGATTCAAAAATCAATCCAACACTCGGAAATGTCCTCCTCTTGTTTTCTTTCATTTCATGATGACTATGATGGATCAGTGTAGCTGCTACATACACACACAAATAAACTTCAGCGTGCACAGAAAACACACAGACTTTATACAGAGAGGTGAACCAGGAGCCTTCTTGTTGTGAGGCAGTAAGTGATCAGCACTACACCACTTAGAGTAAAAGAATAAAATGTTCTTTGGACTGAAAACAGTAATATGGTTAAAAAGAATACAGAAAAGAAGTAGAAACATTATAGTCGAGGAAATTTTATGTGTTTATTTTTTATCTCGAAGACATGGAATAGAAAAAAAGAGGCTTCACTGGTATCTTGTTAGATACTGAATGTAAAGATGGAACAGTTTACAGTATAACTGTGCATTTGTGCTTTTAGAAGCAAAGAAACAAAGACTCCTGGAGTCTGTTTGAGTGACACGTCAGATACAGATTTTGTTCTAATGAGCCTTCAGAGTGAGATGAAGGGGGAGGCTGAGAGGGAGTAAATGAGGCAGAGGACAGAGTGTGTGTGCACATAGTATCTGTGTGTGTCCAGATATAGTGGCAAGAGCCAACTTTAGTGGCAGTAGAAGCTGTCTCAGCCAGGATGAGATTTGATGGTCCTGCACAACAATAAACATGCACATAAACCTATTTTTGGAGATGAGACATCACACTTTGAGAGGAATGGCATCACTGCCTACAGCAGATGTAAAATACACTCACGGACTTTCTGATACAGTTTGTTCACAAGCAACACTTGGAGCACATAAACACATTCTGGGAGATACACAGTTTCACATGCAAATATAAGATAAATAAGTGAGGACAAAAGTTCACATGTACGTGATGTGATTACAAACTAGAGGAAGGGAAAAGGAAGAAATTAAGAAAAAATAAAACTGTGCTCAAGCAGTTCGCCTGTTAATTGATTATCAAGAAATTTAATCAGCAATTTAATCAGCAGCATAAACAGAGAAGCCCACACCTCTCCCTCTCCCCAGCCACCTCCTCCAGCTTGTCCGGGGTAACACCAAGGCGTTCCCAGGCCAACCGAGAGAGAGATATAATCTCTCCAGCTTGTCCTGGGTCTGCCCTGGGGCTTCCTCCTGGCTGGGACATGCCCAGAACACCTCACCCAGGAGGCGCCCAGGAGGCCGCCTTATGAGATGACTGAACCACCTCAACTGGCTCCTTCCAATGTGGAGGAGCAGCTGCTCTACTCTGAGTCCCTCCTGGATGGCCGAACTTCTCACCCTATCTCTAAGGCAGAGGCCAGCCACCCTTCGGAGGAAGCTCATTTCCGCCGCTTGTATCCGCGATCTTGTTCATTTGGTCACTACCCACAGGTTGTGACCATAGTTGAGGGTAGGGGTGTAGAACTACTGGTAAATTGAGGGCTTCGCTTTATACTCAGCTCTCTCTTCAACATGATGGACCATCAATCTCCCGCTCCCTTCTCCCGTCACTCGTGAACAAGACCCCGAGATACTTAAACTCCTCCACTTGGGGCAGGAACTCGTCCCTGACCCGGAGTGGACACTCCACCCATTTTCCGGCTGAGGACCATGCCCCCAGATTTGGAGGTGCTGATTCTCATTCCCACCACTTCACTCTCGGCTGCAAACTGTTCCAGTTTAATGGTTCAGTGTTTAGAATAATGCTTATTTTATAGTGAACCTTTGTGAAGCCCTTCACTGCTGTTAGAAACCAGCTTTTTTTAGCGCCTTTCCACTTACTTTTAACATAGCTTTCCTTCTGATTGGTTACATTTTTTAAACAGAGGGATTGAGCAGCAGATGGGTGTGGATTTAGTGCTGACGTACTAAATAACTCTGAACGTAAAGCCTTAGTTTTGGCTTTACAGGGGTTACTTTATCATATGCTTAAATATGGCTTGAAACTTTAGCCATGTCTAATTTGAGCATCCAATTTAACAATCCAATCCAATTTTATTTTTTTTAAAAAGTTGACAAAAGTAGTGTTGTGTCGGTCACGAACGAAATGGCTCTTAGTAATAAAAGCATGTATAACTTTCCAAAAGTTAATAATAAATAAGAAGTGCTTGACCTTAGAAGCCTTAGTTGGTAAAAACCTAATTGAACAAATGAATTAAGAATTGTTTGTTCAGTCTTTAAGTTACAGCCCATTTTCACACCAAGCTTATTTATAATGGAAACTAAAAACGCTACGTCCAGATCAACAGAATCAACCTTTGGAGACATTGGACACAGGTCCAGTTTTGGATCATCGCTGGAACTAATTGGTTTTTATTATTGTAATTCATACTTCTCATTAAAGTAAAAAAAAAAAAAATTAAGGTCATTCAGACTTTAATGTCACTTGACAAAATATGTAATACTTTTAGGAGCAGGTAGATTTGGAAATCATCAGCACAGAATTGATACCTGGCAAAGTAATAGAATAGAACCCTGTGAAACTGGTTAGATCTAAAGCACTAAAATAATGCTGTCCACAGAGTCATTAGCTAATAAAAGATCATTTAAAAACTCTTAAGAGAAATGATTCTGTTCTGTGAAATGTTTTAAAACCTATGAAATAATAAAAACCTCGACACTTTCTTGGTACACATTCTTTGATCTGTTCCTTTAAAGTAATTCATTTCTGGTAGCAAGAACAAGGAAAAGTAGAAAACATGATCTAAAACAGATAATGTACAAGATGACACGTAAAAACACCAAATGAACTGGAAGGGAATGGGTATAATGCAAGTAAGGGGTAAAGTGCATGATGGAGTCAGCTGGGTGGGTTATATAAGCATCAGGAGTGGGAAGAGATTGAGGGTTGGTAAATGAGATAAAGGGAAGAAGTCGAAGGAAGAGTAAGAGGACTGTGCTCCACGTTACATTAGGTAGCTATGAGCAGAGAACATGTCTAATTTAAATCCAATTACTCCTTGCCTGTTTTCCTGGTTTTAGACCGCCACAAACTAATTGTGGTGAATGAGGTGCTCAGAACTCAACTCATGCTAATCTAGAGCATGCACGCACACACACACGCACATTTTTATTTCTTCACACTTCATTTAAAATACTTACTATTTTAATTCACCGCAAGAGTCTGCACTTCTCAATTCACTCCAGCACTCGGAGCTGCTTCTTCACTTTTTGCTTGTTGGAATCAATTATAGGCCTCCGTTAAACCGAAACATCGCTCTTGATTGTAATTGCTGCAATAAATTGTGGTTAATTTTTCTATTACACAGAAACATAGCTTGATTAGAGTCGGGTTAGGGTTTGTTGATTGTGTAAGTACAGGAATTGTAGTATGGGATTTGCAATACAAATAGAGATGCAGTCTTTTTTAGCAATTGGGCCTAAGGATAGAGATAGACACTACAGTGTTACAGTGGTGTTTTGTGACATGAATCTTAGTCTTACATTGGTAGGACTAGAAACAGTTTTTCTAGTGTGCCTCCTCTACTTAGGACATGAGGTCTATCTTGTGGAAAATATGTTAACAGTGTGAAAAACACAGGTATAAATGATAAATTGATGGTGGCTAAATTTTCTTCTTCAAAGCCACGTTGGCACTGAAAACACCAACGTGTGGAATTTCTTTGCTCTAAAAGTGTGCAGTCAGAATGTGTTCTCAAAATAAGGCTAATATTCTAACAACACTTGCAAAGTTGTTGTATCATCTTCATGTTAGTGACCTCTGTGAGTCACTGATTCGAAAGCATTACATCCATATTTGCACTCCAATAATGTTCAACCTGTACTGAGTAATTCGCTTCCTTTTTCTTTTACCATGTCTGCATTTGGGCACATTTGTGAGTCAGAATGGTTTAGCGTCTTTTGCAAATCTCCACATAGTAATGCTTACCGAGACTTTTTGTGGTTTATAACAAAGAGATGACATTATCAAAATGATAACATGTTTTACCCAAGAGGCAACGTGTGTGCAAGTGCCAAAAACTGCCACTTGAGCACCTTCAGGATTAAAAAAACATGTTTCAACCTGGTACCAAAAGGTTGTTTTTGTTGATAGTTTCTCCCTTCATAACAACTCTATGACTACTGAGTTATTTATTTATTTGTTTAATTCATTTTTTAAACAAATCCACCTGGGTGCTGGAGTTAGACACATAGCTGTGTTTATGGCAGATGTCCTAACAGAGGCAGCTGAAACTAGAAGGTCTTCGCTAGGGTCCATTCACTGCTTTGAGTCATTAAACTAAATTTCTTCACTGTGTTTGTGGCTGATTAAACAGGAGTTAACGTTTATTAGGGCTGATGCAGAGATGAGAATTGTCAAAACAAAGTCCAAAAACACCCACGAGATCGTACAGTTCAAACATACTTGGGGAATTTAACAGACCCAGGGACAAAGGAGAAAAGAGGACTATTTATACACTTGGGGCAAACTAGACATAGGTGTAGAGTAGATGATCAAGGCAATGAGACAGGATGGGGGTTCAAGGTCAAAAAGCCATTATCAACCTGATGAATGTCTCTCTTTAAAATTTTAAGGTTTTATTGCTATAGAGAAAAATGTTTGGTAAGTAAGGTAAGTAAATGCAATTTAGTTCTCTAGGAACATTACTTTTGAAAGAGGGTTGGAATTGTTGAAAGAAAGCTTCATTTTGAACTGTGTGCTGGTTAATCTTGGTGGTTAAAAAAGAAAAATCAAGATTTCTCCATTGGTCTGTCTGATCAGCATTTTTAGAATACATTTCTAGAAAATGGAATACATTCAACACTAAACATGAAGATTTACATTCATCAAGCTGTGATCTCAAGGCTGCTTAGTAATGTAAGCAACAAAGCATGTTGGCAGTGGCATTGATAGTGGTTCAAATTATGAATTTCTGTCAGCCCAAGATTTACACATGATCTTTTATGAGTTGAATAATGCTTTACAAGAACTGTAATTCCCATTGTGAGTTCCCACTGAGCCCGACTGTGTCTTGTCAGCTCTGCTTATTCATCAGCCTTCCCCCCAGAAAACTAGCCAAGTAACTTTGTGTAACTCTATTATAAGCAAACTGTCACAGAGAGCAATAGAGTTGCTGTTCCTCTCTCGAGTGTATTTAAGTAAAAACTTCAGCAATATGTGTCCCATAATCTGGAAAGTGTTTGTGGCACGTCTTATGGAGGACTGTAAAATGTGAGCGTTAGAAAATATGCTTAGGACAGAGAGATTTTTTATGGTTTAAGAAATACCATGTAAGAATTATTAAATGGAATTAAATGTAGATGGATATATTTCGCATTCCCTGTGCCTTTCGAAAGACGAGAGTGAGGCAGAGAGAATAGGACAAATCGTAGAGTAGAAGGATGGACCGTGGCCTATTAAGAGGAGAGTCCTTTTGAAAATGTCTGCGAACAACTGGGAATCCCTAACAAGACCTTAGAGACATGGGGGAACAGTTAGCAGGGTGATATGGAGTGTGAGTAGAGAAAGGGAAAGGAGGGGATGGGTGGAGATAAGAGACAGTATCTACTAGCCAACTTGCAATGGTAACACGACTGTAAAAAAGAGGATTAGAGTTAGGCATGCCCAGGGTCCTCAGTGATCTTTAAGCTCCGTTGTTTCACTCTGTGTCCTGTTGTGTCTCTTTGTTTCGCTGAGCCTCGGTCACTCATGAAAGCTCCTTAAAAGATTGCATATGTCCGCTAAGAATTGTTTCTTCTGTTCTGTTAAACAGACTCATACTTGTAGCAACTTTCTGCTCACTTTGACCACTCAAAGTGCTTTCTACCACAAGCCACTTAAAAACACACAATTTCAGTGCTTTTATTTATTCCTAAGCACTTTTTAGCCAACATTTATAGTCTAATGGATGCGTCAGAGGCAACTTGGGCATCTTCAGCATCTTCGACATGTAAAGCCAGGAATCAATCCACCTCCTGATTGTTCGGCAACTCTCTCTACCACCTGAGCCGCCAATACCTTGATGACCTGTTAAGCCCAGTAACCATCCAGAGTAGAAAACAGTCTGACTGACAGGTCTGGGAAAGGCCCCAGATGGCCCCAGATGGTTCATGTAGAGGAAAAGTGCATTTCATGCTTACTTTAATGCATTCAGGTAGCCACTTATCCTCTTTTTCCTGCTTTGTCTCTGCTATTTTGCAAATGAACATCCTTTAGATATTCAGTTTCACATTACATTCACCTCCTTCCATTCTTCTAATATTTGTTAATCTAAAGCATTACACATTCATCCATTAAGTGAATGTTACTTTTTTTTTCTTTTCATCTTCATAAAGCAACGGTGAAGCTGCATGTACACTCATGATTCAGCAGAGTTGACAGCTTTAGTGGCATGTGTGCGATATAATCCTCTGCCCGTGGTATCTTGAGTGCTGTAGCCATGCTTGATGCTTCGTGCTTGTCCATATCTCAGCTCAGTAAATATCCTTATGCTGTGTGTGGATACACATTTACACATACATAAATACAGGCATTTTGCAACTGTATATCCCTTTGGGTCATTCTTTCCCTCTCTATAAGCTGTGAAATTCTTTCTCATGTAATCACAGGTGTAGCAAGATGAAAAAAAAAATTTGTTTGATCGTTCTTATGCTTGTAAAAAGATTTTTCCCACAGTTGTGGACAGAAGTTTGCATATATATATTTAATACTTTCTTTGAACTTTTTTTTTCTTTCCAAAGAATTACCTTTAAAAAAAACAAGTATTGTGTTCACAAGTTTGAATTTATTAAGAATTTCCTCTAATGCACACAAGGTCAAAACTATACTTACATGTTCAAATATATACATGCAATTTCACTCATATTTGGTTAAATCTCCCTTAGCAAGTTTTACTTTGACACTTGATACCCATCAGTGTATCTTTCCTGTATTTAAATAAAACTCAAGATTTGCTTTTGTCTTGGAAAACTCGCAGCATAAATTTAACTTCTGAGATTTTTTTTGAGTAAATGATTCCTCTACACAGCATGCTACGACAAAATGTAATAATTTTAGTTAAAGTTTCCAAACCTGGAACTAGGTAGACTGCAATACAGTTGCAGACTAAAGCTGACAAACACATCTTGTTTGGTGTTACTTACACTCTCCTTTTGTAGTCTAGGTTAGTTTAAATCAATCAAAAATAATGTTTTGAAATGTTGTGCTGAAAATGCTACAACTTTATGTGTCCCATGCCTCCATATTGGTGACCCTACCTTGAACACGCATCGAACCATGGAGTTCGCCCTGGACGGCCAGCTACTGCCGGCCCTCTAGCTCCTGCTGTGGCTATGTTTGCTGTGGCTACGTTTGCCGTGGCGCTCCAGTTGCTGGACTTCTGGCTCCACGACCCCTCGTCATGGTTTGTCCGCGTGGAGGCTCAGTTTGCTCTCCCCGGCATCTCGGCTGACGACACGAAATTTCATCATGTGGTGGCATCGTTCAACCTGCTAGCCACCCGCCGTGCGATGGCCCTCCTCCGGGACCCGCCCGTGCAAGGGAAATATGTCGCCCTTAAGGACCTACTCCCGCGGCGATACACCCTCTCCGGTGCGGAGCAAGCCAAGAAACTTCTTTCCCTCTCCAGGCTGGGCAGAGGCACGGCTCTTGAACTCACGGAAAACATGTTGTCCTTGCTCGGTTCGGACGACGGAGGATTCCTTTTCGTCCATCTCTTTACCAGACAACTGCCTGTCACTGTGAGAACTGGCCTCGCCAGCTCCCCGTTTCTAGCGGCGCAGGAGTACCGCTCCCTGGCTGAAGAGGCAGATCGCATCCTGCTGGTTTCCCACACATTTGGAGTGCATGCCTCGGCCGTGGATCTGCCGGCGACACCCCCAACAGCCTTCTCCAGAGCGGACAAGCTGGCACTAACGGCAGGAACCGCTACACACCGCGGGAAAGATTTTTGTTTCTACCATCAGCGTTTTGGCGCCAGAGCGCGTTGCTGCCTGCCGCAGTCGCTGACGATATGGAAAGGCTGCTCTTCATTGAAGACTCACGCTCCGGGCGCTGTTTTCTGCTGGACTCTGGCTCCCAGAAGAGCCTCATCACGCCCACCGCCGCGGACCGCTTAGCAGCAGGCCACGGACTGCAGCTGATTGCGGCTAACGGTTCTCCTATTGCAACTTATAAAGAAAGACGAGCCTCATGCTGGAAGACACGCCGGTGTGGGATGGCGGTCCGCGTTTGCTTTGCGACGTGTCTATGGGTCGCCCGTGCCCCGTCGTTCCCCTTTCGTGGCACCGTCGTGTTTTCGACTCCATCCATGCTCTCTCTCACCCGGGCTTACAGGCTTCGGTCAAGCTGGTAAGCGACAAGTTTGTTTGGCCGGGCCTGCGGAAAGCGGTAAAGAATTGGGCTGCTGCGTGTGTTCTGTGCTAACGCTCGAAGGTCCACAGGCACACTCAGGTGCCCCTCGGACCATGTGCACGACAATTTGGTCGGACCACTCCCACAGTCACAGGGTTCACACACCTTTTGACTGTGGTGGATCGCACCACCAGGTGGCCAGGGGTGGTTCCCCTGGCTTTCACGACAGCAGAGGTGGTGGCCAGGGGGTTTCTTTTGGATTTTGGGGGCCGGCAGGAGGTAGTTTCAGTGGACCAACTTAAGCCTGCACACATTCTGCAGGATGCGCCTGTGGTGCCAGCCCTCCGCCGCAGCCCCCCACCTGCTGCCGGAACGTTGGACTCTGACCCTCCCTCTGTGATCCCACCGTGCCCGTCGGCGCTTGTCCGGCAAGCGGAGGGTTCGGCCTGTCCTTCCCGGCCTGGTGAGCCCACAGCCAGTTCTCGGACTCCGCGTTTCAGTCGTTCTGGACATTTGATTAAGCCCCGGGTCCTGGACTAGTGGACTGTTTGTTTGGGTGTTCGGGGGGCTGGGCATGTGTGGCAACCCACTAGAGGGCTCTACTCACACCCAAGCTTGGCGGTGGTGGATTTAAGTAATAATACATTTTTACATTTTTAAAAAAAACTCAAAAGCCAGTTTAAAAAACTTAATATCACATTTTTACAGTGTATTTCTATTGTGATATCATTTTTATTTTAATTATTTAAAAAATACATCATCTGTGGTAGCATGTATAGATATGAAAAAGTAGCATTTCAGCACAACATTTCCAAACATGAAAACTCAATCTTTCATGTAAACTTTTGAAAGGAACAGTAGAAAACTGCTTTAACGAAAGTTTGTGTGCCCATAAATAGTTGGAAGCACTCTAAGCTGAGCCAACATCTCCCTGGCAGTCAAAGGAAGGAAAGCAGTTCTGAGCATTTTGTTCATTGACAGTGCCAAGAATCAATTTGCATTTAGTGGAGAACTGTGTTGAAGAAAATCCTGCATCAACATTACTCCGAACTGCATGCAAATTCTCTACAAGCAGTTCAGTCTTAGTCTGTCTCTTTCAGATAATTTATTTTCAAAGCAACAATTTGGATTTTGTTCCTGTTGGCTGCCTGTGTCTCCTTCCTGTACTGGTGTACTTCTTCATCTGCCTCAGCCAGTATCATGTAATTTTCACTTGGATCTCTTATCTGAAACTGATGAATGGTATCTAGTATCTGGACCTTGTAACATTCTATCGAGGAGGCAAGGCAAGTTTATTTCTTTAGCACATTTTAACAGCAAGGCTATTCAAAGTGCTTTACATAAAATTTCAAAAGACATCAAAGGTAATTTACAAAAGCAGCGTAAGAGGATATAAAAGAGCATTTAGACCAGGGATGTCAAACTCATTTTCCATTGAAGGCCACTTTGATCGCCGAGTGAAACATACATTGTGTAAAGACATTTAACTACACATTTAACTACACATTTAATTCCTGAGACATCTTACTATAAAATAAAGAAGTTCAATTTCAGTTTTTCTACACGATAAATATCTAAAAATACAGAAAAGATTCTGGCAGCTCACTGCCCAGACTGTCCCATATTTATAGAACTTACAGCTTATTGATTGATGAAAGTTTTCTTGTTTTAATTGAAACTTCTATGGTAGAAAGTAAAAAAACAGGAACTTTTCTGTCATTTAATTGTTTATCTGTTACTTAACTACTTTGGTGTAGTAAGAATGGCTATAGAGAAGATTTTTATCAGTTGTATAACTTCTAAAACTTTCTGCCCTCTTCATATTTTCCTTGCTTGCTGTCCTTGTCCTTGCTGGGCTGATTGTGGACCCTGGGCCTTATTCTTTGACACACTTGATTAGACATTAAAATAGCTATATAAAATTAAAACAGTCATTTTTTGTGAAGTTGCAAGAAGAATGAAGTAGTTATTAGTACTAAAGTTAGAAATTAGTAGTTATTTTCTTTAACCCTCTAGGGTCGACGGATGCACGAGTGCGTCAAAATCACATGACCAATTTAAGACAACAAGATGCAACGATGCACAGCCTCCATTTCAACTTGTCAAAAGTGTGGACTGCAAACTATATACCAGTTTTTGAATTGTGTTGATAGGCCATGTAAAACGAGAGTTATGATAAAAGAAAAATACACGCTATCTTTGTGTCTGAATAAAATGGTATAAACAGTGTTTTCTAAGGACAGCGCTAGCAACCACTCTCCCCTTTGGAGCAAAAATTTTTTTTTTTAAAGAAAAACACCCCTTTCCTATTGGTGTTAAAGTGTACCATGTCAACGAATCACAAAATTATATGTGGCATTTGGTTGTTTAGGAAGAGGGGGTAAGTTTTAGTAATGACACCAGATATGAGGTATGAGGGCTGTGCTGAAGAAAATGATACCAAACAAAGCAAGATGAACAGTTTTTAAAGGTGAAATATAGAAGTAAAATCAAAAGTACGGTAGTCAAAAACGGCCAATTATACCCTGGACCCCAGAGGGTTAATAACGCTTGAATAATTCAGTTCTGCTCACATTTTTTACAGCAGTATGAAGCTAAAATCTCAGTATACAAAGATATCCTGTAAACAGAATGGTGTTGTTGGAAAGGCTAAGAAAAATAATTGAAAACTCACTTTGTTCATTTTGTGCTGAAATTAAAAGACATACAAATATGTTCTAGCTGATCAATCTTTCACACACAGAGCTAGTATCCATACACGTGCTGAAATTCACACAATTTCCCATAGTGAATTAGAAAGAAGCAAAATTTTAGACCTTATTTCCAATTCTGGCCCACTGTACGACTGAGAGCTAATGAAACACCTCAGATGGAGTCCAGCAGTCTTTCATCTCACACATCCAGTTAGTGGCTAGTGGTTCTCAGGGGCACAGATGTACTGTTCATCTGCCTTCCAGTGACCCTGAGTGTAAAGCCACCTGAAACAAGAGCCAAGCTCTCTGTCAAGGATTAAATTAGTTACATCTGACAAGAATCTAGATTTCTTTTGGTTCAAAAAAAAGTTCATCTCTATTATTTTTTCTGCTTTTGCAAAAGCAAAACAGAATGTAAATCTTTTCTTATGAGTCGATATTGAGTATTGACAAAGGCCGATTATGATAATATAATATTTTTATTATAATTATTATTATATAATAATAATTTGCAGACATCTGTAGTATTCTGATTGATAATAATAATAATAATGGATTGGATTTATATAGCGCTTTTCAAGGCACCCAAAGCGCTTTACAATACCACTATTCAACAACCACATATTGTTGATGTAAGTTGATACAGATTTGAGCAGGTAAAATTCACCACAATATGCTTTGTTTAATCTATAAATATAATAATTTACAGTATATTAGAATAACCTTCAGTACACTTTTGATCAGGATATGTTTTTCAGTGCACACATAAACAAATATGTTGGACTGATTATCTCTATGCTGGACTATTGATGTTTGTTATTATCAGGTTTTATCGATCTTATAATTCCCTAAAAAGCCCCCAGCTTTGAGAGGATGAGAGTTCATTTTGCTTGTTTCTGTTTTCTCCCATATTAGTTTCTTGTCATTGGCTCCCAGTTAAATCCAGAATTGAATTCAAAATCCTTCTCGTCACATACAACATCTTGAATAATCAGGTCCTGTCATACATGCACATGATCCTAACAGAGCACTCTGGTTCCCAGAGTTTCTAAAAGTAGAGCCTTCAGCTGTCAGCTCCTCTCCCATGGAACCAGCTCCCAGTGTGACACCCTCTCTATTTTCAAGATGAGGTTTTTTTGATAGAGCTTGTAGTTGGGGCTAGATCAGATGTCCCTGAACCATCTTCTAGCTATGCTGCTTCAGGCTCAGAATGCTGAAGGACTTAATAGGATACACTGTGCACTTCTTCTCCGCTCACCTTTTTTACTCTTCACATATTTTTACGCCACTGCAGCATTAATTGTAGTCTCCTCTCTCCCTCACCCTGCTTTGTCCCGTCTCCCTATGTTGTGGTTTCATTTGTCTTCTCTTTTTCGTATCGTTTTCCTCTTACCCCCCCAAATGAATTATTATAAAGGTAAAACAGTGAAAGTTTGTCATGTCTGCTTTTCCTTCAGTGGACTTGTAGCCTCTCTCATTCACCACCACCCACATTGCTCCACCTCAGTCTGCAGCCCTCCTCGGCTCTGCTCCTCAGGCCTGAAATCAGTTCAGCTGATCTGCTGTGTATTTCACTTTTTTTTGCTCTGATTACTACTTTGGACTCTCTGCTCTGACAGTAGAAATCTGCCCAATTCTCTACACTTCCAGCCCCGGGTCAGCACCGTAGTAACCATTCATCTTTTATCTAACTACAGTGCCCTGTGTATTCATCTATCAATCACATCTAGCTGTTTCTTGCTCATGTGTCAACAATGCAGGTGTGCTGTAAATGTAAAGTGCAGCATTTTTACAGTGATTTCTGTTGGGGGTCAAATTCTCTTGGCGGCTTTAAGTAGAGGTGTTTGTAATAATTTGTCATTTTAGCCAGCACTAAAACACTGGATAAGTAATGAAGTATGAGATGATGAGTTTTATACACAGCTACATAAATGACCCTCTTGGTGGTTCTAATATTAACCAAACTAAAGCTAACCGTTGCCGTTTCAAACGTGTAGCACCAGGATGATTCTCCACCCGTGTTGTGGAGCCGTGCTTAACATTCTTCTTTAAATGTGAAGTAGGACACTTATGCATTTTGTGATGTCTTTGATATAATGTTCCCCGTTACATTAGTAAGGGAGGACCTTTGATTGGGCCTTTCCATACAACCAGATCTGCTCCACTGTTCCTCCAGAAAGATCAGCCAATCGCTGAAATGTTACTGGAGTAATGAACGACATTCTTCCAAAAAGGTAAAGGTGATTCCTCAGAACATCTTTGTATGGATTTACAGTCATCCTTCCTTCTAAGGAGACAGACCCCCACCCCAGCATAACAGAGCCAGCAGATCCTCTCCATACAGGGGTCAAGGGTTCAAGTCTTTTTCCTTCATTAGTCACCCGCCTGTATATCTGGGATATTTCAGACTACTGGCCTCGTCCTTGTATCACTCATATGTCAGATTTTATCGCTTTAGCATTTCTAACTTGGCGTGACTTTTACGACATTAAAAAATGAGAATCTTCTTTCATCTTAAACACAACAGAAGCTGATGAAGTGTGCCGTAGGTGTCAGGGCCTGATTGAAGAGAGAGGCTGTTAATTCTGCTCAGATCCCAAGGCATTCTCACATCTTGCTGCAGACACAGTTTGATTTAGTGAAGAGGGTCCTGTAGAGACTGTCAGCAGCTGAAAACTGATGCCCAGCTTGACAAAAGACAGAACACACTGCCAGAACAGGCTCGCCCACTCATTCTAACTCGGGTCAGACGGCGTGTGCGTGTGTGTGTGTGTGTGTGTGTGTGTGTGTGTGTGTGTGTGTGTGTGTGTGTGTGTGTGTGTGCGTGCGTGCGTGCGTGCGCGCAGGCTTATTTTGTAGTTTTTTTCCTTATGTCTGTATTCGTAGCTCTTGTGTCAAGTAATGTGCATAATTTTGGACATTAGCTTGATTCCACATTTTCGTGTCAGTCTTTTTAATTCTCTGGATTTAAAAAAAACAAACTGGGAGAACATCAATGATATTGTCACATTTCAGTAACCTGCTGTGAAACTCCTGATATTCATGCACATGATAAGCTGATTTACACCCCCACCACTGCCACCCACCTAAACATTTCTGCACATTTAACACACCCTTCCTTTGACAGCAGTGGTCTTTGTGAGCAGGACAGTGGGAACTCCACACTGTAAAAACTGTTAAGCGTTAGCTTGAAGAAGACGAAACACCTCAAATATGAGGCGGTCCAAAATTTTAATCCATAGGAAAGCCTCAGATCCTCGTCAGAGCCCTTGTGTGTCATAACTGTTTTTGGAAGGATAAGGAAAGCTTCCAGATTCTTGCTTTTAATGTGGTGTAGGTGATCATATTTGGAGTCTGAGTTTAAACTGAATATTAAGCCCTGCATTAAAATGTGCACTTAGTTGAAGTGTGTTAACTGTTCTGGATATTATATAGTTAAGTGTAGAAAAAGGCAGATTTTGATCTCTGTGAAGAGTTTTAGCTCAATCCTGCTTAATGCTCCCAAATCAGCCGAATCCGTTCCCGTTTCTCTGACCTTCTCCTTCCTCTCAAATGTCTCCTGTCCAGTTTTCTTTCTGGCACACTCACCTCCTCTCATCCTTCTCTCTTGTTGAAAAGATAAATAAATGAACCCAAGGGTAAAGTTAAAGTCACTGGATGACTGGTGATATGAGCAGCACACTGTCACAGAATGTACGTAAAAGCGTGAATTTGTCTGTTTCTGTCCTGGGGCAGAAGTCCAGATGTCAGGTTGCAGTGATGACTGAGCAGCACACAGTGAGCATGCATGCATGTGTGTGTGTGTGTGTGCGTGTGTGCGTGCAAGTTGGACAAAACAAAAGTGAGAGGGATGGGGGAAGTAATTCTCTTCACGCTTGACTGCGTGTAGAACTGTGATTGCTTTTCCTCAGGTGTGACAGCGGCTCCTGAAAGCACGCATTCGATGCGATCATTGTGTGAGTTTAGCCCCCAAGTTGTGCGGATGCTAAGTATGATAAAATGATTTCCGAAGCTGCGTGTGTGTTTGCGAGTTGCTGTCAGCACAGGTACGGCATGTTCTTTTTAAATGTCTGAGCTCTTCTGCTTTGGCAGAATGAGAGATGTAGAGTGGGAGGGAGCTGTCAGTGTAGGGACATTTAACGGGTGGGAGGTGTGTGTGTGTGTATTTGTTTCAGGGTTGCCCAGTATGAGGGGATTAACCCTGTGGGAGTTTGCACTCTCATGTGTAGCCAACTGTGCTGTCTGCTACAGCTTCACACACACACACACACACACACACACACACACACACACACACACACACACACACACACACACACGCACAGGTCGTTTCCAGCACCGAGGGGTCTGTGCAGATCGTGTTGTTGTGACACAGACAGACTACTGAGCGACCTTTAAGTTGAGGCCACGTGGCTGGATGTGGTCTGAACCCAGGGAGGGACGGCATGAAGCCAAAAGAAGAATCAAGTCAGGGTGGAAAAGGTTCAGTTTGGCAGGGAAATCCTCCTCTGGTCGCTATGACAACGGTCACACCAATATGAACACACTCCATCATGCTTCTTCCCAGTCTTCCCCTGATTTAATGCCCAAAAATGTTTGTAGACAGCTCTCTCCGGTGCTCGGTGTGATGTTTCCACAGTTTTCTGTTTTTTTAGTGCCAAAATTATTTATCATCTGAGCTTCTTCAAACACGTAAGCCTGCATGAATTTTGAGAAGATAAGATGTGGGCAGCATCCTTTCATGCTCCCCTTAAGGAAGAATTTTCTTTACCACACAGCATATTTAGTAATAGACACAGAAGTAGTTCAACACAGCAGCACGGTGGCACGGTGGTTAGCACTGTTGCCGCACAGCAAGAAGGTCCTGAGTTCAATTCCAACATCAGGCCGGGGTCTTTCTGTGTGGAGTTTGCATGTTCTCCCCGTGTTTGCGTGGGTTCTCTCCAGGTACTCCGGCTTCCTCCCACCGTCCAAAGACATGCAGCTTGTGGGGATAGGTTAATTGGATAATCCAAATTGTCACTAGGTGTGAATGTGCGAGTGAATGTGAGTGTGAATGGTTGTTTGTCCCTGTGTGTTGGCCCTGCGACAGACTGGCGACCTGTCCAAGGTGTACCCCGCCTCTCGCCCTATGACAGCTGGGATGGGCTCCAGCGCCCCCAGCGACCCTGAAAAGGATAAGCGGAAGCGAATGGATGGATGGATGGATTTGAGCGGCGTAATCTATTGATAGTTTTTTGGCTTTTGAAGTGCAGATGGCTATCGGCACAAATGAGCATCTAAATGGCTGAGTGGAGCACTTGGGGAGCTCTGAGACAGCCAGTGAATGAGAAGGCTCATTGAGACGGGGTGAAGAGGATGCAAACAGTTCCGCATGGTGGCCCGGGTGAGTGCTGGCTGGCACGCTTACAGAAGAGGAGAGTCTCCTCCAGCAGACAATTTTGTCTAATGACTAAAGAACAATTAGCGATGAAAGCAGGATCGGGAGTACCTGTGTGCTCTAGTTTATTACAGCCACCTGTACATGTGGACATGTAACAGGGTGCAGCGTTATTGTACGGAGTGGATCACAGTACACGGATAAGCTCACATTAACATGTCCTACACACCCCCACGTGCACTCGCATACTACAGGTTGAATTAATCGGAATAATAACAATACATTATTGATGACTGTGTCAAAACAGCTGTAGATAGAAGACCAAAAACATACATCTGAAAGGCAAAGCGCAGGATTTCTGTTTATATCTATACTGTATATTGCAGTGCAGTGTCAGTGTGTGTATTAGCATTATTAATCAGTGTTAATAATGTGTGAAGTTGATTAATGTGCTTCACATTGCTGTATGCACTTCAGAGTTACTGCCTATTTCAATTTAAATATGGATGTTTCTAGCCACTGGGTAACCCATAGGAAGATGAAGGACCGTGATATTTTACTGTATCATTATTTATGTTTAATCCATACTTCATACTGATCATTATGTACTCTGTGAAGGGATGACATTTCTAATATTCCCAGATCACAGTTCTGATATATTAATGTTGTTTTATCACTGATACCAAAACAGTGTTTCGATCTTTTTATTAAATGCTTTGCTAGCAGCTCTAAGAGTTAGTACTGCAGCACAGCAGCATTTAAGGAATCACAGGGACAGCTGGGTAATGCTGATGATTAGCAGGTTTGTGTTTAACAGGTTTGCCATTAGAGTTGAGCATGTTAGCAAATTTGGACTAAATGCAAAGTACAGCTGACTTTGATGGGAATGATATTCATTGTCAACCATATAGTTGTGCAAAAGGGAAGTGTCGGAGGGTAACTGGACTCATTAAGATGCATCATCTAGGAATTATACATCTCTGTGAATTGTATCAGTATCTGAAAGTGACGACCTTAACAATTAGGAAAAAATCTATTAAAGACCTGACACAATATCAGAGAGATGCATCAGTTGTTTACTGAGCATTCAGCACAATGGTCTCTGTCAAATGGTGGCTGTCAAGAAGACATTCTGAAGGAAGGGAAACTGGGAGAAAAGGCTGAGGTATCCCACATTACACAAGATCTGGACTAACAGGACTAAACCAATGTCGGCAGGAAGTCAGCAACGATGTACAATAGTGAGTGTCTACAGCCATCTGTAAGACACGGTGGAGGCTCTGTCATGGTTTGGAGCTGTTGTTGGAGAACTTGTCAAAATTGATGCAATTTATCAATCTAGGAAAGTACTTTCAGATTTTGACCCACCATTCAATACCAACTGGGAAGGATGTGAATCGCAATGGCTGCATTTTTCAGCATGACAGTGTAAACACACGGTCAGTGCAGGAACAGCGAATCTGGATAGAAAAGCACACTATCGAACACTGTCAGTCATGGATTGGCCTCCCCGCCTGGACCTCAGCACTATTGAAGCAGTGCGGCATCTCGACAAAGAACACAACGAAAGGCAGTCGACCTCCAAAGAAGAGAAAGGGGACGTCTGGAGAACTATTCCTGAAGACCCATAAGACTACTTTGGGGGATTTCCTTACCTGGATGATTTTGCATACATCAAGATGTTCCTGAAGACTGCCTGAACAAACAACAGGAAAGCTTTCCTAAGATAGTTCAGGCTGTGCTAAAGGATAAGGTGGTCATTTGTCTTACTAGCAAACGTACAATTTATTATTGGAAAAACAAACAAGACCTGATTAAGTTCATCTGCTGTGTGGATAAAACAGTGCAGAGGTTTAACCTACCTGGCTCAAGCTTGTCTTAGATGTTTATATACTGCAGATACTCTGTCGATCATTCAAACCTGTAACCAGTGTTTGTTTCCTATACTGCCTCTGGTTGTCAGCTTATTATACCGACGGTCATGTCAGTCTACTCAAGAAGTTTCACCTCTACCCTCCTGCAGTCGTCCGATCTTGTCTCCTTTCTCCTTCCTTTTCTCATTTTTCCCTCCGCTCCTTGTTTGTATTGTCATTTCTCGCTCCGTTGTGAACCAGAGGTGGTGCAGGGCCAGGAGGAAATGACACGTGTCTGACAGGAAACCGCCCAGGGACCAGACAGGGCAGCTCTCTTTAACTTCGCTCTGCTGCCTGTCCAACACTGCAGTGACACACAGACATGCACAAAGACAGGCAGCCGGTTTTTCTCTCTCTGGTGACCTGAAGCCCAAATTCACATTCTTGTGAATACATACTTAAATTATTTGTTTGGGTCTTTGTCTTTTTTTAAAGCGTCATTGCTGCAGGCAGGACTGGTGAACCACGCATGTATCCCCCACACAGACACACACATAATAATTTCTTGACTTGGTGTGGGCATGACAGCATAGCAGCCACTTATTGAAGGGTTATTTTGGGTGAGTGTATGGGAGTAGTACAGCTGTATTAAAGGAATAAAGAGAGCAATCATGATCAGCACGAGGCCGCGCTGTGTGCCGAGATGATGCGTTGACACAGAAATGGTTTAAAGATGTAATTACACTGAACATCTTTCTCCCGGACAGTAACACTCTTCTTTAGTGACTGGACTGCTGCCACACAGATGGAAGTAACATAAAAATGACAATCCAATTACTCAAACCATTTTCACGCTTGGCCAAATGGCGACAACTGACTTTCTTTTTTTTTTTTTTTTTGTATTAAAACAAATGGTTTCTATTTACTGTTCCAGCACTCGTTTGATTTTTCTGCTTCTCAGCTGTAATTCCTGTGTCCCACACACAGAATTCCAGTTTTCCATGATGCTAAAACAAAATGTGTGTATGCATTAGGAATTAGCATACAGGAGGGGCTAGCTTCACTGAAATCACTGCCTTTGAGCAGATGCACAATACTTCAACTCAGTTCACTTTTATTAATTTACAAGCATAACAGCATGTCTTCTGTTTGATGTCAGTGAGAGCAGCATACTAATATGGTCATATCAGGCACATGTCAGCATAGAAGCCACACCCCAGAGTAGAAGCCACACCCACCTGCTGTTCAAACCTTTTGTCTTTGAGGGACAGCCAATCAAAAGAAGCCTGATTTAAAGCGAAGACCATAGGAGTTAAAGTGGCTTGTTTGAGACAGAGGATGGTCTACCAAGTACTAGCTGGAGATGAGATGTTAACTATTTTAACTGGAGCTTGGATTGAGTTTAATTAACCTCTCTTAATCCCGATTTGTTAATTAGAGATTCAGCACGTACGCTTCTATATGCAAACATTATCCTAATCTTGAAGCATAAATGTTATCATAATGGCGAACTGATTTATGGTCAAAGAAATGTTTACTGCACCTTGTTGATCAGTTCTGTCCTTGTAATCTGATGCCACATACTTTTTGCTTGGCTCTTTCAGGTCTTGATGCTCGCTGATGGGGACACGGAGAGTTTCCTGTGCCAGCGCCTGCCCGTCCTCTCCTCCATGTCGCAGCTGCGCGGTGTAGCCACAGCCTACGTCTGTCAGGACTTCACGTGCTCTCTGCCCGTCACCGACCCACAGGAGCTCCGCCGGTTACTCCTGGACGGAACTAGGGCTGAACGATTATGGAAAATAATCTAATTGCGATTTTTTGCCCCAATATTGCGATTGCGATGCGATATGCGATTATTTTTTAAGGTATTTGTCTTCTGTATTATTAAACAAAGACAAGCAATACATCATATAGTATGGCCAATACTATATTACATTAATTTTAAACTGTTCTTTCCTGGAAGACAGACCTCTGTTATGATGACATGAGGTGATGCATGAATTGATGACTGACATTTTTATTTAACTTCTTCAATCACAACAGTATATTTGAACATACACAATAGTTTATTTTTAGCTTACAAACATCTGAGCATAAAGTGGTGACAAGGAACCCTGGTGTAAACATTAAAATGAAAGTCAGTACAATGTGCAGATTGCAGAAATATACATAAAAAAAATCAGTGGCTTTACCACACTCAGTTTTTCGACATCTGTGAACTACTAGACAGTCATTCAATTAAAAAATAATATTAAATAAATAAAACTAATAAATAAAAAATACACACATCTTACTGATCTCTGCAGTCAGTAACATTACACATAAAGTGCAAACATAATAGCAATTGTATAAACACACACACAAACACGCCTTTAAAGTTTAAAGGCGTGAAATTGGACGGTCTAGTTCTGATTAGCGTCACCGCTGTCTCGGTGGAGTTTAATAAACTCGGCCGTCTGCTTCTTGCTATCTAAAATATAACCAGACACTGGTGTAAATTCTCGACTGTCTCATACTTCTGTTTAATAAGTTTTCTGTTTGACGTTTAGTCAGCTGTGTGAAAACCAAGGAGGAACCCACCCGGGGGATTAATAAAGTTTTATTTTATCTAATCTAATAACTTTAATCTCAGCCAAACCGATTTACTCACGAACAAACAAAACACTGAAAAAAGCCCAACAATAACATTTTTAGGTTGTCTAAGTGACTTATATATTACGTTTAACGCGAGCAGCGAAACTCCGCGGTGATCTGAAAATGATGTGCCGGGAGTTGTGCCGTTCTCGGCCGCATCAGTAACCCTCGAGCTCCCGGCTAGCTGTCGAGCTGGTGGGTAGCAGACGCCTCTGAAAACGTCGAAGCACTTTTGCAAATATGGGATATCTTGATAAACCGAGCAGATATTTGATGTTTACACAACTACTTTCTCGCCTGAAAATATGTTAAAAGTTTATTTTGTGACCCAGAAAGATTAGTATGAGTAATTTTAAAACTTAGTAGCGGCCACCATTGCTGGAAACTGGAGTTTGGCTGGGCCGCGCTATGAATTCTGGGATATGGTAGTAATTTGGACAGCCTTCGGCGCGTCGCTGTGACGTAATCGGTCTACAAATGCGGCCTCAGGAGGATGCAGCCCATGAATTGTATAATATAATCGCAGTATAATCGCAGCCTTTGCGGTTAGAAAATTGCACTTGATCATGTCGCGATATTATCGCAAATGCGATATATCGTTCAGCCCTAGACGGAACTACAAACACGCAGATAGAATGACAGCTGAATAAACTGACCGAGCATGTTATCCTCAAAAACTGCTCTTCTAAGACCTGCAGCTCAAGCCTAGTTCTTTTTTTGTTGGATGTGGCTAGTGAGTCCGGCTTTGCCATCACTGGATGGCGGTGCTTTAGCAGCTGATGTTGGTAGGGGTAGGGCTAAGGAATCTTGTTAGAGATTTTCTACATTATACATTATAACCAAATCTCTGTAATACAATATAATCAAGTGTGCCTTATATTCTAACCAAGTATGCCTTATATTTTCTTGTGTTCATATATTTTCACATAACCAAGCCTATTGTTGAAGAATCACCTAACCAAGTCTATTGTTAAAGGAAAACATGATGCATTCCTTACCTCAGTGTCTGAGATGTTTGACAAGCATGATATACTTCTGTATTCTTATCCCAGTGTGTGAAAGATCAGATAAGCTGATTTAATGTTTAACCTCTTCCCTGACAGTTAAAAGAGGAAGTACTATGTAACCCATTTTTGCCTTATAAATAAAGCAAGCAGCCTGTGCTCGTTGTGTGTGTCTTCTCAGAGAGACATTCACCCGTGCGCACGTTTTCTAATTACACTCTGAGTCGGTCTGCAGTTGTCTCATTTCTCTTACTTGTGTTTGAACAAATGTCTACCCTTGACAAATCTTGAGGGTGTCGTCCTGCTAGCCATTCCACATCTGTTACTCCAGCCTGTTCTTTATCAGCAATACCAGGTATTACCTCAAATATCAGCTCCAGGTTTTAATTCAAATCAATGTGTAGAAATGCTCAGATGAGCTAAGCAACAGTGGCAATCTGAAAAACCTGTAGCAACTTTGCAAAAAGTTGTAGCTTTACCGTTACCCCAGAAGATCCCTAATAGAGGATAAACTGAGAGCCCTTTAAATGAACTGGGCCGATAACATTTTGCAGAGGGACCTCTCCGGCATGCGTTCCAGCTCCTGTGTTCACGACACACGGATTTGACAGAGGAGACCTGCCTGGCGGCGGTTGATTTGTGTGTAACCGTGTACATACATTTTATGATGCTTTTATCTGTGAGGAGCGAGTCTACTGAAACTGTTGCACAAAAGATCCGCCTTGTGAATGTTGTCTTTACCTTTAGACATCATAAAAAAACAGAGCATGTATATTCACAACCCCCGAATAATAAATCTATTTCTCCTACAAGCAGTGGGTGTTTGATTTTTGGATTGATGCTTCTGTTTTGTTTGAATGTGCTGCGTTATGTAATGCAGCTATAAAGGTGCCCAGAATAAGTGTCATTTTTGTGGTGTTCGTTTTTGTCTGTGACGTCCAAGATGGGGAAATTCCATGAAGGAGTGAGTGAGTCTGTCCCAGCAGCGTTTTTCTTCTCTGTACTATAAATACTCGTACAGAGAGAAGCCGTCAGTTGTGTATTCTCTTGCTGTCTGTTTCCCGCTGTAGGCTGGGCCAATGTAATGTAAACATTGTGTGAAACACTTGGGAGTGTGTGTATTACTGCGTGTGTTTTAGGGAGACACAGATGGACCGCCGATGTCGAGGCAGGCAAGTCTCTGAGGGTCATCCTCTGGGCTGCGGAAGCAAAGCGAGAAGAAAAAGACGAGAGGAGAAATGCAAAGTTTCCGCAATGGTGGCGGCAGATTCGTGTCCTTCACCTCGCATCCACCGCTGTCCTTTAACAACACGCAGACCATCTGCACTTGTTTACTTTTGTCTCTGTACTTTTGTCAGCCAAGTCTCCGCCCTCCCCTCCTTTTTTTCGTGTCACCTTAAGATTGAGGAGGGATCATATTGGCAGACGGCTGCTTCTGTGGAAGAAGAAGTAGCCAAGAGGAAAACAAGGCTGTGGGGAGGAAGAACATGAGGCAGAGGGAGAGAGATTTGAATGAAATGTCCCAGCATCACTTTTCTTAACTTATCAGATTGTGAGCGGTTGTTCTTTCTGTCTGTTGAAACATTTGGATGCTCCTTTTCTTGTATTTCCACACCGCTCTCTCTCGCTTGCTTCCTTCTCCTCCCTTTCCTCTCATCTTCTCCCAGGATTGGACCCCTCTGTCTTGGTGGCATATACACACTGGCCATTCCACTGCTGTGCCATTGGCATTGAAAGCATGTTGGAGCCTCTGTCTCATTTATTGAATCCTAGTCTACAAGCACACACAGTCCCCCTCCTTCCATCACTCCTCTCATTATTGTTCTCCACTAATTGTTTTGATGAGCTGCACAAGCTAAATTTTAATTAGCACTGAGATTAGTGTTTGACCCCAGCTAACCTGACGGCCCGCTAATTATGAAGTTGTAATCTGCATGCCTCAGATCTTAGTCATGATATGAATGATAAACTTGTACATTTTGAGCAGCACCTTTGTAGAAAGAGGCTAAATGGAGTGCATACGCAAAAGGCATGACACAGTAATACAGCTGTGCACATAAAGGAAGAGATGTTTTAATAAGGTTTTTGTTAATCGTTTTTTTGAAAGATATTTTACTCATTTTTAAATAAAAATACTTAATCTGCACTTTTTAATTAAATTTTAATTTAATTTCTATAATATATCACAATTTATGAGATTTAGTTTCAAATCCACAAAAAAAGAAGACTGGTTTCTAAGTCTGCACATACAGAGGGAGGAAACAATTATGTGATCACCTGCTGAATTTGTTAACTTGCTCAGTCACAAAGAAATGAACAGTCTCTAATTTTTATGACAGTTTCATTTTAATAGAGAGAAAGAGAAAGAATATTGACCAAAAATCCAGAAGGAAAAACACATTACATAAAGGTTATGACACAAAGAGCTCCATTCCCACAGTCAAGCACGGAGCTGGAATAACATCTAAAGTCGGGGCTGTTTTTCCACCAAGGGTACGACAACTTCACCGCATTAAGGGGCCAATGGACCAGCATGTGGCGTAAAATCTAAAGATGGGTCTTCTAACATGACTAAAGAAGAAGCCCATTAAAGTTATAGAGTAGGCTAGCCAGTGTCCACACCTCAATCCTATAGAAAATCTTTGGAGGGAGCTTCAAGTTGCTAAGTGATAGCCATGAAAGGATTTAAAGTTTCTGTAAAGAGGAGTTAGCCAAAATCTCACCTGAAATGAATGCACACCTGGTGGTCAACCTCAAGAAATGTCTTCCTGCTCTGCATGCCAACAATGGTTTTTCCAACAAAAATGTTCACGCGATGTCATGCACATTGCTCAAAAGTTGCATGCTGTTTTGGCCATGATACAGCCACCAGTTGCTAGCTTAAAATGTATATTCCTCGACTGTTTGGCAGTGGTTCTTGTAGGCTTCCTAGAGAGTCTCTCACTGCAGCAAAAACCTCCTAGTCCTTATCTAGTCAAGTCATCTTTATTTATATAGCACATTTAAAAGACATCAAGTGTCGGCCAAAGTGCTGAACAGAGGGATAATATAATTAAAAAGAGTTAAAATAGATAAGATGAAAACATTATAAGACATCCATGTATGTTTGTAAAAAATATGTGTACATGCAAATATGCACATACATGTACAAAAATGTACACATTCACACATAAGCACACATACGTGAACATAAAATACATGTATACGTATATACACATTTCCACAGTTGCCTGTAGATGTTCATGTTTATCTGTAAATAATTGCTAACAACTAGCCTAGCAACAGTAAAAATCTGAGCTAGCAAAGGGCTACAAAAAGGTTTGTAGGACTGGGGCTCACATTGTTGCCATGATTGTCGCACATCCAAAATGACAGATAAGTTAACGTCATGTGGTTAGCGGTTGCATGTCTGCAACCACTTAATAAAAGGGTCGAGCTGCATTGTGGAACAATTTAAAATTGAGTGTTTTATTGGTATGTTTTTTAACCAAATGCTATATAAAGAGAGTTGTAATAATCAAGAGGGAAAGCAGTGAACCTGTAAATATTTTTAACCAGTCTAGCCTCCTAAAAGGTTTATTAGAGCAGGTGACATGCCTCTCCACTGATAAAAGCTGATAAAAGTTTGGATATGAACATGAAGATGGTAAGACCAAGCAGAGCTGAAACCATCTCAAAGATCCTGTTGGAAAATATGATGATGTACATTGCTGCCATAGTTGCGTTTCCTGTTTTGAATGCGATTTGCATTTTCCAAATGTTTAGAGAGAATTGATGTATATCCTACATTTTGTGTGGGTTGGATGTAAACAATGAAGTGAAGCTAAAATTATAGAGCTGTATTTGTCTTGTTATATAATTCCTTATTATTTAGCGTGCATGTGTTTCGTGACTCCGTTCTGGTTTTTGAACGGACATTAAGTGTGTGGAACGATCTGTGTTTTAGATGAAAGCAAGTGTCTGTGTGTCTGTGTGTGTGTGCGTGTGCTGTTGTCCTTGCTATCAGACATGGCTGCTGTGTTTCAGTCTGTGTTATAATGAGGCCACAGGGGGCCGGGAACAGCAACACACCAACTTGGAGGAAAGGAGGAACATTCAGCAGAGGGGGAGGTGTTGCGTACTTTCTGTCACCCAGCTCACGAGTCTTAAGGTTTTCTCTCCACTCCTGATGTGTTCTTACAGGACATTTCATTTCTCAAACTGTTTAAGATGCTTTGTTTAAAAGGAAAAGAAAAATCTTTGAGAAAAAACTTTCTTTTTAATAAAAATAAAAATGTTGTTGTCACTTGTAAATAATTAGATACGTGCATTGTGTGTTTATGTGATTCTGTGAAAACACTTCAGATATCTGAAATATGGAATCAACACTGTAAATGTGTGTGTGTGTGTGTGTGTGTGTGTGTGTGTGTGTGTGTGTGTGTGTGTGTGTGTGAGAGAGAGAGAGAGACAGTCAAAACAGGTATCACAACACTGGAACTTGTCTGATAAGACCTAAACCTCCTGGAGAAAATCAGTACCGCTTATCAGCCCAGGCTGGTACTTTGTTGATTACACAAAGCAAAAATAGAGTTAAACTGGGAGAGCGGGGTCCCAAGGATTCAAACGAGCTGATGCACCATTATTTCACACTACAAGGGAAGTTGCTGAGGTGCTAAGGTTGAGCAGGTAGGGGGGCTATAGCTCAGGCAGCAGGCGGAGCAGGTCATTTACTAACCTGGAAGGTTGGTGTTTTGATTCCGAGCTGCTCCAGTCTGTTTGCCAGAGTATCCTGATGCAAAAGGTGTCTTTGTACAAAATACTGAGCCCTGAGTTGCTTAATGTGTTCTCATTGGAGTATGAATGTAGAAAAGCACTATATAAGAACCAGATCATGTGCCAAGTGAGGTGGACTTGAAAGTTAGTGTTTTTTAACTAATAAAGCTAATACAAAAGATTTTAACGCATTATTAAATTAACATCAACGACAAGCCTTAGCTGCCTTACGTTTGACTCTAAACTACTTTGGTGTAGAATGGAGTTCATGGTTGACACAATGTATAAAGGAACCCCCAGATTCTTTGGCTGCAAAACAAGCCCGAATCGTTATACTTCCACCACCGTGCTTTACGGCTGGTATGTGGTGTTTGGTTTGCACCTAACCTGGTCCTGTGCATGATAGTGACTTATCGCCCCTTTGATCTTGTTGGTCTAAAGAACATTGTTGAAGTCTTGTCATTTGTCCTGCCATATTCTTTAAAGAGAAAAAAAAAACTTTCTCCTGGCAACACATCCAAAGCATTAGATGGATTGCTGCAGTCTTTGATTGTACTTAAATAAATGAACTTCATTTCAGTTCAATTCGGTTCAGTACTTCTTTGCTATTCCAGTTTCCATATTTGCTTCTAATTTTTCGTCTTTCAGTGCTGTCTGGATTTCCATGACTTCCTTTTGTTTGCAATTTCAGTTTCCTGGTTCACTTTTACATTTTCTGTCTTTGCTTCTTGGATTTCTTTTTTGGCCTCCTTGAGCTTTCTCTGGAATTCCATCAGTTCTTTTTTTGCGATTTCAGTTTGCATCTTTGCCTGTTTTTATTTCCTTGTCCTCTACTTCCAATTCAGTCTGCATTTCCATCAGTCCCATCTTTGCTTCTTCGGGTTTCAGTTCTGCTACCTCAGCTTGCAGTTGTGCAATTTCAGTTGCATGTTTTGCTGCTTCACTTGCTTTCACTTGCTTCTGGATCTCTTTTTTCTTCTCTCCCAGCACTCTCTAAACTTCTATCATTTGTTTCTTTGTCATTTCTGTTGCCTTCCCTACTGTTTCATTTTCCTCCTTTGCCTTCTGTATTTCCTCTTCCAGAGCTCACTGGACTTTTCAGTCCCTCATTTTCAGTTTTGCCTATTCAGTTGTCTTCTTTGCTGTTTCCTTTTCCCTCTTTGCTTACTGCATGTTTCCCCTTTCTAGTGCTCTCTGCCTTTCCCTCATTGCCATTTTTGCCTTTTCAGTTTCTTTGTTTGCCTTCTTCATTTTCTTTTTCTTCTCATCAAGAGCTCCCTGGAACGCCATCAATTGATTCAATGTATTTTCTGGCTCTTTCTTTGCTTCTTTGTTTTCCTTCATTTCTAAAGTTTTAGTGTGTGGAGCAGTGCTCACTAATCCTTTTGTAGAACTTTGGTTGTCCATTTCAGGATTTCAGAGAGGCTGTATGCAATAAAAAATAATCATACGATAATAACTTTATTTGTATAAAGTTTTTTAAACATAGTTACAAAGATCCTCAGATATAAAATATAAGCGTAGATGTCCCAAAAACAAACACGTCTTCCATATGTTCACACACACACACTTTCATACATTACATACTTGGAGAAATTTAAAGCTGCTGATGAACCTTTCTCTCAGCAGTCCAGCCAAACTTTGGATAACCCAGCTTCCTGTATTTCAGGTTAATTAGTTATTCTAAATTAGCCATAGGTTGAATGGGTGTCTGTATGGGAACTGTGTTTGTCCTGTAACAGACTGGTGACCTCTCCAGGCTGTAAATTTGATAAGTGGAAATGGTTGGATGGATGTTCTGCAATGATGAGTTAGTCTAGTCTAGTGATGAAGAAAGAGTTCTCTGTTCAAAATTCATCATCACTTGATCCAAAGTTCAAGAGGCAGGAGGATGAAAAACATTACATTCAAACACTGAGTTGTTGCCACAGTGTCACCTCCTTTACCTTTCTGTATCTGCTCCTCCTTGCTTTCTCAGTTTGACATTTTAGCTAACTTATGTGCATGACAGAATTGTGTAGGCAGGAGTGTTGGATCATGGCTCAGACTATATCAGAGGCAACAGCATGTCAAAAGCAGTCATGGGCAGCAGAGTGCATCCAGCCAGACACTGTCAGGCCAACTGATGGCTGGGTTGGAGGTGGAGGGATAATAGAGTCATGGACACAGCCTAGATGGGAAACAACATACTTGATTTTGACATTTCAGCACAAACAGCATGCATCCATGTATTTTTGGTTATTTATGGTGTCACACAGTTTGTTTGTTTTTTCCCAGAATGTATGAATTTCCTTTAAACGTGAGAACACAGAACACAACATCTGTTGCAGCACCTAGCTTCTCTTAATAGCAGTGTCACTACTGATGTTGATATGTCAGTGCTGATATTATAGCAATGAAAACTTTGTTACACATTGGTAAGACAAAAGCCAGCCATCATTGTCATTCCCGTATTCATTTGTGTACAACCAAAACAACTTGGACCGCCCATAAAGGGAACAACTGTTAGGATCTGCTGAAAGGTAGATTATCCAAGTCGATGTGATAAATCATTTCCACCAAAAATTACTCGTGCAGTTAGTTCTGCTTTGGTGTCTTTCAAGATCAAACCTGCTATTCAACAGGTTTACGAGCAGAAGTTCAGGTAATTTCCATTATAACTGAATTATGGTGGGCAGAATCCATGGGCTCCATCTTCCAATAATGAGCAAATTTCTTACCTAGACACTAGCATTAATGGTCCCAGCTTTGGGCCCACCATTTCTGTGGTGCCATGCTGGTACCACCAGTTATTTTATATATGGAAATACATGGAACTGACACCACATCTGTAGAAACAGTCTACAAGTATGATGGAGTCACTGCATATCAGGCTAGTCCCACTTTGTAGTCAGCGTTTCAGGTTTTGTGCCCCCTCAGACCACTGTCTCCAAGAATTTAGCATGGTTAGTCCGAGCACCCCACAAGCCTCGGAGAGGTAGAAGTGTGCCAGATCCACCAAGTGTCATTCTCTATCTCTGGGGCTGCGTTAAGTCAACGCAAACTCATGGTAACACCACAGAAGTGCTTTACAAAAACTGGAAATAGTAAATAAATTATTAAGGTGCAATGGAGGACGAAGCCATGTTAAGATTTGCAGCTTAGCTCAGCAAACCATAGTGTGTCTGTGTGTGTTTTGGGGTAACGGACTGGTTCTCATAAAGCCGTGTAAGTTCTCAGTTAGTCAGGTCATTGCGGTCTAAATCTTCTTATATGGTGCATTTCCACTCCAAGTACTTAAAGTGCTTAATGCAACATGGCTCATTCACCCATTCATACAAGCACTTTTTTCTTAGTGCTTATATGAACATTCACACTGTGATGAATCCAGTGGAGAGGAACTTGGAGTTAGTATCTTGCCAAAGAATATTTAGGATGCAGACTGAAAAACCAGGGATCAAACCACAAACCTTCTGATTAATAGATGGCTTGCTCTGCCTCCCTACCCAACAGTTAAGTCTGTAGGCTACTGCTAGACCGTCATGTTGGATGAAGGGTGGAGAGAACAAACTACACGAGAGAACAAACTACACCTACCTGGTCACAGGTAGAGAGAAAGCGAGTGTACCATGAGGTCTTGCACTGCAAAGTTTTTATCAAGAAGTTTGGCTGGCAGCTCAGCTGAAAGACCAGAGGTTAACGGCTACCAGCCTGACGGTGTTGTTTGTGTTGTTCCTACATCACTACAAAAATCCAGGCTCAACAATGCCCATTTTTGCAATGTCAAGCTTTAGAATGTGGAGGAAAAAGAAAAGAAATGCTTTTATTTATATAATCTCTCTTCTGGAACAAATGGTAATCATCCCAGGTGTTTTCTTTATTCATTATCCATTTATACAATGTATAAATAATACTATTATCAACTTAGGTTTGTGGTTAGCCAAATTTAGGTTACTCACATTGGTTTGGTAGTGGTAGCTTTCAATAGCATTAGCTAACTTCTTTGCTAACGCTAACTGATTGCTCAGAAAATGTGGGTGGTCAGTTGAAATGCTAATTCTGGACCAACACTGTTGTGATGATGTCGGAACAACACAGACAGAAGAATATCAGACTGCATGCACAGGATACGCAGAAAGATACTACAGGAAGTAGAAAACTGAGATAAACGTGCCGGCAAAAGTTGAATGAAGAAACACCAGCAAAGTGTACCAAACCAAGAGCGTTGCAGGAGAAGCGCCTACCTGTATAGTTAAAATGCACTTATGCAAACAGTGTAAACTATATATAGACACATGGTGCCTATGCTCTTTTACTCTTTTAACATTCTGACATTCCCTCAGGACTCTCCAAAAACCAGCAGGTTCCTGTTTCCAGCTGGAACCTTGGCAACTGCAGTGGGAACGCTCACAGTTATTGGTACAGTTTCAACGTCCTCTTTAAATGCTGACATTATTGTTCTATTACAAATAATTGCACAGACCTGGCATGTACAGCTTTTATGGTTTCAAGATTCCCTAACTCCATCATTTTTAATTGGCTGGATCAGCACTGGTGGGTCTACAATCCATTTAAAAAGGAATTAAAATATTTCAGTTTTTGTACATTTTGACTTTGACCACATATAGATGTTTTATTGTTGTACCTTAGATTATTATGGTTGGAGTGCTGGGCAGAACACTGACTGTCGTCTTTGTGAGGTGTGAAATTCAGTAACTTGTTTTATTGTTCCCATTCAGTCACTTTGTGTGAATGTTATCACTGCCCTTCTGTTGTTGTGTTGCCTTTTCCAGCTGCTACAGTGCACTATAAAGCTGCCCAGTGGACATAAAGCACGGCTCCAGGCGAGATATCATTAAAGAATGTGAGCAAAGATTCCCTTTCCCTCATGACAGCAAGAAAAACAAATCTTTTTGAGTTTCTACACCAGTCTATAATTTATCTCATGAAACCCCATGTTTCTCAGACAGGGTTCTCCAATGGAAACCTGTTAATGCCTGGAAAAAAGACAATTAATATAAAATATTATTAATAACTTTAATTTATTTGTCTACTTTTACTCATGAAAAAGTTGCCATATGTCAGTGTCATATAACCACCCTAGCTGATATAACCAACATCTGATTAACTTCTTCTGCAGACTGAAAAAGTCTTTCATCGGTCTTCTTGATTAATATGCTTTCATTGAATGTAGGAGCAGCAGAACACATAATCAACCAGTCATCATTCAGACAGAACATGCAAGAGCTGTGAGCAATGAAACTCCTAAATCCATTCTGTTATTATGGGAACGCCTTTGTTTTTCTTCTCAATTACAGACCTACCCTAATTCTTCAGAGCACAGATTCAACAAAGCGCTAATCTCAGAGATTTTGGTCCATGTTGACATGATGGCATCACAAAGTTCCAGCAGATCCATGATGCGACTCTCCCATTCCACCTGATCCCAAAAACTGGATTGACAAGCGGTGACTTTGCAGGCCACATGACAATGATTTCAAGAAAAAGGTCTGAGGTGATTTGAGTTCTGTGACGTTGCATACTGCTGGAGGCAGCCATCAGAACATGGGTACAATGTGATTATAAAGGGACGGACATATTCAACAATACTCAGGTCGGCTGTGGTGTTTAAACACTGCTCAGCTGATAAGTCCAAAGTGTGCCAAAAAATATCCCTTTCTTGAATAATCAGGCTCCATCTTATCTTAAGACATCACAGTGCTGTATCACCCCAATAGAGCACTTTGCTCTTAGACTGCTGGCTTAGTTGCAGTTCTATGGATACTTAAAAGTAGAATGGGAGGCTGAGCCCTCAGTTTTCAGGCCCCACTTCTGTGGAGGCGGCTCCCAGTTTGGGTTTAGGAGACAGACAACCTCCTCTACTTTTAAAATGAGGCTAAAAACTTTTCTTTTTGATAAAGCATGTAGTCAGGGCTGAAGAAGGTGACCCTGAACCCCCCCTTAGTTATGCTGCAATAATCCTAGGGATCTTCCATGATGCACATATTTTTTCTTCTTCACTCACCTCCTTTCATTCACTGTGTGTTTATACACCATCTGCATTTAATCATTAGTTATTATTCATTTCAGGCTCTCTTTCACGGTGTGTCTGTTGTCCTGTGTTCATCACCTCACCTCCAACCACACACAGCAGATTGCTGCCAGGGGTTACTTCCTATTATTTTGTTTATTAATAGGTCATCTGATTGTTGGAGTTTCTCTGTATTATTGTAGCATCTTTACCTTACAATGTAAAGCATTTAAGATGACTTTTGTTATTATTTGGCCCTATGTTGAACCCATGAACCAAATGTTATTGAATTTTATTGTTTGATTTACTGTTGCCTTCCTATCAGCTTGAAGCAGTCTGGTCATTCTCCTCTGACCCCTGGCATCAACAACGCATTTCAGCCCAGAAAACTGTTACTCACTGCACATTTTCTCTTTTTCAGTCCATCCTCTTTAAAGCTACTGATGTTTGTGTGGGTAAATCCCAGCAGATCACGGGTTTCTGAAATACTGAGATCAGCATGTCTGACACCAACAACCTCGCCACAGTCACTTAAATCACCTTTCTTCCTCATTCTGATGCTCATTTTGAATTTCAGTCTTGACCATGTTTGCATTGCTAAATGTACTAAGTAAGCAGCCTTGTGATTGGGTGATTGGGTAATTAGATATGTGCGCTAACAAGCAGTTGAGCAGTTGTGTTAATTTATTAATTTTTAAGTGCTGACTGTTTCTTAAACACCACATAGGAGCAGTTCCACAGTAGATAGTGTGACAGTGGGCCCCAGTGGGCCCAACCACCACAGTAGATATGGTGGGTGGGCCTGAGATGGCTAAATTCTCCTCAGCTCATTTGTCTGGACAAAGCCTGTTGCTTGTTTGCATGCCCATTGATGCAAGGCCTGCTGTGCAATCACAGTCAGACAAGTTCAGTTAGAGCTGCTGCTGATTAGAGTTTGCTCTTTTTGAAAACCCATTTTATTAAAGAGACTTTAAATTACTGAAAGTTGACCGCATTTAACTTGAATGCACTAAATGATCCTTTTTTACTCATCACGTGGCTAAGCACACTAAACTCCAGCCATATATAGGGTTAACCCAGGTTTTAATTCACTTTTTGTTGTAAAAGGACAATAAAAACAGTGCATATGCCAGCTTGTGGCTGCTGGTGGGCTGGTAGACAAAGAGTGCAAGAGAAACCAGAGAGAACAAATCGACATTTATTCATTACAACAGAGCAAACTCGTGCTCTCCATCTCCCTCTCACCTGCTCCGCTGTAAATTTATCATGAGGTACCAGGCCTGGTTTGTGCGGCGTGTAGGGAGGTAACTAGAGCGATGGAGGCTAAGCGGGAACAGGACGACTAGTTCATCATGTTAGCCCAGTTAGATGAAAGTGGAAAGAAAGAGGTGCTCATTAAAGCCTCCGTGGTTTCCCATTGTCCTCTACAGTTCTGTCCTCTTTCCTCTTACTCAGTGTCAGGGTCTTGCGTCATACTTGGTAAGGGGGGGAAAAAAAATCAAACTGTTGCACAAGACAGTCTGGTAATTTTCTACTGCCTGCTGCTCATTTCGTCCTCCTAATTGGAATCACTGTCAGTGTACGGTAGGACCTGTCACTTTTGATGATGGTGTGTGATCATTATTGGCTTAAACCTGCCACAGACGAGGGGTCGGCTGAGCTGCTGTAAGCTGAGGTGAGGGGTCGTAAGGGGCTCATGATTTCTTTGTGTTGTCTATATCATATATACTGTCATGTTGCCATTTTTTTTGTTGCCTTCCCAAAAAGATCTCCCTTCCACATTCATGTAGTGCGTACACACACAAACTCAACTATCCCTGCTTGCCTTCTTTGTCTGCGGCCTTGACATTTGCACGACATTTGTTGACATTTGTGGACACATGTCACCAGGCTCTGGCCATCTGTTATCATGGGACCAGAACTGAAGGGAAATGCGATGTGGGACAGTGTGACGCTGGACACTTATGCTGCATTGTGGCTTTAAGGGGCAGTTTGTGACTTTGTAGCCCTGAGAAAGTCTAAGATTTTTTTCCAGATCTATTCCAGTGTTATGGAGTGGATGTGTCCAGGCTTGTAAAATTAAGAAGGGTCAAAAAATTCCAATTCCTCCAATGACCACTTGAGGATGACTCCAAAAGTTATTCAGTGGCAGGATATGCTGGATATTGCTCCCTGTGAGTTGGAGAGGAAGACTGCCCCAAATCAGGGAATTCATGTTGCTCGACATTTTATTTATGAGTGATAGGAAGATGGAGCTTTAGATAGACTGGCAGATTTGTGTGCCAGTAATCCAGGTGTTGAACAATGTCTCCAATATTTGACTTGGACGTCAGACACTGCAGGGAGCTCAAAGTAGAGCTGCTGTTCCTTTGTGTTAAAAGGAGCCAGTTGAGGTGCTTCGGGCATGGATGCAAGACTTTGGAGGTTTTCTGGGAAGAGAGCCAGAATGCTGAACAAAGAACGCTTATCAGGCGTAACATTATTAGGTGAAGTCAGTAGCACTGTTTATCTCTTTATCATGGTACCTGTTGGTGAGTGGCATATTAGAGAGCAAGTGAACTTTGTATCCTCAAAGTAGATGTGTTAGAAGCAGAAAAATGGGCAAGCGTAAGGATGCGAGCAATTTTGACAAGGGCCTATTGTGATGGCTAGATGACTGGGTCAGAGCATCTCCAAAAATGCAGTTCTTGTGCAGTTTTCTTGGCCTGCAGTTGTCAGTATCTATCAAAATTATACCAAGGAAGAAGGAGAGGTGAACCAATGGCATGGCCATGGATGGCCAAGGCTCACAGATTCATGTGCGGAGCGAAGGTTGGTCCGTGTATACACAGTGTATCACAATTTGTTGTGTTTTGGGGCTACATAGCCACAGACCAGTCAGGGTACCATTGCTGACCCTTGTCCACCACTGAAAATACCATCAGTGGGCACATGAGCTTTAGAAATAGACCACGGAGCAATGGAAGAAGGTGGTCTGGTCTGTTGACTTATGTTTTCTGTGGCCAGCTGCCAGGAAAACCTGGCACCAGAATGCACTATGGGAAGAAGACAAGCTGGCGAAGGTAGTGTGAACCTTTGCACAGTGTTCTGCTAGGAAACCTTGGGCCCTGCCATCCACGCGGGTGTTACTTTCACAAGTACCACCTACTTAAGTATTTTTGCAGACCATGTGCAACCTTTCATGGAAACAGTATTCTGTGATGGCAGTGGCCTCTTGTAGCAGGATAATGCGCCCTGCCACAAAGGACAAATGGTTCAGGAATGGTTAGAGGAGCACAGCACAGCAAATTACTCAATCCAAATCTCTATCTAATCTCAATCCAGTCTCAATACAAAATGAGCATCTGTGGAATGTGCTGGACAAAGAAGTCTGATCCATGGAGGCTCCAACTTACATGATCTGTTGCTGAGTCCATGCTTTGATGTGTCGAGGTTATTTTGGCTATACAGGTACACAAACAAGGTTTAGCTGGTTCAGTTTATTTAACAAAGAAATAGTTAACTGTGTAATGTGTGTGTGTGTGTGTGTGTGTGTGTGTGTGTGTGTGTGTGTGTGTGTGTGTGTGTGTGTGTGTGTGTGTGTGTGTGTCCTGTCTGGCACTGTAGCAATCAGAATTATGTCTGAAGGCCAAGACAAATGCCCAACAGATTTACTTTCCCAAGTGGGCCTTTTGCAATACTGGTCCACTTGATTGTCATAGTTTATTTGATCTTTATTAGTTATTTTTATAAGTTATTGTAATCAGGCCAGACTGGACTCGGGGACGGGAAAGAAAAACAAGAAGAAAAGTTCAGAAGAAAGTTAACAGAAGGAGAGAGAAAGAAAAAGGAAAAGAGAGAGAGAGAGAAAACACGATGAAAATCTGCTTCATCACCTTTTTTTTTCTTTTTCCTTTCTCTTGATCACCTGTTGAGAAAGAAAAAAGAAAACAAGCAGAGGAAGACTAGAGCAATAGTATAAACAACATCACGATGATCTATGTGACTATAACAGTAATACTAAATATTAAACATTATTGTGCAGCACGTAAGATCGACAGCGCACAGTGTGCTTTAAGGTCTCAAACTTAGTGTCAGTAAACAGTCACAGGCCTCAGGTACTTTTTAACGTTCTTAATCGCTTTCTTAGTTTATGTGATAATTCTGGAGTCACTTCTTCACCAAGTATGTGCGATGATTTTTTAGCATTTTTTAATGACAAGATCCTATTGATCAGGGCCCTTGTCTCGTTGTCTGCTGCCTCAGATCAGAGTCTTTCTCCTGTGTGCTCAGCTGTCTTAGAGCAGTTTGATCCCGTCTCCCTTAAGGACTTGACCGCGGTAGTTAGTAACCTAAGATCATCACACTGCCCCTCTGATTGTCTCCCCCGAGCTTGCTTAAAAGCACTTTTAATACTGTTGGGCCTTTTATCCTGAGATTAATTAATACGTCCCTTGCTACAGGCTGCGTCCCATCATGCTTTAAACAAGCTGTAGTTCAGCCTCTTCTTAAAAAACAAAACCTGGACCCAACTGTTCTGTCCAACTACAGGCCTATCTCAAAGCTTCCTTTTCTATCTAAAGTCTTGGAGAAAGTGGTCTACCTACAGTTGCAGGCACACCTTGATTCTTATATGATCTCTGAAAAATTTCAATCTGGTTTTAAATCCCTACATAGCACTGAGGCAGCACTTTTAAGGATTTTTAATGCTATTCTTTTAACTCTGGACTCTGGCAGCCCTGCTGCCCTTTTATTGTTGGACTTGTCAGCAGCTTTTGACACGGTCGACCATGACATCCTGTTATCACGGCTAGAATTTCATGCTGGCCTAAAAGGATCTGCCTTACAGTGGTTTCGGTCCTATCTGTCAGAAAGGTTTTTTTATGTCAGTATGGGCCCCCACAACTCCAAAATAGCCCCTCTTAAATACGGTGTACCTCAAGGCTCTATTTTGGGTCCTGCTCTGTTCGCAGTCTATTTGTTGCCATTGGGCTCCATCTTCTCGCGGTACAGCATTTCATTTCATTGTTTTGCTGATGATTTGCAGATTTATCTACCTTTAAAAGCAGGGTCAGACCATCCCCAGCTCTTATTACGCTGCCTTGATGATGTCAAACAGTGGTTGTCATTAAATGTTTTAAAGCTAAATGAAAATAAAACTGAAGTTGTCATTTTTGGCAACTTTAATCATATCGACAGCACTCTGGGCTACTTTCCTCGTATTGTAAAACACATGTAAAAAACCTCTGTGTCTATATTGATGGTTCTTTTAAATTGAATAAGCAGGTGAGTGCAGTAGTTCAGTCCTGTTTTTTTTTAGTTAAGACAGCTAGCCAAGGTAAAGCCATACCTTCCGGCTAACGTCTTTGAGCGTGTTATTCACCTTTTTCTTACTTGCAGATTGGACTACTGCAATTCATTGTATTATGGTCTAGATCAGGCCACCATCCATCATCTTCAGATGGTTCAAAATGCAGCTGCTCGCCTGCTAACTGGTACCAAACGGAGAGAGCATATAACCCCACTTTTAGCTTCTTTACACTGGCTTCCTGTCTCCTACAGGATCCAATTTAAACTTTTACTTTTTGTTTTTAAGTCACTTAACGCCCGAGCCCCTCCTTACCTGTCTGAGCTCCTCTCTGCCTATGCTCCAGGAAAAACCACGAGGTCTAGCTCAAAACTAATGCTGTCCATCCCACGGACTAACCTCAAATCCCGTGGTGATAGATCCTTCTCTGTGGCAGGTCCCAGACTTTGGAATAGTCTCCCCTTAAATATTAGATCTGCACAAACACTTGAGCAATTTAAATCTTTACTAAAGACACATTTCTATGCCCTGGCCTTTAACAAACTATGACCCAAGCATTTTGGTCTTATTTGAATTAGTTTAGTTATTGTTTTAATTCTTTTACTGTCCTATTATTGTTTTTTATTGTTATTATTGTATTACATTGTTGCTTTTTAATACCATTTTTATATTGTTAAGCACTTTGTGCAGCATCAGCTGTTTGAAATGTGCTATATAAATAAATTTGACCTTGACCTTGACCTTAAGGTAGGAGCCAAACAAGGGTGTAGTTTGTGTGTGTGAGCACCGGTGTGTACACCTGTGAGCATGGACGCGCTTGTTTTTAAAAGGTTCCTTCATGTAATGATCTGCTAGAGGGTGTGGGGGGGCCACAGCCCCGTCCTCCAGGGCATGAAGCAGGTATGGAGGAGATCAAAACTCCAGACATCCAGAGGCCCCCAGAACACAAGAGACCAAGGAAGACCCACAGAGGGGCAGCCGCGCCACTGTCCCAGAAAGAGCTGAGGAGAGTCCCAGATGAGGGTTCACTCAGCAGCTGCGGAGCAGAAGCCAGGGGGGGTTGCAGTGACGCGCCCGTGAGCTCCGCCGGCAGCCAGCTGTGCCTGAGTGACCGAGCCCCAGGCCGAGAGGCCGAGGGCACCCCACCCCCGAAGTGGCCCGAGCGAGCCCCAGGCTCCAGGCCCCGATAAGCGGCCGCCAAGGAGTGAGCCGGTGTGTACCTGGACGCCCATCCCCGGACACAAAGAACCACCAACGCACCGATGTCTGAGGGCGTCCGCCACCAGATATGAACTTTTTTCAAGACAGTGAATCTTGAAACCAGAGAAAAAATAGAGAGTTTTAACTTGTTCCATTGGCAGATTTTTTTCACTTATTTCAAGCTAAAATATTTATTAGAATTCAAATTTAGACAGAAACAAAGTGAATAATATTATTTTATTATCACGTTGATGCAGCACATGGTTCAGTTAGCTTTGTATAAACACGTGTTAGAAATGTTCTTCAATCAGCTCTTTTTACTCTCATTTCACAGCCAGTACTTTTTACTTTTACTTGAGTAAAGAAGTTGAAACAGTACTTGGAGTATTTTTAACAGTAGTACTTCTACTTCAGTACACACTGTGTGTACTTTTACCACCTGTGTCTGAGACCTCCTTCAGGGTCCACCTGAAGCTCTCAGTCTGCTGTGGAAAAAGGAAATCCAGGTGAGTTTCTCCTGATCACCTGAGGCCGTCATTACTGTTTGAACTTTACCCACACACCACTCCTCACTCCTCCCACCCGCTGCACACAGTCACTGAGTACAGACCGGCTGATTCCTGTAAAGGGAGAGGCAGGAAGAGGCGGAGCAACAGCTGAAAAACAAGAAGCTCAACGTCATTTTGCAGAAGTGACAGTGTGAGAGAGCAGCAGCAGAGCTGCAGTCGAGTCCTGTTTGTCTCTAAAAGAAGATTCACTGGAGTCCATCAGGTTTCTCTCAGCAACAGTGGTGAGTGCAGCTGATCACACTTCCTGCTTCTACACAAATCTTCACTCTGTTCACTTCATCAGGGTCTAGAGCGCCACCTCATTTCTCCATGGTGCCACTTAGGCTACGTCCACACTCGCCCGGATAGATTTGAAAACAGCGCTCCGCGTCCACACCAGAGGCGGAGCCAGACATTTGAAACACCCGGGGCTTAGCCCAAAAGGGTAGTATGCATGTGGGATTTTTTTTTTTTTTTTTTGGGGGGGGGGGGGGGGGGGTAGAAATTACTGAAAGATTAATTGGCTCTGTTTTGAGTTTTGTTCAAAAAACAATGACTTCATATAGGGAAAAATATATATCACATGTGCAGGACACCTTAAACTAGTTTTTTAATTAGGCAGCAAGGCAGAACAAAATCGGGGCTGCATCAAGACATGAGGACTAAACCCCAATTCAACCAGACCCAGAACTGATCCGGAATTAAAACAGGACTACAACAGTTCAAAATCAGGACTACTGAGGACTTAACCAAGACAGAACCAGAATCAGAACTAGATGATAGTAGCACTAAAAGTCATCATAGACCTGCAGTACATTTATTGTTTAATTCTACCAAAGTACAATATTTAGATTCAGAAAGGTTTATATAATTATTTAGCCTTGTTGTGCAAACAAGCCTGCAGAACTTAATAAATATAGAATTTGAAAAATAACAAACCTAAAAAGAAACACTAGGTACGAGATACATGAGGACCTGTGATACGGTGATACTTTTGGTAAACAACCATTTGACTAACATGTGTGTCTCACCTGCTCTTGTTCATCTCTGTTCTGTCCTCATTCTCCATCTCCCTCTCTCTCCCTCTCTGTTCCTCTCTCTCTCTCTTTGTGCTGATAATCATCAAATATACAGTTGAAACCAGATATTTATGTACTGTTCAGATCAAAACACAAACACTTTTTTAATTGTAACATCAAATCAGACTAAATGTTTATTTTTTAGATTGATAAATATAAAAAACATATTTGTTAACTTTAAGAGTAAAGAGAGAAACTGTCTGTATTTCTTAATTGCAAATGGCACCAAATTGTATTCAAACTGAGCCACACTTATGGAGCTCCACAGTTCTGTTCCTGGTGTTTTGGTTGACATCTTTTGATTTTCCCATGTCACAGAAAATTTACTCACATGGGACTCTACTAACCTATCAGAAGCTTCTTCAGCTCAGAATGGAATCGTCTGGAGTTTCTTATTAGTTAACAATAAACTTAGTGTACATGTACTCCTAAATTTGATGAAAGTGATAAAAAATACAGCTCTGTCTCTCTTTATTCTGACATTTAACTAATTCAAAAGATATTTCAATATTTATCTAAAAGAAAAGTTTACTCTAAATTGATGTTGTACAGTAAAAATGTTTTATGTTTTCTCCCTAAAGTGTAAATATCTGGTTACAGATGTGAATATCCTGCTGTGTACTGAAATCCCTCTTGTTTTGCATAGAAATATACTGAACAACATACAAAGCATAATATATAAAATAACATTTACCTGAGTTTTTTCTTTGAAAGAACCCTCTAATGTCCATTCTTATATTTCAGTGCATAACTGAAACCGATTTAGTCGGGGAGGGTAAGAACTGAAAATATGAAATAAACACACGTAAGCTAAGACTCTAAAAAAAATAGCATTTGTTCGGCTTTTTGTTTCGCCATTTGTTGATTCACTTGAAGAGCAAGTAAAATAATATTGGTCAAGTGATCAGTTTGATATCAATCTTTCGTGATGCACCGTCATATTTACATTATTTGTACGGTACGAATGATTTGCTTTGGTACCTGGTCAAACTTAAGCTCTCCTTAGTATGGCTGGCTCCGTCTCTACAACAGCGCACTCACAGGCAGCAGCTGCCCCGCCCCCTCGCTCAGTCGCTTAGTGCCTGAGCTCGGATCATACCAATATCAGGGGGGATTCATGCACAGTCGTAAATTCCCACGGTGTGCACTATGTGCTTCGAATATTGTGTGTACTTTTTGTTTTATACAGTTGTCAGCCAGGCATCTAACTATGAAAAAAATTACACTCCAAAAGACCCCGGGCTTCTGACAAAACAACCCGGGCTTAAGCCCAGTAAGCCACCCCCACGCTCCGCCCCTGGTCCACACTGGTGTTTTCAGTCGTTTTCACAGAGTTGTGCGTCCACATTAAGACGGCTGAAAACGCTTACGTTCCAGTCCTGCGCATGCGTGAAACGCAAGACGATTCGACCGGTCTCATTTCTGTCTGCCGCTTATTCACTTTCCGGCTGTTTGAAACGTCGCGGCAAAAGGTGGAGGAAAAGCACCGAGTTTTAAAATGGACTAACAATGAGGTGGAGTTGTTGCTGCGAGTAACACAAAAGTACAAAGTTGCAAAAGCGAGAGAGAAATAAAGAATTTGAAGAAAAGCTCTGTGGAGCATGTGCAGACTGATATTCATCTTTAATAGGACTGTCAAAACTGCTGCTGTATAATGCTCTCCACTATCTTTGTTTAATTGGTCACATGCCTGCATCACATGACTAACATGCATCATCGTTTTAGAAAGTCTCTGTTTTCACTGTTCACTGTGACACAAACGCACCGTCTCCAAATTATTTACTTTCCGGCTGTTTGAATCGTCGCAGCAGAGGTGAGCAGCGTGATAGGAGTGGATGTAGCTGTGGGTAATGAGAAAAGATGAAAAGAACGATTGATAACTTTTTCGTTAAGGCCGGTGCTCTGACACGGAGCCATCAACCTCTCAGTGTCTAACACTGGTCTGCAGACGGCATCAGATAATGAGCCACATTAGATGGACTCTGAGCCCACTGACAGTAAAAGGGTGAAGTGTAGACATTTGGAAGAGAGCGGCCTGACCAGTTTCTCTGACTATGATACTGTAAAGCTGACAACATGATGCATTTACTGTGGTGAGTGTGCAAAGACCATGGCAGGTGTTGTGCCGAGGTAGGGATCCCCAACAGGATCTGTTTCCCTGCGTCAGGAACATCGGCTGGGCAGGGAAAGCGGACCCAACGCACTCCGCCTCCATCACGACCAACTAGACGTGGAAGGAGTGATGTTTTAGTGACAACATGAAAGATGAGTGTGACCGTTCAGTTTGTGGGTTACAACAGAAAATGATACATTTATTGTTCTCGTGTGTTATCGGACGGGATCATTTTAACAAACCGAGGACATTTTCCTGATAATTATCTGTATCCTCCTGTAACTTTACTGTTTAAAGAGCTAAAACCTCCAACATTTCAGGATCAATAAGTCCTTATAAGACGTGTTTGTGAGCTAAAAATCAAGAATGTGGGATACTGTTTGTCTGTGTCAGCCAAACAACTTCACATCTTTGTAACGACTGTTAAAAAGATGTTCATCCTGTTGATCCTGTTCATCTGGACGCTGCACTGTACAGCAGACACGACGTTGTTCAGTTTGTGTTTCAGATGAACCAGTTTGTGTCTGAGTGTGTTGCTGGGTCTCCACCAGTTACTCTGACAACTGAAGGTTCAAGATTTTTATTTTGACATTTGCACACAGGACCAACAGTCCATGCACAGTGGAATACTTGTGCAGAGCTTTCCAAGTCAAATCACACTTTAACAATATAAAGACAGAAAAAGCAGAAGGATAGAAATGAAGTCCGGAGTAGGGTAGTCGTACTATTTTCTATATACAAAGAAAAAGAAGAAAATGTACAGAGAGTGTGTAGTTCTCTACCTCTTATCGCACTCACAGTGTTGCACATTTGTTCCACAGATCTGTTTCACAAGTCTGTTGTGAGTGTATTGCCCGATGGTCAGTGAACCGATGATACATTCAAAGTGAGGTTAAGTAGTGCTGTGTTATTTTAAGTGTTCAGTGTGTTTTTGTTTGCCGTCAGTCTGACAGTTGTGGGGAAGAAGCTGTTGAAGAATCGTGTTCTGTGTGTGATGCTGCTGTCCGCTCTGTTGTGTCTGAGATTGTATGTGCAGCTTTGTATGTGCAGGTCCATGGATGCAAGTGTTGTTCCCATAATCCTCTCTGCAGACTTTCTGACTCTGCAGAGCCTTCCTCTCTGTCTGTGTAGTGTTTCCATACCAGACAGTGATGCCTGCGGTGAGGATGCTGTCTATCAGTCCTCTGCAGGCCTGGGTGAGAGGGTGGTGGTTCATGCCAGCTTTCCTGAGCAGCCGAATGAAATAAAGCCTTTGTTGGGCTTTTTTCACAGTTGCTGTAGTGTTGAGAGTCCAACTCAGGTCTGATGTAACCTGCAGTCCCAGGAATCTGTGGCTGTTTGCCCTCTCCACCTCCGTCCCTTTGACGATAAGAGGTTGCAGGGGAGGGAGTTCTTCCAAAAGTGCAGTATTCATTCCTTGGTCCGTGTTGAGGATGAGGTGAAGAAGCTTCTGTGATGAAAAGAAACTTAAAGAAGTCCAGACGCTTTTCTCTCCAAGCTCCTCAGACTACTGACGCTTGTTTCTCTCTTTGTAAAATGAAATTTAAAGTGAATCTTGAATCAAATGTTTCTTTTCTTTCTCCCTCAGAGTGCAGACATGTCTGCTGCCAGCAATCTGCGATCTGAAGATCAGTTTCTGTGCTCCATCTGTCTGGATGTGTTCACTGATCCAGTCTCTACACCATGTGGACACAACTTCTGCAAAACCTGCATCAGTCAGCACTGGGACATGAGTCAGAGCTGTCAGTGTCCCATGTGTAAAGAGACTTTCTACACTCGACCTCAGCTAAAGATCAACACTTTGTTCTCTGAGATGGTTGCTCAGTTCAGACGTGAAGCTCAGCAGAAAGCCAGCAGCAGCAGCTCAGAGCAACAAGCTGCCAAACCAGGAGAAGTTCCCTGTGACGTCTGCACTGGAACCAGACTGAAGGCCCTGAAGTCCTGCCTGGTGTGTCAGACCTCCTACTGTCAGACTCACCTGGAGCCTCATCTGACAGTGAAAGGTCTGAAAAGACATCAGCTGGTTGATGCTGTGGAGAACCTGGAAGGCAGGATGTGCACGAAGCACGATAACCTCCTGCAGCTGTTCTGTAAGACCGACCAGACATGTGTCTGCATGCTCTGCTCTGTTTTAGACCACAAGAACCACGAGTTTGTTCCTCTGAGAGAAGAATATGAAGGAAAGAAGGCAGAGCTGGAGAAGACAGAGGCTGAGATTCAGCAGATGATCCAGAAGAGACGACTGAAGATTCAGGAGATCACAGAGTCGGTGAAGATGAGTAAAGATGCTGCAGACAGACAGAAAGCAGAAGGTGTTCAGGTCCTCACGGCTCTGATGGAGTCTGTTGAGAGACGCCTGAAGGAGCTCATGAAGGAGATCGAAGACAAACAGGAAGCTACAGAGAAACAGGCTGAAGGTCTCATCAAAGATCTGGAACAGGAAATCTCTGAGCTGATGGAGAGAAGCTCTGAGGTGGAGCAGCTCTCACGCTCTGAAGACCACCTCCACCTCCTCCAAAGCTTCTCCTCCCTGAAAGCTGCTCCACCCAGCAAGGACTGGACAGAGGTCAGAGTTCATCCACCATCATATGAGGGGACTGTGGGGAGAGCTGTGGCTCAGCTGGAGGAGACAGTCTGGAAACCCATGAAGAAGAAGCTGTTAGAGGCTGCAGAGCTGCAGAGGGTGCAGCAGCATGAGGTGGATGTGACTCTGGATCCTGATACAGCTCATCCTAAACTCATCCTGTCTGATGATGGAAAACAAGTTTATCATAGTGATGTGAGGAAGAATCTTCCAGACAACCCAGAGAGATTTTCTCTGTGTGTTTGTGTTTTAGGAGAGCAGAGTTTCTCTTCAGGCAGATTTTACTTTGAGGTTCAGGTTAAAGGAAAAACTAAATGGATTTTAGGAGTGGCCACAGAGTCGATCAACAGGAAGGGAGGAATCACAGTGAGACCTCAGGATGGTTTCTGGACTGTAGTGCTGAGAAATGGAAATGAGTACGAAGCTAATGCTGGTCCTTCAGTTCGTCTCTGTCTTCATCCTGGTCCTGAGAAGGTGGGGGTGTTTGTGGATTATGAGGAGGGTCTGGTCTCCTTTTATGATGTAGGTGCTGCAGCTCTGATCTACTCCTTTACTGGCTGCTCCTTCACTCACAAACTCCACCCATACTTCGGTCCCTGTTTCAATGATGGAGGTAAAAACTCTGCACCTCTGATCATCTGTCCTGTCAATCAAACTGATCAACGACTGATTTTATTGGATGAATGATTGATTTTTCTTGAAGGGAACAAATGAACATATTGAGTGTAAATCCTCTACAGTCTCCATGTTTCTATAGAATCTGATCATCAGGACTCTGATTCACACTTTGATTCTCATGGAGTTTGATTTGAACAGAAGAAAAGTTGAATCAGGAAATGTTCCCACTGATGGAGACTCGAGCTGAAGAGCAAATATCAGAGAACAAATGTCCAAAAGCTTCATTTCCAATAAAGTTTGTTCAATGCTTTGAGTGAATCCAGACTCATGTGTGGCTGTTATACGGAGCATCAGAGTCCAGCTGAGTTATGTTGGATACAAACTGCTTATTTTGGCTCTGTGAGGAGTTTTGTTCACTGAAAACTGATGAGACGGATAATATTCAAAGAACTCTGTAGAGATTCATGCATCCATGTTCTCCACCTGCAGGTGTGGAGGAGAAAGGTGGAGCACAGACTGCTGCATCCTTCCAGTCACATCATTTTGATGATTATATTTGCATGTTGTGATGATTTGGGTTAAAGACAAACAGAGTTGAACGGCTGCAGTCACAGCATGAAGACGATGCTGAAGCTGAGCTGTCAGTGAACATGTTTCACTGTGATTTGATTTGAAGAATAGAAAGTGTGTGTGGCTGCTGACAGCTGCAGTCTCTGCTAGTCTGCATAACACACACACAACTTTCCCCCTGAGGCAACGATGCAGCAACAACACAACAGCTGCAGACACACACACGATTGTGCGCTCCCTTTCAGTCTGAACTCTCAAACACACAAACAAACTCTATCAATGTCGTACTGTTAAAGAACTCCTCCTTCTTCAGTAACAATGATTTGAGGTCTCTACCAGTGTCTCTTGTTTTGACCTTTGACCTCTTTATTCCTTATAACCAAATAAACCCTTTTATCTGATATTTTCACCTTATTGATTGATTATATATATCTATTATATTTTCTCACCTTACCTTATTTTGACCTTTGACCTATGTCCTTGTTAGCCTTGATCTTCCTTCATCAAACGTGAAATTTCTTTCACCTTTGAACTTCAAGCTTAAATCAAACCTTTGTTAAAAAGCTTCTTACCAACTTGTAATTCCAACTCTCTGCATTAAACACGTATCTTATCATATAAACACTGGATCACTGAGAGAACTTTAGGCAGAACCAAATGAAGCAGCTGACCTCGTCAAACTCACAGCGACAGTAACTGACAGTGAATTATTTTAATCTTCTTCATTGTATTTGTTAGAAACATTTATTTTCCTTTAATTGGACTTTGGTTAAGTTCAATCCGATGTATTAACCGACCTTTGAGGTGAAGTGCAGCTGCGAAGAACGCTACGGCAGGCAATGAGGTGCGTTTAATGTCGCTCTGTTAATTTGAGCGTCCATAAATTGAATGTCTTATTTTTTCTTACTTTATTATTGCTAATTTATTGGAGAATTTGGCCATTTAATCAAGATAGATTTTATGTTGTTGGTGGTAAAGATCTGGATGGATGTTTTATTTTATTCTGTGTTTCTATTTTTCAGTTTTACTTTTCAAGACTTGGTGAATTGCCTTTTTCTACTTTTTGTTTAGTTTTGTTAAAATTAGCAGCAGTGAGAAGTGTTGTTGTCGGTCTTGAATATATTTGATGTAGCCCACACTGTTAAGGTAAGTGTCATGTTTTTAGTTGTTAGTCTGATGAAGAATCTTTTATTTTTCTCCAAAAGTTGATTGTGTTTATCTGGACATAGTGTTTTTCAGGTCCAGCTGAATGCAGGTTTCCCCAGTCTTATACATGTCAGGAGCATCAGCACAGCTGAAATGCATTTTTCCTAAGCACCGCGTCTCTGTGGCTTTTAAACCCCAAAACATGCTAAAACAAAAATGGGTCCACCCCAAGGATGGGGTCCCCCGGTGTAGTTTCCACTGTGACAGACTGTAGGCTTCCTCAGAGTGAGGCTGAGAGCGGCAGGCCCAGCTGGAGTCTGACCCGTGTCACACAGTGGAGGTCAAACCTTCTGTGCCACAAACACCAGATTAACCAGTTTCACTCATCATCCTTCTACTGTCAGATTTTACTGGTGCAGGTTTGATGAATCACCATCTGAGAACGTCTCTGATGTGGGCGCCACCCACAGGGATCACTTCCTGTAGAAGGGTCACATGACCTGTTATAGGCCCCTTTGTGATGATGACAGCGACGCCCCTTTCGTGTGAGGTTAAACCCAGAGAGCTTCGTGTGACCTCTGACCCTGATCACCAGCGTCAGGGTCAGTGAAGGTGAGATACCGTGTGACAGGAGGAACAATAAAGTTTTATTTGTACGAACACGTAGAACAGATGAAGTCAGAACGAAGCAGGTGGAGCTCAGTCAGGGTGGAGGTGCAGACAGGTGAGCTGAAGGGGAGGAGCCAGTCTGGTCAGGAACTCTCTGTCTCCTCGAGTGAACCTCCTCACCTCTGAAACACACACACACGACTCTGAAGGTTGCAGTCAGGGTGGTGAGGGTGGTGAGGGTGGGGTTACCTTCTGGTCTCTGGTTGGTGTGTTTCCTGCAGGTGAGGCTGAGCGGCCGAATCATGACATCACTGCTGCACAGACACAACAGGAAGTGGAGGAGGAAGTCATCAGCGTCCCCGTCACACACCTGAGACAGACACAGAGGTTATGTCTCTGCAGACTCACGGCTCGGCCCTGTGGAAACGTCCTGCAGGACGCCTGTTTCTCTCTGTGGTGGCCCCCCCACAGCGTCCCCACCGTGCTTCACTGTGTGGACGCTGTTCTTTGGGTTGTAGCTGCATCTTCTTCTCGTTTCACCTCCTCTGACCACAGGACGTTTCAGTCTGCAGGTCTTCGTCCTCAGCAGTGTGGCTGAAGGTGTCTGCAGACGTGGAGCTCTGTGAGCTCACAGTGCGTCCCTGTGCAGCCTGTAGAGTCTTTGAAGTCTTTGCTCTGACAGGCTTGTTCTGTGCTGGGCGGCTCTTTGACTTTCTTCAGGTTTCCCTTCCTGACACTCTGATAACCTCAGATATCCACAACGTGAATCCTCACAAACATCTTTTTCTCTCTTTTCACTCAAACCTTCTGACGTTTTCACACCGACTGTAAATATGAAGAAAACCCTCAGTTTGACGCCACGCCCCCAAACCAGTTCGGCAGTAAAGTCTGAGCAGACGGAGCTGTTACCAGGATGTAAACAGGATGTGCCCTTTCACAGTTAAAGCCTCAGGAATAAAAACATGACCCGATCTTAAATTTTTAAAGATAAAATAAAGTTTAAAGACGACGATGAGCACGTGACTCACTGCTCAGAGCCCACTCACCCAGGTGCATGATGGGAGCAGGAGGAGGAGGCTGGGCCGAGCGTATAGAAACCAAACAAACAAATAAACAACAGCACGACAAACACGTGAACCAGACTTTACCTGTAAACTTACCTGGTGTCTCCCAGGGAGACCACAGTTATGGAGCTGACAGGTAAGTACGTGCAGTACACACTTCCTGTCCTGAAACACACACACAGGTAAACCGCACAGGTACGTAACCATCGGCGTGACTTTGTATTGAACATTGGGGGGTCAAGATGTCTGTCTAAATAAATAAATCTGGGTACATTTCCAGATGATTAAACAACTATTTTGCTGGTAACACCTGAAACGAGTAAAGAAAACCAGCAGCCTATTAATGCAAGATAATCCATAACTTTATTGGTGGTGACATTGTTGGAAATGAGTCCAAATAAAGAGTCCAAACTTTTATAAGCCTGTCTATGTGTGTCTCACCTGGACAGCCTCCTCTGGAAACCAGACAACAGCAGAGTGTTACCCGGCAACAGGCCAGGTGGGTAGGGGGTAAGTAAGTTAGCTGGATTTGATTGTTGACGATTTCGCGTGATCTTGGATCGTTCGGTTCTCCGAAGCTCATCCGGGACTTGCTGTCATAGCAACAGATCCGTAAGCGTAAACCTGCTCGGGAGCAGGCTTACTTTATGTAAACAGGATTAGATCGCAGCCACTCAGGTATGTCCGCTTCATGTATACGAAAGCAACGGTGAAATATACTCACTCAAATGAGCAATCCTATTTATCCATATTGTATATTCTGTATCTATATATGTGTATATGTGGTGTATTTATGCTTATATCCTTACTCTCATTCCCCTTAATGTATCTGTAACATGCAACTTCTTTCGGTGCTTTGCTACTGGAAACTGAATTTCCTGGAGGAACCCACCCGAGGGATTAATAAAGTTTCATCTAATCTAATCTAATCTAATCTAATCTACTTGGGTTTTCTTCCTGCAGCCCTCATGTTTACTCAAGGTTTAGTTCTGTCTTCATGCTGATTTTCTTGTTCAGTCGTGTCTCATGTTGCAGTTTGTCAATCCTGTCCCTGTGCTCTGTGTTCCCTCTGTTCAGTATCAAGTCTGTGCCTCATGTGTTTCCTGTTTTATTTTGATAGTCCCTGTCCTGTGTGCAGTGTGCTTGGTTTTGCTTCCCTTCTGTCATTAGGCCTGATTTGTCCCAGATGTGTTACCACCTATTCCCCATCTTCTCGTAGTCCTGCTTGTGTATTTAAGCCCTGTGTTTCTCTGTTAGTTGTTGTGTTGTACCCTCACTGTACTGTGTTTTGTTTTCTATGTGCTTCTGGTAATGTTCTGGTTCACTCTTTCCTGGTTTGATTTTCTAGTTTCCCGGGTTTCTAGTTTGGGCTTAAGTTTTGAGTTTCTAGTTTTGTTTTCTTCTATTTCTATTTGAATGTTCTCCAGCAATAAAGCTGCCACTTTAGTTAATCATTCTGTCTCTGGATCCTGCGTTTGGGTCCTACATCCTGCCTGCCACCTCAACACCTTTAATTTTACAGCTTCTTAGTTATTATAAAGTGCTGCAACTCATAATGTTTTCTAAGATAGTAAAACCAGATTTAAACCGACTACTTCTACAAAGATGGAGCTAAAGTGATGATATACATTTATAGTTTGGACTTGGACACATACAGTCTGTTTTTCCTTATAACTACATGTGAGTTCAATTAACATTTTGTAGGAAAAGGGAATTTGTTTTTTAAAAGGATTATAGATTCGGAGCTGAATTACCCAACGGAACATCTCATTCACTGATGTTTGCTGGAGAAGCTGCTCTGCCTCTTTGTGATGGAGCAGCAGCGTGACATACTGAAGACTGTTAACGGGGAAGTGCTGAAGCTGAAGGCGTCTCTCTGCTGCTCAGACTGACGTTCAGTCGTCATCCAGACAACATGAAGACTGCACCGGTCTCTCTGCTCCTCGGTGAGTCAAACACTAAAATCATCGATTTATTTATCACAGCTCCAACAAACAATATGGCAGGAAAACAACCTTTCAGCAGTTACAAGCTTGCAGCTACTGACTTTAAAGTTCATGTAAAAATTCTGAAAAGTTTCGTCAAGGCAGGAGGAACAGTTCATTCTCCTTCTTATGTCTTTCTGGTTTCATTTGATTGGTGGCTGTGAAGTTGGGCAGGAACCAAGAAGTGATGTTAATGTTGAATAATGGAGCTCACAGTTCTAACTGAAATGTATGAAGAGTGATAGAAAATGGTTTCAAACATGCATGATGAAAGTTTTTCGGTTTAAATCGATCTCATCATCACTGCAAACCTCTCAGAGGTTCAGACTCTCAGCAGTTTAACCTGGAGTCCTGCAGGAAAGTCACCATATAGTCTGGACTAAGTCAGCGATTAAACTTTCTGCCCAGCTAAGTGTCAGTAACATGAAGACCAAAAGAACAAAAGAGACTTGACCTCTTTTCATCAAACATCTCTTCAGTCAGGAAACCACAGCCTCTGACTGCATGAAGCACAGGGTCCTCTGACTGCGTCCCCTCTTTTATCTAGTCTTCACTTCCTCTATTCACAGCCAATTTTCCATTAAGAGGACTGAGTGTATTCAAACAACCACAGACGGTTTTGACTGTTAAAGTTCCCATTCCCGTTGACATGATGACCTTTAAACAGCAGCAGTGTGGGAGTGAAACAGGCCGCAAATCTGAAAATAAAAACTGAAGGGTGGCTTCTTAGTCCCACACTTTCTTCTCTGCACATGAATGAAAGCTCATCCATGCACAGTTCCTTCTCCATTGTTTACAATGCTGTGCACTGTGATGTTTACCGTTGATTGCCATCTGATCAAAAAATGTATAGAAAACAGGAAAAGACAGGCTAACCTGCGTTGCTGTCTCGGTGGTATTTTATAACTTCCTGTTCCTGTTACAGTGCACGGTGGTGTTTGTGTAGTTTAATCTGCGTGGCTCACAGATCTGGCAAAAATACAGACCTTCCATAATTAAGTAGAAGTACAAATACTAGTGTTCAAAAATACTCCAGTAAAAGATGAAGTACTGATTCAACTTATTAACTCAAGTAAAAGTAAAAAAAAGTACAGACTATGAAATGTACTCAAAGTAAGAAAGTACAAAGTAGTAGCAGTAAAACCCTGGCTGATTGTGACCCACACCCATTACCACACCTTGGCTCATGTGATTAGGTAGAGGATCATCAGGGGGTCCATTGTCCCTCTCAGTGGGAAACTCCCACTGAGCTTAAATGTGGGTCTCTTCACCGTTTGATCCTAGAACTGAAGAAGCTTCTCAGATGAGAGGTGAAACGTCTTCAAGCAACTCAAAGAAGTCCAGACGCTTTTCTTTCCAAGCTCCTTAGATTGTGGCAGATACTTCAGGAGATTAAAAAGTTTCCTGAGAGAAAAAAAAAACTGTGCAGCCTCAGTCTTTCTTTAAATGACCTCTGACCTCCTGTTGCAGGTGTGTGTGTGCTGCTGCTGTCTGCACTGACTGCTTGTGCAGGTGAGTAGATGAAGTGCACCATGGTCCAGGACAAACACTGAGTGTAAACACTGATAGAAACTGTCCGTCTGTCCTCCAGTCTCTCTGAGCGTCAGTCCAAACCTTCAGCAGTTCTTCACAGCAGCCTCAGTGTCTCTGACATGTGAAGGTCAGCTGGGCTCTGATGGATGGACGGTGAAGAGGGACACAGGAAGTGGGACTGAGTCATGTGGAGCAGGTGGGCGGGGCTTCGGGAGGTTAAATGGTTCATCCTGTTTGCTTGATAAGCAAAGCGAGCCAATCAGTGGAGTTTACTGGTGTGAAGGTGAAGCTGGAGAGAAGAGTGAAGAAGTCAACATCACTGTATCAGGTAATGAAGTCATTCATTTCATCAGACTAACAGCAGACTGTTATACCACCTCTACATCACTCTGTGGGTCTTTTCCTCAGATAAACATGTGATCCTGCAGATCCCTGCACTTCCTGTGAGGACAGGAAGTGATGTCACACTACGCTGTAAGAAGAAAACTGGTGGCACAGCTGCAGCTTATTTCTACTTTAATGGACGTCCTGTTGGACCTAAATCAGAGAAAAACATCACCATTAACGTGCAGCAGTCTGATGAAGGTCTCTACTGGTGTTCTACTGATGAGTTTGGATCATCTCCTCAGAGCTTTCTGAGGGTCAGAGGTCAGAACACTGACATCACTTCCTGTTTAAAGCTAACCTGCTGAGCTTATAATAAATTCAATGACCAAGTTTTATCATCTCTCCTGCAGATGTCTATGACACCACCACCATTTCACCAAGTGCCACCAAACCACCACCAACAACAATTACCAATCTCAATTCCCCTCCTTCTACATCGTCCTCCTCCATCATCTCACCTGTAGCTGCTCTGGGTTCTCTGGGTCTTCTAGATCTTATTCTGGTTGCAGCTTTGCTGTTTTGGAACAAAAAACAAGGTATAAAGTGTGTCAAACCCCCCAGAGCTCATTAGATTAAACATTTTACATGGAAAAATAAATTTTCCTTAATAATTATGTAATTATATACTATAATTCAATTATAAACGGTCCCCATTCACATTGTTTAGCAGAGAACTTATCTTACATGAAAAATATAGAGACACTTTTATTGATAAAGTATAAGACCCGATCCTTGGGGTGGAACAATTTTTGGCGCAGCGTGTTTTGGGGTTTAAATTCCACAGAGACCCAGTGTTTAGAAAAAATGCATCTCAACTGCTCCGATACTCCTGTCACAACAGTATCACTACAGGTTTTGACAAAAGTCCAGCTGGAATTAGTGATGGGATTTCCGGCTCTTTTTAGAGAACCGGCTCTTCCGGCTCCCAAGCGGCTCTTCAGGTTGTTTTGTTGCTTTAATTAAAAACGGTCCGGGGCTCCAGGGTCCGGGGGAAGCAGGCATTAATCCCATACATGCTCTCAGTGGGTTCCAAACACACACACACTTGCTCGGGTCCAGGGCAGATCTATATACACACAGAGAGAGACGTCCAGGTTAGGGATAGTCTCAAACTCACAGATACAGGTTCAGGTCCGCCGTCATAAATAGTGCTCCAAATCAGCTGGGATCGGCTGCAGGTGTGACGGTGAGCACAGGTGCGTGGGCCAGGGGCGGAGCCCGTAATGAGCACCGCCCCAGCAGAGGAGAGAGAGCGCAAAGGAAACAAAACAAACAAAACATGTTGCCAAACACAGAGTCAGCCAGCGAGGCACGAGGACCACGACACAAAGCACGTGCAAACTCCAAAACACATTTCTAGCTTTAACTGAACTTCAAAACAGAGCAGATCATTTAAATTACAAAAGAGAAAGCATGTGTGTATTGTTTGTGTATTTATATATCTGCTGCCCTCAGGTGGCTATGGCTATTCACCCTATGCAGCGAGCTTAACATAAGAGGAGATGGTTCCAGGAACGACAGGACACATCGCTTTGCCTTTGTGTCTTTAACTGAAGACCGTTTTTTCCTCTTTTGATTTGTAAGACTGTGAACATACAGTAAAATAATACGTAGCATCAGTATCAACATATTTTGTAAACAAAACAGAAGTTAGCAACATAGCTTTCCTTATGCTTTACATTCACCATTAACATCTTTCCTTATACGTTCAAATAACCTTTTAAGTAACATGAAAGTAACAATCTTACAGAAAATGAAGTTAGACATTGCTTACTTACAGATTATGGCTCAACAAACTCCCCAACGATGTAAACTGGGCTTAAAGTTGTGCAGCTTGTTTTCTGCTCCATGCATTTTCTCACATTGCCTGCGTGAACTTTTCCTGCTGCTTACAACACATCACCAAAGGGGACAGTGTAGCGCACACCAAACAACCAAAGAAGAAGCCACAAACTGAAGGGGTAATACTGCCAACTATTGGGAAACCTGAGAAATGCGCCAGCCAAAGAAACCCAGCAAAGTAACAACCGAGGGGCAGAATAATACACAAGAACTCATATATATTCAAATAATTTAAACAAATGTTCATTTACCTGTTACCAGAGATGGGCAGTAATGCGTTACTGATTACTTTTTTCAAGTAACGAGTAAAGTAAGGGATTACTATTGCAAAAATGGTAATTAGATTACCGTTACTTTCCCGTAGGAACGCTGCGTTACTGCGTTACTAAAACCGTGATTTTTTGCCAGAATGTCTCACGACAGTGACGTAAGCGAGTGCGCCGTTCGTGACAACAGCTGTGTGCAGATCAACAATGGATCACATATCGAGTGCGGGAGAGAGTATGAGCGTGCAGCGTTTAAAGCGTGGAAGTACTGACCTTACTTTGAGTTTGATTCCATAAAAAGTAACAAAAACATTAGTGTCCATCGTGCGTGGGAAAAAAATTCTTTTTACAGCGAAAAAAACCCCTAAACTTCCAAGCAAGCACCGAGTGCGCAACGACGTAATGGGAAACTCACAGAGAAACTCGCGGATTCTTACACTGACCGCAGCACACCTGCACCAGGGTAAACCTCCGCCTACCCCACTCCTGCTTTACAGGTGAAAATAGAGCAACAGGACCGCTGAGACTTTGACTTTATTTATTTTCTGCTGTGTTTTACTTGCATCTATTTGAAAGACTGAGTGTAAACACAAAAAATATTTTATTTTATGTGCTGGAATGTGCAGAAAATAGGTTTAAATGTTAAACTAATTTATTCAAGTCAGAGAATGTTTCATATAATTAAATTTTTGCTTGATGCATAAAGTTAAAAGATTAAAACTGATAAAACAAGTTTTAAAAAGAGACTTTTCCATTTGATTACATTTTGTATGATGGATTATGTAGAAAAAGTAGAATTGGGCTGAAAGATCTATCACTTTATCACCTCTTCAGGTTGTAAATTGTGTTTTTAAAAAGTAACTAAGTAACTAAGTAATTAATTACTTTTGAAAATAAGTAATCAGTAAAGTAACGGGATTACTTTTTTGGGAAGTAATCAGTAATTAGATACTGATTACTTTTTTCAAGTAACTTGACCAACACTGCCTGTTACTACCTCACACCAAATCCGGTCGTTGGTACTTGCTGACTTGTGTAGCCTCTAGGTAACAAAAGCTCAACACTGCCCCCTAGCATCCTGGAGCACTTCTGTTGTCTTCTGTACATGCCTCGGAGTTCGTACGTGCTTTGTCTGTAGGGGCCACCGTAAATATACTTTTTTATTCACTCCACATAAAATGTAATAAATAAATCATACAAAAACCAACTATTCACATTTCAACTTTTAACTATTTAAATTTTCAGCTTTTTCCTTTTAAACAAATTTAAAGTGAACCAACACAAAACACTGCAAACCACAACACAATTAAATATAAATTATAATATGAAAACAAAAAGAAGATGCATATTCTCTGTCATATGGACCTGCATGAATAAACTTTCTGAATCCTTTATCATCTGCAACTGAAAATAGTTGTGGATGATTACTATACCTTTCTAATGTGACGTTGTTGTCCCTGCTCTCTTTCTCTCCCTCCCGCTCTGTTCCTGTGCTACTGAGTGTCACTACCGCCCCTCCCCCCTCTGCTCAGTGAAGCGGAAAAAAGTGCAAGAGAGAGAGAGGGTGAGAGAAAGAAAAACCCACGGCTCGCGATAAGGAGCCGGCTCGTGTCGTTCACGTCAAAGAGTCGGCTCTGAGAGTTTCCTTCGCGACCCACACATCACTAGCTGGGATAACCACATTTACTCAGGGCCTTCTTGATGTGATGTTCCTCCTGGCTGCTGTGTCTGTGGGGATGGTGTTCGCTCTGTGTTGTAGCGTCCTGATGACTCCCAGTTTGTGCTCCATGCTGGCAGACGTCTTCGGTTTAGAATCTTTTATTATTTGTCTCGTGTTTAAATCCTCGTCTTTCTCATTCCTGCAGAAAGGACGCTGTCATAAAGTCTGAGTCAAGTCACCTATCAGGATATGAACTTCAGACAATCAGCCAATAAAATTACAGATACACACTCACATGTTGTTTTCTCCAGTCCGAGGACACTGCAGGTACACATTCAGCTGTTATCCAACAAGTTATTGCTTCACAAAATATGATTATGACCCTTTGTCCACTGTGGGTCCTTGTGATAATTTCTTTGCTCCTCTATTCGTCTTGTCTTTCCATCTCCTGGATTCTCTTTTAACCATCTACTCATTCTCGTTCTCTTGTGCATCAGGGCTGAGTTATTGATGGAGTTTCCCAGATCAAATTTAAAGGAGGATGGGAAGAAGAGGATTTTCTCTCTGCCAGTCCCGTCAGCTCCCTGCTAAGATTTAGAGCTTGTCCTGTTTTTCAGTATGAAGGCCCTGCTCATCTGTTTTTCTTGCCATTGCTTAAAAAGTGTACATTCTGCATCCAAATGTCCAGCTGCCTTCAACTTTGATGTTTGTCTTGGCCAAAAATAAGCCTTCAGTTTATTCCTTTGTTTAAATAAAAATCTCTTGCTGATAAACTGAACCCTGGCTGTGGCGTCAGAGTAGCGCTATATAAATGCTACATAAGAACCAGTCCTTCTACCATTTACTAAAAGCAGGCTTTTGCCAGGGCTGCAAAGGGATTTGTAAAGAATGAGTTTTTAGTGTACTATGCTTCAGGCAGTTGTTGCATGGAAGTGGCTGTTACTGAAAGTCCAGCACAGACCTGTAGTGACAGCCAGTGATTGGCATTTTGAAATGATAATAATAGCATAATGATTTAAAATTCCAGGTTCCTAATGAAGGTCTTGCAGATAAACAGTAACACATTCTATAATTTATTATTAATAAATAATAAACAGGTGGAGCCGGTAGCTCAGCATGTTTGATTTGGCAGTTTTGCACTAGATGAGCTTCCTGAGGCAACTCAAACGGGATCTGTGTTTGCAGGTGGAACTGAACAACAACCTCTCCATTGGAGCCAACAATAAAAACATGAATAACAATAAGCTTTATTTGGGGCTCTGATCTGAGGATGTAACATCATTTGTAATGTGGGTCTCAACAAGCTCAAGGAACGCTTTAAAAGTAGCCATTAATATGGTAAAATCACAGGTAGCCAGTGTAGCGCTGTTTTTGAAATATGCTGAAAGTGTGGCAGCAGAGTTTTGAACGAGCTGGACTCTTGACTGAGTAAAGTCTGCACTACGTGAGGAGACTGGAGGAGATGAAAGCATGGAAAACTGTGAGATCAACAGATTCATCTTTTTCTGGTGAAATGTCTGGAAGTTTCTTTGGTTTGTGTACAAGAAAGTGAAACAATTTTCTTGAATTCTTAAACATTTTTACATGATATTAGTCGGCGGCTCCTTTACTAAACAGCTCCAACTGTTTGATTTGTTTGAATTTTACAGGACAGCTTTTTCCCGTGTTACTCATTCATTATGGAGCTACTGTAGTTAACATGTAATGCTTCTCTAAAACCCTGTGACACAATCTTCTTTAACATTAGTGCGCATTAACCCCACATCTTCCCTGTTTTATTGCTGATGTTGGCCTGACAGTATTGGGGTAACAATGTCTCCTCTGTTTAGGAGAGGGCAGCAGGGTCACATCCTCACTGACATCACCTGTATTTGCACTACAGTCGTTCCCTTCACTGACCTTTGCTCTCCTTCTCTTTTCCATCAGGTTGTGTAAAACTGAAACAGGCATTAAATGTTTACTACAAATGATGCTTTACACAGAAATGCATTGTTAGCTGTTTTTACACACCAGCCTGTGTGGACCTTTAGTCTGAGCATGGGGTCAAAGGTCAGGACAGAAATGCAGCACTGTAACACTTATACATATGTAGAACATCAGACATTTGACTGATTTGTGTTGTGACATTTTCGTTTATACAAATAAATCATCATCACACACAGAAGAAATGTGCAGACCGTACATTTATTAGCTAATATCAGTGGATACAAGAAAAATGGTATGAAGACAAACACTAGCAGCCTTAGCGTTTCTGTTCTGAATCTCTAATCTCTCACAGATATTCATCAAACCCTGTCCTCTATCAGCTTTCAACATAAGAAAAGTATTAGGCCTCATTGAAAAACAGTCTGTGTGCAGATGAAGTACTTTAAAAATATCTGTGATTTATCCAGATTTTCTTGACTGAGTTTACAATTTACTAGAACTGCCAAAAAAACATGAATACAAACAAATGATGAAGGATCCACTTCAAGGAAAGTGGAAAAGCCTCTGTTAGCTGCTGTTTGCAGCTGGCACAGTCTAACAGAGGCTAATACCAACGCTAACCAACAGTTTAGCATATCGTCGACAGCTCACCTCAGCATGGCTGTCCTCGGTCAGCAGTGAGCTTTATTAACTTGCACACAGTGTTGGGAAGGTTACTTTTAAAATGTAACGTATTATGAATACTTTGGATTACTTAATATATTATCATGCTGTTTACAACTACGTGAATGTACTATTGCTGTGATTTATTACTGTTACTGAAGGTCCGCGACTCCAAACCGTAGTAAAGGACCTCTGGCTCATACGTCGGGTCCGTGTCGGGCTCGTAGCTGAAAACTAGCTTTACTTTGTTGTCTGGGTCAACTTTGCTAGCAGAGACAGAGAGAGGCGTTGAAAGGCTGCTGCAATGGAAGTTATTGTATTTGAGGAAAACACGAACACAGCGTTCAGTCGAGTCATCATCATCATCATCATCATCGTTTATTTGTATAACACTTTAAGAACACACCAGGCAGACCAAAGTGCTGAACAACACAGATCAAAACAACAACCAAATTAAAAATACCATAAAATCATTACATACAATAAAATAAATAAGAGGTGTCAGTTTCCTACAGAGTTAAAAGCCAGGGAATAAAAATAGGTTTTTAATCTGGACTTAAAGACCTGCACTGACGACGCTTGTCTAATTTGGAGGGGAAGGTTATTCCAGAGCATCGGAGCCGCAATTGAAAACGCTCTGTCTCCTCTGCATTTCAGCCGCGACTTAGGGACCGACAGCAACAGCTGCTCAGCTGAACGGAGCGAGCGAACATGTGGCTTCAGCAAATCAGATAAATAGACAGGAGCCAGACCATTTAAAGATTTAAAAACCAATAAAAGGACTTTAAAACGAACCCTAAATTCAATGGGAAGCCAATGCAAGGAAGCCAGAACCGGAGTGATGTGATCGAATTTCCTACTACCGGTTAAAAATCGCGCCGCCGCATTTTGCACTAACTGCAGGCGTGACAAGGTGCCCGACCCGACCCCTATTAAAAGGGAATTACAATAGTCCAGACGTGAGGTGATAAAAGCATGAATAAGAGTTTCCAAATTGGGTTTGGAAAGGAAAGGCTTAACCTTCGACAGGCGTCTGAGGTGATAAAAAGCTGATTTTATCACTCCATTTATATGACCTTCAAAAGTAAGCGCAGAATCAAGTTTAACACCAAGATTAGTGACTGAACTTTTCAGATGAGAGGTCAAATCACCAAAATCAACATCTGGAGAATCAGTAGAGCGATGTGGGCCATATAAAATTGCTTCCGTTTTGTGACCATTAAAATTCAAAACATTATTTGCCATCCATAATTTAATATCGCTAAGACAGTCAAGCAGTGATTGACATGGGGAGGTATCCAAATGACTAAAAGGTAAGTAAAGCTGACAGTCATCGGCATACAAATGAAATGACACTCCGTGTTTACGAAAAAAATCGCACCAAGGAGGAGTAAATACAGCGAGAAAAATAATGGCCCAAGGATAGATCCCTGCTTAAAAAGGGAAGTTTGGAGATAGGTCTAAAATTTGACATAGTAGAACTATCAAGGCCAGGTTTCTTAAGTAAGGGGTGTATGACTGCACGTTTAAACCCACTAGGAACATGACTGGTTAACAGACTAGTATTGATAATTTTCAGGATATAAGGTCCAATGATGGGAAATACTTTTCGGAGAAAGCGGGGAGTAACAACATCATTCGGGGAGCCACAGCCACTTAGCATGTAGCACCAACTCCTCTAAGTCACGCAGAGAAATCGGTGCAAAAGCAGGGAATAGGCTTGAGCAAGGATCCACAAAGGTGGAATCAGAGGCCTCAGGGTAGCAACCTTGTCCACAAAAAAGGTAATAAACTTATTGCACATAGCCTCAGAGGACGGCAAAAGGTTGTAACCCTCCAAGTTAAGTACAGAATTAATCGTATTGTATAAAACACGAGGGTTGTGGGAGTTGGCCGAAATAAATTGAGAAAAGTAGGAGTGTTTATCGGCCTTAACTGCCCTCTGATAAGTTTTCCAACTAATCTTTAGGGCTTCCAGGGAGACATGCAATGTGTCTTAATAGCTTACTTACAGCTGGGCTCGTCAGGCTCTCTTCTTGGCTGCAGTGGTTATTATTATATTTACATGCTTCCAGCTCCTGTTTCTGCTCGATGACAGCTACTACTTTTCCTTTTTCTCCCTCCTCGTGCTCACAGACACATAACGAGTATGGCAGTCCATTCTCCCTGCAGCACGGACTACACTGCCCGTGAGGCTACATTCTGCATTCTGCCTATTAGCTTACCACAACAACAACAACAACAAAAAGGCGCTCTCTCACCCAGGAAACACGCAGAGCGAGAGCGTCACCCTGTAACCATGGAAACCGCAACGCTGCCGCCCGGAACTACAGAACGTAGCTGTCAAACAAAACCCAAACAGTCCTGACCCGCGACAATATGAAACAGGAAAGTACCGCAGTGTAATCCATTTATTTCAACAAAGTAACTGTATTCTGAATACCACCTTTTTAAACGGTAACTGTAACGGAATACAGTTACTCATATTTTGTATTTTCAATACGTAACGGCAGTACATGTATTGCGTTACTCCCCAACACTGGTTGCACAAGACTCCTTTCACAAAGTTTTACACCCTGTTTGAGAGTAAATAAAAGTGGACATTTCTCAGCTCCAGCATTGACAGCTGAGGTAAACGGTGGACCGACAGCTTATCCACAAAATGGGAAAAACTCCGGTCCAGAATCCGGTCCAGTCCTCGTGGCAGTAAAAACTGTAATCATGCATACATGCTTTTGTCACACCTGACCATTTCGTACAATATAATTGAAGTTTTGGATTTAAAAATTTAGCAGACGTGAACGAGCAACATTCCTGATGAGGCTGGTCAACGCTGTTCAACTAGAAGCCTACGTGGATGATATCCCAGCCTACACATCCCCCTGAACTGAATTGCCTCAGTGAAATACTTGCTCACTCACACCAAACTTCATTAAATGTGAATGTGTTACTTTGCTGGTTCCCAGTTGCAGCTTAAGTGCATCCAATATTAGATTTCCCAGCTTTTCAAACACACCATGAGCTGTGCCATTTTCTGGGCACAGCAGGTTAATACCATATAAAGATTTCCTGATGTTGTATCTCCAATAACAGGTCACGGCATTTCGCTCTCGAGGCAGCCAGTGCCCTCCCTGCAGTCCCAAAAGGTTGATTCGGTTCATCTTGACGCACACCTGTGTGCACTTATATTCAAAAGGTTTTTCCGTGTAACGATCTGATAGTGAGTGTGGGGAGTCATAGATTCAGCCCCCCCCCCAGGACCACCGGATGGGCAGATGCTCCACCCTCCTTGAAAGAGCTGAAGAGATGCCTATATGGGATGTCACCCAGCAGCCACAGTGCAGAAGTCAGAGAGGGCCGGCAGCCAGCTGCACCAGAGCAGACCGAGGCCCGAGGTTTGAGGGCCCTCCACCCCCCAAAGTAGCCTGACGGAGTCACGGATGCCAGGCCCTGCCAAGCAGCCGCCGGGAGTGAGCCAGTATGTGAGACCTGACTTGACACATAGACATAGACAAACATGCACACACAGACACAAACATACACCACCCTCATACACACATATACAAATATTCAGCACTCACCCAGTGTGGAGACAAGATGAACCCACACTCCCCAAACACACTCTGAACCCCAAGTCCATTTCTTTTAGGGGAGAAATGTTTGATTTTGGGGTGGGGATAAATTTCATGATACATGATCACATGGTCAAATATTTTTAGACGTTTGGCTCCTCCCACGGGATGGTGTGCATCTTTCTCTGCTTTCTCTGAGATGTGAGTATGGATATGTGTGTGTTGACTGTTGAGGCAGGTGGATGCTGCTGATTGCTGGTTTGAAAGAGTTCCTAAGTGTTGATTGGATGATTGGATGTACAGCAGCTTCTTAAACCCCAGCTCACAGCCACCTCCGCCCTCTACTTCCCTCCTCTGTACCAAATAAGGAGCTAGCTTTGATCCAAATCAGCTAACTGCGCATCACCAGCTCTTCCTCGTCCTCGCTGTCCAGAAGCAGCAGCGTGATGATCTTGACAGGGAAGTGGTGAAGCTGAAGGTGTCACTCTGCTGCCAGTCGTCGTCCCGACAACATGAAGACTTCATCTGTGTCTCTGCTCCTCGGTGAGTCAAACGCTGAAATCCTTCACTCACTCATAGCGTTCATTTATCTTATAACACAGTAACAGAGTGTGTGCTGGATGCTCTCACTGACTGACTCTAAAATGAAATCTCTTCAGGTCTGTCCAAAGTCTGAAGTTACGTTTATGCGAGAAGAAGAGTTCACTCTTCTTCTTTAGTGTTTTTGTTGTTTTAAAGTTCAGATCCATCGTGTGTTCTGGACTCAGAGAGTTGGACCTTCATATCCAGTTTGTTGTCTGTAACATGTTGACTTGTAGAGAAGTCAGGCAACCTCTTTTTTTTATCGAAGATCAACTTTCATTCAGGAAACCACAGCTGCTAGCTGCAGGTACCACATGCTCCTCTGGTCTGTTATGTAGTCTTCACTTCCACTATAGAGAGCAAACTTTCCTTCATGTGGACTCTAATGAAAGGACTGGAGACTGTTTTTTGTCATTTACCTTACTTTTGTGTATTTTGTTATTTTTCTCATGATGAGCTTCAAACAGAAGCAAACTGGGACTCAAACCTGTGAATAAAGATCAATGAAGCAGCTTCTCCAGCTTTTTATTCAGCAGCTGATGCTGAATAAACAACTAACCCTTATCCCATGGCTTTGGTTTATAAGTTCTGACTGTTTAATCCTGAGAATGCTTTTCTTGCCTGCTGTACCCCTTACTCTTTTATTCCCCATTGCCCATCCACCCCAAACTGCTGAGTCTTCATGAAGCCTGAGTGGGGAGCAGTTTCTCTTCTGCTTCCAATAATCAACAATTCCCCAAAATCTGCTTAGTTTGGGAAATGTTTAGGTGCAGGGTGTTGGATTGTCAAAACAGATATGACTAGGGATGGGTATCGAAAACCGGTTCTTGTTGAGAACCGGTTCCCACTGCTTCAATCCCTTGGAATTGTTTGCCATTTTTGCAAACGATTCCCTTATCGATTCCAGTCGCCCCGAATGACGTCACCACGTTGCGGAGCGTCATTTACCTGGCAGGAAACACTGCGCGAAAGCGGCTCAAACGCTCAAAAGTTTGGTTATACTTTACGAGAACGGATGACAACAGGGCAACTTGCAGTACTTGAAAAGTAGATATTTCATTTAAGGGAGGAAACACTACAAATATGCAAAAGCACTTGCTCACAAAACACGCGATGACCTTAAATGAATGTCGTGTTTTTAATTCGCTCCGGACTCGTGAATCTCAGCCCAGCAGCAGCGGTAACGTTTGCACGTCCTCTCCCGTTAATGCGGCAGGTAAATAATCAACTAACAGTGCATATTATGTTAGCGCGATCTGCCTTATTACAAGACCTGCCATTACTGTGCGTTTAGGTGACCATGATGAGAGAGACAGAGTCTGTCCGGCTCAGATGCTGGCAGTTCTCGCTGCAGTCTACAGGTAGCTTCTCCTTTCAGGCCAGGATAGACGAATGTCACCGAGCAGTGACTAAGTTTGTGGTAAAAGGCTTGCACCCATTTGCCACAGCAGATGCCCCCGATTTTCGGTAAGTGAATGTGTTTAATTGTAGGCAGGGACATTACTGGATATTCTTGTGTAATTGCTACAGAATAATTTATGTTTTACTTTGTTATTGCTACAGAAGAATATTTATTTTATTATTTTACATTTACAATTTTTTTCCTGGGGACCCTGTGACACCCCATTGAAGAGCCGTAGGCTGGATCTCTTAAGATCTCACTGTTGGGTTTGTAAGGCCATGTTACTCCTAAATTTCTACCTTGTTCAAAGAGAAGATATAAAACAAAGTTCTAAGCTAATCGACCTTCGTGTTCTCCTTTTTAAAAAGAATCGATAAGAGAATCGATAAAGAATTGAATCGTTAAACAGAATCGAAAATGGAATCGGAATCGTGAAAATCTTATCAATACCCATCCCTAGATATGACGCCCACCTCATTCAGACCAAGTGTACCAACATAGTTTCGTCAGCATGTGTTAAAACTGAGCTGGCGCTTTGTGTGATGTTTATAAGTCTAAATGTACTTTTAAGCCCAAACAGAACCTTAAAAGTGAATTAAAGGTCTCCCCCCTTTAATGTGATGTTTTTGGAACAAGACCAGATTGAAACAGGTTCCTGCCCTCTGACCTTCAGTGACCTCTGACCTGTTGCAGGTGTGTGTGTGCTGCTGCTGTCTGCACTGACTGTTTGTGCAGGTGAGTAGATGAAGTGCACCATGGTCCAGGACAAACACTGAGTGTAAACACTGATAGAAACTGTCCGTCTGTCCTCCAGTCTCTCTGAGCGTCAGTCCAAACCTTCAGCAGTTCTTCACAGCAGCCTCAGTGTCTCTGACATGTGACGGTCAGCTGGGCTCTGATGGATGGACGGTGAAGAGGGACACAGGAAGTGGGACTGAGTCATGTGGAGCAGGGGGGCGGGGCTTCGGGAGGTTCAATGGTCCATCCTGTGTTTTTGATGAGTTCAGCCCAGTCAGTGGAGTTTACTGGTGTGAAGGTGAAGCTGGAGAGAAGAGTGAAGAAGTCAACATCACTGTATCAGGTAATGAAGTCATTCATTTCATCAGACTAACAGCAGACTGTTATACCACCTCTAACTCACTCTGTGGGTCTTTTCCTCAGATAAAGAAGTGATCCTGGAGATCCCTGCACTTCCTGTGAGGACAGGAAGTGATGTCACTCTACGCTGTAAAAACAAAATTGGTGGCACAGCTGCAGCTTATTTCTACTTTAATGGACGTCCTGTTGGACCTAAATCAGAGCACATAATCACCATTAACGTGCAGCAGTCTGATGAAGGTCTCTACTGGTGTTCTACTGATGAGTTTGGATCATCTCCTCAGAGCTTTCTGAGGGTCAGAGGTCAGAACACTGACATCACTTCCTGTTTAAAGCCAATCTGCTAAGCTGATGATAAACTGACTGAACCAGCTTCCTCATCTCTCCTGCAGGTTCTGTGACACCAATCTCTGTTGCAACAACAGAAAGAGCAACAACAACAACAACCACCATCACCACTCATATCTCCCATCCTCCTCCTCCTCCTCCTCCTCCTCCTCCTCGCGTTCAGCAGGAGGCGTGGATGATGAGCGGCGATAAACTTGCGAGAAGCAAGTTATGCTCAACTCCACCGGTGGAATCTGACAGCGTGGAAAAGTGTGAAAACATCCATGATCACCAACGGATTTCGAAGGGCTGGACTGCTGCATGATGAAGAGGAGGACACCGCCACGGCCCTTCAGAGGGTGTTCGACTCTGACACTGACAACGAGGATTTCTTTGGTTTTGAAAGTGACAACGAAGGAAAGAAGCTGAGAGTGGATGAGGAAGCCACCCTGAGCCTGTTCGTATCCGACACTGGAGAAGAGGACTTTGGTGGTTTTAGTGCGCAGGAAGAAGAGAAAGATGGTGAATGACTGACTTTTCTTCTTGTTAAAGCCGTGTCACTGCACCTGAGCCTAAAAGGTAGTTGTTATATTTCCACTGTAGTGTCAATACACTATTAGAGCTTATGCCGAGTCAGACTGCACACACAATAGTTTGTTTACAAGTTGACTTCTTCTTTATTGGGATAACACAGAAGTAACACACACACATAACTGGGCGTGGTGCCCCCTACTGGCGATGGCTTGCATAGCACACAATAATTCTTGGTTCATACATAACAGTAGTCCGAAGCTATTTTTCTGGTGTGCTGTAGGTTATTGTTATGTACTACATTTGTTACCCATTTATGAAGCACAGTACATGTTTCGTACTTGTAATTACCGCTACTTGTACGTATACCTAAAAAGTTATGCAAATATGTACCCATAACTTGTTTTTCAAAATATTAATAAAAGGGGTGTGTCTCCAAACAGCCATCTCTTTCCTGACAATTCGCTTTGTGCATATTCTCTTACATATGATAAGTCAACATTGAAACACCTGCGGCTTTTAGTCACGTGCGGTAATGTATGTACAAAACAGGATTTTCCCCTGATTTTAGCTTGTGCGGCTAATATTCAGGTGCGCTTTGTAGTCCAGGAAATACGGTAATTTTCTTGAATTCTTACACATTTTTACATGATATTAGTCGGCGGCTCCTTTACTAAACAGCTCCAACTGTTTGATTTGTTTGAATTTTACAGGACAGCTTTTTCCCGTGTTACTCATTCATTATGGAGCTACTGTAGTTAACATGTAATGCTTCTCTAAAACCCTGTGACACAATCCTCTTTAACATTAGTGCGCATTAACCCCACATCTTCCCTGTTTTATTGCTGATGTTGGCCTGACAGTATTGGGGTAACAATGTCTCCTCTGTTTAGGAGAGGGCAGCAGGGTCACATCCTCACTGACATCACCTGTATTTGCACTACAGTCGTTCCCTTCACTGACCTTTGCTCTCCTTCTCTTTTCCATCAGGTTGTGTAAAACTGAAACAGGCATTAAATGTTTACTACAAATGATGCTTTACACAGAAATGCATTGTTAGCTGTTTTTACACACCAGCCTGTGTGAACCTTTAGTCTGAGCATGGGGTCAAAGGTCAGGACAGAAATGCAGCACTGTAACACATATACATATGTAAAACATCAGACATTTGACTGATTTGTGTTGTGACAGCTAGTTTTTTCTTTATACAAATAAATCATCATCACACACAGAAGAAATGTGCAGACCGTACATTTATTAGCTAATATCAGTGGATACAAGAAAAATGGTACAAAGACAAAGATTAGCAGCCTTAGCGTTTCTGTTCTGAATCTCTAATCTCTCACAGATATTCATCAAACCCTGTCCTCTATCAGCTTTCAACATAAGAAAAGTATTAGGCCTCATTGAAAAACAGTCTGTTTCCAGATGAAGTACGTTAAAAACTATACTTAAAAACATTTCATACACAAATCTGTCATTTATCCAGATTTTCTTGACTGAGTTTACAATTTACTAGAACTGCCAAAAACACATGAATACAAACAAATGATGAAGGATCCACTTCAAGGAAAGTGGAAAAGCCTCTGTTAGCTGCTGTTTGCAGCTAGCACAGTCTAACAGAGGCTAATACCAACGCTAACCAACAGTTTAGCATATCGTCGACAGCTCACCTCAGCATGGCTGTCCTCGGTCAGCAGTGAGCTTTATTAACTTGCACAAAGTTTTACACCCTGTTTGAGAGTAAATAAAAGTGGACATTTCTCAGCTCCAGCATTGACAGCTGAGGTAAACGGTGGACCGACAGCTTATCCACAAAATGGGAAAAACTCCGGTCCAGAATCCGGTCCAGTCCTCGTGGCAGTAAAAACTGTAATCATGCATACATGCTTTTGTCACACCTGACCATTTCGTACAATATAATTGAAGTTTTGGATTTAAAAATTTAGCAGACGTGAACGAGCAACATTCCTGATGAGGCTGGTCAACGCTGTTCAACTAGAAGCCTACGTGGATGATATCCCAGCCTACACATCCCCCTGAACTGAATTGCCTCAGTGAAATACTTGCTCACTCACACCAAACTTCATTAAATGTGAATGTGTTACTTTGCTGGTTCCCAGTTGCAGCTTAAGTGCATCCAATATTAGATTTCCCAGCTTTTCAAACACACCATGAGCTGTGCCATTTTCTGGGCACAGCAGGTTAATACCATATAAAGATTTCCTGATGTTGTATCTCCAATAACAGGTCACGGCATTTCGCTCTCGAGGCAGCCAGTGCCCTCCCTGCAGTCCCAAAAGGTTGATTCGGTTCATCTTGACGCACACCTGTGTGCACTTATATTCAAAAGGTTTTTCCGTGTAACGATCTGATAGTGAGTGTGGGGAGTCATAGATTCAGCCCCCCCCCCAGGACCACCGGATGGGCAGATGCTCCACCCTCCTTGAAAGAGCTGAAGAGATGCCTATATGGGATGTCACCCAGCAGCCACAGTGCAGAAGTCAGAGAGGGCCGGCAGCCAGCTGCACCAGAGCAGACCGAGGCCCGAGGTTTGAGGGCCCTCCACCCCCCAAAGTAGCCTGACGGAGTCACGGATGCCAGGCCCTGCCAAGCAGCCGCCGGGAGTGAGCCAGTATGTGAGACCTGACTTGACACATAGACATAGACAAACATGCACACACAGACACAAACATACACCACCCTCATACACACATATACAAATATTCAGCACTCACCCAGTGTGGAGACAAGATGAACCCACACTCCCCAAACACACTCTGAACCCCAAGTCCATTTCTTTTAGGGGAGAAATGTTTGATTTTGGGGTGGGGATAAATTTCATGATACATGATCACATGGTCAAATATTTTTAGACGTTTGGCTCCTCCCACGGGATGGTGTGCATCTTTCTCTGCTTTCTCTGAGATGTGAGTATGGATATGTGTGTGTTGACTGTTGAGGCAGGTGGATGCTGCTGATTGCTGGTTTGAAAGAGTTCCTAAGTGTTGATTGGATGATTGGATGTACAGCAGCTTCTTAAACCCCAGCTCACAGCCACCTCCGCCCTCTACTTCCCTCCTCTGTACCAAATAAGGAGCTAGCTTTGATCCAAATCAGCTAACTGCGCATCACCAGCTCTTCCTCGTCCTCGCTGTCCAGAAGCAGCAGCGTGATGATCTTGACAGGGAAGTGGTGAAGCTGAAGGTGTCACTCTGCTGCCAGTCGTCGTCCCGACAACATGAAGACTTCATCTGTGTCTCTGCTCCTCGGTGAGTCAAACGCTGAAATCCTTCACTCACTCATAGCGTTCATTTATCTTATAACACAGTAACAGAGTGTGTGCTGGATGCTCTCACTGACTGACTCTAAAATGAAATCTCTTCAGGTCTGTCCAAAGTCTGAAGTTACGTTTATGCGAGAAGAAGAGTTCACTCTTCTTCTTTAGTGTTTTTGTTGTTTTAAAGTTCAGATCCATCGTGTGTTCTGGACTCAGAGAGTTGGACCTTCATATCCAGTTTGTTGTCTGTAACATGTTGACTTGTAGAGAAGTCAGGCAACCTCTTTTTTTTATCGAAGATCAACTTTCATTCAGGAAACCACAGCTGCTAGCTGCAGGTACCACATGCTCCTCTGGTCTGTTATGTAGTCTTCACTTCCACTATAGAGAGCAAACTTTCCTTCATGTGGACTCTAATGAAAGGACTGGAGACTGTTTTTTGTCATTTACCTTACTTTTGTGTATTTTGTTATTTTTCTCATGATGAGCTTCAAACAGAAGCAAACTGGGACTCAAACCTGTGAATAAAGATCAATGAAGCAGCTTCTCCAGGTTTTTATTCAGCAGCTGATGCTGAATAAACAACTAACCCTTATCCCATGGCTTTGGTTTATAAGTTCTGACTGTTTAATCCTGAGAATGCTTTTCTTGCCTGCTGTACCCCTTACTCTTTTATTCCCCATTGCCCATCCACCCCAAACTGCTGAGTCTTCATGAAGCCTGAGTGGGGAGCAGTTTCTCTTCTGCTTCCAATAATCAACAATTCCCCAAAATCTGCTTAGTTTGGGAAATGTTTAGGTGCAGGGTGTTGGATTGTCAAAACAGATATGACTAGGGATGGGTATCGAAAACCGGTTCTTGTTGAGAACCGGTTCCCACTGCTTCAATCCCTTGGAATTGTTTGCCATTTTTGCAAACGATTCCCTTATCGATTCCAGTCGCCCCGAATGACGTCACCACGTTGCGGAGCGTCATTTACCTGGCAGGAAACACTGCGCGAAAGCGGCTCAAACGCTCAAAAGTTTGGTTATACTTTACGAGAACGGATGACAACAGGGCAACTTGCAGTACTTGAAAAGTAGATATTTCATTTAAGGGAGGAAACACTACAAATATGCAAAAGCACTTGCTCACAAAACACGCGATGACCTTAAATGAATGTCGTGTTTTTAATTCGCTCCGGACTCGTGAATCTCAACCCAGCAGCAGCGGTAACGTTTGCACGTCCTCTCCCGTTAATGCGGCAGGTAAATAATCAACTAACAGTGCATATTATGTTAGCGCGATCTGCCTTATTACAAGACCTGCCATTACTGTGCGTTTAGGTGACCATGATGAGAGAGACAGAGTCTGTCCGGCTCAGATGCTGGCAGTTCTCGCTGCAGTCTACAGGTAGCTTCTCCTTTCAGGCCAGGATAGACGAATGTCACCGAGCAGTGACTAAGTTTGTGGTAAAAGGCTTGCACCCATTTGCCACAGCAGATGCCCCCGATTTTCGGTAAGTGAATGTGTTTAATTGTAGGCAGGGACATTACTGGATATTCTTGTGTAATTGCTACAGAATAATTTATGTTTTACTTTGTTATTGCTACAGAAGAATATTTATTTTATTATTTTACATTTACAATTTTTTTCCTGGGGACCCTGTGACACCCCATTGAAGAGCCGTAGGCTGGATCTCTTAAGATCTCACTGTTGGGTTTGTAAGGCCATGTTACTCCTAAATTTCTACCTTGTTCAAAGAGAAGATATAAAACAAAGTTCTAAGCTAATCGACCTTCGTGTTCTCCTTTTTAAAAAGAATCGATAAGAGAATCGATAAAGAATTGAATCGTTAAACAGAATCGAAAATGGAATCGGAATCGTGAAAATCTTATCAATACCCATCCCTAGATATGACGCCCACCTCATTCAGACCAAGTGTACCAACATAGTTTCGTCAGCATGTGTTAAAACTGAGCTGGCGCTTTGTGTGATGTTTATAAGTCTAAATGTACTTTTAAGCCCAAACAGAACCTTAAAAGTGAATTAAAGGTCTCCCCCCTTTAATGTGATGTTTTTGGAACAAGACCAGATTGAAACAGGTTCCTGCCCTCTGACCTTCAGTGACCTCTGACCTGTTGCAGGTGTGTGTGTGCTGCTGCTGTCTGCACTGACTGTTTGTGCAGGTGAGTAGATGAAGTGCACCATGGTCCAGGACAAACACTGAGTGTAAACACTGATAGAAACTGTCCGTCTGTCCTCCAGTCTCTCTGAGCGTCAGTCCAAACCTTCAGCAGTTCTTCACAGCAGCCTCAGTGTCTCTGACATGTGACGGTCAGCTGGGCTCTGATGGATGGACGGTGAAGAGGGACACAGGAAGTGGGACTGAGTCATGTGGAGCAGGGGGGCGGGGCTTCGGGAGGTTCAATGGTCCATCCTGTGTTTTTGATGAGTTCAGCCCAGTCAGTGGAGTTTACTGGTGTGAAGGTGAAGCTGGAGAGAAGAGTGAAGAAGTCAACATCACTGTATCAGGTAATGAAGTCATTCATTTCATCAGACTAACAGCAGACTGTTATACCACCTCTAACTCACTCTGTGGGTCTTTTCCTCAGATAAAGAAGTGATCCTGGAGATCCCTGCACTTCCTGTGAGGACAGGAAGTGATGTCACTCTACGCTGTAAAAACAAAATTGGTGGCACAGCTGCAGCTTATTTCTACTTTAATGGACGTCCTGTTGGACCTAAATCAGAGCACATAATCACCATTAACGTGCAGCAGTCTGATGAAGGTCTCTACTGGTGTTCTACTGATGAGTTTGGATCATCTCCTCAGAGCTTTCTGAGGGTCAGAGGTCAGAACACTGACATCACTTCCTGTTTAAAGCCAATCTGCTAAGCTGATGATAAACTGACTGAACCAGCTTCCTCATCTCTCCTGCAGGTTCTGTGACACCAATCTCTGTTGCAACAACAGAAAGAGCAACAACAACAACAACCACCATCACCACTCATATCTCCCATCCTCCTCCTCCTCCTCCTCCTCCTCCTCCTCGCGTTCAGCAGGAGGCGTGGATGATGAGCGGCGATAAACTTGCGAGAAGCAAGTTATGCTCAACTCCACCGGTGGAATCTGACAGCGTGGAAAAGTGTGAAAACATCCATGATCACCAACGGATTTCGAAGGGCTGGACTGCTGCATGATGAAGAGGAGGACACCGCCACGGCCCTTCAGAGGGTGTTCGACTCTGACACTGACAACGAGGATTTCTTTGGTTTTGAAAGTGACAACGAAGGAAAGAAGCTGAGAGTGGATGAGGAAGCCACCCTGAGCCTGTTCGTATCCGACACTGGAGAAGAGGACTTTGGTGGTTTTAGTGCGCAGGAAGAAGAGAAAGATGGTGAATGACTGACTTTTCTTCTTGTTAAAGCCGTGTCACTGCACCTGAGCCTAAAAGGTAGTTGTTATATTTCCACTGTAGTGTCAATACACTATTAGAGCTTATGCCGAGTCAGACTGCACACACAATAGTTTGTTTACAAGTTGACTTCTTCTTTATTGGGATAACACAGAAGTAACACACACACATAACTGGGCGTGGTGCCCCCTACTGGCGATGGCTTGCATAGCACACAATAATTCTTGGTTCATACATAACAGTAGTCCGAAGCTATTTTTCTGGTGTGCTGTAGGTTATTGTTATATACTACATTTGTTACCCATTTATGAAGCACAGTACATGTTTCGTACTTGTAATTACCGCTACTTGTACGTATACCTAAAAAGTTATGCAAATATGTACCCATAACTTGTTTTTCAAAATATTAATAAAAGGGGTGTGTCTCCAAACAGCCATCTCTTTCCTGACAATTCGCTTTGTGCATATTCTCTTACATATGATAAGTCAACATTGAAACACCTGCGGCTTTTAGTCACGTGCGGTAATGTATGTACAAAACAGGATTTTCCCCTGATTTTAGCTTGTGCGGCTAATATTCAGGTGCGCTTTGTAGTCCAGGAAATACGGTAATTTTCTTGAATTCTTACACATTTTTACATGATATTAGTCGGCGGCTCCTTTACTAAACAGCTCCAACTGTTTGATTTGTTTGAATTTTACAGGACAGCTTTTTCCCGTGTTACTCATTCATTATGGAGCTACTGTAGTTAACATGTAATGCTTCTCTAAAACCCTGTGACACAATCTTCTTTAACATTAGTGCGCATTAACCCCACATCTTCCCTGTTTTATTGCTGATGTTGGCCTGACAGTATTGGGGTAACAATGTCTCCTCTGTTTAGGAGAGGGCAGCAGGGTCACATCCTCACTGACATCACCTGTATTTGCACTACAGTCGTTCCCTTCACTGACCTTTGCTCTCCTTCTCTTTTCCATCAGGTTGTGTAAAACTGAAACAGGCATTAAATGTTTACTACAAATGATGCTTTACACAGAAATGCATTGTTAGCTGTTTTTACACACCAGCCTGTGTGAACCTTTAGTCTGAGCATGGGGTCAAAGGTCAGGACAGAAATGCAGCACTGTAACACATATACATATGTAAAACATCAGACATTTGACTGATTTGTGTTGTGACAGCTAGTTTTTTCTTTATACAAATAAATCATCATCACACACAGAAGAAATGTGCAGACCGTACATTTATTAGCTAATATCAGTGGATACAAGAAAAATGGTACAAAGACAAAGATTAGCAGCCTTAGCGTTTCTGTTCTGAATCTCTAATCTCTCACAGATATTCATCAAACCCTGTCCTCTATCAGCTTTCAACATAAGAAAAGTATTAGGCCTCATTGAAAAACAGTCTGTTTGCAGATGAAGTACGTTAAAAACTATACTTAAAAACATTTCATACACAAATCTGTCATTTATCCAGATTTTCTTGACTGAGTTTACAATTTACTAGAACTGCCAAAAACACATGAATACAAACAAATGATGAAGGATCCACTTCAAGGAAAGTGGAAAAGCCTCTGTTAGCTGCTGTTTGCAGCTAGCACAGTCTAACAGAGGCTAATACCAACGCTAACCAACAGTTTAGCATATCGTCGACAGCTCACCTCAGCATGGCTGTCCTCGGTCAGCAGTGAGCTTTATTAACTTGCACAAAGTTTTACACCCTGTTTGAGAGTAAATAAAAGTGGACATTTCTCAGCTCCAGCATTGACAGCTGAGGTAAACGGTGGACCGACAGCTTATCCACAAAATGGGAAAAACTCCGGTCCAGAATCCGGTCCAGTCCTCGTGGCAGTAAAAACTGTAATCATGCATACATGCTTTTGTCACACCTGACCATTTCGTACAATATAATTGAAGTTTTGGATTTAAAAATTTAGCAGACGTGAACGAGCAACATTCCTGATGAGGCTGGTCAACGCTGTTCAACTAGAAGCTTAATATAAAATGACCTGATATAAGTGTTTTGTAAGCATGTATTGCAATCCTTCTATGTTCTAGTTTTCCCTCAGCATGTATCATCTGGACACTCTCACCAGTGAAGCTTAAGACCCTTATTGAACCTGAACATCAACTCAAAATAAGCACAGATATGCAATATGTATAAAATAGTTATAACTGCATCTGGAATACAAGGTTAATATAATAACTGTATGCATAAACATCTTAAGATAAGATAAGATAAGATAACCTTTATTAGTCCCACACGTGGGAAATTTGTTAAGGCCATCTTAAAGCCATCTGTTACATTGTTAAAGCAATGATCAATTTGAATAACCTAGTAATTCAAATAGCCTCGTCTAGCCAGCTGCTCAGAATAACTTAAGACTCTGCTTTCACTTCTGCAAACTCTCTGCAAGCCTGCAGTTTCCTGTCAGCCTGTGACTTTAATCTTTCTGAAAGACACACACTGTTAAACCTCTGAATGCAATATCAATGCTGCAGATTATATTCTTAATGCAATGGTAATGATAATAATTATTTAACAATAGCAGTAAAATAATTTCCCTGCTCCACAAAACACACGTGTTAGAAATGTTCTTCAATCAGCTCTTTTTACTCTCATTTCACAGCCAGTACTTTTTACTTTTACTTGAGTAAAGAAGTTGAAACAGTACTTGGAGTATTTTTAACAGTAGTACTTCTACTTCAGTACACACTGTGTGTACTTTTACCACCTGTGTCTGAGACCTCCTTCAGGGTCCACCTGAAGCTCTCAGTCTGCTGTGGAAAAAGGAAATCCAGGTGAGTTTCTCCTGATCACCTGAGGCCGTCATTACTGTGTGAACCCACACACCACTCCTCACTCCTCCCACCCGCTGCACACAGTCACTGAGTACAGACCGGCTGATTCCTGTAAAGGGAGAGGCAGGGAGAGGCGGAGCAACACCTGAAAAACAAGAAGCTCAACGTCATTTTGCAGAAGTGAAAGTGTGAGAGAGCAGCAGCAGAGCTGCAGTCGAGTCCTGTTTGTCTCTAAAAGAAGATTCACTGGAGTCCATCAGGTTCCTCTCAGCAACAGTGGTGAGTGCAGCTGATCACACTTCCTGCTTCTACACAAATCTTCACTCTGTTCACTTCATCAGGGTCTAGAGCGCCACCTCATTTCTCCATGGTGCCACTTAGGCTACGTCCACACTCGCCCGGATAGATTTGAAAACAGCGCTCCGCGTCCACACTAGTGTTTTCAGTCGTTTTCACAGAGTTGTGCGTCCACATTAAGACGGCTGAAAACGCTTACGTTCCAGTCCTGCGCATGCGTGAAACGCAAGACGATTCGACCGGTCTCATTTCTGTCTGCTGCTTATTCACTTTCCAGCTGTTTGAAACGTCGCAGCAGAGGTGGAGGAAAAGCACCGAGTTTTAAAATGGACTAACAATGAGGTGGAGTTGTTGCTGCGAGTAACACAAAAGTACAAAGTTGCAAAAGCGAGAGAGAATTAAAGAATTTGAAGAAAAGCTCTGTGGAGCATGTGCAGACTGATATTCATCTTTAATAGGACTGTCAAAACTGCTGCTGTATAATGCTCTCCACTATCTTTGTTTAATTGGTCACATGCCTGCATCACATGACTAACATGCATCATCGTTTTAGAAAGTCTCTGTTTTCACTCTTCACTGTGACACAAACGCACCGTCTCCAAATTATTTACTTTCCGGCTGTTTGAATCGTCGCAGCAGAGGTGAGCAGCGTGATAGGAGTGGATGTAGCTGTGGGTAATGAGAAAAGATGAAAAGAACGATTGATAACTTTTTCGTTAAGGCCGGTGCTCTGACACGGAGCCATCAACCTCTCAGTGTCTAACACTGGTCTGCAGACGGCATCAGATAATGAGCCACATTAGATGGACTCTGAGCCCACTGACAGTAAAAGGGTGAAGTGTAGACATTTGGAAGAGAGCGGCCTGACCAGTTTCTCTGACTATGATACTGTAAAGCTGACAACATGATGCATTTACTGTGGTGAGTGTGCAAAGACCATGGCAGGTGTTGTGCCAAGGTAGGGATCCCCAACAGGATCTGTTTCCCTGCGTCAGGAACATCGGCTGGGCAGGGAAAGCGGACCCAACGCACTCCGCCTCCATCACGACCAACTAGACGTGGAAGGAGTGATGTTTTAGTGACAACATGAAAGATGAGTGTGACCGTTCAGTTTGTGGGTTACAACAGAAAATTATACATTTATTGTTCTCGTGTGTTATCGGACGGGATCGTTTTAACAAACCGAGGACATTTTCCTGATAATAATCTGTATCCTCCTGTAACTTTACTGTTTAAAGAGCTAAAACCTCCAACATTTCAGGATCAATAAGTCCTTATAAGACGTGTTTGTGAGCTAAAAATCAAGAATGTGGGATACTGTTTGTCTGTGTCAGCCAAACAACTTCACATCTTTGTAACGACTGTTAAAAAGATGTTCATCCTGTTGATCCTGTTCATCTGGACGCTGCACTGTACAGCAGACACGACGTTGTTCAGTTTGTGTTTCAGATGAACCAGTTTGTGTCTGAGTGTGTTGCTGGGTCTCCACCAGTTACTCTGACAACTGAAGGTTCAAGATTTTTATTTTGACATTTGCACACAGGACCAACAGTCCATGCACAGTGGAATACTTGTGCAGAGCTTTCCAAGTCAAATCACACTTTAACAATATAAAGACAGAAAAAGCAGAAGGATAGAAATGAAGTCCGGAGTAGGGTAGTCGTACTATTTTCTATATACAAAGAAAAAGAAGAAAATGTACAGAGAGTGTGTAGTTCTCTACCTCTTATCGCACTCACAGTATTGCACATTTGTTCCACAGATCTGTTTCACAAGTCTGTTGTGAGTGTATTGCCCGATGGTCAGTGAACCGATGATACATTCAAAGTGAGGTTAAGTAGTGCTGTGTTATTTTAAGTGTTCAGTGTGTTTTTGTTTGCCGTCAGTCTGACAGTTGTGGGGAAGAAGCTGTTGAAGAATCGTGTTCTGTGTGTGATGCTGCTGTCCGCTCTGTTGTGTCTGAGATTGTATGTGCAGCTTTGTATGTGCAGGTCCATGGATGCAAGTGTTGTTCCCATAATCCTCTCTGCAGACTTTCTGACTCTGCAGAGCCTTCCTCTCTGTCTGTGTAGTGTTTCCATACCAGACAGTGATGCCTGCGGTGAGGATGCTGTCTATCAGTCCTCTGCAGGCCTGGGTGAGAGGGTGGTGGTTCATGCCAGCTTTCCTGAGCAGCCGAATGAAATAAAGCCTTTGTTGGGCTTTTTTCACAGTTGCTGTAGTGTTGAGAGTCCAACTCAGGTCTGATGTAACCTGCAGTCCCAGGAATCTGTGGCTGTTTGCCCTCTCCACCTCCATCCCTTTGACGATAAGAGGCTGCAGGGGAGGGAGTTCTTCCAAAAGTGCAGTATTCATTCCTTGGTCCGTGTTGAGGATGAGGTGAAGAAGCTTCTGTGATGAAAAGAAACTTAAAGAAGTCCAGACGCTTTTCTCTCCAAGCTCCTCAGACTACTGACGCTTGTTTCTCTCTTTGTAAAATGAAATTTAAAGAGAATTTTGAATCAAATGTTTCTCTTCTTTCTCCCTCAGAGTGCAGACATGTCTGCTGCCAGCAATCTGCGATCTGAAGATCAGTTTCTGTGCTCCATCTGTCTGGATGTGTTCACTGATCCAGTCTCTACACCATGTGGACACAACTTCTGCAAAACCTGCATCAGTCAGCACTGGGACATGAATCAGAGCTGTCAGTGTCCCATGTGTAAAGAGACTTTCTACACTCGACCTCAGCTGAGGGTCAACACCTTCATCTCTGAGATGGTTGCTCAGTTCAGACGTGAAGCTCAGCAGAAAGCCAGCAGCAGCAGCTCAGAGCAACAAGCTGCCAAACCAGGAGAAGTTCCCTGTGACGTCTGCACTGGAACCAGACTGAAGGCCCTGAAGTCCTGCCTGGTGTGTCAGACCTCCTACTGTCAGACTCACCTGGAGCCTCATCTGACACTGAAAGGTCTGAAAAGACATCAGCTGGTTGATGCTGTGGAGAACCTGGAAGGCAGGATGTGCACGAAGCACGATAAACTCCTGGAGCTGTTCTGTAAGACCGACCAGACATGTGTCTGCATGCTCTGCTCTGTTTTAGACCACAAGAACCACGAGTTTGTTCCTCTGAGAGAAGAATATGAAGGAAAGAAGGCCGAGCTGGAGAAGACAGAGGCTGAGATTCAGCAGATGATCCAGAAGAGACGACTGAAGATTCAGGAGATCACAGAGTCGGTGAAGATGAGTAAAGATGCTGCAGACAGACAGAAAGCAGAAGGTGTTCAGGTCCTCACGGCTCTGATGGAGTCTGTTGAGAGACGCCTGAAGGAGCTCATGAAGGAGATCGAAGACAAACAGGAAGCTACAGAGAAACAGGCTGAAGGTCTCATCAAAGATCTGGAACAGGAAATCTCTGAGCTGATGGAGAGAAGCTCTGAGGTGGAGCAGCTCTCACGCTCTGAAGACCACCTCCACCTCCTGCAAAGCTTCTCCTCCCTGAAAGCTGCTCCACCCAGCAAGGACTGGACAGAGGTCAGAGTTCATCCACCATCATATGAGGGGACTGTGGGGAGAGCTGTGGCTCAGCTGGAGGAGACAGTCTGGAAACCCATGAAGAAGCTGTTAGAGGCTGAGCTGCAGAGGGTGCAGCAGCATGAGGTGGATGTGACTCTGGATCCTGATACAGCAAATCCCTGGCTCATCCTGTCTGATGATGGAAAACAAGTTTATCATAGTGATGTGAGGAAGAAACTTCCAGACAACCCAGAGAGATTTTCTGACTGTGTTTGTGTTTTAGGAGAGCAGAGTTTCTCTTCAGGCAGATTTTACTTTGAGGTTCAGGTTAAAGGAAAGACTAAATGGACTTTAGGAGTGGCCACAGAGTCGATCAACAGGAAGGGACAAATCACAGTGAGTCCTCAGGATGGTTTCTGGACTGTGTGGCTGAGAAATGGAAATGAGTACAAAGCTAATGCTGGTCCTCCAGTCCCCCTCTGTCTCCATCCTGGTCCTGAGAAGGTGGGGGTGTTTGTGGATTATGAGGAGGGTCTGGTCTCCTTTTATGATGTAGGTGCTGCAGCTCTGATCTACTCCTTTACTGGCTGCTCCTTCACTCACAAACTCCACCCATTCTTCAGCCCCTGTACCAATGATGGAGGTAAAAACTCTGCACCTCTGATCATCTGTCCTGTCAATCAAACTGATCAACGACTGATTTAATTGGATGAATGATTGATTTTTCTTGAAGGGAACAAATGAACACATTGAGTGTAAATCCTCTACAGTCTCCATGTTTCTATAGAATCTGATCATCAGGACTCTGATTCACACTTTGATTCTCATGGAGTTTGATTTGAACAGAAGAAAAGTTGAATCAGGAAATGTTCCCACTGATGGAGACTCGAGCTGAAGAGCAAATATCAGAGAACAAATGTCCAAAAGCTTCATTTCCAATAAAGTTTGTTCAATGCTTTGAGTGAATCCAGACTCATGTGTGGCTGTTATACGGAGCATCAGAGTCCAGCTGAGTTATGTTGGATACAAACTGCTTATTTTGGCTCTGTGAGGAGTTTTGTTCACTGAAAACTGATGAGACGGATAATATTCAAAGAACTCTGTAGAGATTCATGCATCCATGTTCTCCACCTGCAGGTGTGGAGGAGAAAGGTGGAGCACAGACTGCTGCATCCTTCCAGTCACATCATTTTGATGATTATATTTGCATGTTGTGATGATTTGGGTTAAAGACAAACAGAGTTGAACGGCTGCAGTCACAGCATGAAGACGATGCTGAAGCTGAGCTGTCAGTGAACATGTTTCACTGTGATTTGATTTGAAGAATAGAAAGTGTGTGTGGCTGCTGACAGCTGCAGTCTCTGCTAGTCTGCATAACACACACACAACTTTCCCCCTGAGGCAACGATGCAGCAACAACACAACAGCTGCAGACACACACACACTGTTAAAGAACACTTTACTGTTTAAGGCAGAATTCCTCAGTAACAATGATTTGAGTCTACTGTGTCTACTGTGGTTTCCAACATACAATCTACTGAAACATGTTTTTCTTTCTGCCGTACAAACTATTTGATCACAACATCTTTGCTTTTTTCCTCCAATCGTTTATTCTGATTATTTTATTTAGTTTAACTAAGAAAAGCTTAAAATTTAACTCTTAACCTGATTTAAACGTTTAATTTCTCATTAACTCAGACTTTTAATTTATTTCCTTGTTTAATGTATTATTTCTAACCTGTTTAATCTGACCTTTGACCCTTTAATTTTAATTTAACAGTACTCTTGTTTTGACCTTTGACCTCTTTATTCCTTATAACCAAATAAACCCTTTTATCTGATATTTTCACCTTATTGATTGATTATATATATCTATTATATTTTCTCACCTTATTTTGACCTTTGACCTATGTCCTTGTTAGCCTTGATCTTCCTTCATCAAACGTGAAATTTCTTTCACCTTTGAACTTAAAGCTTAAATCAAACCTTTGTTAAAAAGCTTCTTACCAACTTGTAATTCCAACTCTCTGCATTAAACACGTATCTTATCATATAAACACTGGATCACTGAGAGAACTTTAGGCAGAACCAAATGAAGCAGCTGACCTCGTCAAACTCACAGCGACAGTAACTGACAGTGAATTATTTTAATCTTCTTCATTGTATTTGTTAGAAACATTTATTTTCCTTTAATTGGACTTTGGTTAAGTTCAATCCGATGTATTAACCGACCTTTGAGGTGAAGTGCAGCTGCGAAGAACGCTACGGCAGGCAATGAGGTGCGTTTAATGTCGCTCTGTTAATTTGAGCGTCCATAAATTGAATGTCTTATTTTTTCTTACTTTATTATTGCTCATTTATTGGAGAATTTGGCCATTTAATTAAGATAGATTTTATGTTGTTGGTGGTAAAGATCTGGATGGATGCTTTATTCTGTGTTTCTATTTTTCAGTTTTACTTTTCAAGACTTGGTGAATTGCCTTTTTCTACTTTTTGTTTAGTTTTGTTAAAATTAGCAGCAGTGAGAAGTGTTGTTGTCGTTCTTGAATATATTTGATGTAGCCCACACTGTTAAGGTAAGTGTCATGTTTTTAGTTGTTAGTCTGATGAAGAATCTTTTATTTTTCTCCAAAAGTTGATTGTGTTTATCTGGACATAGTGTTTTTCAGGTCCAGCTGAATGCAGGTTTCCCCAGTCTTATACGTGTCAGGAGCATCAGCACAGCTGAAATGCATTTTTCCTAAGCACCGCGTCTCTGTGGCTTTTAAACCCCAAAACACGCTAAAACAAAAATGGGTCCACCCCAAGGATGGGGTCCCCCGGTGTAGTTTCCACTGTGACAGACTGTGGGCTTCCTCAGAGTGAGGCTGAGAGCGGCAGGCCCAGCTGGAGTCTGACCCGTGTCACACAGTGGAGGTCAAACCTTCTGTGCCACAAACACCAGATTAACCAGTTTCACTCATCATCCTTCTACTGTCAGATTTTACTGGTGCAGGTTTGATGAATCACCATCTGAGAACATCTCTGATGTGGGCGCCACTCACAGGGATCACTTCCTGTAGAAGGGTCACATGACCTGTTATAGGCCCCTTTGTGATGATGACAGCGACGCCCCTTTCGTGTGAGGTTAAACCCAGAGAGCTTCGTGTGACCTCTGACCCTGATCACCAGCGTTAGGGTCAGTGAATGTGAGATACCATGTGACAGGAGGAACAATAAAGTTTTATTTGTACGAACACGTAGAACAGATGAAGTCAGAACGAAGCAGGTGGAGCTCAGTCAGGGTGGAGGTGCAGACAGGTGAGCTGAAGGGGAGGAGCCAGTCTGGTCAGGAACTCTCTGTCTCCTCGAGTGAACCTCCTCACCTCTGAAACACACACACACGACTCTGAAGGTTGCAGTCAGGGTTGGTCAGGGTGGTGAGGGTGGGGTTATCTTCTGGTCTCTGGTTGGTGTGTTTCCTGCAGGTGAGGCTGAGCGGCCGAATCATGACATCACTGCTGCACAGACACAACAGGAAGTGGAGGAGGAAGTCGTCAGCGTCCCCGTCACACACCTGAGACAGACACAGAGGTTATGTCTCTGCAGAGTCACGGCTCGGCCCTGTGGAAACGTCCTGCAGGACGCCTGTTTCTCTCTGTGGTGGCCCCCCCACAGCGTCCCCACCGTGCTTCACTGTGTGGACGCTGTTCTTTGGGTTGTAGCTGCATCTTCTTCTCGTTTCACCTCCTCTGACCACAGGACGTTTCAGTCTGCAGGGTCTTTTAACACAGCTCCAACTGTGGGTGGAGGGGCCCTGTGGGTTCTCCTGGTGTGACCCGAGTCCTAAATGCCTCTCGCTGTCCTGCCCCTCCCCTGTGGTCTCCACCCTCCATGTGGGAGGTGTGGCATTCACAGTCAGCCCTGATTACCCTCAGAACTACACCACCTGCTGCTTCATCAGGTCGAGTGGGTGGAGTCAGGGGCACGACCTGAGTCTCGCTGAAACACACGGCTGTAAGGCCCCTCCCTCCTGTTCACGTGAGCCCAGCGTGGGTCCGTCACACCTACAGACTTTTAAAGGTGGAAGTGGCCACGCCCCCAAACCAGTTCAGCAGTAAGGTGTGAGCAGACGGAGCTGTTACCAGGATGCAAACAGGATGTGCCCTTTCACAGTTAAAGCCTCATCTTAAATTTTAAAGATAAAATAAAGTTTAAAGACGACGATGAGCACGTGACTCACCTGTGACAGGTAAACATATACACCTGACAGGTGCTACTGACCTGGCTCTGCCCACGAGGGAAGACTGATGTGACCTCTGACCCTGAGAGCTCTCTGAAGCCCCTCCCACTGAGCATCAGCCAATCCCAGCAGAGCAGGAACCAGAGCAGCTGAGAAGCAGACGTGAGCCTCACCTGTCCCGTCATCGATCACCAGCCTGATCGAAGAGCAGAGCCACATGGTTTGATCATGTGACTGTCACCTGACTCATCCAGGTGATTAACACGTATCAGCAGGTGAGCTCAACAGGAAGCTGCTCTTACTTTGCTTTGGACTGAAACACTGACGAGGTCGAGTGACACTGAGAGCTGCTGCAGCCCTGAGAGAGAGAGAGCAACAGGTAAACACACACACCTGAAATCGTGAGCAGTTTCCTCCAAAACGACACTTTACTTACTGCACCAACACTAACACACCACCAACACGCTAACAACACATGAAGCACTCTGAGTACTTTCACTGCACCTGAGAAACTGCAACTAAACACATCCTGTACACACTGTGTGTATTTTATGCAGTACCTGTGTGTACACGCTGCCACACAGCGAGCAGCTCCACTGCAGTTGCAGGAACAGGAAACACACCACGTGACCTTTGACCTGTCCCACAGCGCACCTCTGCTTGCTGCTCAGAGCCCACTCACCCAGGTGCATGATGGGAGCAGGAGGAGGAGGCTGGGCCGAGCTGATAGAAATCAAACAAACAAATAAACAACAGCACGACAAACACGTGAACCAGACTTTACCTGTAAACTTACCTGGTGTCTCCCAGGGAGACCACAGTTATGGAGCTGACAGGTAAGTACGTGCAGTACACACTTCCTGTCCTGAAACACACACACAGGTAAACCGCACAGGTACGTAACCATGGGCGTGACTTTGTATTGAACATTGGGGGGTCAAGATCTCTGTCTAAATAAATAAATCTGGGTACATTTCCAGATGATTAAACAACTATTTTGCTGGTAACACCTGAAACGAGTAAAGAAAACCAGCAGCCTATTAATGCAAGATGATCCATAACTTTATTGGGGCTGACATTGTTGGAAATGAGTCCAAATAAAGAGTCCAAACATTTATAAGCCTGTCTATGTGTGTCTCACCTGGACAGCCTCCTCTGGACACCAGACAACAGCAGAGTGTTACCCGGCAACAGGCCAGGTGGGTAGGGGGTGTGGCTTAAGTCCAGGTACACCTGCAGACTCCTCCCAGCTTGGTCACAAAGAGTGAGACGCACACCTGCGCACACACGTTCAGCTAACAGTCAGACCAGGGGTCCGTTCTTTGTACCTCGCTACGTAAATTAGCTGGATTAGATTGTTGACGATTTCGCGTGATCTTGGATCGTTCGGTTCTCCGAAGCTCATCCGGGACTTGCTGTCATAGCAACAGATCCGTAAGCGTAAACCTGCTCGGGAGCAGGCTTACTTTATGTAAACAGGATTAGATCACAGCCACTCAGGTATGTCCGCTTCATGTATACGAAAGCAACGGTGAAATATACTCACTCAAATGAGCAATCCTATTTATCCATATTGTATATTCTGTATCTATATGTGTATATATGGTGTATTTATGCTTATATCCTTACTCTCATTCCCCTTAATGTATCTGTAACATGCAACTTCTTTCGGTGCTTTGCTACTGGAAACTGAATTTCCTGGAGGAACCCACCCGAGGGATTAATAAAGTTTCATCTAATCTAATCTAATCTAATCTACTTGGGTTTTCTTCCTGTAGCCCTCATGTTTACTCAAGGTTTAGTTCTGTCTTCATGCTGATTTTCTTGTTCAGTCGTGTCTCATGTTGCAGTTTGTCAATCCTGTCCCTGTGCTCTGTGTTCCCTCTGTTCAGTATCAAGTCTGTGCCTCATGTGTTTCCTGTTTTATTTTGATAGTCCCTGTCCTGTGTGCAGTGTGCTTGGTTTTGCTTCCCTTCTGTCATTAGGCCTGATTTGTCCCAGATGTGTTACCACCTATTCCCCATCTTCTCGTAGTCCTGCTTGTGTATTTAAGCCCTGTGTTTCTCTGTTAGTTGTTGTGTTGTACCCTCACTGTTGATAGGTTTGTAGCTTGAATCTATCCGCTGGAACGTTGAAGACAATATAATTACACTGCAAAGCAAGACACAAGTAGGCAAGCTTCTTCATGTTTCTCGTGCACGGGAGGCACCGTTCCTTCGCTTGACCCCAGTTGCTCTCGTCTGTTCTCCCGTACCACTGTTCTTTTATTGAGGTTACATGAATATGCATAAGTTCATTAACATATGACGTCTACATACACACAAAGAGTACCTTGCCTGTGTGTGTGTGTGTGTGTGTGTGTGTGTGTGTGTGTGGACTGCTGATCAAAGGTTCAAACATCCTTGGTCAGGAAGAGGGTAGCCTCCCTCTCACCATAGATGGTTCATCCTAGATAACACGGTGAGGAAGTCCTGCAGTTCATCTAAACAAAGAGCACTTAGACTAGAACAGACGCAACTACGTTAATCCTACCATAAAACAATAAGACACGGTATGACCTCTCATGCTCCCAAAGTGCTGTCTAATACACACAAAGTTTGCAGACTATCAAGGATCAAAACCTCTACCAATCTACAACTAATTACAAAACTCTAAGCATATATAAGTAAATATTTCTAAGCATAAATGACAATCAACAATAGAAATCTAACAACTGTACTGTGTTTTGTTTTCTATGTGCTTCTGGTAATGTTCTGGTTTGCTCTTTCCTGGTTTGATTTTCTAGTTTCCCGGGTTTCTAGTTTGGGCTTAAGTTTTGAGTTTCTAGTTTTGTTTTCTTCTATTTCTATTTGAATGTTCTCCAGCAATAAAGCTGCCACTTTAGTTAATCATTCTGTCTCTGAGTCCTGCGTTTGGGTCCTACATCCTGCCTGCCACCTCAACACCTTTAATTTTACAGCTTCTTAGTTATTATAAAGTGCTGCAACTCATAATGTTTTCTAAGATAGTAAAACCAGATTTAAACCGACTACTTCTACAAAGATGGAGCTAAAGTGATGATATACATTTATAGTTTGGACTTGGACACATACAGTCTGTTTTTCCTTATAACTACATGTGAGTTCAATTAACATTTTGTAGGAAAAGGGAATTTGTTTTTTAAAAGGATTATAGATTCGGAGCTGAATTACCCAACGGAACATCTCATTCACTGACGTTTGCTGGAGAAGCTGCTCTGCCTCTTTGTGATGCAGCAGCGTGACATACTGAAGACTGTTAACGGGGAAGTGCTGAAGCTGAAGGCGTCTCTCTGCTGCTCAGACTGACGTTCAGTCGTCATCCAGACAACATGAAGACTGCACCGGTCTCTCTGCTCCTCGGTGAGTCAAACACTAAAATCATCGATTTATTTATCACAGCTCCAACAAGCAATATGGCAGGAAAACAACCTTTCAGCAGTTACAAGCTCGCAGCTACTGACTTTAAAGTTCATGTAAAAATTCTGAAAAGTTTCGTCAAGGCAGGAGGAACAGTTCATTCTCCTTCTTATGTCTTTCTGGTTTCATTTGATTGGTGGCTGTGAAGTTGGGCAGGAACCAAGAAGTGATGTTAATGTTGAATAATGGAGCTCACACTTTTAACTGAAATGTATGAAGAGTGATAGAAAATGGTTTCAAACATGCATGATGAAAGTTTTTCGGTTTAAATCGATCTCATCATCACTGCAAACCTCTCAGAGGTTCAGACTCTCAGCAGTTTAACCTGGAGTCCTGCAGGAAAGTCACCATATAGTCTGGACTAAGTCAGCGATTAAACTTTCTGCCCAGCTAAGTGTCAGTAACATGAAGACCAAAAGAACAAAAGAGACTTGACCTCTTTTCATCAAACATCTCTTCAGTCAGGAAACCACAGCCTCTGACTGCATGAAGCACAGGGTCCTCTGACTGCGTCCCCTCTTTTATCTAGTCTTCACTTCCTCTATTCACAGCCAATTTTCCATTAAGAGGACTGAGTGTATTCAAACAACCACAGACGGTTTTGACTGTTAAAGTTCCCATTCCCATTGACATGATGACCTTTAAACAGCAGCAGTGTGGGAGTGAAACAGGCCGCAAATCTGAAAATGAAAACTGTGCTTTTGAAGGGTGGCTTCTTAGTCCCACACTTTCTTCTCTGCACATGAATGAAAGCTCATCCATGCAGTTCCTTCTCCATTGTTTACAATGCTGTGCACTGTGATGTTTACCGTTGATTGCCATCTGATCAAAAAATGTATAGAAAACAGGAAAAGACAGGCTAACCTGCGTTGCTGTCTCGGTGGTATTTTAGAACTTCCTGTTCCTGTTCCAGTGCACGGTGGTGTTTGTGTAGTTTAATCTGCGTGGCTCCCAGATCTGGCAAAAATACAGACCTTCCATAATTAAGTAGAAGTACAAATACTAGTGTTCAAAAATACTCCAGTAAAAGATGAAGTACTGATTCAACTTATTAACTCAAGTAAAAGTAAAAAAAAGTACAGACTAGGAAATGTACTCAAAGTAAGAACGTACAAAGTAGTAGCAGTAAAACCCTGGCTGATTGTGACCCACACCCATTACCACACCTTGGCTCATGTGATTAGGTAGAGGATCATCAGGGGGTCCATTGTCCCTCTCAGTGGGAAACTCCCACAGAGCTTAAATGTGGGTCTCTTCACCGTTTGATCCTAGAACTGAAGAAGCTTCTCAGATGAGAGGTGAAACGTCTTCAAGCAACTTAAAGAAGTCCAGACGCTTTTCTTTCCAAGCTCCTTAGATTGTGGCAGATACTTCAGGAGATTAAAAAGTTTCCTGAGAGAAAAAAAACAACAACAAAAAAAAACTGTGCAGCCTCAGTCTTTCTTTAAATGACCTCTGACCTTCAGTGACCTCTGACCTCCTGTTGCAGGTGTGTGTGTGCTGCTGCTGTCTGCACTGGCTGTTTGTGCAGGTGAGTAGATGAAGTGCACCATGGTCCAGGACAAACACTGAGTGTAAACACTGATAGAAACTGTCCGTCTGTCCTCCAGTCTCTCTGAGCGTCAGTCCAAACCTTCAGCAGTTCTTCACAGCAGCCTCAGTGTCTCTGACATGTGACGGTCAGCTGGGCTCTGATGGATGGACAGTGAAGAGGGACACAGGAAGTGGGACTGAGTCATGTGGAGCAGGTGGGTGGGGCTTCGGGAGGTTAAATGGTTCATCCTGTTTGCTTGATAAGCAAAGCGAGCCAATCAGTGGAGTTTACTGGTGTGAAGGTGAAGCTGGAGAGAAGAGTGAAGAAGTCAACATCACTGTATCAGGTAATGAAGTCGTTCATTTCATCAGACTAACAGCAGACTGTTATACCACCTCTACATCACTCTGTGGGTCTTTTCCTCAGATAAAGAAGTGATCTTGGAGATCCCTGCACTTCCTGTGAGGACAGGAAGTGATGTCACGCTACACTGTAAAAAGAAAATTGGTGGCACAGCCGCAGCTTATTTCTACTTTAATGGACGTCCTGTTGGACCTAAATCAGAGAAAAACATCACCATTAACGTGCAGCAGTCTGATGAAGGTCTGTATTGGTGTGCTACTGATGAGTTTGGATCATCTCCTCAGAGCTTTCTGAGGGTCAGAGGTCAGAACACTGACATCACTTCCTGTTTAAAGCAAACCTGCTGAGCTTATAATAAATTTAATGACCCAGTTTTATCATCTCTCCTGCAGATGTCTATGACACCACCACCATTTCACCAAGTGCCACCAAACCACCACCAACAACAACTACCAATCTCAATTCCCCTCCTTCTACATCGTCCTCCTCCATCATCTCACCTGTAGCTGCTCTGGGTTCTCTGGGTCTTCTAGATCTTATTCTGGTTGCAGCTTTGCTGTTTTGGAACAAAAAAATAGGTATAAAGTGTGTCAAACCCCCCAGAGCTCATTAGATTAAACATTTTACATGGAAAAATAAATTTTCCTTAATAATTATGTAATTATATACTATAATTCAATTATAAACTGTCCCCATTCACATTGTTTAGCAGAGAACTTATCTTACATGAAAAATATAGATATATATTACACACAGAGAAAGACGTCCAGGTTAGGGATAGTCTCAAACTCACAGATACAGGTTCAGGTCCGCCGTCATAAATAGTGCTCCAAATCAGCTGGGATCGGCTGCAGGTGTGACGGTGAGCACAGGTGCGTGGGCCAGGGGCGGGAGCCCGTAATGAGCACCGCCCCAGCAGAGGAGAGAGAGTGCAAAGGAAACAAAACACACAAAACATGTTGCCAAACACAGAGTGAGCCAGCGAGGCACGAGGACCACGACACAAAGCACGTGCAAACTCCAAAACACATTTCTAGCTTTAACTGAACTTCCAAACAGAGCAGATCACTTAAATTACACAATTGAAAGCATGAAAGCATGTGTGTATTGTTTGTGTATTTATAGTCAAATAATTGAAAAAATATGTTCATTTACCTGTTACTACCACACACCAAAGAGTCAAAGAGTCGGCTCTGAGCGACACATCACTAGCAAAATCAAAGATGGCGCTGGAGTGACGGCAGCCTTTCCAAGTAGCTCTGCAACACCGCACCTTTTTTGTTAACTTTAACTTTTTTAGACTAGGCTTTTCAAACTTTTTTTCACCTTCCTCTACTTATACCTCTTAGATATAGCGATACAAGATGGATAATGCACTTTTCAAAACTTCTGGAACCAGCTCCTTCATCTATTCGAGAGCGGAGCTGCTGGCACTAAAAACAAAGGGACAGACCGGCATGCGGCACAACATCCCGGCCGAGCTAAAGAGGAGCTACAGAGGCTGCAAAGCTGGAGCGAGGAGAGCGGATCACCGGAGGCGATTCAAACCATCAATCCCGACAGTGATCATGGGCAACGTGAACTCGTTACAGAATAAGATTGACGAACTGTGCGCTCTGAACAACCACAGACTATACCGTGAGTGCAGCTTGTTTATCTTCACGGAGACGTGGCTAACCGAGCTAACGCCGCAGGCTAACGTAGACCTATGCGGTTTCACATCCGTGAGAGCCGATAGGGACACGCAGCCCAGCGGAAAAAGCAGAGGTGGGGGACTCATTGTCTACGTTAACAACAGATACTGTAACCCTGGACACGTCTCCGTTAAAGTTTCGGTATGCCGTCCGGACCTGGAGCTGCTAGCTGTTAGCTTGCGGCCATATTATCTACCTCGGGAGTTCAGTCATGTGATCTGTGTGTGTGTTTACATCCCTCCGAGGGCCGACGCAACAGCTGCCTGTGAGAAAATACACACAGTCACAGCAAGACTTCAGACACAAAACCCCGAGGCTTTCATTATTATATCTGGAGACTTTAACCATGCCACACTGGACTCTACTCTGGCTGCTTTTCACCAGTTTGTGAATTGTCCCACAAGGAGCAACAGGACAATTGACCTACTGTATGCTAATGTGAGAGATGCATACAGAGCCACCCCCCTCCCCCCACTAGGGAAGTCAGACCACAACCTGGTTTACCTACAGCCACAATACACACCCCTCGTCCAAAGGCAGCCGGTCACAACGCGCTCCATCCGGAGATGGACCCCAGAAAAGGAGGATGCTCTGAGGGACTGTTATGACACCACAGACTGGGATGTGCTCCTGAGCCCACATGGTGAGGACATAGAGGGGGCGACACACTGTCTTACAGACTACCTCAACTTTTGTGTGGACACGGTCGCCCCTGCTAAGACGGTACGGTGTTATCCTAATAACAAACCGTGGGTAACACAGGAAGTCAAAGCTGTCCTCAACATGAAGAAGAAGGCTTTCAGGAGCAAAGTGAAGGAGGAGATGAAAGCAGCACAGCGGGAGGTGAAACGCTGCCTGAGGGAAGCAAAGGACACCTACAGGAGGAAGGTGGAGCAGAAGTTGGAGAGGAACAATATGAGGGAGGTCTGGAATGGTGTGAAAACCATCACAGGCCACAACACCAAGAAAAGCACAGTGGGGGGGACTGTGGAGAAGGCAAACGAACTCAACAACTTCTTCAACAGGTTTGACCAGCCCACAACCCCCCCACCCTCACCCTCACCTTCACTACAGAGTCCTCTCCCCACTCTCCTACCTCCCTCGCTTCCCCCCCTTCCTGACACCATGACACCCCCCTCCTCCAATCCCTCTCTCAGCAGCAAGACATCTCCCCCCCTTCCCTCCTCCCAAACATCTCCCAGTGTCACAGTGGATCAGGTCAGGAGACAACTGAGGAAGCTTCGCCCCAGAAAGGCAGCAGGCCCAGACAAGGTGTGTCCTAGGATGCTAAAGGCATGTGCTGCTGAACTTGGGGAGCCGCTACAACGAGTCTTCAATCTCAGTCTGCGACTGGGGAGAGTGCCCGCCCTATGGAAGACATCCTGCATCGTCCCGGTCCCCAAAAGGAACCGGCCCAATGAGCTGAATGACTTCCGACCGGTGGCACTGACGTCACATCTTATGAAGACTCTAGAGCGGCTCTTCCTCAACCTCCTCCGACCACAGGTACAACATGCCCAGGACCCACTACAGTTTGCATACAAGGCGGGTGTCGGAGTGGAGGATGCCATCCTGTACCTCCTACACAGAGCCCACTCACACCTGGATGGGGGAAAAGGCACGGTCAGGATCCTGTTTCTTGACTTTTCCAGTGCCTTTAATACCATCCGGCCCTGTATGCTTCAGGAAAAACTGAACAGGATGCAGGTGGACCCCTGCCTGGTGGCTTGGATCTCCGACTACCTCACCGACAGACCACAGTACATCAGGCTGAAGGACATCACGTCTGACACAGTGGTCAGCAGCACAGGAGCACCACAGGGAACTGTGCTGTCCCCTCTTCTCTTCACCCTGTACACCTCTGACTTCTGCTACAACTCTGAATTATGCCATATTCAGAAGTTTGCAGATGACACGGCCATCATGGGGTGTATCTGGGATGATCAGGAAGAGGAGTACAGAAGTCTGGTGAGGAACTTTGTCGCATGGAGTCACACAAACCACCTGCAACTCAACACCTCAAAGACTAAGGAACTGGTTGTGGACTTCGGGAGGTCTAGAGCAGGTCCACTGCCGGTTCAGATAGACGGGGAGGAGGTGGAGGTGGTCAACAAGTACAAGTACCTCGGGCTGTGGATGGACAATAAACTGGACTGGTCATGCAACACAGAGCACCTGTATAAAAAAGCCCAAAGCCGACTGTACTTCCTCAGGAGGCTGAGGTCTTTTAACATCTGCAGGAAGCTCCTGAGGATGTTTTACCAGTCGGTGGTTGCTGGAGTACTTTTCTATGCTGTGGTGTGCTGGGGGAGCAGCACAGCAAAGAAGGACTCATCCAGGCTGGAGAAACTGATCAGGAGGGCTGGCTCTGTGGTCGGCATGAAGCTGGACACTCTGGTGACAGTGGCAGAGAAAAGGACACTAAAAAAGCTGCTGGACATTATGAACAATGCTGGGCATCCTCTGCACACGGCCATTAACAACCAGAAGAGTCTGTTCAGTGACAGGTTGCTTCTCCCCAAGACAAGAACTAACAGACTTAAAAACTCCTTTGTCCCACACGCCATCAGACTGTTTAACTCCTCTCTGGAGGGGAGAGGGAGGGGAAACAGGAGGACAAAGGAGGGGGGAACAACTAAGCTGTAGTGCCTCTTCACCTCACTGTGCAATACCTTGTGCAATACTTTTGTAAATAGTCAACAGTGCAATAGACTCAATACTTGAAATGTGCAATTCATTTGTATTTTTATTTTTTATTCCTATTTATTCTATTTATCCCCTTCGTATATTTTATTTATATTGTCTCTGTATTTATATATGTGTGTGTGTGTGTGTGTGAATATATATATATATATATATATATATATATATATATATATATATATATATATATATATATATATATATATATATATATATATATATATAATATTCTGTAACTCTGTAACTTCTGTCGGTGCTGTGCTTTTTTGGAAATCGAATTTCCCAGAGGAACCCACCCGAAGCCTGGGGATGCTAGTGTTAATAAAGTTCTATCTAATCTAATCTAACTAGCTGGGATAACCACATTTACTCAGGGCCTTCTTGATGTGATGTTCCTCCTGGCCGCTGTGTCTGTGGGGATGGTGTTCGCTCTGTGTTGTAGCGTCCTGATGACTCCCAGTTTGTGCTCCATGCTGGCAGACGTCTTCGGTTTAGAATCTTTTATTATTTGTCTCGTGTTTAAATCCTCGTCTTTCTCATTCCTGCAGAAAGGACGCTGTCATCAAGTCTGAGTCAAGTCACCTATCAGGATATGAACTTCAGACAATCAGCCAATAAAATTACAGATACACACTCACATGTTGTTTTCTCCAGTCCGAGGACACTGCAGGTACACATTCAGCTGTTATCCAACAAGTTATTGCTTCACAAAATATGATTATGACCCTTTGTCCACTGTGGGTCCTTGTGATAATTTCTTTGCTCCTCTATTCTTCTTGTCTTTCCATCTCCTGGATTCTCTTTTAACCATCTACTCATTCTCGTTCTCTTGTGCATCAGGGCTGAGTTATTGATGGAGTTTCCCAGATCAAATTTAAAGGAGGATGGGAAGAAGAGGATTTTCTCTCTGCCAGTCCCGTCAGCTCCCTGCTAAGATTTAGAGCTTGTCCTGTTTTTCAGTATGAAGGCCCTGCTCATCTGTTTTTCTTGCCATGGCTTAAAAAGTGTACATTCTGCATCCAAATGTCCAGCTGCCTTCAACTTTGATGTTTGTCTTGGCCAAAAATAAGCCTTCAGTTTATTACTTTGTTTAAATAAAAATCTCTTGCTGATAAACTGAACCCTGGCTGTGGCGTCAGAGTAGCGCTATATAAGTGCTACATAAGAACCAGTCCTTCTACCATTTACTAAAAGCAGGCTTTTGCCAGGGCTGCAAAGGGATTTGTAAAGAATGAATTTTTAGTGTACTATGCTTCAGGCAGTTGTTGCATGGAAGTGGATGTTACTGAAAGTCCAGCACAGACCTGTAGTGACAGCCAGTGACTGGCATTTTGAAATGATAATAATAGCATAATGATTTAAAATTCCAGGTTCCTAATGAAGGTCTTGCAGATAAACAGTAACACATTCTATAATTTATTATTAATAAATAATAAACAGGTGGAGCCGGTAGCTCAGCATGTTTGATTTGGCAGTTTTGCACTAGATGAGCTTCCTGAGGCAACTCAAACGGGATCTGTGTTTCCAGGTGGAACTGAACAACAACCTCTCCATTGGAGCCAATAATAAAAACATGAATAACAATAAGCTTTATTTGGGGCTCTGATCTGAGGATGTAACATCATTTGTAATGTGGGTCTCAACAAGCTCAAGGAACGCTTTAAAAGTAGCCATTAATATGGTAAAATCACAGGTAGCCAGATTTCCTGATGTTGTATCTCCAATAACAGGTCACGGCATTTCGCTCTCGAGGCAGCCAGTGCCCTCCCTGCAGTCCCAAAAGGTTGATTCGGTTCATCTTGACGCACACCTGTGTGCACTTGTATTCAAAAGGTTTTTCCGTGTAAAGATCTGATAGTGGGTGTGGGGAGCCATATATTCAGCCCCCCCCCCAGGACCACCGGATGGGCAGATGCTCCACCATCCTTGAAAGAGCTGAAGAGATGCCTATATGGGATGTCACCCAGTAGCCACAGTGCAGAAGTCAGAGAGGGCCGGCAGCCAGCTGCACCAGAGTGGCCCGAGGTTTGAGGGCCCTCCACCCCCCAAAGTAGCCTGACAGAGTCACGGATGCCAGGCCCTGCCAAGCAGCCGCCGGGAGTGAGCCAGTATGTGAGACCTGACTTGACACATAGACATAGACAAACATGCACACACAGACACAAACATACACCACCCCACCATACCACACACCACTCGACAGCTCACCTCAGCATGGCTGTCCTCGGTCAGCAGTGAGCTTTATTAACTTGCACAAGAGTTAAGGGCCCCACACCCCAGACTGCGGTCTGGGGTGTGGGGCCTCCCTGCTGCTGCGGAGTCGGGGCGGTCTGCCTCTCCCCACCGCAGGGAAAAGGGTAACACCACCTGGGTCTGGGTGCAGTTCCCCCCTCCAGGGGCAAGGGTACCTAGACCCGGTTGGTAGAGTACGCTTGGGGAGTGTGATCGTGTGTACAGCGTCTCTTTATGTCTGTCTCCACGTTGGTTGAGTGTGGTGTAAGTGCATATGAGAGCATGAGGGTGGGAATGGATGTTTGTGTCTGTGTGTGCCTGTATGTCTGTGTCTATATGTCAGGTTGGGTATCAGACGCCACCTCTCTGGGGACATCTCAGGCCTCCAAACCTTGGAGGGCCTATCTCCACCCACCACCACTTCCCCTGCCGGTGGCGGACTCCCTCAGGTGTCGGTGCGTTGGTGGTTCTTTGTGTCTGGGGGTGGGCGTCCGGGTACACATCGGCTCACTCCTTGGCGGCCGCTTATTGGGGCTCGCTCGGGCCATTTCGGAGGTGGGGTGCCCCCGGCCTCTCGGCCTGGGGCTCGGTCACTCAGGCACAGCTGGCTGCCGGCGGAGCTCACGGGCAGGTCACTGCAACTCCCCCTGGCTTCTGCTCCGCGGCTGCTGAATGAGCCCTCATCTGGGACTCTCCTCAGCTCTTACTAGAACAGTGGCGCGGCTGCCCCTCTGTGGGTCTTCCTTGGTCTCTTGTGCTCTGGGGGCCTCTGGATGTCTGGAGTTTTGATCTCCTCCATACCTGCTTCATACCATAGAGGACAGGGCTGTGGCTCCCCACACTCCCTAGCAGATCATTACATGGAGAAACCTTTGGAATGCAAGCATGCTGATCCACACAGGTATGCACACATGGGTATTCACAGACGCGGACTAAAGCTTTCTTGGCTGCTGCCTCAAAGCACATTGTGCGCTGTCGATCTTGTGTGCTGCACAATATCGTTTATTATTTAGTAATTATTGATATCTATTGCTAGCTAGTTTATTGTGATGGTGCTTTTTTTTTTAGAAAAAAAAGAAAGAAGAAGAAAGGAAGAAAAAAAAAGAAAAAGAAAAAAAAAAAAAACTTGCACGAAGTTTTACACCCTGTTTGAGAGTAAATAAAAGTGGACATTTCTCAGCTCCAGCATTGACAGCTGAGGTAAACGGTGGACCGACAGCTTATCCACAAAATGGGAAAAACTCCGGTCCAGAATCCGGTCCAGTCCTCGTGGCAGTAAAAACTGTAATCATGCATACATGCTTTTGTCACACCTGACCATTTCGTACAATATAATTGAAGTTTTGGATTTAAAAATTTAGCAGACGTGAACGAGCAACATTCCTGATGAGGCTGGTCAACGCTGTTCAACTAGAAGCCTACGTGGATGATATCCCAGCCTACACATCCCCCTGAACTGAATTGCCTCAGTGAAATACTTGCTCACTCACACCAAACTTCATTAAATGTGAATGTGTTACTTTGCTGGTTCCCAGTTGCAGCTTAAGTGCATCCAATATTAGATTTCCCAGCTTTTCAAACACACCATGAGCTGTGCCATTTTCTGGGCACAGCAGGTTAATACCATATAAAGATTTCCTGATGTTGTATCTCCAATAACAGGTCACGACATTTCGCTCTCGAGGCAGCCAGTGCCCTCCCTGCAGTCCCAAAAGGTTGATTCGGTTCATCTTGACACACCCCTGTGTGCACTTATATTCAAAAGGTTTTTCCGTGTAACGATCTGATAGTGGGTGTGGGGAGTCATAGCGGGCATGGACAAGATTCAGTATGAGGTACCGAGGTATTCGGGTGAGACCACTTGCTTCCTGAGATCCTTTGGCATCAGGGCTGTCCGGCCTTCAATTGTCCTGTCTGGCACTGTAGCAATCAGAATTATGTCTGAAGGCCAAGACAAATGCCCAACAGATTTACTTTCCCAAGTGGGCCTTTTGCAATACTGGTCCACTTGATTGTCATAGTTTATTTGATCTTTATTAGTTATTTTTATAAGTTATTGTAATCAGGCCGGACTGGACTCGGGGACGGGAAAGAAAAACAAGAAGAAAAGTTCAGAAGAAAGTTAACAGAAGGAGAGGGAAAGAAAAAGGAGAAGAGAGAGAGAGAGAAAACACGATGAAAATCTGCTTCATCACCTTTTTTTTTCTCTTTTTCCTTTCCCTGGATCACCTGTTGAGAAAGAAAAAAGAAAACAAGCAGAGGAAGACTAGAGCAATCGCATAAACAACATCACGATGATCTATGTGACTATAACAGTAAATACTAAATATTAAACATTATTGTAAGATCAACAGAACACAGTGTGCTTTGAGGTAGGAGCCAAAAAGGGTGTAGTTTGTGTGTGTGATCACCCGTGTGTACACCTGTGAGCATGGACGCGCTTGTATTTAAAAGGTTCCTTCATGTAATGATCTGCTAGAGGGTGTGGGGGGGCCACAGCCCCGTCCTTCAGGGCATGAAGCAGGTATGGAGGAGATCAAGACTCCAGACATCCAGAGGCCCCCAGAACACAAGAGACCAAGGAAGACCCACAGAGGGGCAGCCGCGCCACTGTCCCAGAAAGAGCTGAGGAGAGTCCCAGATGAGGGCTCACTCAGCAGCAGCGGAGCAGAAGCTAGGGGGAGTTGCAGTGACGCGCCCGTGAGCTCCGCCGGCAGCCAGCTGTGCCTGAGTGACCGAGCCCCAGGCCCAGAGGTCGGTTGCACCCCACCTCCGAAGTGGCCCGAGCGAGCCCCAGGCTCCAGGCCCCGATAAGCAGCCACCAAGGAGTGAGCCGGCGTGTACCTGGACGCCCATCCCCGGACACAAAGAACCACCAACGCACTGATGTCTCAGGGAGTCCGCCACCGGATATGAACTTTTTTTAAGACAGTGAATCTTGAAACCAGAGAAAAAATAGAGATTTTTAACTTGTTCCATTGGCAGATTTTTTTCACTTATTTCAAGCTAAAAATATTTATTAGAATTCAAATTTAGACAGAAACAAAGTGAATAATATTATTTTATTATCACGTTGATGCAGCACATGGTTCAGTTAGCTTTGTATAAACACGTGTTAGAAATGTTCTTCAATCAGCTCTTTTTACTCTCATTTCACAGCTAGTACTTTTTACTTTTACTTGAGTAAAGAAGTTGAATTAGTACTTGCTGTATTTTTAACAGTAGTACTTCTACTTCAGTACAGACTGTATGTACCTCCCACCCGCTGCACACAGTCACTGAGTACAGACCGGCTGATTCCTGTAAAGGGAGAGGCAAGAAGAGGCGGAGCAACACCTGAAAAACAAGAAGCTCAACGTCATTTTGCAGAAGTGAAAGTGTGAGAGAGCAGCAGCAGAGCTGCAGTCGAGTCCTGTTTGTCTCTAAAAGAAGATTCACTGGAGTCCATCAGGTTCCTCTCAGCAACAGTGGTGAGTGCAGCTGATCACACTTCCTGCTTCTACACAAATCTTCACTCTGTTCACTTCATCAGGGTCTAGAGCGCCACCTCATTCCTCCATGGTGCCACTTAGGCTACATCCACACTCGCCCGGATAGATTTGAAAACAGCGCTCCGCGTCCACACTAGTGTTTTCAGTCGTTTTCACAGAGTTGTGCGTCCACATTAAGACGGCTGAAAACGCTTACGTTCCAGTCCTGCGCATGCGTGAAACGCAAGACGATTCGACCGGTCTCATTTCTGTCTGCCGCTTATTCACTTTCCGGCTGTTTGAAACGTCGCGGCAAAAGGTGGAGGAAAAGCACCGAGTTTTAAAATGGACTAACAGTGAGGTGGAGTTGTTGCTGCGAGTAACACAAAAGTACAAAGTTGCAAAAGCGAGAGAGAAATAAAGAATTTGAAGAAAAGCTCTGTGGAGCATGTGCAGACTGATATTCATCTTTAATAGGACTGTCAAAACTGCTGCTGTATGATGCTCTCCACTATCTTTGTTTAATTGGTCACATGCCTGCATCACATGACTAACATGCATCATCGTTTTAGAAAGTCTCTGTTTTCACTGTTCACTGTGACACAAACGCACCGTCTCCAAATTATTTACTTTCCGGCTGTTTGAATCGTCGCAGCAGAGGTGAGCAGCCTGATAGGAGTGGATGTAGCTGTGGGTAATGAGAAAAGATGAAAAGAACGATTGATAACTTTTTCGTTAAGGCCGGTGCTCTGACACGGAGCCATCAACCTCTCAGTGTCTAACACTGGTCTGCAGACGGCATCAGATAATGAGCCACATTAGATGGACTCTGAGCCCACTGACAGTAAAAGGGTGAAGTGTAGACATTTGGAAGAGAGCGGCCTGACCAGTTTCTCTGACTATGATACTGTAAAGCTGACAACATGATGCATTTACTGTGGTGAGTGTGCAAAGACCATGGCAGGTGTTGTGCCAAGGTAGGGATCCCCAACAGGATCTGTTTCCCTGCGTCAGGAACATCGGCTGGGCAGGGAAAGCGGACCCAACGCACTCCGCCTCCATCACGACCAACTAGACGTGGAAGGAGTGATGTTTTAGTGACAACATGAAAGATGAGTGTGACCGTTCAGTTTGTGGGTTACAACAGAAAATTATACATTTATTGTTCTCGTGTGTTATCGGACGGGATCATTTTAACAAACCGAGGACATTTTCCTGATAATTATCTGTATCCTCCTGTAACTTTACTGTTTAAAGAGCTAAAACCTCCAACATTTCAGGATCAATAAGTCCTTATAAGACGTGTTTGTGAGCTAAAAATCAAGAATGTGGGATACTGTTTGTCTGTGTCAGCCAAACAACTTCACATCTTTGTAACGACTGTTAAAAAGATGTTCATCCTGTTGATCCTGTTCATCTGGACGCTGCACTGTACAGCAGACACGACGTTGTTCAGTTTGTGTTTCAGATGAACCAGTTTGTGTCTGAGTGTGTTGCTGGGTCTCCACCAGTTACTCTGACAACTGAAGGTTCAAGATTTTTATTTTGACATTTGCACACAGGACCAACAGTCCATGCACAGTGGAATACTTGTGCAGAGCTTTCCAAGTCAAATCACACTTTAACAATATAAAGACAGAAAAAGCAGAAGGATAGAAATGAAGTCCGGAGTAGGGTAGTCGTACTATTTTCTATATACAAAGAAAAAGAAGAAAATGTACAGAGAGTGTGTAGTTCTCTACCTCTTATCGCACTCACAGTATTGCACATTTGTTCCACAGATCTGTTTCACAAGTCTGTTGTGAGTGTATTGCCCGATGGTCAGTGAACCGATGATACATTCAAAGTGAGGTTAAGTAGTGCTGTGTTATTTTAAGTGTTCAGTGTGTTTTTGTTTGCCGTCAGTCTGACAGTTGTGGGGAAGAAGATGTTGAAGAATCGTGTTCTGTGTGTGATGCTGCTGTCCGCTCTGTTGTGTCTGAGATTGTATGTGCAGCTTTGTATGTGCAGGTCCATGGATGCAAGTGTTGTTCCCATAATCCTCTCTGCAGACTTTCTGACTCTGCAGAGCCTTCCTCTCTGTCTGTGTAGTGTTTCCATACCAGACAGTGATGCCTGCGATGAGGATGCTGTCTATCAGTCCTCTGCAGGCCTGGGTGAGAGGGTGGTGGTTCATGCCAGCTTTCCTGAGCAGCCGAATGAAATAAAGCCTTTGCTGGGCTTTTTTCACAGTTGCTGTAGTGTTGAGAGTCCAGCTCAGGTCTGATGTAACCTGCAGTCCCAGGAATCTGTGGCTGTTTGCCCTCTCCACCTCCGTCCCTTTGACGATAAGAGGTTGCAGGGGAGGGAGTTCTTCCAAAAGTGCAGTATTCATTCCTTCCTCCAAGCTTCTCAGACTACTGACGCTTGTTTCTCTCTTTGTAAAAATGAAATTTAAAGTGAATTTTGAATCAAATGTTTCTCTTCTTTCTCCCTCAGAGTGCAGACATGTCTGCTGCCAGCAATCTGCGATCTGAAGATCAGTTTCTGTGCTCCATCTGTCTGGATGTGTTCACTGATCCAGTCTCTACACCATGTGGACACAACTTCTGCAAAACCTGCATCAGTCAGCACTGGGACATGAATGTCATCTGTCAGTGTCCCATGTGTAAAGAGACTTTCTACACTCGACCTCAGCTGAAGATCAACACTTTGTTCTCTGAGATGGTTGCTCAGTTCAGACGTGAAGCTCAGCAGAAAGCCAGCAGCAGCAGCTCAGAGCAACAAGCTGCCAAACCAGGAGAAGTTCCCTGTGACGTCTGCACTGGAACCAGACTGAAGGCCCTGAAGTCCTGCCTGGTGTGTCAGACCTCCTACTGTCAGACTCACCTGGAGCCTCATCTGACACTGAAAGGCCTGAAAAGACATCAGCTGGTTGATGCTGTGGAGAACCTGGAAGGCAGGATGTGCACGAAGCACGATAAACTCCTGGAGCTGTTCTGTAAGACCGACCAGACATGTGTCTGCACGCTCTGCTCTGTTTTAGACCACAAGAACCACGAGTTTGTTCCTCTGAGAGAAGAATATGAAGGAAAGAAGGCAGAGCTGGAGAAGACAGAGGCTGAGATTCAGCAGATGATCCAGAAGAGACGACTGAAGATTCAGGAGATCACAGAGTCAGTGAAGATGAGTAAAGATGCTGCAGACAGACAGAAAGCAGAAGGTGTTCAGGTCCTCACGGCTCTGATGGAGTCTGTTGAGAGACGCCTGAAGGAGCTCATGAAGGAGATCGAAGACAAACAGGAAGCTACAGAGAAACAGGCTGAAGGTCTCATCAAAGATCTGGAACAGGAAATCTCTGAGCTGATGGAGAGAAGCTCTGAGGTGGAGCAGCTCTCACGCTCTGAAGACCACCTCCACCTCCTCCAAAGCTTCTCCTCCCTGAAAGCTGCTCCACCCAGCAAGGACTGGACAGAGGTCAGAGTTCATCCACCATCATATGAGGGGAATGTGGGGAGAGCTGTGGCTCAGCTGGAGGAGACAGTCTGGAAACCCATGAAGAAGAAGCTGTTTGAGGCTGAGCTGCAGAGGGTGCAGCAGCATGAGGTGGATGTGACTCTGGATCCTGATACAGCTCATCCTAATCTCATCCTGTCTGATGATGGAAAACAAGTGTATGATAGTGATGTGGAGAAGAATCTTCCAGACAACCCAGAGAGATTTTCTTACTGTGTTAATGTTTTAGGAGAGCAGAGTTTCTCTTCAGGCAGATTTTACTTTGAGGTTCAGGTTAAAGGAAAGACTAAATGGATTTTAGGAGTGGCCACAGAGTCGATCAACAGGAAGGGAAACATCACACTGAGACCTCAGGATGGTTTCTGGACTTTAGGGCTGAGAAATGGAAATGAGTACAAAGCTCTTGCTGGTCCTTCAGTCCCCCTCTGTCTCCATCCTGGTCCTGAGAAGGTGGGGGTGTTTGTGGATTATGAGGAGGGTCTGGTCTCCTTTTATGATGTAGGTGCTGCAGCTCTGATCTACTCCTTTACTGGCTGCTCCTTCACTCACAAACTCCACCCATTCTTCAGTCCCAGTCTGAATTATGGAGGTAAAAACTCTGCACCTCTGATCATCTGTCCTGTCAATAACATTAATCGATCCCGTTCATTGGAAGAATTGCTTGATTTCTATTCTGATTCTGATTGAAGGGAACAAATGAACATATTGAGTGTAAATCCTCTACAGTCTCCATGTTTCTATAGAATCTGATCATCAGGACTCTGATTCACACTTTGATTCTCATGGAGTTTGATTTGAACAGAAGAAAAGTTGAATCAGGAAATGTTCCCACTGATGGAGACTCGAGCTGAAGAGCAAATATCAGAGAACAAATGTCCAAAAGCTTCATTTCCAATAAAGTTTGTTCAATGCTTTGAGTGAATCCAGACTCATGTGTGGCTGTTATACGGAGCATCAGAGTCCAGCTGAGTTATGTTGGATACAAACTGCTTATTTTGGCTCTGTGAGGAGTTTTGTTCACTGAAAACTGATGAGACGGATAATATTCAAAGAACTCTGTAGAGATTCATGCATCCATGTTCTCCACCTGCAGGTGTGGAGGAGAAAGGTGGAGCACAGACTGCTGCATCCTTCCAGTCACATCATTTTGATGATTATATTTGCATGTTGTGATGATTTGGGTTAAAGACAAACAGAGTTGAACGGCTGCAGTCACAGCATGAAGACGATGCTGAAGCTGAGCTGTCAGTGAACATGTTTCACTGTGATTTGATTTGAAGAATAGAAAGTGTGTGTGGCTGCTGACAGCTGCAGTCTCTGCTAGTCTGCATAACACACACACAACTTTCCCCCTGAGGCAACGATGCAGCAACAACACAACAGCTGCAGACACACACACACACTGTTAAAGAACACTTTACTGTTTAAGGCAGAATTCCTCAGTAACAATGATTTGAGTCTACTGTGTCTACTGTGGTTTCCAACATACAATCTACTGAAACATGTTTTTCTTTCTGCCGTACAAACTATTTGATCACAACATCTTTGCTTTTTTCCTCCAATCGTTTATTCTGATTATTTTATTTAGTTTAACTAAGAAAAGCTTAAAATTTAACTCTTAACCTGATTTAAACGTTTAATTTCTCATTAACTCAGACTTTTAATTTATTTCCTTGTTTAATGTATTATTTCTAACCTGTTTAATCTGACCTTTGACCCTTTAATTTTAATTTAACAGTACTCTTGTTTTGACCTTTGACCTCTTTATTCCTTATAACCAAATAAACCCTTTTATCTGATATTTTCACCTTATTGATTGATTATATATATCTATTATATTTTCTCACCTTATTTTGACCTTTGACCTATGTCCTTGTTAGCCTTGATCTTCCTTCATCAAACGTGAAATTTCTTTCACCTTTGAACTTAAAGCTTAAATCAAACCTTTGTTAAAAAGCTTCTTACCAACTTGTAATTCCAACTCTCTGCATTAAACACGTATCTTATCATATAAACACTGGATCACTGAGAGAACTTTAGGCAGAACCAAATGAAGCAGCTGACCTCGTCAAACTCACAGCGACAGTAACTGACAGTGAATTATTTTAATCTTCTTCATTGTATTTGTTAGAAACATTTATTTTCCTTTAATTGGACTTTGGTTAAGTTAAATCCGATGTATTAACCGACCTTTGAGGTGAAGTGCAGCTGCGAAGAACGCTACGGCAGGCAATGAGGTGCGTTTAATGTCGCTCTGTTAATTTGAGCGTCCATAAATTGAATGTCTTATTTTTTCTTACTTTATTATTGCTCATTTATTGGAGAATTTGGCCATTTAATTAAGATAGATTTTATGTTGTTGGTGGTAAAGATCTGGATGGATGCTTTATTCTGTGTTTCTATTTTTCAGTTTTACTTTTCAAGACTTGGTGAATTGCCTTTTTCTACTTTTTGTTTAGTTTTGTTAAAATTAGCAGCAGTGAGAAGTGTTGTTGTCGGTCTTGAATATATTTGATGTAGCCCATACTGTTAAGGTAAGTGTCATGTTTTTAGTTGTTAGTCTGATGAAGAATCTTTTATTTTTCTCCAAAAGTTGATTGTGTTTATCTGGACATAGTGTTTTTCAGGTCCAGCTGAATGCAGGTTTCCCCAGTCTTATACGTGTCAGGAGCATCAGCACAGCTGAAATGCATTTTTCCTAAGCACCGCGTCTCTGTGGCTTTTAAACCCCAAAACACGCTAAAACAACAATGGGTCCACCCCAAGGATGGGGTCCCCCGGTGTAGTAACCTCGTTTCTTCGAACATCGACGTTCATTGAGGAAACCACAGCTGCTAGTTGCACTCACCACACGTTTTTCTAATCTGCCTATTATGTAGCCTTCACTTCCTTTAATAAGAGCAAATTTTCCACTATAAACACAGAGTCTAACAAAAGACTGGAGACTGTTTTGGTCATTTCCCTCAGAGTTTGTATGTTTTGTTGTTTTTCTGGTGATGAGCTTCAAACAGCAGCAGATTGAGACTCAAATAGAACCTAATAAAATCAGTGAAGCTGTTCATTGCTCATGTCATCCATCAGGGAGTTACTTTAATATCATTACATTGTTTGCTTTTAGTAAATGTGGAAATTGAATATGAATTCATTTTATGTTTTTCTTTTCTTTTTTATTTCTTAATACCTAACTGCTGCACCTGTACTGCCCGTATCTCTGCAGATATACTGTATAGCCACTCAAAACTGATGTTCAGATAGAGGGTGGGAGCCGCCTGTTTTCTCTCTCCACTATAATCCCTGACAATTTTATTAGTTTGGGCGACCTTTACATGTAGGTTGTTGGGATCACAGCAGAGTTAGAACAGAGGGGACATGGTGTTTGTTAAATGTCCGAATGGCCCAGGTGGAAGAAGCTGTTAGTGAATCTGGAGATGTGGGACCTGAGGTACCAACATACAACACTGTAAAAAATGACAGATGCCACCAAAGAGTCACAGAAGGTCTTCAAAGCGCTCCCTGGACTCCAAATGACCTCAGCCGCCTCAGCAACTGCGTTTTCTAAGGACAGCGCTAGCAAACGCTCTCCGCTTGCGAGTGAAAAAGAAAAAACACCCCTTCCCTTCCTTATTCATGTTGAAGTGTACCATGTCCACCAATCAAAAAATGATATGGCAACATGAGGCGTTTGGTTGTTTAGGAAGAGGGAGAAGTTTTAGGAGTGACACCAATGAGAGAGAGCGAAAGAAAGAGAGAGAGCGAGTTTTCACATGTGAGAGATTAGTGACGTTTAGTGTGTTTGGAGGCTGTAGTTAGTGTGTTATGCAGTTATTGGGTTTTTGTGAGTTATACTAGTGAATGTCACAGGTGCTCCTGCTGTCAGACCTTGTGGTGTTCTCCTCTGTTTTATAGTGGACAGGACCTATTTTTTGGGAGTTGCATGAATACTTTGTGTGCCTTCTTATTTGATGCAACACACCTGATTGTTCTGTAAATAGTTTGAAATGATTGTGCAAAAAATCTGAGGCCTTTGCTGCATTTTGGGGTAAATAGCAACATTTTACTTTGTTGTTTGCATCATTTTTAAAAATGTATAATTTCTATTTGCATTTCAAGTTATGAAAGGTATTGATTAAACATGTTTATGTTTTAACTGTTTTCCACTCAGAGTATACAAAAGGTTGAAGATACTATTACATACGGAGAGAACTCCACACCGGGTGTAGGCTTGCATGACTAAGAAACTATTTGAGGCAATTTTGTGGCGTTTGAGGTTGGACTCGGCTGCACATGTGTGCTTAAGCCGATCGATGGCTGCAGCCTCTGTGGGAACTGAAATCAGCCCGTCATCGATGCAGAAGTGTCTCTCGACAAAGTGTCTTGTGTCTGCTCCAAAGTTCGTCTCGCCTTCCCAAGTGGCTCGTCATAGGTAATAGATGGTTACTACTGGTGACGGGCTATTACCAAAAATATGCACCCGGGCGTGGTCTTCCTGCACTTTGTCACATGAGTAGAAGTAATCAACAACTTTTTATTCATTTTTATTCTTATGAGCACGAGAGAGAGAGGGGGGGGGGGGGCAGGTACACAGTCACTAAAGATAAATAGCACAGCATTTAGTTGAATAGACGTTAAAAGAGAAGGTGTTTCAACAGCTGTTGTCTGCACCCTTGACACAGGAGAACAGAAGACTTCACCACCAGGACCTCCCCACCAACTGGGTGTCACCAACTTTCTCACAACACCTAACTGTAGTGATGGCCAAATGAAGCTTTCCGAAGCACTGAAGCTTGTATTGAAAAACAGTTCATTACTCGAAGCTTTTCAACACAGTCCTCTCCGGTGACATCTGGTGGTGAAAATTTTAAAGAGCAGCTTGAATCTGCAAAATAAAACGGACTGCTCAATCATCACTGCTCACTCAAGAGTGGAGTTCTCTCTGATATTGGGCCACCGTTCCGTTGCTTTGAACATGTAATTGGTTTTGTTTTCTCGATTGGGGGGCTGAAAAAAATGTAATGCGTATCTGCGTAATACATTTTGATCAATAAACTTTCCCTATTTAAACATGCACTATGGTGTGGCCTTTCTTTGCTCATAACTCCTTGATGTTGGTAAATACAATAAGTGAGCAATATATATAATATACATATGAGAATGCACAGCACATTATGGAGTATGCCCCTGCTGTGAAGTCCTGCCTCCATCTACTTGTCATTTAATCACTGGACAGCTGGACAGGTTCATACAAAATATTAGATGAGGCCAATTGTCCTATACATATTTTTGACCTAGGGGTGGGATTGATTGTGAACTGGAAAGGGAAAATGCTTAGGAAGCTGAGTACGGCTGCATCGTCACTGATTTGTAGAATCATTTTGATTCGATACAGGATCCGATTCAATTTGATTGGAATCTGGAAAGTTTTGCCTCAGTCAGAAATATTACAATTCTGATCATTTAACAGTATATATCCATAATTTCGTATCTATTAAAAGAAAGCTGACACATGTGAGACTTAATTAGAGATGTAAACAGAGAGTTATGAAACCTGCAGCTGCAGAAGCCAGCGGGAAAAAAAGAGAGGCAAACACAGCGCGGACCCGACGACACATCAAAATCTGACTCTGACGCGTCGGGTCCGCGCTCTGTGTTCACGTTTGTATGCAGAATCCGTAAACCTGCTCCCAGTTACTGTTTTAGCTGCATGGTGTTTGACGACATGTTGTGAGGTTTAACCTGAGATGCTGGCGTTTCAGGCATAATAACGTTAATTTACAAATCGACACGGGATTTTAATGAATCAATATCACTTTATTCAATTTAGCATGGATTGTAATCAGAAAGGCGATAATCAAAACCCACCCCTAATCAAGAACTTGCAAAGTAAAAACATGCTCTATGTCAGGTAGCCCTTTTGTTATTTACATTTAAAAAGAGGATTAGTGTTACTGTGCGCTGGCTGAGTCTGTTTCTTTTCTTAGAAATAGTTTCTCCTGCCCTGGAGAAAATCCACTTGCATGGAACAGAAGAGGCTGTGGAGTGCAGGAACTACACTGCAAGCTGGTAGATATGCAGGTATTCCTGGGTCCTGCAGACTATCACCTAAAAACAATAAACAAAATGATTTTCTAAACTGTAGCAATGTAATGTACGTATAGTGTCAAATACATTTTTGTAGTCTTCATCAGCTTTAATGCACATGGAAGTGTTCCTAAAGTCATATGCTGTAATGATATTTACATTATGAAAACATGATTTTGGACATTTCAAGTTTTTCACTTCGGCAGATAAAATGAATTGAGCAAAATCAACTCAAAATATTCCCACACGCCAGAACGTCCTCTCTTCCTCGCTGGCTCCATATCTGTCAGTGGAACGATCACCTCGTCGCTATCTGTCACCATCAACACACTCCACGAATCCCGTGGATGATTCACTTCCTTATATCCGTTTGAATCAGGTACCGAAGCAGTTACGTGCGTAATGAAGCTTCGGACGTCACTGGTCACGTGACTTTTGCCAAACGAAGCAAGCCTCGACACAGTGCTTCTGAACCAGTGTGTTGTTTTTTTCGACACACGCTCCGGAGCGTCAGCTTCAAGCGGGCCATCACTACCTAACTGTGACCTACACAGATAACCAGTGTGCAGCTTTGAAATATAACATCCAGAGTCTATGTGACAAATGGCTAAACAAGTGCCATCACAGCAGGGTGAAGGGTGAACATGGTAACATAGAAGATGCTCTCCCAGGCCTATTACTGCCTTCTGGTCATAATTTCCACTCTCTTTCAGTGACCTCTGACCTTTAATATCCTATGACCTTCATTGACCTCTGACCTTCAGTGACCTCTGACCTGTTGCAGGTGTGTGTGTGCTGCTGCTGTCTGCACTGACTGTTTGTGCAGGTGAGTAGATGAAGTGCACCATGGTCCAGGACAAACACTGAGTGTAAACACTGATAGAAACTGTCCGTCTGTCCTCCAGTCTCTCTGAGCGTCAGTCCAAACCTTCAGCAGTTCTTCACAGCAGCCTCAGTGTCTCTGACATGTGAAGGTCAGCTGGGCTCTGATGGATGGACGGTGAAGAGGGACACAGGAAGTGGGACTGAGTCATGTGGAGCAGGTGGGCGGGGCTTCGGGAGGTTCAATGGTTCATCCTGTTTGTTTGATCAGTTCGAGCCAATCAGTGGAGTTTACTGGTGTAAAGGTGAAGCTGGAGAGAAGAGTGAAGAAGTCAACATCACTGTATCAGGTAATGAAGTCATTCATTTCATCAGACTAACAGCAGACTGTTATACCACCTCTACATCACTCTGTGGGTCTTTTCTTCAGATAAACATGTGATCCTGGAGATCCCTGCACTTCCTGTGAGGACAGGAAGTGATGTCACTCTACGCTGTAAGAAGAAAACTGGTGGCACAGCTGCAGCTTATTTCTACTTTAATGGACGTCCTGTTGGACCTAAATCAGAGAAAAACATCACCATTAACGTGCAGCAGTCTGATGATGGTCTCTACTGGTGTTCTACTGATGAGTTTGGATCATCTCCTCAGAGCTTTCTGAGGGTCAGAGGTCAGAACACTGACATCACTTCCTGTTTAAAGCCAATCTGCTGAGCTGATGATAAACTGACTGAACCAGCTTCCTCATCTCTCCTGCAGGTCCTTCAACCACAGCCTTGTTTACAACAACAAAAGAAGCAACAACAACCATAACGTCACTCACAAACACTCATATCTCCTCTTCTTCTACCCTTCTTTCTCCTCCCCCTTCTCCCTCTCCCCCCTCCTCCCTCATATTCCCAATTGTAGCTGCTATAGGTTCCCTGGTGCTATTGGTTCTGGTTCTGTTTGTACTTCATCTTCTGTGGAAGAAACGCACAGGTATGGCATCTGTCTCAAATTTTCATCCAAAGTCATCATGTTGGACACATCAAGACAGCCTCCATCAGCGTTTCTATTTTTAGAACACTTAGAAAGTAGATTCAGACTAAAACTCCACAGACACAAATACTAGTATTCTTTCAGATCACTTCATCTTTGCAGGGAGATACCAGTCAGCTCCAGTAAATGATGTCACCTATGCTGAGGTCACCAGTAGAGCCTGGACCAATAAGACTCCAGCCAGCGAACCTGAAGTACTTTACTCCAGTCTGAGGACAAACACTGCAGGTACACATTCACCTGTGTTCTAGCGAGGGACATCAATGAGAGATAAACCCAAAAGTAGTTTTCATTGGGCTTGTAAAATGTGGTCAATGAAACAATGAGAATCTTCTTCTCACATTTATCAAACTAGTGTTTTGAAAGTGGGATTGACAGCAGGTGCAGTTCACTCTTCAGGTTCCTGTTTCCTCAGTAAAACCTGTCACTGGTTTCATAATTAAAGCTGTACTGTGGTTTCGTTGGTCAGTTCAGTGTTTATAACATGAGGCAGTCAGCAGAGAGAGACGTGGCACTGAGACAGGAAATCCTGCAGCTTAAACAGATATGATCGGTGTTTGATGGGAGTCAATTCAGGTTTGTGTGTATGACACAGTGTAACAGGAGCTGTCGGCCTGAACTGAAGATTGAAAATAATTTGAGCGGATTTGGTTTGTTTTTAATCCAGATGTATCTTTTCAAAAATAAATCGGAGAAGCACACGTTGGACAGTTTAATAAAAATACTCTACAAACCAGCAAACCAGCAAAATTAGGAAAATAACAACCAGTACAAGGTGAGAATGTACTGCTCGCGTTCTGACTCTAATCTGAGGAGCAAAAACACATTTTAAGACATTATTTAAAGACAGGCAGCGAGTGGGCTGAACTAACAAGGGCAGGGTGATGCTTCCACAGTTTAGGCTACAGCTGAAAAAGCCCAGTCAGCTCTCACTTTGAGTCACGTTTTTGGGACTAGCAGGAGAAGCTAGTTCAGTGACCACATTATTTCTTTTATTGCCATGTAAATCTGAGGGTTATACACAGTAGTAGCAGTAATCAGATGTAAAAGCACATAAATAGTGAAGTCACCTGAGTCAGTAGTTCATATTTCCCGGAGTCGAGCGTTCATTCACCCACATCAAAACAGGTGCTGCTGGTGTGGTTAACTGCTGAGAGAAGCTCTCTGTGACGGAGCTTCTTTGTTGAGATCAGTGGGAAATGATCAAAGGTAAAACACATAAACCATGAAGTGTTTTATGTGTTTAAGATCAGTCTAGCAGCTATTTGAATGTTGTGGACTCTGTAGAGATAAACAGTGTCTGAGAGTAGAGAGAGTGCATGTCAGCAGATACCGGTGCTGAGATACAGGACTGAACAAAGGAAGATGTAAAGTTACCACACAGCAAAAGATGTTCTTAACTTTGTTTCTTGTCTTCATCTCTTTGTGTGACTAGTGTTTAAAGTGAAACAAAATGAGTTCTTTTTCAGAGAGAGATTCATGAAGCCCCTCACAACGTCTTCATAAGAATTAAGATTTCTCTGCAGGATTATTATTAAATGAAAACAATATATATTTGAATTCAGTTCAGCAGGCAAACAGGGTTGATGGGAAATCCAAGTTCAGTGAGTTGTAAATAAAACCCGGATATTCAGTCACTCATTGGCATGTTCTTGTCTTGATGATGTCATCCCAAAAACACACATGACCAATGCTGACATCATCACTCAGACCCCTGAGAACACAGGTAGGGAGGCTGCACCTATATGACTCATGTCCCAGTGTTATTACATGCTGAACTATCGGGGCGACTGTGGTTCAGTGGATTGGGAAGCTCCTCTATAAGTGGAAGGTCGCCGGTTTGATCCCTCCTGCTCTCTCTCTGTCCTGGTGGTTGTGTCCTATGGCAAGACACTTCCCCTACCGCCTACTGGTGATGGCCAGAGGGGCCGCTGGTGCGATATGGCAGCCTTGCTTCTGTCAGTCTGCCCCCGGGCAGCTGTGGCTACAACTGTAGCTGCCTCCACCAGTGTGTGAGAGTGACTGTGGAACTGTACTTTGGGTGCCTAGAAAAGTGTTATATAAATGCAATCCATCATTAACTTTTTTCTCTTTAAGCTTCAGTTTAAAAATTAGGTTTAAAGTTTCGTATATTTGTTACATACATATACATTTTAATTAGGTTTTAAAGTTGGTAGGACAATAAATGCCTCACCCTTCTCGTGACCTGCACCATGACTGCACACTCAACTGTCCCATTTTTACAGAAGCTAAAGGAACCACAGACACCACAGAAGAAGTGTAAACAGGAAGCTGAGGACAGACCTGCAGACTTCCTGTGGACAGTCTCACTCTGTCAGTCACCATGGGAACATTTACAGGCAGTCATCAGCTTCCTCCTTTCTTCATTCACTCCCATTCATTCACACAGTGATGTCATTGTGGGAGCAAGTTCCTCCTGAGGAACCAGGATTGACGGGGAACTAAAGAAATCAACCTGCTGCTGGTTTGAGTCTGTGCAGCTTGAACTCTGACAAAGGTCTACTGCGAGGTGAAGAGTCGTCACTTTCAGGAGCTGCTTCCATCATTTCAAACTGATCAATACTCTGAACTTATGAACACTCATGTTTGACACAGAGTGTCCTGTGATGGTCCTCAGTCTTTGAGCTAGTTTTTGTGTTTGTTATGGACTATGTGTTTATTTGTTCTCTTGTTTCAATGACCTTTGTTCTGGTTCTATATTGGTGTCTCTTGAGCTCAGGTTCCCTTATTTGTCAGAGTCGTCATTATTTATATTTCTTATTCTCTATTTCTTGTTGTTCATGTTTATTTCCTTCGTGTCCAGTCTGTGCCAGCCTCTTCTCTGTGTTTTGTTATTCTTTCAGTCTCCCCGCTCACGTACCTGCGTTTGTCTGTTTTCTCTGTGTTCTGTCTCATTGTGTTTGTAATCCCATCCCTGTGTTTAGGTCCTCAGTCTCCCTCGTGCCTGTTTTGCTGTGTTCTTCTGTGAGTTCTATGTTTCCTTCGTAGTTTCCTGTTTATATTCTCTAATTTTCTTTCTTTGTTTTTCTTGTATTTTTATGTTTCTTTCTGAGTATCTTCTAACATTAATAACGCTGCCTCTTTTAGCCGACCCCTTTGTTTCCAAGTCCTGCATTTGGGTCTTGCCTCTGCCTGCCACACAGCTGTTCATGACAGGCACAGAAAACGATTTTGAGCCTAGAAGTAATAAATGCATGAACTTGTTTTTCAGCATCACTCTGAGACAGGATATTTCTAATTTTAGAGATGTTGCTCAGATGGAAGAAAGCAGTCCTACATATTTGTTTAATATGTGCATTAAAGGACATGTCCTGGTTAAAAATGACTGGTTTCATCTCAAAGCTGGCCAGTTGGACAGGAAACAAAACAAGATGTTATTTACATATGAGCATCACACTTTACCTGAAATACACAAAGAATCTTTCTAATAATAGAAAACAGTTTCAAACCTGCAGGATTAAAGTGATGAAAGTTTGTGATTTAAATTTGTCTCATAAACGTCCAAAACCTGCTGAAGGTTCAGTTCAGTTAGAGTCTGTAACATGACGACTGAACATGAAGGCAGACGACCTGTTTTCATCAAACAGGAAACCACAGCGGCTGTGTTTAGCATCGCTACTTCTGATTGGGTCTGTTATGTAGACGATGTTTCCTCTATTAAGAACAAATTTTCCACTGTGTGGACAGAGTCGATAATCGTCCTTGTCTCTCAGAGTTTCATTGTTTGGTTTTCAGTCTAAATGTTGCCATCAGTCACTGTCAGTTTGGGCACCGAACCTTAAACACGCATGTCAACAATAAATCTACATTAGTAATGCATAAACAGCAAACCAGCAGGATCTCTCTGTGCACTGTGAACACTGACTGAGGCTCATGTGATGCAGTGGGTTGTCTTCTAAATGTGTCTTCTTGTCTGCATGCTGAAGTATTCTTAGGCAAGATACTGAACGCCAAATTTCTTCTGACGCCTCCATCCAAACGTGAGTGTTTGATAAGGGTGCTTAGAAAGCAGTGTGTGAATAGCTGAGTCTTGAGTGCTCAGCTGGATTAGAGCAGTAGCAGCAGTTCGTTTACACAGACAACCAGTTTACATGTATAAATGATGATCAGTGACCTGCCATCACTCGTGGTTGAAGCGTTTCTTATGTAGAGCTGGAAAATAAACCACAAGCTTGAACACTATTTTTACTGACCTTTATCTATGTAGCCTTCCTGTATTGAGCTTGGCAAGGACTAAATGTCATCTTTTCATTTCCAGTCAATTTTATTCATATAGCGACCAATCACAATAACAGTTACCTTTATATTGTAAGGTAGACCCTACAGAGAAAAACCGAACAATCATATGATCATCTGACCAGACCATATTTCACTGGCTTCTCTAAATGTTCAGCAAACTTTAAATGCTCTTCATCATGCTTTTTCTTCAGCAATGGCAGCATGGATGGTGACCTACATGCCATGCCTTCTTGAAACAATTGTACCTGCTGATTCCAGGTTTTTCTGTAGCACCTTGGCTCTTCAACGACTCTTCTGATCATTATTATATATGGTGAAATGATGTTCTTTCTACCTCTGCATTAAGAACCCAACAGTGCTCACTAGAACCTTCAGTAGTTTAGAACCAATACCTTCAGTATGTTTTGCAACAATACGGTTGTGAAGGTTTTGAGACGGCTCACTGGTTTACCCATCATGAGATGTTTCTTTTGTGACACTTTGGTAATGACACAGATCTTTATAGGTCATCAGTTGGGACTGAACCTGCTAATATTAATTTGTAATAACTGTCAGGATGGCTTTCAATTATTGATAAATTTCATTTGCCATGAATCATGATTTCCTATGTCTCATTGCACCTTCCTTTTGTTTTTCTCTGTTATTTCTCATTATTACACGTTAACCCCTGACCTGAACTTTCAAAGGTGAGTGATAAAACATTAATTGAATTACAATATTATCCAAAGAACAGAAGTAAATACAAAATGCAGTTTCTAAATAAACGTGTTTATTATTAAGTGGAAAAAACCCAAACCTAGATGAACATGTCAGAAAAAGCTATTGCCCCCTGAATTTAATAAATAACTGCAACCAAGCATTTGTAACAACCTGCAATAAATCTTTAACAGCACTGTGGAGGATTTTCAGCCCACTCACTGTTGCAGAATTGTTGTAATTTAGCCACATTGCTGGGTTTTCAAGCATGAACCACGTTTTTAAGGTCATGTCACAGCATATAAATCAGATTCAGGTAAGAACTTTGACTTATTTGGGTGTTTTGCATAATTATCCAGCTGCAGAAACCAAGTGCGCTTCAGGTCAGATGAGAGCGGATGGCCAGATAGTCTCCTAAAGAATTGTTTCTTTAAGAGGGCCGAATTCATGGTTCCATTTAGGGAGGCAAGTCTTGCAGGTCCCGAGGAAGCAAAACAGCCTCAGACTATCAGACTATCACCACCATATTTTACTGTTGGTATGAGCTTCCTTTTCTGAAATGCAGTGTGTAATGACACACACTCATCAGTCCAGGGTTTTTTTCCCCCAACAGTCTTGGAACTCTGCCACGCAGGCTGGTGTGCTCCAGTCCCTTTCTTAAAGTGTAGTCATGACAAAGGGACTTTAATTTTAACTTGAACTAAAAGCTGATCCTAAACTAAGCACAGATCAAACTGATTGATCAGCCATCAGAGGAGTCGGATCAATGGAGCTGCTTCTGTTCCTGATGTCCCCTGTTTGATCCTGGACCTGAACTCTCTGCAGAGACAAGACAGTCAGACAGGGACAGACAACAAGAGACAAACTTATATTTTCATACTGACCTTTGACCTTTAATAGCACCGTGGTCTCTCTTGAAATGCATTTTTCTTTGCTGCAGACATTACAGATGTATTCTCCACTGTCTCTCTCTGTGGGCTGTTTCAGGGTCAGACTGAGGTCTCCAGTTTTCAGCAGGTCTTCATTCATCTTCGTTCGGTCTCTGTAAACCTGGTGCTGTTTGTGAGGCTGGTCAGAGCCGTTCTTATACACGTGGACCTTCCTGTATGGTTCATAGCGTCTCCACTCCACTTTAGCATCTTCAGGCAGGTTTTGTGTGGTTTTGAAGGGCAGCTGGACAGACTCCGCCCCCTCCTCCACCTCCAGCAGACAGTCTGAGAGGACAACAAACACAACATGAGCTGTACAGACAGCAGTGAATCTAGAAAACACCTTATTAAGCTTCTTTATGCTGCAGTCTGATATTTACATTTAATTATTGTCATTTTATAAACAAATACACTGTAAGAAATATTTCATAGGTATTTGCACTGACTCATCACTCTCAGCAGAACTGTTTTCTTTCTCTTGATCCCTTTCCCCTCAACTCTGCAGATGTACTTTCCAGTGTCTCTGTCTGTGGGGAGTTTCAGGGTCAGACTGAGGTCTCCAGTTTTCAGTGAGTCGTCTGTCATTTCGTTTCGCTCTCTGTAAAACTGGTCTCGTGCGTCAGGCTGGTCAGAGCCGGCGTGATATTTGTGAACAGTCATCGGTGGTTCAGGTTCATAGCGCCACCACTCCACTTCAGCATCTCCAGGCAGGTTTTCTGTGGTTGTGAAGGGCAGCTGGACAGACTCCGCCCCCTCCTCCACGTCCACCTGACAGACTGAGAGGACAACAAACACAACATGACACAGCAGCAGTTTTATTCAATGATTCCAAAGAGAACTTTAATATTCAATTTTAAGCTCAAACTATGATATTTGTCTTTGCTTGTGTTGATTTCCTAAAGATGAAATATACTACACTCATTTAATTCAGGATTAATCAATCAATCAAAGCTTTATTCGCCACATGCAGGTTGCCCTGCAGTGAAATGGGACCCCCCCCTCGACCTTACACACACAACACAGACATCACATGAGGATACAAGTCAAAGATCGGTAGCGTTACAGAAAAACACTGAAATATACACTACAATGGGAAAGTACAAGAGGAAAAAAAGAGTCCTCTACTCATGCTGTGCTTCCATGGTAGGACAGCACGAGAACAGGAGACAAAAAAACTCCTCTGCACAAAAAGCACATAAATGTCCACAGCACAAGACATGACAACCCACAGGATTGGGTTGTCATGTCGCCCGAGTGTCCCCTCTCCTCACTCCCTTATCTTCCCTGGGAAGATAAGGGAGTGAGGAGAAAAGGGAGAAAAGAGGGAGAAAAGAGGAGAAAAAGTGCGACCGCCTTCGCTGAGAGCAAGACAAGTACAATAATAATTCAATAATGTATTTTATTGGTTGTTCTTCATTTCTTTTGAATTGTTGCCTTCAGTCCACTTTAGTAGGATTTGAGTGGGACTGCTCACAAAGAAAGAACGAGTCTCTAATTTTTTATGGTAGTTTGATTTTAATAAAGGGAGACAAATTATCACCTCGCCTCTGTCGGTGCGCCCCAGGGCGGCTGTGGCTACACTGTAGCTGCTGTCACCAGTGTGTGACTGTGTGTGTGAATGGGTGGATGACTGAGTGTAATGTAAAGCGGGTCCTTAGGGACTGAGTAAAGCGCTATATAAATACAGGCCATTTACCATTTATTAACAAAAAATCCAAAAAAGAAAGATTACATAAAAAGTGTAAATTCATCTGTATATCATTGAGTGAAACACATATTTGGACCCTTAAACTTACCCAAAACTACAATCTGTGTGTTCATGTAACACACAGATTGCGATCAATCAAATCAATGAAGTACAGATACTCCTGATCTCAACTCATTTTGGGTATAAAGTATCTATTGTATTGTATCAGTACAATCTATTTTGGTAACTAGTTACAAGAAAGTGGAGCATATAATGACAAGATGACACTTTATTGGATCTTACACCAGTTTACCCAGAGCACTCCGCTCTCGCTCTGCAGGCCTACTTGTTGTTCCTAGAGTATTTAAAAGTAGAATGGGAGGCAGAGCCTTCAGTTTTCAGGCCCCTCTTCTGTGGAACCAGCTTCCAGTGTGGATTCAGGAGACAGACACTATCTCTACTTTCAAGATTAGGCTTAAAACTTTCCTTTTTGCTAAAGCACATAGTTAGGGCTGGACCAGGTGACCCTGAATCCTCCCTTAGTTATGCTGCAATAGGTGTAGGCTGCCGGGGGATTCCCTAGAGTGTGACCAATTAGGTCCTAGAACTGAAGAAGCTTCTCGGATGAGAGGTGAAACGTCTTCAAGCAACTTAAAAAAGTCCAGACGTTTTTCCTTTCCACACTCCTTAGACTACGATGACCTGGATCACTGAGAAGCTTCACAGACAAGATCCAAACTACAACTCACATTTGATAAATGTTATCATTGATTCCACTTTTAAAAAGAACCTCTGCAACTTTGCTCTGCTTCACTTCAGCAGCATCAGGTAATGTTCATATGTCGATTCATGGTTTTCTTTCATTTTTGATCTACTGCAGAATATTTTTAAGGTTATCTGCTATAAAACGACAGACCAGGAAAATCTCCTTCATGTTTTTCTGTGTTTTATCCTCAGTTACTTTCACACAAAGACATCTGCTGTGATGCTCACAATTATGATGAAGTCTCACATGTATCGGTGCTGATAAATGATCAGAATTATAATATTTCTGACTGTCTGAGGCTAAATTGAATCAAAACGGGACCTCGTGAATCGGAATCAAAGGGATTATAGAAATCAGTGATGATACCCAGCCCTAGTGAGCAGCCTGGGCCTGACAGAGTGGATGTAGGTGTGGGTAATAAGGAAAGATGAAAAGAACTACTGATAACTTTTTTGTTAAGTTAAAGTCTGATCCGTCTGAAGTTCATAGCCAGCTCTGACACGGAGCCATCGATCTCTGAATGCTGTAAAAGCAGCAGTGTATCCAGGAAACACATTATACGTGATAAATGCACTGCCCGAGTGTCCCCTCTCCCCACTGCCTTTCAGCAGCATGCAACAGCAAACAGGTCGTCAGAGGAGCCGAGATGATGATTGTGTTGATTGTGATTGCGATGATGTGTTAATACACCTCTCTGAATGTAATAATTAGTCATTAATAACCTCTGCCTCTCTACCACAGCACGTGTGTTTATCAGCCATCGTTTTGTTGGAATGGGTCAGAAATGGCCGCCCCAGTCCTGGTTCTGACGGAGGTTTCTTCATGTTAAAACTGAGTTTTTCCTCCCACTATCACCAAAGCACTTACCCATAGTGGGCTCATATGATTGTTGGGTTTTTCTCTGTTTTCTCTGTATTATTGAAGGAACTACCTTATAATATAAAGTGCCTTGACGCAATTGTTGTTGTGATTTGGTGCTGTATAAATAACTGACTTAAATTCATTTCTGACCTTTGACTCGAAGCCTCACTTCTCTCTTCAGCAGGATGTTTCCCTCGCTGCTGTAGGCGGTGCAGGTGTAGACTTCGTTGTCTCTGTCTGTGGGGTATCTCAGGGTCAGACTGAGGTCTCCAGTTTTCAGCAGGTCTTCATTCATCTTCGTTCGGTCTCTGTAAAAGTGGTCTTGTTCTTCAGGCTGGTCAGAGCCGTTCTCATTCACGTGGACCTTTGTGGTCCGGATGTAAATGCAGGTCCACTCCACTTTACTGCCTTTAAGCAGGTGAAGTTTGGTTTTGCAGGGCAGCTGCACAGACTCGACCCCCTGCTCCACCTCCACCAGGGGGACTGAAAGGAGAAAAAATACCACAATGAGCTGAACACAGCATCATCAGCACTGAGAACATTTTGTTTGGATGAAGTGAAACATCTGCACTGAAAACATGTTTGACTGGCTGCAGCCTGGGATTTGTCCCATTGCTCCACTGAGCAGACACAGTGTTATCTTTGGTGTCCTAAATCAATTATGGGAAGAAATTTATCATCTGTCTTTATCTTCACTTCCTACACCCAAACTGGAAACGTTCATAGACTGTTATGGGAGCTTGCCTACTTAATATTTCCTTTGAATTTTCTCTCTACATGTAGATTATTATGAACTTTTGTTAAATAAGCTATTATTCTGGGCTATGCAGGCCCAGACAAAGCGTGCAGCATTTTAATGAGGTTGTTTTAGTGTGGAATAGAAGAAATAGAAGAAGCTCGTGTGAGTTTCCTTAAGAAAACATCTGATCCTTAAAATCCTGGTGCTTTCAGGCTGACATTGACTCAAAAACATTATCATTATAATATTTTCATTCTAAATCATTTTATAAATTTCTCTTAAACTCCTCAATTTCTTGGACTTGTGTCACATCTTCAGTTTGAGCTGATAAAAAAGTAATGGTTGAAAAACCTAACTTAATAGATCTTACTGTAGCTCACTCATCAAGTCCTGTTCACCTCAGGGACAGATTATCAGTGTGGTCACCAAGCTCTTCAATTCATGACTCACATCTTCATCTTCTGTCTACAGCACTCACCTCTGACGTAGAGCTTCACTTGTTTCTTCTTTAGGATGTTTTCCCCCCTGTAGACGGTGCAGGTGTAGGTGAGTGCGTCTCTGTTTGTCGGGTATTTCAGAGTCAGGCTGAGGTCCACAGCTATCTGCAGGTTTTTCCTCATCATTGTTCGATTTCTGTAAAACCAGTGCTGTTTTTCAAGGTGGCCAGAACCGTTTTTAAAGACGTGCACTATCCTGTTGGAGCTGTCAGTCCACTCTACAGTTCATGTCGGTAAACTGTGGTTATAAAGGGCAGCTGAACAGACTCCACCCCCGAATCCACATCCACCTGTGAGACTGTGAAGTAAGAAAAACAAATAATGATTTGTGCGCGCAGTCTGTCAAAGCCCCCATGTTTGACATGTAAAGTGTGTGAGGGGAGCCTGTTCTGCAAAATGCGCTGGAGGATTCCTTAAGAACATGAAACATGGGGAAACACTGGTTTGTGTTTTATTGAAAGAAAGGAGACAATTAAAACCACCTATTAACATAACTAATAGATTAAGAAGAAGAAAAAACACTACAAGTCAAGTAAAACAAATCTGAGGTTTAGGGATGATTCAGATTATTCACAATGCAAACACGTCACACATACACAACATACCTTTCTTAAAATAGCTTCTGAAGTGAACTCCAACACCCACGATGACAGCTGCAACTACAGCCAGGACACCCAGAGCCACTGGGACACTGATGGGAACTTATAACACAATGAAAACATGAACATTACATGATGTTAACATAAAATGATTAACACTCTGTGACACTCCATGTGATTTTGAATCTCTTTGCACTGACCTCCACCTTTGACCCGCTGAACCTGCAGTTCCACTCTTGACTGACCCAGTTCTACTCCAAACTTACGGACGGTGCAGGTGTAGCTGCCGCTGTCAGACAGCTGAAGCTTTTTCAGAGTGAGACTGAGGTCTCCGGTTTCCAGAGCGTCAGGATTCATGGATGTTCGGCCGCTGAACTGCTCATTTTGGTTCTGGAGGTCATCGCCTTCTGGTCGACGCAGGTGCACTGTGGAGGGATTGAGGTCATAGCGACTCCACACAGCTGTGGATTCTTTTTCTTCAAAAGTAGGAAACTCACAGGGCAGGAGAACAAACTCCGCCCCCTCTAGTACCTCCACACCTGAGGCACACTGGGAAACTGAGGACACAGACATAGACAAAGACCTTATTGATCCCACATAAAAATAGAAAAAATAAATAATAAAAAGATTCTGTGCGAATGGTTGCTATGTGCAGAAAAATAACACAAGATGTTTTATGTGCACATAAAGTGCAGGCAGTGATAGTTATACACACATATTTCTAAACAGTGTTTATCCTGTTTATAATGTTGCAGCCTGGCTTCTGTCGGGATGAAGGACCTGTGATAGCGCTCCGTCCACAGTCTCCGTCCACAGTCTCCGTCCACTGTCTCCGTCCACTGTCTCCTTCCACAGTCTCCGTCCACAGTCTCCTTCCACAGTCTCCATCCACAGTCTCCGTCCACTGTCTCCGTCCACAGTCTCCGTCCACTGTCTCCGTCCACTGTCTCCTTCCACAGTCTCCGTCCACAGTCTCCTTCCACAGTCTCCATCCACAGTCTCCGTCCACTGTCTCCGTCCACAGTCTCCTTCCACAGTCTCCATCCACAGTCTCCGTCCACAATCTCCGTCCACAGTGTCCATCCACAGTCTCCATCCACAGTCTCTATCCACAGTCTCCGTCCACTGTCTCCGTCCACTGTCTCCGTCCACAGTCTCCATCCACTGTCTCCGTCCACAGTCTCCATCCACAGTCTCCGTCCACTGTCTCCGTCCACAGTCTCCATCCACAGTCTCCATCCACAGTCTCCGTCCACTGTCTCCGTCCACTGTCTCCGTCCACAGTCTCCATCCACTGTCTCCGTCCACAGTCTCCGTCCACAGTCTCCATCCACAGTCTCTATCCACAGTCTCCGTCCACTGTCTCCGTCCACTGTCTCCGTCCACAGTCTCCATCCACTGTCTCCGTCCACAGTCTCCATCCACAGTCTCCGTCCACTGTCTCCGTCCACAGTCTCCGTCCACTGTCTCCGTCCACAGTCTCCATCCACTGTCTCCGTCCACAGTCTCATGCAGGGATGAGAGATGTTGTGCATAATAGCCCACCCACTTCCTTTATGGGGTCTAGGGGACTGTCCAGGACAGAGCTGGCCCTCTTCACCAGGCTATTTAGCCGTTACCTGCCCCTCTCTCTGCTGCCGCCTCCACAGCAGAGCTCTGGATAAAAGATTGCAGACATCCTCAGTAATGTCCTGCAGACTTCAGCCTGTCAGCACAGTCGACTTTGGTCCTTGTGCCGAGTTTGAGTGTTTTCTGAGCAGTCCAGGTTATCGTTAAGGTGAACACCCAGCAGCTTGTACGTGGTGACCACCTCCATGCCCAAACTTTGGATGAGGTGTGGTTTGACCACCACCTGCTCCGTCTGATCATTTGCCTCAGATACACATCCAAGGATGGCTGTATCAACGGATTCAGTTTATCTGCCCACCAGTGACAGATGTGGATTCTTCATGCTCAAAGACTATTTCCAAGACGTTTCTCCTGTCTATAATAATGCCGTGTGTGTGTGTGTGTGTGTGTTTACCTTTGCTGTTTTTATATTTTGTCTGTCATCTCTCCCCCTTGCCTGTGATATTTTACCCACTGACTGTCTTACTGTTCAGAACTCAGGCCTGGATTACAGCTGGACTTCAGCTTCAGTGTGTTTGTGTTTGAGTCCCGTCATTGTTTTAAAAGAAATGAGAGGACTACAGTTCACTTTTTTCTCATTTACATACTTCTTATGGTAAAAGTCTGGTGCAAACATACACTTGGTCCTAAAACAAAAAACAATTCTCTCTTTTGGCTTTAACTATGCGAGAATAACCTGTGGCATTTGAGAACTTATCTTCCAGATCAACATGCACAAACCTGTCTGACTGTTTCTGTAAGCAAAACCAGTGTGTGTGTGCTTGTGTAAATATGTGTGTGTGTCATAAGTTTAAAAGAAACTTTTCTTACCGTACAGGAGGATCACAAACAAATCCAAAATCTTCATGTTGCTATACAGAGAGTAGACATCTACAAAGTTAGTCTTCAACCTGAACCGACTAAGAGATTAAATAATCCTGCCAAGAAGCCAAAGGTGTTTTCTGGCTGCTCTCCATGTCACACATCACACCTGTGGATTGTTTTCATTCAGGAAGAGGAAACACTTCTTTAAAAGCAGGAGGAGGAGGAGTGTTCACAAAAGCCTCAGCCAGTAAAGAAGAAACTGTTAGAATGAAAGAAGCATTCATTAGAGTAAAAACCTAAATAACCTATTTGCACATTTAAAAACTTCCTGCTTCAAGTCTGTGATTTTAATCTGTTATGCATAACTTTAATCATGACACTTTTTCAACATGAAACACTAAAATTAAATGTTTCCAGTTTTGGATCTGTTGATTCCCACTCTCTTTTAACTATTTTCCCACCATCTAAGTGCATCTAAGCACAGCTGGGATTGATCTTTATTTTCACTTCTCTTTAAATGTAACTTTTAATCATAAATATTATAGGATAGATTTAAATTCTAGTTACAAAACTGAAGAAAACAGCAAAAACAACAACAAAAAAATCTACTGCCATTCACATGTAATACCCGTACAGCCCACCAGAGGGATTGATACTCAAATCAAACACAGCAAAGGCTGATGGTGACCAGTGGGAGTTCATTCAGTAACAGAAAGGAACTGAGTGGGTAACACTTCATAATGGCCACTGTTATTTAACTGTGAATTATAGGTGTTAATTTAACTTTACCATACTGTATGATACCATCTTTATTTATAAAGCCCTTTAAAATAAAACCAGGGTTCACAAAATGCTGTACACGCCAGCAAAAAAATGTGTTTTAAGAAGAGTTTAAAACTCAAAAAAGAGAAGAAGCCTGCCTAATGTGCAAGGGCAGATCGTTCCACAACTTTGGAGCTGCTACAGCCAAAGCAAATTAATGCTTACTAAGGGAGTGGAAAGGTGTATATGGCTGTTGCATCTCAGAGAGGTGGGGGCAGGCTATAAGAGATTTAAAAACAAATAGAGAACTTTAAGAAGGACCCTAAAATGTACAGGTAGTGTCATGGTCTCCGTGCCTGCCCGGCCGGCCCCACAAGGCTGCATGTGGTGTTTGGTTTTCTCTCTCTCTGCCTGGGCGGAGCTCACTGTGGGCTCCCGCCCTTGGCCCACACACCTGTCAACAATCAGCTGTGATCACCTGGAGCACTATTTGAGGCTGGAACACAGATCCTCTCATCGCTGGATGATTGTACTACAGACGTTAGTGATTCTCCCAGCTCCTGTGAACCTGTGCTTGAGTATACCTGTGATTTGTGAGTGACTTCCCTTTCCTCTGCTACAGACTTTCCTCCCCGGACCTCCCTGTCGTGTGAGCATGTGTGAGTTTGGGCAAGAAGACGTGAGCGAGTGTGTGAGAGCTACCCTGTGATTCCCTGGAGTTTGGATTTTCCCTTCACTGTATATATCGTGCACTGGTGCTGTAAATAAACTGTTTTTGGAGACGTCACACCGCTCTGCTCTTGAGTTCCTACTACCAGTTTGTGACAGGAAGCCAGTGAGTGAAATTAAAATGGGGGTAATGTGCTCAGACCTTTTTATTCCAGTTAAAAGATGCGCTTCATAACCTGCAGACGCCTAACAGATGCATCACTAACCCCACTATAAAGTGCGTTACAATAATGGAGTCTAGAAAATTCCCACATGTGGGACTAATAAAGGTACATCTTATCTCATCTCTTATCTTAGATGTAACAAAGACATGGATTACTGTCTCAAAAAGCTGCTCTGATAAGATGGGCTTTATTTTTGCCAGTTGTCTCAAATGAAAAAAAGACAGATTTTACAACAGCTCTGACCTGGCTTTCAACTTCATCATCTGCCTCCATTTAAACTCCCAGGTTAGTGGTGATTGGTTTAACATACTGTGCCAGCAAACCAAGATCCATAGTAGTGGTCTCAGAAGTGCCACCAAAAACCATCACTTCTGTTTTCTGCTCATTAAAATGTAAAAAGTTCAAAGCCACCCAGGCCCTTATTTCATCAAGACATCTGAGCAGAGGGCCTACTGAGAAACCATTTATCTTTTAAGTGGGAAACAAATCTGGGAGTCATCGGCAAAACAGTAGAAAGAAATCCCATGTTTCCTGAAAATATACTCGGGTGGTATCAGATATAAGGAGAAAAGAAGCGGGCCTAAAACTGAACCCTGTGGAACCCCACATTGAAAAGAAGCAGCAGAGGATACAAACTCACCAAGTTTCACAGAGAAAGTTTGGTCTGCCAATTAGGATCTGAACCACTGCAGTGCAGTACTCCTAACACCCACCACCTGCTCTAAACTGCAAATTAAAATCTTATGATCCACTGTATCAAAGGCAGCTGTTAAATCTAAAAGCACGATCATAACACAGTCATGTGATGCAGTTCCTAAAAAAAGTTCACAAGCCATCTATGTCCACTGTGAGCGACCATCTTTGAACAGAGGCGGTGGTTTACAACACCAACTATCTGCCATCTATAATCCAGTTTTGAGATCCTTCCCAGACGCCTTAACGCCCACTCACACCCTGGGCCATCTGACCTCAGGAAATCACATGATATGGTGGCGTTAGGTTTCACAATGAACTCACCCAAAAACCTTGGCTGATTGTGACCCACACCCATTTTCACACCATTGTCCCTCTTGGGGGGACACTCCCACAGGGCTTAAATCTGGGATTTTCCACGGTTCAACCCTAGAACTGAAGAAGCTTCTCGGATGAAACGTCTTCAAGAAACAGCTGTGAGGACAGAGCAACTCCTTGGTAAATAATGCACTTGATGGTGACTTATGAAGGTCCTTGCAGTCCAGTTGATCTTGCGCACTTCCAGGATCCCTGTGTGAGGCTCAGAGTCATAGGCTTTCTTGTAGTAAATGCAGGTGGTGCAGATGTTGGTCAGTGTAGTTTTCCTTTGTGTGCCCCACTCACATATTAATCCTTATTCCTCTTTGTTGCTATGCCTAACAGGAACTTGAAGTACCGAGGTATTTGGGTGAGAACACTTGCTTCTTGGGATCCTTTGGCATCAGGGCTGTCTCCGGCCTCCACTACATAGCACTGAGACGGCACTTTTAAGGATTTTTAACGCTATTCATTTAACTCTGGACTCTGGCAGCCCTGCTGCCCTTTTATTGTTGGACTTGTCAGCAGCTTTTGACACGGTCGACCATGACATCCTGTTATCACGGCTAGAATTTCATGCTGGCCTAAAAGGATCTGCCTTACAGTGGTTTCGGTCCTATCTGTCAGAAAGGTTTTTTTATGTCAGTATGGGCCCCCACAACTCCAAAATAGCCCCTCTTAAATACGGTGTACCTCAAGGCTCTATTTTGGGTCCTGCCCTGTTCGTACTCTATTTGTTGCCATTGGGCTCCATCTTCTCACGGTACAGCATTTCATTTCATTGTTTTGCTGATGATTTGCAGATTTATCTACCTTTAAAAGCAGGGTCAGACCATCCCCAGCTCTTATTATGCTGCCTTGATGATGTCAAACAGTGGTTGTCATTAAATTTTTTTTAAAGCTAAATGAAAATAAAACTGAGGTTGTCACTTTTGGCAACTTTAATCATATCGACAGCACTCTGGGCTACTTTCCTCGTATTGTAAAACACATGTAAAAAACCTCGGTGTCTATATTGATGGTTCTTTTAAATTGAATAAGCAGGTGACTGCAGTAGTTCAGTCCTGCTTTTTTCAGTTAAGAACGCTAGCCAAGGTAAAGCCATACCTTCCGGCTAATGTCTTTGAGCGTGTTATTCACCTTTTTCTTACTTGCAGATTGGACTACTGCAATTCATTTTATTATGGTCTAGATCAGGCCACCATCCATCATCTTCAGATGGTTCAAAATGCAGCTGCTCGCCTGCTAACTGGTACCAAACGGAGAGAGCATATAACCCCACTTTTAGCTTCTTTACACTGGCTTCCTGTCTCCTACAGGATCCAATTTAAACTTTTACTTTTTGTTTTTAAGTCACTTAACGCCCGAGCCCCTCCTTACCTGTCTGAGCTCCTCTCTGCCTATGCTCCAGGAAAAACCACGAGGTCTAGCTCAAAACTAATGCTGTCCATCCCACGGACTAACCTCAAATCCCGTGCTGATAGATCCTTCTCTGTGGCAGGTCCCAGACTTTGGAATAGTCTCCCCTTAAATATTAGATCTGCACAAATACTTGAGCAATTTAAATCTTTACTAAAGACACATTTCTATGCCCTGGCTTTTAACACACTATGACCCAAGCATTTTGGTCTTATTTTAATTAGTTTAGTTATTGTTTTAATTCTTTTACTGTCCTTTTATTGTTTTTTATTGTTATTATTGTATTACATTGTTGCTTTTCAATACCATTTCTATATTGTTAAGCACTTTGTGTAGCATCGGCTGTTTGAAATGTGCTATATAAATAAATTTGACCTTGACCTTAAGGTAGGAGCCAAAAAGGGTGTAGTTTGTGTGTGTGAGCACCCGTGTGTACACCTGTGAGCATGGACGCGCCACTGTCCCAGAAAGAGCTGAGGAGAGTCCCAGATGAGGGCTCACTCAGCAGCCGCGGAGCAGAAGCCAGGAGGGGTTGCAGTGACGCGCCCGTGAGCTCCGCCGGCAGCCAGCTGTGCCTGAGTGACCGAGCCCCAGGCTGAGAGGCTGAGGGCACCCCACCCCCGAAGTGGCCCGAGCGAGCCCCAGGCTCCAGGCTCCAGGCTCCAGGCCCCGATAAGCGGCCGCCAAGGAGTGAGCCGGTGTGTACCTGGACGCCCATCCCCAGACACAAAGAACCACCAACGCACCGATGTCTGAGGGCGTCTGCCACCAGATATGAACTTTTTTCAAGACAGTGAATCTTGAAACCAGAGAAAAAATAGAGAGTTTTAACTTGTTCCATTGGCAGATTTTTTTTCACTTATTTCAAGCTAAAATATTTATTGGAATTCAAATTTAGACAGAAATAAAGTGAATAATATTATTTTGCTGACGTCGACTGAGAAAATTGTCAGGCGGTGGAAGGAATACTTCGAGGACCTCCTTAATCCCACTGACACGTCTTCCGAGGAAGAAGCAGAGTCTGGGGATGAGGGGAATGACCCGCCAATTTCCGGGGGCGAGGTCACTGAGGCAGTTAAACAACTCCTTGGTGGCAGAGCCCCTGGTGTTGATGAGGTCCGCCCCGAGTTCCTGAAGGCTCTGGACGTTGTAGGGCTGTGCTGGTTGACACGCCTCTGCAATGTTGCGTGGAGATCAGGGGCAGTACCTGTGGACTGGCAGACCGGGGTGGTGGTCCCCATCTTTAAGAAGGGGGACCGGAGGGTGTGTTCCAACTACAGGGGGATCACACTCCTCAGCCTCCCTGGGAAAGTCTATGCCAGGGTGCTGGACAGGAGAGTTCGTCCGCTAGTCGAACCTCGGATACAGGAGGAACAATGCGGTTTTCGTCCTGGTCGCGGAACACTGGACCAGCTCTTTATCCTCTCGAGGATACTTGAGGGTGCATGGGAGTTTGCCCAACCAGTCTACATGTGTTTTGTGGATGGATGGAATATTATTTTATTATCACGTTGATGCAGCACATGGTTCAGTTAGCTTTGTATAAACACGTGTTAGAAATGTTCTTCAATCAGCTCTTTTTACTCTCATTTCACAGCCAGTACTTTTTACTTTTACTTGAGTAAAGAAGTTGAATTAGTACTTGGAGTATTTTTAACAGTAGTACTTCTACTTCAGTACAGACTGTGTGTACTTTTACCACCTGTGTCTGAGACCTCCTTCAGGGTCCACCTGAAGCTCTCAGTCTGCTGTGGAAAAAGGAAATCCAGGTGAGTTTCTCCTGATCACCTGAGGCCGTCATTACTGTGTGAACCCACACACCACTCCTCACTCCTCCCACCCGCTGCACACAGTCACTGAGTACAGACCGGCAGATTCCTGTAAAGGGAGAGGCAAGAAGAGGCGGAGCAACACCTGAAAAACAAGAAGCTCAACGTCATTTTGCAAAAGTGAAAGTGTGAGAGAGCAGCAGCAGAGCTGCAGTCGAGTCCTGTTTGTCTCTAAAAGAAGATTCACTGGAGTCCATCAGGTTCCTCTCAGCAACAGTGGTGAGTGCAGCTGATCACACTTCCTGCTTCTACACAAATCTTCACTCTGTTCACTTCATCAGGGCTCTAGAGCGTCACCTCATTTCTCCATGGTGCCACTTAGGCTACGTCCACACTCGCCCGGATAGATTTGAAAACAGCGCTCCGCGTCCACACTAGTCTATGCCAGGGTGCTGGGCAGGAGAGTTCGTCCGCTAGTCGAACCTCGGATACAGGAGGAACAATGCGGTTTTCGTCCTGGTCGCGGAACACTGGACCAGCTCTTTATCCTCTCGAGGATACGTGAGGGTGCATGGGAGTTTGCCCAACCAGTCTACATGTGTTTTGTGGACTTGGAGAAGGCATTCGACCGTGTCCCTCGGGGTGTCCTGTGGGAGGTGTTGCGGGAGTATGGGGTGTCTGGCCCATTGCTACGGGCCATTCGATCCCTATGCAACCGTTGCAAGAGCTTGGTTCGCATTGCCGGCAATAAGTCGGACTCGTTCCCGGTGGGTGATGGGCTCCACCAGGGCTGCCCTTTGTCTCCGGTTCTGTTCATAATTTTTATGGACAGGATTTCTAGGCACAGCCAAGTGGCGGAGGGCTTTCGCTTTGGTGGCCTCAGAATCTCATCTCTGATTTTTGCGGATGATGTGGTTCTGTTGGCTTCATCGGGTGAGGGCCTCCAGCTCGCACTGGAACGGTTCGCAGCCGAGTGTGAAGCAGCGGGAATGAGGATCAGCACCTCCAAATCTGAGGCCATGGTTCTCAGCCGGAAAAGGGTGGAGTGCCCACTCCGGGTCGGGGATGAGTTCCTGCCCCAAGTGGAGGAGTTCAAGTATCTCGGGGTCTTGTTCGCGAGTGATGGGAGAAGGGAGCCGGAGATCGACAGACGGATTGGGGCTGCAGCTGCAGTAATGCGGACGCTGCACCGGTTTGTCGTGGTGAAGGGGGAGCAGAGTGTAAAAGCGAAGCTCTCAATTTACCGGTCGATCTACCTCCCTACCCTCACCTATGGCCACGAGCTGTGGGTAGTGACCGAAAGAACGAGATCGCGGATACAAGCGGCAGAAATGAGCTTCCTCAGAAGGGTGGCTGGCCTCTCCCTTAGAGATAGGGTGAGAAGTTCGGCCATCCGGGAGGGGCTCAGAGTAGAGCAGCTGCTGCTCCACATCGAAAGGAGCCAGTTGAGGTGGTTCGGGCATCTGACAAGGATGCCCCCTGGGCGCCTACTGGGTGAGGTGTTACGGGCATGTCCCACCGGGAGGAGGCCCCGGGGCAGACCCAGGACACGCTGGAGAGATTATATCTCTCGGCTGGCCTGGGAACACCTTGGTATTCCCCCGGATAAGCTGGAGGAGGTGGCTGGGGAGAGGGAGGTCTGGGCCTCTTTGCTTAGGCTGCTGCCCCCGCGACCCGGCCTCGGATAAAGCGGATGAACATGGATGGATGGATGGATGGAATATTATTTTATTATCACGTTGATGCAGCACATGGTTCAGTTAGCTTTGTATAAACACGTGTTAGAAATGTTCTTCAATCAGCTCTTTTTACTCTCATTTCACAGCCAGTACTTTTTACTTTTACTTGAGTAAAGAAGTTGAAACAGTACTTGGAGTATTTTTAACAGTAGTACTTCTACTTCAGTACACACTGTGTGTACTTTTATCACCTGTGTCTGAGACCTCCTTCAGGGTCCACCTGAAGCTCTCAGTCTGCTGTGGAAAAAGGAAATCCAGGTGAGTTTCTCCTGATCACCTGAGGCCGTCATTACTGTTTGAACTTTACCCACACACCACTCCTCACTCCTCCCACCCGCTGCACACAGTCACTGAGTACAGACCGGCTGATTCCTGTAAAGGGAGAGGCAGGAAGAGGCGGAGCAACACCTGAAAAACAAGAAGCTCAACGTCATTTTGCAGAAGTGAAAGTGTGAGAGAGCAGCAGCAGAGCTGCAGTCGAGTCCTGTTTGTATCTAAAAGAAGATTCACTGGAGTCCATCACGTTCCTCTCAGCAACAGTGGTGAGTGCAGCTGATCACACTTCCTGCTTCTACACAAATCTTCACTCTGTTCACTTCATCAGGGTCTAGAGCGCCACCTCATTTCTCCATGGTGCCACTTAGGCTACGTCCACACTCGCCCGGATAGATTTGAAAACAGCGCTCCGCGTCCACACTGGTGTTTTCAGTCGTTTTCACAGAGTTGTGCGTCCACATTAAGACGGCTGAAAACGCTTACGTTCCAGTCCTGCGCATGCGTGAAACGCAAGACGATTCGACCGGTCTCATTTCTGTCTGCTGCTGATTCACTTTCCGGCTGTTTGAAACGTCGCAGCAGACGTGGAGGAAAAGCACCGAGTTTTAAAATGGACTAACAATGAGGTGGAGTTGTTGCTGCGAGTAACACAAAAGTACAAAGTTGCAAAAGCGAGAGAGAAATAAAGAATTTGAAGAAAAGCTCTGTGGAGCATGTGCAGACTGATATTCATCTTTAATAGGACTGTCAAAACTGCTGCTGTATAATGCTCTCCACTATCTTTGTTTAATTGGTCACATGCCTGCATCACATGACTAACATGCATCATCGTTTTAGAAAGTCTCTGTTTTCACTGTTCACTGTGACACAAACGCACCGTCTCCAAATTATTTACTTTCCGGCTGTTTGAATCGTCGCAGCAGAGGTGAGCAGCGTGATAGGAGTGGATGTAGCTGTGGGTAATGAGAAAAGATGAAAAGAACGATTGATAACTTTTTCGTTAAGGCCGGTGCTCTGACACGGAGCCATCAACCTCTCAGTGTCTAACACTGGTCTGCAGACGGCATCAGATAATGAGCCACATTAGATGGACTCTGAGCCCACTGACAGTAAAAGGGTGAAGTGTAGACATTTGGAAGAGAGCGGCCTGACCAGTTTCTCTGACTATGATACTGTAAAGCTCACAACATGATGCATTTACTGTGGTGAGTGTGCAAAGACCATGGCAGGTGTTGTGCCAAGGTAGGGATCCCCAACAGGATCTGTTTCCCTGCGTCAGGAACATCGGCTGGGCAGGGAAAGCGGACCCAACGCACTCCGCCTCCATCACGACCAACTAGACGTGGAAGGAGTGATGTTTTAGTGACAACATGAAAGATGAGTGTGACCGTTCAGTTTGTGGGTTACAACAGAAAATTATACATTTATTGTTCTCGTGTGTTATCGGACGGGATCGTTTTAACAAACCGAGGACATTTTCCTGATAATTATCTGTATCCTCCTGTAACTTTACTGTTTAAAGAGCTAAAACCTCCAACATTTCAGGATCAATAAGTCCTTATAAGACGTGTTTGTGAGCTAAAAATCAAGAATGTGGGATACTGTTTGTCTGTGTCAGCCAAACAACTTCACATCTTTGTAACGACTGTTAAAAAGATGTTCATCCTGTTGATCCTGTTCATCTGGACGCTGCACTGTACAGCAGACACGACGTTGTTCAGTTTGTGTTTCAGATGAACCAGTTTGTCTCTGAGTGTGTTGCTGGGTCTCCACCAGTTACTCTGACAACTGAAGGTTCAAGATTTTTATTTTGACATTTGCACACAGGACCAACAGTCCATGCACAGTGGAATACTTGTGCAGAGCTTTCCAAGTCAAATCACACTTTAACAATATAAAGACAGAAAAAGCAGGAGGATAGAAATGAAGTCCGGAGTAGGGTAGTCGTACTATTTTCTTTTTTTTTTTCTTAAATTTTTTTTTATTTTTGCATTTAAATTAAACATAACATGCTTATACAAAATCAACCAAGAACAATTACTGTTTTTAACATTTGTGAACTTATGAGCATGAAAGGAGAAAGGAGAAAAAAAAAAAGAAAGGAAAAAAGAAGAAAAAGAAAAGGAAGAAAAAAAAACTATTTCAACAATTATACATCCTAATCAAACAGGTTTTATTCCTGGTAGATGGTCATTTAATAATGTCCGTTTATTATTAAATACAATTAATTTAGGTTATGGAAAAGAGGTTAAAACAGCAGTACTTTCTCTGGACGCTCAAAAAGCATTTGATCAGATTGAATGGTCTTATATATTTGAGACTCTAAAACAATTTGGTTTTGGGGAGTACTTTAGGGATTGGATTAAAATGATTTATCTGTGTCCGGTGTCCTGTATTCTCACTAATGCAGATAAATCCTCTCCCTTTCAATTACAACGCGGGGTGAGACAGGGGGATCCCCTCTCACCGCTTCTTTTTGATATAGCCCTGGAGCCCCTAGCCATTAACATAAGAAACCACCCAGGTATACAGGGAGTTAAATTTGGGAATGTGGAAAGTCTTGTTAACATTTATGCAGATGACTTACTGATCTGCCTTTCCAAACCAGAAATCTCATTCCCTAATCTTTTAAATTGTATTAAACACTTTGGGAAATTATCAGGATATATGATCAATTGGGATAAATCTGAATTTATGCCAATAACAGATAATCTATGCCCAAAGTTCCTCAGCTCACTCCCATTCAAATTAGTAACTACGTCTTTTACCTATCTTGGTCTTAAGATCTCTAAAAATCCCAAACTCCTTTATAAATTGAATTTCCTGGAAATGCTGGATAAGTTCAAAGATGATATTAGAAAATGGAAGCTGCTTCCTCTGTCTCTGATCGGTCGAATAAATCCAGTTAGAATGGTGTCTTTGCCACGATTTTTATATCTTTTTCAAAACCTTCCTATTCACTTGCCACTTAAATTTTTTAAGCAGCTTGATTCATTGATTCACTCATTCATTTGGGCAGGAAAACCCCCTCGGATATCCATGGCTCATCTTCAAAAAAACACTTCCTGCGGGGGGTTAGGTCTCCCTGTGTTTAGACATTATTATTGGGCAGCAAATTCAAGAGCTCTATTGCACTGGCAGTGGGGCTCGCCTATTGATTATTGTCATGACAAGCTTCCGATCTGGCTCCAGGTAGAGGCAGCAACAGTATCTGAAGCCTCATTACCAGTCTTATTGTTTTCTAACACGGGTTCTTTTAACAATTCGCTCAGTCGTAATTTTGTTGTTAAACACTCCTTAAAGATATTAAGTCAAATTAGGAAATCTCTCAAACAACCTGATTTTTCAGTAGGAATGCCAATAATACATAACTACTTGTTTAAACCAGGTAAAATGGATAGGGTGTTTTTAGAATGGGGGGAAAAGGGATTGAAATACATTGAGGACTTATATACAGATGACAAATTTATGTCCTTCCTTCAACTTCAAGAAAAGTTTCAATTACCTCAATCACATTTTTTTCGTTATCTTCAAATAAGGAATTTTGTTCAACAAAACTTTTCAGACTTTCCACTGAAGCCACGAAGTTATACTTACTTTGATATAATTCGGAAAGCAGATTTTAAACATTTGATATCTCAGTTTGTTAAGTGCTTTACAATCCCAGTTGATTCCGACCGAATTAAGAAAACATGGGCTGAAGACCTCGGGGTCCCTCTGTCTGAAGACCAATGGTCAAATTGTTTGTCCAATATTCAGAAAGGCTCAATAAATGCCAGATATAAACTAATCCAGTTTAAAGTCATTCATAGACTACACTTTTCTAAACTTAAACTTAACCGGATCTATAATTCTGTATCCCCCTTATGTGACAGATGTAAAGTCGGTGAAGGTTCCCTTGCACATTTATTTTGGCATTGCCCTGTTTTGAATGCTTTTTGGAGCCAGATTTTTTATGTGGTTTTCAAACCAATTTAGGAAAAAAGTACCACGTGATGGTACATTGGCTATACTTGGATCATTTGCATCAGTCGAATCTTTTTCCTTTTCACAAAAACAGATAATTACAATGGGTATGCTGGCTGCAAAGAAACTTATTCTTTTACAGTGGCGGTCTTCTTCGGCCCCGTGTTTTAACAGGTGGCTTAATGAGATGGTGTCTGTGGCCAGGGTGGAGCAGATAAGATTTGATAGAGAGGGGAAACTGGCGAGTTTTTGTATGATTTGGCAACCATTTCTAGAATTCTTAAAAAAATAACTGATCATAATTCATGCCTCACACTCCGCGTGAATTATTTTATTTGTACTATTTTCTATATACAAAGAAAAAGAAGAAAATGTACAGAGAGTGTGTAGTTCTCTACCTCTTATCGCACTCACAGTGTTGCACATTTGTTCCACAGATCTGTTTCACAAGTCTGTTGTGAGTGTATTGCCCGATGGTCAGTGAACCGATGATACATTCAAAGTGAGGTTAAGTAGTGCTGTGTTATTTTAAGTGTTCAGTGTGTTTTTGTTTGCCGTCAGTCTGACAGTTGTGGGGAAGAAGCTGTTGAAGAATCGTGTTCTGTGTGTGATGCTGCTGTCCGCTCTGTTGTGTCTGAGATTGTATGTGCAGCTTTGTATGTGCAGGTCCATGGATGCAAGTGTTGTTCCCATAATCCTCTCTGCAGACTTTCTGACTCTGCAGAGCCTTCCTCTCTGTCTGTGTAGTGTTTCCATACCAGACAGTGATGCCTGCGGTGAGGATGCTGTCTATCAGTCCTCTGCAGGCCTGGGTGAGAGGGTGGTGGTTCATGCCAGCTTTCCTGAGCAGCCGAATGAAATAAAGCCTTTGCTGGGCTTTTTTCACAGTTGCTGTAGTGTTGAGAGTCCAGCTCAGGTCTGATGTAACCTGCAGTCCCAGGAATCTGTGGCTGTTTGTCCTCTCCACCTCTGTCCCTTTGACGATAAGAGGTTGCAGGGGAGGGAGTTCTTCTAAAAGTGCAGTATTCATTCCTTGGTCCGTGTTGAGGATGAGGTGAAGAAGCTTCTGTGATGAAAAGAAAGTTAAAGAAGTCCAGACGCTTTTCTCTCCAAGCTCCTCAGACTACTGACGCTTGTTTCTCTCTTTGTAAAAATGAAATTTAAAGTGAATTTTGAATCAAATGTTTCTCTTCTTTCTCCCTCAGAGTGCAGACATGTCTGCTGCCAGCAATCTGCGATCTGAAGATCAGTTTCTGTGCTCCATCTGTCTGGATGTGTTCACTGATCCAGTCTCTACACCATGTGGACACAACTTCTGCAAAACCTGCATCAGTCAGCACTGGGACATGAGTCAGAGCTGTCAGTGTCCCATGTGTAAAGAGCCTTTCTACACTCGACCTCAGCTGAAGATCAACACTTTGTTCTCTGAGATGGTTGCTCAGTTCAGACGTGAAGCTCAGCAGAAAGCCAGCAGCAGCAGCTCAGAGCAACAAGCTGCCAAACCAGGAGAAGTTCCCTGTGACGTCTGCACTGGAACCAGACTGAAGGCCCTGAAATCCTGCCTGGTGTGTCAGACCTCCTACTGTCAGACTCACCTGGAGCCTCATCTGACAGTGAAACGTCTGAAAAGACATCAGCTGGTTGATGCTGTGGAGAACCTGGAAGGCAGGATGTGCACGAAGCACGATAACCTTCTGCAGCTGTTCTGTAAGACCGACCAGACATGTGTCTGCGTGCTCTGCTCTGTTTTAGACCACAAGAACCACGAGTTTGTTCCTCTGAGAGAAGAATATGAAGGAAAGAAGGCAGAGCTGGAGAAGACAGAGGCTGAGATTCAGAAGATGATCCAGAAGAGACGACTGAAGATTCAGGAGATCACAGAGTCGGTGAAGATGAGTAAAGATGCTGCAGACAGACAGAAAGCAGAAGGTGTTCAGGTCCTCACGGCTCTGATGGAGTCTGTTGAGAGACGCCTGAAGGAGCTCATGAAGGAGATCGAAGACAAACAGGAAGCTACAGAGAAACAGGCTGAAGGTCTCATCAAAGATCTGGAACAGGAAATCTCTGAGCTGATGGAGAGAAGCTCTGAGGTGGAGCAGCTCTCACGCTCTGAAGACCACCTCCACCTCCTCCAAAGCTTCTCCTCCCTGAAAGCTGCTCCACCCAGCAAGGACTGGACAGAGGTCAGAGTTCATCCACCATCATATGAGGGGACTGTGGGGAGAGCTGTGGCTCAGCTGGAGGAGACAATCAGGAAGAAGCTGTTAGAGGCTGAGCTGCAGAGGGTGCAGCAGCATGAGGTGGATGTGACTCTGGATCCTGATACAGCTCATCCTGAACTCATCCTGTCTGATGATGGAAAACAAGTTTATCATAGAAGAAAGAGGAGGTTGTACGGTATTCATACCCGTCGGCAAAATCGCTCTCTGCATTTAACCCATTCACTCAGTGAAGCAGTGGGCAGCCATTGGGCGCCCGGGGAGCAGTGTGTAGGGACGGTACCTTGCTCAGGGGTACCTCAGGGTAGCTGTTCAGGGGAATCGAACCCCCGAGAGAGATTTTCTCAGTGTGTTATGGTTTTAGGAGAGCAGAGTTTCTCTTCAGGCAGATTTTACTTTGAGGTTCAGGTTAAAGGAAAGACTGAGTGGACTTTAGGAGTGGCCACAGAGTCGATCAACAGGAAGGGAAAAATCACACTGAGTCCTCAGGATGGTTTCTGGACTGTGTGGCTGAGAAATGGAAATGAGTATGAAGCTCTTGCTGGTCCTTCAGTCCCCCTCTGTCTCCATCCTGGTCCTGAGAAGGTGGGGGTGTTTGTGGATTATGAGGAGGGTCTGGTCTCCTTTTATGATGTAGGTGCTGCAGCTCTGATCTACTCCTTTACTGGCTGCTCCTTCACTCACAAACTCCACCCATTCTTCAGTCCCAGTTTCAATGATGGAGGTAAAAACTCTGCACCTCTGATCATCTGTCCTGTCAATAACATTAATCGATCCCTGATTTCATTGGAAGAACTTGACTTGGGAGAAATTGATTTCTATTTTGATTCTGATTTAAGGGAACAAATGAACACATTGAGTGTAAATCCTCTACAGTCTCCATGTTTCTATAGAATCTGATCATCAGGACTCTGATTCACACTTTGATTCTCATGGAGTTTGATTTGAACAGAAGAAAAGTTGAATCAGGAAATGTTCCCACTGATGGAGACTCGAGCTGAAGAGCAAATATCAGAGAACAAATGTCCAAAAGCTTCATTTCCAATAAAGTTTGTTCAATGCTTTGAGTGAATCCAGACTCATGTGTGGCTGTTATACGGAGCATCAGAGTCCAGCTGAGTTATGTTGGATACAAACTGCTTATTTTGGCTCTGTGAGGAGTTTTGTTCACTGAAAACTGATGAGACGGATAATATTCAAAGAACTCTGTAGAGATTCATGCATCCATGTTCTCCACCTGCAGGTGTGGAGGAGAAAGGTGGAGCACAGACTGCTGCATCCTTCCAGTCACATCATTTTGATGATTATATTTGCATGTTGTGATGATTTGGGTTAAAGACAAACAGAGTTGAACGGCTGCAGTCACAGCATGAAGACGATGCTGAAGCTGAGCTGTCAGTGAACATGTTTCACTGTGATTTGATTTGAAGAATAGAAAGTGTGTGTGGCTGCTGACAGCTGCAGTCTCTGCTAGTCTGCATAACACACACACAACTTTCCCCCTGAGGCAACGATGCAGCAACAACACAACAGCTGCAGACACACACACACTGTTAAAGAACACTTTACTGTTTAAGGCAGAATTCCTCAGTAACAATGATTTGAGTCTACTGTGTCTACTGTGGTTTCCAACATACAATCTACTGAAACATGTTTTTCTTTCTGCCGTACAAACTATTTGATCACAACATCTTTGCTTTTTTCCTCCAATCGTTTATTCTGATTATTTTATTTAGTTTAACTAAGAAAAGCTTAAAATTTAACTCTTAACCTGATTTAAACGTTTAATTTCTCATTAACTCAGACTTTTAATTTATTTCCTTGTTTAATGTATTATTTCTTTATCCTTGTTTAAGTTTTGCCGATCCTTTCTGTGTAACCTGTTTAATCTGACCTTTGACCCTTTAATTTTAACTTAACAGTACTCTTGTTTTGACCTTTGACCTCTTTATTCCTTATAACCAAATAAACCCTTTTATCTGATATTTTCACCTTATTGATTGATTATATATATCTATTATATTTTCTCACCTTACCTTATTTTGACCTTTGACCCATGTCCTTGTTAGCCTTGATCTTCCTTCATCAAACGTGAAATTTCTTTCACCTTTGAACTTAAAGCTTAAATCAAACCTTTGTTAAAAAGCTTCTTACCAACTTGTAATTCCAACTCTCTGCATTAAACACGTATCTTATCATATAAACACTGGATCACTGAGAGAACTTTAGGCAGAACCAAATGAAGCAGCTGACCTCGTCAAACTCACAGCGACAGTAACTGACAGTGAATTATTTTAATCTTCTTCATTGTATTTGTTAGAAACATTTATTTTCCTTTAATTGGACTTTGGTTAAGTTCAATCCGATGTATTAACCGACCTTTGAGGTGAAGTGCAGCTGCGAAGAACGCTACGGCAGGCAATGAGGTGCGTTTAATGTCGCTCTGTTAATTTGAGCGTCCATAAATTGAATGTCTTATTTTTTCTTACTTTATTATTGCTAATTTATTGGAGAATTTGGCCATTTAATTAAGGTAGATTTTATGTTGTTGGTGGTAAAGATCTGGATGGATGCTTTATTCTGTGTTTCTATTTTTCAGTTTTACTTTTCAAGACTTGGTGAATTGCCTTTTTCTACTTTTTGTTTAGTTTTGTTAAAATTAGCAGCAGTGAGAAGTGTTGTTGTCGGTCTTGAATATATTTGATGTAGCCCATACTGTTAAGGTAAGTGTCATGTTTTTAGTTGTTAGTCTGATGAAGAATCTTTTATTTTTCTCCAAAAGTTGATTGTGTTTATCTGGACATAGTGTTTTTCAGGTCCAGCTGAATGCAGGTTTCCCCAGTCTTATACGTGTCAGGAGCATCAGCACAGCTGAAATGCATTTTTCCTAAGCACCGCGTCTCTGTGGCTTTTAAACCCCAAAACACGCTAAAACAAAAATGGGTCCACCCCAAGGATGGGGTCCCCCGGTGTAGTAACCTCGTTTCTTTGAACATCGACGTTCATTCAGGAAACCACAGCTGCTAGTTGCACTCACCACACGTTTTTCTAATCTGCCCTTTATGTAGCCTTCACTTCCTTTAATAAGAGCAAATTTTCCACTATAAACACAGAGTCTAACAAAAGACTGGAGACTGTTTTGGTCATTTCCCTCAGAGTTTGTATGTTTTGTTGTTTTTCTGGTGATGAGCTTCAAACAGCAGCAGATTGAGACTCAAATAGAACCTAATAAAATCAGTGAAGCTATTCATTGCTCATGTCATCCATCAGGGAGTTACTTTAATATCATTACATTGTTTGCTTTTAGTAAATGTGGAAATTGAATATGAATTCATTTTATGTTTTTCTTTTCTTTTTTATTTCTTAATACCTAACTGCTGCACCTGTACTGCCCGTATCTCTGCAGATATACTGTATAGCCACTCAAAACTGATGTTCAGATAGAGGGTGGGAGCCGCCTGTTTTCTCTCTCCACTATAATCCCTGACAATTTTATTAGTTTGGGCGACCTTTACATGTAGGTTGTTGGGATCACAGCAGAGTTAGAACAGAGGGGACATGGTGTTTGTTAAATGTCCGAATGGCCCAGGTGGAAGAAGCTGTTAGTGAATCTGGAGATGTGGGACCTGAGGTACCAACATACAACACTGTAAAAAATGACAGATGCCACCAAAGAGTCACAGAAGGTCTTCAAAGCGCTCCCTGGACTCCAAATGACCTCAGCCGCCTCAGCAACTGCGTTTTCTAAGGACAGCGCTAGCAAACGCTCTCCGCTTGCGAGTGAAAAAGAAAAAGCACCACTTCCCTTCCTTATTCATGTTGAAGTGTACCATGTCCACCAATCAAAAAATGATATGGCAACATGAGGCGTTTGGTTGTTTAGGAAGAGGGAGAAGTTTTAGGAGTGACACCAATGAGAGAGAGAGAGCGAGTTTTCACATGTGAGAGATTAGTGACGTTTAGTGTGTTTGGAGGCTGTAGTTAGTGTGTTATGCAGTTATTGGGTTTTTGTGAGTTATACTAGTGAATGTCACAGGTGCTCCTGCTGTCAGACCTTGTGGTGTTCTCCTCTGTTTTATAGTGGACAGGACCTATTCTTTGGGAGTTGCATGAATACTTTGTGTGCCTTCTTATTTGATGCAACACACCTGATTGTTCTGTAAATAGTTTGAAATGATTGTGCAAAAAATCTGAGGCCTTGGCTGCATTTTGGGGTAAATAGCAACATTTTACTTTGTTGTTTGCATCATTTTTAAAAATGTATAATTTCTATTTGCATTTCAAGTTATGAAAGGTATTCATTAAACATGTTTATGTTTTAACTGTTTTCCACTCAGAGTATACAAGAGGTTGAAGATACTATTACATACGGAGAGAACTCCACACCGGGTGTAGGCTTGCATGACTAAGAAACTATTTGAGGCAATTTTGTGGAGTTTGAGGTTGGACTCGGCTGCACATGTGTGCTTAAGCCGATCGATGCACTCAAAAAAATAATTCATTGGATGAACTTAATTTCATCTTGCCACCTATATTCCATCTAATCATGTTATATCAATCCATCTTGATTGTGTTGTTTCAACACTAAATGTGTTTGTAAGTGTAACATAATTTAAACATTAACATTCAGTTAATTTGATTTTTATTCAGTTAACATGTTTGTACCAAGTTAGTGTAATTAAAATTCATGTTATATTGTTTAAACACCTTGGCACATCAAAAGTCAGTCTTGTTACATGAACTAGTAAAATATTTGTTTGTTACACCAATGTTAATCTTGTTGAATGAACAAATGTAATTTATGTCTGTAGTACTTACACCAATCATGTTTCAGTTAGTGTTTGTATTGCTTATGTAAACATTACTTTTAATTAAATTAATGAAACATACATAAATGATAACTTGCAAAACCATCTCTTTTATTTTGCTTGAACATTCTTAAAACAGTTGGCAGGATCCCAGTTCAGCCTAGCTTTCTCCCCTTTAACCATCTCATACTAAGACCACAGAACTTCCAGATGAAGACATGCTGACTGAAAGAAAAAATACAATAAAATAACCCTAATAATAAAAATGAAATAAGTCTGTTGAATAGTTTGCAGACAAAAAATATTATCCCCAAAGCAACTTTCGTAAAATGTAGTAAAATATGCATTGCAAACAACAATATGAATTTTAACACAATTTAAAGCTCAGACATAACATTCAACATTACTATAACATTACATCATTACTATGTTGCTTGCATACATTAGTCCTCCATTTAATCAGGCTGTATCCATTAATAGTGACTTTATGCTATTTAACGTGTGGAGAAAACATTCAATTTTGAGTATAACTGCTCCACTCAAACAATTTGTGAAAACCAGTGTGCATTTGCCTTTGTAACAATTGCCATCTGGCAAAAATCAGTGTTTACACTTCAAGTGTATAAGACTTTAAGTTATGAACGAACAATCTTTGTATAATAGTCACAGAGCAAACCACATAGTTTATATGAACATAAAACTATGTTCAATGCAATATTTGCATTGCAGAAACCTTGAAAAAAAATATCTGGCTTGCCTGAGTCTGTTTCAAGCTCATTCACCCCATTAGCTTGTTTTTTAGGAACTGTGCCTTGGATGACAACCTCTGTCCATCCAGCTTCATGATAATCTTTTGCAAGACTTCAAAAGTGCATTTGAGCTCCGGTGGGTAGCTTAGGTTCAGACAGTATATCAGTCCAAATAACAGAGCACAAGCAATTGCAATGCTCCTCAAACCAGTGAGAACCTCCACGCCTTCAATCAGGACACCGATGTTCTCTGGGTCATCTCCAGGCTCCGCACCCTCCTGATGTATGACATACACTCCCATCACAGTTTGTTCCATGGCTTCAGTGTTGGCCTCAGTGTTCTGTGACGTAAAATATAATAATACATTTGTTTGAGTCTAGATATGAAAAAAAAAAAAAAGGAATTCAGCAATCAGCGTGAATATGCTGATGTCATGGTCCTGCGTCCATGACTCAGTGACTTTGTGTTTGTGTTCCTTATTGTTATTATTCATGGGCTGTGTTGGGATGGTTTGTGTTTTGGGATTTTAGATACTGGGTTCTGGGTTTGTGCTCCCTCTATTGGTCCCTGGTGTTAGTGTTCCCCTGTCTCGTCAGGTTAATCAGGTCCAGCTGTGTCTCCCACCTGTGTGTGATTTCCCAGTGTCTCTCTGTGTATTTATAGTGTGTGTTTGCCTCTGTTCCTCGTCGCGTCGTCTGTGTTCATACCCTGTGAAATCCCCTGCGTGCTCTCCCTGCTGTTCTCCCTTCATGTTCAGGTTTGCCACTCCTTTGTGTAGTTTCTCCCAGTTTAGTTCGTCCTTAGTTCAGTTTTGCCATCTCCACTTTATGTTTGGTATTGTCAATAAATCACCCTCACGTCTGAATAAGTGCTGCGTTTGAGTCCTCCTTCCACTCTTCACACGGCCGCTGACCCGGACCGTGACAGCTGATATATTTACTAAATTCTATGTCTCTGGTTTCACACCTCAGAAATTTGACATGAAACAAAACAAGGACCAATTGCAATATCTTTTATTCACACGTGGTGTCACATTTTACCATTTCATATATCGAAATTACCCATAACTCCTGGAGCAAATTACATAACACAGAACAACTTGTGAATGTAACTGACCGTATATTCCTTCACAAGTTTCTCATGGTCTTCATTCAGGTAGACACACAAGGACTTCAGGATGCATGCTCGTCTTGTATGTATTGTGTCATCCTAAGAAAAAAGGGAATCCATAATGACAATATTTAGCTTTTAGGCAGCAGTTTGAAAAAGGAATACTTAGTTTGGAAGAGTCCAAAAGGCCACATGGTAAATAGACTGGTTCTTATATAGCGTTTTTCTACTCGGAGCACTCAAAGCTGCCTTTATACAACAATTCATTCACCCAATCACTTTTTCTAAACTGTTTAAATGGCCTGTATTTATATAGCGCTTTACTAGTCCCTAAGGACCCCAAAGCGCTTTACATATCCAGTCATCCACACATTCACACACTGGTGATGGTAAGCTGCATTGTAGCCACAGCCACCCTGGGGCGCACTGACAGAGGTCGAGGCTGTCGAACACTGGCGCCACCGGGTTTAGTGCTTACTGTCTAACATTCATACACATTCAAACTCCGATGAATGCATCGGTGAGCAACTTGGGGTTAGTATCTTACCCAAGGATATTTGGCATGCACACTGGAGGAGCTTGGGACCAAACCGCCAAGCTTCTGGTTAGTAGCTGACCTGCTCTACCACCTGAGCTACAGCCACCTCAAAACATCTGTCTAAACCAAATCAGACACAAAATGAGGAAACTAAACACTAATGGTTTTTTTGGGGTTTTTTTTTTTTTCATTTTGATCAAAATTAACCATACGATTTTATCAATTACTTATTAATATAAGACTGTTGCTTATATAATTTGTATAAAATATGAAAACCTCTTAGCACTTTTGCCTACCATATGTATAGATATCTTTGCTCATAAAATTGCCAGATTATGGGCATAAAAAGTTCTTAAGCACAGATCTAACCCACCTTGGAGATGGCCACCATGATGAGTCTCATTTTTCTGCCAGCCACCCCACCTTTGCCTCGAAAGAGCTCCATCATGCGTGGAGTGTACAAGTCTAGCTCATAAAAGAATCTAGATAGCAGCGGTACTGTCGATATGCGCAGGAATTCCTTGTCAATCTGAAAAACATGAACAATGCACTTATAATATGCACCAGAGGAAGGACATACCAGGAATTATTAGCTGTTTTATCACTATGTTATGTCAATATTAGTGAAGCAAGAAATAACTGGTCAACCATAAACACTCTAAAAGTTAGACATATAGGACATGCACCTCTTTCTCGGTGAACAGAACTGGCCATCTGCTTTTAAAATCTGCAATGAAGGGCTGTCCTTGAATAACTTCTTGCCTTCTTTGGTCCTCCCCTTTTGTGAGTGTGGACGCTTCATCTCTTTGCTCTTTAAATGCTTTGCTTCTTTTATTGATTTTTATTGATTTTTCTGCTGATTTTTTCCCTTTTTTCCTTATGAGCTTACCTGCGATAGCTTCTGGACACTTATAGATCATTAGGACTAAAGTGTTCTTAACAGAAACAGCAACATTTTTATAGTTACCTTATCCTCAGCGCTCCGTGTGTCTGTGGCCTAGACACAGCTGAAGCCTGATTACAGCGTCTGGGCACCGAACAGCCTCAATAGCCTGGAAAGGGGCTAACCGCTAGGCTAACTAGCAACAAGATGCCTTCCCTCTCCACAGATGACTACCACAGCCTCCTGCAGAAGATTGCAGTACTGGAGACAAAAATTCATCGCTTAGAAGTAAACATGGAGGTAAATGGACTTTGTGGAAATGAAAAAACCTCAAGCAAGTGAGGAGGTAAGTGAGAGTGAGGAGGTAAGTGACGGAAGTGATGTTGTAGGTGACGTCAGACGCCGGAGATTTTGGCGGAGAAAAAGCAAATGGTAGCATAGAGTTTAACAAAGGTTTTCCAAGCTTCAGTATTACCAAATATACTAATCAATTGTCATATAACTAACAACATCTGTTTTATCATCTCTAACACCCTGGAGGACAACGGGGAGAGTTTAGACGCTCTCCAAGATTACATCGACCGCTGTTTTCAAGATTTAGTAATGCATAAGGCCCAGAGTGCATCTTCCCCGGCCAAAATCGAGACGCCGTCATCGAAGAGAAGTCGCCAGGCAGACTCCCCCGGTACAACATCGCCTGCCGGCAAAGACATCGCAGAAATCCTGGAGTCAATCGACAAGCGATTGTCCAGTTTCGATGCGAGGCTGTCCCTGGTGGAGATTTTACACCGGGAATTTAAATCTCTGAGAGAATCCCTGGAATTCAGCCAGCGGCAGGTGGAAACGCTTGCCGCTGAAAATGCCACGCTACGGGAGTCGGTTAAATCTCTCACCGATAACGTGACCCAGCTAAACATTGAAAATAAAAAAATAAAAGAGTCCGTTATCGATCTACAAGCCCGTAGCATGAGAGATAATCTTGTGTTTTCTGGTATTCCAGAAACTGCCGGAGAGGACGCAGAGGCAACGGTGAAAAACTTCATTAAAATCCACCTGAAGCTGCCGGAGGACACCGTAAAGAACATCGACTTCGATAGAGTACATCGCTTGGGGGGCGCGCGGTCGCGGACCGGGAGACCACGGCCTATTGTGGCCAAATTCAGTCAATTCAAACAGAAGGAACAGGTGAAGAGTCGCGGCAGAGAGCTGAAAGGAACGGACTTCAGCGTGAACGACCAGTTCCCCAAAGAGATCCTGGAACGACGCAAGGTCCTGTTCCCAGTTCGACGTAGCTTTATCCAGAAAGGCTCCCGTGCTGTCATCGCTGTGGACCGGCTCTACGTGGACGGACAGCTGTACCGCGACCCCGGCACCACACCGTGGTTATACTGACTGCACTCCAGATAAGAACCCGCTACACTCTTTTCTTATTCATTCACACTTTCTCCTTTAAAATGTGTTTAACCTAGTAATATCAGTAGGATGTCATAGCAGATATAACACCGTCACCCTCCGTCATTGCTTTAATTGGAATGTTTCCGTTTCGTTTCTTTTTTTTGTTGTCGCTCACAGTTCATGTGGTTTCTTTCTTTCTCTTGTCTTTCACTGCTGTGGTCACCTACTTCCCCACTCACCTACAAACAACACCCTCTATTTCTCCATATTTTCACAACACGATCACGCAAACACATCAGCTCAACGGCAGCACATTCACAACAGCCTCACAGCACGCACAGACTTACAGGACACATAAGCAAGCCACGCTTGTTCATATTAGTGAATATTCACACACATAGTCAGACTTATGGAGTCTCTCACCACACTTCTTTTTCTCTTTCTATTTACAAACAAGGGATGTTTCCATATTCTCTCCACCTGTCTAAACGAAACACCCAGCATACATCATTAAACATACACGCACAATTAAGGGCATGCTGAGGTTTGTCACATGGAATGTAAATGGAGCTGGCACCAGAGGAAAGAGGTTACAAATATTTAACCAGCTTAAAAAACTACAGGCAGATGTTGTTTTATTACAAGAAACTCACAAACCTGTCACAGGTTTAAATGAACTTAAAACACCTGAGTTTCCTAACGTGTTTGCAGCCGGTTATAATTCTAGACAACGGGGAGTAGCAATTTTAATACATAAAAATGTTAATTTTACAGTACTCGATACAGTTATAGATCCAGAGGGCAGATTTCTAATTATTAAACTATCAATATTGAACAAAAAACTATGTATTGTTAGTATATATGGTCCAAATGTTGATGAACCCTCATTCTTCCACGGTTTTTTTTAGTGCACTCTCTGAACACCTTGATTGCACACTCATTCTTGGCGGTGACCTCAACCTTGGACTAAATGAAGAAATGGATAGGCTCAACACAACAGGAACTCAGCGTAATTGGCAGTCCACAAATATAATCAAACAGTATATGAGCGACTTTGGTCTTTGCGATGCATGGCGCTCTCTTCACCCCACCAGTAAGGAATATACTTTTTTCTCGCATGTTCATCACTCTTACTCTCGTCTGGATTATTTTTTGGTCAGCAGCTCACTGCTGTGTGACATTTCAGACACTGAGATTCATCCTATAGCTGTCAGCGATCATGCTCCTGTATCTTTAACACTAATGCACAAGAATAATACTACGCCAAGTAAAAACTGGAGATTTAATATATCACTACTTAAAGATGAAGACTTTATTAAATACTTTAAAAAGGAATGGACTTCATATTTAGACTTTAATGACACTCCCGGAATATCTGCTTCTGTTCTATGGGAAGCAGGGAAAGCTGTGATGAGAGGTAAAATAATTTCTTTCTCATCACACAAAAAGAAAGAAGAAAACAAAAATATTCAGGAATTAGAAAAAAACATCAAATCACTAGAAGAAGCCTACGCGTCCCACCAAGATCAGGAAACATTGAACAAAATATGCAAAACAAAACTAGAATTAAATGAAACTATTAATAAAAAAACACAATTCCTTATACAAAGACTTCGCTTGCAGAATTTTGAACACAGTAACAAATCAGGTCGATTTCTAGCTAACCAGCTAAAAATAAATAAAGAAAAAACAACTATATGTGCTGCTAAAGATTTATCGGGGAACACAATATATGATCCTGGAAGAATAAACAACATTTTTAGGGATTTCTATGAAACTTTATACTCACCACAAATAAACCCATCTAAAAATGAAATTGATCTGTTTCTTGACAACGTAACTCTTCCAAAATTACTAGACAGTCAAGCAATGGAACTGGATTCGCCACTGACGCCAAGTGAACTCCAGGAAGCCCTGATAAGTATGCCTAATAATAAGGCTCCAGGTCCAGACGGCTTCCCTGCAGAATTCTACAAAGAATTCTGGTCAATTTTGGCACCAGTATTCCACAGCATGTTGCAGGAAATCGAGGAAAAGGGCAGACTACCACCAAATATGAATTCTGCCAACATTAGTCTCCTGCTAAAACCAGGCAAAGACCCTTTATTTCCCTCAAGCTATCGTCCAATTTCTCTTTTAAATGTAGACCTTAAAATAATCTGCAAAGCGCTCTCAAAGAGATTAGAGAAAATGACCCCCCTCTTAATTCATCCTGACCAAACTGGTTTCATAAAAGGTCGGCACTCCTCAACAAACACTCGTAGATTACTTAATTTAATAGACTACTCATATGATAAAAACATCGAAGCCATAATATTATCTCTAGATGCAGAAAAAGCATTTGACAGAGTTAATTGGAAATTTTTATTCGCAACTTTACACAAATTTGGTTTTGGAAACTCTTTCATAAACTGGATAAGAATATTATACAATTCCCCAACGGCTCGTATCAGAACAAATGACCAGACATCCCCCAGCTTCTGTCTCCTGAGGGGCACCAGACAGGGATGCCCACTCTCCCCCTCACTTTTTGCAATTTTTATCGAACCTCTAGCAGCAGCATTTAGACAGGCTACAACAATTAAGGGCATAAAATGTAAGAACATAGAACATAAAATCAGTCTCTATGCGGATGATGTGTTGCTTTTTCTGCAAAACACACAAACCAACCTCTCTGAGGTAATTACTTTAATAAACTGGTTTTCAAGAGTTTCAGATTATTCAATTAACTGGCCAAAATCTACAGTTCTCCCCATTAACTGCTCCTTCCATAATTCTTCCTCTGCCCCACTGCAATCCGGAAATATTAAATATTTAGGTATTAATATCTCTCCTAAGCTTTCAGACTTAACAAAATTAAACCACATCCCACTTCTAAAGAAAGTAGAAGGCGATCTGACTAGATGGAAATCTTTACCCATATCACTCATGGGAAGGGTCGCCACTATAAAAATGATGATCTTGCCAAAAATAAATTACTTATTTTTGATGATCCCTAACAAACCATCACAAGATTGGTTCAGATCTCTGGATTCATATATTTCCAAATTCCTTTGGAAAGATAAACCCCCGCGTATTAGCTTAAAAACGCTACAAAGAACCAAGGATAGAGGAGGATTAGATCTGCCTAATTTTCACCAATACTTCTTAGCCAACAGGCTTCAGTTCATCTCAGAATGGTCAAAACATACCTTCTTAGTTGAGCCCTGGCTAGATGTTGAACAGGCACTATGCAAGGATCTAGAGATTTCAGACCTACCATTTATTAGCTCAAACATCAAAAGACATGAATGCTTTAAAAGTATCAACATCAGCTTTTCTCTAACAGCATGGTGGGAGTTTCTAAAAATAACGGAGTCTTCATTAATCCCATGCAAACGTACACCTATCTGGAATAACCCTGACATATTACAAAACAATAATATGATTAATTTCCCAGAATGGAGTTGTAAAGGAATTAAATACTTAGAACATATATTAGAGGGAACAGAATTTATTCCATTTGACAGACTAGTTGAACAATATGGGATCAACAAGACAAGGTTTTTAGAATATCAACAAATTAAATCCATAGTAAAAAAGAAATTTAACCTCAGTCAAGTTGAATTACAAACACCACTAAGTGCGGCACATTTTCTTACTCTTAAATCCCCCAAATTATTATCTAAAATATACAGAACACTTTCTAAATTAGATGAATCAATATCCCTTCCTACTGCAAAGTGGGAAGCAGATTTATCAGTCAACCTAGACCAAAACTTCTGGTCTCAGATTTGCTTAAAAACTTTTAAATTAATTAAAAATCCCAGTCTGCAATTAATACAATACAAAATACTTCATAGAGTGCACTATACAGGTCATCGGATGTTAAAGATGGGCTTTACATCTTCCAACAACTGCTCACACTGTCAAGGCAATACACCAGACAATTACATCCACGCTCTTTGGTTCTGTCCACCAGTGCAAAAGTTTTGGCGCGAGATATGTGAAGACTTATCAAAGTGTCTGAAATGTAACATTCCAACCTCCCCCTTAGTGTGTTTGTTGGGCAGCTTAGATAATGTCACTTCAGAAAAGAATATAGCCCATATGATCTTCACTGCCCTATGCATAGCCAAGAAAACAGTCCTCATGAACTGGAAAAATAAAAATAATCTTAATTCTAACCAATATAGAAATTATCTATTAGATTACATTAGTCTTGACACAGCCTCTGCCACCACATTAGATCAATTGCTCTGGGCCCCTTTTATCAGCTCCATCACCTAGTGGGGTTGGGGGGTCATAGTTTGGTCCCGCCTTCACTGTTGTGATTGGTGAGGGGGTAGGGACAGGCTTAGGGCGTCGGGGGGTTCCCCGGAGGCATCTTCCTTGGGGGGCTCAACCCGGGGTAGCGGTCACGTCCGGTTGAGGGCTCTGTTGGCTCTCAGGTGACTGTTTCCTCGCGGCTGCGTGCAGCGGGGCTAGGGGAGGGTCTGTGCTGACGGACGTGGGTTACTGACCTGGCAACCTGGCTGCCCCTGGGTGGGTCCGGGATGGGCGTGAGGTTTTGGGGGCGCTCCGTCTCTGGGCTGGGGCCCGGGCCGGGCCTCGGGGGCTCGGGTCCTGGTTGGTGTGTTGCCGGGGTTGTGGGCGGGTGGGTGCATGGGGGCCCGGCCCTGGAGCAGGGTGCCGCCGGTGCATCGAGCCGCCTGGGGGGCTCTTCAACTGGTGGGGGGGATGGTCACATCTTGCAGGAGCTTTCTTCTCTCAGGAACTCTCTGCAGGAGGGGGAGATACAGGAGAGGTGGAGGAAGATCTCAGCCTGGGCGTTTACCGTCTTATGTAGTCTGGAAGATGTGTGGTTGGTGGGGTGGGTGCAGTTTTCTCTGTGGTGGGGTTGGGTGGACTGTCCAGGGCTCTGTGGAGCCGGGGGGCGCTACTGCACTGGGCCCCGGTCTGATGGGCCTGGGCCCCCCTTCCCTGGCGGGTCGCGGAGGGTGGGAGTGCCTACTGGGGTCAGCGGGGGAGCTGGCCCCAGGGAGGGGTTACCTGCCCCTCCCTTCCTTCCCTCCCCATCTCCAGCTGCCTCCCTCTTCCCGCTCCTCCACAACCACCCACACATGCAGGGCCTTGGAGTAGGGGTATGTCACCAGGGTGCAGAGGAGGCTACCCCCCCCCCCCCCCCCCCTGTCCCCTTCTGGCTGCCTCTGCCTCAATTTTATCCCACAACTTAGACATTCACATTATTCACACTCTCATTACACATACATATAGGATCTTGGGGGTGGGCACAATCACGGAGTCCAAATCACCATCAGGGTGTATACCTCACCCCTGACGTCGTTGCCCACCTCTCAATTTTAAATACACTTAGTCATTGAGGGTTAGCAGGAGGGACTATGCGCTTACCTGCTGCTCCTTGGCAGGTAGCTCCATGCCCTCCTGGGTTTTAATTGCACCTTAGAACACATATGCATCAACACTACAATGAGCGGGTGGAGGGAGGTTTGGAGTCTTCTCCCACCCCCATTCTCTGCGGCCTGCTGGAGCGGGGGGGCTAGGAGGAGGAGTTGGCCGTCCGACTGCGGTCTGGGGTGTGGGGCCTCCCTGCTGCTGCGGAGTCGGGGTGGTCTGCCTCTCCCCACCGCAGGGAAAAGGGTAACACCACCTGGGTCTGGGTGCAATTCCCCCCTCCAGGGGCAAGGGTACCTAGACCCGGTTTGTAGAGTACGCTTGGGGAGTGTGATTGTGTGTACAGCGTCTCTTTATGTCTGTCTCCACGTTGGTTGAGTGTGGAGTGAGTGCATATGAGAGCATGAGGGTGGGAATGGATGTTTGTGTCTGTGTGTGCCTGTATGTCTGTGTCTATATGTCAGGTTGGGTATCAGACGCCACCTCTCTGGGGACACCTCAGGCCCTCCAAGGTTTGGAGGCCTATCTCCACCCACCACCACTTCCCCTGCCGGTGGCGGACTCCCTCAGGTGTCGGTGTGTTGGTGGTTCTTTGTGTCTGGGGGTGGGTGTCCGGGTGCACACCGGTTCACTCCTTGGCGGCCGCTTGTCGGGGCCTGGGGCCTGGGGCTCGCTCGGGCCCCTTTGGAGGTGGGGTGCCCCCGGCCTCTCGGCCTAGGGCTCGGTCACTCAGGCGCAGCTGGGGGCCGGCGGAGCTCACGGGCGCGTCACTGCAACTCCCCCTGACTTCTGCTCCGCGGCTGCTGGGCGAGCCCTCATCTGGGACTCTCCTCAGCTCTTACTGGGACAGTGGCGCGGCTGCCCCTCTGTTGGTCTTCCATGGTCTCTTGTGTTCTGGGGGCCTCTGGATGTCTGGAGTTTTGATCTCCTCCATACCCGCTTCACACCCTGGAGGACGGGGCTGTGACCCCCCCACACTCCCTAGCAGATCATTACATGGAGAAACCTTTGGAATGCAAGCATGCTGATCCACACAGGTATGCATACATGGGTATTCACAGACGCGGACTAAAGCTTTCTTGGCTGCTGCCTCAAAGCACACTGTGCGCTGTCTATCTTGCGTGCTGCACAATATCGTTTATTACTTAGTAAATACTGATATCTATGACTAGCTAGTTTATTGTGATGGTGCTTTGTTTTCTCTATTATTATGTTGCTCTTTGTTGTTTGCTGTCTCCTCTGTTTGTTTTTGTTTGTTTGTTTGTTTGTTTTTTTCTCCATACAGGTGACCCAGGAGTTTTTTTTTTTTCTCTCTCTTCCCCCCCCTTCTCACCGTCTCTTCTCCCCTTTGGGTTTTCTTTCTTTCTCTCCCCCTCTCTCTCTCTCATTCATTCCCCCTGTCCTATTTATTAAAAAAAAAAAAAAAAAAAAAAAAAAAAAGACAAAGGATGAACTGAAGCTCTGCCATCACGTAATGTCGCATACTGCTGTTTCTGATGTCATTTAGAAAAAAAAAAAAAAAAAAAAAAAAAAAAAAAAAAAGGAAATGAAACAACCTTGCCTTTGATTCAAAACAATGGCGATGAGCAAGCTAGTACACAGCTAAGGAGCACAGATAACATGACCAATAACATGCTGCTCCGCCGGCAGCCAGCTGCGCCTGAGTGACCGAGCCCCAGGGCGAGAGGCCGAGGGCACCCCACCCCCGAAGTGGCCCGAGCGAGCCCCAGGCCCCGATAAGCACCCACCAAGGAGTGAGCCGGTGTGTACCTGGACGCCCATCCCCGGACACAAAGAACCACCAACGCACCGATGTCTGAGGGAGTCCGCCACCGGATATGAACTTTTTTCAAGACAGTGAATCTTGAAACCAGAGAAAAAATAGTGAGTGTTAACTTGTTCCATTGGCAGATTTTTTTCACTTATTTCAAGCTAAAATATTTATTAGAATTCAAATTTAGACAGAAACAAAGTGAATAATATTATTTTATTATCACGTTGATGCAGCACATGGTTCAGTTAGCTTTGTATAAACACGTGTTAGAAATGTTCTTCAATCAGCTCTTTTTACTCTCATTTCACAGCCAGTACTTTTTACTTTTACTTGAGTAAAGAAGTTGAAACAGTACTTGGAGTATTTTTAACAGTAGTACTTCTACTTCAGTACACACTGTGTGTACTTTTACCACCTGTGTCTGAGACCTCCTTCAGGGTCCACCTGAAGCTCTCAGTCTGCTGTGGAAAAAGGAAATCCAGGTGAGTTTCTCCTGATCACCTGAGGCCGTCATTACTGTTTGAACTTTACCCACACACCACTCCTCACTCCTCCCACCCGCTGCACACAGTCACTGAGTACAGACCGGCTGATTCCTGTAAAGGGAGAGGCAAGAAGAGGCGGAGCAACACCTGAAAAACAAGAAGCTCAACGTCATTTTGCAGAAGTGAAAGTGTGAGAGAGCAGCAGCAGAGCTGCAGTCGAGTCCTGTTTGTCTCTAAAAGAAGATTCACTGGAGTCCATCAGGTTCCTCTCAGCAACAGTGGTGAGTGCAGCTGATCACACTTCCTGCTTCTACACAAATCTTCACTCTGTTCACTTCATCAGGGTCTAGAGCGCCACCTCATTTCTCCATGGTGCCACTTAGGCTACGTCCACACTCGCCCGGATAGACTTGAAAACAGCGCTCCGCGTCCACACTAGTGTTTTCAGTCGTTTTCACAGAGTTGTGCGTCCACATTAAGACGGCTGAAAACGCTTACGTTCCAGTCCTGCGCATGCGTGAAACGCAAGACGATTCAACCGGTCTCATTTCTGTCTGCCGCTTATTCACTTTCCGGCTGTTTGAATCGTCGCAGCAGAGGTGGAGGAAAAGCACCGAGTTTTAAAATGGACTAACAATGAGGTGGAGTTGTTGCTGCGAGTAACACAAAAGTACAAAGTTGCAAAAGCGAGAGAGAATTAAAGAATTTGAAGAAAAGCTCTGTGGAGCATGTACAGACTGATATTCATCTTTAATAGGACTGTCAAAACTGCTGCTGTATAATGCTCTCCACTATCTTTGTTTAATTGGTCACATGCCTGCATCACATGACTAACATGCATCATCGTTTTAGAAAGTCTCTGTTTTCACTGTTCACTGTGACACAAACGCACCGTCTCCAAATTATTTACTTTCCGGCTGTTTGAATCGTCGCAGCAGAGGTGAGCAGCGTGATAGGAGTGGATGTAGCTGTGGGTAATGAGAAAAGATGAAAAGAACGATTGATAACTTTTTCGTTAAGGCCGGTGCTCTGACACGGAGCCATCAACCTCTCAGTGTCTAACACTGGTCTGCAGACGGCATCAGATAATGAGCCACATTAGATGGACTCTGAGCCCACTGACAGTAAAAGGGTGAAGTGTAGACATTTGGAAGAGAGCGGCCTGACCAGTTTCTCTGACTATGATACTGTAAAGCTGACAACATGATGCATTTACTGTGGTGAGTGTGCAAAGACCATGGCAGGTGTTGTGCCAAGGTAGGGATCCCCAACAGGATCTGTTTCTCTGCGTCAGGAACATCGGCTGGGCAGGGAAAGCGGACCCAACGCACTCCGCCTCCATCACGACCAACTAGACGTGGAAGGAGTGATGTTTTAGTGACAACATGAAAGATGAGTGTGACCGTTCAGTTTGTGGGTTACAACAGAAAATTATACATTTATTGTTCTCGTGTGTTATCGGACGGGATCATTTTAACAAACCGAGGACATTTTCCTGATAATTATCTGTATCCTCCTGTAACTTTACTGTTTAAAGAGCTAAAACCTCCAACATTTCAGGATCAATAAGTCCTTATAAGACGTGTTTGTGAGCTAAAAATCAAGAATGTGGGATACTGTTTGTCTGTGTCAGCCAAACAACTTCACATCTTTGTAACGACTGTTAAAAAGATGTTCATCCTGTTGATCCTGTTCATCTGGACGCTGCACTGTACAGCAGACACGACGTTGTTCAGTTTGTGTTTCAGATGAACCAGTTTGTGTCTGAGTGTGTTGCTGGGTCTCCACCAGTTACTCTGACAACTGAAGGTTCAAGATTTTTATTTTGACATTTGCACACAGGACCAACAGTCCATGCACAGTGGAATACTTGTGCAGAGCTTTCCAAGTCAAATCACACTTTAACAATATAAAGACAGAAAAAGCAGAAGGATAGAAATGAAGTCCGGAGTAGGGTAGTCGTACTATTTTCTATATACAAAGAAAAAGAAGAAAATGTACAGAGAGTGTGTAGTTCTCTACCTCTTATCGCACTCACAGTGTTGCACATTTGTTCCACAGATCTGTTTCACAAGTCTGTTGTGAGTGTATTGCCCGATGGTCAGTGAACCGATGATACATTCAAAGTGAGGTTAAGTAGTGCTGTGTTATTTTAAGTGTTCAGTGTGTTTTTGTTTGCCGTCAGTCTGACAGTTGTGGGGAAGAAGCTGTTGAAGAATCGTGTTCTGTGTGTGATGCTGCTGTCCGCTCTGTTGTGTCTGAGATTGCATGTGCAGCTTTGTATGTGCAGGTCCATGGATGCAAGTGTTGTTCCCATAATCCTCTCTGCAGACTTTCTGACTCTGCAGAGCCTTCCTCTCTGTCTGTGTAGTGTTTCCATACCAGACAGTGATGCCTGCGGTGAGGATGCTGTCTATCAGTCCTCTGCAGGCCTGGGTGAGAGGGTGGTGGTTCATGCCAGCTTTCCTGAGCAGCCGAATGAAATAAAGCCTTTGCTGGGCTTTTTTCACAGTTGCTGTAGTGTTGAGAGTCCAGCTCAGGTCTGACGTAACCTGCAGTCCCAGGAATCTGTGGCTGTTTGCCCTCTCCACCTCCGTCCCTTTGACGATAAGAGGTTGCAGGGGAGGGAGTTCTTCTAAAAGTGCAGTATTCATTCCTTGGTCCGTGTTGAGGATGAGGTGAAGAAGCTTCTGTGATGAGTAGAAACTTAAAGAAGTCCAGACGCTTTTCTCTCCAAGCTCCTCAGACTACTGACGCTTGTTTCTCTCGTTGTAAAATGAAATTTAAAGTGAATTTTGAATCAAATGTTTCTCTTCTTTCTCCCTCAGAGTGCAGACATGTCTGCTGCCAGCAATCTGCGATCTGAAGATCAGTTTCTGTGCTCCATCTGTCTGGATGTGTTCACTGATCCAGTCACTACATCATGTGGACACAACTTCTGCAAAACCTGCATCAGTCAGCACTGGGACACTGATGGCAGAAAGAAGTGTCCTATGTGTAACAGAGTGTTCAAGAGACAACCTGAACTAGACATCAACACTTTGTTCTCTGAGATGGTTGCTCAGTTCAGACGTGAAGCTCAGCAGAAAGCCAGCAGCAGCAGCTCAGAGCAACAAGCTGCCAAACCAGGAGAAGTTCCCTGTGACGTCTGCACTGGAACCAGACTGAAGGCCCTGAAGTCCTGCCTGGTGTGTCAGACCTCCTACTGTCAGACTCACCTGGAGCCTCATCTGATACTGAAAGGCCTGAAAAAACATCAGCTGGTTGATGCTGTGGAGAACCTGGAAGGCAGGATGTGCACGAAGCACGATAAACTCCTGGAGCTGTTCTGTAAGACCGACCAGACATGTGTCTGCATGCTCTGCTCTGTTTTAGACCACAAGAACCACGAGGTTGTTCCTCTGAGAGAAGAATATGAAGGAAAGAAGGCAGAGCTGGAGAAGACAGAGGCTGAGATTCAGCAGATGATCCAGAAGAGACGACTGAAGATTCAGGAGATCACAGAGTCGGTGAAGATGAGTAAAGATGCTGCAGACAGACAGAAAGCAGAAGGTGTTCAGGTCCTCACGGCTCTGATGGAGTCTGTTGAGAGACGCCTGAAGGAGCTCATGAAGGAGATCGAAGACAAACAGGAAGCTACAGAGAAACAGGCTGAAGGTCTCATCAAAGATCTGGAACAGGAAATCTCTGAGCTGATGGAGAGAAGCTCTGAGGTGGAGCAGCTCTCACGCTCTGAAGACCACCTCCACCTCCTCCAAAGCTTCTCCTCCCTGAAAGCTGCTCCACCCAGCAAGGACTGGACAGAGGTCAGAGTTCATCCACCATCATATGAGGGGACTGTGGGGAGAGCTGTGGCTCAGCTGGAGGAGACAATCAGGAAACTCATGAAGAAGAAGCTGTTTGAGGCTGAGCTGCAGAGGGTGCAGCAGCATGAGGTGGATGTGACTCTGGATCCTGATACAGCTCATCCTGATCTCATCCTGTCTGATGATGGAAAACAAGTTTATCATAGTGATGTGAGGAAGAAACTTCCAGACAACCCAGAGAGATTTTCTCAGTGTCCTTGTGTTTTAGGAGAGCAGAGTTTCTCTTCAGGCAGATTTTACTTTGAGGTTCAGGTTAAAGGAAAGACTGACTGGACTTTAGGAGTGGCCACAGAGTCGATCAACAGGAAGGGAAAAATCACACTGAGACCTCAGTATGGTTTCTGGACTGTAGTGCTGAGAAAAGGAAATGAGTACAAAGCTTGTGCTTCCCCTCTCGTCCCCCTCTGTCTCCATCCTGGTCCTGAGAAGGTGGGGGTGTTTGTGGATTATGAGGAGGGTCTGGTCTCCTTTTATGATGTAGGTGCTGCAGCTCTGATCTACTCCTTTACTGGCTGCTCCTTCACTCACAAACTCCACCCATACTTCAGTCCCAGTCCTAATGATGGAGGTAAAAACTCTGCACCTCTGATCATCTGTCCTGTCAATCAAACTGATCAATGACTGATTTTATTGGATGAATGATTGATTTTTCTTGAAGGGAACAAATGAACATATTGAGTGTAAATCCTCTACAGTCTCCATGTTTCTATAGAATCTGATCATCAGGACTCTGATTCACACTTTGATTCTCATGGAGTTTGATTTGAACAGAAGAAAAGTTGAATCAGGAAATGTTCCCACTGATGGAGACTCGAGCTGAAGAGCAAATATCAGAGAACAAATGTCCAAAAGCTTCATTTCCAATAAAGTTTGTTCAATGCTTTGAGTGAATCCAGACTCATGTGTGGCTGTTATACGGAGCATCAGAGTCCAGCTGAGTTATGTTGGATACAAACTGCTTATTTTGGCTCTGTGAGGAGTTTTGTTCACTGAAAACTGATGAGACGGATAATATTCAAAGAACTCTGTAGAGATTCATGCATCCATGTTCTCCACCTGCAGGTGTGGAGGAGAAAGGTGGAGCACAGACTGCTGCATCCTTCCAGTCACATCATTTTGATGATTATATTTGCATGTTGTGATGATTTGGGTTAAAGACAAACAGAGTTGAACGGCTGCAGTCACAGCATGAAGACGATGCTGAAGCTGAGCTGTCAGTGAACATGTTTCACTGTGATTTGATTTGAAGAATAGAAAGTGTGTGTGGCTGCTGACAGCTGCAGTCTCTGCTAGTCTGCATAACACACACACAACTTTCCCCCTGAGGCAACGATGCAGCAACAACACAACAGCTGCAGACACACACACACTGTTAAAGAACACTTTACTGTTTAAGGCAGAATTCCTCAGTAACAATGATTTGAGTCTACTGTGTCTACTGTGGTTTCCAACATACAATCTACTGAAACATGTTTTTCTTTCTGCCGTACAAACTATTTGATCACAACATCTTTGCTTTTTTCCTCCAATCGTTTATTCTGATTATTTTATTTAGTTTAACTAAGAAAAGCTTAAAATTTAACTCTTAACCTGATTTAAACGTTTAATTTCTCATTAACTCAGACTTTTAATTTATTTCCTTGTTTAATGTATTATTTCTTTATCCTTGTTTAAGTTTTGCCGATCCTTTCTGTGTAACCTGTTTAATCTGACCTTTGACCCTTTAATTTTAACTTAACAGTACTCTTGTTTTGACCTTTGACCTCTTTATTCCTTAGAACCAAAAAACCCTTTTATCTGATATTTTCACCTTATTGATTGATTATATATATCTATTATATTTTCTCACCTTATTTTGACCTTTGACCTATGTCCTTGTTAGCCTTGATCTTCCTTCATCAAACGTGAAATTTCTTTCACCTTTGAACTTAAAGCTTAAATCAAACCTTTGTTAAAAAGCTTCTTACCAACTTGTAATTCCAACTCTCTGCATTAAACACGTATCTTATCATATAAACACTGGATCACTGAGAGAACTTTAGGCAGAACCAAATGAAGCAGCTGACCTCGTCAAACTCACAGCGACAGTAACTGACAGTGAATTATTTTAATCTTCTTCATTGTATTTGTTAGAAACATTTATTTTCCTTTAATTGGACTTTGGTTAAGTTCAATCCGATGTATTAAGCGACCTTTGAGGTGAAGTGCAGCTGCGAAGAACGCTACGGCAGGCAATGAGGTGCGTTTAATGTCGCTCTGTTAATTTGAGCGTCCATAAATTGAATGTCTTATTTTTTCTTACTTTATTATTGCTAATTTATTGGAGAATTTGGCCATTTAATTAAGATAGATTTTATGTTGTTGGTGGTAAAGATCTGGATGGATGCTTTATTCTGTGTTTCTATTTTTCAGTTTTACTTTTCAAGACTTGGTGAATTGCCTTTTTCTACTTTTTGTTTAGTTTTGTTAAAATTAGCAGCAGTGAGAAGTGTTGTTGTCGTTCTTGAATATATTTGATGTAGCCCATACTGTTAAGGTAAGTGTCATGTTTTTAGTTGTTAGTCTGATGAAGAATCTTTTACTTTTCTCCAAAAGTTGATTGTGTTTATCTGGACATAGTGTTTTTCAGGTCCAGCTGAATGCAGGTTTCCCCAGTCTTATACGTGTCAGGAGCATCAGCACAGCTGAAATGCATTTTTCCTAAGCACCGCGTCTCTGTGGCTTTTAAACCCCAAAACACGCTAAAACAAAAATGGGTCCACCCCAAGGATGGGGTCCCCCGGTGTAGTAACCTCGTTTCTTTGAACATCGACGTTCATTCAGGAAACCACAGCTGCTAGTTGCACTCACCACACGTTTTTCTAATCTGCCCTTTATGTAGCCTTCACTTCCTTTAATAAGAGCAAATTTTCCACTATAAACACAGAGTCTAACAAAAGACTGGAGACTGTTTTGGTCATTTCCCTCAGAGTTTGTATGTTTTGTTGTTTTTCTGGTGATGAGCTTCAAACAGCAGCAGATTGAGACTCAAATAGAACCTAATAAAATCAGTGAAGCTATTCATTGCTCATGTCATCCATCAGGGAGTTACTTTAATATCATTACATTGTTTGCTTTTAGTAAATGTGGAAATTGAATATGAATTCATTTTATGTTTTTCTTTTCTTTTTTATTTCTTAATACCTAACTGCTGCACCTGTACTGCCCGTATCTCTGCAGATATACTGTATAGCCACTCAAAACTGATGTTCAGATAGAGGGTGGGAGCCGCCTGTTTTCTCTCTCCACTATAATCCCTGACAATTTTATTAGTTTGGGCGACCTTTACATGTAGGTTGTTGGGATCACAGCAGAGTTAGAACAGAGGGGACATGGTGTTTGTTAAATGTCCGAATGGCCCAGGTGGAAGAAGCTGTTAGTGAATCTGGAGATGTGGGACCTGAGGTACCAACATACAACACTGTAAAAAATGACAGATGCCACCAAAGAGTCACAGAAGGTCTTCAAAGCGCTCCCTGGACTCCAAATGACCTCAGCCGCCTCAGCAACTGCGTTTTCTAAGGACAGCGCTAGCAAACGCTCTCCGCTTGCGAGTGAAAAAGAAAAAGCACCACTTCCCTTCCTTATTCATGTTGAAGTGTACCATGTCCACCAATCAAAAAATGATATGGCAACATGAGGCGTTTGGTTGTTTAGGAAGAGGGAGAAGTTTTAGGAGTGACACCAATGAGAGAGAGCGAAAGAAAGAGAGAGAGCAAGTTTTCACATGTGAGAGATTAGTGACGTTTAGTGTGTTTGGAGGCTGTAATTAGTGTGTTATGCAGTTATTGGGTTTTTGTGAGTTATACTAGTGAATGTCACAGGTGCTCCTGCTGTCAGACCTTGTGGTGTTCTCCTCTGTTTTATAGTGGACAGGACCTATTTTTTGGGAGTTGCATGAATACTTTGTGTGCCTTCTTATTTGATGCAACACACCTGATTGTTCTGTAAATAGTTTGAAATGATTGTGCAAAAAATCTGAGGCCTTGGCTGCATTTTGGGGTAAATAGCAACATTTTACTTTGTTGTTTGCATCATTTTTAAAAATGTATAATTTCTATTTGCATTTCAAGTTATGAAAGGTATTCATTAAACATGTTTATGTTTTAACTGTTTTCCACTCGGACTATACAAGAGGTTCAAGATACTATTACATATGGAGAGAACTCCACACCGGGTGTAGGCTTGCATAACTAAGAAACAATTTGAGGCAATTTTGTGGAGTTTGAGGTTGGACTCAGCTGCACATGTGTGCTTAAGCCGATCGATGGCTGCAGCCTCTGTGGGAACTGAAATCAGCCCGTCATCGATGCAGAAGTGTCTCTCGACAAAGTGTCTTGTGTCTGCTCCAAAGTTCGTCTCGCCTTCCCAGGTGGCTCGTCATAGGTAATAGATGGTTACTACTGGTGACAGGCTATTACCAAAAGTATGCACCCGGGCGTGGTCTTCCTGCACTTTGTCACATGAGTAGAAGTAATCAACAACTTTTTATTCATTTTTATTCTTATGAGCACGAGAGAGAGGGGGGGGGGCAGGTACACAGTCACTAAAGATAAATAGCACAGCATTTAGTTGAATAGACGTTAAAAGAGAAGGTGTTTCAACAGCTGTTGTCTGCACTCTTGACACAGGAGAACAGAAGACTTCACCACCAGGACCTCCCCACCAACTGGGTGTCACCAACTTTCTCACAACACCTAACTGTAGTGATGGCCAAATGAAGCTTTCCGAAGCACTGAAGCTTGTATTGAAAAACGGTTCATTACTCGAAGCTTTTCAACACAGTCCTCTCCGGTGACATCTGGTGGTGAAAACTTTGAAGAGCAGCTTGAATCTGCAAAATAAAACGGACTGCTCAATCATCACTGCTCACTCAAGAGTGGAGTTCTCTCTGATATTGGGCCACCGTTCCGTTGCTTTGAACATGTAATTGGTTTTGTTTTCTCGATTGGGGGGCTGAAAAAAATGTAATGCGTATTTGCGTAATACATTTTGATCAATAAACTTTCCCTATTTAAACATGCACTATGGTGGCCTTTCTTTGCTCATAACTCCTTGATGTTGGTAAATACAATAAGTGAGCAATATATATAATATACATATGAGAATGCACAGCACATTATGGAGTATGCCCCTGCTGTGGATTCCTGCCTCCATCTACTTGTCGTTTAATCACTGGACAGCTGGACAGGTTCATACAAAATATTAGATGAGGCCAATTGTCCTATACATATTTTTGACCTAGGGGTGGGATTGATTGTGAACTGGAAAGGGAAAATGCTTAGGGGGCTGAGTACGGCTGCATCGTCACTGATTTGTAGAATCATTTTGATTCGATACAGGATCCGATTTGATTGGAATCTGGAAAGTTTTGCCTCAGTCAGAAATATTACAATTCTGGTCATTTAACAGTATATATCCATAATTTCGTATCTATTAAAAGAAAGCTGACACATGTGAGACTTAATTAGAGATGTAAACAGAGAGTTATGAAACCTGCAGCTGCAGAAGCCAGCGAAGAAAAAAGAGGCAAACACAGCGCGGACCCGACGACACATCAAAATCTGACTCTGACGCGTCGGGTCCGCGCTCTGTGTTCACGTTTGTATGCAGAATCCGTAAACCTGCTCCCAGTTACTGTTTTAGCTGCATGGTGTTTGACGACATGTTGTGAGGTTTAACCTGAGATGCTGGCGTTTCAGGCATAATAACGTTAATTTACAAATCGACACGGGATTGTAATGAATCAATATCACTTTATTCAATTTAGCATGGATTGTAATCAGAAAGGCGATAATCAAAACCCACCCCTAATCAAGAACTTGCAAAGTAAAAACATGATCTATGTCAGGTAGCCCTTTTGTTATTTACATTTAAAAAGAGGATTAGTGTTACTGTGCGCTGGCTGAGTCTGTTTCTTTTCTTAGAAATAGTTTCTCCTGCCCTGGAGAAAATCCACTTGCATGGAACAGAAGAGGCTGTGGAGTGCAGGAACTACACTGCAAGTTGGTAGATATGCAGGTATTCCTGGGTCCTGCAGACTATCACCTAAAAACAATAAACAAAATGATTTTCTAAACTGTAGCAATGTAATGTACGTATAGTGTCAAATACATTTTTGTAGTCTTCATCAGCTTTAATTCACATGGAAGTGTTCCTGAAGTCATATGCTGTAATGATATTTACATTATGAAAACATGATTTTGGACATTTCAAGTTTTTCACTTCAGCAGATAAAATGAATTGAGCAAAATCAACTCAAAATATTCCCACACGCCAGAACGTCCTCTCTTCCTCGCTGGCTCCATATCTGTCAGTGGAATGATCACCTCGTCGCTCTCTGTCACCATCAACACACTCCACGAATCCCGTGGATGATTCACTTCCTTATATCCGTTTGAATCAGGTACCGAAGCAGTTACGTGCGTAATGAAGCTTCGGACGTCACTGGTCACGTGACTTTTGCCAAACGAAGCAAGCCTCGACACAGTGCTTCTGAACCAGTGTGTTGTTTTTTTCGACACACGCTCCGGAGTGTCAGCTTCAAGCGGGCCATCACTACCTAACTGTGACCTACACAGATAACCAGTGTGCAGCTTTGAAATATAACATCCAGAGTCTATGTGACAAATGGCTAAACAAGTGCCATCATAGCAGGGTGAAGGGTGAACATGGTAACATAGAAGATGCTCTCCCAGGCCTATTACTGCCTTCTGGTCATAATTTCCACTCTCTTTCAGTGACCTCTCACCTTTAATATCCTATGACCTTCATTGACCTCTGACTTTCAGTGACCTCTGACCTCCTGTTGCAGGTGTGTGTGTGCTGCTGCTGTCTGCACTGACTGTTTGTGCAGGTGAGTAGATGAAGTGCACCATGGTCCAGGACAAACACTGAGTGTAAACACTGATAGAAACTGTCCGTCTGTCCTCCAGTCTCTCTGAGCGTCAGTCCAAACCTTCAGCAGTTCTTCACAGCAGCCTCAGTGTCTCTGACATGTGAAGGTCAGCTGGGCTCTGATGGATGGACGGTGAAGAGGGACACAGGAAGTGGGACTGAGTCATGTGGAGCAGGTGGGCGGGGCTTCGGGAGGTTCAATGGTTCATCCTGTTTGTTTGATGAGTTCGAGCCAATCAGTGGAGTTTACTGGTGTAAAGGTGAAGCTGGAGAGAAGAGTGAAGAAGTCAACATCACTGTATCAGGTAATGAAGTCATTCATTTCATCAGACTAACAGCACACTGTTATACCACCTCTACATCACTCTGTGGGTCTTTTCTTCAGATAAACATGTGATCCTGGAGATCCCTGCACTTCCTGTGAGGACAGGAAGTGATGTCACTCTACGCTGTAAGAAGAAAACTGGTGGCACAGCTGCAGCTTATTTCTACTGTAATGGACGTCTTGTTGGACCTAAATCAGAGAAAAACATCACCATTAACGTGCAGCAGTCTGATGAAGGTCTCTACTGGTGTTCTACTGATGAGTTTGGATCATCTCCTCAGAGCTTTCTGAGGGTCAGAGGTCAGAACACTGACATCACTTCCTGTTTAAAGCCAATCTGCTGAGCTGATGATAAACTGACTGAACCAGCTTCCTCATCTCTCCTGCAGGTCCTTCAACCACAGCCTTGTTTACAACAACAAAAGAAGCAACAACAACCATAACGTCACTGACAAACGCTCATATCTCCTCTTCTTCTACCCTTCTTTCTCCTCCCCCTTCTCCCTCTCCCCCCTCCTCCCTCATATTCCCAATTGTAGCTGCTATAGGTTCCCTGGTGCTATTGGTTCTGGTTCTGTTTGTACTTCATCTTCTGTGGAAGAAACGCACAGGTATGGCGTCTGTCTCAAATTTTCATCCAAAGTCATCGTGTTGGACACATCAAGACAGCCTCCATCAGCGTTTCTATTTTTAGAACACTTAGAAAGTAGATTCAGACTAAAACTCCACAGACACAAATACTAGTATTCTTTCAGATCACTTCATCTTTGCAGGGAGATACCAGTCAGCTCCAGTAAATGATGTCACCTATGCTGAGGTCACCAGTAGAGCCTGGACCAATAAGACTCCAGCCAGCGAACCTGAAGTACTTTACTCCAGTCTGAGGACAAACACTGCAGGTACACATTCACCTGTGTTCTAGCGAGGGACATCAATGAGAGATAAACCCAAAAGTAGTTTTCATTGGGCTTGTAAAATGTGGTCAGTGAAACAATGAGAATCTTCTTCTCAAATTTATCAAACTAGTGTTTTGAAAGTGGGACCTGAATACAGGTGCAGTTCACTCTTCAGGTTCCTGTTTCCTCAGTAAAACCTGTCACTGGTTTCATAATTAAAGCTGTACTGTGGTTTCGTTGGTCAGTTCAGTGTTTATAACATGAGGCAGTCAGCAGAGAGAGACGTGGCACTGAGACAGGAAATTCTGCAGCTTAAACAGATGTGATCGGTGTTTGATGGGAGTAAATTCAGGTTTGTGTGTATGACACAGTGTAACAGGAGCTGTCGGCCTGAACTGAAGATTAAAAATAATCTGAGCGGATTTGGTTTGTTTTTAATCCAGATGTATCTTTTCAAAAATAAATCGGAGAAGCACACGTTGGACAGTTTAATAAAAATACTCTACAAACCAGCAAACCAGCAAAATTAGGAAAATAACAACCAGTACAAGGTGAGAATGTACTGCTCGCGTTCTGACTCTAATCTGAGGAGCAAAAACACATTTTAAGACATTATTTAAAGACAGGCAGCGAGTGGGCTGAACTAACAAGGGCAGGGTGATGCTTCCACAGTTTAGGCTACAGCTGAAAAAGCCCAGTCAGCTCTCACTTTGAGTCACGTTTTTGGGACTAGCAGGAGAAGCTAGTTCAGTGACCACATTATTTCTTTTATTGCCATGTAAATCTGAGGGTTATACACAGTAGTAGCAGTAATCAGATGTAAAAGCACATAAATAGTGAAGTCACCTGAGTCAGTAGTTCATATTTCCCGGAGTCGAGCGTTCATTCACCCACATCAAAACAGGTGCTGCTGGTGTGGTTAACTGCTGAGAGAAGCTCTCTGTGACGGAGCTTCTTTGTTGAGATCAGTGGGAAATGATCAAAGGTAAAACACATAAACCATGAAGTGTTTTATGTGTTTAAGATCAGTCTAGCAGCTATTTGAATGTTGTGGACTCTGTAGAGATAAACAGTGTCTGAGAGTAGAGAGAGTGCATGTCAGCAGATACCGGTGCTGAGATACAGGACTGAACAAAGGAAGATGTAAAGTTACCACACAGCAAAAGATGTTCTTAACTTTGTTTCTTGTCTTCATCTCTTTGTGTGACTAGTGTTTAAAGTGAAACAAAATGAGTTCTTTTTCAGAGAGAGATTCATGAAGCCCCTCACAACGTCTTCATAAGAATTAAGATTTCTCTGCAGGATTATTATTAAATGAAAACAATATATATTTGAATTCAGTTCAGCAGGCAAACAGGGTTGATGGGAAATCCAAGTTCAGTGAGTTGTAAATAAAACCCGGATATTCAGTCACTCATTGGCATGTTCTTGTCTTGATGATGTCATCCCAAAAACACACATGACCAATGCTGACATCATCACTCAGACCCCTGAGGACACAGGTAGGGAGGCTGCACCTATATGACTCATGTCCCAGTGTTATTACATGCTGAACTATCGGGGCGACTGTGGTTCAGTGGATTGGGAAGCTCCTCTGTAACTGGAAGGTCGCCGGTTTGATCCCTCCTGCTCTCTCTCTGTCCTGGTGGTTGTGTCCTATGGCAAGACACTTCCCCTACCGCCTACTGGTGATGGCCAGAGGGGCCGATGGTGCGATATGGCAGCCTCGCTTCTGTCAGTCTGCCCCCGGGCAGCTGTGGCTACAACTGTAGCTGCCTCCACCAGTGTGTGAGAGTGACTGTGGAACTGTACTTTGGGTGCCTAGAAAAGTGTTATATAAATGCAATCCATCATTAACTTTTTTCTCTTTAAGCTTCAGTTTAAAAATTAGCTTTAAAGTTTCGTATATTTGTTACATACATATACATTTTAATTAGGTTTTAAAGTTGGTAGGACAATAAATGCCTCACCCTTCTAGTGACCTGCACCATGACTGCACACTCAACTGTCCCATTTTTACAGAAGCTAAAGGAACCACAGACACCACAGAAGAAGTGTAAACAGGAAGCTGAGGACAGACCTGCAGACTTCCTGTGGACAGTCTCACTCTGTCAGTCACCATGGGAACATTTACAGGCAGTCATCAGCTTCCTCCTTTCTTCATTCACTCCCATTCATTCACACAGTGATGTCATTGTGGGAGCAAGTTCCTCCTGAGCAACCAGGATTGACGGGGAACTAAAGAAATCAACCTGCTGCTGGTTTGAGTCTGTGCAGCTTGAACTCTGACAAAGGTCTACTGCGAGGTGAAGAGTCGTCACTTTCAGGAGCTGCTTCCATCATTTCAAACTGATCAATACTCTGAACTTATGAACACTCATGTTTGACACAGAGTGTCCTGTGATGGTCCTCAGTCTTTGAGCTAGTTTTTGTGTTTGTTATGGACTATGTGTTTATTTGTTCTCTTGTTTCAATGACCTTTGTTCTGGTTCTATATTGGTGTCTCTTGAGCTCAGGTTCCCTTATTTGTCAGAGTCGTCATTATTTATATTTCTTATTCTCTATTTCTTGTTGTTCATGTTTATTTCCTTCGTGTCCAGTCTGTGCCAGCCTCTTCTCTGTGTTTTGTTATTCTTTCAGTCTCCCCGCCATAAAGCTGCCTCTTTTAGCCGACCCCTTTGTTTCCAAGTCCTGCATTTGGGTCTTGCCTCTGCCTGCCACACAGCTGTTCATGACAGGCACAGAAAACGATTTTGAGCCTAGAAGTAATAAATGCATGAACTTGTTTTTCAGCATCACTCTGAGACAGGATATTTCTAATTTTAGAGATGTTGCTCAGATGGAAGAAAGCAGTCCTACATATTTGTTTAATATGTGCATTAAAGGACATGTCCTGGTTAAAAATGACTGGTTTCATCTCAAGGCTGGCCAGTTGGACAGGAAACAAAACAAGATGTTATTTACATATGAGCATCACACTTTACCTGAAATACACAAAGAATCTTTCTAATAATAGAAAACAGTTTCAAACCTGCAGGATTAAAGTGATGAAAGTTTGTGATTTAAATTTGTCTCATAAACGTCCAAAACCTGCTGAAGGTTCAGTTCAGTTAGTATCTGTAACATGACGACTGAACATGAAGGCAGACGACCTGTTTTCATCAAACAGGAAACCACAGCGGCTGTGTTTCGCATCGCTACTTCTGACTGGGTCTGTTATGTAGACGATGTTTCCTCTATTAAGAACAAATTTTCCACTGTGTGGACAGAGTCGATAATCGTCCTGTGTCTCTCAGAGTTTCATTGTTTGGTTTTCAGTCTAAATGTTGCCATCAGTCACTGTCAGTTTGGGCACCGAACCTTAAACACGCATGTCAACAATAAATCTACATTAGTAATGCATAAACAGCAAACCAGCAGGATCTCTCTGTGCACTGTGAACACTGACTGAGGCTCATGTGATGCAGTGGGTTGTCTTCTAAATGTGTCTTCTTGTCTGCATGCTGAAGTATTCTTAGGCAAGATACTGAACCCCAAATTTCTTCTGACGCCTCCATCCAAACGTGAGTGTCTGATAAAGGTGCTTAGAAAGCAGTGTGTGAATAGCTGAGTCTTGAGTGCTCAGCTGGATTAGAGCAGTAGCAGCAGTTCGTTTACACAAACAACCAGTCGCTTACATCTATAAATGATGATCAGTGAAATGCCATCACTCGTGGTTGAAGCGTTTCTTATGTAGAGCCGGAAAATAAACCACAAGCTTGAACACTATTTTTACTGACCTTTATCTGTGTAGCCTTCCTGTATTGAGCTTGGCAAGGACTAAAATAATTTCCCAGCATTATTTTTCTAACTAATTGTTTTTTTGCTTTAGTTACACTCCAAATAACAGCTGACATTTCAGACTTTTGCTGTAATCAAATTTGTAAACTTGTATTTAAGTTGGTAGATAATGTGTGCATAATGCACTGAACTAGATTCTTTTGTGATAGTAAAGTATTAATTGTTACTGATGTTCAATCTTGGTCCCTTTGTGCAAAAGGAAGAAATGTATGTGCATTTTTCCACATGCATTATGTTAATGTTGTGTCAAAGAGTTACACATTTATAATATTTGATAGATAGCTGTGTATTTTTGTAGTTCTGTGCACAAGTTTGGATTGAACCCTCTGATTTAATCTAAAATAATACTCTGTGTTCTTTTGTTAGGCCAACATGAAAGACAAATAATTATCTTCAAAAAACTTGTTGGAGAATTAAAATTGTAAGAAATGGAAATCAGATCTCTCAGCTACATCTGTGTGAGGTACTATGGGAACGTGTGATTTCAGGCTGTAGATTTCTAAGAGGTTTCGTTAGTAGATGTAGGAGGTTACCCTGTAACTCTACAGACGTGAGGTGGGCTCGTCCAGGATTTGAACCCGGGACCTCTCGCACCCTAAGCAAGAATCATACCCCTAGACCAACGAGCCACATGAACATCTTCACCAACTTCTTTTCTGAAAGTCACACATCAGAGCACGTAGCTGAAGCTGAATATATGAAACATTGTCTTGAAAGCTGCCAGTCAAAAGTCTGGAAACACATCGCCGTGGTTTTTCCACATTGTGGACACAAACAGTTTCAGGACATCAGCTCAGAGCAACGGTCATTTTAAAGAACTTGCCTCATTCAACCAGACAAGCACTGGTTTCTATGCTTTAGTGCTTTCTAGCTAAGATATGCTAACATTCATTCTTTGCATCAGAGAGCAACTTGGGGTGTTAATCTACCAACTCAGGAGGTAAAGCAGATCATTTCCCAGTTGGAAAATTGATGGGATCATTTCCTGGATGCTCCAGTCTGCGTATCCATGGACAAGTCATCTTTTCATTTCCAGTCAATTTTATTCATATAGCGACCAATCACAATAACAACCACCTTTATATTGTAAGGTAGACCCTACAGAGAAAAACCGAACAATCATATGATCATCTGACCAGACCATATTTCACTGGCTTCTCTAAATGTTCAGCAAACTTTAAAAGCTCTTCATCATGCTTTTTCTTCAGCAATGGCACCATGGATGGTGACCTACATGCCATGCCTTCTTGAAACAATTATACCTGCTGATTCCAGGTTTTTCTGTAGCACCTTGGCTCTTCAACGACTCTTCTGATCATTATTATATATGGTGAAATGATGTTCTTTCTACCTCTGCATTAAGAACCCAACAGTGCTCACTAGAACCTCCAGTAGTTTAGAACCAATACCTTCAGTATGTTTTGCAACAATACGGTTGTGAAGGTTTTGAGACAGCTCACTGGTTTTACCCATCATGAGATGTTTCTTTTGTGACACTTTGGTAATGACACAGATCTTTATAGGTCATCAGTTGGGACTGAACCTGCTAATATTAATTTGTAATAACTGTCAGGATGGCTTTCAATTATTGATAAATTTCATTTGCCATGAATCATGATTTCCTATGTCTCATTGCACCTTCCTTTTCTTCCTTTTGTTTTTCTCTGTTATTTCTCATTATCACACGTTAACCCCTGACCTGAACTTTCAAAGGTGAGTGATAAAACATTAATTGAATTACAATATTATCCAAAGAACAGAAGTAAATACAAAATGCAGTTTCTAAATAAATGTGTTTATTATTAAGGGGAAAAACCCAAACCTAGATGAACATGTCAGAAAAAGCTATTGCCCCCTGAATTTAATAAATAACTGCAACCAAGCATTTGTAACAACCTGCAATAAATCTTTAACAGCACTGTGGAGGATTTTCAGCCCACTCACTGTTGCAGAATTGTTGTAATTTAGCCACATTGCTGGGTTTTCAAGCATGAACCACCTTTTTAAGGTCATGTCACAGCATATAAATCAGATTCAGGTAAGAACTTTGACTTATTTGGGTGTTTTGCATAATTATCCGGCTGCAGAAACCAAGTGCGCTTCAGGGCAGATGAGAACGGATGGCCAGATAGTCTCCTAAAGAATTGTTTCTTTAAAGGTCAAAGGTCAGTATGAAAATATAAGTTTGTCTCTTGTTGTCTGTCCCTGTCTGACTGTCTTGTCTCTGCAGGGAGAGTTCAGGTCCAGGATCAAACAGGGGACATCAGGAACAGAAGCAGCTCCATTGATCCGACTCCTCTGATGGCTGATCAATCAGTTTGATCTGTGCTTAGTTTAGGATCAGCTTTTAGTTCAAGTTAAAATCAAAGTCCCTTTCTCATGACTACACTTTAAGAAAGGGACTGGAGCACACCAGCCTGCGTGGCAGAGTTCCAAGACTTTTGGGGAAAAAGACCCTGGACTGATGAGTGTGTGTCATTACACACTGCATTTCAGAAAAGGAAGCTCATACCAACAGTAAAATATGGTGGTGATAGTCTGATAGTCTGAGGCTGTTTTCCTGCCTCGGGACCTGCAAGACTTGCCTCCCTAAATGGAACCATGAATTCGGCCCTCTTAATAGCACCGTGGTCTCTCTTGAAATGCATTTTTCTTTGCTGCAGACATTACAGATGTATTCTCCACTGTCTCTCTCTGTGGGCTGTTTCAGGGTCAGACTGAGGTCTCCAGTTTTCAGCAGGTCTTCATTCATCTTCGTTCGGTCTCTGTAATCCTGGTGCTGTTTGTGAGGCTGGTCAGAGCCGTTCTTATACACGTGAACCCTCCTGTATTCAGGTTCTTTACGTTCCCACACCACTGTAGCATCTTCAGGCAGGTTTTGTGTGGTTGTGAAGGGCAGCTGGACAGACTCCGCCCCCTCCTCCACCTCCAGCAGACAGTCTGAGAGGACAACAAACACAACATGAGCTGTACAGACAGCAGTGAATCTAGAAAACACCTTATTAAGCTTCTTTATGCTGCAGTCTGATATTTACATTTAATTATTGTTATTGTCATTTTTTAAACAAATACACTGTAACAAATATTTCATAGGTATTTGCACTGACTCATCACTCTCAGCAGAACTGTTTTCTTTCTCTTGATCCCTTTCCCCTCAACTCTGCAGATGTACTTTCCAGTGTCTCTGTCTGTGGGGAGTTTCAGGGTCAGACTGAGGTCTCCAGTTTTCAGTGAGTCGTCTGTCATTTCGTTTCGCTCTCTGTAAAACTGGTCTCGTGCGTCAGGCTGGTCAGAGCCGGCGTGATATTTGTGAACAGTCATCGGTGGTTCAGGTTCATAGCGCCACCACTCCACTTCAGCATCTGCAGGCAGGTTTTCTGTGGTTGTGAAGGGCAGCTGGACAGACTCCGCCCCCTCCTCCCCGTCCACCTGACAGACTGAGAGGACAACAAACACAACATGACACAGCAGCAGTTTTATTCAATGATTCCAAAGAGAGCTTTAATATTCAATTTTAAGCTCAAACTATGATATTTGTCTTTGCTTGTGTTGATTTCCTAAAGATGAAATATACTACACTCATTTAATTCAGGATTAATGTATTTTATTGGTTGTTCTTCATTTCTTTTGAATTGTTGCCTTCAGTCCACTTTAGTAGGATTTGAGTGGGACTGCTCACAAAGAAAGAACGAGTCTCTAATTTTTATGGTAGTTTGATTTTAATAAAGGGAGACAAATTATCACCTCGCCTCTGTCGGTGCGCCCCAGGGTGGCTGTGGCTACACTGTAGCTGCCATCACCAGTGTGTGACTGTGTGTGTGAATGGGTGGATGACTGAATGTAGTGTAAAGCGCTTTGGGGTCCTTAGAGACTGAGTAAAGCGCTATATAAATACAGGCCATTTACCATTTATTAACAAAAAAATCCAAAAAAGAAAGATTACATAAAAAGTGTAAATTCATCTGTATATCATTGAGTGAAACACATATTTGGACCCTTAAACTTACCCAAAACTACAATCTGTGTGTTCATGTAACACACAGATTGCGATCAATCAAATCAATGAAGTACAGATACTCCTGATCTCAACACATTTTGGGTATAAAGTATCTATTGTATTGTATCAGTACAATCTATTTTGGTAACTAGTTACAAGAAAGTGGAGCATATAATGACAAGATGACAAGTAATGACTTTATTGGATCTTACACCAGTTTACCCAGAGCACTTCACTGTGGGATGCTAATCATACAAGGTCTTAAATGATCAGGCCCATCTTATCTTAATCACCTTGTAGTACCATATCACCCTATTAGAGCACTTCGCTCTCGCTCTGCAGGCCTACTTGTTGTTCCTAGAGTATTTAAAAGTAGAATGGGAGGCAGAGCCTTCAGTTTTCAGGCCCCTCTTCTGTGGAACCAGCTTCCAGTTTGGATTCAGGAGACAGACATTATCTCTACTTTTAAGATTAGGCTTCAAACTTTCCTTTTTGCTAAAGCACATAGTTAGGGCTGGACCAGGTGACCCTGAATCCTCCCTTAGTTATGCTGCAATAGGTGTAGTCTGCCGGGGAGTCCCTAGAGTGTGACCAATTAGGTCCTAGAACTGAAGAAGCTTCTCGGATGAGAGGTGAAACATCTTCAAGCAACTTAAAGAAGTCCAGATGTTTTTCCTTTCCACACTCCTTAGACTACGATGACCTGGATCACTGAGAAGCTTCACAGACAAGATCCAAACTACAACTCACATTTGATAAATGTCATCATTAATTCCACTTTTAAAAAGAACCTCTGTAACTTTGCTCTGCTTCCCTTCTGTCATGGTCCATGGTCCTGTGTCTGTGGAATGCGTGATGCTTGGGTAGCCACACCCCCGGGCTGGGCCATCACCAGCACACCTGCTCTCCATCACGGTGACTACACGGAGATCTACTTAACCCGGCGCTGACAGATGCTCCACGCCAGTCCGTTAGTCACCACCACAGTGGTAACCAGACTTCCACGAAAAGCGTGCATTCTCTTCTGGATTGGAACTGTGTTTTACCTGCCTACTTCTGTCCAGGTTTCTACTCGGCGTCTGCTACCTGCCTGTCCTCCGGCTCAACTGGATCTCGCGGTGCTCACCTGGCCCATTCGCTATTCCCACGGACTTCCTGCCCCACGGACTGCCACACTTCCCTCCCGAGCTCCCACGGTCCCGTTCTATCGTAAGCCCCTACTCTAACTCAGTCCAGATGTGTTTTCCCCGCTTCCCGGCTCCCTAGTAATCATCTCCCCTTTCTGTTGCAGCCTCCCACCATCCCGATCCCGGCTTCCTCGTGTCATTGTTTCCCCGGGTTTTTAGTTTCTTGCTTTGCTCCCTAGTTTCCCCAGGTCGCCTTTCGTTGGTACAATAAAGTGTTTTTTCTGTTAGCGCGGAGTCTGCGCCTGGATCCTTTCGTGCCCGCGCACCACGGCCCATGACAACTTCAGCAGCATCAGGTAATGTTCATATGTCGATTCATGGTTTTCTACAGTTTTTGATCTACTGCAGAATATTTTTAAGGTTATCTGCTATAAAACGACAGACCAGGAAAATCTCCTTCATGTTTTTCTGTGTTTTATCCTCAGTTACTCTGACACAAAGACATCTGCTGTGATGCTCACAATTGTGATGAAGTCTCACATGTATCGGTGCTGATAAATGATCAAAATTATAATATTTCTGACTGTCTGAGGCTAAATTGAATCAAATCGGGACCTCGTGAATCGGAATCAAAGGGATTATAGAAATCAGTGATGATACCCAGCCCTAGTGAGCAGCCTGGGCCTGACAGAGTGGATGTAGGTGTGGGTAATAAGGAAAGATGAAAAGAACTACTGATAACTTTTTTGTTAAGTTAAAGTCTGATCCGTCTGAAATTCATAGCCAGCTCTGACACGGAGCCATTGATCTCTGAATGCTGTAAAAGCAGCAGTGTATCCAGGAAACACATTATACGTGATAAATGCACTGCCCGAGTGTCCCCTCTCCCCACTGCCTTTCAGCAGCATGCAACAGCAAACAGGTCGTCAGAGGAGCCGAGATGATGATTGTGTTGATTGTGGTTGTGATGATGTGTTAATACACTAATACACCTCTCTGAATGTTATAATTAGTCATTAATAACCTCTGCCTCTCTACCACAGCACGTGTGTTTATCAGCCATCGTTTTGTTGGAATGGGTCAGAAATGGCCGCCCCAGTCCTGGTTCTGACGGAGGTTTCTTCCTGTTAAAACTGAGTTTTTCCTCCCACTATCACCAAAGCACTTACCCATAGTGGGCTCATATGATTGTTGGGTTTTTCTCTGTTTTCTCTGTATTATTGAAGGAACTACCTTATAATATAAAGTGCCTTGACGCAGTTGTTGTTGTGATTTGGTGCTGTATAAATAACTGACTTAAATTCATTTCTGACCTTTGACTCGAAGCCTCACTTCTCTCTTCAGCAGGATGTTTCCCTCGCTGCTGTAGGCGGTGCAGGTGTAGACTTCGTTGTCTCTGTCTGTGGGGTATCTCAGGGTCAGACTGAGGTCTCCAGTTTTCAGCAGGTCTTCATTCATCTTCGTTCGGTCTCTGTAAAAGTGGTCTTGTTCTTCAGGCTGGTCAGAGCCGTTCTCATTCACGTGGACCTTTGTGGTCCGGATGTAAATGCAGGTCCACTCCACTTTACTGCCTTTAAGCAGGTGAAGTTTGGTTTTACAGGGCAGCTGTACAGACTCGACCCCCTGCTCCACCTCCACCAGGGGGACTGAAAGGAGAAAAAATACCACAATGAGCTGAACACAGCATCATCAGCACTGAGAACATTTTGTTTGGATGAAGTGAAACATCTGCACTGAAAACTGGCTGCAGCCTGGGATTTGTCCCATTGCTCCACTGAGGAAACGTTAATATACCATCATGTGAGCTTGCCTACTTAATATTTCCTTTGAATTTTCTCTCTACATGCAGATTAATATGAACTTTTGTTAAATAAGCTATTATTCTGGGCTATGCAGGCCCAGACAAAGCGTGCAGCATTTTAATGAGGTTGTTTAATGTGGAATAGAAGAAATAGAAGAAGCTCGTGTGAGTTTCCTTAAGAAAACATCTGATCCTTAAAATCCTGGTGCTTTCAGGCTGACATTGACTCAAAAACATTATCATTATAATATTTTCATTCTAAATCATTTTATAAATTTCTCTGAAACTCCTCAATTTCTTGGACTTGTGTCACATCTTCAGTTTGAGCTGATAAAAAAGTAATGGTTGAAAAACCTAACTTAATAGATCTTACTGTAGCTCACTCATCAAGTCCTGTTCACCTCAGGGACAGATTATCAGTGTGGTCACCAAGCTCTTTAATTCATGACTCACATCTTCATCTTCTGTCTACAGCACTCACCTCTGACGTAGAGCTTCACTTGTTTCTTCTTTAGGATGTTTCCCCCCCTGTAGACGGTGCAGGTGTAGGTGAGTGCGTCTCTGTTTGTCGGGTATTTCAGAGTCAGGCTGAGGTCCACAGCTATCTGCAGGTTTTTCCTCATCATTGTTCGATTTCTGTAAAACCAGTGCTGTTTTTCAAGGTGGTCAGAGCCGTTTTTAAAGACGTGCACTATCCTGTTGGAGCTGTCAGTCCACTCTACAGTTACATCTTCATGTCGGTAAACTGTGGTTATAAAGGGCAGCTGAACAGACTCCACCCCCGAATCCACATCCACCTGTGAGACTGTGAAGTAAGAAAAACAAATAATGATTTGTGCACGCAGTCTGTCAAAGCCCCCATGTTTGACATGTAAAGTGTGTGAGGGGAGCCTGTTCTGCAAAATGCGCTGGAGGATTCCTTAAGAACATGAAACATGGGGAAACACTGGTTTGTGTTTTATTGAAAGAAAGGAGACAATTAAAACCACCTATTAACATAACTAATAGATTAAGAAGAAGAAAAAACACTACAAGTCAAGTAAAATAAATCTGAGGTTTAGGGATGATTCAGATTATTCACAATGCAAACACGTCACACATACACAACATACCTTTCTTAAAATAGCCTCTGAAGTGAACTCCAACACCCACGATGACAGCTGCAACTACAGCCAGGACACCCAGAGCCACTGGGACACTGATGGGAACTTATAACACAATGAAAACATGAACATTACATGATGTTAACATAAAATGATTAACACTCTGTGACACTACATGTGATTTTGAATCTCTTTGCACTGACCTCCACCTTTGACCCGCTGAACCTGCAGTTCCACTCTTGACTGACCCAGTTCTACTCCAAACTTACGGACGGTGCAGGTGTAGCTGCCGCTGTCAGACAGCTGAAGCTTTTTCAGAGTGAGACTGAGGTCTCCGGTTTCCAGAGCGTCAGGATTCATCGATGTTCGGCCGCTGAACTGCTCATTTTGGTTCTGGAGGTCATCGCCTTCTCGTCGACGCAGGTGCACTGTGGAGGGATTGAGGTCATAGCGACTCCACACAGCTGTGGATTCTTTTTCTTCAAAAGTAGGATACTCACAGGGCAGGAGAACAAACTCCGCCCCCTCTAGTACCTCTACACCTGAGGCACACTGGGAAACTGAGGACACAGACATAGACAAAGACCTTATTGATCCCACATAAAAATAGAAAAAATAAATAATAAAAAGATTCAATGGTTACTATGTGCAGAAAAATACAACAAGATGTTTTATGTGCACATAAAGTGAAGGCAGTGATAGTTATACACACATATTTATAAACAGTGTTCATCCTGTTTATAATGTTACAGCCTGGCTTCTGTCGGGATGAAGGACCTGTGATAGCGCTCCATCCAGATGGTGCAAAATGCAGCTGCTCGCATTTTAACAAGAACTGGGGAATTTGAGCACATTAACCCTGTTCTGAGATCTCTGCATTGGCTACCTTGTCAGGTTCGAGCAGATTTTAAGGTCCTGCTGCTCACCTACAAGGCTTTAAACGGGCTGGCACTTTCATACCTCTCCGACCTTTTACATCTTTACGTTCCATCCCATGCTCTCCGATCTCAGGACTCTGGCCTTCTAAAGGTTCCTAGAGCCAGAAAAAAGACAATTGGAGAGCTTTTTCTTTTTATGCCCCGTTTCTGTGGAACAACCTCCCTCAAGATGTTAGGCAGGCATGCTCTGTGGAGGTTTTTAAAACTAAGCTGAAGACACATTTGTTCATCTTATCTTACAAGTCTTAATTCTATGGCTTTTAGTTTTTAAATTCTTACTGTTTTTAACTTGTATTGTGTCTTTTACCTGTATTGCTATGTATCGCTTTTATTATTATTATTTTTTTATCTTTTTAGTTTTAAATAGTTGTACAGCACTTTGTTTGAAAGCGCTTTATAAATAAAGTTATTATTATTATTATTATCCACAGTCTCCATCCACAGTCTCCATCCACAGTCTCCGTCCACAGTCTCCATCCACAGTCTCCTTCCACAGTCTCCGTCCACAGTCTCCATCCACAGTCTCCTTCCACAGTCTCCTTCCACAGTCTCCGTCCACAGTCTCCTTCCACAGTCTCCTTCCACAGTCTCCGTCCACAGTCTCCATCCACAGTCTCCGTCCACAGTCTCCATCCACAGTCTCTATCCACAGTCTCCTTCCACAGTCTCCATCCACAGTCTCCGTCCACAGTCTCCATCCACAGTCTCCTTCCACAGTCTCCATCCACAGTCTCCTTCCACAGTCTCCATCCACAGTCTCCATCCACAGTCTCCGTCCACAGTCTCCGTCCACAGTCTCCTTCCACAGTCTCCTTCCACAGTCTCATGCAGGGATGAGAGATGTTGTGCATAATAGCCCACCCACCTCCTTTATGGGGTCTAGGGGACTGTCCAGGACAGAGCTGGCCCTCTTCACCAGGCTATTTAGCCGTTACCTGCCCCTCTCTCTGCTGCCGCCTCCACAGCAGAGCTCTGGATAAAAGATTGCAGACATCCTCAGTAATGTCCTGCAGACTTCAGTCCAGGTTATTGTTACTGTTAAGGTGAACACCCAGCAGCTTGTACGTGGTGACCACCTCCATGCCCAAACTTTGGATGAGGTGTGGTTTGCTCGGGAGGTTGACCACCACCTGCTCCGTCTGATCATTTGCCTCAGATGCACATCCAAGGATGGCTGTATCAACGGATTCAGTTTATCTGCCCACCAGTGACAGATGTGGATTCTACATCCTCAAAGACTATTTCCAAGACGTTTCTCCTGTCTATAATAATGCCGTGTGTGTGTGTGTGTTTACCTTTGCTGTTTTTATATTTTGTCTGTCATCTCTCCCCCTTGCCTGTGATATTTTACCCACTGACTGTCTTACTGTTCAGAACTCAGGCCTGGATTACAGCTGGACTTCAGCTTCAGTGTGTTTGTGTTTGAGTCCCGTCATTGTTTTAAAAGAAATGAGAGGACTACAGTTCAGTTTTTTCTCATTTACATACTTCTTATGGTAAAAGTCTGGTGCAAACATACACTTGGTCCTAAAACAGAAACAATTCTCTCTTTTGGCTTTAACTATGCGAGAATAACCTGCGGCATTTGAGAACTTATCTTCCTGATCAACATGCACAAACCTGTCTGACTGTTTCTGTAAGCAAAACCAGTGTGTGTGTGCTTGTGTAAATATGTGTGTGTGTCATAAGTTTAAAAGAAACTTTTCTTACCGTACAGGAGGATCAAAAACAAATCCAAAATCTTCATGTTGCTATACAGAGAGTAGACATCTACAAAGTTAATCTTCAACCTGAACCGACTAAGAGATTAAATAATCCTGCCAAGAAGCCAAAGGTGTTTTCTGGCTGCTCTCCATGTCACACATCACACCTGTGGATTGCTTTCATTCAGGAAGAGGAAACACTTCTTTAAAAGCAGGAGGAGGAGGAGTGTTCACAAAAGCCTCAGCCAGTAAAGAAGAAACTGTTTGAATGAAAGAAGCATTCATTAGAGTAAAAACCTAAATAACCTATTTGCACATTTAAAAACTTCCTGCTTCAAATCTGTGATTTTAATCTGTTATGCATAACTTTAATCATGACACTTTTTCAACATGAAACACTAAAATTAAATGTTTCCAGTTTTGGATCTGTTGATTCCCACTCTCTTTTAACTATTTTCCCACCATCTAAGTGCATCTAAGCACAGCTGGGATTGATCTTTATTTTCACTTCTCTTTAAATGTAACTTTTAATCATAAATATTATAGGATAGATTTAAATTCTAGTTACAAAACTGAAGAAAACAGCAAAAACAACAACAAAAAATCTACTTCCATTCACATGTAATACATGTACAGCCCACCAGAGGGAGTGATACTCAAATCAAACACAGCAAAGGCTGATGGTGACCAGTGGGAGTTCATTCAGTAACAGAAAGGAACTGAGTGGGTAACACTTCATAATGGCCACTGTTATTTAACTGTGAATTATAGGTGTTAATTTAACTTTACCATACTGTATGACACCATCTTTATTTATAAAGCCCTTTAAAATAAAACCAGGGTTCACAAAATGCTGAACACGCTAGCAAAAAAATGTGTTTTAAGAAGAGTTTAAAACTCAGAAAGAGAAGAAGCCTGCCTAATGTGCAAGGGCAGATCGTTCCACAACTTTGGAGCTGCTACAGCCAAAGCAAATTAATGCTTACTAAGGGAGTGGGAAGGTGCATATGGCTGTTGCATCTCAGAGAGGTGGGGGCAGGCTATAAGAGATTTAAAAACAAATAAAGAACTTTAAGAAGGACCCTAAAATGTACAGGTAGTGTCATGGTCTCCGTGCCTGCCCGGCCGGCCCCACAAGGCTGCATGTGGTGTTTGGTTTTCTCTCTCTCTGCCTGGGCGGAGCTCAACGTGGGCTCCCGCCCTTGGCCCACACACCTGTCAACAATCAGCTGTCATCACCTGGAGCACTATTTGAGGCTGGAACACAGATCCTCTCATCGCTGGATGATTGTACTACAGACGTTAGTGATTCTCCCAGCTCCTGTGAACCTGTGCTTGAGTATACCTGTGATTCGTGATTTGTGAGTGACTTCCCTTTCCTCTGCTACAGACTTTCCTGACCTCCCTGTCGTGTGAGCGTGTGTGAGTTTGGGCAAGAAGACGTGAGCGAGTGTGAGAGCGCTTCCCTGTGATTCCCTGGAGTTTGGATTTTCCCTTCAGTGTATATATCGTGCACTGGTGCTGTAAATAAACTGTTTTTGGAGACGTCACACCGCTCTGCTCTTGAGTTCCTACTACCAGTTTGTGACAGGAAGCCAGTAAGTGAAATTAAAATGGGGGTAATGTGCTCAGACCTTTTTGTTCCAGTTAAAAGATGCGCTTCATAACCTGCAGACGCCTAACAGATGCATCACTAACCCCACTATAAAGTGCGTTACAATAATGGAGTCTAGAAAATTCCCACATGTGGGACTAATAAAGGTACATCTTATCTCATCTCTTATCTTAGATGTAACAAAGACATGGATTACTGTCTCAAAAAGCTGCTCTGATAAGATGGGCTTTATTTTTGCCAGTTGTCTCAAATGAAAAAAAGACAGATTTTACAACAGCTCTGACCTGGCTTTCAACTTCATCATCTGCCTCCATTTAAACTCCCAGGTTAGTGGTGATTGGTTTAACAAACTGCGCCAGCAAACCAGGATCCATAGTAGTGGTCTCAGAAGTGCCACCAAAAACCATCACTTCTGTTTTCTGCTCATTAAAATGTAAAAAGTTCAAAGCCACCCAGGCCCTTATTTCATCAAGACATCTGAGCAGAGGGTCTACTGAGAAACCATTTATCTTTTAAGTGGGAAACAAATCTGGGAGTCATCGGCAAAACAGTAGAAAGAAACCCCATGTTTCTTGAAAATATACTCGGGTGGTATCAGATATAAGGAGAAAAGAAGCGGGCCTAAAACTGAACCCTGTGGAACCCCACATTGAAAAGAAGCAGCAGAGGATACAAGCTCACCAAGTTTCACAGAGAAAGTTTGGTCTGCCAATTAGGATCTGAACCACTGCAGTGCAGTACTCCTAACACCCACCACCTGCTCTAACCTGCAAATTAAAATCTTATGATCCACTGTATCAAAGGCAGCTGTTAAATCTAAAAGCACGATCATAACACAGTCATGTGATGCAGTTCCTAAAAAAATTATTAAAAACTCTTAAAAGGGCAGATTCTGTACTATGCAAAGCTTTAAAACCAGATTGAAAAACTTCCGAAATACAACATTCTTCTAAAAATGGATATTCATGGCTTGTAAACTACCTTTTCAAGAATCTTTGAGATAAAACTCAATTTGGAAATAGGTCTGTAATTTGCAGTCATTTCAGGATGTGAATTCCAGTAATACTGTAATATTTGCTGACACCTGAAGTTCATCCTTCTTCCGTTTACGTTCAGCTCTCTACACTTTCTTCTGGCTTCACAGGTGCCTTCATTCAGCCATGGTTCAGATATGGCTTTTACTTATCTAAGATTAAGGAATCCCAACAGCCACTTCATAAATGTATGGCACAGCATAGAAGAGCCACCTCCACAGGACAAGACTCAGCAGTCCATCTGCATCTAAAGGACAAAGGTCACTCTTTTGAGGATGCCAAAGTTCACAAGCACAAGTTCACAATGAACTCATCCAAAAACCTTGGCTGATTGTGACCTACACCCGTTTTCACGCCATTGTCCCTCTTGGGGGGACACTCCCACGGGGCTTAAATCTGGGATTTTCCACGGTTCGACCCTAGAACTGAAGAAGCTTCTCGGATGAAACGTCTTCAAGAAACAGCTGTGAGGACAGAGCAACTCCTTGGTAAATAATGCACTTGATGGTGACTTATGAAGGTCCTTGCAGTCCAGTTGATCTTGCGCACTTCCAGGATCCCTGTGTGAGGCACAGAGTCATAGGCTTTCTTGTAGTAAATGCAGGTGGTGCAGATGTTGGTCAGTGTAGTTTTCCTTTGTGTGCCCCACTCACATATTAATCCTTATTCCTCTTTGTTGCTATGCCTAACAGGAACTTATATGAAGTACCGAGGTATTCTGGTGAGACCACTTGCTTCTTCAATTGAGCTTTTCAGGTCTATCTTTTGTGTGTGTGTGTGTGTGTGTGTGTGTGTGTGTGTGTGTGTGTGTGTGTCCTGTCTGGCACTGTAGCAATCAGAATTATGTCTGAAGGCCAAGACAAATGCCCAACAGATTTACTTTCCCAAGTGGGCCTTTTGCAATACTGGTCCACTTGATTGTCATAGTTTATTTGATCTTTATTAGTTATTTTTATAAGTTATTGTAATCAGGCCAGACTGGACTCGGGGACGGGAAAGAAAAACAAGAAGAAAAGTTCAGAAGAAAGTTAACAGAAGGAGAGAGAAAGAAAAAGGAAAAGAGAGAGAGAGAGAAAACACGATGAAAATCTGCTTCATCACCTTTTTTTTCTTTTTCCTTTCTCTTGATCACCTGTTGAGAAAGAAAAAAGAAAACAAGCAGAGGAAGACTAGAGCAATAGTATAAACAACATCACGATGATCTATGTGACTATAACAGTAATACTAAATATTAAACATTATTGTGCAGCACGTAAGATCGACAGCGCACAGTGTGCTTTAAGGTCTCAAACTTAGTGTCAGTAAACAGTCACAGGCCTCAGGTACTTTTTAACGTTCTTAATCGCTTTCTTAGTTTATGTGATAATTCTGGAGTCACTTCTTCACCAAGTATGTGCGATGATATTTTAGCATTTTTTTAATGACAAGATCCTATTGATCAGGGCCCTTGTCTCGTTGTCTGCTGCCTCAGATCAGAGTCTTTCTCCTGTGTGCTCAGCTGTCTTAGAGCAGTTTGATCCCGTCTCCCTTAAGGACTTGACCGCGGTAGTTAGTAACCTAAGATCATCACACTGCCCCTCTGATTGTCTCCCCCGAGCTTGCTTAAAAGCACTTTTAATACTGTTGGGCCTTTTATCCTGAGATTAATTAATACGTCCCTTGCTACAGGCTGCGTCCCATCATGCTTTAAACAAGCTGTAGTTCAGCCGCTTCTTAAAAAACAAAACCTGGACCCAACTGTTCTGTCCAACTACAGGCCTATCTCAAAGCTTCCTTTCCTATCTAAAGTCTTGGAGAAAGTGGTCTACCTACAGTTGCAGGCACACCTTGATTCTTATATGATCTCTGAAAAATTTCAATCTGGTTTTAAATCCCTACATAGCACTGAGGCAGCACTTTTAAGGATTTTTAACGCTATTCTTTTAGCTCTGGACTCTGGCAGCCCTGCTGCCCTTTTATTGTTGGACTTGTCAGCAGCTTTTGACACGGTCGACCATGACATCCTGTTATCACGGCTAGAATTTCATGCTGGCCTAAAAGGATCTGCCTTACAGTGGTTTCGGTCCTATCTGTCAGAAAGGTTTTTTTATGTCAGTATGGGCCCCCACAACTCCAAAATAGCCCCTCTTAAATACGGTGTACCTCAAGGCTCTATTTTGGGTCCTGCTCTGTTCGTACTCTATTTGTTGCCATTGGGCTCCATCTTCTCGCGGTACAGCATTTCATTTCATTGTTTTGCTGATGATTTGCAGATTTATCTACCTTTAAAAGCAGGGTCAGACCATCCCCAGCTCTTATTACGCTGCCTTGATGATGTCAAACAGTGGTTGTCATTAAAGTTTTTAAAGCTAAATGAAAATAAAACTGAGGTTGTCATTTTTGGCAACTTTAATCATATCGACAGCACTCTGGGCCCCTTTCCTCGTATTGTAAAACACATGTAAAAAACCTCTGTGTCTATATTGATGGTTCTTTTAAATTGAATAAGCAGGTGAGTGCAGTAGTTCAGTCCTGTTTTTTTTAGTTAAGACAGCTAGCCAAGGTAAAGCCATACCTTCCGGCTAATGTCTTTGAGCGTGTTATTCACCTTTTTCTTACTTGCAGATTGGACTACTGCAATTCATTGTATTATGGTCTAGATCAGGCCACCATCCATCATCTTCAGATGGTTCAAAATGCAGCTGCTCGCCTGCTAACTGGTACCAAACGGAGAGAGCATATAACCCCACTTTTAGCTTCTTTACACTGGCTTCCTGTCTCCTACAGGATCCAATTTAAACTTTTACTTTTTGTTTTTAAGTCACTTAACGCCCGAGCCCCTCCTTACCTGTCTGAGCTCCTCTCTGCCTATGCTCCAGGAAAAACCACGAGGTCTAGCTCAAAACTAATGCTGTCCATCCCACGGACTAACCTCAAATCCTGTGGTGATAGATCCTTCTCTGTGGCAGGTCCCAGACTTTGGAATAGTCTCCCCTTAAATATTGGATCTGCACAAACACTTGAGCAATTTAAATCTTTACTAAAGACAGATTTCTATGCCCTGGCTTTTAACACACTATGACCCAAACATTTTGGTCTTATTTGAATTAGTTTAGTTATTGTTTTAATTCTTTTACTGTCCTATTATTGTTTTTTATTGTTATTATTGTATTACATTGTTGCTTTTTAATACCATTTTTATATTGTTAAGCACTTTGTGCAGCATCGGCTGTTTGAAATGTGCTATATAAATAAATTTGACCTTGACCTTAAGGTAGGAGCCAAAAAGGGTGTAGTTTGTGGGTGTGATCACCCGTGTGTACACCTGTGAGCATGGACGCGCTTGTTTTTAAAAGGTTCCTTCATGTAATGATCTGCTAGAGGGTGTGGGGGGGCCACAGCCCCGTCCTCCAGGGCATGAAGCAGGTATGGAGGAGATCAAAACTCCAGACATCCAGAGGCCCCCAGAACACAAGAGACCAAGGAAGACCCACAGAGGGGCAGCCGCGCCACTGTCCCAGAAAGAGCTGAGGAGAGTCCCAGATGAGGGCTCACTCAGCAGCCGCGGAGCAGAAGCCAGGGGGGGTTGCAGTGACGCGCCCGTGAGCTCCGCCGGCAGCCAGCTGTGCCAGAGTGACCGAGGCACCCCACCCACAAAGTGGCCCGAGCGAGCCCCAGGCTCCAGGCCCCGATAAGCACCCACCAAGGAGTGAGCCGGTGTGTACCTGGACGCCCATCCCCGGACACAAAGAACCAACAACGCACCGACGTCTGAGGGAGTCCGCAACCGGATATGAACTTTTTTCAAGACAGTGAATCTTGAAACCAGAGAAAAAATAGAGAATTTTAACTTGTTCCATTGGCAGATTTTTTTCACTTATTTCAAGCTAAAATATTTATTAGAATTCAAATTTAGACAGAAACAAAGTGAATAATATTATTTTATTATCACGTTGATGCAGCACATGGTTCAGTTAGCTTTGTATAAACACGTGTTAGAAATGTTCTTCAATCAGCTCTTTTTACTCTCATTTCACAGCCAGTACTTTTTACTTTTACTTGAGTAAAGAAGTTGAATTAGTACTTGGAGTATTTTTAACAGTAGTACTTCTACTTCAGTACACACTGTGTGTACTTTTACCACCTGTGTCTGAGACCTCCTTCAGGGTCCACCTGAAGCTCTCAGTCTGCTGTGGAAAAAGGAAATCCAGGTGAGTTTCTCCTGATCACCTGAGGCCGTCATTACTGTGTGAACCCACACACCACTCCTCACTCCTCCCACCCGCTGCACACAGTCACTGAGTACAGACCGGCTGATTCCTGTAAAGGGAGAGGCAAGAAGAGGCGGAGCAACACCTGAAAAACAAGAAGCTCAACGTCATTTTGCAGAAGTGAAAGTGTGAGAGAGCAGCAGCAGAGCTGCAGTCGAGTCCTGTTTGTCTCTAAAAGAAGATTCACTGGAGTCCATCAGGTTTCTCTCAGCAACAGTGGTGAGTGCAGCTGATCACACTTCCTGCTTCTACACAAATCTTCACTCTGTTCACTTCATCAGGGTCTAGAGCGCCACCTCATTTCTCCATGGTGCCACTTAGGCTACGTCCACACTCGCCCGGATAGATTTGAAAACAGCGCTCCGCGTCCACACTAGTGTTTTCAGTCATTTTCACAGAGTTGTGCGTCCACATTAAGACGGCTGAAAACGCTTACGTTCCAGTCCTGCGCATGCGTGAAACGCAAGACGATTTGACCGGTCTCATTTCTGTCTGCCGCTGATTCACTTTCCGGCTGTTTGAAACGTCGCGGCAAAAGGTGGAGGAAAAGCACCGAGTTTTAAAATGGACTAACAATGAGGTGGAGTTGTTGCTGCGAGTAACACAAAAGTACAAAGTTGCAAAAGCGAGAGAGAATTAAAGAATTTGAAGAAAAGCTCTGTGGAGCATGTGCAGACTGATATTCATCTTTAATAGGACTGTCAAAACTGCTGCTGTATGATGCTCTCCACTATCTTTGTTTAATTGGTCACATGCCTGCATCACATGACTAACATGCATCATTGTTTTAGAAAGTCTCTGTTTTCACTGTTCACTGTGACACAAACGCACCGTCTCCAAATTATTTACTTTCCAGCTGTTTGAATCGTCGCAGCAGAGGTGAGCAGCGTGATAGGAGTGGATGTAGCTGTGGGTAATGAGACAAGATGAAAAGAACGATTGATAACTTTTTCGTTAAGGCCGGTGCTCTGACACGGAGCCATCAACCTCTCAGTGTCTAACACTGGTCTGCAGACGGCATCAGATAATGAGCCACATTAGATGGACTCTGAGCCCACTGACAGTAAAAGGGTGAAGTGTAGACATTTGGAAGAGAGCGGCCTGACCAGTTTCTCTGACTATGATACTGTAAAGCTGACAACATGATGCATTTACTGTGGTGAGTGTGCAAAGACCATGGCAGGTGTTGTGCCAAGGTAGGGATCCCCAACAGGATCTGTTTCCCTGCGTCAGGAACATCGGCTGGGCAGGGAAAGCGGACCCAACGCACTCCGCCTCCATCACGACCAACTAGACGTGGAAGGAGTGATGTTTTAGTGACAACATGAAAGATGAGTGTGACCGTTCAGTTTGTGGGTTACAACAGAAAATTATACATTTATTGTTCTCGTGTGTTATCGGACGGGATCGTTTTAACAAACCGAGGACATTTTCCTGATAATTATCTGTATCCTCCTGTAACTTTACTGTTTAAAGAGCTAAAACCTCCAACATTTCAGGATCAATAAGTCCTTATAAGACGTGTTTGTGAGCTAAAAATCAAGAATGTGGGATACTGTTTGTCTGTGTCAGCCAAACAACTTCACATCTTTGTAACGACTGTTAAAAAGATGTTCATCCTGTTGATCCTGTTCATCTGGACGCTGCACTGTACAGCAGACACGACGTTGTTCAGTTTGTGTTTCAGATGAACCAGTTTGTGTCTGAGTGTGTTGCTGGGTCTCCACCAGTTACTCTGACAACTGAAGGTTCAAGATTTTTATTTTGACATTTGCACACAGGACCAACAGTCCATGCACAGTGGAATACTTGTGCAGAGCTTTCCAAGTCAAATCACACTTTAACAATATAAAGACAGAAAAAGCAGAAGGATAGAAATGAAGTCCGGAGTAGGGTAGTCGTACTATTTTCTATATACAAAGAAAAAGAAGAAAATGTACAGAGAGTGTGTAGTTCTCTACCTCTTATCGCACTCACAGTGTTGCACATTTGTTCCACAGATCTGTTTCACAAGTCTGTTGTGAGTGTATTGCCCGATGGTCAGTGAACCGATGATACATTCAAAGTGAGGTTAAGTAGTGCTGTGTTATTTTAAGTGTTCAGTGTGTTTTTGTTTGCCGTCAGTCTGACAGTTGTGGGGAAGAAGCTGTTGAAGAATCGTGTTCTGTGTGTGATGCTGCTGTCCGCTCTGTTGTGTCTGAGATTGTATGTGCAGCTTTGTATGTGCAGGTCCATGGATGCAAGTGTTGTTCCCATAATCCTCTCTGCAGACTTTCTGACTCTGCAGAGCCTTCCTCTCTGTCTGTGTAGTGTTTCCATACCAGACAGTGATGCCTGCGGTGAGGATGCTGTCTATCAGTCCTCTGTAGGCCTGGGTGAGAGGGTGGTGGTTCATGCCAGCTTTCCTGAGCAGCCGAATGAAATAAAGCCTTTGCTGGGCTTTTTTCACAGTTGCTGTAGTGTTGAGAGTCCAGCTCAGGTCTGATGTAACCTGCAGTCCCAGGAATCTGTGGCTGTTTGCCCTCTCCACCTCCGTCCCTTTGACGATAAGAGGCTGCAGGGGAGGGAGTTCTTCCAAAAGTGCAGTATTCATTCCTTGGTCCGTGTTGAGGATGAGGTGAAGAAGCTTCTGTGATGAGTAGAAACTTAAAGAAGTCCAGACGCTTTTCTCTCCAAGCTCCTCAGACTACTGACGCTTGTTTCTCTCTTTGTAAAATGAAATTTAAAGAGAATTTTGAATCAAATGTTTCTCTTCTTTCTCCCTCAGAGTGCAGACATGTCTGCTGCCAGCAATCTGCGATCTGAAGATCAGTTTCTGTGCTCCATCTGTCTGGATGTGTTCACTGATCCAGTCACTACACCATGTGGACACAACTTCTGCAAAACCTGCATCAGTCAGCACTGGGACATGAATCAGAGCTGTCAGTGTCCCATGTGTAAAGAGACTTTCTACACTCGACCTCAGCTGAGGGTCAACACCTTCATCTCTGAGATGGTGGCTCAGTTCAGACGTGAAGCTCAGCAGAAAGCCAGCAGCAGCAGCTCAGAGCAACAAGCTGCCAAACCAGGAGAAGTTCCCTGTGACGTCTGCACTGGAACCAGACTGAAGGCCCTGAAGTCCTGCCTGGTGTGTCAGACCTCCTACTGTCACACTCACCTGGAGCCTCATCTGACACTGAAACGTCTGAAAAGACATCAGCTGGTTGATGCTGTGGAGAACCTGGAAGGCAGGATGTGCACGAAGCACGATAACCTTCTGCAGCTGTTCTGTAAGACCGACCAGACATGTGTCTGCATGCTCTGCTCTGTTTTAGACCACAAGAACCACGAGGTTGTTCCTCTGAGAGAAGAATATGAAGGAAAGAAGGCAGAGCTGGAGAAGACAGAGGCTGAGATTCAGCAGATGATCCAGAAGAGACGACTGAAGATTCAGGAGATCACAGAGTCGGTGAAGATGAGTAAAGATGCTGCAGACAGACAGAAAGCAGAAGGTGTTCAGGTCCTCACGGCTCTGATGGAGTCTGTTGAGAGACGCCTGAAGGAACTCATGAAGGAGATCGAAGACAAACAGGAAGCTACAGAGAAACAGGCTGAAGGTCTCATCAAAGATCTGGAACAGGAAATCTCTGAGCTGATGGAGAGAAGCTCTGAGGTGGAGCAGCTCTCACGCTCTGAAGACCACCTCCACCTCCTCCAAAGCTTCTCCTCCCTGAAAGCTGCTCCACCCAGCAAGGACTGGACAGAGGTCAGAGTTCATCCACCATCATATGAGGGGACTGTGGGGAGAGCTGTGGCTCAGCTGGAGGAGACAGTCTGGAAACCCATGAAGAAGAAGCTGTTTGAGGCTGCAGAGCTGCAGAGGGTGCAGCAGCATGAGGTGGATGTGACTCTGGATCCTGATACAGCTCATCGTAAACTCATCCTGTCTGATGATGGAAAACAAGTTTATCATAGTGATGTGAGGAAGAAACTTCCAGACAACCCAGAGAGATTTTCTCAGTGTGTTATGGTTTTAGGAGAGCAGAGTTTCTCTTCAGGCAGATTTACTTTGAGGTTCAGGTTAAAGGAAAGACTGACTGGGATTTAGGAGTGGCCACAGAGTCGATCAACAGGAAGGGAAAAGTCACACTGAGTCCTCAGGATGGTTTCTGGACTGTGATGCTGAGAAATGGAAATGAGTACAAAGCTGGTGCTTCCCCTCTCGTCCCCCTCTGTCTCCATCCTGGTCCTGAGAAGGTGGGGGTGTTTGTGGATTATGAGGAGGGTCTGGTCTCCTTTTATGATGTAGGTGCTGCAGCTCTGATCTACTCCTTTACTGGCTGCTCCTTCACTCACAAACTCCACCCATTCTTCTGTCCCTGTACTAATGATGGAGGTAAAAACTCTGCACCTCTGATCATCTGTCCTGTCAATCAAACTGATCAATGACTGATTTTATTGGATGAATGATTGATTTTTCTTGAAGGGAACAAATGAACATATTGAGTGTAAATCCTCTACAGTCTCCATGTTTCTATAGAATCTGATCATCAGGACTCTGATTCACACTTTGATTCTCATGGAGTTTGATTTGAACAGAAGAAAAGTTGAATCAGGAAATGTTCCCACTGATGGAGACTCGAGCTGAAGAGCAAATATCAGAGAACAAATGTCCAAAAGCTTCATTTCCAATAAAGTTTGTTCAATGCTTTGAGTGAATCCAGACTCATGTGTGGCTGTTATACGGAGCATCAGAGTCCAGCTGAGTTATGTTGGATACAAACTGCTTATTTTGGCTCTGTGAGGAGTTTTGTTCACTGAAAACTGATGAGACGGATAATATTCAAAGAACTCTGTAGAGATTCATGCATCCATGTTCTCCACCTGCAGGTGTGGAGGAGAAAGGTGGAGCACAGACTGCTGCATCCTTCCAGTCACATCATTTTGATGATTATATTTGCATGTTGTGATGATTTGGGTTAAAGACAAACAGAGTTGAACGGCTGCAGTCACAGCATGAAGACGATGCTGAAGCTGAGCTGTCAGTGAACATGTTTCACTGTGATTTGATTTGAAGAATAGAAAGTGTGTGTGGCTGCTGACAGCTGCAGTCTCTGCTAGTCTGCATAACACACACACAACTTTCCCCCTGAGGCAACGATGCAGCAACAACACAAAGAACAGCTGCAGACACACACACACTGTTAAAGAACACTTTACTGTTTAAGGCAGAATTCCTCAGTAACAATGATTTGAGTCTACTGTGTCTACTGTGGTTTCCAACATACAATCTACTGAAACATGTTTTTCTTTCTGCCGTACAAACTATTTGATCACAACATCTTTGCTTTTTTCCTCCAATCGTTTATTCTGATTATTTTATTTAGTTTAACTAAGAAAAGCTTAAAATTTAACTCTTAACCTGATTTAAACGTTTAATTTCTCATTAACTCAGACTTTTAATTTATTTCCTTGTTTAATGTATTATTTCTTTATCCTTGTTTAAGTTTTGCCGATCCTTTCTGTGTAACCTGTTTAATCTGACCTTTGACCCTTTAATTTTAATTTAACAGTACTCTTGTTTTGACCTTTGACCTCTTTATTCCTTATAACCAAAAAAACCCTTTTATCTGATATTTTCACCTTATTGATTGATTATATATATCTATTATATTTTCTCACCTTACCTTATTTTGACCTTTGACCTATGTCCTTGTTAGCCTTGATCTTCCTTCATCAAACGTGAAATTTCTTTCACCTTTGAACTTAAAGCTTAAATCAAACCTTTGTTAAAAAGCTTCTTACCAACTTGTAATTCCAACTCTCTGCATTAAACACGTATCTTATCATATAAACACTGGATCACTGAGAGAACTTTAGGCAGAACCAAATGAAGCAGCTGACCTCGTCAAACTCACAGCGACAGTAACTGACAGTGAATTATTTTAATCTTCTTCATTGTATTTGTTAGAAACGTTTATTTTCCTTTAATTGGACTTTGGTTAAGTTAAATCCGATGTATTAACCGACCTTTGAGGTGAAGTGCAGCTGCGAAGAACGCTACGGCAGGCAATGAGGTGCGTTTAATGTCGCTCTGTTAATTTGAGCGTCCCTAAATTGAATGTCTTATTTTTTCTTACTTTATTATTGCTCATTTATTGGAGAATTTGGCCATTTAATTAAGATGGATTTTATGTTGTTGGTGGTAAAGATCTGGATGGATGCTTTATTCTGTGTTTCTATTTTTCAGTTTTACTTTTCAAGACTTGGTGAATTGCCTTTTTCTACTTTTTGTTTAGTTTTGTTAAAATTAGCAGCAGTGAGAAGTGTTGTTGTCGGTCTTGAATATATTTGATGTAGCCCATACTGTTAAGGTAAGTGTCATGTTTTTAGTTGTTAGTCTGATGAAGAATCTTTTACTTTTCTCCAAAAGTTGATTGTGTTTATCTGGACATAGTGTTTTTCAGGTCCAGCTGAATGCAGGTTTCCCCAGTCTTATACGTGTCAGGAGCATCAGCACAGCTGAAATGCATTTTTCCTAAGCACCGCGTCTCTGTGGCTTTTAAACCCCAAAACACGCTAAAACAAAAATTGGTCCACCCCAAGGATGGGGTCCCCCGGTGTAGTTTCCACTGTGACAGACTGTAGGCTTCCTCAGAGTGAGGCTGAGAGCGGCAGGCCCAGCTGGAGTCTGACCCGTGTCACACAGTGGAGGTCAAACCTTCTGTGCCACAAACACCAGATTAACCAGTTTCACTCATCATCCTTCTACTGTCAGATTTTACTGGTGCAGGTTTGATGAATCACCATCTGAGAACGTCTCTGATGTGGGCGCCACCCACAGGGATCACTTCCTGTAGAAGGGTCACATGACCTGTTATAGGCCCCTTTGTGATGATGACAGCGACGCCCCTTTCGTGTGAGGTTAAACCCAGAGAGCTTCGTGTGACCTCTGACCCTGATCACCAGCGTTAGGGTCAGTGAAGGTGAGATACCATGTGACAGGAGGAACAATAAAGTTTTATTTGTACGAACACGTAGAACAGATGAAGTCAGAACGAAGCAGGTGGAGCTCAGTCAGGGTGGAGGTGCAGACAGGTGAGCTGAAGGGGAGGAGCCAGTCTGGTCAGGAACTCTCTGTCTCCTCAAGTGAACCTCCTCACCTCTGAAACACACACACACACACACACGACTCTGAAGGTTGCAGTCAGGGTGGTGAGGGTGGGGTTACCTTCTGGTCTCTGGTTGGTGTGTTTCCTGCAGGTGAGGCTGAGCGGCCGAATCATGACATCGCTGCTGCACAGACACAACAGGAAGTGGAGGAGGAAGTCGTCAGCGTCCCCGTCACACACCTGAGACAGACACAGAGGTTATGTCTCTGCAGACTCACGGCTCGGACCTGTGGAAACGTCCTGCAGGACGCCTGTTTCTCTCTGTGGTGGCCCCCCCACAGCGTCCCCACCGTGCTTCACTGTGTGGACGCTGTTCTTTGGGTTGTAGCTGCATCTTCTTCTCGTTTCACCTCCACAGGACGTTTCAGTCTGCAGGTCTTCGTCCTCAGCAGTGTGGCTGAAGGTGTCTGCAGACGTGGAGCTCTGTGAGCTCACAGTGCGTCCCTGTGCAGCCTGTAGAGTCTTTGAAGTCTTTGCTCTGACAGGCTTGTTCTGTGCTGGGCGGCTCTTTGACTTTCTTCAGGTTTCCCTTCCTGACACTCTGATAACCTCAGATATCCACAACGTGAATCCTCACAAACATCTTTTTCTCTCTTTTCACTCAAACGTTTTCACACCGACTGTAAATATGAAGAAAACCCTCAGTTTGACGCCACGCCCCCAAACCAGTTCGGCAGTAAAGTGTGAGCAGACGGAGCTGTTACCAGGATGTAAACAGGATGTGCCCTTTCACAGTTAAAGCCTCAGGAATAAAAACATGACCCGATCTTAAATTTTTAAAGATAAAATAAAGTTTAAAGACGACGATGAGCACGTGACTCACTGCTCAGAGCCCACTCACCCAGGTGCATGATGGGAGCAGGAGGAGGAGGCTGGGCCGAGCGTATAGAAACCAAACAAACAAATAAACAACAGCACGCCAAACACGTGAACCAGACTTTACCTGTAAACTTACCTGGTGTCTCCCAGGGAGACCACAGTTATGGAGCTGACAGGTAAGTACGTGCAGTACACACTTCCTGTCCTGAAACACACACACAGGTAAACCGCACAGGTACGTAACCATCGGCGTGACTTTGTATTGAACATTGGGGGGTCAAGATCTCTGTCTAAATAAATAAATCTGGGTACATTTCCAGATGATTAAACAACTATTTTGCTGGTAACACCTGAAACGAGTAAAGAAAACCAGCAGCCTGTTGATGCAAGATAATCCATAACTTTATTGGGGCTGACATTGTTGGAAATGAGTCCAAATAAAGAGTCCAAACATTTATAAGCCTGTCTATGTGTGTCTCACCTGGACAGCCTCCTCTGGAAACCAGACAACAGCAGAGTGTTACCCGGCAACAGGCCAGGTGGGTAGGGGGTGTGGCTTAAGTCCAGGTACACCTGCAGACTCCTCCCAGCTTGGTCACAAAGAGTGAGACGCACACCTGCGCACACACGTTCAGCTAACAGTCAGACCAGGGGTCCGTTCTTTGTACCTCGCTACGTAAATTAGCTGGATTTGATTGTTGACGATTTCACGTGATCCTGGATCGTTCGGTTCTCCGAAGCTCATCCGGGACTTGCTGTCATAGCAACAGATCCGTAAGCGTAAACCTGCTCGGGAGCAGGTTTACTTTATGTAAACAGGATTAGATCGCGGCCACTCAGGTATGTCCGCTTCATGTATACGAAAGCAACGGTGAAATATACTCACTCAAATGAGCAATCCTATTTATCCATATTGTATATTCTGTATCTATATATGTGTATATGTGGTGTATTTATGCTTATATCCTTACTCTCATTCCCCTTAATGTATCTGTAACATGCAACTTCTTTCGGTGCTTTGCTACTGGAAACTGAATTTCCTGGAGGAACCCACCCGAGGGATTAATAAAGTTTCATCTAATCTAATCTAATCTAATCTACTTGGGTTTTCTTCCTGTAGCCCTCATGTTTACTCAAGGTTTAGTTCTGTCTTCATGCTGATTTTCTTGTTCAGTCGTGTCTCATGTTGCAGTTTGTCAATCCTGTCCCTGTGCTCTGTGTTCCCTCTGTTCAGTATCAAGTCTGTGCCTCATGTGTTTCCTGTTTTATTTTGATAGTCCCTGTCCTGTGTGCAGTGTGCTTGGTTTTGCTTCCCTTCTGTCATTAGGCCTGATTTGTCCCAGATGTGTTACCACCTATTCCCCATCTTCTCGTAGTCCTGCTTGTGTATTTAAGCCCTGTGTTTCTCTGTTAGTTGTTGTGTTGTACCCTCACTGTACTGTGTTTTGTTTTCTATGTGCTTCTGGTAATGTTCTGGTTCACTCTTTCCTGGTTTGATTTTCTAGTTTCCCGGGTTTCTAGTTTGGGCTTAAGTTTTGAGTTTCTAGTTTTGTTTTCTTCTATTTCTATTTGAATGTTCTCCAGCAATAAAGCTGCCACTTTAGTTAATCATTCTGTCTCTGGGTCCTGCGTTTGGGTCCTACATCCTGCCTGCCACCTCAACACCTTTAATTTTACAGCTTCTTAGTTATTATAAAGTGCTGCAACTCATAATGTTTTCTAAGATAGTAAAACCAGATTTAAACCGACTACTTCTACAAAGATGGAGCTAAAGTGATGATATACATTTATAGTTTGGACTTGGACACATACAGTCTGTTTTTCCTTATAACTACATGTGAGTTCAATTAACATTTTGTAGGAAAAGGGAATTTGTTTTTTAAAAGGATTATAGATTCGGAGCTGAATTACCCAACGGAACATCTCATTCACTGACGTTTGCTGGAGAAGCTGCTCTGCCTCTTTGTGATGGAGCAGCAGCGTGACATACTGAAGACTGTTAACGGGAAAGTGCTGAAGCTGAAGGCGTCTCTCTGCTGCTCAGACTGACGTTCAGTCGTCATCCAGACAACATGAAGACTGCACCGGTCTCTCTGCTCCTCGGTGAGTCAAACACTAAAATCATCGATTTATTTATCACAGCTCCAACAAACAATATGGCAGGAAAACAACCTTTCAGCAGTTACAAGCTCGCAGCTACTGACTTTAAAGTTCATGTAAAAATTCTGAAAAGTTTCGTCAAGGCGAGAGGAACAGTTCATTCTCCTTCTTATGTCTTTCAGGTTTCATTTGATTGGTGGCTGTGAAGTTGGGCAGGAACCAAGAAGTGATGTTAATGTTGACTAATGGAGCTCACAGTTCTAACTGAAATGTATGAAGAGTGATAGAAAATGGTTTCAAACATGCATGATGAAAGTTTTTCGGTTTAAATCGATCTCATCATCACTGCAAACCTCTCAGAGGTTCAGACTCTCAGCAGTTTAACCTGGAATCCTGCAGGAAAGTCACCATATAGTCTGGACTAAGTCAGCGATTAAACTTTCTGCCCAGCTAAGTGTCAGTAACATGAAGACCAAAAGAACAAAAGAGACTTGACCTCTTTTCATCAAACATCTCTTCAGTCAGGAAACCACAGCCTCTGACTGCATGAAGCACAGGGTCCTCTGACTGCGTCCCCTCTTTTATCTAGTCTTCACTTCCTCTATTCACAGCCAATTTTCCATTAAGAGGACTGAGTGTATTCAAACAACCACAGACGGTTTTGACTGTTAAAGTTCCCATTCCCGTTGACATGATGACCTTTAAACAGCAGCAGTGTGGGAGTGAAACAGGCCGCAAATCTGAAAATAAAAACTGTGCCTTTGAAGGGTGGCTTCTTAGTCCCACACTTTCTTCTCTGCACATGAATGAAAGCTCATCCATGCACAGTTCCTTCTCCATTGTTTACAATGCTGTGCACTGTGATGTTTACCGTTGATTGCCATCTGATCAAAAAATGTATAGAAAACAGGAAAAGACAGGCTAACCTGCGTTGCTGTCTCGGTGGTATTTTATAACTTCCTGTTCCTGTTACAGTGCACGGTGGTGTTTGTGTAGTTTAATCTGCGTGGCTCACAGATCTGGCAAAAATACAGACCTTCCATAATTAAGTAGAAGTACAAATACTAGTGTTCACAAATACTCCAGTAAAAGATGAAGTACTGATTCAACTTATTAACTCAAGTTAAAGTAAAAAAAAGTACAGACTATGAAATGTACTCAAAGTAAGAAAGTACAAAGTAGTAGCAGTAAAACCCTGGCTGATTGTGACCCACACCCATTACCACACCTTGGCTCATGTGATTAGGTAGAGGATCATCAGGGGGTCCATTGTCCCTCTCAGTGGGAAACTCCCACAGAGCTTAAATGTGGGTCTCTTCACCGTTTGATCCTAGAACTGAAGAAGCTTCTCAGATGAGAGGTGAAACGTCTTCAAGCAACTTAAAGAAGTCCAGACGCTTTTCTTTCCAAGCTCCTTAGGTTGTGGCAGATACTTCAGGAGATTAAAAAGTTTCCTGAGAGAAAAAAAACAACAACAAAAAAAAACTGTGCAGCCTCAGTCTTTCTTTAAATGACCTCTGACCTCCTGTTGCAGGTGTGCGTGTGCTGCTGCTGTCTGCACTGACTGTTTGTGCAGGTGAGTAGATGAAGTGCACCATGGTCCAGGACAAACACTGAGTGTAAACACTGATAGAAACTGTCCGTCTGTCCTCCAGTCTCTCTGAGCGTCAGTCCAAACCTTCAGCAGTTCTTCACAGCAGCCTCAGTGTCTCTGACATGTGAAGGTCAGCTGGGCTCTGATGGATGGACGGTGAAGAGGGACACAGGAAGTGGGACTGAGTCATGTGGAGCAGGGGGGCGGGGCTTCGGGAGGTTCAATGGTTCATCCTGTTTGTTTGATGAGTTCAAGCCAATCAGTGGAGTTTACTGGTGTGAAGGTGAAGCTGGAGAGAAGAGTGAAGAAGTCAACATCACTGTATCAGGTAATGAAGTCGTTCATTTCATCAGACTAACAGCAGACTGTTATACCACCTCTACATCACTCTGTGGGTCTTTTCCTCAGATAAAGAAGTGATTTTGGAGATCCCTGCACTGCACCACTTCCCCTGCCGGTGGCGGACTCCCTCAGGTGTCGGTGCGTTGGTGGTTCTTTGTATCTGGGGGTGGGCGTCCGGGTACACACCGGCTCACTCCTTGGCGGCCGCTTATTGGGGCTCGCTCGGGCCATTTCGGGGGTGGGGTGCCCTCGGCCTCTCGGCCTGGGGCTCGGTCACTCAGGCACAGCTGGCTGCCGGCGGAGCTCACGGGCGCGTCACTGCAACTCCCCCTGGCTTCTGCTCCGCGGCTGCTGAGTGAGCCCTCATCTGGGACTCTCCTTAGCTCTTACTGGGACAGTGGCGCGGCTGCCCCTCTGTGGGTCTTCCTTGGTCTCTTGTGTTCTGGGGGCCTCTGGATGTCTGGAGTTTTGATCTCCTCCATACCTGCTTGATACCATAAAGGACAGGGCTGTGGCTCCCCACACTCCCTAGCAGATCATTACATGGAGAAACCTTTGGAATGCAAGCATGCTGATCCACACAGGTATGCACACATGGGTATTCACAGACGCGGACTACAGCTTTCTTGGCTGCTGCCTCAAAGCACACTGTGCGCTGTTTATCTTGCGTGTTGCACAATATCGTTTATTATTTAGTAACTATTGATATCTATGGCTAGCTAGTTTATTGTGATGGTGCATTTTTTTTATTTTATTATGTTGCTCTTTGTTGTTTGCTGTCTCCTCTGTTTTTTTTTCTCCATACAGGTGACCCAGGAGTTTTGTTTTTTTTGTTTGTTTTTTTTTTTTCTCTCTTCCCCCCCTTCTCACCGTCTCTTCTCCCCTTTGGTTTTCTTTCTTTCTCTCCCTCTCTTTCTTTCATTCTTTCCCCCTGTCCTATCCCACAGCCATGTCTGTCCCATTTGCAACTGAAAATCAGTCAGTGTTCTACTGATGAGTTTGGATCATCTCCTCAGAGCTTTCTGAGGGTCAGAGGTCAGAACACTGACATCACTTCCTGTTTAAAGCTAACCTGCTGAGCTTATAATAAATTCAATGACCCAGTTTTATCATCTCTCCTGCAGATGTCTATGACACCACCACCATTTCACCAAGTGCCACCAAACCACCACCAACAACAATTACCAATCTCAATTCCCCTCCTTCTACATCGTCCTCCTCCATCATCTCACCTGTAGCTGCTCTGGGTTCTCTGGGTCTTCTAGATCTTATTCTGGTTGCAGCTTTGCTGTTTTGGAACAAAAAAATAGGTATAAAGTGTGTCAAACCCCCCAGAGCTCATTAGATTAAACATTTTACATGGAAAAATAAATTTTCCTTAATAATTATGTAATTATATACTATAATTCAATTATAAACTGTCCCCATTCACATTGTTTAGCAGAGAACTTATCTTACATGAAAAATATAGAGACACTTTTATTGATAAAGTATAAGACCCGATCCTTGGGGTGGAACAATTTTTGGCGCAGCGTGTTTTGGGGTTTAAATTCCACAGAGACCCAGTGTTTAGAAAAAATGCATCTCAACTGCTCCGATACTCCTGTCACAACAGTATCACTACAGGTTTTGACAAAAGTCCAGCTGGAATTAGTGATGGGATTTCCGGCTCTTTTTAGAGAACCGGCTCTTCCGGCTCCCAAGCGGCTCTTCAGGTTGTTTTGTTGCTTTAATTAAAAACAGTCCGGGGCTCCAGGGTCCGGGGGGAAGCAGGGATTAATCCCATACATGCTCTCAGTGGGTTCCAAACACACACACACTCGCTCGGGTCCAGGGCAGATCTATATACACACAGAGAAAGACGTCCAGGTTAGGGATAGTCTCAAACTCACAGATACAGGTTCAGGTCCGCCGTCATAAATAGTGCTCCAAATCAGCTGGGATTGGCTGCAGGTGTGACGGTGAGCACAGGTGCGTGGGCCAGGGGCGGGGCCCGTAATGAGCACCGCCCCAGCAGAGGAGAGAGAGCGCAAAGGAAACAAAACAAACAAAACATGTTGCCAAACACAGAGTGAGCCAGCGAGGCACGAGGACCACGACACAAAGCACGTGCAAACTCCAAAACACATTTCTAGCTTTAACTGAACTTCAAAGCAGAGCAGATCACTTAAATTACACAATTGAAAGCATGAAAGCATGTGTGTATTGTTTGTGTATTTATACACAAGCACTCATATATATTCAAATAATTTAAACAAATGTTCATTTACCTGTTACCAGAGATGGGCAGTAATGCGTTACTGATTACTTTTTTCAAGTAACGAGTAAAGTAAGGGATTACTATTGCAAAAACGGTGATTAGATTACCGTTACTTTCCCGTAGGAACGCTGCGTTACTGCGTTACTAAAACCGTGATTTTTTGCCAGAATGTCTCACGACAGTGACGTAAGCGAGTGTGCCGTTCGTGACAACAGCTGTGTGCAGATCAACAATGGATCACATATCGATTGTGGGAGAGAGTATGAGCGTGCAGCGTTTAAAGCGTGGAAGTACTGACCTTACTTTGAGTTTGATTCCATAAAAAGTGACAAAAACATTAGTGTCCGTTGTGCGTGGGAAGAAAACTTCTTTTTACAGCGAAAAAACCCCTAAACTTCCAACAAGCACCGAGTAGCTACCACGTAATGGGAAACTCACAGAGAAACTCGTGGATTCTTCCACTGACCGCGGCCCACCTGCACCAGGGTAAACCTCCGCCTACCCCACTCCTGCTTTACAGGTGAAAATAGAGCAACAGGACCGCTGAGTCTTTAACTTTATTTATTTTCTGCTGTGTTTTACTTGCATCTATTTGAAAGACTGAGTGTAAACACAAAAAACATTTTATTTTATGTGCTGGAATGTGCAGAAAATAGGTTTAAATGTTAAACTAATTTATTCAAGTCAGAGAATGTTGCATATAATTAAATTTTTGCTTGATGCATAAAGTTAAAAGCTTAAAACTGATAAAACAAGTTAAAAAAGAGACTTTTCCATTTGATTACATTTTGTATGATGGATTATGCAGAAAAAGTGGAATTGGGCTGAAAGATCTATCGCTTTATCACCTCTTCAGGTTGTAAATCATGTTTTTAAAAAGTAACTAAGTAACTAAGTAATTAATTACTTTTCAAAATAAGTAATCAGTAAAGTAACGGGATTACTTTTTGGGGGAAGTAATCAGTAATTAGTTACTGATTACTTTTTTCAAGTAACTTGACCAACACTGCCTGTTACTACCACACACCAAATCCGGTCGTTGGTACTTGCTGGCTTGTGTAGCCTCTAGGTAACAAAAGCTCAACACTGCCCCCTAGCATCCTGGAGCACTTCTGTTGTCTTCTGTATGTGCTTCGGAGTTTGTACGTGCTTTGTCTGTAGGGGCCACCGTAAATATACTTTTTTATTCACTCCACATAAAATGTAATAAATAAATCATATAATACAAAAACCAACTAATTACATTTCAACTTTTAACTATTTAAATTTTCAGCTTTTTCCTTTTACAAATTTAAAGTGAAACAACACAAAACACTGCAAACCACAACACAATTAAATATAAATTATAATATGAAAACAAAAAGAAGACGCACATTCTCTGTCATATGGACCTGCATGAATAAACTTTCTGAATCCTTTATCATCTGCAACTGAAAATAGTTGTGGATGATTACTATACCTTTCTAATGTGACGTTGTTGTCCCTGCTCTCTCTCTCTCCCTCCCGCTCTGTTCCTGTGCTACTGAGTGTCACTACCGCCCCTCCCCCCTCTGCTCAGTGAAGCAAAAAAAAGTGCGAGAGAGAGAGGGTGAGAGAAAAAAAAAACCCACGGCTCGCGATAAGGAGCCGGCTCGTGTCGTTCACGTCAAAGAGTCGGCTCTGAGAGTTTCCTTCGCGACCGACACATCACTAGCTGGGATAACCACATTTACTCAGGGCCTTCTTGATGTGATGTTCCTCCTGGCCGCTGTGTCTGTGGGGATGGTGTTCGCTCTGTGTTGTAGCATCCTGATGACTCCCAGTTTGTGCTCCATGCTGGCAGACGTCTTCGGTTTAGAATCTTTTATTATTTGTCTCGTGTTTAAATCCTCGTCTTTCTCATTCCTGCAGAAAGGACGCTGTCATCAAGTCTGAGTCAAGTCACCTATCAGGATATGAACTTCAGACAATCAGCCAATAAAATTACAGATACACACTCACATGTTGTTTTCTCCAGTCCGAGGACATTGCAGGTACACATTCAGCTGTTATCCAACAACTTATTGCTTCACAAAATATGATTATGACCCTTTGTCCACTGTGGGTCCTTGTGATAATTTCTTTGCTCCTCTATTCGTCTTGTCTTTCCATCTCCTGGATTCTCTTTTAACCATCTACTCATTCTCGTTCTCTTGTGCATCAGGGCTGAGTTATTGATGGAGTTTCCCAGATCAAATTTAAAGGAGGATGGGAAGAAGAGGATTTTCTCTCTGCCAGTCCCGTCAGCTCCCTGCTAAGATTTAGAGCTTGTCCTGTTTTTCAGTATGAAGGCCCTGCTCATCTGTTTTTCTTGCCATTGCTTAAAAAGTGTACATTCTGCATCCAAATGTCCAGCTGCCTTCAACTTTGATGTTTGTCTTGGCCAAAAATAAGCCTTCAGTTTATTCCTTTGTTTAAATAAAAATCTCTTGCTGATAAACTGAACCCTGGCTGTGGCGTCAGAGTAGCGCTATATAAGTGCTACATAAGAACCAGTCCTTCTACCATTTACTAAAAGCAGGCTTTTGCCAGGGCTGCAAAGGGATTTGTAAAGAATGAATTTTTAGTGTACTATGCTTCAGGCAGTTGTTGCATGGAAGTGGCTGTTACTGAAAGTCCAGCACAGACCTGTAGTGACAGCCAGTGATTGGCATTTTGAAATGATAATAATAGCATAATGATTTAAAATTCCAGGTTCCTAATGGAGGTCTTGCAGATAAACAGTAACACATTCTATAATTTATTATTAATAAATAATAAACAGGTGGAGCCGGTAGCTCAGCATGTTTGATTTGGCAGTTTTGCACTAGATGAGCTTCCTGAGGCAACTCAAACGGGATCTGTGTTTGCAGGTGGAACTGAACAACAACCTCTCCATTGGAGCCAATAATAAAAACATGAATAACAATAAGCTTTATTTGGGGCTCTGATCTGAGGATGTAACATCATTTGTAATGTGGGTCTCAACAAGCTCAAGGAACGCTTTAAAAGTAGCCATTAATATGGTAAAGTCACAGGTAGCCAGTGTAGCGCTGTTTTTTAAATATGCTGAAAGTGTGGCAGCAGAGTTTTGAACGAGCTGGACTCTTGACTGAGTAAAGTCTGCACTACGTGAGGAGACTGGAGGAGATGAAAGCATGGAAAACTGTGAGATCAACAGATTCATCTTTTTCTGGTGAAATGTCTGGAAGTTTCTTTGGTTTGTGTACAAGAAAGTGAAACAATTTTCTTGAATTCTTACACATTTTTACATGATATTAGTCGGCGGCTCCTTTACTAAACAGCTCCAACTGTTTGATTTGTTTGAATTTTACAGGACAGCTTTTTCCCGTGTTACTCATTCATTATGGAGCTACTGTAGTTAACATGTAATGCTTCTCTAAAACCCTGTGACACAATCTTCTTTAACATTAGTGCGCATTAACCCCACATCTTCCCTGTTTTATTGCTGATGTTGGCCTGACAGTATTGGGGTAACAATGTCTCCTCTGTTTAGGAGAGGGCAGCAGGGTCACATCCTCACTGACATCACCTGTATTTGCACTACAGTCGTTCCCTTCACTGACCTTTGCTCTCCTTCTCTTTTCCATCAGGTTGTGTAAAACTGAAACAGGCATTAAATGTTTACTACAAATGATGCTTTACACAGAAATGCATTGTTAGCTGTTTTTACACACCAGCCTGTGTGAACCTTTAGTCTGAGCATGGGGTCAAAGGTCAGGACAGAAATGCAGCACTGTAACACATATACATATGTAAAACATCAGACATTTGACTGATTTGTGTTGTGACAGCTAGTTTTTTCTTTATACAAATAAATCATCATCACACACAGAAGAAATGTGCAGACCGTACATTTATTAGCTAATATCAGTGGATACAAGAAAAATGGTATGAAGACAAACACTAGCAGCCTTAGCGTTTCTGTTCTGAATCTCTAATCTCTCACAGATATTCATCAAACCCTGTCCTCTATCAGCTTTCAACATAAGAAAAGTATTAGGCCTGATTGAAAAACAGTCTGTTTGCAGATGAAGTACTTTAAAAATATCTGTGATTTATCCAGATTTTCTTGACTGAGTTTACAATTTACTAGAACTGCCAAAAAAACATGAATAGAAACAAATGATGAAGGATCCACTTCAAGGAAAGTGGAAAAGCCTCTGTTAGCTGCTGTTTGCAGCTGGCACAGTCTAACAGAGGCTAATACCAACGCTAACCAACAGTTTAGCATATCGTCGACAGCTCACCTCAGCATGGCTGTCCTCGGTCAGCAGTGAGCTTTATTAACTTGCACACAGTGTTGGGAAGGTTACTTTTAAAATGTATTCCATTGCAGATTACAGATTACATGCCCCAAAATGTAACTTATTCCGTTGCGTTACTCAATGAGAGTAACGTATTCTGAATACTTTGGATTACTTAATATATTATCATGCTGTTTACAACTACGTGAATGTACTATTGCTGTGATTTATTACTGTTACTGAAGGTCCGTGACTCCAAACCGTAGTAAAGGACCTCTGGCTCATACGTCGGGTCCGTGTCGGGCTCGTAGCTGAAAACTAGCTTTACTTTGTTGTCTGGGTCAACTTTGCTAGCAGAGACAGAGAGAGGCGTTGAAAGGCTGCTGCAATGGAAGTTATTGTATTGGAGGAAAACACAAACACAGCGTACAGTCGAGTCATCATCATCATCATCATCATCGTTTATCTGTATAACACTTTAAGAACACACCAGGCAGACCAAAGTGCTGAACAACACAGATCAAAACAACAACCAAATTAAAAATACCATAAAATCATTACATACAATAAAATAAATAAGAAGGTGTCAGTTTCCTACAGAGTTAAAAGCCAGGGAATAAAAATAGGTTTTTAATCTGAACTTAAAGACCTGCACTGATGACGCTTGTCTAATTTGGAGGGGAAGGTTATTCCAGAGCATCGGAGCCGCAATTGAAAAGGCACGGTCTCCTCTGCATTTCAGCCGCGACTTAGGGACCGACAGCAACAGCTGCTCAGCTGAACGGAGCGAGCGAGGAGGAACATGTGGCTTCAGCAAATCAGATAAATAGACAGGAGCCAGACCATTTAAAGATTTAAAAACCAATAAAAGGACTTTAAAACGAACCCTAAATTCAATGGGAAGCCAATGCAAGGAAGCCAGAACCGGAGTGATGTGATCAAATTTCCTACTACCGGTTAAAAATCGCACCGCCGCATTTTGCACCAACTGCAGGCGTGACAAGGTGCCCGACCCGACCCCTATTAAAAGGGAATTACAATAGTCCAGACGTGAGGTGATAAAAGCATGAATAAGAGTTTCCAAATTGGGTTTGGAAAGGAAAGGCTTAACCTTCGACAGGCGTCTGAGGTGATAAAAAGCTAATTTTATCACTCCATTTACATGACCTTCAAAAGTAAGCGCAGAATCAAGTTTAACACCAAGATTAGTGACTGAACTTTTCAGATGAGAGGTCAAATCACCAAAATCAACATCTGGAGAATCAGTAGAACGATGCGGGCCATATAAAATTGCTTCCGTTTTGTGACCATTAAAATTCAAAAAATTATTTGCCATCCATAATTTAATATCGCTAAGACAGTCAAGCAGTGATTGACATGGGGAGGTATCCAAATGACTAAAAGGTAAGTAAAGCTGACAGTCATCGGCATACAAATGAAATGACACTCGGTGTTTACGAAAAAAATCACACCAAGGGGGAGTAAATACAGCGAGAAAAGTAATGGCCCAAGGATAGATCCCTGCTTAAAAAGGGAAGTTTGGAGATAGGTCTAAAATTTGACATAGTAGAACTATCAAGGCCAGGTTTCTTAAGTAAGGGGTGTATGACTGCACGTTTAAACCCACTAGGAACATGACCGGTTAACAGACTAGTATTGATAATTTTCAGGATATAAGGTCCAATGATGGGAAATACTTTTTGGAGAAAGCGGGGAGTAACAACATCATTTGGGGAGCCACAGGGCTTAGCATGTAGCACCAACTCCTCTAAGTCACGCAGAGAAATCGGTGCAAAAGCAGGGAATAGGCTTGAGCAAGGAGCATGCATGGCCGGATCAACAATAGGTGGAATCAGAGGCCTCAGGGTAGCAACCTTGTCCACAAAAAAGGTAATAAACTTATTGCACATAGCCTCAGAGGACGGCAAAAGGTTGTAACCCTCCAAGTTAAGTACAGAATTAATCGTATTGTATAAAACACGAGGGTTGTGAGAGTTGGCTGAAATAAATTGAGAAAAGTAGGAGTGTTTATCGGCCTTAACTGCCCTCTGATAAGTTTTCCAAGTAATCTTTAGGGCTTCCAGGGAGACATGCAATCTGTCTTAACAGCTTACTTACAGCTGGGCTTGTCAGGCACTCTTCTTGGCTGCAGTGGTTATTATTATATTTACATGCTTCCAGCTCCCGTTTCTGCTCGATGACAGCTCCTACTTTTCCTTTTTCTCCCTCCTCGCGCTCACAGACACATAACGAGTATGGCAGTCCATTCTCCCTGCAGCACGGACTACACTGCCCGTGAGGCTACATTCTGCATTCTGCCTATTAGCTTAACACAACAACAACAACAACAAAAAGGCGCTCTCTCACCCAGGAAACACGCAGAGCGAGAGCGTCACCCTGTAACCATGGCAACCGCAACGCTGCCGCCCAGAACTACAGAACGTAGCTGTCAAACAAAACCCAAACAGTCCTGACCCGCGACAATATGAAACAGGAAAGTACCGCAGTGTAATCCATTTATTTCAACAAAGTAACTGTATTCTGAATACCACCTTTTTAAACGGTAACTGTAACGGAATACAGTTACTCATATTTTGTATTTTAAATACGTAACGGCGGTACATGTATTGCGTTACTCCCCAACACTGGTTGCACAAGACTCCTTTCACAAAGTTTTACACCCTGTTTGAGAGTAAATAAAAGTGGACATTTCTCAGCTCCAGCATTGACAGCTGAGGTAAACGGTGGACCGACAGCTTATCCACAAAATGGGAAAAACTCCGGTCCAGAATCCGGTCCAGTCCTCGTGGCAGTAAAAACTGTAATCATGCATACATGCTTTTGTCACACCTGACCATTTCGTACAATATAATTGAAGTTTTGGATTTAAAAATTTAGCAGACGTGAACGAGCAACATTCCTGATGAGGCTGGTCAACGCTGTTCAACTAGAAGCCTACGTGGATGATATCCCAGCCTACACATCCCCCTGAACTGTACTGCCTCAGTGAAATACTTGCTCACTCACACCAAACTTCATTAAATGTGAATGTGTTACCTTGCTGGTTCCCAGTTGCAGCTTAAGTGCATCCAATATTAGATTTCCCAGCTTTTCAAACACACCATGAGCTGTGCCATTTTCTGGGCACAGCAGGTTAAAACCATATAAAGATTTCCTGATGTTGTATCTCCAATAACAGGTCACGGCATTTCGCTCTCGAGGCAGCCAGTGCCCTCCCTGCAGTCCCAAAAGGTTGATTCGGTTCATCTTGACGCACACCTGTGTGCACTTGTATTCAAAAGGTTTTTCCGTGTAACAATCTTATAGTGGGTGTGGGGAGTCATAGATTCAGCCCCCCCCCCAGGACCACCGGATGGGCAGATGCTCCACCCACCTTGAAAGAGCTGAAGAGATGCCTATATGGGATGTCACCCAGTAGCCACAGTGCAGAAGTCAGAGAGGGCCGGCAGCCAGCTGCACCAGAGCAGACCGAGGCCCGAGGTTTGAGGGCCCTCCACCCCCCAAAGTAGCCTGACGGAGTCACGGATGCCAGGCCCTGCCAAGCAGCCGCCGGGAGTGAGCCAGTATGTGAGACCTGACTTGACACATAGACATAGACAAACATGCACACACAGACACAAACATACACCACCCTCATACACACATATACAAATATTCAGCACTCACCCAGTGTGGAGACAAATTGAACCCACACTCCCCAAACACACTCTGAACCCCAAGTCCATTTCTTTTAGGGGAGAAATGTTTGATTTTGGGGTGGGGATAAATTTCATGATACATGATCACATGGTCAAATATTTTTAGACGTTTGGCTCCTCCCACGGGATGGTGTGCATCTTTCTCTGCTTTCTCTGAGATGTGAGTATGGATATGTGTGTGTTGACTGTTGAGGCAGGTGGATGCTGCTGATTGCTGGTTTGAAAGAGTTCCTAAGTGTTGATTGGATGATTGGATGTACAGCAGCTTCTTAAACCCCAGCTCACAGCCACCTCCGCCCTCTACTTCCCTCCTCTGTACCAAATAAGGAGCCAGCTTTGATCCAAATCAGCTAACTGCGCATCACCAGCTCTTCCTCGTCCTCGCTGTCCAGAAGCAGCAGCGTGATGATCTTGACAGGGAAGTGGTGAAGCTGAAGGTGTCACTCTGCTGCCAGTCGTCATCCCGACATCATGAAGACTTCATCTGTGTCTCTGCTCCTCGGTGAGTCAAACGCTGAAATCCTTCACTCACTCATAGCGTTCATTTATCTTATAACACAGTAACAGAGTGTGTGCTGGATGCTCTCACTGACTGACTCTAAAATGAAATCTCTTCAGGTCTGTCCAAAGTCTGAAGTTACGTTTATGCGAGAAGAAGAGTTCACTCTTCTTCTTTAGTGTTTTTATTGTTTTAAAGTTCAGATCCATCGTGTGTTCTGGACTCAGAGAGTTGGACCTTCATATCCAGTTTGTTGTCTTTAACATGTTGACTTGTAGAGAAGTCAGGCAACCTCTTTTTTTTATCGAAGATCAATTTTCATTCAGGAAACCACAACTGCTAGCTGCAGGTACCACATGCTCCTCTGGTCTGCCTGTTATGTAGTCTTCACTTCCACTATAGAGAGCAAACTTTCCTTCATGTGGACTCTAATGAAAGGATTGGAGACTGTTTTTTGTCATTTACCTTACTTTTGTGCATTTTGTTATTTTTCTCATGATGAGCTTCAAACAGAAGCAAACTGGGACTCAAACCTGTGAATAAAGATCAATGAAGCAGCTTCTCCAGGTTTTTATTCATCAGCTGATGCTGAATAAACAACTAACCCTTATCCCATGGCTTTGGTTTATAAGTTCTGACTGTTTAATCCTGAGAATGCTTTTCTTGCCTGCTGTACCCCTTACTCTTTTATTCCCTATTGCCCATCCACCCCAAACTGCTGAGTCTTCATGAAGCCTGAGTGGGGAGCAGTTTCTCTTCTGCTTCCAATAATCAACAATTCCCCAAAATCTGCTTAGTTTGGGAAATGTTTAGGTGCAGGGTGTTGGAGTGTCAAAACAGATATGACGCCCACCTCATTCAGACCAAGTGTACCAACATAGTTTCGTCAGCATGTGTTAAAACTGAGCTGGCGCTTTGTGTGATGTTTATAAGTCTAAATGTACTTTTAAGCCCAAACAGAACCTTAAAAGTGAATTAAAGGTCTCCCCCCTTTAATGTGATGTTTTTGGAACAAGACCAGATTGAAACAGGTTCCTGCCCTCTGACCTTCAGTGACCTCTGACCTCCTGTTGCAGGTGTGTGTGTGCTGCTGCTGTCTGCACTGACTGTTTGTGCAGGTGAGTAGATGAAGTGCACCATGGTCCAGGACAAACACTGAGTGTAAACACTGATAGAAACTGTCCGTCTGTCCTCCAGTCTCTCTGAGCGTCAGTCCAAACCTTCAGCAGTTCTTCACAGCAGCCTCAGTGTCTCTGACATGTGACGGTCAGCTGGGCTCTGATGGATGGACGGTGAAGAGGGACACAGGAAGTGGGACTGAGTCATGTGGAGCAGGGGGGCGGGGCTTCGGGAGGTTCAATGGTCCATCCTGTGTTTTTGATGAGTTCAGCCCAGTCAGTGGAGTTTACTGGTGTGAAGGTGAAGCTGGAGAGAAGAGTGAAGAAGTCAACATCACTGTATCAGGTAATGAAGTCATTCATTTCATCAGACTAACAGCACACTGTTATACCACCTCTACATCACTCTGTGGGTCTTTTCCTCAGATAAAGAAGTGATCCTGGAGATCCCTGCACTTCCTGTGAGGACAGGAAGTGATGTCACACTATGCTGTAAAAACAAAATTGGTGGCACAGCTGCAGCTTATTTCTACTTTAATGGACGTCCTGTTGGACCTAAATCAGAGAAACTCATCACCATTAAAGTGCAGCAGTCTGATGAAGGTCTCTACTGGTGTTCTACTGATGAGTTTGGATCATCTCCTCAGAGCTTTCTGAGGGTCAGAGGTCAGAACACTGACATCACTTCCTGTTTAAAGCCAATCTGCTAAGCTGATGATAAACTGACTGAACCAGCTTCCTCATCTCTCCTGCAGGTTCTGTGACACCAATCTCTGTTGCAACAACAGAAAGAGCAACAACAACAACAACCACCATCACCACTCATATCTCCCATCCTCCTCCTCCTCCTCCTCCTCCTCGCGTTCAGCAGGAGGCGTGGATGATGAGCGGCGATAAACTTGCGAGAAGCAAGTTATGCTCAACTCCACCGGTGGAATCTGACAGCGTGGAAAAGTGTGAAAACATCCATGATCACCAACGGATTTCGAAGGGCTGGACTGCTGCATGATGGAGAGGAGGACACCGCCACGGCCCTTCAGAGGGTGTTCGACTCTGACACTGACAACGAGGATTTCTTTGGTTTTGAAAGTGACAACGAAGGAAAGAAGCTGAGAGTGGATGAGGAAGCCACCCTGAGCCTGTTTGTATCCGACACTGGAGAAGAGGACTTTGGTGGTTTTAGTGCGCAGGAAGAAGAGAAAGATGGTGAATGACTGACTTTTCTTCTTGTTAAAGCCGTGTCGCTGCACCTGAGCCTAAAAGGTAGTTGTTATATTTCCACTGTAGTGTCAATACACTATTAGAGCTTATGCCGAGTCAGACTGCACACACAATAGTTTGTTTACAAGTTGACTTCTTCTTTATTGGGATAACACAGAAGTAACACACACACATAACTGGGCGTGGTGCCCCCTACTGGCGATGGCTTGCATAGCACACAATAATTCTTGGTTCATACATAACAGTAGTCCGAATCTATTTTTCTGGTGTGCTGTAGGTTATTGTTATGTACTACATTTGTTACCCATTTATGAAGCACAGTACATGTTTCGTACTTGTAATTACCGCTACTTGTACATATACCTAAAAAGTTATGCAAATATGTACCCATAACTTGTTTTTCAAAATATTAATAAAAGGGGTGTGTCTCCAAACAGCCATCTCTTTCCTGACAATTCGCTTTGTGCATATTCTCTTACATATGATAAGTCAACATTGAAACACCGGCGGCTTTTAGTCACGTGCGGTAATGTATGTACAAAACAGGATTTTCCCCTGATTTTAGCTTGTGCGGCTAATATTCAGGTGCACTTTGTAGTCCAGGAAATACGGCAATTTTCTTGAATTCTTAAACATTTTTACATGATATTAGTAGGCGGCTCCTTTACTAAACAGCTCCAACTGTTTGATTTGTTTGAATTTTACAGGACAGCTTTTTCCCGTGTTACTCATTCATTATGGAGCTACTGTAGTTAACATGTAATGCTTCTCTAAAACCCTGTGACACAATCCTCTTTAACATTAGTGCGCATTAACCCCACATCTTCCCTGTTTTATTGCTGATGTTGGCCTGACAGTATTGGGGTAACAATGTCTCCTCTGTTTAGGAGAGGGCAGCAGGGTCACATCCTCACTGACATCACCTGTATTTGCACTACAGTCATTCCCTTCACTGACCTTTGCTCTCCTTCTCTTTTCCATCAGGTTGTGTAAAACTGAAACAGGCATTAAATGTTTACTACAAATGATGCTTTACACAGAAATGCATTGTTAGCTGTTTTTACACACCAGCCTGTGTGAACCTTTAGTCTGAGCATGGGGTCAAAGGTCAGGACAGAAATGCAGCACTGTAACACATATACATATGTAGAACATCAGACATTTGACTGATTTGTGTTGTGACAGCTAGTTTTTTCTTTATACAAATAAATCATCATCACACACAGAAGAAATGTACAGACCGTACATTTATTAGCTAATATCAGTGGATACAAGAAAAATGGTATAAAGACAAACACTAGCAGCCTTAGCGTTTCTGTTCTGAATCTCTAATCTCTCACAGATATTCATCAAACCCTGTCCTCTATCAGCTTTCAACATAAGAAAAGTATTAGGCCTGATTGAAAAACAGTCTGTTTCCAGATGAAGTACTTTAAAAACTATACTTAAAAACATTTCATACACAAATCTGTCATTTATCTAGATTTTCTTGACTGAGTTTACAATTTACTAGAACTGCCAAAAACACATGAATAGAAACAAATGATGAAGGATCCACTTCAAGGAAAGTGGAAAAGCCTCTGTTAGCTGCTGTTTGCAGCTAGCAGAGGCTAACAGAGGCTAATACCAACGCTAACCAACAGTTTAGCATATCGTCGACAGCTCACCTCAGCATGGCTGTCCTCGGTCAGCAGTGAGCTTTATTAACTTGCACAAAGTTTTACACCCTGTTTGAGAGTAAATAAAAGTGGACATTTCTCAGCTCCAGCATTGACAGCTGAGGTAAACGGTGGACCGACAGCTTATCCACAAAATGGGAAAAACTCCGGTCCAGAATCCGGTCCAGTCCTCGTGGCAGTAAAAACTGTAATCATGCATACATGCTTTTGTCACACGTGACCATTTCGTACAATATAATTGAAGTTTTGGATTTAAAAATTTAGCAGACGTGAACGAGCAACATTCCTGATGAGGCTGGTCAACGCTGTTCAACTAGAAGCCTACGTGGATGATATCCCAGCCTACACATCCCCCTGAACTGAACTGCCTCAGTGAAATACTTGCTCACTCACACCAAACTTCATTAAATGTGAATGTGTTACTTTGCTGGTTCCCAGTTGCAGCTTAAGTGCATCCAATATTAGATTTCCCAGCTTTTCAAACACACCATGAGCTGTGCCATTTTCTGGGCACAGCAGGTTAATACCATATAAAGATTTCCTGATGTTGTATCTCCAATAACAGGTCACGGCATTTCGCTCTCGAGGCAGCCAGTGCCCTCCCTGCAGTCCCAAAAGGTTGATTCGGTTCATCTTGACGCACCCCTGTGTGCACTTATATTCAAAAGGTTTTTCCGTGTAACGATCTGATAGTGGGTGTGGGGAGCCATAGCGGGCATGGACAGGATTCAGTATGAGGTACCGAGGTATTCGGGTGAGACCACTTGCTTCTTGGGATCCTTTGGCATCAGGGCTCTCCGGCCTTCAATTGAGCTTTTCAGGTCTATCTTTTTCTTTGTGTGTGTGTGTGTGTGTGTGTGTGTGTGTGTGTGTGTGTGTGTGTGTGTGTGTGTGTGTGTGTGTGTGTGTGTCCTGTCTGGCACTGTAGCAATCAGAATTATGTCTGAAGGCCAAGACAAATGCCCAACAGATTTACTTTCCCAAGTGGGCCTTTTGCAATACTGGTCCACTTGATTGTCATAGTTTATTTGATCTTTATTAGTTATTTTTATAAGTTATTGTAATCAGGCCAGACTGGACTCGGGGACGAGAAAAAAAAACAAGAAGAAAAGTTCAGAAGAAAGTTAACCGAAGGAGAGAGAAAGAAAAAGGAAAAGAGAGAGAGAGAGAGAAAACACGATGAAAATCTGCTTCATCACCTTTTTTTTTCTCTTTTTCCTTTCCCTGGATCACCTGTTGAGAAAGAAAAAAGAAAACAAGCAGAGGAAGACTAGAGCAATCGCATAAACAACATCACGATGATCTATGTGACTATAACAGTAAATACTAAATATTAAACATTATTGTAAGATCGACAGAACACAGTGTGCTTTGAGGTAGGAGCCAAAAAGGGTGTAGTTTGTGGGTGTGATCACCCGTGTGTACACCTGTGAGCATGGACGCGCTTGTTTTTAAAAGGTTCCTTCATGTAATGATCTGCTAGAGGGTGTGGGGGGGCCACAGCCCCGTCCTCCAGGGCATGAAGCAGGTATGGAGGAGATCAAAACTCCAGACATCCAGAGGCCCCCAGAACACAAGAGACCAAGGAAGACCAACAGAGGGGCAGCCGCGCCACTGTCCCAGAAAGAGCTGAGGAGAGTCCCAGATGAGGGCTCACTCAGCAGCCGCGGAGCAGAAGCCAGGGGGAGTTGCAGTGACGCGCCCGTGAGCTCCGCCGGCAGCCAGCTGTGCCTGAGTGACCGAGCCCCAGGCCGAGAGGTCGGTTGCACCCCACCCCCGAAGTGGCCCAAGCGAGCCCCAGGCTCCAGGCCCCGATAAGCAGCCACCAAGGAATGAGCCGGTGTGTACCTGGACGCCCATCCCCGGACACAAAGAACCACCAACGCACTGATGTCTGAGGGGGTCCGCCACCGGATATGAACTTTTTTCAAGACAGTGAATCTTGAAACCAGAGAAAAAATAGAGAGTTTTAACGTGTTTATACAAAGCTAACTGAACCATGTGCTGCATCAACGTGATAATAAAATAATATTATTCACTTTGTTTCTGTCTAAATTTGAATTCTAATAAATATTTTAGCTTGAAATAAGTGAAAAAAATCTGCCAATGGAACAAGTGTTAGAAATGTTCTTCAATCAGCTCTTTTTACTCTCATTTCACAGCCAGTACTTTTTACTTTTACTTGAGTAAAGAAGTTGAATTAGTACTTGCTGTATTTTTAACAGTAGTACTTCTACTTCAGTACAGACTGTATGTACCTCCCACCCGCTGCACACAGTCACTGAGTACAGACCGGCTGATTCCTGTAAAGGGAGAGGCAGGAAGAGGCGGAGCAACAGCTGAAAAACAAGAAGCTCAACGTCATTTTGCAGAAGTGAAAGTGTGAGAGAGCAGCAGCAGAGCTGCAGTCGAGTCCTGTTTGTCTCTAAAAGAAGATTCACTGGAGTCCATCAGGTTCCTCTCAGCAACAGTGGTGAGTGCAGCTGATCACACTTCCTGCTTCTACACAAATCTTCACTCTGTTCACTTCATTAGGCTCTAGAGCACCACCTCATTTCTCCATGGTGCCACTTAGGCTACGTCCACACTCGCCCGGATAGATTTGAAAACAGTGCTCCGCGTCCACACTAGTGTTTTCAGTCGTTTTCACAGAGTTGTGCGTCCACATTAAGACGGCTGAAAACGCTTACGTTCCAGTCCTGCGCATGCGTGAAACGCAAGACGATTCGACCGGTCTCATTTCTGTCTGCCGCTTATTCACTTTCCAGCTGTTTGAAACGTCGCAGCAAAAGGTGGAGGAAAAGCACCGAGTTTTAAAATGGACTAACAATGAGGTGGAGTTGTTGCTGCGAGTAACACAAAAGTACAAAGTTGCAAAAGCGAGAGAGAATTAAAGAATTTGAAGAAAAGCTCTGTGGAGCATGTGCAGACTGATATTCATCTTTAATAGGACTGTCAAAACTGCTGCTGTATAATGCTCTCCACTATCTTTGTTTAATTGGTCACATGCCTGCATCACATGACTAACATGCATCATTGTTTTAGAAAGTCTCTGTTTTCACTGTTCACTGTGACACAAACGCACCGTCTCCAAATTATTTACTTTCCGGCTGTTTGAATCGTCGCAGCAGAGGTGAGCAGCGTGATAGGAGTGGATGTAGCTGTGGGTAATGAGAAAAGATGAAAAGAACGATTGATAACTTTTTCGTTAAGGCCGGTGCTCTGACACGGAGCCATCAACCTCTCAGTGTCTAACACTGGTCTGCAGACGGCATCAGATAATGAGCCACATTAGATGGACTCTGAGCCCACTGACAGTAAAAGGGTGAAGTGTAGACATTTGGAAGAGAGCGGCCTGACCAGTTTCTCTGACTATGATACTGTAAAGCTGACAACATGATGCATTTACTGTGGTGAGTGTGCAAAGACCATGGCAGGTGTTGTGCCAAGGTAGGGATCCCCAACAGGATCTGTTTCCCTGCGTCAGGAACATCGGCTGGGCAGGGAAAGCGGACCCAACGCACTCCGCCTCCATCACGACCAACTAGACGTGGAAGGAGTGATGTTTTAGTGACAACATGAAAGATGAGTGTGACCGTTCAGTTTGTGGGTTACAACAGAAAATGATACATTTATTGTTCTCGTGTGTTATCGGACGGGATCGTTTTAACAAACCGAGGACATTTTCCTGATAATTATCTGTATCCTCCTGTAACTTTACTGTTTAAAGAGCTAAAACCTCCAACATTTCAGGATCAATAAGTCCTTATAAGACGTGTTTGTGAGCTAAAAATCAAGAATGTGGGATACTGTTTGTCTGTGTCAGCCAAACAACTTCACATCTTTGTAACGACTGTTAAAAAGATGTTCATCCTGTTGATCCTGTTCATCTGGACGCTGCACTGTACAGCAGACACGACGTAGTTCAGTTTGTGTTTCAGATGAACCAGTTTGTGTCTGAGTGTGTTGCTGGGTCTCCACCAGTTACTCTGACAACTGAAGGTTCAAGATTTTTATTTTGACATTTGCACACAGGACCAACAGTCCATGCACAGTGGAATACTTGTGCAGAGCTTTCCAAGTCAAATCACACTTTAACAATATAAAGACAGAAAAAGCAGAAGGATAGAAATGAAGTCCGGAGTAGGGTAGTCGTACTATTTTCTATATACAAAGAAAAAGAAGAAAATGTACAGAGAGTGTGTAGTTCTCTACCTCTTATCGCACTCACAGTGTTGCACATTTGTTCCACAGATCTGTTTCACAAGTCTGTTGTGAGTGTATTGCCCGATGGTCAGTGAACCGATGATACATTCAAAGTGAGGTTAAGTAGTGCTGTGTTATTTTAAGTGTTCAGTGTGTTTTTGTTTGCCGTCAGTCTGACAGTTGTGGGGAAGAAGCTGTTGAAGAATCGTGTTCTGTGTGTGATGCTGCTGTCCGCTCTGTTGTGTCTGAGATTGTATGTGCAGCTTTGTATGTGCAGGTCCATGGATGCAAGTGTTGTTCCCATAATCCTCTCTGCAGACTTTCTGACTCTGCAGAGCCTTCCTCTCTGTCTGTGTAGTGTTTCCATACCAGACAGTGATGCCTGCGGTGAGGATGCTGTCTATCAGTCCTCTGCAGGCCTGGGTGAGAGGGTGGTGGTTCATGCCAGCTTTCCTGAGCAGCCGAATGAAATAAAGCCTTTGCTGGGCTTTTTTCACAGTTGCTGTAGTGTTGAGAGTCCAGCTCAGGTCTGATGTAACCTGCAGTCCCAGGAATCTGTGGCTGTTTGCCCTCTCCACCTCCGTCCCTTTGACGATAAGAGGCTGCAGGGGAGGGAGTTCTTCCAAAAGTGCAGTATTCATTCCTTGGTCCGTGTTGAGGATGAGGTGAAGAAGCTTCTGTGATGAGTAGAAACTTAAAGAAGTCCAGACGCTTTTCTCTCCAAGCTCCTCAGACTACTGACGCTTGTTTCTCTCTTTGTAAAATGAAATTTAAAGTGAATTTTGAATCAAATGTTTCTCTTCTTTCTCCCTCAGAGTGCAGACATGTCTGCTGCCAGCAATCTGCGATCTGAAGATCAGTTTCTGTGCTCCATCTGTCTGGATGTGTTCACTGATCCAGTCACTACACCATGTGGACACAACTTCTGCAAAACCTGCATCAGTCAGCACTGGGACATGAGTCAGAGCTGTCAGTGTCCCATGTGTAAAGAGACTTTCTACACTCGACCTCAGCTGAAGATCAACACGTTGTTCTCTGAGATGGTTGCTCAGTTCAGACGTGAAGCTCAGCAGAAAGCCAGCAGCAGCAGCTCAGAGCAACAAGCTGCCAAACCAGGAGAAGTTCCCTGTGACGTCTGCACTGGAACCAGACTGAAGGCCCTGAAATCCTGCCTGGTGTGTCAGACCTCCTACTGTCAGACTCACCTGGAGCCTCATCTGACACTGAAAGGTCTGAAAAGACATCAGCTGGTTGATGCTGTGGAGAACCTGGAAGGCAGGATGTGCACGAAGCACGATAAACTCCTGGAGCTGTTCTGTAAGACCGACCAGACATGTGTCTGCATGCTCTGCTCTGTTTTAGACCACAAGAACCACGAGTTTGTTCCTCTGAGAGAAGAATATGAAGGAAAGAAGGCAGAGCTGGAGAAGACAGAGGCTGAGATTCAGCAGATGATCCAGAAGAGACGACTGAAGATTCAGGAGATCACAGAGTCGGTGAAGATGAGTAAAGATGCTGCAGACAGACAGAAAGCAGAAGGTGTTCAGGTCCTCACGGCTCTGATGGAGTCTGTTGAGAGACGCCTGAAGGAGCTCATGAAGGAGATCGAAGACAAACAGGAAGCTACAGAGAAACAGGCTGAAGGTCTCATCAAAGATCTGGAACAGGAAATCTCTGAGCTGATGGAGAGAAGCTCTGAGGTGGAGCAGCTCTCACGCTCTGAAGACCACCTCCACCTCCTCCAAAGCTTCTCCTCCCTGAAAGCTGCTCCACCCAGCAAGGACTGGACAGAGGTCAGAGTTCATCCACCATCATATGAGGGGACTGTGGGGAGAGCTGTGGCTCAGCTGGAGGAGACAGTCTGGAAACTCATGAAGAAGAAGCTGTTAGAGGCTGAGCTGCAGAGGGTGCAGCAGCATGAGGTGGATGTGACTCTGGATCCTGATACAGCTCATCCTAATCTCATCCTGTCTGATGATGGAAAACAAGTGTACTGTGGTGATGTGAGGAAGAATCTTCCAGACAACCCAGAGAGATTTTCTCAGTGTCCTAATGTTTTAGGAGAGCAGAGTTTCTCTTCAGGCAGATTTTACTTTGAGGTTCAGGTTAAAGGAAAGACTGCGTGGGCTTTAGGAGTGGCCACAGAGTCGATCAACAGGAAGGGAAGCATCACACTGAGACCTCAGGATGGTTTCTGGACTGTGTGGCTGAGAAATGGAAATGAGTACGAAGCTCTTGCTGGTCCTTCAGTCCCCCTCTGTCTTCATCCTGGTCCTGAGAAGGTGGGGGTGTTTGTGGATTATGAGGAGGGTCTGGTCTCCTTTTATGATGTAGGTGCTGCAGCTCTGATCTACTCCTTTACTGGCTGCTCCTTCACTCACAAACTCCACCCATTCTTCTGTCCCAGTCCTAATGATGGAGGTAAAAACTCTGCACCTCTGATCATCTGTCCTGTCAATCAAACTGATCAACGACTGATTTAATTGGATGAATGATTGATTTTTCTTGAAGGGAACAAATGAACATATTGAGTGTAAATCCTCTACAGTCTCCATGTTTCTATAGAATCTGATCATCAGGACTCTGATTCACACTTTGATTCTCATGGAGTTTGATTTGAACAGAAGAAAAGTTGAATCAGGAAATGTTCCCACTGATGGAGACTCGAGCTGAAGAGCAAATATCAGAGAACAAATGTCCAAAAGCTTCATTTCCAATAAAGTTTGTTCAATGCTTTGAGTGAATCCAGACTCATGTGTGGCTGTTATACGGAGCATCAGAGTCCAGCTGAGTTATGTTGGATACAAACTGCTTATTTTGGCTCTGTGAGGAGTTTTGTTCACTGAAAACTGATGAGACGGATAATATTCAAAGAACTCTGTAGAGATTCATGCATCCATGTTCTCCACCTGCAGGTGTGGAGGAGAAAGGTGGAGCACAGACTGCTGCATCCTTCCAGTCACATCATTTTGATGATTATATTTGCATGTTGTGATGATTTGGGTTAAAGACAAACAGAGTTGAACGGCTGCAGTCACAGCATGAAGACGATGCTGAAGCTGAGCTGTCAGTGAACATGTTTCACTGTGATTTGATTTGAAGAATAGAAAGTGTGTGTGGCTGCTGACAGCTGCAGTCTCTGCTAGTCTGCATAACACACACACAACTTTCCCCCTGAGGCAACGATGCAGCAACAACACAAAGAACAGCTGCAGACACACACACACACACACACACACTGTTAAAGAACACTTTACTGTTTAAGGCAGAATTCCTCAGTAACAATGATTTGAGGTCTCTACAAGTGTCTACTGTGGTTTTAGCTCAACATGTGTCCTTCATGTCACAAACAAGATGGCTGCTAGGGTGCAGACACACAGCTTGGCAGGTCCTGTGCGTTTGCCTAAAAAACCATCTAAAAACCCCTGGATCTTGACATCAACTTGTCTTTTTGTTTTTATGCATTTTTATCTTCTGTGGAGTTCGACATGTCCAAGAAAGCTGGATAATTATACCACTTTCCCAGCCAAATGGAGCCAACATCTTTTGTTCACAAGATTCTTGGATTTTGGTCATGCTAGACCACCCCCAGGTAAACATGAACAATCAAATATACCACGTCTGTCGCTGGAGATTCTGAAACTTGTTCTGATGCTACTTTTGGCTGGTGATATAGAACTAAATCCTGGACCAAATTCAAACATCAGTGATTTGGACTGGCTACAACTAATTAGCCTAGTTAGCCTAGGCCTGCCTCGGCCTCCATTTCAGCAGCCTGGGCCTCCACCTCAGCTGCCTGGGCCTCCACCTCAGCTGCCTGGGCCTCCATTTCAGCTGCCCGGGCCTCCATTGCAGCTAGCTGGGCTTTCACCTCAGTTGCTCGGGCCTCCACCTCGGCTGCCTGGGCCTCCACCTCAGCTAGCTGGGCTTCCACCTCGGCTGCCTGGGCCTCCACCTTGGCTGCCTGGGCTTCCACCTCAGCTGCTCGGACCTCGACCTAGGCTGTCTGGGCCTCCACCTCGGCTGTCAGGGCCTCCACCTCGGCTGCCTGGGCCCCCAACGGAGCTGCCTGGGCCCCCAACAGAGCTGCCTGGGCCCCCAACGGAGCTGCCTGGGCCCCCACCTGCTGTACCCAAACTACAGTCTCCGGTAAAGGGTTTCTCATCATTAAATGCTCATAGTATTGTCAACAAAAGGACAAGAAATCCTGCTATTAAAATTTACAGAGGAACAAAGATCTGCAAGACATTTAATCAGGCTAAAGTAATCTGGGACACTAAAAATAAACCAAAGGGGCTTCTATGTGGACACATTAACATTCGCAGTATGTTACCAAAGCATGAGCAACTGGAACATATTCTAAGCAATTCCAATATTTCTATTTTGGGTATCTCTGAATCTTGGCTCACAAGTTCTTCTCCGGAGTCTGCGGTTGTCTTTCCAGAGTACACAGTATTCAGAAGGGATAGAATTGGAACAAGAGGAGGAGGAATACTTGTGTATGTAAAAAAACACCTGGATTGCTCTTTACTTAGTTCACCAATAGATGTCGAAATAGAACATATTTCTGTTAAAATCACTCTTTCCCCAGAAATGTCATTTACGTTGATCTGTTTATATCGCCCTCCTTCAGCAAAGAATATTTTTTATGAACAACTACAGGTATTACTTAAATATCATGCTATAAATAATAAGTCTAATGAAATAATTGTAATGGGAGATTTTAATGTCAACTGGGACTGTGAAAAGGGCAGAAAAACACTCAAGGACATAATGGAGACTTTGAACTTTACTCAACACATTGAACAACCCACAAGAATAACAAGACACTCTAAAACTAAAATAGATCTGGTTTTCTTTTTTTTTTTTTTTCTTTTTTTTAAATGACATCAGAAACAGCAGTATGCGACATTACGTGATGGCAGAGCTTCAGTTCATCCTTTGTCATTCAAAAAAATAGATCTGGTTTTCAGTAATAAGCCCGAGCGAATTATTAAATCTTATAATTTTATCACTGGTATTTCAGACCACAATTTTATATTATTTTCTAGAAAACTTATAAAATAATGGGTTAAGAATGACTTTCAAAGTTCATCTAATAGGAGATCCTTTTATGAATTCATACCAAGAAGTCAGCGACAAAATGTAGCAGAAGCATTAGCATCAGTTAACTGGGAGCCTTTATTGTGTAGTGATGATCCACAATTCTGCAGCAGTCACTTCACTGACATTGTCAAGGATGTTATATCAACATACTCCATTAGAGGTCGACAAAAAATAAAGACAACATCTAATTTGCCCTGGTTAAACAAAGAGTGCAAGAATTTAATGAAAACAAGAGATCAATTACTAAAGCAGTTCCTGAAAACAGGTCTAACTCTGGATAGACAGAGATTTACTTCAATGCGGAATAAAGTAACAAGAAGTTTGAGACAGGCCAAAGCAAAAATTTTTATAAATATAATTGAAAGAGCCAAAGGTAATGGTAAAATTATCTGGCAACACTTAAATAAATTACTTGGCCCTCATTCAAACAAAAGTAAAAACACAATTGAACTTTATGTAAATAACTCTATTGTTAGAGAGCCTCTATCTATTGCCAGTAACTTAAACACTTTCTTTATTTCATCTGTTAAGGAGATCAGTCAGAGCTTTGACTCAGTCGTATGCTCTGATAATGTGAATGATGTTGGTCAAAATTTGTTCACCATCACTCATATTTCAGACACTGAAGTTGCTAAACCAATTACAGGTTTAAAACAATCAAAAGCACTTGATGTATATGGTATTAACACAAACTTCCTAAAGGAACATATGGATTTGCTTGTACGTCCAACAACTCATGTTTTGAATATGTCTTTCAAACACTCCATTGTTCCAACAGATTGGAAAATTGCTGTAGTTACACCAATTTTCAAAGCAGGTGTGAAGACTGACATGGCTAATTATCGCCCCATAAGCATACTTCCGGTCGTATCTAAAATAGCTGAGAAGTGGATGGTTAAACTCCTCACTGCTCACCTAGAAAACACCCAACCCTCATTACATCCATTGCAGTTTGGCTTTCGGGCACATCACTCCACAGATACTGCCCTGTGTATGTTAGTGGAGAACTTGAAGAGCTTGCTGGACAAGAGTCCCTGTGTTGGAGCTGTATTTTTAGATCTGAGGAAGGCTTTTGACTCTGTAAACCATCAGATATTGTTGTCCAGATTGACTCGGTTTAATATCTCCAGTCAGGCTCTTCAGTGGTTTGCCTCATATCTCTCACACAGGAAACAGTGTGTGGTGTTGGATGGGGTTAAATCTCCATATTTAGACTGTGATACAGGGGTTCCTCAAGGATCTGTTCTTGGGCCCTTATTGTTCTCTCTTTTTATCAATAACTTACCCGAAGTCTGTCCAAATATATTTACTCAAATGTATGCAGATGATGCAGTTATATATACGCAAGCAAATAGTGTCCAGCAGGTGGCAAAAGATCTTACAGCTGCTTTAGCATTAATGCATAGCTGGCTGGAGGACTCATGCCTAATGTTGAACACCTCAAAAACTGTTGGTATGTATTTTTCAAAACGCCCCTTAAACTTGAAGCAGTCAAACATATTCCTGGATGGAGTAGAGCTTGAATTAGCTCCAGAATTTAAATATCTTGGGGTCATTCTAGACCCAACATTATCCTTCAAGAGTCACATAAATAAAGTGTCACAGGTTCTTAAATTTAATAATCGAAATTTTAATCATATACGTAATAATTTAAATATGAATGTTGCAAAAACTTATTTTTACTCAATGATCATCTCTCATATGGACTATTGTTTGACGTCCTGGTCACTTGCTTGTCCAACAACACTTATAACTATTGAAAACATTTATAAAAGAAGTTTAAAACTACTTGATAAAAAACCGACTTCCCACCACCACTGTCATGTGTTAAAAAAACATAAATTACTGAACTTCAATAATTTAGTGAAACTTAAAAGAGTGTGTTTAATATATAAAGTCTTACACTCCCTTGCTCCACCACCACTAAAGCAGTTCATTAGGCATAAAGAAAGCTCAGACAGGACCACTCGAGCTACAATCCGAGGAGACTTGTTTATACCCCACAGACGGACAGCATTTGGGCAGAACGTCCTCTCTGTCCAGGGAGGCCATCTGTGGAACAGTCTTCCTCAACCCATAAGAGAATGCTCGACATTCAACTTGTTTAAGGCAAAGGTTAAAAACTGGTTATGGACAAATCAAGTGTGTGATCATGTATGAGTTGTATAGTTTTAATGTTTTATTTGGGAACAGAATGGTGTGTATGTGTAAGTTTGGTGATGGAGTTTTTATTATGAATGAATGATGAATTATTATGTCTATTTTTATGCTTAAGGACAACAGATGGAAATTAGCCCTTGGCTATAATCTGGTATGTTTACATTCATGTAATTTTTTCTTTACATTTATGTTCATTAACATGCACTGTCCTAAATAAATAGAAAAAAAAAAAAAAACCCATACTGAAACATGTTTTTCTTTCTGCCGTACAAACTATTTGATCACAACATCTTTGCTTTTTTCCTCCAATCGTTTATTCTGATTATTTTATTTAGTTTAACTTTGAAAAGCTTAAAATTGAACTCTTAACCTGATTTAAACGTTTAATTTCTCATTAACTCAGACTTTTAATTTATTTCCTTGTTTAATGTATTATTTCTTTATCCTTGTTTAAGTTTTGCCGATCCTTTCTGTGTAACCTGTTTAATCTGACCTTTGACCCTTTAATTTTAACTTAACAGTACTCTTGTTTTGACCTTTGACCTCTTTATTCCTTATAACCAAAGAAACCCTTTTATCTGATATTTTCACCTTATTGATTGATTATATATATCTATTATATTTTCTCACCTTACCTTATTTTGACCTTTGACCTATGTCCTTGTTAGCCTTGATCTTCCTTCATCAAACGTGAAATTTCTTTCACCTTTGAACTTAAAGCTTAAATCAAACCTTTGTTAAAAAGCTTCTTACCAACTTGTAATTCCAACTCTCTGCATTAAACACGTATCTTATCATATAAACACTGGATCACTGAGAGAACTTTAGGCAGAACCAAATGAAGCAGCTGACCTCGTCAAACTCACAGCGACAGTAACTGACAGTGAATTATTTTAATCTTCTTCATTGTATTTGTTAGAAACATTTATTTTCCTTTAATTGGACTTTGGTTAAGTTCAATCCGATGTATTAACCGACCTTTGAGGTGAAGTGCAGCTGCGAAGAACGCTACGGCAGGCAATGAGGTGCGTTTAATGTCGCTCTGTTAATTTGAGCGTCCATAAATTGAATGTCTTATTTTTCTTACTTTATTATTGCTCATTTATTGGAGAATTTGGCCATTTAATTAAGGTAGATTTTATGTTGTTGGTGGTAAAGATCTGGATGGATATTTTACTTTATTCTGTGTTTCTATTTTTCAGTTTTACTTTTCAAGACTTGGTGAATTGCCTTTTTCTACTTTTTGTTTAGTTTTGTTAAAATTAGCAGCAGTGAGAAGTGTTGTTGTCGGTCTTGAATATATTTGATGTAGCCCATACTGTTAAGGTAAGTGTCATGTTTTTAGTTGTTAGTCTGATGAAGAATCTTTTATTTTTCTCCAAAAGTTGATTGTGTTTATCTGGACATAGTGTTTTTCAGGTCCAGCTGAATGCAGGTTTCCCCAGTCTTATACGTGTCAGGAGCATCAGCACAGCTGAAATGCATTTTTCCTAAGCACCGCGTCTCTGTGGCTTTTAAACCCCAAAACACGCTAAAACAAAAATGGCTCCACCCCAAGGATGGGGTCCCCCGGTGTAGTTTCCACTGTGACAGACTGTAGGCTTCCTCAGAGTGAGGCTGAGAGCGGCAGGCCCAGCTGGAGTCTGACCCGTGTCACACAGTGGAGGTCAAACCTTCTGTGCCACAAACACCAGATTAACCAGTTTCACTCATCATCCTTCTACTGTCAGATTTTACTGGTGCAGGTTTGATGAATCACCATCTGAGAACGTCTCTGATGTGGGCGCCACCCACAGGGATCACTTCCTGTAGAAGGGTCACATGACCTGTTATAGGCCCCTTTGTGATGATGACAGCGACGCCCCTTTCGTGTGAGGTTAAACCCAGAGAGCTTCGTGTGACCTCTGACCCTGATCACCAGCGTTAGGGTCAGTGAAGGTGAGATACCATGTGACAGGAGGAACAATAAAGTTTTATTTGTACGAACACGTAGAACAGATGAAGTCAGAACGAAGCAGGTGGAGCTCAGTCAGGGTGGAGGTGCAGACAGGTGAGCTGAAGGGGAGGAGCCAGTCTGGTCAGGAACTGTCTGTCTCCTCGAGTGAACCTCCTCACCTCTGAAACACACACGACTCTGAAGGTTGCAGTCAGGGTTGGTCAGGGTGGTGAGGGTGGGGTTACCTTCTGGTCTCTGGTTGGTGTGTTTCCTGCAGGTGAGGCTGAGCGGCCGAATCATGACATCGCTGCTGCACAGACACAACAGGAAGTGGAGGAGGAAGTCGTCAGCGTCCCCGTCACACACCTGAGACAGACACAGAGGTTATGTCTCTGCAGACTCACGGCTCGGCCCTGTGGAAACGTCCTGCAGGATGCCTGTTTCTCTCTGTGGTGGCCCCCCCACAGTGTCCCCACCGTGCTTCACTGTGTGGACGCTGTTCTTTGGGTTGTAGCTGCATCTTCTTCTCGTTTCACCTCCTCTGACCACAGGACGTTTCAGTCTGCAGGTCTTCGTCCTCAGCAGTGTGGCTGAAGGTGTCTGCAGACGTGGAGCTCTGTGAGCTCACAGTGCGTCCCTGTGCAGCCTGTAGAGTCTTTGAAGTCTTTGCTCTGACAGGCTTGTTCTGTGCTGGGCGGCTCTTTGACTTTCTTCAGGTTTCCCTTCCTGGCACTCTGATAACCTCAGATATCCACAACGTGAATCCTCACAAACATCTTTTTTTCTCTCTTTTCACTCAAACCTTCTGACGTTTTCACACCGACTGTAAATATGAAGAAAACCCTCAGTTTGACGCCACGCCCCCAAACCAGTTCAGCAGTAAAGTGTGAGCAGACGGAGCTGTTACCAGGATGTAAACAGGATGTGCCCTTTCACAGTTAAAGCCTCAGGAATAAAAACATGACCCGATCTTAAATTTTTAAAGATAAAATAAAGTTTAAAGACGACGATGAGCATGTGACTCACCTGTGACTCACCTGTGACAGGTAAATATATACACCTGGCTACTGACCTGGCTCTGCCCACGAGGGAAGACTCTGATGTGACCTCTGACCCTGAGTGCTCTCTGAAGCCCCTCCCACTGAGCATCAGCCAATCCCAGCAGAGCAGGAACCAGAGCAGCTGAGAACCAGATGTCAGCCTCACCTGTCCCGTCATCGATCACCAGCCTGATCGAAGAGCAGAGCCACATGGTTTGATCATGTGACTGTCACCTGACTCATCCAGGTGATTAACACGTATCAGCAGGTGAGCTCAACAGGAAGCTGCTCTTACTTTGCTTTGGACTGAAACACTGACGAGGTCGAGTGACACTGAGAGCTGCTGCAGCCCTGAGAGAGAGAGAGCAACAGGTAAACACACACACCTGAAATCGTGAGCAGTTTCCTCCAAAACGACACTTTACTTACTGCACCAACACTAACACACCACCAACACGCTAACAACACATGAAGCACTCTGAGTACTTTCACTGCACCCGAGAAACTGCAACTGAGCACATCCTGTACACACTGTGTGTATTTTATGCAGTACCTGTGTGTACACGCTGCCACACAGCGAGCAGCTCCACTGCAGTTGCAGGAACAGGAAACACACCACGTGACCTTTGACCTGTCCCACAGCGCACCTCTGCTTGCTGCTCAGAGCCCACTCACCCAGGTGCATGATGGGAGCAGGAGGAGGAGGCTGGGCCGAGCTGATAGAAACCAAACAAACAAATAAACAACAGCACGACAAACACGTGAACCAGACTTTACCTGTAAACTTACCTGGTGTCTCCCAGGGAGACCACAGTTATGGAGCTGACAGGTAAGTACGTGCAGTACACACTTCCTGTCCTGAAACACACACACAGGTAAACCGCACAGGTACGTAACCATCGGCGTGACTTTGTATTGAACATTGGGGGGTCAAGATCTCTGTCTAAATAAATAAATCTGGGTACATTTCCAGATGATTAAACAACTATTTTGCTGGTAACACCTGAAACCAGTAAAGAAAACCAGCAGCCTATTGATGCAAGATAATCCATAACTTTATTGGGGCTGACATTGTTGGAAATGAGTCCAAATAAAGAGTCCAAACATTTATAAGCCTGTCTATGTGTGTCTCACCTGGACAGCCTCCTCTGGACACCAGACAACAGCAGAGTGTTACCCGGCAACAGGCCAGGTGGGTAGGGGGTGTGGCTTAAGTCCAGGTACACCTGCAGACTCCTCCCAGCTTGGTCACAAAGAGTGAGACGCACACCTGCACACACACATTCAGCTAACAGTCAGACCAGGGGTCCGTTCTTCGTACCTCGCTACGTAAATTAGCTGGATTAGATTGTTGACGATTTCACGTGATCCTGGATCGTTCGGTTCTCCGAAGCTCATCCGGGACTTGCTGTCATAGCAACAGATCCATAAGCGTAAACCTGCTCGGGAGCAGGCTTACTTTATGTAAACAAGATCGCGGCCACTCAGGTATGTCCGCTTCATGTATACGAAAGCAACTGTGCAATATACTCACTCAAATGAGCAATCCTATTTATCCATATTGTATATTCTGTATCTATATATGTGTATATGTGGTGTATTTATGCTTATATCCTTACTCTCATTCCCCTTAATGTATCTGTAACATGCAACTTCCTTCGGTGCTTTGCTACTGGAAACTGAATTTCCTGGAGGAACCCACCCGAGGGATTAATAAAGTTTCATCTAATCTAATCTAATCTAATCGGGTTTTCTTCCTGCAGCCCTCATGTTTACTCAAGGTTTAGTTCTGTCTTCATGCTGATTTTCTTGTTCAGTCGTGTCTCATGTTGCAGTTTGTCAATCCTGTCCCTGTGCTCTGTGTTCCCTCTGTTCAGTATCAAGTCTGTGCCTCATGTGTTTCCTGTTTTATTTTGATAGTCCCTGTCCTGTGTGCAGTGTGCTTGGTTTTGCTTCCCTTCTGTCATTAGGCCTGATTTGTCCCAGATGTGTTACCACCTATTCCCCATCTTCTCGTAGTTCTGCTTGTGTATTTAAGCCCTGTGTTTCTCTGTTAGTTGTTGTGTTGTACCCTCACTGTACTGTGTTTTGTTTTCTATGTGCTTCTGGTAATGTTCTGGTTCACTCTTTCCTGGTTTGATTTTCTAGTTTCCCGGGTTTCTAGTTTGGGCTTAAGTTTTGAGTTTCTAGTTTTGTTTTCTTCTATTTCTATTTGAATGTTCTCCAGCAATAAAGCTGCCACTTTAGTTAATCATTCTGTCTCTGGGTCCTGCGTTTGGGTCCTACATCCTGCCTGCCACCTCAACACCTTTAATTTTACAGCTTCTTAGTTATTATAAAGTGCTGCAACTCATAATGTTTTCTAAGATAGTAAAACCAGATTTAAACCGACTACTTCTACAAAGATGGAGCTAAAGTGATGATATACATTTATAGTTTGGACTTGGACACATACAGTCTGTTTTTCCTTATAACTACATGTGAGTTCAATTAACATTTTGTAGGAAAAGGGAATTTGTTTTTTAAAAGGATTATAGATTCGGAGCTGAATTACCCAACGGAACATCTCATTCACTGACGTTTGCTGGAGAAGCTGCTCTGCCTCTTTGTGATGGAGCAGCAGCGTGACATACTGAAGACTGTTAACGGGGAAGTGCTGAAGCTGAAGGCGTCTCTCTGCTGCTCAGACTGACGTTCAGTCGTCATCCAGACAACATGAAGACTGCACCGGTCTCTCTGCTCCTCGGTGAGTCAAACACTAAAATCACCGATTTATTTATCACAGCTCCAACAAACAATATGGCAGGAAAACAACCTTTCAGCAGTTACAAGCTTGCAGCTACTGACTTTAAAGTTCATGTAAAAATTCTGAAAAGTTTCGTCAAGGCGAGAGGAACAGTTCATTCTCCTTCTTATGTCTTTCTGGTTTCATTTGATTGGTGGCTGTGAAGTTGGGCAGGAACCAAGAAGTGATGTTAATGTTGAATAATGGAGCTCACAGTTCTAACTGAAATGTATGAAGAGTGATAGAAAATGGTTTCAAACATGCATGATGAAAGTTTTTCGGTTTAAATCGATCTCATCATCACTGCAAACCTCTCAGAGGTTCAGACTCTCAGCAGTTTAACCTGGAGTCCTGCAGGAAAGTCACCATATAGTCTGGACTAAGTCAGCGATTAAACTTTCTGCCCAGCTAAGTGTCAGTAACATGAAGACCAAAAGAACAAAAGAGACTTGACCTCTTTTCATCAAACATCTCTTCAGTCAGGAAACCACAGCCTCTGACTGCATGAAGCACAGGGTCCTCTGACTGCGTCCCCTCTTTTATCTAGTCTTCACTTCCTCTATTCACAGCCAATTTTCCATTAAGAGGACTGAGTGTATTCAAACAACCACAGACGGTTTTGACTGTTAAAGTTCCCATTCCCATTGACATGATGACCTTTAAACAGCAGCAGTGTGGGAGTGAAACAGGCCGCAAATCTGAAAATGAAAACTGTGCTTTTGAAGGGTGGCTTCTTAGTCCCACACTTTCTTCTCTGCACATGAATGAAAGCTCATCCATGCACAGTTCCTTCTCCATTGTTTACAATGCTGTGCACTGTGATGTTTACCGTTGATTGCCATCTGATCAAAAAATGTATAGAAAACAGGAAAAGACAGGCTAACCTGCGTTGCTGTCTCGGTGGTATTTTATAACTTCCTGTTCCTGTTACAGTGCACGGTGGTGTTTGTGTAGTTTAATCTGCGTGGCTCACAGATCTGGCAAAAATACAGACCTTCCATAATTAAGTAGAAGAACAAATACTACTGTTCAAAAATACTCCAGTAAAAGATGAAGTACTGATTCAACTTATTAACTCAAGTTAAAGTAAAAAAAAAAGTACAGACTATGAAATGTACTCAAAGTAAGAAAGTACAAAGTAGTAGCAGTAAAACCCTGGCTGATTGTGACCCACACCCATTACCACACCTTGGCTCATGTGATTAGGTAGAGGATCATCAGGGGGTCCATTGTCCCTCTCAGTGGGAAACTCCCACAGAGCTTAAATGTGGGTCTCTTCACCGTTTGATCCTAGAACTGAAGAAGCTTCTCAGATGAGAGGTGAAACGTCTTCAAGCAACTTAAAGAAGTCCAGACGCTTTTCTTTCCAAGCTCCTTAGGTTGTGGCAGATACTTCAGGAGATTAAAAAGTTTCCTGAGAGAAAAAAAAAACTGTGCAGCCTCAGTCTTTCTTTAAATGACCTCTGACCTCCTGTTTCAGGTGTGTGTGTGCTGCTGCTGTCTGCACTGACTGTTTGTGCAGGTGAGTAGATGAAGTGCTCCATGGTCCAGGACAAACACTGAGTGTAAACACTGATATAAACTGTCCGTCTGTCCTCCAGTCTCTCTGAGCGTCAGTCCAAACCTCAGACTAACAGCAGACTGTTATACCACCTCTACATCACTCTGTGGGTCTTTTCCTCAGATAAAGAAGTGATTTTGGAGATCCCTGCACTGCACCACTTCCCCTGCCGGTGGCGGACTCCCTCAGGTGTCGGTGCGTTGGTGTTTCTTTGTATCTGGGGGTGGGCGTCCGGGTACACACCGGCTCACTCCTTGGCGGCCGCTTATTGGGGCTCGCTCGGGCCATTTCGGAGGTGGGGTGCCCCCGGCCTCTCAGCCTGGGGCTCGGTCACTCAGGCACAGCTGGCTGCCGGCGGAGCTCACGGGCGCGTCACTGCAACTCCCCCTGGCTTCTGCTCCGCGGCTGCTGAGTGAGCCCTCATCTGGGACTCTCCTTAGCTCTTACTGGGACAGTGGCGCAGCTGCCCCTCTGTGGGTCTTCCTTGGTCTCTTGTGTTCTGGGGGCCTCTGGATGTCTGGAGTTTTGATCTCCTCCATACCTGCTTGATACCATAAAGGACAGGGCTGTGGCTCCCCACACTCCCTAGCAGATCATTACATGGAGAAACCTTTGGAATACAAGCATGCTGATCCACACAGGTATGCACACAGGTGTACGCATGGGTATTCACAGATGCGGACTACAGCTTTCTTGGCTGCTGCCTCAAAGCACATTGTGCGCTGTCTATCTTGCGTGCTGCACAATATCGTTTATTATTTAGTAACTATTGATATCTACTGCTAGCTAGTTTATTGTGATGGTGCTTTTTTTTTTTCTTATTATGTTGCTCTTTGTTGTTTGCTGTCTCCTCTGTTTTTTTTTCTCCATACAGGTGACCCAGGAGTTTTGTTTTTTTTGTTTGTTTGTTTTTTTTTTCTCTCTTCCCCCCCTTCTCACCGTCTCTTCTCCCCTTTGGTTTTCTTTCTTTCTCTCCCTCTCTTTCTTTCATTCTTTCCCCCTGTCCTATCCCACAGTCATGTCTGTCCCGTTTACAACTGAAAATCAGTCAGTGTTCTACTGATGAGTTTGGATCATCTCCTCAGAGCTTTCTGAGGGTCAGAGGTCAGAACACTGACATCACTTCCTGTTTAAAGCAAACCTGCTGAGCTTATAATAAATTCAATGACCCAGTTTTATCATCTCTCCTGCAGATGTCTATGACACCACCACCATTTCACCAAGTGCCACCAAACCACCACCAACAACAATTACCAATCTCAATTCCCCTCCTTCTACATCGTCCTCCTCCATCATCTCACCTGTAGCTGCTCTGGGTTCTCTGGGTCTTCTAGATCTTATTCTGGTTGCAGCTTTGCTGTTTTGGAACAAAAAAATAGGTATAAAGTGTGTCAAACCCCCCAGAGCTCATTAGATTAAACATTTTACATGGAAAAATAAATTTTCCTTAATAATTATGTGATTATATACTATAATTCAATTATAAATGGTCCCCATTCACATTGTTTAGCAGAGAACTTATCTTACATGAAAAATATAGAGACACTTTTATTGATAAAGTATAAGACCCGATCCTTGGGGTGGAACAATTTTTGGCGCAGCGTGTTTTGGGGTTTAAATTCCACAGAGACCCAGTGTTTAGAAAAAATGCATCTCAGCTCCTCCGATACTCCTGTCACAACAGTATCACTACAGGTTTTGACAAAAGTCCAGCTGGAATTAGTGATGGGATTTCCGGCTCTTTTTAGAGAACCGGCTCTTCCGGCTCCCAAGCGGCTCTTCAGGTTGTTTTGTTGCTTTAATTAAAAACGGTCCGGGGCTCCAGGGTCCGGGGGGAAGCAGGGATTAATCCCATACATGCTCTCAGTGGGTTCCAAACACACACACACACACACTCTCTCGGGTCCAGGGCAGATCTATATACACACAGAGAGAGACGTCCAGGTTAGGGATAGTCTCAAACTCACAGATACAGGTTCAGGTCCGCCGTCATAAATAGTGCTCCAAATCAGCTGGGATCGGCTGCAGGTGTGACGGTGAGCACAGGTGCGTGGGCCAGGGGCGGGGCCCGTAATGAGCACTAACCCCAGCAGAGGAGAGAGAGCGCAAAGGAAACAAAACAAACAAAACATGTTGCCAAAACCAGAGTGAGCCAGCGAGGCACGAGGACCACGACACAAAGCACGTGCAAACTCCAAAACACATTTCTAGCTTTAACTGAACTTCAAAGCAGAGCAGATCACTTAAATTACACAATTGAAAGCATGAAAGCATGTGTGTATTGTTTGTGTATTTATACACAAGCACTCATATATATTAAAAAATAAGTTCATTTACCTGTTACTACCACACACCAAATCCGGTTGTTGGTACTTGCTGGATTGTGTAGCCTCTAGGTAACAAAAGCTCAACACTGCCCCCTAGCATCCTGGAGCACTTCTGTTGTCTTCTGTACATGCTTTGTCTGTAGGGACCACCGTAAATATACTTTTATTTATTCACTCCACATAAAATGTAATAAATAAATCATATAATACAAAAACCAACTAATCACATTTCAACTTTTAACTATTTAAATTTTCAGCTTTTTCCTTTTACAAATTTAAAGTGAAACAACACAAAACACTGCAAACCATAACACAATTAAATATAAATTATAATATGAAAACAAAAAGAAGATGCATATTCTCTGTCATATGGACCTGCATGAATAAACTTTCTGAATCCTTTTTCATCTGCAACTGAAAATAGTTGTGGATGATTACTATACCTTTCTAATGTGACGTTGTTGCCCCTGGCTCTCTCTCTCTCCCTCCCGCTCTGTTCCTGTGCTACTGAGTGTCACTACCGCCCCTCCCCCCTCTGCTCAGTGAAGCGGAAAAAAGTGCGAGAGAGAGAGTGAGAGAGAGAAAAAAAACCCACGGCTCGCGATAAGGAGCCGGCTCGTGTCGTTCACGTCAAAGAGTCGGCTCTGAGAGTTTCCTTCGCGACCCACACATCACTAGCTGGGATAACCACATTTACTCAGGGCCTTCTTGATGTGATGTTCCTCCTGGCCGCTGTGTCTGTGGGGATGGTGTTCGCTCTGTGTTGTAGCGTCCTGATGACTCCCAGTTTGTGCTCCATGCTGGCAGACGTCTTCGGTTTAGAATCTTTTATTATTTGTCTCTTGTTTAAATCCTCGTCTTTCTCATTCCTGCAGAAAGGACGCTGTCATCAAGTCTGAGTCAAGTCACCTATCAGGATATGAACTTCAGACAATCAGCCAATAAAATTACAGATACACACTCACATGTTGTTTTCTCCAGTCCGAGGACACTGCAGGTACACATTCAGCTGTTATCCAACAAGTTATTGCTTCACAAAATATGATTATGACCCTTTGTCCACTGTGGGTCCTTGTGATAATTTCTCTGCTCCTCTATTCGTCTTGTCTTTCCATCTCCTGGATTCTCTTTTAACCATCTACTCATTCTCGTTCTCTTGTGCATCAGGGCTGAGTTATTGATGGAGTTTCCCAGATCAAATTTAAAGGAGGATGGGAAGAAGAGGATTTTCTCTCTGCCAGTCCCGTCAGCTCCCTGCTAAGATTTAGAGCTTGTCCTGTTTTTCAGTATGAAGGCCCTGCTCATCTGTTTTTCTTGCCATTGCTTAAAAAGTGTACATTCTGCATCCAAATGTCCAGCTGCCTTCAACTTTGATGTTTGTCTTGGCCAAAAATAAGCCTTCAGTTTATTCCTTTGTTTAAATAAAAATCTCTTGCTGATAAACTGAACCCTGGCTGTGGCGTCAGAGTAGCGCTATATAAGTGCTACATAAGAACCAGTCCTTCTACCATTTACTAAAAGCAGGCTTTTGCCAGGGCTGCAAAGGGATTTGTAAAGAATGAGTTTTTAGTGTACTATGCTTCAGGCAGTTGTTGCATGGAAGTGGCTGTTACTGAAAGTCCAGCACAGACCTGTAGTGACAGCCAGTGACTGGCATTTTGAAATGATAATAATAGCATAATGATTAAAAATTCCAGGTTCCTAATGAAGGTCTTGCAGATAAACAGTAACACATTCTATAATTTATTATTAATAAATAATAAACAGGTGGAGCCGGTAGCTCAGCATGTTTGATTTGGCAGTTTTGCACTAGATGAGCTTCCTGAGGCAACTCAAACGGGATCTGTGTTTGCAGGTGGAACTGAACAACAACCTCTCCATTGGAGCCAATAATAAAAACATGAATAACAATAAGCTTTATTTGGGGCTCTGATCTGAGGATGTAACATCATTTGTAATGTGGGTCTCAACAAGCTCAAGGAACGCTTTAAAAGTAGCCATTAATATGGTAAAATCACAGGTAGCCAGTGTAGCGCTGTTTTTTAAATATGCTGAAAGTGTGGCAGCAGAGTTTTGAACTAGCTGGACTCTTGACTGAGTAAAGTCTGCACTACGTGAGGAGACTGGAGGAGATGAAAGCATGGAAAACTGTGAGATCAACAGATTCATCTTTTTCTGGTGAAATGTCTGGAAGTTTCTTTGGTTTGTGTACAAGAAAGTGAAACAATTTTCTTGAATTCTTAAACATTTTTACATTATATTAGTAGGCGGCTCCTTTACTAAACAGCTCCAACTGTTTGATTTGTTTGAATTTTACAGGACAGCTTTTCCCGTGTTACTCATTCATTATGGAGCTACTGTAGTTAACATGTAATGCTTCTCTAAAACCCTGTGACACAATCTTCTTTAACATTAGTGCGCATTAACCCCACATCTTCCCTGTTTTATTGCTGATGTTGGCCTGACAGTATTGGGGTAACAATGTCTCCTCTGTTTAGGAGAGGGCAGCTGGGTCACATCCTCACTGACATCACCTGTATTTGCACTACAGTCGTTCCCTTCACTGACCTTTGCTCTCCTTCTCTTTTCCATCAGGTTGTGTAAAACTGAAACAGGCATTAAATGTTTACTACAAATGATGCTTTACACAGAAATGCATTGTTAGCTGTTTTTACACACCAGCCTGTGTGAAGCTTTAGTCTGAGCATGGGGTCAAAGGTCAGGACAGAAATGCAGCACTGTAACACATATACATATGTAGAACATCAGACATTTGACTGATTTGTGTTGTGACAGCTAGTTTTTTCTTTATACAAATAAATCATCATCACACACAGAAGAAATGTACAGACCGTACATTTATTAGCTAATATCAGTGGATACAAGAAAAATGGTATGAAGACAAACACTAGCAGCCTTAGCGTTTCTGTTCTGAATCTCTAATCTCTCACAGACATTCATCAAACCCTGTCCTCTATCAGCTTTCAACATAAGAAAAGTATTAGGCCTCATTGAAAAACAGTCTGTTTGCAGATGAAGTACTTTAAAAACTATACTTAAAAACATTTCATACACAAATCTGTCATTTATCCAGATTTTCTTGACTGAGTTTACAATTTACTAGAACTGCCAAAAACACATGAATAGAAACAAATGATGAAGGATCCACTTCAAGGAAAGTGGAAAAGCCTCTGTTAGCTCCTGTTTGCAGCTAGCAGAGGCTAACAGAGTCTAATACCAACGCTAACCAACAGTTTAGCATATCGTCGACAGCTCACCTCAGCATGGCTGTCCTCGGTCAGCAGTGAGCTTTATTAACTTGCACAAAGTTTTACACCCTGTTTGAGAGTAAATAAAAGTGGACATTTCTCAGCTCCAGCATTGACAGCTGAGGTAAACGGTGGACCGACAGCTTATCCACAAAATGGGAAAAACTCCGGTCCAGAATCCGGTCCAGTCCTCGTGGCAGTAAAAACTGTAATCATGCATACATGCTTTTGTCACACCTGACCATTTCGTACAATATAATTGAAGTTTTGGATTTAAAAATTTAGCAGACGTGAACGGCAACATTCCTGATGAGGCTGGTCAACGCTGTTCAACTAGAAGCCTACGTGGATGATATCACAGCCTACACATCCCCCTGAACTGTACTGCCTCAGTGAAATACTTGCTCACTCACACCAAACTTCATTAAATGTGAATGTGTTACTTTGCTGGTTCCCAGTTGCAGCTTAAGTGCATCCAATATTAGATTTCCCAGCTTTTCGAACACACCATGAGCTGTGCCATTTTCTGGGCACAGCAGGTTAAAACCATATAAAGATTTCCTGATGTTGTATCTCCAATAACAGGTCACGGCATTTCGCTCTCGAGGCAGCCAGTGCCCTCCCTGCAGGCCCAAAAGGTTGATTCGGTTCATCTTGACGCACACCTGTGTGCACTTGTATTCAAAAGGTTTTTCCGTGTAACGATCTTATAGTGGGTGTGGGGAGCCATAGATTCAGCACCCCCCAGGACCACCCGATGGGCAGATGCTCCACCCTCCTTGAAAGAGCTGAAGAGATGCCTATATGGGATGTCACCGAGCAGCCACAGTGCAGAAGTCAGAGAGGGCCGGCAGCCAGCTGCACCAGAGCAGACCGAGGCCCGAGGTTTGAGGGCCCTCCACCCCCCAAAGTAGCCTGACGGAGTCATGGATGCCAGGCCCTGCCAAGCAGCCGCCGGGAGTGAGCCAGTATGTGAGACCTGACTTGACACATAGACATAGACAAACATGCACACACAGACACAAACATACACCACCCTCATACACACATATACAAATATTCAGCACTCACCCAGTGTGGAGACAAGATGAACCCACACTCCCCAAACACACTCTGAACCCCAAGTCCATTTCTTTTAGGGGAGAAATGTTTGATTTTGGGGTGGGGGTAAATTTCATGATACATGATCACATGGTCAAATATTTTTAGATGTTTGGCTCCTCCCACGGGATGGTGTGCATCTTTCTCTGCTTTCTCTGAGATGTGAGTATGGATATGTGTGTGTTGACTGTTGAGGCAGGTGGATGCTGCTGATTGCTGGTTTGAAAGAGTTCCTAAGTGTTGATTGGATGATTGGATGTACAGCAGCTTCTTAAACCCCAGCTCACAGCCACCTCCGCCCTCTACTTCCCTCCTCTGTACCAAATAAGGAGCCAGCTTTGATCCAAATCAGCTAACTGCGCATCACCAGCTCTTCCTCGTCCTCGCTGTCCAGAAGCAGCAGCGTGATGATCTTGACAGGGAAGTGGTGAAGCTGAAGGTGTCACTCTGCTGCCAGTCGTCGTCCCGACAACATGAAGACTTCATCTGTGTCTCTGCTCCTCGGTGAGTCAAACGCTGAAATCCTTCACTCACTCATAGCGTTCATTTATCTTATAACACAGTAACAGAGTGTGTGCTGGATGCTCTCACTGACTGACTCTAAAATGAAATCTCTTCAGGTCTGTCCAAAGTCTGAAGTTACGTTTATGCGAGAAGAAGAGTTCACTCTTCTTCTTTAGTGTTTTTGTTGTTTTAAAGTTCAGATCCATCGTGTGTTCTGGACTCAGAGAGTTGGACCTTCATATCCAGTTTGTTGTCTTTAACATGTTGACTTGTAGAGAAGTCAGGCAACCTCTTTTTTTTATCGAAGATCAATTTTCATTCAGGAAACCACAGCTGCTAGCTGCAGGTACCACATGCTCCTCTGGTCTGTTATGTAGTCTTCACTTCCACTATAGAGAGCAAACTTTCCTTTATGTGGACTCTAATGAAAGGACTGGAGACTGTTTTTTGTCATTTACCTTACTTTTGTGCATTTTGTTATTTTTCTCATGATGAGCTTCAAACAGAAGCAAACTGGGACTCAAACCTGTGAATAAAGATCAATGAAGCAGCTTCTCCAGGTTTTTATTCAGCAGCTGATGCTGAATAAACAACTAACCCTTATCCCATGGCTTTGGTTTATAAGTTCTGACTGTTTAATCCTGAGAATGCTTTTCTTGCCTGCTGTACCCCTTACTCTTTTATTCCCTATTGCCCATCCACCCCAAACTGCTGAGTCTTCATGAAGCCTGAGTGTGGAGCAGTTTCTCTTCTGCTGCCAATAATCAACAATTCCCCAAAATCTGCTTAGTTTGGGAAATATTTAGGTGCAGGGTGTTGGATTGTCAAAACAGATATGACGCCCACCTCATTCAGACCAAGTGTACCAACATAGTTTCGTCAGCATGTGTTAAAACTGAGCTGGCGCTTTGTGTGATGTTTATAAGTCTAAATGTACTTTTAAAACCTAAACAGAACCTTCAAAGTGAATTAAAGGTCTCCCCCCTTTAATGTGATGTTTTTGGAACAAGACCAGATTGAAACAGGTTCCTGCCCTCTGACCTTCAGTGACCTCTGACCTCCTGTTGCAGGTGTGTGTGTGCTGCTGCTGTCTGCACTGACTGTTTGTGCAGGTGAGTAGATGAAGTGCACCATGGTCCAGGACAAACACTGAGTGTAAACACTGATAGAAACTGTCCGTCTGTCCTCCAGTCTCTCTGAGCGTCAGTCCAAACCTTCAGCAGTTCTTCACAGCAGCCTCAGTGTCTCTGACATGTGACGGTCAGCTGGGCTCTGATGGATGGACGGTGAAGAGGGACACAGGAAGTGGGACTGAGTCATGTGGAGCAGGGGGGCGGGGCTTCAGGAGGTTCAATGGTCCATCCTGTGTTTTTGATGAGTTCAGCCCAGTCAGTGGAGTTTACTGGTGTGAAGGTGAAGCTGGAGAGAAGAGTGAAGAAGTCAACATCACTGTATCAGGTAATGAAGTCTTTCATTTCATCAGACTAACAGCACACTGTTATACCACCTCTAACTCACTCTGTGGGTCTTTTCCTCAGATAAACATGTGATCCTGGAGATCCCTGCACTTCCTGTGAGGACAGGAAGTGATGTCACTCTACGCTGTAAAAACAAAATTGGTGGCACAGTCGCAGCTTATTTCTACTTTAATGGACGTCCTGTTGGACCTAAATCAGAGAAAAACATCACCATTAACGTGCAGCAGTCTGATGAAGGTCTCTACTGGTGTTCTACTGATGAGTTTGGATCATCTCCTCAGAGCTTTCTGAGGGTCAGAGGTCAGAACACTGTTTCCTCTTAAAGCTTAAACCTGTTGAGCTGATAACAAACTGAATGACCCAGCTTCATATCTTTCCTGCAGATCCTACTACACCAACACCACCAACAACAAAAACATCAGCAAACATCCATATCTCCTGTTCTCCTCCTCCTCTTCCTAATCCCTCCTTCATCATCCCAGTCATAGTTACTGTAGGTTCTCTGGTCCTTGTGGTTCTGGTTTTGGTTCTAGTTCAGCTTCTTTGGAAGAAACACACAGGTATGATATCCGTCTGACCCACCTGGGCTCTTTTGGTTCAAGCAGCAAATTAAAATATTTTGAAATTTCACTTGAGAAAATCTGAGGGACTTTCCTGTCTGCACTTATTTTGTAGAGCACTGGGTCCCAACATCTTTAGACTGATGCGTTCCCATGGCCCAATTGAAAAGTTTTAAAAGTTCTGGAAGTGGGTCCATAAAAATGAAAAGTATTACTGATATAAACTTGGCTTATCTCTCATTCAAAGTCAGGTCCAGACAGCTTCCATCAGGGTTTCAATTTTAGGATCGCTCCCTAGAAATTAGATTCAGACTAAAACCCCACAGACACAAACACCAGTTTGGGTTGTTTTTCCCGATTGGCTGTCACTTGTTAAGGTGGTATGATACGGGAACAGTTTTCTGTGGTCTCATCACTCTGATGCTGCCATCATGGCTCTGCTTAATCCATAATCAACGAGTCTTTGCTCCTGAATCCTGTACCTGTAACATCAGACTGTCTATGAAGGTCTTCTAAACATCCTACAGCAGTGAAGTGATCACCAACGTTCATTCACATCACATCATTTCTGCAGGGAGACACCAGCCAGCCTCTACAAATGATGTCACATATGCCGAGGTCACCATTAGAGAGTCAGCCAATAAGATGTCAGTCATCCAACCAGAAGGGATTTACTCCAGCCTGAGCATAAACACTACAGGTACACATTCTAGCAGGTGACATAAATGAGCGATAAAAGCAAGAGAAATTGAGAGTTGAAGAAGATGAGACTTTTTTTCTCCTCTTCATGCTGCCATGTGTATTTGACCTCTGTCTCTAAATTAATCTGAAAGTTTCTTGTTCTGGACAAATTTAAATGTAAACCCATTTTCTAAAAATTTTAAATTTAAAAAATGTGTAAATAAACAAAGAATACAAAGATTTGTAAATCTTATATTTTATTAACAACACAATACCAAAACCAGGTTAAAAGAAGAGAAAACCAAGTGGTACCAAAGACCAACAGCTGGAGGAGGAACACTTCCAGAAATGACTGTCAATGAACACAGTTCACCACACCACCTATTCCAGGAGCGCAGCTTCATAGTAGGAGAGTCAGGTGCTGAACTGGCCTGCCTGCAGTCCTGATCTTTCATCAATGAAAACATCTGGAGCATCATGAAACCAGAAGCAGGACAAAGAAGAGCCAGGACTGCTGGGCGGCTAAAACCCTCCATCAGACACGGATGGAGCAACATCCCACTCCCAAAAAGTCCAAAAGCTGCTGTCCTCAGTTCACAGACATTTCCAGAATGATGTTAAAAGGCGAGGCTGTACAGGAGCATTACAAAATTACACTTCTGACATGTGTTTGGTTTTCTGTCTTTGAGAGAATATGAGACTTGAAAATCATTGGATTCTGTTTTTATTTGTTTTAAACAGCATCACTACTTTGAGGTCGTAACATGTGGTCATGGAAAAAATATTTTTACCTCAAATATATCAAAAGTTTTGAAAGTGGGACAGGAACGCAGGATCCACAGCAGGTCTGCAGCTCTGTCGCTAGTTTCCTGTTTTACAGTTAACGTTGTCACTGGTTTCCACTAAACCTTTACTGTGGTCTCTGTGGTCGAGTCACTGTTTGAAAAATGGGACAGTGACAGTGTCAGACAGCCGTGGCACTGATCCTGCAGCTTCAACAGATCGCTGCACTGGAAGAATGTGATTGGTACATAGTGTGAGGCAGTTCAGGTTAGTATGAACGTCTGCCCTTTTCCAAAATAAATGTGGGAAATTTTCTTTATCCATGTGTGTTTGGTGAAAAATAAAGTTGACAAGTCGCTCAGAGAGAGATCAAAGATGAGGTTAGGCCACCTTTTGGATTCCACACGAGGAGCTGATGAAGATGCAGAGTCACCAAAGTGACGGGAGAAAGTTCTCCTGTGTGAGATGCAGCAGTCACATCAAAAGCAGATAAATGGTGAAGTCACCTGAGTCAGTAGCTGTTTTTCCCCAGAGTCGAGTGTTCATTCACCCACATCAAAACAGGTGCTGCTCGTGTGGTTAACTGATGAGAGAAGCTGAAGTCTCTGCGTGACAGGGCTTCCTTGTTGACACCAGTGGGAAATGATCAAAGGTAAAACAACCGGTGTGATAAACCACGAAGTGTTTTATGTGTTTAAGTTCAGTTTAACTGCTGTTCGAACGTTGTGGACTGTTTCCCGCCATGAAGAAAGAAAAGATAAACAGTGTCTGACAGAACATGAGAGTGTGCTGAACTGGATCAAATTATTACTGAGAATGAAATACCATGACCTCATGAACTACAGTAAACTAAGAATGATGATGAGTAGAAGGAAGAAGACGACCCACAAACTCCCTCCTCAAATGCCTGTCTCCTCAAGGTCAGCTTTGTTTCACTCAGCAGTTCCACCTCAACAACGCCGTGTGGTTCAGTCGAATTTTCCCGTATCAGTTATAGTTTCCCTGCTTTCTTTCTTTCCGGTTGTTTCTGCCCTCCCGTGACCATCCTAGAGCCTGTCTCTCTGCCTGTTCCTGCTCACAGAGAGGCTTGTACCCTGCCTTCCCCTGCACCCTTTCCAGTTCCCTGAATGGTGGTCGCTGTGGTCCAGTCAGTCCCAGTTGCCTAGAGCAGCTAGGGCTCCGCTTGTCCCTGCAACCATATCAGTTCCTCAGGTAGCAACAGCTAGTGTCCAGCTGTCACCTGCTCCCAGCGTGAGGACATCCAAGGCCCAGTCCACCTTTGCACCCTGGCTGGTGTCCAACTACTTCCCATGCCTGTCCCTACTCGTAGGGTGACAGTGGCCAAGACACAACCTATCCTTGCACTCGTACCCATTCCTTGGATTGGGACAGCTGTTCAGCCAATCCCTTCAGCAGTACCTGTTCTAAGCGCTCAACGAATCTTAATACACCATGGAAGCACAAGCAACAGGGGCGGGGGTAAGCCGGTGTAGACAGCACATCTGGTCCTGTAGCATGCGCTGGGCCCAGATCTGCCCCCTGACCTCGGCCTTGGAGATAAGCATGCAGAGGTGTTTGGGGTGCAAAGGATGGGAACGAAGATTCTAAACACAGTCTGTTATCATGGAGAAAGGTCTTGTTGTCCAGCTCCAGCCTTGAGGCCACAGCTGGCGCCAATGTGGTAGGCGCATGAGATGGTAGTGATTTTCCTTTAGTGCAAAAACTGCATGCCAATTTTACAGTTGCTCTAATTGTCCGTCACTGGTCTCTCAATCTCCAAGATGTTATTACTATTATTATTATCATGTTATTACTATTACTAAGCTCTTTTTAGCGGCTATTTGACCACAAACAGCTGGTGCAGCTTTGCTAGATTAACCCAATGATTTAAAATCATGGTTGACATTAAATATTTTGCATGTAAATGATCAAAGAACATAGATTTTACGATTTGAGTCCCGTTATTATCTTTAGGGTGACCTTAGCCCTTTGGAAAACTCCAGAACTTCCTGATTAAAAAATTTGCAAGTGATTTCTTTCATGGCAGTTTTTCATTTGTGAAACAAATCAATTCCGTTGTAAAAGCCAACTTCTTCCAGCTCAGGGCAAAAAATAAGAACATTTTGTAATCTGCTGACTTTAGAAAGTTATTCATGCATTTATTTAATCCAGGCTTGATTACTGTGATAGTCTTTATTTTGGTATCAGCCAGGCTCTGCTCTCTCATCTTCAGCTTGTTCAGAATGCTGAATCCCAGTGGGATAAGGTAGAGATTTCCTGTCCTCTGTTGATTTCCCCTCCACGATATTCATTTGATCTTAATGCGCCTTGCTGCTACATTTATGGTGGCCCATGAAGGACAAACACTGAGTGTAAACACTGAAGTGCTTCACTCATCTGTCACAGATAGACACACTAACAGAGTGTGAGCTCTCACTGACTGACTCTCAAATCAAATCTGTTCAGGTCTGTCCACAGTTTCATGTGTTGTTTAGGCGACAGGAAGAGTTCACTCATCTTCTTTTGTGTTTTGGTTTTATTTGATATTTGTTTGTCATGTTGTGAAGAGGAAATCAAGTAGAGATGTTTTCAGTTTCTGTAACATGATGGTTTGTATAGATATCAGCCAACAATCATCAGATATCAGCTTTCACTCAGGAAACCACAGCTGCTAGCTGCATGTACTAAATGTTTGTCTGACCGGCCTTTGTTGTATAGTCTTCACTTCCTCTTCTGTTTACTAATTTTCCATCATGTCAACTGAGTCAAATTTAATTTCTCTCAGAGTTTGTATGCTTTGTTACTTTCTGATGATGAGCTTCAAATATGAGCAAAGTGAGACTCAAACAGGACGTAAACCTGCAAATAGAATCCATGAAACAGCTTTTTCACACTGTTCATCCCACAGCTGAGGTGGAATAAACATCTAACCTTCAAGAATGTGCTTTTTTATTTTGCAAGACCTGCCTGCAGTACCTTTACTGTCCACTTACCCAAAGCTGCTGAGAGCCTGAGTGGGGAGCATCAACTCAAACAAACAACAAATCAGTGGAGTTTACTGGTGTGTCATTCCGTTACAATCGAGGTGAGTGGCTGCAAATTTCCACCAGGTTCTTGAACCTCTTTCATATCCGCCCCAAGCAGGCCCATAATCTCTTCATCTGCTCCACTCACCTGGAGCTGATTTTTGGCAATCAGGCTGGAGATATTTAAGCCTCACACTGACGTTCCTTCTCCACCAGTTAGTCAGCTACTCCATGTTGGAGCTGGCTTTTATGTCCCTTGTTCTCGTGTGCCTTAGTTTTCCACGTCTCTTACTCTACCTTAAGCTCATCCCTTGGACCTCGAACAACTTACCTTCACTCTGGAAATCTCTCCGTGCCTAACCCTTCTAAGAAGAAGATCAAATGGAAAATGAATGATGGAAACGGAGGTCAGAGCTGCAGACTTGCTGGTGAGGAGAGGTAATGATCTTCAGGCAAGGCAAGCGCTGTTCAGTCCTCTCCTCATCTTCCTCGTGCTCCTTTGTATATTCCATGTAGCATTAAAGGCACGAATGAGTTTAAACAGGTAAAGTCAGGTAAATGGATCCTGGTTATTGATTCAAAGTGACTAAAGACAGTAAAGAATAAATGTTTAGGCTTTATTGTGTCAGTCAGACAAACATTAACAGTAACCTGTCTCTCCTATCAGACACAGAGATGAGTGATGACATCAGAAATAAACCTGAGTGCAAACAAAGGGAAATGTTTCTTCTGTGAGCTGTGTGACGTTAGCACTGACCAGCAGAGGGCGTCGGAGTCACATGATTGAAAATAAAGGCATAAATTGTCCAAAATTAACTTTCTTTATTTCTGTTCCCTTTATGTGTCTCCTTTCATCTTGCCTCCTTGTCTCCTCCCTCCTTCCACCATGTCTTCCCCACTCTCACATTCTTACTTCTCCAGTCTCATTGTTCCTTCCTCCTCTATGTATGTCTCCTTCAACGCTTCTTTACTCTTTTTACCCTTCTCTTCTTTCACTTTATCTCCTGCCTCCTCCTATGTTGCCTCTATCTTCTTGTCTCAAAGTTTCCTTCATCCTTCACTCCTCCTTCATTTCCTACTCTCTCCTTGTCTCATTTATTTCACTCTTCTTTATTTTCTTCTTTTCAGTTTCCTCCTTGTCTCTCATTGGTTCCTGCCTCCCTGTCTCCTCCTCCCTTGACTGTGAGGATTCGTGAAGGTGAAACATGTTCAACACAAACTGATTCTCCACACACATCTATGGGCTCAAATTGTGGTCATAAATATTTTGTACTTGTAAATCTGACCGACTAGTTGTGAACTGAGTTTTGTAACCTTGTAAACCAAAATATCTAAAACATGTATGTTTGTGCATCTATAGATGCAAATTGGTGTGTGTGCAAAAAAGATTTGGGTTTTTTGTTTGTTTGTTTTTAAAGAAAGAAAAGAAAACTAATAATAACAATAATTATTATTGTTACCAGTCTAATAATAATTAGGCTGAAGAACCAACAATTTTAGCCCATAAGAACCATAAGAATGAACTACCTCCAGGACCTGAAGCTCAGTAAAGCACCCCTCCAACAGCCAAACCTATCTGTTCTCTCATTGGATTGTTAAATTTGTGATTGACATGACGTTAACCAATCAGCTGAAAGGAAGAAAAATTCGGTCAAAATTTGTACTTTGAGGTTGTGTGATCCCCTTACAGTCTGAGCACACCCTTCACTCCCCAATATTTAAATACGGGGACCACTACCCGAGTCTGAGAGTCAAGGGCCCCAGATATGCAACGTTGCAAAGGCCTGTCAACCAAGTGAGCCCTACAACATCGAGAGCCTTCAGGAACTCAGAGTGAATCCCATCCACACTACAGGCTCTGCCACCAACCAGGTGTTTAATTGCCTCATTGATTCCAGACTCACTTCCCTTACAGAAGATCATCTGTGGGATTAGGACGGCTTAAAAAAGTCTTCATACCCCTTGAAAATTTACACATTTTTTCACCTTAAAACCACAAACTTAAATGTTTTTATTTATGTTTTTAGTAATAGGCAGAGGCTAGCCTGTTTGGCACCCTGGGCAAACACTCCATTAAAAAAAGATGATCTGATGTCTTCTCTGCTTAATAAGGTAATTAAAGAAGCACTGACACATTTTTCTGTATGTTTTTACATAATTCCACCATTTCTGGTTATAGATGCAGAAACTTCATGAAATGAAAAATCTTCCTGATCACAACCTCGGTCTTTTTCTAAATGACTTCTGCATACTATTGTGAATAAAAAATGAAATCTGAGATTTGTGAAACAGTTCTTTCTGTTGTTATTTACATTTTACGAAGGCCCCCAGATCTTGTGTAACTGGGTTTGTAAAGGCAGTTGTTCAAGCTCAGCAGCCTTGCAGTGACAGTCGGTCACGGGACTTTCATAGCGATCTGAAACTGCAGCTTCCCAGTGAGAAGCTTACAGGTAAAGTCACAGGGGTCATAATTTAATAAAAAGATTTACTCAATCTAGCCTTCCCTAGTTATTGTCTGTATCCTGTAAATGTTCTTTTATGTAGTTTTAATTGTTTTATTTTATTGTTAAATAATCTCCTAGTCGAGTTGTGTTTGTATTTTCTTTTACATATTTTCACTGCACTGCAGCTAATTAGTGCGCTCCACCTGTTGGTGTATTTATTGGCTTTTAATGTTTCCCTCCTATAAATGATCGTATTACTGTAAAACACTTTGGGGTACTGCTGGTTTTAAATGTGCTATATAAATAAAGTTGTATTCTCTTTGTTATTTCCTGTTCTCAGAAGGAGCATTGAGCTGTTCATAGACTGCATAAACTGCAGTATTAGCAAACTGCACATATAATTTATGTCCACTCAGGACTGTATGCTTGTCTTTCCACGTTCATATGTATATTTCTATTTAGTCCCATGTCTCTGTATTCATCTGTTTATCTTAATAGTTTTGTTATCATATCTCTGTTTCTACACTGATTTTATATGTTGTTTCTTGTATATTTGCTGCTATGATAACTCAGTTTCCCTCTGAGATCAATAAAGTTTCTCTGATTCTGATGAAGACGAGTGTATTAGAAACAGCTCGTCCTTGTGGAGAAGCAGCAGCGTGACGAGCTGATGATGTTAACAGGGAAGTGGTGAAGCTGAAGGTATCACTCTGCTGTCGGTCTCCAACATGACAACATGCCGACTTCATCTGTCGCTCTGCTCCTCGGTGAGTCAAACCCTCCCTTCTTCAATTCTTTATCACAGCTCCAACACACACTAAAGGTCAAAGGTAAAGAGCCTATTTTCAGCAGCTGGAAGCTCTCGCTGATAGTTTCTCTCACATGAAATCTGTTCAGATCTGTTGGTTTTGTTTCCTTAGTGAGAAGAAGTGATCACTACTTCTTTTGTTTATCTAAGGCTGGTTGTATCTGATATTTGTTTGTGTGTTTGGACACAAATCAAGTAGTGTATTTCCTGTAAGCACCTCATATTTAACTCGAGTGTATGAAGATACAGCAAATGACAGAAAACTGTTTCAACTGCATAAACTCTTTAAAATTTAGAAGTTTAACTCTGCGTTTCTCTGTCCTGTAATCTGGACTGACTCACAGAGCTGAAGCTTCATGTCGTGTCTGTAAGAGAGGAAAGTGACCTGTTTTCATCAAACATTAACCTTTACTCAGGAAACCACGGCTCCTAGCTGCATGTACCACATGTTCTCCTTATCTGCCTGTTGTAATCATCACTTCCTCTGTTCAGACCAGATTGACTGAGTCTAACTAAATGACTGAAGATAGTTGGTTTTTCAGAATTAACGTCGGATTTTCCTCATTTTCTGTATGCTTTGTTAATTTTCTGATGGCGATTTAGACGAGCGGGACTCAAACGACTGTAATGTTTACTAAACAGATTTTTCAGGTCGCTCACTCAGCAGCTGATATTGCCAAAGTCGCCTAACTTTAATCCAGTGATCTCGGTGGTTTGATGGTTCACTAACTCTGATTGCTTTTTAAATGTCTCTGTTTTACTTAGCCAGTAAGAGCTGATTGGGCCTAACCTACCTTTGCCAGCACTGGCTATGGGAACCTGCTAATGTTGGGTTTAATGTTGTGATTAGTAGAATCTGTAGTTTTTTACTTACTGAACAATTACTTAGAAACCTGCAGACGTATCAATACAAAAGAATTAGGGCCTGCAAAACAAGCAGGTCAACCCCAGCAGTTTTAACTGGTCCTGATATAAAACTGCTAGGACAGGTTACTCTCTCCTGGGAAGTTGGCTGCAGCCATGCGGATTTCTGAATGGAAGAGATCCATGTACACGCCGATTTTTTAATCATCCAATGCATTAAAAAACAATAGTCATAAATAAAGTGTTTTGGCTTGTGATTCCTAAATAAACACACTAACACTAGCTACACATTTTTAAAGGGTGCAAATCCAAGTCTCCTATTCAGTGACTCTGGTCTCCAGAGCTGAAAATAGGTTTGAGGTTCTTTTGAGAATTCTGAAGTTGGTTTAGTCTAAAATGCCCGAGTTGAGAGCAGGTTCATGTAATTTCAGAATTTCTACCTAAAAAGAAATGAAAAGGAAAAATAGACCATTTTCCATCCCCAATATTTGAATCCATAACAATGGGAATATAACAGTTAATACTAAATATTAAACATTATTGTGCAGCACATAAGATCAACAGAACACAGTGTGCTTTGAGGTAGGAGCCAAAAAGGGTGTAGTTTGTGGGTGCGATCACCCGTGTGTACACCTGTGAGCATGGACGCGCTTGTTTTTAAAAGGTTCCTTCATGTAATGATCTGCTAGAGGGTGTGGGGGGGCCACAGCCCCGTCCTCCAGGGCATGAAGCAGGTATGGAGGAGATCAAAACTCCAGACATCCAGAGGCCCCCAGAACACAAGAGACCAAGGAAGACCAACAGAGGGGCAGCCGCGCCACTGTCCCAGTAAGAGCTGAGGAGAGTCCCAGATGAGGGCTCACTCAGCAGCCGCGGAGCAGAAGCCAGGGGGGGTTGCAGTGACGCGCCCGTGAGCTCCGCCGGCAGCCAGCTGCGCCTGAGTGACCGAGCCCCAGGGCGAGAGGCCGGGGGCACCCCACCTCCGAAGTGGCCCGAGCGAGCCCCAGGCCCCGATAAGCAGCCACCAAGGAGTGAGCCGGTGTGTACCTGGACGCCCATCCCCGGACACAAAGAACCACCAACGCACTGATGTCTGAGGGCGTCTGCCACCGGATATGAACTTTTTTCAAGACAGTGAATCTTGAAACCAGAGAAAAAATAGTGAGTTTTAACTTGTTCCATTGGCAGATTTTTTTCACTTATTTCAAGCTAAAATATTTATTAGAATTCAAATTTAGACAGAAACAAAGTGAATAATATTATTTTATTATCACGTTGATGCAGCACATGGTTCAGTTAGCTTTGTATAAACATGTGTTAGAAATGTTCTTCAATCAGCTCTTTTTACTCTCATTTCACAGCCAGTACTTTTTACTTTTACTTGAGTAAAGAAGTTGAAACAGTACTTGGAGTATTTTTAACAGTAGTACTTCTACTTCAGTACACACTGTATGTACCTCCCACCCGCTGCACACAGTCACTGAGTACAGACCGGCTGATTCCTGTAAAGAGAGAGGCAGGAAGAGGCGGAGCAACAGCTGAAAAACAAGAAGCTCAACGTCATTTTGCAGAAGTGAAAGTGTGAGAGAGCAGCAGCAGAGCTGCAGTCGAGTCCTGTTTGTCTCTAAAAGAAGATTCACTGGAGTCCATCAGGTTTGTCTCAGCAACAGTGGTGAGTGCAGCTGACCACACTTCCTGCTTCTACACAAATCTTCACTCTGTTCACTTTATCAGGGCTCTAGAGCGCCACCTCATTTCTCCATGGTGCCACTTAGGCTACGTCCACACTCGCCCGGATAGATTTGAAAACAGCGCTCCGCGTCCACACTAGTGTTTTCAGTCGTTTTCACAGAGTTGTGCGTCCACATTAAGACGGCTGAAAACGCTTACGTTCCAGTCCTGCGCATGCGTGAAACGCAAGATGATTCGACCGGTCTCATTTCTGTCTGCCGCTTATTCACTTTCCAGCTGTTTGAAACGTCGCAGCAGAGGTGGAGGAAAAGTACCGAGTTTTAAAATGGACTAACAATGAGGTGGAGTTGTTGCTGCGAGTAACACAAAAGTACAAAGTTGCAAAAGCGAGAGAGAAATAAAGAATTTGAAGAAAAGCTCTGTAGAGCATGTGCAGACTGATATTCATCTTTAATAGGACTGTCAAAACTGCTGCTGTATAATGCTCTCCACTATCTTTGTTTAATTGGTCACATGCCTGCATCACATGACTAACATGCATCATCGTTTTAGAAAGTCTCTGTTTTCACTCTTCACTGTGACACAAACGCACCGTCTCCAAATTATTTACTTTCCGGCTGTTTGAATCGTCGCAGCAGAGGTGAGCAGCGTGATAGGAGTGGATGTAGCTGTGGGTAATGAGAAAAGATGAAAAGAACGATTGATAACTTTTTCGTTAAGGCCGGTGCTCTGACACGGAGCCATCAACCTCTCAGTGTCTAACACTGGTCTGCAGACGGCATCAGATAATGAGCCACATTAGATGGACTCTGAGCCCACTGACAGTAAAAGGGTGAAGTGTAGACATTTGGAAGAGAGCGGCCTGACCAGTTTCTCTGACTATGATACTGTAAAGCTGACAACATGATGCATTTACTGTGGTGAGTGTGCAAAGACCATGGCAGGTGTTGTGCCAAGGTAGGGATCCCCAACAGGATCTGTTTCCCTGCGTCAGGAACATCGGCTGGGCAGGGAAAGCGGACCCAACGCACTCCGCCTCCATCACGACCAACTAGACGTGGAAGGAGTGATGTTTTAGTGACAACATGAAAGATGAGTGTGACCGTTCAGTTTGTGGGTTACAACAGAAAATTATACATTTATTGTTCTCGTGTGTTATCGGACGGGATCATTTTAACAAACCGAGGACATTTTCCTGATAATTATCTGTATCCTCCTGTAACTTTACTGTTTAAAGAGCTAAAACCTCCAACATTTCAGGATCAATAAGTCCTTATAAGACGTGTTTGTGAGCTAAAAATCAAGAATGTGGGATACTGTTTGTCTGTGTCAGCCAAACAACTTCACATCTTTGTAACGACTGTTAAAAAGATGTTCATCCTGTTGATCCTGTTCATCTGGACGCTGCACTGTACAGCAGACACGACGTTGTTCAGTTTGTGTTTCAGATGAACCAGTTTGTGTCTGAGTGTGTTGCTGGGTCTCCACCAGTTACTCTGACAACTGAAGGTTCAAGATTTTTATTTTGACATTTGCACACAGGACCAACAGTCCATGCACAGTGGAATACTTGTGCAGAGCTTTCCAAGTCAAATCACACTTTAACAATATAAAGACAGAAAAAGCAGGAGGATAGAAATGAAGTCCGGAGTAGGGTAGTCGTACTATTTTCTATATACAAAGAAAAAGAAGAAAATGTACAGAGAGTGTGTAGTTCTCTACCTCTTATCGCACTCACAGTGTTGCACATTTGTTCCACAGATCTGTTTCACAAGTCTGTTGTGAGTGTATTGCCCGATGGTCAGTGAACCGATGATACATTCAAAGTGAGGTTAAGTAGTGCTGTGTTATTTTAAGTGTTCAGTGTGTTTTTGTTTGCCGTCAGTCTGACAGTTGTGGGGAAGAAGCTGTTGAAGAATCGTGTTCTGTGTGTGATGCTGCTGTCCGCTCTGTTGTGTCTGAGATTGTATGTGCAGCTTTGTATGTGCAGGTCCATGGATGCAAGTGTTGTTCCCATAATCCTCTCTGCAGACTTTCTGACTCTGCAGAGCCTTCCTCTCTGTCTGTGTAGTGTTTCCATACCAGACAGTGATGCCTGCGGTGAGGATGCTGTCTATCAGTCCTCTGCAGGCCTGGGTGAGAGGGTGGTGGTTCATGCCAGCTTTCCTGAGCAGCCGAATGAAATAAAGCCTTTGTTGGGCTTTTTTCACAGTTGCTGTAGTGTTGAGAGTCCAGCTCAGGTCTGATGTAACCTGCAGTCCCAGGAATCTGTGGCTGTTTGCCCTCTCCACCTCCGTCCCTTTGACGATAAGAGGCTGCAGGGGAGGGAGTTCTTCCAAAAGTGCAGTATTCATTCCTTGGTCCGTGTTGAGGATGAGGTGAAGAAGCTTCTGTGATGAGTAGAAACTTAAAGAAGTCCAGACGCTTTTCTCTCAAAGCTCCTCAGACTACTGACGCTTGTTTCTCTCTTTGTAAAAATGAAATTTAAAGTGAATTTTGAATCAAATGTTTCTCTTCTTTCTCCCTCAGAGTGCAGACATGTCTGCTGCCAGCAATCTGCGATCTGAAGATCAGTTTCTGTGCTCCATCTGTCTGGATGTGTTCACTGATCCAGTCACTACATCATGTGGACACAACTTCTGCAAAACCTGCATCAGTCAGCACTGGGACATGAGTCAGAGCTGTCAGTGTCCCATGTGTAAAGAGACTTTCTACACTCGACCTCAGCTGAAGATCAACACCTTCATCTCTGAGATGGTTGCTCAGTTCAGACGTGAAGCTCAGCAGAAAGCCAGCAGCAGCAGCTCAGAGCAACAAGCTGCCAAACCAGGAGAAGTTCCCTGTGACGTCTGCACTGGAACCAGACTGAAGGCCCTGAAGTCCTGCCTGGTGTGTCAGACCTCCTACTGTCAGACTCACCTGGAGCCTCATCTGACACTGAAAGGTCTGAAAAGACATCAGCTGGTTGATGCTGTGGAGAACCTGGAAGGCAGGATGTGCACGAAGCACGATAACCTTCTGCAGCTGTTCTGTAAGACCGACCAGACATGTGTCTGCATGCTCTGCTCTGTTTTAGACCACAAGAACCACGAGTTTGTTCCTCTGAGAGAAGAATATGAAGGAAAGAAGGCAGAGCTGGAGAAGACAGAGGCTGAGATTCAGCAGATGATCCAGAAGAGACGACTGAAGATTCAGGAGATCACAGAGTCGGTGAAGATGAGTAAAGATGCTGCAGACAGACAGAAAGCAGAAGGTGTTCAGGTCCTCACGGCTCTGATGGAGTCTGTTGAGAGATGCCTGAAGGAGCTCATGAAGGAGATCGAAGACAAACAGGAAGCTACAGAGAAACAGGCTGAAGGTCTCATCAAAGATCTGGAACAGGAAATCTCTGAGCTGATGGAGAGAAGCTCTGAGGTGGAGCAGCTCTCACGCTGTGAAGACCACCTCCACCTCCTCCAAAGCTTCTCCTCCCTGAAAGCTGCTCCACCCAGCAAGGACTGGACAGAGGTCAGAGTTCATCCACCATCATATGAGGGGACTGTGGGGAGAGCTGTGGCTCAGCTGGAGGAGACAGTCTGGAAACCCATGAAGAAGAAGCTGTTAGAGGCTGAGCTGCAGAGGGTGCAGCAGCATGAGGTGGATGTGACTCTGGATCCTGATACAGCTCATCCTAAACTCATCCTGTCTGATGATGGAAAACAAGTTTATCATAGTGATGTGAGGAAGAAACTTCCAGACAACCCAGAGAGATTTTCTAAGTATGTTTGTGTTTTAGGAGAGCAGAGTTTCTCTTCAGGCAGATTTTACTTTGAGGTTCAGGTTAAAGGAAAGACTGCGTGGACTTTAGGAGTGGCCACAGAGTCGATCAACAGGAAGGGAAAAATCACAGTGAGACCTCAGGATGGTTTCTGGACTGTGATGCTGAGAAATGGAAATTTGTACAAAGCTAATGCTTCCCCTTCAGTCCCCCTCTGTCTTCATCCTGGTCCTGAGAAGGTGGGGGTGTTTGTGGATTATGAGGAGGGTCTGGTCTCCTTTTATGATGTAGGTGCTGCAGCTCTGATCTACTCCTTTACTGGCTGCTCCTTCACTCACAAACTCCACCCATTCTTCTGTCCCAGTCCTAATTATGGAGGTAAAAACTCTGCACCTCTGATCATCTGTCCTGTCAATAACATTAATCTACCCCTGATTTCATTTGTAGATCCGCTTGATTTCTATTCTGATTCTGATTGAAGGGAACAAATGAACATATTGAGTGTAAATCCTCTACAGTCTCCATGTTTCTATAGAATCTGATCATCAGGACTCTGATTCACACTTTGATTCTCATGGAGTTTGATTTGAACAGAAGAAAAGTTGAATCAGGAAATGTTCCCACTGATGGAGACTCGAGCTGAAGAGCAAATATCAGAGAACAAATGTCCAAAAGCTTCATTTCCAATAAAGTTTGTTCAATGCTTTGAGTGAATCCAGACTCATGTGTGGCTGTTATACGGAGCATCAGAGTCCAGCTGAGTTATGTTGGATACAAACTGCTTATTTTGGCTCTGTGAGGAGTTTTGTTCACTGAAAACTGATGAGACGGATAATATTCAAAGAACTCTGTAGAGATTCATGCATCCATGTTCTCCACCTGCAGGTGTGGAGGAGAAAGGTGGAGCACAGACTGCTGCATCCTTCCAGTCACATCATTTTGATGATTATATTTGCATGTTGTGATGATTTGGGTTAAAGACAAACAGAGTTGAACGGCTGCAGTCACAGCATGAAGACGATGCTGAAGCTGAGCTGTCAGTGAACATGTTTCACTGTGATTTGATTTGAAGAATAGAAAGTGTGTGTGGCTGCTGACAGCTGCAGTCTCTGCTAGTCTGCATAACACACACACAACTTTCCCCCTGAGGCAACGATGCAGCAACAACACAACAGCTGCAGACACACACACACACTGTTAAAGAACACTTTACTGTTTAAGGCAGAATTCCTCAGTAACAATGATTTGAGTCTACTGTGTCTACTGTGGTTTCCAACATACAATCTACTGAAACATGTTTTTCTTTCTGCCGTACAAACTATTTGATCACAACATCTTTGCTTTTTTCCTCCAATCGTTTATTCTGATTATTTTATTTAGTTTAACTAAGAAAAGCTTAAAATTTAACTCTTAACCTGATTTAAACGTTTAATTTCTCATTAACTCAGACTTTTAATTTATTTCCTTGTTTAATGTATTATTTCTTTATCCTTGTTTAAGTTTGGCCGATCCTTTCTGTGTAACCTGTTTAATCTGACCTTTGACCCTTTAATTTTAACTTAACAGTACTCTTGTTTTGACCTTTGACCTCTTTATTCCTTATAACCAAAAAAACCCTTTTATCTGATATTTTCACATTATTGATTGATTATATATATCTATTATATTTTCTCACCTTACCTTTCATTTCATTCATTCATTTCATTTATTTTTTCATTTTCAGGCACAACAAATACGTATATTGAACATAAAATACACAAAACAAAAAACAAAAATTGCCTGAAAAAGGAGTGGGACAAAGAAAACTTATTAAATCCCACCCCTATACTCACTCATCAACAAAAAAAAATATAAACTTCCCGCAGCTACGCCCATCATTGCATACAGACCCATCAACAGCCCCGGCACATACAAGCTTCTAAACGGCAGCTCGCAAACAACAATTAGAGCCTTCATAACTGAATACAGAATATATAAATTATAAATTACATTACCACAGGTAACAGGCAGTAATAACTACAAGTAACAAACACACATACATATACATACATATATATCTACACACGCAAGTACATATATGTACATACATATTTTGGAATTTTTTTGCATTGTTTCAATTGTAAACTCAGACTGTTCCAGATTTTCACACCACATACAGACACACAAAAGCCTTTACGGGTTGTTCGAGTTCTGGGTAATTTGAATTCTCCAAAGCCTCTCACATTATAAACCTTTTCTCGAATTTCAAATCTAGTTTGTAAATTTGCCGGTAAAAGTTTAGTAAAAGCTTTATACAAAATTATGGATGTATTGTAATTAACCAGATCCTGGAATTTAAGTAACTTTGCCTGAAGAAAGAGTTTATGAGTATGATCTAGATAACCAGCCTTGTGAATAATACGCAGTGCTCGTTTCTGTACTGTGACTAATGGAGTAGTTGTATTTTTATATGTATTTCCCCACACTTCCACACAATATGTAAGATATGGAAGAACCAGGGTACAGTACAGAGTACGAAGTGCATCTTTATCAAGGAATTGTTTCACTTTGTTCAAAACTGCGAGGCTTCTGGAAATTTTGGTTTTTATGTATCTGACGTGGGGTTTCCATGAAATTTTATTATCAATCACGACTCCCAAAAATTTGTTTTCACTCACATTATCAATTGGTACGCCTTCAATGATAATTGGTAATCCTATATTATATTTTAAATTACGAAAAAACATTGCTTTAGTTTTATTTATATTTAATGATAATTTATTTATGTCCATCCATTTTTTTATTAATTGTAGCTCCCTGTTTACGGTCATTACAAGATCAGTATAATCATCGCTACTGAAAAATATGTTGGTGTCATCTGCGAACAGTATGAGTTTAAGTACTTGAGAAACATCAAAAATATCATTTATGTATACATTGAAAAGTTTTGGTCCCAACACTGACCCTTGGAGAACACCACATGTAATACCAAGTTTCTCTGAATGGTAATGCCCTATGCTAACATATTGTTCCCGACCCGTTAGGTAACTTTTTAACCAGTTACCAGCTTTCCCTCGAATACCATATCTTTCCAATTTATCCAATAAAATTGAGTGATTGATTGTGTCGAAGGCCTTTTTGAGGTCAACAAAAATACCAACTGCATATTTATTTTTATCCAGTGTATCAGTAATTTCTTCTACTGCCTCAATTATCGCCACTGAAGTGGTTCTTTGCGTTCTGAAACCATACTGACCAACATTTATTATTTGACGTTTTTCAAGGAATTTTTCTAATCTTGAATTAAAAAGTTTTTCTAGAATTTTTGAGAATTGAGGCAGTAGAGAAATAGGCCTATAATTGGTAAAACTGTGTTTGTCATTACTTTTATATAGTGGTATTACTTTCGCAATTTTCATTTTTTTTGGAAAACAACCGGACTGAAATGATAAATTACAGATATATGTTAAGGGACTAACAATATTCAGAATAACCTGTTTAACTACAGACATATTTATGTCATGATAATCCATTGAAGACTTACTTTTACATTTTAATGTGATATTTATTACTTCTTGCTCATTTGTAGCTGAGAGGAACAGTGAAAAGGGATTTGATTTTATATTACTGATATTTTCATTTTTATGACACGGGATGTCCGCTGCTAGTTCAGGGCCAACATTTATGAAGAATTTATTGAACCCATCGACAATATTACTCATGTTGTGATTTTCACCATTTGCATCAGTAAAATATTCAGGATATGATGTTCCAGAAGATCCTTGTTTAATTACGTTGTTTAACACATCCCAAGTTCCTTTTATATTGTTTTTATTTTCATATAATCTTCTTCTATAATAAAGTTGTTTGCTCGTTCTTATAATATCAGTCAATTTATTTCTATATGCTTTATATCTTTGTTCCACTTCTTTTGTTTTTACTTTGATAAACTGTTTATACAGATTGTTTTTCTTTTTGCAAGCATTAATAATTCCTTTTGTGAGCCAAGGACTTTTTATCTTTTTTTTCTTTGTCATGTGTTCGTTTACAGGACAATGTTTATTGTACCACATAGTAAAAATATCTAGAAAATTATCATAAGCCTTGTCCACATCTGACTCTTCATACACCGAACTCCAATCTTGTTGTGCTAAATCGAAATTGAAGGCATGAATTGCTTCTTCATTTATTGTTCGCTTTGCTATCATGATCTTGGTATCTATTTTTTTTAAATCACAGTCACACAAAGTAAAAACTGGTAAGTGGTCAGTTATATCACAGACAAGCAGACCACTATTAATTTGGAAATCCATGACATTAGTAAAAATGTTGTCAATAATAGTGGCGCTATGTGATGTTATTCTGCTTGGCTTTGTTATTGTTGGATATAGTGATAAGCTGTACATCGTGTCAGTAAAGTCATCAATGGCTTTTAACCTTGTTGGATTTAGCAAATCAATGTTAAAATCACCACAGATAAATAGTAATTTTTGGTTCACCGAAGCAAACGTTTTTTCTATCCATTCATTAAAAGTGTCAATACTTGAACTGGGTGTCCGATATATACAACTTATTATAACATTTCTCTTTTTTTCATTCATGATCTCAATAGTCAAACATTCCAAAATTCCATCAATAGCCATAGACATAGTTGTTACAACATTATATTTTATAGAGTTATGAACATATATAGCAACCCCGCCGCCCGCCTTATTTAATCTATTCATGTATTTTAAATCATATCCATTCAAACAAAAATCTATTCCTTTATCGACATTGAACCAAGTTTCAGTGATGGCTATAACACTAAAGGGGCGAGAAAATTGTTGCAAATAGTCCTTAATGAAATCAAAATTAGAGTACATACTTCTGCTGTTAAAGTGAATTAATGAGAGCTTCCCGTCTAGGTTAATTTCTTTTTCATATTGTTCCTGAGTGAAATAATTACAATTTTTAACAAAAGAAGAGAGAAAGTTACTTTCAGAATCTATTTCTGGATCTATTATATTATGCTCCTTATATTCACAATCTAGATCAATTACTTTCTGTTGAAGAATTAATTTCAACGTGTCCATGTCATTTCCTGGTGTAATTGATACATTGGTGTCAGTTATACTTGTCCAGATCCTCCATGTTCCTCACTATCAGTACTTTTGCCTCTTCTGGTGTCCCGTTTAGCTTAATGAAAATCTTACAGTTTGTTACCCATGTATATGTTGTATTTTACCGTTCTTCTTCAGTTGCCTTGCCTTCCTCACGATGTCTGCGTTTTTTCGTGTCAGATGCTCATTAATGAAAACGTCCGTGCCTTTCAGTTTGCGTCCTTGTTTCAGCAGTGCGACCTTGTTCTTCCGATTGACAAATCTCATAACGACGGCCGGCAGTCTGTCACTCCTCCTGGGCAGTGAGTGACATGCTTCTATGTGCTCCAGGTCCATCTCTATCCCCTTGCTTTGGAGGAAGGACGCCACCTGTTGCTCCACCGAGCGGGTCTCCTCGACGTTCCCGGCCACCGCGCGCGCGTACGAGCGTGGCTTGATTTTAATACCGCTGATGACCACGTCGTTCGTACGGGTGTACTGCTCCAGGTCATCCACCCGCCGCTCGAGATCCATGATCCGTCTGTCCTTCTCGGCATTTTGGAGGCGTAGCTGTTTTACCTCCTCCAGAAGCCCCAGAAGCAGCTCCTGCTGCGCCCTGACTGCGGCCACGTCTCCGCACAGCGCTCCGAGGGAGGTTTTAATGTCTTCAACCTCCTCTGGTGTTGGGCCTTTCTTGGGTGGCATACTGAAGCGAGAGCACGAGGCGGCCACCACGAGGGACCTGGAAGCGGAATTTCTGATGATGGCGCCTGGCTAGGCCTGCTGGCTGATGGTGGAGCCTGGCTGTGGCCTGCTGGCTGATGGAGGAGCGTGGCTGGGCCTGCTGGCTGATGGAGGAGCGTGGCTGGGCCTGCTGGCTGATGATGGCGCCTGGCTAGGCCTGCTGGCTGATGGTGGAGCCTGGCTGTGGCCTGCTGGCTGATGGAGGAGCGTGGCTGGGCCTGCTGGTTGATGGTGGAGCCTGGCTGTGGCCTGCTGGCTGATGGAGGAGCGTGGCTGGGCCTGCTGGCTGATGGAGGAGCCTGGCTGTGGCCTGCTGGCTGATGGAGGAGCCTGGCTGTGGCCTGCTGGCTGATGGAGGAGCGTGGCTGGGCCTGCTGGCTGATGGAGGAGCGTGGCTGGGCCTGCTGGTTGATGGTGGAGCCTGGCTGTGGCCTGCTGGCTGATGGAGGAGCGTGGCTGGGCCTGCTGGCTGATGGAGGAGCCTGGCTGTGGCCTGCTGGCTGATGGAGGAGCCTGGCTGTGGCCTGCTGGTTGATGGAGGAGCGTGGCTGGGCCTGCTGGCTGATGGAGGAGCCTGGCTGTGGCCTGCTGGCTGATGGAGGAGCCTGGCTGTGGCCTGCTGGCTGATGGAGGAGCCTGGCTGTGGCCTGCTGGTTGATGGTGGAGCCTGGCTGTGGCCTGCTGGCTGATGGAGGAGCGTGGCTGGGCCTGCTGGCTGATGGAGGAGCGTGGCTGGGCTTGCTGGCTGATGGTGGAGCCTGGCTGTGGCCTGCTGGTTGATGGTGGAGCGTGGCTGGGCTTGCTGGCTGATGGTGGAGCCTGGCTGTGGCCTGCTGGCTGAGATTTCAGGTGAGCAGGTTTTGAAAATCGGATGCTGCGCTGCTGAGGAGCCCGTCTTTCCTGTGACTCCTAACACTCCCGTTATTTTCCTTTAATTGGACTTTGGTTAAGTTCAATCCGATGTATTAACCGACCTTTGAGGTGAAGTGCAGCTGCGAAGAACGCTACGGCAGGCAATGAGGTGCGTTTAATGTCGCTCTTTTAATTTGAGCGTCCATAAATTGAATGTCTTATTTTTTCTTACTTTATTATTGCTAATTTATTGGAGAATTTGGCCATTTAATTAAGATAGATTTTATGTTGTTGGTGGTAAAGATCTGGATGGATGTTTTATTTTATTCTGTGTTTCTATTTTTCAGTTTTACTTTTCAAGACTTGGTGAATTGCCTTTTTCTACTTTTTGTTTAGTTTTGTTAAAATTAGCAGCAGTGAGAAGTGTTGTTGTCGGTCTTGAATATATTTGATGTAGCCCATACTGTTAAGGTAAGTGTGATGTTTTTAGTTGTTAGTCTGATGAAGAATCTTTTATTTTTCTCCAAAAGTTGATTGTGTTTATCTGGACATAGTGTTTTTCAGGTCCAGCTGAATGCAGGTTTCCCCAGTCTTATACGTGTCAGGAGCATCAGCACAGCTGAAATGCATTTTTCCTAAGCACCGCGTCTCTGTGGCTTTTAAACCCCAAAACACGCTAAAACAAAAATGGGTCCACCCCAAGGATGGGGTCCCCCGGTGTAGTTTCCACTGTGACAGACTGTAGGCTTCCTCAGAGTGAGGCTGAGAGCGGCAGGCCCAGCTGGAGTCTGACCCGTGTCACACAGTGGAGGTCAAACCTTCTGTGCCACAAACACCAGATTAACCAGTTTCACTCATCATCCTTCTACTGTCAGATTTTACTGGTGCAGGTTTGATGAATCACCATCTGAGAACATCTCTGATGTGGGCGCCACTCACAGGGATCACTTCCTGTAGAAGGGTCACATGACCTGTTATAGGCCCCTTTGTGATGATGACAGCGACGCCCCTTTCATGTGAGGTTAAACCCAGAGAGCTTCGTGTGACCTCTGACCCTGATCACCAGCGTTAGGGTCAGTGAAGGTGAGATACCATGTGACAGGTTCATCCTGTTTGCTTGATAAGCAAAGCGAGCCAATCAGTGGAGTTTACTGGTGTGAAGGTGAAGCTGGAGAGAAGAGTGAAGAAGTCAACATCACTGTATCAGGTAATGAAGTCGTTCATTTCATCAGACTAACAGCAGACTGTTATACCACCTCTACATCACTCTGTGGGTCTTTTCCTCAGATAAAGAAGTGATTTTTGAGATCCCTGCACTGCACCACTTCCCCTGCCGGTGGCGGACTCCCTCAGGTGTCGGTGCGTTGGTGGTTCTTTGTGTCTGGGGGTGGGCGTCCGGGTACACACCGGCTCACTCCTTGGCGGCCGCTTATTGGGGCTCGCTCGGGCCATTTCGGAGGTGGGGTGCCCCCGGCCTCTCGGCCTGGGGCTCGGTCACTCAGGCACAGCTGGCTGCCGGCGGAGCTCACGGGCGCGTCACTGCAACTCCCCCTGGCTTCTGCTCCGCGGCTGCTGAGTGAGCCCTCATCTGGGACTCTCCTTAGCTCTTACTGGGACAGTGGCGCAGCTGCCCCTCTGTGGGTCTTCCTTGGTCTCTTGTGTTCTGGGGGCCTCTGGATGTCTGGAGTTTTGATCTCCTCCATACCTGCTTGATACCATAAAGGACAGGGCTGTGGCTCCCCACACTCCCTAGCAGATCATTACATGGAGAAACCTTTGGAATGCAAGCATGCTGATCCACACAGGTATGCACACATGGGTATTCACAGACGCGGACTACAGCTTTCTTGGCTGCTGCCTCAAAGCACACTGTGCGCTGTTTATCTTGCGTGTTGCACAATATCGTTTATTATTTAGTAACTATTGATATCTATGGCTAGCTAGTTTATTGTGATGGTGCTTTTTTTTTTTCTTATTATGTTGCTCTTTGTTGTTTGCTGTCTCCTCTGTTTTTTTTTCTCCATACAGGTGACCCAGGAGTTTTGTTTTGTTTGTTTGTTTTTTTTTCTCTCTTCCCCCCCTTCTCACCGTCTCTTCTCCCCTTTGGTTTTCTTTCTTTCTCTCCCTCTCTTTCTTTCATTCTTTCCCCCTGTCCTATCCCACAGTCATGTCTGTCCCGTTTACAACTGAAAATCAGTCAGTGTTCTACTGATGAGTTTGGATCATCTCCTCAGAGCTTTCTGAGGGTCAGAGGTCAGAACACTGACATCACTTCCTGTTTAAAGCAAACCTGCTGAGCTTATAATAAATTCAATGACCCAGTTTTATCATCTCTCCTGCAGATGTCTATGACACCACCACCATTTCACCAAGTGCCACCAAACCACCACCAACAACAATTACCAATCTCAATTCCCCTCCTTCTACATCGTCCTCCTCCATCATCTCACCTGTAGCTGCTCTGGGTTCTCTGGGTCTTCTAGATCTTATTCTGGTTGCAGCTTTGCTGTTTTGGAACAAAAAACAAGGTATAAAGTGTGTCAAACCCCCCAGAGCTCATTAGATTAAACATTTTACATGGAAAAATAAATTTTCCTTAATAATTATGTAATTATATACTATAATTCAATTATAAACTGTCCCCATTCACATTGTTTAGCAGAGAACTTATCTTACATGAAAAATATAGAGACACTTTTATTGATAAAGTATAAGACCCGATCCTTGGGGTGGAACAATTTTTGGCGCAGCGTGTTTTGGGGTTTAAATTCCACAGAGACCCAGTGTTTAGAAAAAATGCATCTCAACTGCTCCGATACTCCTGTCACAACAGTATCACTACAGGTTTTGACAAAAGTCCAGCTGGAATTAGTGATGGGATTTCCGGCTCTTTTTAGAGAACCGGCTCTTCCGGCTCCCAAGCGGCTCTTCAGGTTGTTTTGTTGCTTTAATTAAAAACGGTCCGGGGCTCCAGGGTCCGGGGGAAGCAGGCATTAATCCCATACATGCTCTCAGTGGGTTGCAAACACACACACACTCTCTCGGGTCCAGGGCAGATCTATATACACACAGAGAGAGACGTCCAGGTTAGGGATAGTCTCAAACTCACAGATACAGGTTCAGGTCCGCCGTCATAAATAGTGCTCCAAATCAGCTGGGATCGGCTGCAGGTGTGACGGTGAGCACAGGTGCGTGGGCCAGGGGCGGGAGCCCATAATGAGCACCGCCCCAGCAGAGGAGAGAGAGCGCAAAGGAAACAAAACACACAAAACATGTTGCCAAACACAGAGTGAGCCAGCGAGGCACGAGGACCACGACACAAAGCACGTGCAAACTCCAAAACACATTTCTAGCTTTAACTGAACTTCCAAACAGAGCAGATCACTTAAATTACACAATTGAAAGCATGAAAGCATGTGTGTATTGTTTGTGTATTTATACACAAGCACTCATATATATTAAAAAATATGTTCATTTACCTGTTACTACCACACACCAAATCCGGTTGTTGGTACTTGCTGGATTGTGTAGCCTCTAGGTAACAAAAGCTCAACACTGCCCCCTAGCATCCTGGAGCACTTCTGTTGTCTTCTGTACATGCCTCGGAGTTTGTACGTGCTTTGTCTGTAGGGGCCACCGTAAATATACTTTTATTTATTCACTCCACATAAAATGTAATAAATAAATCATATAATACAAAAACCAACTAATCACATTTCAACTTTTAACTATTTAAATTTTCAGCTTTTTCCTTTTAAACAAATTTAAAGTGAAACAACACAAAACACTGCAAACCACAACACAATTAAATATAAATTATAATATGAAAACAAAAAGAACATGCATATTCTCTGTCATATGGACCTGCATGAATAAACTTTCTGAATCCTTTATCATCTGCAACTGAAAATAGTTGTGGATGATTACTACAACTTTTTATAACCGTAGTTTACATTCACCCGAAGGCTCACCCCGCCTCCACTTGCAGCATCATTTCAGACGTAGTGCAGAAGCTGCAGGCGCTTTCTCCTGATGCACCAAACTTTATAATGGGGGACTTTAACCATGTCTCCCTTAAATCAACTTTGGGCAATCTGTATCAATATGTATCCTGTCCTACCAGACGGGATAAAATGTTGGACCTCTGTTACGGATCGGTGAAGAATGCTTATAAATCCCTCCCGCTTCCTCCTCTGGGATCTTCTGACCATAACTGTGTGCATCTTCTGCCCATCTATAAAACTGTCTTAAAACGAGAGAAGACAAAGACTAAGGATGTTGACATATGGTCAGAAGAATCTGTGCTTACCTTGCAGGAATGTTTTAAGTGTACAGATTGGGAAGTTTTTATTCAGTCTTGTGGAGATGATCTCGACGCTTTGGTGGATGTTACTAGCTCTTATGCAGTATTTTGTAAAGACATGATTATACCCCGTAAGCGCGTTAAAATTTACGCTAACAATAAGCCATGGGTCACTAAAAGTGTCAAATCCTGTTTAAGGAAAAAGAGACAGGCCTTTAAAGAGGGGGCTGTTACCGATTTTCAGACAGCCACCAAGGAAATGAAAATCGAGATCTTGAAAGCAAAACAGAGCTACAAAAACCTTCTTGAAAGCAAATTTGCTGCAAAAAATTTGGGGTCTGCCTGGACTTGTATGAAAACCATAGCAGGGTTTCAAAATCCCCAGAGCAGCAGTCAGGTCATTTTAGATGGTTTTAATTCAGACAGAGATTTTCAAATGCTTTAAACATGTTTTATGCTCGTTTTAGTTCTTCTGATTTTAGCGAGGATATTTTGGAACTGAAACAGAAACTGAGAGATACTCAGCACTTTATCATTGAACTCAGCGATGTTAAAAAGGCCTTTCATACAGTCAATGTGAATAAGAGCCAGGGTCCTGATAATATTAGTGGCCGCCTAATTAAATCTTGTGCTGATGAACTCAGTCCTATATTTCAGGTTATTTTTAACAAATCCTTGCAAACACAACATGTGCCCTCTCTTTGGAAAGAAGCAGTCGTGGTTCCTGTCCCTAAATCTAGTCGTCCAAAAATTCTAAATGACTTCAGGCCTGTTGCCCTCACTTCAGTTGTCATGAAAGTCTTTGAAAAAATCATCAGAAATGTGATTATGAAAGCGACTGAACATCAGCTGGATCCAATGCAGTTTGCATACAGGCCCAACAGAGGAGTGGAGGACGCACTTTTGACTTTACTAAATCTAATTCTTAAACATGTAGAGAGTAAAGGGACTTTTGCAAGACTTCTTTTCATTGATTTTTCTTCGGCTTTTAATACAACACAGCCCCATATTTTAATTAAAAGACTTTTAGAACAGTTTGAAATCAGGAAAAACCTGGTGGGCTGGATTTTAGATTTTCTAACTGACAGGTCACAAAGAGTGAGAATAAATGGGGTTCTGTCTGACCCAGTGTTCTCCTCCACAGGTTCTCCTCAAGGGTGCGTCCTATCGCCCTTATTATTCACTCTCTATACAAATATGTGTCAGAGCAGACATGAAAACAGGGCCATCATTAAATATGCAGATGACTCTGTTATTGTCAGCTTACTGAAAGAGGGTGAAATTAACCACGGTCCAGTCATTGATGACTTTGTTCAGTGGTGTGAGGAGTCTTATCTCCAGCTGAACATATCTAAAACAAAAGACATGGTTGTTGATTTTAGGAAACAACAAAATGGGCACGGAGTCACTTTAATTAAAGGTCAGAAAATAGAGCAAGTACAATCATATAAATATCTTGGGACCATAATCAATGAAAAACTGAACTTTGATCAAAATTGCAAATCAGTTTGTAAAAAGGGTCACCAGCACCTTTATTGCCTTAGGAAACTTGTTCATTTCCACATTGACCAAAAAATTTTAACTTTGTTTTATCGTTCTTTTATTGAGTCTGTTTTATCCTTTTGTTTGGTGGCATGGTTCGGTCAGACCTCTGTCACAGAGAAAAACTCTCTAAATCAGATAGTGAGATGGTCCAATCGTCTGATAGGTGAGCCACAGTCTTGTTTAGCCTCCCTGTACTCTAAGCAGGTACAGAGGATGGCTTTATCAATCCTTAATAATGGTTCCCATCCTCTAAGGGGTGAATTTCAGCTTCTTCCCTCAGGACGGAGGTTTCTATTTCCAAGATGCAGGACAAAGCGTTATAAAAATAGCTTTGTCCCCGTTGCTGTCACTGAATTAAATAAGAACTGTTTTTGATTCGAAATATTAAAGTATGTGTCACAGTGAGTTTTATATATTTACTAGGTATGTGTGTTTTTAAAGGGATGTCAAATGCTGTCATTTTTCTGTAAAGCAAATTTACCTTGCCTTTAGGTATAAATAAAGTTACCTTACCTTACCTTACTATACCTTTCTAATGTCACGTTGTCCCTGCTCTCTCTCTCTCTGTCCCGCTCTGTTCCTGTGCTACTGAGTGTAACTACCGCCCCTCCCCCCTCTGCTCAGTGAAGCGGAAAAAAGTGAGAGAGAGAGGGTGAGAGAGAGAAAAAAAACCCACGGCTCGCGATAAGGAGCCGGCTCGTGTCGTTCACGTCAAAGAGTCGGCTCTGAGAGTTTCCTTCGCGACCGACACATCACTAGCTGGGATAACCACATTTACTCAGGGCCTTCTTGATGTGATGTTCCTCCTGGCCGCTGTGTCTGTGGGGATGGTGTTCGCTCTGTGTTGTAGCGTCCTGATGACTCCCAGTTTGTGCTCCATGCTGGCAGACGTCTTCGGTTTAGAATCTTTTATTATTTGTCTCGTGTTTAAATCCTCGTCTTTCTCATTCCTGCAGAAAGGACGCTGTCATCAAGTCTGAGTCAAGTCACCTATCAGGATATGAACTTCAGACAATCAGCCAATAAAATTACAGATACACACTCACATGTTGTTTTCTCCAGTCCGAGGACACTGCAGGTACACATTCAGCTGTTATCCAACAAGTTATTGCTTCACAAAATATGATTATGACCCTTTGTCCACTGTGGGTCCTTGTGATAATTTCTTTGCTCCTCTATTCGTCTTGTCTTTCCATCTCCTGGATTCTCTTTTAACCATCTACTCATTCTCGTTCTCTTGTGCATCAGGGCTGAGTTATTGATGGAGTTTCCCAGATCAAATTTAAAGGAGGATGGGAAGAAGAGGATTTTCTCTCTGCCAGTCCCGTCAGCTCCCTGCTAAGATTTAGAGCTTGTCCTTGAAGGAAAAAATGTCCATCCCGGTTTTCCCTCCAAGGCACGAGCGATAAGCAGAGTTCTGTCCTTTCCTTCTAAGATTCCTAATTATTTAAAGTAACACTCAGGTATGCCATTCAGCTGGGTTAGTTACGACGTCGGGAGCAGCTTGGGAGAACAAGGAAACACAGACTGCTTCAGGTTGTCTTCCCAAATCGACTCAAAGGTTTATTTAGTACAAAACAGCTTATATAGAGGAAAAAAAAAGGTTCGTGTGTCAGCAAGTTCTCAGTTCAAACCGGTACAGACCAAATAAGGAAACGTCTTCCTGCCTTGTGAGCAAAGAAGTATCCTGTGTGTAGTTTATCAGTTCAGCTACAATTTATGATCATCCCAGCAAAATACACTCCTAGACATAAAATACAGAGTTCTTTCATTAGTGAATTCTGAAACAAACCACCTAGCCTTTAACGAGCCTTTTCCAGGAGATAAAGAAAAAGGGAGGATGGGAGTAAGGAAGTGGTCTCATCTCTGTGGTGTTTTCGACCTTGGGGGACCAGCTTGTGAGTCTTACACATTAATTCTTGGGTCACAGAGAAAGAGAAAAACAACTAGTAGATGGGCCTTATTGAGTAACAGTTTTCCTGTATAAAACAATATCCTGTAAATGCTAACCGTGGTATCAAAATATCACAACAGTCCTGTTTTTCAGTATGAAGGCCCTGCTCATCTGTTTTTCTTGCCATGGCTTAAAAAGTGTACATTCTGCATCCAAATGTCCAGCTGCCTTCAACTTTGATGTTTGTCTTGGCCAAAAATAAGCCTTCAGTTTATTCCTTTGTTTAAATAAAAATCTCTTGCTGATAAACTGAACCCTGGCTGTGGCGTCAGAGTAGCGCTATATAAGTGCTACATAAGAACCAGTCCTTCTACCATTTACTAAAAGCAGGCTTTTGCCAGGGCTGCAAAGGGATTTGCAAAGAATGAGTTTTTAGTGTACTATGCTTCAGGCAGTTGTTGCATGGAAGTGGCTGTTACTGAAAGTCCAGCACAGACCTGTAGTGACAGCCAGTGACTGGCATTTTGAAATGATAATAATAGCATAATGATTAAAAATTCCAGGTTCCTAATGAAGGTCTTGCAGATAAACAGTAACACATTCTATAATTTATTATTAATAAATAATAAACAGGTGGAGCCGGTAGCTCAGCATGTTTGATTTGGCAGTTTTGCACTAGATGAGCTTCCTGAGGCAACTCAAACGGGATCTGTGTTTCCAGGTGGAACTGAACAACAACCTCTCCATTGGAGCCAATAATAAAAACATGAATAACAATAAGCTTTATTTGGGGCTCTGATCTGAGGATGTAACATCATTTGTAATGTGGGTCTCAACAAGCTCAAGGAACGCTTTAAAAGTAGCCATTAATATGGTAAAATCACAGGTAGCCAGTGTAGCGCTGTTTTTTAAATATGCTGAAAGTGTGGCAGCAGAGTTTTGAACGAGCTGGACTCTTGACTGAGTAAAGTCTGCACTACGTGAGGAGACTGGAGGAGATGAAAGCATGGAAAACTGTGAGATCAACAGATTCATCTTTTTCTGGTGAAATGTCTGGAAGTTTCTTTGGTTTGTGTACAAGAAAGTGAAACAATTTTCTTGAATTCTTACACATTTTTACATGATATTAGTCGGCGGCTCCTTTACTAAACAGCTCCAACTGTTTGATTTGTTTGAATTTTACAGGACAGCTTTTCCCCGTGTTACTCATTCATTATGGAGCTACTGTAGTTAACATGTAATGCTTCTCTAAAACCCTGTGACACAATCTTCTTTAACATTAGTGCGCATTAACCCCACATCTTCCCTGTTTTATTGCTGATGTTGGCCTGACAGTATTGGGGTAACAATGTCTCCTCTGTTTAGGAGAGGGCAGCAGGGTCACATCCTCACTGACATCACCTGTATTTGCACTACAGTCATTCCCTTCACTGACCTTTGCTCTCCTTCTCTTTTCCATCAGGTTGTGTAAAACTGAAACAGGCATTAAATGTTTACTACAAATGATGCTTTACACAGAAATGCATTGTTAGCTGTTTTTACACACCAGCCTGTGTGAACCTTTAGTCTGAGCATGGGGTCAAAGGTCAGGACAGAAATGCAGCACTGTAACACATATACATATGTAGAACATCAGACATTTGACTGATTTGTGTTGTGACATTTTCGTTTATACAAATAAATCATCATCACACACAGAAGAAATGTGCAGACCGTACATTTATTAGCTAATATCAGTGGATACAAGAAAAATGGTATAAAGACAAACACTAGCAGCCTTAGCGTTTCTGTTCTGAATCTCTAATCTCTCACAGACATTCATCAAACCCTGTCCTCTATCAGCTTTCAACATAAGAAAAGTATTAGGCCTCATTGAAAAACAGTCTGTGTGCAGATGAAGTACTTTAAAAATATCTGTGATTTATCTAGATTTTCTTGACTGAGTTTACAATTTACTAGAACTGCCAAAAAACATGAATACAAACAAATGATGAAGGATCCACTTCAAGGAAAGTGGAAAAGCCTCTGTTAGCTGCTGTTTGCAGCTAACAGAGGCTAACAGAGGCTAATACCAACGCTAACCAACAGTTTAGCATATCGTCGACAGCTCACCTCAGCATGGCTGTCCTCGGTCAGCAGTGAGCTTTATTAACTTGCACACAGTTTTACACCCTGTTTGAGAGTAAATAAAAGTGGACATTTCTCAGCTCCAGCATTGACAGCTGAGGTAAACGGTGGACCGACAGCTTATCCACAAAATGGGAAAAACTCCGGTCCAGAATCCGGTCCAGTCCTCGTGGCAGTAAAAACTGTAATCATGCATACATGCTTTTGTCACACCTGACCATTTCGTACAATATAATTGAAGTTTTGGATTTAAAAATTTAGCAGACGTGAACGGCAACATTCCTGATGAGGCTGGTCAACGCTGTTCAACTAGAAGCCTACGTGGATGATATCCCAGCCTACACATCCCCCTGAACTGAACTGCCTCAGTGAAATACTTGCTCACTCACACCAAACTTCATTAAATGTGAATGTGTTACTTTGCTGGTTCCCAGTTGCAGCTTAAGTGCATCCAATATTAGATTTCCCAGCTTTTCAAACACACCATGAGCTGTGCCATTTTCTGGGCACAGCAGGTTAACACCATATAAAGATTTCCTGATGTTGTATCTCCAATAACAGGTCACGGCATTTCGCTCTCGAGGCAGCCAGTGCGCTTCCCTGCAGTCCCAAAAGGTTGATTCGGTTCATCTTGACGCACACCTGTGTGAACTTATATTCAAAAGGTTTGTCCGTGTAAAGATCTGATAGTGGGTGTGGGGAGTCATAGATTCAGCCCCCCCCCCCCCCCCCCCCCCGAGGACCACCGGATGGGCAGATGCTCCACCCTCCTTGAAAGAGCTGAAGAGATGCCTATATGGGACGTCACCCAGTAGCCACAGTGCAGAAGTCAGAGAGGGCCGGCAGCCAGCTGCACCAGAGCGGCCCGAGGTTTGAGGGTCCTCCACCCCCCAAAGTAGCCTGACGGAGTCACGGATGCCAAGCAGCCGCCGGGAGTGAGCCAGTATGTGAGACCTGACTTGACACATAGACATAGACAAACATGCACACACAGACCACAAACATACACCACCCTCATACACACATATACAAATATTCAGCACTCACCCAGTGTGGAGACAAGATGAACCCACACTCCCCAAACACACTCTGAACCCCAAGTCCATTTCTTTTAGGGGAGAAATGTTTGATTTTGGGGTGGGGGTAAATTTCATGATACATGATCACATGGTCAAATATTTTTAGACGTTTGGCTCCTCCCACGGGATGGTGTGCATCTTTCTCTGCTTTCTCTGAGATGTGAGTATGGATATGTGTGTGTTGACTGTTGAGGCAGGTGGATGCTGCTGATTGCTGGTTTGAAAGAGTTCCTAAGTGTTGATTGGATGATTGGATGTACAGCAGCTTCTTAAACCCCAGCTCACAGCCACCTCCGCCCTCTACTTCCCTCCTCTGTACCAAATAAGGAGCTAGCTTTGATCCAAATCAGCTAACTGCGCATCACCAGCTCTTCCTCGTCCTCGCTGTCCAGAAGCAGCAGCGTGATGATCTTGACAGGGAAGTGGTGAAGCTGAAGGTGTCACTCTGCTGCCAGTCGTCGTCCCGACAACATGAAGACTTCATCTGTGTCTCTGCTCCTCGGTGAGTCAAACGCTGAAATCCTTCACTCACTCATAGCGTTCATTTATCTTATAACACAGTAACAGAGTGTGTGCTGGATGCTCTCACTGACTGACTCTAAAATGAAATCTCTTCAGGTCTGTCCAAAGTCTGAAGTTACGTTTATGCGAGAAGAAGAGTTCACTCTTCTTCTTTAGTGTTTTTGTTGTTTTAAAGTTCAGATCCATCGTGTGTTCTGGACTCAGAGAGTTGGACCTTCATATCCAGTTTGTTGTCTGTAACATGTTGACTTGTAGAGAAGTCAGGCAACCTCTTTTTTTTATCGAAGATCAACTTTCATTCAGGAAACCACAGCTGCTAGCTGCAGGTACCACATGCTCCTCTGGTCTGTTATGTAGTCTTCACTTCCACTATAGAGAGCAAACTTTCCTTCATGTGGACTCTAATGAAAGGACTGGAGACTGTTTTTTGTCATTTACCTTACTTTTGTGTATTTTGTTTTCTCATGATGAGCTTCAAACAGAAGCAAACTGGGACTCAAACCTGTGAATAAAAATCAATGAAGCAGCTTCTCCAGGTTTTTATTCAGCAGCTGATGCTGAATAAACAACTAACCCTTATCCCATGGCTTTGGTTTATAAGTTCTGACTGTTTAATCCTGAGAATGCTTTTCTTGCCTGCTGTACCCCTTACTCCTTTATTCCCCATTGCCCATCCATCCAAACTGCTGAGCCTTCATGAATCCTGAGTGGGGAGCAGTTTCTCTTCTGCTTCCAATAATCAACAATTCCCCAAAATCTGCTTAGTTTGGGAAATGTTTAGGTGCAGGGTGTTGGATTGTCAAAACAGATATGACGCCCACCTCATTCAGACCAAGTGTACCAACATAGTTTCGTCAGCATGTGTTAAAACTGAGCTGGCGCTTTGTGTGATGTTTATAAGTCTAAATGTACTTTTAAAACCTAAACAGAACCTTAAAAGCGAATTAAAGGTCTCCCCCCTTTAATGTGTTGTTTTTGGAACAAGACCAGATTGAAACAGGTTCCTGCCCTCTGACCTTCAGTGACCTCTGACCTGTTGCAGGTGTGTGTGTGCTGCTGCTGTCTGCACTGAATGTTTGTGCAGGTGAGTAGATGAAGTGAACCATGGTCCAGGACAAACACTGAGTGTAAACACTGATAGAAACTGTCCGTCTGTCCTCCAGTCTCTCTGAGCGTCAGTCCAAACCTTCAGCAGTTCTTCACAGCAGCCTCAGTGTCTCTGACATGTGACGGTCAGCTGGGCTCTGATGGATGGACGGTGAAGAGGGACACAGGAAGTGGGACTGAGTCATGTGGAGCAGGGGGGCGGGGCTTTGGGAAGATAAATGGTCCATCCTGTGTTTTTGATGAGTTCAGCCCAGTCAGTGGAGTTTACTGGTGTGAAGGTGAAGCTGGAGAGAAGAGTGAAGAAGTCAACATCACTGTATCAGGTAATGAAGTCATTCATTTCATCAGACTAACAGCACACTGTTATACCACCTCTACATCACTCTGTGGGTCTTTTCCTCAGATAAAGAAGTGATCCTACTACACCAACACCACCAACAACAAAAACATCAGCAAACATCCATATCTCCTGTTCTCCTCCTCCTCTTCCTAATCCCTCCTTCATCATCCCAGTCATAGTTACTGTAGGTTCTCTGGTCCTTGTGGTTCTGGTTTTGGTTCTAGTTCAGCTTCTTTGGAAGAAACGCACAGGTATGATATCTGTCTGACCCACCTGGGCTCTTTTGGTTCAAGCAGCAAATTAAAATATTTTGAAATTTCACTTGAGAAAATCTGAGGGACTTTCCTGTCTGCATTTATTTTGTAGAGCACTGGGTCCCAACATCTTTAGACTGATGCGTTCCCATGGCCCAATTGAAAAGTTTTAAAAGTTCTGGAAGTGGGTCCATAAAAATGAAAAGTATTACTGATATAAACTGGGCTTATCTCTCATTCAAAGTCACGTCCAGACAGCTTCCATCAGGGTTTCAATTTTAGGATCGCTCCCCAGAAATTAGATTCAGACTAAAACCCCACAGACACAAACACCAGTTTGGGTTGTTTTTCCTGATTGGCTGTCACTTGTTAAGGTGGTATGATACAGGAACAGTGTTCTGTGGTCTCATCACTCTGATGCTGCCATCATGGCTCTGCTTAATCCATAATCAACGAGTCTTTGCTCCTGAATCCTGTACCTGTAACATCAGACTGTCTATGAAGGTCTTCTAAACATCCTACAGCAGTGAAGTGATCACCAACGTTCATTCACATCACATCATTTCTGCAGGGAGACACCAGCCAGCCTCTACAAATGATGTCACATATGCCGAGGTCACCATTAGAGAGTCAGCCAATAAGATGTCAGTCATCCAACCAGAAGGGATTTACTCCAGCCTGAGCATAAACACTACAGGTACACATTCTAGCAGGTGACATAAATGAGCGATAAAAGCAAGAGAAATTGAGAGTTGAAGAAGATGAGACTTTTTTTCTCCTCTTCATGCTGCCATGAGTATTTGACCTCTGTCTCTAAATTAATCTGAAAGCTTCTTGTTCTGGACAAATTTAAATGTAAACCCATTTTCTAAAAATTTTAAATTTAAAAAATGTGTAAATAAACAAAGAATACAAAGATTTGTAAATCTTATATTTTATTAACAATACAATACCAAAACCAGGTTAAAAGAAGAGAAAACCAAGTGGTACCAAAGACCAACAGCTGGAGGAGGAACACTTCCAGAAATGACTGTCAATGAACACAGTTCACCACACCACCTATTCCAGGAGCGCAGCTTCATAGTAGGAGAGTCAGGTGCTGAACTGGCCTGCCTGCAGTCCTGATCTTTCATCAATGAAAACATCTGGAGCATCATGAAACCAGAAGCAGGACAAAGAAGAGCCAGGACTGCTGGGCGGCTAAAACCCTCCATCAGACACGGATGGAGCAACATCCCACTCCCAAAAAGTCCAAAAGCTGCTGTCCTCAGTTCACAGACATTTCCAGAATGATGTTAAAAGGCGAGGCTGTACAGGAGCATTACAAAATTACACTTCTGACATGTGTTTGGTTTTCTGTCTTTGAGAGAATATGAGACTTGAAAATCATTGGATTCTGTTTTTATTTGTTTTAAACAGCATCACTACTTTGAGGTCGTAACATGTGGTCATGGAAAAAATATTTTTACCTCAAATATATCAAAAGTTTTGAAAGTGGGACAGGAACGCAGGATCCACAGCAGGTCTGCAGCTCTGTCGCTAGTTTCCTGTTTTACAGTTAACGTTGTCACTGGTTTCCACTAAACCTTTACTGTGGTCTCTGTGGTCGAGTCACTGTTTGAAAAATGGGACAGTGACAGTGTCAGACAGCCGTGGCACTGATCCTGCAGCTTCAACAGATCGCTGCACTGGAAGAATGTGATTGGTACATAGTGTGAGTCAGTTCAGGTTAGTATGAACGTCTGCCCTTTTCCAAAATAAATGTGGGAAATTTTCTTTATCCATGTGTGTTTGGTGAAAAATAAAGTTGACAAGTCGCTCAGAGAGAGATCAAAGATGAGGTTAGGCCACCTTTTGGATTCCACACGAGGAGCTGATGAAGATGCAGAGTCACCAAAGTGACGGGAGAAAGTTCTCCTGTGTGAGACGCAGCAGTCACATCAAAAGCAGATAAATGGTGAAGTCACCTGAGTCAGTAGCTGTTTTTCCCCAGAGTCGAGTGTTCATTCACCCACATCAAAACAGGTGCTGCTGGTGTGGTTAACTGATGAGAGAAGCTGAAGTCTCTGCGTGACAGGGCTTCCTTGTTGACACCAGTGGGAAATGATCAAAGGTAAAACAACCGGTGTGATAAACCACGAAGTGTTTTATGTGTTTAAGTTCAGTTTAACTGCTGTTCGAACGTTGTGGACTGTTTCCCGCCATGAAGAAAGAAAAGATAAACAGTGTCTGACAGAACATGAGAGTGTGCTGAACTGGATCAAATTATTACTGAGAATGAAATACCATGACCTCATGAACTACAGTAAACTAAGAATGATGATGATGAGTAGAAGGAAGAAGACTACCTACAACCTCCCTCCTCAAATGCCTGTCTCCTCAAGGTCAGCTTTGTTTCACTCAGCAGTTCCACCTCAACAACGCCGTGTGGTTCAGTCGAATTTTCCCGTATCAGTTATAGTTTCCCTGCTTTCTTTCTTTCTGGTTGTTTCTGCCCTCCCGTGACCATCCTAGAGCCTGTCTCTCTGCCTGTTCCTGCTCACAGAGAGGCTTGTACCCTGCCTTCCCCTGCACCCTTTCCAGTTCCCTGAATGGTGGTCGCTGTGGTCCAGTCAGTCCCAGTTGCCTAGAGCAGCTAGGGCTCCGCTTGTCCCTGCAACCATATCAGTTCCTCAGGTAGCAACAGCTAGTGTCCATGCCTGCTCCCAGCGTGAGGACATTCAAGGCCCAGTCCACCTTTGCACCCTGGCTGGTGTCCAACTACTTCCCATGCCTGTCCCTACTCGTAGGGTGACAGTGGCCAAGACACAACCTATCCTTGCACTCGCACCCATTCCTTGGATTGGGACAGCTGTTCAGCCAATCCCTTCAGCAGTACCTGTTCTAAGCGCTCAACGAATCTTAATACACCATAGAAGCACAAGCAACAGGGGTGGGGGTAAGCCGGTGTAGACAGCACATCTGGTCCTGTAGCATGCGCTGGGCCCAGATCTGCCCCCTGACCTCGGCCTTGGAGATAAGCATGCAGAGGTGTTTGGGGTGCAAAGGATGGGAACGAAGATTCTAAACACAGTCTGTTATCATGGAGAAAGGTCTTGTTGTCCAGCTCCAGCCTTGAGGCCACAGCTGGCGCCAATGTGGTAGGCGCATGAGATGGTAGTGATTTTCCTTTAGTGCAAAAACTGCATGCCAATTTTACAGTTGCTCTAATTGTCCGTCACTGGTCTCTCAATCTCCAAGATGTTATTACTATTATTATTATCATGTTATTACTATTACTCAGCTCTTTTTAGCGGCTGTTTGACCACAAACAGCTGGTGCAGCTTTGCTAGATTAACCCAATGATTTAAAATCATGGTTGACATTAAATATTTTGCATGTAAATGATCAAAGAACGTAGATTTTACGATTTGAGCCCCGTTATTATCTTTAGGGTGACCTTAGCCCTTTGGAAAACTCCAGAACTTCCTGATTAAAAAATTTGCAAGTGATTTCTTTCATGGCAGTTTTTCATTTGTGAAACAAATCAATTCCGTTGTAAAAGCCAACTTCTTCCAGCTCAGGGCAAAAAATAAGTGAACCATGGTCCAGGACAAACACTGAGTGTAAACACTGAAGTGCTTCACTCATCTGTCACAGATAGACACACTAACAGAGTGTGAGCTCTCACTGACTGACTCTGAAATCAAATCTGTTCAGGTCTGTCCACAGTTTCATGTGTTGTTTAGGCGACAGGAAGAGTTCACTCATCTTCTTTTGTGTTTTGGTTTTATTTGATATTTGTTTGTCATGTTGTGAAGAGGAAATCAAGTAGAGATGTTTTCAGTTTCTGTAACATGATGGTTTGTATAGATATCAGCCAACAATCATCAGATATCAGCTTTCACTCAGGAAACCACAGCTGCTAGCTGCATGTACTAAATGTTTGTCTGACCGGCCTTTGTTGTATAGTCTTCACTTCCTCTTCTGTTTACAAATTTTCCATCATGTCAACTGAGTCAAATTTAATTTCTCTCAGAGTTTGTATGCTTTGTTACTTTCTGATGATGAGCTTCAAATATGAGCAAAGTGAGACTCAAACAGGACGTAAACCTGCAAATAGAATCCATGAAACAGCTTTTTCACACTGTTCATCCCACAGCTGAGGTGGAATAAACATCTAACCTTCAAGAATGTGCTTTTTTATTTTGCAAGACCTGCCTGCAGTACCTTTACTGTCCACTTACCCAAAGCTGCTGAGAGCCTGAGTGGGGAGCATCAACTCAAACAAACAACAAATCAGTGGAGTTTACTGGTGTGTCATTCCGTTACAATCGAGGTGAGTGGCTGCAAATTTCCACCAGGTTCTTGAACCTCTTTCATATCCGCCCCAAGCAGGCCCATAATCTCTTCATCTGCTCCACTCACCTGGAGCTGATTTTTGGCAATCAGGCTGGAGATATTTAAGCCTCACACTGACGTTCCTTCTCCACCAGTTAGTCAGCTACTCCATGTTGGAGCTGGCTTTTATGTCCCTTGTTCTCGTGTGCCTTAGTTTTCCACGTCTCTTACTCTACCTTAAGCTCATCCCTTGGACCTCGAACAACTTACCTTCACTCTGGAAATCTCTCCGTGCCTCACCGGCCTGCCATCCCGCTCCATCCAAACCTGTGGAACGTAGATCAGCCAGCTCACACCATCCAACTCACCTGGACTCACACTGCCCCTCCCTCAAAGCGTTTTTCACTCCAACTGCCAGTGAGCTATAAATACAGCTAAACTTACCCTCTCCAGTGTTTCCCCTTCTTCTAACTCCGTTCTCCTGACAGCTAGACCTAAGCTGTCACGCTCCAGTTACCCTTCCAGCCCAATTTCCGCTTTTGGTCCACAACCACGTTACCAGGTTTCTCACGCCAAGTCACTGTTGCATTCTGTGTGGCTGTTTTCTGCTACTGCCAAGTGTTAACCTGTGCTAGACCAATAAATGTTGTTAAACCCTGCTTCTCCTCCAGGGTTCTGCTCAGTTCTGGCCCTCATGACACGTTCATTTAATCATCAGAATAACAGCACGCTGTTTTAATTTTTATATAAAGAAAGGATCCTGACATCCTGACACTTCCTGAAAAGACAGGAAGTGATGTCACTCTACGCTGCAAAGACAAAACTGGTGGCATAGTCACTGCTTATTTCTACTTTAATGGACAACTAACCAAAACAGAGCATCATGATTAATGTGCAGCAGTCTGATGAAGGTCTCTGCAGATGAATTTGGATCATCTCCTCAGAGTTTTCTGAGGGTCAAAGGTCATAACACTGACATCACTTCCTGTATAAAGACAATCTGCTGAACTGATCATAAACTGACTGAACCAGCTTTATCATGTCTCCTGCAGGTCCTCCAACCACAGCCTCCGTTACAACAACAAACACTCACACCACCTATTCTCCTCCTCCAGCTCTTTCTTCTTCCTCCTCCTTCATCATCACAGTCATGGCTGCTGTGGTTTTTCTGGCCGTTCTGGTTTTGGTTCAACTTCTATGAAAGAAACACAGTATGAAGTCTATCAGACACTACACCAGTTCTTCTGGGTGAAGCAGCTGATTTAGCTGATTACACCTGAGACTAGAAGTTGTTTAACAAGTACACGTTTACCTGTTTTCTGACAGGTGATGTAAATGTGAGATAAAAACAGAACCAGAGGAAGAGAACTAAATATTTATATCTGCAAAGAGGTCATTAAGAGTAACTGTGTCTGTTTCTACATTGAAACTGTGACACTAACCTCTGTCCTGAAGGTCATTGACTGAATATTGATCATGTGAGTCATCACACGAGCAGAGGTGTGAATACAGGCGTAGGTCATTACAGGTGAACAGCTGAAGCCTCCATGAGACATTGATCTCAAGACTACTGAAAAACGTGATCTTCTTCACAGTGCTGCTTCAGCTCACTGACGTTTATGTACGTGATGCACAGCTCTCTGAAATCCCACCAACACATTTCATTCAATGTTAGGGTCTCGGCTTTGGACTATCGCAGCACCTCAATTTCAAAAATGGACAAATGAACAAAAGCATTTTGTTCTCAGACATTCAGACTGTCTCTAAACATTCTCAGTAAAAAAAATTACAAATAATCTGAGTTCAGTTCAACAGACAGAAACTCAAACTCAGTCCTTCACTCACTCATACACAACAACACTGACGTCGCCACACAGGTGAGAACGAAGGTAGGCTGGGCGTACCTGTATGTGGACTAACCACAGAGGTCCAGAGAATCATGAACAAATGAATTCATCTTTAGAAAGTGAACAAATCCTGACTGTGGTTTGTATTTATGCACCAAACAACAGTTGAGAGCAGCCAGTCTGTTGGGGGTCACTGGGTGGGGTACTCAAGGGTTCTTCATCCAGTGAATCTTTGGAGACTTTAGAGCTCATGTGGACAATGACAGTGAGACCTGGGTGGCGTGACTGGGCACATCATGCGAAGGCCCAGGTCTTTGGGGCCTACAGACACCACAAAAGAAGAAGATCAAACAGAAAATGAATGATGGAAACTGAGGTCAGAGCTGCAGACTTGCTGGTGAGGAGAGGTAATGATCTTCAGGCAAGGCAAGCGCTGTTCAGTCCTCTCCTCATCTTCCTCGTGCTCCTTTGTATATTCCATGTAGCATTAAAGGCACGAAGGAGTTTAAACAGGTAAAGTCAGGTAAATGGATCCTGGTTATTGATTCAATGTGACTAAAGTCAGTAAAGAATAAATGTTTAGGCTTTATTGTGTCAGTCAGACAAACATTAACAGTAACCTGTCTCTTCGATCAGACACAGAGATGAGTGATGACATCAGCAGCAGAAGTAAACCTGAGTGCAAACAAAGGGAAATGTTTCTTCTGTGAGCTGTGTGACGTTAGCACTGACCAGCAGAGGGCGTCGGAGTCACATGATTGAAAATAAAGGCATAAATTGTCCAAAATTAACTTTCTTTATTTCTGTTCCCTTTATGTGTCTCCTTTCATCTTGCCTCCTTGTCTCCTCCCTCCTTCCACCATGTCTTCCCCACTCTCACATTCTTACTTCTCCAGTCTCATTGTTCCTTCCTCCTCTATGTATGTCTCCTTCATCGCTTCTTTACTCTTTTTACCCTTCTCTTCTTTCACTTTATCTCCTGCCTCCTCCTATGTTGCCTCTATCTTCTTGTCTCAAAGTTTCCTTCATCCTTCACTCCTCCTTCGTTGCCTACTCTCTCCTTGTCTCATTTATTTCACTCTTCTTTATTTTCTTCTTTTCAGTTTCCTCCTTGTCTCTCATTGGTTCCTGCCTCCCTGTCTCCTCCTCCCTTGACTGTGAGGATTCGTGAAATTGAAACATGTTCAACACAAACTGATTCTCCACACACACATCTATGGGCTCAAATTGTGGTCATAAATATTTTGTACTTGTAAATCTGACCGACTAGTTGTGAACTGAGTTTTGTAACCTTGTAAACCAAAATATCTAAAACATTTGTGTTTGTGCATCTATAGATGCAAATTGGTGTGTGTGCAAAAAAAGATTTGGGTTTTTTTTTTTTTTTTTTTTTAAAAGAAAGAAAAGAAAAATAATAATAACAATAATTATTATTGTTACCAGCCTAATAATAATTAGGCTGAAGAACCAACAATTTTAGCCCATAAGAACCATAAGAATGAACTACCTCCAGGACCTGAAGCTCAGTAAAGCACCCCTCCAACAGCCAAACCTATCTGTTCTCTCATTGGATTGTTAAATTTGTGATTGACATGACGTTAACCAATCAGCTCAAAGGAAGAAAAATTCGGTCAAAATTTTTACTTTGAGGTTGTGTGATCCCCTTACAGTCTGAGCACACCCTTCACTCCCCAAAATTTAAATACGGGGACCACTACCCGAGTCTGAGAGTCAAGGGCCCCAGATATGCAACGTTGCAAAGGCCTGTCAACCAAGTGAGCCCTACAACATCGAGAGCCTTCAGGAACTCAGAGTGAATCCCATCCACACTACAGGCTCTGCCACCAACAAGGTGTTTAATTGCCTCATTGATTCCAGACTCACTTCCCTTACAGAAGATCATCTGTGGGATTAGGACAGCTTGAAAAAGTCTTCATACCCCTTGAAAATTTACACATTTTTTCACCTTAAAACCACAAACTTAAATGTTTTTATTTATGTTTTTAGTAATAGGCAGAGGCTAGCCTGTTTGGCACCCTGGACGAACACTCCATTAAAAAAAGATGATCTGATGTCTTCTCTGCTTAATAAGGTAATTAAAGAAGCACTGACACATTTTTCTGTATGTTTTTACATAATTCCACCATTTCTGGTTATAGATGCAGAAACTTCATGAAATGAAAAATCTTCCTGATCACAACCTCAGTCTTTTTCTAAATGACTTCTGCATACTATTGTGAATAAAAAATGAAATCTGAGATTTGCGAAACAGTTCTTTCTGTTGTTATTTACATTTTACGAAGGCCCCCAGATCTTGTGTAACTGGGTTTGTAAAGGCAGTTGTTCAAGCTCAGCAGCCTTGCAGTGACAGTCGGTCACGGGACTTTCATAGCGATCTGAAACTGCAGCTTCCCAGTGAGAAGCTTACAGGTAAAGTCACAGGGGTCATAATTTAATAAAAAGATTTACTCAATCTAGCCTTCCCTAGTTATTGTCTGTATCCTGTAAATGTTCTTTTATGTAGTTTTAATTATTTTATTTTATTGTTAAATAATCTCCTAGTCGAGTTGTGTTTGTATTTTCTTTTACATATTTTCACTGCACTGCAGCAAATTAGTGCGCTCCACCTGTTGGTGTCTTTATTGGCTTTTAATGTTTCCCTCCTATAAATGATCGTATTACTGTAAAACACTTTGGGGTACTGCTGGTTTTAAATGTGCTATATAAATAAAGTTGTATTCTCTTTGTTATTTCCTGTTCTCAGAAGGAGCATTGAGCTGTTCATAGACTGCATAAACTGCAGTATTAGCAAACTGCACATATAATTTATGTCCACTCAGGACTGCATGCTTGTCTTTCCACGTTCATATGTATATTTATATTTAGTCCCATGTCTCTGTATTAATCTGTTTATCTTAATAGTTTTGTTATCATATCTCTGTTTCTACACTGATTTTATATGTTGTTTCTTGTATATTTGCTGCTATGATAACTCAGTTTCCCTCTGAGATCAATAAAGTTTCTCTGATTCTGATGAAGACGAGTGTATTAGAAACAGCTCGTCCTTGTGGAGAAGCAGCAGCGTGACGAGCTGATGATGTTAACAGGGAAGTGGTGAAGCTGAAGGTATCACTCTGCTGTCGGTCTCCAACATGACAACATGCCGACTTCATCTGTCGCTCTGCTCCTCGGTGAGTCAAACCCTCCCTTCTTCAATTCTTTATCACAGCTCCAACACACACTAAAGGTCAAAGGTAAAGAGCCTATTTTCAGCAGCTGGAAGCTCTCGCTGATAGTTTCTCTCACATGAAATCTGTTCAGATCTGTTGGTTTTGTTTTCTTTAGTGAGAAGAAGTGATCACTACTACTTTTGTTTATCTAAGGCTGGTTGTATCTGATATTTGTTTGTGTGTTTGGACACAAATCAAGTAGTGTATTTCCTGTAAGCACCTCATATTTAACTCGAGTGTATGAAGATACAGCAAATGACAGAAAACTGTGTCAATTGCATAAACTCTTTAAAATTTAGAAGTTTAACTCTGCGTTTCTCTGTCCTGTAATCTGGACTGACTCACAGAGCTGAAGCTTCATGTCGTGTCTGTAAGAGAGGAAAGTGACCTGTTTTCATCAAACATTAACCTTTACTCAGGAAACCACGGCTCCTAGCTGCATGTACCACATGTTCTCCTTATCTGCCTGTTGTAATCATCACTTCCTCTGTTCAGACCAGATTGACTGAGTCTAACTAAATGACTGAAGATAGTTGGTTTTTCAGAATTAACGTCGGCTTTTCCTCATTTTCTGTACGCTTTGTTAATTTTCTGATGGCGATTTAGACGAGCGGGACTCAAACGACTGTAATGTTTACTAAACAGATTTTTCAGGTCGCTCACTCAGCAGCTGATATTGCCAAAGTCGCCTAACTTTAATCCAGTGATCTCGGTGGTTTGATGGTTCATTAACTCTGATTGCTTTTTAAAATGTCTCTGTCTTACTTAGCCAGTAAGAGCTGATTGGGCCTAACCTACCTTCGCCAGCACTGGCTATGGGAACCTGCTAATGTTGGGTTTAATGTTGTGATTAGTAGAATCCGTAGTTTTTTACTTACTGAACAACTACTTAGAAACCTGCAGACGTATCAATACAAAAGAATTAGGGCCTGCAAAACAAGCAGGTCAACCCCACCAGTTTTAACTGGTCCTGATATAAAACTGCTAGGACAGGTTACCCTCTCCTGGGAAGTTGGCTGCAGCCATGTGGATTTCTGAATGGAAGAGATCCATGTACATGCCGATTTTTTAATCATCCAATGCATTAAAAAACAATAGTCATAAATAAAGTGTTTTGGCTTGTGATTCCTAAATAAACACACTAACACTAGCTACACGTTTTTAAAGGGTGCAAATCCAAGTCTCCTATTCAGTGACTCTGGTCTCCAGAGCTGAAAATAGGTTTGAGGTTCTTTTGAGAATTCTGAAGTTGGTTTAGTCTAAAATGCCTGAGTTGAGAGCAGGTTCGTGTAATTTCAGAATTTCTACCTAAAAAGAAATTAAAAGGAAAAATAGTCCATTTGAATTCAGCTCGAGCATTTTACACCAAATCTGCTTGATCAGGTTTGAATGATGTTTCCAGAACCACACAGGAACAGATTACAATTCCCTGCCCTCTGACCTTCAGTGACCTCTGACCTCCTGTTGCAGGTGTGTGTGTGCTGCTGCTGTCTGCACTGACTGTTTGTGCAGGTGAGTAGATGAAGTGCACCATGGTCCAGGACAAACACTGAGTGTAAACACTGATAGAAACTGTCCGTCTGTCCTCCAGTCTCTCTGAGCGTCAGTCCAAACCTTCAGCAGTTCTTCACAGCAGCCTCAGTGTCTCTGACATGTGACGGTCAGCTGGGCTCTGATGGATGGACGGTGAAGAGGGACACAGGAAGTGGGACAGAGTCATGTGGAGCAGGGGGGCGGGGCTTCGGGAGGTTCAATGGTTCATCCTGTTTGTTTGCTGAGTTCGAGCCAATCAGTGGAGTTTACTGGTGTGAAGGTGAAGCTGGAGAGAAGAGTGAAGAAGTCAACATCACTGTATCAGGTAATGAAGTCATTCATTTCATCAGACTAACAGCACACTTATACCACCTCTACATCACTCTGTGGGTCTTTTCCTCAGATAAACAAGTGATCCTGGAGATCCCTGCACTTCCTGTGAGGACAGGAAGTGATGTCCCACTACGCTGTAAAAAGAAAACTGGTGGCACAGCCGCAGCTTATTTCTACTTTAATGGACGTCCTGTTGGACCTAAATCAGAGAAAAACATCACCATTAACGTGCAGCAGTCTGATGAAGGTCTCTACTGGTGTTCTACTGATGAGTTTGGATCATCTCCTCAGAGCTTTCTGAGGGTCAGAGGTCAGAACACTGACATCACTTCCTGTTTAAAGCCAATCTGCTAAGCTGATGATAAACTGACTGAACCAGCTTCCTCATCTCTCCTGCAGGTTCTGTGACACCAATCTCTGTTGCAACAACAGAAAGAGCAACAACAACAACAACCACCATCACCACTCATACCTCCCTTCCTCCTCCTCCTCCTCCTCGCGTTCAGCAGGAGGCGTGGATGATGAGCGGCGATAAACTTGCGAGAAGCAAGTCATGCTCAACTCCACCGGTGGAATCTGACAGCGTGGGAAAGTGTGAAAACATCCATGATCACCAACGGATTTCAGAGGGGCTGGACTGCTGCATGATGGAGAGGACACCGCCACGGCCCTTCTGAGGGTGTTCGACTCTGACACTGACAACGAGGATTTCTTTGGTTTTGAAAGTGACAACGAAGGAAAGAAGCTGAGAGTGGATGACGAAGCCATCCTGAGCCTGTTCGTATCCGACACTGGAGAAGAGGACTTTGGTGGTTTTAGTGCGCAGGAAGAAGAGAAAGATGGTGAATGACTGACTTTTCTTCTTGTTAAAGCCGTGTCGCTGCACCTGAGCCTAAAAGGTAGTTGTTATATTTCCACTGTAGTGTCAATACACTATTAGAGCTTATGCCGAGTCAGACTGCACACACAATAGTTTGTTTACAAGTTGACTTCTTCTTTATTGGGATAACACAGAAGTAACACACACACATAACTGGGCGTGGTGCCCCCTACTGGCGATGGCTTGCATAGCACACAATAATTCTTGGTTCATACATAACAGTAGTCCGAAGCTATTTTTCTGGTGTGCTGTAGGTTATTGTTATGTACTACATTTGTTACCCATTTATGAAGCACAGTACATGTTTCGTACTTGTAATTACCGCTACTTGTACTTTGCATAAAAAGTTATGCAAATATGTACCCATAACTTGTTTTTCAAAATATTAATAAAAGGGGTGTGTCTCCAAACAGCCATCTCTTTCCTGACAATTCGCTTTGTGCATATTCTCTTACATATGATAAGTCAACATTGAAACACCTGCGGCCTTTAGTCACGTGCGGTAATGTATGTACAAAACAGGATTTTCCCCTGATTTTAGCTTGTGCGGCTAATATTCAGGTGCTCTTTGTAGTCCAGGAAATACGGTAATTTTCTTGAATTCTTACACATTTTTACATGATATTAGTAGGCGGCTCCTTTACTAAACAGCTCCAACTGTTTGATTTGTTTGAATTTTACAGGACAGCTTTTTCCCGTGTTACTCATTCATTATGGAGCTACTGTAGTTAACATGTAATGCTTCTCTAAAACCCTGTGACACAATCTTCTTTAACATTAGTGCGCATTAACCCCACATCTTCCCTGTTTTATTGCTGATGTTGGCCTGACAGTATTGGGGTAACAATGTCTCCTCTGTTTAGGAGAGGGCAGCAGGGTCACATCCTCACTGACATCACCTGTATTTGCACTACAGTCATTCCCTTCACTGACCTTTGCTCTCCTTCTCTTTTCCATCAGGTTGTGTAAAACTGAAACAGGCATTAAATGTTTACTACAAATGATGCTTTACACAGAAATGCATTGTTAGCTGTTTTTACACACCAGCCTGTGTGAAGCTTTAGTCTGAGCATGGGGTCAAAGGTCAGGACAGAAATGCAGCACTGTAACACATATACATATGTAGAACATCAGACATTTGACTGATTTGTGTTGTGACAGCTAGTTTTTTCTTTATACAAATAAATCATCATCACACACAGAAGAAATGTACAGACCGTACATTTATTAGCTAATATCAGTGGATACAAGAAAAATGGTATAAAGACAAACACTAGCAGCCTTAGCGTTTCTGTTCTGAATCTCTAATCTCTCACAGACATTCATCAAACCCTGTCCTCTATCAGCTTTCAACATAAGAAACATATTAGGCCTCATTGAAAAACAGTCTGTTTGCAGATGAAGTACTTTAAAAACTATACTTAAAAACATTTCATACACAAATCTGTCATTTATCCAGATTTTCTTGACTGAGTTTACAATTTACTAGAACTGCCAAAAACACATGAATACAAACAAATGATGAAGGATCCACTTCAAGGAAAGTGGAAAAGCCTCTGTTAGCTCCTGTTTGCAGCTAGCAGAGGCTAACAGAGGCTAATACCAACGCTAACCAACAGTTTAGCATATCGTCGACAGCTCACCTCAGCATGGCTGTCCTCGGTCAGCAGTGAGCTTTATTAACTTGCACAAAGTTTTACACCCTGTTTGAGAGTAAATAAAAGTGGACATTTCTCAGCTCCAGCATTGACAGCTGAGGTAAACGGTGGACCGACAGCTTATCCACAAAATGGGAAAAACTCCGGTCCAGAATCCGGTCCAGTCCTCGTGGCAGTAAAAACTGTAATCATACATACATGCTTTTGTCACACCTGACCATTTCGTACAATATAATTGAAGTTTTGGATTTAAAAATTTAGCAGAGGTGAACGGCAACATTCCTGATGAGGCTGGTCAACACTGTTCAACTAGAAGCTTAATATAAAATGACCTGATATAAGTGTTTTGTAAGCATGTATTGCAATCCTTCTATGTTCTAGTTTTCCCTCAGCATGTATCATCTGGACACTCTCACCAGTGAAGCTTAAGACCCTTATTGAACCTGAACATCAACTCAAAATAAGCACAGATATGCAATATGTATAAAATAGTTATAACTGCATCTGGAATACAAGGTTAATATGATAACTGTATGCATAAACATCTTAAGATAAGATAAGATAACCTTTATTAGTCCCACACGTGGGAAATTTGTTAAGGCCATCTTAAAGCCATCTGTTACATTGTTAAAGCAATGATCAATTTGAATAACCTAGTAATTCAAATAGCCTCGTCTAGCCAGCTGCTCAGAATAACTTAAGACTCTGCTTTCACTTCTGCAAACTCTCTGCAAGCCTGCAGTTTCCTGTCAGCCTGTGACTTTAATCTTTCTGAAAGACACACACTGTTAAACCTCTGAATGCAATATCAATGCTGCAGATTATATTCTTAATGCAATGGTAATGATAATAATTATTTAACAATAGCAGTAAAATAATTTCCCTGCTCCACAAAACACATGTGTTAGAAATGTTCTTCAATCAGCTCTTTTTACTCTCATTTCACAGCCAGTACTTTTTACTTTTACTTGAGTAAAGAAGTTGAAACAGTACTTGGAGTATTTTTAACAGTAGTACTTCTACTTCAGTACACACTGTGTGTACTTTTACCACCTGTGTCTGAGACCTCCTTCAGGGTCCACCTGAAGCTCTCAGTCTGCTGTGGAAAAAGGAAATCCAGGTGAGTTTCTCCTGATCACCTGAGGCCGTCATTACTGTGTGAACCCACACACCACTCCTCACTCCTCCACCCACTGCACACAGTCACTGAGTACAGACCGGCTGATTCCTGTAAAGGGAGAGGCAGGAAGAGGCGGAGCAACAGTTGAAAAACAAGAAGCTCAACGTCATTTTGCAGAAGTGAAAGTGTGAGAGAGCAGCAGCAGAGCTGCAGTCGAGTCCTGTTTGTCTCTAAAAGAAGATTCACTGGAGTCCATCAGGTTCCTCTCAGCAACAGTGGTGAGTGCAGCTGATCACACTTCCTGCTTCTACACAAATCTTCACTCTGTTCACTTCATCAGGGTCTAGAGCGCCACCTCATTTCTCCATGGTGCCACTTAGGCTACGTCCACACTCGCCCGGATAGATTTGAAAACAGCGCTCCACGTCCACACTAGTGTTTTCAGTCGTTTTCACAGAGTTGTGCGTCCACATTAAGACGGCTGAAAACGCTTACGTTCCAGTCCTGCGCATGCGTGAAACGCAAGACGATTCGACCGGTCTCATTTCTGTCTGCCGCTTATTCACTTTCCGGCTGTTTGAATCGTCGCAGCAGAGGTGAGCAGCGTGATAGGAGTGGATGTAGTTGTGGGTAATGAGAAAAGATGAAAAGAACGATTGATAACTTTTTCGTTAAGGCCGGTGCTCTGACACGGAGCCATCAACCTCTCAGTGTCTAACACTGGTCTGCAGACGGCATCAGATAATGAGCCACATTAGATGGACTCTGAGCCCACTGACAGTAAAAGGGTGAAGTGTAGACATTTGGAAGAGAGCGGCCTGACCAGTTTCTCTGACTATGATACTGTAAAGCTGACAACATGATGCATTTACTGTGGTGAGTGTGCAAAGACCATGGCAGGTGTTGTGCCAAGGTAGGGATCCCCAACAGGATCTGTTTCCCTGCGTCAGGAACATCGGCTGGGCAGGGAAAGCGGACCCAACGCACTCCGCCTCCATCACGACCAACTAGACGTGGAAGGAGTGATGTTTTAGTGACAACATGAAAGATGAGTGTGACCGTTCAGTTTGTGGGTTACAACAGAAAATGATACATTTATTGTTCTCGTGTGTTATCGGACGGGATCATTTTAACAAACCGAGGACATTTTCCTGATAATTATCTGTATCCTCCTGTAACTTTACTGTTTAAAGAGCTAAAACCTCCAACATTTCAGGATCAATAAGTCCTTATAAGACGTGTTTGTGAGCTAAAAATCAAGAATGTGGGATACTGTTTGTCTGTGTCAGCCAAACAACTTCACATCTTTGTAACCACTGTTAAAAAGATGTTCATCCTGTTGATCCTGTTCATCTGGACGCTGCACTGTACAGCAGACACGACGTTGTTCAGTTTGTGTTTCAGATGAACCAGTTTGTGTCTGAGTGTGTTGCTGGGTCTCCACCAGTTACTCTGACAACTGAAGGTTCAAGATTTTTATTTTGACATTTGCACACAGGACCAACAGTCCATGCACAGTGGAATACTTGTGCAGAGCTTTCCAAGTCAAATCACACTTTAACAATATAAAGACAGAAAAAGCAGGAGGATAGAAATGAAGTCCGGAGTAGGGTAGTCGTACTATTTTCTATATACAAAGAAAAAGAAGAAAATGTACAGAGAGTGTGTAGTTCTCTACCTCTTATCACACTCACAGTGTTGCACATTTGTTCCACAGATCTGTTTCACAAGTCTGTTGTGAGTGTATTGCCCGATGGTCAGTGAACCGCTGATACATTCAAAGTGAGGTTAAGTAGTGCTGTGTTATTTTAAGTGTTCAGTGTGTTTTTGTTTGCCGTCAGTCTGACAGTTGTGGGGAAGAAGCTGTTGAAGAATCGTGTTCTGTGTGTGATGCTGCTGTCCGCTCTGTTGTGTCTGAGATTGTATGTGCAGCTTTGTATGTGCAGGTCCATGGATGCAAGTGTTGTTCCCATAATCCTCTCTGCAGACTTTCTGACTCTGCAGAGCCTTCCTCTCTGTCTGTGTAGTGTTTCCATACCAGAGAGTGATGCCTGCGGTGAGGATGCTGTCTATCAGTCCTCTGCAGGCCTGGGTGAGAGGGTGGTGGTTCATGCCAGCTTTCCTGAGCAGCCGAATGAAATAAAGCCTTTGCTGGGCTTTTTTCACAGTTTCTGTAGTGTTGAGAGTCCAGCTCAGGTCTGATGTAACCTGCAGTCCCAGGAATCTGTGGCTGTTTGCCGTCTCCACCTCCGTCCCTTTGACGATAAGAGGTTGCAGGGGAGGGAGTTCTTCCAAAAGTGCAGTATTCATTCCTTGGTCCGTGTTGAGGATGAGGTGAAGAAGCTTCTGTGATGAAAAGAAACTTAAAGAAGTCCAGACGCTTTTCTCTCCAAGCTCCTCAGACTACTGACGCTTGTTTCTCTCTTTGTAAAAATGAAATTTAAAGTGAATTTTGAATCAAATGTTTCTCTTCTTTCTCCCTCAGAGTGCAGACATGTCTGCTGCCAGCAATCTGCGATCTGAAGATCAGTTTCTGTGCTCCATCTGTCTGGATGTGTTCACTGATCCAGTCTCTACACCATGTGGACACAACTTCTGCAAAACCTGCATCAGTCAGCACTGGGACATGAATGTCATCTGTCAGTGTCCCATGTGTAAAGAGACTTTCTACACTCGACCTCAGCTGAAGATCAACACCTTCATCTCTGAGATGGTTGCTCAGTTCAGACGTGAAGCTCAGCAGAAAGCCAGCAGCAGCAGCTCCGAGCAAAAAGCTGCCAAACCAGGAGAAGTTCCCTGTGACGTCTGCACTGGAACCAGACTGAAGGCCCTGAAGTCCTGCCTGGTGTGTCAGACCTCCTACTGTCAGACTCACCTGGAGCCTCATCTGACACTGAAACGTCTGAAAAGACATCAGCTGATTGATGCTGTGGAGAACCTGGAAGGCAGGATGTGCACGAAGCACGATAACCTTCTGCAGCTGTTCTGTAAGACCGACCAGACATGTGTCTGCACGCTCTGCCCTGTTTTAGACCACAAGAACCACGAGTTTGTTCCTCTGAGAGAAGAATATGAAGGAAAGAAGGCAGAGCTGGAGAAGACAGAGGCTGAGATTCAGCAGATGATCCAGAAGAGACGACTGAAGATTCAGGAGATCACAGAGTCGGTGAAGATGAGTAAAGATGCTGCAGACAGACAGAAAGCAGAAGGTGTTCAGGTCCTCACGGCTCTGATGGAGTCTGTTGAGAGACGCCTGAAGGAGCTCATGAAGGAGATCGAAGACAAACAGGAAGCTACAGAGAAACAGGCTGAAGGTCTCATCAAAGATCTGGAACAGGAAATCTCTGAGCTGATGGAGAGAAGCTCTGAGGTGGAGCAGCTCTCACGCTCTGAAGACCACCTCCACCTCCTCCAAAGCTTCTCCTCCCTGAAAGCTGCTCCACCCAGCAAGGACTGGACAGAGGTCAGAGTTCATCCACGATCATATGAGGGGACTGTGGGGAGAGCTGTGGCTCAGCTGGAGGAGACAGTCTGGAAACCCATGAAGAAGAAGCTGTTAGAGGCTGAGCTGCAGAGGGTGCAGCAGCATGAGGTGGATGTGACTCTGGATCCTGATACAGCTCATCCTGAACTCATCCTGTCTGATGATGGAAAACAAGTGTACTGTGGTGATGTGAGGAAGAAACTTCCAGACAACCCAGAGAGATTTTCTTACTGTGTTATGGTTTTAGGAGAGCAGAGTTTCTCTTCAGGCAGATTTTACTTTGAGGTTCAGGTTAAAGGAAAGACTAAATGGACTTTAGGAGTGGCCACAGAGTCGATCAACAGGAAGGGAGGAATCACACTGAGACCTCAGGATGGTTTCTGGACTGTGTGGCTGAGAAATGGAAATGAGTACGAAGCTTGTGCTGACTCTCCAGTTGATCTCTGTCTTCATCCTGGTCCTGAGAAGGTGGGGGTGTTTGTGGATTATGAGGAGGGTCTGGTCTCCTTTTATGATGTAGGTGCTGCAGCTCTGATCTACTCCTTTACTGGCTGCTCCTTCACTCACAAACTCCACCCATTCTTCGAACCCTGTACCAATGATGGAGGTAAAAACTCTGCACCTCTGATCATCTGTCCTGTCAATCAAACTGATCAATGACTGATTTAATTGGATGAATGATTGATTTTTCTTGAAGGGAACAAATGAACATATTGAGTGTAAATCCTCTACAGTCTCCATGTTTCTATAGAATCTGATCATCAGGACTCTGATTCACACTTTGATTCTCATGGAGTTTGATTTGAACAGAAGAAAAGTTGAATCAGGAAATGTTCCCACTGATGGAGACTCGAGCTGAAGAGCAAATATCAGAGAACAAATGTCCAAAAGCTTCATTTCCAATAAAGTTTGTTCAATGCTTTGAGTGAATCCAGACTCATGTGTGGCTGTTATACGGAGCATCAGAGTCCAGCTGAGTTATGTTGGATACAAACTGCTTATTTTGGCTCTGTGAGGAGTTTTGTTCACTGAAAACTGATGAGACGGATAATATTCAAAGAACTCTGTAGAGATTCATGCATCCATGTTCTCCACCTGCAGGTGTGGAGGAGAAAGGTGGAGCACAGACTGCTGCATCCTTCCAGTCACATCATTTTGATGATTATATTTGCATGTTGTGATGATTTGGGTTAAAGACAAACAGAGTTGAACGGCTGCAGTCACAGCATGAAGACGATGCTGAAGCTGAGCTGTCAGTGAACATGTTTCACTGTGATTTGATTTGAAGAATAGAAAGTGTGTGTGGCTGCTGACAGCTGCAGTCTCTGCTAGTCTGCATAACACACACACAACTTTCCCCCTGAGGCAACGATGCAGCAACAACACAACAGCTGCAGACACACACACACTGTTAAAGAACACTTTACTGTTTAAGGCAGAATTCCTCAGTAACAATGATTTGAGTCTACTGTGTCTACTGTGGTTTCCAACATACAATCTACTGAAACATGTTTTTCTTTCTGCCGTACAAACTATTTGATCACAACATCTTTGCTTTTTTCCTCCAATCGTTTATTCTGATTATTTTATTTAGTTTAACTAAGAAAAGCTTAAAATTTAACTCTTAACCTGATTTAAACGTTTAATTTCTCATTAACTCAGACTTTTAATTTATTTCCTTGTTTAATGTATTATTTCTTTATCCTTGTTTAAGTTTGGCCGATCCTTTCTGTGTAACCTGTTTAATCTGACCTTTGACCCTTTAATTTTAACTTAACAGTACTCTTGTTTTGACCTTTGACCTCTTTATTCCTTATAACCAAAAAAACCCTTTTATCTGATATTTTCACCTTATTGATTGATTATATATATCTATTATATTTTCTCACCTTACCTTATTTTGACCTTTGACCTATGTCCTTGTTAGCCTTGATCTTCCTTCATCAAACGTGAAATTTCTTTCACCTTTGAACTTAAAGCTTAAATCAAACCTTTGTTAAAAAGCTTCTTACCAACTTGTAATTCCAACTCTCTGCATTAAACACGTATCTTATCATATAAACACTGGATCACTGAGAGAACTTTAGGCAGAACCAAATGAAGCAGCTGACCTCGTCAAACTCACAGCGACAGTAACTGACAGTGAATTATTTTAATCTTCTTCATTGTATTTGTTAGAAACATTTATTTTCCTTTAATTGGACTTTGGTTAAGTTCAATCCGATGTATTAACCGACCTTTGAGGTGAAGTGCAGCTGCGAAGAACGCTACGGCAGGCAATGAGGTGCGTTTAATGTCGCTCTGTTAATTTGAGCGTCCATAAATTGAATGTCTTATTTTTTCTTACTTTATTATTGCTCATTTATTGGAGAATTAGGCCATTTAATTAAGATAGATTTTATGTTGTTGGTGGTAAAGATCTGGATGGATGCTTTATTCTGTGTTTCTATTTTTCAGTTTTACTTTTCAAGACTTGGTGAATTGCCTTTTTCTACTTTTTGTTTAGTTTTGTTAAAATTAGCAGCAGTGAGAAGTGTTGTTGTCGGTCTTGAATATATTTGATGTAGCCCATACTGTTAAGGTAAGTGTCATGTTTTTAGTTGTTAGTCTGATGAAGAATCTTTTATTTTTCTCCAAAAGTTGATTGTGTTTATCTGGACATAGTGTTTTTCAGGTCCAGCTGAATGCAGGTTTCCCCAGTCTTATACGTGTCAGGAGCATCAGCACAGCTGAAATGCATTTTTCCTAAGCACCGCGTCTCTGTGGCTTTTAAACCCCAAAACACGCTAAAACAACAATGGGTCCACCCCAAGGATGGGGTCCCCCGGTGTAGTTTCCACTGTGACAGACTGTGGGCTTCCTCAGAGTGAGGCTGAGAGCGGCAGGCCCAGCTGGAGTCTGACCCGTGTCACACAGTGGAGGTCAAACCTTCTGTGCCACAAACACCAGATTAACCAGTTTCACTCATCATCCTTCTACTGTCAGATTTTACTGGTGCAGGTTTGATGAATCACCATCTGAGAACGTCTCTGATGTGGGCGCCACTCACAGGGATCACTTCCTGTAGAAGGGTCACATGACCTGTTATAGGCCCCTTTGTGATGATGACAGCGACGCCCCTTTCGTGTGAGGTTAAACCCAGAGAGCTTCGTGTGACCTCTGACCCTGATCACCAGCGTTAGGGTCAGTGAAGGTGAAATACCGTGTGACAGGAGGAACAATAAAGTTTTATTTGTACGAACACGTAGAACAGATGAAGTCAGAACGAAGCAGGTGGAGCTCAGTCAGGGTCGAGGTGGAGACAGGTGAGCTGAAGGGGAGGAGCCAGTCTGGTCAGGAACTCTCTGTCTCCTCAAGTGAACCTCCTCACCTCTGAAACACACACACACGACTCTGAAGGTTGCAGTCAGGGTTGGTCAGGGTGGTGAGGGTGGGGTTACCTTCTGGTCTCTGGTTGGTGTGTTTCCTGCAGGTGAGGCTGAGCGGCCGAATCATGACATCACTGCTGCACAGACACAACAGGAAGTGGAGGAGGAAGTCGTCAGCGTCCCCGTCACACACCTGAGACAGACACAGAGGTTATGTCTCTGCAGACTCACGGCTCGGCCCTGTGGAAACGTCCTGCAGGACGCCTGTTTCTCTCTGTGGTGGCCCCCCCACAGCGTCCCCACCGTGCTTCACTGTGTGGACGCTGTTCTTTGGGTTGTAGCTGCATCTTCTTCTCGTTTCACCTCCTCTGACCACAGGACGTTTCAGTCTGCAGGTCTTCGTCCTCAGCAGTGTGGCTGAAGGTGTCTGCAGACGTGGAGCTCTGTGAGCTCACAGTGCGTCCCTGTGCAGCCTGTAGAGTCTTTGAAGTCTTTGCTCTGACAGGCTTGTTCTGTGCTGGGCGGCTCTTTGACTTTCTTCAGGTTTCCCTTCCTGACACTCTGATAACCTCAGATATCCACAACGTGAATCCTCACAAACATCTTTTTCTCTCTTTTCACTCAAACCTTCTGACGTTTTCACACCGACTGTAAATATGAAGAAAACCCTCAGTTTGATGCCACGCCCCCAAACCAGTTCGGCAGTAAAGTGTGAGCAGACGGAGCTGTTACCAGGATGTAAACAGGATGTGCCCTTTCACAGTTAAAGCCTCAGGAATAAAAACATGACCCGATCTTAAATTTTTAAAGATAAAATAAAGTTTAAAGACGACGATGAGCACGTGACTCACTGCTCAGAGCCCACTCACCCAGGTGCATGATGGGAGCAGGAGGAGGAGGCTGGGCCGAGCGTATAGAAACCAAACAAACAAATAAACAACAGCACGACAAACACGTGAACCAGACTTTACCTGTAAACTTACCTGGTGTCTCCCAGGGAGACCACAGTTATGGAGCTGACAGGTAAGTACGTGCAGTACACACTTCCTGTCCTGAAACACACACACAGGTAAACCACACAGGTACGTAACCATGGGCGTGACTTTGTATTGAACATTGGGGGGTCAAGATCTCTGTCTAAATAAATAAATCTGGGTACATTTCCAGATGATTAAACAACTATTTTGCTGGTAAAACCTGAAACCAGTAAAGAAAACCAGCAGCCTATTAATGCAAGATAATCCATAACTTTATTGGGGCTGACATTGTTGGAAATGAGTCCAAATAAAGAGTCCAAACTTTTATAAGCCTGTCTATGTGTGTCTCACCTGGACAGCCTCCTCTGGAAACCAGACAACAGCAGAGTGTTACCCGGCAACAGGCCAGGTGGGTAGGGGGTAAGTAAGTTAGCTGGATTTGATTGTTGACGATTTCGCGTGATCTTGGATCGTTCGGTTCTCCGAAGCTCATCCGGGACTTGCTGTCATAGCAACAGATCCGTAAGCGTAAACCTGCTCGGGAGCAGGCTTACTTTATGTAAACAGGATTAGATCACAGCCACTCAGGTATGTCCGCTTCATGTATACGAAAGCAACGGTGAAATATACTCACTCAAATGAGCAATCCTATTTATCCATATTGTATATTCTGTATCTATATATGTGTATATATGGTGTATTTATGCTTATATCCTTACTCTCATTCCCCTTAATGTATCTGTAACATGCAACTTCCTTCGGTGCTTTGCTACTGGAAACTGAATTTCCTGGAGGAACCCACCCGAGGGATTAATAAAGTTTCATCTAATCTAATCTAATCTAATCTACTTGGGTTTTCTTCCTGTAGCCCTCATGTTTACTCAAGGTTTAGTTCTGTCTTCATGCTGATTTTCTTGTTCAGTCGTGTCTCATGTTGCAGTTTGTCAATCCTGTCCCTGTGCTCTGTGTTCCCTCTGTTCAGTATCAAGTATGTGCCTCATGTGTTTCCTGTTTTATTTTGATAGTCCCTGTCCTGTGTGCAGTGTGCTTGGTTTTGCTTCCCTTCTGTCATTAGGCCTGATTTGTCCCAGATGTGTTACCACCTATTCCCCATCTTCTCGTAGTCCTGCTTGTGTATTTAAGCCTTGTGTTTCTCTGTTAGTTGTTGTGTTGTACCCTCACTGTACTGTGTTTTGTTTTCTATGTGCCTCTGGTAATGTTCTGGTTCACTCTTTCCTGGTTTGATTTTCTAGTTTCCCGGGTTTCTAGTTTGGGCTTAAGTTTTGAGTTTCTAGTTTTGTTTTCTTCTATTTCTATTCGAGTGTTCTCCAGCAATAAAGCTGCCACTTTAGTTAATCATTCTGTCTCTGGGTCCTGCGTAGTGATGGTGAGATGAAGCCTCATGATGAACTGAAGCTTTCCATCCAATTGGTCGACTCATGGTTCGAAGCATTGTGATGATTCATTTGTTCTACTACTCAATTCAAGAGAAGCGGGCTCTTTGATTATAATGATGTGTAAACCTTATGTACATCTGGATAATGACACAAACTAGTGTTTGGTGCTTCACTTTTTAATAAACTAAAAGACAGAAATCAGATTATAGGATGTGTAGTGTTGTTTATTTATATTTTGGTGTTTATCATTTGTGATATTTATTACTGTGTGCATACTTTATTAGGAGAGACAAAATTTAAAAAAAACATCTCTTCCTTGCTGGTTCCATCGAAGAAGAAATGCACAAGTAACTATGTAGCACGTACGTAATCCAATTCCACAACACGGTGTGATGGGGAATCAGCTGTTTTCCTGCCCATGTTATTTCGAATCTGGCGCGAACCGGTGAACCAGTCCCTGAATCAGTTACGTGGTACGGACTGCCCGCGAGGCCTCGAGCGTCACTGCATACGTAATCAAAGCAAGCCTCGATACGCGCTTCAGAAAAACGCCCCCGCGATTACCCGACGCACGATTCGAAGCTTCGACACACAGGACACATCACTAGTCCTGCGTTTGGGTCCTACATCCTGCCTGCCACCTCAACACCTTTAATTTTACAGCTTCTTAGTTATTATAAAGTGCTGCAACTCATAATGTTTTCTAAGATAGTAAAACCAGATTTAAACCGACTACTTCTACAAAGATGGAGCTAAAGTGATGATATACATTTATAGTTTGGACTTGGACACATACAGTCTGTTTTTCCTTATAACTACATGTGAGTTCAATTAACATTTTGTAGGAAAAGGGAATTTGTTTTTTAAAAGGATTATAGATTCGGAGCTGAATTACCCAACGGAACATCTCATTCACTGACGTTTGCTGGAGAAGCTGCTCTGCCTCTTTGTGATGGAGCAGCAGCGTGACGTACTGAAGACTGTTAACGGGGAAGTGCTGAAGCTGAAGGCGTCTCTCTGCTGCTCAGACTGACGTTCAGTCGTCATCCAGACAACATGAAGACTGCACCGGTCTCTCTGCTCCTCGGTGAGTCAAACACTAAAATCATCGATTTATTTATCACAGCTCCAACAAACAATATGGCAGGAAAACAACCTTTCAGCAGTTACAAGCTTGCAGCTACTGACTTTAAAGTTCATGTAAAAATTCTGAAAAGTTTCGTCAAGGCGAGAGGAACAGTTCATTCTCCTTCTTATGTCTTTCTGGTTTCATTTGATTGGTGGCTGTGAAGTTGGGCAGGAACCAAGAAGTGATGTTAATGTTGAATAATGGAGCTCACACTTTTAACTGAAATGTATGAAGAGTGATAGAAAATGGTTTCAAACATGCATGATGAAAGTTTTTCGGTTTAAATCGATCTCATCATCACTGCAAACCTCTCAGAGGTTCAGACTCAGCAGTTTAACCTGGAATCCTGCAGGAAAGTCACCATATAGTCTGGACTAAGTCAGCAATTAAACTTTCTGCCCAGCTAAGTGTCAGTAACATGAAGACCAAAAGAACAAAAGAGACTTGACCTCTTTTCATCAAACATCTCTTCAGTCAGGAAACCACAGCCTCTGACTGCATGAAGCACAGGGTCCTCTGACTGCGTCCCCTCTTTTATCTAGTCTTCACTTCCTCTATTCACAGCCAATTTTCCATTAAGAGGACTGAGTGTATTCAAACAACCACAGACGGTTTTGACTGTTAAAGTTCCCATTCCCATTGACATGATGACCTTTAAACAGCAGCAGTGTGGGAGTGAAACAGGCCGCAAATCTGAAAATAAAAACTGTGCTTTTGAAGGGTGGCTTCTTAGTCCCACACTTTCTTCTCTGCACATGAATGAAAGCTCATCCATGCACAGTTCCCTCTCCATTGTTTACAATGCTGTGCACTGTGATGTTTACCGTTGATTGCCATCTGATCAAAAAATGTATAGAAAACAGAAAAAGACAGGCTAACCTGCGTTGCTGTCTCGGTGGTATTTTATAACTTCCTGTTCCTGTTACAGTGCACGGTGGTGTTTGTGTAGTTTAATCTGCGTGGCTCACAGATCTGGCAAAAATACAGACCTTCCATAATTAAGTAGAAGTACAAATACTACTGTTCAAAAATACTCCAGTAAAAGATGAAGTACTGATTCAACTTATTAACTCAAGTAAAAGTAAAAAAAAAAAAGTACAGACTAGGAAATGTACTCAAAGTAAGAACGTACAAAGTAGTAGCAGTAAAACCCTGGCTGATTGTGACCCACACCCATTACCACACCTTGGCTCATGTGATTAGGTAGAGGATCATCAGGGGGTCCATTGTCCCTCTCAGGGGGAAACTCCCACAGAGCTTAAATGTGGGTCTCTTCACCGTTTGATCCTAGAACTGAAGAAGCTTCTCAGATGAGAGGTGGAACGTCTTCAAGCAACTCAAAGAAGTCCAGACGCTTTTCTTTCCAAGCTCCTTAGATTGTGGCAGATACTTCAGGAGATTAAAAAGTTTCCTGAGAGAAAAAAAACAACAACAAAAAAAAAACTGTGCAGCCTCAGTCTTTCTTTAAATGACCTCTGACCTCCTGTTGCAGGTGTGTGTGTGCTGCTGCTGTCTGCACTGACTGTTTGTGCAGGTGAGTAGATGAAGTGCACCATGGTCCAGGACAAACACTGAGTGTAAACACTGATAGAAACTGTCCGTCTGTCCTCCAGTCTCTCTGAGCATCAGTCCAAACCTTCAGCAGTTCTTCACAGCAGCCTCAGTGTCTCTGACATGTGACGGTCAGCTGGGCTCTGATGGATGGACGGTGAAGAGGGACACAGGAAGTGGGACTGAGTCATGTGGAGCAGGTGGGCGGGGCTTCGGGAGGTTAAATGGTTCATCCTGTTTGCTTGATAAGCAAAGCGAGCCAATCAGTGGAGTTTACTGGTGTGAAGGTGAAGCTGGAGAGAAGAGTGAAGAAGTCAACATCACTGTATCAGGTAATGAAGTCGTTCATTTCATCAGACTAACAGCAGACTGTTATACCACCTCTACATCACTCTGTGGGTCTTTTCCTCAGATAAAGAAGTGATCCTGGAGATCCCTGCACTTCCCGTGAGGACAGGAAGTGATGTCACGCTACGCTGTAAAAAGAAAACTGGTGGCACAGCTGCAGCTTATTTCTACTTTAATGGACGTCCTGTTGGACCTAAATCAGAGAAAAACATCACCATTAACGTGCAGCAGTCTGATGAAGGTCTCTACTGGTGTGCTACTGATGAGTTTGGATCATCTCCTCAGAGCTTTCTGAGGGTCAGAGGTCAGATCACTGACATCACTTCCTGTTTAAAGCAAACCTGCTGAGCTTATAATAAATTCAATGACCCAGTTTTATCATCTCTCCTGCAGATGTCTATGACACCACCACCATTTCACCAAGTGCCACCAAACCACCACCAACAACAACTATCAATCTCAATTCCCCTCCTTCTACATCGTCCGTCTCCATCATCTCACCTGTAGCTGCTCTGGGTTCTCTGGGTCTTCTAGATCTTATTCTGGTTGCAGCTTTGCTGTTTTGGAACAAAAAAATAGGTATAAAGTGTGTCAAACCCCCCAGAGCTCATTAGATTAAACATTTTACATGGAAAAATAAATTTTCCTTAATAATTATGTAATTATATACTATAATTCAATTATAAACTGTCCCCATTCACATTGTTTAGCAGAGAACTTATCTTACATGAAAAATATAGATATATATTACACACAGAGAAAGACGTCCAGGTTAGGGATAGTCTCAAACTCACAGATACAGGTTCAGGTCCGCCGTCATAAATAGTGCTCCAAATCAGCTGGGATCGGCTGCAGGTGTGACGGTGAGCACAGGTGCGTGGGCCAGGGGCGGGGCCCGTAATGAGCACCGCCCCAGCAGAGGAGAGAGAGCGCAAAGGAAACAAAACAAACAAAACATGTTGCCAAACACAGAGTGAGCCAGCGAGGCACGAGGACCACGACACAAAGCACGTGCAAACTCCAAAACACATTTCTAGCTTTAACTGAACTTCCAAACAGAGCTACTAGATCACTTAAATTACACAATTGAAAGCATGAAAGCATGTGTGTATTGTTTGTGTATTTATAGTCAAATAATTGAAAAAATATGTTCATTTACCTGTTACTACCACACACCAAAGAGTCAAAGAGTCGGCTCTGAGCGTTTCCTTCGCGACCGACACATCACTAGCAAAATCAAAGATGGCGCTGGAGTGACGGCAGCCTTTCCAAGTAGCTCTGCAACACCGCACCTTTTTTGTTAACTTTAACTTTTTTAGACTAGGCTTTTCAAACTTTTATTCACCTTCCTCTACTTATACCTCTTAGATATAGCGATACAAGATGGATAATGCACTTTTCAAAACTTCTGGAACCAGCTCCTTCATCTATTCGAGAGCGGAGCTGCTGGCACTAAAAACAAAGGGACAGACCGGCATGCGACACAACATCCCGGCCGAGCTAAAGAGGAGCTACAGAGGCTGCAAAGCTGGAGCGAGGAGAGCGGATCACCGGAGGCGATTCAAACCATCAATCCCGACAGTGATCATGGGCAACGTGAACTCGTTACAGAATAAGATTGACGAACTGTGCGCTCTGAACAACCACAGACTATACCGTGAGTGCAGCTTGTTTATCTTCACGGAGACGTGGCTAACCGAGCTAACGCCGCAGGCTAACGTAGACCTATGCGGTTTCACATCCGTGAGAGCCGATAGGGACACGCAGCCCAGCGGAAAAAGCAGAGGTGGGGGACTCATTGTCTACGTTAACAACAGATACTGTAACCCTGGACACGTCTCCGTTAAAGTTTCGGTATGCCGTCCGGACCTGGAGCTGCTAGCTGTTAGCTTGCGGCCATATTATCTACCTCGGGAGTTCAGTCATGTGATCTGTGTGTGTGTTTACATCCCTCCGAGGGCCGACGCAACAGCTGCCTGTGAGAAAATACACACAGTCACAGCAAGACTACAGACACAACACAAAATGGGAAAAACTCCGGTCCAGAATCCGGTCCAGTCCTCGTGGCAGTAAAAACTGTAATCATGCATACATGCTTTTGTCACACCTGACCATTTCGTACAATATAATTGAAGTTTTGGATTTAAAAATTTAGCAGACGTGAACGAGCAACATTCCTGGTGAGGCTGGTCAACGCTGTTCAACTAGAAGCCTACGTGGATGATATCCCAGCCTACACATCCCCCTGAACTGAATTGCCTCAGTGAAATACTTGCTCACTCACACCAAACTTCATTAAATGTGAATGTGTTACTTTGCTGGTTCCCAGTTGCAGCTTAAGTGCATCCAATATTAGATTTCCCAGCTTTTCAAACACACCATGAGCTGCGCCATTTTCTGGGCACAGCAGGTTAAAACCATATAAAGATTTCCTGATGTTGTATCTCCAATAACAGGTCACGGCATTTCGCTCTCGAGGCAGCCAGTGCCCTCCCTGCAGTCCCAACAGGTTGATTCGGTTCATCTTGATGCACACCTGTGTGCACTTATATTCAAAAGGTTTTTCCGTGTAACGATCTTATAGTGGGTGTGGGGAGCCATAGATTCAGCGCCCCCCAGGACCACCGGATGGGCAGATGCTCCACCCTCCTTGAAAGAGCTGAAGAGATGCCTATATGGGATGTCACCGAGCAGCCACAGTGCAGAAGTCAGAGAGGGCCGGCAGCCAGCTGCACCAGAGCGGCCCGAGGTTTGAGGGCCCTCCACCCCCCAAAGGGGCCTGACGGAGTCACGGATGCCAGGCCCTGCCAAGCAGCCGCCGGGAGTGAGCCAGTATGTGAGACCTGACTTGACACATAGACATAGACAAACATGCACACACAGACACAAACATACACCACCCTCATACACACATATACAAATATTCAGCACTCACCCAGTGTGGAGACAAGATGAACCCACACTCCCCAAACACACTCTGAACCCCAAGTCCATTTCTTTTAGGGGAGAAATGTTTGATTTTGGGGTGGGGATGAATTTCATGATACATGATCACATGGTCAAATATTTTTAGACGTTTGGCTCCTCCCACGGGATGGTGTGCATCTTTCTCTGCTTTCTCTGAGATGTGAGTATGGATATGTGTGTGTTGACTGTTGAGGCAGGTGGATGCTGCTGATTGCTGGTTTGAAAGAGTTCCTAAGTGTTGATTGGATGATTGGATGTACAGCAGCTTCTTAAACCCCAGCTCACAGCCACCTCCGCCCTCTACTTCCCTCCTCTGTACCAAATAAGGAGCCAGCTTTGATCCAAATCAGCTAACTGCGCATCACCAGCTCTTCCTCGTCCTCGCTGTCCAGAAGCAGCAGCGTGATGATCTTGACAGGGAAGTGGTGAAGCTGAAGGTGTCACTCTGCTGCCAGTCGTCATCCCGACATCATGAAGACTTCATCTGTGTCTCTGCTCCTCGGTGAGTCAAACGATGAAATCCTTCACTCACTCATAGCGTTCATTTATCTTATAACACAGTAACAGAGTGTGTGCTGGATGCTCTCACTGACTGACTCTAAAATGAAATCTCTTCAGGTCTGTCCAAAGTCTGAAGTTACGTTTATGCGAGAAGAAGAGTTCACTCTTCTTCTTTAGTGTTTTTGTTGTTTTAAAGTTCAGATCCATCGTGTGTTCTGGACTCAGAGAGTTGGGCCTTCATATCCAGTTTGTTATCTTTAACATGTTGACTTGTAGAGAAGTCAGGCAACCTCTTTTTTTTTTTATCGAAGATCAATTTTCATTCAGGAAACCACAGCTGCTAGCTGCAGGTACCACATGCTCCTCTGGTCTGTTATGTAGTCTTCACTTCCACTATAGAGAGCAAACTTTCCTTCATGTGGACTCTAATGAAAGGACTGGAGACTGTTTTTTGTCATTTACCTTACTTTTGTGTATTTTGTTATTTTTCTCATGATGAGCTTCAAACAGAAGCAAACTGGGACTCAAACCTGTGAATAAAGATCAATGAAGCAGCTTCTCCAGGTTTTTATTCAGCAGCTGATGCTGAATAAACAACTAACCCTTATCCCATGGCTTTGGTTTATAAGTTCTGACTGTTTAATCCTGAGAATGCTTTTCTTGCCTGCTGTACCCCTTACTCCTTTATTCCCCATTGCCCATCCATCCAAACTGCTGAGTCTTCATGAAGCCTGAGTGGGGAGCAGTTTCTCTTCTGCTTCCAATAATCAACAATTCCCCAAAATCTGCTTAGTTTGAGAAATGTTTAGGTGCAGGGTGTTGGATTGTCAAAACAGATATGACGCCCACCTCATTCAGACCAAGTGTACCAACATAGTTTCGTCAGCATGTGTTAAAACTGAGCTGGCGCTTTGTGTGATGTTTATAAGTCTAAATGTACTTTTAAAACCTAAACAGAACCTTCAAAGTGAATTAAAGGTCTCCCCCCTTTAATGTGATGTTTTTGGAACAAGACCAGATTGAAACAGGTTCCTGCCCTCTAACCTTCAGTGACCTCTGACCTGTTGCAGGTGTGTGTGTGCTGCTGCTGTCTGCACTGACTGTTTGTGCAGGTGAGTAGATGAAGTGCTCCATGGTCCAGGACAAACACTGAGTGTAAACACTGATAGAAACTGTCCGTCTGTCCTCCAGTCTCTCTGAGCGTCAGTCCAAACCTTCAGCAGTTCTTCACAGCAGCCTCAGTGTCTCTGACATGTGACGGTCAGCTGGGCTCTGATGGATGGACGGTGAAGAGGGACACAGGAAGTGGGACTGAGTCATGTGGAGCAGGTGGGCGGGGCTTCGGGAGGTTCAATGGTCCATCCTGTTTTTTTGATGAGTTCAGCCCAGTCAGTGGAGTTTACTGGTGTGAAGGTGAAGCTGGAGAGAAGAGTGAAGAAGTCAACATCACTGTATCAGGTAATGAAGTCATTCATTTCATCAGACTAAAAGCACACTGTTATACCACCTCTACATCACTCTGTGGGTCTTTTCCTCAGATAAAGAAGTGATCCTGGAGATCCCTGCACTTCCTGTGAGGACAGGAAGTGATGTCACACTATGCTGTAAAAACAAAATTGGTGGCACAGCTGCAGCTTATTTCTACTTTAATGGACGTCCTGTTGGACCTAAATCAGAGCACATAATCACCATTAACGTGCAGCAGTCTGATGAAGGTCTCTACTGGTGTTCTACTGATGAGTTTGGATCATCTCCTCAGAGCTTTCTGAGGGTCAGAGGTCAGATCACTGTTTCCTGTTAAAGCTTAAACCTGTTGAGCTGATAACAAACTGAATGACCCAGCTTCATATCTTTCCTGCAGATCCTACAACACCAACACCACCAACAACAAAAACATCAGCAAACATCCATATCTCCTGTTCTCCTCCTCCTCTTCCTAATCCCTCCTTCATCATCCCAGTCATAGTTACTGTAGGTTCTCTGGTCCTTGTGGTTCTGGTTTTGGTTCTAGTTCAGCTTCTTTGGAAGAAACGCACAGGTATGATATCTGTCTGACCCACCTGGGCTCTTTTGGTTCAAGCAGCAAATTAAAATATTTTGAAATTTCACTTGAGAAAATCTGAGGGACTTTCCTGTCTGCATTTATTTTGTAGAGCACTGGGTCCCAACATCTTTAGACTGATGCGTTCCCATGGCCCAATTGAAAAGTTTTAAAAGTTCTGGAAGTGGGTCCATAAAAATGAAAAGTATTACTGATATAAACTTGGCTTATCTCTCATTCAAAGTCACGTCCAGACAGCTTCCATCAGGGTTTCAATTTTAGGATCGCTCCCTAGAAATTAGATTCAGACTAAAACCCCACAGACACAAACACCAGTTTGGGTTGTTTTTCCCGATTGGCTGTCACTTGTTAAGGTGGTATGATACGGGAACAGTGTTCTGTGGTCTCATCACTCTGATGCTGCCATCATGGCTCTGCTTAATCCATAATCAACCAGTCTTTGCTCCTGAATCCTGTACCTGTAACATCAGACTGTCTATGAAAGTCTTCTAAACATCCTACAGCAGTGAAGTGATCACCAACGTTCATTCACATCACATCATTTCTGCAGGGAGACACCAGCCAGCCTCTACAAATGATGTCACATATGCCGAGGTCACCATTAGAGAGTCAGCCAATAAGATGTCAGTCATCCAACCAGAAGTGATTTACTCCAGCCTGAGCATAAACACTACAGGTACACATTCTAGCAGGTGACATAAATGAGCGATAAAAGCAAGAGAAATTGAGAGTTGAAGAAGATGAGACTTTTTTTCTCCTCTTCATGCTGCCATGTGTATTTGACCTCTGTCTCTACAGGTTAAAAGAAGAGAAAACCAAGTGGTACCAAAGACCAACAGCTGGAGGAGGAACACTTCCAGAAATGACTGTCAATGAACACAGTTCACCACACCACCTATTCCAGGAGCGCAGCTTCATAGTAGGAGAGTCAGGTGCTGAACTGGCCTGCCTGCAGTCCTGATCTTTCATCAATGAAAACATCTGGAGCATCATGAAACCAGAAGCAGGACAAAGAAGAGCCAGGACTGCTGGGCGGCTAAAACCCTCCATCAGACACGGATGGAGCAACATCCCACTCCCAAAAAGTCTAAAAGCTGCTGTCCTCAGTTCACAGACATTTCCAGAATGATGTTAAAAGGCGAGGCTGTACAGGAGCATTACAAAATTACACTTCTGACATGTGTTTGGTTTTCTCTCTTTGAGAGAATATGAGACTTGAAAATCATTGGATTCTGTTTTTGTTTTAAACAGCATCACTACTTTGAGGTCGTAACATGTGGTCATGGAAAAAATATTTTTACCTCAAATATATCAAAAGTTTTGAAAGTGGGACAGGAACGCAGGATCCACAGCAGGTCTGCAGCTCTGTCGCTAGTTTCCTGTTTTACAGTTAACGTTGTCACTGGTTTCCACTAAACCTTTACTGTGGTCTCTGTGGTCGATTCACTGTTTGAAAAATGGGACAGTGACAGTGTCAGACAGCCGTGGCACTGATCCTGCAGCTTCAACAGATCGCTGCACTGGAAGAATGTGATTGGTACATAGTGTGAGGCAGTTCAGGTTAGTATGAACGTCTGCCCTTTTCCAAAATAAATGTGGGAAATTTTCTTTATCCATGTGTGTTTGGTGAAAAATAAAGTTGACAAGTCGCTCAGAGAGAGATCAAAGATGAGGTTAGGCCACCTTTTGGATTCCACACGAGGAGCTGATGAAGATGCAGAGTCACCAAAGTGACGGGAGAAAGTTCTCCTGTGTGAGACGCAGCAGTCACATCAAAAGCAGATAAATGGTGAAGTCACCTGAGTCAGTAGCTGTTTTTCCCCAGAGTCGAGTGTTCATTCACCCACATCAAAACAGGTGCTGCTCGTGTGGTTAACTGCTGAGAGAAGCTGAAGTCTCTGCGTGACAGGGCTTCCTTGTTGACACCAGTGGGAAATGATCAAAGGTAAAACAACCGGTGTGATAAACCACGAAGTGTTTTATGTGTTTAAGTTCAGTTTAACTGCTGTTCGAACGTTGTGGACTGTTTCCCGCCATGAAGAAAGAAAAGATAAACAGTGTCTGACAGAACATGAGAGTGTGCTGAACTGGATCAAATTATTACTGAGAATGAAATACCATGACCTCATGAACTACAGTAAACTAAGAATGATGATGATGAGTAGAAGGAAGAAGACTACCTACAACCTCCCTCCTCAAATGCCTGTCTCCTCAAGGTCAGCTTTGTTTCACTCAGCAGTTCCACCTCAACAACGCCGTGTGGTTCAGTCAAATTTTCCCGTATCAGTTATAGTTTCCCTGCTTTCTTTCTTTCTGGTTGTTTCTGCCCTCCCGTGACCATCCTAGAGCCTGTCTCTCTGCCTGTTCCTGCTCACAGAGAGGCTTGTACCCTGCCTTCCCCTGCACCCTTTCCAGTTCCCTGAATGGTGGTCGCTGTGGTCCAGTCAGTCCCAGTTGCCTAGAACAGCTAGGGCTCTGCTTGTCCCTGCAACCATATCAGTTCCTCAGGTAGCAACAGCTAGTGTCCAGCTGTCACCTGCTCCCAGCGTGAGGACATCCAAGGCCCAGTCCACCTTTGCACCCTGGCTGGTGTCCAACTACTTCCCATGCCTAGGGTGACAGTGGGCAAGACACAACCTATCCTTGCACTTGCACCCATTCCTTGGATTGGGACAGCTGTTCAGCCAATCCCTTCAGCAGTACCTGTTCTAAGCGCTCAACGAATCTTAGTACACCATGGAAGCACAAGCAACAGGGGTGGGGGTAAGCCGGTGTAGACAGCACATCTGGTCCTGTAGCATGCGCTGGGCCCAGATCTGCCCCCTGACCTCGGCCTTGGAGATAAGCATGCAGAGGTGTTTGGGGTGCAAAGGATGGGAACGAAGATTCTAAACACAGTCTGTTATCATGGAGAAAGGTCTTGTTGTCCAGCTCCAGCCTTGAGGCCACAGCTGGCGCCAATGTGGTAGGCGCATGAGATGGTAGTGATTTTCCTTTAGTGCAAAAACTGCATGCCAATTTTACAGTTGCTCTAGATGTCCGTCACTGGTCTCTCAATCTCCAAGATGTTATTACTATTATTATTATCTCGTTATTACTATTACTCAGCTCTTTTTAGCGGCTGTTTGACCACAAACAGCTGGTGCAGCTTTGCTAGATTAACCCAATGATTTAAAATCATGGTTGACATTAAATATTTTGCATGTAAATGATCAAAGAACGTAGATTTTACGATTTGAGTCCCGTTATTATCTTTAGGGTGACCTTAGCCCTTTGAAAAACTCCAGAACTTCCTGATTAAAAAATTTGCAAGTGATTTCTTTCATGGCAGTTTTTCATTTGTGAAACAAATCAATTCCGTTGTAAAAGCCAACTTCTTCCAGCTCAGGGCAAAAAATAAGAACATTTTGTAATCGGCTGACTTTAGAAAGTTATTCATGCATTTATTTAAACCAGGCTTGATTACTGTGATAGTCTTTATTTTGGTATCAGCCAGGCTCTGCTCTCTCATCTTCAGCTTGTTCAGAATGCTGAATCCCAGTGGGATAAGGTAGAGATTTCCTGTCCTCTGTTGATTTCCCCTCCACGATATTCATTTGATCTTAATGCGCCTTGCTGCTGCATTTATGGTGGCCCATGAAGGATTCACGAGACCCATCCTTCAAATCTGGGGAGACAGAGGACGCATTTGTGGGCCACATTTGGAGGAGCCTTCAAATATGAACAACCTTCATCGCCTCACTGTGACGTATTCGGCCTACAAATGCGGCCTCTGAATTTGGCAACAGCCAAAGACTATGTGACTGTAACATTAAATCAACAGTGTCTTTAAATGACCTTTGACCTTTAGTGACCTCTGACCTTCAGTGACCTCTGACCTCCTGTTGCAGGTGTGTGTGTGCTGCTGCTGTCTGCACTGCAGGTGAGTTGATGAAGTGAACCATGGTCCAGGACAAACACTGAGTGTAAACACTGAAGTGCTTCACTCATCTGTCACAGATAGACACACTAACAGAGTGTGAGCTCTCACTGACTGACTCTGAAATCAAATCTGTTCAGGTCTGTCCACAGTTTCATGTGTTGTTTAGGCGACAGGAAGAGTTCACTCATCTTCTTTTGTGTTTTGGTTTTATTTGATATTTGTTTGTCATGTTGTGAAGAGGAAATCAAGTAGAGATGTTTTCAGTTTCTGTAACATGATGGTTTGTATAGATATCAGCCAACAATCATCAGATATCAGCTTTCACTCAGGAAACCACAGCTGCTAGCTGCATGTACTAAATGTTTGTCTGACCGGCCTTTGTTGTATAGTCTTCACTTCCTCTTCTGTTTACAAATTTTCCATCATGTCAACTGAGTCAAATTTAATTTCTCTCAGAGTTTGTATGCTTTGTTACTTTCTGATGATGAGCTTCAAATATGAGCAAAGTGAGACTCAAACAGGACGTAAACCTGCAAATAGAATCCATGAAACAGCTTTTTCACACTGTTCATCCCACAGCTGAGGTGGAATAAACATCTAACCTTCAAGAATGTGCTTTTTTATTTTGCAAGACCTGCCTGCAGTACCTTTACTGTCCACTTACCCAAAGCTGCTGAGAGCCTGAGTGGGGAGCATCAACTCAAACAAACAACAAATCAGTGGAGTTTACTGGTGTGTCATTCCGTTACAATCGAGGTGAGTGGCTGCAAATTTCCACCAGGTTCTTGAACCTCTTTCATATCCGCCCCAAGCAGGCCCATAATCTCTTCATCTGCTCCACTCACCTGGAGCTGATTTTTGGCAATCAGGCTGGAGATATTTAAGCCTCACACTGACGTTCCTTCTCCACCAGTTAGTCAGCTACTCCATGTTGGAGCTGGCTTTTATGTCCCTTGTTCTCGTGTGCCTTAGTTTTCCACGTCTCTTACTCTACCTTAAGCTCATCCCTTGGACCTCGAACAACTTACCTTCACTCTGGAAATCTCTCCGTGCCTCACCGGCCTGCCATCCCGCTCCATCCAAACCTGTGGAACGTAGATCAGCCAGCTCACACCATCCAACTCACCTGGACTCACACTGCCCCTCCCTCAAAGCGTTTTTCACTCCAACTGCCAGTGAGCTATAAATACAGCTAAACTTACCCTCTCCAGTGTTTCCCCTTCTTCTAACTCCGTTCTCCTGACAGCTAGACCTAAGCTGTCACGCTCCAGTTACCCTTCCAGCCCAATTTCCGCTTTTGGTCCACAACCACGTTACCAGGTTTCTCACGCCAAGTCACTGTTGCATTCTGTGTGGCTGTTTTCTGCTACTGCCAAGTGTTAACCTGTGCTAGACCAATAAATGTTGTTAAACCCTGCTTCTCCTCCAGGGTTCTGCTCAGTTCTGGTCCTCATGACACGTTCATTTAATCATCAGAATAACAGCACGCTGTTTTAATTTTTATATAAAGAAAGGATCCTGACATCCTGACACTTCCTGAAAAGACAGGAAGTGATGTCACTCTACGCTGCAAAGACAAAACTGGTGGCATAGTCACTGCTTATTTCTACTTTAATGGACAACTAACCAAAACAGAGCATCATGATTAATGTGCAGCAGTCTGATGAAGGTCTCTACAGATGAATTTGGATCATCTCCTCAGAGTTTTCTGAGGGTCAAAGGTCATAACACTGACATCACTTCCTGTATAAAGACAATCTGCTGAACTGATCATAAACTGACTGAACTTAGCTTTATCATGTCTCCTGCAGGTCCTCCAACCACAGCCTCCGTTACAACAACAAACACTCACACCACCTATTCTCCTCCTCCAGCTCTTTCTTCTTCCTCCTCCTTCATCATCACAGTCATGGCTGCTGTGGTTTTTCTGGCCGTTCTGGTTTTGGTTCAACTTCTATGAAAGAAACACAGTATGAAGTCTATCAGACACTACACCAGTTCTTCTGGGTGAAGCAGCTGATTTAGCTGATTACACCTGAGACTAGAAGTTGTTTAACAAGTACACGTTTACCTGTTTTCTGACAGGTGATGTAAATGTGAGATAAAAACAGAACCAGAGGAAGAGAACTAAATATTTATATCTGCAAAGAGGTCATTAAGAGTAACTGTGTCTGTTTCTACATTGAAACTGTGACACTAACCTCTGTCCTGAAGGTCATTGACCGAATATTGATCATGTGAGTCATCACACGAGCAGAGGTGTGAATACAGGCGTAGGTCATTACAGGTGAACAGGTGAAGCCTCCATGAGACATTGATCTCAAGACTACTGAAAAACGTGATCTTCTTCACAGTGCTGCTTCAGCTCACTGACGTTTATCTACGTTATGCACAGCTCTCTGAAATCCCACCAACACATTTCATTCAATGTTAGGGTCTCGGCTTTGGACTATCGCAGCACCTCAATTTCAAAAATGGACAAATGAACAAAAGCATTTTGTTCTCAGACATTCAGACTGTCTCTAAACATTCTCAGTAAAAAAAAAATTACAAATAATCTGAGTTCAGAAACTCAAACTCAGTCCTTCACTCACTCATACACAACAACACTGACGTCGCCACACAGGTGAGAACGAAGGTAGGCTGGGCGTACCTGTATGTGGACTAACCACAGAGGTCCAGAGAATCATGAACAAATGAATTCATCTTTAGAAAGTGAACAAATCCTGACTGTGGTTTGTATTTATGCACCAAACAACAGTTGAGAGCAGCCAGTCTGTTGGGGGTAACTGGGTGGGGTACTCAAGGGTTCTTCATCCAGTGAATCTTTGGAGACTTTAGAGCTCATGTGGACAATGACAGTGAGACCTGGGTGGCGTGACTGGGCACATCATGCGAAGGCCCAGGTCTTTGGGGCCTACAGACACCACAAAAGAAGAAGATCAAATGGAAAATGAATGATGGAAACTGAGGTCAGAGCTGCAGACTTGCTGGTGAGGAGAGGTAATGATCTTCAGGCAAGGCAAGCGCTGTTCAGTCCTCTCCTCATCTTCCTCATGCTCCTTTGTATATTCCATGTAGCATTAAAGGCACAAATGAGTTTAAACAGGTAAAGTCAGGTAAATGGATCCTGGTTATTGATTCAAAGTGACTAAAGTCAGTAAAGAATAAATGTTTAGGCTTTATTGTGTCAGTCAGACAAACATTAACAGTAACCTGTCTCTTCTATCAGACACAGAGATGAGTGATGACATCAGAAATAAACCTGAGTGCAAACAAAGGGAAATGTTTCTTCTGTGAGCTGTGTGACGTTAGCACTGACCAGCAGAGGGCGTCGGAGTCACATGATTGAAAATAAAGGCATAAATTGTCCAAAATTAACTTTCTTTATTTCTGTTCCCTTTATGTGTCTCCTTTCATCTTGCCTCCTTGTCTCCTCCCTCCTTCCACCATGTCTTCCCCACTCTCACATTCTTACTTCTCCAGTCTCATTGTTCCTTCCTCCTCTATGTATGTCTCCTTCATCGCTTCTTTACTCTTTTTACCCTTCTCTTCTTTCACTTTATCTCCTGCCTCCTGCTATGTTGCCTCTATCTTCTTGTCTCAAAGTTTCCTTCATCCTTCACTCCTCCTTCGTTGCCTACTCTCTCCTTGTCTCATTTATTTCACTATTCTTTATTTTCTTCTTTTCAGTTTCCTCCTTGTCTCTCATTGGTTCCTGCCTCCCTGTCTCCTCCTCCCTTGACTGTGAGGATTCGTGAAATTGAAACATGTTCAACACAAACTGATTCTCCACACACATCTATGGGCTCAAATTGTGGTCATAAATATTTTGTACTTATAAATCTGACCAACTAGTTGTGAACTGAGTTTTGTAACCTTGTAAACCAAAATATCTAAAACATTTATGTTTGTGCATCTATAGATGCAAATTGGTGTGTGTGCAAAAAAGATTTGGGTTTTTTTGTTTGTTTTTTTAAAAGAAAGAAAAGAAAAATAATAATAACAATAATTATTATTGTTACCAGCCTAATAATAATTAGGCTGAAGAACCAACAATTTTAGCCCATAAGAACCATAAGAATGAACTACCTCCAGGACCTGAAGCTCAGTAAAGCACCCCTCCAACAGCCAAACCTATCTGTTCTCTCATTGGATTGTGATTGACATGACGTTAACCAATCAGCTTAAAGGAAGAAAAATTCGGTCAAAATTTGTACTTTGAGGTTGTGTGATCCCCTTACAGTCTGAGCACACCCTTCACTCCCCAATATTTAAATATGGGGACAACTACCTGAGTCTGAGAGTCAAGGGCCCCAGATATGCAACGTTGCAAAGGCCTGTCAACCAAGTGAGCCCTACAACATCGAGACCCTTCAGGAACTCAAAGTGAATCCCATCCACACTACAGGCTCTGCCACCAACCAGGTGTTTAATTGTGTGGATGCTTTAAGCATCCACACTATTGAGTTCCTGTTTCTCTTTAATCTTTATACTTTATTATTCTAGTTGCTTCTGTACACTTTTTGGCACTTAACTACTTCCACAATTTTCAGCCGATTTTCACCGTTCAAATTTTAAACTATTCTGCTATTTTTTGCTAATGCCGGCTATATCTTTTGGTGCTCATAACTTCTATACTTTTTGAGATATTGGATTTTTTTTGGCAATATCAATGTGGTCACTTTTTTCTGCTCGCCAGGCAGAGCTGTGTTTTAGCTCAGTGAGATGAGCATCCGTTCTCAGACTGGGAGGCCCGGGTTCAAATCCCGCTTATGGCAACATTTCTTTCAGTTAACAGTTAAACTTTTTTAACTCTTTTCAACACAAATTTCAGCTTTTTCATCCCTTTTCAGCAGAATTTTCAGTTTTTTCACCACTTTTCAGCACAAATCCCAGCTTTTTCAGCTGTTTTCAGCAAAAAACTCTTTTCAGCAGAAATTCTACTGATTCATCTCTTTTCAGCAGAAATTCTGCTGATTCATCTCTTTTCAGCAGAAATTCTGCTGATTCATCTCTTTTCTGCAAAGTTTTAGCCTTTTCACCTCTTATTAGCACAAATCTCAGCTGTTTTCAGAAAAAAACTCTTTTCAGCAGAAATTCTGCTGATTCATTTCTTTTCTGCAAAGTTTTAGCCTTTTCACCTCTTTTCACCTCAATTCTCTGCAGCTTCTGCTCATTTCAGCAGAATTGTCAGTCTCTCCACCTCTTCTTTGTGAGAAAGAGTTTGGGGCAGTGAGATGAGTAGCTTCTTTGAGACTAGAAGGGCCAGGTTCGAATCCTGCTCAGGCAGAATTTTTTTTTTTTTTTTTTTTAGCTTTAAAGCATCCACACTGCATTTTCGCAGGAAATGCAAATTTTTCTAGTTGCCTCATTGATTCCAGACTCACTTCCCTTACAGAAGATCATCTGTGGGATTAGGACAGCTTGAAAAAGTCTTCATACCCCTTGAAAATTTACACATTTTTTCACCTTAAAACCACAAACTTAAATGTTTTTATTTATGTTTTTAGTAATAGGCAGAGGCTAGCCTGTTTGGCACCCTGGGCGAACACTCCATTAAAAAAAGATGATCTGATGTCTTCTCTGCTTAATAAGGTAATTAAAGAAGCACTGACACATTTTTCTGTATGTTTTTACATAATTCCACCATTTCTGGTTATAGATGCAGAAACTTCATGAAATGAAAAATCTTCCTGATCACAACCTCAGTCTTTTTCTAAATGACTTCTGCATACTATTGTGAATAAAAAATGAAATCTGAGATTTGCGAAACAGTTCTTTCTGTTGTTATTTACATTTTACGAAGGCCCCCAGATCTTGTGTAACTGGGTTTGTAAAGGCAGTTGTTCAAGCTCAGCAGCCTTGCAGTGACAGTCGGTCACGGGACTTTCATAGCGATCTGAAACTGCAGCTTCCCAGTGAGAAGCTTACAGGTAAAGTCACAGGGGTCATAATTTAATAAAAAGATTTACTCAATCTAGCCTTCCCTAGTTATTGTCTGTATCCTGTAAATGTTCTTTTATGTAGTTTTAATTATTTTATTTTATTGTTAAATAATCTCCTAGTCGAGTTGTGTTTGTATTTTCTTTTACATATTTTCACGGCACTGCAGCAAATTAGTGCGCTCCACCTGTTGGTGTATTTATTGGCTTTTAATGTTTCCCTCCTATAAATGATCGTATTACTGTAAAACACTTTGGGGTACTGCTGGTTTTAAATGTGCTATATAAATAAAGTTGTATTCTCTTTGTTATTTCCTGTTCTCAGAAGGAGCATTGAGCTGTTCATAGACTGCATAAACTGCAGTATTAGCAAACTGCACATATAATTTATGTCCACTCAGGACTGTATGCTTGTCTTTCCACGTTCATATGTATATTTATATTTAGTCCCATGTCTCTGTATTAATCTGTTTATCTTAATAGTTTTGTTATCATATCTCTGTTTCTACACTGATTTTATATGTTGTTTCTTGTATATTTGCTGCTATGATAACTCAGTTTCCCTCTGAGATCAATAAAGTTTCTCTGATTCTGATGAAGACGAGTGTATTAGAAACAGCTCGTCCTTGTGGAGAAGCAGCAGCGTGACGAGCTGATGATGTTAACAGGGAAGTGGTGAAGCTGAAGGTATCACTCTGCTGTCGGTCTCCAACATGACAACATGCCGACTTCATCTGTCGCTCTGCTCCTCGGTGAGTCAAACCCTCCCTTCTTCAATTCTTTATCACAGCTCCAACACACACTAAAGGTCAAAGGTAAAGAGCCTATTTTCAGCAGCTGGAAGCTCTCGCTGATAGTTTCTCTCACATGAAATCTGTTCAGATCTGTTGGTTTTGTTTTCCTTAGTGAGAAGAAGTGATCACTACTTCTTTTGTTTATCTAAGGCTGGTTGTATCTGATATTTGTTTGTGTGTTTGGACAGAAATCAAGTAGTGTATTTCCTGTAAGCACCTCATATTTAACTCGAGTGTATGAAGATACAGCAAATGACAGAAAACTGTGTCAACTGCATAAACTCTTTAAAATTTAGAAGTTTAACTCTGCGTTTCTCTGTCCTGTAATCTGGACTGACTCACAGAGCTGAAGCTTCATGTCGTGTCTGTAAGAGAGGAAAGTGACCTGTTTTCATCAAACATTAACCTTTACTCAGGAAACCACGGCTCCTAGCTGCATGTACCACATGTTCTCCTTATCTGCCTGTTGTAATCATCACTTCCTCTGTTCAGACCAGATTGACTGAGTCTAACTAAATGACTGAAGATAGTTGGTTTTTCAGAATTAACGTCGGCTTTTCCTCATTTCCTGTACGCTTTGTTAATTTTCTGATGGCGATTTAGACGAGCGGGACTCAAACGACTGTAATGTTTACTAAACAGATTTTTCAGGTCGCTCACTCAGCAGCTGATATTGCCAAAGTCGCCTAACTTTAATCCAGTGATCTCGGTGGTTTGATGGTTCATTAACTCTGATTGCTTTTTAAAATGTCTCTGTTTTACTTAGCCAGTAAGAGCTGATTGGGCCTAACCTACCTTTGCCAGCACTGGCTATGGGAACCTGCTAATGTTGGGTTTAATGTTGTGATTAGTAGAATCTGTAGTTTTTTACTTACTGAACAATTACTTAGAAACCTGCAGACGTATCAATACAAAAGAATTAGGGCCTGCAAAACAAGCAGGTCAACCCCAGCAGTTTTAACTGGTCCTGATATAAAACTGCTAGGACAGGTTACCCTCTCCTGGGAAGTTGGCTGCAGACATGCGGATTTCTGAATGGAAGAGATCCATGTACATGCCGATTTTTTAATCATCCAATGCATTAAAAAACAATAGTCATAAATAAAGTGTTTTGGCTTGTGATTCCTAAATAAACACACTAACACTAGCTACACATTTTTAAAGGGTGCAAATCCAAGTCTCCTATTCAGTGACTCTGGTCTCCAGAGCTGAAAATAGGTTTGAGGTTCTTTTGAGAATTCTGAAGTTGGTTTAGTCTAAAATGCCTGAGTTGAGAGCAGGTTCGTGTAATTTGAGAATTTCTACCTAAAAAGAAATTAAAAGGAAAAATAGTCCATTTTCCATCCCCAATATTTGAATCCAGAGAACAAGAGCAATAGAATAAACAACATCACAATGATATATGGGAATATAACAGTAAATACTAAATATTAAACATTATTTTGCAGCACATAAGATCAACAGAACACAGTGTGCTTTGAGGTAGGAGCCAAAAAGGGTGTAGTTTGTGGGTGTGATCACCCGTGTGTACACCTGTGAGCATGGACGCGCTTGTTTTTAAAAGGTTCCTTCATGTAATGATCTGCTAGAGGGTGTGGGGGGGCCACAGCCCCGTCCTTCAGGGCATGAAGCAGGTATGGAGGAGATCAAAAAAAAAAAAAAGAAAGAGCTGAGGAGAGTCCCAGATGAGGGCTCACTCAGCAGCCGCAGAGCAGAAGCCAGGGGGGAGTTGCAGTGACGCGCCCGTGAGCTCTGCCGGCAGCCAGCTGTGCCTGAGTGACCGAGCCCCAGGCCGAGAGGCCCGAGCGAGCCCCAGGCTCCAGGCCCCGATAAGCACCCACCAAGGAGTGAGCCGGTGTGTACCTGGACGCCCATCCCCAGACACAAAGAACCACCAACGCACTGATGTCTGAGGGCGTCTGCCACCGGATATGAACTTTTTTCAAGACAGTGAATCTTGAAACCAGAGAAAAAATAGAGAGTTTTAACTTGTTCCATTGGCAGATTTTCTTCACTTATTTCAAGCTAAAATATTTATTAGAATTCAAATTTAGACAGAAACAAAGTGAATAATATTATTTTATTATCACGTTGATGCAGCACATGGTTCAGTTAGCTTTGTATAAACACGTGTTAGAAATGTTCTTCAATCAGCTCTTTTTACTCTCATTTCACAGCCAGTACTTTTTACTTTTACTTGAGTAAAGAAGTTGAATTAGTACTTGGAGTATTTTTAACAGTAGTACTTCTACTTCAGTACACACTGTGTGTACTTTTACCACCTGTGTCTGAGACCTCCTTCAGGGTCCACCTGAAGCTCTCAGTCTGCTGTGGAAAAAGGAAATCCAGGTGAGTTTCTCCTGATCACCTGAGGCCGTCATTACTGTTTGAACTTTACCCACACACCACTCCTCACTCCTCCCACCCGCTGCACACAGTCACTGAGTACAGACCGGCTGATTCCTGTAAAGGGAGAGGCAAGAAGAGGCGGAGCAACACCTGAAAAACAAGAAGCTCAACGTCATTTTGCAGAAGTGAAAGTGTGAGAGAGCAGCAGCAGAGCTGCAGTCGAGTCCTGTTTGTCTCTAAAAGAAGATTCACTGGAGTCCATCAGGTTTCTCTCAGCAACAGTGGTGAGTGCAGCTGATCACACTTCCTGCTTCTACACAAATCTTCACTCTGTTCACTTCATCAGGGTCTAGAGCGCCACCTCATTTCTCCATGGTGCCACTTAGGCTACGTCCACACTCGCCCGGATAGATTTGAAAACAGTGCTCCGCGTCCACACTAGTGTTTTCAGTCGTTTTCACAGAGTTGTGCGTCCACATTAAGACGGCTGAAAACGCTTACGTTCCAGTCCTGCGCATGCGTGAAACGCAAGACGATTCGACCGGTCTCATTTCTGTCTGCTGCTTATTCACTTTCCGGCTGTTTGAAACGTCGCAGCAGAGGTGGAGGAAAAGCACCGAGTTTTAAAATGGACTAACAATGAGGTGGAGTTGTTGCTGCGAGTAACACAAAAGTACAAAGTTGCAAAAGCGAGAGAGAAATAAAGAATTTGAAGAAAAGCTCTGTGGAGCATGTGCAGACTGATATTCATCTTTAATAGGACTGTCAAAACTGCAGCTGTATAATGCTCTCCACTATCTTTGTTTAATTGGTCACATGCCTGCATCACATGACTAACATGCATCATTGTTTTAGAAAGTCTCTGTTTTCACTGTTCACTGTGACACAAACGCACCGTCTCCAAATTATTTACTTTCCGGCTGTTTGAATCGTCGCAGCAGAGGTGAGCAGCGTGATAGGAGTGGATGTAGCTGTGGGTAATGAGAAAAGATGAAAAGAACGATTGATAACTTTTTCGTTAAGGCCGGTGCTCTGACACGGAGCCATCAACCTCTCAGTGTCTAACACTGGTCTGCAGACGGCATCAGATAATGAGCCACATTAGATGGACTCTGAGCCCACTGACAGTAAAAGGGTGAAGTGTAGACATTTGGAAGAGAGCGGCCTGACCAGTTTCTCTGACTATGATACTGTAAAGCTGACAACATGATGCATTTACTGTGGTGAGTGTGCAAAGACCATGGCAGGTGTTGTGCCGAGGTAGGGATCCCCAACAGGATCTGTTTCCCTGCGTCAGGAACATCGGCTGGGCAGGGAAAGCGGACCCAACGCACTCCGCCTCCATCACGACCAACTAGACGTGGAAGGAGTGATGTTTTAGTGACAACATGAAAGATGAGTGTGACCGTTCAGTTTGTGGGTTACAACAGAAAATTATACATTTATTGTTCTCGTGTGTTATCGGACGGGATCATTTTAACAAACCGAGGACATTTTCCTGATAATTATCTGTATCCTCCTGTAACTTTACTGTTTAAAGAGCTAAAACCTCCAACATTTCAGGATCAATAAGTCCTTATAAGACGTGTTTGTGAGCTAAAAATCAAGAATGTGGGATACTGTTTGTCTGTGTCAGCCAAACAACTTCACATCTTTGTAACGACTGTTAAAAAGATGTTCATCCTGTTGATCCTGTTCATCTGGACGCTGCACTGTACAGCAAACACGACGTTGTTCAGTTTGTGTTTCAGATGAACCAGTTTGTGTCTGAGTGTGTTGCTGGGTCTCCACCAGTTACTCTGACAACTGAAGGTTCAAGATTTTTATTTTGACATTTGCACACAGGACCAACAGTCCATGCACAGTGGAATACTTGTGCAGAGCTTTCCAAGTCAAATCACACTTTAACAATATAAAGACAGAAAAAGCAGGAGGATAGAAATGAAGTCCGGAGTAGGGTAGTCGTACTATTTTCTATATACAAAGAAAAAGAAGAAAATGTACAGAGAGTGTGTAGTTCTCTACCTCTTATCGCACTCACAGTGTTGCACATTTGTTCCACAGATCTGTTTCACAAGTCTGTTGTGAGTGTATTGCCCGATGGTCAGTGAACCGATGATACATTCAAAGTGAGGTTAAGTAGTGCTGTGTTATTTTAAGTGTTCAGTGTGTTTTTGTTTGCCGTCAGTCTGACAGTTGTGGGGAAGAAGCTGTTGAAGAATCTTGTTCTGTGTGTGATGCTGCTGTCCGCTCTGTTGTGTCTGAGATTGTATGTGCAGCTTTGTATGTGCAGGTCCATGGATGCAAGTGTTGTTCCCATAATCCTCTCTGCAGACTTTATGACTCTGCAGAGCCTTCCTCTCTGTCTGTGTAGTGTTTCCATACCAGACAGTGATGCCTGCGGTGAGGATGCTGTCTATCAGTCCTCTGCAGGCCTGGGTGAGAGGGTGGTGGTTCATGCCAGCTTTCCTGAGCAGCCGAATGAAATAAAGCCTTTGCTGGGCTTTTTTCACAGTTGCTGTAGTGTTGAGAGTCCAGCTCAGGTCTGATGTAACCTGCAGTCCCAGGAATCTGTGGCTGTTTGCCCTCTCCACCTCCATCCCTTTGACGATAAGAGGCTGCAGGGGAGGGAGTTCTTCCAAAAGTGCAGTATTCATTCCTTGGTCCGTGTTGAGGATGAGGTGAAGAAGCTTCTGTGATGAGTAGAAACTTAAAGAAGTCCAGACGCTTTTCTCTCCAAGCTCCTCAGACTACTGACGCTTGTTTCTCTCTTTGTAAAATGAAATTTAAAGTGAATTTTGAATCAAATGTTTCTCTTCTTTCTCCCTCAGAGTGCAGACATGTCTGCTGCCAGCAATCTGCGATCTGAAGATCAGTTTCTGTGCTCCATCTGTCTGGATGTGTTCACTGATCCAGTCACTACATCATGTGGACACAACTTCTGCAAAACCTGCATCAGTCAGCACTGGGACATGAATGTCATCTGTCAGTGTCCCATGTGTAAAGAGACTTTCTACACTCGACCTCAGCTGAAGATCAACACTTTGTTCTCTGAGATGGTTGCTCAGTTCAGACGTGAAGCTCAGCAGAAAGCCAGCAGCAGCAGCTCAGAGCAACAAGCTGCCAAACCAGGAGAAGTTCCCTGTGACGTCTGCACTGGAACCAGACTGAAGGCCCTGAAGTCCTGCCTGGTGTGTCAGACCTCCTACTGTCAGACCCACCTGGAGCCTCATCTGACACTGAAACGTCTGAAAAGACATCAGCTGGTTGATGCTGTGGAGAACCTGGAAGGCAGGATGTGCACGAAGCACGATAACCTTCTGCAGCTGTTCTGTAAGACCGACCAGACATGTGTCTGCATGCTCTGCTCTGTTTTAGACCACAAGAACCACGAGTTTGTTCCTCTGAGAGAAGAATATGAAGGAAAGAAGGCAGAGCTGGAGAAGACAGAGGCTGAGATTCAGAAGATGATCCAGAAGAGACGACTGAAGATTCAGGAGATCACAGAGTCGGTGAAGATGAGTAAAGATGCTGCAGACAGACAGAAAGCAGAAGGTGTTCAGGTCCTCACGGCTCTGATGGAGTCTGTTGAGAGACGCCTGAAGGAGCTCATGAAGGAGATCGAAGACAAACAGGAAGCTACAGAGAAACAGGCTGAAGGTCTCATCAAAGATCTGGAACAGGAAATCTCTGAGCTGATGGAGAGAAGCTCTGAGGTGGAGCAGCTCTCACGCTCTGAAGACCACCTCCACCTCCTCCAAAGCTTCTCCTCCCTGAAAGCTGCTCCACCCGGCAAGGACTGGACAGAGGTCAAAGTTCATCCACCATCATATGAGGGGACTGTGGGGAGAGCTGTGGATCAGCTGGAGGAGACAGTCTGGAAACCCATGAAGAAGAAGCTGTTTGAGGCTGCAGAGCTGCAGAGGGTGCAGCAGCATGAGGTGGATGTGACTCTGGATCCTGATACAGCTCATCCTGACCTCATCCTGTCTGATGATGGAAAAAAAGTTTATCATAGAAGAAAGAGGAGGTTGTACGGTATTGGTACCCGTCGGCGAAATCCCTCTCTGCATTTAACCCATTCACTCAGTGAAGCAGTGGGCAGCCATTGGGCGCCCGGGGAGCAGTGTGTAGGGACGGTACCTTGCTCAGGGGTACCTCAGGGTAGCTGTTCAGGGGAATCGAACCCCCGAGAGAGATTTTCTCAGTGTGTTATGGTTTTAGGAGAGCAGAGTTTCTCTTCAGGCAGATTTTACTTTGAGGTTCAGGTTAAAGGAAAGACTAAATGGGATTTAGGAGTGGCCACAGAGTCGATCAACAGGAAGGGAGGAATCACACTGAGACCTCAGTATGGTTTCTGGACTGTGAGGCTGAGAAATGGAAATGAGTACGAAGCTAATGCTGGTCCTTCAGTCCGTCTCTGTCTTCATCCTGGTCCTGAGAAGGTGGGGGTGTTTGTGGATTATGAGGAGGGTCTGGTCTCCTTTTATGATGTAGGTGCTGCAGCTCTGATCTACTCCTTTACTGGCTGCTCCTTCACTCACAAACTCCACCCATTCTTCAGTCCCTGTAACAATGATGGAGGTAAAAACTCTGCACCTCTGATCATCTGTCCTGTCAATCAAACTGATCAACGACTGATTTAATTTGATGAACTGATTGATTTTTCTTGAAGGGAACAAATGAACATATTGAGTGTAAATCCTCTACAGTCTCCATGTTTCTATAGAATCTGATCATCAGGACTCTGATTCACACTTTGATTCTCATGGAGTTTGATTTGAACAGAAGAAAAGTTGAATCAGGAAATGTTCCCACTGATGGAGACTCGAGCTGAAGAGCAAATATCAGAGAACAAATGTCCAAAAGCTTCATTTCCAATAAAGTTTGTTCAATGCTTTGAGTGAATCCAGACTCATGTGTGGCTGTTATACGGAGCATCAGAGTCCAGCTGAGTTATGTTGGATACAAACTGCTTATTTTGGCTCTGTGAGGAGTTTTGTTCACTGAAAACTGATGAGACGGATAATATTCAAAGAACTCTGTAGAGATTCATGCATCCATGTTCTCCACCTGCAGGTGTGGAGGAGAAAGGTGGAGCACAGACTGCTGCATCCTTCCAGTCACATCATTTTGATGATTATATTTGCATGTTGTGATGATTTGGGTTAAAGACAAACAGAGTTGAACGGCTGCAGTCACAGCATGAAGACGATGCTGAAGCTGAGCTGTCAGTGAACATGTTTCACTGTGATTTGATTTGAAGAATAGAAAGTGTGTGTGGCTGCTGACAGCTGCAGTCTCTGCTAGTCTGCATAACACACACACAACTTTCCCCCTGAGGCAACGATGCAGCAACAACACAACAGCTGCAGACACACACACGATTGTGCGCTCCCTTTCAGTCTGAACTCTCAAACACACAAACAAACTCTATCAATGTCGTACTGTTAAAGAACTCCTCCTTCTTCAGTAACAATGATTTGAGGTCTCTACCAGTGTCTCTTGTTTTGACCTTTGACCTCTTTATTCCTTATAACCAAAAAAACCCTTTTATCTGATATTTTCACCTTATTGATTGATTATATATATCTATTATATTTTCTCACCTTACCTTATTTTGACCTTTGACCTATGTCCTTGTTAGCCTTGATCTTCCTTCATCAAACGTGAAATTTCTTTCACCTTTGAACTTAAAGCTTAAATCAAACCTTTGTTAAAAAGCTTCTTACCAACTTGTAATTCCAACTTTCTGCATTAAACACGTATCTTATCATATAAACACTGGATCACTGAGAGAACTTTAGGCAGAACCAAATGAAGCAGCTGACCTCGTCAAACTCACAGCGACAGTAACTGACAGTGAATTATTTTAATCTTCTTCATTGTATTTGTTAGAAACATTTATTTTCCTTTAATTGGACTTTGGTTAAGTTCAATCCGATGTATTAACCGACCTTTGAGGTGAAGTGCAGCTGCGAAGAACGCTACGGCAGGCAATGAGGTGCGTTTAATGTCGCTCTGTTAATTTGAGCGTCCATAAATTGAATGTCTTATTTTTCTTACTTTATTATTGCTCATTTATTGGAGAATTTGGCCATTTAATTAAGATAGATTTCATGTTGTTGGTGGTAAAGATCTGGATGGATGTTTTATTTTATTCTGTGTTTCTATTTTTCAGTTTTACTTTTCAAGACTTGGTGAATTGCCTTTTTCTACTTTTTGTTTAGTTTTGTTAAAATTAGCAGCAGTGAGAAGTGTTGTTGTCGGTCTTGAATATATTTGATGTAGCCCATACTGTTAAGGTAAGTGTCATGTTTTTAGTTGTTAGTCTGATGAAGAATCTTTTATTTTTCTCCAAAAGTTGATTGTGTTTATCTGGACATAGTGTTTTTCAGGTCCAGCTGAATGCAGGTTTCCCCAGTCTTATACGTGTCAGGAGCATCAGCACAGCTGAAATGCATTTTTCCTAAGCACCGCGTCTCTGTGGCTTTTAAACCCCAAAACACGCTAAAACAAAAATGGGTCCACCCCAAGGATGGGGTCCCCCGGTGTAGTAACCTCGTTTCTTCGAACATCGACGTTCATTCAGGAAACCACAGCTGCTAGTTGCACTCACCACACGTTTGTCTTATCTGCCTATTATGTATCCTTCACTTCCTTTAATAAGAGCAAATTTTCCACTATAAACACAGAGTCTAACAAAAGACTGGAGACTGTTTTGGTCATTTCCCTCAGAGTTTGTATGTTTAGTTGTTTTTCTGGTGATGAGCTTCAAACAGCAGCAGATTGAGACTCAAATAGAACCTAATAAAATCAGTGAAGCTATTCATTGCTCATGTCATCCATCAGGGAGTTACTTTAATATCATTACATTGTTTGCTTTTAGTAAATGTGGAAATTGAATATGAATTCATTTTATGTTTTTCTTTTCTTTTTTATTTCTTAATACCTAACTGCTGCACCTGTACTGCCCGTATCTCTGCAGATATACTGTATAGCCACTCAAAACTGATGTTCAGATAGAGGGTGGGAGCCGCCTGTTTTCTCTCTCCACTATAATCCCTGACAATTTTATTAGTTTGGGCGACCTTTACATGTAGGTTGTTGGGATCACAGCAGAGTTAGAACAGAGGGGACATGGTGTTTGTTAAATGTCCGAATGGCCCAGGTGGAAGAAGCTGTTAGTGAATCTGGAGATGTGGGACCTGAGGTACCAACATACAACACTGTAAAAAATGACAGATGCCACCAAAGAGTCACAGAAGGTCTTCAAAGCGCTCCCTGGACTCCAAATGACCTCAGCCGCCTCAGCAACTGCGTTTTCTAAGGACAGCGCTAGCAAACGCTCTCCGCTTGCGAGTGAAAAAGAAAAAGCACCCCTTCCCTTCCTTATTCATGTTGAAGTGTACCATGTCCACCAATCAAAAAATGATGTGGCAACATGAGGCGTTTGGTTGTTTAGGAAGAGGGAGAAGTTTTAGGAGTGACACCAATGAGAGAGAGAGAGCGAAAGAAAGAGAGAGAGCGAGTTTTCACATGTGAGAGATTAGTGACGTTTAGTGTGTTTGGAGGCTGTAATTAGTGTGTTATGCAGTTATTGGGTTTTTGTGAGTTATACTAGTGAATGTCACAGGTGCTCCTGCTGTCAGACCTTGTGGTGTTCTCCTCTGTTTTATAGTGGACAGGACCTATTTTTTGGGAGTTGCATGAATACTTTGTGTGCCTTCTTATTTGATGCAACACACCTGATTGTTCTGTAAATAGTTTGAAATGATTGTGCAAAAAACTCTGAGGCCTTTGCTGCATTTTGGGGTAAATAGCAACATTTTACTTTGTTGTTTGCATCATTTTTAAAAATGTATCATTTCTATTTGCATTTCAAGTTATGAAAGGTATTCATTAAACATGTTTATGTTTTAACTGTTTTCCACTCGGAGTATACAAGAGGTTGAAGATACTATTACATACGGAGAGAACTCCACACCGGGTGTAGGCTTGCATGACTAAGAAACTATTTGAGGCAATTTTGTGGAGTTTGAGGTTAGACTCGGCTGCACATGTGTGCTTAAGCCGATCGATGGCTGCAGCCTCTGTGGGAACTGAAATCAGCCCGTCATCGATGCAGAAGTGTCTCTCGACAAAGTGTCTTGTGTCTGCTCCAAAGTTCGTCTCGCCTTCCCAGGTGGCTCGTCATAGGTAATAGATGGTTACTACTGGTGACGGGCTATTACCAAAAATATGCACCCGGGCGTGGTCTTCCTGCACTTTGTCACATGAGTAGAAGTAATCAACAACTTTCTATTCATTTTTATTCTTATGAGCACGAGAGAGAGAGAGGGGGGGGGGGGGGGCAGGTACACAGTCACTAAAGATGAATAGCACAGCATTTAGTTGAATAGACGTTAAAAGAGAAGGTGTTTCAACAGCTGTTGTCTACACCCTTGACACAGGAGAACAGAAGACTTCACCACCAACTGGGTGTCACCAACTTTCTCACAACACCTCACTGTGACCTACATAGATAACCAGTGTGCAGCTTTGAAATATAACATCCAGAGTCTATGTGACAAATGGCTAAACAAGTGCCATCATAGCAGGGAGAAGGGTGAACATGGTAACATAGAAGATGCTCTCCCAGGCCTATTACTGCCTTCTGGTCATAATGTCCATGTCATGGTCCTGGGTCGGTGACCCAGCGCTTTTAGTTATCATTTTCTAGTTTATGATGATGATGATTATTATTGTTTGAGTTCTGTGTGTTATATTTGGTCTGCCTTTGAGTCTGTCTCTGTCTATGGTGTCACCCCATCTGTTTGTGAATCTGTCTGTTTAGTTCAATGTCTTGTCTGGTTCCATGTGTCTGAGTTTCCTGTTTTATTGTGAAGGTTTGTGTCATATGTGAGTGTGCTCAGTCTCGTCAGCTGTGATTTCTCCCAGGTGTGTTCCCCTCCTGTCTCTCATCCCTTGATTACTGCCGTCTGTGTATTTAAGCCCTGTGTTTCTCTGTGTCAGTGTCGCGTCGTACCCTCAACTAGCTGTGTGTTCTGCTTCTATGTTCCCAGTGTTTGGTCTCCTGCTCCAGTTTAGTGTTTCTTTCCAGTGTTTCAGTCCTTGGTTCCTCTGTTCTGACTTTTGGTTTTCTTTTGGTGAGTTTAGTTTGTACGAGGTTTTTCCCAGCAATAAAGCTGCGCCTTAAGTTTCACTTCCGTGTCTGAGTTCTGCATTTTGGGTCCACCACTCCTGCTTGCCTGCCACACAGCGATTCATGACAGAACGACGCGACCAGTAATGGATCCAGCGGACTCACCGTGGAAGCGCAGCTCCCGTTTTGACGGGACTCGGCTAGCGCTTGGAGGGCCTCCGTGCTGCCGTTCCTCACTAGCTGCTTACCCTTCGGTCCACTCACCTGCTTCCTCTCCGCGGACGCCCAGGTCTCGCAGAAAACGCTCCAGCCGGTCCCGGGAGGATTACTACGAGCCTGCAAGCAATCAGCTCACACCAGCACAGGCATTTTATAAAATGCTGGGGATTATCATTGTCCCCCCCAGTGCACCCAACATTTCCACACCGCAGCAGGAGCAACTGCAGCCGAGTTTTCCCACATCACCTTCAGCCAGCCCTTCTCCCTCTTCAACTTGGAAGCGGCGAACGTCCCGCCAGCACTCACGGCTCCGGCAGGAGCCTGGGACTCTTCTCGACCAACCGCCTAGGGTGAGTGACAAAGTCCCCCTACATTCGCCTTCTGTGTCGAGGGATAAACGTACCGTTTCCCCCAAGGCCGCTAACGTCAGCTTCATGAACTCTAGATCCTCTATTCCACCTGTTCCAGAAAATGACAGTATTCATTTTGAGAGCGATCGTTTCCACTTTGGTTCAAAAGACTGTGCTTCTGATGCTCCCTCGGACCCAGGAGTTAAGACTGTTTCATCTGGAACTGTTTATTCTGGAGCTATGTTTATTCAGTCAGCTGCCCGTCCGCTTTCAGCTCAGTCCCCTGCTCAGCAGCCGTCTGTAGCTCAGTCTCCAGTGTCACCTGCTCAGCAGCCACCTGTAGCTCAGTGTCCTGTGTTCCCTGCTCAGAAGCCGCCTGTAGCCCAGACACCAACTCCACCACCACCATTTTCGCCCCAAGCTCTGTTAGCCGCCCGGCCCGAAGCTCTGTTAGCCGCCCGGCCCGAAGCTCTGTTAGCCGCCCGGCCCGAAGCTCAGTCGCCACCTCCACCACATTCAGCCTCGCTTCCCATAGCACAGTCACATCCACAGCCTGACTTACTACAAACCTTATTTCAATCCTTAGCTCAGTCAATAGCTCAGTTGGTAGAGGAATCATCAGCCTTATCGTCAGCTCGGTTTCAAACTTCACAACCATCATTTTCCCGACCTTTTCCTCAGTTGCCCTCAGCTCAGCCACCTATACAGCCATCATCTTCACCTACACCTCCGGTACAGCAAGCTATGTCTATCCAACCCTTACAGAACTGTTCCACAACCTTGAATTCTAATCAGAGAGACAAACCAAACAATATTGTTATCAGTCCTCAAAAGCTGGCCAGCTCTGAGACTGAGATTCACTCCAGGGCCTCCCCAGAGGCTGGGTTTCAGCCCCCAGCAGACTCTGGACCCCTGGCGGTTAAGAAGCCAGCTGAGGACCGCACCCGGCCGTTGCTGCCTGAGCAGACTCAATGCTCTGTGCAGCTGCAGTCTGCCATGTGTTTGCCAGAGGCCCGTGTGCCTGCTGGTCCTGTTGCGTTCCTGCCAGAGGCCCCCGCGCCTGCTGGTCCTGTTGCGTTCCTGCCAGAGGCCCCCGCGCCTGCTGGTCCTGTTGCGTTCCTGCCAGAGGCCCCCGCGCCTGCTGGTTCTGTTGCGTTCCTGCCAGAGGCCCCCGCGCCTGCTGGTTCTGTTGCGTTCCTGCCAGAGGTCTCCGCACCTGCTGGTTCTGTTCTGTGTGTGCCAGGGGCTCCAGTGCCCACTGGTTCTGAGACTGTTTTTGCTGGGGGGCCCGAGGAGCCCGTCCAGCCTCCAGCTGCTCCACCAGCAGCCTCATCCGCGCTTGCAGCAGCGGTTTCATCCATGCCGCCACCTGCTGCAGCGCCTCCGTCTGCATCCTCCACGCCGTTGCCTGGCCCGGCCTCTGCTGCATCCTCCACGCCGTCGCCTGGTCCGGATTCAGCATCCTCAGCGTCGCCTGGTCCAGCGCATGCTTCGGCTTCATCCGCTTCACCTGGTCCAGCCTCCGTGTCTTCATCCTCGCCTGGTCCAGCCTCCGTGTCTTCATCCTCGCCTGGTCCAGCCTCCGTGTCTTTATCCTCGCCTGGTCCAGCCTCCGCATCACCTGCAGTGGCCTCCTCTTCAGCTTCCTCATCAGCTGCTTTGCCTGGTCCAGCTTCGGCTTCCTCATCAGCTGCTTTGCCTGGTCCAGCTTCGGCTTCCTCATCAGCTGCTTTGCCTGGTCCGGCCTCCGCTTCTGCATCCCCGTCTGGTCCAGCCTCTGCATCCTCGTCATCCCCGTCTGGTCCAGCCTCTGCATCCTCGTCATCCCCGTCTGGTCCAGCCTCTGCATCCTCGTCATCCCCGTCTGGTCCAGCCTCTGCATCCTCGTCATCCCCGTCTGGTCCAGCCTCTGCATCCTCGTCATCCTCGTCTGGTCCTGCCTCTGCATCCTCGTCATCCTCGTCTGGTCCTGCCTCGTCTGGTCCTGCCTCGTCTGGTCCTGTGCCCACCAGGCCATGGCCAGCACGCCTGGGACTGGAGGGCCGCCGCTGCCTTCCGCGCGGTCGGCCTCCTGAACTGCTCCGTCGTCTCCTTCGTCGCCGCCGTTGCCTTGCGCACGGCCGGCCTCCTGAACTGTTTCCACGTCGCCTCCTTCGCCGCCGCCGTTGCCTTCCGCACGGCCGGCCCCCGGAACTGTTTGCCCGTCGTCGCAGTTGCCGTCCGCACGGTCGGCCCCCGGAACTGAACCGTTTTGGCCTCCTGCGCTGTCGGCCTCCGGGTCGGCCCCCTGAACTTGACCTTCTGGGTCTTTCTGGGCTCTGTCCCTCCTTCCTGGTCCCCCGCCGCCCGCCCTGGTGGGGTTGTTTTCTGTTTTTGGCTGTTTTTTGTGCTTCTGTTGGGCGGTCTGGAGCCCGCCCTTGAGGGGGGGGTACTGTCATGGTCCTGGGTCGGTGACCCAGCGCTTTTAGTTATCATTTTCTAGTTTATGATGATGATGATTATTATTGTTTGAGTTCTGTGTGTTATATTTGGTCTGCCTTTGAGTCTGTCTCTGTCTATGGTGTCACCCCATCTGTTTGTGAATCTGTCTGTTTAGTTCAATGTCTTGTCTGGTTCCATGTGTCTGAGTTTCCTGTTTTATTGTGAAGGTTTGTGTCATATGTGAGTGTGCTCAGTCTCGTCAGCTGTGATTTCTCCCAGGTGTGTTCCCCTCCTGTCTCTCATCCCTTGATTACTGCCGTCTGTGTATTTAAGCCCTGTGTTTCTCTGTGTCAGTGTCGCGTCGTACCCTCAACTAGCTGTGTGTTCTGCTTCTATGTTCCCAGTGTTTGGTCTCCTGCTCCAGTTTAGTGTTTCTTTCCAGTGTTTCAGTCCTTGGTTCCTCTGTTCTGACTTTTGGTTTTCTTTTGGTGAGTTTAGTTTGTACGAGGTTTTTCCCAGCAATAAAGCTGCGCCTTAAGTTTCACTTCCGTGTCTGAGTTCTGCATTTTGGGTCCACCACTCCTGCTTGCCTGCCACACAGCGATTCATGACAGTCCAATGTCTTTCAGTGACCTCTGACCTCCTGTTGCAGGTGTGTGTGTGCTGCTGCTGTCTGCACTCACTGTTTGTGCAGGTGAGTAGATGAAGTGCACCATGGTCCAGGACAAACACTGAGTGTAAACACTGATAGAAACTGTCCGTCTGTCCTCCAGTCTCTCTGAGCGTCAGTCCAAACCTTCAGCAGTTCTTCACAGCAGCCTCAGTGTCTCTGACATGTGAAGGTCAGCTGGGCTCTGATGGATGGACGGTGAAGAGGGACACAGGAAGTGGGACTGAGTCATGTGGAGCAGGTGGGCGGGGCTTTGGGAGGATAAATGGTCCATCCTGTTTGTTTAATGAGTTCGAGCCAATCAGTGGAGTTTACTGGTGTGAAGGTGAAGCTGGAGAGAAGAGTGAAGAAGTCAACATCACTGTATCAGGTAATGAAGTCATTCATTTCATCATCAGACTAACAGCACACTGTTATACCACCTCTACATCACTCTGTGGGTCTTTTCTTCAGATAAACATGTGATCCTGGAGATCCCTGCACTTCCTGTGAGGACAGGAAGTGATGTCACTCTACGCTGTAAGAAGAAAACTGGTAGCACAGCTGCAGCTTATTTCTACTGTAATGGACGTCTTGTTAGACCTAAATCAGAGAAACTCATCACCATTAACGTGCAGCAGTCTGATGAAGGTCTCTACTGGTGTGCTACTGATGAGTTTGGATCATCTCCTCAGAGCTTTCTGAGGGTCAGAGGTCAGAACACTGACATCACTTCCTGTTTAAAGCCAATCTGCTGAGCTGATGATAAACTGACTGAACCAGCTTCCTCATCTCTCCTGCAGGTCCTTCAACCACAGCCTTGTTTACAACAACAAAAGAAGCAACAACAACCATAACGTCACTCACAAACACTCATATCTCCTCTTCTTCTACCCTTCTTTCTCCTCCCCCTTCTCCCTCTCCCCCCTCCTCCCTCATATTCCCAATTGTAGCTGCTATAGGTTCCCTGGTGCTATTGGTTCTGGTTCTGTTTGTACTTCATCTTCTGTGGAAGAAACGCACAGGTATAGCGTCTGTCTCAAATTTTCATCCAAAGTCATCATGTTGGACACATCAAGACAGCCTCCATCAGCGTTTCTATTTTTAGAACACTTAGAAAGTAGATTCAGACTAAAACTCCACAGACACAAATACTAGTATTCTTTCAGATCACTTCATCTTTGCAGGGAGATACCAGTCAGCTCCAGTAAATGATGTCACCTATGCTGAGGTCACCAGTAGAGCCTGGACCAATAAGACTCCAGCCAGCGAACCTGAAGTACTTTACTCCAGTCTGAGGACAAACACTGCAGGTACACATTCACCTGTGTTCTAGCGAGGGACATCAATGAGAGATAAACCCAAAAGTAGTTTTCATTGGGCTTGTAAAATGTGGTCAATGAAACAATGAGAATCTTCTTCTCACATTTATCAAACTAGTGTTTTGAAAGTGGGATTGACAGCAGGTGCATTTCACTCTTCAGGTTCCTGTTTCCTCAGTAAAACCTGTCACTGGTTTCATAATTAAAGCTGTACTGTGGTTTCGTTGGTCAGTTCAGTGTTTATAACATGAGGCAGTCAGCAGAGAGAGACGTGGCACTGAGACAGGAAATCCTGCAGCTTAAACAGATATGATCGGTGTTTGATGGGAGTCAATTCAGGTTTGTGTGTATGACACAAACCTGAACTGAAGATTAAAAATAATCTGAGCGGATTTGGTTTGTTTTTAATCCAGATGTATCTTTTCAAAAATAAATCGGAGAAGCACACGTTGGACAGTTTAATAAAAATACTCTACAAACCAGCAAACCAGCAAAATTAGGAAAATAACAACCAGTACAAGGTGAGAATGTACTGCTCGCGTTCTGACTCTAATCTGAGGAGCAAAAACACATTTTAAGACATTATTTAAAGACAGGCAGCGAGTGGGCTGAACTAACAAGGGCAGGGTGATGCTTCCACAGTTTAGGCTACAGCTGAAAAAGCCCAGTCAGCTCTCACTTTGAGTCACGTTTTTGGGACTAGCAGGAGAAGCTAGTTCAGTGACCACATTATTTCTTTTATTGCCATGTAAATCTGAGGGTTATACACAGTAGTAGCAGTAATCAGATGTAAAAGCACATAAATAGTGAAGTCACCTGAGTCAGTAGTTCATATTTCCCGGAGTCGAGCGTTCATTCACCCACATCAAAACAGGTGCTGCTGGTGTGGTTAACTGCTGAGAGAAGCTCTCTGTGACGGAGCTTCTTTGTTGAGATCAGTGGGAAATGATCAAAGGTAAAACACATAAACCATGAAGTGTTTTATGTGTTTAAGATCAGTCTAGCAGCTATTTGAATGTTGTGGACTCTGTAGAGATAAACAGTGTCTGAGAGTAGAGAGAGTGCATGTCAGCAGATACCGGTGCTGAGATACAGGACTGAACAAAGGAAGATGTAAAGTTACCACACAGCAAAAGATGTTCTTAACTTTGTTTCTTGTCTTCATCTCTTTGTGTGACTAGTGTTTAAAGTGAAACAAAATGAGTTCTTTTTCAGAGAGAGATTCATGAAGCCCCTCACAACGTCTTCATAAGAATTAAGATTTCTCTGCAGGATTATTATTAAATGAAAACAATATATATTTGAATTCAGTTCAGCAGGCAAACAGGGTTGATGGGAAATCCAAGTTCAGTGAGTTGTAAATAAAACCCGGATATTCAGTCACTCATTGGCATGTTCTTGTCTTGATGATGTCATCCCAAAAACACACATGACCAATGCTGACATCATCACTCAGACCCCTGAGAACACAGGTAGGGAGGCTGCACCTATATGACTCATGTCCCAGTGTTATTACATGCTGAACTATCGGGGCGACTGTGGTTCAGTGGATTGGGAAGCTCCTCTATAAGTGGAAGGTCGCCGGTTTGATCCCTCCTGCTCTCTCTCTGTCCTGGTGGTTGTGTCCGATGGCAAGACACTTCCCCTACCGCCTACTGGTGATGGCCAGAGGGGCCGATGGTGCGATATGGCAGCCTGGCTTCTGTCAGTCTGTCCCCGGGCAGCTGTGGCTACAACTGTAGCTGCCTCCACCAGTGTGTGAGAGTGACTGTGGAACTGTACTTTGGGTGCCTAGAAAAGTGTTATATAAATGCAATCCATCATTAACTTTTTTCTCTTTAAGCTTCAGTTTAAAAATTAGGTTTAAAATTTCATATATTTGTTACATACATATACATTTTAATTAGGTTTTAAAGTTGGTAGGACAATAAATGCCTCACCCTTCTCGTGACCTGCACCATGACTGCACACTCAACTGTCCCATTTTTACAGAAGCTAAAGGAACCACAGACACCACAGAAGAAGTGTAAACAGGAAGCTGAGGACAGACCTGCAGACTTCCTGTGGACAGTCTCACTCTGTTAGTCACCGTGGGAACATTTACAGGCAGTCATCAGCTTCCTCCTTTCTTCATTCACTCCCATTCATTCACACAGTGATGTCATTGTGGGAGCAAGTTCCTCCTGAGCAACCAGGATTGACGGGGAACTAAAGAAATCAACCTGCTGCTGGTTTGAGTCTGTGCAGCTTGAACTCTGACAAAGGTCTACTGCGAGGTGAAGAGTCGTCACTTTCAGGAGCTGCTTCCATCATTTCAAACTGATCAATACTCTGAACTTATGAACACTCATGTTTGACACAGAGTGTCCTGTGATGGTCCTCAGTCTTTGAGCTAGTTTTTGTGTTTGTTATGGACTATGTGTTTATTTGTTCTCTTGTTTCAATGACCTTTGTTCTGGTTCTATATTGGTGTCTCATGAGCTCAGGTTCCCTTATTTGTCAGAGTCGTCATTATTTATATTTCTTATTCTCTATTTCTTGTTGTTCATGTTTATTTCCTTCGTGTCCAGTCTGTGCCAGCCTCTTCTCTGTGTTTTGTTATTCTTTCAGTCTCCCCGCTCACGTACCTGCGTTTGTCTGTTTTCTCTGTGTTCTGTCTCATTGTGTTTGTAATCCCATCCCTGTGTTTAGGTCCTCAGTCTCCCTCGTGCCTGTTTTGCTGTGTTCTTCTGTGAGTTCTATGTTTCCTTCGTAGTTTCCTGTTTATATTCTCTAATTTTCTTTCTTTGTTTTTCTTGTATTTTTGTATTTCTTTCTGAGTATCTTCTAACATTAATAACGCTGCCTCTTTTAGCCGACCCCTTTGTTTCCAAGTCCTGCATTTGGGTCTTGCCTCTGCCTGCCACACAGCTGTTCATGACAGGCACAGAAAACGATTTTGAGCCTAGAAGTAATAAATGCATGAACTTGTTTTTCAGCATCACTCTGAGACAGGATATTTCTAATTTTAGAGATGTTGCTCAGATGGAAGAAAGCAGTCCTACATATTTGTTTAATATGTGCATTAAAGGACATATCCTGGTTAAAAATGACTGGTTTCATCTCAAAGCTGGCCAGTTGGACAGGAAACAAAACAAGATGTTATTTACATATGAGCATCACACTTTACCTGAAATACACAAAGAATCTTTCTAATAATAGAAAACAGTTTCAAACCTGCAGGATTAAAGTGATGAAAGTTTGTGATTTAAATTTGTCTCATAAACATCCAAAACCTGCTGAAGGTTCAGTTCAGTTAGTATCTGTAACATGACGACTGAACATGAAGGCAGACGACCTGTTTTCATCAAACAGGAAACCACAGCTGCTGTGTTTAGCATCGCTCCTGCTGATTGGGTCTGTTATGTAGACGATGTTTCCTCTATTAAGAACTAATTTTCCACTGTGTGGACAGAGTCGATAATCGTCCTTGTCTCTCAGAGTTTCATTGTTTGGTTTTCAGTCTAAATGTTGCCATCAGTCACTGTCAGTTTGGGCACCGAACCTTAAACACGCATGTCAAAAATAAATCTACATTAGTAATGCATAAACAGCAAACCAGCAGGATCTCTCTGTGCACTGTGAACACTGAAGGACTAAAATAATTTCCCAGCATTATTTTTCTAACTAATTGTTTTTTTGCTTTAGTTACACTCCAAATAACAGCTGACATGGCATTTCAGACTTTTGCTGTAATCAAATTTGTAAACTTGTATTTAAGTTGGTAGATAATGTGTGCATAATGCACTGAACTAGATTCCTTTGTGATAGTAAAGTATTAATTGTTACTGATGTTCAATCTTGATCCCTTTGTGCAAAAGGAAGAAATGTATGTGCATTTTTCCACATGCATTTTGTTAATGTTGTGTCAAAGAGTTACACATTTATAATATTTGATAGATAGCTGTGTATTTTTGTAGTTCTGTGCACAAGTTTGGATTGAACCCTCTGATTTAATCTAAAATAATACTCTGTGTTCTTTTGTTAGGCCAACATGAAAGACAAATAATTATCTTCAAAAAACTTGTTGGAGAATTAAAATTGTAAGAAATGGAAATCAGATCTCTCAGCTACATCTGTGTGAGGTACTATGGGAACGTGTGATTTCAGGCTGTAGATAACAGATTTCTAAGAGGTTTCGTTAGAAGATGTAGGAGGTTACCCTGTAACTCTACAGACGTGAGGTGGGCTCGTCCAGGATTTGAACCCGGGACCTCTCGCACCCTAAGCAAGAATCATACCCCTAGACCAACGAGCCACATAAACGCTGTCACCAACTTCTTTTCTGAAAGTCACACATCAGAGCACGTAGCTGAAGCTGAATATATGAAACATTGTCTTGAAAGCTGCCAGTCAAAAGTCTGGAAACACATCGCCGTGGTTTTTCCACATTGTGGACACAAACAGTTTCAGGACATCAGCTCAGAGCAACGGTCATTTTAAAGAACTTGCCTCATCCAACCAGACAAGCACTGGTTTCTATGCTTTAGTGCTTTCTAGCTAAGATATGCTAACATTCATTCTTTGCATCAGAGAGCAACTTGGGGTGTTAATCTACCAACTCAGGAGGTAAAGCAGATCATTTCCCAGTTGGAAAATTGATGGGATCATTTCCTGGATGCTCCAGTCTGCATATCCATGGACAAGTCATCTTTTCATTTCCAGTCAATTTTATTCATATAGCGACCAATCACAATAACAACCACCTTTATATTGTAAGGTAGACCCTACAGAGAAAAACCGAACAATCATATGATCATCTGACCAGACCATATTTCACTGGCTTCTCTAAATGTTCAGCAAACTTTAAAAGCTCTTCATCATGCTTTTTCTTCAGCAATGGCACCATGGATGGTGACCTACATGCCATGCCTTCTTGAAACAATTATACCTGCTGATTCCAGGTTTTTCTGTAGCACCTTGGCTCTTCAACGACTCTTCTGATCATTATTATATATGGTGAAATGATGTTCTTTCCACCTCTGCATTAAGAACCCAACAGTGCTCACTAGAACCTTCAGTAGTTTAGAACCAATACCTTCAGTATGTTTTGCAACAATACGGTTGTGAAGGTTTTGAGACAGCTCACTGGTTTTACCCATCATGAGATGTTTCTTTTGTGACACTTTGGTAATGACACAGATCTTTATAGGTCATCAGTTGGGACTGAACCTGCTAATATTAATTTGTAATAACTGTCAGGATGGCTTTCAATTATTGATAAATTTCATTTGCCATGAATCATGATTTCCTATGTCTCATTGCACCTTCCTTTTCTTCCTTTTGTTTTTCTCTGTTATTTCTCATTATCACACGTTAACCCCTGACCTGAACTCAAAGGTGAGTGATAAAACATTAATTGAATTACAATATTATCCAAAGAACAGAAGTAAACACAAAATGCAGTTTCTAAATAAATGTGTTTATTATTAAGGGGAAAAAACCCAAACCTAGATGAACATGTCAGAAAAAGCTATTGCCCCCTGAATTTAATAAATAACTGCAACCAAGCATTTGTAACAACCTGCAATAAATCTTTAACAGCACTGTGGAGGATTTTCAGCCCACTCACTGTTGCAGAATTGTTGTAATTTAGCCACATTGCTGGGTTTTCAAGCATGAACCACCTTTTTAAGGTCATGTCACAGCATATAAATCAGATTCAGGTAAGAACTTTGACTTATTTGGGTGTTTTGCATAATTATCCGGCTGCAGAAACCAAGTGCGCTTCAGGTCAGATGAGAGCGGATGGCAGATAGTCTCCTAAAGAATTGTTTCTTTAAGAGGGCCGAATTCATGGTTCCATTTAGGGAGGCAAGTCTTGCAGGTCCTGAGGCAGCAACACAGCCTCAGACTATCACACTATCACCACCATATTTTACTGTTGGTATGAGCTTCCTTTTCTGAAATGCAGTGTGTAATGACACACACTCATCAGTCCAGGGTTTTTTTCCCCAAAAGTCTTGGAACTCTGCCACGCAGGCTGGTGTGCTCCAGTCCCTTTCTTAAAGTGTAGTCATGACAAAGGGACTTTAATTTTAGCTTGAACTAAAAGCTGATCCTAAACTAAGCACAGATCAAACTGATTGATCAGCCATCAGAGGAGTCGGATCAATGGAGCTGCTTCTGTTCCTGATGTCCCCTGTTTGATGCTGGACCTGAACTCTCCCTGCAGAGACAAGACAGTCAGCCAGGAACAGACAACAAGAGACAAACTTATATTTTTATACTGACCTTTGACCTTTAATAGCACCGTGGTCTCTCTTGAAATGCTTCTTTCTTTGCTGCAGACATTACAGATGTATTCTCCACTGTCTCTCTCTGTGGGCTGTTTCAGGGTCAGACTGAGGTCTCCAGTTTTCAGCAGGTCTTCATTCATCTCCGTTCGGTCTCTGTAATCCTGGTGCTGTTTGTGAGGCTGGTCAGAGCCGTTCTTATACATGTGAACCAACACTGATGGTACAGGGTCAATGCGTTTCCACACCACTGTAGCATCTCCAGGCAGGTTTTGTGTGGTTTTGAAGGGCAGCTGGACAGACTCCGCCCCCTCCTCCACCTCCACCACACAGTCTGAGAGGACAACAAACACAACATGAGCTGTACAGACAGCAGTGAATCTAGAAAACACCTTATTAAGCTTCTTTATAGATGCTGCAGTCTGATATTTACATTTAATTATTGTTGTTGTCATTTTATAAACAAATACACTGTAAGAAATATTTCATAGGTATTTGCACTGACTCATCACTCTCAGCAGAACTGTTTTCTTTCTCTTGATCCCTTTCCCCTCAACTCTGCAGATGTACTTTCCAGTGTCTCTGTCTGTGGGGAGCTTCAGGGTCAGACTGAGGTCTCCAGTTTTCAGTGAGTCGTCTCTCATTTCGTTTCACTCTCTGTAAAACTGGTCTCGTGCGTCAGGCTGGTCAGAGCCGGCGTGATATTTGTGAACAGTCATCGGTGGTTCAGGTTCATAGCGCCACCACTCCACTTCAGCATCTCCAGGCAGGTTTTGTGTGGTTGTGAAGGGCAGCTGGACAGACTCCGCCCCCTCCTCCACCTCCACCTGACAGACTGAGAGGACAACAAACACAACATGACACAGCAGCAGTTTTATTCAATGATTCCAAAGAGAACTTTAATATTCAATTTTAAGCTCAAACTATGATATTTGTCTTTGCTTGTGTTGATTTCCTAAAGATGAAATATACTACACTCATTTAATTCAGGATTAATGTATTTTATTGGTTGTTCTTCATTTCTTTTGAATTGTTGCCTTCAGTCCACTTTAGTAGGATTTGAGTGGGACTGCTCACAAAGAAAGAACGAGTCTCTAATTTTTTATGGTAGTTTAATTTTAATAAAGGGAGACAAATTATCACCTCGCCTCTGTCAGTGCGCCCCAGGGTGGCTGTGGCTACACTGTAGCTGCCATCACCAGTGTGTGACTGTGTGTGTGAATGGGTGGATGACTGAATGTAGTGTAAAGCGCTTTGGGGTCCTTAGGGACTGAGTAAAGCGCTATATAAATACAGGCCATTTACCATTTATTAACAAAAAATCCAAAAAAGAAAGATTACATAAAAATCCTCCCTTAGTTATGCTGCAATAGGTGTAGTCTGCCGGGGAGTCCCTAGAGTGTGACCAATTAGGTCCTAGAACTGAAGAAGCTTCTCGGATGAGAGGTGAAACATCTTCAAGCAACTTAAAGAAGTCCAGACGCTTTTCCTTTCCACACTCCTTAGACTACGATGACCTGGATCACTGAGAAGCTTCACAGACAAGATCCAAACTACAACTCACATTTGATAAATGTCATCATTAATTCCACTTTTAAAAAGAACCTCTGCAACTTTGCTCTGCTTCCCTTCTGTCATGGTCCGTGGTCCTGTGTCTGTGGAATGCGTGATGCTTGGGTAGCCACACCCCCGGGCTGGGCCATCACCAGCACACCTGCTCTCCATCACGGTGACTACACGGAGATCTACTTAACCCGGCGCTGACAGATGCTCCACGCCAGTCCGTTAGTCACCACCACAGTGGTAACCAGACTTCCACGAAAAGCGTGCATTCTCTTCTGGATTGGAACTGTGTTTTACCTGCCTACTTCTGTCCAGGTTTCTACTCGGCGTCTGCTACCTGCCTGTCCTCCGGCTCAACTGGATCTCGCGGTGCTCACCTGGCCCATTCGCCATTCCCACGGACTTCCTGCCCCACGGACTGCCACACTTCCCTCCCGAGCTCCCACGGTCCCGTTCTATCGTAAGCCCCTACTCTAACTCAGTCCAGATGTGTTTTCCCCGCTTCCCGGCTCCCTAGTAATCATCTCCCCTTTCTGTTGCAGCCTCCCACCATCCCGATCCCGGCTTCCTCGTGTCATTGTTTCCCCGGGTTTTTAGTTTCTTGCTTTGCTCCCTAGTTTCCCCAGGTCGCCTTTCGTTGGTACAATAAAGTGTTTTTTCTGTTAGCGCGGAGTCTGCGCCTGGATCCTTTCGTGCCCGCGCACCACGGCCCATGACAACTTCAGCAGCATCAGGTAATGTTCATATGTCGATTCATGGTTTTCTACAGTTTTTGATCTACTGCAGAATATTTTTATGGTTATCTGCTATAAAACGCCAGACCAGGAAAATCTCCTTCATGTTTTTCTGTGTTTTATCCTCAGTTACTTTCACACAAAGACATCAGCTGTGATGCTCACAATTATGATGAAGTCTCACATGTATCAGTGCTGATAAATGATCAAAATTATAATATTTCTGACTGTCTGAGGCTAAATTGAATCAAATCGGGACTTCGTGAATCGGAATCAAAGGGATTATAGAAATCAGTGATGATACCCAGCCCTAGTGAGCAGCCTAGGCCTGACAGAGTGGATGTAGGTGTGGGTAATAAGGAAAGATGAAAAGAACTACTGATAACTTTTCTGTTAAGTTAAAGTCTGAGCCGTCTGAAGTTCATAGCCAGCTCTGACACGGAGCCATCGATCTCTGAATGCTGTAAAAGCAGCAGTGTATCCAGGAAACACATTATACGTGATAAATGCACTGCCTGAGTGTCCCCTCTCCTCACTGCCTTTCAGCAGCATGCAACAGCAAACAGGTCGTCAGAGGAGCCGAGATGATGATTGTGTTGATTGTGGTTGTGATGATGTGTTAATACACTAATACACCTCTCTGAATGTTATAATTAGTCATTAATAACCTCTGCCTCTCTACCACAGCACGTGTGTTTATCAGCCATCGTTTTGTTGGAATGGGTCAGAAATGGCCGCCCCAGTCCTGGTTCTGACGGAGGTTTCTTCATGTTAAAACTGAGTTTTTCCTCCCACTATCACCAAAGCACTTACCCATAGTGGGCTCATATGATTGTTGGGTTTTTCTCTGTTTTCTCTGTATTATTGAAGGAACTACCTTATAATATAAAGTGCCTTGACGCAGTTGTTGTTGTGATTTGGTGCTGTATAAATAACTGACTTAAATTCATTTCTGACCTTTGACTCGAAGCCTCACTTCTCTCTTCAGCAGGATGTTTCCCTCGCTGCTGTAGGCGGTGCAGGTGTAGACTTCGTTGTCTCTGTCTGTGGGGTATCTCAGGGTCAGACTGAGGTCTCCAGTTTTCAGCAGGTCTTCATTCATCTTCGTTCGGTCTCTGTAAAAGTGGTCTTGTTCTTCAGGCTGGTCAGAGCCGTTCTCATTCACGTGGACCTTTGTGGTCCGGATGTAAATGCAGGTCCACTCCACTTTACTGCCTTTAAGCAGGTGAAGTTTGGTTTTGCAGGGCAGCTGCACAGACTCGACCCCCTGCTCCACCTCCACCAGGGGGACTGAAAGGAGAAAAAATACCACAATGAGCTGAACACAACATCATCAGAACATTTTGTTTGGATGAAGTGAAACATCTGCACTGAAAACATGTTTGACTGGCTGCAGCCTGGGATTTGTCCCATTGCTCCACTGAGCAGACACAGTGTTATCTTTGGTGTCCTAAATCAATTATGGGAAGAAATTTATCATCTGTCTTTATCTTCACTTCCTACACCCAAACTGGAAACGTTAATATACCATCATGGGAGCTTGCCTACTTAATATTTCCTTTGAATTTTCTCTCTACATGTAGATTATTATGAACTTTTGTTAAATAAGCTATTATTCTGGGCTATGCAGGCCCAGACAAAGCGTGCAGCATTTTAATGAGGTTGTTTTAGTGTGGAATAGAAGAAATAGAAGAAGCTCGTGTGAGTTTCCCACAAAAACATCTGATCCTCAAAATCCTGGTGCTTTCAGGCTGACATTGACTCAAAAACATTATCATTATAATATTTTCATTCTAAATCATTTTATAAATTTCTCTTAAACTCCTCAATTTCTCGGACTAGTGTCACATCTTCAGTTTGAGCTGATAAAAAAGTAATGGTTGAAAAACCTAACTTAATAGATCTTACTGTAGCTCACTCATCAAGTCCTGTTCACCTCAGGGACAGATTATCAGTGTGGTCACCAAGCTCTTTAATTCATGACTCACCATCTTCATCTTCTGTCTTCAGCACTCACCTCTGACGTAGAGCTTCACTTGTTTCTTCTTTAGGATGTTTTCCCCCCTGTAGACGGTGCAGGTGTAGGTGAGTGCGTCTCTGTTTGTCGGGTATTTCAGAGTCAGGCTGAGGTCCACAGCTATCCGCAGGTTTTTCCTCATCATTGTTCGATTTCTGTAAAACCAGTGCTGTTTTTCAAGGTGGTCAGAACCGTTTTTAAAGACGTGCACTATCCTGTTGGAGCTGTCAGTCCACTCTACAGTTACATCTTCATGTCGGTAAACTGTGGTTATAAAGGGCAGCTGAACAGACTCCACCCCCGAATCCACATCCACCTGTGGGACTGTGAAGTAAGAACAACAAATAATGATTTGTGCGCGCAGTCTGTCAAAGCCCCCATGTTTGACATGTAAAGTGTGTGAGTGGAGCCTGTTTTGCAAAATGCGCTGGAGGATTCCTTAAGAACATGAAACATGGGGAAACACTGGTTTGTGTTTTATTGAAAGAAAGGAGACAATTAAAACAACCTATTAACATAACTAATAGATTAAGAAGAAGTAAAAACACTGCAAGTCAAGTAAAATAAATCTGAGGTTTAGGGATGATTCAGATTATTCACAATGCAAACACGTCACACACACAACATACCTTCCTTAAAATAGCTTCTGAAGTGAACTCCAACACCCACGATGACAGCTGCAACTACAGCCAGGACACCCAGAGCCACTGGGACACTGATGGGAACTTATAACACAATGAAAACATGAACATTACATGATGTTAACATAAAATGATTAACACTCTGTGACACTACATGTGATTTTGAATCTCTTTGCACTGACCTCCACCTTTGACCCGCTGAACCTGCAGTTCCACTCTTGACTGACCCAGTTCTACTCCAAACTTACGGACGGTGCAGGTGTAGCTGCCGCTGTCAGACAGCTGAAGCTTTTTCAGAGTGAGACTGAGGTCTCCGGTTTCCAGAGCGTCAGGATTCATGGATGTTCGGCCGCTGAACTGGTCATTTTGGTTCTGGAGGTCAGAGCCTTCTCGTCGACGCAGGTGCACTGTGGAGGGATTGAGGTCATAGCGACTCCACACAGCTGTGGATTCTTTTTCTTCAAAAGTAGGAAACTCACAGGGCAGGAGAACAAACTCCGCCCCCTCTACTACCTCCACACCTGAGGCACACTGGGAAACTGAGGACACAGACATAGACAAAGACCTTATTGATCCCACATAAAAATAGAAAAAATAAATAATAAAAAGATTCTGTGCAAATGGTTGCTATGTGCAGAAAAATAACACAAGATGTTTTATGTGCACATAAAGTGCAGGCAGTGATAGTTATACACACATATTTCTAAACAGTGTTTATCCTGTTTATAATGTTGCAGCCTGGCTTCTGTCGGGATGAAGGACCTGTGATAGCACTCTGTCCACAGTCTCCGTCCACTGTCTCTGTCCACAGTCTCCGTCCACAGTCTCCATCCACAGTCTCCATCCACTGTCTCCTTCCACAGTCTCCATCCACAGTCTCCGTCCACTGTCTCCATCCACAGTCTCCATCCACAGTCTCCGTCCACAGTCTCATGCAGGGATGAGAGATGTTGTGCATAATAGCCCACCCACCTCCTTTATGGGGTCTAGGGGACTGTCCAGGACAGAGCTGGCCCTCTTCACCAGGCTATTTACCGTTACCTGCCCCTCTCTCTGCTGCCGCCTCCACAGCAGAGCTCTGGATAAAAGATTGCAGACATCCTCAGTAATGTCCTGCAGACTTCAACCTGTCAGCACAGTCGACTTTGGTCCTTGTGCCGAGTTTGAGTGTTTTCTGAGCAGTCCAGGTTATCGTTAAGGTGAACACCCAGCAGCTTGTACGTGGTGACCACCTCCATGCCCAAACTTTGGATGAGGTGTGGTTTGCTCGGGAGGTTGACCACCACCTGCTCCGTCTGATCATTTGCCTCAGATGCACATCCAAGGATGGCTGTATCAACGGATTCAGTTTATCTGCCCACCAGTGACAGATGTGGATTCTTCATGCTCAAAGACTATTTCCAAGACGTTTCTCCTGTCTATAATAATGCCGTGTGTGTGTGTGTGTGTGTGTGTGTTTACCTTTGCTGTTTTTATATTTTGTCTGTCATCTCTCCCCCTTGCCTGTGATATTTTACCCACTGACTGTCTTACTGTTCAGAACTCAGGCCTGGATTACAGCTGGACTTCAGTTTCAGTGTGTTTGTGTTTGAGTCCCGTCATTGTTTTAAAAGAAATGAGAGGACTACAGTTCACTTTTTTCTCATTTACATACTTCATATGGTAAAAGTCTGGTGCAAACATACACTTGGTCCTAAAACAAAAAACAATTCTCTCTTTTGGCTTTAACTATGCGAGAATAACCTGCAGCATTTGAGAACTTATCTTCCTGATCAACATGCACAAACCTGTCTGACTGTTTCTGTAAGCAAAACCAGTGTGTGTGTGCTTGTGTAAATATGTGTGTGTGTCATAAGTCTAAAGGAAACTTTTCTTACCGTACAGGAGGATCACAAACAAATCCAAAATCTTCATGTTGCTATACAGAGAGTAGACATCTACAAAGTTAATCTTCAACCTGAACCGACTAAGAGATTAAATAATCCTGCCAAGAAGCCAAAGGTGTTTTCTGGCTGCTCTCCATGTCACACATCACACCTGTGGATTGTTTTCATTCAGGAAGAGGAAACACTTCTTTAAAAGCAGGAGGAGGAGGAGTGTTCACAAAAGCCTCAGCCAGTAAAGAAGAAACTGTTTGAATGAAAGAAGCATTCATTAGAGTAAAAACCTAAATAACCTATTTGCACATTTAAAAACTTCCTGCTTCAACTCTGTGATTTTAATCTGTTATGCGTAACTTTAATCATGACACTTTTTCAACATGAAACACTAAAATTAAATGTTTCCAGTTTTGGATCTGTTGATTCCCACTCTCTTTTAACTATTTTCCCACCATCTAAGTGCATCTAAGCACAGCTGGGATTGATCTTTATTTTCACTTCTCTTTAAATGTAACTTTTAATCATAAATATTATAGGATAGATTTAAATTCTAGTTACAAAACTGAAGAAAACAGCAAAAACAACAACAAAAAATCTACTGCCATTCACATGTAATACCTGTACAGCCCACCAGAGGGAGTGATACTCAAATCAAACACAGCAAAGGCTGATGGTGACCAGTGGGAGTTCATTCAGTAACAGAAAGGAACTGAGTGGGTAACACTTCATAATGGCCACTGTTATTTAACTGTGAATTATAGGTGTTAATTTAACTTTACCATACTGTATGATACCATCTTTATTTATAAAGCCCTTTAAAATAAAACCAGGGTTCACAAAATGCTGTACACGCCAGCAAAAAAATGTGTTTTAAGAAGAGTTTAAAACTCAGAAAGAGAAGAAGCCTGCCTAATGTGCAAGGGCAGATCGTTCCACAACTTTGGAGCTGCTACAGCCAAAGCAAATTAATGCTTACTAAGGGAGTGGGAAGGTGTATATGGCTGTTGCATCTCAGAGAGGTGGGGGCAGGCTATAAGAGATTTAAAAACAAATAAAGAACTTTAAGAAGGACCCTAAAATGTACAGGTAGTGTCATGGTCTCCGTGCCTGCCCGGCCGGCCCCACAAGGCTGCATGTGGTGTTTGGTTTCCTCTCTCTCTGCCTGGGCGGAGCTCACTGTGGGCTCCCGCCCTTGGCCCACACACCTGACAACAATCAGCTGTCATCACCTGGAGCACTATTTGAGGCTGGAACACAGATCCTCTCATCGCTGGATAATTGTACTACAGACGTTAGTGATTCTCCCAGCTCCTGTGAACCTGTGCTTGAGTATACCTATGATTCGTGATTTGTGAGTGACTTCCCTTTCCTCTGCTACAGACTTTCCTCCCCGGACCTCCCTGTCGTGTGAGCATGTGTGGGTTTGGGCAAGAAGACGTGAGCGAGTGTGAGAGAGCTACCCTGTGATTCCCTGGAGTTTGGATTTTCCCTTCAGTGTATATATCGTGCACTGGTGCTGTAAATAAACTGTTTTTGGAGACTCTGCTCTTGAGTTCCTACTACCAGTTTGTGACAGGAAGCCAGTGAGTGAAATTAAAATGGGGGTAATGTGTTCGGACCTTTTTGTTCCAGTTAAAAGATGTGCTTCATAACCTGCAGACGCCTAACAGATGCATCACTAACCCCACTATAAAGTGCGTTACAATAATGGAGTCTAGAAAATTCCCACATGTGGGACTAATAAAGGTACATCTTACCTCATCTCTTATCTTAGATGTAACAAAGACATGGATTACTGTCTCAAAAAGCTGCTCTGATAAGATGGGCTTTATTTTTGCCAGTTGTCTCAAATGAAAAAAAGACAGATTTTACAACAGCTCTGACCTGGCTTTCAACTTCATCATCTGCCTCCATTTAAACTCCCAGGTTAGTGGTGATTGGTTTAACAAACTGCGCCAGCAAACCAGAATCCATAGTAGTGGTCTCATAAGTGCCACCAAAAACCATCACTTCTGTTTTCTGCTCATTAAAATGTAAAAAGTTCAAAGGCACCCAGGCCCTTATTTCATCAAGACATCTGAACAGAGGGTCTACTGAGAAACCATTTATCTTTTAAGTGGGAAACAAATCTGGGAGTCATCGGCAAAACAGTAGAAAGAAATCCCATGTTTCCTGAAAATATACTCGGGTGGTATCAGATATAAGGAGAAAAGAAGCGGGCCTAAAACTGAACCCTGTGGAACCCCACATTGAAAAGAAGCAGCAGAGGATACAAACTCACCAAGTTTCACAGAGAAAGTTTGGTCTGCCAATTAGGATCTGAACCACTGCAGTGCAGTACTCCTAACACCCACCACCTGCTCTAAACTGCAAATTAAAATCTTATGATCCACTGTATCAAAGGCAGCTGTTAAATCTAAAAGCACGATCATAACACAGTCATGTGATGCAGTTCCTAAAAAAAGTTCACAAGCCATCTATGTCCACTGTGAGCGACCATCTTTGAACAGAGGCGGTGGTTTACGACACCAACTCTCTGCCATCTATAATCCAGTTTTGAGATCCTTCCCAGAGGCCTTAACGCCCACTCACATCCTGGGCCATCTGACCTCAGGAAATCACATGATAGGGTGGCGTTAGGTTTTACAATGAACTCACCCAAAAACCTTGGCTGATTGTGACCCACACCCGTTTTCACGCCATTGTCCCTCTTGGGGGGACACTCCCACAGGGCTTAAATCTGGGATTTTCCACGGTTCGACCCTAGAACTGAAGAAGCTTCTCGGATGAAACGTCTTCAAGAAACAGCTGTGAGGACAGAGCAACTCCTTGGTAAATAATGCACTTGATGGTGACTTATGAAGGTCCTTGCAGTCCAGTTGATCTTGCGCACTTCCAGGATCCCTGTGTGAGGCACAGAGTCATAGGCTTTCTTGTAGTAAATGCAGGTGGTGCAGATGTTGGTCAGTGTAGTTTTCCTTTGTGTGCCCCACTCACATATTAATCCTTATTCCTCTTTGTTGCTATGCCTAACAGGAACTTGAAGTACCGAGGTATTCGGCTGAGACCACTTGCTTCTTGGGATCCTTTGGCATCAGGGCTGTCTCCGGCCTCCACTACATAGCACTGAGACGGCACTTTTAAGGATTTTTAACGCTATTCTTTTAACTCTGAACTCTGGCAGCCCTGCTGCCCTTTTATTGTTGGACTTGTCAGCAGCTTTTGACACGGTCGACCATGACATCCTGTTATCACGGCTAGAATTTCATGCTGGCCTAAAAGGATCTGCCTTACAGTGGTTTCAGTCCTATCTGTCAGAAAGGTTTTTTTATGTCAGTATGGGCCCCCACAACTCCAAAATAGCCCCTCTTAAATACGGTGTACCTCAAGGCTCTATTTTGGATCCTGCTCTGTTCGCAGTCTATTTGTTGCCATTGGGCTCCATCTTCTCGCGGTACAGCATTTCATTTCATTGTTTTGCTGATTATTTGCAGATTTATCTACCTTTAAAAGCAGGGTCAGACCATCCCCAGCTCTTATTACGCTGCCTTGATGATGTCAAACAGTGGTTGTCATTAAATTTTTTAAAGCTAAATGAAAATAAAACTGAGGTTGTCATTTTTGGCAACTTTAATCATATCGACAGCACTCTGGGCTACTTTCCTCGTATTGTAAAACACATGTAAAAAACCTCGGTGTCTATATTGATGGTTCTTTTAAATTGAATAAGCAGGTGAGTGCAGTAGTTCAGTCCTGTTTTTTTCAGTTAAGACAGCTAGCCAAGGTAAAGCCATACCTTCCGGCTAATGTCTTTGAGCGTGTTATTCACCTTTTTCTTACTTGCAGATTGGACTACTGCAATTCATTGTATTATGGTCTAGATCAGGCCACCATCCATCATCTTCAGATGGTTCAAAATGCAGCTGCTCGCCTGCTAACTGGTACCAAACGGAGAGAGCATATAACCCCACTTTTAGCTTCTTTACACTGGCTTCCTGTCTCCTACAGGATCCAATTTAAACTTTTACTTTTTGTTTTTCAGTCACTTAACGCCCGAGCCCCTCCTTACCTGTCTGAGCTCCTCTCTGCCTATGCTCCAGGAAAAACCACGAGGTCTAGCTCAAAACTAATGCTGTCCATCCCACGGACTAACCTCAAATCCCGTGGTGATAGATCCTTCTCTAAGGCAGGTCCCAGACTTTGGAATAGTCTCCCCTTAAATATTAGATCTGCACAAACACTTGAGCAATTTAAATCTTTACTAAAGACACATTTCTATGCCCTGGCTTTTAACAAACTATGACCCAAGCATTTTGGTCTTATTTGAATTAGTTTAGTTATTGTTTTAATTCTTTTACTGTCCTATTATTATTATTTTGTTATTATTGTATTACATTGTTGCTTTTTAATACCATTTTTATATTGTTAAGCACTTTGTGCAGCATCGGCTGTTTGAAATGTGCTATATAAATAAATTTGACCTTGACCTTAAGGTAGGAGCCAAAAGGGGTGTAGTTTGTGGGTGTGATCACCCGTGTGTACACCTGTGAGCATGGACGCGCTTGTCTTTTTAAAAGGTTCCTTCATGTAATGATCTGCTAGAGGGTGTGGGGGGCCACAGCCCCGTCCTCCAGGGCATGAAGCAGGTATGGAGGAGATCAAAACTCCAGACATCCAGAGGCCCCCAGAACACAAGAGACCAAGGAAGACCAACAGAGGGGCAGCCGCGCCACTGTCCCAGAAAGAGCTGAGGAGAGTCCCAGATGAGGGCTCACTCAGCAGCCACGGAGCAGAAGCCAGGGGGAGTTGCAGTGACGCGCCCGTGAGCTCCGCCGGCAGCCAGCTGTGCCTGAGTGACCGAGCCCCAGGCCGAGAGGCCGAGGGCACCCCACCCCCGAAGTGGCCCAAGCGAGCCCCAGGCTCCAGGCTCCGATAAGCGGCCGCCAAGGAATGAGCCGGTGTGTACCTGGACGCCCATCCCCGGACACAAAGAACCACCAACGCACCGATGTCTGAGGGAGTCCGCCACCGGATATGAACTTTTTTCAAGACAGTGAATCTTGAAACCAGAGAAAAAATAGAGAGTTTTAACTTGTTCCATTGGCAGATTTTTTCACTTATTTCAAGCTAAAATATTTATTAGAATTCAAATTTAGACAGAAACAAAGTGAATAATATTATTTTATTATCACGTTGATGCAGCACATGGTTCAGTTAGCTTTGTATAAACACGTGTTAGAAATGTTCTTCAATCAGCTCTTTTTACTCTCATTTCACAGCCAGTACTTTTTACTTTTACTTGAGTAAAGAAGTTGAAACAGTACTTGGAGTATTTTTAACAGTAGTACTTCTACTTCAGTACACACTGTGTGTACTTTTACCACCTGTGTCTGAGACCTCCTTCAGGGTCCACCTGAAGCTCTCAGTCTGCTGTGGAAAAAGGAAATCCAGGTGAGTTTCTCCTGATCACCTGAGGCCGTCATTACTGTGTGAACCCACACACCACTCCTCACTCCTCCCACCCGCTGCACACAGTCACTGAGTACAGACCGGCTGATTCCTGTAAAGGGAGAGGCAGGAAGAGGCGGAGCAACAGCTGAAAAACAAGAAGCTCAACGTCATTTTGCAGAAGTGAAAGTGTGAGAGAGCAGCAGCAGAGCTGCAGTCGAGTCCTGTTTGTCTCTAAAAGAAGATTCACTGGAGTCCATCAGGTTTCTCTCAGCAACAGTGGTGAGTGCAGCTGATCACACTTCCTGCTTCTACACAAATCTTCACTCTGTTCACTTCATCAGGGTCTAGAGCGCCACCTCATTTCTCCATGGTGCCACTTAGGCTACGTCCACACTCGCCCGGATAGATTTGAAAACAGCGCTCCGCGTCCACACTAGTGTTTTCAGTCGTTTTCACAGAGTTGTGCGTCCACATTAAGACGGCTGAAAACGCTTACGTTCCAGTCCTGCGCATGCGTGAAACGCAAGACGATTCGACCGGTCTCATTTCTGTCTGCCGCTTATTCACTTTCCGGCTGTTTGAAACGTCGCAGCAGAGGTGGAGGAAAAGCACCGAGTTTTAAAATGGACTAACAATGAGGTGGAGTTGTTGCTGCGAGTAACACAAAAGTACAAAGTTGCAAAAGCGAGAGAGAAATAAAGAATTTGAAGAAAAGCTCTGTGGAGCATGTGCAGACTGATATTCATCTTTAATAGGACTGTCAAAACTGCTGCTGTATAATGCTCTCCACTATCTTTGTTTAATTGGTCACATGCCTGCATCACATGACTAACATGCATCATCGTTTTAGAAAGTCTCTGTTTTCACTGTTCACTGTGACACAAACGCACCGTCTCCAAATTATTTACTTTCCGGCTGTTTGAATCGTCGCAGCAGAGGTGAGCAGCGTGATAGGAGTGGATGTAGCTGTGGGTAATGAGAAAAGATGAAAAGAACGATTGATAACTTTTTCGTTAAGGCCGGTGCTCTGACACGGAGCCATCAACCTCTCAGTGTCTAACACTGGTCTGCAGACGGCATCAGATAATGAGCCACATTAGATGGACTCTGAGCCCACTGACAGTAAAAGGGTGAAGTGTAGACATTTGGAAGAGAGCGGCCTGACCAGTTTCTCTGACTATGATACTGTAAAGCTGACAACATGATGCATTTACTGTGGTGAGTGTGCAAAGACCATGGCAGGTGTTGTGCCAAGGTAGGGATCCCCAACAGGATCTGTTTCCCTGCGTCAGGAACATCGGCTGGGCAGGGAAAGCGGACCCAACGCACTCCGCCTCCATCACGACCAACTAGACGTGGAAGGAGTGATGTTTTAGTGACAACATGAAAGATGAGTGTGACCGTTCAGTTTGTGGGTTACAACAGAAAATTATACATTTATTGTTCTCGTGTGTTATCGGACGGGATCGTTTTAACAAACCGAGGACATTTTCCTGATAATTATCTGTATCCTCCTGTAACTTTACTGTTTAAAGAGCTAAAACCTCCAACATTTCAGGATCAATAAGTCCTTATAAGACGTGTTTGTGAGCTAAAAATCAAGAATGTGGGATACTGTTTGTCTGTGTCAGCCAAACAACTTCACATCTTTGTAACGACTGTTAAAAAGATGTTCATCCTGTTGATCCTGTTCATCTGGACGCTGCACTGTACAGCAGACACGACGTTGTTCAGTTTGTGTTTCAGATGAACCAGTTTGTCTCTGAATGTGTTGCTGGGTCTCCACCAGTTACTCTGACAACTGAAGGTTCAAGATTTTTATTTTGACATTTGCACACAGGACCAACAGTCCATGCACAGTGGAATACTTGTGCAGAGCTTTCCAAGTCAAATCACACTTTAACAATATAAAGACAGAAAAAGCAGAAGGATAGAAATGAAGTCCGGAGTAGGGTAGTCGTACTATTTTCTATATACAAAGAAAAAGAAGAAAATGTACAGAGAGTGTGTAGTTCTCTACCTCTTATCGCACTCACAGTGTTGCACATTTGTTCCACAGATCTGTTTCACAAGTCTGTTGTGAGTGTATTGCCCGATGGTCAGTGAACCGATGATACATTCAAAGTGAGGTTAAGTAGTGCTGTGTTATTTTAAGTGTTCAGTGTGTTTTTGTTTGCCGTCAGTCTGACAGTTGTGGGGAAGAAGCTGTTGAAGAATCGTGTTCTGTGTGTGATGCTGCTGTCCGCTCTGTTGTGTCTGAGATTGTATGTGCAGCTTTGTATGTGCAGGTCCATGGATGCAAGTGTTGTTCCCATAATCCTCTCTGCAGACTTTATGACTCTGCAGAGCCTTCCTCTCTGTCTGTGTAGTGTTTCCATACCAGACAGTGATGCCTGCGGTGAGGATGCTGTCTATCAGTCCTCTGCAGGCCTGGGTGAGAGGGTGGTGGTTCATGCCAGCTTTCCTGAGCAGCCGAATGAAATAAAGCCTTTGCTGGGCTTTTTTCACAGTTGCTGTAGTGTTGAGAGTCCAGCTCAGGTCTGATGTAACCTGCAGTCCCAGGAATCTGTGGCTGTTTGCCCTCTCCACCTCCGTCCCTTTGACGATAAGAGGCTGCAGGGGAGGGAGTTCTTCCAAAAGTGCAGTATTCATTCCTTGGTCCGTGTTGAGGATGAGGTGAAGAAGCTTCTGTGATGAAAAGAAACTTAAAGAAGTCCAGACGCTTTTCTCTCCAAGCTCCTCAGACTACTGACGCTTGTTTCTCTCTTTGTAAAAATGAAATTTAAAGTGAATTTTGAATCAAATGTTTCTCTTCTTTCTCCCTCAGAGTGCAGACATGTCTGCTGCCAGCAATCTGCGATCTGAAGATCAGTTTCTGTGCTCCATCTGTCTGGATGTGTTCACTGATCCAGTCACTACATCATGTGGACACAACTTCTGCAAAACCTGCATCAGTCAGCACTGGGACATGAATGTCATCTGTCAGTGTCCCATGTGTAAAGAGACTTTCTACACTCGACCTCAGCTGAAGATCAACACCTTCATCTCTGAGATGGTTTCTCAGTTCACACGTGAAGCTCAGCAGAAAGCCAGCAGCAGCAGCTCAGAGCAACAAGCTGCCAAACCAGGAGAAGTTCCCTGTGACGTCTGCACTGGAACCAGACTGAAGGCCCTGAAGTCCTGCCTGGTGTGTCAGACCTCCTACTGTCAGACTCACCTGGAGCCTCATCTGACACTGAAAGGTCTGAAAAGACATCAGCTGGTTGATGCTGTGGAGAACCTGGAAGGCAGGATGTGCACGAAGCACGATAACCTTCTGCAGCTGTTCTGTAAGACCGACCAGACATGTGTCTGCATGCTCTGCCCTGTTTTAGACCACAAGAACCACGAGTTTGTTCCTCTGAGAGAAGAATATGAAGGAAAGAAGGCAGAGCTGGAGAAGACAGAGGCTGAGATTCAGCAGATGATCCAGAAGAGACGACTGAAGATTCAGGAGATCACAGAGTCGGTGAAGATGAGTAAAGATGCTGCAGACAGACAGAAAGCAGAAGGTGTTCAGGTCCTCACGGCTCTGATGGAGTCTGTTGAGAGACGCCTGAAGGAGCTCATGAAGGAGATCGAAGACAAACAGGAAGCTACAGAGAAACAGGCTGAAGGTCTCATCAAAGATCTGGAACAGGAAATCTCTGAGCTGATGGAGAGAAGCTCTGAGGTGGAGCAGCTCTCACGCTGTGAAGACCACCTCCACCTCCTCCAAAGCTTCTCCTCCCTGAAAGCTGCTCCACCCAGCAAGGACTGGACAGAGGTCAAAGTTCATCCACCATCATATGAGGGGACTGTGGGGAGAGCTGTGGCTCAGCTGGAGGAGACAGTCTGGAAACCCATGAAGAAGAAGCTGTTTGAGGCTGAGCTGCAGAGGGTGCAGCAGCATGAGGTGGATGTGACTCTGGATCCTGATACAGCTCATCCTAAACTCATCCTGTCAGAACAGCTGCACACACACACACACTGTTAAAGAACACTTTACTGTTTAAGGCAGAATTCCTCAGTAACAATGATTTGAGTCTACTGTGTCTACTGTGGTTTCCAACATACAATCTACTGAAACATGTTTTTCTTTCTGCCGTACAAACTATTTGATCACAACATCTTTGCTTTTTTCCTCCAATCGTTTATTCTGATTATTTTATTTAGTTTAACTAAGAAAAGCTTAAAATTTAACTCTTAACCTGATTTAAACGTTTAATTTCTCATTAACTCAGACTTTTAATTTATTTCCTTGTTTAATGTATTATTTCTTTATCCTTGTTTAAGTTTGGCCGATCCTTTCTGTGTAACCTGTTTAATCTGACCTTTGACCCTTTAATTTTAACTTAACAGTACTCTTGTTTTGACCTTTGACCTCTTTATTCCTTATAACCAAAAAAACCCTTTTATCTGATATTTTCACATTATTGATTGATTATATATATCTATTATATTTTCTCACCTTATCTTTCATTTCATTCATTCATTTCATTTATTTGTTCATTTTCAGGCACAACAAATACGTATATTGAACATAAAATACACAAAACAAAAAACAAAAATCGCCTGAAAAAGGAGTGCGATGAAGAAAACTTATTAAATCCCACCCCTATACTCACTCATCAACAAAAAAAACAATAACCTTCCCGCAGCTACGCCCATCATTGCATACAGACCCATCAACAGCCCCGGGCACATACAAGCATCTTAACGGCAGCTCGCAAACAACAATTAGAGCCTTCATAACTGAATACAGAATATATAAATTATAAATTACATTACCACAGGTAACAGGCAGTAATAACTACAAGTAACAAACACACATACATATACATACATATATATCTACACACACAAGTACATATATGTACATACATATTTTGGAATTTTTGCATTGTTTCAATTGTAAACTCAGACTGTTCCAGATTTTCACACCACATACAGACACACAAAAGCCTTTACGGGTTGTTCGAGTTCTGGGTAATTTGAATTCTCCAAAGCCTCTCACATTATAAACCTTTTCTCGAATTTCAAATCTAGTTTGTAAATTTGCCGGTAAAAGTTTAGTAAAAGCTTTATACAAAATTATGGATGTATTGTAATTAACCAGATCCTGGAATTTAAGTAACTTTGCCTGAAGAAAGAGTTTATGAGTATGATCTACATACAGTAACCAGCCTTGTGAATAATACGCAGTGCTCGTTTCTGTACTGTGACTAATGGAGTAGTTGTATTTTTATATGTATTTCCCCACACTTCCACACAATATGTAAGATATGGAAGAACCAGGGTACAGTACAGAGTACGAAGTGCATCTTTATCAAGGAATTGTTTCACTTTGTTCAAAACTGCGAGGCTTCTGGAAATTTTGGTTTTTATGTGTCTGACGTGGGGTTTCCATGAAATTTTATTATCAATCACGACTCCCAAAAATTTGTTTTCACTCACATTATCAATTGGTACACCTTCAATGATAATTGGTAATTCTATATTATATTTTAAATTACCAAAAAACATTGCTTTAGTTTTATTTATATTTAATGATAATTTATTTATGTCCATCCATTTTTTTATTAATTGTAGCTCCCTGTTTACAGTCATTACAAGATCAGTATAATCATCGCTACTGAAAAATATGTTGGTGTCATCTGCGAACAGTATGAGTTTAAGTACTTGAGAAACATCAAAAATATCATTTATGTATACATTGAAAAGTTTTGGTCCCAACACTGACCCTTGGGGAACACCACATGTAATACCAAGTTTCTCTGAATGGTAATGCCCTATGCTAACATATTGTTCCCGACCTGTTAGGTAACTTTTTAACCAGTTACCAGCTTTCCCTCGAATACCATATCTTTCCAATTTATCCAGTAACATTGAGTGATTGATTGTGTCCAAGGCCTTTTTGAGGTCAACAAAAATACCAACTGCATATTTATTTTTATCCAGTGTATCAGTAATTTCTTCTACTGCCTCAATTATCGCCATTGAAGTGGTTCTTTGCGTTCTGAAACCATACTGACCAACATTTATCATTTGACGTTTTTCAAGGAATTTTTCTAATCTTGAATTAAAAAGTTTTTCTAGAATTTTTGAGAATTGAGGCAGTAGAGAAATAGGCCTATAATTGGTAAAACTGTGTTTGTCATTACTTTTATATAGTGGTATTACTTTCGCAATTTTCATTTTTTTTGGAAAACAACCGGACTGAAATGATAAATTACAGATATATGTTAAGGGACTAGCAATATTCAGAATAACCTGTTTAACTACAGACATATTTATGTCATGATAATCCATTGAAGACTTACTTTTACATTTTAATGTGATATTTATTACTTCTTGCTCATTTGTAGCTGAGAGGAACAGTGAAAAGGGATTTGATTTTATATTACTGATATTTTCATTTTTATGACACGGGATGTCCGCTGCTAGTTCAGGGCCAACATTTATGAAGAATTTATTGAACCCATCGACAATATTACTCATGTTGTGATTTTCACCATTTGCATCAGTAAAATATTCAGGATATGATGTTCCAGAAGATCCTTGTTTAATTAAGTTGTTTAACACATCCCAAGTTCCTTTTATATTGTTTTTATTTTCATATAATCTTCTTCTATAATAAAGTTGTTTGCTCGTTCTTATAATATCAGTCAATTTATTTCTATATGCTTTATATCTTTGTTCCACTTCTTTTGTTTTTACTTTGATAAACTGTTTATACAGATTGTTTTTCTTTTTGCAAGCATTAATAATTCCTTTTGTGAGCCAAGGACTTTTTATCTTTTTTTTTCTTTGTCATGTGTTCGTTTACAGGACAATGTTTATTGTACCACATAGTAAAAATATCTAGAAAATTATCATAAGCCTTGTCCACATCTGACTCTTCATACACCGAACTCCAATCTTGTTGTGCTAAATCGAAATTGAAGGCATGAATTGCTTCTTCATTTATTGTTCGCTTTGCTATCATGATCTTGGTATCTATTTTTTTTAAATCACAGTCACACAAAGTAAAAACTGGTAAGTGGTCAGTTATATCACAGACAAGCAGGCCACTATTAATTTGGAAATCCATGACATTAGTAAAAATGTTGTCAATAATAGTGGCGCTATGTGATGTTATTCTGCTTGGCTTTGTTATTGTTGGATATAGTGATAAGCTGTACATCGTGTCAGTAAAGTCATCAATGGCTTTTAACCTTGTTGGATTTAGCAAATCAATGTTAAAATCACCACAGATAAATAGTAATTTTTGGTTCACCGAAGCAAATGTTTTTTCTATCCATTCATTAAAAGTGTCAATACTTGAACTGGGTGTCCGATATATACAACTTATTATAACATTTCTCTTTTTTTCATTCATAATCTCAATAGTCAAACATTCCAAAATTCCATCAATAGCCATAGACATAGTTGTTACAACATTATATTTTATAGAGTTATGAACATATATAGCAACCCCGCCGCCCGCCTTATTTAATCTATTCATGTATTTTAAATCATATCCATTCAAACAAAAATCTATTCCTTTATCGACATTGAACCAAGTTTCAGTGATGGCTATAACACTAAAGGGGCGAGAAAATTGTTGCAAATAGTCCTTAATGAAATCAAAATTAGAGTACATACTTCTGCTGTTAAAGTGAATTAATGAGAGCTTCCCGTCTAGGTTAATTTCTTTTTCATATTGTTCCTGAGTGAAATAATTACAATTTTTAACAAAAGAAGAGAGAAAGTTACTTTCAGAATCTATTTCTGGATCTATTATATTATGCTCCTTATATTCACAATCTAGATCAATTACTTTCTGTTGAAGAACTAATTTCAACGTGTCCATGTCATTTCCTGGTGTAATTGATACATTGGTGTCAGTTATACTTGTCCAGATCCTCCATGTTCCTCACTATCAGTACTTTTGCCTCTTCTGGTGTCCCGTTTAGCTTAATGAAAATCTTACAGTTTGTTACCCATGTATGTTGTATTTTACCGTTCTTCTTCAGTTGCCTTGCCTTCCTCACGATGTCTGCGTTTTTTCGTGTCAGATGCTCATTAATGAAAACGTCCGTGCCTTTCAGTTTGCGTCCTTGTTTCAGCAGTGCGACCTTGTTCTTCCGATTGACAAATCTCATAACGACGGCCGGCAGTCTGTCACTCCTCCTGGGCAGTGAGTGACATGCTTCTATGTGCTCCAGGTCCATCTCTATCCCCTTGCTTTGGAGGAAGGACGCCACCTGTTGCTCCACCGAGCGGGTCTCCTCGTCGCTGGGCTCCCCGACGTTCCCGGCCACCGCGCGCGCGTACGAGCGTGGCTTGATTTTAATACCGCTGATTACCACGTCGTTCGTACGGGTGTACTGCTCCAGCTCATCCACCCGCCGCTCGAGATCCATGATCCGTCTGTCCTTCTCGGCATTTTGGAGGCGTAGCTGTTTTACCTCCTCCAGAAGCCCCAGAAGCAGCTCCTGCTGCGCCCTGACTGCGGCCACGTCTCCGCACAGCGCTCCGAGGGAGGTTTTAATGTCCTCAACCTCCTCTGGTGTTGGGCCTTTCTTGGGTGGCATACTGAAGCGAGAGCACGAGGCGGCCACCACGAGGGACCCGGAAGCGGAATTTCTGATGATGGCGCCTGGCTAGGCCTGCTGGCTGATGGTGGAGCCTGGCTGTGGCCTGCTGGCTGATGATGGCGCCTGGCTAGGCCTGCTGGCTGATGGTGGAGCCTGGCTGTGGCCTGCTGGCTGATGGAGGAGAGTGGCTGGGCCTGCTGGCTGATGGAGGAGCGTGGCTGGGCCTGCTGGCTGATGATGGCGCCTGGCTAGGCCTGCTGGCTGATGGTGGAGCCTGGCTGTGGCCTGCTGGCTGATGGAGGAGCGTGGCTGGGCCTGCTGGTTGATGGTGGAGCCTGGCTGTGGCCTGCTGGCTGATGGAGGAGCGTGGCTGGGCCTGCTGGCTGATGGAGGAGCCTGGCTGTGGCCTGCTGGCTGATGGAGGAGCGTGGCTGGGCCTGCTGGCTGATGATGGCGCCTGGCTAGGCCTGCTGGCTGATGGTGGAGCCTGGCTGTGGCCTGCTGGCTGATGGAGGAGCGTGGCTGGGCCTGCTGGCTGATGGAGGAGCGTGGCTGGGCCTGCTGGCTGATGATGGAGCCTGGCTAGGCCTGCTGGCTGATGGTGGAGCCTGGCTGTGGCCTGCTGGCTGATGGAGGAGCGTGGCTGGGCCTGCTGGCTGATGGAGGAGCGTGGCTGGGCCTGCTGGTTGATGGTGGAGCCTGGCTGTGGCCTGCTGGCTGATGGAGGAGCGTGGCTGGGCCTGCTGGCTGATGGAGGAGCCTGGCTGTGGCCTGCTGGCTGATGGAGGAGCCTGGCTGTGGCCTGCTGGCTGATGGAGGAGCGTGGCTGGGCCTGCTGGCTGATGGAGGAGCGTGGCTGGGCCTGCTGGTTGATGGTGGAGCCTGGCTGTGGCCTGCTGGCTGATGGAGGAGCGTGGCTGGGCCTGCTGGCTGATGGAGGAGCGTGGCTGGGCTTGCTGGCTGATGGTGGAGCCTGGCTGTGGCCTGCTGGCTGAGATTTCAGGTGAGCGGGTTTTGAAAATCGGATGCTGCGCTGCTGAGGAGCCCGTCTTTCCTGTGACTCCTAACCCTCCCGTTATTTTCCTTTAATTGGACTTTGGTTAAGTTAAATCCGATGTATTAACCGACCTTTGAGGTGAAGTGCAGCTGCGAAGAACGCTACGGCAGGCAATGAGGTGCGTTTAATGTCGCTCTGTTAATTTGAGCGTCCCTAAATTGAATGTCTTATTTTTTCTTACTTTATTATTGCTAATTTATTGGAGAATTTGGCCATTTAATTAAGATGGATTTTATGTTGTTGGTGGTAAAGATCTGGATGGATGCTTTATTCTGTGTTTCTATTTTTCAGTTTTACTTTTCAAGACTTGGTGAATTGCCTTTTTCTACTTTTTGTTTAGTTTTGTTAAAATTAGCAGCAGTGAGAAGTGTTGTTGTCGGTCTTGAATATATTTGATGTAGCCCATACTGTTAAGGTAAGTGTCATGTTTTTAGTTGTTAGTCTGATGAAGAATCTTTTATTTTTCTCCAAAAGTTGATTGTGTTTATCTGGACATAGTGTTTTTCAGGTCCAGCTGAATGCAGGTTTCCCCAGTCTTATACGTGTCAGGAGCATCAGCACAGCTGAAATGCATTTTTCCTAAGCACCGCGTCTCTGTGGCTTTTAAACCCCAAAACACGCTAAAACAAAAATGGCTCCACCCCAAGGATGGGGTCCCCCGGTGTAGTTTCCACTGTGACAGACTGTAGGCTTCCTCAGAGTGAGGCTGAGAGCGGCAGGCCCAGCTGGAGTCTGACCCGTGTCACACAGTGGAGGTCAAACCTTCTGTGCCACAAACACCAGATTAACCAGTTTCACTCATCATCCTTCTACTGTCAGATTTTACTGGTGCAGGTTTGATGAATCACCATCTGAGAACGTCTCTGATGTGGGCGCCACTCACAGGGATCACTTCCTGTAGAAGGGTCACATGACCTGTTATAGGCCCCTTTGTGATGATGACAGCGACGCCCCTTTCGTGTGAGGTTAAACCCAGAGAGCTTCGTGTGACCTCTGACCCTGATCACCAGCGTTAGGGTCAGTGAAGGTGAGATACCATGTGACAGGAGGAGGAACAATAAAGTTTTATTTGTACGAACACGTAGAACAGATGAAGTCAGAACGAAGCAGGTGGAGCTCAGTCAGGGTGGAGGTGCAGACAGGTGAGCTGAAGGGGAGGAGCCAGTCTGGTCAGGAACTCTGTTTCCTCGAGTGAACCTCCTCACCTCTGAAACACACACACACGACTCTGAAGGTTGCAGTCAGGTTGGTCAGGGTGGTGAGGGTGGGGTTATCTTCTGGTCTCTGGTTGGTGTGTTTCCTGCAGGTGAGGCTGAGCGGCCGAATCATGACATCGCTGCTGCACAGACACAACAGGAAGTGGAGGAGGAAGTCGTCAGCGTCCCCGTCACACACCTGAGACAGACACAGAGGTTATGTCTCTGCAGACTCACGGCTCGGCCCTGTGGAAACGTCCTGCAGGACGCCTGTTTCTCTCTGTGGTGGCCCCCCCACAGCGTCCCCACCGTGCTTCACTGTGTGGACGCTGTTCTTTGGGTTGTAGCTGCATCTTCTTCTCGTTTCACCTCCTCTGACCACAGGACGTTTCAGTCTGCAGGTCTTCGTCCTCAGCAGTGTGGCTGAAGGTGTCTGCAGACGTGGAGCTCTGTGAGCTCACAGTGCGTCCCTGTGCAGCCTGTAGAGTCTTTGAAGTCTTTGCTCTGACAGGCTTGTTCTGTGCTGGGCGGCTCTTTGACTTTCTTCAGGTTTCCCTTCCTGACACTCTGATAACCTCAGATATCCACAACGTGAATCCTCACAAACATCTTTTTCTCTCTTTTCACTCAAACCTTCTGACGTTTTCACACCGACTGTAAATATGAAGAAAACCCTCAGTTTGACGCCACGCCCCCAAACCAGTTCGGCAGTAAAGTCTGAGCAGACGAAGCTGTTACCAGGATGTAAACAGGATGTGCCCTTTCACAGTTAAAGCCTCAGGAATAAAAACATGACCCGATCTTAAATTTTTAAAGATAAAATAAAGTTTAAAGACGACGATGAGCACGTGACTCACTGCTCAGAGCCCACTCACCCAGGTGCATGATAGGAGCAGGAGGAGGAGGCTGGGCCGAGCGTATAGAAACCAAACAAACAAATAAACAACAGCACGACAAACACGTGAACCAGACTTTACCTGTAAACTTACCTGGTGTCTCCCAGGGAGACCACAGTTATGGAGCTGACAGGTAAGTACGTGCAGTACACACTTCCTGTCCTGAAACACACACACAGGTAAACCACACAGGTACGTAACCATCGGCGTGACTTTGTATTGAACATTGGGGGGTCAAGATCTCTGTCTAAATAAATAAATCTGGGTACATTTCCAGATGATTAAACAACTATTTTGCTGGTAACACCTGAAACGAGTAAAGAAAACCAGCAGCCTATTAATGCAAGATGATCCATAACTTTATTGGGGCTGACATTGTTGGAAATGAGTCCAAATAAAGAGTCCAAACTTTTATAAGCCTGTCTATGTGTGTCTCACCTGGACAGCCTCCTCTGGACACCAGACAACAGCAGAGTGTTACCCGGCAACAGGCCAGGTGGGTAGGGGGTAAGTAAGTTAGCTGGATTTGATTGTTGACGATTTCGCGTGATCTTGGATCGTTCGGTTCTCCGAAGCTCATCCGGGACTTGCTGTCATAGCAACAGATCCGTAAGCGTAAACCTGCTCGGGAGCAGGCTTACTTTATGTAAACAGGATTAGATCGCAGCCACTCAGGTATGTCCGCTTCATGTATACGAAAGCAACGGTGAAATATACTCACTCAAATGAGCAATCCTATTTATCCATATTGTATATTCTGTATCTATATATGTGTATATGTGGTGTATTTATGCTTATATCCTTACTCTCATTCCCCTTAATGTATCTGTAACATGCAACTTCTTTCGGTGCTTTGCTACTGGAAACTGAATTTCCTGGAGGAACCCACCCGAGGGATTAATAAAGTTTCATCTAATCTAATCTAATCTAATCTACTTGGGTTTTCTTCCTGTAGCCCTCATGTTTACTCAAGGTTTAGTTCTGACTTCATCCTGATTTTCTTGTTCAGTCGTGTCTCATGTTGCAGTTTGTCAATCCTGTCCCTGTGCTCTGTGTTCCCTCTGTTCAGTATCAAGTCTGTGCCTCATGTGTTTCCTGTTTTATTTTGATAGTCCCTGTCCTGTGTGCAGTGTGCTTGGTTTTGCTTCCCTTCTGTCATTAGGCCTGATTTGTCCCAGATGTGTTACCACCTATTCCCCATCTTCTCGTAGTCCTGCTTGTGTATTTAAGCCTTGTGTTTCTCTGTTAGTTGTTGTGTTGTACCCTCACTGTACTGTGTTTTGTTTTCTATGTGCTTCTGGTAATGTTCTGGTTCACTCTTTCCTGGTTTGATTTTCTACTTTCCCGGGTTTCTAGTTTGGGCTTAAGTTTTGAGTTTCTAGTTTTGTTTTCTTCTATTTCTATTCGAGTGTTCTCCAGCAATAAAGCTGCCACTTTAGTTAATCATTCTGTCTCTGGGTCCTGCGTAGTGATGGTGAGATGAAGCCTCATGATGAACTGAAGCTTTCCATCCAATTGGTCGACTCATGGTTCGAAGCATTGTGATGATTCATTTGTTCTACTACTCAATTCAAGTGAAGCGGGCTCTTTGATTATAATGATGTGTAAACCTTATGTACATCTGGATAATGACACAAACTAGTGTTTGGTGCTTCACTTTTTAATAAACTAAAAGACAGAAATCAGATTATAGGATGTGTAGTGTTGTTTATTTATATTTTGGTGTTTATCATTTGTGATATTTATTACTGTGTGCATACTTTATTAGGAGAGACAAAAAAAAAAAAAAAAAAATCTCTTCCTTGCTGGTTCCATCGAAGAAGAAATGCACAAGTAACTATGTAGCACGTACGTAATCCAATTCCACAACACGGTGTGATGGGGAATCAGCTGTTTTCCTGCCCATGTTATTTCGAATCTGGCGCGAACCGGTGAACCAGTCCCTGAATCAGTTACGTGGTACGGACTGCCCGCAAGGCCTCGAACGTCACTGCATACGTAATCAAAGCAAGCCTCGATACGCGCTTCAGAAAAACGCCCCCGCGATTACCCGACGCACGATTCGAAGCTTCGACACACAGGACACATCACTAGTCCTGCGTTTGGGTCCTACATCCTGCCTGCCACCTCAACACCTTTAATTTTACAGCTTCTTAGTTATTATAAAGTGCTGCAACTCATAATGTTTTCTAAGATAGTAAAACCAGATTTAAACCGACTACTTCTACAAAGATGGAGCTAAAGTGATGATATACATTTAGTGTTTGGACTTGGACACATACAGTCTGTTTTTCCTTATAACTACATGTGAGTTCAATTAACATTTTGTAGGAAAAGGGAATTTGTTTTTTAAAAGGATTATAGATTCGGACCTGAATTACCCAACGGAACATCTCATTCACTGATGTTTGCTGGAGAAGCTGCTCTGCCTCTTTGTGATGGAGCAGCAGCGTGACGTACTGAAGACTGTTAACGGGGAAGTGCTGAAGCTGAAGGCGTCTCTCTGCTGCTCAGACTGACGTTCAGTCATCATCCAGACAACATGAAGACTGCACCGGTCTCTCTGCTCCTCGGTGAGTCAAACACTAAAATCATCGATTTATTTATCACAGCTCCAACAAACAATATGGCAGGAAAACAACCTTTCAGCAGTTACAAGCTCGCAGCTACTGACTTTAAAGTTCATGTAAAAATTCTGAAAAGTTTCGTCAAGGCGAGAGGAACAGTTCATTCTCCTTCTTATGTCTTTCAGGTTTCATTGGATTGGTGGCTGTGAAGTTGGGCAGGAACCAAGAAGTGATGTTAATGTTGAATAATGGAGCTCACAGTTCTAACTGAAATGTATGAAGAGTGATAGAAAATGGTTTCAAACATGCATGATGAAAGTTTTTCGGTTTAAATCGATCTCATCATCACTGCAAACCTCTCAGAGGTTCAGACTCTCAGCAGTTTAACCTGGAATCCTGCAGGAAAGTCACCATATAGTCTGGACTAAGTCAGCGATTAAACTTTCTGCCCAGCTAAGTGTCAGTAACATGAAGACCAAAAGAACAAAAGAGACTTGACCTCTTTTCATCAAACATCTCTTCAGTCAGGAAACCACAGCCTCTGACTGCATGAAGCACAGGGTCCTCTGACTGCGTCCCCTCTTTTATCTAGTCTTCACTTCCTCTATTCACAGCCAATTTTCCATTAAGAGGACTGAGTGTATTCAAACAACCACAGACGGTTTTGACTGTTAAAGTTCCCATTCCCGTTGACATGATGACCTTTAAACAGCAGCAGTGTGGGAGTGAAACAGGCCGCAAATCTGAAAATAAAAACTGTGCTTTTGAAGGGTGGCTTCTTAGTCCCACACTTTCTTCTCTGCACATGAATGAAAGCTCATCCATGCACAGTTCCCTCTCCATTGTTTACAATGCTGTGCACTGTGATGTTTACCGTTGATTGCCATCTGATCAAAAAATGTATAGAAAACAGGAAAAGACAGGCTAACCTGCGTTGCTGTCTCGGTGGTATTTTAGAACTTCCTGTTCCTGTTACAGTGCACGGTGGTGTTTGTGTAGTTTAATCTGCGTGGCTCACAGATCTGGCAAAAATACAGACCTTCCATAATTAAGTAGAAGTACAAATACTACTGTTCAAAAATACTCCAGTAAAAGATGAAGTACTGATTCAACTTATTAACTCAAGTTAAAGTAAAAAAAAAAGTACAGACTAGGAAATGTACTCAAAGTAAGAAAGTACAAAGTAGTAGCAGTAAAACCCTGGCTGATTGTGACCCACACCCATTACCACACCTTGGCTCATGTGATTAGGTAGAGGATCATCAGGGGGTCCATTGTCCCTCTCAGTGGGAAACTCCCACAGAGCTTAAATGTGGGTCTCTTCACCGTTTGATCCTAGAACTGAAGAAGCTTCTCAGATGAGAGGTGAAACGTCTTCAAGCAACTCAAAGAAGTCCAGACGCTTTTCTTTCCAAGCTCCTTAGATTGTGGCAGATACTTCAGGAGATTAAAAAGTTTCCTGAGAGAAAAAAAAAACTGTGCAGCCTCAGTCTTTCTTTAAATGACCTCTGACCTCCTGTTGCAGGTGTGTGTGTGCTGCTGCTGTCTGCACTGACTGTTTGTGCAGGTGAGTAGATGAAGTGCACCATGGTCCAGGACAAACACTGAGTGTAAACACTGATAGAAACTGTCCGTCTGTCCTCCAGTCTCTCTGAGCGTCAGTCCAAACCTTCAGCAGTTCTTCACAGCAGCCTCAGTGTCTCTGACATGTGAAGGTCAGCTGGGCTCTGATGGATGGACGGTGAAGAGGGACACAGGAAGTGGGACTGAGTCATGTGGAGCAGGTGGGCGGGGCTTCGGGAGGTTAAATGGTTCATCCTGTTTGCTTGATAAGCAAAGCAAGCCAATCAGTGGAGTTTACTGGTGTGAAGGTGAAGCTGGAGAGAAGAGTGAAGAAGTCAACATCACTGTATCAGGTAATGAAGTCATTCATTTCATCAGACTAAAAGCACACTGTTATACCACCTCTACATCACTCTGTGGGTCTTTTCCTCAGATAAAGAAGTGATTTTGGAGATCCCTGCACTGCACCACTTCCCCTGCCGGTGGCGGACTCCCTCAGGTGTCGGTGCGTTGGTGGTTCTTTGTATCTGGGGGTGGGCGTCCGGGTACACACCGGCTCACTCCTTGGCGGCCGCTTATTGGGGCTCGCTCGGGCCATTTCGGAGGTGGGGTGCCCCCGGCCTCTCGGCCTGGGGCTCGGTCACTCAGGCACAGCTGGCTGCCGGCGGAGCTCACGGGCGCGTCACTGCAACTCCCCCTGACTTCTGCTCCGCGGCTGCTGAATGAGCCCTCATCTGGGACTCTCCTCAGCTCTTACTGGGACAGTGGCGCGGCTGCCCCTCTGTGGGTCTTCCTTGGTCTCTTGTGTTCTGGGGGCCTCTGGATGTCTGGAGTTTTGATCTCCTCCATACCTGCTTGATACCATAAAGGACAGGGCTGTGGCTCCCCACACTCCCTAGCAGATCATTACATGGAGAAACCTTTGGAATGCAAGCATGCTGATCCACACAGGTATGCACACAGGTGTACACATGGGTATTCACAGACGCGGACTACAGCTTTCTTGGCTGCTGCCTCAAAGCACATTGTGCGCTGTCTATCTTGCGTGCTGCACAATATCGTTTATTATTTAGTAACTATTGATATCTATGGCTAGCTAGTTTATTGTGATGGTGCTTTTTTTTTCTTATTATGTTGCTCTTTGTTGTTTGCTGTCTCCTCTGTTTTTTTTTCTCCATACAGGTGACCCAGGAGTTTTTTTTTTTTGTTTGTTTGTTTTTTTTTTCTCTCTTCCCCCCCTTCTCACCGTCTCTTCTCCCCTTTGGTTTTCTTTCTCTCCCTCTCTTTCTTTCATTCTTTACCCCTGTCCTATCCCACAGTCATGTCTGTCCCGTTTGCAACTGAAAATCAGTCAGTGTTCTACTGATGAGTTTGGATCATCTCCTCAGAGCTTTCTGAGGGTCAGAGGTCAGAACACTGACATCACTTCCTGTTTAAAGCAAACCTGCTGAGCTTATAATAAATTCAATGACCCAGTTTTATCATCTCTCCTGCAGATGTCTATGACACCACCACCATTTCACCAAGTGCCACCAAACCACCACCAACAACAATTACCAATCTCAATTCCCCTCCTTCTACATCGTCCTCCTCCATCATCTCACCTGTAGCTACTCTGGGTTCTCTGGGTCTTCTAGATCTTATTCTGGTTGCAGCTTTGCTGTTTTGGAACAAAAAAATAGGTATAAAGTGTGTCAAACCCCCCAGAGCTCATTAGATTAAACATTTTACATGGAAAAATAAATTTTCCTTAATAATTATGTGATTATATACTATAATTCAATTATAAACTGTCCCCATTCACATTGTTTAGCAGAGAACTTATCTTATATGAAAAATATAGAGACACTTTTATTGATAAAGTATAAGACCCGATCCTTGGGGTGGAACAATTTTTGGCGCAGCGTGTTTTGGGGTTTAAATTCCACAGAGACCCAGTGTTTAGAAAAAATGCATCTCAGCTGCTCCGATACTCCTGTCACAACAGTATCACTACAGGTTTTGACAAAAGTCCAGCTGGAATTAGTGATGGGATTTCCGGCTCTTTTTAGAGAACCGGCTCTTCCGGCTCCCAAGCGGCTTTTCAGGTTGTTTTGTTGCTTTAATTAAAAACGGTCCGGGGCTCCAGGGTCCGGGGGGAAGCAGGCATTAATCCCATACATGCTCTCAGTGGGTTCCAAACACACACACACTCTCTCGGGTCCAGGGCAGATCTATATACACACAGAGAAAGACGTCCAGGTTAGGGATAGTCTCAAACTCACAGATACAGGTTCAGGTCCGCCGTCATAAATAGTGCTCCAAATCAGCTGGGATCGGCTGCAGGTGTGACGGTGAGCACAGGTGCGTGGGCCAGGGGCGGGGCCCGTAATGAGCACCGCCCCAGCAGAGGAGAGAGAGCGCAAAGGAAACAAAACAAACAAAACATGTTGCCAAACACAGAGTGAGCCAGCAAGGCACGAGGACCACGACACAAAGCACGTGCAAACTCCAAAACACATTTCTAGCTTTAACTGAACTTCCAAACAGAGCAGATCACTTAAATTACACAATTGAAAGCATGAAAGCATGTGTGTATTGTTTGTGTATTTATACACAAGCACTCATATATATTAAAAAATATGTTCATTTACCTGTTACTACCACACACCAAATCCGGTCGTTGGTACTTGCTGGATTGTGTAGCCTCTAGGTAACAAAAGCTCAACACTGCCCCCTAGCATCCTGGAGCACTTCTGTTCTCTTCTGTACATGCCTCGGAGTTTGTATGTGCTTTGTCTGTAGGGGCCACCGTAAATATACTTTTATTTATTCACCCCACATAAAATGTAATAAATAAATCATATAATACAAAAACCAACTAATCACATTTCAACTTTTAACTATTTAAATTTTCAGCTTTTTCCTTTTACAAATTTAAAGTGAAACAACACAAAACACTGCAAACCACAATTAAATATAAATTATAATATGAAAACAAAAAGAAGATGCACATTCTCTGTCATATGGACCTGCATGAATAAACTTTCTGAATCCTTTATCATCTGCAACTGAAAATAGTTGTGGATGATTACTATACCTTTCTAATGTTACGTTGTTGTCCCTGCTTTTTTTCTCTCTCCCTCCCGCTCTGTTCCTGTGCTACTGAGTGTAACTACCGCCCCTCCCCCCTCTGCTCAGTGAAGCGGAAAAAAGTGAGAGAGAGAGAGAAAAAAACCCACGGCTCGCGATAAGGAGCCGGCTCGTGTCGTTCACGTCAAAGAGTCGGCTCTGAGAGTTTCCTTCGCGACCGACACATCACTAGCTGGGATAACCACATTTACTCAGGGCCTTCTTGATGTGATGTTCCTCCTGGCTGCTGTGTCTGTGGGGATGGTGTTCGCTCTGTGTTGTAGCGTCCTGATGACTCCCAGTTTGTGCTCCATGCTGGCAGACGTCTTCGGTTTAGAATCTTTTATTATTTGTCTCTTGTTTAAATCCTCGTCTTTCTCATTCCTGCAGAAAGGACGCTGTCATCAAGTCTGAGTCAAGTCACCTATCAGGATATGAACTTCAGACAATCAGCCAATAAAATTACAGATACACACTCACATGTTGTTTTCTCCAGTCCGAGGACACTGCAGGTACACATTCAGCTGTTATCCAACAACTTATTGCTTCACAAAATATGATTATGACCCTTTGTCCACTGTGGGTCCTTGTGATAATTTCTCTGCTCCTCTATTCTTCTTGTCTTTCCATCTCCTGGATTCTCTTTTAACCATCTACTCATTCTCGTTCTCTTGTGCATCAGGGCTGAGTTATTGATGGAGTTTCCCAGATCAAATTTAAAGGAGGATGGGAAGAAGAGGATTTTCTCTGCCAGTCCCGTCAGCTCCCTGCTAAGATTTAGAGCTTGTCCTGTTTTTCAGTATGAAGGCCCTGCTCATCTGTTTTTCTTGCCATTGCTTAAAAAGTGTACATTCTGCATCCAAATGTCCAGCTGCCTTCAACTTTGATGTTTGTCTTGGCCAAAAATAAGCCTTCAGTTTATTACTTTGTTTAAATAAAAATCTCTTGCTGATAAACTGAACCCAGGCTGTGGCGTCAGAGTAGCGCTATATAAGTGCTACATAAGAACCAGTCCTTCTACCATTTACTAAAAGCAGGCTTTTGCCAGGGCTGCAAAGGGATTTGTAAAGAATGAGTTTTTAGTGTACTATGTTTCAGGCAGTTGTTGCATGGAAGTGGCTGTTACTGAAAGTCCAGCACAGACCTGTAGTGACAGCCAGTGATTGGCATTTTGAAATGATAATAATAGCATAATGATTAAAAATTCCAGGTTCCTAATGAAGGTCTTGCAGATAAACAGTAACACATTCTATAATTTATTATTAATAAATAATAAACAGGTGGAGCCGGTAGCTCAGCATGTTTGATTTGGCAGTTTTGCACTAGATGAGCTTCCTGAGGCAACTCAAACGGGATCTGTGTTTGCAGGTGGAACTGAACAACAACCTCTCCATTGGAGCCAACAATAAAAACATGAATAACAATAAGCTTTATTTGGGGCTCTGATCTGAGGATGTAACATCATTTGTAATGTGGGTCTCAACAAGCTCAAGGAACGCTTTAAAAGTAGCCATTAATATGGTAAAATCACAGGTAGCCAGATTTCCTGATGTTGTATCTCCAATAACAGGTCACGGCATTTCGCTCTCGAGGCAGCCAGTGCCCTCCCTGCAGTCCCAAAAGGTTGATTCGGTTCATCTTGACGCACACCTGTGTGCACTTATATTCAAAAGGTTTTTCCGTGTAAAGATCTGATAGTGGGTGTGGGGAGCCATAGATTCTGCCCCCCCAAGGACCACCGGATGGGCGGATGCTCCACCCTCTTTGAAAGAGCTGAGGAGATGCCTATATGGGATGTCACCCAGCAGCCACAGTGCGGAAGTCAGAGAGGGCCGGCAGCCAGCTGCACCAGAGCAGACCGAGGCCCGAGGTTTGAGGGCCCTCCACCCCCCAAAGTAGCCTGACGGAGTCACGGATGCCAGGCCCTGCCAAGCAGCCGCCGGGAGTGAGCCAGTATGTGAGACCTGACTTGACACATAGACATAGACAAACATGCACACACAGACACAAACATACACCACCCTTATACACACATATACAAATATTCAGCACTCACCCAGTGTGGAGACAAGATGAAAGCAAACACTCCCCAAACACACTCTGAACCCCAAGTCCATTTCTTTTAGGGGAGAAATGTTTGATTTTGGGGTGGGGGTAAATTTCATGATACATGATCACATGGTCAAATATTTTTAGATGTTTGGCTCCTCCCACGGGATGGTGTGCATCTTTCTCTGCTTTCTCTGAGATGTGAGTATGGATATGTGTGTGTTGACTGTTGAGGCAGGTGGATGCTGCTGATTGCTGGTTTGAAAGAGTTCCTAAGTGTTGATTGGATGATTGGATGTACAGCAGCTTCTTAAACCCCAGCTCACAGCCACCTCCGCCCTCTACTTCCCTCCTCTGTACCAAATAAGGAGCCAGCTTTGATCCAAATCAGCTAACTGCGCATCACCAGCTCTTCCTCGTCCTCGCTGTCCAGAAGCAGCAGCGTGATGATCTTGACAGGGAAGTGGTGAAGCTGAAGGTGTCACTCTGCTGCCAGTCGTCATCCCGACAACATGAAGACTTCATCTGTGTCTCTGCTCCTCGGTGAGTCAAACGCTGAAATCCTTCACTCACTCATAGCGTTCATTTATCTTATAACACAGTAACAGAGTGTGTGCTGGATGCTCTCACTGACTGACTCTAAAATGAAATCTCTTCAGGTCTGTCCAAAGTCTGAAGTTACGTTTATGCGAGAAGAAGAGTTCACTCTTCTTCTTTAGTGTTTTTGTTGTTTTAAAGTTCAGATCCATCGTGTGTTCTGGACTCAGAGAGTTGGACCTTCATATCCAGTTTGTTGTCTGTAACATGTTGACTTGTAGAGAAGTCAGGCAACCTCTTTTTTTTATCGAAGATCAATTTTCATTCAGGAAACCACAGCTGCTAGCTGCAGGTACCACATGCTCCTCTGGTCTGTTATGTAGTCTTCACTTCCACTATAGAGAGCAAACTTTCCTTCATGTGGACTCTAATGAAAGGACTGGAGACTGTTTTTTGTCATTTACCTTACTTTTGTGTATTTTGTTTTCTCATGATGAGCTTCAAACAGAAGCAAACTGGGACTCAAACCTGTGAATAAAGATCAATGAAGCAGCTTCTCCAGGTTTTTATTCAGCAGCTGATGCTGAATAAACAACTAACCCTTATCCCATGGCTTTGGTTTATAAGTTCTGACTGTTTAATCCTGAGAATGCTTTTCTTGCCTGCTGTACCCCTTACTCCTTTATTCCCCATTGCCCATCCATCCAAACTGCTGAGTCTTCATGAAGCCTGAGTGGGGAGCAGTTTCTCTTCTGCTGCCAATAATCAACAATTCCCCAAAATCTGCTTAGTTTGGGAAATATTTAGGTGCAGGGTGTTGGATTGTCAAAACAGATATGACGCCCACCTCATTCAGACCAAGTGTACCAACATAGTTTCGTCAGCATGTGTTAAAACTGAGCTGGCGCTTTGTGTGATGTTTATAAGTCTAAATGTACTTTTAAAACCTAAACAGAACCTTCAAAGCGAATTAAAGGTCTCCCCCCTTTAATGTGATGTTTTTGGAACAAGACCAGATTGAAACAGGTTCCTGCCCTCTGACCTTCAGTGACCTCTGACCTCCTGTTGCAGGTGTGTGTGTGCTGCTGCTGTCTGCACTGACTGTTTGTGCAGGTGAGTAGATGAAGTGCACCATGGTCCAGGACAAACACTGAGTGTAAACACTGATAGAAACTGTCCGTCTGTCCTCCAGTCTCTCTGAGCGTCAGTCCAAACCTTCAGCAGTTCTTCACAGCAGCCTCAGTGTCTCTGACATGTGACGGTCAGCTGGGCTCTGATGGATGGACGGTGAAGAGGGACACAGGAAGTGGGACTGAGTCATGTGGAGCAGGGGGGCGGGGCTTCGGGAGGTTCAATGGTCCATCCTGTGTTTTTGATGAGTTCAGCCCAGTCAGTGGAGTTTACTGGTGTGAAGGTGAAGCTGGAGAGAAGAGTGAAGAAGTCAACATCACTGTATCAGGTAATGAAGTCTTTCATTTCATCAGACTAACAGCACACTGTTATACCACCTCTACATCACTCTGTGGGTCTTTTCCTCAGATAAAGAAGTGATCCTGGAGATCCCTGCACTTCCTGTGAGGACAGGAAGTGATGTCACTCTACGCTGTAAGAAGAAAACTGGTGGCACAGCTGCAGCTTATTTCTACTTTAATGGACGTCCTGTTGGACCTAAATCAGAGCACATAATCACCATTAACGTGCAGCAGTCTGATGAAGGTCTCTACTGGTGTTCTACTGATGAGTTTGGATCATCTCCTCAGAGCTTTCTGAGGGTCAGAGGTCAGAACACTGTTTCCTCTTAAAGCTTAAACCTGTTGAGCTGATAACAAACTGAATGACCCAGCTTCATATCTTTCCTGCAGATCCTACAACACCAACACCACCAACAACAAAAACATCAGCAAACATCCATATCTCCTGTTCTCCTCCTCCTCTTCCTAATCCCTCCTTCATCATCCCAGTCATAGTTACTGTAGGTTCTCTGGTCCTTGTGGTTCTGGTTTTGGTTCTAGTTCAGCTTCTTTGGAAGAAACGCACAGGTATGATATCTGTCTGACCCACCTGGGCTCTTTTGGTTCAAGCAGCAAATTAAAATATTTTGAAATTTCACTTGAGAAAAACTGAGGGACTTTCCTGTCTGCATTTATTTTGTAGAGCACTGGGTCCCAACATCTTTAGACTGATGCGTTCCCATGGCCCAATTGAAAAGTTTTAAAAGTTCTGGAAGTGTGTCCATAAAAATGAAAAGTATTACTGATATAAACTTGGCTTATCTCTCATTCAAAGTCAGGTCCAGACAGCTTCCATCAGGGTTTCAATTGTAGGATCGCTCCCTAGAAATTAGATTCAGACTAAAACCCCACAGACACAAACACCAGTTTGGGTTGTTTTTCCCGATTGGCTGTCACTTGTTAAGGTGGTATGATACAGGAACAGTGTTCTGTGGTCTCATCACTCTGATGCTGCCATCATGGCTCTGCTTAATCCATAATCAACGAGTCTTTGCTCCTGAATCCTGTACCTGTAACATCAGACTGTCTATGAAGGTCTTCTAAACATCCTACAGCAGTGAAGTGATCACCAACGTTCATTCACATCACATCATTTCTGCAGGGAGACACCAGCCAGCCTCTACAAATGATGTCACATATGCCGAGGTCACCATTAGAGAGTCAGCCAATAAGATGTCAGTCATCCAACCAGAAGTGATTTACTCCAGCCTGAGCATAAACACTACAGGTACACATTCTAGCAGGTGACATAAATGAGTGATAAAAGCAAGAGAAATTGAGAGTTGAAGAAGATGAGACTTTTTTTCTCCTCTTCATGCTGCCATGTGTATTTGACCTCTGTCTCTAAATTAATCTGAAAGCTTCTTGTTCTGGACAAATTTAAATGTAAACCCATTTTCTAAAAATTTTAAATTTAAAAAATGTGTAAATAAACAAAGAATACAAAGATTTGTAAATCTTATATTTTATTAACAACACAATACCAAAACCAGGTTAAAAGAAGAGAAAACCAAGTGGTACCAAAGACCAACAGCTGGAGGAGGAACACTTCCAGAAATGACTGTCAATGAACACAGTTCACCACACCACCTATTCCAGGAGCGCAGCTTCATAGTAGGAGAGTCAGGTGCTGAACTGGCCTGCCTGCAGTCCTGATCTTTCATCAATGAAAACATCTGGAGCATCATGAAACCAGAAGCAGGACAAAGAAGAGCCAGGACTGGCTAAAACCCTCCATCAGACACGGATGGAGCAACATCCCACTCCCAAAAAGTCCAAAAGCTGCTGATCCTAGAGCCTGTCTCTCTGCCTATTCCTGCTCACAGAGAGCCTTGTACCCTGCCTTCCCCTGCACCCTTTCCAGTTCCCTGAATGGTGGTCGCTGTGGTCCAGTCAGTCCCAGTTGCCTAGAGCAGCTAGGGCTCTGCTTGTCCCTGCAACCATATCAGTTCCTCAGGTAGCAACAGCTAGTGTCCAGCCGTCACCTGCTCCCAGCGTGAGGACATCCAAGGCCCAGTCCACCTTTGCACCCTGGCTGGTGTCCAACTACTTCCCATGCCTGTCCCTACTCCTAGGGTGACAGTGGCCAAGACACAACCTATCCTTGCACTCGCACCCATTCCTTGGATTGGGACAGCTGTTCAGCCAATCCCTTCAGCAGTACCTGTTCTAAGCGCTCAATGACTCTTAATACACCATGGAAGCACAAGCAACAGGGGTGGGGGTAAGCCGGTGTAGACAGCACATCTGGTCCTGTAGCATGCGCTGGGCCCAGATCTGCCCCCTGACCTCGGCCTTGGAGATAAGCATGCAGAGGTGTTTGGGGTGCAAAGGATGGGAACGAAGATTCTAAACACAGTCTGTTATCATGGAGAAAGGTCTTGTTGTCCAGCTCCAGCCTTGAGGCCACAGCTGGCGCCAATGTGGTAGGCGCATGAGATGGTAGTGATTTTCCTTTAGTGCAAAAACTGCATGCCAATTTTACAGTTGCTCTAGATGTCCGTCACTGGTCTCTTAATCTCCAAGATGTTATTACTATTATTATTATCTCGTTATTACTATTACTAAGCTCTTTTTAGCGGCTATTTGACCACAAACAGCTGGTGCAGCTTTGCTAGATTAACCCAATGATTTAAAATCATGGTTGACATTAAATATTTTCCATGTAAATGATCAAAGAACATAGATTTTACGATTTGAGCCCCGTCATTATCTTTAGGGTGACCTTAGCCATTTGGAAAACTCCAGAGCTTCCTGATTAAAAAATTTGCAAGTGATTTCTTTCATGGCAGTTTTTCATTTGTGAAACAAATCAATTCCGTTGTAAAAGCCAACTTCTTCCAGCTCAGGGCAAAAAATAAGAACATTTTGTAATCGGCTGACTTTAGAAAGTTATTCATGCATTTATTTAATCCAGGCTTGATTACTGTGATAGTCTTTATTTTGGTATCAGCCAGGCTCTGCTCTCTCATCTTCAGCTTGTTCAGAATGCTGAATCCCAGTGGGATAAGGTAGAGATTTCCTGTCCTCTGTTGATTTCCCCTCCACGATATTCATTTGATCTTAATGCTCCTTGCTGCTGCATTTATGGCTGTCCATGAAGGATTCGCGAGACCCATCCTTCAAATCTGGGGAGACAGAGGACGCATTTGTGGGCCACATTTGGAGGAGCCTTCAAATATGAACAACCTTCATCGCCTCACTGTGACGTATTCGGCCTACAAATGCGGCCTCTGAATTTGGCAACAGCCAAAGACTATGTGACTGTAACATTAAATTAACAGTGTCTTTAAATGACCTTTGACCTTTAGTGACCTCTGACCTTCAGTGACCTCTGACCTCCTGTTGCAGGTGTGTGTGTGCTGCTGCTGTCTGCACTGCAGGTGAGTAGATGAAGTGAACCATGGTCCAGGACAAACACTGAGTGTAAACACTGAAGTGCTTCACTCATCTGTCACAGATAGACACACTAACAGAGTGTGAGCTCTCACTGACTGACTCTAAAATCAAATCTGTTCAGGTCTGTCCACAGTTTCATGTGTTGTTTAGGCGACAGGAAGGGTTCACTCATCTTCTTTTGTGTTTTGGTTTTATTTGATATTTGTTTGTCATATTGTGAAGAGGAAATCAAGTAGAGATGTTTTCAGTTTCTGTAACATGATGGTTTGTATAGATATCAGCCAACAATCATCAGATATCAGCTTTCACTCAGGAAACCACAGCTGCTAGCTGCATGTACTAAATGTTTGTCTGACCGGCCTTTGTTGTATAGTCTTCACTTCCTCTTCTGTTTACAAATTTTCCATCATGTCAACTGAGTCAAATTTAATTTCTCTCAGAGTTTGTATGCTTTGTTACTTTCTGATGATGAGCTTCAAATATGAGCAAAGTGAGACTCAAACAGGACGTAAACCTGCAAATAGAATCCATGAAACAGCTTTTTCACACTGTTCATCCCACAGCTGAGGTGGAATAAACATCTAACCTTCAAGAATGTGCTTTTTTATTTTGCAAGACCTGCCTGCAGTACCTTTACTGTCCACTTACCCAAAGCTGCTGAGAGCCTGAGTGGGGAGCATCAACTCAAACAAACAACAAATCAGTGGAGTTTACTGGTGTGTCATTCCGTTACAATCGAGGTGAGTGGCTGCAAATTTCCACCAGGTTCTTGAACCTCTTTCATATCCGCCCCAAGCAGGCCCATAATCTCTTCATCTGCTCCACTCACCTGGAGCTGATTTTTGGCAATCAGGCTGGAGATATTTAAGCCTCACACTGACGTTCCTTCTCCACCAGTTAGTCAGCTACTCCATATTGGAGCTGGCTTTGCTTCCCTTGTTCTCGTGTGCCTTAGTTTTCCACGTCTCTTACTCTACCTTAAGCTCATCCCTTGGACCTCGAACAACTTACCTTCACTCTGGAAATCTCTCCGTGCCTCACCGGCCTGCCATCCCGCTCCATCCAAACCTGTGGAACGTAGATCAGCCAGCTCACACCATCCAACTCACCTGGACTCACACTGCCCCTCCCTCAAAGCGTTTTTCACTCCAACTCCCAGTGAGCTATAAATACAGCTAAACTTACCCTCTCCAGTGTTTCCCCTTCTTCTAACTCCGTTCTCCTGACAGCTAGACCTAAGCTGTCACGCTCCAGTTACCCTTCCAGCCCAATTTCCGCTTTTGGTCCACAACCACGTTACCAGGTTTCTCACGCCAAGTCACTGTTACATTCTGTGTGGCTGTTTTCTGCTACTGCCAAGTGTTAACCTGTGCTAGACCAATAAATGTTGTTAAACCCTGCTTCTCCTCCAGGGTTCTGCTCAGTTCTGGCCCTCATGACACGTTCATTTAATCATCAGAATAACAGCACGCTGTTTTAATTTTTATATAAAGAAAGGATCCTGACATCCTGACACTTCCTGAAAAGACAGGAAGTGATGTCACTCTACACTGCAAAGACAAAACTGGTGGCATAGTCACTGCTTATTTCTACTTTAATGGACAACTAACCAAAACAGAGCATCATGATTAATGTGCAGCAGTCTGATGAAGGTCTCTACAGATGAATTTGGATCATCTCCTCAGAGTTTTCTGAGGGTCAAAGGTCATAACACTGACATCACTTCCCGTATAAAGACAATCTGCTGAACTGATCATAAACTGACTGAACCAGCTTTATCATGTCTCCTGCAGGTCCTCCAACCACAGCCTCCGTTACAACAACAAACGCTCACACCACCTATTCTCCTCCTCCAGCTCTTTCTTCTTCCTCCTCCTTCATCATCACAGTCATGGCTGCTGTGGTTTTTCTGGCCGTTCTGGTTTTGGTTCAACTTCTATGAAAGAAACACAGAAGTATGAAGTCTATTAGACACTACATCAGTTCTTCTGGGTGAAGCAGCTGATTTAGCTGATTACACCTGAGACAATCTAAGGCGGCCAACTAGAAGCTGTTTAACAAGTACACGTTTACCTGTTTCCTGACAGGTGATGTAAATGTGAGATGAAAACAGAACCAGAGGAAGAGAACTAAATATTTATATCTGCAAAGAGGTCATTAAGAGTAACTGTGTCTGTTTCTACATTGAAACTGTGACACTAACCTCTGTCCTGAAGGTCATTGACTGAATATTGATCATGTGAGTCATCACACGAGCAGAGGTGTGAATACAGGCGTAGGTCATTACAGGTGAACAGGTGAAGCCTCCATGAGACATTGATCTCAAGACTACTGAAAAACGTGATCTTCTTCACAGTGCTGCTTCAGCTCACTGACGTTTATGTACGTTATGCACAGCTCTCTGAAATCCCACCAACACATTTCATTCAATGTTAGGGTCTCGGCTTTGGACTATCGCAGCACCTCAATTTCAAAAATGGACAAATGAACAAAAGCATTTTGTTCTCAGACATTCAGACTGTCTCTAAACATTCTCAGTAAAAAAAAAAATTACAAATAATCTGAGTTCAGAAACTCAAACTCAGTCCTTCACTCACTCATACACAACAACACTGACGTCGCCACACAGGTGAGAACGAAGGTAGGCTGGGCGTACCTGTATGTGGACTAACCACAGAGGTCCAGAGAATCATGAACAAATGAATTCATCTTTAGAAAGTGAACAAATCCTGACTGTGGTTTGTATTTATGCACCAAACAACAGTTGAGAGCAGCCAGTCTGTTGGGGGTAACTGGGTGGGGTACTCAAGGGTTCTTCATCCAGTGAATCTTTGGAGACTTTAGAGCTCATGTGGACAATGACAGTGAGACCTGGGTGGCGTGACTGGGCACATCATGCGAAGGCCCAGGTCTTTGGGGCCTACAGACACCACAAAAGAAGAAGATCAAATGGAAAATGAATGATGGAAACTGAGGTCAGAGCTGCAGACTTGCTGGTGAGGAGAGGTAATGATCTTCAGGCAAGGCAAGCGCTGTTCAGTCCTCTCCTCATCTTCCTCATGCTCCTTTGTATATTCCATGTAGCATTGAAGGCACAAATGAGTTTAAACAGGTAAAGTCAGGTAAATGGATCCTGGTTATTGATTCAAAGTGACTAAAGTCAGTAAAGAATAAATGTTTAGGCTTTATTGTGTCAGTCAGACAAACATTAACAGTAACCTGTCTCTTCTATCAGACACAGAGATGAGTGATGACATCAGAAATAAACCTGAGTGCAAACAAAGGGAAATGTTTCTTCTGTGAGCTGTGTGACGTTAGCACTGACCAGCAGAGGGCGTCGGAGTCACATGATTGAAAATAAAGGCATAAATTGTCCAAAATTAACTTTCTTTATTTCTGTTCCCTTTATGTGTCTCCTTTCATCTTGTCTCCTCCCTCCTTCCACCATGTCTTCCCCACTCTCACATTCTTACTTCTCCAGTCTCATTGTTCCTTCCTCCTCTATGTATGTCTCCTTGATCGCTTCTTTACTCTTTTTACCCTTCTCTTCTTTCACTTCATCTCCTGCCTCCTCCTATGTTGCCTCTATCTTCTTGTCTCAAAGTTTCCTTCATCCTTCACTCCTCCTTCGTTGCCTACTCTCTCCTTGTCTCATTTATTTCACTCTTCTTTATTTTCTTCTTTTCAGTTTCCTCCTTGTCTCTCATTGGCCTCCCTGTCTCCTCCTCCCTTGACTGTGAGGATTCGTGAAGGTGAAACATGTTCAACACAAACTGATTCTCCACACACATCTATGGGCTCAAATTGTGGTCATAAATATTTTGTACTTGTAAATCTGACCGACTAGTTGTGAACTGAGTTTTGTAACCTTGTAAACCAAAATATCTAAAACATTTATGTTTGTGCATCTATAGATGCAAATTGGTGTGTGTGCAAAAAAGATTTGGGTTTTTTTGTTTGTTTGTTTTTAAAGAAAGAAAAGAAAACTAATAATAACAATAATTATTATTGTTACCAGTCTAATAATAATTAGGCTGAAGAACCAACAATTTTAGCCCATAAGAACCATAAGAATGAACTACCTCCAGGACCTGAAGCTCAGTAAAGCACCCCTCCAACAGCCAAACCTATCTGTTCTCTCATTGGATTGTTAAATTTGTGATTGACATGACGTTAACCAATCAGCTGAAAGGAAGAAAAATTCGGTCAAAATTTGTACTTTGAGGTTGTGTGATCCCCTTACAGTCTGAGCACACCCTTCACTCCCCAATATTTAAATATGGGGACCACTACCCGAGTCTGAGAGTCAAGGGCCCCAGATATGCAACGTTGCAAAGGCCTGTCAACCAAGTGAGCCCTACAACATCGAGAGCCTTCAGGAACTCAAAGTGAATCCCATCCACACTACAGGCTCTGCCACCAACCAGGTGTTTAATTGCCTCATTGATTCCAGACTCACTTCCCTTACAGAAGATCATCTGTGGGATTAGGACGGCTTAAAAAAGTCTTCATACCCCTTGAAAATTGACACATTTTTTCACCTTAAAACCACAAACTTAAATGTTTTTATTTATGTTTTTAGTAATAGGCAGAGGCTAGCCTGTTTGGCACCCTGGGCGAACACTCCATTAAAAAAAGATGATCTGATGTCTTCTCTGCTTAATAAGGTAATTAAAGAAGCACTGACACATTTTTCTGTATGTTTTTACATAATTCCACCATTTCTGGTTATAGATGCAGAAACTTCATGAAATGAAAAATCTTCCTGATCACAACCTCAGTCTTTTTCTAAATGACTTCTGCATACTATTGTGAATAAAAAATGAAATCTGAGATTTGCGAAACAGTTCTTTCTGTTGTTATTTACATTTTACGAAGGCCCCCAGATCTTGTGTAACTGGGTTTGTAAAGGCAGTTGTTCAAGCTCAGCAGCCTTGCAGTGACAGTCGGTCACGGGACTTTCATAGCGATCTGAAACTGCAGCTTCCCAGTGAGAAGCTTACAGGTAAAGTCACAGGGGTCATAATTTAATAAAAAGATTTACTCAATCTAGCCTTCCCTAGTTATTGTCTGTATCCTGTAAATGTTCTTTTATGTATTTTTAATTATTTTATTTTATTGTTAAATAATCTCCTAGTCGAGTTGTGTTTGTATTTTCTTTTACATATTTTCACTGCACTGCAGCTAATTAGTGCGCTCCACCTGTTGGTGTATTTATTGGCTTTTAATGTTTCCCTCCTATAAATGATCGTATTACTGTAAAACACTTTGGGGTACTGCTGGTTTTAAATGTGCTATATAAATAAAGTTGTATTCTCTTTGTTATTTCCTGTTCTCAGAAGGAGCATTGAGCTGTTCATAGACTGCATAAACTGCAGTATTAGCAAACTGCACATATAATTTATGTCCACTCAGGACTGTATGCTTGTCTTTCCACGTTCATATGTATATTTATATTTAGTCCCATGTCTCTGTATTCATCTGTGTATCTTAATAGTTTTGTTATCATATCTCTGTTTCTACACTCATTTTATATGTTGTTTCTTGTATATTTGCTGCTATGATAACTCAGTTTCCCTCTGAGATCAATAAAGTTTCTCTGATTCTGATGAAGACGAGTGTATTAGAAACAGCTCGTCCTTGTGGAGAAGCAGCAGCGTGACGAGCTGATGATGTTAACAGGGAAGTGGTGAAGCTGAAGGTATCACTCTGCTGTCGGTCTCCAACATGACAACATGCCGACTTCATCTGTCGCTCTGCTCCTCGGTGAGTCAAACCCTCCCTTCTTCAATTCTTTATCACAGCTCCAACACACACTAAAGGTCAAAGGTAAAGAGCCTATTTTCAGCAGCTGGAAGCTCTCGCTGATAGTTTCTCTCACATGAAATCTGTTCAGATCTGTTGGTTTTGTTTCCTTGGTGAGAAGAAGTGATCACTACTTCTTTTGTTTATCTAAGGCTGGTTGTATCTGATATTTGTTTGTGTGTTTGGACACAAATCAAGTGGTGTATTTCCTGTAAGCACCTCATATTTAACTCGAGTGTATGAAGATACAGCAAATGACAGAAAACTGTGTCAATTGCATAAACTCTTTAAAATTTAGAAGTTTAACTCTGCGTTTCTCTGTAATCTGGACTGACTCACAGAGCTGAAGCTTCATGTCGTGTCTGTAAGAGAGGAAAGTGACCTGTTTTCATCAAACATTAACCTTTACTCAGGAAACCACGGCTCCTAGCTGCATGTACCACATGTTCTCCTTATCTGCCTGTTGTAATCATCACTTCCTCTGTTCAGACCAGATTGACTGAGTCTAACTAAATGACTGAAGATAGTTGGTTTTTCAGAATTAACGTCGGATTTTCCTCATTTCCTGTACGCTTTGTTAATTTTCTGATGGCGATTTAGACGAGTGGGACTCAAACGACTGTAATGTTTACTAAACAGATTTTTCAGGTCGCTCACTCAGCAGCTGATATTGCCAAAGTCGCCTAACTTTAATCCAGTGACCTCGGTGGTTTGATGGTTCATTAACTCTGATTGCTTTTTAAATGTCTCTGTTTTACTTAGCCAGTAAGAGCTGATTGGGCCTAACCTACCTTTGCCAGCACTGGCTATGGGAACCTGCTAATGTTGGGTTTAATGTTGTGATTAGTAGAATCTGTAGTTTTTTACTTACTGAACAACTACTTAGAAACCTGCAGACGTATCGATATAAAAGAATTAGGGCCTGCAAAACAAGCAGGTCAACCCCAGCAGTTTTAACTGGTCCTGATATAAAACTGCTAGGACAGGTTACTCTCTCCTGGGAAGTTGGCTGCAGCCATGCGGATTTCTGAATGGAAGAGATCCATGTACACGCCGATTTTTTAATCATCCAATGCATTAAAAAACAATAGTCATAAATAAAGTGTTTTGGCTTGTGATTCCTAAATAAACACACTAACACTAGCTACACATTTTTAAAGGGTGCAAATCCAAGTTTCTAATTCAGTGACTCTGGTCTCCAGAGCTGAAAATAGGTTTGAGGTTCTTTTGAGAATTCTGAAGTTGGTTTAGTCTAAAATGCCTGAGTTGAGAGCAGGTTCGTGTAATTTCAGAATTTCTACCTAAAAAGAAATGAAAAGGAAAAATAGACCATTTTCCATCCCCAATATTTGAATCCATAACAATGGGAATATAACAGTTAATACTAAATGTTAAACATTATTGTGCAGCACATAAGATCAACAGAACACAGTGTGCTTTGAGGTAGGAGCCAAAAAGGGTGTAGTTTGTGGGTGTGATCACCTGTGTGTACACCTGTGAGCATGGATGCGCTTGTTTTTAAAAGGTTCCTTCATGTAATGATCTGCTAGAGGGTGTGGGGGGGCCACAGCCCCGTCCTCCAGGGCATGAAGCAGGTATGGAGGAGATCAAAACTCCAGACATCCAGAGGCCCCCAGAACACAAGAGACCAAGGAAGACCAACAGAGGGGCAGCCGCGCCACTGTCCCAGTAAGAGCTGAGGAGAGTCCCAGATGAGGGCTCACCCAGCAGCCGCGGAGCAGAAGCCAGGGGGAGTTGCAGTGACGCGCCCGTGAGCTCCGCCGGCAGCCAGCTGTGCCTGAGTGACAGAGTCCCAGGCCGAGAGGCCCGAGCGAGCCCCAGGCCCCGATAAGCGGCCACCAAGGAGTGAGCCGGTGTGTACCTGGACGCCCATCCCCGGACACAAAGAACCACCAACGCACCGATGTCTGAGGGAGTCCGCCACCGGATATGAACTTTTTTCAAGACAGTGAATCTTGAAACCAGAGAAAAAATAGAGAGTTTTAACTTGTTCCATTGGCAGATTTTTTTCACTTATTTCAAGCTAAAATATTTATTAGAATTCAAATTTAGACAGAAACAAAGTGAATAATATTATTTTATTATCACGTTGATGCAGCACATGGTTCAGTTAGCTTTGTATAAACACGTGTTAGAAATGTTCTTCAATCAGCTCTTTTTACTCTCATTTCACAGCCAGTACTTTTTACTTTTACTTGAGTAAAGAAATTGAAACAGTACTTGGAGTATTTTTAACAGTAGTACTTCTACTTCAGTACACACTGTGTGTACTTTTACCACCTGTGTCTGAGACTTCCTTCAGGGTCCACCTGAAGCTCTCAGTCTGCTGTGGAAAAAGGAAATCCAGGTGAGTTTCTCCTGATCACCTGAGGCCGTCATTACTGTGTGAACCCACACACCACTCCTCACTCCTCCCACCCGCTGCACACAGTCACTGAGTACAGACCGGCTGATTCCTGTAAAGGGAGAGGCAGGAAGAGGCGGAGCAACAGCTGAAAAACAAGAAGCTCAACGTCATTTTGCAGAAGTGAAAGTGTGAGAGAGCAGCAGCAGAGCTGCAGTCGAGTCCTGTTTGTCTCTAAAAGAAGATTCACTGGAGTCCATCAGGTTCCTCTCAGCAACAGTGGTGAGTGCAGCTGATCACACTTCCTGCTTCTACACAAATCTTCACTCTGTTCACTTCATCAGGGTCTAGAGCGCCACCTCATTTCTCCATGGTGCCACTTAGGCTACGTCCACACTCGCCCGGATAGATTTGAAAACAGCGCTCCGCGTCCACACTAGTGTTTTCAGTCGTTTTCACAGAGTTGTGCGTCCACATTAAGACGGCTGAAAACGCTTACGTTCCAGTCCTGCGCATGCGTGAAACGCAAGACGATTCGACCGGTCTCATTTCTGTCTGCCGCTTATTCACTTTCTGGCTGTTTGAAACGTCGCGGCAAAAGGTGGAGGAAAAGCACCGAGTTTTAAAATGGACTAACAATGAGGTGGAGTTGTTGCTGCGAGTAACACAAAAGTACAAAGTTGCAAAAGCGAGAGAGAATTAAAGAATTTGAAGAAAAGCTCTGTGGAGCATGTGCAGACTGATATTCATCTTTAATAGGACTGTCAAAACTGCTGCTGTATAATGCTCTCCACTATCTTTGTTTAATTGGTCACATGCCTGCATCACATGACTAACATGCATCATCGTTTTAGAAAGTCTCTGTTTTCACTGTTCACTGTGACACAAACGCACCGTCTCCAAATTATTTACTTTCCGGCTGTTTGAATCGTCGCAGCAGAGGTGAGCAGCGTGATAGGAGTGGATGTAGCTGTGGGTAATGAGAAAAGATGAAAAGAACGATTGATAACTTTTTCGTTAAGGCCGGTGCTCTGACACGGAGCCATCAACCTCTCAGTGTCTAACACTGGTCTGCAGACGGCATCAGATAATGAGCCACATTAGATGGACTCTGAGCCCACTGACAGTAAAAGGGTGAAGTGTAGACATTTGGAAGAGAGCGGCCTGACCAGTTTCTCTGACTATGATACTGTAAAGCTGACAACATGATGCATTTACTGTGGTGAGTGTGCAAAGACCATGGCAGGTGTTGTGCCAAGGTAGGGATCCCCAACAGGATCTGTTTCCCTGCGTCAGGAACATCGGCTGGGCAGGGAAAGCGGACCCAACGCACTCCGCCTCCATCACGACCAACTAGACGTGGAAGGAGTGATGTTTTAGTGACAACATGAAAGATGAGTGTGACCGTTCAGTTTGTGGGTTACAACAGAAAATGATACATTTATTGTTCTCGTGTGTTATCGGACGGGATCATTTTAACAAACCGAGGACATTTTCCTGATAATTATCTGTATCCTCCTGTAACTTTACTGTTTAAAGAGCTAAAACCTCCAACATTTCAGGATCAATAAGTCCTTATAAGACGTGTTTGTGAGCTAAAAATCAAGAATGTGGGATACTGTTTGTCTGTGTCAGCCAAACAACTTCACATCTTTGTAACGACTGTTAAAAAGATGTTCATCCTGTTGATCCTGTTCATCTGGACGCTGCACTGTACAGCAGACACGACGTTGTTCAGTTTGTGTTTCAGATGAACCAGTTTGTGTCTGAATGTGTTGCTGGGTCTCCACCAGTTACTCTGACAACTGAAGGTTCAAGATTTTTATTTTGACATTTGCACACAGGACCAACAGTCCATGCACAGTGGAATACTTGTGCAGAGCTTTCCAAGTCAAATCACACTTTAACAATATAAAGACAGAAAAAGCAGAAGGATAGAAATGAAGTCCGGAGTAGGGTAGTCGTACTATTTTCTATATACAAAGAAAAAGAAGAAAATGTACAGAGAGTGTGTAGTTCTCTACCTCTTATCGCACTCACAGTGTTGCACATTTGTTCCACAGATCTGTTTCACAAGTCTGTTGTGAGTGTATTGCCCGATGGTCAGTGAACCGATGATACATTCAAAGTGAGGTTAAGTAGTGCTGTGTTATTTTAAGTGTTCAGTGTGTTTTTGTTTGCCGTCAGTCTGACAGTTGTGGGGAAGAAGCTGTTGAAGAATCGTGTTCTGTGTGTGATGCTGCTGTCCGCTCTGTTGTGTCTGAGATTGCATGTGCAGCTTTGTATGTGCAGGTCCATGGATGCAAGTGTTGTTCCCATAATCCTCTCTGCAGACTTTCTGACTCTGCAGAGCCTTCCTCTCTGTCTGTGTAGTGTTTCCATACCAGACAGTGATGCCTGCGGTGAGGATGCTGTCTATCAGTCCTCTGCAGGCCTGGGTGAGAGGGTGGTGGTTCATGCCAGCTTTCCTGAGCAGCCGAATGAAATAAAGCCTTTGCTGGGCTTTTTTCACAGTTGCTGTAGTGTTGAGAGTCCAGCTCAGGTCTGATGTAACCTGCAGTCCCAGGAATCTGTGGCTGTTTGCCCTCTCCACCTTCGTCCCTTTGACGATAAGAGGCTGCAGGGGAGGGAGTTCTTCCAAAAGTGCAGTATTCATTCCTTGGTCCGTGTTGAGGATGAGGTGAAGAAGCTTCTGTGATGAGTAGAAACTTAAAGAAGTCCAGACGCTTTTCTCTCCAAGCTCCTCAGACTACTGACGCTTGTTTCTCTCTTTGTAAAATGAAATTTAAAGTGAATTTTGAATCAAATGTTTCTTTTCTTTCTCCCTCAGAGTGCAGACATGTCTGCTGCCAGCAATCTGCGATCTGAAGATCAGTTTCTGTGCTCCATCTGTCTGGATGTGTTCACTGATCCAGTCTCTACATCATGTGGACACAACTTCTGCAAAACCTGCATCAGTCAGCACTGGGACATGAATCAGAGCTGTCAGTGTCCCATGTGTAAAGAGACTTTCTACACTCGACCTCAGCTGAAGATCAACACTTTGTTCTCTGAGATGGTTGCTCAGTTCAGACGTGAAGCTCAGCAGAAAGCCAGCAGCAGCAGCTCAGAGCAACAAGCTGCCAAACCAGGAGAAGTTCCCTGTGACGTCTGCACTGGAACCAGACTGAAGGCCCTGAAGTCCTGCCTGGTGTGTCAGACCTCCTACTGTCAGACTCACCTGGATCCTCATCTGACACTGAAAGGTCTGAAAAGACATCAGCTGATTGATGCTGTGGAGAACCTGGAAGGCAGGATGTGCACGAAGCACGATAACCTTCTGCAGCTGTTCTGTAAGACCGACCAGACATGTGTCTGCATGCTCTGCCCTGTTTTAGACCACAAGAACCACGAGTTTGTTCCTCTGAGAGAAGAATATGAAGGAAAGAAGGCAGAGCTGGAGAAGACAGAGGCTGAGATTCAGCAGATGATCCAGAAGAGACGACTGAAGATTCAGGAGATCACAGAGTCGGTGAAGATGAGTAAAGATGCTGCAGACAGACAGAAAGCAGAAGGTGTTCAGGTCCTCACGGCTCTGATGGAGTCTGTTGAGAGACGCCTGAAGGAGCTCATGAAGGAGATCGAAGACAAACAGGAAGCTACAGAGAAACAGGCTGAAGGTCTCATCAAAGATCTGGAACAGGAAATCTCTGAGCTGATGGAGAGAAGCTCTGAGGTGGAGCAGCTCTCACGCTCTGAAGACCACCTCCACCTCCTCCAAAGCTTCTCCTCCCTGAAAGCTGCTCCACCCAGCAAGGACTGGACAGAGGTCAGAGTTCATCCACCATCATATGAGGGGACTGTGGGGAGAGCTGTGGCTCAGCTGGAGGAGACAATCAGGAAACTCATGAAGAAGAAGCTGTTTGAGGCTGAGCTGCAGAGGGTGCAGCAGCATGAGGTGGATGTGACTCTGGATCCTGATACAGCTCATCCTAAACTCATCCTGTCTGATGATGGAAAACAAGTTTATCATAGTGATGTGGAGAAGAAACTTCCAGACAACCCAGAGAGATTTTCTCTGTATGTTTGTGTTTTAGGAGAGCAGAGTTTCTCTTCAGGCAGATTTTACTTTGAGGTTCAGGTTAAAGGAAAGACTGAGTGGATTTAGGAGTGGCCACAGAGTCGATCAACAGGAAGGGAGAAATCACAGCGAGTCCTCAGGATGGTTTCTGGACTGTAGTGCTGAGAAATGGAAATGAGTACATAGCTTGTGCTGGTCCTTCAGTCCTCCTCTGTCTTCATCCTGGTCCTGAGAAGGTGGGGGTGTTTGTGGATTATGAGGAGGGTCTGGTCTCCTTTTATGATGTAGGTGCTGCAGCTCTGATCTACTCCTTTACTGGCTGCTCCTTCACTCACAAACTCCACCCATTCTTCAGTCCCTGTCCTAATTATGGAGGTGAAAACTCTGCACCTCTGATCATCTGTCCTGTCAATAACATTAATCGATCCCTTTCATTGGAAGAATTGCTTGATTTCTATTCTGATTCTGATTGAAGGGAACAAATGAACACATTGAGTGTAAATCCTCTACAGTCTCCATGTTTCTATAGAATCTGATCATCAGGACTCTGATTCACACTTTGATTCTCATGGAGTTTGATTTGAACAGAAGAAAAGTTGAATCAGGAAATGTTCCCACTGATGGAGACTCGAGCTGAAGAGCAAATATCAGAGAATAAATGTCCAAAAGCTTCATTTACAATAAAGTTTGTTCAATGCTTTGAGTGAATCCAGACTCATGTGTGGCTGTTATACGGAGCATCAGAGTCCAGCTGAGTTATGTTGGATACAAACTGCTTATTTTGGCTCTGTGAGGAGTTTTGTTCACTGAAAACTGATGAGACGGATAATATTCAAAGAACTCTGTAGAGATTCATGCATCCATGTTCTCCACCTGCAGGTGTGGAGGAGAAAGGTGGAGCACAGACTGCTGCATCCTTCCAGTCACATCATTTTGATGATTATATTTGCATGTTGTGATGATTTGGGTTAAAGACAAACAGAGTTGAACGGCTGCAGTCACAGCATGAAGACGATGCTGAAGCTGAGCTGTCAGTGAACATGTTTCACTGTGATTTGATTTGAAGAATAGAAAGTGTGTGTGGCTGCTGACAGCTGCAGTCTCTGCTAGTCTGCATAACACACACACAACTTTCCCCCTGAGGCAACGATGCAGCAACAACACAAAGAACAGCTGCAGACACACACACACACTGTTAAAGAACACTTTACTGTTTAAGGCAGAATTCCTCAGTAACAATGATTTGAGTCTACTGTGTCTACTGTGGTTTCCAACATACAATCTACTGAAACATGTTTTTCTTTCTGCCGTACAAACTATTTGATCACAACATCTTTGCTTTTTTCCTCCAATCGTTTATTCTGATTATTTTATTTAGTTTAACTAAGAAAAGCTTAAAATTTAACTCTTAACCTGATTTAAACGTTTAATTTCTCATTAACTCAGACTTTTAATTTATTTCCTTGTTTAATGTATTATTTCTTTATCCTTGTTTAAGTTTTGCCGATCCTTTCTGTGTAACCTGTTTAATCTGACCTTTGACCTTTTAATTTTAACTTAACAGTACTCTTGTTTTGACCTTTGACCTCTTTATTCCTTATAACCAAAAAAAACACCTTTTATCTGATATTTTCACCTTATTGATTGATTATATATATCTATTATATTTTCTCACCTTATCTTTCATTTCATTCATTCATTTCATTTATTTGTTCATTTTCAGGCACAACAAATACGTATATTGAACATAAAATACACAAAACAAAAAACAAAAATTGCCTGAAAAAGGAGTGGGACAAAGAAAACTTATTAAATCCCACCCCTATACTCACTCATCAACAAAAAAAACAATAAACTTCCCGCAGCTACGCCCATCATTGCATACAGACCCATCAACAGCCCCGGGCACATACAAGCATCTAAGCAGCAGCTCGCAACCAACAATTAGAGCCTTCATAACTGAATACAGAATATATAAATTATAAATTGCATTACCACAGGTAACAGGCAGTAATAACTACAAGTAACAAACACACATACATATACATACATATATATCTACACACACAAGTACATATATGTACATACATATTTTGGAATTTTTGCATTGTTTCAATTGTAAACTCAGACTGTTCCAGATTTTCACACCACATACAGACACACAAAAACCTTTACGGGTTGTTCGAGTTCTGGGTAATTTGAATTCTCCAAAGCCTCTCACATTATAAACCTTTTCTCGAATTTCAAATCTAGTTTGTAAATTTGCCGGTAAAAGTTTAGTAAAAGCTTTATACAAAATTATGGATGTATTGTAATTAACCAGATCCTGGAATTTAAGTAACTTTGCCTGAAGAAAGAATTTGTGAGTATGATCTAGATAACCAGCCTTGTGAATAATACGCAGTGCTCGTTTCTGTACTGTGACTAATGGATTAGTTGTATTTTTATATGTATTTCCCCACACTTCCACACAATATGTAAGATATGGAAGAACCAGGGTACAGTACAGAGTACGAAGTGCATCTTTATCAAGGAATTGTTTCACTTTGTTCAAAACTGCGAGGCTTCTGGAAATTTTGGTTTTTATGTGTCTGACGTGGGGTTTCCATGAAATTTTGTTATCAATTATAACTCCCAAAAATTTGTTTTCACTCACATTATCAATTGGTACACCTTCAATGATAATTGGTAATTCTACATTATATTTTAAATTACCAAAAAACATTGCTTTAGTTTTATTTATATTTAATGATAATTTATTTATGTCCATCCATTTTTTTATTAATTTTAGCTCCCTGTTTACGGTCATTACAAGATCAGTATAATCATCGCTACTGAAAAATATGTTGGTGTCATCTGCGAACAGTATGAGTTTAAGTACTTGAGAAACATCAAAAATATCATTTATGTATACATTGAAAAGTTTTGGTCCCAACACTGACCCTTGGGGAACACCACATGTAATACCAAGTTTCTCTGAATGGTAATGCCCTATGCTAACATATTGTTCCCGACCTGTTAGGTAACTTTTTAACCAGTTACCAGCTTTCCCTCGAATACCATATCTTTCCAATTTATCCAATAAAATTGAGTGATTGATTGTGTCGAAGGCCTTTTTGAGATCAACAAAAATACCAACTGCATATTTATTTTTATCCAGTGTATCAGTAATTTCTTCTACTGCCTCAATTATCGCCATTGAAGTGGTTCTTTGTGTTCTGAAACCATACTGACCAACATTTATTATTTGATGTTTTTCAAGGAATTTTTCTAATCTTGAATTAAAAAGTTTTTCTAGAATTTTTGAGAATTGAGGCAGTAGAGAAATAGGCCTATAATTGGTAAAACTGTGTTTGTCATTACTTTTATATAGTGGTATTACTTTCGCAATTTTCATTTTTTTTGGAAAACAACCGGACTGAAATGATAAATTACAGACATATGTTAAGGGACTAGCAATATTCAGAATAACCTGTTTAACTACAGACATATTTATGTCATGATAATCCATTGAAGACTTACTTTGACATTTTAATGTGATATTTATTACTTCTTGCTCATTTGTAGCTGAGAGGAACAGTGAAAAGGGATTTGATTTTATATTACTGATATTTTCATTTTTATGACACGGGATGTCCGCTGCTAGTTCCGGGCCAACATTTATGAAGAATTTATTGAACCCATCGACAATATTACTCATGTTGTGATTTTCACCATTTGCATCAGTAAAATATTCAGGATATGATGTTCCAGAAGATCCTTGTTTAATTAAGTTGTTTAACACATCCCAAGTTCCTTTTATATTGTTTTTATTTTCATATAATCTTCTTCTATAATAAAGTTGTTTGCTCGTTCTTATAATATCAGTCAATTTATTTCTATATGCTTTATATCTTTGTTCCACTTCTTTTGTTTTTACTTTGATAAACTGTTTATACAGATTGTTTTTCTTTTTGCAAGCATTAATAATTCCTTTTGTGAGCCAAGGACTTTTTATCTTTTTTTTCTTTGTCATGTGTTCGTTTACAGGACAATGTTTATTGTACCACATAGTAAAAATATCTAGAAAATTATCATAAGCCTTGTCCACATCTGACTCTTCATACACCGAACTCCAATCTTGTTGTGCTAAATCGAAATTGAAGGCATGAATTGCTTCATTTATTGTTCGCTTTGCTATCATGATCTTGGTATCTATTTTTTTTAAATCACAGTCACACAAAGTAAAAACTGGTAAGTGGTCAGTTATATCACAGACAAGCAGGCCACTATTAATTTGGAAATCCATGACATTAGTAAAAATGTTGTCAATAATAGTGGCGCTATGTGAAGTTATTCTGCTTGGCTTTGTTATTGTTGGATATAGTGATAAGCTGTACATTGTGTCAGTAAAGTCATCAATGGCTTTTAACCTTGTTGGATTTAGCAAATCAATGTTAAAGTCACCACAGATAAATAGTAATTTTTGGTTCACCAAAGCAAACGTTTTTTCTATCCATTCATTAAAAGTGTCAATACTTGAACTGGGTGTCCGATATATACAACTTATTATAACATTTCTCTTTTTTTCATTCATAATCTCAATAGTCAAACATTCCAAAATTCCATCAATAGCCATAGACATAGTTGTTACAACATTATATTTTATAGAGTTATGAACATATATAGCAACCCCGCCGCCCGCCTTATTTAATCTATTCATGTATTTTAAATCATATCCATTCAAACAAAAATCTATTCCTTTATCGACATTGAACCAAGTTTCAGTGATGGCTATAACACTAAAGGGGCGAGAAAATTGTTGCAAATAGTCCTTAATGAAATCAAAATTAGAGTACATACTTCTGCTGTTAAAGTGAATTAATGAGAGCTTCCCGTCTAGGTTAATTTCTTTTTCATATTGTTCCTGAGTGAAATAATTACAATTTTTAACAAAAGAAGAGAGAAAGTTACTTTCAGAATCTATTTCTGGATCTATTATATTATGCTCCTTATATTCACAATCTAGATCAATTACTTTCTGTTGAAGAACTAATTTCAACGTGTCCATGTCATTTCCTGGTGTAATTGATACATTGGTGTCAGTTATACTTGTCCAGATCCTCCATGTTCCTCACTATCAGTACTTTTGCCTCTTCTGGTGTCCCGTTTAGCTTAATGAAAATCTTACAGTTTGTTACCCATGTATGTTGTATTTTACCGTTCTTCTTCAGTTGCCTTGCCTTCCTCGCGATGTCTGCGTTTTTTCGTGTCAGATGCTCATTAATGAAAACGTCCGTGCCTTTCAGTTTGCGTCCTTGTTTCAGCAGTGCGACCTTGTTCTTCCGATTGACAAATCTCATAACGACGGCCGGCAGTCTGTCACTCCTCCTGGGCAGTGAGTGACATGCTTCTATGTGCTCCAGGTCCATCTCTATCCCCTTGCTTTGGAGGAAGGACGCCACCTGTTGCTCCACCGAGCGGGTCTCCTCGTCGCTGGGCTCCCCGACGTTCCCGGCCACCGCGCGCGCGTACGAGCGTGGCTTGATTTTAATACCGCTGATTACCACGTCGTTCGTACGGGTGTACTGCTCCAGCTCATCCACCCGCCGCTCGAGATCCATGATCCGTCTGTCCTTCTCGGCATTTTGGGGGCGTAGCTGTTTTACCTCCTCCAGAAGCCCCAGAAGCAGCTCCTGCTGCGCCCTGACTGCGGCCACGTCTCCGCACAGCGCTCCGAGGGAGGTTTTAATGTCTTCAACCTCCTCTGGTGTTGGGCCTTTCTTGGGTGGCATACTGAAGCGAGAGCACGAGGCGGCCACCACGAGGGACCCGGAAGCGGAATTTCTGATGATGGCGCCTGGCTAGGCCTGCTGGCTGATGGTGGAGCCTGGCTGTGGCCTGCTGGCTGATGGAGGAGCGTGGCTGGGCCTGCTGGCTGATGGAGGAGCGTGGCTGGGCCTGCTGGCTGATGGAGGAGCCTGGCTGTGGCCTGCTGGCTGATGGAGGAGCCTGGCTGTGGCCTGCTGGTTGATGGTGGAGCCTGGCTGTGGCCTGCTGGCTGATGGAGGAGCGTGGCTGGGCCTGCTGGCTGATGGAGGAGCGTGGCTGGGCTTGCTGGCTGATGGTGGAGCCTGGCTGTGGCCTGCTGGTTGATGGTGGAGCCTGGCTGTGGCCTGCTGGTTGATGGTGGAGCCTGGCTGTGGCCTGCTGGCTGATGGAGGAGCGTGGCTGGGCCTGCTGGCTGATGGAGGAGCGTGGCTGGGCTTGCTGGCTGATGGTGGAGCCTGGCTGTGGCCTGCTGGTTGATGGTGGAGCCTGGCTGTGGCCTGCTGGCTGAGATTTCAGGTGAGCAGGTTTTGAAAATCGGATGCTGCGCTGCTGAGGAGCCCGTCTTTCCTGTGACTCCTAACCCTCCCGTTATTTTCCTTTAATTGGACTTTGGTTAAGTTCAATCCGATGTATTAACCGACCTTTGAGGTGAAGTGCAGCTGCGAAGAACGCTACGGCAGGCAATGAGGTGCGTTTAATGTCGCTCTGTTAATTTGAGCGTCCATAAATTGAATGTCTTATTTTTTCTTACTTTATTATTGCTCATTTATTGGAGAATTTGGCCATTTAATTAAGACAGATTTTATGTTGTTGGTGGTAAAGATCTGGATGGATGTTTTATTTTATTCTGTGTTTCTATTTTTCAGTTTTACTTTTCAAGACTTGGTGAATTGCCTTTTTCTACTTTTTGTTTAGTTTTGTTAAAATTAGCAGCAGTGAGAAGTGTTGTTGTCGGTCTTGAATATATTTGATGTAGCCCATACTGTTAAGGTAAGTGTCATGTTTTTAGTTGTTAGTCTGATGAAGAATCTTTTATTTTTCTCCAAAAGTTGATTGTGTTTATCTGGACATAGTGTTTTTCAGGTCCAGCTGAATGCAGGTTTCCCCAGTCTTATACGTGTCAGGAGCATCAGCACAGCTGAAATGCATTTTTCCTAAGCACCGCGTCTCTGTGGCTTTTAAACCCCAAAACACGCTAAAACAAAAATGGGTCCACCCCAAGGATGGGGTCCCCCGGTGTAGTTTCCACTGTGACAGACTGTAGGCTTCCTCAGAGTGAGGCTGAGAGCGGCAGGCCCAGCTGGAGTCTGACCCGTGTCACACAGTGGAGGTCAAACCTTCTGTGCCACAAACACCAGATTAACCAGTTTCACTCATCATCCTTCTACTGTCAGATTTTACTGGTGCAGGTTTGATGAATCACCATCTGAGAACATCTCTGATGTGGGCGCCACCCACAGGGATCACTTCCTGTAGAAGGGTCACATGACCTGTTATAGGCCCCTTTGTGATGATGACAGCGACGCCCCTTTCGTGTGAGGTTAAACCCAGAGAGCTTCGTGTGACCTCTGACCCTGATCACCAGCGTTAGGGTCAGTGAAGGTGAGATACCGTGTGACAGGAGGAACAATAAAGTTTTATTTGTACGAACACGTAGAACAGATGAAGTCAGAACGAAGCAGGTGGAGCTCAGTCAGGGTGGAGGTGCAGACAGGTGAGCTGAAGGGGAGGAGCCAGTCTGGTCAGGAACTCTCTGTCTCCTCGAGTGAACCTCCTCACCTCTGAAACACACACACACACACACACTGAAGGTTGCAGTCAGGGTTGGTCAGGGTGGTGAGGGTGGGGTTACCTTCTGGTCTCTGGTTGGTGTGTTTCCTGCAGGTGAGGCTGAGCGGCCGAATCATGACATCGCTGCTGCACAGACACAACAGGAAGTGGAGGAGGAAGTCGTCAGCGTCCCCGTCACACACCTGAGACAGACACAGAGGTTATGTCTCTGCAGACTCACGGCTCGGCCCTGTGGAAACGTCCTGCAGGACGCCTGTTTCTCTCTGTGGTGGCCCCCCCACAGCGTCTCCACCGTGCTTCACTGTGTGGACGCTGTTCTTTGGGTTGTAGCTGCATCTTCTTCTCGTTTCACCTCCACAGGACGTTTCAGTCTGCAGGTCTTCGTCCTCAGCAGTGTGGCTGAAGGTGTCTGCAGACGTGGAGCTCTGTGAGCTCACAGTGCGTCCCTGTGCAGCCTGTAGAGTCTTTGAAGTCTTTGCTCTGACAGGCTTGTTCTGTGCTGGGCGGCTCTTTGACTTTCTTCAGGTTTCCCTTCCTGACACTCTGATAACCTCAGATATCCACAACGTGAATCCTCACAAACATCTTTTTCTCTCTTTTCACTCAAACCTTCTGACGTTTTCACACCGACTGTAAATATGAAGAAAACCCTCAGTTTGACGCCACGCCCCCAAACCAGTTCGGCAGTAAAGTGTGAGCAGACGGAGCTGTTACCAGGATGTAAACAGGATGTGCCCTTTCACAGTTAAAGCCTCATCTTAATGACAAAATAAAGTTTAAAGACGACGATGAGCACGTGACTCACCTGTGGCAGGTAAACATACACACCTGACAGGTGCTACTGACCTGGCTCTGCCCACGAGGGAAGACTCTGATGTGACCTCTGACCCTGAGAGCTCTCTGAAGCCCCTCCCACTGAGCATCAGCCAATCCCAGCAGAGCAGGAACCAGAGCAGCTGAGAACCAGGCGTGAGCCTCACCTGTCCCGTCATCGATCACCAGCCTGATCGAAGAGCAGAGCCACATGGTTTGATCATGTGACTGTCACCTGACTCATCCAGGTGATTAACACGTATCAGCAGGTGAGCTCAACAGGAAGCTGCTCTTACTTTGCTTTGGACTGAAACACTGACGAGGTCGAGTGACACTGAGAGCTGCTGCAGCCCTGAGAGAGAGAGAGCAACAGGTAAACACACACACCTGAAATCGTGAGCAGTTTCCTCCAAAACGACACTTTACTTACTGCACCAACACTAACACACCACCAACACGCTAACAACACATGAAGCACTCTGAGTACTTTCACTGCACCCGAGAAACTGCAACTAAACACATCCTGTACACACTGTGTGTATTTTATGCAGTACCTGTGTGTACACGCTGCCACACAGCGAGCAGCTCCACTGCAGTTGCAGGAACAGGAAACACACCACGTGACCTTTGACCTGTCCCACAGTGCACCTCTGCTTGCTGCTCAGAGCCCACTCACCCAGGTGATATATATATATATATATATATATATTAGGGGTGCAACGATATTCGTATCGATATTGAACCGTTCGATACAGTGCTTTCGGTTCGGTACGCATATGTATCGAACAATACAAAATTTGTAATTTATTTTATCAACTTTCCTTCTGACGATGCTGTCTGTGTTGAGCGCTCAGTGAATCTGCGTTCGACTACTCCGCCTAGGCTGCACTGTCGAGCGCAGATCCACTGAGTGCTCAACACAGACAGCATCGTCAGAAGGAAGAGCGCAGGGCAAGCTAGCGAGACAGAAGTTAAGCTCTCCTTGCAACATGGACCTCCCCCACCCTCATTCAGATCTGGCGTTTGGAATTATTTTGGTTTTCATGTGACGTATGACCCTGAAGGTAAGCGAGTCATGGACTAAAGTAAAACAGTATGTTGGATGTGCCACGCAATGCTTAATTACATGGGTGGGAACTAGTGTGTTAGCGCAGTTAGCTCGTTAACGTGTTGGCCGTCTAGCCCCATGCACGGGGCGATCGGCGGTAGCTCGTTAACGGAGATTTGCCGTGTTGTGGCGTTAAGGTCATTTCAACGAGATTAACCTGAAAGCACTAGTGGGAACACGACGAATATGACTGCACATTTACGCCGACATCATCCTAGTGCAATTGATCTGATGTGGTGGCAGAGGCTGTATCAAGACTAATGTAATCTAATAGATAATTTCTATATTGGTTAGAATTAAGATTATTTTTATTTTTCCAGTTCATGAGGACTGTTTTCTTGGCTATGCATAGGGCAGTGAAAACCATATGGGCGATATTCTTTTCTGAAGTGACATTATCTAAGCTGCCCACCAAACACACTAAGGGGGAAGTTGGAATGTTACATTTCAGACACTTCGATAAGTCTTCACATATCTCGCGCCAAAACTTCTGAACTGGTGGACAGAACCAAAGAGCGTGGATATAATTGTCCGGTGAATTGGTTTGGCAGTGTGAGCAGTTGTTGGTAGACGTAAAGCCCATCTTGAACATCCGATGACCTGTATAGTGCACTCTATGTAATATTTTGTATTGAATTAATTGAAGACTGGGATTTCTAATTAGATGAAAGGTTTTTAAGCAAATCTGAGACCAGAAGTTTAGGTCTAAGTTAACTGATAAATCCGCTTCCCATTTTGCAATAGGAAGTGATATTGATTCATCTGTTTTAGAAAGCATTCTGTATATTTTGGATAGTAATTTGGGGGGTTTAAGAGTAAGAAATTGAACCACACTTGGTGGTGTTTGTAGTTCAACTTGACCCGGTTTAAATTTCTTTTTTACTATGGATTTAATTTGTTGATATTCTAAAAATCTTTTCTTGTTGATCCCATATTGTGTAACTAGTCTGTCAAATGAAATAAATTCTGTTCCTTCTAGTATATGTTCTAAATATTTGATTCCTTTACCACTCCAATCTGAAAAGTTTATCATATTATTGTTTTGTAATATGTCAGGGTTGTTCCAGATAGGTGTACGTTTGCATGGGATTAATGAAGACGCCGTCAATTTTAGAAACTCCCACCATGCTGTCAGAGAAGAGCTGATGTTGATGCTTTTAAACCATTCATGTCGTTGCATGTTTGAGCTGATAAATGGTAGGTCTGAGATCTCTAGATTATTGCAGAGTGCTTGTTCTACATCTAGCCAAGGTTCATCTAAGAGGGTGTGTTTTAGCCATCCTGAGATAAACTGAAGCCTGTTGGCTAAGAAGTAGTGCTGAAAGTTAGGCAGTTCTAGTCCTCCTTTATCCTTGGTCTTTTGTAGTGTTTTTAAGCTTATACGTGGGGGTTTATTTTTCCAAAGGAATTTGGACATACATGAATCTAGAGATCTGAACCAATCTTGTGGCGGTTTAGTTGGGATCATTGAGAATAAATAATTTATTTTTGGTAAGACCATCATTTTTATAGCAGCAACCCTTCCCATGAGTGATATGGGTAGACATTTCCACCTAGCCAGATCATCTTCTACCTTCTTTAAAAGTGGGATATGGTTTAATTTAGTTAGATCTGCAAGCTTGGGAGAAACATTAATACCTAAATATTTTATATTTCCCGATTGCAGTAGTGTAGAAGAGGAATTATGGAAGGAGCAATTAATCGGTAGGACTGTAGATTTTGACCAGTTAATTGAGTAATCTGATATTCTTGCAAAAGAGTTTATCAATTCAATCACCCCAGAGATATTGGTTTGTGAATTTTGGAGAAAGAGTAACACATCATCCGCATAAAGGCTGATTTTATGTTCCACGTTCTTGCATTTTATGCCCTTAATTACTGAATTCTGTCTAATTGCTGCTGCTAGTGGTTCAATAAAAATTGCAAATAGTGAAGGGGAGAGTGGGCATCCCTGCCTGGTGCCCCTCAAGAGACAGAAGCTGGAGGATGTCTGGTCATTTGTTCTAACACAAGCTGTTGGGGAATTATATAATATTTTAACCAGTTTATGAAAGAGGATCCAAAACCAAATTTGTGTAAAGTTGCAAATAGAAATTTCCAGTTAACTCTGTCAAATACTTTTTCTGCATCTAAAGAGAATATTGTAGTTTCTAGGTTTTTACTGTATGAGTAGTCTATCAAATTAAGTAATCTACGTGTATTTGTTGATGAGTGCCTACCTTTTATGAAACCAGTTTGGTCAGGATGAATTAAGAGGGGGGTTATTTTCTCCAGTCTTTTTGAGAGAGCTTTGCAGATTATTTTAAGGTCTACATTTATAAGGGATATTGGACGATAGCTTGAGGGATATACAGGGTCTTTGCCTGGTTTTAGCAGGAGATTAATGTTTGCAGAATTCATATTTGATGGAAGTCTGCCATTTTCTTTAATTTCCAACAACGTTCTGTAGAAAACTGGTGCTAGAATCGACCAGAATTCTTTGTAGAATTCTGCAGGAAAGCCATCTGGATCTGGAGCCTTATTATTGGGCATACTTATCAGGGCTTCCTGGAGTTCACCTGGTGTCAGTGGTGAATCCAGTGCCATTGCTTGAGTGTCCAATAATTTTGGAAGAGTTATGTTGTCCAAAAACTGATCAATTTCTTTTTTAGATGGGTTTATTTGTGGTGAATACAACGTTTTATAGAAATCCCTGAAAATGTTGTTTATTTGTATCGGTTCATATAATGTGTTCCCAGATGAATCTTGAACAGCACATATAGTTGTTTTTTCTTTATTTATTTTTAGCTGGTTTGCTAGAAATTGACCGGATTTATTACCATGTTCATAATTTTGTAGGCGTAGTCTTTGTACTAAGAATTTTGTTTTTTTATCAATTATCTCATTTAATTCTAGTTTTGTTTTGCGTATTTTGTTCAATGTTTCCTGATCTTGGTGGGACGCGTAGGCTTCTTCTAGTGATTTGATGTTTTTTTCTAATTCCTGAATATTTTTGTTTTCTTTTTTCTTTTTATGTGATGAGAAAGAAATTATTTTACCTCTCATCACAGCTTTCCCTGCTTCCCATAGAACAGAAGCTGATGTTTCGGGAGTGTCATTATAGTTCAAATATGAAGTCCACTCTTTTTTAAAATATTTAATAAAGTCTTCATCTTTAAGTAGTGATATATTAAATCTCCAGTTTTTTCTTGGCGTAGTATTATTCTTGTGCATTAGTGTTAAAGATACAGGACCATGATCGCTGACAGCTATAGGATGAATCTCAGTGTCTGAAATGTCGTTCAGCAGTGAGCTGCTGACCAAAAAATAATCCAGACGAGAGTAGGAGTGATGGACATGTGAGAAAAAAGTATATTCCTTACTGGTGGGGTGAAGGGAGCGCCATGCATCGCAAAGACCAAAGTCGCTCATATACTGTTTGATTATATTTGTGGACTGCCAATTACGCTGAGTTCCCGCTGTATTGAGCCTATCCATGTCTTCATTTAGTCCATGTATTGTATATGTATAAACAATGTATGTGCAGCCTGCTCCTATCAGACTTTATCAGACGATGATGGTAATGATGATGATAAAATGTTAATTTAAAATGTTTAAATAACATAACAAATATAACAAAATGTTTATTTCCAAGGTGATGGCTGTACAATTAAACTGGTTCCATTTAAACATCAAGGTTTGGTTTTGTGTTATTATTAATCATTAATTCCATCATGGTTTATCATTTTGATTCATGATTCTGTGTTTCTAGCTCTCTAGTTCTTGTTTTGTGATTTCTAGTCACTGCCAGTTCAGATAGAGGGAGAGGAGGTCAACACATACAAGTACCTCGGGCTGTGGGTGGACAACAAACTGGACTGGTCATGCAACACGCAGAACCTGTATAAAAAAGGCCAAAGCCGACTGTACTTCCTCAGGAGGCTGAGGTCTTTCAACATCTGCAGGAAGCTCCTGAGGATGTTTTACCAGTCAGTGGTCGCAGGAGTCCTTTTCTATGCTGTGGTGTGCTGGGGGAGCAGCACAGCAAAGAGGGACTCATCCAGACTGGAGAAACTAATCAGGAAGGCTGGCTCTGTGGTCGGCATGAAGCTGGACACTCTGGTGACAGTGGCAGAGAAAAGGACATTAAAGAAACTGCTGGACATTATGGACAATGCTGGGCATCCTCTGCACACGGTCGTAAACAATCAGAAGAGCCTGTTCAGCGACAGGCTGCTTCTCCCAAAGTCAAAAACCAACAGACTTAAAAACTCCTTTGTCCCACACGCCATCAGACTGTTTAACTCCTCACTGGAGGGGAGAGGGAGGGGAAACAGGGGGACAAGGGAGGGGGGAACAACTGAGTTGTAGGGGCTTTTCTACACGGTGCAATATTTGCAATATTTGTTTTTTTTGTTTTGTCTTTTTTTCTTATATTTGACTGTGCAATAACCACTGTGCAATATACTCACTCAAATGAGCAATCCTATTTATCCATATTGTATATTCTGTATCTATATATGTGTATATGTGGTGTATTTATGCTTATATCCTTACTCTCATTCCCCTTAATGTATCTGTAACATGCAACTTCTTTCGGTGCTTTGCTACTGGAAACTGAATTTCCTGGAGGAACCCACCCGAGGGATTAATAAAGTTTCATCTAATCTAATCTAATCTAATCTAGTTGGGTTTTCTTCCTGCAGCCCTCATGTTTACTCAAGGTTTAGTTCTGTCTTCATGCTGATTTTCTTGTTCAGTCGTGTCTCATGTTGCAGTTTGTCAATCCTGTCCCTGTGCTCTGTGTTCCCTCTGTTCAGTATCAAGTATGTGCCTCATGTGTTTCCTGTTTTATTTTGATAGTCCCTGTCCTGTGTGCAGTGTGCTTGGTTTTGTTTCCCTTCTGTCATTAGGCCTGATTTGTCCCAGATGTGTTACGACCTATTCCCCATCTTCTCGTAGTCCTGCTTGTGTATTTAAGCCCTGTGTTTCTCTGTTAGTTGTTGTGTTGTACCCTCACTGTACTGTGTTTTGTTTTCTATGTGCTTCTGGTAATGTTCTGGTTCACTCTTTCCTGGTTTGATTTTCTACTTTCCCGGGTTTCTAGTTTGGGCTTAAGTTTTGAGTTTCTAGTTTTGTTTTCTTCTATTTCTATTTGAATGTTCTCCAGCAATAAAGCTGCCACTTTAGTTAATCATTCTGTCTCTGGGTCCTGCGTTTGGGTCCTACATCCTGCCTGCCACCTCAACACCTTTAATTTTACAGCTTCTTAGTTATTATAAAGTGCTGCAACTCATAATGTTTTCTAAGATAGTAAAACCAGATTTAAACTGACTACTTCTACAAAGATGGAGCTAAAGTGATGATATACATTTATAGTTTGGACTTGGACACATACAGTCTGTTTTTCCTTATAACTACATGTGAGTTCAATTAACATTTTGTAGGAAAAGGGAATTTGTTTTTTAAAAGGATTATAGATTCGGACCTGAATTACCCAACGGAACATCTCATTCACTGACGTTTGCTGGAGAAGCTGCTCTGCCTCTTTGTGATGGAGCAGCAGTGTGACTTACTGAAGACTGTTAACGGGGAAGTGCTGAAGCTGAAGGCGTCTCTCTGCTGCTCAGACTGACGTTCAGTCGTCATCCAGACAACATGAAGACTGCACCGGTCTCTCTGCTCCTCGGTGAGTCAAACACTAAAATCACCGATTTATTTATCACAGCTCCAACAAGCAATATGGCAGGAAAACAACCTTTCAGCAGTTACAAGCTTGCAGCTACTGACTTTAAAGTTCATGTAAAAATTCTGAAAAGTTTCGTCAAGGCGAGAGGAACAGTTCATTCTCCTTCTTATGTCTTTCTGGTTTCATTTGATTGGTGGCTGTGAAGTTGGGCAGGAACCAAGAAGTGATGTTAATGTTGAATAATGGAGCTCACAGTTCTAACTGAAATGTATGAAGAGTGATAGAAAATGGTTTCAAACATGCATGATGAAAGTTTTTCGGTTTAAATCGATCTCATCATCACTGCAAACCTCTCAGAGGTTCAGACTCAGCAGTTTAACCTGGAATCCTGCAGGAAAGTCACCATATAGTCTGGACTAAGTCAGCGATTAAACTTTCTGCCCAGCTAAGTGTCAGTAACATGAAGACCAAAAGAACAAAAGAGACTTGACCTCTTTTCATCAAACATCTCTTCAGTCAGGAAACCACAGCCTCTGACTGCATGAAGCACAGGGTCCTCTGACTGCGTCCCCTCTTTTATCTAGTCTTCACTTCCTCTATTCACAGCCAATTTTCCATTAAGAGGACTGAGTGTATTCAAACAACCACAGACGGTTTTGACTGTTAAAGTTCCCATTCCCGTTGACATGATGACCTTTAAACAGCAGCAGTGTGGGAGTGAAACAGGCCGCAAATCTGAAAATAAAAACTGTGCTTTTGAAGGGTGGCTTCTTAGTCCCACACTTTCTTCTCTGCACATGAATGAAAGCTCATCCATGCACAGTTCCTTCTCCATTGTTTGCAATGCTGTGCACTGTGATGTTTACCGTTGATTGCCATCTGATCAAAAAATGTATAGAAAACAGGAAAAGACAGGCTAACCTGCGTTGCTGTCTCGGTGGTATTTTATAACTTCCTGTTCCTGTTACAGTGCACGGTGGTGTTTGTGTAGTTTAATCTGCGTGGCTCACAGATCTGGCAAAAATACAGACCTTCCATAATTAAGTAGAAGTACAAATACTACTGTTCAAAAATACTCCAGTAAAAGATGAAGTACTGATTCAACTTATTAACTAAAGTAAAAGTAAAAAAAAAAAGTACAGACTAGGAAGTACTCAAAGTAAGAAAGTACAAAGTAGTAGCAGTAAAACCCTGGCTGATTGTGACCCACACCCATTACCACACCTTGGCTCATGTGATTAGGTAGAGGATCATCAGGGGGTCCATTGTCCCTCTCAGGGGGAAACTCCCACAGAGCTTAAATGTGGGTCTCTTCACCGTTTGATCCTAGAACTGAAGAAGCTTCTCAGATGAGAGGTGAAACGTCTTCAAGCAACTTAAAAAAGTCCAGACGCTTTTCTTTCCAAGCTCCTTAGATTGTGGCAGATACTTCAGGAGATTAAAAAGTTTCCTGAGAGAAAAAAAAACAACAAAAAAAAAACTGTGCAGCCTCAGTCTTTCTTTAAATGACCTCTGACCTCCTGTTGCAGGTGTGTGTGTGCTGCTGCTGTCTGCACTGACTGTTTGTGCAGGTGAGTAGATGAAGTGCACCATGGTCCAGGACAAACACTGAGTGTAAACACTGATAGAAACTGTCCGTCTGTCCTCCAGTCTCTCTGAGCGTCAGTCCAAACCTTCAGCAGTTCTTCACAGCAGCCTCAGTGTCTCTGACATGTGACGGTCAGCTGGGCTCTGATGGATGGACGGTGAAGAGGGACACAGGAAGTGGGACTGAGTCATGTGGAGCAGGTGGGCGGGGCTTCGGGAGGTTAAATGGTTCATCCTGTTTGCTTGATAAGCAAAGCGAGCCAATCAGTGGAGTTTACTGGTGTGAAGGTGAAGCTGGAGAGAAGAGTGAAGAAGTCAACATCACTGTATCAGGTAATGAAGTCGTTCATTTCATCAGACTAACAGCAGACTGTTATACCACCTCTAACTCACTCTGTGGGTCTTTTCCTCAGATAAAGAAGTGATCCTGGAGATCCCTGCACTTCCTGTGAGGACAGGAAGTGATGTCACGCTACGCTGTAAAAACAAAATTGGTGGCACAGCTGCAGCTTATTTCTACTTTAATGGACGTCCTGTTGGACCTAAATCAGAGAAAAACATCACCATTAACGTGCAGCAGTCTGATGAAGGTCTCTACTGGTGTTCTACTGATGAGTTTGGATCATCTCCTCAGAGCTTTCTGAGGGTCAGAGGTCAGAACACTGACATCACTTCCTGTTTAAAGCAAACCTGCTGAGCTTATAATAAATTCAATGACCCAGTTTTATCATCTCTCCTGCAGATGTCTATGACACCACCACCATTTCACCAAGTGCCACCAAACCACCACCAACAACAACTACCAATCTCAATTCCCCTCCTTCTACATCGTCCTCCTCCATCATCTCACCTGTAGCTGCTCTGGGTTCTCTGGGTCTTCTAGATCTTATTCTGTTTGCAGCTTTGCTGTTTTGGAACAAAAAACAAGGTATAAAGTCTGTCAAACCCCCCAGAGCTCATTAGATTAAACATTTTACATGGAAAAATAAATTTTCCTTAATAATTATGTAATTATATACTATAATTCAATTATAAACTGTCCCCATTCACATTGTTTAGCAGAGAACTTATCTTACATGAAAAATATAGAGACACTTTTATTGATAAAGTATAAGACCCGATCCTTGGGGTGGAACAATTTTTGGCGCAGCGTGTTTTGGGGTTTAAATTCCACAGAGACCCAGTGTTTAGAAAAAATGCATCTCAACTGCTCCGATACTCCTGACACAACAGTATCACTACAGGTTTTGACAAAAGTCCAGCTGGAATTAGTGATGGGATTTCCGGCTCTTTTTAGAGAACCGGCTCTTCCGGCTCCCAAGCGGCTCTTCAGGTTGTTTTGTTGCTTTAATTAAAAACGGTCCGGGGCTCCAGGGTCCGGGGGAAGCAGGGATTAATCCCATACATGCTCTCAGTGGGTTCCAAACACACACACACTCTCTCGGGTCCAGGGCAGATCTATATACACACAGAGAGAGACGTCCAGGTTAGGGATAGTCTCAAACTCACAGATACAGGTTCAGGTCCGCCGTCATAAATAGTGCTCCAAATCAGCTGGGATCGGCTGCAGGTGTGATGGTGAGCACAGGTGCGTGGGCCAGGGGCGGGGCCCGTAATGAGCACCGCCCCAGCAGAGGAGAGAGAGCGCAAAGGAAACAAAACAAACAAAACATGTTGCCAAACACAGAGTGAGCCAGCGAGGCACGAGGACCACGACACAAAGCACGTGCAAACTCCAAAACACATTTCTAGCTTTAACTGAACTTCCAAACAGAGCAGATCACTTAAATTACACAATTGAAAGCATGAAAGCATGTGTGTATTGTTTGTGTATTTATACACAAGCACTCATATATATATTAAAAAATATGTTCATTTACCTGTTACTACCACACACCAAATCCGGTTGTTGGTACTTGCTGGATTGTGTAGCCTCTAGGTAACAAAAGCTCAACACTGCCCCCTAGCATCCTGGAGCACTTCTGTTCTCTTCTGTACATGCCTCGGAGTTTGTATGTGCTTTGTCTGTAGGGGCCACCGTAAATATACTTTTATTTATTCACCCCACATAAAATGTAATAAATAAATCATATAATACAAAAACCAACTAATCACATTTCAACTTTTAACTATTTAAATTTTCAGCTTTTTCCTTTTACAAATTTAAAGTGAAACAACACAAAACACTGCAAACCACAACACAATTAAATATAAATTATAATATGAAAACAAAAAGAACATGCATATTCTCTGTCATATGGACCTGCATGAATAAACTTTCTGAATCCTTTATCATCTGCAACTGAAAATAGTTGTGGATGATTACTATACCTTTCTAATGTCACGTTGTTGTCCCTGGCTCTCTTTCTCTCTCCCTCCCGCTCTGTTCCTGTGCTACTGAGTGTCACTACCGCCCCTCCCTCCTCTGCTCAGCGCAAAGCACACGGCTCGCGTGCAGAGTGAAGCGGAAAAAAGTGCGAGAGAGAGAGAGAGAGGGTGAGAGAAAGAAAAACCCACGGCTCGCAATAAGGAGCCGGCTCGTGTCGTTCACGTCAAAGAGTCGGCTCTGAGAGTTTCCTTCGCGACCGACACATCACTAGCTGGGATAACCACATTTACTCAGGGCCTTCTTGATGTGATGTTCCTCCTGGCCGCTGTGTCTGTGGGGATGGTGTTCGCTCTGTGTTGTAGCGTCCTGATGACTCCCAGTTTGTGCTCCATGCTGGCAGACGTCTTCGGTTTAGAATCTTTTATTATTTGTCTCGTGTTTAAATCCTCGTCTTTCTCATTCCTGCAGAAAGGACGCTGTCATCAAGTCTGAGTCAAGTCACTTATCAGGATATGAACTTCAGACAATCAGCCAATAAAATTACAGATACACACTCACATGTTGTTTTCTCCATTCCGAGGACACTGCAGGTACACATTCAGCTGTTATCCAACAACTTATTGCTTCACAAAATATGATTATGACCTGTTACAGGAAAAATGATTCTATGTTTCTTTACCTTCTTTTAAATGTACAAAGATGCCCTTTGTCTATGGTTAGATTAGTTTAGAATGATCCTTTTAGACTTTCCCAGCGAAGACATATTGTTTTGGGACATATTGTTTTAGATTGTTTTATCTCTCACAGCTTTCTCTCAGCTCTCTGCTGACGAGACTAGCGCCACATATGGAGTTGTTTATTTTATCTGTTTATTATTTTCTTATCCTGTTCTCACTGTCTTTCCTATAAAAAGTGCCAAGCCTCTGTTCACGGTGTGAGTTGTTCTTGCAGCTCACCCGTGTGCACGTTAAAGCATGAAAAGTAACTTTGTCTCATTGTGTCTTTATTTGTCCTGAGTCTTTAACAGAGTGTTCCCCCAACATTTCTTGGTCCTTCGGAGCCGGAGCGCCTCCATCGTGTCCCATCTCCGTGACCAGTCCACGTTGTTCGCCTGTCGACAGCTCACATACTAGGTGTGTGGTCAAAGACCAAGAGCGTTAAATTCGAGTCTTGGCCAACGTCTTAGAAAGCGACCCACGGTGGTGGGGCCCGATCGAGGTGGACCAGACCCGGCAACACTGACCAGGTAGATACAGACACACTGACACAATCTTGCGTAAAAGCGCATTTTGAATTCAGGGAATTTAAAATAGCGGAAGTAGCTCGTCGACTGGTAGCTCTGGGAGCTCGTCGACTGGTAGCGTAGCTCGTCGACTGGAAGCTCCCCACTTCTGTAGGTTAGGTTTGGAGCTCTGGGTAGCTCCCCCAGCTGGGTCTAGACAGGGTCTAGGGAGTAAGTAGCTCTGGGAGCTCCCCTTATCATAAGGGTTCCGGTCGCGCGCGCATCGAAGCTGTGAATGTGTGTGTGTATTGTTTTAATTAACGGAGCAAGCTGACTTTTCACGGTCCAATAAGAGACTGAGCTGCTCCTACTGTGTTTTTCTTTTACTGCTATTCACTGACGTGCTGGTGAGTTGAGAGAACGGTCGAGTTCCGTCTCGTAAAGTTCACACCGCTTTCGGAACTAGTCCGAAAGTAGAAGGGCGTGTGAGCAACCACTCTCGTCTCTAATACCAGCGAAGGTGATAGCAGCTGTATCGTGTATATATTACTTAAACAAAAATAAGTAAATACATAAATAAGATGGGTAATCAAGCAAGTGAAATTAAAACTCACTCCTGCTGACGAGCAGTGGTGAGAAAAGAAAAGTCCAGACGCCGGACAAAAACAGAGAGAGATTTAAGAAAACAAAATATAAACAGTCAGAAGAACAGAACTCAACTGCCAGTTTAGTAAAACCAGAAGACAAGACACTGTGCAGTGCCCACAATCCTTTTAGTAAACCATCACCCATTCCTGCAGCCGCATCTGCAGCAACACCCATATCAGGAAGAACATAATAATCCCTTATTAAGTGAAAACTAGAGATCACAGTAGTTTGAGGTAGTTTAAAAGGGTTGAAAACAGACCCCACTGAGTAGATATAAATATAAAAAGTACGAAATAAAGATAAACAAAGGGAAAGTTACAGTAGAAATTATCTTTAGAGTATTTGAAATTAATAATAGCAAGGATAACAACCTGTAAAGTGATATTATCAATGAAACACAGTTGGCATGATGACCATGCCCAGCATGTATAAAATGAATATAAAGCAAATAAGTCACACGAAAATATTTTAATAAAATAAATAAGGTATATTAAGGCTGTGTCACTGTTCAGCCAAGGACAGTGTGTGAAAAGGTAACTGTCTCCACCTTGGGAAAAGGATGATACTGCAGGTCATCTGAAGCCCTTGATGGATACAAAATAAAATATAAATAATATGTTATAATAGAACTGCCTGGTCCGCCATGCAACAGAGAGAACAAATGTGACCGCAGATTGGATGAATTCTAAATTATCTGTTTGCTGAATAAGATGATCCTAACTAACAAATTGGCTCAGGAGTAGTATAGTGGTACACACTGATAAAATATTATGCTATTGCTGTTATATAAGACAAAGAGGATAATATTAACAATGACATAATATTAATATGAAGAGGCACCTTAATCGGTTATGATGTGAGGTGAATAATTGTTAAGCAGTAGTCTGCATCAAGCTTAAGGTTTGCTGAAACTCAGTGTAATGACATGTGAGATGAAGACAATACAGAGAATAACTAAACTAATGAAGTGCAGAGAGGCACTTGACCAGCTTGAAACCTATCATCCTAGAATGACACATTGCTGAGATATAGAGCACACCTATAATAACAACCAATAAGCAAAACCCTGTAGACAACAGCTAAAACTACAGGATTGAGAAGCTGAATTAAATATGTAGACACTGCTAAGCTGATGAGCATGTTACACATGTTCTTTTTCTTTTTTGTTTCTTTTAGAGCAGAAGCTGCTGTAACCAAAGAAAGACTAGGTCTGACCAACCGTTTCAGTCGTGGGCAAAAAGATGACAGTCAATAAAATTCTAAAAGATAATTTGATGGAAAATATATCAAGAGATAAAAGATAAAACAGTCCAGTGTCCCACTTATGAATTGTATAAAAACACACAGTCCCAAGGCCAGAGCCAGCTATGCCACACGGCCAAGTTGCACTCCACATGTTGCCTTTAACAGGGTTAGAAGTTGTCCTTGGAGACCCACCACCCTGCAAGCATATAGTCAGTGGTCACTCAAGCCTCTGCAACCCTGCTGCCTTTAGGCTGTGGCATATAATAGGCCCTGGACTGCACAGAGAGACAAAACGACACACTTAATATAAAATTCATAGCGCAAAACCCATCCATCCCAAACATATCTGATTTCATCACATTACATACCTGCACAGAGAGACAAAACGACACAGCAGTAGTGATGGGACGTTCTGTATCGAGGCTTCGGAGCGTGTGTCGAGTAATGGAGGGGGCGTTTCCACGATGCGCGTATCGAGGCTTGCTTCATTTATGGGAGGAGCTGAAAATGATGACGTCCGAAGCCTCGCTGCCCGGCTGTACCACGTGACTGGTTCGTGAAGTGGTTCGAACTTTGCCGCGAGCTATGACAGCGATATAAACCCCTCAGACTTCAATCAAAAATGTGGGTGTTTGATGGAGAGTTGCGGTTAGTGAGAGTTTGGAGACAGTTTGGAGGTTTATGAGAGTGAGGAGAGAAAGTCAGGAGAGAATGGAGCCAGCTAAGAAGAGGAGGATGTCCTCCCCTGTGTGGGAACATTTTGATCTTATTCCTCCCAACAAGGTATGTAAATTTCTACAGAAGATGTATTTTCATGATACTGATGGTGCAATAAAACCTATGTTAAGCTGTCTGTACTTTTGTACAAGGTGAAGTGTTTGCTATGTGCCAGGGAGCTGGGATATAACAACAACACCTCATCCATGCTTAGGCACTACAGAGCTTTGCATGAGAATAAGGGGAACACCGATTGTGGAGCAAGACCAGGTGAGCCATCAAATGCAATGATAATATAGCATGCAGTAATGTTACTAAATGATATAACAATATTATATAACTGTTATAAGTTACGCGTGATATTTATATTTGTGCTTTGTCTTTATTGTCTTTCCTCAGGAGAACAATCTCAAATAGATGAAGACCTGGTTACCATGGTGATTGAGGACTCACAGCCATTTAGCATTGTGGAGGACAAAGGATTCAAAAGATTTGTTAAATCATTAAATCCTAGCTATGTTCTCCCCACTAAAAAGGTCATAAAAGCAGTGAAAATTTAGTTTTTACAGAATAAAATGTGAACAGGCAGGACTGAGGCTCAGTGTGTAGCTGTCCATACCTCAACGTTACAAAAGCACAACTACTGTCCACACCCCAACCACACCTCACCTCACAGTAAATGATCGTTTCCATTTCAAGCATTTCCAAATAATCATTTTCCATACTGCCAGTATAAATATACACAGTATACTGCCATCACTACAATATACATGTTTTACACACTCCTTTTGTTGTTGACATTTACAGGCTGTGTGCAAAAGGCCACACTCTTCAAATTCATGCCAACTACTATTTTTACGTCCAGTAGGTGTCCTGCTAGAGCAAATGAAGCTTCATGAAGCTTTGCACTGGAGTGAACCAATTGGATGAAAAGCTTCAGTGCTTCATGGGGCTTCATCTGCCCATCACTACACAGCAGTGTTTGTAGTGTGGGCTATAAGTAGACCAGTGTATCAGTGCAATCAAGTACACCTGCCTCTAATTAGTCCAACCCCATTCCAGCCATTGGCTCACCAAAAATGTGACACACACAAAACCACTCCCAACCCAGTGCAACTTCACACAATAATATGGAGCTGAATTAACACAGGCACATTAGTCTACCATGTTACAAGCTGCATGCTATTAAAAGCCAACATATGCAGACTTCTGCCTTGTTCGGGTGGCAGCATTTTTTCTTTTTTCTTTTGTGTCCTGACACGTTTATGTTTTTTGTTTTTGTTTGATTATTTTGTTGGTTTTGGAAACGAATTTAAACGAACTTGTGACAATACTTGAGAGTCACAGTGACACATAGTGATTAGGCATATGATTGAAAAATGCCTAGGTTTAGAGCTGTGAGCTATGAGCTGTGAGCAATGCAAAGTTAAATATACATATATATATATATGTATAAATGGGAAACAACCCTAACTTGAAAGTTTGAAATGTGTGAGATCCACGAATTGTTTGAAAAACTAGAAATTATTTAAAACTGCCTTAAGTGAAAATGTAGTGTTGCATCTATTCTCCCAAACCAAGACAAAAAAAGAAGAAGCATTCTGTAACTTAAAAATAAGGCTGACGTGTTGACAATAGACTAAAACACTAATCTGCAGGTGGCTATCAGGAACAGAGAGGCGAGCAAAGTCACAAACACCAAGGCTGCAGACAGCCACGCAGAAACAGCAGATAACATAGAGACAACGCCTGCTAGAACCGTGGAGAGGAAGGTCACTTCACACGAGATTGTAGGAGTAAGCCACAGAGAAATAATGCAAAACAGTTTTGAGGCAGCCACTTAAGAACTTACAGTTTTCAAAGGACAAATTAGTTGTAAAGTCAGCTTCAGGCCACACAACTGTACAACAATTAACTGCCCCTTTAGAACTAGTACATACAGCAAGTGGCCGCAGGTGCTTTATTAAATGCATATGACCCGTCGTGTCCAGTAAATTTGCTAGGTAGAGACGCTCTGACAAAACTTAAGATAGCAGTCATGCCATTCTTTTCTGGTATTACACCTGAGTGCATGCTAAATGACACCCGCCACATCCACTTTCCAGAAACCGACCGAGTATCACAACATTCTGAGATTTAAACAAACTCCAGGCCCAGATCCACCTTATGATCAGCAAGTGTGGAAGCTAGGAGAACAGCATTTGACCTTACAGCACAGGCCGAAATTGTGTAGGTTACGCAGTGACCACAGATAGTAAAATAATAGAAGCAAAACCCCTTTCTTCTTCATGTTCTGCACAGAGCGCTGAGCTGATAGCTGTGATACGCGAAAGCTAAATACACAAAGACAAACTAATAAACATACATACAGACAGCCAGTATGTTTTCTCTGCTGTGCATCATTTTGCAAAAATTTGGCAAAACAGAGGAATGATTACACCAACCGGAAAACCGGTTCAGCATGCTAACCTCTTACAACGCCTACTGACTCTTTCATTACTACAGGCAACAATTTTGCTGACAGAGCAGCAAAATAGGCGGCACAAATGACAAACATCACATTGATGGCAGTAAACACACATCAGATTCCACTGGATGTGTTGAAAAATGAACAAAAAACAGCAAGCACAGCAGAGCAGGCAAAATGGCTAAAACATGGTGCAGTTCTGAAAAACGACTTAATGATGCGTTATGGCAAGCCAGTGTTGCCAAAATCCCTCCACAAAACGGCCGCATTTGTCAACGGGGGGACTGACCAGTATTGTCAACTCTCATTTCTACAGTGGTTATAGATGTATTCTCAAAGTGGCCAGAAATCTACCCAGTGAAAAAGGCAGATGAAATGTCAGTAGCAAAATGTATGTCTAAGTTGTAGGTAAAATAAAGAGATGATTGTAAATAACGAAGAATGTAATGATGTCTATCAAGTGTCTTGCAGATTACAGCCCGGTGACTGGGTTCTGATCAAGGTGCTCCAAAGGAAAAACTGGAGCGCACCCAGGTGGGAGGGACCACATCAGGTTCTCCTCACCAAAATTGCGGAACGACCATCCTGGATCCATCAGAAGTGAAGCCATCTAAACTCAGCCGACACAGGCTCGCCCAATTGTTGTGATCTCGCCCGGTGGAGGGGACAGCCTTCCTGGCCGGGGGGTCTACTCACGACAGGAGGGTGTGTCCTGTCGTCATGAGGTGGTGGCTCCTAATAACTGCAGCGGCCCTGACCCTGGCCGGGCTCCTCATCTTTGCTTCCGTGAGGGACAACAAGTCACGCTATATGAAGAAAAGGCAGACACTGTATGACAAAGGAAAGTACACCAAGTTTCCCCATGGCTACGCCACTAATTTCTGGTGGCAGTTTATGAACACTACAGCTCACTTGAATAATAAAACTGACTGCTATGCATGTACCCATATGCCCCTATCCTCGCAGACGTCTGGCCTGTGGCCGTACAGCATACCTGAAGATCGCAGTTGGTGCCTGTTGGGCCTGGCAACACATCCAGGCTACGGTACTCTTTGGTCCAAGGCCAACTACAGCATCCCAGCAAAAGCAACCTGGAGGTCATCATCACCCACAAATGTGAACTGTTCCGGACAGACCAACCTGCTGACCTGGCCCCAAGTCTCAGACCCGCTGCCTGATGTAATTCTACTGAACAAGCTGAACGCATCACAACTGCCAGTATGTGTGATGAACAATGGATCGCGGGCAGTGGGGGAGCTGCCTACTCACCTATCTACCGGATGCCACTACAAACAAAGACTCAGTACCAGACAGGATGTGCACGGACAGCACCAAGCAGTAAAGGAACCAGAGTTTCGCATCTGAGGAGGAGTGAAACTCTTACAGAGCTTCATTGGAGCTGCCGAGGTGCGGGATCATGTGGAGATCAACCGATATGCTCTGCTACGACACATCAACTTTGCCAAAGACCCTGGGACCGGCTTTAGCAGGAGAACAGAAGGCCCTCAGAACGATGGTGCTGCAGAACAGACTGACACTAGACCTGCTAACAGCATCACAAGGAGGAGTTTGTAAGCGGAGACATTTATGAAGCTTTGCAGAATTTGACCATTCTGCAGAAATATGTCACTGACCACACATCTGGAGCAGCTACACCGCCATGTCTAAGAGTAATGATTTCAAAGATGATAACAACTACAATGACTGCTTATGTTGCCGTGCCTCAAGAAGACCAGCATCCCGTTGCAATTCTGTTAGAGGAGAACTTGTAATAGCTACTAATAAATGACGTGGTGATTAAAAATGACTTGTCAAGTGATCATGCACTGATTAACACATTAGTAGTTATGCAGGTACAACATGAGGTTTATATTCTTTTCTTTTTATCATTTTATTTTTGTAGTTTTAGTTTTATTGTTTTCTCTTGATTATTCCTTTTGTTATTTCATTTACCATGCTTTTCTTTGTTCTTTTTATTATTTTATTATTTGTTTTATTCTTTAGACCACATGATTTACATTTCTGCTATGCTGACATTTTGAAAATTAAAAATTGCTTAAGATACTTAATAAATAACCTTCACAGACAATTGTTGTATACATTTAAAATAAGTTAAAACAGGAGGGAATGCCATCCATCCATCCATCTTCATCCGCTTTATCCGGAGCCGGGTCGCGGGGGCAGCAGCCTAAGCAAAGAGGCCCAGACCTCCCTCTCCCCAGCCACCTCCTCCAGCTTATCCGGGGGAACACCAAGGCGTTCCCAGGCCAGCCGAGAGATATAATCTCTCCAGCGTGTCCTGGGTCTGCCCCGGGGCCTCCTCCCGGTGGGACATGCCTGGAACACCTCACCCAGGAGGCGCCCAGGGGGCATCCTTGTCAGATGCCCGAACCACAGGAGGGAATGTTACAGGAAAAATGATTCTATGTTTCTTTACCTTCTTTTAAATGTACAAAGATGCCCTTTGTCTATGGTTAGATTAGTTTAGAATGATCCTTTTAGACTTTCCCAGCGAAGACATATTGTTTTGGGACATATTGTTTTAGATTGTTTTATCTCTCACAGCTTTCTCTCAGCTCTCTGCTGACGAGACTAGCGCCACATATGGAGTTGTTTATTTTATCTGTTTATTATTTTCTTATCCTGTTCTCACTGTCTTTCCTATAAAAAGTGCCAAGCCTCTGTTCACGGTGTGAGTTGTTCTTGCAGCTCACCCGTGTGCACGTTAAAGCATGAAAAGTAACCTTGTCTCATTGTGTCTTTATTTCTCCTGAGTCTTTAACAGAGTTTTCCCCCAACATGACCCTTTGTCCACTGTGGGTCCTTGTGATAATTTCTTTGCTCCTCTATTCTTCTTGTCTTTCCATCTCCTGGATTCTCTTTTAACCATCTACTCATTCTCGTTCTCTTGTGCATCAGGGCTGAGTTATTGATGGAGTTTCCCAGATCAAATTTAAAGGAGGATGGGAAGAAGAGGATTTTCTCTCTGCCAGTCCCGTCAGCTCCCTGCTAAGATTTAGAGCTTGTCCTGTTTTTCAGTATGAAGGCCCTGCTCATCTGTTTTTCTTGCCATTGCTTAAAAAGTGTACATTCTGCATCCAAATGTCCAGCTGCCTTCAACTTTGATGTTTGTCTTGGCCAAAAATAAGCCTTCAGTTTATTACTTTGTTTAAATAAAAATCTCTTGCTGATAAACTGAACCCTGGCTGTGGCGTCAGAGTAGCGCTATATAAGTGCTACATAAGAACCAGTCCTTCTACCATTTACTAAAAGCAGGCTTTTGCCAGGGCTGCAAAGGGATTTGTAAAGAATGAGTTTTTAGTGTACTATGCTTCAGGCAGTTGTTGCATGGAAGTGGCTGTTACTGAAAGTCCAGCACAGACCTGTAGTGACAGCCAGTGACTGGCATTTTGAAATGATAATAATAGCATAATGATTTAAAATTCCAGGTTCCTAATGGAGGTCTTGCAGATAAACAGTAACACATTCTATAATTTATTATTAATAAATAATAAACAGGTGGAGCCGGTAGCTCAGCATGTTTGATTTGGCAGTTTTGCACTAGATGAGCTTCCTGAGGCAACTCAAACGGGATCTGTGTTTCCAGGTGGAACTGAACAACAACCTCTCCATTGGAGCCAATAATAAAAACATGAATAACAATAAGCTTTATTTGGGGCTCTGATCTGAGGATGTAACATCATTTGTAATGTGGGTCTCAACAAGCTCAAGGAACGCTTTAAAAGTAGCCATTAATATGGTAAAATCACAGGTAGCCAGATTTCCTGATGTTGTATCTCCAATAACAGGTCACGGCATTTCGCTCTCGAGGCAGCCAGTGCGCTTCCCTGCAGTCCCAAAAGGTTGATTCGGTTCATCTTGACGCACACCTGTGTGCACTTGTATTCAAAAGGTTTTTCCGTGTAACAATCTGATAGTGGGTGTGGGGAGCCATAGATTCTGCCCCCCCAGGACCACCGGATGGGCAGATGCTCCACCCTCCTTGAAAGAGCTGAAGAGATGCCTATATGGGATGTCACCCAGTAGCCACAGTGCAGAAGTCAGAGAGGGCCGGCAGCCAGCTGCACCAGAGTGGCCCGAGGTTTGAGGGCCCTCCACCCCCCAAAGTAGCCTGACGGAGTCACGGATGCCAGGCCCTGCCAAGCAGCCGCCGGGAGTGAGCCAGTATGTGAGACCTGACTTGACACATAGACAAACATGCACACACAGACACAAACATACACCACCCTCATACACACATATACAAATATTCAGCACTCACCCAGTGTGGAGACAAGATGAACCCACACTCCCCAAACACACTCTAAACCCCAAGTCCATTTCTTTTAGGGGAGAAATGTTTGATTTTGGGGTGGGGGTAAATTTCATGATACATGATCACATGGTCAAATATTTTTAGACGTTTGGCTCCTCCCACGGGATGGTGTGCATCTTTCTCTGCTTTCTCTGAGATGTGAGTATGGATATGTGTGTGTTGACTGTTGAGGCAGGTGGATGCTGCTGATTGCTGGTTTGAAAGAGTTCCTAAGTGTTGATTGGATGATTGGATGTACAGCAGCTTCTTAAACCCCAGCTCACAGCCACCTCCGCCCTCTACTTCCCTCCTCTGTACCAAATAAGGAGCTAACTTTGATCCAAATCAGCTAACTGCGCATCACCAGCTCTTCCTCGTCCTCGCTGTCCAGAAGCAGCAGCGTGATGATCTTGACAGGGAAGTGGTGAAGCTGAAGGTGTCACTCTGCTGCCAGTCGTCGTCCCGACAAGATGAAGACTTCATCTGTGTCTCTGCTCCTCGGTGAGTCAAACGCTGAAATCCTTCACTCACTCATAGCGTTCATTTATCTTATAACACAGTAACAGAGTGTGTGCTGGATGCTCTCACTGACTGACTCTAAAATGAAATCTCTTCAGGTCTGTCCAAAGTCTGAAGTTACGTTTATGCGAGAAGAAGAGTTCACTCTTCTTCTTTAGTGTTTTTGTTGTTTTAAAGTTCAGATCCATCGTGTGTTCTGGACTCAGAGAGTTGGACCTTCATATCCAGTTTGTTGTCTTTAACATGTTGACTTGTAGAGAAGTCAGGCAACCTCTTTTTTTTATCGAAGATCAACTTTCATTCAGGAAACCACAGCTGCTAGCTGCAGGTACCACATGCTCCTCTGGTCTGTTATGTAGTCTTCACTTCCACTATAGAGAGCAAACTTTCCTTTATGTGGACTCTAATGAAAGGACTGGAGACTGTTTTTTGTCATTTACCTTACTTTTGTGTATTTTGTTATTTTTCTCATGATGAGCTTCAAACAGAAGCAAACTGGGACTCAAACCTGTGAATAAAGATCAATGAAGCAGCTTCTCCAGGTTTTTATTCAGCAGCTGATGCTGAATAAACAACTAACCCTTATCCCATGGCTTTGGTTTATAAGTTCTGACTGTTTAATCCTGAGAATGCTTTTCTTGCCTGCTGTACCCCTTACTCTTTTATTCCCCATTGCCCATCCACCCCAAACTGCTGAGTCTTCATGAAGCCTGAGTGGGGAGCAGTTTCTCTTCTGCTTCCAATAATCAACAATTCCCCAAAATCTGCTTAGTTTGGGAAATGTTTAGGTGCAGGGTGTTGGATTGTCAAAACAGATATGACGCCCACCTCATTCAGACCAAGTGTACCAACATAGTTTCGTCAGCATGTGTTAAAACTGAGCTGGCGCTTTGTGTGATGTTTATAAGTCTAAATGTACTTTTAAAACCTAAACAGAACCTTAAAAGTGAATTAAAGGTCTCCCCCCTTTAATGTGATGTTTTTGGAACAAGACCAGATTGAAACAGGTTCCTGCCCTCTGACCTTCAGTGACCTCTGACCTCCTGTTGCAGGTGTGTGTGTGCTGCTGCTGTCTGCACTGACTGTTTGTGCAGGTGAGTAGATGAAGTGCACCATGGTCCAGGACAAACACTGAGTGTAAACACTGATAGAAACTGTTCGTCTGTCCTCCAGTCTCTCTGAGCGTAAGTCCAAACCTTCAGCAGTTCTTCACAGCAGCCTCAGTGTCTCTGACATGTGACGGTCAGCTGGGCTCTGATGGATGGACGGTGAAGAGGGACACAGGAAGTGCGACTGAGTCATGTGGAGCGGGTGGGCGGGGCTTTGGGAAGATAAATGGTCCATCCTGTGTTTTTGATGAGTTCAGCCCAGTCAGTGGAGTTTACTGGTGTGAAGGTGAAGCTGGAGAGAAGAGTGAAGAAGTCAACATCACTGTATCAGGTAATGAAGTCTTTCATTTCATCAGACTAACAGCAGACTGTTATACCACCTCTACATCACTCTGTGGGTCTTTTCCTCAGATAAAGAAGTGATCCTGGAGATCCCTGCACTTCCTGTGAGGACAGGAAGTGATGTCACTCTACGCTGTAAAAACAAAATTGGTGGCACAGCTGCAGCTTATTTCTACTTTAATGGACGTCCTGTTGGACCTAAATCAGAGCACATAATCACCATTAACGTGCAGCAGTCTGATGAAGGTCTCTACTGGTGTTCTACTGATGAGTTTGGATCATCTCCTCAGAGCTTTCTGAGGGTCAGAGGTCAGAACACTGTTTCCTGTTAAAGCTTAAACCTGTTGAGCTGATAACAAACTGAATGACCCAGCTTCATATCTTTCCTGCAGATCCTACTACACCAACACCACCAACAACAAAAACATCAGCAAACATCCATATCTCCTGTTCTCCTCCTCCTCTTCCTAATCCCTCCTTCATCATCCCAGTCATAGTTACTGTAGGTTCTCTGGTCCTTGTGGTTCTGGTTTTGGTTCTAGTTCAGCTTCTTTGGAAGAAACGCACAGGTATGATATCTGTCTGACCCACCTGGGCTCTTTTGGTTCAAGCAGCAAATTAAAATATTTTGAAATTTCACTTGAGAAAATCTGAGGGACTTTCCTGTCTGCATTTATTTTGTAGAGCACTGGGTCCCAACATCTTTAGACTGATGCGTTCCCATGGCCCAATTGAAAAGTTTTAAAAGTTCTGGAAGTGGGTCCATAAAAATGAAAAGTATTACTGATATAAACTTGGCTTATCTCTCATTCAAAGTCACGTCCAGACAGCTTCCATCAGGGTTTCAATTTTAGGATCACTCCCTAGAAATTAGATTCAGACTAAAACCCCACAGACACAAACACCAGTTTGGGTTGTTTTTCCCGATTGGCTGTCACTTGTTAAGGTGGTATGATACGGGAACAGTTTTCTGTGGTCTCATCACTCTGATGCTGCCATCATGGCTCTGCTTAATCCATAATCAACGAGTCTTTGCTCCTGAATCCTGTACCTGTAACATCAGACTGTCTATGAAGGTCTTCTAAACATCCTACAGCAGTGAAGTGATCACCAACGTTCATTCACATCACATCATTTCTGCAGGGAGACACCAGCCAGCCTCTACAAATGATGTCACATATGCCGAGGTCACCATTAGAGAGTCAGCCAATAAGATGTCAGTCATCCAACCAGAAGTGATTTACTCCAGCCTGAGCATAAACACTACAGGTACACATTCTAGCAGGTGACATAAATGAGCGATAAAAGCAAGAGAAATTGAGAGTTGAAGAAGATGAGACTTTTTTTCTCCTCATCATGCTGCCATGTGTATTTGACCTCTGTCTCTAAATTAATCTGAAAGTTTCTTGTTCTGGACAAATTTAAATGTAAACCCATTTTCTAAAAATTTTAAATTTAAAAAATGTGTAAATAAACAAAGAATACAAAGATTTGTAAATCTTATATTTTATTAACAACACAATACCAAAACCAGGTTAAAAGAAGAGAAAACCAAGTGGTACCAAAGACCAACAGCTGGAGGAGGAACACTTCCAGAAATGACTGTCAATGAACACAGTTCACCACACCACCTATTCCAGGAGCGCAGCTTCATAGTAGGAGAGTCAGGTGCTGAACTGGCCTGCCTGCAGTCCTGATCTTTCATCAATGAAAACATCTGGAGCATCATGAAACCAGAAGCAGGACAAAGAAGAGCCAGGACTGCTGGGCGGCTAAAACCCTCCATCAGACACGGATGGAGCAACATCCCACTCCCAAAAAGTCCAAAAGCTGCTGTCCTCAGTTCACAGACATTTCCAGAATGATGTTAAAAGGCGAGGCTGTACAGGAGCATTACAAAATGACACTTCTGATATGTGTTTGGTTTTCTGTCTTTGAGAGAATATGAGACTTGAAAATCATTGGATTCTGTTTTTATTTGTTTTAAACAGCATCACTACTTTGAGGTCGTAACATGTGGTCATGGAAAAAATATTTTTACCCCAGGGCAGCTGTGGCTACAACTGTAGCTGCCTCCACCAGTGTGTGAATGTGTGTGTAAAGCGCTTTGGGGTCCTTAGGGGGGACTAGTAGAAGTGCTATACAAATACAGACCATTTACCATTATCAAAAGTTTTGAAAGTGGGACAGGAACGCAGGATCCACAGCAGGTCTGCAGCTCTGTCGCTAGTTTCCTGTTTTACAGTTAACGTTGTCACTGGTTTCCACTAAACCTTTACTGTGGTCTCTGTGGTCGAGTCACTGTTTGAAAAATGGGACAGTGACAGTGTCAGACAGCCGTGGCACTGATCCTGCAGCTTCAACAGATCGCTGCACTGGAAGAATGTGATTGGTACATAGTGTGAGGCAGTTCAGGTTAGTATGAACGTCTGCCCTTTTCCAAAATAAATGTGGGAAATTTTCTTTATCCATGTGTGTTTGGTGAAAAATAAAGTTGACAAGTCGCTCAGAGAGAGATCAAAGATGAGGTTAGGCCACCTTTTGGATTCCACACGACGCACGAGGAGCTGATGAAGATGCAGAGTCACCAAAGTGACGGGAGAAAGTTCTCCTGTGTGAGACACAGCAGTCACATCAAAAGCAGATAAATGGTGAAGTCACCTGAGTCAGTAGCTGTTTTTTCCCCAGAGTCGAGTGTTCATTCACCCACATCAAAACAGGTGCTGCTCGTGTGGTTAACTGATGAGAGAAGCTGAAGTCTCTGCGTGACAGGGCTTCCTTGTTGACACCAGTGGGAAATGATCAAAGGTAAAACAACCGGTGTGATAAACCACGAAGTGTTTTATGTGTTTAAGTTCAGTTTAACTGCTGTTCGAACGTTGTGGACTGTTTCCCGCCATGAAGAAAGAAAAGATAAACAGTGTCTGACAGAACATGAGAGTGTGCTGAACTGGATCAAATTATTACTGAGAATGAAATACCATGACCTCATGAACTACAGTAAACTAAGAATGATGATGATGAGTAGAAGGAAGAAGACGACCCACAAACTCCCTCCTCAAATGCCTGTCTCCTCAAGGTCAGCTTTGTTTCACTCAGCAGTTCCACCTCAACAACGCCGTGTGGTTCAGTCGAATTTTCCCGTATCAGTTATAGTTTCCCTGCTTTCTTTCTTTCTGGTTGTTTCTGCCCTCCCGTGACCATCCTAGAGCCTGTCTCTCTGCCTGTTCCTGCTCACAGAGAGGCTTGTACCCTGCCTTCCCCTGCACCCTTTCCAGTTCCCTGAATGGTGGTCGCTGTGGTCCAGTCAGTCCCAGTTGCCTAGAGCAGCTAGGGCTCTGCTTGTCCCTGCAACCATATCAGTTCCTCAGGTAGCAACAGCTAGTGTCCAGCTGTCACCTGCTCCCATGCCTGCTCCCAGCGTGAGGACATCCAAGGCCCAGTCCACCTTTGCACCCTGGCTGGTGTCCAACTACTTCCCATGCCTGTCCCTACTCCTAGGGTGACAGTGGCCAAGACACAACCTATCCTTGCACTCGCACCCATTCCTTGGATTGGGACAGCTGTTCAGCCAATCCCTTCAGCAGTACCTGTTCTAAGCGCTCAATGACTCTTAATACACCATAGAAGCACAAGCAACAGGGGTGGGGGTAAGCCGGTGTAGACAGCACATCTGGTCCTGTAGCATGCGCTGGGCCCAGATCTGCCCCCTGACCTCGGCCTTGGAGATAAGCATGCAGAGGTGTTTGGGGTGCAAAGGATGGGAACGAAGATTCTAAACACAGTCTGTTATCATGGAGAAAGGTCTTGTTGTCCAGCTCCAGCCTTGAGGCCACAGCTGGCGCCAATGTGGTAGGCGCATGAGATGGTAGTGATTTTCCTTTAGTGCAAAAACTGCATGCCAATTTTACAGTTGCTCTAGATGTCCGTCACTGGTCTCTCAATCTCCAAGATGTTATTACTATTATTATTATCAGAATCAGAATCAGAATCAGAATACTTTATTGATCCCTGGGGGAAATTATTTTTTGTTACAGTGCTCCATTTTAAACCAACATTAAGACAAGACAGACAATACGCTAACTAAGAATAGTACAATATATACATATATATACATACATACATACATAAGTCACTTATAAATATATATTTGGAAAAGAAACATGTGTAGTTGTAGCAGCAAACAGTGTGTTAAGTGGATGCGTTGTACAGGGAGATGGCCACAGGCAGGAATGATTTCCTGTGTCGTTCAGTGGTGCTTTTCGGTAATCTCAGTCTCTCACTGAACGAGCTCCTGTGACTGACCAACATGTCATGGAGTGGGTGGGAGGTGTTATCCAACATTGTCTTTATCTTGGACAGCATCCGCCTCTCCGACACCACCTTGAGGGAGTCCAGCTCCATCCCCACAACATTGCTGGCCTTACGGATCAGTTTATTAAGTCTGTTGGCATCTGCGACCCTCAGCCTGCTCCCCCAGCATGCAACAGCATAGAGGATCGCACTGGCCACCACAGACTCATAGAAAATCCTCATTATCATGTTATTACTATTACTAAGCTCTTTTTAGCGGCTGTTTGACCACAAACAGCTGGTGCAGTTTTGCTAGATTAACCCAATGATTTAAAATTATGGTTGACATTAAATATTTTGCATGTAAATGATCAAAGAACATAGATTTTACGATTTGAGCCCCGTCATTATCTTTAGGGTGACCTTAGCCATTTGGAAAACTCCAGAGCTTCCTGATTAAAAAATTTGCAAGTGATTTCTTTCATGGCAGTTTTTCATTTGTGAAACAAATCAATTCCGTTGTAAAAGCCAACTTCTTCCAGCTCAGGGCAAATAATAAGAACATTTTGTAATCTGCTGACTTTAGAAAGTTATTCATGCATTTATTTAATCCAGGCTTGATTACTGTGATAGTCTTTATTTTGGTATCAGCCAGGCTCTGCTCTCTCATCTTCAGCTTGTTCAGAATGCTGAATCCCAGTGGGATAAGGTAGAGATTTCCTGTCCTCTGTTGATTTCCCCTCCACGATATTCATTTGATCTTAATGCGCCTTGCTGCTGCATTTATGGCTGTCCATGAAGGATTCGCGAGAACCATCCTTCAAATCTGGGGAGACAGAGGACGCATTTGTGGGCCACATTTGGAGGAGCCTTCAAATATGAACAACCTTCATCGCCTCACTGTGACGTATTCGGCCTACAAATGCGGCCTCTGAATTTGGCAACAGCCAAAGACTATGTGACTGTAACATTAAATTAACAGTGTCTTTAAATGACCTTTGACCTTTAGTGACCTCTGACCTTCAGTGACCTCTGACCTCCTGTTGCAGGTGTGTGTGTGCTGCTGCTGTCTGCACTGCAGGTGAGTTGATGAAGTGAACCATGGTCCAGGACAAACACTGAGTGTAAACACTGAAGTGCTTCACTCATCTGTCACAGATAGACACACTAACAGAGTGTGAGCTCTCACTGACTGACTCTCAAATCAAATCTGTTCAGGTCTGTCCACAGTTTCATGTGTTGTTTAGGCGACAGGAAGAGTTCACTCATCTTCTTTTGTGTTTTGGTTTTATTTGATATTTGTTTGTCATGTTGTGAAGAGGAAATCAAGTAGAGATGTTTTCAGTTTCTGTAACATGATGGTTTGTATAGATATCAGCCAACAATCATCAGATATCAGCTTTCACTCAGGAAACCACAGCTGCTAGCTGCATGTACTAAATGTTTGTCTGACCGGCCTTTGTTGTATAGTCTTCACTTCCTCTTCTGTTTACAAATTTTCCATCATGTCAACTGAGTCAAATTTAATTTCTCTCAGAGTTTGTATGCTTTGTTACTTTCTGATGATGAGCTTCAAATACGAGCAAAGTGAGACTCAAACAGGACGTAAACCTGCAAATAGAATCCATGAAACAGCTTTTTCACACTGTTCATCCCACAGCTGAGGTGGAATAAACATCTAACCTTCAAGAATGTGCTTTTTTATTTTGCAAGACCTGCCTGCAGTACCTTTACTGTCCACTTACCCAAAGCTGCTGAGAGCCTGAGTGGGGAGCATCAACTCAAACAAACAACAAATCAGTGGAGTTTACTGGTGTGTCATTCCGTTACAATCGAGGTGAGTGGCTGCAAATTTCCACCAGGTTCTTGAACCTCTTTCATATCCGCCCCAAGCAGGCCCATAATCTCTTCATCTGCTCCACTCACCTGGAGCTGATTTTTGGCAATCAGGCTGGAGATATTTAAGCCTCACACTGACGTTCCTTCTCCACCAGTTAGTCAGCTACTCCATGTTGGAGCTGGCTTTTATGTCCCTTGTTCTCGTGTGCCTTAGTTTTCCACGTCTCTTACTCTACCTTAAGCTCATCCCTTGGACCTCGAACAACTTACCTTCACTCTGGAAATCTCTCCGTGCCTCACCGGCCTGCCATCCCACTCCATCCAAACCTGTGGAACGTAGATCAGCCAGCTCACACCATCCAACTCACCTGGACTCACACTGCCCCTCCCTCAAAGCGTTTTTCACTCCAACTCCCAGTGAGCTATAAATACAGCTAAACTTACCCTCTCCAGTGTTTCCCCTTCTTCTAACTCCGTTCTCCTGACAGCTAGACCTAAGCTGTCACGCTCCAGTTACCCTTCCAGCCCAATTTCCGCTTTTGGTCCACAACCACGTTACCAGGTTTCTCACGCCAAGTCACTGTTACATTCTGTGTGGCTGTTTTCTGCTACTGCCAAGTGTTAACCTGTGCTAGACCAATAAATGTTGTTAAACCCTGCTTCTCCTCCAGGGTTCTGCTTAGTTCTGGCCCTCATGACACGTTCATTTAATCATCAGAATAACAGCACGCTGTTTTAATTTTTATATAAAGAAAGCATCCTGACATCCTGACACTTCCTGAAAAGACAGGAAGTGATGTCACTCTACGCTGCAAAGACAAAACTGGTGGCATAGTCACTGCTTATTTCTACTTTAATGGACAACTAACCAAAACAGAGCATCATGATTAATGTGCAGCAGTCTGATGAAGGTCTCTGCAAAGAGGTCATTAAGAGTAACTGTGTCTGTTTCTACATTGAAACTGTGACACTAACCTCTGTCCTGAAGGTCATTGACTGAATATTGATCATATGAGTCATCACACGAGCAGAGGTGTGAATACAGGCGTAGGTCATTACAGGTGAACAGGTGAAGCCTCCATGAGACATTGATCTCAAGACTACTGAAAAACGTGATCTTCTTCACAGTGCTGCTTCAGCTCACTGACGTTTATGTACGTTATGCACAGCTCTCTGAAATCCCACCAACACATTTCATTCAATGTTAGGGTCTCGGCTTTGGACTATCGCAGCACCTCAATTTCAAAAATGGACAAATGAACAAAAGCATTTTGTTCTCAGACATTCAGACTGTCTCTAAACATTCTCAGTAAAAAAAAAATACAAATAATCTGAGTTCAGTTCAACAGACAGAAACTCAAACTCAGTCCTTCACTCACTCATACACAACAACACTGACGTCGCCACACAGGTGAGAACGAAGGTAGGCTGGGCGTACCTGTATGTGGACTAACCACAGAGGTCCAGAGAATCATGAACAAATGAATTCATCTTTAGAAAGTGAACAAATCCTGACTGTGGTTTGTATTTATGCACCAAACAACAGTTGAGAGCAGCCAGTCTGTTGGGGGTCACTGGGTGGGGTACTCAAGGGTTCTTCATCCAGTGAATCTTTGGAGACTTTAGAGCTCATGTGGACAATGACAGTGAGACCTGGGTGGCGTGACTGGGCACATCATGCGAAGGCCCAGGTCTTTGGGGCCTACAGACACCACAAAAGAAGAAGATCAAATGAAAAATGAATGATGGAAACTGAGGTCAGAGCTGCAGACTTGCTGGTGAGGAGAGGTAATGATCTTCAGGCAAGTCAAGCGCTGTTCAGTCCTCTCCTCATCTTCCTCGTGCTCCTTTGTATATTCCATGTAGCATTAAAGGCACAAATGAGTTTAAACAGGTAAAGTCAGGTAAATGGATCCTGGTTATTGATTCAAAGTGACTAAAGTCAGTAAAGAATAAATGTTTAGGCTTTATTGTGTCAGTCAGACAAACATTAACAGTAACCTGTCTCTTCGATCAGACACAGAGATGAGTGATGACATCAGCAGAAGTAAACCTGAGTGCAAACAAAGGGAAATGTTTCTTCTGTGAGCTGTGTGACGTTAGCACTGACCAGCAGAGGGCGTCGGAGTCACATGATTGAAAATAAAGGCATAAATTGTCCAAAATTAACTTTCTTTATTTCTGTTCCCTTTATGTGTCTCCTTTCATCTTGCCTCCTTGTCTCCTCCCTCCTTCCACCATGTCTTCCCCACTCTCACATTCTTACTTCTCCAGTCTCATTGTTCCTTCCTCCTCTATGTATGTCTCCTTCATCGCTTCTTTACTCTTTTTACCCTTCTCTTCTTTCACTTTATCTCCTGCCTCCTCCTATGTTGCCTCTATCTTCTTGTCTCAAAGTTTCCTTCATCCTTCACTCCTCCTTCGTTGCCTACTCTCTCCTTGTCTCATTTATTTCACTCTTCTTTATTTTCTTCTTTTCAGTTTCCTCCTTGTCTCTCATTGGTTCCTGCCTCCCTGTCTCCTCCTCCCTTGACTGTGAGGATTCGTGAAGGTGAAACATGTTCAACACAAACTGATTCTCCACACACATCTATGGGCTCAAATTGTGGTCATAAATATTTTGTACTTGTAAATCTGACCGACTAGTTGTGAACTGAGTTTTGTAACCTTGTAAACCAAAATATCTAAAACATTTGTGTTTGTGCATCTATAGATGCAAATTGGTGTGTGTGCAAAAAAAGATTTGAGTTTTTTTGTTTTTGTTTTTTAAAAGAAAGAAAAGAAAAATAATAATAACAATAATTATTATTGTTACCAGCCTAATAATAATTAGGCTGAAGAACCAACAATTTTAGCCCATAAGAACCATAAGAATGAACTACCTCCAGGACCTGAAGCTCAGTAAAGCACCCCTCCAACAGCCAAACCTATCTGTTCTCTCATTGGATTGTTAAATTTGTGATTGACATGACGTTAACCAATCAGCTGAAAGGAAGAAAAATTCGGTCAAAATTTGTACTTTGAGGTTGTGTGATCCCCTTACAGTCTGAGCACACCCTTCACTCCCCAATATTTAAATATGGGGACCACTACCTGAGTCTGAGAGTCAAGGGCCCCAGATATGCAACGTTGCAAAGGCCTGTCAACCAAGTGAGCCCTACAACATCGAGAGCCTTCAGGAACTCAAAGTGAATCCCATCCACACTACAGGCTCTGCCACCAACCAGGTGTTTAATTGCCTCATTGATTCCAGACTCACTTCCCTTACAGAAGATCATCTGTGGGATTAAGGACGGCTTGAAAAAGTCTTCATACCCCTTGAAAATGTACACATTTTTTCACCTTAAAACCACAAACTTAAATGTTTTTATTTATGTTTTTAGTAATAGGCAGAGGCTAGCCTGTTTGGCACCCTGGGCGAACACTCCATTAAAAAAATATGATGTCTGATGTCTTCTCTGCTTAATAAGGTAATTAAAGAAACACTGACACATTTTTCTGTATGTTTTTACATAATTCCACCATTTCTGGTTATAGATGCAGAAACTTCATGAAATGAAAAATCTTCCTGATCACAACCTCAGTCTTTTTCTAAATGACTTCTGCATACTATTGTGAATAAAAAATGAAATCTGAGATTTGCGAAACAGTTCTTTCTGTTGTTATTTACATTTTACGAAGGCCCACAGATCTTGTGTAACTGGGTTTGTAAAGGCAGTTGTTCAAGCTCAGCAGCCTTGCAGTGACAGTCGGTCACGGGACTTTCATAGCGATCTGAAACTGCAGCTTCCCAGTGAGAAGCTTACAGGTAAAGTCACAGGGGTCATAATTTAATAAAAAGATTTACTCAAACTAGCCTTCCTTAGTTATTGTCTGTATCCTGTAAATGTTCTTTTATGTAGTTTTAATTATTTTATTTTATTGTTAAATAATCTCCTAGTCGAGTTGTGTTTGTATTTTCTTTTACATATTTTCACTGCACTGCAGCTAATTAGTGCGCTCCACCTGTTGGTGTATTTATTGGCTTTTAATGTTTCCCTCCTATAAATGATCGTATTACTGTAAAACACTTTGGGGTACTGCTGGTTTTAAATGTGCTATATAAATAAAGTTGTATTCTCTTTGTTATTTCCTGTTCTCAGAAGGAGCATTGAGCTGTTCATAGACTGCATAAACTGCAGTATTAGCAAACTGCACATATAATTTATGTCCACTCAGGACTGTATGCTTGTCTTTTCACGTTCATATGTATATTTATATTTAGTCCCATGTCTTTGTGTTCATCTGTGTATCTTAATAGTTTTGTTATCATATCTCTGTTTCTACACTCATTTTATATGTTGTTTCTTGTATATTTGCTGCTATGATAACTCAGTTTCCCTCTGAGATCAATAAAGTTTCTCTGATTCTGATGAAGACGAGTGTATTAGAAACAGCTCGTCCTTGTGGAGAAGCAGCAGCGTGACGAGCTGATGATGTTAACAGGGAAGTGGTGAAGCTGAAGGTATCACTCTGCTGTCGGTCTCCAACATGACAACATGCCGACTTCATCTGTCGCTCTGCTCCTCGGTGAGTCAAACCCTCCCTTCTTCAATTCTTTATCACAGCTCCAACACACACTAAAGGTCAAAGGTAAAGAGCCTATTTCCAGCAGCTGGAAGCTCTCGCTGATAGTTTCTCTCACATGAAATCTGTTCAGATCTGTTGGTTTTGTTTTCCTTGGTGAGAAGAAGTGATCACTACTTCTTTTGTTTATCTAAGGCTGGTTGTATCTGATATTTGTTTGTGTGTTTGGACACAGATCAAGTAGTGTATTTCCTGTAAGCACCTCATATTTAACTCGAGTGCATGAAGATACAGCAAATGACAGAAAACTGTGTCAATTGCATAAACTCTTTAAAATTTAGAAGTTTAACTCTGCGTTTCTCTGTCCTGTAATCTGGACTGACTCACAGAGCTGAAGCTTCATGTCGTGTCTGTAAGAGAGGAAAGTGACCTGTTTTCATCAAACATTAACCTTTACTCAGGAAACCACGGCTCCTAGCTGCATGTATCACATGTTCTCCTTATCTGCCTGTTGTAATCATCACTTCCTCTGTTCAGACCAGATTGACTGAGTCTAACTAAATGACTGAAGATAGTTGGTTTTTCAGAATTAACGTCGGATTTTCCTCATTTTCTGTACGCTTTGTTAATTTTCTGATGGCGATTTAGACGAGCGGGACTCAAACGACTGTAATGTTTACTAAACAGATTTTTCAGGTCGCTCACTCAGCAGCTGATATTGCCAAAGTCGCCTAACTTTAATCCAGTGATCTCGGTGGTTTGATGGTTCATTAACTCTGATTGCTTTTTAAATGTCTCTGTTTTACTTAGCCAGTAAGAGCTGATTGGGCCTAACCTACCTTTGCCAGCACTGGCTATGGGAACCTGCTAATGTTGGGTTTAATGTTGTGATTAGTAGAATCTGTCGTTTTTTACTTACTGAACAATTACTTAGAAACCTGCAGACGTATCGATATAAAAGAATTAGGGCCTGCAAAACAAGCAGGTCAAATTTCAGAATTTCTACCTAAAAAGAAATTAAAAGGAAAAATAGTCCATTTGAATTCAGCTCGAGCATTTTACACCAAATCTGCTTGATCAGATTTGAATGATGTTTCCAGAACCACACAGGAACAGATTACAATTCCCTGCCCTCTGACCTTCAGTGACCTCTGACCTGTTGCAGGTGTGTGTGTGCTGCTGCTGTCTGCACTGACTGTTTGTGCAGGTGAGTAGATGAAGTGCACCATGGTCCAGGACAAACACTGAGTGTAAACACTGATAGAAACTGTCCGTCTGTCCTCCAGTCTCTCTGAGCGTCAGTCCAAACCTTCAGCAGTTCTTCACAGCAGCCTCAGTGTCTCTGACATGTGAAGGTCAGCTGGGCTCTGATGGATGGACGGTGAAGAGGGACACAGGAAGTGGGACTGAGTCATGTGGAGCAGGTGGGCGAGGCTTCGGGAGGATAAATGGTCCATCCTGTGTGTTTGATGAGTTCAAGCCAATCAGTGGAGTTTACTGGTGTGAAGGTGAAGCTGGAGAGAAGAGTGAAGAAGTCAACATCACTGTATCAGGTAATGAAGTCATTCATTTCATCAGACTAACAGCAGACTGTTATACCACCTCTACATCACTCTGTGGGTCTTTTCTTCAGATAAACATGTGATCCTGGAGATCCCTGCACTTCCTGTGAGGACAGGAAGTGATGTCACTCTACGCTGTAAATACAACATTGGTGGCACAGTCACAGCCTATTTCTACTTTAATGGACGTCCTGTTGGACCTAAATCAGAGAAACTCATCACCATTAAAGTGCAGCAGTCTGATGAAGGTCTCTACTGGTGTTCTACTGATGAGTTTGGATCATCTCCTCAGAGCTTTCTGAGGGTCAGAGGTCAGAACACTGACATCACTTCCTGTCTGCTGAGCTGATGATAAATTTACTGAATCAGCGTCATTATCTCTCCTGCAGATCCTCTTCCTCCCACAACAACAACATACACTGATGTCTCCCATCCACCTTCTCCTTCTCTTCCTCCTCCTCCTCTCCAGCCCTTCATCATCCCAGTCGTAGCTGCTCTGGTTTCTCTGGTTCTTGCGTCTCTGGTTCTGGTTCTGGTCCGGCTCCTTTGGAAGAAACACACAGGTATAGAGTCTGTCTGACCCAACTGAGCACTTTTAAGTGAAGCAGTATACATGTATGTATGTGTTGTATGGGATCAGTGATTCTTGGTCTTATCACTCTCATGCTGCCTTCGTGGCTTTGCCTAGTCCACAATGAGGCTCCTTCAAATGATGTCACCTACTCTGAGGTCACCAGTAGAGAGTCATCCAATAAGATGCCAGTCATCCAACCAGAAATGGTTTACTCCACCCTGAGGACAAACACTACAGGTACGGAAATGAGGGATAAAAGCAGGAAAACTAGAGATACACTTAGGTTAATGCATCTTTTGTGATGTTGTATAAATAAAGCCAGAATGCAATGATTTGTGTATCTTATAAAAGCATATTTTAATAAATAGAACACAGTAAAGGGATTGAATGCACAAATGGAGAAAAAGCAGGTGGTCCCAAAGACAAACAGGTGGAGGAACACTTCCTGAAACTGTTTCTGTGAGCATTGTTCACCTGCCTTCCACAAATGCAGGTTGAAGCTCTATAATGCAAAGAAGAACCACATGTGAGCATGCTCCAGAATCAGCCTCTTCTTTGTGGTTTTCTTATCTCAGCTTATTTCTTATCTCATGATAAAATATGGGTTTGTGAGATTTGCACATCATTCAGTCTGTGTTTGCACAGGGTCCCTGTGGTTTTTAAGAATTGGAGTAAACTGTGGAAACATTGACTTATATTTTCCTCAAATGCATCAAAACAAAGAGGAACTGTGACTCAACGGCTTCAAGCGTTATGAAACATAAACTTTCTTTAGTTTCCTGTCTGACAGTAAAACATGTTACTGGTTTCACATCTGAACCTTACTGTGGTCTCAGTGGTCGAGTCGCAGTTTGTAAAAATGGGTCAGTGTCAGAGAAAACCATGGCAGCAATCCTGCAGCTCAATCAGAACGCTGAAATGGAAGGAAGTGATTGGTGTATGATGTGGAAGATTAGTGTGTATGACACGCTGCAGCACGAACTGGCTGATTGAACTCCAGTGTGAAAATGATTTGGGGAGATTTTGTCACAGCATGCAGCAGCACACTATGAATTTCAGGAGTGGACCCAAAATCCTGACACGAATGAACATAGAAGATAAACAAAAGGGGAGCTGTCTAACAAGGCTGATAAAAACATCTGAAAATAAAAGGCAGAGGTGAAGCTATATCTGTATAGCGCTTTACTAGTCCCTAAGGACCCCAAAGCGCTTTACACATCCAGTCATCCACCCATTCATTCACACACTGGTGATGGCAGCTACATTGTAGCCACAGCCGCCCTGGGGCGCACTGACAGAGGCGAGGCTGCCGGACACTGGCGCCACCGGGCCCTCTAACCACCACCAGTAGGCAACGGGTGAAGTGTCTCGCCCAAGGACACAACAATCAAGACTGTCCAAGCCGGGGCTCGAACCGGCAACCTTCCAGTTACAAGGCGAACTCCCAACTCTTGAGCCGTGATCGCCCCAATAACATAAGCGTGGAACATGAAAGCACAAGCCACCGATGTTTCACTGGCATGTAAGTTTGGGGTTATACACATAAAAACAAGGTTAGGCAATAAAGACTCTGTGAAAGAGACGATGAAGAGAGAGAAGAATTGGTTCAAGAATTACACCTCGTAGTAGAAAGGAGCTGAGGAAGACTCACTTTGATTGATGAGGATGTTTCAGTTCACTGTGTTGGGGCAGCAGTCAGATGTAAAAGCACGTACATGTTGAAGTCACCTGAGTTTGTAGTTCCCAGAGTCGAGTGTTTATTTTCACCCACATCAGAACAGGTGCTGCTCGTGTGGTTAGCTGATGAGAGAAGCTGAAATCTTTGTGTGACAGAGCTTCCTTGTTGTGACCATGAAGTGTTTTATCTGTTTACCTTTAGTTTAACAGCTGTTTGAATGATGTGGAGTCCAAAGAGTGCATGTCAGCAGATACTGAACCTGAAGCTTTGCTGAATCATATTGTTTCACATTGTTCTTCAGTGTTATCAATAAAAAAAAATAATAGTTTGAATTGAGTTCAGCAGACAAGGTTTGATGGGAACTCCAAGTTCACAGTGAGATGAAAATGAATCCCAGATGTTCGGTCACACAGCGGCTTGTTTCTGTCTTTGATTCCTTCAGCGCAGTGACCAACGTGCATGACTGTCCCATTTTTACAGAAGGTGGAGGAACCACAGACGCCACAGAAGAAATTAAAAAGTGAAAGAAACGACGAGTTTCTCTGTGTAAACAGGAAGCTGAGGACAGACCTGCAGAGCTCCTGTGGACACGTTTCACTGTGTCGGTCTCACCGTGGGAACATTTACAGACAGTCATCAGCTTCCTCCTTTCTTCATTCACTCCCATTTAATCCAATCAATGGAGTCATGATGGCAGCAAGTGAGGAAGGCGTCCTGTTTCCAGTTCCTCCAGAGAAACCAGGAGGAGGAACTGAAGAGATCAAACTGCTGCTGGTTTGAGTCTCTGCAGCTTGAACTCTGACAAAGGTCGTCTACGATGGAGCTGCTTCCTTCATTTCAATCTGATCAATACTCTGAACTCCTGCTGTAATTTCAGCAGGTGTGATTTAACACAGATTTAATGAACAGACAGATCTGCATCGATCAGGAACTTTCCTGTTTATATCAGGAAGAGAGGGGACACACTTAATTATCTCTTTGGGTACAGCAAGTGATTTTCAGGAGGGGCCCAGCAGTAATAAATGCATCAACTAGTTTTTCAGCATTTTACTCTGAGATGGGAAGTTCTGTTTTTGGAGACAGCAGAATCTGAATGCTTCGTTATCTTTGATTTATTTAATATTCTTATTGGTATCTGAATATTGTGCTGGAGTGGACAGGGGTTAAGGGGAAAAAAAAGGCCCACTCCAACAAAACAAAGCACACTTAAATCATACACAACGCCTGAAAGACAAAACAGACAAAACTCAAACAAATGTACATTTTTACAGAGTGTGTTTGTGAGTGTCTGTGTATGAGTGTTTGTCATGAAACGTACTTGAAAGGTGAAATTCTGTAATGACTGTAAAAATGTAATAATTATGATGCGATTAAAAAGGAGAAACAAAGGCTGCACAGCACATCCAGGTCCTGCCAGCTGTGGCTCTGCAGCTCATGTCCCCAAAGGACAGAGACGACTGTACTGCTTAAGTGGAACGAGGCAGCTTGAGTGATTAATATGAAACTGATATGACAAAATACTGCAGAGGATGACACGTATGACAGATTACAGTCGTAACCAAGAGCTTCGGTTTTATCAATGTTTAGTTTGAGAAAGTTTAAGGACAACAATGATTTAACTTCCATGAGGCAGTCGCAGCAGGAGATGGGTGGAATTATGTTTGTAAGAAATACACAGCTGAGTGTCGTCTGCATAAAAATCAAGGCTAATATTATATTTCCAATATATGTGGCAGATTTGAAGTGTGTAAATTATGAATAAAAACCTGCAGACGTATCGATATAAAAGAATTAGGGCCTGCAAAACAAGCAGGTCAACCCCAGCAGTTTTAACTGGTCCTGATATAAAACTGCTAGGACAGGTTACTCTCTCCTGGGAAGTTGGCTGCAGCCATGCGGATTTCTGAATGGAAGAGATCCATGTACACGCCGATTTTTTAATCATCCAATGCATTAAAAAACAATAGTCATAAATAAAGTGTTTTGGCTTGTGATTCCTAAATAAACACACTAACACTAGCTACACGTTTTTAAAGGGTGCAAATCCAAGTCTCCTATTCAGTGACTCTGGTCTCCAGAGCTGAAAATAGGTTTGAGGTTCTTTTGAGAATTCTGAAGTTGGTTTAGTCTAAAATGCCTGAGTTGAGAGCAGGTTCGTGTAATTTCAGAATTTCTACCTAAAAAGAAATTAAAAGGAAAAATAGTCCATTTGAATTCAGCTCGAGCATTTTACACCAAATCTGCTTGATCAGGTTTGAATGATGTTTCCAGAACCACACAGGAACAGATTACAATTTCCTGCCCTCTGACCTTCAGTGACCTCTGACCTCCTGTTGCAGGTGTGTGTGTGCTGCTGCTGTCTGATGAAGTCTGATGAAGGTCTCTACTGGTGTTCTACTGATGAGTTTGGATCATCTCCTCAGAGCTTTCTGAGGGTCAGAGGTCAGAACACTGACATCACTTCCTGTTTAAAGCCAATCTGCTAAGCTGATGATAAACTGACTGAACCAGCTTCCTCATCTCTCCTGCAGGTTCTGTGACACCAATCTCTGTTGCAACAACAGAAAGAGCAACAACAACAACAACCACCATCACCACTCATATCTCCCATCCTCCTCCTCCTCCTCCTCCTCCTCGCGTTCAGCAGGAGGCGTGGATGATGAGCGGCGATAAACTTGCGAGAAGCAAGTTATGCTCAACTCCACCGGTGGAATCTGACAGCGTGGAAAAGTGTGAAAACATCCATGATCACCAACGGATTTCGAAGGGCTGGACTGCTGCATGATGGAGAGGAGGACACCGCCACGGCCCTTCAGAGGGTGTTCGACTCTGACACTGACAACGAGGATTTCTTTGGTTTTGAAAGTGACAACGAAGGAAAGAAGCTTGAGTGGATGACGAAGCCACCCTGAGTCTGTTCGTATCCGACACTGGAGAAGAGGACTTTGGTGGTTTTAGTGCGCAGGAAGAAGAGAAAGATGGTGAATGACTGACTTTTCTTCTTGTTAAAGCCGTGTCGCTGCACCTGAGCCTAAAAGGTAGTTGTTATATTTGCACTGTAGTGTCAATACACTATTAGAGCTTATGCCGAGTCAGACTGCACACACAATAGTTTGTTTACAAGTTGACTTCTTCTTTATTGGGATAACACAGAAGTAACACACACACATAACTGGGCGTGGTGCCCCCTACTGGCGATGGCTTGCATAGCACACAATAATTCTTGGTTCATACATAACAGTAGTCCGAAGCTATTTTTCTGGTGTGCTGTAGGTTATTGTTATATACTACATTTGTTACCCATTTATGAAGCACAGTACATGTTTCGTACTTGTAATTACCGCTACTTGTACGTATACCTAAAAAGTTATGCAAATATGTACCCATAACTTGTTTTTCAAAATATTAATAAAAGGGGTGTGTCTCCAAACAGCCATCTCTTTCCTGACAATTCACTTTGTGCATATTCTCTTACATATGATAAGTCAACATTGAAACACCTGCGGCTTTTAGTCACGTGCGGTAATGTATGTACAAAACAGGATTTTCCCCTGATTTTAGCTTGTGCGGCTAATATTCAGGTGCGCTTTGTAGTCCAGGAAATACGGTAATTTTCTTGAATTCTTAAACATTTTTACATGATATTAGTCGGCGGCTCCTTTACTAAACAGCTCCAACTGTTTGATTTGTTTGAATTTTACAGGACAGCTTTTCCCGTGTTACTCATTCATTATGGAGCTACTGTAGTTAACATGTAATGCTTCTCTAAAACCCTGTGACACAATCTTCTTTAACATTAGTGCGCATCAACCCCACATCTTCCCTGTTTTATTGCTGATGTTGGCCTGACAGTATTGGGGTAACAATGTCTCCTCTGTTTAGGAGAGGGCAGCAGGGTCACATCCTCACTGACATCACCTGTATTTGCACTACAGTCGTTCCCTTCACTGACCTTTGCTCTCCTTCTCTTTTCCATCAGGTTGTGTAAAACTGAAACAGGCATTAAATGTTTACTACAAATGATGCTTTACACAGAAATGCATTGTTAGCTGTTTTTACACACCAGCCTGTATGAACCTTTAGTCTGAGCATGGGGTCAAAGGTCAGGACAGAAATGCAGCACTGTAACACATATACATATGTAAAACATCAGACATTTGACTGATTTGTGTTGTGACATTTTCGTTTATACAAATAAATCATCATCACACACAGAAGAAATGTGCAGACCGTACATTTATTAGCTAATATCAGTGGATACAAGAAAAATGGTATAAAGACAAACACTAGCAGCCTTAGCATTTCTGTTCTGAATCTCTAATCTCTCACAGATATTCATCAAACCCTGTCCTCTATCAGCTTTCAACAAAAGAAAAGTATTAGGCCTCATTGAAAAACAGTCTGTTTGCAGATGAAGTACTTTAAAAACTATACTTAAAAACATTTCATACACAAATCTGTCATTTATCTAGATTTTCTTGACTGAGTTTACAATTTACTAGAACTGCCAAAAACACATGAATAGAAACAAATGATGAAGGATCCACTTCAAGGAAAGTGGAAAAGCCTCTGTTAGCTGCTGTTTGCAGCTGGCACAGTCTAACAGAGGCTAATACCAACGCTAACCAACAGTTTAGCATATCGTCGACAGCTCACCTCAGCATGGCTGTCCTCGGTCAGCAGTGAGCTTTATTAACTTGCACAAAGTTTTACACCCTGTTTGAGAGTAAATAAAAGTGGACATTTCTCAGCTCCAGCATTGACAGCTGAGGTAAACGGTGGACCGACAGCTTATCCACAAAATGGGGAAAACTCCGGTCCAGAATCCGGTCCAGTCCTCGTGGCAGTAAAAGCTGTAATCATGCATACATGCTTTTGTCACACCTGACCATTTCGTACAATATAATTGAAGTTTTGGATTTAAAAATTTAGCAGACGTGAACGAGCAACATTCCTGATGAGGCTGGTCAACGCTGTTCAACTAGAAGCCTACGTGGATGATATCCCAGCCTACACATCCCCCTGAACTGAATTGCCTCAGTGAAATACTTGCTCACTCACACCAAACTTCATTAAATGTGAATGTGTTACTTTGCTGGTTCCCAGTTGCAGCTTAAGTGCATCCAATATTAGATTTCCCAGCTTTTCAAACACACCATGAGCTGTGCCATTTTCTGGGCACATGGTTCAGTTAGCTTTGTATAAACACGTGTTAGAAATGTTCTTCAATCAGCTCTTTTTACTCTCATTTCACAGCCAGTACTTTTTACTTTTACTTGAGTAAAGAAGTTGAAACAGTACTTGGAGTATTTTTAACAGTAGTACTTCTACTTCAGTACACACTGTGTGTACTTTTACCACCTGTGTCTGAGACCTCCTTCAGGGTCCACCTGAAGCTCTCAGTCTGCTGTGGAAAAAGGAAATCCAGGTGAGTTTCTCCTGATCACCTGAGGCCGTCATTACTGTGTGAACCCACACACCACTCCTCACTCCTCCCACCCGCTGCACACAGTCACTGAGTACAGACCGGCTGATTCCTGTAAAGGGAGAGGCAGGAAGAGGCGGAGCAACACCTGAAAAACAAGAAGCCCAACGTCATTTTGCAGAAGTGAAAGTGTGAGAGAGCAGCAGCAGAGCTGCAGTCGAGTCCTGTTTGTCTCTAAAAGAAGATTCACTGGAGTCCATCAGGTTCCTCTCAGCAACAGTGGTGAGTGCAGCTGATCACACTTCCTGCTTCTACACAAATCTTCACTCTGTTCACTTCATCAGGGTCTAGAGCACCACCTCATTTCTCCATGGTGCCACTTAGGCTACGTCCACACTCGCCCGGATAGATTTGAAAACAGCGCTCCGCGTCCACACTGGTGTTTTCAGTCGTTTTCACAGAGTTGTGCGTCCACATTAAGACGGCTGAAAACGCTTACGTTCCAGTCCTGCGCATGCGTGAAACGCAAGATGATTCGACCGGTCTCATTTCTGTCTGCTGCTTATTCACTTTCCAGCTGTTTGAAACGTCGCAGCAGAGGTGGAGGAAAAGCACCGAGTTTTAAAATGGACTAGCAATGAGGTGGAGTTGTTGCTGCGAGTAACACAAAAGTACAAAGTTGCAAAAGCGAGAGAGAATTAAAGAATTTGAAGAAAAGCTCTGTGGAGAGAGAGCGGCCTGACCAGTTTCTCTGACTATGATACTGTAAAGCTCACAACATGATGCATTTACTGTGGTGAGTGTGCAAAGACCATGGCAGGTGTTGTGCCGAGGTAGGGATCCCCAACAGGATCTGTTTCCCTGCGTCAGGAACATTGGCTGGGCAGGGAAAGCGGACCCAACGCACTCCGCCTCCATCACGACCAACTAGACGTGGAAGGAGTGATGTTTTAGTGACAACATGAAAGATGAGTGTGACCGTTCAGTTTGTGGGTTACAACAGAAAATTATACATTTATTGTTCTCGTGTGTTATCGGACGGGATCATTTTAACAAACCGAGGACATTTTCCTGATAATTATCTGTATCCTCCTGTAACTTTACTGTTTAAAGAGCTAAAACCGCCAACATTTCAGGATCAATAAGTCCTTATAAGACGTGTTTGTGAGCTAAAAATCAAGAATGTGGGATACTGTTTGTCTGTGTCAGCCAAACAACTTCACATCTTTGTAACGACTGTTAAAAAGATGTTCATCCTGTTGATCCTGTTCATCTGGACGCTGCACTGTACAGCAGACACGACGTTGTTCAGTTTGTGTTTCAGATGAACCAGTTTGTCTCTGAATGTGTTGCTGGGTCTCCACCAGTTACTCTGACAACTGAAGGTTCAAGATTTTTATTTTGACATTTGCACACAGGACCAACAGTCCATGCACAGTGGAATACTTGTGCAGAGCTTTCCAAGTCAAATCACACTTTAACAATATAAAGACAGAAAAAGCAGAAGGATAGAAATGAAGTCCGGAGTAGGGTAGTCGTACTATTTTCTATATACAAAGAAAAAGAAGAAAATGTACAGAGAGTGTGTAGTTCTCTACCTCTTATCGCACTCACAGTGTTGCACATTTGTTCCACAGATCTGTTTCACAAGTCTGTTGTGAGTGTATTGCCCGATGGTCAGTGAACCGATGATACATTCAAAGTGAGGTTAAGTAGTGCTGTGTTATTTTAAGTGTTCAGTGTGTTTTTGTTTGCCGTCAGTCTGACAGTTGTGGGGAAGAAGCTGTTGAAGAATCGTGTTCTGTGTGTGATGCTGCTGTCCGCTCTGTTGTGTCTGAGATTGTATGTGCAGCTTTGTATGTGCAGGTCCATGGATGCAAGTGTTGTTCCCATAATCCTCTCTGCAGACTTTATGACTCTGCAGAGCCTTCCTCTCTGTCTGTGTAGTGTTTCCGTACCAGACAGTGATGCCTGCGGTGAGGATGCTCTCTATCAGTCCTCTGCAGGCCTGGGTGAGAGGGTGGTGGTTCATGCCAGCTTTCCTGAGCAGCCTGATGAAATAAAGCCTTTGCTGGGCTTTTTTCACAGTTGCTGTAGTGTTGAGAGTCCAGCTCAGGTCTGATGTAACCTGCAGTCCCAGGAATCTGTGGCTGTTTGCCCTCTCCACCTCCGTCCCTTTGACGATAAGAGGCTGCAGGGGAGGGAGTTCTTCCAAAAGTGCAGTATTCATTCCTTGGTCCGTGTTGAGGATGAGGTGAAGAAGCTTCTGTGATGAAAAGAAACTTAAAGAAGTCCAGACGCTTTTCTCTCCAAGCTCCTCAGACTACTGACGCTTGTTTCTCTCTTTGTAAAAATGAAATTTAAAGTGAATTTTGAATCAAATGTTTCTCTTCTTTCTCCCTCAGAGTGCAGACATGTCTGCTGCCAGCAATCTGCGATCTGAAGATCAGTTTCTGTGCTCCATCTGTCTGGATGTGTTCACTGATCCAGTCTCTACACCATGTGGACACAACTTCTGCAAAACCTGCATCAGTCAGCACTGGGACACTAATGGCAGAAAGAAGTGTCCTATGTGTAACAGAGTGTTCAAGAGACGACCTGAACTAGACATCAACACGTTGTTCTCTGAGATGGTTGCTCAGTTCAGACGTGAAGCTCAGCAGAAAGCCAGCAGCAGCAGCTCAGAGCAACAAGCTGCCAAACCAGGAGAAGTTCCCTGTGACGTCTGCACTGGAACCAGACTGAAGGCCCTGAAGTCCTGCCTGGTGTGTCAGACCTCCTACTGTCAGACTCACCTGGAGCCTCATCTGACACTGAAACGTCTGAATAGACATCAGCTGATTGATGCTGTGGAGAACCTGGAAGGCAGGATGTGCACGAAGCACGATAACCTTCTGCAGCTGTTCTGTAAGACCGACCAGACATGTGTCTGCATGCTCTGCCCTGTTTTAGACCACAAGAACCACGAGTTTGTTCCTCTGAGAGAAGAATATGAAGGAAAGAAGGCAGAGCTGGAGAAGACAGAGGCTGAGATTCAGCAGATGATCCAGAAGAGACGACTGAAGATTCAGGAGATCACAGAGTCGGTGAAGATGAGTAAAGATGCTGCAGACAGACAGAAAGCAGAAGGTGTTCAGGTCCTCACGGCTCTGATGGAGTCTGTTGAGAGACGCCTGAAGGAGCTCATGAAGGAGATCGAAGACAAACAGGAAGCTACAGAGAAACAGGCTGAAGGTCTCATCAAAGATCTGGAACAGGAAATCTCTGAGCTGATGGAGAGAAGCTCTGAGGTGGAGCAGCTCTCACGCTCTGAAGACCACCTCCACCTCCTCCAAAGCTTCTCCTCCCTGAAAGCTGCTCCCCCCAGCAAGGACTGGACAGAGGTCAGAGTTCATCCACCATCATATGAGGGGACTGTGGGGAGAGCTGTGGCTCAGCTGGAGGAGACAGTCTGGAAACCCATGAAGAAGAAGCTGTTTGAGGCTGAGCTGCAGAGGGTGCAGCAGCATGAGGTGGATGTGACTCTGGATCCTGATACAGCTCATCCTGACCTCATCCTGTCTGATGATGGAAAACAAGTTTATCATAGTGATGTGAGGAAGAAACTTCCAGACAACCCAGAGAGATTTTCTTACTATGCTATTGTTTTAGGAGAGCAGAGTTTCTCTTCAGGCAGATTTTACTTTGAGGTTCAGGTTAAAGGAAAGACTGACTGGGATTTAGGAGTGGCCACACAGTCGATCAACAGGAAGGGAACCATCACACTGAGACCTCAGGATGGTTTCTGGACTGTAGTGCTGAGAAATGGAAATGAGTACATAGCTTGTGCTTCCCCTCTCGTCCCCCTCTGTCTCAATCCTGGTCCTGAGAAGGTGGGGGTGTTTGTGGATTATGAGGAGGGTCTGGTCTCCTTTTATGATGTAGGTGCTGCAGCTCTGATCTACTCCTTTACTGGCTGCTCCTTCACTCACAAACTCCACCCATTCTTCAGTCCCAGTCCTAATCATGGAGGTAAAAACTCTGCACCTCTGATCATCTGTCCTGTCAATCAAACTGATCAACGACTGATTTTATTGGATGAATGATTGATTTTTCTTGAAGGGAACAAATGAACATATTGAGTGTAAATCCTCTACAGTCTCCATGTTTCTATAGAATCTGATCATCAGGACTCTGATTCACACTTTGATTCTCATGGAGTTTGATTTGAACAGAAGAAAAGTTGAATCAGGAAATGTTCCCACTGATGGAGACTCGAGCTGAAGAGCAAATATCAGAGAACAAATGTCCAAAAGCTTCATTTCCAATAAAGTTTGTTCAATGCTTTGAGTGAATCCAGACTCATGTGTGGCTGTTATACGGAGCATCAGAGTCCAGCTGAGTTATGTTGGATACAAACTGCTTATTTTGGCTCTGTGAGGAGTTTTGTTCACTGAAAACTGATGAGACGGATAATATTCAAAGAACTCTGTAGAGATTCATGCATCCATGTTCTCCACCTGCAGGTGTGGAGGAGAAAGGTGGAGCACAGACTGCTGCATCCTTCCAGTCACATCATTTTGATGATTATATTTGCATGTTGTGATGATTTGGGTTAAAGACAAACAGAGTTGAACGGCTGCAGTCACAGCATGAAGACGATGCTGAAGCTGAGCTGTCAGTGAACATGTTTCACTGTGATTTGATTTGAAGAATAGAAAGTGTGTGTGGCTGCTGACAGCTGCAGTCTCTGCTAGTCTGCATAACACACACACAACTTTCCCCCTGAGGCAACGATGCAGCAACAACACAAAGAACAGCTGCAGACACACACACACACTGTTAAAGAGCACTTTACTGTTTAAGGCAGAATTCCTCAGTAACAATGATTTGAGTCTACTGTGTCTACTGTGGTTTCCAACATACAATCTACTGAAACATGTTTTTCTTTCTGCCGTACAAACTATTTGATCACAACATCTTTGCTTTTTTCCTCCAATCGTTTATTCTGATTATTTTATTTAGTTTAACTAAGAAAAGCTTAAAATTTAACTCTTAACCTGATTTAAACGTTTAATTTCTCATTAACTCAGACTTTTAATTTATTTCCTTGTTTAATGTATTATTTCTTTATCCTTGTTTAAGTTTTGCCGATCCTTTCTGTGTAACCTGTTTAATCTGACCTTTGACCTTTTAATTTTAACTTAACAGTACTCTTGTTTTGACCTTTGACCTCTTTATTCCTTATAACCAAATAAACCCTTTTATCTGATATTTTCACCTTATTGATTGATTATATATATCTATTATATTTTCTCACCTTACCTTATTTTGACCTTTGACCTATGTCCTTGTTAGCCTTGATCTTCCTTCATCAAACGTGAAATTTCTTTCACCTTTGAACTTAAAGCTTAAATCAAACCTTTGTTAAAAAGCTTCTTACCAACTTGTAATTCCAACTCTCTGCATTAAACACGTATCTTATCATATAAACACTGGATCACTGAGAGAACTTTAGGCAGAACCAAATGAAGCAGCTGACCTCGTCAAACTCACAGCGACAGTAACTGACAGTGAATTATTTTAATCTTCTTCATTGTATTTGTTAGAAACATTTATTTTCCTTTAATTGGACTTTGGTTAAGTTCAATCCGATGTATTAACCGACCTTTGAGGTGAAGTGCAGCTGCGAAGAACGCTACGGCAGGCAATGAGGTGCGTTTAATGTCGCTCTGTTAATTTGAGCGTCCATAAATTGAATGTCTTATTTTTTCTTACTTTATTATTGCTAATTTATTGGAGAATTTGGCCATTTAATTAAGGTAGATTTTATGTTGTTGGTGGTAAAGATCTGGATGGATGTTTTATTTTATTCTGTGTTTCTATTTTTCAGTTTTACTTTTCAAGACTTGGTGAATTGCCTTTTTCTACTTTTTGTTTAGTTTTGTTAAAATTAGCAGCAGTGAGAAGTGTTGTTGTCGGTCTTGAATATATTTGATGTAGCCCATACTGTTAAGGTAAGTGTCATGTTTTTAGTTGTTAGTCTGATGAAGAATCTTTTATTTTTCTCCAAAAGTTGATTGTGTTTATCTGGACATAGTGTTCTTCAGGTCCAGCTGAATGCAGGTTTCCCCAGTCTTATACGTGTCAGGAGCATCAGCACAGCTGAAATGCATTTTTCCTAAGCACCGCGTCTCTGTGGCTTTTAAACCCCAAAACACGCTAAAACAAAAATGGGTCCACCCCAAGGATGGGGTCCCCCGGTGTAGTTTCCACTGTGACAGACTGTGGGCTTCCTCAGAGTGAGGCTGAGAGCGGCAGGCCCAGCTGGAGTCTGACCCGTGTCACACAGTGGAGGTCAAACCTTCTGTGCCACAAACACCAGATTAACCAGTTTCACTCATCATCCTTCTACTGTCAGATTTTACTGGTGCAGGTTTGATGAATCACCATCTGAGAACGTCTCTGATGTGGGCGCCACTCACAGGGATCACTTCCTGTAGAAGGGTCACATGACCTGTTATAGGCCCCTTTGTGATGATGACAGCGACGCCCCTTTCGTGTGAGGTTAAACCCAGAGAGCTTCGTGTGACCTCTGACCCTGATCACCAGTGTTAGGGTCAGTGAAGGTGAGATACCGTGTGACAGGAGGAACAATAAAGTTTTATTTGTACGAACACGTAGAACAGATGAAGTCAGAACGAAGCAGGTGGAGCTCAGTCAGGGTGGAGGTGCAGACAGGTGAGCTGAAGGGGAGGAGCCAGTCTGGTCAGGAACTCTCTGTCTCCTCAAGTGAACCTCCTCACCTCTGAAACACACACACACGACTCTGAAGGTTGCAGTCAGGGTTGGTCAGGGTGGTGAGGGTGGGGTTACCTTCTGGTCTCTGGTTGGTGTGTTTCCTGCAGGTGAGGCTGAGCGGCCGAATCATGACATCACTGCTGCACAGACACAACAGGAAGTGGAGGAGGATGTCGTCAGCGTCCCCGTCACACACCTGAGACAGACACAGAGGTTATGTCTCTGCAGACTCACGGCTCGGCCCTGTGGAAACGTCCTGCAGGACGCCTGTTTCTCTCTGTGGTGGCCCCCCCACAGCGTCCCCACCGTGCTTCACTGTGTGGACGCTGTTCTTTGGGTTGTAGCTGCATCTTCTTCTCGTTTCACCTCCACAGGACGTTTCAGTCTGCAGGTCTTCGTCCTCAGCAGTGTGGCTGAAGGTGTCTGCAGACGTGGAGCTCTGTGAGCTCACAGTGCGTCCCTGTGCAGCCTGTAGAGTCTTTGAAGTCTTTGCTCTGACAGGCTTGTTCTGTGCTGGGCGGCTCTTTGACTTTCTTCAGGTTTCCCTTCCTGACACTCTGATAACCTCAGATATCCACAACGTGAATCCTCACAAACATCTTTTTCTCTCTTTTCACTCAAACCTTCTGACGTTTTCACACCGACTGTAAATATGAAGAAAACCCTCAGTTTGACGCCACGCCCCCAAACCAGTTCAGCAGTAAAGTGTGAGCAGACGGAGCTGTTACCAGGATGTAAACAGGATGTGCCCTTTCACAGTTAAAGCCTCAGGAATAAAAACATGACCCGATCTTAAATTTTTAAAGATAAAATAAAGTTTAAAGACGACGATGAGCACGTGACTCACTGCTCAGAGCCCACTCACCCAGGTGCATGATGGGAGCAGGAGGAGGAGGCTGGGCCGAGCGTATAGAAACCAAACAAACAAATAAACAACAGCACGACAAACACGTGAACCAGACTTTACCTGTAAACTTACCTGGTGTCTCCCAGGGAGACCACAGTTATGGAGCTGACAGGTAAGTACGTGCAGTACACACTTCCTGTCCTGAAACACACCCACAGGTAAACCGCACAGGTACGTAACCATGGGCGTGACTTTGTATTGAACATTGGGGGGTCAAGATCTCTGTCTAAATAAATAAATCTGGCTACATCCCAGATGATTAAACATTATACATGCTTGCTTTTGGCAGTATCATCAAAAGTCATACCTGAAACGAGTAAAGAAAACCAGCAGCCTATTGATGCAAGATAATCCATAACTTTATTGGGGCTGACATTGTTGGAAATGAGTCCAAATAAAGAGTCCAAACATTTATAAGCCTGTCTATGTGTGTCTCACCTGGACAGCCTCCTCTGGAAACCAGACAACAGCAGAGTGTTACCCGGCAACAGGCCAGGTGGGTAGGGGGTGTGGCTTAAGTCCAGGTACACCTGCAGACTCCTCCCAGCTTGGTCACAAAGAGTGAGACACACACCTGCACACACACATTCAGCTAACAGTCAGACCTGAGACTCATACCTGAAGCACTGATGCCTGCAGTTCCTCTAGTGTCCAGCAGAGGCAGCAGTGAGTCGCCCCCATAGACCCCCATGTTAAAACTTCACAGCAGAAAAAGCCTGATACACAAACCACCTGTGTGTTTGTACTAGAGATGGCACGATACCACTTTTTTAAGTCCGATACCGATATCATAAATTTCGATATCTCCCTATACCGATATGAATCCGATATAGTGTGTGTGTGTTTTTTTTTAATCAATAAAACTGTTTTTTTAGGAGCACCGAATGGAGTAGACGTGTTTCTGTGGAGCTCCTCATACTCTCTTCACATTTTGGACTTTATTGTCTTATCCCTCACAATTCCTGGTTTCACTGAAGAATACTTGTTTCCTAACTCCAATAGGATGCCCAAATCAAAACCTGAAAAAGCTAAAAAGCAGGAGAAGCCTCCGAACGGGACCGACACCGCTCTCCTTGAACCAGTCGACGAAGCTGAGCTAACCTCGGAGCCTGCTAAAGACGCGGAGAATGGTGATAACATTTTTTCAAGGTTCTTTCTGAAATTCAGAAAATAAATATCACGATGACTGAAAGGTTTTGAAGCGTCTCTGGCTACAGCACAGGCATCTTTGACGAGTATCTGCGGTTGGCTACAGGAGCTTGAAAACGCTAGCTCTGATCACGACCATCATCTTTCTCTGGTTGAGAAAACATGTTTAAAATTGCAAGCGGATAACGAGGTGCTTCGCCTAGATCTGGAGGGTTGGTCCAGACAGCAGAATATTAAAATTGTTGGTCTGCCCGAAAAAATTGAGAATGGACGCATGGTGGAATTTTTGTCTAAGTTTCTCCCGAAACTTTTAGGCGCGGACAAGTTTGACAAGCCTTTGGACATTGACCGAGCACACCGCTTGGGCGGTCATACCCCCGGGGAAAGAGATCATCCCCGGGTAACTACACTCAACAAAAATATAAACGCAACACCTTTGTTACTGCTCCCATTCCCCATGGGATGGACGTAGAGACCTAAAATTCATTCCAGATACACAATATAACCATCCCTCCCAAACAGTGGTCACAAATCGGTCCAAATGTGTGGTAGTGGGCACATCTGCTATATTGAGATAATCCATCCCACCTCACAGGTGTGCCACATCAGGATGCTGATCTGACATCATGAGTAGTGCACAGGTGTACCTCAGACTGCCCACAACAAAAGGCCACCCTGGAATGTGCAGTTTTTGGCCTTTACAGCTTTATTTGAAAGGGTACTGTAATAGAATCACAGCAGACTCGACAATGTTTCCATTCTTTTCAGCATACTCTTTATTACCACACAGGTGCTGTACAAACACTGTTGGGTTGGCTGCAGCTTTCCAGCTAAGGCGCACATATCACTACAACCAACAACAACCCAGGCACAGTCCAGACTTTTTATGCGGACGAGGTGTGATTGCAGATGCCGTGCAGGTGCCTCCATCATCTCCCCTGCAGCAGCACCGCCTATCACACCCCGCCACAGATACACTAATGAGTTATTGGAAAGCAGAGGAAGAGGAGGCCGGGGGGGCATGTGGCAAAGGGCCGCAGGTCAGATTCGAATCCAGGCCGACCGTTCTTAGCTATGCGCCATGTAGTCTGCTCATCCAACTCAACTACAGGGGCACCCCGAGTGCAGGATAAGATTTAATCAAATTACACATTTTTATGTTAAAGCTTACATGGTTTGTATTTTAAAGCAGTTTTTTTGACTTTTACAAATTTTGTAAAGAATTTTTTTATTCCGTGTAATCCTCTATTACATTTAGGTTGTTGCGGCTCATCGGTACAGTACAAATCTTTAATGAACAATTATTAAAACATGACATGGTGGCCGAATGTTATTGAATTGGCTCTTTTCTCATCCTGATCTTTAAGATAAACATCACTGTCCACACTGACTCAAATTAAGATTTTTTGCTCAACTGGATTCAAATGTAGGGTCATCTCTTTTTTTCTGTTACCATGGTGAATTGTGATGTCAGCGCTCAAATTATAATGGTCTTCTTTTTCTACTGACATGCATGTGTAACTCAGGTGAACATACTCCAACCTGATTGCTCTCCCCCCGCTTCAGGACACCTACACCAGGAGATGCCGGACTAGAGCAGCGCAGATACTGAAGGACCCGTCCCATCCTGGCAACAAACTGTTCCAACTTCTGCAATCTGGTAGAAGGTTCCGCATCTTCCGGGCAAGGACAGAGAGACTCAAGAGGAGCTTCTATCCCCAAGCCATCCGTGCCCTAAACACACACACCCGCCCTCTCACATCATCTATAATTGACTGAGACAGGACTCTTCCAGACACTAAACCAAGGCACAATGTACATTTCAATTCCTTTAATTTTAAATATGTTTATATTGTCTATCCTGTAAAATAGTCAGATGTCTATTCATATTAATGTACAGAATTCACCTGCTTGCTGCTACTACTGCACATTCACCCAGTGTATATACTATATATATATATTTATAATGTTCTTCCTCTACACCCCCCCCCCCCCCCCCCCCCCAAATTTTTGCACATGTCGAGGAGCGTGTCAGGCTACATTTCACTGTGTGTTATACTTGTATAACTATGCATGTGACAAATAAAGAACCTTGAACCTTGAACCTTGATTGACAAAAATTTGATCAGCCTTTCTGAAGCTGCAAACTCAGTGTCAGTCTCAGAGTTGAGCACGAAGGGATGAGTACAAATGTACTCATCGTGTTTTGTTTTAACGACTGGCAGCAGCCTCAGAAGAGACTTCTCTGATGCAGAGTATTTCTTCAGGTCAAGCACATCCAGATCTTTTTCTGATGACAGAGCTGACCACTGAGCAGGAGGTCCAGGTGTCCATTTGGACTCTGTAAGGCCTTGTCCACAGCACTCTGGTGGAAGTTTTTCTCTGTAGATTCTTTTGTTTCAGACTTCTAGGAGGTTGTTTGTTGTTCTAGTAGATTGACTCCGGAGTTGATGAAGGTCAGGTGGACATGAAGAGCAGCCAGAAACTCCTGAACACTCAGATGGATGAAGCAGAACATCTTGTCCTGGTACAGTCCTCTCTCCTCTTTAAAGATCTGTGTGAACACTCCTGAGTACACTGAGGCCGCTCTGATATCGATGCCACACTCTGTCAGGTCTGATTCATAGAAGATCAGGTTTCCTTTCTGCAGCTGTTCAAAAGCCAGTTTTCCCAGAGACTCCATCATCTTCCTGCTCTCTGGACTCCAGTGTGGATCTGTCTCAGCTCCTCCGTCATACTTGACCTTCTTCACTTTGGCCTGAACCACCAGGAAGTGGATGTACATCTCAGTCAGGGTCTTGGGCAGCTGTCCTCCCTCTCTGGTTTCCAGCACATCCTCCAGAACTGTAGCAGTGATCCAGCAGAAGACTGGGATGTGGCACATGATGTGGAGGCTTCGTGATGTCTTGATGTGGGAGATGATCCTGCTGGCCTCCTCCTCATCTCTGAATCTCTTCCTGAAGTACTGCTCCTTCTGTGGGTCAGTGAACCCTCTGACCTCTGTCACCATGTCAACACAATCAGGAGGGATCTGATTGGTTCATCTCTTCCAGGTGAGGTTTTAAAGATGTCTTCTTGTCTGATTGTTGTTTCTGGTCTGTCTGGTTTCCTGGATGCTGTTTCAATCTGTCTGACCTCATGTTCATCATTGACTTCTGCGGTCCCTCCGCTCTGAATGTAGCGTGACCTGCTAGCACAACTTCAGTGTCTGGGGTAAAAGACTCCACCCAAGTCTCTGTTATGATCATTGCACAGTAATCCAAACAGCGTGAGGTGATCCACAGTTGTAGCCCATCCATCTTGTTGTTTAGTGACCGTGAGTTGGTAAGAAAGAGCACTTAGTTTAGTCCCCAGCCCAACTCTCTTTGCCCTGTTTCTGTTTCCTGTGCCTCTGTCGCCTACACCACTTCAGTGATTGTATGGTGAGGTATGAGTCCATGTTCCTTTGGATCTCAGAGAGGATTGAGTCTCAGTCATTGTTGGCGAAAGTGTGCAGGCCCCTCTTCTGCGGAACCAGCTTCCAGTTTGGATTCAGGAGACAGACACTATCTCTACTTTTAAGATTAGGCTTCAAACTTTCCTTTTTGCTAAAGCATATAGTTAGGGCTGGACCAGGTGACCCTGAATCCTCCCTTACTTATGCTGCAATAAGTGTAGGCTGCCGGGGGATTCCCATGATGCACTGGATGTTTCTTCTTCACTCACTATGTGTTAACAGACCTCTCTGCATTGAATCATATCTGTTATTAATCTCTGGCTCTCTTCCACAGCATGTCTTCATCCTGTCTTCTTTCTCTCACCCCAACTATACACAGCAGATGGCCCCGCCCTTTAGGTTTTTCTCTGTATGCATTATTGTAGGGTCTACCTTACAATATAAAATGTCTTCAGACGACTGTTGTTGTGATTTGGAACTGTATAAATAAAATTGAATTCAACTGAATTCAATTTTATTCAAACACCAATCAAGTTCCACTGTGATGGGTCTGACATGTTTGGTTAACAATATTCACACCAGTGTCTTGCTGGAGGTCATATTTATAGTGGTCTGGCAGTGCTCATCCTGTTCCTCCTTGCACAAAGGAGCAGACACCAGTGCTGCTGATGGGTTAAAGGCCTTCTAAGGCCCTGTCCAGCTCTCCTCGAGTAACTGTCCGTCTCCTGGAATCTCCTCCCCTAACCCTAACACCTCCTGCCAATGGTACATATTGTCTCTGTCCCAATCCAGCAACCGCACGCTTCGGAGTACGTGCAGTCCACATACTAGCTACGGCACGTACTGGGAAGTACGAGAAGTGCGGAAGTGAGAGGCTTGTGAAATGGGACGGTCTAGCCTTCGTCGCACTGCTCAGTTTGCCTAGCAACCATGGATCTAACCGTGAGAAACATGTCATACAACTTTGTTTGACAGAAATGAAGGAGAAAAATGTCTTTTTGTTCATTCATTTTTTTTATGACATCACTTTGATTAGTTGAGTATCTGAGGCTGAGACCACGGGACTGTAAAACATGATAGTTGGGCTCCCCCAGCATGCAACAGCATAGAGGATCGCACTGGCCACAACAGACTCATAGAAAATCCTCAGCATTTTCTGGCAGATGTTGAAGGACCTCAGTCGCCTCAAAAAACAGAGACGACTCTGGCCCTTCCTGTAAAGTGCTGTGGTGTTTTTAGCCCAGTCCAGTTTATTGTCAATGTGAACTCCAAGGTATTTATAGTCCTCCACAATGTCAACACTGACCCCCTCGTCCCTCACTGAGTCGCCCCCTGTGGCCATCTGGGGGGTTAAATGCAGCAATATATTAAAAAAACAGGGTTTTTTTTGTTTTTTTGTTGTTTTTTTTAAGTATGTTTATTGAGATTTTTTGATATAAGAAAAAAAGAGACAAAAAAAAGAAAACAGACAACACAACAGCAAGGGCTAAAACACACAAATAACACAAAAGATTACACTGCAACGACAAAAATACTATTTCAACACTGGCAATAAACAGAAATAAAACGTCCTTGGGCAAGACACTTTACCCTACTTGCCTACTGGTGTTGGCCAGAGGGGCCGATGGCGCGATATGGCAGCCTCGCTTCTGTCAGTCTGCCCCAGGGCAGCTGTGGCTACAACTGTAGCTGCCTCCACCAGTGTGTGAATGTGAGAGTGAATGAATAGTGGTATTGTAAAGCGCTTTGGGTGCTTTGAAAAGCGCTATATAAATCCAATCCATTATTATTAAGGTGGTAGGCTGAGTTATTGGTGATCGATCAAACACGACTTTGTTTTAATACATGGTCTAAAAATGGCTGCCACACATCAAAGAAATTACTAAGTTTGTCCGCTAATGTGTACCTAATTCTCTCCATATGCAGTAGAGCAGTCAGTTCTGTTAGCCACATTTTGAATTGAGGTACAATATCCGACTTCCAGAGAGTCAAGATAATTTTGTTAGCAATTACCATTCCGAACAAAACTGTAGTTTGTGCAGCAGGGCTGAGGAGTAAAAGGGAAGAGGAAGATCCAAACAATGCAGTTATTGGGTCCGGCTCTAATGTGCAATTATAGATACCAGAAAAACATTTAAAAATGTCCAAGTAATAGTTATGCAATTTGGGACAAGTCCAAAATAAATGAGTGAGACAGCCTTCTCCAAGTTTACAACAATCACATATCGGACTAATAGAAGGAAAAATCCTGTGCAGTTTAGTTTTTGAATAATGAAGTCTGTGAAGCACTTTGAATTGAAGTAACTGATGCCTTGCATTTAAAGACCAAGAATGGATCCTATACAGACTCCTCTCCCACACCTCATCTCCTATTTCAGGGCTCTACAGTGCGACCAATTTGGTCTGCAACCTTCCCTGCAGACACACATTTTGCCCCTATCGTGGACTAAACCAATCAGAGATAGTAAGGGGCGGGACCTCTCTGATTGGCCGTGGTCCAGTTGAAAGTGCAGGTGGAAGTGGGAGGTGAGTAGCTTGAATAAAGCGATATCAATTCATTAAATCCTGAATCGACTTTTAAATATAACTGTGTTTTGCCAGAAACGCCAGATTCTCAGATTAAAGCTCACGAAACCATTTCAACAACAACCAAACAGCAAATGAGAGCAGGTACACGGATTCCACACAAAGACGTAAACACAGACCCGACGCATCAGAATCAGCTTTTTCTTTCTCGGCTTTCTCACCCGACGGCCCGTAGACAGACACGCTGTCGGAGCTTAGCGATTCTGATGCGTCCGGTCCGCTGTGATTACGTCTTTTTGCGCTGATTCTGAGCTGCAGGTTTTGTCTCTCCAGCCAAAATTCACCGAGCTGAATTTTGCTGTTTTGCTTCCACGACTATTAAAATCACACTCCATGCACAGCTAGCTCTCTCTCTCTCTCTCTGTACTTCAAGAACAGTTTCCCGTCTCCAATCTCTGTTTTCTGTATTATTCATTCGCTTATTACCCACCAGTCTACCGTTGTTTACAGCGCTGTGGCTGCTGTCTTTTTCTTTTCTTTTTTTCACTTAAATGACCTCGGACAAGAAAGCCTATTTTTTCTGTTGTTCAATACTGAAGAAATTTAAACTTTATATGCAGAACATTGTAGAATATTTTTAAGGTTATCTGCTATAAAAAGCCAGACCAGGAAAATCTCCTTCATGTTTTTCTGTGTTTTATTCTCAGTTACTTTCACACAAAGGCATCTGCTGTGATGTTCACAATTCTGATGAAGTCAGTACTGATAAATGATCAGAATTATAATATTTCTGACTGTCTGAGGCTAAGTTGATTCGAATCGGGACTTTGAAAACCGGAGTCGAATGGATTATAGAAATCAGTGATGATACCCAGCCCTAGTGAGCAGCCTAGGCCCGACAGAAGTGGATGTAGCTGTAATAGGAAAAGAACTATTGCTAACTTTTCTGTTAAGTTAAGGCCTGATACTTCTGAAATTCATAGCCAGTGCTCTGACACGTGTCATCAATCTTTGAATGCTGAAAACGCACAGTGTATCCAGAAAAACACATTAGATTATATAAATTATTATAAAATTTGTGTGCGCCTAACTTTTTGCCGGTACGCCCATGGCAAAAAGTTAGTCTAGAGCCCTGTATTTGCAAACCAAGCTCCTCCTCCCATGCCATCTTCAAAAAGTCAGATTCAAAATGTAAATACTCAGAAAAAGCTTTCACAAAACCAGAAACCAACTCTTTAGAATCCGGGGAACTCAGAAGGAGTGTAAAAATTGACCCCTCTTCCGGAAGAGATGGAAAATTTAGGATACTCTGACGAACACAGTTTCTTATCTGTAAATAATGAAAGAAATGTGATGCGGGGAGAGAGAACTTGTTCTGCAACTGAGTAAATGATGCAAACTGCCTGTCAATATATAAATCTTTGAGAGTAATAATACCTTTCTGTGTCCAGACCTCAAAAGAGGCGTCTAAACATGAGGGTGGAAATGCATGATTACAATATATTGGAGTATGGATCGAAGTGTCTGGTAGAGCACAACCTTTTTTGTTCTGACTAAAGATTTTAACGCAGTTCGAAACTATAAAATTATTGACCTTGGTTCATGGATTAGAGGACGAAAAAGAAGAGCAGGGAGGGAACTATTCTCAACCCCACCACTCTCTATGACCACCCAAGGTGGGGTATCGGGTAAAGGCCAAAAAAATGAAAATCTTACCCTGCACTCGTTATGGCTCTCTGCATCCATAGTAAAAATAGTTTACTGACTTACTGTAAATAGTCAGAGTGCAGTAATAGTATCGGGTTCACTGTTTGCTCAAAAAATGTGGGGAAGCTTTCCAAATCTTTAACTAATGTCAAGATTTATCCATAAAAAAAAAAAAGCTGCCAAAATGAATTAAATAAATAAATCATTAAATAATTAATTAAATGTGTCATTAATTAATTAAATGTGTCGTAAATATTTATTTAATTAATTATTTCCCATTTTAATTAATTATTTCCAATTTTAATTAATTATTGCCATATTTAATTAAATATTTAATGGTGTATTTAATTAATTCATTATGGCAGTCCTGGCGTTCCATATTACTGAACCCTGTGGAACTCTAATTAACCTTTGCGAGTCTGTTAGATAGATACTGCAGCGCAGTACCTGTAATACCTACAGCATGCTCTAATCGCTGTAATAGAAAATTATGGTCAACAGTATAGAACGCTGCACTGAGGTCTAGAAAATCTGTGTGTCATATACTGATTAAACACAGTGGTACATCTAGACAACTTGCAGGGAAATCAACCACCAAATCCTCTGAAATATCATTTCCTTCCTCTCTATGACTAATTCTTTCAGCCACACATACAGTTTAATTCAATTCCATTTTATTTATTATTTATATAGCACCAAATTACAAACCCCCCAGCTGCCTCAAGACAAAGACTGTACAGTATTACAAAGAAAACAGAAAAAAACAGCAATTATATGACTCCCCCCCCCTGAGCAAGCACTTTGGCAACAATGAGAAGGAAAAACTCCTTTAGAGGCAGAAACAGACATGCTGTGGAAGAGAGCCAGAGAGAAGACCCTGAAAACCTGTTTGACCACCTGCTGAAAAAAAGCTGAAGGAAAATGAAAACAACACAACAGGGAAACCACGCAACCAACATAAGCATTAGTAGCAGGAAATAATAAATATTATATGTCAGCATATAGAAGTATGTTTAGAGGCAGCAGCCAACTAAGATAGTGTGTTTCTTTGAGTACCTCTTTGCACACCTGTGTGTTTGACTGCGCTTGTATTCAAAAGGTTTCTCCATCTAAGTGTCTAATCGTATTTGTGGGGAGCCATAGCCCCATCCCCGCAGAACATGAAGCAGGCAAGGAGATCCATGCCCCAGACATCTAGAGGGCCCCAGAGCACGTGAGCCCAAGGAGAGCCAACGGAGGGGCAGCTGCTCCACCCTTCTAGAAAAGAGTGCTGCCTCTTTGGTCTTTGCAGTGTATAAACAGACTACGCCTCCACGTTACCTGTGCCACTGTCACCAACACTGCTGCTGTTGTGTTATCAGTGTGTGTATTTAAAACTGGAGGCTGTGATCTTAATATGGTCACACTTTTTATAAATAAGGCTTATCTTGCAGGTCTTTTTTAAGTCACAAATTTGGGTGACACGTTTTGCGTTTCCATGGTGACAATGGAGTGCTACAGATCTGTGCTTTAAATGAAGAATTGAACCAAAGAATCTGTGTCGAGGATTTTTGAAATTAATCAAATGGCTCGATGAATCTGTGCAGCCCTAATTATAACAAAAGGAAGCAGCACAGAGGCAGTGAGGATAAGCACACCCTCGATCATCGTTATTTTGAGCTAATAATGTTAGAGAAACAGCTGCAGAACATCTGGCAGAAGTTAGCTGTTAACTGTTAGCAAAAAAGGCCAAAGCAAAGCTGCATCTTCATCTTCGCCAGGGGTGAATACACAAGAAATAGCTAGCATATACACAACATGCTGACACAGAGACTGCTCTTCATCACCAGCTCCTCCTCCTCAGACTCTTGATTTAGCAATCAGAGGTTGCTGTTCTTGGTTCCTGTTCCTGAGGAGACAGCGGACAGTCACTCACTTGGGTTCATGGGTTTGATGCATGACAGTTTCCCAGCTGTTGGAGAGTGATTAGTATCCTCCAAACAGGTTCATTAGTTGTCTGATTGGTGATTGGTCAGTCGGAATTCCATCGCTTTAATTCATACCTGCACAGGCTGAGTGCAGGTTAGGTTCTGTGACCATGTGACCCTACATGTCCTCATTCACTGAGCTCTGAGCTCCTCGTTCCACTTGTCAGTGGTAAAGTCTTGCTCAGTACACTCACATTTAAACTGGACCAGCTGAACTTACCGTGGTGATCTAACAGGTAAACACAGATACCTCTGTGACCCTGAAAACTCGTGAACTTACCCCAGTTCCTCTGGTGCCCTCCTCCTCCTGGGACGTGGAAGCATGTCTGCCATGGCTCCCGCCAAGGTTGCTGCAGAGGAGAAAACATTAGTGATCCAAACAAGATGCAGAAACACCTCCACCTTCTCAGAGCCCCAGCTAATTTCAGATTCAGATTCCAAACACACAACGTTAGCATCATTCGAGCTTCTTGTCTCTTTGAAGATTCAAACTTTATAAAATTATCTGTTTCATTTGTCCATGATCCTGCGTGTTTGTATTTCCTTCACTGTCTAAATTCTCAGGACTTCCTGTGTTTGCAGATTTCAGCACCATGGACAGGTCTGCCAATGCAGACTGTGAGATATATATATATATATATATATATATATATATATATATATATATATATAAAGCCAACTGGTAATAAAATACATCTGGTTTTTAGGAATATGCTTATTCAATCCGTGAATGAGATAAGGGTGCTAATGAACCGATTAATGTTCCGATTCACTGGTTTCAGTTGTTTGGTGTTGACTTCATCATGTGATAGCAGAGCTGATGCAACATGGAGGAAGCAGTTTGATGCATCATTGATTCCATTTGTGTGTTTGCTGAAGGTTTTTACTAAAGTGCAGAAATTAAACATGATTTCACTCCAGCTGTTTCCAGTCAGTAACTGGCTGAAAGAGATGGGACAGTAAATAAGGGATTGTGAGTCCAATGGGTTTGTTATTTTCTTGCACTCAAATGTTAAATGACCACAGTGTTTTAGCCTAACATACAAAATACTGTTGGCTGAAGTTACTCAGAGTTTAAAGGTGAAGCTGCTCAAATAACCTTTCATGTTTCTGCCTTCTTTTTTTAAGAAGAAAAACTCAATGTTATGTTGAAATTTTTATAATTATTACTTGAAGACAATAGCATTTTAAAAGTGTACTTAAAGTACTTAAATTAACACTTTATTTCTAAGCGGGGATGTTTTTTTCTCTGTTTTGCATTGATATGCAGTTTAAATGTTTGTTTTTTCCCCCCAGAAATTAAAAGAGCTTGAGTTTACAATATTCATATCCATGTCTATGATTTGCCTCTGTTGCCCACTAAAACTGTTTAAAAAAACAAAAAACAAAAAAACATTTGCATTTTGGGGCAAATTTTCAGAAAAGCCTCTAGTTAATTAGATTAAGTTTTTTAATCGCGTCCCACCCCAATACAAATATAATAAATATGACCTGCAAGCGTATAAAAAGGACTGTAGAGAATGTACTTTTTTTTTTTACCAAAAAAAAAAAAAAATCTCTGTAATGTTTGTTTGATTTTATCCCATCACTGAAACCAGCCAGCTGATGTACACCATTTACAACAGCGCCATGAAGTGCAAAATGAAAAGTGTGTGAAACTGTGTGCTGTATCCCAGACCACACAGTCTCCCAGCCTCCTGCCCTGAAACAAACCACCTTACAAAACTCATATGCCATATTTTTCGAACTTACACTGAAATCCTTTAATTTTCTGCAAAATCGACAGTGCGTCACGGTACTGGGTCATGTGACCCAGTATGTGGGTTGTTATTGTGTCATTTTGTATTCGTGTTCTGGTTCAGTTTAGCTCATCCAGTCCATTTCAAGGTTGGGGTTTCTTCATTTCTTTGTGTCATCTTCCCCCGTGTTAGAGTTCCCCTTGTTGTTTATTGTGTGTTATTGGTCATGTGTCTTGCCGGCCTGGTTAATGTTGTCAAGTTCGTGTCATGCCTTCGTCTTATCATGTTTTCCTGTTTATTTAGAAAGTTCAGTTTCCATGTCTTTGTGCTTTGGTTTACATTTCCTGTGCATCATTATGTTCATCTTAGTCAGCTGTTTCCTCGTGTGTCTTCACTTCCCCTGATCACCATATGTGTATATTTAAGTCCTTTGTCTCTTACCGTCTTTGTCAGGTCGTCTGTTATCCTCACCACTGGTTTCATAGGTTTGTCTCATGGTTTCACTGTGTTTCCTAGTTTACTCAGTGTTCATAGTTTTTCATAGTTTTTTCACCCGAGTGCCATAGCCTTTTGTTAACACAGTGTTCATAGTCTCCTTATTTTCCTTGGTTTCATGTTTTTCTCGTGCCATCAGCCACAATAAAGGCTCACTTTGTTTTTGAAACTTCGTTTTGTCTCCACCGTGTCTGCATCTGGGTCTACCTCGTTTCCGCACCGGCACACCCCGCCGTGACAAGTGTGCCTGAATTCTATACGAATTATAAGAGTTCTGGTTGTGCTTGCTGACCTGAAACGGATTTCATGTGGTACACAATACTCAAAAACAAGTCAAAAATGTTTGAGTACGACTTTGGTGAGCAATGAAGCCGCACGGCTTGAAACATTTTCAGAAAATTACAGCTAGGAGCCTCACGGAGTAATACGTACTGTGCTTCAACATAATATTACCATATTGTGTGTGTATAAGGTCCATAAATGACTCCTGTTAAGAGACATGCTCACGATTTCAAACTCCAGGCTGTCAGTCACACAGCAGAACTTGGGAACAGAGCAGCTGTGAAATCTGTCTTTGTTATTATGCTCAGCATCTGTTAGTTTACATTTTGACTGCACAATTGTGAGCTCGTATGCACAAAAACAACATAGTTTTCTTTTATTTATGGACCATGATTATTTAATAAATGCTGATAATTTATTTCTGAGTAATTTTTTCTTGTACGCTGTATGTTAATAAAAGTGCCTGTGTGACATCTGGGACACAGCTTTGACTAAGAACTCTGTTTGTTCTTACTTTATGGCTTTAAAAAAAAAATAGCGAGATATATATCTTATATCACCATCCAGCTAAAGAATATCGAGATATGAATTTTGTGCCATATCGCCCAGCTCTAGTTGGTTACAAGATGAACAGCCACAAGGAGCAGTGCCCTCCATGGAGAAGGAGACTAGAGGCCAAGATCAAGGTAGCACAGAGGGAAGTTAGCCAACTATAGGATCTGCAGAAAGGTGTGATGAAGAAAGGGGTGGCTAAGAAGTACAGCAAGCTATCCATACTGGAGGCCTTGGAAACTGGCATGCAAAGATTTATAGCCTTGGCTAATCAGTTACCAAGCAGGGCATACATAAAACGCCATAACCAAGTGGCCGGCTTAATTTACAGAAACATCTGTGCTGACTATGGCCTGGAAGTCCCGAGGTCAAAATAGGAGACGTCCCCAAGGGTGGAGGAGAATGAGCGAGCTAAGATCCTGTGGGCTTTCCAGATACAGATGGACATGATGGCAAACCAACCAGATAGAGACCTCTACAGGTGGTACATCCATGTTCAGATAAGGTTTTGATGACCCAAGTAAGTTATTGAACTGAAAGGAAATGTGGTTTGATGATGGTTGATATGTTTTCCAAATGGTTTTTCCTTCTAGTAGAGGAGGTGTCCCAGATTATAGTACAATTATATGAATAACTCACTCTCCAGCTCCGGTAACCAACCTTCCCTAATACTCACTCAACGTCTTTCATGCAGCACAACCAAAACAGTAACATTGTAACAGAGATCCTGAACACATCACAATAAAATATCATACGATATAATCTCACACACACACACACACACACACACACACACACACACACACACACACACACACTTTAAACCTGCACTGAAGCATGTAACCTATGTAGTTATAAGATTATATATTATGAGATTGTGCCACTTGCTGTGTGAGATTTAGTAATTAGGATTAATGTGTGATGTTTGACTATGTCATGACCTATTGTGATAAGCCAGAGCAAGGGGTAGTCAGAGTCCTGACTGGCCTTTGGCCAAGACCCTGGCCTGTACCTGACCCCTGCAGCTGTATTTGGACTGGAGGGAAAGTTACCCAGGAGCAGGGGGTGGGTATACTGGTCCCGATATATAAGGGGACCAGAGGACACCCCCAGCTCTTTTCCTCCTGCTGCTGCCTCCTGTCCGTCTCTGTGTTGCTCTGCTGTCTGTGCTTAAGGCTGTACACCCCGGGGTTTTGCTTTGCTTGTTTTCTGCTTTGTAATTTTCTTGCTAAATGTCTGTACGTATTTTTCCTGCTGTTCATATGATTCAGTGCATTAAACTCTGTTCCAAGAATTTTACTCTTTTCCACAGCATCTTTTTGAGTGTCTTGATTTTAATTGGATCTAAAGAGGTTGGATCTCCACATCGTTGGTGGGAGAAGGTTATCAGGATGGCTTCAACATTTGCGACCACAGTTCACTTGGGGTGTTTGTAGGTTATTTAAAATTTCCACAACAAGAACAAAAACTTCTTCTCCTTCATAATGGGACTGTGTTTTGACTCTCTGCCCCTATCCTTTAAGGACACACATGTCAGCTGAGGACTGCTGACTTTTGCCAAACCGGGTCAAAGGACACTCTTTCTCAAGTTGAACTGGTCTCCCAGTTAGGAGCCCAGTTCGAGTAGAGTTCTGTTTTTATTCCTGTTGTCCCTGATGTGTGTCTGCCATAGAGGGGTGGGGAGTCAAATGTGGAAGGAATTTGACTGGAAGTGTCATGAATCGCTGTGTGGCAGGCAAGCAGGAGTGGTGGACCCAAAATGCAGAACTCAGACACGGAAGTGAAACTTAAAGCGCAGCTTTATTGCTGGGAAAAACCTCGTACAAACTAAACTCACCAAAAGAAAACCAAAAGTCAGAACAGAGGAACCAAGGACTGAAACGCTGGAAAGAAACACTAAACTGGAGCAGGAGACTAAACACTAGGAACATAGAAGCAGAACACACAGCTAGTTGAGGGTACGACGCGACACAGAGAAACACAGGGCTTAAATACACAGATGGCAGTAATCAAGGGATGAGAAACAGGAGGGGAACACACCTGGGAGAAATCACAGCTGACGAGACAGGGGAAGCGTAAACTGAGCACACTCACATACGACACAAACCTTCACAATAAAACAGGAAACTCAGACACATGGAACCAGACAAGACGTTGAACTAAACAGACAGATTCACAAACAGATGGGGTGACACCATAGACAGACAGATACACAGACTCAAAGGCAGACCAAATATAACACACAGAACTCAAACAATAATAATAATCATCATAATAAACTAGAAAATGATAACTAAAAGTGCTGGGTCACCGACCCAGGACCATGACAGGAAGGTTAAATTAAGATTTTTTTAGAACGCCACTGAAAACCTTTCTATCCAAAAGTAGTGTCAGTGATTAATGTTGGAGAGGGTGTGGGTCTGTGGGGGACCAGACGCATATTTTTTGGGACTGTGTTTACATACAACAGTACTGGATGGATGTCCAGAACATTATACAAAACATATTGTCAGTCAACCTCCCAATGGATCCTCTGATCTTTTTGTTGGATATCTTTCCTGATGGTTTCTCCTATGAGCAGCACTTTCTCCTGCATCTCCTCCTCATGACTGCAAGAAAAATGATAGCAATTCACTGGCTCAAACCAGAAACACCCACAGTTGCCCAGTGGCTTCTGAAAACTAGACATGTCTATACGATGGAACGGATAACAGCTCAACTACAACTAAAAGTGCCAACCTTTGAGAAAAAATGGAGACCAATTATAAAATATCTTGAAAGGACACTCAAGTCTTATCATTGTTACATCTGTGCTTAGGTATGTAAGTATTGGTATGTATGTATGTTTTTCCTTTTAAATTAAGTTTTTGAATAACCCTCACCATTATATACTGCAGATTTGGTCTCAGGTCATGTTGTTGTTGTGAACTGCCTTGTTATTTTTGGCAATAAAAGTTAAAAAGTTAATTGGGTGGATGACTGGATGTGTAAAGTGCTTTGGCGTCCTTAGGGACTAGTAAAGCGCTATACAAATACAGGCCATTTACCTTTTTTTTTTTTTTTTTTTTTTTAAATAGTGTTATTTTAAGTACGTTAAATACATTTTCAAAATTGTCTTTAAATAATAATAATGAAAATTTCAACATAAGCTTTTCTTCTTAAAATAAATAAGACAGAAAGATAAAAGGTTAATTGACCAGCTTCACCTTTTAACTCTGAGTAACCAAAGGCTGTAACAACAAGGAAGTGTCCAACTACCTGTCTGATCAGGGCTGTGTATGGCTGTTCAACCCTCCCCACTCTTCACCCATGGGGGGAAGCTGGGAGAGGATGTCACACGTCGGATCCTTGACGCAATGTTCCTCAAGCTCAAACAATTCACTGAAGAGTAGGGATGGGTACCGGTGTCCGGTGCGTTCTGACATAAACGGTAGTAACCAGACTGAAAAGCAGCGCACATTTCGGTGCTTTATTTCGGTGCTTTTTTTTCTTGAGCTGTGATACACTTCTAGCCAATCATTTTACGTTTCCGAGGATAGTAGGCGGGTCCAGGTACATACGTTCTTTTAGAGCAGAGCTACAGATTAAAAATGCCCAAGGCGAAGCGGTCAAAAGTCTGGCTGTACTTCACAGCAAAAGATGCAAACTCAGCAGCCTGCAACAAGTGCTTTAAGCTGATACTGTGATACTGTCAAAGGAGGTAACACCTCAAATCCGATGAAACACCTGGCGACGCATAGTGGGTTTTTTTTAAAAGCCGAGAAATGCGCCGTATTTGATGGCAGCAGCAGCCGTTCTTCTCTGCGTGAGTAGCTTAATGTTGTTCACGTGTAATTTACGTTGAGTAGGCTAACCACGTTATTACATTAATGCATGTAAGGTGAACTAGCAAACATCATCATAGCTACATGCGGCTGTCTTCTTGTTTGATGGCAGATGCTCCCTTCACCCTGGCCAAAAAGGCTAAAATGACCAAAGAAAAAGTGGAAAACAGTTAAACATGAGAGGTTTTTGGACAAAGTTTGTGTTTTTTCCATTGTTTAAGCACTGCTTCCAGCCAAGAGTGATCCCATATATGCCCCATAGCTGCAGAAAAGGCTAACATTGTTATCTTTTTACAAAAAAAGCAGCTGAACATGAGAGGTTTTTGGACCAATTTTGTGTTCTCCATTCTTTAAGCACCGGTTTGAGCACCGTTTGAGCACCGGCACCGTTTCAAAAGTATCGATTTGGCACCGGTATCGGATCAAACCTAAACGATACCCATCCCTACTGAAGAGACATGACTGGCCCACAGGACTGATCACAGGGACTTTTCCAAGTGATGATGGAAAGCTCAGAAAGGTCGAGGTGAAAGTTGTCAGAGACAGTGTTCCAAAACTTTACGCAAAGCCAGTGTCGGAAGTTATACTCCTGTTGCAAAGAAACTCTGTCAAGTGATGTGCAGTTTGCAATCCTAGGGATGCCAGGTGGGGATTATGCTGGCATTAGGTACTTTCTGTTCCGCTGCTAAACCCAAGAACCCAGATGCAGCACCGCGCTCACTGGTGGTCAGATTCTGGGACTCCTCTGTGAAAGAGACCGTTCTATGACAAGCCTGGGATCAGAAATGTGTCTTATATAAAGGGCACGCAGATATATTTTGACCATGATTTTTCCCCGGAACTGCAAGAGAGGAGGGCAATGGTACGAGATGCAGTAAAGCAATTAAAGCTGACAAACATCAGAGCCAAGTGTGTTTGGAATGAATCCAAACAATCATTTTAAATATTGGAGAGCTGATGTATCTTTCTTGAATAACGAAACAACTCGACAAGAACTTCAAAAGAGTCTGACTGAATATATTCAATTCAATGATAATAATGAGGTGTCCCCTTCAATCTTGTGGGACAGTGTCAAAAGTTGTTTGAGAGGTAATATTATAGCAGTTTCATCAAGACTGAAAAAAAGAGAGACTAGCAGAACAAACAGAACTAGAAAACAAAATTAAGAAATTAGAAAAAAGTCCATCTGGTAACTAAAGACACTGGGACTTTGAACTCATTGAAAGAGCAGAAGCAAGAGTTGGATGATTAACTAATGTATAAGGCGGAGGGACAACTACGCTTTGCTAATCAAAAGTACTACCAACACGGCAATCGACAAGCCGACAACACTTATCACTCATTTACTAAAGACCTCTGATTTCTTACACTCACCTCTGACTCTGAGAGTCACTGATTTCTGTGTCAGCATGTGTCCATCCTTGTTGTAGACGGTGCAGGTGTAGAATCCACTGTCAGTCAGGCGGAGGTCTTTCAGGGTCAGACTTAGGTCTCCATTTTCTAGTGGCTCTTTATTCATCTCTGTGCGACCTCTGTAAATCTGGTTGTGTTTGTCTGGCTGATCGTTTCCACACGTATACATGTGGACCACCATATACTTGGGTTCAGTGAGCCTCCACTCCACTGTGACATCCTGAGAAAGGACAGATGTGGTTTCAAAGGGCAGCTGGACAGACCTCAACCCCTGTTTCACCTCCACTACCTCTGGCTGACTCTCTGAAAAGAGATCGGACAAACATCAGTGAGGTTGATCCTCCATCATGTCCTCTGCTTTGTAACCAGCAGCTCCTGTTTTCAGCATTTGTCTGACTTGGAGCTGAACTGATGTGTGTTGATGTGTGAGGCTGCACAAACAGCTGTGCAACTTTCTGCTGCTTTTTTTAGTCTCACACAGCTGACCAAGAACACAATGTTTTTTCTTTAGACAGTGATGTGGACAAAGAGCGTGTTGTTAATGGTTTAATGTATGAACAGTTCAGAGACCAGTGTCAGTGAACGCAATGAGCTCTTTATTAACAGTGGTCCACCATGTCAGAGTGATGAAGGAGCTCAGCAAAAAGCGCACTCATCACTTCATTTTTTCTGACTTGATCCAACAGTTTTGAAAGCTCTAAATCTGTTGTATGTCCCCCATTTAGATTCTTTTCAGTCAGTTTGTTTGTCATATCAGGTTATCACAGATCCACATTCAGTCACTGTGGACAAACAGCTGTTACACTCACCTCTGACTCTGAGAGTCACTGATTTCTGTAGCAGCATGAGTCCGTCCTTGTTGTAGACGGTGCAGGTGTAGACTCCACTGTCAGTGAGGTGGAGGTCTTTCAGGGTCAGACTGAGGTCTCCAGTTCTCAGTGCGTCTTCCTTCATCTCTGTGCGACCTCTGTCATCCACATGCTGTGAGTCAACATTTACATCCGTGTACTTGTAGACTTCCACATTGTTGTGTCTCCACTCCACTGTGGTACCCTGAGGAAGGTCACGTGGTATTTTGAAGGGAAGCATTACAAACTTTAGCCCTTGTGTAGACACCATCTCCATCCCAACATCTGAAAGCAGAATATCAGTGTACAGACAGACAGACATCAGTGAATTTGATCCCCCATCACTCTTCACTCTTGTTTTTAGTCACTGTGGACAAACAGCTGTTACACTCATAGGGGTGGAGCCAAACCCAAATACGGTATTCGGAAAGGCACAAATATCGTGTTTTATACAAATACTTATTTCGCACAAATACTTTTAAAAATATTTGTATTCAGGAACAAGAAAAACTTCATATCAAAAAGCTGAGGTTCCTTATGAGACCGCAGTGCATAACCGGATGAGTGAGGGACGTGTGAAAGAGGTGACTGACACGGGCTGCTCCACACAGCAACAGAGAGGCTCTGCTGCAAAAAAAGACTGAACTGGATCACTATTTTTGGTGAATAGCTTGTTTTGTATCTTTTGTATCTTAACTGGGTTCTGGAGGCTGTTTATATGTTTATAACTTTCGCAAAGATCGGGAGATTATTCCACTGACGTCTGCAGTCGGGTCTGTCGTGTTCGCTCTGTTAGCTCGCTCATTTAGACAACAGGCTGTTGACAGAGTAACTTTAACCTTTGGTTTAAAAGGTTAAAACAATGCTTGTGTAGTTGTGTCGAATTGTATGCACTTGTTGGAGTTATGTGGTACATTTAAGTTACTCTGTCTTTTGCAGACAGCAAGATATAGGCTAGTTAACCTTAGCATAGCTTCCCATTACTCATTAACTGAAACTCCCCACATGGATTTGGGCAACCAAATAAAAAAAAAGAGTGTGGCTGCTGCTGAGCCACCTCTTGGTCCTCCAGCAGCCAAAAAAAACTTGATCAAATTCTGTGTGGAAGCATTTTACACTCAGTGCTGCACATGAAACCAAAGTGATATGTAATGTGTGCAAAAGTCAAGTCAACAGAGGCAGCGATATCAAACATGTCAACATTTGCTATGCATAATCACTTAAAGCATCCTCTCCTGGTACTGTCTGCCAACCCCCTCCCCCAGCACCAATTCATCATCACAGCCATGTTCTGCCCCTGCAAGTCAGTTGATGAGATGAGTTTGTCAATTACAAACAAGATGACAGACCTTGCCGACCGTACATACAAAACACAAACATCACATTGGGGAGACAGGTCAGGCTAGGTAGCAAGAAAAAAAACATCGAAATGCACAGATATCAACACACCATAGCACAATAAACACAGACAAGCAACATGGGAGAGTATTCCAGTGTGTACAGCTGATCTGGGACCACTGCAATCTTCGATTGTGCCTCCAACTGATCCGGTGTCCACATTGGATGGGAGGAGGCGTTGTTGTCAGGACAAAGAGTTCTGACAACAATCCTGTTATCATGGGAAGAATTTGTTGTCCCAGTCAGCTTCGACCTTGGCAGGCCTTCAGCTTGTGCCAGTGGGATAGCTGCATGAGTGAAGATGGTGACTGTTTGGGTTTAGTGCGAACAACTGCATCCAATTTTGTTTCCTGTTCTCATGCTGTCCTCCCATAGGTGTCCAGCATGAGTAGAGGTCTCTTTTTTCCTCTTGTACTTTCCCCATTGTTGTGTACTTTTTCAGTGTTTTTTTCTGTAACGCTGCCGATCTGTCAGCCAGCCTTATGGAATTTTGAACAGCTGTAGCCACTTCTTGTTCTTCGATAAGCCAGCTCCAAGCCAGCTCCAAGCCAGCTCCAAACAGCCAGAACTTTTTCACGGTTTCGCAGTTTCAAATTGGTAGATGTCATTCAATGTCGTCCGTCGAGAGTGTTGCCAGACACACGATGCAACCGACCATCGAGTATCCGGCAGCAAAAGTCTCCGCAGGACAATCGCACTCTCCCAAGCCTAGCAGGGTGTAAATTCCGACCAGCTGATCAAATCCATAATTCTTTAGGTTTTAGAGAACAAGAGTGAGAAACCCTTTGAGGGTTAGAGTTAATCGAGACTAGACAAACACATAGAAGCAGCAGCAGGGAAGATGAGGGAGGGAGAGAGGGAAAGATGCGTCCGCCTCCTCCGAGAGCTGTCTGTTCAGTGTCCTCCAACAAGGACGGGTGGTAGTGAGGTTCATAATGTTCACAATGGTATTTTATAAGTTGTTGGTTTAACCATGGATGAGGCAATGGCTGATATGTTATTTTCTTTTCAATTACATTCCTTGTTACATGTTCATTGCTGGATTTATGGAAAAAGATCAACTAATAATGCATATCCATAATTATTATAATATATATAATTAAAAAACACTTACACTGTAACGTTAATTAGAAGTGGAATGCAAAAAAATTGATTTTTACGCCTATTTTGAATTTTACTCGAATACAAATACAAATACCAACTGCTTTACACATCTCTAAACACTCACCTCTCACACTGAGAGTCACTGTTTTCTGTAGCAGCATGTCTCCATCCTCGTTGTAGACGGTGCAGGTGTAGACTCCACTGTCAGTGAGGCGGAGGTCTTTCAGGGTCAGACTGAAGTCTTTAGTGTTCAGTGGTTCTTCTGTCATCTCTGTGCGACCTTTGAAATCTTGGTGCTGTTTGTCTGGCTGGCTGTTACCATTCTCATACACATGGACATTCTTGAAATTGGGCCCAGTGAGTGTCCACTCCACTTTAATGTCCCGAGGAAGGTCGGATGTGGTTTGAAAGGGCAGCTGGCCAGACTTTGCAACCTCCACAATCTCTGGCTGAGGAACTGAGAAAAAAACAAAACAAAAGGACAACATGAGGCAGACATAAGACACATATATATATATATATATATATATACATACATATACACACATATATACATATATATACATATACATATACATATACACACATATATATACACACATATATACATATACACACATATATACACATATACACACATATACATATATACACACATATATATATATATACACACATACATATATATACACACATACATATATATATACACACATACATATATATATACACATACATATATATATACACATACATATATATATACACATACATATATATATATATATATATATATATATATATATATATATATATATATATATATATATATATACACACATATATATACACACATATATATACACACATATATATACACACATATATATATATGTGGTGGTCTGAGCTTTGTGATTTTTGTGTGACAGGTTTACGTGTTAAATACAGGGACTTCCACAGCCTTTTCAACAGCGCTGTGGACCTCGGGGGGGGGGGGGGGGGGGGCAGTGTTTTGGAAATGACAGTCTTCATTACAAAGCTTTCTTCGTTATGAATTAGCATACATGTTTTTATTGAACATTTGAAGAACTAGCAAAAAAAACCCCACAAACTCTTGTAGAGGACATAAAGTCCGAGATAGAAACGACAAGGAGCAGGTGCATCTAGTGCAGGTAGAGCTGCTGCAAAAACCCACAGAGCCCAGCAGCCAGCAACAAATTCTGGATCCTTTGCTTTTAGTTAGCAGTTAGCATTAGCAGCACATCCTGCGTCCGATGTGAAAGGACCTTTATGCTGCGCACTGTGACTCACAGCAATGGTCCTGGGTCAGCCCTGACGTTGTGTTAAACTAATCCTAAAGTAATAATGGTATTTCTAACCACTGACATACCACAACTTTATCCTTTCAGCTGCTGAAAGTTAGGGGACCTAGCTGCTATCGGATATTTATATAGAGATCATCCAGCTTCAAACTGTATCACCCTTCAAGGACCTGCAGTTCAAAGAAAGCGCCCCTCCGACAGCCAAACCCATCTGTTCTCTGATTGGATTGTTACATTTGTGATTGACATGACATTGACCAATCAGATGAAAGGAAGAAAAATGGGGTCAAAATTTGTAGTTGTAACTTGAAACTTGAGGGCAGAGTTTCACACGTATTTTTTGGCTAAGTACACACAAATCTTGTTTTATGCACACACAAATTCGTTTAACACACACATATCCTGATTTACTAGTACAAAATAATTATGACCACAATTTGAGCCCATATTAGCAGGTGTGAGTACAAGAAAATAATTATTAGAATGTAATGTGTTAAATTTGTTTAGATCACAGGAATAGGAAAGGATTTGTCTCTGTGTTTCAGTTTGGCTTAGCTGTAGCCTGAGAGCGTGTGTAATTGTGTAGAGAGAAAGGAATTTATGGTCTGGTGTCATAAAAAGAGTCAGGAAGCTACAGTTGGGGGGTTGCTGATGCTTGTACCTTTAATAAAAACTCATAATTGCCATAACTTAGAAGCAGGTTTGCAGGAGACTCTCCACCTGATCTGTAAATGTAAGATAACAAGAGGCCAATGGCCCAGTGGATGCAGAGTGGGAGTCTCAGTGTTTGCAGTTTGTTAACTCTGTTTTGTATGTTGTCTAAAAGAATTTGGTGTAGCTTGGGTGAGGAGATTACTTTTATGACCGGCAGGAAGTCACGTGCACAGAGACACACACACATAGTGCTTTGACTGTTATGATGCACCTACATGCACACTCACTCACGTGCACACACATACGCACAGGTACGCGCATACACTCACTCACGTGCTTGTGCATACACATACAGACACAGAGTTTGCAGCACACCGTGGGGGTTTTATGATGCGGTCACTTCTATAAAGCTGTCTTTCACAGACAAAGCAGTGAAGATCTGCAGAGGGACACCGGCCTGGCACCTCTTCCCTTCTAGAAGAATGCAGGCCTAAATAAAGATGAATAAAGGTTTTGTGAAATAACTACTGAGTCCGGTGCCGTCTCTGGATGCCCGAGGAATAAAAAAAGAACCGGGGTAAAGCTCTTCACTCCTGTTTTCATTTAACTTGGACAAACAGCTGTTACACTCACCTCTCACACTGAGAGTCACTGATTTCTGTGTCACCTTGTGTCCATCCTTGTCGTAGATGGTGCAGGTGTAGACTCCACTGTCAGTGAGGCGGAGGTCTTTCAGGGTCAGACTGAGGTCTCCAGTTCTCAGTGGATCTTCATTCGTCTCTGTGCGACCTCTGTATTCCTCGTCCTGTTTGTTTGGCTGATTGCTTCCACTCTCATACGCATGGACCATCATGTGTTTGGGTTCAGTGAGTCTCCACTTCACGGTGATGTCCTGAGGAAGGGCAGGTGTAGCTTTAAAGGGCAGCAGGACAGACTCCTTCCCCTGTGTCACCTCCACCATCTCCACCTGGTACTCTGAAGAGAAAACAGAGAAGAACATAGATAGACAGACAATATCATTTACATCTAGAGGACTCGTTGTAGAGGATAAGGTCTGAACTTCCTGGAGCCAGGAGATTTTCTGACGGAGGGCCAGACATATAAAACTGTCAGTAAGGTGAAAGACTTTCTCTGTAATCCTGGTCTTGTTTGTCTGGCTGATATTTTCCACTCTTATACACATGGACCATCTTCCCTTCAGGTTCAGTGAGTCTCCACTCCACTGAGGAAGAGATCTTCACACAGTAGAAAAAAGTTATTATTCATGTTTTTTAATTGAGTCTGAATTGCAAACCAAATACTGATTCGGTCTTTGATGTTGGTGTGCTGTATCATTCCAGACATTGTTTTACACACAAAGTTTGAGATGTTTTCAGAGATCATTCTACCAATGATGGAACAAACCAACTCTTTGTATTAAAACAGGGCTGGGCAACTCCAGGCCTGGATCAACACACCTCAATCGAATGATTAGTTCATTACCAGGCTTCTGGAGAACTTCAAGACATGTTGAGAAGGTAATTTATCCATTTAAATTAGCTGTGTTGAATCAAGGACACATCTAAGACCTGCAGCACACCGGCCCTTGAGGCCTGGAGTTGGACACCCCTGTATTAGAATATCTCGGAATTGCTCGAAATATTTTCTGTAATGGACTGTAGATTGTTCGTAGAGCACATCAGTGCACAGTGTGTGGAAGACTCACTGTGTTGTGTTATATATGATGTTGTGTGCTCTTTAACACTTGCTGTAAGAACGTGTGTTTGCAGTGAAAACCCCTCCCTGTGGTTATCCAGATAAAAGACATTGATCTTACCTCCATGAAGAGTTTGTGGTTTTTATTAGAGCAAAGATAGGCAGCAGGAGCCACCGTCTCTCTGCTGCACTACATGGATCAAACTCGCAAACACCAAACCTTTGTATGGACTCTGGAGTGCACTACGCAACATCTCCGTGATGCATCACAGGCTGTTTGATTGGATCTTATTCATGGACGATTTGTAATTGGACAAACAGCTGTTACACTCACCTCTGACTCTGAGAGTCACTGATTTCTGTAGCAGCATGAGTCCGTCCTTGTTGTAGATGGTGCAGGTGTAGACTCCACTGTCAGTGAGTTGGAGGTCTTTCAGGGTCAGACTGAAGTCTCCAGTTCTCAGTGAGTCTTCCTTCATCTCTGTGCGACCTCTGTAAACCTGGTCCTGGTCCAGATTGTCTGGTTGATCTCTTCCACTCTCATACGCGTGGACCTTCATGTGTTTGTATGCAGTGAGTCTCCATTCCACTGTGATGTACTCAGGAAGGTTGGGTGTGGTTTTAAAGGGCAGCAGGACAGACTTCATGCCCTGTGTCACGCCCACCACCTCTGGCTGGAGAGCTGAGAGCAGAACATGTACAGACAGACGTCAGTGAGTGAGTGTGAGCCCCCACCATCTCCTCTGCTGTGTAACCAGCAGCTCTTCACTCCAGTTTTCATTTATTCTGAACAAACAGCTGTTACACTCACCTCTGACACTGAGAATTATTACTTTCTGTAGCAGGATGTCTCCACCCTTGTTGTAGACGGTGCAGGTGTAAACTCCACTGTTAGTGAGGTGGAGGTCTTTCAGGGTCAGACTGAAGTCTTTAGTTTTCAGCGGGTCATTGTTCATCTCTGTGCGACCTTTGTAAACCTGGTCTTGTTTATCTGGCTGATTGTTTCCACTCTCATACACGTGGACCTTCATGTAGTTGTGTGTCCACTCCACCCTCACCTCCTGAGGAAGGTCAGCTGTGATTTTAAAGGGCAGCAGGACAGACTCCTTCCCCTGTGACACCTCCACCACCCCTGGCTGGAGAACTGAGAGCAGAACATATACAGACAGACGTCAGTGAGTGTGAGCCTCCATCATCTCCTCTGCTGTGTAACCAGCACCTCTTCACTGTTTTGTTTTGGTGCCTGAGGTGCTCTGAATAGACTACATTTGAGTTGGTGAAATTTATTCAGCTCATCTGAGAGCTTTGCTGAAAAAGTGATGATGTCATCAGCACCTGTTCAGGTAAAGTGTGTGGAACTGTTCTACAGTAATCTTCCAGCTTTTCAATCCGGTTGTTCAGTGATGACGTGACGAACCCTACTTCCGGGTCTAAAGTAGTCTGCGTTTAATATGGCTTTTGTGTTGTTAACATGTTTAATGTTTTGTATTTTCTTCTATTTGATCTCAAAAAGCTCCTAAAACAGTCAGTGATCCCTGTTGACCTCCCTCGGCTTTTATTACCGCTAATCATTTATTTAAGCTCAGTTTTTAAAACCTTAGGATGTAACTACAGCCCAGCCCATGCAGCAGTATATGAATGACTAACCTCGTACTGTGGATGGATTATCTCAGTTGTTCTCTGGCTGAAGTTTGGTCCTTTTACAGCATCCTGCCATGCGATTACATTTGTTCCTGACCACTGAGAACACTCACGTTAACTTTTATCGAGTGGAAAAAAAGTTAGCTTGTTTATGTTATGCTAACATAGCTGTGTCACTAGCGGTCACGTAGCACATCATTATATACCAGCTAGCCAAACTTCAGTAACCCTACAAACGTCACTGCTGTTTAGTTTTCTGTCTTCATTTATGTTGGAAGTGATAACAGAGCTGTACGTTTTAATTTGTTTCCAAAACCCCGCAGTCAGGACATGCTATATTGTATTTAGATAGAAGCTAGCGAGCTAACTCCCTGCTAACTTCTAACTCCGTTAAATGTCATAAATTCCGTTTTCATGGATGCCTGGATGTTAAACTCAATTGTTACACCTGGTAGAGCAGAACGCTGATCATTTTATTAAAGATGAAAGACTTTAGACAGTTTTTCAGCTCTCAGTAATGCCATAGTGATCGTTTGATATATGGACCTGCAGCGGAGTTTAGGCCCAGACACGGCTAGTGACGTCAGACTGAACAACCGGATAGCATCAGAGCCTGGCTCACAGTAAGAGGCTCCTCACATTCTCACACTTTTCTCTAAACACTGCATCTCTGTGGTTTTTAAACCCCAAAACACATTGCACCAAAAACTGCTCCACCCCAAGGACCAGGTCCCCCGACACAAACAGAGTAACATAGTGTACACTGTTAAGTGCCAGGAGGATTGCCAGGACTTATACATCAGGGAAACCAAACAACCTCTGGTGAAGCTCTCGTCAGGCCAGGACTCTGCAGTCTATTTACAGCTATAAGCCATTAGACACTCTTTCAATGATGAGGATGTTGTTTTGTTGTTTGATTATCCGAATCAGAATGTTTTTATTTTCATTGTCACAGTTACAACGAAATTAAAAGTGATCCCCGATCAGTGCATCATCCCTAACAATATGAAAATATAAATAAAACAATAATATTTAAAATCAACAAAATCACTAAATAAAAGAATTAAAGTGCTAATAAGAATAGTATTAGCAAACATTCACATACATTCCCACACACATGCTTAAGTCAGTGCATAGATCAATTCAGGAGTGGCGTGAGTCACACTTTTTTAGTAGCAGCAATCAGATGTGTTATTGCAGTTGGATAAAAGCTGTGTTTGAGTCTGTTTGTCCTTACACTGATTGCTCTGTACTGGCTGCCCGAGGGCAACAGTTCAAACAGGGAGTGGCAAGGGTGTGAGGTATCTGTTATGATTTTCTGAGCTTTTTTAAGACAGCTGGCAGCCAGTGACCCTTTGGGTCATGTTAATGACCCCTTGGAGCACTTTCCTCTGCGCCACTGTGCAGCTAGTGTACCAGATGCATATGCAATAGGTTAGTACACTCTCAATGTTGGCTCTGTAGAAGGACACCAGCAGTCTCTGTCTGATGTTATTCCCCCTGGGAAATTCTCAGGAAGTCTCTGTTTGGCTTTTTTCAGCAGCTCAGAGGTGTTCACACTCCAGGAAAGGTTCTCCTCTATGCTGATTCCCAGGAAGCGAAAGTTTCCCACCCTTTCTACACAGTCCCCATAATAATTAGTGATGGGATCTCTGCCCTTTTACTTCTGAAGTCTATTATGAGTTCTTTGGTCTTTGAAGTATTAAGGAGGAAGTTGTTGGCCTTACACCAGCTGCTCCACCTTGTCTCTGTAAGCAGACTCGTCACCCCTGGAGATGAGCCCCACCACAGCGGTGTCATCTGCAAACTTCACAAAGATGTTGTTCTGGTGGACAGAAGTTCAATCGTGTCTGTAGAGAATAGAGCAGCGGACTGAGCACACAGGCCTCGGGTGAACCAGTGCTCATCCTCAGGGCTGAGGATGTGCGATGGCCAACGCTCACTCTCTGTCTACAGCCTCAGAGAAAGCTGTTGATCCACAAGCAGGTGCTGTATGGAAGCCCCAGGTCCTGTAGCTTGACCACCAGTTTGTGTGGAAGGATGGTGTTAAAAGCTGAGCAGTAATCCACGAAAAGCATTCGCACATAGCTCCTGTGCCCCTCCAGGTATGTTACGGCAGCATGGGGTGCTGTGGCTACGGGATCTTCCGTGGACTGGTTTGCTCTAATAGCAAACTGGTGTGAATCAGCACCTCCAAATCTGAGGCCATGGAAAAAGATTTTTGGACTGTCTTAAAGAGATTCTGGTAAACCGTCAGGCCACTTATTGCTTACCTGCAATTTATAGTGTGGGTAGAGTGCTGCTGACTTTGACTGAGAACATTGTTGGGCGGCGGATTTCCTCAGCCGAGAAAGGGTGGAGTGCCCACTGCGGGTCAGAGATAAGTTCCTGTCCCAAGTAGAGGAGTTTAAGTATCTCAGTGGTTTGTATCATATCTATCTAATAGACTCCAATTTGTGCATGTAAATGGAGAGTCCTCTTCACACACTGAGGTTAATTATGGAGTTCCACAGGGTTCAGTGCTAGGACCAATTCTGTTTACATTATACATGCTTCCCTTAGGCAGCATCATTAGAAGTGTCAGGTTTATATTAATGGATTGTCATTTAGACGTAGAAATATTTGCTCATATATGCTAAGAGTTTTATAATCAATTGCATATTGATAGAGGTTTGATCCTTAGCAGTCTGTAAAGACTGTGTGCCTTCCAGAGTGTTCTGGCATGCACACACGCACGCACACACACACACACACACACACACACATACGGGTCTATGTGGTATGGCGGGACTATACTACGTCAATCCGCCCGGTGGTGGTTTAAGTGGACTACCCTTTTGAAAGGACTTAGAGCCAAGGGAGCGAGGTTAAAGTGTTCGAAAAAATCTGAAAAAAATTTGGGTCACTTCAGACCTCATACACTCCCTATAGAAGTCTAGATACACTGATACACACCAACCAGACTCTATTGTGTTTTCTGGAGACATTGTCCACTTGACAACAATGTGTTTTATGAGGTCCAAAAAAAACAATATTGGGTCTTTAAAGGGACAATGATGTAATATGTAAATAGCTCATCATTACCATGAATACACATCTGACAGGACACAGGATTACTGGAACATCATTTTATTAGTGTTCTTGGATCTGAACATTAATTTTAACCATAAATAAAAAAAGAAATCTATGGACAAAAATGCCCACGCTTCCCACAGAAATATAAAAATATAGAAAACAGAAAAATTAAAAACATTTAAAATGAATTTTAATAGTTTAAAGGTAAATATTAAGGGGAGAAAATATGCATTTATAATTTTTTATTTTAAATATAACCCGTCAAAAAAAACCCTAAATAAATTAAATGTAAAAATTATGAAATACAAACTACTTCTGTATTTAACAAGAACTTTTTTTTCTTTAAACAGAACATCAGTGTTAACAACAATTGGCAATCTGACCAAGATGTAAAACCACAGCTCTCTAAACAGTTATTTTAGTTCATTTTTTTCTGCCTTTTTGCAGTTAATCCTCTGTTTCTTACAAAATCTCTTATGTTTTGAACTGTTCTTCCTGCCAACACCGGATCTTCTACCAATTTGCAATGACTGCATTCATTTTTGGTGGCTAGTTTCCCTTCGTTTATGTGGTCTTTAAAATGCCTCATCACTGCAGCAACCTCAGCCTTGGACCACATGTTTTTGGGAGCTCTTCGGGAATTGTGGGATTGAGCAGCATTTTTCTCTGGAAGATATATAAAGTAGTAGTAGTTAAAACAAACAAAAAACCAAACAAAAAAAACAAAAAACATTTGGTGGTTAAAAGAATGGATGCTACCCTGTACTAACTTCTGAAATGTGTTGCTACCATCAATATCAAAACGAGCTAAAATTCTCTTTGAAAATTTATCAAATTTCTAAAATGAGACATTTAGTGTTCCGCTGTGAATAAAAGACTGAATAAAAAGTTGAATAAAAGTCTCTTGATGCATGCTCAATCATCCAGGTAAGTAAATCCCAAAACGTTGATTCTGTTAATCTGGACGTAGCGTTTTCAGTGGGAGAAACATTTTGTCACTCATCCAAGTGACTTTTTGCCACCACTCTGCAGTTTGCCATATGTTGCAAAGTGATGAAACAATAATAAGCTTAGAGAACCAACTGCACCCCTTACCTTCAGAGGGAGCAGCAGTCTCACTTGCTGCAGGCATTGTGAGTGGTCCTTCATCTGCTGATTACACAATTTGATTAAGTTTTAATATTTGTAACAAACATTTTATCCACAGAAACCAAGCTAGTGGTAACTTACCACAATCTACAGTGTCTTGGAGCTGCGCTGTGTTTGTGGAATCAGCTACTGCATGTACAGGCTCACTGGTGCCACACGCCAACATTGTGAGTGCTGTGTCATCATCATCTGATTCACTCTCACTGTCCTTTGTTTCAGCATCACTTAATGCAATTTCATCTGAGAAATTGTGGGAAAACCCCCCCAAAAAACCAAACACAAACCCCCCAAAAACCTCACATTAACAACGAGATATGACAAAATACAGAACAAATACTGGAAATTATAGTACATAGTTTTACTATTTAAGGCCACCACTCTGCAGTTTGCCAAATGTTGCAAAGTGATGAAACAATAGACTTCAAGAACCTTAAATCATGGACATTTAACAGAATGGTCTGTGCTTTTAGGTTTTAATTCGGTTGATAAAGCATAATATTCAACTACTGCCCTAATATTTGCTCCTTTCAATACAAACCTTCTATTTTGATCTCATCCAGTGATTTCCCCTGGATCTGGGAAAGTTGTCCTTTTTCCAGTGTTAAAAGCAGTTTGGAAATCTTGGCCAGCTGTGTTGTGGGAACTGGTAATCTGTAGAATTCGCGGTGAACGCGGATATCATGACCCAGGAAATCTGCAACCTGATCAAGTTCGTTGTTTTTCAAATTAAGGACTTGTGAGAGTGTGGCAACATGTTTTCTGAGCTGTGTCGATCTTAGATACTCAGGCTGCTTTGCTCCACACTGGTGTGCATGAACACGCAAGGAGTCCATTCCTCTGTAATGACTCATTGATCGGGGTCTTGCAAAGAGGTAGATATTAGTGGCACAAATACCACAGTCAGGCCTCCTACTAACCAGTAGTGACAGAGCATCCAGCATGCTTGGTGTTAGCAGAACTGGAACATTTCTGTCCCTTTTTCCCATTATTTCTATTCTACAGAAATAGTTACAGAGTCTCTGTTCCATTTCTGAGAGCCCCATGGCAACATCTGTGTGGAGTGCTGTTTTGTCTCTTTCAAGAAAACTTTTGAGGCGCATCTTTGAAACCTCTCCAGAACGTCTTCGGTTGAACACAATGATTTGTGAGAGTGTAACTTGTGCAAGTTGGGCATAATTCTGAGCTGTGGCTTCGTTCTCCAAGCTGCAAAAGGCACTTTCTGCAGATTTTTGAAGGTAGTGATGGAGAATCCGAACATCTTCTGTAAAGGGCAATGTTGATGGCTTGTTAAACTTTGCCTCACTCAATGTGTTCAAGGCACGGTGAGACACCATCTCAGACCATTTGGAGACATACAACTTCTTGAACGCATCAGTGGACTTGATTAGGGCTTCATCCTCTGTCATGAGGGCACGACAATGGATAATGTCAGACATTTTATGCAGTGTATGTCCCAGTTTCAGCGCAAGGCTTGGAGTTTTGTATGACAGTGTCTCTTCATCAAAACCTGAAACTTTCTTTACTGCTTGCACAACTCTCTGGAAATTAGCAGGCTTAATAGCTTCTTCCATGTTATGCACTGAGAATTCTGTGCGCAGACACAACAACAAACGTCCCGCTTCACGAAGCTTCTGTCGTATATAATCATACTTTGTAGGGTCTTGTCCATGTTTATTGTAGAGGGACTGGGCAAACTGAATAACAGTAAAGTCATTTCGCACAGCTGAGGCAATCTCATCTTGTTTCATAACAGCAAGAACCTTCCAGACTCCACTTGACACCTGCGGATAACACTGAGACTCCAGAGTTAAAGCCAGGCCGAGTACTTTGGTTCTTCCAGGTTCTTTATCCGTGTCATCTTTTGGTTTGTTAGGACATCTGCGGACATGTCTCCAAAGATCCTTGCGAACATACATCCCTTGACAATAAAAGCAATGAGCAAACTTTCCCTCTACTGCTTTAATCTTGGGTCTTCTCTTCACTTTCAGTGGTCCCACTCCACCATGCAAAACTGCAGCATTATGCTTAAAATTTCCCTTATTTCTCAATTTCTCTAACAGACTTTTACGCTCGTTTGAGTCTCTAGGCAGGGAAAATGCATGCACAACATCAGGAGCCGTTTTGTGCGTTTTCAGGTGGCGGGAAATTTTAGCTTGTGGTTTGCCACAAAAATAGCAGTAATTTCTTTTACTTAAAGTCATTTTTTCTGATTCAGTTTCGCAAAGCTCACTTTTATCTTGTGGCTTGTCCTTTGTCAAGTTGTGGATTAAATTCGTTGAATCTGATTGTTCATGCGCTTTGGAGATGTCATCTTGGCATAGCAGACCTTTTGATGTGCTTGGCAATAATGAGATGTCTTCATCTGAATCTTCATCATATGACTCTGAATCTGGCACATATTCTTCTTCTGATGTGCTGTGGTTGCCATCATCATCGCTTGATATTTGATCCAGAACTGAATGTGGCAATCCATCCTCCCCTGAATATTCAGAAATTTCTTCTTTCTGGAATGTAAGAACAAAAGTTTTTTTAATTGATCAATACTTTAGACAGGTAAAAAATAAACTGAAAAAAAGTCAAGCCAAATATGAATGGGATACACACCTGTGTTGACTGGTGGCAATTCTGATTTGCCAATTTTGCAAGGCAAGATTTGTGCCAGACCCCTAAACAAACTGAAACACATTTTGATAGACTTAATTTAGCTTTGCAGTTCTATTTAAGTGAAGTAGTTTTTTGTCAAAGCATTGCAGTAATGTCAAATGCTGAAAAAACAAAAAAAAAAAAAAACTGTTCACATTAAGGATATTTTAATGACTACACATACACTGCTAATCCCCCTCCCCCCCCCCAAAAAGGACATCCCAGATGTGAATGAAGGAATTATTCTTATTAAATACTTTGTTCTTTAGGTAGTTGAGTGGCATGAAAGTGTGTAGTTGAATGTGTGTGGCCTCCAGATGCCTGTACGACTTCCCTACAATGCCTGGGCATGCTCGGGATGAGGTGGCGGATGGTCTCCTGAAGGATCTCCTCCAAGACCTGGACTAAAGCATCTGCCAACCCCTGGACAGTTTGTGGTGGATGGAGTGAGACATGATGTCCCAGATGTGCTCAATTGGATTCAGGTCTGGGGAACAGGCGGGCCAGTCCATAGCATCAATGCCTTTGTCATGGAGGAACTGCTGACATACTCCAGCCACATGAGGCCCAGTGTCGTCTCGCATTAGGTGGACCCCAGGGCCAAATGCACCAGCATGTGGTCTCACAAAGGGTCCGAGGACCTCATCTTGTTACCCAATGACAGTCAGGCTCTCTGGCAGGCACAGAAATGCCACCCCTCACCATTACTGACCCACTGCCAATATGATAATGCTGGAGGATGTTGCAGGCAGCAGAACATTCCCCACGGCATCTCCAGACTGTCACGTGCTCAGTTTGAACCTCCTTTCAGCTGTGAGGAGCATAGGGTGCCCGTGCTGAAGTTGCCAAACTTTGTGTTTTCTGGCAAATGCCAAACATCCTGCATGGTGTTGGACTGCAAGCTCAATCCCCACCTGTGGATGCTGGACCCTCAAGTCACCCTCATGAAGTCAGTTTCTGACCATTTGAGCAGACAGATGCACATTTGTGGCCTGTTTGAGGTCATTTTGCAGGGCTCCTCTTGTTCCTCCTTGCACAAAGGTGGAGGTAGCGGTCCTGCTGCTGGGTTGTTGCCCTCCTATGGCCTACTCCACATCCAGGTAGCACCTCCATGCTCTGGACACTACACTAACAGACACAGCAAACCTTCTTGCCACAGCTCACATTGATGTGCTACGCTAGATGAGCTGCACTACCTGAGCCCCTTGTGTGGGTTGTAGACTGTCTCATGCTACCACTAAAATGAAATCACCGCCAGCATTCAAAAGTGACCATAACATCAGCCAGAAAGCATAGGTGCTGAGAAGTGGTCTGTGGTCACCACCTGCAGAACCAGTCCTTTATTATGTTGAATTGACTATAATTTCCACTTGTTGTCTACTCTATTTGCAAAACAGCATGTGAAACTGGTTGTCAGTGTTACTTCCTAAGTGAACAGTTTGATTTCACAGAAGTGTGACTGACTTGGAGTAACATCGCATTGTTTAAGTGTTCCCTTTATTATTTTGAGCAGTTTATGTTATGGAATGGGGAATTGAGGACAATCCCAAGTATACCATTTTTACAAGGTCCTGCACCAATGAGGTAATACTGCATTTCTTTAATTAGACGTGACCACCCATTAATTAAAAAGGGAGCAGTGTTCATTTCAGCACGTCTTAACTTGTTGAACTCTATTAATGCTTTTTACTATACACTGTACCTATTCACTAAATGTCTCACCTTTGCACTTAAAGCCAAGCCACTTGAGGGAGGAAACCGGTCCCACACACTGAATGCACTTGTCCAAAGATGATATTGTTGTGCACACCAGACGATGATTGTGACACTGTTAGCAAAATATTGCAACATTTATTTGTTTTGGACAGTTGGAAAGGTGTGTTTTCAATTCAGTTGCAGATATCAACTAATAAACTTCGTCCATGTAAATCACATCACACCCAGGTGACTGCCAAACACACACACACACAGCATCCATAAAGAATGATGATAGATTAAATTATTAGTTCATTAAGTGGTACACTGGATTATATTTACCCTTTCAGGCTCTGGATGTTTCAGGTCCAGATCATTGTTTGGAAAGCTGTTTGGTTGCGGCTTTAGGCAGCTCACAGTCTTCTGAATCTGGCTGGTCTCAGTCTTCGTGTGTAACAGATAGAGAATGAAGACAAAAGAACAGTAATCTGACAGTTACTAAAAATGCATCACTCAAGAGGATGAATAGACCATTTCACTATTGGCAAATAGCGTAAGGTACACATCGTGCATGAGAAACATTCATTAAAATCTGTCCTAGGTCAATGTTACCTCTTCAAAATCTTGCACTGAAGAAGAATGCATGGCTTCTGAGCCTTGCTGAGGCATTTCTTCATCAAGATCCTGCAACAAAGAAAAGATGGCACAAAGATTAGACCAAGTGCTCTTCTTGCAACTGTACTGGGCAGTCCTGTGCTTCTGTCTTTAATTTGCATGTGTGTGTGTGTGTGTGTGTGTGGGGGGGGGGGGGGCTTTCCACTCAAGAAATGTTTTCTTCTGAAAAAAATACTGGCTACAATAATTAACAACTGATTCCTTTGCAATCATCCATCCTCTTCCACTTATCCTTATCAGGATTGTGGGGTAGCAGTTTTGGGGCCTATACCAGCTACCATAGGGCAGTACAACCTGGACAGATCGCCAGTCTAACATGGAAGGACAAGCATTTGCATTCACACCAAAGGGCAGTTTTGAATCACCAGTTAACCTAACCCCATAAGCTACATCTTTGGACTGTGGGAAGAAGCCAGAGTACACAGCCAGAGAGAGCCCATGCATTACAGCAGTAAAAAGTGCCTAAAACAAGTTAAGAAGTTGTATAGTACTATCTATCTTAATGTTCAAGCCTGAGTTTCAAAAAATTTCAACATAGAAACAAAGCACATGCAGTCAGCTCTGCATGCTGTAGGTCAAACTGTCAAGACATACGAGAAGACCCCTCCTAAAACCAGAGTGATGTCACCATGAAGCAAACTTTGACGGAGTCCCCCAATAACAGTGTAGTCCTCCTAAGTCACATTTGGGTGGTTAACACACACACACACACACACACACACTCAGATGTTATCCAGACTTGCACTTTGAAACAATGAAAAGGACCTACAAGCCACGGTCCATGTAAATCACATCACACCCAGGTGACTGCCAAACACACACACACACAGCATCCATAAAGAATGATGATAGATTAAATTATTAGTTCATTAAGTGGTACACTGGATTATATTTACCCTTTCAGGCTCTGGATGTTTCAGGTCCAGATCATTGTTTGGAAAGCTGTTTGGTTGCGGCTTTAGGCAGCTCACAGTCTTCTGAATCTGGCTGGTCTCAGTCTTCGTGTGTAACAGATAGAGAATGAAGACAAAAGAACAGTAATCTGACAGTTACTAAAAATGCATCACTCAAGAGGATGAATAGACCATTTCACTATCGGCAAATAGCGTAAGGTACACATCGTGCATGAGAAACATTCATTAAAATCTGTCCTAGGTCAATGTTACCTCTTCAAAATCTTGCACTGAAGAAGAATGCATGGCTTCTGAGCCTTGCTGAGGCATTTCTTCATCAAGATCCTGCAACAAAGAAAAGATGGCACAAAGATTAGACCAAGTGCTCTTCTTGCAACTGTACTGGGCAGTCCTGTGCTTCTGTCTTTAATTTGCATGTGTGTGTGTGTGTGTGTGTGTGGGGGGGGGGGGGGGGGGGCTTTCCACTCAAGAAATGTTTTCTTCTGAAAAAAATACTGGCTACAATAATTAACAACTGATTCCTTTGCAATCATCCATCCTCTTCCACTTATCCTTATCAGGATTGTGGGGTAGCAGTTTTGGGGCCTATACCAGCTACCATAGGGCAGTACAACCTGGACAGATCGCCAGTCTAACATGGAAGGACAAGCATTTGCATTCACACCAAAGGGCAGTTTTGAATCACCAGTTAACCTAACCCCATAAGCTACATCTTTGGACTGTGGGAAGAAGCCAGAGTACACAGCCAGAGAGAGCCCATGCATTACAGCAGTAAAAAGTGCCTAAAACAAGTTAAGAAGTTGTATAGTACTATCTATCTTAATGTTCAAGCCTGAGTTTCAAAAAATTTCAACATAGAAACAAAGCACATGCAGTCAGCTCTGCATGCTGTAGGTCAAACTGTCAAGACATACGAGAAGACCCCTCCTAAAACCAGAGTGATGTCACCATGAAGCAAACTTTGACGGAGTCCCCCAATAACAGTGTGGTCCTCCTAAGTCACATTTGGGTGGTTAACACACACACACACACACACACTCAGATGTTATCCAGACTTGCACTTTGAAACAATGAAAAGGACCTACAAGCCACGGTCCATGTAAATCACATCACACCCAGGTGACTGCCAAACACACACACACACAGCATCCATAAAGAATGATGATAGATTAAATTATTAGTTCATTAAGTGGTACACTGGATTATATTTACCCTTTCAGGCTCTGGATGTTTCAGGTCCAGATCATTGTTTGGAAAGCTGTTTGGTTGTGGCTTTAGGCAGCTCACAGTCTTCTGAATCTGGCTGGTCTCAGTCTTCGTGTGTAACAGATAGAGAATGAAGACAAAAGAACAGTAATCTGACAGTTACTAAAAATGCATCACTCAAGAGGATGAATAGACCATTTCACTATCGGCAAATAGCGTAAGGTACACATCGTGCATGAGAAACATTCATTAAAATCTGTCCTAGGTCAATGTTACCTCTTCAAAATCTTGCACTGAAGAAGAATGCATGGCTTCTGAGCCTTGCTGAGGCATTTCTTCATCAAGATCCTGCAACAAAGAAAAGATGGCACAAAGATTAGACCAAGTGCTCTTCTTGCAACTGTACTGGGCAGTCCTGTGCTTCTGTCTTTAATTTGCATGTGTGTGTGTGTGTGTGTGTGTGTGTGGGGGGGGGGGGGGGGGGGGGGGCTTTCCACTCAAGAAATGTTTTCTTCTGAAAAAAATACTGGCTACAATAATTAACAACTGATTCCTTTGCAATCATCCATCCTCTTCCACTTATCCTTATCAGGATTGTGGGGTAGCAGTTTTGGGGCCTATACCAGCTACCATAGGGCAGTACAACCTGGACAGATCGCCAGTCTAACATGGAAGGACAAGCATTTGCATTCACACCAAAGGGCAGTTTTGAATCACCAGTTAACCTAACCCCATAAGCTACATCTTTGGACTGTGGGAAGAAGCCAGAGTACACAGCCAGAGAGAGCCCATGCATTACAGCAGTAAAAAGTGCCTAAAACAAGTTAAGAAGTTGTATAGTACTATCTATCTTAATGTTCAAGCCTGAGTTTCAAAAAATTTCAACATAGAAACAAAGCACATGCAGTCAGCTCTGCATGCTGTAGGTCAAACTGTCAAGACATACGAGAAGACCCCTCCTAAAACCAGAGTGATGTCACCATGAAGCAAACTTTGACGGAGTCCCCCAATAACAGTGTGGTCCTCCTAAGTCACATTTGGGTGGTTAACACACACACACACACACACACACACTCAGATGTTATCCAGACTTGCACTTTGAAACAATGAAAAGGACCTACAAGCCACGGTCCATGTAAATCACATCACACCCAGGTGACTGCCAAACACACACACACACACACGGCATCCATAAAGAATGATGATAGATTAAATTATTAGTTCATTAAGTGGTACACTGGATTATATTTACCCTTTCAGGCTCTGGATGTTTCAGGTCCAGATCATTGTTTGGAAAGCTGTTTGGTTGCGGCTTTAGGCAGCTCACAGTCTTCTGAATCTGGCTGGTCTCAGTCTTCGTGTGTAACAGATAGAGAATGAAGACAAAAGAACAGTAATCTGACAGTTACTAAAAATGCATCACTCAAGAGGATGAATAGACCATTTCACTATCGGCAAATAGCGTAAGGTACACATCGTGCATGAGAAACATTCATTAAAATCTGTCCTAGGTCAATGTTACCTCTTCAAAATCTTGCACTGAAGAAGAATGCATGGCTTCTGAGCCTTGCTGAGGCATTTCTTCATCAAGATCCTGCAACAAAGAAAAGATGGCACAAAGATTAGACCAAGTGCTCTTCTTGCAACTGTACTGGGCAGTCCTGTGCTTCTGTCTTTAATTTGCATGTGTGTGTGTGTGTGTGTGTGTGTGTGTGTGGGGGGGGGGGGGGGGGGGCTTTCCACTCAAGAAATGTTTTCTTCTGAAAAAAATACTGGCTACAATAATTAACAACTGATTCCTTTGCAATCATCCATCCTCTTCCACTTATCCTTATCAGGATTGTGGGGTAGCAGTTTTGGGGCCTATACCAGCTACCATAGGGCAGTACAACCTGGACAGATCGCCAGTCTAACCTGGAAGGACAAGCATTTGCATTCACACCAAAGGGCAGTTTTGAATCACCAGTTAACCTAACCCCATAAGCTACATCTTTGGACTGTGGGAAGAAGCCAGAGTACACAGCCAGAGAGAGCCCATGCATTACAGCAGTAAAAAGTGCCTAAAACAAGTTAAGAAGTTGTATAGTACTATCTATCTTAATGTTCAAGCCTGAGTTTCAAAAAATTTCAACATAGAAACAAAGCACATGCAGTCAGCTCTGCATGCTGTAGGTCAAACTGTCAAGACATACGAGAAGACCCCTCCTAAAACCAGAGTGATGTCACCATGAAGCAAACTTTGACGGAGTCCCCCAATAACAGTGTGGTCCTCCTAAGTCACATTTGGGTGGTTAACACACACACACACACACTCAGATGTTATCCAGACTTGCACTTTGAAACAATGAAAAGGACCTACAAGCCACGGTCCATGTAAATCACATCACACCCAGGTGACTGCCAAACACACACACACACAGCATCCATAAAGAATGATGATAGATTAAATTATTAGTTCATTAAGTGGTACACTGGATTATATTTACCCTTTCAGGCTCTGGATGTTTCAGGTCCAGATCATTGTTTGGAAAGCTGTTTGGTTGCGGCTTTAGGCAGCTCACAGTCTTCTGAATCTGGCTGGTCTCAGTCTTCGTGTGTAACAGATAGAGAATGAAGACAAAAGAACAGTAATCTGACAGTTACTAAAAATGCATCACTCAAGAGGATGAATAGACCATTTCACTATCGGCAAATAGCGTAAGGTACACATCGTGCATGAGAAACATTCATTAAAATCTGTCCTAGGTCAATGTTACCTCTTCAAAATCTTGCACTGAAGAAGAATGCATGGTTTCTGAGCCTTGCTGAGGCATTTCTTCATCAAGATCCTGCAACAAAGAAAAGATGGCACAAAGATTAGACCAAGTGCTCTTCTTGCAACTGTACTGGGCAGTCCTGTGCTTCTGTCTTTAATTTGCATGTGTGTGTGTGTGTGTGTGTGTGGGGGGGGGGGGGGGGGGCTTTCCACTCAAGAAATGTTTTCTTCTGAAAAAAAATACTGGCTACAATAATTAACAACTGATTCCTTTGCAATCATCCATCCTCTTCCACTTATCCTTATCAGGATTGTGGGGTAGCAGTTTTGGGGCCTATACCAGCTACCATAGGGCAGTACAACCTGGACAGATCGCCAGTCTAACATGGAAGGACAAGCATTTGCATTCACACCAAAGGGCAGTTTTGAATCACCAGTTAACCTAACCCCATAAGCTACATCTTTGGACTGTGGGAAGAAGCCAGAGTACACAGCCAGAGAGAGCCCATGCATTACAGCAGTAAAAAGTGCCTAAAACAAGTTAAGAAGTTGTATAGTACTATCTATCTTAATGTTCAAGCCTGAGTTTCAAAAAATTTCAACATAGAAACAAAGCACATGCAGTCAGCTCTGCATGCTGTAGGTCAAACTGTCAAGACATACGAGAAGACCCCTCCTAAAACCAGAGTGATGTCACCATGAAGCAAACTTTGACGGAGTCCCCCAATAACAGTGTGGTCCTCCTAAGTCACATTTGGGTGGTTAACACACACACACACACACACACACACTCAGATGTTATCCAGACTTGCACTTTGAAACAATGAAAAGGACCTACAAGCCACGGTCCATGTAAATCACATCACACCCAGGTGACTGCCAAACACACACACACACAGCATCCATAAAGAATGATGATAGATTAAATTATTAGTTCATTAAGTGGTACACTGGATTATATTTACCCTTTCAGGCTCTGGATGTTTCAGGTCCAGATCATTGTTTGGAAAGCTGTTTGGTTGTGGCTTTAGGCAGCTCACAGTCTTCTGAATCTGGCTGGTCTCAGTCTTCGTGTGTAACAGATAGAGAATGAAGACAAAAGAACAGTAATCTGACAGTTACTAAAAATGCATCACTCAAGAGGATGAATAGACCATTTCACTATCGGCAAATAGCGTAAGGTACACATCGTGCATGAGAAACATTCATTAAAATCTGTCCTAGGTCAATGTTACCTCTTCAAAATCTTGCACTGAAGAAGAATGCATGGCTTCTGAGCCTTGCTGAGGCATTTCTTCATCAAGATCCTGCAACAAAGAAAAGATGGCACAAAGATTAGACCAAGTGCTCTTCTTGCAACTGTACTGGGCAGTCCTGTGCTTCTGTCTTTAATTTGCATGTGTGTGTGTGTGTGTGTGGGGGGGGGGGCTTTCCACTCAAGAAATGTTTTCTTCTGAAAAAAATACTGGCTACAATAATTAACAACTGATTCCTTTGCAATCATCCATCCTCTTCCACTTATCCTTATCAGGATTGTGGGGTAGCAGTTTTGGGGCCTATACCAGCTACCATAGGGCAGTACAACCTGGACAGATCGCCAGTCTAACATGGAAGGACAAGCATTTGCATTCACACCAAAGGGCAGTTTTGAATCACCAGTTAACCTAACCCCATAAGCTACATCTTTGGACTGTGGGAAGAAGCCAGAGTACACAGCCAGAGAGAGCCCATGCATTACAGCAGTAAAAAGTGCCTAAAACAAGTTAAGAAGTTGTATAGTACTATCTATCTTAATGTTCAAGCCTGAGTTTCAAAAAATTTCAACATAGAAACAAAGCACATGCAGTCAGCTCTGCATGCTGTAGGTCAAACTGTCAAGACATACGAGAAGACCCCTCCTAAAACCAGAGTGATGTCACCATGAAGCAAACTTTGACGGAGTCCCCCAATAACAGTGTGGTCCTCCTAAGTCACATTTGGGTGGTTAACACACACACACACACACACTCAGATGTTATCCAGACTTGCACTTTGAAACAATGAAAAGGACCTACAAGCCACGGTCCATGTAAATCACATCACACCCAGGTGACTGCCAAACACACACACACACGGCATCCATAAAGAATGATGATAGATTAAATTATTAGTTCATTAAGTGGTACACTGGATTATATTTACCCTTTCAGGCTCTGGATGTTTCAGGTCCAGATCATTGTTTGGAAAGCTGTTTGGTTGCGGCTTTAGGCAGCTCACAGTCTTCTGAATCTGGCTGGTCTCAGTCTTCGTGTGTAACAGATAGAGAATGAATATACAGTGCATTTTTGAAGAGGCTTTTGAAACATTAAATAAACTGTATGAGAAAGATAAGTTTCAAGCTATTGTCTTTAAAATATTCACTGTCATGTATAGAGAATTTAAGGCCCTATGATTAAGAGACAAATAGTCAGTGTGATTTCTTTATTTTTTAAGCCATTGCTAAAGGAGTAAAACAATCACCTGTAGCAGCAACGAACTGTCACTAGGGCCCATTTATCTTCAAGGGACAAAATTTAAAATGAATCTAACTAAAGAGGCTACACAGCAAAATCTCCAGTGTTAAATTAACACTAGAGAGTGTCTATATGGGTCCACACAACACTGTTGAGTGTTGAATTAACACTTTTGACAGTGTTATATGTTTAAAAGTAACCTAGTCAGTTTTGAAGATTAACAAAGACTAACACTGAGCAGTGCTGATTTTCTAACACTGGAATATTTCTAACATTTTGAGTTATTTTCCAGTGTTAGAAAATCAGCACTGCTCAGTGTTAGCCATTGTTAATCTTCAAAACTGACTAGGTTACTTTTAAACATATAACACTGTCAAAAGTGTTAATTTAACACTCAACAGTGTTGTATTTAACACTCAGAGGTGTGGACCCTTATAGACACTCTCCAGTGTTAATTTAACACTGGAGATTTTGCTGTGTAGAATCACATTAAACATCAATCACTGTTAAAATTTAGAAACCGAAAGCCATTTTTTATTTCTGCATACCTGCTGATATTTTTTTAGTGCTTTTAGAGGGCTTTGATGTGGCAGCCATCACAATTGCCTGTTTTCCATTAGTACCTACCCCTGTTTTTCCAGTAGGTTATAGTACCATGTAGTTTTTCAGTAACTACTGCACCAAGGTTCCAAGTGATCCAAAGTGATCAGAAAATTTGACATAGACTGAATGCCACCAGGTGGCTGGTCAATGGTGTCACTCGATAAGTTATGAGTGCGCCTCCTTCGTGAAAATCCAAGCCATCATTTTTGAAACTCTGAAATGTTTGAAATAGCGACCAAAATTAACAGCGTGATCCCTGAATTGAACACTAAAGTATAGACTGAGCAGCAGGCATTTTGTCACCTTGACGTCCATGCTTGCTGTGGCATTTATATCACTGGATGCTCGGCTGCATTGCTATAGTTACCCCAGGCACAGTAGGTGATACTCAATTTCAGTGAAAAACTAGATGCCCTAAGTCACGTTAAGCCAATTTGAGTAGGTACAAATGTAAAAATGGCTTAGGGTATGCAATTTATCAGTTCCAAAAAGTACAATTGTAGAAATACCTTGCATCTCCAGAGCCAATCCGAGTCACCATAATTATAGTCTATTTCTTCGCCTGGACTTATGTCTCTGCTTGCAAATAAGCATAGATGGGGCTTTCCATTGATATTTAATATTTTCATCTTAGCACTTGGACTGATGTGGTTGTCGTTGACAAGTCTGCCTAATGACCCATCTTCTTGAGATGCATCCACACTGTGGGGTTAGGCAAAAAAGTATTAGCTTAACTAGTTAGTTAGGAAGCTTTTTTTTTCATAAATCAAAAGCAATGTGTCATTTAATCTTAATCAAACTACACTGATATAATACGCACCACCAGAGTTTTCCATCAAACTTGAATTCAAACATGAACACCTTCAGGCTGTCATGATAAACTCTGTGTCTCCGCTCACATTCTTCTTTTGTTATGAGTTTACCTCTGTATTCCAAAAGAAAGTCTCCTTTTTGGAATGGAACAGTCGTGAAAATGCCCCGACCTGAATTGCAGAGGCATACCAAGTGAGTGACAAAAGACAAAGTGACAAACTCCAAATCTAATCCAAACTAAAGACCAACTTACCTTTGAAGGCATTTATGTAGTGGATATCAAGTCCCAGTTTGTCCCTTCCAGCAGAAACATGACAGACTGCATCCTCCCGTGGAGGAATGCGTCTCCTTCGCATGTTCTCCTGTACGTTTTGATTGGCTGTATTACCAAAGCATATAAAGTATTACGATTATCGTCATCATTGTCATCATCATCAGTAGTAGCAGAACTAGCAGTAGTGTAGTTTACAGCATAAACACAGCTGACTTATTCATAGTGCTAATTTATGCCTTCTTTTAAAATGTTAAAGGCCTAGTACTCAAAATGGCGACATGTGACATTTCTGTAATGGCGACTGCAGAGAGTGATACAAGTACTGAGAAAGCTTAGGCATCAAAACTGTAAGAAGTTTTTTCTTCAGGCATATAAATAAATACACGACTAAATACACTTATACCCTTGCTTTTATTTTAGGGCTGTCAGCAGAATGACAGACATTGGACAAACTGCCCGAAATTAGCTAACAGCGACATCAGGGATTTTGACTCAGACTGCGCTGGTTTAATTGTTAATCGCGTTAGTCGCGATGTCGGCATTAACACGTTTAAGCCACAATAATGCTTTAACACCGAGTAAATCCTAACACGGGTTAGCCCGCTTTATCGCGTTGACGCGGTTAGTCGTCAGCCCTATTTTATTTACTCAATGACAAACGCTGGGGCCGTTTTACTTCTTCAAAGACTCACTAACAGTCCATAAAGCATAAATTAAACCAGTTTAATATAGGCCTGTGCACGTATAATTTCATATAGTATTAAAGTCATGGTGCATTTTACATTAAAAAAGGCTTACCTTTGTGTTTTTAATCCGTCTTCGTATTGCCGTCGACATACACTTGTTAAAGGGCACGCGCGCGAAAGTTGTGGCGCCGTTTCCTGTAGGTACCGCCTATATATATAGCCTACCAATCACAATGACTTCCGGCCGTGTGTATTGAAAATGTGTATTAAATTGCAGTACCTACACACATCCACTCTAACTCGAAACGTCGCTGTGCAATACACTGGAATACACAAAAATCAGGTGAGGGGTATAGGTGGACTTTTAAGAAAATCAGAAAATCTTTTAATTATAGTTTAATAAATGAATTTACACTACAGTTTAAGCAAATACAGGTCAAAAGATAAATAATGACCTCATAAGAAGTAGAAAAAATTATTATTTAGACACTTAAAAATGCATTTACAAGTCATGTTTTAGGGGGACACATGAATACACAGCAAAAAGTCGAAATGTCCCCGGAGCCCAGGTACAGCGCAGGTCAAATGTCAATCCATACCACATAGACGCACTCACACACACACACACACACACACACACACACACACACACACACACACACACACACACACACACACACACACACACACACACACACACACACACACACACACACCTACCTTAAGGTCATGAGAGAGGTTATATCTTCTCTTACTGATTTATGGTATAGGAGGACACCTACTCTGTATCTGTTTAAGTATAAGAGCCCTTTGTCTAGATGGACCGCTAGACTCCTGGCACCAGCTTTGGGGAGTCTTCACAGGTTCACATCTTGAACACACACACACATACACACACACACACACACGCGCACTTACACAACACACAGACAAGGTATTCTTTGTCCAGATGTGTACCTGTGTAAGACGTCATATGTTAATGAACTTATGCATATTCAGGTAACCTCAATAAAGAGCAGTGTTACGAGGGGGCAGACGAGAGCAACTGAGGTCAAGCGAAGGAACGGCGCTCGTCCGGTTCTCTTCCTCATGCATGAGTAACACAAAGAACTTTGCCTACTTGGTCTTACTTTTCAGTGTAGTAGAATTGTCTCGTTCCAGCGGTGGGCTGTGCTAGACAGACCCATCAAGAAGACATAGCATACACTTTCACTGCTATGCAGATGACACCCAACTCTATTTATCCATGAAGCCAGATAAACTGGCTAACCTGCAGGAATGTCTTAAAGACATAAAGACCTGGATGGCCGCTAACTTTCTGCTTCTTAATTCAGATCAAACTGAGGTTATTGTACTCGGCCCTGAAAATCTTAGAAATATGGTATCTAACCAGATTCTTACTCTGGATGGCATTAACTTGGCCTCCAGTAACGCTGTGAGGAACCTTGGAGTCATTTTTGACCAGGACATGTCCTTCAACGCTCATATTAAACAAATATGTAAGACTGCTTTCTTCCATTTGAGCAACATCTCTAAAGTTAGAAATATCCTGTCTCAGAGTGATGCTGAAAAACTAGTTCATGCATTTTTTGCATTGTTGAAAACGCTACATCTAGATGAACAGAATCAACTATTGGAAATAGTTCATGCATTCATTACTTCTAGGCTGGAATACTGTAATTCATAATTATCAAAAAACTCCCTGAAAAGCCTTCAGTTAATCCAAAAAGCTGCAGCAAAAGTATTGACAGGGACTAGAAAGAGAGAGCAGATTTCTCCCATATTGGCTTCCCTTCATTGGTTCCTGTTAAATCCAGCTCCAAGGTCTTAAATAATCAGGCCCCATCTTATCTTAATAACCTTATAGTACCATATCACCATATCAGAGCACTTTCAAGATTAGCCTTCAAACTTTCCTTTTTGCTAAAGCATATAGTTAGGGCTGGATCAAGTGACGCTGAATCCTCCCTTAGTTATGCTGCCAGGGGATTCCCATGATGCATTGACTGTTTCTTCTTCAGTCACGTTCCTCACTCAACATGTATTAATAGACCTCTCTGCATTGAATCATATCTGTTATTAACCTCTGTCTCTCTTCCACAGCATGTCTTTATCCTGTCTTCCTTCTCTCACCCCAACCGGTCGCAGAAGATGGCCCCGCCCCTCCCTGAGCCTGGTTCTGCCGGAGGTTTCTTCCTGTTAAAAGGGAGTTTTTCCTTCCCACTGTCGCCAAAGTGCTTGCTTAAACAGGTTCACATGATTGTCGGGTTTTACTGTGTATGTATTATTGTATGGTCTACCTTACAATAAAAAGCACCCTGAGGTGACTGTTTTTGTGATTTGGCGCTGTATGAATAAAATTGAATTGAATTTAAATTGTTCACGAGTTAGGGGTGAAGGAGCGGGAGATTGACAGACGGATTGGTGATAATATAGGGTGATAGGGTGAGATGTTCAGCCATCCAGGAGGGGCTCAGGGTGGAGCCACTCCTCCACATCGAAATGAGCCAGTTGAGGTGGTTTGGGGATCTGACAAGGATGCCTTCTGCAAGCCTCCTGGTTTAGGTGTTCCCGGCATGTCCCATCGGGAGGAGGCACCAGGGGAGAAACAGGACATGCTGGAGAAACTATTCCTCTTAGCTTGCCTGGGATGGTCTTAGTGTCCCTCCAAACAAGCTGGAGGATGTGTCCAGATGGAGAGAGGGCTGGGCATCTCTGCTTATGCTGCTGCCCCCACGACCCAGCCTTGGTTAAGCGGAAGAAGACGAATGGAACACCTCCTCAGCATGTCACTGTGAGACATTGTAACATATTACAAAGTAAAGGTGAAGGTGAGAGCACCGCCTGTCCTCAAAAAGCGGAAAGTGGAAACAGCAGCTCCAGAAACAGGAGCTTTATCAGAGATCAGATCGTCAGTGAGTCATGATTCAGATCTACTCTTCAGAATCACACACACACACACACACATACATACCTTTACTCTTTTTTTCTCTTTTATGTGCACAATACACAAAGAGACCACAGACAAGAGCCAGAGTACCTAGGACAGCTGGGAGGATTGTGGGCCAGACTCTAGGAGGTTCTGTAACACAAACACAGGAGAGGTTGTTTCAGTTTCCTTTGTACATAGTGCTCACCATATTCTGTCTGGGCTATCTTTTTTCTGTTTACTTAGTCATTTATTTTGGATAACAGCTAGTGGATTATTTTCACACTGCTTCTGTTTAATCCCTTTGATGGAAAAATTTTTTAACCATTGCTCAACTTATGTCTGAATGACAGCAGATAATTCTGATGAAAAGGAAACTGACCCCGTAAGCAGCCAAGTTGAGGGCTCGTGGAAATAAGGTCAAGAAGGTGTCTCACAGATGCTAATTCAGTGACTGCAGGGGTGTGTAAGGAATGTTTTGGGACTGTAACCCTGTCTGATCTTAAAAAACTAACTTTGTTATTACATTACAGCAATATTGAGGAAAGATTTAACGGTTGATCATGGAGCAGGATGAACGTCAAAGGGAAAGTCCCTGCCACGCTTCCGGTTATGCTTCCATCTGGCGTAGTCAACTGACCGGTCCGTGCTATATCGCCCCTCCTGACCCGGAGTGGTATAACGGGTTGTAGAAAAGTTTGATCGACTCGCTCTCTCTCTCTCACTCTTACAAAAATAATAAAATTCTCTGGGGTTTTTTCCTCATACGTTTATGGTACCCAACGGAGGAAGTTGAAGCATCCCGAGCTCTCGGAGGTAATTGACCGGGATGAACCAACGGTCGTCTGACTCCCTCTTGATGGGCGTAAAACATGGCCGTTTCCTTTTAGGGTTTCTGTTTTTCTGTCTACTGAGAGAACCTGTTGTAAAGGTAGCTCAAAAAGTGAAGAAAAACTCTTTACTTTGGTCTGAGAAGGAGTGGCTGGGGTGTTTTAATAAAATTATTTAGGACAGTTCTGAATATGTGCACAGTGATTTTTTTTTTTTTACTCTGGGTTATTTTACACGTACAAGGAGTTGAGTGAGCGGCCTGTATGAAATTCTTTGCTAGATTACAAGCATTAAGAAACACCAATATTGATTAGAGGGGTTGTTGACTCCTCCTAGGTGTGTGTAAAATAGGCCGTTTTCTTTGAGGGTTTCTGTTTTTCTGTCTATCCAGAGTTTTCTGCTAAAGAGAAAACCTGTTGTAAAAGGAGCTCAAAAAATGAAGAAAAAACTCTTTACTTTGGTTTGAGAAGGAGTGGCTGCACAAAACCAAAATACCACATCAGGGTGTTTTAATTGTTTAAGTAAGACCGATTTCTGAATATGTGCGCGGTGCTCTTTTCACTGAGGGATATAATTTTTTTTAAACACATACAAGGATGTAGCTTGCCTCCACCAAGCACTATATAAATGCAATCCGTTACTAGTCTGATAATCTTAATCTTACTGACATATCTATATTATTGCTAATATATTATTAGTGTTGGGAAATCAGTTTTACCCCGGTTCTTTTATTCGTTGAAACTTCCAGAGATGGCACCGGAACTCAGTAGTTATTTCACAAAACCTTTATTCATCTTCATTTAAGCATGCACTTCTAGAAGGGAAGACGAGGCCGGTGTCCCTCTGAAAAATCTTCACCCCTTTGTTAGTTACAGCCAGCTTTATAGAGGCGACCCCATCATAAAACCCCCCACGGTGTGCTGCAAACTCTGTCTGTGTCTATGTGCATGAGCACATGAATGCCTACATGTGCGCGTTCCCACGTGTCTATGTGAGTGCTCGTGTGTGACTGTGTGCGCATACCTGTGTGTATGTGTGAGTGCACATGAGTGAGTGTGCGTGTGGATGTGTGTGCGTGACAGTTAAAACACTGTGGGTGTAGGTGACTCCCTAGAGGTCATAAAAGTCCATCTCCCTTCCAGACCACAGTTATCCAGTTACAAATGTTGAGACCCCCACCCAAACATCCTCTGGGGAATTTCCACTCAGCATTAACTCCTCTCTGTTTTACTTTCACAGTTCAAGTGGGGGAGGGGTCTCCTACAATCTACTCCTAAGTTCACGACACAGTGAGGCCTTTATTACATTGAGGGCAGTGTTTCTACAATAGTTCTACATTCTATGTTAACACATTTCTAAACTCTAAAATAAGCTAAACACTCCTACAATTGTAATATATCTATATCACTAAGCACTTCTGGATGGATGCAAACTGCATTTCGTTGCCCTGTACCTGTGCAATGACAATAAAGTTGAATTCTATTCTATTCTAATTCTATTAAAGGTTTTTATTTTATTGCTTATGTAATAAGGTTAATATAAGAAAGGAAAAAAAAAAAGCCGCTATTGAAAAAAGAAATAGCTCTTTACCGAGAAAATGGTTATCAAGATCATTGTCATAATACTGAAACATTTAAACAGAATTCAAACGATGAGTTTGTCTGTGGAAAACTAACTGCCGCGATCCTTCTCTCTGTCTCTATACAGCACTGACTCATCAGAAATCTGCTGCGTTATCCCCTTGAACTCTCCATGCCCCTCCCTCTCTGATCAGAATTATCCCCCCAGGAACCACCCCTCCTTTTTCCCCACCGGATGCAATTAGTCACACATCTGGATTCGATTAGACACTTCCGGAGTACTTCCGGTAAGGTCAAAAGGTCAAGGCTGGGGTCATCAATCAAATTGATGACACAAGCTGGGGTGTTATGTTTTTTTTCATGTTTGATGAATTCACAGCAGAGTTTACTTCTACTCTGACCTCTATCCAAAGCACTGACCTGTGACCTTCAGCTGCACTTCAGTCTTGCTCAGGTCTTTTCCTCCTCTGCGGATGGTGCAGGTGTAGGTTCCATTGTCAGAGACTGTGGGCTTCTTCAGAGTGAGGCTGACATCTCCAGTCTGCAGAGCGTCGGCTCTCATTGATGTTCGGTTGGTGTAACGTTTGTTCTGATATTCAAATTTGTCATCGCGCTGCACGCGCACGTGGACTGTTGGGTCCTTGAGATCTTCACGGTCCCACACTGCTGTGGACTTACTGGTAACATTAACCGGTAACTGACAGGGCAGTAGGACAGACTCCGCCCCCTCATACACCTCCACCCCCGAGGCATGCTGGGAAACTGAGGAGAGAAACATGAAGCAGGTGAGACCTCTGATTTCAGATATCTGTTATAACTGCCATGTTTTCATATTTTACCCTACCAGTCAAAAGTTTGGACACATATCCTCATTTAATGGTTTTTCTTTATCTTCATGTAACCCCTGGGGTTGAAAATTGAAACTTTGACTCATGTTTGAACAGAAGGCTTGTCAACATTATACTCCTATTCAGCTGCTTGTCGACTTGAAGGTTTGACAGTCTCCAGTTAAGTTTCAACATAACATAAAAAAAAAGCAGCATTGTTTAATCTCATTCGAGTCATTGTTGACTTTAGCCATGTTTTTAATCTTCTGAGAGCACTGAAGCTTCTTTCAGCCTCAACTGAGGATACTGGGATGACTAAAAGCAGCCTGACAATTGTCATGATAATAAATACTAGTTAATCTATAGCACCAAATCATCAGTCAGTCACCTGTGACCTCGCCTCTTCACCTCTGTCTGAGCTACAACATGGCAGAGCTGCCTCTGTCACCTGATGAATAACAGTGAGACACTCCACATACATGCAGTCACACATGTGCTTCAAATACAGTCATGAACCAACAAGTCATCATCCAATTGCACCTGGGATCTTGTATCACCATTGCTCTCTGAGCTTTGTGTTGGTTCTTCTGTCACCTGACAAATAGGACAAACATGACAATAAGAATAAAATGTGGAGCTGCTTCAGTGTTTCTGTCACTTTGTGCAGATCTTGACTCATCAGTAATGTTTGTAGGCTGAGTGCATTTTTAAAACAATTTGTGCAAACTGCACTACAAGGTGGAATATTTGCAAAATCATGACTACCTCATGATATTTTGTCTCAAAAATGAACCCTATGAATATGTCAGTGCCATTAGGAGGAAATTATTGTGTCACCAACATTTAACATTAGACATATAATTCTAACAGCCTCTGTAAACTAATATCCGGGCTGCTCGAGGCTGTTTTCTCTGACAGTTTCAATCAAAATTAGAAATGCTGCTCTGAGACTGAGAGAACTGATAGTGCTGCCTGGGGCGTTTCCGCTTCATTTATGGGAGGAGCTGAAAATGATGACGTCCGAAGCCTCGCTGACCGGCTGTACCACGTGACTGGTTCAGGAAGCGGTTCGAACTTTGCCGCAAATAATAATTTTCCATACTGCCAGTATAAATATACACAGTATACTGCCATCACTACAATATAGATGTGTTACACACTCCTTTAGTTGTTGACATTTACAGGCTGTGTGCAAAATGCCACACTCTTCAAATTCATGCCAACTAATATTTTTACGTCCAGTAGGTGTCCTGCTAGAGCAAATGAAGCTTCAAGAAGCTTCGCGTTGGGGTGAACCAATTGGATGAAAAGCTTCAGTGCTTCATCTGCCCATCACTACTCACAGGTTTCTTTGAAAAATACTTTCTTATATCCAGGTTCTTCCTCTTTGCTGCCGTCCTCCTCTCCTCCTTACAGCGCAGGCTTGCCGCTGCTCAAACTAAACAGAGCTCCCTGAAAGGCTCAGCCAATCACATTGGCCATATTTGTCACATGACGTAGCACTCCAGTAGAGAACGTAATTTAACTCTTTCTGCACCGCTGGGAGATCGTTTTCTTTCTTTCTATCGGGTTGTTTTTCTTTACTCGGAGAGATCAAATTATTGGTGGGGACACGTCCCTTCCGTCCGTGCCAAATCTACGCCCTTGGACACAGCCAATTTCACCAGGAAAACTTTTTAAACATTTTCTTGTTAAACAGCAACAAGACTGACGGAGTGTGTTTGAGGTAACCTCATAAATGTCACAGATTTTTGGCGTTTATTCGCTCGGTAGCAGCTCCTGAAAAGAAAATCTGTTCGATCATCACCAGTCACACAGCTGTGCGTGGGCGTGTGTGTTTGTAGGTGCGCGCTCAGAGGATCAGACTGGCTTTCTTACCGAAAACGAGAAGCAGAAACATCAACAACATCCTTAAACAGTCCCGTTACAGCTGATCCTCACCGAACCACCGACAGCTCTCAGACACAGACCAGTTACTCTGCCGAAGAAGACGCACAAAGTAAACTGACTTTCGGTTTTACAGGAAGTCTGTTCCCTGTAGTGATGGGATTTCCGGCTCTTTTTAGAGATCCAGGCCCTATTTCAGGAAGCCGGTTTAGAAAACTCAGAGTGAAAAACGATACTCAGGGTTGAGTAACCCCGAACTGTCCAACTCGGAATATTCGGTTTCAGAAAGGCTGATAACAATTAGTTCAGTCAACGCGGAGTTGCTTTAACCCCAAGTTAAGCACGCGCATGAGGATACATAAAGCCCTGATTAGTGGAGCACAGATTAAGCGAGTCACCATGGAGACGGAGGGAAAGAAGGCGCGGTCAATGTATTTTACAGCGCTTGAGGCCGAAATTCTGATGGCAGCATATGCTGATAACATGCAAATTTTGCAGAAAAAAAGTAACACAGCCTCAGCTGCAAAAGAAAGGGAGCATGCATGGCAAAACAAAGAGTCAATGCGTGAGTGTTAATGTAAACATTGATCTAGGGATTTCCACCCATTTAACACGTTATTTATTATATTTTATTTTTTATTTTATACATTTTATTTTGTGACGTGATGTGAGCGCAGGTGCAACCCAACAGGCCCCAAACGTTCCTGGCAGCAAGTAAAAATGAAATATAAAAATATAGTCCAAACAGGTAAGGTGTAATTGTATTATGAGCCATAGTGCTTGGTCTGTTTGTCCCATGTAAATCAATTGCAGTTAGAGGCTACATTAATTTTCTTTCTGTAAGTGTAACAGAGTCATAAATCACATTGTTATAATTACACAAAATGTGTTCTAAACCCCCAAACTGCTCCTTTTATACCTGACTTTACATTCCAAATTCCTTTAATTTTAAATATGTTTATATTGTCTATCCTGTAAAATAGTCAGATGTCTATTCATATTAATGTACAGAATTCACCTGCTTGCTGCTACTACTGCACATTCACCCAGTGTATATACTATATATACTATATATATATATATAATGTTCTTCCTCTACACCCCCCCCCCCCCCAAATTTTTGCACATGTCGAGGAGCGTGTCAGGCTACATTTCACTGTGTGTTATACTTGTATAACTAAGCATGTGACAAATAAAGAACCTTGAACCTTGAACCTTGACTTTTAGGACCTCCAAGCCTGTAGTTGTGTTCATTATCAGTTAGAGCCCCTCCTCATTCTTTTCTTCTTCTTCTTTGGTGCAATACTATAAATACAGTGTACCCCTTTTGCCTCTCCCCTTTTTCTACAATTCCCCTGTGGGAGAGACACAACGCAGAATCACACCGGTTACACTTGGTGCCGCTGACCCGTCACATCGCCAATCCGCGATCCACCCCTCCTCCTTCTGCTGCCGCTGTTTTCCCGCCTCCTCTCTGCAGCTGTGTGCCAGAATCCTGTGCCCTGCGCTTTGACTCACAGGTTTTTATATCGCGTGTGTGATCGATGCCCCGTAATTTGGCTTGCAGGCATCTCTGTCACGTGTGAACTTAAAGGGCAAATACGTAGGTGATCATTTCTGTCACTGTTTCATATTGTTGCCTCAAATTATACAGGCACGGATTGTAATTTTTTTTTTCTATTGATATTGGCTTTTACAGCCTGTTTTAATTGAGAGGAGAAAACAACATTTTATTTTCTATGGTGTTTTGATTCTTTGATGTTTTTTTTTCTTCTCCCCACATTTCATTGTTTTGTGAAGTTTTGCATAATCGTGTGTGGGGGTTAGGCTCGTTTTTTTTTTTGCTGTTAAACAGTGATATCTCACTTGGGCCAACATGTTAAGTGAGGAAACTGTGGATAGTGCTTTGCCTGATCTGTTCTCTGCGGGGAGTAATATGACCTTTGGTTTGGGGAGGGGTCATCAGATTGCTCCAAAGTGTTTTGGGAGGGGTAGGCCAGTAGTCCCGGGTATTGGTGCCCGCACTGTAGACCAGTCAGTGATGCACTCACCATTAACGCCAGCAGCTAGCTCCACACCAGCTGCTTGCGAACGCCAAACACACACCCAGGCTGTCACTAGTGACATGTTGAGCAGCTTGATCACTGACTTAGCAAAGCAAATTGGGGAAAATATCACATCCTCTCTTAACTCTATGCACCAGCCAGCCCCCACCCAGCCACAGTCTCCCCAGAATGTGCCCTCGAGCTGCAATGACCAGTCCCAGCTGAAGGTTGTTGTTCAGTCAGACACCAAAGCTCCACCATACTTCAAGGGTGACAACACAGATCTATTTCCCATCGGTGAATGGGAGGACATGATGAGATGTTATCTGCACAGAATCAGCTGTGACACAGATGAAGAAATGTTTGCCATATTAATGTCTAGACTAACTGGCAAAGCCAGAGATGTGGTCAAGGTGTCACTTCGCTGCCGCCCTGAGTTGAATCGGAATGATCCTATTACTGCTGTGTTTGACATACTGAGGTCTAACTTCAGCGACTTGACATATTCCAGCCTGCCCATGAAAGATTTCTACAGTACTGTGCCACATCCAGGTGAGAACGCCATGGATTACTGGATCCGGTTGAACAAGTCTATTGATGCTGCTGATGAGTGTCTCCGCAGGCGCGGCAAGCTGGTAGAGGACCCCAGTAGTGAGGTTGTTTCGATGTTCATTAATCACTGTCCTGACCACAGTCTTACGTTGTCTTTTCAACTGAAGGCCCCTGAGGAGTGGACTGCAGCTGAGGTTCAGAGCCGTCTGGACAACTATGTGAGGAAAATGAGACAGTCTAGTGTTTTGTCTCATAATACAGCAAGTCTGTCCATCCCACATCAGAGCCCTGTTGCTGTTAACAGCCAGCCCCACTCCAGCGGTGCTCAAGCAGTCCCAGTAACACATGAGCCAGCCTCGTATCCTATGCCCTCTGTTCCCTCAGCAGCCACATGTCAGCCTCTCTCTTCTGATGGCATGGTAAAGGTGCAGCAGCCCTCTGCTTGTCCTCCTTTGACTCCACATGTCATGCCCCCATCTTTGCCAGTTTCTGGCCCTCCTCCAGCTGAGCCAGGTGGAGGAGAACCTTGTCAAACAGTGCTACCATCTGTAGCACTGTTTGACAAGGTTCTGTCCATATGCACTGCATCACTAGCCACTGGTCCTAGGTGCCCACAACCCACAGGTCATTCCCATGGGCACCGCAATGCTCATCGTGCTTCGTGCAGAGTGTGTGGCTCACATGAACACACAACCCATGTGCATTGTAGGCTGTACAAGCTATGCCACAGCTCCTTTGACCCTGGACACATGAGGCGTGAATGCCCACAGTGGCACCAGAAACCAAGCATTTCAGTCCCTCCTCCCACCAATGCTGCTTTAAACTAGCCAGCCATGTAACGAGAGGGGTAGCATGGGCAGTGTTGATGAAACCCTCAGAAATGCAACAGACCCAGAAGCCATATATGTTAACTGCTGTAGTAGCCTCTCTGATGAGAAGACTGTTATTATGGGTTCACAAAGAGTTGGCAGGGCTAGTGAGTTATTTTACACTCCAGTGTCGGTCAGTGGCCGGTGTTCCCTGACAAGCATGCTTGATTCAGGAAGTATGTCATGCACACTAAGTGAAGAGGCTGATAGCAAGCTAAGAGCCGCTGGTGTTGCTCTGATTCCGCAGCATGCCCCTGAAAATGTGGTGCTGGTTGGTTGCGGTGGCCTTCTCACACAACCAAAATGCAACTATGATTTGGACATTGAAGTATATGGGACTAGGTTTCTTGTACCAACATTTGTGGTTCCTGGGCAAAAAGATGAGCTCATCGTGGGGAGCAATGTGATCCGGCCCATCATTCAGAAGATGAAGGCTGATACAAAGTACTGGGAGCTTATTAACTCCAATTACACTGGCACTGATTGCGAAGACTTCCTGCAGTTGCTGAGCTGTATCTCACGGTGGTCTGCTCCTGTGTTGCCAGATAAAGTAGGTACAGTCAGGTTGCGGAAGAGTGTCACTCTCCTGCCACAAAAAGAATATGTAGTTTGGGGAAAGCTGCCAACTTCTGCCCTTGTGTCTCCAGGAAGTACTGTCGTTGTGGAACCCACGTCAGCCCGTTCCACTCCAAAGAACATAATGGTGGGGCGCATTATAACACCCATGTGGGGAGATCGTTGGGTCCCTATGAAAGTCCTTAACCCAACAGAGAGCCCTGTGACACTTCGTCGCAATGCTAAGATTGTGGATGTCTTTCCTTGTATTGCTGTGGAGGACCTGCCCATCACTCAAGGTCTCTGCGAGACTCTGACTGACCAGCATACCAGTTTCCCCCCCTCATCAGACTCTGTGCCTGACTCTGCACAGCTACTCAAAGATGCTGGGTTGGCTGACATTGATATTGAGGGCTGTGAAGTGTCAGATGGGTGGAAGAGGAAATTGGTGGAGCTTGTGTTGACTTACCAAGATGTGTTCTCTAGAGACAAACTGGACTGTGGTGAGGTGAAAGACTTTGTCCATCGTATCCACCTCACTGACGACCGCCCTTTCAGGCTTCCCTATCGCAGAGTACCCCCGGCTCACTATCATAAGTTGCGAGAGGTGCTGTCAGACATGGAGATGAAAGGCATCATCAGTAAGTCCACCAGCGAATACGCCTCGCCACTGGTAATGGTTTGGAAGAAGTCAGATGACTTGAGGATATGCACTGACTTCCGGTGGCTCAATGCCAAAACCGTTAAGGATGCTCACCCACTGCCCCATCAGGCTGACTGTCTTGCTGCCCTTGGTGGGAATGCTTTCTTCAGCACCATGGACCTCACATCCGGGTTCTACAACGTTCCCCTCCATGAGTCTGACAGACGGTACACGGCTTTCACTACACCTCTTGGCCTGTATGAGTACAACAGACTTCCCCAGGGTCTATGCAACAGCCCAGCATCTTTCATGCGGATGATGCTCAGCATCTTTGGTGACTTGAACTTTTCCAGCCTCCTGTGTTATCTTGATGACCTGCTGGTGTTTGCGCCTTCAGAAGAGGAGGCCCTAAGACATCTTGAGATTGTTTTCTCTCGCCTGAGGACCAGAAATGTGAAGCTGGCGCAGAAAAAATATCACTTTCTCAGACGCTCTGTGAGGTTTTTGGGTCATGTCGTGGATGCTGGTGGTGTCTCGGTTGATCAGGATAAAGTGAGGGTTATCGCCAATTTTCAGAAGACTGACCTTATGGATGGTGACGGTTGCACCCCTTCTCAGAGGAAAGTGAGATCCTTCCTTGGCATGGTGATGTTTTACCAGCATTTCATTCCAGGGTGCTCTCGTATTGCGAAGCCACTCTTTGCTCTAACTGCCGGTCAGAAGAGGACTAAAGGCTGCCATGGGAGTCGGAAACCTGGAACTTTTCGCAAGCTCAACCCTCAAGACTGGACTCCTGCTTGTGAGAAGGCATTTGAGGGACTCAAAGGTGCACTCCTCAGCTGTGCGGTGCTAGCACATCCTGATTTTGAGAGGCCATTCATCCTTTCAACTGACGCTTCCATGGATGGGCTGGGTGCTGTCTTATCCCAGGTGCCAGCTGGTGAGGAGAGAGCAAGACCTATAGCCTTTGCTAGTAAGTCTCTCAGCCGCAGTCAGGCCAAATACCCAGCACACCGGCTCGAATTTTTGGCTCTGAAGTGGGCTGTGTGCGATAAGTTCAGCCACTGGCTCAAGGGTCATCGGTTCACTGTCTGGACTGATAACAATCCTCTCACATACATTCTGACTAAGCCAAAGTTGGATGCCTGTGAACAGCGTTGGGTCTCTAAGCTTGCACCATACTGCTTTGAGATCAAATATGTTCCTGGAAAGCTGAACATCGTGGCAGACACCCTGAGCAGGGAACCGTTTGTGAGGCCGTTGACCCAGCGGCTCCTGTCGGAGCCCTACTTTGAGCTGCTAGAGCAAGTCAGTGATGTGAAAGATGCCAGTGTCCAAGATGCCTTCCGTTTGACCTGTCAGCCTCAATCGATACGCAGTGCTCCACCCTCTGCTGTGCTTGATGTGTCTCTGTCAACTGATGACGTGTCTTCTCTCATGTCTTCCCTCTGTGAGTGGGAGTCTGCTTCTCGCCAGCGTGCAACATCCCTCGCTGGTCACCTGACCTCCATTAGTCCACCTGACTGTGATGTTACTCATGCGCTGTCCCATGCTGATCTCCTGTCTCATCAAACAGGGGATCCTGTGATCCCCAGAGTAGCCCGCTATGTTGAGCGTAAGCGCAGACCCTCCAGACGAGAGCGCTGTCATGAGAACCAACATACGTTGCGGCTCCTGAAACAATGGGATAAGCTCACATTCCTCAATGGTGTCCTCTACAGAGTCGTGAGGGACCCACTGACCAAACACAAGAGATTCCAATTTGTGGTACCCGACTCCCTAAAACAAGTGGTGCTGTCTGGCATACATGACAATGCTGGTCATCAAGGTCAACCTCGCACACTCTCCTTGGCTCGTCAGCGTTTCTTCTGGTATGATATGGAGAAGGATGTACGCGATCATGTGAGAAATTGCCGCAGGTGTGTTCTCAGCAAGACCCCAGAGCCAGCAGCTAGGGCCCCGTTTGAAAGCATTAAGACCTGTGCTCCACTGGAACTTGTGTGCATTGACTTCTGGTCAGCTGAGGACAGCAACAACAAGTCTGTGGATGTCCTTGTGATTACTGACCACTTCACAAAATTAGCACATGCATTCCAATGCCAGGATCAGACAGCTAAGAGAGTTGCTAAAAAGCTCTGGGATGGATTCTTCTGTGTGTATGGCTTCCCTCAGCGCATTCACTCTGACCAGGGAGCTAGTTTTGAGAGTGAGCTGCTCGCTGAGCTTCTGGTTTTGGGTGGCGTTGCCAAATCTCACACTTCACCATACCACCCCATGGGTAATGGTACCACGGAGAGATTTAATCGCACCCTTGGAAACATGTTGCGGTCCCTCCCCCCCAGACGTAAGCAGAAATGGCCGCAGATGATACAGTCCATGACGTTTGTGTATAACTGTACGGCACATGAGACCACCGGCTTTGCGCCATTCTACCTGATGTTTGGGAGGGTGCCAAGGTTGCCAGTTGACCTCATGTTTCGGGATGTCCTTCATGATGACACCATTTGTGACTATGATACCTATGTCAAGTCACTGATGGATGACCTGCGCTCTGCCATGCTCCGAGCCCAGGAACACAGCACAATGGAGCAGAGACACCAGTCTGACCAGTACAACAGAAAGGTGAAGGGTCTGCCTCTTTCACTAGGAGACCAGGTGTTGTTGGCAAACAAGGGAGTCAGAGGAAAAAGGAAGCTCTCTGACAAATGGGAACCTGTTGTGTACACGGTAGTTGACTTGGATCCTGCTCTTCACATCTGCCGTATCAGAGACAAAGAAGGTCTTGAGCGTGTGGTGCATCGCAACCTGCTCCTTCAAGTTAACTTTTTGCCCTTGGACACAACACTGAATGACGATGCTGCACATCCTGCTGTGAGTGTCAGTGGCCCCGCTGAGTCTGACCTGGATGGGTCTGTGACATCTTTTGGGTGCACAGGAGCTGTACCTCCTGCCACCCGTACTGTGGATTCCGTCTCCAGCATTGGCGAGTGTGATGACCGCACACTATCATGGATCCATCAGCAATCCGCTGCTGACCCGGTCGAAGATGGCGTTCATGAGACCCCTACCATAATGGGTGTTCCTGATCTTGGTGGGCTGGCTGGTGATGGAGCCTCCCCAGGCTCCCCTGCTGCTTTCCCGTCCCACAGTTTTCATTCTCTTGAACCCGAAAATGTGGACGTGGATCAAGGACTTACCACACGTTTTGGTAGAATCATTAAACCAGTTCGTCGCTTGATTGAATGAATGGCTCAACTTGAAACACTCCTTGGTGTTGAACCTGTTCAAGCAGCGGTTATCGATGTGTGAATTTGTTTATTTCTGTATGTTTTCCATTGCTATTGTTTTTGGAAAAGAATAATACAGGCACAGAGTTCATTGTATTTTGTCAGTCTGTGCAGTCTGATAGTGACGCCCATAGATATTATGGCCTGTTTTGTGTGGTGTAAATGGCACCTCATTTTGTCTATAGTGTGTCCTGGGATCTTGCTAGGCGCCAAGCGGGTCTCAGGTCTCTTATCCTCCTTGGAGGAAGCTATGTTGCTGATCTAATTCATTGTATATGTGATGTGAATTTGTTTGAGGCCACTGTATCTGTTATTGTGGGTTTATACTTTTTTTTTGGTATACTCTTTAAGATTTTGTGTAATTCTTGGGGGATGAATGTAACAGAGTCATAAATCACATTGTTATAATTACACAAAATGTGTTCTAAACCCCCAAGCTTCTCCTTTTATACCTGACTTTTAGGACCTCCAAGCCTGTAGTTGTGTTCATTATCAGTTAGAGCCCCTCCTCATTCTTTTCTTCTTCTTCTTTGGTGCAATACTATAAATACAGTGTACCCCTTTTGCCTCTCCCCTTTTTCTACAATTCCCCTGTGGGAGAGACACAACGCAGAATCACACCGGTTACATAAGCACTTATTGAAATTATCTGAGCACATTACAAGTAAATATTTGCTTACTCTGTATGCTCAAATGTGACCCGTTATGGCCACTAGAAAAAAAGCGGAGGCCCGAAAAACAGGTCCTCCACCACCACCACTCACAGAGGCTGAGCAGTTGGCTTCCACATTTGTGATAATGTTGGCAGCATCACATATGATCTTCACAGTGCAGAGAACACAAATTAGCATCCATTACTATAATGAAATAATTTGTTACTTTGAAATGCTACAGGGAACTATGTACCTGTACATTAATGCTGTGGAAAGACTTCCTGTTCACATAGTCTCCTTCATTTACTGAAGGAGCAATGATTGGAATGTGAGTGCCATCTGTGCAGCCAATCACGCCTGGGAACCCTGAAAATACATGTAAAATTTAAGTAGTAGTCCAAGTATCACCACATCATAAATTAAGTTTCGTTCATCCTGATACCTGCAATTTTGTGGCATCCCTCTTTGATAAATCTTGTGGGTCTATGACCGGGGAACACCACAAACGAGTACAGGAGACGTTTCAGTGCAACTGTAACATTCCTGACTGCCCGACAGACGGTAGCCTTGGAAACGTGCTCAGCTTCACCAATATTATACAGAAAGCTCCCGTTTGCAAAAAACCGAAGTGCAATACAAATAATATGTACAGAACTGAGAGAACGTCCATGATGTGTCACATGAGCAATATTAGGCCTGAGGATGTCAAATAAATTATAGATTGTGCTGGAAAACGGTAACGTTCACACAGAAAATCATCAGGAAATGATAAAATGTCCAAACGCGCTCTGATCACTCTCTCCCGGCGGAGAGCTCTGCGGAGAATTTGGGCTTCAACATCTACTGGCTCTTCAAGGAAGGGGCACGCCATGTCTGACACTTCCTACAGTCAGGTTTCTGACAAAGAGGCGGAGAACGTCAGGGTTAGTTGAAGTAAACCTGCTAGGGGGCAGGTTAGCTTCACGGAGTGTGTCGTCATAGTAACTCACTCAGGATTAATCTAAACTCGCTTTGTGAAACTGAAAACCCAGAGTTTTCGTTAACTCAGGGTATACTTACTCAGAGTTTGCACTAAACCGGCTTCCTGAAATAGGGCCCCGGCTCTTTCGGTTCGGCTCACTAAAAAGAGCCGGCTCTTTCGGCTCCGAACCGGCTCTTCAGGTTGTTTTGTTGCTTTAATTAATTTATTATTAACAATAATATAAAATTATGCACAAAAGGAATTACTAACGTAAAAAGAAGTGGTTTTATTTGTATATGTTTATATATAAATATATGCGGTGGCCCCTAGAGACAAAACACGTACAAACTCCAAAACACATTTCTAGCATGAACTGAACTTCCAAAGCAGAGCTACTAGATCACTTAAATTACACAATTGAAAGCATGTGTGTATTGTTTGTGTATTTATACACAGGCACTCATATATATTCAAATAATTTAAAAAAAAGTTCATTTACCTGTTACTACCACACACCAAATCCGGTTGTTGGTACTTCCTGGTTTGTGGAGCCACAAGATAACAAAAGCTCAACACTGCGCCCAGCATCCTAGAGCACTTCTGTTGTCTTTTGTACGTGTTTTGAGTTTTTATGTGCTTCTGAGTTTTTTGTACGTGTTTTGAGTTTTTATGTGCTTCTGAGTTTTTTGTACGTGTTTTGAGTTTTTATGTGCTTCTGAGTTTTTTGTACGTGTTTTGAGTTTTTATGTGCTTCTGAGTTTTTTGTACGTGTTTTGAGTTTTTATGTGCTTCTGAGTTTTTTGTACGTGTTTTGAGTTTTTACGTGTTTTGGAGTTTGTACGTGCTTCAGAGTTCGTACGTGATTTGAAGTTTGTATGTGCTTTGTCTGTAGGGGCCACTGTAAATATACTTTTATTTATTCACTCCACATAAAATGTAATAAATAAATCATATAATACAAAAACCAACTATTCACATTTCAACTTTTAACTATTTAAATTTTCAGCTTTTTCCTTTTACAAATTTAAAGTGAAAACAACACAAAACACTGCAAACCACAACACAATTAAATATAAATTAAAATATGAAAACAAAATGACAATAACAATAATACACAAAACACTGGGTCACCCAGGACCGTAACAAATAAACTCTGGCCACGAGAGCTAGTGAAAAAAATCCAAAATACAGTATATTTTTATCTCCTCTGTCATGTTAATTTGATAAAATGATATCTTTCTAGAGAAAATGAAGATGATCACATCACTGCATGCGAGGTTAAGCCTAGTTCCCCTGTAGCGTCTATATCTCTAAATCCTTGTTCTTATATCACAATAAGAACAGTGATGAGGATCTGGTCATATGCGAAGAAGTGTCACAGTTAGACATAAGTCTAACTTTAGTTGTGCTCTTTTGTAAAATGAGAAATAATCAAATTGTTGCTTAAATTTACTCAAAATGTCAGAAATTTGCACTTCCATGAATACATTTTTCAGCAAGAATTTAAACCTAATTTTTTATGATTTGTTGGGTTAACCCTCTGGGGTCCAAAACATGTCTGAATTTACTTACTATCCCACACTGAAAACTATGTTTTTTGACATACTCTATTAACACAATTGATCTAAAAAATCACACAAATGCAAATATGAATTGCACATTTTAAAAACATATAAACACATTTTGTAAACAATAAAGTTATATACAATTATTTACCTAAAAATGCAGCCCCTGCATCTGGCATGTTTTGTACAACTATTTAAAACTACTACTAAAACTAAAATTACAGAGCACAAAAGGGTAACTAAAGGAGGCACCTTTTATTCACTGAAGCAAAATCCAAATATGTAATATTTATGATGGGAGACAGAGGGGAACATGGCTGCAACTAATCAAACATATTGAAATGGGAAGAAGGAAAACTCAACACACTTAACAGAGGACATGTGACTGTCAAAATAAAACATAAAATACACAGTGTGATGCAGACTAAGACACACAGGCTTGACACTGGGATCAAGGGAAAAACAGAAAGGGGAACACAGCCGACTAGAGAGACAGAAGGAGACACAGGAGATAAAGTATCATGAAGACAAGGGTGACTAAATGTGAGACATGGCACACATGTGAGACACAGTAACAGAAACCTAAAGACTAGAAACCAAAAATATATCACAAGTAGAAAACAGCTCAGCTAAAACTTAAACCAGGTTCAAGCTGTCCAAATACATAAACACTGGTTCACGGACCCAGGACCATGACACCCGCTCTTAGTCCGTCACTCCTCTTTCGGACTGGAAACCAGGGCCCAGAGAGGCTCAGCAGGGTGAGGATGTTCTGCATATAATAATAAACCATGTGTACATATCATAGTATAGAACAGAAGGCAATCATCAATATGTAGTTGACACGGTGGTGATTAGCACTATTGCAGCATTGCCTTAATCAAGAAGGTCCTGAGTTCAATCCCACCACTTCGCCGGAGCCTTTCTGTGTGGAGTCTGCATGTTTTCAGGGGTTTCATCTCTCTGGGTACTCTGGCTTCCTCTCAGGTTGATTGGTTAATAGGTGTGGTAGCCTGTGGTAGCTGGAACAGGCTCTAGCTTTGTTAGAGATGATCAGAATGCAGTAATTTGTGTAAAGCCAGAATTTCAGATGGTTGGTATAGATACAGACCTACTTTAACTCTTCATTTCTGTTTTCTCTCATCAGCTGTGGACAATGACAAGAAGCTGGTCTAAAGGGGTTAATGGACAACGTCTGCAGAAAATGCTCTGTGTAGGTTTAGGTCAGGTGTATTTTCTGGACTAGCTGCTTCAATTACACATGGGCTCAAACAGCTCTCTATTTCAGCGCTTTCTGTGGAAAAAGGTTCAGGGCTCAGTTTATGTGTGAAAACACCCTGAGATCAGCCATAGGTCAGAAAGGTCTTCATCCAATCATAGAGCAGTTATCACTGAAAAGTAGAGCTAAACTCTACAAATCTTATATCTCTACTGTCCTCAAGCATGGATTAGTAATGTGTGACTAGTTGTAACTGCAGAGTCCTCAGTAGATCTTTGATTCCAATATGTTTACTGGCTTATTTTCATATAATGGTGGACCTACTTCTTCATAATAACCTGAATCAGTGCAATCAGCCCTTGTTGGAGTCCGAGGGGTGATGGTATGCTGACAGGGACAGGTTAGAGAGCAGAGTAAGAATCTTTGAAAGCTCGTGCACACAACAGCAGAGTGAAGTGTAGAGCAGTGACACTGAATGTGACAACAGGAAGTGCCGAAGGTGTGTCTCTGCTTGTCGGACTGCAGATATTCAGTTGACCTCCACACACTATGAAGACTGTACCTGTACGTCGGCTCTTCCTCGGTGAGTTATTTTAAGTTAGTTTTAATTTTAAGCACAATACCCCATAATGCCAAAGTGAAAAAGCTTTGAATGAGAATACTTTATTAATCTTGGTGTTCGCTCTCTCTGTGGTAGAATACCACATCCTGTTCTTGTTCCAACACACAGCGGTGTGTTTGTGTAGCTTATCTTTTTGGCCAATTTAATAAGAAACTTATAGATAACTTCTTCTGCATGCCAAATATCCTTGGGCAAGACCATGTTTGCCTACTGGTGGTGGTCAGAGGGCCCGGTGGCGCCAGTGTCCGGCAGCCTCGCCTCTGTCAGTGCGCCCCAGGGCAGCTGTGGCTACAACGTAGCTGCCATCACCAGTGTGTGAATGTGTGTGTGAATGTGTGTGTGAATGACTGAACGTAGTGTGAAGCGCTTTGGGGTCCTATGGACTAGAAAAGCGCTATACAAATGCAGGCCATTTACAATATTCACTCACTAAATGTTTCCCAATTCAGGGGCAGCATACATCAAAGGATGTGGTTTTTGTGATCTATGTAGGCCATACCCTTTGCTGACAAAAGGCCGGAAGCGGGGGGCCGTTAAATTAGTCATGCTGCTCAGGTTCATACTGATACTATGCGCTAACATTTTGCAGTCCCCAACCTTTTTTGCGCCACAGACCGGTTTATGCCCGACAATATTTTCACGGACCGGCCTTTAAGGTGTCGTGGATAAATACAACAAAATAAAACTAGTACCGGTACTGAAAAAAAGAAGATTTATTCATAACACACGTGAAAAGACGCAGGGAAACCGATTTAACAATAAAAACTATAACAAAATAACGCTGAAAACTAATAAAAACCCTGAAAACTATACATTTCACACCTGAGCCTCAACTCTCGCTGCCCGGTACCAAACGACTCACGGACCGGTACCGGTCCGGGGGTTGGGGACCGCTGTTTTTGATACAGCATTGTTTGACAGAAATGAAGGAGAAAATTCTTTTGCTCATCTGTTTGTTTGTTTATATAGCATTCATTTTTTTATGACATCACTTTGATTACTTGAGTATCTGAGGCTGAGACCACGGGACTGTAAAACATCGTTGTTGGGCTTCATTTCTGTGCTGAACAGTCATTTAAGATTAGTTAGTAAATAACAATTAGCTGATGTTGTTCATGAGACTAAAGTCATCTCACTTTGGTAATGTAAATATAATATGGCCAATATTATAGTTATTATTAGATTATTATGATATATTACAGCTTGAGCTCTGTGTCAAATACTGAACTTCAGTAAAGATTCAAGTTGCAGTTATTTATATTTCATATATTCATGTGCTCCTTATTAAAACATAAGGTTTATTGTTATTTCTGGAATTGTTAGAGAAGCATATTTTGCCTGCAGCCTTTTCTGATGGTGATAATAAAGACAACTGCTGAGGGTTTGGATTGGGACGTGACTAGAACAGCACACTGATGATATGGCTCCAAAATCTTTAGCATAATCCCTAGGCGGGACAGGGAGGTTAAAGTTTGATAGAAACCCTTCGTATGAGAGGAGTTTACCATCTTCATTAAATCACTGAGCCACATGTGTAATATTATTAAGAGACCAGTATTCCATAAAGAGGGATTTGCGTCTATATGAAACGTCATTATAGTTCCATTTACGATACCTGGGGGAGAGAAATTATGTTTAAGGATGAGACTCCATGACATAAAGGCCCGGCGATGAAAAGCAGAAATCTTAATTGGTATTTTATCAATGTCATAACTGCATATTAAGAAAAAGTTAATACCACCTGGTTTAGATATCAGATAGAGGGGAATAACATTCCAAATGGAGCTGGGATATTTTTGTAAATATTTAAGCCAGTTCATTTTCAATGTATTGTTTAAAGTGCTAAAATACAGAAAGTTTAGACCAATTTTTATCATATGCATTGATGAGAACAGGTTTTCTTCAATAATGAGTCATCCTGTTGCAGGTGTGTGTGTGCTGCTGCTGTCTGCACCGACTGTTTCTGCAGGTGAGGAGATGGAAGTTAAACAATCAGTGAGACTCCAACAAGAACACAAATACACTTGTTCTGCGTGTGTGTGTGTGTGTGTGTGTGTGTGTGTGTGTGTGTGTGACTCTGCTCTGTTTGTGTCTCTGTTGGTCAGATAAAGGTCTGATCCTGGAGATTCCTGCACTTCCTGTGAGGACAGGAAGTGATGTCACTCTGCGTTGCAGACGGGTGAATGGCGACATCATCCCAGCTTATTTCTTCATTAATGGAAGTCGTATTGGATCCGAGGCTAAATTAGAGCTCACCATCACAAACGTCCAGCAGTCTGATGAAGGTCTCTACTCATGTTCTACTGATGTTTTGGGATCATCTCTTCCAAGCTTTCTGAGGGTCAGAGGTCAGGATAATGACATCACTTCCTGTTTAAAGACATGAACTAACCTGCTGAGCTGATTATAAACTGAGTGAACCATCTTCATTGTCTCTCCTGTAGATCCTCCTCGTCATGCTCATCCTAAAAATACATTTTCTCTGACTGTTATATAAAACATGATGTATGTGTTGGTGGAACTCTGTCTCTTCACTCTGTTTGTGTCTCTGTTGGTCAGATAAAGGTCTGATCCTGGAGATCCCTGCACTTCCTGTGAGGACAGGAAGTGATGTCACTCTGCGTTGCAGACAGGTGAATGGCGACATCATCACAGCTTATTTCTTCATTAATGGAAGTCGTATTGGATCCGAGGCTAAATTAGAGCTCACCATCACAAACGTCCAGCAGTCTGATGAAGGTCTCTACTCATGTTCTACTGATGTTTTGGGATCATCTCCTCCAAGCTTTCTGAGGGTCAGAGGTCAGGATAATGACATCACTTCCTGTTTAAAGACAAACTAACCAACTAAGCTGATAATAAACTGACTGAACCATCTTCATCAACTCCCCTGCAGATCCCCCAGCTCTACCTCCTCCTACTCAAACAGCCATGCCCGTCTCTCCTCCTGTTCTTTACACACTCTTTAATAACAGCACCATCTCCTCCCCTCCTTCCCCTCCACCTGGCCCCTCCTGGTTGGTCCCAGTTGTAGCAGGTCTGGTTTCTGTGGTTCTCCTGGTTCTGGTTATGAGTGGAGTTCTGCTCCTTTGGAGAAAACTAAAAGGTAAGAAGTCTGTCAGGTTATAAAAGCAGATGAAAATTCATGAATGAATCATGAATCAGTCCGCAGTCCAGATCAGTGGGTCCAACTATGTACATGTCGATCTCCTTTCATGGCATCACTAAGACAGAGCATAGGGAAGAGAACATGGATCACCTGGTCCAGCCCTAACTATATGCTTTAGCAAAAAGGAAAGTTTGAAGCCTAATCTTGAAAGTAGAGATAGTGTCTGTCTCCTGAATCCAAACTGGAAGCTGGTTCCACAGAAGAGGGGCCTGAAAACTGAAGGCTCTGCCTCCCATTCTACTTTTAACATTGTTCATTTATTCTGTAACGGAATCAAAATAAGGAAACAATCATAAAGAAACACAGAAAAGTAAACAAACAACAAACTGCTCCTCTTACAGCAATCCATACATTTCACACACAATTACCCTAAAAATACTTCAAACCAAATATCCAAACTTGTATAAAGTGTAATTAAGTGTAAGTTTGTTCCTGTATAAAGGGAGGTCTTCCTTGCCACAGTCACTAGATGCTTTCACAGATTGTTTACTGGTTCTTGTGATCTTTACCTTTCAGTGTAAACCACAACGGGGTACCTGTTGTTGTGATCTGTGGTTAGATACTGCAAAAACTCAAAATCTTACCAACTATATATGTCCAATTTCTAGTCAAAATATCTCATCACACTTAAAATAAGACACAAACAATATTTCAAGTAAAAATATCTTGTATTAAGTGAAAACAATCTGCCAATGGAACAAGTAAAAATTCCCCAGATCCAAGATTGGATTTGAAGACGCAGTGTCTAAAAACAAGTTCCTATATTTCACTGAAATGTGACTCTGTACCTGAATGTGTCTCAAATATACTCAAGATTTGGAGTTTTTGCATTATATAAATGAAGCTGAACTAAAATAGATTCATAGACTAGAGACGGAGCTAATAATTATGAATCTGCAGTGAGCTGTTGGAGGGTTTGATTAAAGTCCATGGAGAGCTCCTCCTGTGCTGATGTTGCTCTGTGTGATGTAGGAGGTCGGGGAGCAGAGCTGTGGAGCTGTGGAGGTGACGGCTGTCTGAGACGGAGCGTCTGCCTCTGCTGTGAGTCTCCTTCATGCTTCTCCACATGTATTATCTGTGTTTCCACCACTGGAGGGCGCTGTGGGTTATTGATGTGTGGGAACAGCCAATCACTGCAGTCTGAATGCTTCTCTTTGGTCATGTGACCATTTGATCTCTGATCAGTGTGTTCTTCAGTTTCAGGCCTGTTTCTGCTGACTGCTGCAGGTGAGCTGATGTTCCTACACCTGTCTGTCCTCATCATGACCTCTGACCTTTGGTGACCTTTAGTGACCTCTGTCCTGTTGCAGGTGTGTGTGTGCTGCTGCTGTCTGCTCTGACCGTTTCTACAGGTGAGTAGAGGATGAAGAACAAACACTAATAAATGAAAGAGGGAGGAGAAAAGTCCTCTGGTGGAAGAGCCACAGACAGAGTCCTCCTTCATTACTTCTGCACTTACAAATATTGTATGTTACTCTGTTGATGTGAAAGGCTAGATCACAAGAAGGTGTCTGATTAGAAGAATTGGACGATGAGATAAGTTGCTTTCTTTAAACCATTACTTTATAGATACAGTGGGTCTGGTTCTGGAAAAAAACACAAGGTACATCAAACTTGCATTTTGTCCTACACAAAGTGTACAACACTCCAGAATAGGGGACAAATGCCCTAAAACATATGTAGCTGTATGTGACCTAGTACAGACTGAGCCCTCTCAGTCTGTACTAGGTCACATACACTTTAACCAATCAGAGCTAATGGACAATAAAGAGACCCACCTCCTTAATTAGGAGTCTTTTCCACAACACTGTTTAAAGGAACTCTGTGTCATGATCCTGGGTTTTGGCCCAGTGCTTTGTTCTGATTGCAATGCTGTTCTTACTTATTAGTATCAGTTTTTGGTTATTATAAGATAAGATAAGATAAGATAACCTTTATTAGTCCCACACGTGGGAAATTTGTTTTGTCACAGCAGGAAGTGGACAGTGCAAAAGTTCTGAAGCAAAAATTAGAATACAATAAGAATAAATACAGTACACAACTGTACAGAATAGAATAAAATAAAATACTATATACAGTAGAATAAAATAGAATAAAAATATACAATAAGATAAACATAGAATACAAATGCTTTATACAACTGAGTAAAAATACAACGATGCCAGAAAAGTATTGCACTTAGTGTTATTGCACATTAGTGTTATTGCACATATGTGGATGTGTGTGTTTGATCAGTTAAAGTCTTTATTGTGGAGTCTGACAGCAGTGGGGAGGAAAGACCTGTGAAATCTCTCCGTCCCACACCGTGGGTGCCGCAGTCTCCCACTGAAGGAGCTGCTCAGTGCTGTCAGAGTCTGCTGCATGGGGTGGGAGAGGTTGTCCAACAGTAATGACAGCTTAGCCGCCATTCTCCTGTCACTCACCACCTCCACTGGGTCCAGAGGGCATCCTAGAACAGAGCTGGCCCTTCGGATCAGCCTGTTCAGTCTCTTCCTGTCCCCGGCAGAGATGCTGCCGCCCCAGCAGACCACACCATAGAAGATGGCTGAGGCCACCACAGAGTCATAGAAGGTCTTCAGGAGTGGGCCCTCCACTCCAAACGACCTGAGTCTCCGCAGCAGGTACAGCCTGCTCTGCCCTTTCCTGTAGAGGGCGTCTGAGTTATGAGTCCAGTCCAGTCTGTTGTTCAGATGAACACCAAGGTACCTGTAGCTGTCCACAGCCTCAATGTCCATACCTTGGATGTTCAGTGGTTGCAGTGGAGGATGTTTGTGCCTGCGGAAGTCTACCACCAGTTCCTTGGTTTTACTGGCGTTGATCTGGAGGTAGTTCAGCTGACACCAGTCCACAAAGTCTTGAGTCAGTCCTCTGTACTCCTTGTCGTCCCCATCAGTAATGAGGCGGACTATTGCAGAGTCATCAGAGAACCTCTGCAGGAAGCACTGGGTGGAGTTGTGGGAGACGTCTGCAGTGTAGATGGTGAAGAGGAACACAACTAGAACCGTTCCCTGTGGGCCCCCGTACTGCAGACGACCCTGTCCGACACACAGCCCTGAGTCCTCACATACTGTGGTCGGTGAGGTAGTCCAAAATCCAGGTAGTGAGGTGATGGTCCACTCCAGAGTTCCCCAGTTTGTCCTTCAGAACCGAGGGAAGAATAGTGTTGAAGGCACTGGAGAAATCAAAGAACATGATTTTCACAGTGCTCCCAGCGGTCTCCAGGTGAGCGAGGGAACGATGTAGGAGGTGAATGACGGCATCGTCCGCTCCGATGCCAGACTGGTAGGCAAACTGAAGTGGGTCCAGTGATGAGCTTGTTAGGCGCCGAAGCTGAGCCAGGACCAACCGCTCCAGGGTCTTCATCAGGTGGGATGTCAGAGCCACCGGCCTGTAGCTGTTGAGGTCCTTGGGGCGTGAAGTTTTTGGCACTGGTACAACACAGGAGGTTTTCCAGAGCTGTGGGACTCTTCCCAACCTCAGGCTCAGGTTGAAGAGGTGCTCCATCACCCCACACAGTTGGTCCGCGCAGGACCTGACGACCAGGACCTCGAGCTGATGCCATCTGGGCCCGCTGCCTTCTTGCCATTAATCCTCCTCAGTTCCCTCCTAACCTGGGTGGTTGAAAGAGACAGGCTGGAGCCTTGTGTTGAGTGTGTATTGGATGCTGTTGTTGGGGGTGGGGAGGAGTGAGCAGGGTGAATAGAGGAGGTGTGAAGTGTCTGAGGTGGAACAGCAGCAGTGGGGGTGGGTGAGTCTGCAGCCGATGTTGTAGACTGCCTCATGGATGAATCAAATCTATTGAAGAAATGATTCAGTTCATTTTCCCACCTCACATCCGTCCCTGGCAGAGAGTTCTGATGTTTGTGGCCTGAGATGGTTCTGAGGCCTCTCCAGACTTCATCAACGTTGTTTTGCTGAAGCTGGTTCTCCATCTTTTGCCTGTAGCTGTCCTTCCCATTCCTTATCAGTCCCCTCAGCTCTCTCTGCACCCTTTTCAACTCCTCTTTGTCTTTGGATTTGAAGGCCCTCCTCTTCTGCTTGAGGACAGCTTTAATTTCTGGGGTAATCCAAGGTTTCTTGTTGGAGAAACACCGTACAGTCCTGGTAGGTACGGTGTTATCCACACAGAAATTAATATAGTCAGTAATGCATGTAGTAAGGCTGTCGATGTCCTCTCCGTGGTCGTCACAGATCACCTCCCACACAGTCGACTCAAAACAATCCTTAAGAGCCTCTTCGCTCTCCTCCGACCATCTCTGTACGTACTGTGTGGGTGGCTGGTGGCTCCCTGCGCACTAAGGGCTCATACACAGGGACAAGGTGCACCAGGTTGTGGTCAGATCTTCCCAGTGGAGTGAGAGGTGATGAACTGTATGCCTCTTCTGCATTGGCATACAGTAAGTCCAGTGTTTTATTATGAAGCGCCTTGAGGCGACTTTTGTTGTGATTTGGCGCTATATAAATAAAATTGAATTGAAATTGAATTGAATTATTGTCTCTGGTTGGGCAGGTCACATACTAGGTGAAGGTGGGCAGTGTGGAGTCCAATGAGGCATGATTGAAGTCCCCTGATATTATGAGAAAGGCTCTCGGAGATTGTGTTTGCAGTCTGCTGACCACTGAGTGGAGAGTGTCACAGGCTGCATCCGCGTTGGCCGAGGGGGGGACTGTCGGTACTGCCGACTGTCCGCCGGCAGTACCGCTGCGGGACGCAGCGCTAACAGCTGATCCTTACTGTAAACAAAGGATCCCTGCTCTGGGTCCCCAGACACAGGTGAAAAAACTAAAACTAAGAAAACTAAGAAAAACGACCAGAACTAGCACAAAACGGTAGAACATGGCTGCAGAGTCTAATTACTAGCCAGCCGAGAGATATAATCTCTCCAGCGTGTCCTGGGTCTGCCCCGGGGCCTCCTCCCGGTGGGACATGCCTGGAACACCTCACCCAGGAGGCGCCCAGGGGGCATCCTTGTCAGATGCCCGAACCACCTCAGCTGGCTCCTTTCGATGTGGAGCAGCAGCTGCTCTACTCTGAGCCCCTCCCGGATGGCCGAACTTCTCACCCTATCTCTAAGGGAGAGGCCAGCCACCCTTCGGAGGAAGCTCATTTCTGCCGCTTGTATCCGCGATCTCGTTCTTTCGGTCACTACCCACAGCTCGTGGCCATAGGTGAGGGTAGGGACGTAGATCGACCAGTAAATTGAGAGCTTCGCTTTTACACTCAGCTCCCTCTTCACCACGACGGAGCGGTGCAGCGTCCGCATTACTGCAGCTGCAGCCCCAATCCGTCTGTCGATCTCCGGCTCCCTTCTCCCATCACTCGCGAACAAGACCCCGAGATACTTTAACTCCTCCACTTGGGGCAGGAACTCATCCCCGACCCGGAGTGGGCACTCCACCCTTTTCCGGCTGAGAACCATGGCCTCAGATTTGGAGGTGCTGATCCTCATTCCCGCTGCTTCACACTCAGCTGCGAACCGTTCCAGTGCGAGCTGGAGGCCCTCACCCGATGAAGCCAACAGAACCACATCATCCGCAAAAATCAGAGATGAGATTCTGAGGCCACCAAAGCGAAAGCCCTCCGCCACTTGGCTGCGCCTAGAAATCCTGTCCATAAAAATTATGAACAGAACCGGAGACAAAGGGCAGCCCTGGCGGAGCCCATCACCCACAGGGAACGAGTCCGACTTATTGCCGGCAATGCGAACCAAGCTCTTGCAACAGTTGTATAGGGATCGAATGGCCCGTAGCAATGGGCCAGACACCCCATACTCCCGCAACACCTCCCACAGGACACCCCGAGGGACACGGTCGAATGCCTTCTCCAAGTCCACAAAACACGTGTAGACTGGTTGGGCAAACTCCCATGCACCCTCAAGTATCCTCGAGAGGATAAAGAGCTGGTCCAGTGTTCCGCGACCAGGACGAAAACCGCATTGTTCCTCCTGTATCCAAGGTTCGACTAGCGGACGAACTCTCCTTTCCAGCACCCTGGCATAGACTTTCCCAGGGAGGCTGAGGAGTGTGATCCCCTGTAGTTGGAACACACCCTCCGGTCCCTCTTCTTAAAGATGGGGACCACCACCCCGGTCTGCCAGTCCACAGGTACTGCCCCTGATCTCCACGCAACATTGCAGAGGCGTGTCAACCAGGACAGCCCTACAACGTCCAGAGCCTTCAGGAACTCGGGGCGGACCTCATCAACACCAGGGGCTCTGCCACCAAGGAGTTGTTTAACTGCCTCAGTGACCTCGCCCCCGGAAATTGGCAGGTCATTCCCCTCATATCCAGACTCTGCTTCCTCCTTGGAAGACGTGTCAGTGGGATTAAGGAGGTCCTCGAAGTATTCCTTCCACCGCCTGACAATTTTCTCAGTCGATGTCAGCAGCGCTCCGCCAGCACTATACACAGTGCAGGTAGAGCACCGCTTTCCCCTCCTGAGACGCCTGACGGTTTGCCAGAATCTCTTCGAGGCAGTCCGAAAGTCTTTTTCCATGGCCTCTCTGAACTCCTCCCACACCCGAGTTTTTGCTTCAGCCACTGCCCGAGCCGCATTCCGCTTGGCCTGTCGATACCTGTCGGCTGCCTCCAGAGTCCCACAGGCTAACCAAGCCCGATAGGACTCCTTCTTCAGCAGGAGGGACTATGCGCTTACCTGCTGCTCCTTGGCAGGTAGCTCCATGCCCTCCTGGGTTTTAATTGCACCTTAGAACACACATGCATCAACACTACAATGAGCGGGTGGAGGGAGGTTTGGAGTCTTCTCTCACCCCCGTTCTCTGCGGCCTGCTGCAGCGGGGGGGCTAGGAGGAGTTGGCCGTCCGACTGCGGTCTGGGGTGTGGGGCCTCCCGGCTGCTGCGGAGTCAGGGCGGTCTGCCTCTCCCCACGGCAGGGAAAAGGGTAACACCACCTGGGTCTGGGTGCAATCTCCCCCTCCAGGGGCAAGGGTACCTAGACCCGGTTTGTAGAGTACGCTTGGGGAGTGTGATTGTGTGTACAACGTCTCTTTATGTCTGTCTCCACGTCGGTTGAGTGTGGAGTAAGTGCATATGAGAGCATGAGGGTGGGAATGGATGTTTGTGTCTGTGTGTGCCTGTATGTCTGTGTCTATATGTCAGGTTGGGTATCAGACGCCACCTCTCTGGGGACATCTCAGGCCCTCCAAGGTTTGGAGACCTGTCTCCACCCACTACCACTTCCCCTGCCGGTGGCGGACTCCCTCAGGTGTCGATGCGTTGGTGGTTCTTTGTGTCTGGGGGTGGGCGTCCGGGTACACACCGGCTTACTCCTTGGCGGCCGCTTATTGGGGCTCGCTCGGGCCACTTCGGAGGTGGGGTGCCCCCGGCCTCTCGGCCTGGGGCTCGGTCACTCAGGCACAGCTGGCTGCCGGCGGAGCTCACGGGTGCGTCACTGCAACTCCCCCTGGCTTCTGCTCCGCGGCTGCTGAATGAGCCCTCATCTGGGACTCTCCTCAGCTCTTACTGGGACAGTGGCGCGGCTGCCCCTCTGTGGGTCTTCCTTGGTCTCTTGTGTTCTGGGGGCCTCTGGATGTCTGGAGTTTTGATCTCCTCCATACCTGCTTCATACCATAGAGGACAGGGCTGTGGCTCCCCACACTCCCTAGCAGATCATTACATGGAGAAACCTTTCGAATGCAAGCATGCTGATCCACACAGGTATGCACATGGGTATTCACTAGTCACAGACGCGGACTACAGCTTTCTTGGCTGCTGCCTCAAAGCACATTGTGCGCTGTCTATCTTGCGTGCTGCACAATATCATTTATTATTTAGTAACTATTGATATCTACTGCTAGCTAGTTTATTGTGATGGTGCTTTTTTTTTCTTATTATGTTGCTCTTTGTTGTTTGCTTTCTCTTCTGTTTTTTTTTTCTCCATACAGGTGACCCAGGTGTTTTGTTTTTTTTGTTTGTTTGGTTTTTTTTTTCTCTCTTCCCCCCTTCTCACCGTCTCTTCTCCCCTTTGGTTTTCTTTCTTTCTCTCCCTCTCTTTCTTTCATTCTTTCCCCCTGTCCTATCCCACAGTCATGTCTGTCCCATTTGTAGCAACTGAAAATAAAATAAATTCATAATTATAATAAAGGTCAATCAAATGGACCAATATGGCAAGGCCATGATGATCCACTTGGTAAAATAAATCCGCTTGGCATCTTTCTTGGCCTTAAGACAACAATTCTGATGGCTATAGATCCAAACGGGACAAAAAAAAAGAAAAAAAAAAAAAGAAAAAAAAAGGACTCCTTCTTCAGCCTGGTGGCTCCCTTCACCTCTGGTGTCCACCATTTGGTTCGGGGATTACCACCATGGCAGGCACCAACCACCTTGCGGCCGCAGCTCAATGCAGCAGCTTTGGCAATGGAGACGCTGAACATGGTCCATTCGGACTCAATGTCCCCAGTCTCCCTCGGAATGCTGTTGAAGCTCTGCCGGAGGTGTGTGTTGAAGATCACGCGGACTGGGGCCTCTGCTAGACGTTCCCAGCACACCCTCACTACGCGTTTAGGTGCACCAGGTCTGTCCAGCGTCCTCCCCCGCCACCTGATCCAACTCACCACCAGGTGGTGATCAGTTGACAGCTCAGCCCCTCTTTTTACCCGAGTGTCCAGAACATATGGTCGCAGGTCTGGTGATACGATTACAAAATCAATCATCGACCTACGGCCTAGAGCGTCCTGGTGCCACGTGCACTTATGGACACTCTTATGTTCGAACAGGGTGTTCGTTATGGCTAAACTGTGATTAGCACAGAAGTCCAATAACAAAGCACCGCTCGGGTTCAGATCAAGGAGGCCGTTCCTCCCAATCACGCCCCTCCAGGTCTCGCTGTCGTTACCCACGTGAGCATTGAAGTCTCCCAGCAGGACAACAGAGTCTCCAGGAGGAGCACATTCCAGCACCCCCCCCCCCCCCCCCCCCCCTCCAGGGACTCTAAGAAGGCTGGGTACTCCGAACTGCCACTCGGCGCATAAGCGCAGATGACAGTCAGGACCCGTTCCCCGACCCTAAGGCGCAGGGAACAAACCCTCTCGTCCACCGGGAAAAACCCCAACGTACCGGCAGCAAGCCGAGGGGATATTAGAATACCCACCCCAGCCCGCCGCCTCTCACCAGGGGCAACTCCAGACTGAGACAGAGTCCAGCCCCTCTCCAGGAGACTGGTTCCAGAGCCCAAGCCATGCGTAGAGGTGAGCCTGACTATATCTAGCCGGTACCTCTCAACCTCACGCACTAACTCAGGCTCCTTCCCCACCAGAGAGGTGACATTCCATGTCCCTATTGCCAGTCTTGGCAGCCGGGGGTCAGTCCGCCAGGGCCTCCGCTCCTGGCCGCCACCTGGCACACAATGCACCCGACCCCTATGGCGCCTCCTGCGGGTGGTGGGCCTGCGGGAGGATGGGCCCATGTCTCCTCTTCGGGCTGTGCCCGGCCGGGCCCCATGGACTAAGGCCCGGCCACCAAACGCTCGCCCTCGGGCACCCTCCCCGGGCCTGGGTCCAGGGCGGGGCCCCGGTAACCCTATCCCGGGCAGGGTAAACTGTTCCCTTGATATTCTTTTCATAAGGGTCTTCTGAATCGCTCTTTGTCTGGTCCCTCACCCAGGACCAATTTGCCATGGGAGACCCTACCAGGGGGCAAAAGCCCCCAGACAACATAGCCCCTGGGATCCCTGGGACACACAAACCCCTCCACCACGATAAGGTAGCGATTCAAGGAGGAGTAATACGTTAGTTATAAAAAATTACGAGAAGAAAAAGATAAGAAAGAAAGAAACTCAGAATGAGCAGAGCTGCTGTAACAGGCTGCCGCACACGGGGGGCGCCGGAAGTACTATTATTATTAGTAGTATGGAATGCACAGAGCTGACTGGCCGAGTAGTATCACATGGGATGCTGAGCCACTACTGTAAAGAACAAAAAGCTGTACCAGTTAAAACAGAAGTGTCCTCTCAGGTTTTGAATCTGTTTTGGTTGCAGGTCCGAGTCTGTATGGAACAGTCATTGGGTCTGGACCCAGAGCACAGTCCACCTGTTAGTGTCTTAAAGCCTGTTTGAGTTCATGCAGTGAACACAGAGATTTTCTAGTCTTATTGACCACTCAAAGTGTTTGGACTACAGGTCCCACTCATATCTGCTTCACACCCACAGCTAATTTAAAATCAGCAGGTCATGTCTTGCTGATTTTATGTCTTCAGACTGTGGGAGGAAACTGGAGAACCCACAGAGAGAACATACTAGACAGAAATCACCCAGCTGGGGCTAAAATCAACGTCCTTGCTGTGAGGGGACAGTGCTGACCACTGCACCACTGTGCTCTCTTCAGCTGATCAATACACACTGATATCTGCACCAGTCACAGTAGTATCTACTGCACTCAGGTTCCTCTCCTGCTGAGACTGTACCTGATCCATGATGGGAGTTTCTTTTTTCTCTGATCTAAAACTCTGATGGTCCACAGTAACAGTGGAACCCCCACATCCACAGGTTTGATAGGTTATTTTTGTGTAAGCATGAAATAATTCATGTGTGATTACAGTGTCTGTTAAACACAAACTACAGTACTCTGCAGCAACAATGACACACAATTCAAAGTGTGTGACAAATTGTGTCCAGCTGTGTGTGCACTGAAACAAAAGCAATGTTTAGAAGCAGAAGATTTTATACTCCTGACTCCTCCTCTCTGCTTCCTCGTCCTTCAGCTCCTCCTCCCTCTGAGCTCAGACTCTTCTGCCATCTAGTGGTCTTCTGTCCGTACTGCATCTCCACCGGTCTGCTGCTGTCCATCTGCTCGAGCAGGAGGAACAAACCAGCCGTCTCCATGGAGATGACCCAGCGTGATGGAGGAGGTCAGGGATTGACCAGAGAGTATGATGATGTCACCACTGAGCATGCCTTCTGAGCTGCGGAGGCTGTTAGTGTTTAAGCTGCAGATGATGATTTTTCACTGCTGGTAAAGACTTCACTGGTCTTTAACTTCTTCTTCAAACTCTTCCACTGGACTGCTCCACATCAGTTCATAGTTGTTCATATTTGTTGTAACCTGACTTCTCCTCCCACTGTCCCATAGCTAGGAATACATATACTCGTGCACCAGATAAGAAGTTGCAATGCACATTTGCGTACATAAGATTTTCTGGACGAGGACAGACATTTATTTAGAACTCTTGAAGATGTCGAGGAAGCAAGCTCCTTTAACCCAGGAGAACCCATGGGGTCAGATCCGACCCCGTGGGTTCTCCAGGGTTAAGCAATTACTTTGGTGTTCCTCCACCTCCAAAGAAATGTCAGAAGAAGTCCGAACCGCAAAAGAAGCACGTATTCTCGGAAAAGTGGTTGCAGGAGGTGAGCTGGCTTCAAACAAATGATGAACGCACAGACATGTGGTGCAGAATATGCCGTGAAAATCCCACTCTAGCGTACAAAAACAGTACCTCTTATATGTATGCGAGCACGTGTTGCAACTTCGTATCTGGTGTGCGTCTTTTATCTTGACAGCGAATGTGCAGCTGTGGACCCAACCAGATAATTGTTGGGTTTTTCTCTGTATCCATTATTGTACAATCTACTGTACAATATGAAGCGCCTTGAGGCGACTGTTGTTGTGATTTCGTGCTGTATAAATGAATGTCACGGTTCTGGGTTCGACACAGCATTTTTGAATTCTTATGTTTTGGTTTATTTTTGAATGATCGTCTTGTTCTCTGGTGTCTTGTTTCTTCTTATTATTATTTGTCTATTGTCAAGTACAGACCAACAGACATCAGTGAGGTTGATCCTCCATCATGTCCTCTGCTGTGTAACCAGCAGCTCTTCATCCTGTTTTCAGTGTTTCTCTGACTTGGAGCTGAACTGTTGTGTGTTGATGTGTGAGGCTGCACAAACAGCTGTGCAGCTTTTATTCTCACACAGCTCCAAACAGCTGGAAACACTCACAGGTTTCTTCTTCTTTGTTCTTTTTTTTCACATTAGAGAGACAACAGCAACAACCTATAGTACCTATAGTACAACAACCTATTGCAGACTCGGCAACAACCTATAAGTAACAGTAAATAACAAATCTTGAATGTTACTGAGCAGCACACAAGACCAACAATGCAGGATATGCCTTGAGGCAGCAGCCAAGGAAGATAGTGTGTCTGTGTGTACACCTGTATCCACACCTGTGTGCGTGAACACATTTGTATTCAAAGGTTTCTCCATGTAACTATATGATAGTGGGTGTCAGGAGCCATGACAGGGGGTCACCCAGCAGCCATGGAAGCCACAGAAAGCACAGGGGACTGTAGTGATGAGCCCGCGGGCCAGAGTGGACCGAGTCCCAGGACCCCAGAGAAGCATGGTATCAACCACTCAAAGACATTTAGCAGAATCATTCATATATAGAATATTTTCATAATCCAGGTAAAACTGTGTCAGCGACAAGCCGCTTCTTTGTATTCAAAGCAAAACACGACTTATTTTGAAAATAAAACTCAGTGTTAACTTTACATGTGGTTTGAAGGTGAGTGAGCCATAAATCAAGATAAACAGATATTTATACGTGTGAACCAACTCTATTTTATTACCTTCAAGAGTGATTACTGACTCAATCAACAGCTTTGTTTTGTCTGCATTGAGATCAAGTTTAAGCTGAAGTAATGAGTGTTGGACAGTAAAAAATACTTTCTGGAAGAAATCAATGGCTTGGACAAGAGTTGAACCACTTGAAGAAATTAGTTTAACATTTAAACCTATTTTCTGCACATTCCAGCACATAAAATAAAATATTTGTGTGTTTACACTCAGTCTTTCAATTAGATGCAAGTAAAACACAGCAGAAAATAAATAAAGTCAAAGACTCAGCGGTCCTGTTGCTCTATTTTCACCTGTAAAGCAGGAGTCAGGTAGGCGGAGGTTTACCCTGGTGCAGGTGTGCCGCGGTCAGTTGAAGAATCCGTGAGTTTCTCTGTGAGTTTCCCATTACGTCGTAGCTACTCGGTGCTTACTTGGAAGTTTAGGGTTTTTTTTCGCTGTACAAAGTTTTCTTCCCACGCACGATGGACACTAATGTTTTTGTCACTTTTTATGGAATCAAACTCAAAGTAAGGTCAGTACTTCCACGCTTTAAACGCTGCACGCTCATACTCTCTCCCGTACTTGATATATGATCCATTGTTGATCTGCACACAGCTGTCGTGAGACATTCTCGCAAAAAAATCACGGTTTTAGTAACGCAGTAACGCAGCGTTCCTACGGGAAAGTAACGGTAATCTAATTACCGTTTTTGCAATAGTAATCCCTTACTTTACTCGTTACTTGAAAAAAGTAATCAGATTACAGTAACGCGTTACAATGGGTTTACAATGGGTGGTGCTTGTGTGTACTGTAACTGTGTTCAGTAAAAGGTCGTCTGTGGGTGGATTCAGTGCTTTCCTGACACACCGAGCGGTCCTCCCTTGCTAGCAAGTAAAAGCTGTTCGTCTTGTTTCCGTTAACAGGAACAAGTTTGTAAACCAGCAGGGCCTGTGGAAGCACAGACACAGCACTCTGGCTGAGGAAAGGTTGAAGATGGAGGTGAGAACGTGGACTAACTCTGAATGCAGAGCTGGCTTGGAGCTGTGGAGACTTACTGAGGAGTAAAGTGGACATGAAGGAGTCACAGAGGGAGGAGGAGGTGAACAGTGATGTTTGTTAGACAGGATCAGACTGAAGAGGGAACATAAGAAGAGTTTCATGCTGGATTTGAACAGGACAGGAAGATAAGCTCCGCCCAGCAGCTGAGTCCTCTCTGCTCACACTGGTGTTGGACTGCAACATCAGGGAGTCTGCTTCCACATCTGGTTTCCACAGCTGGAGGAAGCTGTCCCACGAGCACGCCTACGCCCCTCTGTCATTACTGAAGTAGTGATGGTGTTTAATCAGTGTGAGACTGTTTCACTGGTCCAAGCAGAGATTTACATAAATGAGCTTTTATGAGTTCTTATATTATCTGATCAGGCCGTTTGCTCCTGTTAAAGAGAAATGTGCATCGAACGTTGTGGGTATTCATGAGTTGTGGGGATGAACAAAAGTATTTTACCAGCACAATATAATCTGCAGTATGATCATTGCTTTAACAATGTAACCGATAGTTTTAAGATGGCCTTAAGAGGCTTATGCATACTGTTAGCATTAACATTATACATTAACCTTGTATTCCAGATGCAGTTATAACTATTTTATACATATTGCATATCTGTGCTTATTTTGAGTTGATGTTCAGTTCATTAAGGGTCTTAAGCTTCACTGGCGTGACTGTCCAGGTGATACATGCTGAGGGAAACTAGAACATAGAAGGAATTGCAATACATGCTTACAAAACAATTATAGCAGGTCATTCTTATTATTGTTTATAAGTTCATATTCTTGTATTAAGCCTTTAGTAGAGGTTCTTGATTAAAACATTTATTTAGTAGATGACATATACATAGTTTCAGTTCGGTTATTACATATATGAGAGTGGCTTCTGTCTCTCTGTCTGGTGAGAGGTCAGGAGCTGGTCGGCGAGGTGAAATAGGGTGCAATTGTGGTTAGCACACACACACACACACACACACACACACACACACACACACACACACACACACACACACACACACACACAGTTAGAGAGAATCATTTATAGGTGGAGGTTTAATCATGTTTTGCTCGGGGTTGCAAAAGAGCAGTTTGTCGCAGAACTGCTGCTGATGTGTCAAGATGATAAGCGAGCATCCTTCAGTGACAGGAAGTACCTGCCGTGAAGACGAAGACAATGTTCTTTTTAAACTGTGTTAAAAGTCATTGTGGTTTTGATCTGACCTATGTATGATATTGATTTGACGTTGAGGGGCGTCATTAAATTCAAACCCTGATGGTATAAAATATCTGTTTATGTTTTGAGTAGTCGGAGATCAGCCCTGTCTGCGAACGGAACTGGTCTTCCCACGCGTGTATTTCATTAAAATCAATTGTTTGACCAAGCTCTTGGACCATGGTTGTTTGTACTCTCCTTCCTCAATATTTGAACCTTAACAGAGTCTAACAGTTTAAACCTGTGTGTGACTGTGTCCTTGAACGGCCCTGACAGACGGCTGTAGTCCATAATATTAATGTTTCCTGCTGACTAAAATAAGCAGCTGAGCTCTGTGAGGGCAGAGCTGATGCTAACAGGTGAGTCTGTTACCTGGACTGGACTGAGTGAGCTGCTGTGTCACAGCTTTATCAGTGACACACTCAGCATGTGTGTGTGTGATATGTCAAAGTGCTTGAAACACACATGAAAATATATTAAAGGTTGAATCTTTTTTCTTTTGGTTTGTGGAACAAAAATCAGCGACGAAGAAACGCGAGCGTAAAACTTGGTGTAGAAGTGCAACAAATGTAAGCCGGCTCATTTGACGCTGTGAAGCTTGAAAAGGATTTGCGCACCTACATCATTATTTACGGTTTAAATTGTGCTGCCTTCAGGTGCACCTGGTAAATTCAGGAATCTCTACTCCAAACCACAGCAGGTTGTTTTAGAGGCTTTTCTGGGTTAATGTTGGTTTGTTGGCAGAAACATGTCTGTGATCGCTGTGTTGTTCTTTTTGATGCAGGATTTCATGTAACCCGGTGCTAAAGTCATAACAATGAAGTTTAACAGTTCTAGTGCTCATGCGTCAGCTAGCATGCATCAGCTAGCATGCGTCAGTTAGCATGCGACAGCTAGCATGCAGCCTGTTTCAGTTGCTCCTGCTTTTACTCTTTACTCTAATTTTTTCTTACTTATTTCTTTGTCCTTTACTGAGTGTGTTCATCTGTTTAAAAGCTTTCTTTTCAAACATGTGGATCGAGAGAGTTTTTGTTCTGCTGTTGCTTTCACTGAGGAATGGGACCACAGCACAGCAGCTACACACCAGAGATCAGCTGAGCCGCCTGATGCTGGTGTTGCAGATTAACTGGTGTCTCAGATTAACTGGAGACGGTCAAACAGATGTGTGACAGACTTTAAGGAGCTGCTGCCAACAAACCAGCAAATAAACACTGAATATTTCATGTGTGACATTTGTGAGGTGGCCTTAAACACAGTCCGTCAGTCTTTTTGCTCTTGAACAGTGAAATATTAAAAACTGTCTCGAGTTTATTTGGTGATGTTCTCGTGCACGAGGCGAAAACAGCAAACAAACGTCACAGTAAATCTTTCCAGCTGATGTTAGGCATCCTCCACCTGCTGAATCCACTTCAGCCTCTTCCTGCTCATGTTCCTGTTTAGAGGCACAGTCGGCCTGTAAATGGAGAAAACTGAACACAGGAATATTTGGATTTCCTTCTTTTTCTCTGCTCATGTTCAACTTGTCTGATTCAAGCTGGGAATATTTATTAGAAACAAAGTGAATAATATTATTTTATTATCACGTTGATGCAGCACATGGTTCAGTTAGCTTTGTATAAACACGTGTTAGAAATCTTCTTCAATCAGCTCTTTTTACTCTCATTTCACAGCCAGTACTTTTTACTTTTACTTGAGTAAAGAAGTTGAATTAGTACTTGGAGTATTTTTAACAGTAGTACTTCTACTTCAGTACAGACTGTGTGTACTTTTACCACCTGTGTCTGAGACCTCCTTCAGGGTCCACCTGAAGCTCTCAGTCTGCTGTGGAAAAAGGAAATCCAGGTGAGTTTCTCCTGATCACCTGAGGCCGTCATTACTGTGTGAACCCACACACCACTCCTCACTCCTCCCACCCGCTGCACACAGTCACTGAGTACAGACCGGCTGATTCCTGTAAAGGGAGAGGCAGGAAGAGGCGGAGCAACACCTGAAAAACAAGAAGCTCAACGTCATTTTGCAGAAGTGACAGTGTGAGAGAGCAGCAGCAGAGCTGCAGTCGAGTCCTGTTTGTCTCTAAAAGAAGATTCACTGGAGTCCATCAGGTTCCTCTCAGCAACAGTGGTGAGTGCAGCTGATCACACTTCCTGCTTCTACACAAATCTTCACTCTGTTCACTTCATCAGGACTCATCACAGTCACACTGGATCCATAGAAATCTGCTCATGTAACCACAGATCCACTGTAGGAGCATCGAGCTGCTGCTTCAGTCTCACTGTGGCTCTGCTCAGGACTGTGGTCTCAGGCTGTGCTCTGGACTTCAGACTGACTCCACACTTCCTGGTTATTCATCACTTCCTGTTCCTCTTAGATTTATTCTGGATCTGATTGATCATAAGGATTACAGACGTGAAAACACCTATTTATTCTTTGTTGATATAAAGCCTTTGACACTGTAAACCAGCAGATTTTAGTCAGTACTTCAAAAAGTCATTCACACATTTTACAAAGATTATCTGACTTAGTGTATCCTGAAAGAGTCACAGATGATCCTCAATCATTCAGAAAACAGTCGATGCTGCACTTTATAACTTTGTGTGGAAACATGAATCTCATTATTTAAACAGATGTGTTTGAATCATCCTGATAATCAGGCTTTAAACATGTCAGAGTTCCACACATCAGCTGTGATATTCAAGCTGACCTGGATCAAACATGTCATCAGACACAAACATAGATGATGCTGTTTAATCCCAAAGCTTATTTAAACAAACTGGAGGACAGAATTCCTCCTTAAATGGGATTTTGATCAAATGCACTGATCTCGTTTTCACACACAGGCTTTATCATGGTGGCTTCTTCTCTACTAACATCAATCTTTGATTTGGACAAACAAATATGTGAAACACAAAAATAAATCAATGTTTTCTGAGGATCCAGAATAACATGAATGATGTATCCCAGCGAGTGACTGGAAAAGTTCATCTTCTTCCACATCCTGAGTTTGTGAGGATGTTCCAGTATCTGTGAGAGAAAACAGGACAGTTTTTACTGACGCACAAATGGACCAAATATACAGACACCTCTGAATAAACATGTTCTCATCAATGCCATTAAAATACTGGATCAACAGTTAATAACACATTTCTGAGGTTTGTGATTCATCGTCCTCCTCACTGTCTGTCATGGTCCGGGTGTGTGCCAGTGTGTCTCCCTCCGAGCCGGCATCTCCACCCCGGGTAGGGGCCTCAGTGTTTTGCTGATCGCTCACACCTGCGGGTCATTTAGCCGGGGACTCATAAGGCCAGCGTACTCAATCTCTCTTCGCCAGATTCTCTGCTAACACCACCATAGGCCACCACCATGATTCCACACACATTTTGTGAATCACCTTGCCTCACTGTATGTTTGTCTTTTTGTGCGCCTCTCTCATAGCCACACTTAACTGCCAATCTCCGACGAAGAGCTCCTACCTGGATATTGGACCATCTGGCAGTCCCACAGGCTGTTTACCCGAATAACCTACCTGCCTCTCTGCCTCCACGCCAGGAGTTTTCGGACTACACACCCGGACCACTCACCCCTCCACGTCATCTCCGACCACCCGTGGCAAGTACGCAGTAAGAAGGAGGATTCTGAACGAACAACATATTCATATGTCTCCTTATTCGTATCTGAACGTCTGCACTCTGTTACAGTGACCGTGATCTTTTTCCTGGACCTAATGTGATTTGCTCTCCAGCCCAATCCCCGGAACTGGTGTTCCCTCTGACCAGGACCAGACTGTTACTTAGATTCAGTTGTGGCACGTCGTACTTGTCAAACTCACTTTCCTGTTTATGAACATTTTTGAGTAATTAAACATCATCTTTGAGAACTACTTACGTGCTGTTCGGCGTCCTGCATTTGAGTCCTGTCACCCGTCTGAAGCGGCCTCGGCCGTAACAGTAGAATCTGGCCAGCAGTTATGGACTCAGCGGACGCTGAACGGTCAGCCATTCAGAGGCAGGGGGCGATACTAGGAAGCCATGAGCAGTCCATACAGTTCCTGTTAGCCCAGCAGCAGACTCTTAGAGATGGTCAAAATAAGATACTGGAGTCTCTCCAGGCTCTACAAGCTGATATTTCCACTGCTGCTAGTTCCGCCTCGGGCTCCGCGGGTCAAGTCTCCGAGACACAAGCTCCTCCGCCACACTGTTGCCGTTGCACCTCTACCCGCATCAGTTTTTCGTGACGCCACGTCCCCGGAGCCCGAACCCTTTTCAGGGGATCCAGGGAGTTGTAGCGGTTTTCTGCTTCAGGTTGATCTTGTTTTTGGTCGTTCCCCACACGCATTTGTTGCGGTCGCTAATAGGATATCTTATTTGGTGGGTAAACTGCGTAATCGTGCACTTAAGTGGGCGGAGGCATATCTATCAACGAATCCTTTGTTAACCTGTTCTTATGAGGTGTTTTTGGGGGAATTCCAGAAAACATTTGCGCATCCCATTTCTGAGGGCAGTTCAGCGCAGAGGCTGCTGGATCTTCGTCAGGGCCATCAAAGGGTTGCCGATTTTTTGATTGATTTTCGTACTGTCGCTGCCGAAACCGGCTGGCCAGACGACGCTCTGCGTGGTGTATTTTTCCGAGCATTAAACGAGGATATGAAAGACCAGCTTGCCTCCCAAGATGAGCCCAAATCCTTTGAGGAACTGGCATCCCTCTCCCTTCGCATTGACAACAGGTTGCGTGACAGGGAGAGGGAGAGGAACTACAAATCCCAGCGCCGTCTACCGCACCCGTTTCCGGGTACGTTACCGTTGCCGCCTCCGACTGCGGAATCACAGTTTGTCGCCTCGGCTTACGTCACTAACCCCGAGCCGGAGCTGATGCAGATTGGCCGGTCGCAGTTAACACCGGAGGAGAGGGAGCGGCGGCGTCGGGCACATGCCTGTTTTTACTGTGGCTCGCTGGAACACTTAATCGTTGCATGCCCGAAGATGGGAAAAGGCGTTGCCCGCCGGTAGACTCGGGGATACGGGTGGGCGGTTTGAACTCTGGTCAGAAACCCCGTTTCCAACTCCCTGTCACCTTGGAGATGCTACAGACTACTCATTCGTGCACAGACTTATTAGACTCCGGTTCTGAACAGAATTTAATCAGTCTCGATCTCGCTGAACGATTAGGCGTTCCGCTCATGCGCCTTGAGCCGCCCATTCCAGTTAGAGCGATCAATAACCAGGTTTTCACTAAGATTTCTTTTCACACCGGTCCAGTGTCACTGTGCACTTCGGGTAATCATAGGGAGAGACTCACTTTTTTTGTCCTCGATTCGCCTGATACTCCACTCACTTTGGGTTATCCCTGGCTGTGCCTGCACAATCCGCACTTGGATTGGGAGGGGCAAAGGGTTATCAGCTGGAGCCCTTTTTGCCACTCAAATTGTCTGACTTCCGCCCGTTTTCCCGGCCCGGGGGAGGCTTCGGGGACTGATGAATATGTCCCCGATCTCTCCGGGGTGCCGCCTGAGTATCATGATTTGCGGGAAGTATTCAGTAAGATCAAAGCGCAATCCCTACCGCCCCATCGTCCATATGACTGTGCGATTGATTTGCTTCCCGGGGCGTCCTTGCCCATGAGCCGATTATATAGTATCTCTAAGCCAGAGCGTGCGGCGATGGAGGAGTACATTAGGGACTCACTAGCGGCTGGTATAATCCGTCCGTCATCATCCCCCGTGGCAGCTGGGTTTTTCTTTGTGGACAAAAAGGATGGGTCTCTTCGGCCGTGCATTGATTTCAGGGGCTTAAACGACATCACTATCAAGAATAAGTATCCCCTGCCACTCATTAGCTCCGCTGTTGAATCACTACAGGGCGCCACGGTGTTCACTAAGTTAGATCTTCGCAATGCTTATCATTTAGTGCGAATCCGTCAGGGAGACGAGTGGTAGACCGCGTTTAACACCCCCCTGGGCCATTTTGAGTGTCTCGTCATGCCTTTCGGTTTAACGAATGCTCCAGTGGTGTTTCAGGCCCTAATTAATGATGTCCTACGGGATTTCCTTGACCGGTTTGTGTTCGTCTATTTAGATGACATTCTTATTTTTTCTAAGACTCTGGCTGAGCATCGGTCACATGTCCGAGCTGTCCTTCAACGCCTCATCGAAAACAGACTGTATGCTAAGGCTGAGAAGTGTGAGTTTCATGTGGCATCGGTTTCTTTCCTGGGATACATTTTGGCAGGGGGGCAGGTGAAGACGGATCCGGCTAAGGTGAAAGCGGTCACAGACTGGCCTGTGCCATCTACTCGCAAGCAACTCCAGGGGTTTTTGGGTTTTGCCAATTTCTACCGTCGATTCATAAGGAACTACAGTCTGGTGGCGGCTCCGCTTACACACCTTACCTCTACGAAGCTTCCGTTCTGCTGGTCTGCCGAAGCAGACAGCGCGTTCACGAAACTGAAACATCTGTTTTCTACTGCGCCCATCCTCGCTCAACCCGACCCGTCTAAGGCTTTTATTGTGGAGGTGGATGCTTCTGATGTGGGGGTGGGGGCAGTGCTGTCGCAACGTACCGGCCACTCTTCTAAGCTACGGCCGTGCACCTTTTTCTCCCGGCGGCTTTCACCAGTGGAACGAAACTACGATGTAGGGGACCGGGAACTGCTTGCCGTTAAGTTGGCATTGGAGGAGTGGCGTCATCACCTGGAAGGCACGGAGCAACCGTTCCTAGTGTGGACGGATCATAAGAACTTGACGTACCTGCGCGGTGCGAAGAGGTTGAATGCACGTCAAGCTCGTTGGTCGTTGTTTTTCGCACGTTTTAACTTTTCGATTTCCTATCACCCAGGTTCCAGCAACACTAAACCGGATGCCCTCTCTCGGCAGTTTGGCTCTGACACGGATCCGGCGGAGTTTCCCACCATTCTTCCGGCTGGCTGTACGGTGGGAGCTGTTACCTGGGAGGTGGAGGATGCCATCAACCGGGGCCTCCGGACGGAACCGGATCCGGGCACGGGACCGGCCAACTGGCGTTTTGTTCCCGCGGCCGCTCGCTCCAAGGTGCTGGAATGGGTGCACGCTTCGCGGTTTGCGTGTCACCCGGGCAGGGGTTGGACGGCTTCTTTGGTCAGGAGACATTTTTGGTGGGCCACTTTGGACAAAGATGTTCGGGAATATGTGGCTGCGTGTTCAGTGTGTGCCAGGAGTAAATCGCGTACTCACCGTCCTGCTGGGCTGCTGCAGCCGTTGTCTACGCCTCATCGTCTTTGGTCCCATATCGCCCTGGATTTTGTTTTGGACTCCCGGTTTTGGCTGGGAAGACCACCATACTCACGGTTGTGGATCGGTTTTCTAAGGCTGCCCACTTCGTGGCTTTGGAGAAGTTGCCCACAGCGGCTGAGACGTCTGAGCTGCTGTTGGACCATGTTTTTCGGCTTCGTGGCATTCCTGTGGAAATAGTTTCGGACAGGGGTCCGCAGTTCTCGTCCCAAGTTTGGGGTTCTTTTTGCGCTGGTTTGGGGGCCAGGCCTTGTCTGAGCTCTGGTTACCACCCACAGACGAATGGCCAGACGGAACATTTGAATCAGGAGCTTGAGGCCACTCGCCGCTGTGTGACCTGTTCTAACCCTGCGACTTGGGCCTCATATCTGCCGTGGGTGGAATATGCTCACAACTCCTTGGTCTTGTCTGCTACTGGGTTGTCGCCGTTCGAGGCCTCGTTGGGTTATCAGCCGCCCCTGTTTCTGGAGGAGGAGGCTGTTCTTGCTGTCCCCTCGGTCCAGCATCACCTGCAGCGCTGCCGTCGGGTCTGGACTCGTACGCGGGAGGCGCTGTTGCGAGCTGTGGCTCGCCAACGTAGCTGTGCCAACCGTCGCCGGTCTCCAGCGCCCGTTTACTCGCCGGGACAGAAGGTCTGGCTCGCCGCGAAGGACATCCCTCTCAGGGCATCCTCCCACAAGTTGTCTCCTCGTTACATCGCCCCTATTCAGTGGACAGGGTCGTCAGCCCCTCGGCTGTCAAGATCCGTTTGCCTGCTGCCTTGCGGATTCATCCGGTTTTTCACGTTTCTCAGGTGCCCGCCTCCGGTGCCCCCGCCTCCCGCCCGGCTCATTGACGGGCACCCTGCGTTCTCTGTCCGGCGCATCCTGGGTGTGCGGCGGCGGGGTAGGGGGCTGCAGTTTTTGGTGGACTGGGAGGGTTATGGGCCGGAGGAGCGTTCTTGGGTTCCTCGTTCATTGATACGTGACTCTGTGATGGTTTCTGAGTTTCTTAGGTTGCACGGTGGGGCGGGTGCTGGTCGGCCGCTGGGTGGCGTCCCTTGAGGGGGGGGTACTGTCATGGTCCGGGTGTGTGCCAGTGTGTCTCCCTCCGAGCCGGCATCTCCACCCCGGGGAGGGGCCTCAGTGTTTTGCTGATCGCTCACACCTGCGGGTCATTTAGCCGGGGACTCATAAGGCCAGCGTACTCAATCTCTCTTCGCCAGATTCTCTGCTAACACCAGTCAGTTTAGGCCACCACCATGATTCCACACACATTTTGTGAATCACCTTGCCTCACTGTATGTTTGTCTTTTTGTGCGCCTCTCTCATAGCCACACTTAACTGCCAATCTCCGACGAAGAGCTCCTACCTGGATATTGGACCATCTGGCAGTCCCACAGGCTGTTTACCCGAATAACCTACCTGCCTCTCTGCCTCCACGCCAGGAGTTTTCGGACTACACACCCGGACCACTCACCCCTCCACGTCATCTCCGACCACCCGTGGCAAGTACGCAGTAAGGAGGAGGATTCTGAACGAACAACATATTCATATGTCTCCTTATTCGTATCTGAACGTCTGCACTCTGTTACAGTGACCGTGATCTTTTTCCTGGACCTAATGTGATTTGCTCTCCAGCCCAATCCCCGGAACTGGTGTTCCCTCTGACCAGGACCAGACTGTTACTTAGATTCAGTTGTGGCACGTCGTACTTGTCAAACTCACTTTCCTGTTTATGAACATTTTTGAGTAATTAAACATCATCTTTGAGAACTACTTACGTGCTGTTCGGCGTCCTGCATTTGAGTCCTGTCACCCGTCTGAAGCGGCCTCGGCCATAACACTGTCAGCTCTACTGGAACAGTCACTGTTTAATATTAATGGCTCGTTGATCTGGACGTACAATAAGAAGTATTCAGTCACCAACAAGGTCGAAGTTTACTTCACAGTAATTGATGGAAAATATCCAACAAACTGATTTATTCAAGTATACAAATGATCTGGATGAATCTTGGACCTTCTGTAAAACAGTCAGAGAAACAATTTCACATCTTTTTAACGTCTGTATTTATCTTCATCCCCAAACGTTGATCCTGTTCATCTGGACACTGCACTGTACAGCAGACACTACGATGTTAGGTTTGTGTTTGGATGAACCAGTTTGTGTCTGAGTGTGTTGCTGGGTCTCCACCAGTTACTCTGAGAACTGAAGAAGCTTCTCTGATGAAACGCCTTCAAGAAACTCAAAGAAGTCCAGACGCTTTTCTCTCCAAGCTCCTCAGACTACTGACGCTTGTTTCTCTCTTTGTAAAAATGAAATTTAAAGTGAATTTTGAATCAAATGTTTCTTTTCTTTCTCCCTCAGAGTGCAGACATGTCTGCTGGCAGCAATCTGCGATCTGAAGATCAGTTTCTGTGCTCCATCTGTCTGGATGTGTTCACTGATCCAGTCTCTACACCATGTGGACACAACTTCTGCAAAACCTGCATCAGTCAGCACTGGGACACTAATGACAGAAAGAAGTGTCCTATGTGTAACAGAGTGTTCAAGAGACGACCTGAACTAGACATCAACACTTTGTTCTCTGAGATGGTTGCTCAGTTCAGACGTGAAGCTCAGCAGAAAGCCAGCAGCAGCAGCTCAGAGCAACAAGCTGCCAAACCAGGAGAAGTTCCCTGTGACGTCTGCACTGGAACCAGACTGAAGGCCCTGAAGTCCTGCCTGGTGTGTCAGACCTCCTACTGTCAGACTCACCTGGAGCCTCATCTGACACTGAAGCGTCTGAAAAGACATCAGCTGGTTGATGCTGTGGAGAACCTGGAAGGCAGGATGTGCACGAAGCACGATAAACTCCTGGAGCTGTTCTGTAAGACCGACCAGACATGTGTCTGCGTGCTCTGCTCTGTTTTAGACCACAAGAACCACGAGTTTGTTCCTCTGAGAGAAGAATATGAAGGAAAGAAGGCAGAGCTGGAGAAGACAGAGGCTGAGATTCAGCAGATGATCCAGAAGAGACGACTGAAGATTCAGGAGATCACAGAGTCGGTGAAGATGAGTAAAGATGCTGCAGACAGACAGAAAGCAGAAGGTGTTCAGGTCCTCACGGCTCTGATGGAGTCTGTTGAGAGACGCCTGAAGGAGCTCATGAAGGAGATCGAAGACAAACAGGAAGCTACAGAGAAACAGGCTGAAGGTCTCATCAAAGATCTGGAACAGGAAATCTCTGAGCTGATGGAGAGAAGCTCTGAGGTGGAGCAGCTCTCACGCTCTGAAGACCACCTCCACCTCCTCCAAAGCTTCTCCTCCCTGAAAGCTGCTCCACCCAGCAAGGACTGGACAGAGGTCAGAGTTCATCCACCATCATATGAGGGGACTGTGGGGAGAGCTGTGGCTCAGCTGGAGGAGACAGTCTGGAAACCCATGAAGAAGAAGCTGTTAGAGGCTGAGCTGCAGAGGGTGCAGCAGCATGAGGTGGATGTGACTCTGGATCCTGATACAGCTCATCCTGATCTCATCCTGTCTGATGATGGAAAACAAGTTTATCATAGTGATGTGAGGAAGAAACTTCCAGACAACCCAGAGAGATTTTCTTACTATGCTATTGTTTTAGGAGAGCAGAGTTTCTCTTCAGGCAGATTTTACTTTGAGGTTCAGGTTAAAGGAAAGACTGACTGGGATTTAGGAGTGGCCACAGAGTCGATCAACAGGAAGGGAGACATCACACTGAGTCCTCAGGATGGTTTCTGGACTGTAGGACTGGTAAACGGAAATGAGTACGAAGCTAATGCTTCCCCTCTAGTCCCCCTCTGTCTTCATCCTGGTCCTGAGAAGGTGGGGGTGTTTGTGGATTATGAGGAGGGTCTGGTCTCCTTTTATGATGTAGGTGCTGCAGCTCTGATCTACTCCTTTACTGGCTGCTCCTTCACTCACAAACTCCACCCATTCTTCAGTCCCTGTACTAATGATGGAGGTAAAAACTCTGCACCTCTGATCATCTGTCCTGTCAATCAAACTGATCAACGACTGATTTTATTGGATGAATGATTGATTTTTCTTGAAGGGAACAAATGAACACATTGAGTGTAAATCCTCTACAGTCTCCATGTTTCTATAGAATCTGATCATCAGGACTCTGATTCACACTTTGATTCTCATGGAGTTTGATTTGAACAGAAGAAAAGTTGAATCAGGAAATGTTCCCACTGATGGAGACTCGAGCTGAAGAGCAAATATCAGAGAACAAATGTCCAAAAGCTTCATTTCCAATAAAGTTTGTTCAATGCTTTGAGTGAATCCAGACTCATGTGTGGCTGTTATACGGAGCATCAGAGTCCAGCTGAGTTATGTTGGATACAAACTGCTTATTTTGGCTCTGTGAGGAGTTTTGTTCACTGAAAACTGATGAGACGGATAATATTCAAAGAACTCTGTAGAGATTCATGCATCCATGTTCTCCACCTGCAGGTGTGGAGGAGAAAGGTGGAGCACAGACTGCTGCATCCTTCCAGTCACATCATTTTGATGATTATATTTGCATGTTGTGATGATTTGGGTTAAAGACAAACAGAGTTGAACGGCTGCAGTCACAGCATGAAGACGATGCTGAAGCTGAGCTGTCAGTGAACATGTTTCACTGTGATTTGATTTGAAGAATAGAAAGTGTGTGTGGCTGCTGACAGCTGCAGTCTCTGCTAGTCTGCATAACACACACACAACTTTCCCCCTGAGGCAACGATGCAGCAACAACACAACAGCTGCAGACACACACACGATTGTGCGCTCCCTTTCAGTCTGAACTCTCAAACACACAAACAAACTCTATCAATGTCGTACTGTTAAAGAACTCCTCCTTCTTCAGTAACAATGATTTGAGGTCTCTACCAGTGTCTCTTGTTTTGACCTTTGACCTCTTTATTCCTTATAACCAAAAAAACCCTTTTATCTGATATTTTCACCTTATTGATTGATTATATATATCTATTATATTTTCTCACCTTACCTTATTTTGACCTTTGACCTATGTCCTTGTTAGCCTTGATCTTCCTTCATCAAACGTGAAATTTCTTTCACCTTTGAACTTAAAGCTTAAATCAAACCTTTGTTAAAAAGCTTCTTACCAACTTGTAATTCCAACTCTCTGCATTAAACACGTATCTTATCATATAAACACTGGATCACTGAGAGAACTTTAGGCAGAACCAAATGAAGCAGCTGACCTCGTCAAACTCACAGCGACAGTAACTGACAGTGAATTATTTTAATCTTCTTCATTGTATTTGTTAGAAACATTTATTTTCCTTTAATTGGACTTTGGTTAAGTTCAATCCGATGTATTAACCGACCTTTGAGGTGAAGTGCAGCTGCGAAGAACGCTACGGCAGGCAATGAGGTGCGTTTAATGTCGCTCTGTTAATTTGAGCGTCCATAAATTGAATGTCTTATTTTTTCTTACTTTATTATTGCTCATTTATTGGAGAATTTGGCCATTTAATTAAGACAGATTTTATGTTGTTGGTGGTAAAGATCTGGATGGATGTTTTATTTTATTTTGTGTTTCTATTTTTCAGTTTTACTTTTCAAGACTTGGTGAATTGCCTTTTTCTACTTTTTGTTTAGTTTTGTTAAAATTAGCAGCAGTGAGAAGTGTTGTTGTCGGTCTTGAATATATTTGATGTAGCCCACACTGTTAAGGTAAGTGTCATGTTTTTAGTTGTTAGTCTGATGAAGAATCTTTTATTTTTCTCCAAAAGTTGATTGTGTTTATCTGGACATAGTGTTTTTCAGGTCCAGCTGAATGCAGGTTTCCCCAGTCTTATACGTGTCAGGAGCATCAGCACAGCTGAAATGCATTTTTCCTAAGCACCGCGTCTCTGTGGCTTTTAAACCCCAAAACACGCTAAAACAAAAATGGGTCCACCCCAAGGATGGGGTCCCCCGGTGTAGTTTCCACTGTGACAGACTGTGGGCTTCCTCAGAGTGAGGCTGAGAGCGGCAGGCCCAGCTGGAGTCTGACCCGTGTCACACAGTGGAGGTCAAACCTTCTGTGCCACAAACACCAGATTAACCAGTTTCACTCATCATCCTTCTACTGTCAGATTTTACTGGTGCAGGTTTGATGAATCACCATCTGAGAACGTCTCTGATGTGGGCGCCACCCACAGGGATCACTTCCTGTAGGAGGGTCACATGACCTGTTATAGGCCCCTTTGTGATGATGACAGCGACGCCCCTTTCGTGTGAGGTTAAACCCAGAGAGCTTCATGTGACCTCTGACCCTGATCACCAGCGTTAGGGTCAGTGAAGGTGAGATACCGTGTGACAGGAGGAGGAACAATAAAGTTTTATTTGTACGAACACGTAGAACAGATGAAGTCAGAACGAAGCAGGTGGAGCTCAGTCAGGGTCGAGGTGGAGACAGGTGAGCTGAAGGGGAGGAGCCAGTCTGGTCAGGAACTCTCTGTCTCCTCGAGTGAACCTCCTCACCTCTGAAACACACACACACACGACTCTGAAGGTTGCAGTCAGGGTTGACATACTGCCCTGTCACACCTGGAGAAGAGAGACACGTATGTGAGGATGCTGTTTGTAGATTACAGCTCAGCATTCAATACCATCGTTCCCTCGAAGCTGGACAGGAAACTGCAGGATCTAGGACTGAGCAGCTCCCTCTGCAGCTGGATCCTTAGCTTCCTGTCTGACAGACGCCAGGTGGTCAGACTGGGCAGCATCACCTCATCCCCCATCACACTGAACACTGGTGCTCCACAGGGGTGTGTACTGAGCCCTCTCCTGTACTCACTCTACACCTACGACTGCACAGCCACTAACAGCTCCAACATCATTGTGAAGTTTGCGGACGACACTACAGTGGTGGGTCTTATCACCAACGGTGATGAGACGGCTTACAGGGAGGAGGTCAGCGCCCTGACCCACTGGTGTCAAGACAACCATCTCACCCTCAACGTCGCAAAGACAAAGGAGTTGATAGTGGACTTCCGGAGGTGCAGAGAAGTACACACCCCCATCACCATCAACGGCGCTGCTGTGGAGAGAGTGAGCAGCTTCCGGTTCCTTGGAGTACATCTGGCTGAGGATCTTACGTGGTCAGTACACACAAACAAAACAGTGAAGAAGGCGCAGAAGCGCCTCTTCTTTCTCAGGAGACTGAAAAGATTCGGCATGAGCCCCCGCATCCTCAGGACCTTCTATCACTGTGCCATTGAGAGCATCCTCACTGGATGCATCACCATCTGGTATGGCAACAGCACCGCCTACAACTGCAAAGCTCTCCAGCGAGTAGTGCGGTGCTCTGAACGGATAATTGGAGGTGAGCTTCCCTCCCTCCAAGACATCTACAGGAAGCGCTGCCTGAGGAAAGCGGGGAGGATCATCAAGGACTCCAGTCACCCCAGCCATAAACTGTTCAGACTGCTTCCATCAGGAAGGAGGTTCTGCAGCATCCGGTCCCGTACCAGCAGACTGAGAGACAGCTTTTTCCATCAGGCCATCAGACTGCTGAACACGTCATAGACACCTCAGCTTCACTACTGGAACTTTAACATTATGCACTACACACTGTATATAAATGCCACTTGTTTTGCACATATTCAACTCTGTATATTTTATATATTTTATTTATTATTTTTTTACTATTTAATTTGTAAAAATGTGTATACACACACACACACACACACACACACACGTAGGATAATATTTAGTATACACATCCAGAAATGCATACACTATTATATATTGTACATATATTTATTAGTTTCAGGTTGGCCATTCTTGTATTTTGCTCGTTTGTGTTGTTGTGTTTTGCACAACTCTGTTGCTTGTGGGGCTCGCACACAAGAATTTCACTCGCATGTGCTGTGCCAGTATGCCTGCACATGTGATGTGACAATAAAAGTGATTTGATTTGATTTGATTTGGTGAGGGTGGGGTTATCTTCTGGTCTCTGGTTGGTGTGTTTCCTGCAGGTGAGGCTGAGCAGCCGAATCATGACATCGCTGCTGCACAGAGACAACAGGAAGTGGAGGAGGAAGTCGTCAGCGTCCCCGTCACACACCTGAGACAGACACAGAGGTTATGTCTCTGCAGACTCACGGCTCGGCCCTGTGGAAACGTCCTGCAGGACGCCTGTTTCTCTCTGTGGTGGCCCCCCCACAGCGTCCCCACCGTGCTTCACTGTGTGGACGCTGTTCTTTGGGTTGTAGCTGCATCTTCTTCTCGTTTCACCTCCTCTGACCACAGGACGTTTCAGTCTGCAGGTCTTCGTCCTCAGCAGTGTGGCTGAAGGTGTCTGCAGACGTGGAGCTCTGTGAGCTCACAGTGCGTCCCTGTGCAGCCTGTAGAGTCTTTGAAGTCTTTGCTCTGACAGGCTTGTTCTGTGCTGGGCGGCTCTTTGACTTTCTTCAGGTTTCCCTTCCTGACACTCTGATAACCTCAGATATCCACAACGTGAATCCTCACAAACATCTTTTTCTCTCTTTTCACTCAAACCTTCTGACGTTTTCACACCGACTGTAAATATGAAGAAATTTTTAAAGATAAAATAAAGTTTAAAGACGACGATGAGCACGTGACTCACCTGTGACTCACCTGTGACAGGTAAATATATACACCTGACAGGTGCTACTGACCTGGCTCTGCCCACGAGGGAAGACTCTGATGTGACCTCTGACCCTGAGAGCTCTCTGAAGCCCCTCCCACTGAGCATCAGCCAATCCCAACAGAGCACGAACCAGAGCAGCTGAGAAGCAGGCGTGAGCCTCACCTGTCCCGTCAGTGGGGAGCATCAACTCAAACAAACAACAAATCAGTGGAGTTTACTGGTGTGTCATTCCGTTACAATCGAGGTGAGTGGCTGCAAATTTCCACCAGGTTCTTGAACCTCTTTCATATCCGCCCCAAGCAGGCCCATAATCTCTTCATCTGCTCCACTCACCTGGAGCTGATTTTTGGCAATCAGGCTGGAGATATTTAAGCCTCACACTGACGTTCCTTCTCCACCAGTTAGTCAGCTACTCCATGTTGGAGCTGGCTTTTATGTCCCTTGTTCTCGTGTGCCTTAGTTTTCCACGTCTCTTACTCTACCTTAAGCTCATCCCTTGGACCTCGAACAACTTACCTTCACTCTGGAAATCTCTCCGTGCCTCACCGGCCTGCCATCCCGCTCCATCCAAACCTGTGGAACGTAGATCAGCCGGCTCACACCATCCAACTCACCTGGACTCACACTGCCCCTCCCTCAAAGCGTTTTTCACTCCAACTCCCAGTGAGCTATAAATACAGTTAAACTTACCCTCTCCAGTGTTTCCCCTTCTTCTAACTCCGTTGTCCTGACAGCTAGACCTAAGCTGTCACGCTCCAGTTACCCTTCCAGCCCAATTTCCGCCTTTGGTCCACAACCACGTTACCAGGTTTCTCACGCCAAGTCACTGTTACATTCTGTGTGGCTGTTTTCTGCTACTGCCAAGTGTTAACCTGTGCTAGACCAATAAATGTTGTTAAACCCTGCTTCTCCTGCAGGGTTCTGCTCAGTTCTGGCCCTCATGACACGTTCATTTAATCATCAGAATAACAGCACGCTGTTTTAATTTTTATATAAAGAAAGGATCCTGACATCCTGACACTTCCTGAAAAGACAGGAAGTGATGTCACTCTACGCTGCAAAGACAAAACTGGTGGCATAGTCACTGCTTATTTCTACTTTAATGGACAACTAACCAAAACAGAGCATCATGATTAATGTGCAGCAGTCTGATGAAGGTCTCTACAGATGAATTTGGATCATCTCCTCAGTTTTCTGAGGGTCAAAGGTCATAACACTGACATCACTTCCTGTATAAAGACAATCTGCTGAACTGATCATAAACTGACTGAACCAGCTTTATCATGTCTCCTGCAGGTCCTCCAACCACAGCCTCCGTTACAACAACAAACACTCACACCACCTATTCTCCTCCTCCAGCTCTTTCTTCTTCCTCCTCCTTCATCATCACAGTCATGGCTGCTGTGGTTTTTCTGGCCGTTCTGGTTCTGGTTCAACTTCTATGAAAGAAACACAGAAGTATGAAGTCTATCAGACACTACATCAGTTCTTCTGGGTGAAGCAGCTGATTTAGCTGATTACACCTGAGACTAGAAGTTGTTTAACAAGTACACGTTTACCTGTTTTCTGACAGGTGATGTAAATGTGAGATAAAAACAGAACCAGAGGAAGAGAACTAAATATTTATATCTGCAAAGAGGTCATTAAGAGTAACTGTGTCTGTTTCTACATTGAAACTGTGACACTAACCTCTGTCCTGAAGGTCATTGACCGAATATTGATCATGTGAGTCATCACACGAGCAGAGGTGTGAATACAGGCGTAGGTCATTACAGGTGAACAGGTGAAGCCTCCATGAGACATTGATCTCAAGACTACTGAAAAACGTGATCTTCTTCACAGTGCTGCTTCAGCTCACTGACGTTTATGTACGTTATGCACAGCTCTCTGAAATCCCACCAACACATTTCATTCAATGTTAGGGTCTCGGCTTTGGACTATCACAGCACCTCAATTTCAAAAATGGACAAATGAACAAAAGCATTTTGTTCTCAGACATTCAGACTGTCTCTAAACATTCTCAGTAAAAAAAATTACAAATAATCTCAGTTCAGTTCAACAGACAGAAACTCAAACTCAGTCCTTCACTCACTCATACACAACAACACTGACGTCGCCACACAGGTGAGAACGAAGGTAGGCTGGGCGTACCTGTATGTGGACTAACCACAGAGGTCCAGAGAATCATGAACAAATGAATTCATCTTTAGAAAGTGAACAAATCCTGACTGTGGTTTGTATTTATGCACCAAACAACAGTTGAGAGCAGCCAGTCTGTTGGGGGTCACTGGGTGGGGTACTCAAGGGTTCTTCATCCAGGGAATCTTTGGAGACTTCAGAGCTCATGTGGACAATGACAGTGAGACCTGGGTGGCGTGACTGGGCACATCATGCAAAGGCCCAGGTCTTTGGGGCCTACAGACACCACAAAAGAAGAAGATCAAATGGAAAATGAATGATGGAAACTGAGGTCAGAGCTGCAGACTTGCTGGTGAGGAGAGGTAATGATCTTCAGGCAAGGCAAGCGCTGTTCAGTCCTCTCCTCATCTTCCTCGTGCTCCTTTGTATATTCCATGTAGCATTAAAGGCACAAATGAGTTTAAACAGGTAAAGTCAGGTAAATGGATCCTGGTTATTGATTCAAAGTGACTAAAGTAAAGAATAAATGTTTAGGCTTTATTGTGTCAGTCAGACAAACATTAACAGTAACCTGTCTCTTCTATCAGACACAGAGATGAGTGATGACATCAGAAATAAACCTGAGTGCAAACAAAGGGAAATGTTTCTTCTGTGAGCTGTGTGACGTTAGCACTGACCAGCAGAGGGCGCCGGAGTCACATGATTGAAAATAAAGGCATAAATTGTCCAAAATTAACTTTCTTTATTTCTGTTCCCTTTATGTGTCTCCTTTCATCTTGCCTCCTTGTCTCCTCCCTCCTTCCACCATGTCTTCCCCACTCTCACATTCTTACTTCTCCAGTCTCATTGTTCCTTCCTCCTCTATGTATGTCTCCTTCATTGCTTCTTTACTCTTTTTACCCTTCTCTTCTTTCACTTTATCTCCTGCCTCCTCCTATGTTGCCTCTATCTTCTTGTCTCAAAGTTTCCTTCATCCTTCACTCCTCCTTCGTTGCCTAGTCTCTCCTTGTCTCATTTATTTCACTCTTCTTTATTTTCTTCTTTTCAGTTTCCTCCTTGTCTCTCATTGGTTCATGCCTCCCTGTCTCCTCCTCCCTTGACTGTGAGGATTCGTGAAGGTGAAACATGTTCAACACAAACTGATTCTCCACGCACATCTATGGGCTCAAATTGTGGTCATAAATATTTTGTACTTGTAAATCTGACCGACTAGTTGTGAACTGAGTTTTGTAACCTTGTAAACCAAAATATCTAAAACATTTGTGTTTGTGCATCTATAGATGCAAATTGGTGTGTGTGCAAAAAAGATTTGGGTTTTTTTGTGTTTTTTTTTTAAAGAAAGAAAAGAAAACTAATAATAACAATAATTATTATTGTTACCAGCCTAATAATAATTAGGCTGAAGAACCAACAATTTTAGCCCATAAGAATGAACTACCTCCAGGACCTGAAGCTCAGTAAAGCACCCCTCCAACAGCCAAACCTATCTGTTCTCTCATTGGATTGTTAAATTTGTGATTGACATGACGTTAACCAATCAGCTGAAAGGAAGAAAAATTCGGTCAAAATTTGTACTTTGAGGTTGTGTGATCCCCTTACAGTCTGAGCACACCCTTCACTCCCCAATATTTAAATATGGGGACCACTACCCGAGTCTGAGAGTCAAGGGCCCCAGATATGCAACGTTGCAAAGGCCTGTCAACCAAGTGAGCCCTACAACATCGAGAGCCTTCAGGAACTCAGAGTGAATCCCATCCACACTACAGGCTCTGCCACCAACAAGGTGTTTAATTGCCTCATTGATTCCAGACTCACTTCCCTTACAGAAGATCATCTGTGGGATTAAGGACGGCTTGAAAAAGTCTTCATACCCCTTGAAAATTTACACATTTTTTCACCTTAAAACCACAAACTTAAATGTTTTTATTTATGTTTTTAGTAATAGGCAGAGGCTAGCCTGTTTGGCACCCTGGGTGAACACTCCATTAAAAAAAGATGATCTGATGTCTTCTCTGCTTAATAAGGTAATTAAAGAAGCACTGACACATTTTTCTGTATGTTTTTACATAATTCCACCATTTCTGGTTATAGATGCAGAAACTTCATGAAATGAAAAATCTTCCTGATCACAACCTCAGTCTTTTTCTAAATGACTTCTGCATACTATTGTGAATAAAAAATGAAATCTGAGATTTGCGAAACAGTTCTTTCTGTTGTTATTTACATTTTACGAAGGCCCCCAGATCTTGTGTAACTGGGTTTGTAAAGGCAGTTGTTCAAGCTCAGCAGCCTTGCAGTGACAGTCGGTCACGGGACTTTCATAGCGATCTGAAACTGCAGCTTCCCAGTGAGAAGCTTACAGGTAAAGTCACAGGGGTCATAATTTAATAAAAAGATTTACTCAATCTAGCCTTCCCTAGTTATTGTCTGTATCCTGTAAATGTTCTTTTATGTAGTTTTAATTATTTTATTTTATTGTTAAATAATCTCCTAGTCGAGTTGTGTTTGTATTTTCTTTTACATATTTTCACTGCACTGCAGCAAATTAGTGCGCTCCACCTGTTGGTGTATTTATTGGCTTTTAATGTTTCCCTCCTATAAATGATCGTATTACTGTAAAACACTTTGGGGTACTGCTGGTTTTAAATGTGCTATATAAATAAAGTTGTATTCTCTTTGTTATTTCCTGTTCTCAGAAGGAGCATTGAGCTGTTCATAGACTGCATAAACTGCAGTATTAGCAAACTGCACATATAATTTATGTCCACTCAGGACTGTATGCTTGTCTTTTCACGTTCATATGTATATTTATATTTAGTCCCATGTCTCTGTATTCATCTGTTTATCTTAATAGTTTTGTTATCATATCTCTGTTTCTACACTCATTTTATGTTGTTTCTTGTATATTTGCTGCTATGATAACTCAGTTTCCCTCTGAGATCAATAAAGTTTCTCTGATTCTGATGAAGACGAGTGTATTAGAAACAGCTCGTCCTTGTGGAGAAGCAGCAGCGTGACGAGCTGATGATGTTAACAGGGAAGTGGTGAAGCTGAAGGTATCACTCTGCTGTCGGTCTCCAACATGACAACATGCCGACTTCATCTGTCGCTCTGCTCCTCGGTGAGTCAAACCCTCCCTTCTTCAATTCTTTATCACAGCTCCAACACACACTAAAGGTCAAAGGTAAAGAGCCTATTTCCAGCAGCTGGAAGCTCTCGCTGATAGTTTCTCTCACATGAAATCTGTTCAGATCTGTTGGTTTTGTTTTCCTTGGTGAGAAGAAGTGATCACTACTTCTTTTGTTTATCTAAGGCTGGTTGTATCTGATATTTGTTTGTGTGTTTGGACACAAATCAAGTGGTGTATTTCCTGTAAGCACCTCATATTTAACTCGAGTGTATGAAGATACAGCAAATGACAGAAAACTGTTTCAATTGCATAAACTCTTTAAAATTTAGAAGTTTAACTCTGCGTTTCTCTGTCCTGTAATCTGGACTGACTCACAGAGCTGAAGCTTCATGTCGTGTCTGTAAGAGAGGAAAGTGACCTGTTTTCATCAAACATTAACCTTTACTCAGGAAACCACGGCTCCTAGCTGCATGTACCACATGTTCTCCTTATCTGCCTGTTGTAATCATCACTTCCTCTGTTCAGACCAGATTGACTGAGTCTAACTAAATGACTGAAGATAGTTGGTTTTCCAGAATTAAAGTTGGATTTTCCTCATTTTCTGTACGCTTTGTTAATTTTCTGATGGCGATTTAGACGAGCGGGACTCAAACGACTGTAATGTTTACTAAACAGATTTTTCAGGTCGCTCACTCAGCAGCTGATATTGCCAAAGTCGCCTAACTTTAATCCAGTGATCTCGGTGGTTTGATGGTTCACTAATTCTGATTGCTTTTTTAAATGTCTCTGTTTTACTTAGCCAGTAAGAGCTGATTGGGCCTAACCTACCTTTGCCAGCACTGGCTATGGGAACCTGCTAATGTTGGGTTTAATGTTGTGATTAGTAGAATCTGTAGTTTTTTACTTACTGAACAACTACTTAGAAACCTGCAGACGTATCGATATAAAAGAATTAGGGCCTGCAAAACAAGCAGGTCAACCCCAGCAGTTTTAACTGGTCCTGATATAAAACTGCTAGGACAGGTTACTCTCTCCTGGGAAGTTGGCTGCAGCCATGCGGATTTCTGAATGGAAGAGATCCATGTACACGCCGATTTTTTAATCATCCAATGCATTAAAAAAAAATAGTCATAAATAAAGTGTTTTGGCTTGTGATTCCTAAATAAACACACTAACACTAGCTACACATTTTTAAAGGGTGCAAATCCAAGTCTCCTATTCAGTGACTCTGGTCTCCAGAGCTGAAAATAGGTTTGAGGTTCTTTTGAGAATTCTGAAGTTGGTTTAGTCTAAAATGCCTGAGTTGAGAGCAGGTTCATGTAATTTCAGAATTTCTACCTAAAAAGAAATGAAAAGGAAAAATAGTCCATTTGAATTCAGCTCGAGCATTTTACACCAAATCTGCTTGATCAGGTTTGAATGATGTTTCCAGAACCACACAGGAACAGATTACAATTCCCTGCCCTCTGACCTTCAGTGACCTCTGACCTCCTGTTGCAGGTGTGTGTGTGCTGCTGCTGTCTGATGAAGTCTGATGAAGGTCTCTACTGGTGTTCTACTGATGAGTTTGGATCATCTCCTCAGAGCTTTCTGAGGGTCAGAGGTCAGAACACTGACATCACTTCCTGTTTAAAGCCAATCTGCTAAGCTGATTATAAACTGACTTAACCAGCTTCCTCATCTCTCCTGCAGGTTCTGTGACACCAATCTCTGTTGCAACAACAGAAAGAGCAACAACAACCACCACCACCATCACCACTCATATCTCCCATCCTCCTCCTCCTCCTCCTCCTCGCGTTCAGCAGGAGGCGTGGATGATGAGCGGCGATAAACTTGCGAGAAGCAAGTTATGCTCAACTCCACCGGTGGAATCTGACAGCGTGGAAAAGTGTGAAAACATCCATGATCACCAACGGATTTCGAAGGGCTGGACTGCTGCATGATGGAGAGGAGGACACCGCCACGGCCCTTCAGAGGGTGTTCGACTCTGACACTGACAACGAGGATTTCTTTGGTTTTGAAAGTGACAACGAAGGAAAGGAGCTGAGAGTGGATGAGGAAGCCACCCTGAGTCTGTTCGTATCCGACACTGGAGAAGAGGACTTTGGTGGTTTTAGTGCGCAGGAAGAAGAGAAAGATGGTGAATGACTGACTTTTCTTCTTGTTAAAGCCGTGTCGCTGCACCTGAGCCTAAAAGGTAGTTGTTATATTTCCACTGTAGTGTCAATACACTATTAGAGCTTATGCCGAGTCAGACTGCACACACAATAGTTTGTTTACAAGTTGACTTCTTCTTTATTGGGATAACACAGAAGTAACACACACACATAACTGGGCGTGGTTCCCCCTACTGGCGATGGCTTGCATAGCACACAATAATTCTTGGTTCATACATAACAGTAGTCCGAAGCTATTTTTCTGGTGTGCTGTAGGTTATTGTTATGTACTACATTTGTTACCCATTTATGAAGCACAGTACATGTTTCGTACTTGTAATTACCGCTACTTGTACGTATACCTAAAAAGTTATGCAAATATGTACCCATAACTTGTTTTTCAAAATATTAATAAAAGGGGTGTGTCTCCAAACAGCCATCTCTTTCCTGACAATTCGATTTGTGCATATCCTCTTACATATGATAAGTCAACATTGAAACACCTGCGGCTTTTAGTCACGTGCGGTAATGTATGTACAAAACAGGATTTTCCCCTGATTTTAGCTTGTGCGGCTAATATTCAGGTGCTCTTTGTAGTCCGGGAAATACGGTAATTTTCTTGAATCCTTACACATTTTTACATGATATTAGTAGGCGGCTCCTTTACTAAACAGCTCCAACTGTTTGATTTGTTTGAATTTTACAGGACAGCTTTTCCCGTGTTACTCATTCATTATGGAGCTACTGTAGTTAACATGTAATGCTTCTCTAAAACCCTGTGACACAATCTTCTTTAACATTAGTGCGCATTAACCCCACATCTTCCCTGTTTTATTGCTGATGTTGGCCTGACAGTATTGGGGTAACAATGTCTCCTCTGTTTAGGAGAGGGCAGCAGGGTCACATCCTCACTGACATCACCTGTATTTGCACTACAGTCATTCCCTTCACTGACCTTTGCTCTCCTTCTCTTTTCCATCAGGTTGTGTAAAACTGAAACAGGCATTAAATGTTTACTACAAATGATGCTTTACACAGAAATGCATTGTTAGCTGTTTTTACACACCAGCCTGTGTGAACCTTTAGTCTGAGCATGGGGTCAAAGGTCAGGACAGAAATGCAGCACTGTAAAACATATACATATGTAGAACATCAGACATTTGACTGATTTGTGTTGTGACAGCTAGTTTTTTCTTCATACAAATAAATCATCATCACACACAGAAGAAATGTACAGACCGTACATTTATTAGCTAATATCAGTGGATACAAGAAAAATGGTATGAAGACAAACACTAGCAGCCTTAGCGTTTCTGTTCTGAATCTCTAATCTCTCACAGACATTCATCAAACCCTGTCCTCTATCAGCTTTCAACATAAGAAAAGTATTAGGCCTCATTGAAAAACAGTCTGTTTGCAGATGAAGTACTGTAAAAACTATACTTAAAAACATTTCATACACAAATCTGTCATTTATCCAGATTTTCTTGACTGAGTTTACAATTTACTAGAACTGCCAAAAACACATGAATACAAACAAATGATGAAGGATCCACTTCAAGGAAAGTGGAAAAGCCTCTGTTAGCTGCTGTTTGCAGCTGGCACAGTCTAACAGAGGCTAATACCAACGCTAACCAACAGTTTAGCATATCGTCGACAGCTCACCTCAGCATGGCTGTCCTCGGTCAGCAGTGAGCTTTATTAACTTGCACAAAGTTTTACACCCTGTTTGAGAGTAAATAAAAGTGGACATTTCTCAGCTCCAGCATTGACAGCTGAGGTAAACGGTGGACCGACAGCTTATCCACAAAATGGGAAAAACTCCGGTCCAGAATCCGGTCCAGTCCTCGTGGCAGTAAAAACTGTAATCATGCATACATGCTTTTGTCACACGTGACCATTTCGTACAATATAATTGAAGTTTTGGATTTAAAAATTTAGCAGACGTGAACGAGCAACATTCCTGATGAGGCTGGTCAACGCTGTTCAACTAGAAGCCTACGTGGATGATATCCCAGCCTACACATCCCCCTGAACTGAACTGCCTCAGTGAAATACTTGCTCACTCACACCAAACTTCATTAAATGTGAATGTGTTACTTTGCTGGTTCCCAGTTGCAGCTTAAGTGCATCCAATATTAGATTTCCCAGCTTTTCAAACACACCATGAGCTGTGCCATTTTCTGGGCACAGCAGGTTAATACCATATAAAGATTTCCTGATGTTGTATCTCCAATAACAGGTCACGGCATTTCGCTCTCGAGGCAGCCAGTGCCCTCCCTGCAGTCCCAAAAGGTTGATTCGGTTCATCTTGACACACACCTGTGTGCACTTGTATTCAAAAGGTTTTTCCGTGTAACGATCTGATAGTGGGTGTGGGGAGTCATAGCGGGCATGGACAAGATTCAGTATGAGGTACCGAGGTATTCGGGTGAGACCACTTGCTTCTTGGGATCCTTTGGCATCAGGGCTGTCCGGCCTTCAATTGAGCTTTTCAGGTCTATCTTTTTCTTTTTGTGTGTGTGTGTGTGTGTGTGTGTGTGAGTGTGTGTGTGTGTGTGTGTGTCCTGTCTGGCACTGTAGCAATCAGAATTATGTCTGAAGGCCAAGACAAATGCCCAACAGATTTACTTTCCCAAGTTGGCCTTTTGCAATACTGGTCCACTTGATTGTCATAGTTTTTTTGATCTTTATTAGTTATTTTTATAAGTTATTGTAATCAGGCCAGACTGGACTCGGGGACGGGAAAGAAAAACAAGAAGAAAAGTTCAGAAGAAAGTTAACAGAAGGAGAGAGAAAGAAAAAGGAAAAGAGAGAGAGAGAGAAAACACGATGAAAATCTGCTTCATCACCTTTTTTTTCTCTTTTTCCTTTCCCTGGATCACCTGTTGAGAAAGAAAAAAGAAAACAAGCAGAGGAAGACTAGAGCAATAGCATAAACAACATCACGATGATCTATGTGACTATAACAGTAATACTAAATATTAAACATTATTGTAAGATCAACAGAACACAGTGTGCTTTGAGGTAGGAGCCAAAAAGGGTGTAGTTTGTGTGTGTGATCACCCGTGTGTACACCTGTGAGCATGGACGCGCTTGTTTTTTTAACCCTTGTGATGTCCTCCCGATTTGCATACAATGTGAGCCATCAGGGGTCAAAAGTGTCCCCACTTCATTTGACTGTTTTTTAAAGTAAAAAGTATAAATTGTCAATCAATTCAGTGTTACACCTTAGTTTTACTTAAGACCAACACATTAAAACAAAATTTACCCAACATTTTACATTTTAGGGCCACCAGACCTTGTTTACAAAAAATAAACCCTGTTTTTTAGCGAAAATAAAACAAGAAAATTAAATATTTAATTAAATTAAATATTAAAATTTTTTTTTTTTTTTTTAAATTCTCACTAAAGTTCAACATACAGAGTGCTGTATGTTGAACTTTAGTGAGAATTCTTTTTTTGAACCATCTATAAATTTTAAATGGCAGCACATAATCACACCTGTGGTCCTCAGGGCTCAAAAATGACCCCGTTTGCTTTGAAGCAACAAGTATAAAATATCATCCATCTCTGTGTTTCAAGGTTTTATTCAACTTTATTCCAACTCATTGCCTGACAGTTTTCTATATTTTGGCATGGTAGGAGGGCATGAGTCTGAGTGAAGGCAAACTTTCATGAGGACAAAGGCGTGTCCATATTTGACCCAAGTGCAGGAGGAAGCTCAGGTTTATTCCTCTGCACTGGTCCCATCATGGACAGCATTCTTTCTGCAGTTGCAGGCCAAGGGGCATATACAGTAAACAAGCTGTTACAGGTGATTGTTTTCTTTTGGAAACCTGCAATGTTAGGGACAACTCGTGTCCTGACTGCAGGACAGACGGTTTGCCATCGCACACGAGCATGTTCCATGTACAGCTGGACCTGCATCACATGCTGCCCATGTTTTTGTCTCAAAGTTCCCTGGTTTACTTGGATGTTCTGTTGGAGGGGACAGAGTCCTCTGAAGGGGACTTGGTGCTCATACAGTCACATCAGTACCAGGATCTTACATCACAGCAGGAGGAACACCCACTTGTGTTTCAAGTCAAGTCAACACCAACACACATCATACACCTCAAATGGGAGCACGTTTGTGTCATGAACGACGATCATCTATTGTGTCTTTATCAAGAAATTATGTCCTTTTTGTGCTTCTATGATTAATCTTGTGTCAGCATGAAAACTTCTCTACCAGACTCAGGATGTCATAAACTGGCCGTAGCGACTCTACTGGATGCACGGCAGTAAGAATCAACACACCCACATATGCCTACAGCTGCATTCGGTCCATTTTTCTTCCTCTCTTGTTGTCCCTCCTTGTTCATCATTGAGTTGGCTGTAGAGCAGGTCATCTGCTAATTGGATGGTTATTGGTTCAATCTCTGTGTGCTCTAGTCTGGAGTTCTTACCAAGGTGTCCTTGGGCAAGTTACTGAACCCCAACTTGGTCTCTGATGCATCCATTGGCATGTGAACGTTAAAAAGCAGAATACAAGCAGAATACACTGTGTATAATGCTTTCAGTACTCGAGTAGAAAAGCCACTGAAGGAGTATGGGACCTGGCACATGTGCTTGGACTGTGGTAGATCATCTTTCTCTGAGGCACATGAGAGAGTCGTGCATCGTCTGTCACTGGGAAGGTTAGAAGACCAGATCAGTGTTTCCTCACGTTACTGCAAATATTCCTCTGTCTCAGCTGATTCCTCTTTCCTGCTTGATTCTTTGTCTTCATCATAATTGAAATGGATGATGTGTAGTCCTCTGACACATCTTCTATTTCAGTTTCACATTCTGAAAATTCAAGAAACTTCAAGAAGCCCAGTCACTTTCTCTCCAAGCTCCTCAGACTACCATGTCCTGGATGCCTGAGAACCTACTTGAACATAGTTCAGATTCTTCATCACTTTTCTTCACTTCATAGCCTTCTTCCACTTCTGCAGGTGGCTGATGTGCTTTTTCAGAGAAAGGGTAGCATGTGCTCTAAATATTGACAATATTTTCTATATCTTCTAACCCTGGATCTTCCTGAACATTGATTCTCCCTCCTCATTATACTAGAGGACAATATGTGCTTTGTCCTACTGGTCATTGCTTTGCACAACATGGTAAAAAAAAGTATGCTCATCAAAGTATGCAAATCTCCAGTGCAATGGAGGCTTTTGAGGATACTTTCTGTGTATGTATTATTGTAGAGTCTACCTTACAATACGAAACACTTTGATGCGGCTGTTGTTGTGATTTGGCGCTGTATAGATAAAATTTCATTGAATATAGAGCACCTGCCTCCTCATTGTGCTGCCTGTTGTGGTTGTTATGACCAGTGCTTGACCCCACACATCAGTGATCCAAGATCAAAGATGTTTGAAAACAGTATGGTGTGAAAACACGGCTCTTTGCAACACTTTGTACTTTGGGGTCATTTTTGTCCACGAGGGCCAACAACGTTATAAAATTCAATAAAAACCACATAAATAAATCAAATTACTTGAAACTTATTCCAATCATTCATAGTATAGTAATGAATAACTTCTGTTATTTTCAGCCCATTTGATGAATAACAAATACATTTTTGATAGCAAAAGATTTCTTTAGAGGACAAAAATGACCCGTGGACAACACAAGGTTCCTTCATGTAAGGATCTGCTAGAGGGTGTGGGGGGGCCACAGCCCCGTCCTCCAGGGCATGAAGCAGGTATGGAGGAGATCAAAACTCCAGACATCCAGAGGCCCCCAGAACACAAGAGACCAAGGAAGACCAACAGAGGGGCAGCCGCGCCACTGTCCCAGAAAGAGCTGAGGAGAGTCCCAGATGAGGGCTCACTCAGCAGCCGCGGAGCAGAAGCCAGGGGGAGTTGCAGTGACGCGCCCGTGAGCTCCGCCGGCAGCCAGCCGTGCCTGAGTGACCGAGCCCCAGGCCGAGAGGCCGGGGGCACCCCACCCCCGAAGTGGCCCGAGCGAGCCCCAGGCTCCAGGCCCCGACAAGCGGCCGCCAAGGAGTGAGCCGGTGTGTACCTGGACGCCCATCCCCGGACACAAAGAACCACCAACGCACCGGCGTTTGAGGGCGTCCGCCACCGGATATGAACCTTTTTCAAGACAGTGAATCTTGAAACCAGAGAAAAAATAGAGAATTTTAACTTGTTCCATTGGCAGATTTTTTTCACTTATTTCAAGCTAAAATATTTATTAGAATTCAAATTTAGACAGAAACAAAGTGAATAATATTATTTTATTATCACGTTGATGCAGCACATGGTTCAGTTAGCTTTGTATAAACACACGTGTTAGAAATGTTCTTCAATCAGCTCTTTTTACTCTCATTTCACAGCCAGTACTTTTTACTTTTACTTGAGTAAAGAAGTTGAATTAGTACTTGGAGTATTTTTAACAGTAGTACTTCTACTTCAGTACAGACTGTGTGTACTTTTACCACCTGTGTCTGAGACCTCCTTCAGGGTCCACCTGAAGCTCTCAGTCTGCTGTGGAAAAAGGAAATCCAGGTGAGTTTCTCCTGATCACCTGAGGCCGTCATTACTGTGTGAACCCACACACCACTCCTCACTCCTCCCACCCGCTGCACACAGTCACTGAGTACAGACCGGCTGATTCCTGTAAAGGGAGAGGCAAGAAGAGGCGGAGCAACAGCTGAAAAACAAGAAGCCCAACGTCATTTTGCAGAAGTGAAAGTGTGAGAGAGCAGCAGCAGAGCTGCAGTCGAGTCCTGTTTGTCTCTAAAAGAAGATTCACTGGAGTCCATCAGGTTCCTCTCAGCAACAGTGGTGAGTGCAGCTGATCACACTTCCTGCTTCTACACAAATCTTCACTCTGTTCACTTCATCAGGGTCTAGAGCGCCACCTCATTTCTCCATGGTGCCACTTAGGCTACGTCCACACTCGCCCGGATAGATTTGAAAACAGCGCTCCGCGTCCACACTAGTGTTTTCAGTCGTTTTCACAGAGTTGTGCGTCCACATTAAGACGGCTGAAAACGCTTACGTTCCAGTCCTGCGCATGCGTGAAACGCAAGACGATTCGACCGGTCTCATTTCTGTCTGCTGCTTATTCACTTTCCAGCTGTTTGAAACGTCGCAGCAGAGGTGGAGGAAAAGCACCGAGTTTTAAAATGGACTAACAATGAGGTGGAGTTGTTGCTGCGAGTAACACAAAAGTACAAAGTTGCAAAAGCGAGAGAGAAATAAAGAACTTGAAGAAAAGCTCTGTGGAGCATGTACAGACTGATATTCATCTTTAATAGGACTGTCAAAACTGCTGCTGTATAATGCTCTCCACTATCTTTGTTTAATTGGTCACATGCCTGCATCACATGACTAACATGCATCATCGTTTTAGAAAGTCTCTGTTTTCACTGTTCACTGTGACACAAACGCACCGTCTCCAAATTATTCACTTTCCAGCTGTTTGAATCGTCGCAGCAGAGGTGAGCAGCGTGATAGGAGTGGATGTAGCTGTGGGTAATGAGAAAAGATGAAAAGAACGATTGATAACTTTTTCGTTAAGGCCGGTGCTCTGACACGGAGCCATCAACCTCTCAGTGTCTAACACTGGTCTGCAGACGGCATCAGATAATGAGCCACATTAGATGGACTCTGAGCCCACTGACAGTAAAAGGGTGAAGTGTAGACATTTGGAAGAGAGCGGCCTGACCAGTTTCTCTGACTATGATACTGTAAAGCTGACAACATGATGCATTTACTGTGGTGAGTGTGCAAAGACCATGTCAGGTGTTGTGCCAAGGTAGGGATCCCCAACAGGATCTGTTTCCCTGCGTCAGGAACATCGGCTGGGCAGGGAAAGCGGACTAGTGATGGTAAATTTGATTCTTTTTACTGAATCGAGTGTTAATGAGTCACTCACCAAAGTGAATCGGGTGTTTTGAGTCATTTGATTCACTGAGTCAGTCGACCAGAGAGTGCAAAAATTTTACATTTTTACTCAAACTTAATTTGTTTCCCTTTTCATGTAAATCCCACTGCTAAGATGAATGATTAAAAAAAACAAAAAAAAAACAACAACTATTTTATAGAGAACAAAGAGCAAAAACATTTCTAAAATTAAGCAATTTCTTATCAAAATTTCTTAATAAACATTTATTTTGTTTATTTGTATTTTATTAGTATTGTGGGCAGAAGCAGCGGGAATGAGTATCAGCACCTCCAAATCTGAGGCCATGGTTCTCAGCCGGAAAAGGGTGGAGTGCCCTCTCCGGGTCGGGGATGAGTTCCTGCCCCAAGTGGAGGAGTTCAAGTATCTCGGGGTCTTGTTCGCGAGTGATGGGAGAAGGGAGCCGGAGATCGACAGACGGATTGGGGCTGCAGCTGCAGTAATGCGGACGCTGCACCGGTCCGTCGTGGTGAAGAGGGAGCTGAGTGTAAAAGCGAAGCTCTCAATTTACCGGTCGATCTACGTCCCTACCCTCACCTATGGCCACGAGCTGTGGGTAGTGACCGAAAGAACGAGATCGCGGATACAAGCGGCAGAAATGAGCTTCCTCCGAAGGGTGGCTGGCCTCTCCCTTAGAGATAGGGTGAGAAGTTCGGCCATCCGGGAGGGGCTCAGAGTAGAGCCGCTGCTGCTCCACATCGAAAGGAGTCAGCTGAGGTGGTTCGGGCATCTGACAAGGATGCCCCCTGGGCGCCTCCTGGGTGAGGTGTTCGAGGCATGTCCCACCGGGAGGAGGCCCCGGGGCAGACCCAGGACACGCTGGAGAGATTATATCTCTCGGCTGGCCTGGGAACGCCTTGGTATTCCCCCGGATAAGCTGGAGGAGGTGGCTGGGGAGAGGGAGGTCTGGGCCTCTTTGCTTAGGCTGCTGCCCCCGCGACCCGGCCTCGGATAAAGCGGATGAAAATGGATGGATGGATGGATTTTCCTTAAGTGTGTCAAATATATATTTTCTCATCTAAATGTCCACTGCGCTGTGAGCCAGCGGGCGGTAATGCGCCTTAACATTGGTTGCCAACCAAGAAGAAGAAGAAGAAGCTGTTGACTAGGAGGGAGGGGGTGAGTGAGTGATTCGTTCGCTCGCTCTTTGATTCAGCACAGGAGGGAGGGGGTGAGTGAGTCCTGAGTGATTCGTTCGCTCGCTCTTTGATTCAGCACAGGAGGGAGGGGGTTAGTGAGTCCTGAGTGATTCGTTCGCTCTTTGATTCAGCACAGGAGGGAGGGGGTGAGTGAGTCCTGAGTGATTCGTTCGCTCTTTGATTCAGCACAGGAGGGAGGGGGTTAGTGAGTCCTGAGTGATTCGTTCGCTCTTTGATTCAGCACAGGAGGGAGGGGGTGAGCGAGTCCTGAGTGATTCGCTTATGCTTACGATTCAGCACAGGAAGGGAGGGGGTGAGTAGCTCAAATGTGTTGTTAGCATGTTAGCAGCGCGATGCTACTGTGAACCGAGGAGCTATTTTCTTGATGTGAGCTTCTACTCAGGGGTTTTTCTTCCAGTTCAGAGCAGAAATGCTTTTGTTACGAAACTGGCTGTTGTTTTTTTTCCCCACAATTTTAATTATAAGCTAGATATATTTCTACTAATGGAATTAGTTTGCTAACAGCAAAAGGAATGAGTCAGTGAGTCAGTTGGGCTTGTGAATCATGATTCACGAGTCAGTAAAGTGATTCTCGAGTATTGAACGATTCGTTCACGAATCGAACATCACTAAAGCGGACCCAACGGACTCCGCCTCCATCACGACCAACTAGACGTGGAAGGAGTGATGTTTTAGTGACAACATGAAAGATGAGTGTGACCGTTCAGTTTGTGGGTTACAACAGAAAATGATACATTTATTGTTCTCGTGTGTTATCGGACGGGATCATTTTAACAAACCGAGGACATTTTCCTGATAATTATCTGTATCCTCCTGTAACTTTACTGTTTAAAGAGCTAAAACCTCCAACATTTCAGGATCAATAAGTCCTTATAAGACGTGTTTGTGAGCTAAAAATCAAGAATGTGGGATACTGTTTGTCTGTGTCAGCCAAACAACTTCACATCTTTGTAACGACTGTTAAAAAGATGTTCATCCTGTTGATCCTGTTCATCTGGACGCTGCACTGTACAGCAGACACGACGTTGTTCAGTTTGTGTTTCAGATGAACCAGTTTGTGTCTGAGTGTGTTGCTGGGTCTCCACCAGTTACTCTGACAACTGAAGGTTCAAGATTTTTATTTTGACATTTGCACACAGGACCAACAGTCCATGCACAGTGGAATACTTGTGCAGAGCTTTCCAAGTCAAATCACACTTTAACAATATAAAGACAGAAAAAGCAGAAGGATAGAAATGAAGTCCGGAGTAGGGTAGTCGTACTATTTTCTATATACAAAGAAAAAGAAGAAAATGTACAGAGAGTGTGTAGTTCTCTACCTCTTATCGCACTCACAGTGTTGCACATTTGTTCCACAGATCTGTTTCACAAGTCTGTTGTGAGTGTATTGCCCGATGGTCAGTGAACCGATGATACATTCAAAGTGAGGTTAAGTAGTGCTGTGTTATTTTAAGTGTTCAGTGTGTTTTTGTTTGCCGTCAGTCTGACAGTTGTGGGGAAGAAGCTGTTGAAGAATCGTGTTCTGTGTGTGATGCTGCTGTCCGCTCTGTTGTGTCTGAGATTGTATGTGCAGCTTTGTATGTGCAGGTCCATGGATGCAAGTGTTGTTCCCATTATCCTCTCTGCAGACTTTCTGACTCTGCAGAGCCTTCCTCTCTGTCTGTGTAGTGTTTCCGTACCAGACAGTGATGCCTGCGGTGAGGATGCTGTCTATCAGTCCTCTGCAGGCCTGGGTGAGAGGGTGGTGGTTCATGCCAGCTTTCCTGAGCAGCCTAATGAAATAAAGCCTTTGCTGGGCTTTTTTCACAGTTGCTGTAGTGTTGAGAGTCCAGCTCAGGTCTGATGTAACCTGCAGTCCCAGGAATCTGTGGCTGTTTGCCCTCTCCACCTCCGTCCCTTTGACGATAAGAGGCTGCAGGGGAGGGAGTTCTTCCAAAAGTGCAGTATTCATTCCTTGGTCCGTGTTGAGGATGAGGTGAAGAAGCTTCTGTGATGAAAAGAAACTTAAAGAAGTCCAGACGCTTTTCTCTCCAAGCTCCTCAGACTACTGACGCTTGTTTCTCTCTTTGTAAAATGAAATTTAAAGTGAATTTTGAATCAAATGTTTCTCTTCTTTCTCCCTCAGAGTGCAGACATGTCTGCTGCCAGCAATCTGCGATCTGAAGATCAGTTTCTGTGCTCCATCTGTCTGGATGTGTTCACTGATCCAGTCTCTACACCATGTGGACACAACTTCTGCAAAACCTGCATCAGTCAGCACTGGGACATGAATCAGAGCTGTCAGTGTCCCATGTGTAAAGAGACTTTCTACACTCGACCTCAGCTGAGGGTCAACACCTTCATCTCTGAGATGGTTGCTCAGTTCAGACGTGAAGCTCAGCAGAAAGCCAGCAGCAGCAGCTCAGAGCAACAAGCTGCCAAACCAGGAGAAGTTCCCTGTGACGTCTGCACTGGAACCAGACTGAAGGCCCTGAAGTCCTGCCTGGTGTGTCAGACCTCCTACTGTCAGACTCACCTGGAGCCTCATCTGACACTGAAACGTCTGAAAAGACATCAGCTGGTTGATGCTGTGGAGAACCTGGAAGGCAGGATGTGCACGAAGCACGATAAACTCCTGGAGCTGTTCTGTAAGACCGACCAGACATGTGTCTGCATGCTCTGCTCTGTTTTAGACCACAAGAACCACGAGTTTGTTCCTCTGAGAGAAGAATATGAAGGAAAGAAGGCAGAGCTGGAGAAGACAGAGGCTGAGATTCAGCAGATGATCCAGAAGAGACGACTGAAGATTCAGGAGATCACAGAGTCGGTGAAGATGAGTAAAGATGCTGCAGACAGACAGAAAGCAGAAGGTGTTCAGGTCCTCACGGCTCTGATGGAGTCTGTTGAGAGACGCCTGAAGGAGCTCATGAAGGAGATCGAAGACAAACAGGAAGCTACAGAGAAACAGGCTGAAGGTCTCATCAAAGATCTGGAACAGGAAATCTCTGAGCTGATGGAGAGAAGCTCTGAGGTGGAGCAGCTCTCACGCTCTGAAGACCACCTCCACCTCCTCCAAAGCTTCTCCTCCCTGAAAGCTGCTCCACCCGGCAAGGACTGGACAGAGGTCAGAGTTCATCCACCATCATATGAGGGGACTGTGGGGAGAGCTGTGGCTCAGCTGGAGGAGACAATCAGGAAACTCATGAAGAAGAAGCTGTTAGAGGCTGAGCTGCAGAGGGTGCAGCAGCATGAGGTGGATGTGACTCTGGATCCTGATACAGCTCATCCTAAACTCATCCTGTCTGATGATGGAAAACAAGTGTATGATAGTGATGTGAGGAAGAAACTTCCAGACAACCCAGAGAGATTTTCTCAGTGTGTTATGGTTTTAGGAGAGCAGAGTTTCTCTTCAGGCAGATTTTACTTTGAGGTTCAGGTTAAAGGAAAGACTGACTGGGATTTAGGAGTGTCCACAGAGTCGATCAACAGGAAGGGAATAATCACACTGAGTCCTCAGGATGGTTTCTGGACTGTAGGGCTGGTAAATGGAAATAAGTACGAAGCTAATGCTGGTCCTCCAGTCCCCCTCTGTCTCCATCCTGGTCCTGAGAAGGTGGGGGTGTTTGTGGATTATGAGGAGGGTCTGGTCTCCTTTTATGATGTAGGTGCTGCAGCTCTGATCTACTCCTTTACTGGCTGCTCCTTCACTCACAAACTCCACCCATACTTCTGTCCCTGTACCAATGATGGAGGTAAAAACTCTGCACCTCTGATCATCTGTCCTGTCAATCAAACTGATCAATGACTGATTTTATTGGATGAATGATTGATTTTTCTTGAAGGGAACAAATGAACATATTGAGTGTAAATCCTCTACAGTCTCCATGTTTCTATAGAATCTGATCATCAGGACTCTGATTCACACTTTGATTCTCATGGAGTTTGATTTGAACAGAAGAAAAGTTGAATCAGGAAATGTTCCCACTGATGGAGACTCGAGCTGAAGAGCAAATATCAGAGAACAAATGTCCAAAAGCTTCATTTCCAATAAAGTTTGTTCAATGCTTTGAGTGAATCCAGACTCATGTGTGGCTGTTATACGGAGCATCAGAGTCCAGCTGAGTTATGTTGGATACAAACTGCTTATTTTGGCTCTGTGAGGAGTTTTGTTCACTGAAAACTGATGAGACGGATAATATTCAAAGAACTCTGTAGAGATTCATGCATCCATGTTCTCCACCTGCAGGTGTGGAGGAGAAAGGTGGAGCACAGACTGCTGCATCCTTCCAGTCACATCATTTTGATGATTATATTTGCATGTTGTGATGATTTGGGTTAAAGACAAACAGAGTTGAACGGCTGCAGTCACAGCATGAAGACGATGCTGAAGCTGAGCTGTCAGTGAACATGTTTCACTGTGATTTGATTTGAAGAATAGAAAGTGTGTGTGGCTGCTGACAGCTGCAGTCTCTGCTAGTCTGCATAACACACACACAACTTTCCCCCTGAGCCAACGATGCAGCAACAACACAAAGAACAGCTGCAGACACACACACACTGTTAAAGAACACTTTACTGTTTAAGGCAGAATTCCTCAGTAACAATGATTTGAGTCTACTGTGTCTACTGTGGTTTCCAACATACAATCTACTGAAACATGTTTTTCTTTCTGCCGTACAAACTATTTGATCACAACATCTTTGCTTTTTTCCTCCAATCGTTTATTCTGATTATTTTATTTAGTTTAACTAAGAAAAGCTTAAAATTTAACTCTTAACCTGATTTAAACGTTTAATTTCTCATTAACTCAGACTTTTAATTTATTTCCTTGTTTAATGTATTATTTCTTTATCCTTGTTTAAGTTTTGCCGATCCTTTCTGTGTAACCTGTTTAATCTGACCTTTGACCTCTTTATTCCTTATAACCAAAAAAACCCTTTTATCTGATATTTTCACCTTATTGATTGATTATATATATCTATTATATTTTCTCACCTTATTTTGACCTTTGACCTATGTCCTTGTTAGCCTTGATCTTCCTTCATCAAACGTGAAATTTCTTTCACCTTTGAACTTAAAGCTTAAATCAAACCTTTGTTAAAAAGCTTCTTACCAACTTGTAATTCCAACTTTCTGCATTAAACACGTATCTTATCATATAAACACTGGATCACTGAGAGAACTTTAGGCAGAACCAAATGAAGCAGCTGACCTCGTCAAACTCACAGCGACAGTAACTGACAGTGAATTATTTTAATCTTCTTCACTGTATTTGTTAGAAACATTTATTTTCCTTTAATTGGACTTTGGTTAAGTTCAATCCGATGTATTAACCGACCTTTGAGGTGAAGTGCAGCTGCGAAGAACGCTACGGCAGGCAATGAGGTGCGTTTAATGTCGCTCTGTTAATTTGAGCGTCCATAAATTGAATGTCTTATTTTTTCTTACTTTATTATTGCTAATTTATTGGAGAATTTGGCCATTTAATCAAGATAGATTTTATGTTGTTGGTGTTAAAGATCTGGATGGATGTTTTATTTTATTCTGTGTTTCTATTTTTCAGTTTTACTTTTCAAGACTTGGTGAATTGCCTTTTTCTACTTTTTGTTTAGTTTTGTTAAAATTAGCAGCAGTGAGAAGTGTTGTTGTCGGTCTTGAATATATTTGATGTAGCCCATACTGTTAAGGTAAGTGTCATGTTTTTAGTTGTTAGTCTGATGAAGAATCTTTTATTTTTCTCCAAAAGTTGATTGTGTTTATCTGGACATAGTGTTTTTCAGGTCCAGCTGAATGCAGGTTTCCCCAGTCTTATACGTGTCAGGAGCATCAGCACAGCTGAAATGCATTTTTCCTAAGCACCGCGTCTCTGTGGCTTTTAAACCCCAAAACACGCTAAAACAAAAATGGGTCCACCCCAAGGATGGGGTCCCCCGGTGTAGTAACCTCGTTTCTTCGAACATCGACGTTCATTCAGGAAACCACAGCTGCTAGTTGCACTCACCACACGTTTGTTTTATCTGCCTATTATGTAGCCTTCACTTCCTTTAATAAGAGCAAATTTTCCACTATAAACACAGAGTCTAACAAAAGACTGGAGACTGTTTTGGTCATTTCCCTCAGAGTTTGTATGTTTTGTTGTTTTTCTGGTGATGAGCTTCAAACAGCAGCAGATTGAGACTCAAATAGAACCTAATAAAATCAGTGAAGCTATTCATTGCTCATGTCATCCATCAGGGAGTTACTTGGAGGCTGTAGTTAGTGTGTTATGCAGTTATTGGGTTTTTGTGAGTTATACTAGTGAATGTCACAGGTGCTCCTGCTGTCAGACCTTGTGGTGTTCTCCTCTGTTTTATAGTGGACAGGACCTATTCTTTGGGAGTTGCATGAATACTTTGTGTGCCTTCTTATTTGATGCAACACACCTGATTGTTCTGTAAATAGTTTGAAATGATTGTGCAAAAAATCTGAGGCCTTGGCTGCATTTTGGGGTAAATAGCAACATTTTACTTTGTTGTTTGCATCATTTTTAAAAATGTATCATTTCTATTTGCATTTCAAGTTATGAAAGGTATTCATTAAACATGTTTATGTTTTAACTGTTTTCCACTCGGAGTATACAAAATGTTGAAGATACTATTACATACGGAGAGAACTCCACACCGGGTGTAGGCTTGCATGACTAAGAAACTATTTGAGGCAATTTTGTGGAGTTTGAGGTTGGACTCGGCTGCACATGTGTGCTTAAGCCGATCGATGGCTGCAGCCTCTGTGGGAACTGAAATCAGCCCGTCATCGATGCAGAAGTGTCTCTCGACAAAGTGTCTTGTGTCTGCTCCAAAGTTTGTCTCGCCTTCCCAGGTGGCTCGTCATAGGTAATAGATGGTTACTACTGGTGACAGGCTATTACCAAAAGTATGCACCCGGGCGTGGTCTTCCTGCACTTTGTCACATGAGTAGAAGTAATCAACAACTTTTTATTCGTTTTTATTCTTATGAGCACGAGAGAGAGAGAGAGAGGGGGGGGGCAGGTACACAGTCACTAAAGATAAATAGCACAGCAATTAGTTGAATAGACGTTAAAAGAGAAGGTGTTTCAACAGCTGTTGTCTACACTCTTGACACAGGAGAACAGAAGACTTCACCACCAGGACCTCCCCACCAACTGGGTGTCACCAACTTTCTCACAACACCTAACTGTAGTGATGGCCAAATGAAGCTTTCCGAAGCACTGAAGCTTGTATTGAAAAACGGTTCATTACTCGAAGCTTTTCAACACAGTCCTCTCCGGTGACATCTGGTGGTGAAAATTTTGAAGAGCAGCTTGAATCTGCAGAATAAAACGGACTGCTCAATCATCACTGCTCACTCAAGAGTGGAGTTCTCTCTGATATTGGGCCACCGTTCCGTTGCTTTGAACATGTAATTGGTTTTGTTTTCTCGATTGGGGGGCTGAAAAAAATGTAATGCGTATCTGCGTAATACATTTTGATCAATAAACTTTCCCTATTTAAACATGCACTATGGTGTGGCCTTTCTTTGCTCATAACTCCTTGATGTTGGTAAATACAATAAGTGAGCAATATATATAATATACATATGAGAATGCACAGCACATTATGGAGTATGCCCCTGCTGTGGAGTCCTGCCTCCATCTACTTGTCATTTAATCACTGGACAGCTGGACAGGTTCATACAAAATATTAGATTAGGCCAATTGTCCTATACATATTTTTGACCTAGGGGTGGGATTGATTGTGAACTGGAAAGGGAAAATGCTTAGGAAGCTGAGTACGGCTGCATCGTCACTGATTTGTAGAATCATTTTTGATTCGATACAGGATCCGATTCAATTTGATTGGAATCTGGAAAGTTTTGCCTCAGTCAGAAATATTACAATTCTGATCATTTAACAGTATATATCCATAATTTCGTATCTATTAAAAGAAAGCTGACACATGTGAGACTTAATTAGAGATGTAAACAGAAAGTTATGAAACCTGCAGCTGCAGAAGCCAGCGAAGAAAAAGGAGGCAAACACAGCGCGGACCCGCCGACACACCAAAATCTGACTCTGACGCGTTGGGTCCGCGCTCTGTGTTCACGTTTGTATGCAGAATCCGTAAACCTGCTCCCAGTTACTGTTTTAGCTGCATGGTGTTTGACGACATGTTGTGAGGTTTAACCTGAGATGCTGGCGTTTCAGGCATAATAACGTTAATTTACAAATCGACACGGGATTGTAATGAATCAATATCACTTTATTCAATTTAGCATGGATTGTAATCAGAAAGGCGATAATCAAAACCCACCCCTAATCAAGAACTTGCAAAGTAAAAACATGATCAATGTAAGGTAGCCCTTTTGTTATTTACAGTTAAAAAGAGGATTAGTGTTACTGTGCGCTGGCTGAGTCTGTTTCTTTTCTTAGAAATAGTTTCTCCTGCCCTGGAGAAAATCCACTTGCATGGAACAGAAGAGGCTGTGGAGTGCAGGAACTACACTGCAAGCTGGTAGATATGCAGGTATTCCTGGGTCCTGCAGACTATCACCTAAAAACAATAAACAAAATGATTTTCTAAACTGTAGCAATGTAATGTATGTATAGTGTCAAATACATTTTTGTAGTCTTCATTAGCTTTAATTCACATGGAAGTGTTCCTGAAGTCATATGCTGTAATGATATTTACATTATGAAAACATGATTTTGGACATTTCAAGTTTTTCACTTCGGCAGATAAAATGAATTGAGCAAAATCAACTCAAAATATTTCCACACGCCAGAACGTCCTCTCTTCCTCGCTGGCTCCATATCTGTCAGTGGAATGATCACCTCGTCGCTCTCTGTCACCATCAACACACTCCACGAATCCCGTGGATGATTCGCTTCCTTATATCCGTTTGAATCAGGTACCGAAGCAGTTACGTGCGTAATGAAGCTTCGGACGTCACTGGTCACGTGACTTTTGCCAAACGAAGCAAGCCTCGACACAGTGCTTCTGAACCAGTGTGTTGTTTTTTTCGACACACGCTCCGGAGCGTCAGCTTCAAGCGGGCCATCACTACCTAACTGTGACCTACACAGATAACCAGTGTGCAGCTTTGAAATATAACATCCAGAGTCTATGTGACAAATGGCTAAACAAGTGCCATCACAGCAGGGTGAAGGGTGAACATGGTAACATAGAAGATGCTCTCCCAGGCCTATTACTGCCTTCTGGTCATAATTTCCACTCTCTTTCAGTGACCTCTCACCTTTAATATCCTATGACCTTCATTGACCTCTGACTTTCAGTGACCTCTGACCTCCTGTTGCAGGTGTGTGTGTGCTGCTGCTGTCTGCACTGACTGTTTGTGCAGGTGAGTAGATGAAGTGCACCATGGTCCAGGACAAACACTGAGTGTAAACACTGATAGAAACTGTCCGTCTGTCCTCCAGTCTCTCTGAGCGTCAGTCCAAACCTTCAGCAGTTCTTCACAGCAGCCTCAGTGTCTCTGACATGTGACGGTCAGCTGGGCTCTGATGGATGGACGGTGAAGAGGGACACAGGAAGTGGGACTGAGTCATGTGGAGCAGGTGGGCGGGACTTCGGGAGGTTCAATGGTTCATCCTGTTTGTTTGATGAGTTCGAGCCAATCAGTGGAGTTTACTGGTGTAAAGGTGAAGCTGGAGAGAAGAGTGAAGAAGTCAACATCACTGTATCAGGTAATGAAGTCATTCATTTCATCAGACTAACAGCAGACTGTTATACCACCTCTACATCACTCTGTGGGTCTTTTCTTCAGATAAACATGTGATCCTGGAGATCCCTGCACTTCCTGTGAGGACAGGAAGTGATGTCACTCTACGCTGTAAGAAGAAAACTGGTGGCACAGCTGCAGCTTATTTCTACTTTAATGGACGTCTTGTTGGACCTAAATCAGAGAAAAACATCACAATTAACGTGCAGCAGTCTGATGATGGTCTCTACTGGTGTTCTACTGATGAGTTTGGATCATCTCCTCAGAGCTTTCTGAGGGTCAGAGGTCAGATCACTGACATCACTTCCTGTTTAAAGCCAATCTGCTGAGCTGATGATAAACTGACTGAACCAGCTTCCTCATCTCTCCTGCAGGTCCTTCAACCACAGCCTTGTTTACAACAACAAAAGAAGAAACAACAACCATAACGTCACTCACAAACACTCATATCTCCTCTTCTTCTACCCTTCTTTCTCCTCCCCCTTCTCCCTCTCCCCCCTCCTCCCTCATATCCCCAATTGTAGCTGCTATAGGTTCCCTGGTGCTGTTGGTTCTGGTTCTGTTTGTACTTCATCTTCTATGGAAGAAGCGCACAGGTATAGCGTCTGTCTCAAATTTTCATCCAAAGTCATCATGTTGGACACATCAAGACAGCCTCCATCAGCGTTTCTATTTTTAGAACACTTAGAAAGTAGATTCAGACTAAAACTCCACAGACACAAATACTAGTATTCTTTCAGATCACTTCATCTTTGCAGGGAGATACCAGTCAGCTCCAGTAAATGATGTCACCTATGCTGAGGTCACCAGTAGAGCCTGGACCAATAAGACTCCAGCCAGCGAACCTGAAGTACTTTACTCCAGTCTGAGGACAAACACTGCAGGTACACATTCACCTGTGTTCTAGCGAGGGACATCAATGAGAGATAAACCCAAAAGTAGTTTTCATTGGGCTTGTAAAATGTGGTCAATGAAACAATGAGAATCTTCTTCTCACATTTATCAAACTAGTGTTTTGAAAGTGGGATTGACAGCAGGTGCATTTCACTCTTCAGGTTCCTGTTTCCTCAGTAAAACCTGTCACTGGTTTCATAATTAAAGCTGTACTGTGGTTTCGTTGGTCAGTTCAGTGTTTATAACATGAGGCAGTCAGCAGAGAGAGACGTGGCACTGAGACAGGAAATCCTGCAGCTTAAACAGATATGATCGGTGTTTGATGGGAGTCAATTCAGGTTTGTGTGTATGACACAGTGTAACAGGAGCTGTCGGCCTGAACTGAAGATTGAAAATAATTTGAGCGGATTTGGTTTGTTTTTAATCCAGATGTATCTTTTCAAAAATAAATCGGAGAAGCACACGTTGGACAGTTTAATAAAAATACTCTACAAACCAGCAAACCAGCAAAATTAGGAAAATAACAACCAGTACAAGGTGAGAATGTACTGCTCGCGTTCTGACTCTAATCTGAGGAGCAAAAACACATTTTAAGACATTATTTAAAGACAGGCAGCGAGTGGGCTGAACTAACGAGGGCAGGGTGATGCTTCCACAGTTTAGGCTACAGCTGAAAAAGCCCAGTCAGCTCTCACTTTGAGTCACGTTTTTGGGACTAGCAGGAGAAGCTAGTTCAGTGACCACATTATTTCTTTTATTGCCATGTAAATCTGAGGGTTATACACAGTAGTAGCAGTAATCAGATGTAAAAGCACATAAATAGTGAAGTCACCTGAGTCAGTAGTTCATATTTCCCGGAGTCGAGCGTTCATTCACCCACATCAAAACAGGTGCTGCTGGTGTGGTTAACTGCTGAGAGAAGCTCTCTGTGACGGAGCTTCTTTGTTGAGATCAGTGGGAAATGATCAAAGGTAAAACACATAAACCATGAAGTGTTTTATGTGTTTAAGATCAGTCTAGCAGCTATTTGAATGTTGTGGACTCTGTAGAGATAAACAGTGTCTGAGAGTAGAGAGAGTGCATGTCAGCAGATACCGGTGCTGAGATACAGGACTGAACAAAGGAAGATGTAAAGTTACCACACAGCAAAAGATGTTCTTAACTTTGTTTCTTGTCTTCATCTCTTTGTGTGACTAGTGTTTAAAGTGAAACAAAATGAGTTCTTTTTCAGAGAGAGATTCATGAAGCCCCTCACAACGTCTTCATAAGAATTAAGATTTCTCTGCAGGATTATTATTAAATGAAAACAATATATATTTGAATTCAGTTCAGCAGGCAAACAGGGTTGATGGGAAATCCAAGTTCAGTGAGTTGTAAATAAAACCCGGATATTCAGTCACTCATTGGCATGTTCTTGTCTTGATGATGTCATCCCAAAAACACACATGACCAATGCTGACATCATCACTCAGACCCCTGAGAACACAGGTAGGGAGGCTGCACCTATATGACTCATGTCCCAGTGTTATTACATGCTGAACTATCGGGGCGACTGTGGTTCAGTGGATTGGGAAGCTCCTCTATAAGTGGAAGGTCGCCGGTTTGATCCCTCCTGCTCTCTCTCTGTCCTGGTGGTTGTGTCCTATGGCAAGACACTTCCCCTACCGCCTACTGGTGATGGCCAGAGGGGCCGCTGGTGCGATATGGCAGCCTTGCTTCTGTCAGTCTGCCCCCGGGCAGCTGTGGCTACAACTGTAGCTGCCTCCACCAGTGTGTGAGAGTGACTGTGGAACTGTACTTTGGGTGCCTAGAAAAGTGTTATATAAATGCAATCCATCATTAACTTTTTTCTCTTTAAGCTTCAGTTTAAAAATTAGGTTTAAAGTTTCGTATATTTGTTACATACATATACATTTTAATTAGGTTTTAAAGTTGGTAGGACAATAAATGCCTCACCCTTCTCGTGACCTGCACCATGACTGCACACTCAACTGTCCCATTTTTACAGAAGCTAAAGGAACCACAGACACCACAGAAGAAGTGTAAACAGGAAGCTGAGGACAGACCTGCAGACTTCCTGTGGACAGTCTCACTCTGTCAGTCACCATGGGAACATTTACAGGCAGTCATCAGCTTCCTCCTTTCTTCATTCACTCCCATTCATTCACACAGTGATGTCATTGTGGGAGCAAGTTCCTCCTGAGGAACCAGGATTGACGGGGAACTAAAGAAATCAACCTGCTGCTGGTTTGAGTCTGTGCAGCTTGAACTCTGACAAAGGTCTACTGCGAGGTGAAGAGTCGTCACTTTCAGGAGCTGCTTCCATCATTTCAAACTGATCAATACTCTGAACTTATGAACACTCATGTTTGACACAGAGTGTCCTGTGATGGTCCTCAGTCTTTGAGCTAGTTTTTGTGTTTGTTATGGACTATGTGTTTATTTGTTCTCTTGTTTCAATGACCTTTGTTCTGGTTCTATATTGGTGTCTCTTGAGCTCAGGTTCCCTTATTTGTCAGAGTCGTCATTATTTATATTTCTTATTCTCTATTTCTTGTTGTTCATGTTTATTTCCTTCGTGTCCAGTCTGTGCCAGCCTCTTCTCTGTGTTTTGTTATTCTTTCAGTCTCCCCGCTCACGTACCTGCGTTTGTCTGTTTTCTCTGTGTTCTGTCTCATTGTGTTTGTAATCCCATCCCTGTGTTTAGGTCCTCAGTCTCCCTCGTGCCTGTTTTGCTGTGTTCTTCTGTGAGTTCTATGTTTCCTTCGTAGTTTCCTGTTTATATTCTCTAATTTTCTTTCTTTGTTTTTCTTGTATTTTTATGTTTCTTTCTGAGTATCTTCTAACATTAATAACGCTGCCTCTTTTAGCCGACCCCTTTGTTTCCAAGTCCTGCATTTGGGTCTTGCCTCTGCCTGCCACACAGCTGTTCATGACAGGCACAGAAAACGATTTTGAGCCTAGAAGTAATAAATGCATGAACTTGTTTTTCAGCATCACTCTGAGACAGGATATTTCTAATTTTAGAGATGTTGCTCAGATGGAAGAAAGCAGTCCTACATATTTGTTTAATATGTGCATTAAAGGACATGTCCTGGTTAAAAATGACTGGTTTCATCTCAAAGCTGGCCAGTTGGACAGGAAACAAAACAAGATGTTATTTACATATGAGCATCACACTTTACCTGAAATACACAAAGAATCTTTCTAATAATAGAAAACAGTTTCAAACCTGCAGGATTAAAGTGATGAAAGTTTGTGATTTAAATTTGTCTCATAAACGTCCAAAACCTGCTGAAGGTTCAGTTCAGTTAGAGTCTGTAACATGACGACTGAACATGAAGGCAGACGACCTGTTTTCATCAAACAGGAAACCACAGCGGCTGTGTTTAGCATCGCTACTTCTGATTGGGTCTGTTATGTAGACGATGTTTCCTCTATTAAGAACAAATTTTCCACTGTGTGGACAGAGTCGATAATCGTCCTTGTCTCTCAGAGTTTCATTGTTTGGTTTTCAGTCTAAATGTTGCCATCAGTCACTGTCAGTTTGGGCACCGAACCTTAAACACGCATGTCAACAATAAATCTACATTAGTAATGCATAAACAGCAAACCAGCAGGATCTCTCTGTGCACTGTGAACACTGACTGAGGCTCATGTGATGCAGTGGGTTGTCTTCTAAATGTGTCTTCTTGTCTGCATGCTGAAGTATTCTTAGGCAAGATACTGAACGCCAAATTTCTTCTGACGCCTCCATCCAAACGTGAGTGTTTGATAAGGGTGCTTAGAAAGCAGTGTGTGAATAGCTGAGTCTTGAGTGCTCAGCTGGATTAGAGCAGTAGCAGCAGTTCGTTTACACAGACAACCAGTTTACATGTATAAATGATGATCAGTGACCTGCCATCACTCGTGGTTGAAGCGTTTCTTATGTAGAGCCGGAAAATAAACCACAAGCTTGAACACTATTTTTACTGACCTTTATCTATGTAGCCTTCCTGTATTGAGCTTGGCAAGGACTAAATGTCATCTTTTCATTTCCAGTCAATTTTATTCATATAGCGACCAATCACAATAACAGTTACCTTTATATTGTAAGGTAGACCCTACAGAGAAAAACCGAACAATCATATGATCATCTGACCAGACCATATTTCACTGGCTTCTCTAAATGTTCAGCAAACTTTAAATGCTCTTCATCATGCTTTTTCTTCAGCAATGGCAGCATGGATGGTGACCTACATGCCATGCCTTCTTGAAACAATTGTACCTGCTGATTCCAGGTTTTTCTGTAGCACCTTGGCTCTTCAACGACTCTTCTGATCATTATTATATATGGTGAAATGATGTTCTTTCTACCTCTGCATTAAGAACCCAACAGTGCTCACTAGAACCTTCAGTAGTTTAGAACCAATACCTTCAGTATGTTTTGCAACAATACGGTTGTGAAGGTTTTGAGACGGCTCACTGGTTTACCCATCATGAGATGTTTCTTTTGTGACACTTTGGTAATGACACAGATCTTTATAGGTCATCAGTTGGGACTGAACCTGCTAATATTAATTTGTAATAACTGTCAGGATGGCTTTCAATTATTGATAAATTTCATTTGCCATGAATCATGATTTCCTATGTCTCATTGCACCTTCCTTTTGTTTTTCTCTGTTATTTCTCATTATTACACGTTAACCCCTGACCTGAACTTTCAAAGGTGAGTGATAAAACATTAATTGAATTACAATATTATCCAAAGAACAGAAGTAAATACAAAATGCAGTTTCTAAATAAACGTGTTTATTATTAAGTGGAAAAAACCCAAACCTAGATGAACATGTCAGAAAAAGCTATTGCCCCCTGAATTTAATAAATAACTGCAACCAAGCATTTGTAACAACCTGCAATAAATCTTTAACAGCACTGTGGAGGATTTTCAGCCCACTCACTGTTGCAGAATTGTTGTAATTTAGCCACATTGCTGGGTTTTCAAGCATGAACCACGTTTTTAAGGTCATGTCACAGCATATAAATCAGATTCAGGTAAGAACTTTGACTTATTTGGGTGTTTTGCATAATTATCCAGCTGCAGAAACCAAGTGCGCTTCAGGTCAGATGAGAGCGGATGGCCAGATAGTCTCCTAAAGAATTGTTTCTTTAAGAGGGCCGAATTCATGGTTCCATTTAGGGAGGCAAGTCTTGCAGGTCCCGAGGAAGCAAAACAGCCTCAGACTATCAGACTATCACCACCATATTTTACTGTTGGTATGAGCTTCCTTTTCTGAAATGCAGTGTGTAATGACACACACTCATCAGTCCAGGGTTTTTTTCCCCCAACAGTCTTGGAACTCTGCCACGCAGGCTGGTGTGCTCCAGTCCCTTTCTTAAAGTGTAGTCATGACAAAGGGACTTTAATTTTAACTTGAACTAAAAGCTGATCCTAAACTAAGCACAGATCAAACTGATTGATCAGCCATCAGAGGAGTCGGATCAATGGAGCTGCTTCTGTTCCTGATGTCCCCTGTTTGATCCTGGACCTGAACTCTCTGCAGAGACAAGACAGTCAGACAGGGACAGACAACAAGAGACAAACTTATATTTTCATACTGACCTTTGACCTTTAATAGCACCGTGGTCTCTCTTGAAATGCATTTTTCTTTGCTGCAGACATTACAGATGTATTCTCCACTGTCTCTCTCTGTGGGCTGTTTCAGGGTCAGACTGAGGTCTCCAGTTTTCAGCAGGTCTTCATTCATCTTCGTTCGGTCTCTGTAAACCTGGTGCTGTTTGTGAGGCTGGTCAGAGCCGTTCTTATACACGTGGACCTTCCTGTATGGTTCATAGCGTCTCCACTCCACTTTAGCATCTTCAGGCAGGTTTTGTGTGGTTTTGAAGGGCAGCTGGACAGACTCCGCCCCCTCCTCCACCTCCAGCAGACAGTCTGAGAGGACAACAAACACAACATGAGCTGTACAGACAGCAGTGAATCTAGAAAACACCTTATTAAGCTTCTTTATGCTGCAGTCTGATATTTACATTTAATTATTGTCATTTTATAAACAAATACACTGTAAGAAATATTTCATAGGTATTTGCACTGACTCATCACTCTCAGCAGAACTGTTTTCTTTCTCTTGATCCCTTTCCCCTCAACTCTGCAGATGTACTTTCCAGTGTCTCTGTCTGTGGGGAGTTTCAGGGTCAGACTGAGGTCTCCAGTTTTCAGTGAGTCGTCTGTCATTTCGTTTCGCTCTCTGTAAAACTGGTCTCGTGCGTCAGGCTGGTCAGAGCCGGCGTGATATTTGTGAACAGTCATCGGTGGTTCAGGTTCATAGCGCCACCACTCCACTTCAGCATCTCCAGGCAGGTTTTCTGTGGTTGTGAAGGGCAGCTGGACAGACTCCGCCCCCTCCTCCACGTCCACCTGACAGACTGAGAGGACAACAAACACAACATGACACAGCAGCAGTTTTATTCAATGATTCCAAAGAGAACTTTAATATTCAATTTTAAGCTCAAACTATGATATTTGTCTTTGCTTGTGTTGATTTCCTAAAGATGAAATATACTACACTCATTTAATTCAGGATTAATCAATCAATCAAAGCTTTATTCGCCACATGCAGGTTGCCCTGCAGTGAAATGGGACCCCCCCCTCGACCTTACACACACAACACAGACATCACATGAGGATACAAGTCAAAGATCGGTAGCGTTACAGAAAAACACTGAAATATACACTACAATGGGAAAGTACAAGAGGAAAAAAAGAGTCCTCTACTCATGCTGTGCTTCCATGGTAGGACAGCACGAGAACAGGAGACAAAAAAACTCCTCTGCACAAAAAGCACATAAATGTCCACAGCACAAGACATGACAACCCACAGGATTGGGTTGTCATGTCGCCCGAGTGTCCCCTCTCCTCACTCCCTTATCTTCCCTGGGAAGATAAGGGAGTGAGGAGAAAAGGGAGAAAAGAGGGAGAAAAGAGGAGAAAAAGTGCGACCGCCTTCGCTGAGAGCAAGACAAGTACAATAATAATTCAATAATGTATTTTATTGGTTGTTCTTCATTTCTTTTGAATTGTTGCCTTCAGTCCACTTTAGTAGGATTTGAGTGGGACTGCTCACAAAGAAAGAACGAGTCTCTAATTTTTTATGGTAGTTTGATTTTAATAAAGGGAGACAAATTATCACCTCGCCTCTGTCGGTGCGCCCCAGGGCGGCTGTGGCTACACTGTAGCTGCTGTCACCAGTGTGTGACTGTGTGTGTGAATGGGTGGATGACTGAGTGTAATGTAAAGCGGGTCCTTAGGGACTGAGTAAAGCGCTATATAAATACAGGCCATTTACCATTTATTAACAAAAAATCCAAAAAAGAAAGATTACATAAAAAGTGTAAATTCATCTGTATATCATTGAGTGAAACACATATTTGGACCCTTAAACTTACCCAAAACTACAATCTGTGTGTTCATGTAACACACAGATTGCGATCAATCAAATCAATGAAGTACAGATACTCCTGATCTCAACTCATTTTGGGTATAAAGTATCTATTGTATTGTATCAGTACAATCTATTTTGGTAACTAGTTACAAGAAAGTGGAGCATATAATGACAAGATGACACTTTATTGGATCTTACACCAGTTTACCCAGAGCACTCCGCTCTCGCTCTGCAGGCCTACTTGTTGTTCCTAGAGTATTTAAAAGTAGAATGGGAGGCAGAGCCTTCAGTTTTCAGGCCCCTCTTCTGTGGAACCAGCTTCCAGTGTGGATTCAGGAGACAGACACTATCTCTACTTTCAAGATTAGGCTTAAAACTTTCCTTTTTGCTAAAGCACATAGTTAGGGCTGGACCAGGTGACCCTGAATCCTCCCTTAGTTATGCTGCAATAGGTGTAGGCTGCCGGGGGATTCCCTAGAGTGTGACCAATTAGGTCCTAGAACTGAAGAAGCTTCTCGGATGAGAGGTGAAACGTCTTCAAGCAACTTAAAAAAGTCCAGACGTTTTTCCTTTCCACACTCCTTAGACTACGATGACCTGGATCACTGAGAAGCTTCACAGACAAGATCCAAACTACAACTCACATTTGATAAATGTTATCATTGATTCCACTTTTAAAAAGAACCTCTGTAACTTTGCTCTGCTTCACTTCAGCAGCATCAGGTAATGTTCATATGTCGATTCATGGTTTTCTTTCATTTTTGATCTACTGCAGAATATTTTTAAGGTTATCTGCTATAAAACGACAGACCAGGAAAATCTCCTTCATGTTTTTCTGTGTTTTATCCTCAGTTACTTTCACACAAAGACATCTGCTGTGATGCTCACAATTATGATGAAGTCTCACATGTATCGGTGCTGATAAATGATCAGAATTATAATATTTCTGACTGTCTGAGGCTAAATTGAATCAAAACGGGACCTCGTGAATCGGAATCAAAGGGATTATAGAAATCAGTGATGATACCCAGCCCTAGTGAGCAGCCTGGGCCTGACAGAGTGGATGTAGGTGTGGGTAATAAGGAAAGATGAAAAGAACTACTGATAACTTTTTTGTTAAGTTAAAGTCTGATCCGTCTGAAGTTCATAGCCAGCTCTGACACGGAGCCATCGATCTCTGAATGCTGTAAAAGCAGCAGTGTATCCAGGAAACACATTATACGTGATAAATGCACTGCCCGAGTGTCCCCTCTCCCCACTGCCTTTCAGCAGCATGCAACAGCAAACAGGTCGTCAGAGGAGCCGAGATGATGATTGTGTTGATTGTGATTGCGATGATGTGTTAATACACCTCTCTGAATGTAATAATTAGTCATTAATAACCTCTGCCTCTCTACCACAGCACGTGTGTTTATCAGCCATCGTTTTGTTGGAATGGGTCAGAAATGGCCGCCCCAGTCCTGGTTCTGACGGAGGTTTCTTCATGTTAAAACTGAGTTTTTCCTCCCACTATCACCAAAGCACTTACCCATAGTGGGCTCATATGATTGTTGGGTTTTTCTCTGTTTTCTCTGTATTATTGAAGGAACTACCTTATAATATAAAGTGCCTTGACGCAATTGTTGTTGTGATTTGGTGCTGTATAAATAACTGACTTAAATTCATTTCTGACCTTTGACTCGAAGCCTCACTTCTCTCTTCAGCAGGATGTTTCCCTCGCTGCTGTAGGCGGTGCAGGTGTAGACTTCGTTGTCTCTGTCTGTGGGGTATCTCAGGGTCAGACTGAGGTCTCCAGTTTTCAGCAGGTCTTCATTCATCTTCGTTCGGTCTCTGTAAAAGTGGTCTTGTTCTTCAGGCTGGTCAGAGCCGTTCTCATTCACGTGGACCTTTGTGGTCCGGATGTAAATGCAGGTCCACTCCACTTTACTGCCTTTAAGCAGGTGAAGTTTGGTTTTGCAGGGCAGCTGCACAGACTCGACCCCCTGCTCCACCTCCACCAGGGGGACTGAAAGGAGAAAAAATACCACAATGAGCTGAACACAGCATCATCAGCACTGAGAACATTTTGTTTGGATGAAGTGAAACATCTGCACTGAAAACATGTTTGACTGGCTGCAGCCTGGGATTTGTCCCATTGCTCCACTGAGCAGACACAGTGTTATCTTTGGTGTCCTAAATCAATTATGGGAAGAAATTTATCATCTGTCTTTATCTTCACTTCCTACACCCAAACTGGAAACGTTCATAGACTGTTATGGGAGCTTGCCTACTTAATATTTCCTTTGAATTTTCTCTCTACATGTAGATTATTATGAACTTTTGTTAAATAAGCTATTATTCTGGGCTATGCAGGCCCAGACAAAGCGTGCAGCATTTTAATGAGGTTGTTTTAGTGTGGAATAGAAGAAATAGAAGAAGCTCGTGTGAGTTTCCTTAAGAAAACATCTGATCCTTAAAATCCTGGTGCTTTCAGGCTGACATTGACTCAAAAACATTATCATTATAATATTTTCATTCTAAATCATTTTATAAATTTCTCTTAAACTCCTCAATTTCTTGGACTTGTGTCACATCTTCAGTTTGAGCTGATAAAAAAGTAATGGTTGAAAAACCTAACTTAATAGATCTTACTGTAGCTCACTCATCAAGTCCTGTTCACCTCAGGGACAGATTATCAGTGTGGTCACCAAGCTCTTCAATTCATGACTCACATCTTCATCTTCTGTCTACAGCACTCACCTCTGACGTAGAGCTTCACTTGTTTCTTCTTTAGGATGTTTTCCCCCCTGTAGACGGTGCAGGTGTAGGTGAGTGCGTCTCTGTTTGTCGGGTATTTCAGAGTCAGGCTGAGGTCCACAGCTATCTGCAGGTTTTTCCTCATCATTGTTCGATTTCTGTAAAACCAGTGCTGTTTTTCAAGGTGGCCAGAACCGTTTTTAAAGACGTGCACTATCCTGTTGGAGCTGTCAGTCCACTCTACAGTTCATGTCGGTAAACTGTGGTTATAAAGGGCAGCTGAACAGACTCCACCCCCGAATCCACATCCACCTGTGAGACTGTGAAGTAAGAAAAACAAATAATGATTTGTGCGCGCAGTCTGTCAAAGCCCCCATGTTTGACATGTAAAGTGTGTGAGGGGAGCCTGTTCTGCAAAATGCGCTGGAGGATTCCTTAAGAACATGAAACATGGGGAAACACTGGTTTGTGTTTTATTGAAAGAAAGGAGACAATTAAAACCACCTATTAACATAACTAATAGATTAAGAAGAAGAAAAAACACTACAAGTCAAGTAAAACAAATCTGAGGTTTAGGGATGATTCAGATTATTCACAATGCAAACACGTCACACATACACAACATACCTTTCTTAAAATAGCTTCTGAAGTGAACTCCAACACCCACGATGACAGCTGCAACTACAGCCAGGACACCCAGAGCCACTGGGACACTGATGGGAACTTATAACACAATGAAAACATGAACATTACATGATGTTAACATAAAATGATTAACACTCTGTGACACTCCATGTGATTTTGAATCTCTTTGCACTGACCTCCACCTTTGACCCGCTGAACCTGCAGTTCCACTCTTGACTGACCCAGTTCTACTCCAAACTTACGGACGGTGCAGGTGTAGCTGCCGCTGTCAGACAGCTGAAGCTTTTTCAGAGTGAGACTGAGGTCTCCGGTTTCCAGAGCGTCAGGATTCATGGATGTTCGGCCGCTGAACTGCTCATTTTGGTTCTGGAGGTCATCGCCTTCTGGTCGACGCAGGTGCACTGTGGAGGGATTGAGGTCATAGCGACTCCACACAGCTGTGGATTCTTTTTCTTCAAAAGTAGGAAACTCACAGGGCAGGAGAACAAACTCCGCCCCCTCTAGTACCTCCACACCTGAGGCACACTGGGAAACTGAGGACACAGACATAGACAAAGACCTTATTGATCCCACATAAAAATAGAAAAAATAAATAATAAAAAGATTCTGTGCGAATGGTTGCTATGTGCAGAAAAATAACACAAGATGTTTTATGTGCACATAAAGTGCAGGCAGTGATAGTTATACACACATATTTCTAAACAGTGTTCATCCTGTTTATAATGTTACAGCCTGGCTTCTGTCGGGATGAAGGACCTGTGATAGCGCTCCGTCCACAGTCTCCGTCCACAGTCTCCGTCCACTGTCTCCGTCCACTGTCTCCTTCCACAGTCTCCGTCCACAGTCTCCTTCCACAGTCTCCATCCACAGTCTCCGTCCACTGTCTCCGTCCACAGTCTCCTTCCACAGTCTCCATCCACAGTCTCCGTCCACAATCTCCGTCCACAGTGTCCATCCACAGTCTCCATCCACAGTCTCTATCCACAGTCTCCGTCCACTGTCTCCGTCCACTGTCTCCGTCCACAGTCTCCATCCACTGTCTCCGTCCACAGTCTCCATCCACAGTCTCCGTCCACTGTCTCCGTCCACAGTCTCCATCCACAGTCTCCATCCACAGTCTCCGTCCACTGTCTCCGTCCACTGTCTCCGTCCACAGTCTCCATCCACTGTCTCCGTCCACAGTCTCCGTCCACAGTCTCCATCCACAGTCTCTATCCACAGTCTCCGTCCACTGTCTCCGTCCACTGTCTCCGTCCACAGTCTCCATCCACTGTCTCCGTCCACAGTCTCCATCCACAGTCTCCGTCCACTGTCTCCGTCCACAGTCTCCGTCCACTGTCTCCGTCCACAGTCTCCATCCACTGTCTCCGTCCACAGTCTCATGCAGGGATGAGAGATGTTGTGCATAATAGCCCACCCACTTCCTTTATGGGGTCTAGGGGACTGTCCAGGACAGAGCTGGCCCTCTTCACCAGGCTATTTAGCCGTTACCTGCCCCTCTCGCTGCTGCCGCCTCCACAGCAGAGCTCTGGATAAAAGATTGCAGACATCCTCAGTAATGTCCTGCAGACTTCAGCCTGTCAGCACAGTCGACTTTGGTCCTTGTGCCGAGTTTGAGTGTTTTCTGAGCAGTCCAGGTTATCGTTAAGGTGAACACCCAGCAGCTTGTACGTGGTGACCACCTCCATGCCCAAACTTTGGATGAGGTGTGGTTTGACCACCACCTGCTCCGTCTGATCATTTGCCTCAGATACACATCCAAGGATGGCTGTATCAACGGATTCAGTTTATCTGCCCACCAGTGACAGATGTGGATTCTTCATGCTCAAAGACTATTTCCAAGACGTTTCTCCTGTCTATAATAATGCCGTGTGTGTGTGTGTGTGTGTGTTTACCTTTGCTGTTTTTATATTTTGTCTGTCATCTCTCCCCCTTGCCTGTGATATTTTACCCACTGACTGTCTTACTGTTCAGAACTCAGGCCTGGATTACAGCTGGACTTCAGCTTCAGTGTGTTTGTGTTTGAGTCCCGTCATTGTTTTAAAAGAAATGAGAGGACTACAGTTCACTTTTTTCTCATTTACATACTTCTTATGGTAAAAGTCTGGTGCAAACATACACTTGGTCCTAAAACAAAAAACAATTCTCTCTTTTGGCTTTAACTATGCGAGAATAACCTGTGGCATTTGAGAACTTATCTTCCAGATCAACATGCACAAACCTGTCTGACTGTTTCTGTAAGCAAAACCAGTGTGTGTGTGCTTGTGTAAATATGTGTGTGTGTCATAAGTCTAAAGGAAACTTTTCTTACCGTACAGGAGGATCACAAACAAATCCAAAATCTTCATGTTGCTATACAGAGAGTAGACATCTACAAAGTTAGTCTTCAACCTGAACCGACTAAGAGATTAAATAATCCTGCCAAGAAGCCAAAGGTGTTTTCTGGCTGCTCTCCATGTCACACATCACACCTGTGGATTGTTTTCATTCAGGAAGAGGAAACACTTCTTTAAAAGCAGGAGGAGGAGGAGTGTTCACAAAAGCCTCAGCCAGTAAAGAAGAAACTGTTAGAATGAAAGAAGCATTCATTAGAGTAAAAACCTAAATAACCTATTTGCACATTTAAAAACTTCCTGCTTCAAGTCTGTGATTTTAATCTGTTATGCATAACTTTAATCATGACACTTTTTCAACATGAAACACTAAAATTAAATGTTTCCAGTTTTGGATCTGTTGATTCCCACTCTCTTTTAACTATTTTCCCACCATCTAAGTGCATCTAAGCACAGCTGGGATTGATCTTTATTTTCACTTCTCTTTAAATGTAACTTTTAATCATAAATATTATAGGATAGATTTAAATTCTAGTTACAAAACTGAAGAAAACAGCAAAAACAACAACAAAAAAATCTACTGCCATTCACATGTAATACCCGTACAGCCCACCAGAGGGATTGATACTCAAATCAAACACAGCAAAGGCTGATGGTGACCAGTGGGAGTTCATTCAGTAACAGAAAGGAACTGAGTGGGTAACACTTCATAATGGCCACTGTTATTTAACTGTGAATTATAGGTGTTAATTTAACTTTACCATACTGTATGATACCATCTTTATTTATAAAGCCCTTTAAAATAAAACCAGGGTTCACAAAATGCTGTACACGCCAGCAAAAAAATGTGTTTTAAGAAGAGTTTAAAACTCAAAAAAGAGAAGAAGCCTGCCTAATGTGCAAGGGCAGATCGTTCCACAACTTTGGAGCTGCTACAGCCAAAGCAAATTAATGCTTACTAAGGGAGTGGAAAGGTGTATATGGCTGTTGCATCTCAGAGAGGTGGGGGCAGGCTATAAGAGATTTAAAAACAAATAGAGAACTTTAAGAAGGACCCTAAAATGTACAGGTAGTGTCATGGTCTCCGTGCCTGCCCGGCCGGCCCCACAAGGCTGCATGTGGTGTTTGGTTTTCTCTCTCTCTGCCTGGGCGGAGCTCACTGTGGGCTCCCGCCCTTGGCCCACACACCTGTCAACAATCAGCTGTGATCACCTGGAGCACTATTTGAGGCTGGAACACAGATCCTCTCATCGCTGGATGATTGTACTACAGACGTTAGTGATTCTCCCAGCTCCTGTGAACCTGTGCTTGAGTATACCTGTGATTTGTGAGTGACTTCCCTTTCCTCTGCTACAGACTTTCCTCCCCGGACCTCCCTGTCGTGTGAGCATGTGTGAGTTTGGGCAAGAAGACGTGAGCGAGTGTGTGAGAGCTACCCTGTGATTCCCTGGAGTTTGGATTTTCCCTTCACTGTATATATCGTGCACTGGTGCTGTAAATAAACTGTTTTTGGAGACGTCACACCGCTCTGCTCTTGAGTTCCTACTACCAGTTTGTGACAGGAAGCCAGTGAGTGAAATTAAAATGGGGGTAATGTGCTCAGACCTTTTTATTCCAGTTAAAAGATGCGCTTCATAACCTGCAGATGCCTAACAGATGCATCACTAACCCCACTATAAAGTGCGTTACAATAATGGAGTCTAGAAAATTCCCACATGTGGGACTAATAAAGGTACATCTTATCTCATCTCTTATCTTAGATGTAACAAAGACATGGATTACTGTCTCAAAAAGCTGCTCTGATAAGATGGGCTTTATTTTTGCCAGTTGTCTCAAATGAAAAAAAGACAGATTTTACAACAGCTCTGACCTGGCTTTCAACTTCATCATCTGCCTCCATTTAAACTCCCAGGTTAGTGGTGATTGGTTTAACATACTGTGCCAGCAAACCAAGATCCATAGTAGTGGTCTCAGAAGTGCCACCAAAAACCATCACTTCTGTTTTCTGCTCATTAAAATGTAAAAAGTTCAAAGCCACCCAGGCCCTTATTTCATCAAGACATCTGAGCAGAGGGCCTACTGAGAAACCATTTATCTTTTAAGTGGGAAACAAATCTGGGAGTCATCGGCAAAACAGTAGAAAGAAATCCCATGTTTCCTGAAAATATACTCGGGTGGTATCAGATATAAGGAGAAAAGAAGCGGGCCTAAAACTGAACCCTGTGGAACCCCACATTGAAAAGAAGCAGCAGAGGATACAAACTCACCAAGTTTCACAGAGAAAGTTTGGTCTGCCAATTAGGATCTGAACCACTGCAGTGCAGTACTCCTAACACCCACCACCTGCTCTAAACTGCAAATTAAAATCTTATGATCCACTGTATCAAAGGCAGCTGTTAAATCTAAAAGCACGATCATAACACAGTCATGTGATGCAGTTCCTAAAAAAAGTTCACAAGCCATCTATGTCCACTGTGAGCGACCATCTTTGAACAGAGGCGGTGGTTTACAACACCAACTATCTGCCATCTATAATCCAGTTTTGAGATCCTTCCCAGACGCCTTAACGCCCACTCACACCCTGGGCCATCTGACCTCAGGAAATCACATGATATGGTGGCGTTAGGTTTCACAATGAACTCACCCAAAAACCTTGGCTGATTGTGACCCACACCCATTTTCACACCATTGTCCCTCTTGGGGGGACACTCCCACAGGGCTTAAATCTGGGATTTTCCACGGTTCAACCCTAGAACTGAAGAAGCTTCTCGGATGAAACGTCTTCAAGAAACAGCTGTGAGGACAGAGCAACTCCTTGGTAAATAATGCACTTGATGGTGACTTATGAAGGTCCTTGCAGTCCAGTTGATCTTGCGCACTTCCAGGATCCCTGTGTGAGGCTCAGAGTCATAGGCTTTCTTGTAGTAAATGCAGGTGGTGCAGATGTTGGTCAGTGTAGTTTTCCTTTGTGTGCCCCACTCACATATTAATCCTTATTCCTCTTTGTTGCTATGCCTAACAGGAACTTGAAGTACCGAGGTATTTGGGTGAGAACACTTGCTTCTTGGGATCCTTTGGCATCAGGGCTGTCTCCGGCCTCCACTACATAGCACTGAGACGGCACTTTTAAGGATTTTTAACGCTATTCATTTAACTCTGGACTCTGGCAGCCCTGCTGCCCTTTTATTGTTGGACTTGTCAGCAGCTTTTGACACGGTCGACCATGACATCCTGTTATCACGGCTAGAATTTCATGCTGGCCTAAAAGGATCTGCCTTACAGTGGTTTCGGTCCTATCTGTCAGAAAGGTTTTTTTATGTCAGTATGGGCCCCCACAACTCCAAAATAGCCCCTCTTAAATACGGTGTACCTCAAGGCTCTATTTTGGGTCCTGCCCTGTTCGTACTCTATTTGTTGCCATTGGGCTCCATCTTCTCACGGTACAGCATTTCATTTCATTGTTTTGCTGATGATTTGCAGATTTATCTACCTTTAAAAGCAGGGTCAGACCATCCCCAGCTCTTATTATGCTGCCTTGATGATGTCAAACAGTGGTTGTCATTAAATTTTTTTTAAAGCTAAATGAAAATAAAACTGAGGTTGTCACTTTTGGCAACTTTAATCATATCGACAGCACTCTGGGCTACTTTCCTCGTATTGTAAAACACATGTAAAAAACCTCGGTGTCTATATTGATGGTTCTTTTAAATTGAATAAGCAGGTGACTGCAGTAGTTCAGTCCTGCTTTTTTCAGTTAAGAACGCTAGCCAAGGTAAAGCCATACCTTCCGGCTAATGTCTTTGAGCGTGTTATTCACCTTTTTCTTACTTGCAGATTGGACTACTGCAATTCATTTTATTATGGTCTAGATCAGGCCACCATCCATCATCTTCAGATGGTTCAAAATGCAGCTGCTCGCCTGCTAACTGGTACCAAACGGAGAGAGCATATAACCCCACTTTTAGCTTCTTTACACTGGCTTCCTGTCTCCTACAGGATCCAATTTAAACTTTTACTTTTTGTTTTTAAGTCACTTAACGCCCGAGCCCCTCCTTACCTGTCTGAGCTCCTCTCTGCCTATGCTCCAGGAAAAACCACGAGGTCTAGCTCAAAACTAATGCTGTCCATCCCACGGACTAACCTCAAATCCCGTGCTGATAGATCCTTCTCTGTGGCAGGTCCCAGACTTTGGAATAGTCTCCCCTTAAATATTAGATCTGCACAAATACTTGAGCAATTTAAATCTTTACTAAAGACACATTTCTATGCCCTGGCTTTTAACACACTATGACCCAAGCATTTTGGTCTTATTTTAATTAGTTTAGTTATTGTTTTAATTCTTTTACTGTCCTTTTATTGTTTTTTATTGTTATTATTGTATTACATTGTTGCTTTTCAATACCATTTCTATATTGTTAAGCACTTTGTGTAGCATCGGCTGTTTGAAATGTGCTATATAAATAAATTTGACCTTGACCTTAAGGTAGGAGCCAAAAAGGGTGTAGTTTGTGTGTGTGAGCACCCGTGTGTACACCTGTGAGCATGGACGCGCCACTGTCCCAGAAAGAGCTGAGGAGAGTCCCAGATGAGGGCTCACTCAGCAGCCGCGGAGCAGAAGCCAGGAGGGGTTGCAGTGACGCGCCCGTGAGCTCCGCCGGCAGCCAGCTGTGCCTGAGTGACCGAGCCCCAGGCTGAGAGGCTGAGGGCACCCCACCCCCGAAGTGGCCCGAGCGAGCCCCAGGCTCCAGGCTCCAGGCTCCAGGCCCCGATAAGCGGCCGCCAAGGAGTGAGCCGGTGTGTACCTGGACGCCCATCCCCAGACACAAAGAACCACCAACGCACCGATGTCTGAGGGCGTCTGCCACCAGATATGAACTTTTTTCAAGACAGTGAATCTTGAAACCAGAGAAAAAATAGAGAGTTTTAACTTGTTCCATTGGCAGATTTTTTTTCACTTATTTCAAGCTAAAATATTTATTGGAATTCAAATTTAGACAGAAATAAAGTGAATAATATTATTTTGCTGACGTCGACTGAGAAAATTGTCAGGCGGTGGAAGGAATACTTCGAGGACCTCCTTAATCCCACTGACACGTCTTCCGAGGAAGAAGCAGAGTCTGGGGATGAGGGGAATGACCCGCCAATTTCCGGGGGCGAGGTCACTGAGGCAGTTAAACAACTCCTTGGTGGCAGAGCCCCTGGTGTTGATGAGGTCCGCCCCGAGTTCCTGAAGGCTCTGGACGTTGTAGGGCTGTGCTGGTTGACACGCCTCTGCAATGTTGCGTGGAGATCAGGGGCAGTACCTGTGGACTGGCAGACCGGGGTGGTGGTCCCCATCTTTAAGAAGGGGGACCGGAGGGTGTGTTCCAACTACAGGGGGATCACACTCCTCAGCCTCCCTGGGAAAGTCTATGCCAGGGTGCTGGACAGGAGAGTTCGTCCGCTAGTCGAACCTCGGATACAGGAGGAACAATGCGGTTTTCGTCCTGGTCGCGGAACACTGGACCAGCTCTTTATCCTCTCGAGGATACTTGAGGGTGCATGGGAGTTTGCCCAACCAGTCTACATGTGTTTTGTGGATGGATGGAATATTATTTTATTATCACGTTGATGCAGCACATGGTTCAGTTAGCTTTGTATAAACACGTGTTAGAAATGTTCTTCAATCAGCTCTTTTTACTCTCATTTCACAGCCAGTACTTTTTACTTTTACTTGAGTAAAGAAGTTGAATTAGTACTTGGAGTATTTTTAACAGTAGTACTTCTACTTCAGTACAGACTGTGTGTACTTTTACCACCTGTGTCTGAGACCTCCTTCAGGGTCCACCTGAAGCTCTCAGTCTGCTGTGGAAAAAGGAAATCCAGGTGAGTTTCTCCTGATCACCTGAGGCCGTCATTACTGTGTGAACCCACACACCACTCCTCACTCCTCCCACCCGCTGCACACAGTCACTGAGTACAGACCGGCAGATTCCTGTAAAGGGAGAGGCAAGAAGAGGCGGAGCAACACCTGAAAAACAAGAAGCTCAACGTCATTTTGCAAAAGTGAAAGTGTGAGAGAGCAGCAGCAGAGCTGCAGTCGAGTCCTGTTTGTCTCTAAAAGAAGATTCACTGGAGTCCATCAGGTTCCTCTCAGCAACAGTGGTGAGTGCAGCTGATCACACTTCCTGCTTCTACACAAATCTTCACTCTGTTCACTTCATCAGGGCTCTAGAGCGTCACCTCATTTCTCCATGGTGCCACTTAGGCTACGTCCACACTCGCCCGGATAGATTTGAAAACAGCGCTCCGCGTCCACACTAGTCTATGCCAGGGTGCTGGGCAGGAGAGTTCGTCCGCTAGTCGAACCTCGGATACAGGAGGAACAATGCGGTTTTCGTCCTGGTCGCGGAACACTGGACCAGCTCTTTATCCTCTCGAGGATACGTGAGGGTGCATGGGAGTTTGCCCAACCAGTCTACATGTGTTTTGTGGACTTGGAGAAGGCATTCGACCGTGTCCCTCGGGGTGTCCTGTGGGAGGTGTTGCGGGAGTATGGGGTGTCTGGCCCATTGCTACGGGCCATTCGATCCCTATGCAACCGTTGCAAGAGCTTGGTTCGCATTGCCGGCAATAAGTCGGACTCGTTCCCGGTGGGTGATGGGCTCCACCAGGGCTGCCCTTTGTCTCCGGTTCTGTTCATAATTTTTATGGACAGGATTTCTAGGCACAGCCAAGTGGCGGAGGGCTTTCGCTTTGGTGGCCTCAGAATCTCATCTCTGATTTTTGCGGATGATGTGGTTCTGTTGGCTTCATCGGGTGAGGGCCTCCAGCTCGCACTGGAACGGTTCGCAGCCGAGTGTGAAGCAGCGGGAATGAGGATCAGCACCTCCAAATCTGAGGCCATGGTTCTCAGCCGGAAAAGGGTGGAGTGCCCACTCCGGGTCGGGGATGAGTTCCTGCCCCAAGTGGAGGAGTTCAAGTATCTCGGGGTCTTGTTCGCGAGTGATGGGAGAAGGGAGCCGGAGATCGACAGACGGATTGGGGCTGCAGCTGCAGTAATGCGGACGCTGCACCGGTTTGTCGTGGTGAAGGGGGAGCTGAGTGTAAAAGCGAAGCTCTCAATTTACCGGTCGATCTACCTCCCTACCCTCACCTATGGCCACGAGCTGTGGGTAGTGACCGAAAGAACGAGATCGCGGATACAAGCGGCAGAAATGAGCTTCCTCAGAAGGGTGGCTGGCCTCTCCCTTAGAGATAGGGTGAGAAGTTCGGCCATCCGGGAGGGGCTCAGAGTAGAGCAGCTGCTGCTCCACATCGAAAGGAGCCAGTTGAGGTGGTTCGGGCATCTGACAAGGATGCCCCCTGGGCGCCTACTGGGTGAGGTGTTACGGGCATGTCCCACCGGGAGGAGGCCCCGGGGCAGACCCAGGACACGCTGGAGAGATTATATCTCTCGGCTGGCCTGGGAACACCTTGGTATTCCCCCGGATAAGCTGGAGGAGGTGGCTGGGGAGAGGGAGGTCTGGGCCTCTTTGCTTAGGCTGCTGCCCCCGCGACCCGGCCTCGGATAAAGCGGATGAACATGGATGGATGGATGGATGGAATATTATTTTATTATCACGTTGATGCAGCACATGGTTCAGTTAGCTTTGTATAAACACGTGTTAGAAATGTTCTTCAATCAGCTCTTTTTACTCTCATTTCACAGCCAGTACTTTTTACTTTTACTTGAGTAAAGAAGTTGAAACAGTACTTGGAGTATTTTTAACAGTAGTACTTCTACTTCAGTACACACTGTGTGTACTTTTATCACCTGTGTCTGAGACCTCCTTCAGGGTCCACCTGAAGCTCTCAGTCTGCTGTGGAAAAAGGAAATCCAGGTGAGTTTCTCCTGATCACCTGAGGCCGTCATTACTGTTTGAACTTTACCCACACACCACTCCTCACTCCTCCCACCCGCTGCACACAGTCACTGAGTACAGACCGGCTGATTCCTGTAAAGGGAGAGGCAGGAAGAGGCGGAGCAACACCTGAAAAACAAGAAGCTCAACGTCATTTTGCAGAAGTGAAAGTGTGAGAGAGCAGCAGCAGAGCTGCAGTCGAGTCCTGTTTGTATCTAAAAGAAGATTCACTGGAGTCCATCACGTTCCTCTCAGCAACAGTGGTGAGTGCAGCTGATCACACTTCCTGCTTCTACACAAATCTTCACTCTGTTCACTTCATCAGGGTCTAGAGCGCCACCTCATTTCTCCATGGTGCCACTTAGGCTACGTCCACACTCGCCCGGATAGATTTGAAAACAGCGCTCCGCGTCCACACTGGTGTTTTCAGTCGTTTTCACAGAGTTGTGCGTCCACATTAAGACGGCTGAAAACGCTTACGTTCCAGTCCTGCGCATGCGTGAAACGCAAGACGATTCGACCGGTCTCATTTCTGTCTGCTGCTGATTCACTTTCCGGCTGTTTGAAACGTCGCAGCAGACGTGGAGGAAAAGCACCGAGTTTTAAAATGGACTAACAATGAGGTGGAGTTGTTGCTGCGAGTAACACAAAAGTACAAAGTTGCAAAAGCGAGAGAGAAATAAAGAATTTGAAGAAAAGCTCTGTGGAGCATGTGCAGACTGATATTCATCTTTAATAGGACTGTCAAAACTGCTGCTGTATAATGCTCTCCACTATCTTTGTTTAATTGGTCACATGCCTGCATCACATGACTAACATGCATCATCGTTTTAGAAAGTCTCTGTTTTCACTGTTCACTGTGACACAAACGCACCGTCTCCAAATTATTTACTTTCCGGCTGTTTGAATCGTCGCAGCAGAGGTGAGCAGCGTGATAGGAGTGGATGTAGCTGTGGGTAATGAGAAAAGATGAAAAGAACGATTGATAACTTTTTCGTTAAGGCCGGTGCTCTGACACGGAGCCATCAACCTCTCAGTGTCTAACACTGGTCTGCAGACGGCATCAGATAATGAGCCACATTAGATGGACTCTGAGCCCACTGACAGTAAAAGGGTGAAGTGTAGACATTTGGAAGAGAGCGGCCTGACCAGTTTCTCTGACTATGATACTGTAAAGCTCACAACATGATGCATTTACTGTGGTGAGTGTGCAAAGACCATGGCAGGTGTTGTGCCAAGGTAGGGATCCCCAACAGGATCTGTTTCCCTGCGTCAGGAACATCGGCTGGGCAGGGAAAGCGGACCCAACGCACTCCGCCTCCATCACGACCAACTAGACGTGGAAGGAGTGATGTTTTAGTGACAACATGAAAGATGAGTGTGACCGTTCAGTTTGTGGGTTACAACAGAAAATTATACATTTATTGTTCTCGTGTGTTATCGGACGGGATCGTTTTAACAAACCGAGGACATTTTCCTGATAATTATCTGTATCCTCCTGTAACTTTACTGTTTAAAGAGCTAAAACCTCCAACATTTCAGGATCAATAAGTCCTTATAAGACGTGTTTGTGAGCTAAAAATCAAGAATGTGGGATACTGTTTGTCTGTGTCAGCCAAACAACTTCACATCTTTGTAACGACTGTTAAAAAGATGTTCATCCTGTTGATCCTGTTCATCTGGACGCTGCACTGTACAGCAGACACGACGTTGTTCAGTTTGTGTTTCAGATGAACCAGTTTGTCTCTGAGTGTGTTGCTGGGTCTCCACCAGTTACTCTGACAACTGAAGGTTCAAGATTTTTATTTTGACATTTGCACACAGGACCAACAGTCCATGCACAGTGGAATACTTGTGCAGAGCTTTCCAAGTCAAATCACACTTTAACAATATAAAGACAGAAAAAGCAGGAGGATAGAAATGAAGTCCGGAGTAGGGTAGTCGTACTATTTTCTTTTTTTTTTTCTTAAATTTTTTTTTATTTTTGCATTTAAATTAAACATAACATGCTTATACAAAATCAACCAAGAACAATTACTGTTTTTAACATTTGTGAACTTATGAGCATGAAAGGAGAAAGGAGAAAAAAAAAAAGAAAGGAAAAAAGAAGAAAAAGAAAAGGAAGAAAAAAAAACTATTTCAACAATTATACATCCTAATCAAACAGGTTTTATTCCTGGTAGATGGTCATTTAATAATGTCCGTTTATTATTAAATACAATTAATTTAGGTTATGGAAAAGAGGTTAAAACAGCAGTACTTTCTCTGGACGCTCAAAAAGCATTTGATCAGATTGAATGGTCTTATATATTTGAGACTCTAAAACAATTTGGTTTTGGGGAGTACTTTAGGGATTGGATTAAAATGATTTATCTGTGTCCGGTGTCCTGTATTCTCACTAATGCAGATAAATCCTCTCCCTTTCAATTACAACGCGGGGTGAGACAGGGGGATCCCCTCTCACCGCTTCTTTTTGATATAGCCCTGGAGCCCCTAGCCATTAACATAAGAAACCACCCAGGTATACAGGGAGTTAAATTTGGGAATGTGGAAAGTCTTGTTAACATTTATGCAGATGACTTACTGATCTGCCTTTCCAAACCAGAAATCTCATTCCCTAATCTTTTAAATTGTATTAAACACTTTGGGAAATTATCAGGATATATGATCAATTGGGATAAATCTGAATTTATGCCAATAACAGATAATCTATGCCCAAAGTTCCTCAGCTCACTCCCATTCAAATTAGTAACTACGTCTTTTACCTATCTTGGTCTTAAGATCTCTAAAAATCCCAAACTCCTTTATAAATTGAATTTCCTGGAAATGCTGGATAAGTTCAAAGATGATATTAGAAAATGGAAGCTGCTTCCTCTGTCTCTGATCGGTCGAATAAATCCAGTTAGAATGGTGTCTTTGCCACGATTTTTATATCTTTTTCAAAACCTTCCTATTCACTTGCCACTTAAATTTTTTAAGCAGCTTGATTCATTGATTCACTCATTCATTTGGGCAGGAAAACCCCCTCGGATATCCATGGCTCATCTTCAAAAAAACACTTCCTGCGGGGGGTTAGGTCTCCCTGTGTTTAGACATTATTATTGGGCAGCAAATTCAAGAGCTCTATTGCACTGGCAGTGGGGCTCGCCTATTGATTATTGTCATGACAAGCTTCCGATCTGGCTCCAGGTAGAGGCAGCAACAGTATCTGAAGCCTCATTACCAGTCTTATTGTTTTCTAACACGGGTTCTTTTAACAATTCGCTCAGTCGTAATTTTGTTGTTAAACACTCCTTAAAGATATTAAGTCAAATTAGGAAATCTCTCAAACAACCTGATTTTTCAGTAGGAATGCCAATAATACATAACTACTTGTTTAAACCAGGTAAAATGGATAGGGTGTTTTTAGAATGGGGGGAAAAGGGATTGAAATACATTGAGGACTTATATACAGATGACAAATTTATGTCCTTCCTTCAACTTCAAGAAAAGTTTCAATTACCTCAATCACATTTTTTTCGTTATCTTCAAATAAGGAATTTTGTTCAACAAAACTTTTCAGACTTTCCACTGAAGCCACGAAGTTATACTTACTTTGATATAATTCGGAAAGCAGATTTTAAACATTTGATATCTCAGTTTGTTAAGTGCTTTACAATCCCAGTTGATTCCGACCGAATTAAGAAAACATGGGCTGAAGACCTCGGGGTCCCTCTGTCTGAAGACCAATGGTCAAATTGTTTGTCCAATATTCAGAAAGGCTCAATAAATGCCAGATATAAACTAATCCAGTTTAAAGTCATTCATAGACTACACTTTTCTAAACTTAAACTTAACCGGATCTATAATTCTGTATCCCCCTTATGTGACAGATGTAAAGTCGGTGAAGGTTCCCTTGCACATTTATTTTGGCATTGCCCTGTTTTGAATGCTTTTTGGAGCCAGATTTTTTATGTGGTTTTCAAACCAATTTAGGAAAAAAGTACCACGTGATGGTACATTGGCTATACTTGGATCATTTGCATCAGTCGAATCTTTTTCCTTTTCACAAAAACAGATAATTACAATGGGTATGCTGGCTGCAAAGAAACTTATTCTTTTACAGTGGCGGTCTTCTTCGGCCCCGTGTTTTAACAGGTGGCTTAATGAGATGGTGTCTGTGGCCAGGGTGGAGCAGATAAGATTTGATAGAGAGGGGAAACTGGCGAGTTTTTGTATGATTTGGCAACCATTTCTAGAATTCTTAAAAAAATAACTGATCATAATTCATGCCTCACACTCCGCGTGAATTATTTTATTTGTACTATTTTCTATATACAAAGAAAAAGAAGAAAATGTACAGAGAGTGTGTAGTTCTCTACCTCTTATCGCACTCACAGTGTTGCACATTTGTTCCACAGATCTGTTTCACAAGTCTGTTGTGAGTGTATTGCCCGATGGTCAGTGAACCGATGATACATTCAAAGTGAGGTTAAGTAGTGCTGTGTTATTTTAAGTGTTCAGTGTGTTTTTGTTTGCCGTCAGTCTGACAGTTGTGGGGAAGAAGCTGTTGAAGAATCGTGTTCTGTGTGTGATGCTGCTGTCCGCTCTGTTGTGTCTGAGATTGTATGTGCAGCTTTGTATGTGCAGGTCCATGGATGCAAGTGTTGTTCCCATAATCCTCTCTGCAGACTTTCTGACTCTGCAGAGCCTTCCTCTCTGTCTGTGTAGTGTTTCCATACCAGACAGTGATGCCTGCGGTGAGGATGCTGTCTATCAGTCCTCTGCAGGCCTGGGTGAGAGGGTGGTGGTTCATGCCAGCTTTCCTGAGCAGCCGAATGAAATAAAGCCTTTGCTGGGCTTTTTTCACAGTTGCTGTAGTGTTGAGAGTCCAGCTCAGGTCTGATGTAACCTGCAGTCCCAGGAATCTGTGGCTGTTTGTCCTCTCCACCTCTGTCCCTTTGACGATAAGAGGTTGCAGGGGAGGGAGTTCTTCTAAAAGTGCAGTATTCATTCCTTGGTCCGTGTTGAGGATGAGGTGAAGAAGCTTCTGTGATGAAAAGAAAGTTAAAGAAGTCCAGACGCTTTTCTCTCCAAGCTCCTCAGACTACTGACGCTTGTTTCTCTCTTTGTAAAAATGAAATTTAAAGTGAATTTTGAATCAAATGTTTCTCTTCTTTCTCCCTCAGAGTGCAGACATGTCTGCTGCCAGCAATCTGCGATCTGAAGATCAGTTTCTGTGCTCCATCTGTCTGGATGTGTTCACTGATCCAGTCTCTACACCATGTGGACACAACTTCTGCAAAACCTGCATCAGTCAGCACTGGGACATGAGTCAGAGCTGTCAGTGTCCCATGTGTAAAGAGCCTTTCTACACTCGACCTCAGCTGAAGATCAACACTTTGTTCTCTGAGATGGTTGCTCAGTTCAGACGTGAAGCTCAGCAGAAAGCCAGCAGCAGCAGCTCAGAGCAACAAGCTGCCAAACCAGGAGAAGTTCCCTGTGACGTCTGCACTGGAACCAGACTGAAGGCCCTGAAATCCTGCCTGGTGTGTCAGACCTCCTACTGTCAGACTCACCTGGAGCCTCATCTGACACTGAAAGGTCTGAAAAGACATCAGCTGGTTGATGCTGTGGAGAACCTGGAAGGCAGGATGTGCACGAAGCACGATAACCTTCTGCAGCTGTTCTGTAAGACCGACCAGACATGTGTCTGCGTGCTCTGCTCTGTTTTAGACCACAAGAACCACGAGTTTGTTCCTCTGAGAGAAGAATATGAAGGAAAGAAGGCAGAGCTGGAGAAGACAGAGGCTGAGATTCAGAAGATGATCCAGAAGAGACGACTGAAGATTCAGGAGATCACAGAGTCGGTGAAGATGAGTAAAGATGCTGCAGACAGACAGAAAGCAGAAGGTGTTCAGGTCCTCACGGCTCTGATGGAGTCTGTTGAGAGACGCCTGAAGGAGCTCATGAAGGAGATCGAAGACAAACAGGAAGCTACAGAGAAACAGGCTGAAGGTCTCATCAAAGATCTGGAACAGGAAATCTCTGAGCTGATGGAGAGAAGCTCTGAGGTGGAGCAGCTCTCACGCTCTGAAGACCACCTCCACCTCCTCCAAAGCTTCTCCTCCCTGAAAGCTGCTCCACCCAGCAAGGACTGGACAGAGGTCAGAGTTCATCCACCATCATATGAGGGGACTGTGGGGAGAGCTGTGGCTCAGCTGGAGGAGACAATCAGGAAGAAGCTGTTAGAGGCTGAGCTGCAGAGGGTGCAGCAGCATGAGGTGGATGTGACTCTGGATCCTGATACAGCTCATCCTGAACTCATCCTGTCTGATGATGGAAAACAAGTTTATCATAGAAGAAAGAGGAGGTTGTACGGTATTCATACCCGTCGGCAAAATCGCTCTCTGCATTTAACCCATTCACTCAGTGAAGCAGTGGGCAGCCATTGGGCGCCCGGGGAGCAGTGTGTAGGGACGGTACCTTGCTCAGGGGTACCTCAGGGTAGCTGTTCAGGGGAATCGAACCCCCGAGAGAGATTTTCTCAGTGTGTTATGGTTTTAGGAGAGCAGAGTTTCTCTTCAGGCAGATTTTACTTTGAGGTTCAGGTTAAAGGAAAGACTGAGTGGACTTTAGGAGTGGCCACAGAGTCGATCAACAGGAAGGGAAAAATCACACTGAGTCCTCAGGATGGTTTCTGGACTGTGTGGCTGAGAAATGGAAATGAGTATGAAGCTCTTGCTGGTCCTTCAGTCCCCCTCTGTCTCCATCCTGGTCCTGAGAAGGTGGGGGTGTTTGTGGATTATGAGGAGGGTCTGGTCTCCTTTTATGATGTAGGTGCTGCAGCTCTGATCTACTCCTTTACTGGCTGCTCCTTCACTCACAAACTCCACCCATTCTTCAGTCCCAGTTTCAATGATGGAGGTAAAAACTCTGCACCTCTGATCATCTGTCCTGTCAATAACATTAATCGATCCCTGATTTCATTGGAAGAACTTGACTTGGGAGAAATTGATTTCTATTTTGATTCTGATTTAAGGGAACAAATGAACACATTGAGTGTAAATCCTCTACAGTCTCCATGTTTCTATAGAATCTGATCATCAGGACTCTGATTCACACTTTGATTCTCATGGAGTTTGATTTGAACAGAAGAAAAGTTGAATCAGGAAATGTTCCCACTGATGGAGACTCGAGCTGAAGAGCAAATATCAGAGAACAAATGTCCAAAAGCTTCATTTCCAATAAAGTTTGTTCAATGCTTTGAGTGAATCCAGACTCATGTGTGGCTGTTATACGGAGCATCAGAGTCCAGCTGAGTTATGTTGGATACAAACTGCTTATTTTGGCTCTGTGAGGAGTTTTGTTCACTGAAAACTGATGAGACGGATAATATTCAAAGAACTCTGTAGAGATTCATGCATCCATGTTCTCCACCTGCAGGTGTGGAGGAGAAAGGTGGAGCACAGACTGCTGCATCCTTCCAGTCACATCATTTTGATGATTATATTTGCATGTTGTGATGATTTGGGTTAAAGACAAACAGAGTTGAACGGCTGCAGTCACAGCATGAAGACGATGCTGAAGCTGAGCTGTCAGTGAACCTGTTTCACTGTGATTTGATTTGAAGAATAGAAAGTGTGTGTGGCTGCTGACAGCTGCAGTCTCTGCTAGTCTGCATAACACACACACAACTTTCCCCCTGAGGCAACGATGCAGCAACAACACAACAGCTGCAGACACACACACACTGTTAAAGAACACTTTACTGTTTAAGGCAGAATTCCTCAGTAACAATGATTTGAGTCTACTGTGTCTACTGTGGTTTCCAACATACAATCTACTGAAACATGTTTTTCTTTCTGCCGTACAAACTATTTGATCACAACATCTTTGCTTTTTTCCTCCAATCGTTTATTCTGATTATTTTATTTAGTTTAACTAAGAAAAGCTTAAAATTTAACTCTTAACCTGATTTAAACGTTTAATTTCTCATTAACTCAGACTTTTAATTTATTTCCTTGTTTAATGTATTATTTCTTTATCCTTGTTTAAGTTTTGCCGATCCTTTCTGTGTAACCTGTTTAATCTGACCTTTGACCCTTTAATTTTAACTTAACAGTACTCTTGTTTTGACCTTTGACCTCTTTATTCCTTATAACCAAATAAACCCTTTTATCTGATATTTTCACCTTATTGATTGATTATATATATCTATTATATTTTCTCACCTTACCTTATTTTGACCTTTGACCCATGTCCTTGTTAGCCTTGATCTTCCTTCATCAAACGTGAAATTTCTTTCACCTTTGAACTTAAAGCTTAAATCAAACCTTTGTTAAAAAGCTTCTTACCAACTTGTAATTCCAACTCTCTGCATTAAACACGTATCTTATCATATAAACACTGGATCACTGAGAGAACTTTAGGCAGAACCAAATGAAGCAGCTGACCTCGTCAAACTCACAGCGACAGTAACTGACAGTGAATTATTTTAATCTTCTTCATTGTATTTGTTAGAAACATTTATTTTCCTTTAATTGGACTTTGGTTAAGTTCAATCCGATGTATTAACCGACCTTTGAGGTGAAGTGCAGCTGCGAAGAACGCTACGGCAGGCAATGAGGTGCGTTTAATGTCGCTCTGTTAATTTGAGCGTCCATAAATTGAATGTCTTATTTTTTCTTACTTTATTATTGCTAATTTATTGGAGAATTTGGCCATTTAATTAAGGTAGATTTTATGTTGTTGGTGGTAAAGATCTGGATGGATGCTTTATTCTGTGTTTCTATTTTTCAGTTTTACTTTTCAAGACTTGGTGAATTGCCTTTTTCTACTTTTTGTTTAGTTTTGTTAAAATTAGCAGCAGTGAGAAGTGTTGTTGTCGGTCTTGAATATATTTGATGTAGCCCATACTGTTAAGGTAAGTGTCATGTTTTTAGTTGTTAGTCTGATGAAGAATCTTTTATTTTTCTCCAAAAGTTGATTGTGTTTATCTGGACATAGTGTTTTTCAGGTCCAGCTGAATGCAGGTTTCCCCAGTCTTATACGTGTCAGGAGCATCAGCACAGCTGAAATGCATTTTTCCTAAGCACCGCGTCTCTGTGGCTTTTAAACCCCAAAACACGCTAAAACAAAAATGGGTCCACCCCAAGGATGGGGTCCCCCGGTGTAGTAACCTCGTTTCTTTGAACATCGACGTTCATTCAGGAAACCACAGCTGCTAGTTGCACTCACCACACGTTTTTCTAATCTGCCCTTTATGTAGCCTTCACTTCCTTTAATAAGAGCAAATTTTCCACTATAAACACAGAGTCTAACAAAAGACTGGAGACTGTTTTGGTCATTTCCCTCAGAGTTTGTATGTTTTGTTGTTTTTCTGGTGATGAGCTTCAAACAGCAGCAGATTGAGACTCAAATAGAACCTAATAAAATCAGTGAAGCTATTCATTGCTCATGTCATCCATCAGGGAGTTACTTTAATATCATTACATTGTTTGCTTTTAGTAAATGTGGAAATTGAATATGAATTCATTTTATGTTTTTCTTTTCTTTTTTATTTCTTAATACCTAACTGCTGCACCTGTACTGCCCGTATCTCTGCAGATATACTGTATAGCCACTCAAAACTGATGTTCAGATAGAGGGTGGGAGCCGCCTGTTTTCTCTCTCCACTATAATCCCTGACAATTTTATTAGTTTGGGCGACCTTTACATGTAGGTTGTTGGGATCACAGCAGAGTTAGAACAGAGGGGACATGGTGTTTGTTAAATGTCCGAATGGCCCAGGTGGAAGAAGCTGTTAGTGAATCTGGAGATGTGGGACCTGAGGTACCAACATACAACACTGTAAAAAATGACAGATGCCACCAAAGAGTCACAGAAGGTCTTCAAAGCGCTCCCTGGACTCCAAATGACCTCAGCCGCCTCAGCAACTGCGTTTTCTAAGGACAGCGCTAGCAAACGCTCTCCGCTTGCGAGTGAAAAAGAAAAAGCACCACTTCCCTTCCTTATTCATGTTGAAGTGTACCATGTCCACCAATCAAAAAATGATATGGCAACATGAGGCGTTTGGTTGTTTAGGAAGAGGGAGAAGTTTTAGGAGTGACACCAATGAGAGAGAGAGAGCGAGTTTTCACATGTGAGAGATTAGTGACGTTTAGTGTGTTTGGAGGCTGTAGTTAGTGTGTTATGCAGTTATTGGGTTTTTGTGAGTTATACTAGTGAATGTCACAGGTGCTCCTGCTGTCAGACCTTGTGGTGTTCTCCTCTGTTTTATAGTGGACAGGACCTATTCTTTGGGAGTTGCATGAATACTTTGTGTGCCTTCTTATTTGATGCAACACACCTGATTGTTCTGTAAATAGTTTGAAATGATTGTGCAAAAAATCTGAGGCCTTGGCTGCATTTTGGGGTAAATAGCAACATTTTACTTTGTTGTTTGCATCATTTTTAAAAATGTATAATTTCTATTTGCATTTCAAGTTATGAAAGGTATTCATTAAACATGTTTATGTTTTAACTGTTTTCCACTCAGAGTATACAAGAGGTTGAAGATACTATTACATACGGAGAGAACTCCACACCGGGTGTAGGCTTGCATGACTAAGAAACTATTTGAGGCAATTTTGTGGAGTTTGAGGTTGGACTCGGCTGCACATGTGTGCTTAAGCCGATCGATGCACTCAAAAAAATAATTCATTGGATGAACTTAATTTCATCTTGCCACCTATATTCCATCTAATCATGTTATATCAATCCATCTTGATTGTGTTGTTTCAACACTAAATGTGTTTGTAAGTGTAACATAATTTAAACATTAACATTCAGTTAATTTGATTTTTATTCAGTTAACATGTTTGTACCAAGTTAGTGTAATTAAAATTCATGTTATATTGTTTAAACACCTTGGCACATCAAAAGTCAGTCTTGTTACATGAACTAGTAAAATATTTGTTTGTTACACCAATGTTAATCTTGTTGAATGAACAAATGTAATTTATGTCTGTAGTACTTACACCAATCATGTTTCAGTTAGTGTTTGTATTGCTTATGTAAACATTACTTTTAATTAAATTAATGAAACATACATAAATGATAACTTGCAAAACCATCTCTTTTATTTTGCTTGAACATTCTTAAAACAGTTGGCAGGATCCCAGTTCAGCCTAGCTTTCTCCCCTTTAACCATCTCATACTAAGACCACAGAACTTCCAGATGAAGACATGCTGACTGAAAGAAAAAATACAATAAAATAACCCTAATAATAAAAATGAAATAAGTCTGTTGAATAGTTTGCAGACAAAAAATATTATCCCCAAAGCAACTTTCGTAAAATGTAGTAAAATATGCATTGCAAACAACAATATGAATTTTAACACAATTTAAAGCTCAGACATAACATTCAACATTACTATAACATTACATCATTACTATGTTGCTTGCATACATTAGTCCTCCATTTAATCAGGCTGTATCCATTAATAGTGACTTTATGCTATTTAACGTGTGGAGAAAACATTCAATTTTGAGTATAACTGCTCCACTCAAACAATTTGTGAAAACCAGTGTGCATTTGCCTTTGTAACAATTGCCATCTGGCAAAAATCAGTGTTTACACTTCAAGTGTATAAGACTTTAAGTTATGAACGAACAATCTTTGTATAATAGTCACAGAGCAAACCACATAGTTTATATGAACATAAAACTATGTTCAATGCAATATTTGCATTGCAGAAACCTTGAAAAAAAATATCTGGCTTGCCTGAGTCTGTTTCAAGCTCATTCACCCCATTAGCTTGTTTTTTAGGAACTGTGCCTTGGATGACAACCTCTGTCCATCCAGCTTCATGATAATCTTTTGCAAGACTTCAAAAGTGCATTTGAGCTCCGGTGGGTAGCTTAGGTTCAGACAGTATATCAGTCCAAATAACAGAGCACAAGCAATTGCAATGCTCCTCAAACCAGTGAGAACCTCCACGCCTTCAATCAGGACACCGATGTTCTCTGGGTCATCTCCAGGCTCCGCACCCTCCTGATGTATGACATACACTCCCATCACAGTTTGTTCCATGGCTTCAGTGTTGGCCTCAGTGTTCTGTGACGTAAAATATAATAATACATTTGTTTGAGTCTAGATATGAAAAAAAAAAAAAAGGAATTCAGCAATCAGCGTGAATATGCTGATGTCATGGTCCTGCGTCCATGACTCAGTGACTTTGTGTTTGTGTTCCTTATTGTTATTATTCATGGGCTGTGTTGGGATGGTTTGTGTTTTGGGATTTTAGATACTGGGTTCTGGGTTTGTGCTCCCTCTATTGGTCCCTGGTGTTAGTGTTCCCCTGTCTCGTCAGGTTAATCAGGTCCAGCTGTGTCTCCCACCTGTGTGTGATTTCCCAGTGTCTCTCTGTGTATTTATAGTGTGTGTTTGCCTCTGTTCCTCGTCGCGTCGTCTGTGTTCATACCCTGTGAAATCCCCTGCGTGCTCTCCCTGCTGTTCTCCCTTCATGTTCAGGTTTGCCACTCCTTTGTGTAGTTTCTCCCAGTTTAGTTCGTCCTTAGTTCAGTTTTGCCATCTCCACTTTATGTTTGGTATTGTCAATAAATCACCCTCACGTCTGAATAAGTGCTGCGTTTGAGTCCTCCTTCCACTCTTCACACGGCCGCTGACCCGGACCGTGACAGCTGATATATTTACTAAATTCTATGTCTCTGGTTTCACACCTCAGAAATTTGACATGAAACAAAACAAGGACCAATTGCAATATCTTTTATTCACACGTGGTGTCACATTTTACCATTTCATATATCGAAATTACCCATAACTCCTGGAGCAAATTACATAACACAGAACAACTTGTGAATGTAACTGACCGTATATTCCTTCACAAGTTTCTCATGGTCTTCATTCAGGTAGACACACAAGGACTTCAGGATGCATGCTCGTCTTGTATGTATTGTGTCATCCTAAGAAAAAAGGGAATCCATAATGACAATATTTAGCTTTTAGGCAGCAGTTTGAAAAAGGAATACTTAGTTTGGAAGAGTCCAAAAGGCCACATGGTAAATAGACTGGTTCTTATATAGCGTTTTTCTACTCGGAGCACTCAAAGCTGCCTTTATACAACAATTCATTCACCCAATCACTTTTTCTAAACTGTTTAAATGGCCTGTATTTATATAGCGCTTTACTAGTCCCTAAGGACCCCAAAGCGCTTTACATATCCAGTCATCCACACATTCACACACTGGTGATGGTAAGCTGCATTGTAGCCACAGCCACCCTGGGGCGCACTGACAGAGGTCGAGGCTGTCGAACACTGGCGCCACCGGGTTTAGTGCTTACTGTCTAACATTCATACACATTCAAACTCCGATGAATGCATCGGTGAGCAACTTGGGGTTAGTATCTTACCCAAGGATATTTGGCATGCACACTGGAGGAGCTTGGGACCAAACCGCCAAGCTTCTGGTTAGTAGCTGACCTGCTCTACCACCTGAGCTACAGCCACCTCAAAACATCTGTCTAAACCAAATCAGACACAAAATGAGGAAACTAAACACTAATGGTTTTTTTGGGGTTTTTTTTTTTTTCATTTTGATCAAAATTAACCATACGATTTTATCAATTACTTATTAATATAAGACTGTTGCTTATATAATTTGTATAAAATATGAAAACCTCTTAGCACTTTTGCCTACCATATGTATAGATATCTTTGCTCATAAAATTGCCAGATTATGGGCATAAAAAGTTCTTAAGCACAGATCTAACCCACCTTGGAGATGGCCACCATGATGAGTCTCATTTTTCTGCCAGCCACCCCACCTTTGCCTCGAAAGAGCTCCATCATGCGTGGAGTGTACAAGTCTAGCTCATAAAAGAATCTAGATAGCAGCGGTACTGTCGATATGCGCAGGAATTCCTTGTCAATCTGAAAAACATGAACAATGCACTTATAATATGCACCAGAGGAAGGACATACCAGGAATTATTAGCTGTTTTATCACTATGTTATGTCAATATTAGTGAAGCAAGAAATAACTGGTCAACCATAAACACTCTAAAAGTTAGACATATAGGACATGCACCTCTTTCTCGGTGAACAGAACTGGCCATCTGCTTTTAAAATCTGCAATGAAGGGCTGTCCTTGAATAACTTCTTGCCTTCTTTGGTCCTCCCCTTTTGTGAGTGTGGACGCTTCATCTCTTTGCTCTTTAAATGCTTTGCTTCTTTTATTGATTTTTATTGATTTTTCTGCTGATTTTTTCCCTTTTTTCCTTATGAGCTTACCTGCGATAGCTTCTGGACACTTATAGATCATTAGGACTAAAGTGTTCTTAACAGAAACAGCAACATTTTTATAGTTACCTTATCCTCAGCGCTCCGTGTGTCTGTGGCCTAGACACAGCTGAAGCCTGATTACAGCGTCTGGGCACCGAACAGCCTCAATAGCCTGGAAAGGGGCTAACCGCTAGGCTAACTAGCAACAAGATGCCTTCCCTCTCCACAGATGACTACCACAGCCTCCTGCAGAAGATTGCAGTACTGGAGACAAAAATTCATCGCTTAGAAGTAAACATGGAGGTAAATGGACTTTGTGGAAATGAAAAAACCTCAAGCAAGTGAGGAGGTAAGTGAGAGTGAGGAGGTAAGTGACGGAAGTGATGTTGTAGGTGACGTCAGACGCCGGAGATTTTGGCGGAGAAAAAGCAAATGGTAGCATAGAGTTTAACAAAGGTTTTCCAAGCTTCAGTATTACCAAATATACTAATCAATTGTCATATAACTAACAACATCTGTTTTATCATCTCTAACACCCTGGAGGACAACGGGGAGAGTTTAGACGCTCTCCAAGATTACATCGACCGCTGTTTTCAAGATTTAGTAATGCATAAGGCCCAGAGTGCATCTTCCCCGGCCAAAATCGAGACGCCGTCATCGAAGAGAAGTCGCCAGGCAGACTCCCCCGGTACAACATCGCCTGCCGGCAAAGACATCGCAGAAATCCTGGAGTCAATCGACAAGCGATTGTCCAGTTTCGATGCGAGGCTGTCCCTGGTGGAGATTTTACACCGGGAATTTAAATCTCTGAGAGAATCCCTGGAATTCAGCCAGCGGCAGGTGGAAACGCTTGCCGCTGAAAATGCCACGCTACGGGAGTCGGTTAAATCTCTCACCGATAACGTGACCCAGCTAAACATTGAAAATAAAAAAATAAAAGAGTCCGTTATCGATCTACAAGCCCGTAGCATGAGAGATAATCTTGTGTTTTCTGGTATTCCAGAAACTGCCGGAGAGGACGCAGAGGCAACGGTGAAAAACTTCATTAAAATCCACCTGAAGCTGCCGGAGGACACCGTAAAGAACATCGACTTCGATAGAGTACATCGCTTGGGGGGCGCGCGGTCGCGGACCGGGAGACCACGGCCTATTGTGGCCAAATTCAGTCAATTCAAACAGAAGGAACAGGTGAAGAGTCGCGGCAGAGAGCTGAAAGGAACGGACTTCAGCGTGAACGACCAGTTCCCCAAAGAGATCCTGGAACGACGCAAGGTCCTGTTCCCAGTTCGACGTAGCTTTATCCAGAAAGGCTCCCGTGCTGTCATCGCTGTGGACCGGCTCTACGTGGACGGACAGCTGTACCGCGACCCCGGCACCACACCGTGGTTATACTGACTGCACTCCAGATAAGAACCCGCTACACTCTTTTCTTATTCATTCACACTTTCTCCTTTAAAATGTGTTTAACCTAGTAATATCAGTAGGATGTCATAGCAGATATAACACCGTCACCCTCCGTCATTGCTTTAATTGGAATGTTTCCGTTTCGTTTCTTTTTTTTGTTGTCGCTCACAGTTCATGTGGTTTCTTTCTTTCTCTTGTCTTTCACTGCTGTGGTCACCTACTTCCCCACTCACCTACAAACAACACCCTCTATTTCTCCATATTTTCACAACACGATCACGCAAACACATCAGCTCAACGGCAGCACATTCACAACAGCCTCACAGCACGCACAGACTTACAGGACACATAAGCAAGCCACGCTTGTTCATATTAGTGAATATTCACACACATAGTCAGACTTATGGAGTCTCTCACCACACTTCTTTTTCTCTTTCTATTTACAAACAAGGGATGTTTCCATATTCTCTCCACCTGTCTAAACGAAACACCCAGCATACATCATTAAACATACACGCACAATTAAGGGCATGCTGAGGTTTGTCACATGGAATGTAAATGGAGCTGGCACCAGAGGAAAGAGGTTACAAATATTTAACCAGCTTAAAAAACTACAGGCAGATGTTGTTTTATTACAAGAAACTCACAAACCTGTCACAGGTTTAAATGAACTTAAAACACCTGAGTTTCCTAACGTGTTTGCAGCCGGTTATAATTCTAGACAACGGGGAGTAGCAATTTTAATACATAAAAATGTTAATTTTACAGTACTCGATACAGTTATAGATCCAGAGGGCAGATTTCTAATTATTAAACTATCAATATTGAACAAAAAACTATGTATTGTTAGTATATATGGTCCAAATGTTGATGAACCCTCATTCTTCCACGGTTTTTTTTAGTGCACTCTCTGAACACCTTGATTGCACACTCATTCTTGGCGGTGACCTCAACCTTGGACTAAATGAAGAAATGGATAGGCTCAACACAACAGGAACTCAGCGTAATTGGCAGTCCACAAATATAATCAAACAGTATATGAGCGACTTTGGTCTTTGCGATGCATGGCGCTCTCTTCACCCCACCAGTAAGGAATATACTTTTTTCTCGCATGTTCATCACTCTTACTCTCGTCTGGATTATTTTTTGGTCAGCAGCTCACTGCTGTGTGACATTTCAGACACTGAGATTCATCCTATAGCTGTCAGCGATCATGCTCCTGTATCTTTAACACTAATGCACAAGAATAATACTACGCCAAGTAAAAACTGGAGATTTAATATATCACTACTTAAAGATGAAGACTTTATTAAATACTTTAAAAAGGAATGGACTTCATATTTAGACTTTAATGACACTCCCGGAATATCTGCTTCTGTTCTATGGGAAGCAGGGAAAGCTGTGATGAGAGGTAAAATAATTTCTTTCTCATCACACAAAAAGAAAGAAGAAAACAAAAATATTCAGGAATTAGAAAAAAACATCAAATCACTAGAAGAAGCCTACGCGTCCCACCAAGATCAGGAAACATTGAACAAAATATGCAAAACAAAACTAGAATTAAATGAAACTATTAATAAAAAAACACAATTCCTTATACAAAGACTTCGCTTGCAGAATTTTGAACACAGTAACAAATCAGGTCGATTTCTAGCTAACCAGCTAAAAATAAATAAAGAAAAAACAACTATATGTGCTGCTAAAGATTTATCGGGGAACACAATATATGATCCTGGAAGAATAAACAACATTTTTAGGGATTTCTATGAAACTTTATACTCACCACAAATAAACCCATCTAAAAATGAAATTGATCTGTTTCTTGACAACGTAACTCTTCCAAAATTACTAGACAGTCAAGCAATGGAACTGGATTCGCCACTGACGCCAAGTGAACTCCAGGAAGCCCTGATAAGTATGCCTAATAATAAGGCTCCAGGTCCAGACGGCTTCCCTGCAGAATTCTACAAAGAATTCTGGTCAATTTTGGCACCAGTATTCCACAGCATGTTGCAGGAAATCGAGGAAAAGGGCAGACTACCACCAAATATGAATTCTGCCAACATTAGTCTCCTGCTAAAACCAGGCAAAGACCCTTTATTTCCCTCAAGCTATCGTCCAATTTCTCTTTTAAATGTAGACCTTAAAATAATCTGCAAAGCGCTCTCAAAGAGATTAGAGAAAATGACCCCCCTCTTAATTCATCCTGACCAAACTGGTTTCATAAAAGGTCGGCACTCCTCAACAAACACTCGTAGATTACTTAATTTAATAGACTACTCATATGATAAAAACATCGAAGCCATAATATTATCTCTAGATGCAGAAAAAGCATTTGACAGAGTTAATTGGAAATTTTTATTCGCAACTTTACACAAATTTGGTTTTGGAAACTCTTTCATAAACTGGATAAGAATATTATACAATTCCCCAACGGCTCGTATCAGAACAAATGACCAGACATCCCCCAGCTTCTGTCTCCTGAGGGGCACCAGACAGGGATGCCCACTCTCCCCCTCACTTTTTGCAATTTTTATCGAACCTCTAGCAGCAGCATTTAGACAGGCTACAACAATTAAGGGCATAAAATGTAAGAACATAGAACATAAAATCAGTCTCTATGCGGATGATGTGTTGCTTTTTCTGCAAAACACACAAACCAACCTCTCTGAGGTAATTACTTTAATAAACTGGTTTTCAAGAGTTTCAGATTATTCAATTAACTGGCCAAAATCTACAGTTCTCCCCATTAACTGCTCCTTCCATAATTCTTCCTCTGCCCCACTGCAATCCGGAAATATTAAATATTTAGGTATTAATATCTCTCCTAAGCTTTCAGACTTAACAAAATTAAACCACATCCCACTTCTAAAGAAAGTAGAAGGCGATCTGACTAGATGGAAATCTTTACCCATATCACTCATGGGAAGGGTCGCCACTATAAAAATGATGATCTTGCCAAAAATAAATTACTTATTTTTGATGATCCCTAACAAACCATCACAAGATTGGTTCAGATCTCTGGATTCATATATTTCCAAATTCCTTTGGAAAGATAAACCCCCGCGTATTAGCTTAAAAACGCTACAAAGAACCAAGGATAGAGGAGGATTAGATCTGCCTAATTTTCACCAATACTTCTTAGCCAACAGGCTTCAGTTCATCTCAGAATGGTCAAAACATACCTTCTTAGTTGAGCCCTGGCTAGATGTTGAACAGGCACTATGCAAGGATCTAGAGATTTCAGACCTACCATTTATTAGCTCAAACATCAAAAGACATGAATGCTTTAAAAGTATCAACATCAGCTTTTCTCTAACAGCATGGTGGGAGTTTCTAAAAATAACGGAGTCTTCATTAATCCCATGCAAACGTACACCTATCTGGAATAACCCTGACATATTACAAAACAATAATATGATTAATTTCCCAGAATGGAGTTGTAAAGGAATTAAATACTTAGAACATATATTAGAGGGAACAGAATTTATTCCATTTGACAGACTAGTTGAACAATATGGGATCAACAAGACAAGGTTTTTAGAATATCAACAAATTAAATCCATAGTAAAAAAGAAATTTAACCTCAGTCAAGTTGAATTACAAACACCACTAAGTGCGGCACATTTTCTTACTCTTAAATCCCCCAAATTATTATCTAAAATATACAGAACACTTTCTAAATTAGATGAATCAATATCCCTTCCTACTGCAAAGTGGGAAGCAGATTTATCAGTCAACCTAGACCAAAACTTCTGGTCTCAGATTTGCTTAAAAACTTTTAAATTAATTAAAAATCCCAGTCTGCAATTAATACAATACAAAATACTTCATAGAGTGCACTATACAGGTCATCGGATGTTAAAGATGGGCTTTACATCTTCCAACAACTGCTCACACTGTCAAGGCAATACACCAGACAATTACATCCACGCTCTTTGGTTCTGTCCACCAGTGCAAAAGTTTTGGCGCGAGATATGTGAAGACTTATCAAAGTGTCTGAAATGTAACATTCCAACCTCCCCCTTAGTGTGTTTGTTGGGCAGCTTAGATAATGTCACTTCAGAAAAGAATATAGCCCATATGATCTTCACTGCCCTATGCATAGCCAAGAAAACAGTCCTCATGAACTGGAAAAATAAAAATAATCTTAATTCTAACCAATATAGAAATTATCTATTAGATTACATTAGTCTTGACACAGCCTCTGCCACCACATTAGATCAATTGCTCTGGGCCCCTTTTATCAGCTCCATCACCTAGTGGGGTTGGGGGGTCATAGTTTGGTCCCGCCTTCACTGTTGTGATTGGTGAGGGGGTAGGGACAGGCTTAGGGCGTCGGGGGGTTCCCCGGAGGCATCTTCCTTGGGGGGCTCAACCCGGGGTAGCGGTCACGTCCGGTTGAGGGCTCTGTTGGCTCTCAGGTGACTGTTTCCTCGCGGCTGCGTGCAGCGGGGCTAGGGGAGGGTCTGTGCTGACGGACGTGGGTTACTGACCTGGCAACCTGGCTGCCCCTGGGTGGGTCCGGGATGGGCGTGAGGTTTTGGGGGCGCTCCGTCTCTGGGCTGGGGCCCGGGCCGGGCCTCGGGGGCTCGGGTCCTGGTTGGTGTGTTGCCGGGGTTGTGGGCGGGTGGGTGCATGGGGGCCCGGCCCTGGAGCAGGGTGCCGCCGGTGCATCGAGCCGCCTGGGGGGCTCTTCAACTGGTGGGGGGGATGGTCACATCTTGCAGGAGCTTTCTTCTCTCAGGAACTCTCTGCAGGAGGGGGAGATACAGGAGAGGTGGAGGAAGATCTCAGCCTGGGCGTTTACCGTCTTATGTAGTCTGGAAGATGTGTGGTTGGTGGGGTGGGTGCAGTTTTCTCTGTGGTGGGGTTGGGTGGACTGTCCAGGGCTCTGTGGAGCCGGGGGGCGCTACTGCACTGGGCCCCGGTCTGATGGGCCTGGGCCCCCCTTCCCTGGCGGGTCGCGGAGGGTGGGAGTGCCTACTGGGGTCAGCGGGGGAGCTGGCCCCAGGGAGGGGTTACCTGCCCCTCCCTTCCTTCCCTCCCCATCTCCAGCTGCCTCCCTCTTCCCGCTCCTCCACAACCACCCACACATGCAGGGCCTTGGAGTAGGGGTATGTCACCAGGGTGCAGAGGAGGCTACCCCCCCCCCCCCCCTGTCCCCTTCTGGCTGCCTCTGCCTCAATTTTATCCCACAACTTAGACATTCACATTATTCACACTCTCATTACACATACATATAGGATCTTGGGGGTGGGCACAATCACGGAGTCCAAATCACCATCAGGGTGTATACCTCACCCCTGACGTCGTTGCCCACCTCTCAATTTTAAATACACTTAGTCATTGAGGGTTAGCAGGAGGGACTATGCGCTTACCTGCTGCTCCTTGGCAGGTAGCTCCATGCCCTCCTGGGTTTTAATTGCACCTTAGAACACATATGCATCAACACTACAATGAGCGGGTGGAGGGAGGTTTGGAGTCTTCTCCCACCCCCATTCTCTGCGGCCTGCTGGAGCGGGGGGGCTAGGAGGAGGAGTTGGCCGTCCGACTGCGGTCTGGGGTGTGGGGCCTCCCTGCTGCTGCGGAGTCGGGGTGGTCTGCCTCTCCCCACCGCAGGGAAAAGGGTAACACCACCTGGGTCTGGGTGCAATTCCCCCCTCCAGGGGCAAGGGTACCTAGACCCGGTTTGTAGAGTACGCTTGGGGAGTGTGATTGTGTGTACAGCGTCTCTTTATGTCTGTCTCCACGTTGGTTGAGTGTGGAGTGAGTGCATATGAGAGCATGAGGGTGGGAATGGATGTTTGTGTCTGTGTGTGCCTGTATGTCTGTGTCTATATGTCAGGTTGGGTATCAGACGCCACCTCTCTGGGGACACCTCAGGCCCTCCAAGGTTTGGAGGCCTATCTCCACCCACCACCACTTCCCCTGCCGGTGGCGGACTCCCTCAGGTGTCGGTGTGTTGGTGGTTCTTTGTGTCTGGGGGTGGGTGTCCGGGTGCACACCGGTTCACTCCTTGGCGGCCGCTTGTCGGGGCCTGGGGCCTGGGGCTCGCTCGGGCCCCTTTGGAGGTGGGGTGCCCCCGGCCTCTCGGCCTAGGGCTCGGTCACTCAGGCGCAGCTGGGGGCCGGCGGAGCTCACGGGCGCGTCACTGCAACTCCCCCTGACTTCTGCTCCGCGGCTGCTGGGCGAGCCCTCATCTGGGACTCTCCTCAGCTCTTACTGGGACAGTGGCGCGGCTGCCCCTCTGTTGGTCTTCCATGGTCTCTTGTGTTCTGGGGGCCTCTGGATGTCTGGAGTTTTGATCTCCTCCATACCCGCTTCACACCCTGGAGGACGGGGCTGTGACCCCCCCACACTCCCTAGCAGATCATTACATGGAGAAACCTTTGGAATGCAAGCATGCTGATCCACACAGGTATGCATACATGGGTATTCACAGACGCGGACTAAAGCTTTCTTGGCTGCTGCCTCAAAGCACACTGTGCGCTGTCTATCTTGCGTGCTGCACAATATCGTTTATTACTTAGTAAATACTGATATCTATGACTAGCTAGTTTATTGTGATGGTGCTTTGTTTTCTCTATTATTATGTTGCTCTTTGTTGTTTGCTGTCTCCTCTGTTTGTTTTTGTTTGTTTGTTTGTTTGTTTTTTTCTCCATACAGGTGACCCAGGAGTTTTTTTTTTTTCTCTCTCTTCCCCCCCCTTCTCACCGTCTCTTCTCCCCTTTGGGTTTTCTTTCTTTCTCTCCCCCTCTCTCTCTCTCATTCATTCCCCCTGTCCTATTTATTAAAAAAAAAAAAAAAAAAAAAAAAAAAAAGACAAAGGATGAACTGAAGCTCTGCCATCACGTAATGTCGCATACTGCTGTTTCTGATGTCATTTAGAAAAAAAAAAAAAAAAAAAAAAAAAAAAAAAAAAAGGAAATGAAACAACCTTGCCTTTGATTCAAAACAATGGCGATGAGCAAGCTAGTACACAGCTAAGGAGCACAGATAACATGACCAATAACATGCTGCTCCGCCGGCAGCCAGCTGCGCCTGAGTGACCGAGCCCCAGGGCGAGAGGCCGAGGGCACCCCACCCCCGAAGTGGCCCGAGCGAGCCCCAGGCCCCGATAAGCAGCCACCAAGGAGTGAGCCGGTGTGTACCTGGACGCCCATCCCCGGACACAAAGAACCACCAACGCACCGATGTCTGAGGGAGTCCGCCACCGGATATGAACTTTTTTCAAGACAGTGAATCTTGAAACCAGAGAAAAAATAGTGAGTGTTAACTTGTTCCATTGGCAGATTTTTTTCACTTATTTCAAGCTAAAATATTTATTAGAATTCAAATTTAGACAGAAACAAAGTGAATAATATTATTTTATTATCACGTTGATGCAGCACATGGTTCAGTTAGCTTTGTATAAACACGTGTTAGAAATGTTCTTCAATCAGCTCTTTTTACTCTCATTTCACAGCCAGTACTTTTTACTTTTACTTGAGTAAAGAAGTTGAAACAGTACTTGGAGTATTTTTAACAGTAGTACTTCTACTTCAGTACACACTGTGTGTACTTTTACCACCTGTGTCTGAGACCTCCTTCAGGGTCCACCTGAAGCTCTCAGTCTGCTGTGGAAAAAGGAAATCCAGGTGAGTTTCTCCTGATCACCTGAGGCCGTCATTACTGTTTGAACTTTACCCACACACCACTCCTCACTCCTCCCACCCGCTGCACACAGTCACTGAGTACAGACCGGCTGATTCCTGTAAAGGGAGAGGCAAGAAGAGGCGGAGCAACACCTGAAAAACAAGAAGCTCAACGTCATTTTGCAGAAGTGAAAGTGTGAGAGAGCAGCAGCAGAGCTGCAGTCGAGTCCTGTTTGTCTCTAAAAGAAGATTCACTGGAGTCCATCAGGTTCCTCTCAGCAACAGTGGTGAGTGCAGCTGATCACACTTCCTGCTTCTACACAAATCTTCACTCTGTTCACTTCATCAGGGTCTAGAGCGCCACCTCATTTCTCCATGGTGCCACTTAGGCTACGTCCACACTCGCCCGGATAGACTTGAAAACAGCGCTCCGCGTCCACACTAGTGTTTTCAGTCGTTTTCACAGAGTTGTGCGTCCACATTAAGACGGCTGAAAACGCTTACGTTCCAGTCCTGCGCATGCGTGAAACGCAAGACGATTCAACCGGTCTCATTTCTGTCTGCCGCTTATTCACTTTCCGGCTGTTTGAATCGTCGCAGCAGAGGTGGAGGAAAAGCACCGAGTTTTAAAATGGACTAACAATGAGGTGGAGTTGTTGCTGCGAGTAACACAAAAGTACAAAGTTGCAAAAGCGAGAGAGAATTAAAGAATTTGAAGAAAAGCTCTGTGGAGCATGTACAGACTGATATTCATCTTTAATAGGACTGTCAAAACTGCTGCTGTATAATGCTCTCCACTATCTTTGTTTAATTGGTCACATGCCTGCATCACATGACTAACATGCATCATCGTTTTAGAAAGTCTCTGTTTTCACTGTTCACTGTGACACAAACGCACCGTCTCCAAATTATTTACTTTCCGGCTGTTTGAATCGTCGCAGCAGAGGTGAGCAGCGTGATAGGAGTGGATGTAGCTGTGGGTAATGAGAAAAGATGAAAAGAACGATTGATAACTTTTTCGTTAAGGCCGGTGCTCTGACACGGAGCCATCAACCTCTCAGTGTCTAACACTGGTCTGCAGACGGCATCAGATAATGAGCCACATTAGATGGACTCTGAGCCCACTGACAGTAAAAGGGTGAAGTGTAGACATTTGGAAGAGAGCGGCCTGACCAGTTTCTCTGACTATGATACTGTAAAGCTGACAACATGATGCATTTACTGTGGTGAGTGTGCAAAGACCATGGCAGGTGTTGTGCCAAGGTAGGGATCCCCAACAGGATCTGTTTCTCTGCGTCAGGAACATCGGCTGGGCAGGGAAAGCGGACCCAACGCACTCCGCCTCCATCACGACCAACTAGACGTGGAAGGAGTGATGTTTTAGTGACAACATGAAAGATGAGTGTGACCGTTCAGTTTGTGGGTTACAACAGAAAATTATACATTTATTGTTCTCGTGTGTTATCGGACGGGATCATTTTAACAAACCGAGGACATTTTCCTGATAATTATCTGTATCCTCCTGTAACTTTACTGTTTAAAGAGCTAAAACCTCCAACATTTCAGGATCAATAAGTCCTTATAAGACGTGTTTGTGAGCTAAAAATCAAGAATGTGGGATACTGTTTGTCTGTGTCAGCCAAACAACTTCACATCTTTGTAACGACTGTTAAAAAGATGTTCATCCTGTTGATCCTGTTCATCTGGACGCTGCACTGTACAGCAGACACGACGTTGTTCAGTTTGTGTTTCAGATGAACCAGTTTGTGTCTGAGTGTGTTGCTGGGTCTCCACCAGTTACTCTGACAACTGAAGGTTCAAGATTTTTATTTTGACATTTGCACACAGGACCAACAGTCCATGCACAGTGGAATACTTGTGCAGAGCTTTCCAAGTCAAATCACACTTTAACAATATAAAGACAGAAAAAGCAGAAGGATAGAAATGAAGTCCGGAGTAGGGTAGTCGTACTATTTTCTATATACAAAGAAAAAGAAGAAAATGTACAGAGAGTGTGTAGTTCTCTACCTCTTATCGCACTCACAGTGTTGCACATTTGTTCCACAGATCTGTTTCACAAGTCTGTTGTGAGTGTATTGCCCGATGGTCAGTGAACCGATGATACATTCAAAGTGAGGTTAAGTAGTGCTGTGTTATTTTAAGTGTTCAGTGTGTTTTTGTTTGCCGTCAGTCTGACAGTTGTGGGGAAGAAGCTGTTGAAGAATCGTGTTCTGTGTGTGATGCTGCTGTCCGCTCTGTTGTGTCTGAGATTGCATGTGCAGCTTTGTATGTGCAGGTCCATGGATGCAAGTGTTGTTCCCATAATCCTCTCTGCAGACTTTCTGACTCTGCAGAGCCTTCCTCTCTGTCTGTGTAGTGTTTCCATACCAGACAGTGATGCCTGCGGTGAGGATGCTGTCTATCAGTCCTCTGCAGGCCTGGGTGAGAGGGTGGTGGTTCATGCCAGCTTTCCTGAGCAGCCGAATGAAATAAAGCCTTTGCTGGGCTTTTTTCACAGTTGCTGTAGTGTTGAGAGTCCAGCTCAGGTCTGACGTAACCTGCAGTCCCAGGAATCTGTGGCTGTTTGCCCTCTCCACCTCCGTCCCTTTGACGATAAGAGGTTGCAGGGGAGGGAGTTCTTCTAAAAGTGCAGTATTCATTCCTTGGTCCGTGTTGAGGATGAGGTGAAGAAGCTTCTGTGATGAGTAGAAACTTAAAGAAGTCCAGACGCTTTTCTCTCCAAGCTCCTCAGACTACTGACGCTTGTTTCTCTCGTTGTAAAATGAAATTTAAAGTGAATTTTGAATCAAATGTTTCTCTTCTTTCTCCCTCAGAGTGCAGACATGTCTGCTGCCAGCAATCTGCGATCTGAAGATCAGTTTCTGTGCTCCATCTGTCTGGATGTGTTCACTGATCCAGTCACTACATCATGTGGACACAACTTCTGCAAAACCTGCATCAGTCAGCACTGGGACACTGATGGCAGAAAGAAGTGTCCTATGTGTAACAGAGTGTTCAAGAGACAACCTGAACTAGACATCAACACTTTGTTCTCTGAGATGGTTGCTCAGTTCAGACGTGAAGCTCAGCAGAAAGCCAGCAGCAGCAGCTCAGAGCAACAAGCTGCCAAACCAGGAGAAGTTCCCTGTGACGTCTGCACTGGAACCAGACTGAAGGCCCTGAAGTCCTGCCTGGTGTGTCAGACCTCCTACTGTCAGACTCACCTGGAGCCTCATCTGATACTGAAAGGCCTGAAAAAACATCAGCTGGTTGATGCTGTGGAGAACCTGGAAGGCAGGATGTGCACGAAGCACGATAAACTCCTGGAGCTGTTCTGTAAGACCGACCAGACATGTGTCTGCATGCTCTGCTCTGTTTTAGACCACAAGAACCACGAGGTTGTTCCTCTGAGAGAAGAATATGAAGGAAAGAAGGCAGAGCTGGAGAAGACAGAGGCTGAGATTCAGCAGATGATCCAGAAGAGACGACTGAAGATTCAGGAGATCACAGAGTCGGTGAAGATGAGTAAAGATGCTGCAGACAGACAGAAAGCAGAAGGTGTTCAGGTCCTCACGGCTCTGATGGAGTCTGTTGAGAGACGCCTGAAGGAGCTCATGAAGGAGATCGAAGACAAACAGGAAGCTACAGAGAAACAGGCTGAAGGTCTCATCAAAGATCTGGAACAGGAAATCTCTGAGCTGATGGAGAGAAGCTCTGAGGTGGAGCAGCTCTCACGCTCTGAAGACCACCTCCACCTCCTCCAAAGCTTCTCCTCCCTGAAAGCTGCTCCACCCAGCAAGGACTGGACAGAGGTCAGAGTTCATCCACCATCATATGAGGGGACTGTGGGGAGAGCTGTGGCTCAGCTGGAGGAGACAATCAGGAAACTCATGAAGAAGAAGCTGTTTGAGGCTGAGCTGCAGAGGGTGCAGCAGCATGAGGTGGATGTGACTCTGGATCCTGATACAGCTCATCCTGATCTCATCCTGTCTGATGATGGAAAACAAGTTTATCATAGTGATGTGAGGAAGAAACTTCCAGACAACCCAGAGAGATTTTCTCAGTGTCCTTGTGTTTTAGGAGAGCAGAGTTTCTCTTCAGGCAGATTTTACTTTGAGGTTCAGGTTAAAGGAAAGACTGACTGGACTTTAGGAGTGGCCACAGAGTCGATCAACAGGAAGGGAAAAATCACACTGAGACCTCAGTATGGTTTCTGGACTGTAGTGCTGAGAAAAGGAAATGAGTACAAAGCTTGTGCTTCCCCTCTCGTCCCCCTCTGTCTCCATCCTGGTCCTGAGAAGGTGGGGGTGTTTGTGGATTATGAGGAGGGTCTGGTCTCCTTTTATGATGTAGGTGCTGCAGCTCTGATCTACTCCTTTACTGGCTGCTCCTTCACTCACAAACTCCACCCATACTTCAGTCCCAGTCCTAATGATGGAGGTAAAAACTCTGCACCTCTGATCATCTGTCCTGTCAATCAAACTGATCAATGACTGATTTTATTGGATGAATGATTGATTTTTCTTGAAGGGAACAAATGAACATATTGAGTGTAAATCCTCTACAGTCTCCATGTTTCTATAGAATCTGATCATCAGGACTCTGATTCACACTTTGATTCTCATGGAGTTTGATTTGAACAGAAGAAAAGTTGAATCAGGAAATGTTCCCACTGATGGAGACTCGAGCTGAAGAGCAAATATCAGAGAACAAATGTCCAAAAGCTTCATTTCCAATAAAGTTTGTTCAATGCTTTGAGTGAATCCAGACTCATGTGTGGCTGTTATACGGAGCATCAGAGTCCAGCTGAGTTATGTTGGATACAAACTGCTTATTTTGGCTCTGTGAGGAGTTTTGTTCACTGAAAACTGATGAGACGGATAATATTCAAAGAACTCTGTAGAGATTCATGCATCCATGTTCTCCACCTGCAGGTGTGGAGGAGAAAGGTGGAGCACAGACTGCTGCATCCTTCCAGTCACATCATTTTGATGATTATATTTGCATGTTGTGATGATTTGGGTTAAAGACAAACAGAGTTGAACGGCTGCAGTCACAGCATGAAGACGATGCTGAAGCTGAGCTGTCAGTGAACATGTTTCACTGTGATTTGATTTGAAGAATAGAAAGTGTGTGTGGCTGCTGACAGCTGCAGTCTCTGCTAGTCTGCATAACACACACACAACTTTCCCCCTGAGGCAACGATGCAGCAACAACACAACAGCTGCAGACACACACACACTGTTAAAGAACACTTTACTGTTTAAGGCAGAATTCCTCAGTAACAATGATTTGAGTCTACTGTGTCTACTGTGGTTTCCAACATACAATCTACTGAAACATGTTTTTCTTTCTGCCGTACAAACTATTTGATCACAACATCTTTGCTTTTTTCCTCCAATCGTTTATTCTGATTATTTTATTTAGTTTAACTAAGAAAAGCTTAAAATTTAACTCTTAACCTGATTTAAACGTTTAATTTCTCATTAACTCAGACTTTTAATTTATTTCCTTGTTTAATGTATTATTTCTTTATCCTTGTTTAAGTTTTGCCGATCCTTTCTGTGTAACCTGTTTAATCTGACCTTTGACCCTTTAATTTTAACTTAACAGTACTCTTGTTTTGACCTTTGACCTCTTTATTCCTTAGAACCAAAAAACCCTTTTATCTGATATTTTCACCTTATTGATTGATTATATATATCTATTATATTTTCTCACCTTATTTTGACCTTTGACCTATGTCCTTGTTAGCCTTGATCTTCCTTCATCAAACGTGAAATTTCTTTCACCTTTGAACTTAAAGCTTAAATCAAACCTTTGTTAAAAAGCTTCTTACCAACTTGTAATTCCAACTCTCTGCATTAAACACGTATCTTATCATATAAACACTGGATCACTGAGAGAACTTTAGGCAGAACCAAATGAAGCAGCTGACCTCGTCAAACTCACAGCGACAGTAACTGACAGTGAATTATTTTAATCTTCTTCATTGTATTTGTTAGAAACATTTATTTTCCTTTAATTGGACTTTGGTTAAGTTCAATCCGATGTATTAAGCGACCTTTGAGGTGAAGTGCAGCTGCGAAGAACGCTACGGCAGGCAATGAGGTGCGTTTAATGTCGCTCTGTTAATTTGAGCGTCCATAAATTGAATGTCTTATTTTTTCTTACTTTATTATTGCTAATTTATTGGAGAATTTGGCCATTTAATTAAGATAGATTTTATGTTGTTGGTGGTAAAGATCTGGATGGATGCTTTATTCTGTGTTTCTATTTTTCAGTTTTACTTTTCAAGACTTGGTGAATTGCCTTTTTCTACTTTTTGTTTAGTTTTGTTAAAATTAGCAGCAGTGAGAAGTGTTGTTGTCGTTCTTGAATATATTTGATGTAGCCCATACTGTTAAGGTAAGTGTCATGTTTTTAGTTGTTAGTCTGATGAAGAATCTTTTACTTTTCTCCAAAAGTTGATTGTGTTTATCTGGACATAGTGTTTTTCAGGTCCAGCTGAATGCAGGTTTCCCCAGTCTTATACGTGTCAGGAGCATCAGCACAGCTGAAATGCATTTTTCCTAAGCACCGCGTCTCTGTGGCTTTTAAACCCCAAAACACGCTAAAACAAAAATGGGTCCACCCCAAGGATGGGGTCCCCCGGTGTAGTAACCTCGTTTCTTTGAACATCGACGTTCATTCAGGAAACCACAGCTGCTAGTTGCACTCACCACACGTTTTTCTAATCTGCCCTTTATGTAGCCTTCACTTCCTTTAATAAGAGCAAATTTTCCACTATAAACACAGAGTCTAACAAAAGACTGGAGACTGTTTTGGTCATTTCCCTCAGAGTTTGTATGTTTTGTTGTTTTTCTGGTGATGAGCTTCAAACAGCAGCAGATTGAGACTCAAATAGAACCTAATAAAATCAGTGAAGCTATTCATTGCTCATGTCATCCATCAGGGAGTTACTTTAATATCATTACATTGTTTGCTTTTAGTAAATGTGGAAATTGAATATGAATTCATTTTATGTTTTTCTTTTCTTTTTTATTTCTTAATACCTAACTGCTGCACCTGTACTGCCCGTATCTCTGCAGATATACTGTATAGCCACTCAAAACTGATGTTCAGATAGAGGGTGGGAGCCGCCTGTTTTCTCTCTCCACTATAATCCCTGACAATTTTATTAGTTTGGGCGACCTTTACATGTAGGTTGTTGGGATCACAGCAGAGTTAGAACAGAGGGGACATGGTGTTTGTTAAATGTCCGAATGGCCCAGGTGGAAGAAGCTGTTAGTGAATCTGGAGATGTGGGACCTGAGGTACCAACATACAACACTGTAAAAAATGACAGATGCCACCAAAGAGTCACAGAAGGTCTTCAAAGCGCTCCCTGGACTCCAAATGACCTCAGCCGCCTCAGCAACTGCGTTTTCTAAGGACAGCGCTAGCAAACGCTCTCCGCTTGCGAGTGAAAAAGAAAAAGCACCACTTCCCTTCCTTATTCATGTTGAAGTGTACCATGTCCACCAATCAAAAAATGATATGGCAACATGAGGCGTTTGGTTGTTTAGGAAGAGGGAGAAGTTTTAGGAGTGACACCAATGAGAGAGAGCGAAAGAAAGAGAGAGAGCAAGTTTTCACATGTGAGAGATTAGTGACGTTTAGTGTGTTTGGAGGCTGTAATTAGTGTGTTATGCAGTTATTGGGTTTTTGTGAGTTATACTAGTGAATGTCACAGGTGCTCCTGCTGTCAGACCTTGTGGTGTTCTCCTCTGTTTTATAGTGGACAGGACCTATTTTTTGGGAGTTGCATGAATACTTTGTGTGCCTTCTTATTTGATGCAACACACCTGATTGTTCTGTAAATAGTTTGAAATGATTGTGCAAAAAATCTGAGGCCTTGGCTGCATTTTGGGGTAAATAGCAACATTTTACTTTGTTGTTTGCATCATTTTTAAAAATGTATAATTTCTATTTGCATTTCAAGTTATGAAAGGTATTCATTAAACATGTTTATGTTTTAACTGTTTTCCACTCGGACTATACAAGAGGTTCAAGATACTATTACATATGGAGAGAACTCCACACCGGGTGTAGGCTTGCATAACTAAGAAACAATTTGAGGCAATTTTGTGGAGTTTGAGGTTGGACTCAGCTGCACATGTGTGCTTAAGCCGATCGATGGCTGCAGCCTCTGTGGGAACTGAAATCAGCCCGTCATCGATGCAGAAGTGTCTCTCGACAAAGTGTCTTGTGTCTGCTCCAAAGTTCGTCTCGCCTTCCCAGGTGGCTCGTCATAGGTAATAGATGGTTACTACTGGTGACAGGCTATTACCAAAAGTATGCACCCGGGCGTGGTCTTCCTGCACTTTGTCACATGAGTAGAAGTAATCAACAACTTTTTATTCATTTTTATTCTTATGAGCACGAGAGAGAGGGGGGGGGGCAGGTACACAGTCACTAAAGATAAATAGCACAGCATTTAGTTGAATAGACGTTAAAAGAGAAGGTGTTTCAACAGCTGTTGTCTGCACTCTTGACACAGGAGAACAGAAGACTTCACCACCAGGACCTCCCCACCAACTGGGTGTCACCAACTTTCTCACAACACCTAACTGTAGTGATGGCCAAATGAAGCTTTCCGAAGCACTGAAGCTTGTATTGAAAAACGGTTCATTACTCGAAGCTTTTCAACACAGTCCTCTCCGGTGACATCTGGTGGTGAAAACTTTGAAGAGCAGCTTGAATCTGCAAAATAAAACGGACTGCTCAATCATCACTGCTCACTCAAGAGTGGAGTTCTCTCTGATATTGGGCCACCGTTCCGTTGCTTTGAACATGTAATTGGTTTTGTTTTCTCGATTGGGGGGCTGAAAAAAATGTAATGCGTATTTGCGTAATACATTTTGATCAATAAACTTTCCCTATTTAAACATGCACTATGGTGTGGCCTTTCTTTGCTCATAACTCCTTGATGTTGGTAAATACAATAAGTGAGCAATATATATAATATACATATGAGAATGCACAGCACATTATGGAGTATGCCCCTGCTGTGGATTCCTGCCTCCATCTACTTGTCGTTTAATCACTGGACAGCTGGACAGGTTCATACAAAATATTAGATGAGGCCAATTGTCCTATACATATTTTTGACCTAGGGGTGGGATTGATTGTGAACTGGAAAGGGAAAATGCTTAGGGGGCTGAGTACGGCTGCATCGTCACTGATTTGTAGAATCATTTTGATTCGATACAGGATCCGATTTGATTGGAATCTGGAAAGTTTTGCCTCAGTCAGAAATATTACAATTCTGGTCATTTAACAGTATATATCCATAATTTCGTATCTATTAAAAGAAAGCTGACACATGTGAGACTTAATTAGAGATGTAAACAGAGAGTTATGAAACCTGCAGCTGCAGAAGCCAGCGAAGAAAAAAGAGGCAAACACAGCGCGGACCCGACGACACATCAAAATCTGACTCTGACGCGTCGGGTCCGCGCTCTGTGTTCACGTTTGTATGCAGAATCCGTAAACCTGCTCCCAGTTACTGTTTTAGCTGCATGGTGTTTGACGACATGTTGTGAGGTTTAACCTGAGATGCTGGCGTTTCAGGCATAATAACGTTAATTTACAAATCGACACGGGATTGTAATGAATCAATATCACTTTATTCAATTTAGCATGGATTGTAATCAGAAAGGCGATAATCAAAACCCACCCCTAATCAAGAACTTGCAAAGTAAAAACATGATCTATGTCAGGTAGCCCTTTTGTTATTTACATTTAAAAAGAGGATTAGTGTTACTGTGCGCTGGCTGAGTCTGTTTCTTTTCTTAGAAATAGTTTCTCCTGCCCTGGAGAAAATCCACTTGCATGGAACAGAAGAGGCTGTGGAGTGCAGGAACTACACTGCAAGTTGGTAGATATGCAGGTATTCCTGGGTCCTGCAGACTATCACCTAAAAACAATAAACAAAATGATTTTCTAAACTGTAGCAATGTAATGTACGTATAGTGTCAAATACATTTTTGTAGTCTTCATCAGCTTTAATTCACATGGAAGTGTTCCTGAAGTCATATGCTGTAATGATATTTACATTATGAAAACATGATTTTGGACATTTCAAGTTTTTCACTTCAGCAGATAAAATGAATTGAGCAAAATCAACTCAAAATATTCCCACACGCCAGAACGTCCTCTCTTCCTCGCTGGCTCCATATCTGTCAGTGGAATGATCACCTCGTCGCTCTCTGTCACCATCAACACACTCCACGAATCCCGTGGATGATTCACTTCCTTATATCCGTTTGAATCAGGTACCGAAGCAGTTACGTGCGTAATGAAGCTTCGGACGTCACTGGTCACGTGACTTTTGCCAAACGAAGCAAGCCTCGACACAGTGCTTCTGAACCAGTGTGTTGTTTTTTTCGACACACGCTCCGGAGTGTCAGCTTCAAGCGGGCCATCACTACCTAACTGTGACCTACACAGATAACCAGTGTGCAGCTTTGAAATATAACATCCAGAGTCTATGTGACAAATGGCTAAACAAGTGCCATCATAGCAGGGTGAAGGGTGAACATGGTAACATAGAAGATGCTCTCCCAGGCCTATTACTGCCTTCTGGTCATAATTTCCACTCTCTTTCAGTGACCTCTCACCTTTAATATCCTATGACCTTCATTGACCTCTGACTTTCAGTGACCTCTGACCTCCTGTTGCAGGTGTGTGTGTGCTGCTGCTGTCTGCACTGACTGTTTGTGCAGGTGAGTAGATGAAGTGCACCATGGTCCAGGACAAACACTGAGTGTAAACACTGATAGAAACTGTCCGTCTGTCCTCCAGTCTCTCTGAGCGTCAGTCCAAACCTTCAGCAGTTCTTCACAGCAGCCTCAGTGTCTCTGACATGTGAAGGTCAGCTGGGCTCTGATGGATGGACGGTGAAGAGGGACACAGGAAGTGGGACTGAGTCATGTGGAGCAGGTGGGCGGGGCTTCGGGAGGTTCAATGGTTCATCCTGTTTGTTTGATGAGTTCGAGCCAATCAGTGGAGTTTACTGGTGTAAAGGTGAAGCTGGAGAGAAGAGTGAAGAAGTCAACATCACTGTATCAGGTAATGAAGTCATTCATTTCATCAGACTAACAGCAGACTGTTATACCACCTCTACATCACTCTGTGGGTCTTTTCTTCAGATAAACATGTGATCCTGGAGATCCCTGCACTTCCTGTGAGGACAGGAAGTGATGTCACTCTACGCTGTAAGAAGAAAACTGGTGGCACAGCTGCAGCTTATTTCTACTGTAATGGACGTCTTGTTGGACCTAAATCAGAGAAAAACATCACCATTAACGTGCAGCAGTCTGATGAAGGTCTCTACTGGTGTTCTACTGATGAGTTTGGATCATCTCCTCAGAGCTTTCTGAGGGTCAGAGGTCAGAACACTGACATCACTTCCTGTTTAAAGCCAATCTGCTGAGCTTATGATAAACTGACTGAACCAGCTTCCTCATCTCTCCTGCAGGTCCTTCAACCACAGCCTTGTTTACAACAACAAAAGAAGCAACAACAACCATAACGTCACTGACAAACGCTCATATCTCCTCTTCTTCTACCCTTCTTTCTCCTCCCCCTTCTCCCTCTCCCCCCTCCTCCCTCATATTCCCAATTGTAGCTGCTATAGGTTCCCTGGTGCTATTGGTTCTGGTTCTGTTTGTACTTCATCTTCTGTGGAAGAAACGCACAGGTATGGCGTCTGTCTCAAATTTTCATCCAAAGTCATCGTGTTGGACACATCAAGACAGCCTCCATCAGCGTTTCTATTTTTAGAACACTTAGAAAGTAGATTCAGACTAAAACTCCACAGACACAAATACTAGTATTCTTTCAGATCACTTCATCTTTGCAGGGAGATACCAGTCAGCTCCAGTAAATGATGTCACCTATGCTGAGGTCACCAGTAGAGCCTGGACCAATAAGACTCCAGCCAGCGAACCTGAAGTACTTTACTCCAGTCTGAGGACAAACACTGCAGGTACACATTCACCTGTGTTCTAGCGAGGGACATCAATGAGAGATAAACCCAAAAGTAGTTTTCATTGGGCTTGTAAAATGTGGTCAGTGAAACAATGAGAATCTTCTTCTCAAATTTATCAAACTAGTGTTTTGAAAGTGGGACCTGAATACAGGTGCAGTTCACTCTTCAGGTTCCTGTTTCCTCAGTAAAACCTGTCACTGGTTTCATAATTAAAGCTGTACTGTGGTTTCGTTGGTCAGTTCAGTGTTTATAACATGAGGCAGTCAGCAGAGAGAGACGTGGCACTGAGACAGGAAATTCTGCAGCTTAAACAGATGTGATCGGTGTTTGATGGGAGTAAATTCAGGTTTGTGTGTATGACACAGTGTAACAGGAGCTGTCGGCCTGAACTGAAGATTAAAAATAATCTGAGCGGATTTGGTTTGTTTTTAATCCAGATGTATCTTTTCAAAAATAAATCGGAGAAGCACACGTTGGACAGTTTAATAAAAATACTCTACAAACCAGCAAACCAGCAAAATTAGGAAAATAACAACCAGTACAAGGTGAGAATGTACTGCTCGCGTTCTGACTCTAATCTGAGGAGCAAAAACACATTTTAAGACATTATTTAAAGACAGGCAGCGAGTGGGCTGAACTAACAAGGGCAGGGTGATGCTTCCACAGTTTAGGCTACAGCTGAAAAAGCCCAGTCAGCTCTCACTTTGAGTCACGTTTTTGGGACTAGCAGGAGAAGCTAGTTCAGTGACCACATTATTTCTTTTATTGCCATGTAAATCTGAGGGTTATACACAGTAGTAGCAGTAATCAGATGTAAAAGCACATAAATAGTGAAGTCACCTGAGTCAGTAGTTCATATTTCCCGGAGTCGAGCGTTCATTCACCCACATCAAAACAGGTGCTGCTGGTGTGGTTAACTGCTGAGAGAAGCTCTCTGTGACGGAGCTTCTTTGTTGAGATCAGTGGGAAATGATCAAAGGTAAAACACATAAACCATGAAGTGTTTTATGTGTTTAAGATCAGTCTAGCAGCTATTTGAATGTTGTGGACTCTGTAGAGATAAACAGTGTCTGAGAGTAGAGAGAGTGCATGTCAGCAGATACCGGTGCTGAGATACAGGACTGAACAAAGGAAGATGTAAAGTTACCACACAGCAAAAGATGTTCTTAACTTTGTTTCTTGTCTTCATCTCTTTGTGTGACTAGTGTTTAAAGTGAAACAAAATGAGTTCTTTTTCAGAGAGAGATTCATGAAGCCCCTCACAACGTCTTCATAAGAATTAAGATTTCTCTGCAGGATTATTATTAAATGAAAACAATATATATTTGAATTCAGTTCAGCAGGCAAACAGGGTTGATGGGAAATCCAAGTTCAGTGAGTTGTAAATAAAACCCGGATATTCAGTCACTCATTGGCATGTTCTTGTCTTGATGATGTCATCCCAAAAACACACATGACCAATGCTGACATCATCACTCAGACCCCTGAGGACACAGGTAGGGAGGCTGCACCTATATGACTCATGTCCCAGTGTTATTACATGCTGAACTATCGGGGCGACTGTGGTTCAGTGGATTGGGAAGCTCCTCTGTAACTGGAAGGTCGCCGGTTTGATCCCTCCTGCTCTCTCTCTGTCCTGGTGGTTGTGTCCTATGGCAAGACACTTCCCCTACCGCCTACTGGTGATGGCCAGAGGGGCCGATGGTGCGATATGGCAGCCTCGCTTCTGTCAGTCTGCCCCCGGGCAGCTGTGGCTACAACTGTAGCTGCCTCCACCAGTGTGTGAGAGTGACTGTGGAACTGTACTTTGGGTGCCTAGAAAAGTGTTATATAAATGCAATCCATCATTAACTTTTTTCTCTTTAAGCTTCAGTTTAAAAATTAGCTTTAAAGTTTCGTATATTTGTTACATACATATACATTTTAATTAGGTTTTAAAGTTGGTAGGACAATAAATGCCTCACCCTTCTAGTGACCTGCACCATGACTGCACACTCAACTGTCCCATTTTTACAGAAGCTAAAGGAACCACAGACACCACAGAAGAAGTGTAAACAGGAAGCTGAGGACAGACCTGCAGACTTCCTGTGGACAGTCTCACTCTGTCAGTCACCATGGGAACATTTACAGGCAGTCATCAGCTTCCTCCTTTCTTCATTCACTCCCATTCATTCACACAGTGATGTCATTGTGGGAGCAAGTTCCTCCTGAGCAACCAGGATTGACGGGGAACTAAAGAAATCAACCTGCTGCTGGTTTGAGTCTGTGCAGCTTGAACTCTGACAAAGGTCTACTGCGAGGTGAAGAGTCGTCACTTTCAGGAGCTGCTTCCATCATTTCAAACTGATCAATACTCTGAACTTATGAACACTCATGTTTGACACAGAGTGTCCTGTGATGGTCCTCAGTCTTTGAGCTAGTTTTTGTGTTTGTTATGGACTATGTGTTTATTTGTTCTCTTGTTTCAATGACCTTTGTTCTGGTTCTATATTGGTGTCTCTTGAGCTCAGGTTCCCTTATTTGTCAGAGTCGTCATTATTTATATTTCTTATTCTCTATTTCTTGTTGTTCATGTTTATTTCCTTCGTGTCCAGTCTGTGCCAGCCTCTTCTCTGTGTTTTGTTATTCTTTCAGTCTCCCCGCCATAAAGCTGCCTCTTTTAGCCGACCCCTTTGTTTCCAAGTCCTGCATTTGGGTCTTGCCTCTGCCTGCCACACAGCTGTTCATGACAGGCACAGAAAACGATTTTGAGCCTAGAAGTAATAAATGCATGAACTTGTTTTTCAGCATCACTCTGAGACAGGATATTTCTAATTTTAGAGATGTTGCTCAGATGGAAGAAAGCAGTCCTACATATTTGTTTAATATGTGCATTAAAGGACATGTCCTGGTTAAAAATGACTGGTTTCATCTCAAGGCTGGCCAGTTGGACAGGAAACAAAACAAGATGTTATTTACATATGAGCATCACACTTTACCTGAAATACACAAAGAATCTTTCTAATAATAGAAAACAGTTTCAAACCTGCAGGATTAAAGTGATGAAAGTTTGTGATTTAAATTTGTCTCATAAACGTCCAAAACCTGCTGAAGGTTCAGTTCAGTTAGTATCTGTAACATGACGACTGAACATGAAGGCAGACGACCTGTTTTCATCAAACAGGAAACCACAGCGGCTGTGTTTCGCATCGCTACTTCTGACTGGGTCTGTTATGTAGACGATGTTTCCTCTATTAAGAACAAATTTTCCACTGTGTGGACAGAGTCGATAATCGTCCTGTGTCTCTCAGAGTTTCATTGTTTGGTTTTCAGTCTAAATGTTGCCATCAGTCACTGTCAGTTTGGGCACCGAACCTTAAACACGCATGTCAACAATAAATCTACATTAGTAATGCATAAACAGCAAACCAGCAGGATCTCTCTGTGCACTGTGAACACTGACTGAGGCTCATGTGATGCAGTGGGTTGTCTTCTAAATGTGTCTTCTTGTCTGCATGCTGAAGTATTCTTAGGCAAGATACTGAACCCCAAATTTCTTCTGACGCCTCCATCCAAACGTGAGTGTCTGATAAAGGTGCTTAGAAAGCAGTGTGTGAATAGCTGAGTCTTGAGTGCTCAGCTGGATTAGAGCAGTAGCAGCAGTTCGTTTACACAAACAACCAGTCGCTTACATCTATAAATGATGATCAGTGAAATGCCATCACTCGTGGTTGAAGCGTTTCTTATGTAGAGCCGGAAAATAAACCACAAGCTTGAACACTATTTTTACTGACCTTTATCTGTGTAGCCTTCCTGTATTGAGCTTGGCAAGGACTAAAATAATTTCACAGCATTATTTTTCTAACTAATTGTTTTTTTGCTTTAGTTACACTCCAAATAACAGCTGACATTTCAGACTTTTGCTGTAATCAAATTTGTAAACTTGTATTTAAGTTGGTAGATAATGTGTGCATAATGCACTGAACTAGATTCTTTTGTGATAGTAAAGTATTAATTGTTACTGATGTTCAATCTTGGTCCCTTTGTGCAAAAGGAAGAAATGTATGTGCATTTTTCCACATGCATTATGTTAATGTTGTGTCAAAGAGTTACACATTTATAATATTTGATAGATAGCTGTGTATTTTTGTAGTTCTGTGCACAAGTTTGGATTGAACCCTCTGATTTAATCTAAAATAATACTCTGTGTTCTTTTGTTAGGCCAACATGAAAGACAAATAATTATCTTCAAAAAACTTGTTGGAGAATTAAAATTGTAAGAAATGGAAATCAGATCTCTCAGCTACATCTGTGTGAGGTACTATGGGAACGTGTGATTTCAGGCTGTAGATTTCTAAGAGGTTTCGTTAGTAGATGTAGGAGGTTACCCTGTAACTCTACATACGTGAGGTGGGCTCGTCCAGGATTTGAACCCGGGACCTCTCGCACCCTAAGCAAGAATCATACCCCTAGACCAACGAGCCACATGAACATCTTCACCAACTTCTTTTCTGAAAGTCACACATCAGAGCACGTAGCTGAAGCTGAATATATGAAACATTGTCTTGAAAGCTGCCAGTCAAAAGTCTGGAAACACATCGCCGTGGTTTTTCCACATTGTGGACACAAACAGTTTCAGGACATCAGCTCAGAGCAACGGTCATTTTAAAGAACTTGCCTCATTCAACCAGACAAGCACTGGTTTCTATGCTTTAGTGCTTTCTAGCTAAGATATGCTAACATTCATTCTTTGCATCAGAGAGCAACTTGGGGTGTTAATCTACCAACTCAGGAGGTAAAGCAGATCATTTCCCAGTTGGAAAATTGATGGGATCATTTCCTGGATGCTCCAGTCTGCGTATCCATGGACAAGTCATCTTTTCATTTCCAGTCAATTTTATTCATATAGCGACCAATCACAATAACAACCACCTTTATATTGTAAGGTAGACCCTACAGAGAAAAACCGAACAATCATATGATCATCTGACCAGACCATATTTCACTGGCTTCTCTAAATGTTCAGCAAACTTTAAAAGCTCTTCATCATGCTTTTTCTTCAGCAATGGCACCATGGATGGTGACCTACATGCCATGCCTTCTTGAAACAATTATACCTGCTGATTCCAGGTTTTTCTGTAGCACCTTGGCTCTTCAACGACTCTTCTGATCATTATTATATATGGTGAAATGATGTTCTTTCTACCTCTGCATTAAGAACCCAACAGTGCTCACTAGAACCTCCAGTAGTTTAGAACCAATACCTTCAGTATGTTTTGCAACAATACGGTTGTGAAGGTTTTGAGACAGCTCACTGGTTTTACCCATCATGAGATGTTTCTTTTGTGACACTTTGGTAATGACACAGATCTTTATAGGTCATCAGTTGGGACTGAACCTGCTAATATTAATTTGTAATAACTGTCAGGATGGCTTTCAATTATTGATAAATTTCATTTGCCATGAATCATGATTTCCTATGTCTCATTGCACCTTCCTTTTCTTCCTTTTGTTTTTCTCTGTTATTTCTCATTATCACACGTTAACCCCTGACCTGAACTTTCAAAGGTGAGTGATAAAACATTAATTGAATTACAATATTATCCAAAGAACAGAAGTAAATACAAAATGCAGTTTCTAAATAAATGTGTTTATTATTAAGGGGAAAAACCCAAACCTAGATGAACATGTCAGAAAAAGCTATTGCCCCCTGAATTTAATAAATAACTGCAACCAAGCATTTGTAACAACCTGCAATAAATCTTTAACAGCACTGTGGAGGATTTTCAGCCCACTCACTGTTGCAGAATTGTTGTAATTTAGCCACATTGCTGGGTTTTCAAGCATGAACCACCTTTTTAAGGTCATGTCACAGCATATAAATCAGATTCAGGTAAGAACTTTGACTTATTTGGGTGTTTTGCATAATTATCCGGCTGCAGAAACCAAGTGCGCTTCAGGGCAGATGAGAACGGATGGCCAGATAGTCTCCTAAAGAATTGTTTCTTTAAAGGTCAAAGGTCAGTATGAAAATATAAGTTTGTCTCTTGTTGTCTGTCCCTGTCTGACTGTCTTGTCTCTGCAGGGAGAGTTCAGGTCCAGGATCAAACAGGGGACATCAGGAACAGAAGCAGCTCCATTGATCCGACTCCTCTGATGGCTGATCAATCAGTTTGATCTGTGCTTAGTTTAGGATCAGCTTTTAGTTCAAGTTAAAATCAAAGTCCCTTTCTCATGACTACACTTTAAGAAAGGGACTGGAGCACACCAGCCTGCGTGGCAGAGTTCCAAGACTTTTGGGGAAAAAGACCCTGGACTGATGAGTGTGTGTCATTACACACTGCATTTCAGAAAAGGAAGCTCATACCAACAGTAAAATATGGTGGTGATAGTCTGATAGTCTGAGGCTGTTTTCCTGCCTCGGGACCTGCAAGACTTGCCTCCCTAAATGGAACCATGAATTCGGCCCTCTTAATAGCACCGTGGTCTCTCTTGAAATGCATTTTTCTTTGCTGCAGACATTACAGATGTATTCTCCACTGTCTCTCTCTGTGGGCTGTTTCAGGGTCAGACTGAGGTCTCCAGTTTTCAGCAGGTCTTCATTCATCTTCGTTCGGTCTCTGTAATCCTGGTGCTGTTTGTGAGGCTGGTCAGAGCCGTTCTTATACACGTGAACCCTCCTGTATTCAGGTTCTTTACGTTCCCACACCACTGTAGCATCTTCAGGCAGGTTTTGTGTGGTTGTGAAGGGCAGCTGGACAGACTCCGCCCCCTCCTCCACCTCCAGCAGACAGTCTGAGAGGACAACAAACACAACATGAGCTGTACAGACAGCAGTGAATCTAGAAAACACCTTATTAAGCTTCTTTATGCTGCAGTCTGATATTTACATTTAATTATTGTTGTTGTCATTTTATAAACAAATACACTGTAAGAAATATTTCATAGGTATTTGCACTGACTCATCACTCTCAGCAGAACTGTTTTCTTTCTCTTGATCCCTTTCCCCTCAACTCTGCAGATGTACTTTCCAGTGTCTCTGTCTGTGGGGAGTTTCAGGGTCAGACTGAGGTCTCCAGTTTTCAGTGAGTCGTCTGTCATTTCGTTTCGCTCTCTGTAAAACTGGTCTCGTGCGTCAGGCTGGTCAGAGCCGGCGTGATATTTGTGAACAGTCATCGGTGGTTCAGGTTCATAGCGCCACCACTCCACTTCAGCATCTGCAGGCAGGTTTTCTGTGGTTGTGAAGGGCAGCTGGACAGACTCCGCCCCCTCCTCCCCGTCCACCTGACAGACTGAGAGGACAACAAACACAACATGACACAGCAGCAGTTTTATTCAATGATTCCAAAGAGAGCTTTAATATTCAATTTTAAGCTCAAACTATGATATTTGTCTTTGCTTGTGTTGATTTCCTAAAGATGAAATATACTACACTCATTTAATTCAGGATTAATGTATTTTATTGGTTGTTCTTCATTTCTTTTGAATTGTTGCCTTCAGTCCACTTTAGTAGGATTTGAGTGGGACTGCTCACAAAGAAAGAACGAGTCTCTAATTTTTATGGTAGTTTGATTTTAATAAAGGGAGACAAATTATCACCTCGCCTCTGTCGGTGCGCCCCAGGGTGGCTGTGGCTACACTGTAGCTGCCATCACCAGTGTGTGACTGTGTGTGTGAATGGGTGGATGACTGAATGTAGTGTAAAGCGCTTTGGGGTCCTTAGAGACTGAGTAAAGCGCTATATAAATACAGGCCATTTACCATTTATTAACAAAAAAATCCAAAAAAGAAAGATTACATAAAAAGTGTAAATTCATCTGTATATCATTGAGTGAAACACATATTTGGACCCTTAAACTTACCCAAAACTACAATCTGTGTGTTCATGTAACACACAGATTGCGATCAATCAAATCAATGAAGTACAGATACTCCTGATCTCAACACATTTTGGGTATAAAGTATCTATTGTATTGTATCAGTACAATCTATTTTGGTAACTAGTTACAAGAAAGTGGAGCATATAATGACAAGATGACAAGTAATGACTTTATTGGATCTTACACCAGTTTACCCAGAGCACTTCACTGTGGGATGCTAATCATACAAGGTCTTAAATGATCAGGCCCATCTTATCTTAATCACCTTGTAGTACCATATCACCCTATTAGAGCACTTCGCTCTCGCTCTGCAGGCCTACTTGTTGTTCCTAGAGTATTTAAAAGTAGAATGGGAGGCAGAGCCTTCAGTTTTCAGGCCCCTCTTCTGTGGAACCAGCTTCCAGTTTGGATTCAGGAGACAGACATTATCTCTACTTTTAAGATTAGGCTTCAAACTTTCCTTTTTGCTAAAGCACATAGTTAGGGCTGGACCAGGTGACCCTGAATCCTCCCTTAGTTATGCTGCAATAGGTGTAGTCTGCCGGGGAGTCCCTAGAGTGTGACCAATTAGGTCCTAGAACTGAAGAAGCTTCTCGGATGAGAGGTGAAACATCTTCAAGCAACTTAAAGAAGTCCAGATGTTTTTCCTTTCCACACTCCTTAGACTACGATGACCTGGATCACTGAGAAGCTTCACAGACAAGATCCAAACTACAACTCACATTTGATAAATGTCATCATTAATTCCACTTTTAAAAAGAACCTCTGTAACTTTGCTCTGCTTCCCTTCTGTCATGGTCCATGGTCCTGTGTCTGTGGAATGCGTGATGCTTGGGTAGCCACACCCCCGGGCTGGGCCATCACCAGCACACCTGCTCTCCATCACGGTGACTACACGGAGATCTACTTAACCCGGCGCTGACAGATGCTCCACGCCAGTCCGTTAGTCACCACCACAGTGGTAACCAGACTTCCACGAAAAGCGTGCATTCTCTTCTGGATTGGAACTGTGTTTTACCTGCCTACTTCTGTCCAGGTTTCTACTCGGCGTCTGCTACCTGCCTGTCCTCCGGCTCAACTGGATCTCGCGGTGCTCACCTGGCCCATTCGCTATTCCCACGGACTTCCTGCCCCACGGACTGCCACACTTCCCTCCCGAGCTCCCACGGTCCCGTTCTATCGTAAGCCCCTACTCTAACTCAGTCCAGATGTGTTTTCCCCGCTTCCCGGCTCCCTAGTAATCATCTCCCCTTTCTGTTGCAGCCTCCCACCATCCCGATCCCGGCTTCCTCGTGTCATTGTTTCCCCGGGTTTTTAGTTTCTTGCTTTGCTCCCTAGTTTCCCCAGGTCGCCTTTCGTTGGTACAATAAAGTGTTTTTTCTGTTAGCGCGGAGTCTGCGCCTGGATCCTTTCGTGCCCGCGCACCACGGCCCATGACAACTTCAGCAGCATCAGGTAATGTTCATATGTCGATTCATGGTTTTCTACAGTTTTTGATCTACTGCAGAATATTTTTAAGGTTATCTGCTATAAAACGACAGACCAGGAAAATCTCCTTCATGTTTTTCTGTGTTTTATCCTCAGTTACTCTGACACAAAGACATCTGCTGTGATGCTCACAATTGTGATGAAGTCTCACATGTATCGGTGCTGATAAATGATCAAAATTATAATATTTCTGACTGTCTGAGGCTAAATTGAATCAAATCGGGACCTCGTGAATCGGAATCAAAGGGATTATAGAAATCAGTGATGATACCCAGCCCTAGTGAGCAGCCTGGGCCTGACAGAGTGGATGTAGGTGTGGGTAATAAGGAAAGATGAAAAGAACTACTGATAACTTTTTTGTTAAGTTAAAGTCTGATCCGTCTGAAATTCATAGCCAGCTCTGACACGGAGCCATTGATCTCTGAATGCTGTAAAAGCAGCAGTGTATCCAGGAAACACATTATACGTGATAAATGCACTGCCCGAGTGTCCCCTCTCCCCACTGCCTTTCAGCAGCATGCAACAGCAAACAGGTCGTCAGAGGAGCCGAGATGATGATTGTGTTGATTGTGGTTGTGATGATGTGTTAATACACTAATACACCTCTCTGAATGTTATAATTAGTCATTAATAACCTCTGCCTCTCTACCACAGCACGTGTGTTTATCAGCCATCGTTTTGTTGGAATGGGTCAGAAATGGCCGCCCCAGTCCTGGTTCTGACGGAGGTTTCTTCCTGTTAAAACTGAGTTTTTCCTCCCACTATCACCAAAGCACTTACCCATAGTGGGCTCATATGATTGTTGGGTTTTTCTCTGTTTTCTCTGTATTATTGAAGGAACTACCTTATAATATAAAGTGCCTTGACGCAGTTGTTGTTGTGATTTGGTGCTGTATAAATAACTGACTTAAATTCATTTCTGACCTTTGACTCGAAGCCTCACTTCTCTCTTCAGCAGGATGTTTCCCTCGCTGCTGTAGGCGGTGCAGGTGTAGACTTCGTTGTCTCTGTCTGTGGGGTATCTCAGGGTCAGACTGAGGTCTCCAGTTTTCAGCAGGTCTTCATTCATCTTCGTTCGGTCTCTGTAAAAGTGGTCTTGTTCTTCAGGCTGGTCAGAGCCGTTCTCATTCACGTGGACCTTTGTGGTCCGGATGTAAATGCAGGTCCACTCCACTTTACTGCCTTTAAGCAGGTGAAGTTTGGTTTTACAGGGCAGCTGTACAGACTCGACCCCCTGCTCCACCTCCACCAGGGGGACTGAAAGGAGAAAAAATACCACAATGAGCTGAACACAGCATCATCAGCACTGAGAACATTTTGTTTGGATGAAGTGAAACATCTGCACTGAAAACTGGCTGCAGCCTGGGATTTGTCCCATTGCTCCACTGAGGAAACGTTAATATACCATCATGTGAGCTTGCCTACTTAATATTTCCTTTGAATTTTCTCTCTACATGCAGATTAATATGAACTTTTGTTAAATAAGCTATTATTCTGGGCTATGCAGGCCCAGACAAAGCGTGCAGCATTTTAATGAGGTTGTTTAATGTGGAATAGAAGAAATAGAAGAAGCTCGTGTGAGTTTCCTTAAGAAAACATCTGATCCTTAAAATCCTGGTGCTTTCAGGCTGACATTGACTCAAAAACATTATCATTATAATATTTTCATTCTAAATCATTTTATAAATTTCTCTGAAACTCCTCAATTTCTTGGACTTGTGTCACATCTTCAGTTTGAGCTGATAAAAAAGTAATGGTTGAAAAACCTAACTTAATAGATCTTACTGTAGCTCACTCATCAAGTCCTGTTCACCTCAGGGACAGATTATCAGTGTGGTCACCAAGCTCTTTAATTCATGACTCACATCTTCATCTTCTGTCTACAGCACTCACCTCTGACGTAGAGCTTCACTTGTTTCTTCTTTAGGATGTTTCCCCCCCTGTAGACGGTGCAGGTGTAGGTGAGTGCGTCTCTGTTTGTCGGGTATTTCAGAGTCAGGCTGAGGTCCACAGCTATCTGCAGGTTTTTCCTCATCATTGTTCGATTTCTGTAAAACCAGTGCTGTTTTTCAAGGTGGTCAGAGCCGTTTTTAAAGACGTGCACTATCCTGTTGGAGCTGTCAGTCCACTCTACAGTTACATCTTCATGTCGGTAAACTGTGGTTATAAAGGGCAGCTGAACAGACTCCACCCCCGAATCCACATCCACCTGTGAGACTGTGAAGTAAGAAAAACAAATAATGATTTGTGCACGCAGTCTGTCAAAGCCCCCATGTTTGACATGTAAAGTGTGTGAGGGGAGCCTGTTCTGCAAAATGCGCTGGAGGATTCCTTAAGAACATGAAACATGGGGAAACACTGGTTTGTGTTTTATTGAAAGAAAGGAGACAATTAAAACAACCTATTAACATAACTAATAGATTAAGAAGAAGTAAAAACACTGCAAGTCAAGTAAAATAAATCTGAGGTTTAGGGATGATTCAGATTATTCACAATGCAAACACGTCACACATACACAACATACCTTTCTTAAAATAGCCTCTGAAGTGAACTCCAACACCCACGATGACAGCTGCAACTACAGCCAGGACACCCAGAGCCACTGGGACACTGATGGGAACTTATAACACAATGAAAACATGAACATTACATGATGTTAACATAAAATGATTAACACTCTGTGACACTACATGTGATTTTGAATCTCTTTGCACTGACCTCCACCTTTGACCCGCTGAACCTGCAGTTCCACTCTTGACTGACCCAGTTCTACTCCAAACTTACGGACGGTGCAGGTGTAGCTGCCGCTGTCAGACAGCTGAAGCTTTTTCAGAGTGAGACTGAGGTCTCCGGTTTCCAGAGCGTCAGGATTCATCGATGTTCGGCCGCTGAACTGCTCATTTTGGTTCTGGAGGTCATCGCCTTCTCGTCGACGCAGGTGCACTGTGGAGGGATTGAGGTCATAGCGACTCCACACAGCTGTGGATTCTTTTTCTTCAAAAGTAGGATACTCACAGGGCAGGAGAACAAACTCCGCCCCCTCTAGTACCTCTACACCTGAGGCACACTGGGAAACTGAGGACACAGACATAGACAAAGACCTTATTGATCCCACATAAAAATAGAAAAAATAAATAATAAAAAGATTCAATGGTTACTATGTGCAGAAAAATACAACAAGATGTTTTATGTGCACATAAAGTGAAGGCAGTGATAGTTATACACACATATTTATAAACAGTGTTCATCCTGTTTATAATGTTACAGCCTGGCTTCTGTCGGGATGAAGGACCTGTGATAGCGCTCCATCCAGATGGTGCAAAATGCAGCTGCTCGCATTTTAACAAGAACTGGGGAATTTGAGCACATTAACCCTGTTCTGAGATCTCTGCATTGGCTACCTTGTCAGGTTCGAGCAGATTTTAAGGTCCTGCTGCTCACCTACAAGGCTTTAAACGGGCTGGCACTTTCATACCTCTCCGACCTTTTACATCTTTACGTTCCATCCCATGCTCTCCGATCTCAGGACTCTGGCCTTCTAAAGGTTCCTAGAGCCAGAAAAAAGACAATTGGAGAGCTTTTTCTTTTTATGCCCCGTTTCTGTGGAACAACCTCCCTCAAGATGTTAGGCAGGCATGCTCTGTGGAGGTTTTTAAAACTAAGCTGAAGACACATTTGTTCATCTTATCTTACAAGTCTTAATTCTATGGCTTTTAGTTTTTAAATTCTTACTGTTTTTAACTTGTATTGTGTCTTTTACCTGTATTGCTATGTATCGCTTTTATTATTATTATTTTTTTATCTTTTTAGTTTTAAATAGTTGTACAGCACTTTGTTTGAAAGCGCTTTATAAATAAAGTTATTATTATTATTATTATCCACAGTCTCCATCCACAGTCTCCATCCACAGTCTCCGTCCACAGTCTCCATCCACAGTCTCCTTCCACAGTCTCCGTCCACAGTCTCCATCCACAGTCTCCTTCCACAGTCTCCTTCCACAGTCTCCGTCCACAGTCTCCTTCCACAGTCTCCTTCCACAGTCTCCGTCCACAGTCTCCATCCACAGTCTCCGTCCACAGTCTCCATCCACAGTCTCTATCCACAGTCTCCTTCCACAGTCTCCATCCACAGTCTCCGTCCACAGTCTCCATCCACAGTCTCCTTCCACAGTCTCCATCCACAGTCTCCTTCCACAGTCTCCATCCACAGTCTCCATCCACAGTCTCCGTCCACAGTCTCATGCAGGGATGAGAGATGTTGTGCATAATAGCCCACCCACCTCCTTTATGGGGTCTAGGGGACTGTCCAGGACAGAGCTGGCCCTCTTCACCAGGCTATTTAGCCGTTACCTGCCCCTCTCTCTGCTGCCGCCTCCACAGCAGAGCTCTGGATAAAAGATTGCAGACATCCTCAGTAATGTCCTGCAGACTTCAGTCCAGGTTATTGTTACTGTTAAGGTGAACACCCAGCAGCTTGTACGTGGTGACCACCTCCATGCCCAAACTTTGGATGAGGTGTGGTTTGCTCGGGAGGTTGACCACCACCTGCTCCGTCTGATCATTTGCCTCAGATGCACATCCAAGGATGGCTGTATCAACGGATTCAGTTTATCTGCCCACCAGTGACAGATGTGGATTCTACATCCTCAAAGACTATTTCCAAGACGTTTCTCCTGTCTATAATAATGCCGTGTGTGTGTGTGTGTTTACCTTTGCTGTTTTTATATTTTGTCTGTCATCTCTCCCCCTTGCCTGTGATATTTTACCCACTGACTGTCTTACTGTTCAGAACTCAGGCCTGGATTACAGCTGGACTTCAGCTTCAGTGTGTTTGTGTTTGAGTCCCGTCATTGTTTTAAAAGAAATGAGAGGACTACAGTTCAGTTTTTTCTCATTTACATACTTCTTATGGTAAAAGTCTGGTGCAAACATACACTTGGTCCTAAAACAGAAACAATTCTCTCTTTTGGCTTTAACTATGCGAGAATAACCTGCGGCATTTGAGAACTTATCTTCCTGATCAACATGCACAAACCTGTCTGACTGTTTCTGTAAGCAAAACCAGTGTGTGTGTGCTTGTGTAAATATGTGTGTGTGTCATAAGTTTAAAAGAAACTTTTCTTACCGTACAGGAGGATCAAAAACAAATCCAAAATCTTCATGTTGCTATACAGAGAGTAGACATCTACAAAGTTAATCTTCAACCTGAACCGACTAAGAGATTAAATAATCCTGCCAAGAAGCCAAAGGTGTTTTCTGGCTGCTCTCCATGTCACACATCACACCTGTGGATTGCTTTCATTCAGGAAGAGGAAACACTTCTTTAAAAGCAGGAGGAGGAGGAGTGTTCACAAAAGCCTCAGCCAGTAAAGAAGAAACTGTTTGAATGAAAGAAGCATTCATTAGAGTAAAAACCTAAATAACCTATTTGCACATTTAAAAACTTCCTGCTTCAAATCTGTGATTTTAATCTGTTATGCATAACTTTAATCATGACACTTTTTCAACATGAAACACTAAAATTAAATGTTTCCAGTTTTGGATCTGTTGATTCCCACTCTCTTTTAACTATTTTCCCACCATCTAAGTGCATCTAAGCACAGCTGGGATTGATCTTTATTTTCACTTCTCTTTAAATGTAACTTTTAATCATAAATATTATAGGATAGATTTAAATTCTAGTTACAAAACTGAAGAAAACAGCAAAAACAACAACAAAAAATCTACTTCCATTCACATGTAATACATGTACAGCCCACCAGAGGGAGTGATACTCAAATCAAACACAGCAAAGGCTGATGGTGACCAGTGGGAGTTCATTCAGTAACAGAAAGGAACTGAGTGGGTAACACTTCATAATGGCCACTGTTATTTAACTGTGAATTATAGGTGTTAATTTAACTTTACCATACTGTATGATACCATCTTTATTTATAAAGCCCTTTAAAATAAAACCAGGGTTCACAAAATGCTGAACACGCTAGCAAAAAAATGTGTTTTAAGAAGAGTTTAAAACTCAGAAAGAGAAGAAGCCTGCCTAATGTGCAAGGGCAGATCGTTCCACAACTTTGGAGCTGCTACAGCCAAAGCAAATTAATGCTTACTAAGGGAGTGGGAAGGTGCATATGGCTGTTGCATCTCAGAGAGGTGGGGGCAGGCTATAAGAGATTTAAAAACAAATAAAGAACTTTAAGAAGGACCCTAAAATGTACAGGTAGTGTCATGGTCTCCGTGCCTGCCCGGCCGGCCCCACAAGGCTGCATGTGGTGTTTGGTTTTCTCTCTCTCTGCCTGGGCGGAGCTCAACGTGGGCTCCCGCCCTTGGCCCACACACCTGTCAACAATCAGCTGTCATCACCTGGAGCACTATTTGAGGCTGGAACACAGATCCTCTCATCGCTGGATGATTGTACTACAGACGTTAGTGATTCTCCCAGCTCCTGTGAACCTGTGCTTGAGTATACCTGTGATTCGTGATTTGTGAGTGACTTCCCTTTCCTCTGCTACAGACTTTCCTGACCTCCCTGTCGTGTGAGCGTGTGTGAGTTTGGGCAAGAAGACGTGAGCGAGTGTGAGAGCGCTTCCCTGTGATTCCCTGGAGTTTGGATTTTCCCTTCAGTGTATATATCGTGCACTGGTGCTGTAAATAAACTGTTTTTGGAGACGTCACACCGCTCTGCTCTTGAGTTCCTACTACCAGTTTGTGACAGGAAGCCAGTAAGTGAAATTAAAATGGGGGTAATGTGCTCAGACCTTTTTGTTCCAGTTAAAAGATGCGCTTCATAACCTGCAGACGCCTAACAGATGCATCACTAACCCCACTATAAAGTGCGTTACAATAATGGAGTCTAGAAAATTCCCACATGTGGGACTAATAAAGGTACATCTTATCTCATCTCTTATCTTAGATGTAACAAAGACATGGATTACTGTCTCAAAAAGCTGCTCTGATAAGATGGGCTTTATTTTTGCCAGTTGTCTCAAATGAAAAAAAGACAGATTTTACAACAGCTCTGACCTGGCTTTCAACTTCATCATCTGCCTCCATTTAAACTCCCAGGTTAGTGGTGATTGGTTTAACAAACTGCGCCAGCAAACCAGGATCCATAGTAGTGGTCTCAGAAGTGCCACCAAAAACCATCACTTCTGTTTTCTGCTCATTAAAATGTAAAAAGTTCAAAGCCACCCAGGCCCTTATTTCATCAAGACATCTGAGCAGAGGGTCTACTGAGAAACCATTTATCTTTTAAGTGGGAAACAAATCTGGGAGTCATCGGCAAAACAGTAGAAAGAAACCCCATGTTTCTTGAAAATATACTCGGGTGGTATCAGATATAAGGAGAAAAGAAGCGGGCCTAAAACTGAACCCTGTGGAACCCCACATTGAAAAGAAGCAGCAGAGGATACAAGCTCACCAAGTTTCACAGAGAAAGTTTGGTCTGCCAATTAGGATCTGAACCACTGCAGTGCAGTACTCCTAACACCCACCACCTGCTCTAACCTGCAAATTAAAATCTTATGATCCACTGTATCAAAGGCAGCTGTTAAATCTAAAAGCACGATCATAACACAGTCATGTGATGCAGTTCCTAAAAAAATTATTAAAAACTCTTAAAAGGGCAGATTCTGTACTATGCAAAGCTTTAAAACCAGATTGAAAAACTTCCGAAATACAACATTCTTCTAAAAATGGATATTCATGGCTTGTAAACTACCTTTTCAAGAATCTTTGAGATAAAACTCAATTTGGAAATAGGTCTGTAATTTGCAGTCATTTCAGGATGTGAATTCCAGTAATACTGTAATATTTGCTGACACCTGAAGTTCATCCTTCTTCCGTTTACGTTCAGCTCTCTACACTTTCTTCTGGCTTCACAGGTGCCTTCATTCAGCCATGGTTCAGATATGGCTTTTACTTATCTAAGATTAAGGAATCCCAACAGCCACTTCATAAATGTATGGCACAGCATAGAAGAGCCACCTCCACAGGACAAGACTCAGCAGTCCATCTGCATCTAAAGGACAAAGGTCACTCTTTTGAGGATGCCAAAGTTCACAAGCACAAGTTCACAATGAACTCATCCAAAAACCTTGGCTGATTGTGACCTACACCCGTTTTCACGCCATTGTCCCTCTTGGGGGGACACTCCCACGGGGCTTAAATCTGGGATTTTCCACGGTTCGACCCTAGAACTGAAGAAGCTTCTCGGATGAAACGTCTTCAAGAAACAGCTGTGAGGACAGAGCAACTCCTTGGTAAATAATGCACTTGATGGTGACTTATGAAGGTCCTTGCAGTCCAGTTGATCTTGCGCACTTCCAGGATCCCTGTGTGAGGCACAGAGTCATAGGCTTTCTTGTAGTAAATGCAGGTGGTGCAGATGTTGGTCAGTGTAGTTTTCCTTTGTGTGCCCCACTCACATATTAATCCTTATTCCTCTTTGTTGCTATGCCTAACAGGAACTTATATGAAGTACCGAGGTATTCTGGTGAGACCACTTGCTTCTTCAATTGAGCTTTTCAGGTCTATCTTTTGTGTGTGTGTGTGTGTGTGTGTGTGTGTGTGTGTGTGTGTGTGTGTGTCCTGTCTGGCACTGTAGCAATCAGAATTATGTCTGAAGGCCAAGACAAATGCCCAACAGATTTACTTTCCCAAGTGGGCCTTTTGCAATACTGGTCCACTTGATTGTCATAGTTTATTTGATCTTTATTAGTTATTTTTATAAGTTATTGTAATCAGGCCAGACTGGACTCGGGGACGGGAAAGAAAAACAAGAAGAAAAGTTCAGAAGAAAGTTAACAGAAGGAGAGAGAAAGAAAAAGGAAAAGAGAGAGAGAGAGAAAACACGATGAAAATCTGCTTCATCACCTTTTTTTTCTTTTTCCTTTCTCTTGATCACCTGTTGAGAAAGAAAAAAGAAAACAAGCAGAGGAAGACTAGAGCAATAGTATAAACAACATCACGATGATCTATGTGACTATAACAGTAATACTAAATATTAAACATTATTGTGCAGCACGTAAGATCGACAGCGCACAGTGTGCTTTAAGGTCTCAAACTTAGTGTCAGTAAACAGTCACAGGCCTCAGGTACTTTTTAACGTTCTTAATCGCTTTCTTAGTTTATGTGATAATTCTGGAGTCACTTCTTCACCAAGTATGTGCGATGATATTTTAGCATTTTTTTAATGACAAGATCCTATTGATCAGGGCCCTTGTCTCGTTGTCTGCTGCCTCAGATCAGAGTCTTTCTCCTGTGTGCTCAGCTGTCTTAGAGCAGTTTGATCCCGTCTCCCTTAAGGACTTGACCGCGGTAGTTAGTAACCTAAGATCATCACACTGCCCCTCTGATTGTCTCCCCCGAGCTTGCTTAAAAGCACTTTTAATACTGTTGGGCCTTTTATCCTGAGATTAATTAATACGTCCCTTGCTACAGGCTGCGTCCCATCATGCTTTAAACAAGCTGTAGTTCAGCCGCTTCTTAAAAAACAAAACCTGGACCCAACTGTTCTGTCCAACTACAGGCCTATCTCAAAGCTTCCTTTCCTATCTAAAGTCTTGGAGAAAGTGGTCTACCTACAGTTGCAGGCACACCTTGATTCTTATATGATCTCTGAAAAATTTCAATCTGGTTTTAAATCCCTACATAGCACTGAGGCAGCACTTTTAAGGATTTTTAACGCTATTCTTTTAGCTCTGGACTCTGGCAGCCCTGCTGCCCTTTTATTGTTGGACTTGTCAGCAGCTTTTGACACGGTCGACCATGACATCCTGTTATCACGGCTAGAATTTCATGCTGGCCTAAAAGGATCTGCCTTACAGTGGTTTCGGTCCTATCTGTCAGAAAGGTTTTTTTATGTCAGTATGGGCCCCCACAACTCCAAAATAGCCCCTCTTAAATACGGTGTACCTCAAGGCTCTATTTTGGGTCCTGCTCTGTTCGTACTCTATTTGTTGCCATTGGGCTCCATCTTCTCGCGGTACAGCATTTCATTTCATTGTTTTGCTGATGATTTGCAGATTTATCTACCTTTAAAAGCAGGGTCAGACCATCCCCAGCTCTTATTACGCTGCCTTGATGATGTCAAACAGTGGTTGTCATTAAAGTTTTTAAAGCTAAATGAAAATAAAACTGAGGTTGTCATTTTTGGCAACTTTAATCATATCGACAGCACTCTGGGCCCCTTTCCTCGTATTGTAAAACACATGTAAAAAACCTCTGTGTCTATATTGATGGTTCTTTTAAATTGAATAAGCAGGTGAGTGCAGTAGTTCAGTCCTGTTTTTTTTAGTTAAGACAGCTAGCCAAGGTAAAGCCATACCTTCCGGCTAATGTCTTTGAGCGTGTTATTCACCTTTTTCTTACTTGCAGATTGGACTACTGCAATTCATTGTATTATGGTCTAGATCAGGCCACCATCCATCATCTTCAGATGGTTCAAAATGCAGCTGCTCGCCTGCTAACTGGTACCAAACGGAGAGAGCATATAACCCCACTTTTAGCTTCTTTACACTGGCTTCCTGTCTCCTACAGGATCCAATTTAAACTTTTACTTTTTGTTTTTAAGTCACTTAACGCCCGAGCCCCTCCTTACCTGTCTGAGCTCCTCTCTGCCTATGCTCCAGGAAAAACCACGAGGTCTAGCTCAAAACTAATGCTGTCCATCCCACGGACTAACCTCAAATCCTGTGGTGATAGATCCTTCTCTGTGGCAGGTCCCAGACTTTGGAATAGTCTCCCCTTAAATATTGGATCTGCACAAACACTTGAGCAATTTAAATCTTTACTAAAGACAGATTTCTATGCCCTGGCTTTTAACACACTATGACCCAAACATTTTGGTCTTATTTGAATTAGTTTAGTTATTGTTTTAATTCTTTTACTGTCCTATTATTGTTTTTTATTGTTATTATTGTATTACATTGTTGCTTTTTAATACCATTTTTATATTGTTAAGCACTTTGTGCAGCATCGGCTGTTTGAAATGTGCTATATAAATAAATTTGACCTTGACCTTAAGGTAGGAGCCAAAAAGGGTGTAGTTTGTGGGTGTGATCACCCGTGTGTACACCTGTGAGCATGGACGCGCTTGTTTTTAAAAGGTTCCTTCATGTAATGATCTGCTAGAGGGTGTGGGGGGGCCACAGCCCCGTCCTCCAGGGCATGAAGCAGGTATGGAGGAGATCAAAACTCCAGACATCCAGAGGCCCCCAGAACACAAGAGACCAAGGAAGACCCACAGAGGGGCAGCCGCGCCACTGTCCCAGAAAGAGCTGAGGAGAGTCCCAGATGAGGGCTCACTCAGCAGCCGCGGAGCAGAAGCCAGGGGGGGTTGCAGTGACGCGCCCGTGAGCTCCGCCGGCAGCCAGCTGTGCCAGAGTGACCGAGGCACCCCACCCACAAAGTGGCCCGAGCGAGCCCCAGGCTCCAGGCCCCGATAAGCACCCACCAAGGAGTGAGCCGGTGTGTACCTGGACGCCCATCCCCGGACACAAAGAACCAACAACGCACCGACGTCTGAGGGAGTCCGCAACCGGATATGAACTTTTTTCAAGACAGTGAATCTTGAAACCAGAGAAAAAATAGAGAATTTTAACTTGTTCCATTGGCAGATTTTTTTCACTTATTTCAAGCTAAAATATTTATTAGAATTCAAATTTAGACAGAAACAAAGTGAATAATATTATTTTATTATCACGTTGATGCAGCACATGGTTCAGTTAGCTTTGTATAAACACGTGTTAGAAATGTTCTTCAATCAGCTCTTTTTACTCTCATTTCACAGCCAGTACTTTTTACTTTTACTTGAGTAAAGAAGTTGAATTAGTACTTGGAGTATTTTTAACAGTAGTACTTCTACTTCAGTACACACTGTGTGTACTTTTACCACCTGTGTCTGAGACCTCCTTCAGGGTCCACCTGAAGCTCTCAGTCTGCTGTGGAAAAAGGAAATCCAGGTGAGTTTCTCCTGATCACCTGAGGCCGTCATTACTGTGTGAACCCACACACCACTCCTCACTCCTCCCACCCGCTGCACACAGTCACTGAGTACAGACCGGCTGATTCCTGTAAAGGGAGAGGCAAGAAGAGGCGGAGCAACACCTGAAAAACAAGAAGCTCAACGTCATTTTGCAGAAGTGAAAGTGTGAGAGAGCAGCAGCAGAGCTGCAGTCGAGTCCTGTTTGTCTCTAAAAGAAGATTCACTGGAGTCCATCAGGTTTCTCTCAGCAACAGTGGTGAGTGCAGCTGATCACACTTCCTGCTTCTACACAAATCTTCACTCTGTTCACTTCATCAGGGTCTAGAGCGCCACCTCATTTCTCCATGGTGCCACTTAGGCTACGTCCACACTCGCCCGGATAGATTTGAAAACAGCGCTCCGCGTCCACACTAGTGTTTTCAGTCATTTTCACAGAGTTGTGCGTCCACATTAAGACGGCTGAAAACGCTTACGTTCCAGTCCTGCGCATGCGTGAAACGCAAGACGATTTGACCGGTCTCATTTCTGTCTGCCGCTGATTCACTTTCCGGCTGTTTGAAACGTCGCAGCAGAGGTGGAGGAAAAGCACCGAGTTTTAAAATGGACTAACAATGAGGTGGAGTTGTTGCTGCGAGTAACACAAAAGTACAAAGTTGCAAAAGCGAGAGAGAATTAAAGAATTTGAAGAAAAGCTCTGTGGAGCATGTGCAGACTGATATTCATCTTTAATAGGACTGTCAAAACTGCTGCTGTATGATGCTCTCCACTATCTTTGTTTAATTGGTCACATGCCTGCATCACATGACTAACATGCATCATTGTTTTAGAAAGTCTCTGTTTTCACTGTTCACTGTGACACAAACGCACCGTCTCCAAATTATTTACTTTCCAGCTGTTTGAATCGTCGCAGCAGAGGTGAGCAGCGTGATAGGAGTGGATGTAGCTGTGGGTAATGAGACAAGATGAAAAGAACGATTGATAACTTTTTCGTTAAGGCCGGTGCTCTGACACGGAGCCATCAACCTCTCAGTGTCTAACACTGGTCTGCAGACGGCATCAGATAATGAGCCACATTAGATGGACTCTGAGCCCACTGACAGTAAAAGGGTGAAGTGTAGACATTTGGAAGAGAGCGGCCTGACCAGTTTCTCTGACTATGATACTGTAAAGCTGACAACATGATGCATTTACTGTGGTGAGTGTGCAAAGACCATGGCAGGTGTTGTGCCAAGGTAGGGATCCCCAACAGGATCTGTTTCCCTGCGTCAGGAACATCGGCTGGGCAGGGAAAGCGGACCCAACGCACTCCGCCTCCATCACGACCAACTAGACGTGGAAGGAGTGATGTTTTAGTGACAACATGAAAGATGAGTGTGACCGTTCAGTTTGTGGGTTACAACAGAAAATTATACATTTATTGTTCTCGTGTGTTATCGGACGGGATCGTTTTAACAAACCGAGGACATTTTCCTGATAATTATCTGTATCCTCCTGTAACTTTACTGTTTAAAGAGCTAAAACCTCCAACATTTCAGGATCAATAAGTCCTTATAAGACGTGTTTGTGAGCTAAAAATCAAGAATGTGGGATACTGTTTGTCTGTGTCAGCCAAACAACTTCACATCTTTGTAACGACTGTTAAAAAGATGTTCATCCTGTTGATCCTGTTCATCTGGACGCTGCACTGTACAGCAGACACGACGTTGTTCAGTTTGTGTTTCAGATGAACCAGTTTGTGTCTGAGTGTGTTGCTGGGTCTCCACCAGTTACTCTGACAACTGAAGGTTCAAGATTTTTATTTTGACATTTGCACACAGGACCAACAGTCCATGCACAGTGGAATACTTGTGCAGAGCTTTCCAAGTCAAATCACACTTTAACAATATAAAGACAGAAAAAGCAGAAGGATAGAAATGAAGTCCGGAGTAGGGTAGTCGTACTATTTTCTATATACAAAGAAAAAGAAGAAAATGTACAGAGAGTGTGTAGTTCTCTACCTCTTATCGCACTCACAGTGTTGCACATTTGTTCCACAGATCTGTTTCACAAGTCTGTTGTGAGTGTATTGCCCGATGGTCAGTGAACCGATGATACATTCAAAGTGAGGTTAAGTAGTGCTGTGTTATTTTAAGTGTTCAGTGTGTTTTTGTTTGCCGTCAGTCTGACAGTTGTGGGGAAGAAGCTGTTGAAGAATCGTGTTCTGTGTGTGATGCTGCTGTCTGCTCTGTTGTGTCTGAGATTGTATGTGCAGCTTTGTATGTGCAGGTCCATGGATGCAAGTGTTGTTCCCATAATCCTCTCTGCAGACTTTCTGACTCTGCAGAGCCTTCCTCTCTGTCTGTGTAGTGTTTCCATACCAGACAGTGATGCCTGCGGTGAGGATGCTGTCTATCAGTCCTCTGTAGGCCTGGGTGAGAGGGTGGTGGTTCATGCCAGCTTTCCTGAGCAGCCGAATGAAATAAAGCCTTTGCTGGGCTTTTTTCACAGTTGCTGTAGTGTTGAGAGTCCAGCTCAGGTCTGATGTAACCTGCAGTCCCAGGAATCTGTGGCTGTTTGCCCTCTCCACCTCCGTCCCTTTGACGATAAGAGGCTGCAGGGGAGGGAGTTCTTCCAAAAGTGCAGTATTCATTCCTTGGTCCGTGTTGAGGATGAGGTGAAGAAGCTTCTGTGATGAGTAGAAACTTAAAGAAGTCCAGACGCTTTTCTCTCCAAGCTCCTCAGACTACTGACGCTTGTTTCTCTCTTTGTAAAATGAAATTTAAAGAGAATTTTGAATCAAATGTTTCTCTTCTTTCTCCCTCAGAGTGCAGACATGTCTGCTGCCAGCAATCTGCGATCTGAAGATCAGTTTCTGTGCTCCATCTGTCTGGATGTGTTCACTGATCCAGTCACTACACCATGTGGACACAACTTCTGCAAAACCTGCATCAGTCAGCACTGGGACATGAATGTCATCTGTCAGTGTCCCATGTGTAAAGAGACTTTCTACACTCGACCTCAGCTGAGGGTCAACACCTTCATCTCTGAGATGGTGGCTCAGTTCAGACGTGAAGCTCAGCAGAAAGCCAGCAGCAGCAGCTCAGAGCAACAAGCTGCCAAACCAGGAGAAGTTCCCTGTGACGTCTGCACTGGAACCAGACTGAAGGCCCTGAAGTCCTGCCTGGTGTGTCAGACCTCCTACTGTCACACTCACCTGGAGCCTCATCTGACACTGAAACGTCTGAAAAGACATCAGCTGGTTGATGCTGTGGAGAACCTGGAAGGCAGGATGTGCACGAAGCACGATAACCTTCTGCAGCTGTTCTGTAAGACCGACCAGACATGTGTCTGCATGCTCTGCTCTGTTTTAGACCACAAGAACCACGAGGTTGTTCCTCTGAGAGAAGAATATGAAGGAAAGAAGGCAGAGCTGGAGAAGACAGAGGCTGAGATTCAGCAGATGATCCAGAAGAGACGACTGAAGATTCAGGAGATCACAGAGTCGGTGAAGATGAGTAAAGATGCTGCAGACAGACAGAAAGCAGAAGGTGTTCAGGTCCTCACGGCTCTGATGGAGTCTGTTGAGAGACGCCTGAAGGAACTCATGAAGGAGATCGAAGACAAACAGGAAGCTACAGAGAAACAGGCTGAAGGTCTCATCAAAGATCTGGAACAGGAAATCTCTGAGCTGATGGAGAGAAGCTCTGAGGTGGAGCAGCTCTCACGCTCTGAAGACCACCTCCACCTCCTCCAAAGCTTCTCCTCCCTGAAAGCTGCTCCACCCAGCAAGGACTGGACAGAGGTCAGAGTTCATCCACCATCATATGAGGGGACTGTGGGGAGAGCTGTGGCTCAGCTGGAGGAGACAGTCTGGAAACCCATGAAGAAGAAGCTGTTTGAGGCTGCAGAGCTGCAGAGGGTGCAGCAGCATGAGGTGGATGTGACTCTGGATCCTGATACAGCTCATCGTAAACTCATCCTGTCTGATGATGGAAAACAAGTTTATCATAGTGATGTGAGGAAGAAACTTCCAGACAACCCAGAGAGATTTTCTCAGTGTGTTATGGTTTTAGGAGAGCAGAGTTTCTCTTCAGGCAGATTTACTTTGAGGTTCAGGTTAAAGGAAAGACTGACTGGGATTTAGGAGTGGCCACAGAGTCGATCAACAGGAAGGGAAAAGTCACACTGAGTCCTCAGGATGGTTTCTGGACTGTGATGCTGAGAAATGGAAATGAGTACAAAGCTGGTGCTTCCCCTCTCGTCCCCCTCTGTCTCCATCCTGGTCCTGAGAAGGTGGGGGTGTTTGTGGATTATGAGGAGGGTCTGGTCTCCTTTTATGATGTAGGTGCTGCAGCTCTGATCTACTCCTTTACTGGCTGCTCCTTCACTCACAAACTCCACCCATTCTTCTGTCCCTGTACTAATGATGGAGGTAAAAACTCTGCACCTCTGATCATCTGTCCTGTCAATCAAACTGATCAATGACTGATTTTATTGGATGAATGATTGATTTTTCTTGAAGGGAACAAATGAACATATTGAGTGTAAATCCTCTACAGTCTCCATGTTTCTATAGAATCTGATCATCAGGACTCTGATTCACACTTTGATTCTCATGGAGTTTGATTTGAACAGAAGAAAAGTTGAATCAGGAAATGTTCCCACTGATGGAGACTCGAGCTGAAGAGCAAATATCAGAGAACAAATGTCCAAAAGCTTCATTTCCAATAAAGTTTGTTCAATGCTTTGAGTGAATCCAGACTCATGTGTGGCTGTTATACGGAGCATCAGAGTCCAGCTGAGTTATGTTGGATACAAACTGCTTATTTTGGCTCTGTGAGGAGTTTTGTTCACTGAAAACTGATGAGACGGATAATATTCAAAGAACTCTGTAGAGATTCATGCATCCATGTTCTCCACCTGCAGGTGTGGAGGAGAAAGGTGGAGCACAGACTGCTGCATCCTTCCAGTCACATCATTTTGATGATTATATTTGCATGTTGTGATGATTTGGGTTAAAGACAAACAGAGTTGAACGGCTGCAGTCACAGCATGAAGACGATGCTGAAGCTGAGCTGTCAGTGAACATGTTTCACTGTGATTTGATTTGAAGAATAGAAAGTGTGTGTGGCTGCTGACAGCTGCAGTCTCTGCTAGTCTGCATAACACACACACAACTTTCCCCCTGAGGCAACGATGCAGCAACAACACAAAGAACAGCTGCAGACACACACACACTGTTAAAGAACACTTTACTGTTTAAGGCAGAATTCCTCAGTAACAATGATTTGAGTCTACTGTGTCTACTGTGGTTTCCAACATACAATCTACTGAAACATGTTTTTCTTTCTGCCGTACAAACTATTTGATCACAACATCTTTGCTTTTTTCCTCCAATCGTTTATTCTGATTATTTTATTTAGTTTAACTAAGAAAAGCTTAAAATTTAACTCTTAACCTGATTTAAACGTTTAATTTCTCATTAACTCAGACTTTTAATTTATTTCCTTGTTTAATGTATTATTTCTTTATCCTTGTTTAAGTTTTGCCGATCCTTTCTGTGTAACCTGTTTAATCTGACCTTTGACCCTTTAATTTTAATTTAACAGTACTCTTGTTTTGACCTTTGACCTCTTTATTCCTTATAACCAAAAAAACCCTTTTATCTGATATTTTCACCTTATTGATTGATTATATATATCTATTATATTTTCTCACCTTACCTTATTTTGACCTTTGACCTATGTCCTTGTTAGCCTTGATCTTCCTTCATCAAACGTGAAATTTCTTTCACCTTTGAACTTAAAGCTTAAATCAAACCTTTGTTAAAAAGCTTCTTACCAACTTGTAATTCCAACTCTCTGCATTAAACACGTATCTTATCATATAAACACTGGATCACTGAGAGAACTTTAGGCAGAACCAAATGAAGCAGCTGACCTCGTCAAACTCACAGCGACAGTAACTGACAGTGAATTATTTTAATCTTCTTCATTGTATTTGTTAGAAACGTTTATTTTCCTTTAATTGGACTTTGGTTAAGTTAAATCCGATGTATTAACCGACCTTTGAGGTGAAGTGCAGCTGCGAAGAACGCTACGGCAGGCAATGAGGTGCGTTTAATGTCGCTCTGTTAATTTGAGCGTCCCTAAATTGAATGTCTTATTTTTTCTTACTTTATTATTGCTCATTTATTGGAGAATTTGGCCATTTAATTAAGATGGATTTTATGTTGTTGGTGGTAAAGATCTGGATGGATGCTTTATTCTGTGTTTCTATTTTTCAGTTTTACTTTTCAAGACTTGGTGAATTGCCTTTTTCTACTTTTTGTTTAGTTTTGTTAAAATTAGCAGCAGTGAGAAGTGTTGTTGTCGGTCTTGAATATATTTGATGTAGCCCATACTGTTAAGGTAAGTGTCATGTTTTTAGTTGTTAGTCTGATGAAGAATCTTTTACTTTTCTCCAAAAGTTGATTGTGTTTATCTGGACATAGTGTTTTTCAGGTCCAGCTGAATGCAGGTTTCCCCAGTCTTATACGTGTCAGGAGCATCAGCACAGCTGAAATGCATTTTTCCTAAGCACCGCGTCTCTGTGGCTTTTAAACCCCAAAACACGCTAAAACAAAAATGGGTCCACCCCAAGGATGGGGTCCCCCGGTGTAGTTTCCACTGTGACAGACTGTAGGCTTCCTCAGAGTGAGGCTGAGAGCGGCAGGCCCAGCTGGAGTCTGACCCGTGTCACACAGTGGAGGTCAAACCTTCTGTGCCACAAACACCAGATTAACCAGTTTCACTCATCATCCTTCTACTGTCAGATTTTACTGGTGCAGGTTTGATGAATCACCATCTGAGAACGTCTCTGATGTGGGCGCCACCCACAGGGATCACTTCCTGTAGAAGGGTCACATGACCTGTTATAGGCCCCTTTGTGATGATGACAGCGACGCCCCTTTCGTGTGAGGTTAAACCCAGAGAGCTTCGTGTGACCTCTGACCCTGATCACCAGCGTTAGGGTCAGTGAAGGTGAGATACCATGTGACAGGAGGAACAATAAAGTTTTATTTGTACGAACACGTAGAACAGATGAAGTCAGAACGAAGCAGGTGGAGCTCAGTCAGGGTGGAGGTGCAGACAGGTGAGCTGAAGGGGAGGAGCCAGTCTGGTCAGGAACTCTCTGTCTCCTCAAGTGAACCTCCTCACCTCTGAAACACACACACACACACACACGACTCTGAAGGTTGCAGTCAGGGTGGTGAGGGTGGGGTTACCTTCTGGTCTCTGGTTGGTGTGTTTCCTGCAGGTGAGGCTGAGCGGCCGAATCATGACATCGCTGCTGCACAGACACAACAGGAAGTGGAGGAGGAAGTCGTCAGCGTCCCCGTCACACACCTGAGACAGACACAGAGGTTATGTCTCTGCAGACTCACGGCTCGGACCTGTGGAAACGTCCTGCAGGACGCCTGTTTCTCTCTGTGGTGGCCCCCCCACAGCGTCCCCACCGTGCTTCACTGTGTGGACGCTGTTCTTTGGGTTGTAGCTGCATCTTCTTCTCGTTTCACCTCCTCTGACCACAGGACGTTTCAGTCTGCAGGTCTTCGTCCTCAGCAGTGTGGCTGAAGGTGTCTGCAGACGTGGAGCTCTGTGAGCTCACAGTGCGTCCCTGTGCAGCCTGTAGAGTCTTTGAAGTCTTTGCTCTGACAGGCTTGTTCTGTGCTGGGCGGCTCTTTGACTTTCTTCAGGTTTCCCTTCCTGACACTCTGATAACCTCAGATATCCACAACGTGAATCCTCACAAACATCTTTTTCTCTCTTTTCACTCAAACGTTTTCACACCGACTGTAAATATGAAGAAAACCCTCAGTTTGACGCCACGCCCCCAAACCAGTTCGGCAGTAAAGTGTGAGCAGACGGAGCTGTTACCAGGATGTAAACAGGATGTGCCCTTTCACAGTTAAAGCCTCAGGAATAAAAACATGACCCGATCTTAAATTTTTAAAGATAAAATAAAGTTTAAAGACGACGATGAGCACGTGACTCACTGCTCAGAGCCCACTCACCCAGGTGCATGATGGGAGCAGGAGGAGGAGGCTGGGCCGAGCGTATAGAAACCAAACAAACAAATAAACAACAGCACGCCAAACACGTGAACCAGACTTTACCTGTAAACTTACCTGGTGTCTCCCAGGGAGACCACAGTTATGGAGCTGACAGGTAAGTACGTGCAGTACACACTTCCTGTCCTGAAACACACACACAGGTAAACCGCACAGGTACGTAACCATCGGCGTGACTTTGTATTGAACATTGGGGGGTCAAGATCTCTGTCTAAATAAATAAATCTGGGTACATTTCCAGATGATTAAACAACTATTTTGCTGGTAACACCTGAAACGAGTAAAGAAAACCAGCAGCCTGTTGATGCAAGATAATCCATAACTTTATTGGGGCTGACATTGTTGGAAATGAGTCCAAATAAAGAGTCCAAACATTTATAAGCCTGTCTATGTGTGTCTCACCTGGACAGCCTCCTCTGGAAACCAGACAACAGCAGAGTGTTACCCGGCAACAGGCCAGGTGGGTAGGGGGTGTGGCTTAAGTCCAGGTACACCTGCAGACTCCTCCCAGCTTGGTCACAAAGAGTGAGACGCACACCTGCGCACACACGTTCAGCTAACAGTCAGACCAGGGGTCCGTTCTTTGTACCTCGCTACGTAAATTAGCTGGATTTGATTGTTGACGATTTCACGTGATCCTGGATCGTTCGGTTCTCCGAAGCTCATCCGGGACTTGCTGTCATAGCAACAGATCCGTAAGCGTAAACCTGCTCGGGAGCAGGTTTACTTTATGTAAACAGGATTAGATCGCGGCCACTCAGGTATGTCCGCTTCATGTATACGAAAGCAACGGTGAAATATACTCACTCAAATGAGCAATCCTATTTATCCATATTGTATATTCTGTATCTATATATGTGTATATGTGGTGTATTTATGCTTATATCCTTACTCTCATTCCCCTTAATGTATCTGTAACATGCAACTTCTTTCGGTGCTTTGCTACTGGAAACTGAATTTCCTGGAGGAACCCACCCGAGGGATTAATAAAGTTTCATCTAATCTAATCTAATCTAATCTACTTGGGTTTTCTTCCTGTAGCCCTCATGTTTACTCAAGGTTTAGTTCTGTCTTCATGCTGATTTTCTTGTTCAGTCGTGTCTCATGTTGCAGTTTGTCAATCCTGTCCCTGTGCTCTGTGTTCCCTCTGTTCAGTATCAAGTCTGTGCCTCATGTGTTTCCTGTTTTATTTTGATAGTCCCTGTCCTGTGTGCAGTGTGCTTGGTTTTGCTTCCCTTCTGTCATTAGGCCTGATTTGTCCCAGATGTGTTACCACCTATTCCCCATCTTCTCGTAGTCCTGCTTGTGTATTTAAGCCCTGTGTTTCTCTGTTAGTTGTTGTGTTGTACCCTCACTGTACTGTGTTTTGTTTTCTATGTGCTTCTGGTAATGTTCTGGTTCACTCTTTCCTGGTTTGATTTTCTAGTTTCCCGGGTTTCTAGTTTGGGCTTAAGTTTTGAGTTTCTAGTTTTGTTTTCTTCTATTTCTATTTGAATGTTCTCCAGCAATAAAGCTGCCACTTTAGTTAATCATTCTGTCTCTGGGTCCTGCGTTTGGGTCCTACATCCTGCCTGCCACCTCAACACCTTTAATTTTACAGCTTCTTAGTTATTATAAAGTGCTGCAACTCATAATGTTTTCTAAGATAGTAAAACCAGATTTAAACCGACTACTTCTACAAAGATGGAGCTAAAGTGATGATATACATTTATAGTTTGGACTTGGACACATACAGTCTGTTTTTCCTTATAACTACATGTGAGTTCAATTAACATTTTGTAGGAAAAGGGAATTTGTTTTTTAAAAGGATTATAGATTCGGACCTGAATTACCCAACGGAACATCTCATTCACTGACGTTTGCTGGAGAAGCTGCTCTGCCTCTTTGTGATGGAGCAGCAGCGTGACATACTGAAGACTGTTAACGGGAAAGTGCTGAAGCTGAAGGCGTCTCTCTGCTGCTCAGACTGACGTTCAGTCGTCATCCAGACAACATGAAGACTGCACCGGTCTCTCTGCTCCTCGGTGAGTCAAACACTAAAATCATCGATTTATTTATCACAGCTCCAACAAACAATATGGCAGGAAAACAACCTTTCAGCAGTTACAAGCTCGCAGCTACTGACTTTAAAGTTCATGTAAAAATTCTGAAAAGTTTCGTCAAGGCGAGAGGAACAGTTCATTCTCCTTCTTATGTCTTTCAGGTTTCATTTGATTGGTGGCTGTGAAGTTGGGCAGGAACCAAGAAGTGATGTTAATGTTGACTAATGGAGCTCACAGTTCTAACTGAAATGTATGAAGAGTGATAGAAAATGGTTTCAAACATGCATGATGAAAGTTTTTCGGTTTAAATCGATCTCATCATCACTGCAAACCTCTCAGAGGTTCAGACTCTCAGCAGTTTAACCTGGAATCCTGCAGGAAAGTCACCATATAGTCTGGACTAAGTCAGCGATTAAACTTTCTGCCCAGCTAAGTGTCAGTAACATGAAGACCAAAAGAACAAAAGAGACTTGACCTCTTTTCATCAAACATCTCTTCAGTCAGGAAACCACAGCCTCTGACTGCATGAAGCACAGGGTCCTCTGACTGCGTCCCCTCTTTTATCTAGTCTTCACTTCCTCTATTCACAGCCAATTTTCCATTAAGAGGACTGAGTGTATTCAAACAACCACAGACGGTTTTGACTGTTAAAGTTCCCATTCCCGTTGACATGATGACCTTTAAACAGCAGCAGTGTGGGAGTGAAACAGGCCGCAAATCTGAAAATAAAAACTGTGCCTTTGAAGGGTGGCTTCTTAGTCCCACACTTTCTTCTCTGCACATGAATGAAAGCTCATCCATGCACAGTTCCTTCTCCATTGTTTACAATGCTGTGCACTGTGATGTTTACCGTTGATTGCCATCTGATCAAAAAATGTATAGAAAACAGGAAAAGACAGGCTAACCTGCGTTGCTGTCTCGGTGGTATTTTATAACTTCCTGTTCCTGTTACAGTGCACGGTGGTGTTTGTGTAGTTTAATCTGCGTGGCTCACAGATCTGGCAAAAATACAGACCTTCCATAATTAAGTAGAAGTACAAATACTAGTGTTCACAAATACTCCAGTAAAAGATGAAGTACTGATTCAACTTATTAACTCAAGTTAAAGTAAAAAAAAGTACAGACTATGAAATGTACTCAAAGTAAGAAAGTACAAAGTAGTAGCAGTAAAACCCTGGCTGATTGTGACCCACACCCATTACCACACCTTGGCTCATGTGATTAGGTAGAGGATCATCAGGGGGTCCATTGTCCCTCTCAGTGGGAAACTCCCACAGAGCTTAAATGTGGGTCTCTTCACCGTTTGATCCTAGAACTGAAGAAGCTTCTCAGATGAGAGGTGAAACGTCTTCAAGCAACTTAAAGAAGTCCAGACGCTTTTCTTTCCAAGCTCCTTAGGTTGTGGCAGATACTTCAGGAGATTAAAAAGTTTCCTGAGAGAAAAAAAACAACAACAAAAAAAAACTGTGCAGCCTCAGTCTTTCTTTAAATGACCTCTGACCTCCTGTTGCAGGTGTGCGTGTGCTGCTGCTGTCTGCACTGACTGTTTGTGCAGGTGAGTAGATGAAGTGCACCATGGTCCAGGACAAACACTGAGTGTAAACACTGATAGAAACTGTCCGTCTGTCCTCCAGTCTCTCTGAGCGTCAGTCCAAACCTTCAGCAGTTCTTCACAGCAGCCTCAGTGTCTCTGACATGTGAAGGTCAGCTGGGCTCTGATGGATGGACGGTGAAGAGGGACACAGGAAGTGGGACTGAGTCATGTGGAGCAGGGGGGCGGGGCTTCGGGAGGTTCAATGGTTCATCCTGTTTGTTTGATGAGTTCAAGCCAGTCAGTGGAGTTTACTGGTGTGAAGCTGGAGAGAAGAGTGAAGAAGTCAACATCACTGTATCAGGTAATGAAGTCATTCATTTCATCAGACTAACAGCAGACTGTTATACCACCTCTACATCACTCTGTGGGTCTTTTCCTCAGATAAAGAAGTGATTTTGGAGATCCCTGCACTGCACCACTTCCCCTGCCGGTGGCGGACTCCCTCAGGTGTCGGTGCGTTGGTGGTTCTTTGTATCTGGGGGTGGGCGTCCGGGTACACACCGGCTCACTCCTTGGCGGCCGCTTATTGGGGCTCGCTCGGGCCATTTCGGGGGTGGGGTGCCCTCGGCCTCTCGGCCTGGGGCTCGGTCACTCAGGCACAGCTGGCTGCCGGCGGAGCTCACGGGCGCGTCACTGCAACTCCCCCTGGCTTCTGCTCCGCGGCTGCTGAGTGAGCCCTCATCTGGGACTCTCCTTAGCTCTTACTGGGACAGTGGCGCGGCTGCCCCTCTGTGGGTCTTCCTTGGTCTCTTGTGTTCTGGGGGCCTCTGGATGTCTGGAGTTTTGATCTCCTCCATACCTGCTTGATACCATAAAGGACAGGGCTGTGGCTCCCCACACTCCCTAGCAGATCATTACATGGAGAAACCTTTGGAATGCAAGCATGCTGATCCACACAGGTATGCACACATGGGTATTCACAGACGCGGACTACAGCTTTCTTGGCTGCTGCCTCAAAGCACACTGTGCGCTGTTTATCTTGCGTGTTGCACAATATCGTTTATTATTTAGTAACTATTGATATCTATGGCTAGCTAGTTTATTGTGATGGTGCATTTTTTTTATTTTATTATGTTGCTCTTTGTTGTTTGCTGTCTCCTCTGTTTTTTTTTCTCCATACAGGTGACCCAGGAGTTTTGTTTTTTTTGTTTGTTTTTTTTTTTTCTCTCTTCCCCCCCTTCTCACCGTCTCTTCTCCCCTTTGGTTTTCTTTCTTTCTCTCCCTCTCTTTCTTTCATTCTTTCCCCCTGTCCTATCCCACAGCCATGTCTGTCCCATTTGCAACTGAAAATCAGTCAGTGTTCTACTGATGAGTTTGGATCATCTCCTCAGAGCTTTCTGAGGGTCAGAGGTCAGAACACTGACATCACTTCCTGTTTAAAGCTAACCTGCTGAGCTTATAATAAATTCAATGACCCAGTTTTATCATCTCTCCTGCAGATGTCTATGACACCACCACCATTTCACCAAGTGCCACCAAACCACCACCAACAACAATTACCAATCTCAATTCCCCTCCTTCTACATCGTCCTCCTCCATCATCTCACCTGTAGCTGCTCTGGGTTCTCTGGGTCTTCTAGATCTTATTCTGGTTGCAGCTTTGCTGTTTTGGAACAAAAAAATAGGTATAAAGTGTGTCAAACCCCCCAGAGCTCATTAGATTAAACATTTTACATGGAAAAATAAATTTTCCTTAATAATTATGTAATTATATACTATAATTCAATTATAAACTGTCCCCATTCACATTGTTTAGCAGAGAACTTATCTTACATGAAAAATATAGAGACACTTTTATTGATAAAGTATAAGACCCGATCCTTGGGGTGGAACAATTTTTGGCGCAGCGTGTTTTGGGGTTTAAATTCCACAGAGACCCAGTGTTTAGAAAAAATGCATCTCAACTGCTCCGATACTCCTGTCACAACAGTATCACTACAGGTTTTGACAAAAGTCCAGCTGGAATTAGTGATGGGATTTCCGGCTCTTTTTAGAGAACCGGCTCTTCCGGCTCCCAAGCGGCTCTTCAGGTTGTTTTGTTGCTTTAATTAAAAACAGTCCGGGGCTCCAGGGTCCGGGGGGAAGCAGGGATTAATCCCATACATGCTCTCAGTGGGTTCCAAACACACACACACTCGCTCGGGTCCAGGGCAGATCTATATACACACAGAGAAAGACGTCCAGGTTAGGGATAGTCTCAAACTCACAGATACAGGTTCAGGTCCGCCGTCATAAATAGTGCTCCAAATCAGCTGGGATCGGCTGCAGGTGTGACGGTGAGCACAGGTGCGTGGGCCAGGGGCGGGGCCCGTAATGAGCACCGCCCCAGCAGAGGAGAGAGAGCGCAAAGGAAACAAAACAAACAAAACATGTTGCCAAACACAGAGTGAGCCAGCGAGGCACGAGGACCACGACACAAAGCACGTGCAAACTCCAAAACACATTTCTAGCTTTAACTGAACTTCAAAGCAGAGCAGATCACTTAAATTACACAATTGAAAGCATGAAAGCATGTGTGTATTGTTTGTGTATTTATACACAAGCACTCATATATATTCAAATAATTTAAACAAATGTTCATTTACCTGTTACCAGAGATGGGCAGTAATGCGTTACTGATTACTTTTTTCAAGTAACGAGTAAAGTAAGGGATTACTATTGCAAAAACGGTGATTAGATTACCGTTACTTTCCCGTAGGAACGCTGCGTTACTGCGTTACTAAAACCGTGATTTTTTGCCAGAATGTCTCACGACAGTGACGTAAGCGAGTGTGCCGTTCGTGACAACAGCTGTGTGCAGATCAACAATGGATCACATATCGATTGTGGGAGAGAGTATGAGCGTGCAGCGTTTAAAGCGTGGAAGTACTGACCTTACTTTGAGTTTGATTCCATAAAAAGTGACAAAAACATTAGTGTCCGTTGTGCGTGGGAAGAAAACTTCTTTTTACAGCGAAAAAACCCCTAAACTTCCAACAAGCACCGAGTAGCTACCACGTAATGGGAAACTCACAGAGAAACTCGTGGATTCTTCCACTGACCGCGGCCCACCTGCACCAGGGTAAACCTCCGCCTACCCCACTCCTGCTTTACAGGTGAAAATAGAGCAACAGGACCGCTGAGTCTTTAACTTTATTTATTTTCTGCTGTGTTTTACTTGCATCTATTTGAAAGACTGAGTGTAAACACAAAAAACATTTTATTTTATGTGCTGGAATGTGCAGAAAATAGGTTTAAATGTTAAACTAATTTATTCAAGTCAGAGAATGTTGCATATAATTAAATTTTTGCTTGATGCATAAAGTTAAAAGCTTAAAACTGATAAAACAAGTTAAAAAAGAGACTTTTCCATTTGATTACATTTTGTATGATGGATTATGCAGAAAAAGTGGAATTGGGCTGAAAGATCTATCGCTTTATCACCTCTTCAGGTTGTAAATCATGTTTTTAAAAAGTAACTAAGTAACTAAGTAATTAATTACTTTTCAAAATAAGTAATCAGTAAAGTAACGGGATTACTTTTTGGGGGAAGTAATCAGTAATTAGTTACTGATTACTTTTTTCAAGTAACTTGACCAACACTGCCTGTTACTACCACACACCAAATCCGGTCGTTGGTACTTGCTGGCTTGTGTAGCCTCTAGGTAACAAAAGCTCAACACTGCCCCCTAGCATCCTGGAGCACTTCTGTTGTCTTCTGTATGTGCTTCGGAGTTTGTACGTGCTTTGTCTGTAGGGGCCACCGTAAATATACTTTTTTATTCACTCCACATAAAATGTAATAAATAAATCATATAATACAAAAACCAACTAATTACATTTCAACTTTTAACTATTTAAATTTTCAGCTTTTTCCTTTTACAAATTTAAAGTGAAACAACACAAAACACTGCAAACCACAACACAATTAAATATAAATTATAATATGAAAACAAAAAGAAGACGCACATTCTCTGTCATATGGACCTGCATGAATAAACTTTCTGAATCCTTTATCATCTGCAACTGAAAATAGTTGTGGATGATTACTATACCTTTCTAATGTGACGTTGTTGTCCCTGCTCTCTCTCTCTCCCTCCCGCTCTGTTCCTGTGCTACTGAGTGTCACTACCGCCCCTCCCCCCTCTGCTCAGTGAAGCAAAAAAAAGTGCGAGAGAGAGAGGGTGAGAGAAAAAAAAAACCCACGGCTCGCGATAAGGAGCCGGCTCGTGTCGTTCACGTCAAAGAGTCGGCTCTGAGAGTTTCCTTCGCGACCGACACATCACTAGCTGGGATAACCACATTTACTCAGGGCCTTCTTGATGTGATGTTCCTCCTGGCCGCTGTGTCTGTGGGGATGGTGTTCGCTCTGTGTTGTAGCATCCTGATGACTCCCAGTTTGTGCTCCATGCTGGCAGACGTCTTCGGTTTAGAATCTTTTATTATTTGTCTCGTGTTTAAATCCTCGTCTTTCTCATTCCTGCAGAAAGGACGCTGTCATCAAGTCTGAGTCAAGTCACCTATCAGGATATGAACTTCAGACAATCAGCCAATAAAATTACAGATACACACTCACATGTTGTTTTCTCCAGTCCGAGGACATTGCAGGTACACATTCAGCTGTTATCCAACAACTTATTGCTTCACAAAATATGATTATGACCCTTTGTCCACTGTGGGTCCTTGTGATAATTTCTTTGCTCCTCTATTCGTCTTGTCTTTCCATCTCCTGGATTCTCTTTTAACCATCTACTCATTCTCGTTCTCTTGTGCATCAGGGCTGAGTTATTGATGGAGTTTCCCAGATCAAATTTAAAGGAGGATGGGAAGAAGAGGATTTTCTCTCTGCCAGTCCCGTCAGCTCCCTGCTAAGATTTAGAGCTTGTCCTGTTTTTCAGTATGAAGGCCCTGCTCATCTGTTTTTCTTGCCATTGCTTAAAAAGTGTACATTCTGCATCCAAATGTCCAGCTGCCTTCAACTTTGATGTTTGTCTTGGCCAAAAATAAGCCTTCAGTTTATTCCTTTGTTTAAATAAAAATCTCTTGCTGATAAACTGAACCCTGGCTGTGGCGTCAGAGTAGCGCTATATAAGTGCTACATAAGAACCAGTCCTTCTACCATTTACTAAAAGCAGGCTTTTGCCAGGGCTGCAAAGGGATTTGTAAAGAATGAATTTTTAGTGTACTATGCTTCAGGCAGTTGTTGCATGGAAGTGGCTGTTACTGAAAGTCCAGCACAGACCTGTAGTGACAGCCAGTGATTGGCATTTTGAAATGATAATAATAGCATAATGATTTAAAATTCCAGGTTCCTAATGGAGGTCTTGCAGATAAACAGTAACACATTCTATAATTTATTATTAATAAATAATAAACAGGTGGAGCCGGTAGCTCAGCATGTTTGATTTGGCAGTTTTGCACTAGATGAGCTTCCTGAGGCAACTCAAACGGGATCTGTGTTTGCAGGTGGAACTGAACAACAACCTCTCCATTGGAGCCAATAATAAAAACATGAATAACAATAAGCTTTATTTGGGGCTCTGATCTGAGGATGTAACATCATTTGTAATGTGGGTCTCAACAAGCTCAAGGAACGCTTTAAAAGTAGCCATTAATATGGTAAAGTCACAGGTAGCCAGTGTAGCGCTGTTTTTTAAATATGCTGAAAGTGTGGCAGCAGAGTTTTGAACGAGCTGGACTCTTGACTGAGTAAAGTCTGCACTACGTGAGGAGACTGGAGGAGATGAAAGCATGGAAAACTGTGAGATCAACAGATTCATCTTTTTCTGGTGAAATGTCTGGAAGTTTCTTTGGTTTGTGTACAAGAAAGTGAAACAATTTTCTTGAATTCTTACACATTTTTACATGATATTAGTCGGCGGCTCCTTTACTAAACAGCTCCAACTGTTTGATTTGTTTGAATTTTACAGGACAGCTTTTTCCCGTGTTACTCATTCATTATGGAGCTACTGTAGTTAACATGTAATGCTTCTCTAGAACCCTGTGACACAATCTTCTTTAACATTAGTGCGCATTAACCCCACATCTTCCCTGTTTTATTGCTGATGTTGGCCTGACAGTATTGGGGTAACAATGTCTCCTCTGTTTAGGAGAGGGCAGCAGGGTCACATCCTCACTGACATCACCTGTATTTGCACTACAGTCGTTCCCTTCACTGACCTTTGCTCTCCTTCTCTTTTCCATCAGGTTGTGTAAAACTGAAACAGGCATTAAATGTTTACTACAAATGATGCTTTACACAGAAATGCATTGTTAGCTGTTTTTACACACCAGCCTGTGTGAACCTTTAGTCTGAGCATGGGGTCAAAGGTCAGGACAGAAATGCAGCACTGTAACACATATACATATGTAAAACATCAGACATTTGACTGATTTGTGTTGTGACAGCTAGTTTTTTCTTTATACAAATAAATCATCATCACACACAGAAGAAATGTGCAGACCGTACATTTATTAGCTAATATCAGTGGATACAAGAAAAATGGTATGAAGACAAACACTAGCAGCCTTAGCGTTTCTGTTCTGAATCTCTAATCTCTCACAGATATTCATCAAACCCTGTCCTCTATCAGCTTTCAACATAAGAAAAGTATTAGGCCTGATTGAAAAACAGTCTGTTTGCAGATGAAGTACTTTAAAAATATCTGTGATTTATCCAGATTTTCTTGACTGAGTTTACAATTTACTAGAACTGCCAAAAAAACATGAATAGAAACAAATGATGAAGGATCCACTTCAAGGAAAGTGGAAAAGCCTCTGTTAGCTGCTGTTTGCAGCTGGCACAGTCTAACAGAGGCTAATACCAACGCTAACCAACAGTTTAGCATATCGTCGACAGCTCACCTCAGCATGGCTGTCCTCGGTCAGCAGTGAGCTTTATTAACTTGCACACAGTGTTGGGAAGGTTACTTTTAAAATGTATTCCATTGCAGATTACAGATTACATGCCCCAAAATGTAACTTATTCCGTTGCGTTACTCAATGAGAGTAACGTATTCTGAATACTTTGGATTACTTAATATATTATCATGCTGTTTACAACTACGTGAATGTACTATTGCTGTGATTTATTACTGTTACTGAAGGTCCGCGACTCCAAACCGTAGTAAAGGACCTCTGGCTCATACGTCGGGTCCGTGTCGGGCTCGTAGCTGAAAACTAGCTTTACTTTGTTGTCTGGGTCAACTTTGCTAGCAGAGACAGAGAGAGGCGTTGAAAGGCTGCTGCAATGGAAGTTATTGTATTGGAGGAAAACACAAACACAGCGTACAGTCGAGTCATCATCATCATCATCATCATCGTTTATCTGTATAACACTTTAAGAACACACCAGGCAGACCAAAGTGCTGAACAACACAGATCAAAACAACAACCAAATTAAAAATACCATAAAATCATTACATACAATAAAATAAATAAGAAGGTGTCAGTTTCCTACAGAGTTAAAAGCCAGGGAATAAAAATAGGTTTTTAATCTGAACTTAAAGACCTGCACTGATGACGCTTGTCTAATTTGGAGGGGAAGGTTATTCCAGAGCATCGGAGCCGCAATTGAAAAGGCACGGTCTCCTCTGCATTTCAGCCGCGACTTAGGGACCGACAGCAACAGCTGCTCAGCTGAACGGAGCGAGCGAGGAGGAACATGTGGCTTCAGCAAATCAGATAAATAGACAGGAGCCAGACCATTTAAAGATTTAAAAACCAATAAAAGGACTTTAAAACGAACCCTAAATTCAATGGGAAGCCAATGCAAGGAAGCCAGAACCGGAGTGATGTGATCAAATTTCCTACTACCGGTTAAAAATCGCACCGCCGCATTTTGCACCAACTGCAGGCGTGACAAGGTGCCCGACCCGACCCCTATTAAAAGGGAATTACAATAGTCCAGACGTGAGGTGATAAAAGCATGAATAAGAGTTTCCAAATTGGGTTTGGAAAGGAAAGGCTTAACCTTCGACAGGCGTCTGAGGTGATAAAAAGCTAATTTTATCACTCCATTTACATGACCTTCAAAAGTAAGCGCAGAATCAAGTTTAACACCAAGATTAGTGATTGAACTTTTCAGATGAGAGGTCAAATCACCAAAATCAACATCTGGAGAATCAGTAGAGCGATGCGGGCCATATAAAATTGCTTCCGTTTTGTGACCATTAAAATTCAAAAAATTATTTGCCATCCATAATTTAATATCGCTAAGACAGTCAAGCAGTGATTGACATGGGGAGGTATCCAAATGACTAAAAGGTAAGTAAAGCTGACAGTCATCGGCATACAAATGAAATGACACTCGGTGTTTACGAAAAAAATCACACCAAGGGGGAGTAAATACAGCGAGAAAAGTAATGGCCCAAGGATAGATCCCTGCTTAAAAAGGGAAGTTTGGAGATAGGTCTAAAATTTGACATAGTAGAACTATCAAGGCCAGGTTTCTTAAGTAAGGGGTGTATGACTGCACGTTTAAACCCACTAGGAACATGACCGGTTAACAGACTAGTATTGATAATTTTCAGGATATAAGGTCCAATGATGGGAAATACTTTTTGGAGAAAGCGGGGAGTAACAACATCATTTGGGGAGCCACAGGGCTTAGCATGTAGCACCAACTCCTCTAAGTCACGCAGAGAAATCGGTGCAAAAGCAGGGAATAGGCTTGAGCAAGGAGCATGCATGGCCGGATCAACAATAGGTGGAATCAGAGGCCTCAGGGTAGCAACCTTGTCCACAAAAAAGGTAATAAACTTATTGCACATAGCCTCAGAGGACGGCAAAAGGTTGTAACCCTCCAAGTTAAGTACAGAATTAATCGTATTGTATAAAACACGAGGGTTGTGAGAGTTGGCTGAAATAAATTGAGAAAAGTAGGAGTGTTTATCGGCCTTAACTGCCCTCTGATAAGTTTTCCAAGTAATCTTTAGGGCTTCCAGGGAGACATGCAATCTGTCTTAACAGCTTACTTACAGCTGGGCTTGTCAGGCACTCTTCTTGGCTGCAGTGGTTATTATTATATTTACATGCTTCCAGCTCCCGTTTCTGCTCGATGACAGCTACTACTTTTCCTTTTTCTCCCTCCTCGCGCTCACAGACACATAACGAGTATGGCAGTCCATTCTCCCTGCAGCACGGACTACACTGCCCGTGAGGCTACATTCTGCATTCTGCCTATTAGCTTAACACAACAACAACAACAACAAAAAGGCGCTCTCTCACCCAGGAAACACGCAGAGCGAGAGCGTCACCCTGTAACCATGGCAACCGCAACGCTGCCGCCCAGAACTACAGAACGTAGCTGTCAAACAAAACCCAAACAGTCCTGACCCGCGACAATATGAAACAGGAAAGTACCGCAGTGTAATCCATTTATTTCAACAAAGTAACTGTATTCTGAATACCACCTTTTTAAACGGTAACTGTAACGGAATACAGTTACTCATATTTTGTATTTTAAATACGTAACGGCGGTACATGTATTGCGTTACTCCCCAACACTGGTTGCACAAGACTCCTTTCACAAAGTTTTACACCCTGTTTGAGAGTAAATAAAAGTGGACATTTCTCAGCTCCAGCATTGACAGCTGAGGTAAACGGTGGACCGACAGCTTATCCACAAAATGGGAAAAACTCCGGTCCAGAATCCGGTCCAGTCCTCGTGGCAGTAAAAACTGTAATCATGCATACATGCTTTTGTCACACCTGACCATTTCGTACAATATAATTGAAGTTTTGGATTTAAAAATTTAGCAGACGTGAACGAGCAACATTCCTGATGAGGCTGGTCAACGCTGTTCAACTAGAAGCCTACGTGGATGATATCCCAGCCTACACATCCCCCTGAACTGTACTGCCTCAGTGAAATACTTGCTCACTCACACCAAACTTCATTAAATGTGAATGTGTTACCTTGCTGGTTCCCAGTTGCAGCTTAAGTGCATCCAATATTAGATTTCCCAGCTTTTCAAACACACCATGAGCTGTGCCATTTTCTGGGCACAGCAGGTTAAAACCATATAAAGATTTCCTGATGTTGTATCTCCAATAACAGGTCACGGCATTTCGCTCTCGAGGCAGCCAGTGCCCTCCCTGCAGTCCCAAAAGGTTGATTCGGTTCATCTTGACGCACACCTGTGTGCACTTGTATTCAAAAGGTTTTTCCGTGTAACAATCTTATAGTGGGTGTGGGGAGTCATAGATTCAGCCCCCCCCCCAGGACCACCGGATGGGCAGATGCTCCACCCACCTTGAAAGAGCTGAAGAGATGCCTATATGGGATGTCACCCAGTAGCCACAGTGCAGAAGTCAGAGAGGGCCGGCAGCCAGCTGCACCAGAGCAGACCGAGGCCCGAGGTTTGAGGGCCCTCCACCCCCCAAAGTAGCCTGACGGAGTCACGGATGCCAGGCCCTGCCAAGCAGCCGCCGGGAGTGAGCCAGTATGTGAGACCTGACTTGACACATAGACATAGACAAACATGCACACACAGACACAAACATACACCACCCTCATACACACATATACAAATATTCAGCACTCACCCAGTGTGGAGACAAATTGAACCCACACTCCCCAAACACACTCTGAACCCCAAGTCCATTTCTTTTAGGGGAGAAATGTTTGATTTTGGGGTGGGGATAAATTTCATGATACATGATCACATGGTCAAATATTTTTAGACGTTTGGCTCCTCCCACGGGATGGTGTGCATCTTTCTCTGCTTTCTCTGAGATGTGAGTATGGATATGTGTGTGTTGACTGTTGAGGCAGGTGGATGCTGCTGATTGCTGGTTTGAAAGAGTTCCTAAGTGTTGATTGGATGATTGGATGTACAGCAGCTTCTTAAACCCCAGCTCACAGCCACCTCCGCCCTCTACTTCCCTCCTCTGTACCAAATAAGGAGCCAGCTTTGATCCAAATCAGCTAACTGCGCATCACCAGCTCTTCCTCGTCCTCGCTGTCCAGAAGCAGCAGCGTGATGATCTTGACAGGGAAGTGGTGAAGCTGAAGGTGTCACTCTGCTGCCAGTCGTCATCCCGACATCATGAAGACTTCATCTGTGTCTCTGCTCCTCGGTGAGTCAAACGCTGAAATCCTTCACTCACTCATAGCGTTCATTTATCTTATAACACAGTAACAGAGTGTGTGCTGGATGCTCTCACTGACTGACTCTAAAATGAAATCTCTTCAGGTCTGTCCAAAGTCTGAAGTTACGTTTATGCGAGAAGAAGAGTTCACTCTTCTTCTTTAGTGTTTTTATTGTTTTAAAGTTCAGATCCATCGTGTGTTCTGGACTCAGAGAGTTGGACCTTCATATCCAGTTTGTTGTCTTTAACATGTTGACTTGTAGAGAAGTCAGGCAACCTCTTTTTTTTATCGAAGATCAATTTTCATTCAGGAAACCACAACTGCTAGCTGCAGGTACCACATGCTCCTCTGGTCTGCCTGTTATGTAGTCTTCACTTCCACTATAGAGAGCAAACTTTCCTTCATGTGGACTCTAATGAAAGGATTGGAGACTGTTTTTTGTCATTTACCTTACTTTTGTGCATTTTGTTATTTTTCTCATGATGAGCTTCAAACAGAAGCAAACTGGGACTCAAACCTGTGAATAAAGATCAATGAAGCAGCTTCTCCAGGTTTTTATTCATCAGCTGATGCTGAATAAACAACTAACCCTTATCCCATGGCTTTGGTTTATAAGTTCTGACTGTTTAATCCTGAGAATGCTTTTCTTGCCTGCTGTACCCCTTACTCTTTTATTCCCTATTGCCCATCCACCCCAAACTGCTGAGTCTTCATGAAGCCTGAGTGGGGAGCAGTTTCTCTTCTGCTTCCAATAATCAACAATTCCCCAAAATCTGCTTAGTTTGGGAAATGTTTAGGTGCAGGGTGTTGGAGTGTCAAAACAGATATGACGCCCACCTCATTCAGACCAAGTGTACCAACATAGTTTCGTCAGCATGTGTTAAAACTGAGCTGGCGCTTTGTGTGATGTTTATAAGTCTAAATGTACTTTTAAGCCCAAACAGAACCTTAAAAGTGAATTAAAGGTCTCCCCCCTTTAATGTGATGTTTTTGGAACAAGACCAGATTGAAACAGGTTCCTGCCCTCTGACCTTCAGTGACCTCTGACCTCCTGTTGCAGGTGTGTGTGTGCTGCTGCTGTCTGCACTGACTGTTTGTGCAGGTGAGTAGATGAAGTGCACCATGGTCCAGGACAAACACTGAGTGTAAACACTGATAGAAACTGTCCGTCTGTCCTCCAGTCTCTCTGAGCGTCAGTCCAAACCTTCAGCAGTTCTTCACAGCAGCCTCAGTGTCTCTGACATGTGACGGTCAGCTGGGCTCTGATGGATGGACGGTGAAGAGGGACACAGGAAGTGGGACTGAGTCATGTGGAGCAGGGGGGCGGGGCTTCGGGAGGTTCAATGGTCCATCCTGTGTTTTTGATGAGTTCAGCCCAGTCAGTGGAGTTTACTGGTGTGAAGGTGAAGCTGGAGAGAAGAGTGAAGAAGTCAACATCACTGTATCAGGTAATGAAGTCATTCATTTCATCAGACTAACAGCACACTGTTATACCACCTCTACATCACTCTGTGGGTCTTTTCCTCAGATAAAGAAGTGATCCTGGAGATCCCTGCACTTCCTGTGAGGACAGGAAGTGATGTCACACTATGCTGTAAAAACAAAATTGGTGGCACAGCTGCAGCTTATTTCTACTTTAATGGACGTCCTGTTGGACCTAAATCAGAGAAACTCATCACCATTAAAGTGCAGCAGTCTGATGAAGGTCTCTACTGGTGTTCTACTGATGAGTTTGGATCATCTCCTCAGAGCTTTCTGAGGGTCAGAGGTCAGAACACTGACATCACTTCCTGTTTAAAGCCAATCTGCTAAGCTGATGATAAACTGACTGAACCAGCTTCCTCATCTCTCCTGCAGGTTCTGTGACACCAATCTCTGTTGCAACAACAGAAAGAGCAACAACAACAACAACCACCATCACCACTCATATCTCCCATCCTCCTCCTCCTCCTCCTCCTCCTCGCGTTCAGCAGGAGGCGTGGATGATGAGCGGCGATAAACTTGCGAGAAGCAAGTTATGCTCAACTCCACCGGTGGAATCTGACAGCGTGGAAAAGTGTGAAAACATCCATGATCACCAACGGATTTCGAAGGGCTGGACTGCTGCATGATGGAGAGGAGGACACCGCCACGGCCCTTCAGAGGGTGTTCGACTCTGACACTGACAACGAGGATTTCTTTGGTTTTGAAAGTGACAACGAAGGAAAGAAGCTGAGAGTGGATGACGAAGCCACCCTGAGCCTGTTTGTATCCGACACTGGAGAAGAGGACTTTGGTGGTTTTAGTGCGCAGGAAGAAGAGAAAGATGGTGAATGACTGACTTTTCTTCTTGTTAAAGCCGTGTCGCTGCACCTGAGCCTAAAAGGTAGTTGTTATATTTCCACTGTAGTGTCAATACACTATTAGAGCTTATGCCGAGTCAGACTGCACACACAATAGTTTGTTTACAAGTTGACTTCTTCTTTATTGGGATAACACAGAAGTAACACACACACATAACTGGGCGTGGTGCCCCCTACTGGCGATGGCTTGCATAGCACACAATAATTCTTGGTTCATACATAACAGTAGTCCGAATCTATTTTTCTGGTGTGCTGTAGGTTATTGTTATGTACTACATTTGTTACCCATTTATGAAGCACAGTACATGTTTCGTACTTGTAATTACCGCTACTTGTACATATACCTAAAAAGTTATGCAAATATGTACCCATAACTTGTTTTTCAAAATATTAATAAAAGGGGTGTGTCTCCAAACAGCCATCTCTTTCCTGACAATTCGCTTTGTGCATATTCTCTTACATATGATAAGTCAACATTGAAACACCGGCGGCTTTTAGTCACGTGCGGTAATGTATGTACAAAACAGGATTTTCCCCTGATTTTAGCTTGTGCGGCTAATATTCAGGTGCACTTTGTAGTCCAGGAAATACGGCAATTTTCTTGAATTCTTAAACATTTTTACATGATATTAGTAGGCGGCTCCTTTACTAAACAGCTCCAACTGTTTGATTTGTTTGAATTTTACAGGACAGCTTTTTCCCGTGTTACTCATTCATTATGGAGCTACTGTAGTTAACATGTAATGCTTCTCTAAAACCCTGTGACACAATCTTCTTTAACATTAGTGCCCATTAACCCCACATCTTCCCTGTTTTATTGCTGATGTTGGCCTGACAGTATTGGGGTAACAATGTCTCCTCTGTTTAGGAGAGGGCAGCAGGGTCACATCCTCACTGACATCACCTGTATTTGCACTACAGTCATTCCCTTCACTGACCTTTGCTCTCCTTCTCTTTTCCATCAGGTTGTGTAAAACTGAAACAGGCATTAAATGTTTACTACAAATGATGCTTTACACAGAAATGCATTGTTAGCTGTTTTTACACACCAGCCTGTGTGAACCTTTAGTCTGAGCATGGGGTCAAAGGTCAGGACAGAAATGCAGCACTGTAACACATATACATATGTAGAACATCAGACATTTGACTGATTTGTGTTGTGACAGCTAGTTTTTTCTTTATACAAATAAATCATCATCACACACAGAAGAAATGTACAGACCGTACATTTATTAGCTAATATCAGTGGATACAAGAAAAATGGTATAAAGACAAACACTAGCAGCCTTAGCGTTTCTGTTCTGAATCTCTAATCTCTCACAGACATTCATCAAACCCTGTCCTCTATCAGCTTTCAACATAAGAAAAGTATTAGGCCTGATTGAAAAACAGTCTGTTTCCAGATGAAGTACTTTAAAAACTATACTTAAAAACATTTCATACACAAATCTGTCATTTATCTAGATTTTCTTGACTGAGTTTACAATTTACTAGAACTGCCAAAAACACATGAATAGAAACAAATGATGAAGGATCCACTTCAAGGAAAGTGGAAAAGCCTCTGTTAGCTGCTCATTGCAGCTAGCAGAGGCTAACAGAGGCTAATACCAACGCTAACCAACAGTTTAGCATATCGTCGACAGCTCACCTCAGCATGGCTGTCCTCGGTCAGCAGTGAGCTTTATTAACTTGCACAAAGTTTTACACCCTGTTTGAGAGTAAATAAAAGTGGACATTTCTCAGCTCCAGCATTGACAGCTGAGGTAAACGGTGGACCGACAGCTTATCCACAAAATGGGAAAAACTCCGGTCCAGAATCCGGTCCAGTCCTCGTGGCAGTAAAAACTGTAATCATGCATACATGCTTTTGTCACACGTGACCATTTCGTACAATATAATTGAAGTTTTGGATTTAAAAATTTAGCAGACGTGAACGAGCAACATTCCTGATGAGGCTGGTCAACGCTGTTCAACTAGAAGCCTACGTGGATGATATCCCAGCCTACACATCCCCCTGAACTGAACTGCCTCAGTGAAATACTTGCTCACTCACACCAAACTTCATTAAATGTGAATGTGTTACTTTGCTGGTTCCCAGTTGCAGCTTAAGTGCATCCAATATTAGATTTCCCAGCTTTTCAAACACACCATGAGCTGTGCCATTTTCTGGGCACAGCAGGTTAATACCATATAAAGATTTCCTGATGTTGTATCTCCAATAACAGGTCACGGCATTTCGCTCTCGAGGCAGCCAGTGCCCTCCCTGCAGTCCCAAAAGGTTGATTCGGTTCATCTTGACGCACCCCTGTGTGCACTTATATTCAAAAGGTTTTTCCGTGTAACGATCTGATAGTGGGTGTGGGGAGCCATAGCGGGCATGGACAGGATTCAGTATGAGGTACCGAGGTATTCGGGTGAGACCACTTGCTTCTTGGGATCCTTTGGCATCAGGGCTGTCCGGCCTTCAATTGAGCTTTTCAGGTCTATCTTTTTCTTTGTGTGTGTGTGTGTGTGTGTGTGTGTGTGTGTGTGTGTGTGTGTGTGTGTGTGTGTGTGTGTGTGTGTGTGTCCTGTCTGGCACTGTAGCAATCAGAATTATGTCTGAAGGCCAAGACAAATGCCCAACAGATTTACTTTCCCAAGTGGGCCTTTTGCAATACTGGTCCACTTGATTGTCATAGTTTATTTGATCTTTATTAGTTATTTTTATAAGTTATTGTAATCAGGCCAGACTGGACTCGGGGACGAGAAAAAAAAACAAGAAGAAAAGTTCAGAAGAAAGTTAACCGAAGGAGAGAGAAAGAAAAAGGAAAAGAGAGAGAGAGAGAGAAAACACGATGAAAATCTGCTTCATCACCTTTTTTTTTCTCTTTTTCCTTTCCCTGGATCACCTGTTGAGAAAGAAAAAAGAAAACAAGCAGAGGAAGACTAGAGCAATCGCATAAACAACATCACGATGATCTATGTGACTATAACAGTAAATACTAAATATTAAACATTATTGTAAGATCAACAGAACACAGTGTGCTTTGAGGTAGGAGCCAAAAAGGGTGTAGTTTGTGGGTGTGATCACCCGTGTGTACACCTGTGAGCATGGACGCGCTTGTTTTTAAAAGGTTCCTTCATGTAATGATCTGCTAGAGGGTGTGGGGGGGCCACAGCCCCGTCCTCCAGGGCATGAAGCAGGTATGGAGGAGATCAAAACTCCAGACATCCAGAGGCCCCCAGAACACAAGAGACCAAGGAAGACCAACAGAGGGGCAGCCGCGCCACTGTCCCAGAAAGAGCTGAGGAGAGTCCCAGATGAGGGCTCACTCAGCAGCCGCGGAGCAGAAGCCAGGGGGAGTTGCAGTGACGCGCCCGTGAGCTCCGCCGGCAGCCAGCTGTGCCTGAGTGACCGAGCCCCAGGCCGAGAGGTCGGTTGCACCCCACCCCCGAAGTGGCCCAAGCGAGCCCCAGGCTCCAGGCCCCGATAAGCAGCCACCAAGGAATGAGCCGGTGTGTACCTGGACGCCCATCCCCGGACACAAAGAACCACCAACGCACTGATGTCTGAGGGGGTCCGCCACCGGATATGAACTTTTTTCAAGACAGTGAATCTTGAAACCAGAGAAAAAATAGAGAGTTTTAACGTGTTTATACAAAGCTAACTGAACCATGTGCTGCATCAACGTGATAATAAAATAATATTATTCACTTTGTTTCTGTCTAAATTTGAATTCTAATAAATATTTTAGCTTGAAATAAGTGAAAAAAATCTGCCAATGGAACAAGTGTTAGAAATGTTCTTCAATCAGCTCTTTTTACTCTCATTTCACAGCCAGTACTTTTTACTTTTACTTGAGTAAAGAAGTTGAATTAGTACTTGCTGTATTTTTAACAGTAGTACTTCTACTTCAGTACAGACTGTATGTACCTCCCACCCGCTGCACACAGTCACTGAGTACAGACCGGCTGATTCCTGTAAAGGGAGAGGCAGGAAGAGGCGGAGCAACACCTGAAAAACAAGAAGCTCAACGTCATTTTGCAGAAGTGAAAGTGTGAGAGAGCAGCAGCAGAGCTGCAGTCGAGTCCTGTTTGTCTCTAAAAGAAGATTCACTGGAGTCCATCAGGTTCCTCTCAGCAACAGTGGTGAGTGCAGCTGATCACACTTCCTGCTTCTACACAAATCTTCACTCTGTTCACTTCATTAGGCTCTAGAGCACCACCTCATTTCTCCATGGTGCCACTTAGGCTACGTCCACACTCGCCCGGATAGATTTGAAAACAGTGCTCCGCGTCCACACTAGTGTTTTCAGTCGTTTTCACAGAGTTGTGCGTCCACATTAAGACGGCTGAAAACGCTTACGTTCCAGTCCTGCGCATGCGTGAAACGCAAGACGATTCGACCGGTCTCATTTCTGTCTGCCGCTTATTCACTTTCCAGCTGTTTGAAACGTCGCAGCAAAAGGTGGAGGAAAAGCACCGAGTTTTAAAATGGACTAACAATGAGGTGGAGTTGTTGCTGCGAGTAACACAAAAGTACAAAGTTGCAAAAGCGAGAGAGAATTAAAGAATTTGAAGAAAAGCTCTGTGGAGCATGTGCAGACTGATATTCATCTTTAATAGGACTGTCAAAACTGCTGCTGTATAATGCTCTCCACTATCTTTGTTTAATTGGTCACATGCCTGCATCACATGACTAACATGCATCATTGTTTTAGAAAGTCTCTGTTTTCACTGTTCACTGTGACACAAACGCACCGTCTCCAAATTATTCACTTTCCGGCTGTTTGAATCGTCGCAGCAGAGGTGAGCAGCGTGATAGGAGTGGATGTAGCTGTGGGTAATGAGAAAAGATGAAAAGAACGATTGATAACTTTTTCGTTAAGGCCGGTGCTCTGACACGGAGCCATCAACCTCTCAGTGTCTAACACTGGTCTGCAGACGGCATCAGATAATGAGCCACATTAGATGGACTCTGAGCCCACTGACAGTAAAAGGGTGAAGTGTAGACATTTGGAAGAGAGCGGCCTGACCAGTTTCTCTGACTATGATACTGTAAAGCTGACAACATGATGCATTTACTGTGGTGAGTGTGCAAAGACCATGGCAGGTGTTGTGCCAAGGTAGGGATCCCCAACAGGATCTGTTTCCCTGCGTCAGGAACATCGGCTGGGCAGGGAAAGCGGACCCAACGCACTCCGCCTCCATCACGACCAACTAGACGTGGAAGGAGTGATGTTTTAGTGACAACATGAAAGATGAGTGTGACCGTTCAGTTTGTGGGTTACAACAGAAAATGATACATTTATTGTTCTCGTGTGTTATCGGACGGGATCGTTTTAACAAACCGAGGACATTTTCCTGATAATTATCTGTATCCTCCTGTAACTTTACTGTTTAAAGAGCTAAAACCTCCAACATTTCAGGATCAATAAGTCCTTATAAGACGTGTTTGTGAGCTAAAAATCAAGAATGTGGGATACTGTTTGTCTGTGTCAGCCAAACAACTTCACATCTTTGTAACGACTGTTAAAAAGATGTTCATCCTGTTGATCCTGTTCATCTGGACGCTGCACTGTACAGCAGACACGACGTAGTTCAGTTTGTGTTTCAGATGAACCAGTTTGTGTCTGAGTGTGTTGCTGGGTCTCCACCAGTTACTCTGACAACTGAAGGTTCAAGATTTTTATTTTGACATTTGCACACAGGACCAACAGTCCATGCACAGTGGAATACTTGTGCAGAGCTTTCCAAGTCAAATCACACTTTAACAATATAAAGACAGAAAAAGCAGAAGGATAGAAATGAAGTCCGGAGTAGGGTAGTCGTACTATTTTCTATATACAAAGAAAAAGAAGAAAATGTACAGAGAGTGTGTAGTTCTCTACCTCTTATCGCACTCACAGTGTTGCACATTTGTTCCACAGATCTGTTTCACAAGTCTGTTGTGAGTGTATTGCCCGATGGTCAGTGAACCGATGATACATTCAAAGTGAGGTTAAGCAGTGCTGTGTTATTTTAAGTGTTCAGTGTGTTTTTGTTTGCCGTCAGTCTGACAGTTGTGGGGAAGAAGCTGTTGAAGAATCGTGTTCTGTGTGTGATGCTGCTGTCCGCTCTGTTGTGTCTGAGATTGTATGTGCAGCTTTGTATGTGCAGGTCCATGGATGCAAGTGTTGTTCCCATAATCCTCTCTGCAGACTTTCTGACTCTGCAGAGCCTTCCTCTCTGTCTGTGTAGTGTTTCCATACCAGACAGTGATGCCTGCGGTGAGGATGCTGTCTATCAGTCCTCTGCAGGCCTGGGTGAGAGGGTGGTGGTTCATGCCAGCTTTCCTGAGCAGCCGAATGAAATAAAGCCTTTGCTGGGCTTTTTTCACAGTTGCTGTAGTGTTGAGAGTCCAGCTCAGGTCTGATGTAACCTGCAGTCCCAGGAATCTGTGGCTGTTTGCCCTCTCCACCTCCGTCCCTTTGACGATAAGAGGCTGCAGGGGAGGGAGTTCTTCCAAAAGTGCAGTATTCATTCCTTGGTCCGTGTTGAGGATGAGGTGAAGAAGCTTCTGTGATGAGTAGAAACTTAAAGAAGTCCAGACGCTTTTCTCTCCAAGCTCCTCAGACTACTGACGCTTGTTTCTCTCTTTGTAAAATGAAATTTAAAGTGAATTTTGAATCAAATGTTTCTCTTCTTTCTCCCTCAGAGTGCAGACATGTCTGCTGCCAGCAATCTGCGATCTGAAGATCAGTTTCTGTGCTCCATCTGTCTGGATGTGTTCACTGATCCAGTCACTACACCATGTGGACACAACTTCTGCAAAACCTGCATCAGTCAGCACTGGGACATGAGTCAGAGCTGTCAGTGTCCCATGTGTAAAGAGACTTTCTACACTCGACCTCAGCTGAAGATCAACACGTTGTTCTCTGAGATGGTTGCTCAGTTCAGACGTGAAGCTCAGCAGAAAGCCAGCAGCAGCAGCTCAGAGCAACAAGCTGCCAAACCAGGAGAAGTTCCCTGTGACGTCTGCACTGGAACCAGACTGAAGGCCCTGAAATCCTGCCTGGTGTGTCAGACCTCCTACTGTCAGACTCACCTGGAGCCTCATCTGACACTGAAAGGTCTGAAAAGACATCAGCTGGTTGATGCTGTGGAGAACCTGGAAGGCAGGATGTGCACGAAGCACGATAAACTCCTGGAGCTGTTCTGTAAGACCGACCAGACATGTGTCTGCATGCTCTGCTCTGTTTTAGACCACAAGAACCACGAGTTTGTTCCTCTGAGAGAAGAATATGAAGGAAAGAAGGCAGAGCTGGAGAAGACAGAGGCTGAGATTCAGCAGATGATCCAGAAGAGACGACTGAAGATTCAGGAGATCACAGAGTCGGTGAAGATGAGTAAAGATGCTGCAGACAGACAGAAAGCAGAAGGTGTTCAGGTCCTCACGGCTCTGATGGAGTCTGTTGAGAGACGCCTGAAGGAGCTCATGAAGGAGATCGAAGACAAACAGGAAGCTACAGAGAAACAGGCTGAAGGTCTCATCAAAGATCTGGAACAGGAAATCTCTGAGCTGATGGAGAGAAGCTCTGAGGTGGAGCAGCTCTCACGCTCTGAAGACCACCTCCACCTCCTCCAAAGCTTCTCCTCCCTGAAAGCTGCTCCACCCAGCAAGGACTGGACAGAGGTCAGAGTCCGTCCACCATCATATGAGGGGACTGTGGGGAGAGCTGTGGCTCAGCTGGAGGAGACAATCAGGAAACTCATGAAGAAGAAGCTGTTAGAGGCTGAGCTGCAGAGGGTGCAGCAGCATGAGGTGGATGTGACTCTGGATCCTGATACAGCTCATCCTAATCTCATCCTGTCTGATGATGGAAAACAAGTGTACTGTGGTGATGTGAGGAAGAATCTTCCAGACAACCCAGAGAGATTTTCTCAGTGTCCTAATGTTTTAGGAGAGCAGAGTTTCTCTTCAGGCAGATTTTACTTTGAGGTTCAGGTTAAAGGAAAGACTAAATGGACTTTAGGAGTGGCCACAGAGTCGATCAACAGGAAGGGACAAATCACACTGAGTCCTCAGGATGGTTTCTGGACTGTGTGGCTGAGAAATGGAAATGAGTACGAAGCTCTTGCTGGTCCTTCAGTCCCCCTCTGTCTTCATCCTGGTCCTGAGAAGGTGGGGGTGTTTGTGGATTATGAGGAGGGTCTGGTCTCCTTTTATGATGTAGGTGCTGCAGCTCTGATCTACTCCTTTACTGGCTGCTCCTTCACTCACAAACTCCACCCATTCTTCTGTCCCAGTCCTAATGATGGAGGTAAAAACTCTGCACCTCTGATCATCTGTCCTGTCAATCAAACTGATCAACGACTGATTTAATTGGATGAATGATTGATTTTTCTTGAAGGGAACAAATGAACATATTGAGTGTAAATCCTCTACAGTCTCCATGTTTCTATAGAATCTGATCATCAGGACTCTGATTCACACTTTGATTCTCATGGAGTTTGATTTGAACAGAAGAAAAGTTGAATCAGGAAATGTTCCCACTGATGGAGACTCGAGCTGAAGAGCAAATATCAGAGAACAAATGTCCAAAAGCTTCATTTCCAATAAAGTTTGTTCAATGCTTTGAGTGAATCCAGACTCATGTGTGGCTGTTATACGGAGCATCAGAGTCCAGCTGAGTTATGTTGGATACAAACTGCTTATTTTGGCTCTGTGAGGAGTTTTGTTCACTGAAAACTGATGAGACGGATAATATTCAAAGAACTCTGTAGAGATTCATGCATCCATGTTCTCCACCTGCAGGTGTGGAGGAGAAAGGTGGAGCACAGACTGCTGCATCCTTCCAGTCACATCATTTTGATGATTATATTTGCATGTTGTGATGATTTGGGTTAAAGACAAACAGAGTTGAACGGCTGCAGTCACAGCATGAAGACGATGCTGAAGCTGAGCTGTCAGTGAACATGTTTCACTGTGATTTGATTTGAAGAATAGAAAGTGTGTGTGGCTGCTGACAGCTGCAGTCTCTGCTAGTCTGCATAACACACACACAACTTTCCCCCTGAGGCAACGATGCAGCAACAACACAAAGAACAGCTGCAGACACACACACACACACACACACACTGTTAAAGAACACTTTACTGTTTAAGGCAGAATTCCTCAGTAACAATGATTTGAGGTCTCTACAAGTGTCTACTGTGGTTTTAGCTCAACATGTGTCCTTCATGTCACAAACAAGATGGCTGCTAGGGTGCAGACACACAGCTTGGCAGGTCCTGTGCGTTTGCCTAAAAAACCATCTAAAAACCCCTGGATCTTGACATCAACTTGTCTTTTTGTTTTTATGCATTTTTATCTTCTGTGGAGTTCGACATGTCCAAGAAAGCTGGATAATTATACCACTTTCCCAGCCAAATGGAGCCAACATCTTTTGTTCACAAGATTCTTGGATTTTGGTCATGCTAGACCACCCCCAGGTAAACATGAACAATCAAATATACCACGTCTGTCGCTGGAGATTCTGAAACTTGTTCTGATGCTACTTTTGGCTGGTGATATAGAACTAAATCCTGGACCAAATTCAAACATCAGTGATTTGGACTGGCTACAACTAATTAGCCTAGTTAGCCTAGGCCTGCCTCGGCCTCCATTTCAGCAGCCTGGGCCTCCACCTCAGCTGCCTGGGCCTCCACCTCAGCTGCCTGGGCCTCCATTTCAGCTGCCCGGGCCTCCATTGCAGCTAGCTGGGCTTTCACCTCAGTTGCTCGGGCCTCCACCTCGGCTGCCTGGGCCTCCACCTCAGCTAGCTGGGCTTCCACCTCGGCTGCCTGGGCCTCCACCTTGGCTGCCTGGGCTTCCACCTCAGCTGCTCGGACCTCGACCTAGGCTGTCTGGGCCTCCACCTCGGCTGTCAGGGCCTCCACCTCGGCTGCCTGGGCCCCCAACGGAGCTGCCTGGGCCCCCAACAGAGCTGCCTGGGCCCCCAACGGAGCTGCCTGGGCCCCCACCTGCTGTACCCAAACTACAGTCTCCGGTAAAGGGTTTCTCATCATTAAATGCTCATAGTATTGTCAACAAAAGGACAAGAAATCCTGCTATTAAAATTTACAGAGGAACAAAGATCTGCAAGACATTTAATCAGGCTAAAGTAATCTGGGACACTAAAAATAAACCAAAGGGGCTTCTATGTGGACACATTAACATTCGCAGTATGTTACCAAAGCATGAGCAACTGGAACATATTCTAAGCAATTCCAATATTTCTATTTTGGGTATCTCTGAATCTTGGCTCACAAGTTCTTCTCCGGAGTCTGCGGTTGTCTTTCCAGAGTACACAGTATTCAGAAGGGATAGAATTGGAACAAGAGGAGGAGGAATACTTGTGTATGTAAAAAAACACCTGGATTGCTCTTTACTTAGTTCACCAATAGATGTCGAAATAGAACATATTTCTGTTAAAATCACTCTTTCCCCAGAAATGTCATTTACGTTGATCTGTTTATATCGCCCTCCTTCAGCAAAGAATATTTTTTATGAACAACTACAGGTATTACTTAAATATCATGCTATAAATAATAAGTCTAATGAAATAATTGTAATGGGAGATTTTAATGTCAACTGGGACTGTGAAAAGGGCAGAAAAACACTCAAGGACATAATGGAGACTTTGAACTTTACTCAACACATTGAACAACCCACAAGAATAACAAGACACTCTAAAACTAAAATAGATCTGGTTTTCTTTTTTTTTTTTTTTCTTTTTTTTAAATGACATCAGAAACAGCAGTATGCGACATTACGTGATGGCAGAGCTTCAGTTCATCCTTTGTCATTCAAAAAAATAGATCTGGTTTTCAGTAATAAGCCCGAGCGAATTATTAAATCTTATAATTTTATCACTGGTATTTCAGACCACAATTTTATATTATTTTCTAGAAAACTTATAAAATAATGGGTTAAGAATGACTTTCAAAGTTCATCTAATAGGAGATCCTTTTATGAATTCATACCAAGAAGTCAGCGACAAAATGTAGCAGAAGCATTAGCATCAGTTAACTGGGAGCCTTTATTGTGTAGTGATGATCCACAATTCTGCAGCAGTCACTTCACTGACATTGTCAAGGATGTTATATCAACATACTCCATTAGAGGTCGACAAAAAATAAAGACAACATCTAATTTGCCCTGGTTAAACAAAGAGTGCAAGAATTTAATGAAAACAAGAGATCAATTACTAAAGCAGTTCCTGAAAACAGGTCTACCTCTGGATAGACAGAGATTTACTTCAATGCGGAATAAAGTAACAAGAAGTTTGAGACAGGCCAAAGCAAAAATTTTTATAAATATAATTGAAAGAGCCAAAGGTAATGGTAAAATTATCTGGCAACACTTAAATAAATTACTTGGCCCTCATTCAAACAAAAGTAAAAACACAATTGAACTTTATGTAAATAACTCTATTGTTAGAGAGCCTCTATCTATTGCCAGTAACTTAAACACTTTCTTTATTTCATCTGTTAAGGAGATCAGTCAGAGCTTTGACTCAGTCGTATGCTCTGATAATGTGAATGATGTTGGTCAAAATTTGTTCACCATCACTCATATTTCAGACACTGAAGTTGCTAAACCAATTACAGGTTTAAAACAATCAAAAGCACTTGATGTATATGGTATTAACACAAACTTCCTAAAGGAACATATGGATTTGCTTGTACGTCCAACAACTCATGTTTTGAATATGTCTTTCAAACACTCCATTGTTCCAACAGATTGGAAAATTGCTGTAGTTACACCAATTTTCAAAGCAGGTGTGAAGACTGACATGGCTAATTATCGCCCCATAAGCATACTTCCGGTCGTATCTAAAATAGCTGAGAAGTGGATGGTTAAACTCCTCACTGCTCACCTAGAAAACACCCAACCCTCATTACATCCATTGCAGTTTGGCTTTCGGGCACATCACTCCACAGATACTGCCCTGTGTATGTTAGTGGAGAACTTGAAGAGCTTGCTGGACAAGAGTCCCTGTGTTGGAGCTGTATTTTTAGATCTGAGGAAGGCTTTTGACTCTGTAAACCATCAGATATTGTTGTCCAGATTGACTCGGTTTAATATCTCCAGTCAGGCTCTTCAGTGGTTTGCCTCATATCTCTCACACAGGAAACAGTGTGTGGTGTTGGATGGGGTTAAATCTCCATATTTAGACTGTGATACAGGGGTTCCTCAAGGATCTGTTCTTGGGCCCTTATTGTTCTCTCTTTTTATCAATAACTTACCCGAAGTCTGTCCAAATATATTTACTCAAATGTATGCAGATGATGCAGTTATATATACGCAAGCAAATAGTGTCCAGCAGGTGGCAAAAGATCTTACAGCTGCTTTAGCATTAATGCATAGCTGGCTGGAGGACTCATGCCTAATGTTGAACACCTCAAAAACTGTTGGTATGTATTTTTCAAAACGCCCCTTAAACTTGAAGCAGTCAAACATATTCCTGGATGGAGTAGAGCTTGAATTAGCTCCAGAATTTAAATATCTTGGGGTCATTCTAGACCCAACATTATCCTTCAAGAGTCACATAAATAAAGTGTCACAGGTTCTTAAATTTAATAATCGAAATTTTAATCATATACGTAATAATTTAAATATGAATGTTGCAAAAACTTATTTTTACTCAATGATCATCTCTCATATGGACTATTGTTTGACGTCCTGGTCACTTGCTTGTCCAACAACACTTATAACTATTGAAAACATTTATAAAAGAAGTTTAAAACTACTTGATAAAAAACCGACTTCCCACCACCACTGTCATGTGTTAAAAAAACATAAATTACTGAACTTCAATAATTTAGTGAAACTTAAAAGAGTGTGTTTAATATATAAAGTCTTACACTCCCTTGCTCCACCACCACTAAAGCAGTTCATTAGGCATAAAGAAAGCTCAGACAGGACCACTCGAGCTACAATCCGAGGAGACTTGTTTATACCCCACAGACGGACAGCATTTGGGCAGAACGTCCTCTCTGTCCAGGGAGGCCATCTGTGGAACAGTCTTCCTCAACCCATAAGAGAATGCTCGACATTCAACTTGTTTAAGGCAAAGGTTAAAAACTGGTTATGGACAAATCAAGTGTGTGATCATGTATGAGTTGTATAGTTTTAATGTTTTATTTGGGAACAGAATGGTGTGTATGTGTAAGTTTGGTGATGGAGTTTTTATTATGAATGAATGATGAATTATTATGTCTATTTTTATGCTTAAGGACAACAGATGGAAATTAGCCCTTGGCTATAATCTGGTATGTTTACATTCATGTAATTTTTTCTTTACATTTATGTTCATTAACATGCACTGTCCTAAATAAATAGAAAAAAAAAAAAAAACCCATACTGAAACATGTTTTTCTTTCTGCCGTACAAACTATTTGATCACAACATCTTTGCTTTTTTCCTCCAATCGTTTATTCTGATTATTTTATTTAGTTTAACTTTGAAAAGCTTAAAATTGAACTCTTAACCTGATTTAAACGTTTAATTTCTCATTAACTCAGACTTTTAATTTATTTCCTTGTTTAATGTATTATTTCTTTATCCTTGTTTAAGTTTTGCCGATCCTTTCTGTGTAACCTGTTTAATCTGACCTTTGACCCTTTAATTTTAACTTAACAGTACTCTTGTTTTGACCTTTGACCTCTTTATTCCTTATAACCAAAGAAACCCTTTTATCTGATATTTTCACCTTATTGATTGATTATATATATCTATTATATTTTCTCACCTTATTTTGACCTTTGACCTATGTCCTTGTTAGCCTTGATCTTCCTTCATCAAACGTGAAATTTCTTTCACCTTTGAACTTAAAGCTTAAATCAAACCTTTGTTAAAAAGCTTCTTACCAACTTGTAATTCCAACTTTCTGCATTAAACACGTATCTTATCATATAAACACTGGATCACTGAGAGAACTTTAGGCAGAACCAAATGAAGCAGCTGACCTCGTCAAACTCACAGCGACAGTAACTGACAGTGAATTATTTTAATCTTCTTCATTGTATTTGTTAGAAACATTTATTTTCCTTTAATTGGACTTTGGTTAAGTTCAATCCGATGTATTAACCGACCTTTGAGGTGAAGTGCAGCTGCGAAGAACGCTACGGCAGGCAATGAGGTGCGTTTAATGTCGCTCTGTTAATTTGAGCGTCCATAAATTGAATGTCTTATTTTTCTTACTTTATTATTGCTCATTTATTGGAGAATTTGGCCATTTAATTAAGGTAGATTTTATGTTGTTGGTGGTAAAGATCTGGATGGATATTTTACTTTATTCTGTGTTTCTATTTTTCAGTTTTACTTTTCAAGACTTGGTGAATTGCCTTTTTCTACTTTTTGTTTAGTTTTGTTAAAATTAGCAGCAGTGAGAAGTGTTGTTGTCGGTCTTGAATATATTTGATGTAGCCCATACTGTTAAGGTAAGTGTCATGTTTTTAGTTGTTAGTCTGATGAAGAATCTTTTATTTTTCTCCAAAAGTTGATTGTGTTTATCTGGACATAGTGTTTTTCAGGTCCAGCTGAATGCAGGTTTCCCCAGTCTTATACGTGTCAGGAGCATCAGCACAGCTGAAATGCATTTTTCCTAAGCACCGCGTCTCTGTGGCTTTTAAACCCCAAAACACGCTAAAACAAAAATGGCTCCACCCCAAGGATGGGGTCCCCCGGTGTAGTTTCCACTGTGACAGACTGTAGGCTTCCTCAGAGTGAGGCTGAGAGCGGCAGGCCCAGCTGGAGTCTGACCCGTGTCACACAGTGGAGGTCAAACCTTCTGTGCCACAAACACCAGATTAACCAGTTTCACTCATCATCCTTCTACTGTCAGATTTTACTGGTGCAGGTTTGATGAATCACCATCTGAGAACGTCTCTGATGTGGGCGCCACCCACAGGGATCACTTCCTGTAGAAGGGTCACATGACCTGTTATAGGCCCCTTTGTGATGATGACAGCGACGCCCCTTTCGTGTGAGGTTAAACCCAGAGAGCTTCGTGTGACCTCTGACCCTGATCACCAGCGTTAGGGTCAGTGAAGGTGAGATACCATGTGACAGGAGGAACAATAAAGTTTTATTTGTACGAACACGTAGAACAGATGAAGTCAGAACGAAGCAGGTGGAGCTCAGTCAGGGTGGAGGTGCAGACAGGTGAGCTGAAGGGGAGGAGCCAGTCTGGTCAGGAACTGTCTGTCTCCTCGAGTGAACCTCCTCACCTCTGAAACACACACGACTCTGAAGGTTGCAGTCAGGGTTGGTCAGGGTGGTGAGGGTGGGGTTACCTTCTGGTCTCTGGTTGGTGTGTTTCCTGCAGGTGAGGCTGAGCGGCCGAATCATGACATCGCTGCTGCACAGACACAACAGGAAGTGGAGGAGGAAGTCGTCAGCGTCCCCGTCACACACCTGAGACAGACACAGAGGTTATGTCTCTGCAGACTCACGGCTCGGCCCTGTGGAAACGTCCTGCAGGATGCCTGTTTCTCTCTGTGGTGGCCCCCCCACAGTGTCCCCACCGTGCTTCACTGTGTGGACGCTGTTCTTTGGGTTGTAGCTGCATCTTCTTCTCGTTTCACCTCCTCTGACCACAGGACGTTTCAGTCTGCAGGTCTTCGTCCTCAGCAGTGTGGCTGAAGGTGTCTGCAGACGTGGAGCTCTGTGAGCTCACAGTGCGTCCCTGTGCAGCCTGTAGAGTCTTTGAAGTCTTTGCTCTGACAGGCTTGTTCTGTGCTGGGCGGCTCTTTGACTTTCTTCAGGTTTCCCTTCCTGGCACTCTGATAACCTCAGATATCCACAACGTGAATCCTCACAAACATCTTTTTTTCTCTCTTTTCACTCAAACCTTCTGACGTTTTCACACCGACTGTAAATATGAAGAAAACCCTCAGTTTGACGCCACGCCCCCAAACCAGTTCAGCAGTAAAGTGTGAGCAGACGGAGCTGTTACCAGGATGTAAACAGGATGTGCCCTTTCACAGTTAAAGCCTCAGGAATAAAAACATGACCCGATCTTAAATTTTTAAAGATAAAATAAAGTTTAAAGACGACGATGAGCATGTGACTCACCTGTGACTCACCTGTGACAGGTAAATATATACACCTGGCTACTGACCTGGCTCTGCCCACGAGGGAAGACTCTGATGTGACCTCTGACCCTGAGTGCTCTCTGAAGCCCCTCCCACTGAGCATCAGCCAATCCCAGCAGAGCAGGAACCAGAGCAGCTGAGAACCAGATGTCAGCCTCACCTGTCCCGTCATCGATCACCAGCCTGATCGAAGAGCAGAGCCACATGGTTTGATCATGTGACTGTCACCTGACTCATCCAGGTGATTAACACGTATCAGCAGGTGAGCTCAACAGGAAGCTGCTCTTACTTTGCTTTGGACTGAAACACTGACGAGGTCGAGTGACACTGAGAGCTGCTGCAGCCCTGAGAGAGAGAGAGCAACAGGTAAACACACACACCTGAAATCGTGAGCAGTTTCCTCCAAAACGACACTTTACTTACTGCACCAACACTAACACACCACCAACACGCTAACAACACATGAAGCACTCTGAGTACTTTCACTGCACCCGAGAAACTGCAACTGAGCACATCCTGTACACACTGTGTGTATTTTATGCAGTACCTGTGTGTACACGCTGCCACACAGCGAGCAGCTCCACTGCAGTTGCAGGAACAGGAAACACACCACGTGACCTTTGACCTGTCCCACAGCGCACCTCTGCTTGCTGCTCAGAGCCCACTCACCCAGGTGCATGATGGGAGCAGGAGGAGGAGGCTGGGCCGAGCTGATAGAAACCAAACAAACAAATAAACAACAGCACGACAAACACGTGAACCAGACTTTACCTGTAAACTTACCTGGTGTCTCCCAGGGAGACCACAGTTATGGAGCTGACAGGTAAGTACGTGCAGTACACACTTCCTGTCCTGAAACACACACACAGGTAAACCGCACAGGTACGTAACCATCGGCGTGACTTTGTATTGAACATTGGGGGGTCAAGATCTCTGTCTAAATAAATAAATCTGGGTACATTTCCAGATGATTAAACAACTATTTTGCTGGTAACACCTGAAACCAGTAAAGAAAACCAGCAGCCTATTGATGCAAGATAATCCATAACTTTATTGGGGCTGACATTGTTGGAAATGAGTCCAAATAAAGAGTCCAAACATTTATAAGCCTGTCTATGTGTGTCTCACCTGGACAGCCTCCTCTGGACACCAGACAACAGCAGAGTGTTACCCGGCAACAGGCCAGGTGGGTAGGGGGTGTGGCTTAAGTCCAGGTACACCTGCAGACTCCTCCCAGCTTGGTCACAAAGAGTGAGACGCACACCTGCACACACACATTCAGCTAACAGTCAGACCAGGGGTCCGTTCTTCGTACCTCGCTACGTAAATTAGCTGGATTAGATTGTTGACGATTTCACGTGATCCTGGATCGTTCGGTTCTCCGAAGCTCATCCGGGACTTGCTGTCATAGCAACAGATCCATAAGCGTAAACCTGCTCGGGAGCAGGCTTACTTTATGTAAACAAGATCGCGGCCACTCAGGTATGTCCGCTTCATGTATACGAAAGCAACTGTGCAATATACTCACTCAAATGAGCAATCCTATTTATCCATATTGTATATTCTGTATCTATATATGTGTATATGTGGTGTATTTATGCTTATATCCTTACTCTCATTCCCCTTAATGTATCTGTAACATGCAACTTCCTTCGGTGCTTTGCTACTGGAAACTGAATTTCCTGGAGGAACCCACCCGAGGGATTAATAAAGTTTCATCTAATCTAATCTAATCTAATCTACTTGGGTTTTCTTCCTCTAGCCCTCATGTTTACTCAAGGTTTAGTTCTGTCTTCATGCCGATTTTCTTGTTCAGTCGTGTCTCATGTTGCAGTTTGTCAATCCTGTCCCTGTGCTCTGTGTTCCCTCTGTTCAGTATCAAGTCTGTGCCTCATGTGTTTCCTGTTTTATTTTGATAGTCCCTGTCCTGTGTGCAGTGTGCTTGGTTTTGCTTCCCTTCTGTCATTAGGCCTGATTTGTCCCAGATGTGTTACCACCTATTCCCCATCTTCTCGTAGTCCTGCTTGTGTATTTAAGCCCTGTGTTTCTCTGTTAGTTGTTGTGTTGTACCCTCACTGTACTGTGTTTTGTTTTCTATGTGCTTCTGGTAATGTTCTGGTTCACTCTTTCCTGGTTTGATTTTCTAGTTTCCCGGGTTTCTAGTTTGGGCTTAAGTTTTGAGTTTCTAGTTTTGTTTTCTTCTATTTCTATTTGAATGTTCTCCAGCAATAAAGCTGCCACTTTAGTTAATCATTCTGTCTCTGGGTCCTGCGTTTGGGTCCTACATCCTGCCTGCCACCTCAACACCTTTAATTTTACAGCTTCTTAGTTATTATAAAGTGCTGCAACTCATAATGTTTTCTAAGATAGTAAAACCAGATTTAAACCGACTACTTCTACAAAGATGGAGCTAAAGTGATGATATACATTTATAGTTTGGACTTGGACACATACAGTCTGTTTTTCCTTATAACTACATGTGAGTTCAATTAACATTTTGTAGGAAAAGGGAATTTGTTTTTTAAAAGGATTATAGATTCGGAGCTGAATTACCCAACGGAACATCTCATTCACTGACGTTTGCTGGAGAAGCTGCTCTGCCTCTTTGTGATGGAGCAGCAGCGTGACGTACTGAAGACTGTTAACGGGGAAGTGCTGAAGCTGAAGGCGTCTCTCTGCTGCTCAGACTGACGTTCAGTCGTCATCCAGACAACATGAAGACTGCACCGGTCTCTCTGCTCCTCGGTGAGTCAAACACTAAAATCACCGATTTATTTATCACAGCTCCAACAAACAATATGGCAGGAAAACAACCTTTCAGCAGTTACAAGCTTGCAGCTACTGACTTTAAAGTTCATGTAAAAATTCTGAAAAGTTTCGTCAAGGCGAGAGGAACAGTTCATTCTCCTTCTTATGTCTTTCTGGTTTCATTTGATTGGTGGCTGTGAAGTTGGGCAGGAACCAAGAAGGGATGTTAATGTTGAATAATGGAGCTCACAGTTTTAACTGAAATGTATGAAGAGTGATAGAAAATGGTTTCAAACATGCATGATGAAAGTTTTTCGGTTTAAATCGATCTCATCATCACTGCAAACATCTCAGAGGTTCAGACTCTCAGCAGTTTAACCTGGAGTCCTGCAGGAAAGTCACCATATAGTCTGGACTAAGTCAGCGATTAAACTTTCTGCCCAGCTAAGTGTCAGTAACATGAAGACCAAAAGAACAAAAGAGACTTGACCTCTTTTCATCAAACATCTCTTCAGTCAGGAAACCACAGCCTCTGACTGCATGAAGCACAGGGTCCTCTGACTGCGTCCCCTCTTTTATCTAGTCTTCACTTCCTCTATTCACAGCCAATTTTCCATTAAGAGGACTGAGTGTATTCAAACAACCACAGACGGTTTTGACTGTTAAAGTTCCCATTCCCGTTGACATGATGACCTTTAAACAGCAGCAGTGTGGGAGTGAAACAGGCCGCAAATCTGAAAATGAAAACTGTGCTTTTGAAGGGTGGCTTCTTAGTCCCACACTTTCTTCTCTGCACATGAATGAAAGCTCATCCATGCACAGTTCCTTCTCCATTGTTTACAATGCTGTGCACTGTGATGTTTACCGTTGATTGCCATCTGATCAAAAAATGTATAGAAAACAGGAAAAGACAGGCTAACCTGCGTTGCTGTCTCGGTGGTATTTTATAACTTCCTGTTCCTGTTACAGTGCACGGTGGTGTTTGTGTAGTTTAATCTGCGTGGCTCACAGATCTGGCAAAAATACAGACCTTCCATAATTAAGTAGAAGAACAAATACTACTGTTCAAAAATACTCCAGTAAAAGATGAAGTACTGATTCAACTTATTAACTCAAGTTAAAGTAAAAAAAAAAGTACAGACTATGAAATGTACTCAAAGTAAGAAAGTACAAAGTAGTAGCAGTAAAACCCTGGCTGATTGTGACCCACACCCATTACCACACCTTGGCTCATGTGATTAGGTAGAGGATCATCAGGGGGTCCATTGTCCCTCTCAGTGGGAAACTCCCACAGAGCTTAAATGTGGGTCTCTTCACCGTTTGATCCTAGAACTGAAGAAGCTTCTCAGATGAGAGGTGAAACGTCTTCAAGCAACTTAAAGAAGTCCAGACGCTTTTCTTTCCAAGCTCCTTAGGTTGTGGCAGATACTTCAGGAGATTAAAAAGTTTCCTGAGAGAAAAAAAACAACAACAAAAAAAAAACTGTGCAGCCTCAGTCTTTCTTTAAATGACCTCTGACCTCCTGTTTCAGGTGTGTGTGTGCTGCTGCTGTCTGCACTGACTGTTTGTGCAGGTGAGTAGATGAAGTGCTCCATGGTCCAGGACAAACACTGAGTGTAAACACTGATATAAACTGTCCGTCTGTCCTCCAGTCTCTCTGAGCGTCAGTCCAAACCTCAGACTAACAGCAGACTGTTATACCACCTCTACATCACTCTGTGGGTCTTTTCCTCAGATAAAGAAGTGATTTTGGAGATCCCTGCACTGCACCACTTCCCCTGCCGGTGGCGGACTCCCTCAGGTGTCGGTGCGTTGGTGTTTCTTTGTATCTGGGGGTGGGCGTCCGGGTACACACCGGCTCACTCCTTGGCGGCCGCTTATTGGGGCTCGCTCGGGCCATTTCGGAGGTGGGGTGCCCCCGGCCTCTCAGCCTGGGGCTCGGTCACTCAGGCACAGCTGGCTGCCGGCGGAGCTCACGGGCGCGTCACTGCAACTCCCCCTGGCTTCTGCTCCGCGGCTGCTGAGTGAGCCCTCATCTGGGACTCTCCTTAGCTCTTACTGGGACAGTGGCGCAGCTGCCCCTCTGTGGGTCTTCCTTGGTCTCTTGTGTTCTGGGGGCCTCTGGATGTCTGGAGTTTTGATCTCCTCCATACCTGCTTGATACCATAAAGGACAGGGCTGTGGCTCCCCACACTCCCTAGCAGATCATTACATGGAGAAACCTTTGGAATACAAGCATGCTGATCCACACAGGTATGCACACAGGTGTACGCATGGGTATTCACAGATGCGGACTACAGCTTTCTTGGCTGCTGCCTCAAAGCACATTGTGCGCTGTCTATCTTGCGTGCTGCACAATATCGTTTATTATTTAGTAACTATTGATATCTACTGCTAGCTAGTTTATTGTGATGGTGCATTTTTTTTTTCTTATTATGTTGCTCTTTGTTGTTTGCTGTCTCCTCTGTTTTTTTTTCTCCATACAGGTGACCCAGGAGTTTTGTTTTTTTTGTTTGTTTGTTTTTTTTTTCTCTCTTCCCCCCCTTCTCACCGTCTCTTCTCCCCTTTGGTTTTCTTTCTTTCTCTCCCTCTCTTTCTTTCATTCTTTCCCCCTGTCCTATCCCACAGTCATGTCTGTCCCGTTTACAACTGAAAATCAGTCAGTGTTCTACTGATGAGTTTGGATCATCTCCTCAGAGCTTTCTGAGGGTCAGAGGTCAGAACACTGACATCACTTCCTGTTTAAAGCAAACCTGCTGAGCTTATAATAAATTCAATGACCCAGTTTTATCATCTCTCCTGCAGATGTCTATGACACCACCACCATTTCACCAAGTGCCACCAAACCACCACCAACAACAATTACCAATCTCAATTCCCCTCCTTCTACATCGTCCTCCTCCATCATCTCACCTGTAGCTGCTCTGGGTTCTCTGGGTCTTCTAGATCTTATTCTGGTTGCAGCTTTGCTGTTTTGGAACAAAAAAATAGGTATAAAGTGTGTCAAACCCCCCAGAGCTCATTAGATTAAACATTTTACATGGAAAAATAAATTTTCCTTAATAATTATGTAATTATATACTATAATTCAATTATAAATGGTCCCCATTCACATTGTTTAGCAGAGAACTTATCTTACATGAAAAATATAGAGACACTTTTATTGATAAAGTATAAGACCCGATCCTTGGGGTGGAACAATTTTTGGCGCAGCGTGTTTTGGGGTTTAAATTCCACAGAGACCCAGTGTTTAGAAAAAATGCATCTCAGCTCCTCCGATACTCCTGTCACAACAGTATCACTACAGGTTTTGACAAAAGTCCAGCTGGAATTAGTGATGGGATTTCCGGCTCTTTTTAGAGAACCGGCTCTTCGGGCTCCCAAGCGGCTCTTCAGGTTGTTTTGTTGCTTTAATTAAAAACGGTCCGGGGCTCCAGGGTCCGGGGGGAAGCAGGGATTAATCCCATACATGCTCTCAGTGGGTTCCAAACACACACACACACACACTCTCTCGGGTCCAGGGCAGATCTATATACACACAGAGAAAGACGTCCAGGTTAGGGATAGTCTCAAACTCACAGATACAGGTTCAGGTCCGCCGTCATAAATAGTGCTCCAAATCAGCTGGGATCGGCTGCAGGTGTGACGGTGAGCACAGGTGCGTGGGCCAGGGGCGGGGCCCGTAATGAGCACTAACCCCAGCAGAGGAGAGAGAGCGCAAAGGAAACAAAACAAACAAAACATGTTGCCAAAACCAGAGTGAGCCAGCGAGGCACGAGGACCACGACACAAAGCACGTGCAAACTCCAAAACACATTTCTAGCTTTAACTGAACTTCCAAACAGAGCAGATCACTTAAATTACACAATTGAAAGCATGAAAGCATGTGTGTATTGTTTGTGTATTTATACACAAGCACTCATATATATTAAAAAATAAGTTCATTTACCTGTTACTACCACACACCAAATCCAGTTGTTGGTACTTGCTGGATTGTGTAGCCTCTAGGTAACAAAAGCTCAACACTGCGCCCAGCATCCTGGAGCACTTCTGTTGTGTTTCGTACGTGCTTTGTCTGTAGGGACCACCGTAAATATACTTTTATTTATTCACTCCACATAAAATGTAATAAATAAATCATATAATACAAAAACCAACTAATCACATTTCAACTTTTAACTATTTAAATTTTCAGCTTTTTCCTTTTACAAATTTAAAGTGAAACAACACAAAACACTGCAAACCATAACACAATTAAATATAAATTATAATATGAAAACAAAAAGAAGATGCATATTCTCTGTCATATGGACCTGCATGAATAAACTTTCTGAATCCTTTTTCATCTGCAACTGAAAATAGTTGTGGATGATTACTATACCTTTCTAATGTGACGTTGTTGCCCCTGGCTCTCTCTCTCTCCCTCCCGCTCTGTTCCTGTGCTACTGAGTGTCACTACCGCCCCTCCCCCCTCTGCTCAGTGAAGCGGAAAAAAGTGCGAGAGAGAGAGTGAGAGAGAGAAAAAAAACCCACGGCTCGCGATAAGGAGCCGGCTCGTGTCGTTCACGTCAAAGAGTCGGCTCTGAGAGTTTCCTTCGCGACCCACACATCACTAGCTGGGATAACCACATTTACTCAGGGCCTTCTTGATGTGATGTTCCTCCTGGCCGCTGTGTCTGTGGGGATGGTGTTCGCTCTGTGTTGTAGCGTCCTGATGACTCCCAGTTTGTGCTCCATGCTGGCAGACGTCTTCGGTTTAGAATCTTTTATTATTTGTCTCGTGTTTAAATCCTCGTCTTTCTCATTCCTGCAGAAAGGACGCTGTCATCAAGTCTGAGTCAAGTCACCTATCAGGATATGAACTTCAGACAATCAGCCAATAAAATTACAGATACACACTCACATGTTGTTTTCTCCAGTCCGAGGACACTGCAGGTACACATTCAGCTGTTATCCAACAAGTTATTGCTTCACAAAATATGATTATGACCCTTTGTCCACTGTGGGTCCTTGTGATAATTTCTCTGCTCCTCTATTCGTCTTGTCTTTCCATCTCCTGGATTCTCTTTTAACCATCTACTCATTCTCGTTCTCTTGTGCATCAGGGCTGAGTTATTGATGGAGTTTCCCAGATCAAATTTAAAGGAGGATGGGAAGAAGAGGATTTTCTCTCTGCCAGTCCCGTCAGCTCCCTGCTAAGATTTAGAGCTTGTCCTGTTTTTCAGTATGAAGGCCCTGCTCATCTGTTTTTCTTGCCATTGCTTAAAAAGTGTACATTCTGCATCCAAATGTCCAGCTGCCTTCAACTTTGATGTTTGTCTTGGCCAAAAATAAGCCTTCAGTTTATTCCTTTGTTTAAATAAAAATCTCTTGCTGATAAACTGAACCCTGGCTGTGGCGTCAGAGTAGCGCTATATAAGTGCTACATAAGAACCAGTCCTTCTACCATTTACTAAAAGCAGGCTTTTGCCAGGGCTGCAAAGGGATTTGTAAAGAATGAGTTTTTAGTGTACTATGCTTCAGGCAGTTGTTGCATGGAAGTGGCTGTTACTGAAAGTCCAGCACAGACCTGTAGTGACAGCCAGTGACTGGCATTTTGAAATGATAATAATAGCATAATGATTAAAAATTCCAGGTTCCTAATGAAGGTCTTGCAGATAAACAGTAACACATTCTATAATTTATTATTAATAAATAATAAACAGGTGGAGCCGGTAGCTCAGCATGTTTGATTTGGCAGTTTTGCACTAGATGAGCTTCCTGAGGCAACTCAAACGGGATCTGTGTTTGCAGGTGGAACTGAACAACAACCTCTCCATTGGAGCCAATAATAAAAACATGAATAACAATAAGCTTTATTTGGGGCTCTGATCTGAGGATGTAACATCATTTGTAATGTGGGTCTCAACAAGCTCAAGGAACGCTTTAAAAGTAGCCATTAATATGGTAAAATCACAGGTAGCCAGTGTAGCGCTGTTTTTTAAATATGCTGAAAGTGTGGCAGCAGAGTTTTGAACTAGCTGGACTCTTGACTGAGTAAAGTCTGCACTACGTGAGGAGACTGGAGGAGATGAAAGCATGGAAAACTGTGAGATCAACAGATTCATCTTTTTCTGGTGAAATGTCTGGAAGTTTCTTTGGTTTGTGTACAAGAAAGTGAAACAATTTTCTTGAATTCTTAAACATTTTTACATGATATTAGTCGGCGGCTCCTTTACTAAACAGCTCCAACTGTTTGATTTGTTTGAATTTTACAGGACAGCTTTTCCCGTGTTACTCATTCATTATGGAGCTACTGTAGTTAACATGTAATGCTTCTCTAAAACCCTGTGACACAATCTTCTTTAACATTAGTGCGCATTAACCCCACATCTTCCCTGTTTTATTGCTGATGTTGGCCTGACAGTATTGGGGTAACAATGTCTCCTCTGTTTAGGAGAGGGCAGCAGGGTCACATCCTCACTGACATCACCTGTATTTGCACTACAGTCATTCCCTTCACTGACCTTTGCTCTCCTTCTCTTTTCCATCAGGTTGTGTAAAACTGAAACAGGCATTAAATGTTTACTACAAATGATGCTTTACACAGAAATGCATTGTTAGCTGTTTTTACACACCAGCCTGTGTGAAGCTTTAGTCTGAGCATGGGGTCAAAGGTCAGGACAGAAATGCAGCACTGTAACACATATACATATGTAGAACATCAGACATTTGACTGATTTGTGTTGTGACAGCTAGTTTTTTCTTTATACAAATAAATCATCATCACACACAGAAGAAATGTACAGACCGTACATTTATTAGCTAATATCAGTGGATACAAGAAAAATGGTATGAAGACAAACACTAGCAGCCTTAGCGTTTCTGTTCTGAATCTCTAATCTCTCACAGACATTCATCAAACCCTGTCCTCTATCAGCTTTCAACATAAGAAAAGTATTAGGCCTCATTGAAAAACAGTCTGTTTGCAGATGAAGTACTTTAAAAACTATACTTAAAAACATTTCATACACAAATCTGTCATTTATCCAGATTTTCTTGACTGAGTTTACAATTTACTAGAACTGCCAAAAACACATGAATAGAAACAAATGATGAAGGATCCACTTCAAGGAAAGTGGAAAAGCCTCTGTTAGCTGCTGTTTGCAGCTAGCAGAGGCTAACAGAGTCTAATACCAACGCTAACCAACAGTTTAGCATATTGTCGACAGCTCACCTCAGCATGGCTGTCCTCGGTCAGCAGTGAGCTTTATTAACTTGCACAAAGTTTTACACCCTGTTTGAGAGTAAATAAAAGTGGACATTTCTCAGCTCCAGCATTGACAGCTGAGGTAAACGGTGGACCGACAGCTTATCCACAAAATGGGAAAAACTCCGGTCCAGAATCCGGTCCAGTCCTCGTGGCAGTAAAAACTGTAATCATGCATACATGCTTTTGTCACACCTGACCATTTCGTACAATATAATTGAAGTTTTGGATTTAAAAATTTAGCAGACGTGAACGGCAACATTCCTGATGAGGCTGGTCAACGCTGTTCAACTAGAAGCCTACGTGGATGATATCCCAGCCTACACATCCCCCTGAACTGAACTGCCTCAGTGAAATACTTGCTCACTCACACCAAACTTCATTAAATGTGAATGTGTTACTTTGCTGGTTCCCAGTTGCAGCTTAAGTGCATCCAATATTAGATTTCCCAGCTTTTCGAACACACCATGAGCTGTGCCATTTTCTGGGCACAGCAGGTTAAAACCATATAAAGATTTCCTGATGTTGTATCTCCAATAACAGGTCACGGCATTTCGCTCTCGAGGCAGCCAGTGCCCTCCCTGCAGGCCCAAAAGGTTGATTCGGTTCATCTTGACACACACCTGTGTGCACTTGTATTCAAAAGGTTTTTCCGTGTAACGATCTTATAGTGGGTGTGGGGAGCCATAGATTCAGCACCCCCCAGGACCACCCGATGGGCAGATGCTCCACCCTCCTTGAAAGAGCTGAAGAGATGCCTATATGGGATGTCACCGAGCAGCCACAGTGCAGAAGTCAGAGAGGGCCGGCAGCCAGCTGCACCAGAGCAGACCGAGGCCCGAGGTTTGAGGGCCCTCCACCCCCCAAAGTAGCCTGACGGAGTCATGGATGCCAGGCCCTGCCAAGCAGCCGCCGGGAGTGAGCCAGTATGTGAGACCTGACTTGACACATAGACATAGACAAACATGCACACACAGACACAAACATACACCACCCTCATACACACATATACAAATATTCAGCACTCACCCAGTGTGGAGACAAGATGAACCCACACTCCCCAAACACACTCTGAACCCCAAGTCCATTTCTTTTAGGGGAGAAATGTTTGATTTTGGGGTGGGGGTAAATTTCATGATACATGATCACATGGTCAAATATTTTTAGATGTTTGGCTCCTCCCACGGGATGGTGTGCATCTTTCTCTGCTTTCTCTGAGATGTGAGTATGGATATGTGTGTGTTGACTGTTGAGGCAGGTGGATGCTGCTGATTGCTGGTTTGAAAGAGTTCCTAAGTGTTGATTGGATGATTGGATGTACAGCAGCTTCTTAAACCCCAGCTCACAGCCACCTCCGCCCTCTACTTCCCTCCTCTGTACCAAATAAGGAGCCAGCTTTGATCCAAATCAGCTAACTGCGCATCACCAGCTCTTCCTCGTCCTCGCTGTCCAGAAGCAGCAGCGTGATGATCTTGACAGGGAAGTGGTGAAGCTGAAGGTGTCACTCTGCTGCCAGTCGTCGTCCCGACAACATGAAGACTTCATCTGTGTCTCTGCTCCTCGGTGAGTCAAACGCTGAAATCCTTCACTCACTCATAGCGTTCATTTATCTTATAACACAGTAACAGAGTGTGTGCTGGATGCTCTCACTGACTGACTCTAAAATGAAATCTCTTCAGGTCTGTCCAAAGTCTGAAGTTACGTTTATGCGAGAAGAAGAGTTCACTCTTCTTCTTTAGTGTTTTTGTTGTTTTAAAGTTCAGATCCATCGTGTGTTCTGGACTCAGAGAGTTGGACCTTCATATCCAGTTTGTTGTCTTTAACATGTTGACTTGTAGAGAAGTCAGGCAACCTCTTTTTTTTATCGAAGATCAATTTTCATTCAGGAAACCACAGCTGCTAGCTGCAGGTACCACATGCTCCTCTGGTCTGTTATGTAGTCTTCACTTCCACTATAGAGAGCAAACTTTCCTTTATGTGGACTCTAATGAAAGGACTGGAGACTGTTTTTTGTCATTTACCTTACTTTTGTGCATTTTGTTATTTTTCTCATGATGAGCTTCAAACAGAAGCAAACTGGGACTCAAACCTGTGAATAAAGATCAATGAAGCAGCTTCTCCAGGTTTTTATTCAGCAGCTGATGCTGAATAAACAACTAACCCTTATCCCATGGCTTTGGTTTATAAGTTCTGACTGTTTAATCCTGAGAATGCTTTTCTTGCCTGCTGTACCCCTTACTCTTTTATTCCCTATTGCCCATCCACCCCAAACTGCTGAGTCTTCATGAAGCCTGAGTGTGGAGCAGTTTCTCTTCTGCTGCCAATAATCAACAATTCCCCAAAATCTGCTTAGTTTGGGAAATATTTAGGTGCAGGGTGTTGGATTGTCAAAACAGATATGACGCCCACCTCATTCAGACCAAGTGTACCAACATAGTTTCGTCAGCATGTGTTAAAACTGAGCTGGCGCTTTGTGTGATGTTTATAAGTCTAAATGTACTTTTAAAACCTAAACAGAACCTTCAAAGTGAATTAAAGGTCTCCCCCCTTTAATGTGATGTTTTTGGAACAAGACCAGATTGAAACAGGTTCCTGCCCTCTGACCTTCAGTGACCTCTGACCTGTTGCAGGTGTGTGTGTGCTGCTGCTGTCTGCACTGACTGTTTGTGCAGGTGAGTAGATGAAGTGCACCATGGTCCAGGACAAACACTGAGTGTAAACACTGATAGAAACTGTCCGTCTGTCCTCCAGTCTCTCTGAGCGTCAGTCCAAACCTTCAGCAGTTCTTCACAGCAGCCTCAGTGTCTCTGACATGTGACGGTCAGCTGGGCTCTGATGGATGGACGGTGAAGAGGGACACAGGAAGTGGGACTGAGTCATGTGGAGCAGGGGGGCGGGGCTTCAGGAGGTTCAATGGTCCATCCTGTGTTTTTGATGAGTTCAGCCCAGTCAGTGGAGTTTACTGGTGTGAAGGTGAAGCTGGAGAGAAGAGTGAAGAAGTCAACATCACTGTATCAGGTAATGAAGTCTTTCATTTCATCAGACTAACAGCACACTGTTATACCACCTCTAACTCACTCTGTGGGTCTTTTCCTCAGATAAACATGTGATCCTGGAGATCCCTGCACTTCCTGTGAGGACAGGAAGTGATGTCACTCTACGCTGTAAAAACAAAATTGGTGGCACAGTCGCAGCTTATTTCTACTTTAATGGACGTCCTGTTGGACCTAAATCAGAGAAAAACATCACCATTAACGTGCAGCAGTCTGATGAAGGTCTCTACTGGTGTTCTACTGATGAGTTTGGATCATCTCCTCAGAGCTTTCTGAGGGTCAGAGGTCAGAACACTGTTTCCTCTTAAAGCTTAAACCTGTTGAGCTGATAACAAACTGAATGACCCAGCTTCATATCTTTCCTGCAGATCCTACTACACCAACACCACCAACAACAAAAACATCAGCAAACATCCATATCTCCTGTTCTCCTCCTCCTCTTCCTAATCCCTCCTTCATCATCCCAGTCATAGTTACTGTAGGTTCTCTGGTCCTTGTGGTTCTGGTTTTGGTTCTAGTTCAGCTTCTTTGGAAGAAACACACAGGTATGATATCTGTCTGACCCACCTGGGCTCTTTTGGTTCAAGCAGCAAATTAAAATATTTTGAAATTTCACTTGAGAAAATCTGAGGGACTTTCCTGTCTGCACTTATTTTGTAGAGCACTGGGTCCCAACATCTTTAGACTGATGCGTTCCCATGGCCCAATTGAAAAGTTTTAAAAGTTCTGGAAGTGGGTCCATAAAAATGAAAAGTATTACTGATATAAACTTGGCTTATCTCTCATTCAAAGTCAGGTCCAGACAGCTTCCATCAGGGTTTCAATTTTAGGATCGCTCCCTAGAAATTAGATTCAGACTAAAACCCCACAGACACAAACACCAGTTTGGGTTGTTTTTCCCGATTGGCTGTCACTTGTTAAGGTGGTATGATACGGGAACAGTTTTCTGTGGTCTCATCACTCTGATGCTGCCATCATGGCTCTGCTTAATCCATAATCAACGAGTCTTTGCTCCTGAATCCTGTACCTGTAACATCAGACTGTCTATGAAGGTCTTCTAAACATCCTACAGCTATGAAGTGATCACCAACGTTCATTCACATCACATCATTTCTGCAGGGAGACACCAGCCAGCCTCTACAAATGATGCCACATATGCCGAGGTCACCATTAGAGAGTCAGCCAATAAGATGTCAGTCATCCAACCAGAAGGGATTTACTCCAGCCTGAGCATAAACACTACAGGTACACATTCTAGCAGGTGACATAAATGAGCGATAAAAGCAAGAGAAATTGAGAGTTGAAGAAGATGAGACTTTTTTTCTCCTCTTCATGCTGCCATGTGTATTTGACCTCTGTCTCTAAATTAATCTGAAAGCTTCTTGTTCTGGACAAATTTAAATGTAAACCCATTTTCTAAAAATTTTAAATTTAAAAAATGTGTAAATAAACAAAGAATACAAAGATTTGTAAATCTTATATTTTATTAACAACACAATACCAAAACCAGGTTAAAAGAAGAGAAAACCAAGTGGTACCAAAGACCAACAGCTGGAGGAGGAACACTTCCAGAAATGACTGTCAATGAACACAGTTCACCACACCACCTATTCCAGGAGCGCAGCTTCATAGTAGGAGAGTCAGGTGCTGAACTGGCCTGCCTGCAGTCCTGATCTTTCATCAATGAAAACATCTGGAGCATCATGAAACCAGAAGCAGGACAAAGAAGAGCCAGGACTGCTGGGCGGCTAAAACCCTCCATCAGACACGGATGGAGCAACATCCCACTCCCAAAAAGTCCAAAATGCTGTCCTCAGTTCACAGACATTTCCAGAATGATGTTAAAAGGCGAGGCTGTACAGGAGCATTACAAAATTACACTTCTGACGTGTTTGGTTTTCTGTCTTTGAGAGAATATGAGACTTGAAAATCATTGGATTCTGTTTTTATTTGTTTTAAACAGCATCACTACTTTGAGGTCGTAACATGTGGTCATGGAAAAAATATTTTTACCTCAAATATATCAAAAGTTTTGAAAGTGGGACAGGAACGCAGGATCCACAGCAGGTCTGCAGCTCTGTCGCTAGTTTCCTGTTTTACAGTTAACGTTGTCACTGGTTTCCACTAAACCTTTACTGTGGTCTCTGTGGTCGAGTCACTGTTTGAAAAATGGGACAGTGACAGTGTCAGACAGCCGTGGCACTGATCCTGCAGCTTCAACAGATCGCTGCACTGGAAGAATGTGATTGGTACATAGTGTGAGTCAGTTCAGGTTAGTATGAACGTCTGCCCTTTTCCAAAATAAATGTGGGAAATTTTCTTTATCCATGTGTGTTTGGTGAAAAATAAAGTTGACAAGTCGCTCAGAGAGAGATCAAAGATGAGGTTAGGCCACCTTTTGGATTCCACACGAGGAGCTGATGAAGATGCAGAGTCACCAAAGTGACGGGAGAAAGTTCTCCTGTGTGAGACGCAGCAGTCACATCAAAAGCAGATAAATGGTGAAGTCACCTGAGTCAGTAGCTGTTTTTCCCCAGAGTCGAGTGTTCATTCACCCACATCAAAACAGGTGCTGCTCGTGTGGTTAACTGATGAGAGAAGCTGAAGTCTCTGCGTGACAGGGCTTCCTTGTTGACACCAGTGGGAAATGATCAAAGGTAAAACAACCGGTGTGATAAACCACGAAGTGTTTTATGTGTTTAAGTTCAGTTTAACTGCTGTTCGAACGTTGTGGACTGTTTCCCGCCATGAAGAAAGAAAAGATAAACAGTGTCTGACAGAACATGAGAGTGTGCTGAACTGGATCAAATTATTACTGAGAATGAAATACCATGACCTCATGAACTACAGTAAACTAAGAATGATGATGAGTAGAAGGAAGAAGACGACCCACAAACTCCCTCCTCAAATGCCTGTCTCCTCAAGGTCAGCTTTGTTTCACTCAGCAGTTCCACCTCAACAACGCCGTGTGGTTCAGTCGAATTTTCCCGTATCAGTTATAGTTTCCCTGCTTTCTTTCTTTCCGGTTGTTTCTGCCCTCCCGTGACCATCCTAGAGCCAGTCTCTCTGCCTGTTCCTGCTCACAGAGAGGCTTGTACCCTGCCTTCCCCTGCACCCTTTCCAGTTCCCTGAATGGTGGTCGCTGTGGTCCAGTCAGTCCCAGTTGCCTAGAGCAGCTAGGGCTCCGCTTGTCCCTGCAACCATATCAGTTCCTCAGGTAGCAACAGCTAGTGTCCAGCTGTCACCTGCTCCCAGCGTGAGGACATCCAAGGCCCAGTCCACCTTTGCACCCTGGCTGGTGTCCAACTACTTCCCATGCCTGTCCCTACTCGTAGGGTGACAGTGGCCAAGACACAACCTATCCTTGCACTCGTACCCATTCCTTGGATTGGGACAGCTGTTCAGCCAATCCCTTCAGCAGTACCTGTTCTAAGCGCTCAACGAATCTTAATACACCATGGAAGCACAAGCAACAGGGGCGGGGGTAAGCCGGTGTAGACAGCACATCTGGTCCTGTAGCATGCGCTGGGCCCAGATCTGCCCCCTGACCTCGGCCTTGGAGATAAGCATGCAGAGGTGTTTGGGGTGCAAAGGATGGGAACGAAGATTCTAAACACAGTCTGTTATCATGGAGAAAGGTCTTGTTGTCCAGCTCCAGCCTTGAGGCCACAGCTGGCGCCAATGTGGTAGGCGCATGAGATGGTAGTGATTTTCCTTTAGTGCAAAAACTGCATGCCAATTTTACAGTTGCTCTAGATGTCCGTCACTGGTCTCTCAATCTCCAAGATGTTATTACTATTATTATTATCATGTTATTACTATTACTAAGCTCTTTTTAGCGGCTATTTGACCACAAACAGCTGGTGCAGTTTTGCTAGATTAACCCAATGATTTAAAATCATGGTTGACATTAAATATTTTGCATGTAAATGATCAAAGAACATAGATTTTACGATTTGAGTCCCGTTATTATCTTTAGGGTGACCTTAGCCCTTTGGAAAACTCCAGAACTTCCTGATTAAAAAATTTGCAAGTGATTTCTTTCATGGCAGTTTTTCATTTGTGAAACAAATCAATTCCGTTGTAAAAGCCAACTTCTTCCAGCTCAGGGCAAAAAATAAGAACATTTTGTAATCTGCTGACTTTAGAAAGTTATTCATGCATTTATTTAATCCAGGCTTGATTACTGTGATAGTCTTTATTTTGGTATCAGCCAGGCTCTGCTCTCTCATCTTCAGCTTGTTCAGAATGCTGAATCCCAGTGGGATAAGGTAGAGATTTCCTGTCCTCTGTTGATTTCCCCTCCACGATATTCATTTGATCTTAATGCGCCTTGCTGCTACATTTATGGTGGCCCATGAAGGACAAACACTGAGTGTAAACACTGAAGTGCTTCACTCATCTGTCACAGATAGACACACTAACAGAGTGTGAGCTCTCACTGACTGACTCTCAAATCAAATCTGTTCAGGTCTGTCCACAGTTTCATGTGTTGTTTAGGCGACAGGAAGAGTTCACTCATCTTCTTTTGTGTTTTGGTTTTATTTGATATTTGTTTGTCATGTTGTGAAGAGGAAATCAAGTAGAGATGTTTTCAGTTTCTGTAACATGATGGTTTGTATAGATATCAGCCAACAATCATCAGATATCAGCTTTCACTCAGGAAACCACAGCTGCTAGCTGCATGTACTAAATGTTTGTCTGACCGGCCTTTGTTGTATAGTCTTCACTTCCTCTTCTGTTTACTAATTTTCCATCATGTCAACTGAGTCAAATTTAATTTCTCTCAGAGTTTGTATGCTTTGTTACTTTCTGATGATGAGCTTCAAATATGAGCAAAGTGAGACTCAAACAGGACGTAAACCTGCAAATAGAATCCATGAAACAGCTTTTTCACACTGTTCATCCCACAGCTGAGGTGGAATAAACATCTAACCTTCAAGAATGTGCTTTTTTATTTTGCAAGACCTGCCTGCAGTACCTTTACTGTCCACTTACCCAAAGCTGCTGAGAGCCTGAGTGGGGAGCATCAACTCAAACAAACAACAAATCAGTGGAGTTTACTGGTGTGTCATTCCGTTACAATCGAGGTGAGTGGCTGCAAATTTCCACCAGGTTCTTGAACCTCTTTCATATCCGCCCCAAGCAGGCCCATAATCTCTTCATCTGCTCCACTCACCTGGAGCTGATTTTTGGCAATCAGGCTGGAGATATTTAAGCCTCACACTGACGTTCCTTCTCCACCAGTTAGTCAGCTACTCCATGTTGGAGCTGGCTTTTATGTCCCTTGTTCTCGTGTGCCTTAGTTTTCCACGTCTCTTACTCTACCTTAAGCTCATCCCTTGGACCTCGAACAACTTACCTTCACTCTGGAAATCTCTCCGTGCCTAACCCTTCTAAGAAGAAGATCAAATGGAAAATGAATGATGGAAACGGAGGTCAGAGCTGCAGACTTGCTGGTGAGGAGAGGTAATGATCTTCAGGCAAGGCAAGCGCTGTTCAGTCCTCTCCTCATCTTCCTCGTGCTCCTTTGTATATTCCATGTAGCATTAAAGGCACGAATGAGTTTAAACAGGTAAAGTCAGGTAAATGGATCCTGGTTATTGATTCAAAGTGACTAAAGACAGTAAAGAATAAATGTTTAGGCTTTATTGTGTCAGTCAGACAAACATTAACAGTAACCTGTCTCTTCTATCAGACACAGAGATGAGTGATGACATCAGAAATAAACCTGAGTGCAAACAAAGGGAAATGTTTCTTCTGTGAGCTGTGTGACGTTAGCACTGACCAGCAGAGGGCGTCGGAGTCACATGATTGAAAATAAAGGCATAAATTGTCCAAAATTAACTTTCTTTATTTCTGTTCCCTTTATGTGTCTCCTTTCATCTTGCCTCCTTGTCTCCTCCCTCCTTCCACCATGTCTTCCCCACTCTCACATTCTTACTTCTCCAGTCTCATTGTTCCTTCCTCCTCTATGTATGTCTCCTTCATCGCTTCTTTACTCTTTTTACCCTTCTCTTCTTTCACTTTATCTCCTGCCTCCTCCTATGTTGCCTCTATCTTCTTGTCTCAAAGTTTCCTTCATCCTTCACTCCTCCTTCGTTTCCTACTCTCTCCTTGTCTCATTTATTTCACTCTTCTTTATTTTCTTCTTTTCAGTTTCCTCCTTGTCTCTCATTGGTTCCTGCCTCCCTGTCTCCTCCTCCCTTGACTGTGAGGATTCGTGAAGGTGAAACATGTTCAACACAAACTGATTCTCCACACACATCTATGGGCTCAAATTGTGGTCATAAATATTTTGTACTTGTAAATCTGACCGACTAGTTGTGAACTGAGTTTTGTAACCTTGTAAACCAAAATATCTAAAACATGTATGTTTGTGCATCTATAGATGCAAATTGGTGTGTGTGCAAAAAAGATTTGGGTTTTTTGTTTGTTTGTTTTTAAAGAAAGAAAAGAAAACTAATAATAACAATAATTATTATTGTTACCAGTCTAATAATAATTAGGCTGAAGAACCAACAATTTTAGCCCATAAGAACCATAAGAATGAACTACCTCCAGGACCTGAAGCTCAGTAAAGCACCCCTCCAACAGCCAAACCTATCTGTTCTCTCATTGGATTGTTAAATTTGTGATTGACATGACGTTAACCAATCAGCTGAAAGGAAGAAAAATTCGGTCAAAATTTGTACTTTGAGGTTGTGTGATCCCCTTACAGTCTGAGCACACCCTTCACTCCCCAATATTTAAATACGGGGACCACTACCCGAGTCTGAGAGTCAAGGGCCCCAGATATGCAACGTTGCAAAGGCCTGTCAACCAAGTGAGCCCTACAACATCGAGAGCCTTCAGGAACTCAGAGTGAATCCCATCCACACTACAGGCTCTGCCACCAACCAGGTGTTTAATTGCCTCATTGATTCCAGACTCACTTCCCTTACAGAAGATCATCTGTGGGATTAGGACGGCTTGAAAAAGTCTTCATACCCCTTGAAAATTTACACATTTTTTCACCTTAAAACCACAAACTTAAATGTTTTTATTTATGTTTTTAGTAATAGGCAGAGGCTAGCCTGTTTGGCACCCTGGGCAAACACTCCATTAAAAAAAGATGATCTGATGTCTTCTCTGCTTAATAAGGTAATTAAAGAAGCACTGACACATTTTTCTGTATGTTTTTACATAATTCCACCATTTCTGGTTATAGATGCAGAAACTTCATGAAATGAAAAATCTTCCTGATCACAACCTCGGTCTTTTTCTAAATGACTTCTGCATACTATTGTGAATAAAAAATGAAATCTGAGATTTGTGAAACAGTTCTTTCTGTTGTTATTTACATTTTACGAAGGCCCCCAGATCTTGTGTAACTGGGTTTGTAAAGGCAGTTGTTCAAGCTCAGCAGCCTTGCAGTGACAGTCGGTCACGGGACTTTCATAGCGATCTGAAACTGCAGCTTCCCAGTGAGAAGCTTACAGGTAAAGTCACAGGGGTCATAATTTAATAAAAAGATTTACTCAATCTAGCCTTCCCTAGTTATTGTCTGTATCCTGTAAATGTTCTTTTATGTATTTTTAATTATTTTATTTTATTGTTAAATAATCTCCTAGTCGAGTTGTGTTTGTATTTTCTTTTACATATTTTCACTGCACTGCAGCTAATTAGTGCGCTCCACCTGTTGGTGTATTTATTGGCTTTTAATGTTTCCCTCCTATAAATGATCGTATTACTGTAAAACACTTTGGGGTACTGCTGGTTTTAAATGTGCTATATAAATAAAGTTGTATTCTCTTTGTTATTTCCTGTTCTCAGAAGGAGCATTGAGCTGTTCATAGACTGCATAAACTGCAGTATTAGCAAACTGCACATATAATTTATGTCCACTCAGGACTGTATGCTTGTCTTTCCACGTTCATATGTATATTTATATTTAGTCCCATGTCTCTGTATTAATCTGTGTATCTTAATAGTTTTGTTATCATATCTCTGTTTCTACACTGATTTTATATGTTGTTTCTTGTATATTTGCTGCTATGATAACTCAGTTTCCCTCTGAGATCAATAAAGTTTCTCTGATTCTGATGAAGACGAGTGTATTAGAAACAGCTCGTCCTTGTGGAGAAGCAGCAGCGTGACGAGCTGATGATGTTAACAGGGAAGTGGTGAAGCTGAAGGTATCACTCTGCTGTCGGTCTCCAACATGACAACATGCGGACTTCATCTGTCGCTCTGCTCCTCGGTGAGTCAAACCCTCCCTTCTTCAATTCTTTATCACAGCTCCAACACACACTAAAGGTCAAAGGTAAAGAGCCTATTTTCAGCAGCTGGAAGCTCTCGCTGATAGTTTCTCTCACATGAAATCTGTTCAGATCTGTTGGTTTTGTTTCCTTAGTGAGAAGAAGTGATCACTACTTCTTTTGTTTATCTAAGGCTGGTTGTATCTGATATTTGTTTGTGTGTTTGGACACAAATCAAGTAGTGTATTTCCTGTAAGCACCTCATATTTAACTCGAGTGTATGAAGATACAGCAAATGACAGAAAACTGTTTCAACTGCATAAACTCTTTAAAATTTAGAAGTTTAACTCTGCGTTTCTCTGTCCTGTAATCTGGACTGACTCACAGAGCTGAAGCTTCATGTCGTGTCTGTAAGAGAGGAAAGTGACCTGTTTTCATCAAACATTAACCTTTACTCAGGAAACCACGGCTCCTAGCTGCATGTACCACATGTTCTCCTTATCTGCCTGTTGTAATCATCACTTCCTCTGTTCAGACCAGATTGACTGAGTCTAACTAAATGACTGAAGATAGTTGGTTTTTCAGAATTAACGTCGGATTTTCCTCATTTTCTGTATGCTTTGTTAATTTTCTGATGGCGATTTAGACGAGCGGGACTCAAACGACTGTAATGTTTACTAAACAGATTTTTCAGGTCGCTCACTCAGCAGCTGATATTGCCAAAGTCGCCTAACTTTAATCCAGTGATCTCGGTGGTTTGATGGTTCATTAACTCTGATTGCTTTTTAAATGTCTCTGTTTTACTTAGCCAGTAAGAGCTGATTGGGCCTAACCTACCTTTGCCAGCACTGGCTATGGGAACCTGCTAATGTTGGGTTTAATGTTGTGATTAGTAGAATCTGTAGTTTTTTACTTACTGAACAACTACTTAGAAACCTGCAGACGTATCCATATAAAAGAATTAGGGCCTGCAAAACAAGCAGGTCAACCCCAGCAGTTTTAACTGGTCCTGATATAAAACTGCTAGGACAGGTTACTCTCTCCTGGGAAGTTGGCTGCAGCCATGTGGATTTCTGAATGGAAGAGATCCATGTACATGCCGATTTTTTAATCATCCAATGCATTAAAAAACAATAGTCATAAATAAAGTGTTTTGGCTTGTGATTCCTAAATAAACACACTAACACTAGCTACACATTTTTAAAGGGTGCAAATCCAAGTCTCCTATTCAGTGACTCTGGTCTCCAGAGCTGAAAATAGGTTTGAGGTTCTTTTGAGAATTCTGAAGTTGATTTAGTCTAAAATGCCTGAGTTGAGAGCAGGTTCGTGTAATTTCAGAATTTCTACCTAAAAAGAAATTAAAAGGAAAAATAGTCCATTTTCCATCCCCAATATTTGAATCCAGAGAACAAGAGCAATAGAATAAACAACATCACAATGATATATGGGAATATAACAGTTAATACTAAATATTAAACATTATTGTGCAGCACATAAGATCAACAGAACACAGTGTGCTTTGAGGTAGGAGCCAAAAAGGGTGTAGTTTGTGGGTGCGATCACCCGTGTGTACACCTGTGAGCATGGACGCGCTTGTTTTTAAAAGGTTCCTTCATGTAATGATCTGCTAGAGGGTGTGGGGGGGCCACAGCCCCGTCCTCCAGGGCATGAAGCAGGTATGGAGGAGATCAAAACTCCAGACATCCAGAGGCCCCCAGAACACAAGAGACCAAGGAAGACCAACAGAGGGGCAGCCGCGCCACTGTCCCAGTAAGAGCTGAGGAGAGTCCCAGATGAGGGCTCACTCAGCAGCCGCGGAGCAGAAGCCAGGGGGGGTTGCAGTGACGCGCCCGTGAGCTCCGCCGGCAGCCAGCTGCGCCTGAGTGACCGAGCCCCAGGGCGAGAGGCCGGGGGCACCCCACCTCCGAAGTGGCCCGAGCGAGCCCCAGGCCCCGATAAGCAGCCACCAAGGAGTGAGCCGGTGTGTACCTGGACGCCCATCCCCGGACACAAAGAACCACCAACGCACTGATGTCTGAGGGCGTCTGCCACCGGATATGAACTTTTTTCAAGACAGTGAATCTTGAAACCAGAGAAAAAATAGTGAGTTTTAACTTGTTCCATTGGCAGATTTTTTTCACTTATTTCAAGCTAAAATATTTATTAGAATTCAAATTTAGACAGAAACAAAGTGAATAATATTATTTTATTATCACGTTGATGCAGCACATGGTTCAGTTAGCTTTGTATAAACATGTGTTAGAAATGTTCTTCAATCAGCTCTTTTTACTCTCATTTCACAGCCAGTACTTTTTACTTTTACTTGAGTAAAGAAGTTGAAACAGTACTTGGAGTATTTTTAACAGTAGTACTTCTACTTCAGTACACACTGTATGTACCTCCCACCCGCTGCACACAGTCACTGAGTACAGACCGGCTGATTCCTGTAAAGAGAGAGGCAGGAAGAGGCGGAGCAACAGCTGAAAAACAAGAAGCTCAACGTCATTTTGCAGAAGTGAAAGTGTGAGAGAGCAGCAGCAGAGCTGCAGTCGAGTCCTGTTTGTCTCTAAAAGAAGATTCACTGGAGTCCATCAGGTTTGTCTCAGCAACAGTGGTGAGTGCAGCTGACCACACTTCCTGCTTCTACACAAATCTTCACTCTGTTCACTTTATCAGGGCTCTAGAGCGCCACCTCATTTCTCCATGGTGCCACTTAGGCTACGTCCACACTCGCCCGGATAGATTTGAAAACAGCGCTCCGCGTCCACACTAGTGTTTTCAGTCGTTTTCACAGAGTTGTGCGTCCACATTAAGACGGCTGAAAACGCTTACGTTCCAGTCCTGCGCATGCGTGAAACGCAAGACGATTCAACCGGTCTCATTTCTGTCTGCTGCTTATTCACTTTCCGGCTGTTTGAAACGTCGCAGCAGAGGTGGAGGAAAAGCACCGAGTTTTAAAATGGACTAACAATGAGGTGGAGTTGTTGCTGCGAGTAACACAAAAGTACAAAGTTGCAAAAGCGAGAGAGAATTAAAGAATTTGAAGAAAAGCTCTGTGGAGCATGTGCAGACTGATATTCATCTTTAATAGGACTGTCAAAACTGCTGCTGTATGATGCTCTCCACTATCTTTGTTTAATTGGTCACATGCCTGCATCACATGACTAACATGCATCATCGTTTTAGAAAGTCTCTGTTTTCACTCTTCACTGTGACACAAACGCACCGTCTCCAAATTATTTACTTTCCAGCTGTTTGAATCGTCGCAGCAGAGGTGAGCAGCGTGATAGGAGTGGATGTAGCTGTGGGTAATGAGAAAAGATGAAAAGAACGATTGATAACTTTTTCGTTAAGGCCGGTGCTCTGACACGGAGCCATCAACCTCTCAGTGTCTAACACTGGTCTGCAGACGGCATCAGATAATGAGCCACATTAGATGGACTCTGAGCCCACTGACAGTAAAAGGGTGAAGTGTAGACATTTGGAAGAGAGCGGCCTGACCAGTTTCTCTGACTATGATACTGTAAAGCTGACAACATGATGCATTTACTGTGGTGAGTGTGCAAAGACCATGGCAGGTGTTGTGCCAAGGTAGGGATCCCCAACAGGATCTGTTTCCCTGCATCAGGAACATCGGCTGGGCAGGGAAAGCGGACCCAACGCACTCCGCCTCCATCACGACCAACTAGACGTGGAAGGAGTGATGTTTTAGTGACAACATGAAAGATGAGTGTGACCGTTCAGTTTGTGGGTTACAACAGAAAATGATACATTTATTGTTCTCGTGTGTTATCGGACGGGATCATTTTAACAAACCAAGGACATTTTCCTGATAATTATCTGTATCCTCCTGTAACTTTACTGTTTAAAGAGCTAAAACCTCCAACATTTCAGGATCAATAAGTCCTTATAAGACGTGTTTGTGAGCTAAAAATCAAGAATGTGGGATACTGTTTGTCTGTGTCAGCCAAACAACTTCACATCTTTGTAACGACTGTTAAAAAGATGTTCATCCTGTTGATCCTGTTCATCTGGACGCTGCACTGTACAGCAGACACGACGTTGTTCAGTTTGTGTTTCAGATGAACCAGTTTGTGTCTGAGTGTGTTGCTGGGTCTCCACCAGTTACTCTGACAACTGAAGGTTCAAGATTTTTATTTTGACATTTGCACACAGGACCAACAGTCCATGCACAGTGGAATACTTGTGCAGAGCTTTCCAAGTCAAATCACACTTTAACAATATAAAGACAGAAAAAGCAGAAGGATAGAAATGAAGTCCGGAGTAGGGTAGTCGTACTATTTTCTATATACAAAGAAAAAGAAGAAAATGTACAGAGAGTGTGTAGTTCTCTACCTCTTATCGCACTCACAGTGTTGCACATTTGTTCCACAGATCTGTTTCACAAGTCTGTTGTGAGTGTATTGCCCGATGGTCAGTGAACCGATGATACATTCAAAGTGAGGTTAAGTAGTGCTGTGTTATTTTAAGTGTTCAGTGTGTTTTTGTTTGCCGTCAGTCTGACAGTTGTGGGGAAGAAGCTGTTGAAGAATCGTGTTCTGTGTGTGATGCTGCTGTCCGCTCTGTTGTGTCTGAGATTCTATGTGCAGCTTTGTATGTGCAGGTCCATGGATGCAAGTGTTGTTCCCATAATCCTCTCTGCAGACTTTCTGACTCTGCAGAGCCTTCCTCTCTGTCTGTGTAGTGTTTCCATACCAGACAGTGATGCCTGCGGTGAGGATGCTGTCTATCAGTCCTCTGCAGGCCTGGGTGAGAGGGTGGTGGTTCATGCCAGCTTTCCTGAGCAGCCGAATGAAATAAAGCCTTTGCTGGGCTTTTTTCACAGTTGCTGTAGTGTTGAGAGTCCAGCTCAGGTCTGATGTAACCTGCAGTCCCAGGAATCTGTGGCTGTTTGCCCTCTCCACCTCCGTCCCTTTGATGATAAGAGGCTGCAGGGGAGGGAGTTCTTCCAAAAGTGCAGTATTCATTCCTTGGTCCGTGTTGAGGATGAGGTGAAGAAGCTTCTGTGATGAAAAGAAACTTAAAGAAGTCCAGACGCTTTTCTCTCCAAGCTCCTCAGACTACTGACGCTTGTTTCTCTCTTTGTAAAATGAAATTTAAAGTGAATTTTGAATCAAATGTTTCTCTTCTTTCTCCCTCAGAGTGCAGACATGTCTGCTGCCAGCAATCTGCGATCTGAAGATCAGTTTCTGTGCTCCATCTGTCTGGATGTGTTCACTGATCCAGTCTCTACACCATGTGGACACAACTTCTGCAAAACCTGCATCAGTCAGCACTGGGACATGAATGTCATCTGTCAGTGTCCCATGTGTAAAGAGACTTTCTACACTCGACCTCAGCTGAGGGTCAACACCTTCATCTCTGAGATGGTTGCTCAGTTCAGACGTGAAGCTCAGCAGAAAGCCAGCAGCAGCAGCTCAGAGCAACAAGCTGCCAAACCAGGAGAAGTTCCCTGTGACGTCTGCACTGGAACCAGACTGAAGGCCCTGAAGTCCTGCCTGGTGTGTCAGACCTCCTACTGTCAGACCCACCTGGAGCCTCATCTGACACTGAAAGGCCTGAAAAGACATCAGCTGGTTGATGCTGTGGAGAACCTGGAAGGCAGGATGTGCACGAAGCACGATAAACTCCTGGAGCTGTTCTGTAAGACCGACCAGACATGTGTCTGCATGCTCTGCTCTGTTTTAGAGCACAAGAACCACGAGTTTGTTCCTCTGAGAGAAGAATATGAAGGAAAGAAGGCAGAGCTGGAGAAGACAGAGGCTGAGATTCAGCAGATGATCCAGAAGAGACGACTGAAGATTCAGGAGATCACAGAGTCGGTGAAGATGAGTAAAGATGCTGCAGACAGACAGAAAGCAGAAGGTGTTCAGGTCCTCACGGCTCTGATGGAGTCTGTTGAGAGACGCCTGAAGGAGCTCATGAAGGAGATCGAAGACAAACAGGAAGCTACAGAGAAACAGGCTGAAGGTCTCATCAAAGATCTGGAACAGGAAATCTCTGAGCTGATGGAGAGAAGCTCTGAGGTGGAGCAGCTCTCACGCTCTGAAGACCACCTCCACCTCCTCCAAAGCTTCTCCTCCCTGAAAGCTGCTCCACCCAGCAAGGACTGGACAGAGGTCAGAGTTCATCCACCATCATATGAGGGGACTGTGGGGAGAGCTGTGGCTCAGCTGGAGGAGACAGTCTGGAAACCCATGAAGAAGAAGCTGTTTGAGGCTGAGCTGCAGAGGGTGCAGCAGCATGAGGTGGATGTGACTCTGGATCCTGATACAGCTCATCCTAACCTCATCCTGTCTGATGATGGAAAACAAGTTTATCATAGTGATGTGTGGAAGAAACTTCCAGACAACCCAGAGAGATTTTCTCAGTGTCCTTGTGTTTTAGGAGAGCAGAGTTTCTCTTCAGGCAGATTTTACTTTGAGGTTCAGGTTAAAGGAAAGACTAAATGGGATTTAGGAGTGTCCACAGAGTCGATCAACAGGAAGGGAATAATCACACTGAGACCTCAGGATGGTTTCTGGACTGTGTGGCTGAGAAATGGAAATGAGTACAAAGCTTGTGCTTCCCCTCTAGTCCCCCTCTGTCTCCATCCTGGTCCTGAGAAGGTGGGGGTGTTTGTGGATTATGAGGAGGGTCTGGTCTCCTTTTATGATGTAGGTGCTGCAGCTCTGATCTACTCCTTTACTGGCTGCTCCTTCACTCACAAACTCCACCCATTCTTCGAACCCTGTTTCAATGATGGAGGTAAAAACTCTGCACCTCTGATCATCTGTCCTGTCAATCAAACTGATCAACGACTGATTTTATTGGATGAATGATTGATTTTTCTTGAAGGGAACAAATGAACATATTGAGTGTAAATCCTCTACAGTCTCCATGTTTCTATAGAATCTGATCATCAGGACTCTGATTCACACTTTGATTCTCATGGAGTTTGATTTGAACAGAAGAAAAGTTGAATCAGGAAATGTTCCCACTGATGGAGACTCGAGCTGAAGAGCAAATATCAGAGAACAAATGTCCAAAAGCTTCATTTCCAATAAAGTTTGTTCAATGCTTTGAGTGAATCCAGACTCATGTGTGGCTGTTATACGGAGCATCAGAGTCCAGCTGAGTTATGTTGGATACAAACTGCTTATTTTGGCTCTGTGAGGAGTTTTGTTCACTGAAAACTGATGAGACGGATAATATTCAAAGAACTCTGTAGAGATTCATGCATCCATGTTCTCCACCTGCAGGTGTGGAGGAGAAAGGTGGAGCACAGACTGCTGCATCCTTCCAGTCACATCATTTTGATGATTATATTTGCATGTTGTGATGATTTGGGTTAAAGACAAACAGAGTTGAACGGCTGCAGTCACAGCATGAAGACGATGCTGAAGCTGAGCTGTCAGTGAACATGTTTCACTGTGATTTGATTTGAAGAATAGAAAGTGTGTGTGGCTGCTGACAGCTGCAGTCTCTGCTAGTCTGCATAACACACACACAACTTTCCCCCTGAGGCAACGATGCAGCAACAACACAAAGAACAGCTGCAGACACACACACACACTGTTAAAGAACACTTTACTGTTTAAGGCAGAATTCCTCAGTAACAATGATTTGAGTCTACTGTGTCTACTGTGGTTTCCAACATACAATCTACTGAAACATGTTTTTCTTTCTGCCGTACAAACTATTTGATCACAACATCTTTGCTTTTTTCCTCCAATCGTTTATTCTGATTATTTTATTTAGTTTAACTAAGAAAAGCTTAAAATTTAACTCTTAACCTGATTTAAACGTTTAATTTCTCATTAACTCAGACTTTTAATTTATTTCCTTGTTTAATGTATTATTTCTTTATCCTTGTTTAAGTTTTGCCGATCCTTTCTGTGTAACCTGTTTAATCTGACCTTTGACCCTTTAATTTTAACTTAACAGTACTCTTGTTTTGACCTTTGACCTCTTTATTCCTTATAACCAAATAAACCCTTTTATCTGATATTTTCACCTTATTGATTGATTATATATATCTATTATATTTTCTCACCTTATTTTGACCTTTGACCTATGTCCTTGTTAGCCTTGATCTTCCTTCATCAAACGTGAAATTTCTTTCACCTTTGAACTTAAAGCTTAAATCAAACCTTTGTTAAAAAGCTTCTTACCAACTTGTAATTCCAACTCTCTGCATTAAACACGTATCTTATCATATAAACACTGGATCACTGAGAGAACTTTAGGCAGAACCAAATGAAGCAGCTGACCTCGTCAAACTCACAGCGACAGTAACTGACAGTGAATTATTTTAATCTTCTTCATTGTATTTGTTAGAAACATTTATTTTCCTTTAATTGGACTTTGGTTAAGTTCAATCCGATGTATTAACCGACCTTTGAGGTGAAGTGCAGCTGCGAAGAACGCTACGGCAGGCAATGAGGTGCGTTTAATGTCGCTCTGTTAATTTGAGCGTCCATAAATTGAATGTCTTATTTTTTCTTACTTTATTATTGCTAATTTATTGGAGAATTAGGCCATTTAATTAAGATAGATTTTATGTTGTTGGTGGTAAAGATCTGGATGGATGTTTTATTTTATTTTGTGTTTCTATTTTTCAGTTTTACTTTTCAAGACTTGGTGAATTGCCTTTTTCTACTTTTTGTTTAGTTTTGTTAAAATTAGCAGCAGTGAGAAGTGTTGTTGTCGGTCTTGAATATATTTGATGTAGCCCATACTGTTAAGGTAAGTGTCATGTTTTTAGTTGTTAGTCTGATGAAGAATCTTTTATTTTTCTCCAAAAGTTGATTGTGTTTATCTGGACATAGTGTTTTTCAGGTCCAGCTGAATGCAGGTTTCCCCAGTCTTATACGTGTCAGGAGCATCAGCACAGCTGAAATGCATTTTTCCTAAGCACCGCGTCTCTGTGGCTTTTAAACCCCAAAACATGCTAAAACAAAAATGGGTCCACCCCAAGGATGGGGTCCCCCGGTGTAGTAACCTCGTTTCTTCGAACATCGACGTTCATTCAGGAAACCACAGCTGCTAGTTGCACTCACCACACGTTTGTCTTATCTGCCTATTATGTATCCTTCACTTCCTTTAATAAGAGCAAGTTTTCCACTATAAACACAGAGTCTAACAAAAGACTGGAGACTGTTTTGGTCATTTCCCTCAGAGTTTGTATGTTTTGTTGTTTTTCTGGTGATGAGCTTCAAACAGCAGCAGATTGAGACTCAAATAGAACCTAATAAAATCAGTGAAGCTATTCATTGCTCATGTCATCCATCAGGGAGTTACTTTAATATCATTACATTGTTTGCTTTTAGTAAATGTGGAAATTGAATATGAATTCATTTTATGTTTTTCTTTTCTTTTTTATTTCTTAATACCTAACTGCTGCACCTGTACTGCCCGTATCTCTGCAGATATACTGTATAGCCACTCAAAACTGATGTTCAGATAGAGGGTGGGAGCCGCCTGTTTTCTCTCTCCACTATAATCCCTGACAATTTTATTAGTTTGGGCGACCTTTACATGTCGGTTGTTGGGATCACAGCAGAGTTAGAACAGAGGGGACATGGTGTTTGTTAAATGTCCGAATGGCCCAGGTGGAAGAAGCTGTTAGTGAATCTGGAGATGTGGGACCTGAGGTACCAACATACAACACTGTAAAAAATGACAGATGCCACCAAAGAGTCACAGAAGGTCTTCAAAGCGCTCCCTGGACTCCAAATGACCTCAGCCGCCTCAGCAACTGCGTTTTCTAAGGACAGCGCTAGCAAACGCTCTCCGCTTGCGAGTGAAAAAGAAAAAACACCCCTTCCCTTCCTTATTCATGTTGAAGTGTACCATGTCCACCAATCAAAAAATGATATGGCAACATGAGGCGTTTGGTTGTTTAGGAAGAGGGAGAAGTTTTAGGAGTGACACCAATGAGAGAGAGAGAGCGAAAGAAAGAGAGAGAGCGAGTTTTCACATGTGAGAGATTAGTGACGTTTAGTGTGTTTGGAGGCTGTAGTTAGTGTGTTATGCAGTTATTGGGTTTTTGTGAGTTATACTAGTGAATGTCACAGGTGCTCCTGCTGTCAGACCTTGTGGTGTTCTCCTCTGTTTTATAGTGGACAGGACCTATTCTTTGGGAGTTGCATGAATACTTTGTGTGCCTTCTTATTTGATGCAACACACCTGATTGTTCTGTAAATAGTTTGAAATGATTGTGCAAAAAATCTGAGGCCTTGGCTGCATTTTGGGGTAAATAGCAACATTTTACTTTGTTGTTTGCATCATTTGTAAAAATGTATAATTTCTATTTGCATTTCAAGTTATGAAAGGTATTCATTAAACATGTTTATGTTTTAACTGTTTTCCACTCAGAGTATACAAAAGGTTGAAGATACTATTACATACGGAGAGAACTCCACACCGGGTGTAGGCTTGCATGACTAAGAAACTATTTGAGGCAATTTTGTGGAGTTTGAGGTTGGACTCGGCTGCACATGTGTGCTTAAGCCGATCGATGCACTCAAAAAAATAATTCATTGGATGAACTTAATTTCATCTTGCCACCTATATTCCATCTAATCATGTTATATCAATCCATCTTGATTGTGTTGTTTCAACACTAAATATGTTTGTAAGTGTAACATAATTTAAACATTAACATTCAGTTAATTTGATTTTTATTCAGTTAACATGTTTGTACCAAGTTAGTGTAATTAAAATTCATGTTATATTGTTTAAACACCTCGGCACATCAAAAGTCAGTCTTGTTACATGAACTAGTAAAATATTTGTTTGTTACACCAATGTTAATCTTGTTGAATGAACAAATGTAATTTATGTCTGTAGTACTTACACCAATCATGTTTCAGTTAGTGTTTGTATTGCTTATGTAAACATTACTTTTAATTAAATTAATGAAACATACATAAATGATAACTTGCAAAACCATCTCTTTTATTTTGCTTGAACATTCTTAAAACAGTTGGCAGGATCCCAGTCCAGCCTAGCTTTCTCCCCTTTAACCATCTCATACTAAGACCACAGAACTTCCAGATGAAGACATGCTGACTGAAAGAAAAAATACAATAAAATAACCCTAATAATAAAAATGAAATAAGTCTGTTGAATAGTTTGCAGACAAAAAATATTATCCCCAAAGCAACTTTCGTAAAATGTAGTAAAATATGCATTGCAAACAACAATATGAATTTTAACACAATTTAAAGCTCAGACATAACATTCAACATTACTATAACATTACATCATTACTATGTTGCTTGCATACATTAGTCCTCCTTTTAATCAGGCTGTATCCATTAATAGTGACTTTATGCTATTTAACGTGTGGAGAAAACATTCAATTTTGATTATAACTGCTCCACTCAAACAATTTGTGAAAACCAGTGTGCATTTGCCTTTGTAACAATTGCCATCTGGCAAAAATCAGTGTTTACACTTCAAGTGTATAAGACTTTAAGTTATGAACGAACAATCTTTGTGTAATAGCCACAGAGCAAACCATATAGTTTATATGAACATAAAACTATGTTCAATGCAATATTTGCATTGCAGAAACCTTGAAAAAAAATATCTGGCTTGCCTGAGTCTGTTTCAAGCTCATTCACCCCATTAGCTTGTTTTTTAGGAACTGTGCCTTGGATGACAACCTCTGTCCATCCAGCTTCATGATAATCTTTTGCAAGACTTCAAAAGTGCATTTGAGCTCCGGTGGGTAGCTTAGGTTCAGACAGTATATCAGTCCAAATAACAGAGCACAAGCAATTGCAATGCTCCTCAAACCAGTGAGAACCTCCACGCCTTCAATCAGGACACCGATGTTCTCTGGGTCATCTCCAGGCTCCGCACCCTCCAGATGTATGACATACACTCCCATCACAGTTTGTTCCATGGCTTCAGTGTTGGCCTCAGTGTTCTGTGACGTAAAATATAATAATACATTTGTTTGAGTCTACTCATGCACTTTGTCACATGAGTAGAAGTAATCAACAACTTTTTATTCATTTTTATTCTTATGAGCACGAGAGAGAGAGGGTACACAGTCACTAAAGATAAATAGCACAGCATTTAGTTGAATAGACGTTAAAAGAGAAGGTGTTTCAACAGCTGTTGTCTGCACCCTTGACACAGGAGAACAGAAGACTTCACCACCAGGACCTCCCCACCAACTGGGTGTCACCAACTTTCTCACAACACCTAACTGTAGTGATGGCCAAATGAAGCTTTCCGAAGCACTGAAGCTTGTATTGAAAAACGGTTCATTACTCGAAGCTTTTCAACACAGTCCTCTCCGGTGACATCTGGTGGTGAAAATTTTGAAGAGCAGCTTGAATCTGCAAAATAAAACGGACTGCTCAATTATCACTGCTCACTCAAGAGTGGAGTTCTCTCTGATATTGGGCCACCGTTCCGTTGCTTTGAACATGTAATTGGTTTTGTTTACTCGATTGGGGGGCTGAAAAAAATGTAATGCGTATTTGCGTAATACATTTTGATCAATAAACTTTCCCTATTTAAACATGCACTATGGTGTGGCCTTTCTTTGCTCATAACTCCTTGATGTTGGTAAATACAATAAGTGAGCAATATATATAATATACATATGATAATGCACAACACATTATGGAGTATGCCCCTGCTGTGGAGTCCTGCCTCCATCTACTTGTCATTTAATCACAGCTGGACAGGTTCATACAAAATATTAGATGAGGCCAATTGTCCTATACATATTTTTGACCTAGGGGTGGGATTGATTGTGAACTGGAAAGGGAAAATGCTTAGGAAGCTGAGTACGGCTGCATCGTCACTGATTTGTAGAATCATTTTGATTCGATACAGGATCCGATTCAATTTGATTGGAATCTGGAAAGTTTTGCCTCAGTCAGAAATATTACAATTCTGATCATTTAACAGTATATATCCATAATTTCGTATCTATTAAAAGAAAGCTGACACATGTGAGACTTAATTAGAGATGTAAACAGAGAGTTATGAAACCTGCAGCTGCAGAAGCCAGCGAAGAAAAAAGAGGCAAACACAGCGCGGACCCGACGACACATCAAAATCTGACTCTGACGCGTCGGGTCCGCGCTCTGTGTTCACGTTTGTATGCAGAATCCGTAAACCTGCTCCCAGTTACTGTTTTAGCTGCATGGTGTTTGACGACATGTTGTGAGGTTTAACCTGAGATGCTGGCGTTTCAGGCATAATAACGTTAATTTACAAATCGACACAGGATTGTAATGAATCAATATCACTTTATTCAATTTAGCATGGATTGTAATCAGAAAGGCGATAATCAAAACCCACCCCTAATCAAGAACTTGCAAAGTAAAAACATGATCAATGTAAGGTAGCCCTTTTGTTATTTACATTTAAAAAGAGGATTAGTGTTACTGTGCACTGGCTGAGTCTGTTTCTTTTCTTAGAAATAGTTTCTCCTGCCCTGGAGAAAATCCACTTGCATGGAACAGAAGAGGCTGTGGAGTGCAGGAACCACACTGCAAGCTGGTAGATATGCAGGTATTCCTGGGTCCTGCAGACTATCACCTAAAAACAATAAACAAAATGATTTTCTAAACTGTAGCAATGTCATGTACGTATAGTGTCAAATACATTTTTGTAGTCTTCATCAGCTTTAATTCACATGGAAGTGTTCCTAAAGTCATATGCTGTAATGATATTTACATTATGAAAACATGATTTTGGACATTTCAAGTTTTTCACTTCGGCAGATAAAATGAATTGAGCAAAATCAACTCAAAATATTTCCACACGCCAGAACGTCCTCTCTTCCTCGCTGGCTCCATATCTGTCAGTGGAATGATCACCTCTTCGCTCTCTGTCACCATCAACACACTCCACGAATCCCGTGGATGATTCACTTCCTTATATCCGTTTGAATCAGGTACCGAAGCAGTTACGTGCGTAATGAAGCTTCGGACGTCACTGGTCACGTGACTTTTGCCAAACGAAGCAAGCCTCGACACAGTGCTTCTGAACCAGTGTGTTGTTTTTTTCGACACACGCTCCGGAGCGTCAGCTTCAAGCGGGCCATCACTACCTAACTGTGACCTACACAGATAACCAGTGTGCAGCTTTGAAATATAACATCCAGAGTCTATGTGACAAATGGCTAAACAAGTGCCATCATAGCAGGGTGAAGGGTGAACATGGTAACATAGAAGATGCTCTCCCAGGCCTATTACTGCCTTCTGGTCATAATGTCCACTCTCTTTCAGTGACCTCTCACCTTTAATATCCTATGACCTTCATTGACCTCTGACTTTCAGTGACCTCTGACCTCCTGTTGCAGGTGTGTGTGTGCTGCTGCTGTCTTCACTGACTGTTTGTGCAGGTGAGTAGATGAAGTGCACCATGGTCCAGGACAAACACTGAGTGTAAACACTGATAGAAACTGTCCGTCTGTCCTCCAGTCTCTCTGAGCGTCAGTCCAAACCTTCAGCAGTTCTTCACAGCAGCCTCAGTGTCTCTGACATGTGAAGGTCAGCTGGGCTCTGATGGATGGACGGTGAAGAGGGACACAGGAAGTGGGACTGAGTCATGTGGAGCAGGTGGGCGGGGCTTTGGGAGGTTCAATGGTTCATCCTGTTTGTTTGATGAGTTCGAGCCAATCAGTGGAGTTTACTGGTGTGAAGATGAAGCTGGAGAGAAGAGTGAAGAAGTCAACATCACTGTATCAGGTAATGAAGTCATTCATTTCATCATCAGACTAACAGCACACTGTTATACCACCGCTACATCACTCTGTGGGTCTTTTCTTCAGATAAACATGTGATCCTGGAGATCCCTGCACTTCCTGTGAGGACAGGAAGTGATGTCACTCTACGCTGTAAGAAGAAAACTGGTGGCACAGCTGCAGCTTATTTCTACTTTAATGGACGTCTTGTTAGACCTAAATCAGAGAAACTCATCACCATTAACGTGCAGCAGTCTGATGAAGGTCTCTACTGGTGTTCTACTGATGAGTTTGGATCATCTCCTCAGAGCTTTCTGAGGGTCAGAGGTCAGAACACTGACATCACTTCCTGTTTAAAGCCAATCTGCTGAGCTGATGATAAACTGACTGAACCAGCTTCCTCATCTCTCCTGCAGGTCCTTCAACCACAGCCTTGTTTACAACAACAAAAGAAGCAACAACAACCATAACGTCACTCACAAACACTCATATCTCCTCTTCTTCTACCCTTCTTTCTCCTCCCCCTTCTCCCTCTCCCCCCTCCTCCCTCATATTCCCAATTGTAGCTGCTATAGGTTCCCTGGTGCTATTGGTTCTGGTTCTGTTTGTACTTCATCTTCTGTGGAAGAAACGCACAGGTATGGCGTCTGTCTCAAATTTTCATCCAAAGTCATCATGTTGGACACATCAAGACAGCCTCCATCAGCGTTTCTATTTTTAGAACACTTAGAAAGTAGATTCAGACTAAAACTCCACAGACACAAATACTAGTATTCTTTCAGATCACTTCATCTTTGCAGGGAGATACCAGTCAGCTCCAGTAAATGATGTCACCTATGCTGAGGTCACCAGTAGAGCCTGGACCAATAAGACTCCAGCCAGCGAACCTGAAGTACTTTACTCCAGTCTGAGGACAAACACTGCAGGTACACATTCACCTGTGTTCTAGCGAGGGACATCAATGAGAGATAAACCCAAAAGTAGTTTTCATCGGGCTTGTAAAATGTGGTCAATGAAACAATGAGAATCTTCTTCTCACATTTATCAAACTAGTGTTTTGAAAGTGGGATTGACAGCAGGTGCATTTCACTCTTCAGGTTCCTGTTTCCTCAGTAAAACCTGTCACTGGTTTCATAATTAAAGCTGTACTGTGGTTTCGTTGGTCAGTTCAGTGTTTATAACATGAGGCAGTCAGCAGAGAGAGACGTGGCACTGAGACAGGAAATCCTGCAGCTTAAACAGATATGATCGGTGTTTGATGGGAGTCAATTCAGGTTTGTGTGAATGACACAGTGTAACAGGAGCAGTCGGCCTGAACTGAAGATTAAAAATAATCTGAGCGGATTTGGTTTGTTTTTAATCCAGATGTATCTTTTCAAAAATAAATCGGAGAAGCACACGTTGGACAGTTTAATAAAAATACTCTACAAACCAGCAAACCAGCAAAATTAGGAAAATAACAACCAGTACAAGGTGAGAATGTACTGCTCGCGTTCTGACTCTAATCTGAGGAGCAAAAACACATTTTAAGACATTATTTAAAGACAGGCAGCGAGTGGGCTGAACTAACGAGGGCAGGGTGATGCTTCCACAGTTTAGGCTACAGCTGAAAAAGCCCAGTCAGCTCTCACTTTGAGTCACGTTTTTGGGACTAGCAGGAGAAGCTAGTTCAGTGACCACATTATTTCTTTTATTGCCATGTAAATCTGAGGGTTATACACAGTAGTAGCAGTAATCAGATGTAAAAGCACATAAATAGTGAAGTCACCTGAGTCAGTAGTTCATATTTCCCGGAGTCGAGCGTTCATTCACCCACATCAAAACAGGTGCTGCTGGTGTGGTTAACTGCTGAGAGAAGCTCTCTGTGACGGAGCTTCTTTGTTGAGATCAGTGGGAAATGATCAAAGGTAAAACACATAAACCATGAAGTGTTTTATGTGTTTAAGATCAGTCTAGCAGCTATTTGAATGTTGTGGACTCTGTAGAGATAAACAGTGTCTGAGAGTAGAGAGAGTGCATGTCAGCAGATACCGGTGCTGAGATACAGGACTGAACAAAGGAAGATGTAAAGTTACCACACAGCAAAAGATGTTCTTAACTTTGTTTCTTGTCTTCATCTCTTTGTGTGACTAGTGTTTAAAGTGAAACAAAATGAGTTCTTTTTCAGAGAGAGATTCATGAAGCCCCTCACAACGTCTTCATAAGAATTAAGATTTCTCTGCAGGATTATTATTAAATGAAAACAATATATATTTGAATTCAGTTCAGCAGGCAAACAGGGTTGATGGGAAATCCAAGTTCAGTGAGTTGTAAATAAAACCCGGATATTCAGTCACTCATTGGCATGTTCTTGTCTTGATGATGTCATCCCAAAAACACACATGACCAATGCTGACATCATCACTCAGACCCCTGAGAACACAGGTAGGGAGGCTGCACCTATATGACTCATGTCCCAGTGTTATTACATGCTGAGCTGTTGGGGCAACTGTAGTTCAGGGGATTGGGAAGCTCCTCTGTAACTGGAAGGTCGCCGGTTTGATCCCTCCTGCTCTCTCTCTGTCCTGGTGGTTGTGTCCTATGGCAAGACACTTCCCCTACCGCCTACTGGTGATGGCCAGAGGGGCCGATGGTGCGATATGGCAGCCTTGCTTCTGTCAGTCTGTCCCCGGGCAGCTGTGGCTACAACTGTAGCTGCCTCCACCAGTGTGTGAGAGTGACTGTGGAACTGTACTTTGGGTGCCTAGAAAAGTGTTATATAAATGCAATCCATCATTAACTTTTTTCTCTTTAAGCTTCAGTTTAAAAATTAGGTTTAAAATTTCATTTATTTTTGTTACATACATATACATTTTAATTAGGTTTTAAAGTTGGTAGGACAATAAATGCCTCACCCTTCTCGTGACCTGCACCATGACTGCACACTCAACTGTCCCATTTTTACAGAAGCTAAAGGAACCACAGACACCACAGAAGAAGTGTAAACAGGAAGCTGAGGACAGACCTGCAGACTTCCTGTGGACAGTCTCACTCTGTCAGTCACCGTGGGAACATTTACAGGCAGTCATCAGCTTCCTCCTTTCTTCATTCACTCCCATTCATTCACACAGTGATGTCATTGTGGGAGCAAGTTCCTCCTGAGGAACCAGGATTGACGGGGAACTAAAGAAATCAACCTGCTGCTGGTTTGAGTCTGTGCAGCTTGAACTCTGACAAAGGTCTACTGCGAGGTGAAGAGTCGTCACTTTCAGGAGCTGCTTCCATCATTTCAAACTGATCAATACTCTGAACTTATGAACACTCATGTTTGACACAGAGTGTCCTGTGATGGTCCTCAGTCTTTGAGCTAGTTTTTGTGTTTGTTATGGACTATGTGTTTATTTGTTCTCTTGTTTCAATGACCTTTGTTCTGGTTCTATATTGGTGTCTCTTGAGCTCAGGTTCCCTTATTTGTCAGAGTCGTCATTATTTATATTTCTTATTCTCTATTTCTTGTTGTTCATGTTTATTTCCTTCGTGTCCAGTCTGTGCCAGCCTCTTCTCTGTGTTTTGTTATTCTTTCAGTCTCCCCGCTCACGTACCTGTGTTTGTCTGTTTTCTCTGTGTTCTGTCTCATTGTGTTTGTAATCCCATCCCTGTGTTTAGGTCCTCAGTCTCCCTCGTGCCTGTTTTGCTGTGTTCTTCTGTGAGTTCTATGTTTCCTTCGTAGTTTCCTGTTTATATTCTCTAATTTTCTTTCTTTGTTTTTCTTGTATTTTTATGTTTCTTTCTGAGTATCTTCTAACATTAATAACGCTGCCTCTTTTAGCCGACCCCTTTGTTTCCAAGTCCTGCATTTGGGTCTTGCCTCTGCCTGCCACACAGCTGTTCATGACAGGCACAGAAAACGATTTTGAGCCTAGAAGTAATAAATGCATGAACTTGTTTTTCAGCATCACTCTGAGACAGGATATTTCTAATTTTAGAGATGTTGCTCAGATGGAAGAAAGCAGTCCTACATATTTGTTTAATATGTGCGTTGAAGGACATATCCTGGTTAAAAATGACTGGTTTCATCTCAAGGCTGGCCAGTTGGACAGGAAACAAAACAAGATGTTATTTACATATGAGCATCACACTTTACCTGTAATACACAAAGAATCTTTCTAATAATAGAAAACAGTTTCAAACCTGCAGGATTAAAGTGATGAAAGTTTGTGATTTAAATTTGTCTCATAAACGTCCAAAACCTGCTGAAGGTTCAGTTCAGTTAGTATCTGTAACATGACGACTGAACATGAAGGCAGACGACCTGTTTTCATCAAACAGGAAACCACAGCTGCTGTGTTTAGCATCGCTACTTCTGATTGGGTCTGTTATGTAGACGATGTTTCCTCTATTAAGAACTAATTTTCCACTGTGTGGACAGAGTCGATAATCGTCCTGTGTCTCTCAGAGTTTCATTGTTTGGTTTTCAGTCTAAATGTTGCCATCAGTCACTGTCAGTTTGGGCACCGAACCTTAAACACGCATGTCAAAAATAAATCTACATTAGTAATGCATAAACAGCAAACCAGCAGGATCTCTCTGTGCACTGTGAACGCTGACTGAGGCTCATGTGATGCAGTGGGTTGTCTTCTAAATGTGTCTTCTTGTCTGCATGCTGAAGTATTCTTAGGCAAGATACTGAACCCCAAATTTCTTCTGACGCCTCCATCCAAACGTGAGTGTCTGATAAAGGTGCTTAGAAAGCAGTGTGTGAATAGCTGAGTCTTGAGTGCTCAGCTGGATTAGAGCAGTAGCAGCAGTTCGTTTACACAAACAACCAGTTTACATGTATAAATGATGATCAGTGAACTGCCATCACTCGTGGTTGAAGCGTTTCTTATGTAGAGCCGGAAAATAAACCACAAGCTTGAACACTATTTTTACTGACCTTTATCTGTGTAGCCTTCCTGTATTGAGCTTGGCAAGGACTAAAATAATTTCCCAGCATTATTTTTCTAACTAATTGTTTTTTTGCTTTAGTTACACTCCAAATAACAGCTGACATGGCATTTCAGACTTTTGCTGTAATCAAATTTGTAAACTTGTATTAAAGTTGGTAGATAATGTGTGCATAATGCACTGAACTAGATTCTTTTGTGATAGTAAAGTATTAATTGTTACTGATGTTCAATCTTGGTCCCTTTGTGCAAAAGAAAAAAAATGTATGTGCATTTTTCCACATGCATTTTGTTAATGTTGTGTCAAAGAGTTACACACTTATAATATTTGATAGAAAGCTGTGTATTTCTGTAGTTCTGTGCACAAGTTTGGATTGAACCCTCTGATTTAATCTAAAATAATACTCTGTGTTCTTTTGTTAGGCCAACATGAAAGACAAATAATTATCTTCAAAAAACTTGTTGGAGAATTAAAATTGTAAGAATGGAAATCAGATCTCTCAGCTACATCTGTGTGAGGTACTATGGGAACGTGTGATTTCAGGGTGTAGATAACGGATTTCTAAAAGGTTTCGTTAGAAGATGTAGGCGGTTACCCTGTAACTCTACAGACGTGAGGTGGGCTCGTCCAGGATTTGAACCCGGGACCTCTCGCACCCTAAGCAAGAATCATACCCCTAGACCAACGAGCCACATAAACATCTTCACCAACTTCTTTTCTGAAAGTCACACATCAGAGCACGTAGCTGAAGCTGAATATATGAAACATTGTCTTGAAAGCTGCCAGTCAAAAGTCTGGAAACACATCGCCGTGGTTTTTCCACATTGTGGACACAAACAGTTTCAGGACATCAGCTCAGAGCAACGGTCATTTTAAAGAACTTGCCTCATCCAACCAGACAAGCACTGGTTTCTATGCTTTAGTGCTTTCTAGCTAAGATATGCTAACATTCATTCTTGGGGTGTCAATCGGCCAACTCAGGAGGTAAAGCAGATCATTTCCCAGTTGGAAAATTGATGGGATCATTTCCTGGATGCTCCAGTCTGCATATCCATGGACAAGTCATCTTTTCATTTCCAGTCAATTTTATTCATATAGCGACCAATCACAATAACAACCACCTTTATATTGTAAGGTAGACCCTACAGAGAAAAACCGAACAATCATATGATCATCTGACCAGACCATATTTCACTGGCTTCTCTAAATGTTCAGCAAACTTTAAAAGCTCTTCATCATGCTTTTTCTTCAGCAATGGCACCATGGATGGTGACCTACATGCCATGCCTTCTTGCAACAATTATACCTGCTGATTCCAGGTTTTTCTCTGGCACCTTGGCTCTTCAACGACTCTTCTGATCATTATTATATATGGTGAAATGATGTTCTTTCCACCTCTGCATTAAGAACCCAACAGTGCTCACTAGAACCTCCAGTAGTTTAGAACCAATACCTTCAGTATGTTTTGCAACAATACGGTTGTGAAGGTTTTGAGACAGCTCACTGGTTTTACCCATTATGAGATGTTTCTTTTGTGACACTTTGGTAATGACACAGATCTTTATAGGTCATCAGTTGGGACTGAACCTGCTAATATTAATTTGTAATAACTGTCAGGATGGCTTTCAATTATTGATAAATTTCATTTGCCATGAATCATGATTTCCTATGTCTCATTGCACCTTCCTTTTCTTCCTTTTGTTTTTCTCTGTTATTTCTCATTATCACACGTTAACCCCTGACCTGAACTTTCAAAGGTGAGTGATAAAACATTAATTGAATTACAATATTATACAAAGAACAGAAGTAAACACAAAATGCAGTTTCTAAATAAATGTGTTTATTATTAAGGGGAAAAACCCAAACCTAGATGAACATGTCAGAAAAAGCTATTGCCCCTGAATTTAATAAATAACTGCAACCAAGCATTTGTAACAACCTGCAATAAATCTTTAACAGCACTGTGGAGGATTTTCAGCCCACTCACTGTTGCAGAATTGTTGTAATTTAGCCACATTGCTGGGTTTTCAAGCATGAACTACCTTTTTAAGGTCATGTCACAGGATATAAATCAGATTCAGGTAAGAACTTTGACTTATTTGGGTGTTTTGCATAATTATCCGGCTGCAGAAACCAAGTGCGCTTCAGGGCAGATGAGAACGGATGGCCAGATAGTCTCCTAAAGAATTGTTTCTTTAAGAGGGCCGAATTCATGGTTCCATTTAGGGAGGCAAGTCTTGCAGGTCCCGAGGCAGGAAAACAGCCTCAGACTATCAGACTATCACCACCATATTTTACTGTTGGTATGAGCTTCCTTTTCTGAAATGCAGTGTGTAATGACACACACTCATCAGTCCAGGGTTTTTTTTCCCCAAAAGTCTTGGAACTCTGCCACGCAGGCTGGTGTGCTCCAGTCCCTTTCTTAAAGTGTAGTCATGAGAAAGGGACTTTAATTTTAACTTGAACTAAAAGCTGATCCTAAACTAAGCACAGATCAAACTGGTTGATCAGCCATCAGAGGAGTCGGATCAATGGAGCTGCTTCTGTTCCTGATGTCCCCTGTTTGATCCTGGACCTGAACTCTCCCTGCAGAGACAAGACAGTCAGACAGGGACAGACAACAAGAGACAAACTTATATTTTCATACTGACCTTTGACCTTTAATAGCACCGTGGTCTCTCTTGAAATGCTTCTTTCTTTGCTGCAGACATTACAGATGTATTCTCCACTGTCTCCATCTGTGGGCTGTTTCAGGGTCAGACTGAGGTCTCCAGTTTTCAGCAGGTCTTCATTCATCTCCGTTCGGTCTCTGTAAACCTGGTGCTGTTTGTGAGGCTGGTCAGAGCCGTTCTTATACATGTGAACCAACACTGATGGTACAGGGTCAATGCGTTTCCACACCACTGTAGCATCTTCAGGCAGGTTTTCTGTGGTTGTGAAGGGCAGCTGGACAGACTCCGCCCCCTCCTCCACCTCCAGCACACAGTCTGAGAGGACAACAAACACAACATGAGCTGTACAGACAGCAGTGAATCTAGAAAACACCTTATTAAGCTTCTTTATGCTGCAGTCTGATATTTACATTTAATTATTGTTATTGTCATTTTATAAACAAATACACTGTAAGAAATATTTCATAGGTATTTGCACTGACTCATCACTCTCAGCAGAACTGTTTTCTTTCTCTTGATCCCTTTCCCCTCAACTCTGCAGATGTACTTTCCAGTGTCTCTGTCTGTGGGGAGTTTCAGGGTCAGACTGAGGTCTCCAGTTTTCAGTGAGTCGTCTCTCATTTCGTTTCGCTCTCTGTAAAACTGGTCTCGTGCGTCAGGCTGGTCAGAGCCGGCGTGATATTTGTGAACAGTCATCGGTGGTTCAGGTTCATAGCGCCACCACTCCACTTCAGCATCTCCAGGCAGGTTTTCTGTGGTTGTGAAGGGCAGCTGGACAGACTCCGCCCCCTCCTCCACCTCCACCTGACAGACTGAGAGGACAACAAACACAACATGACACAGCAGCAGTTTTATTCAATGATTCCAAAGAGAACTTTAATATTCAATTTTAAGCTCAAACTATGATATTTGTCTTTGCTTGTGTTGATTTCCTAAAGATGAAATATACTACACTCATTTAATTCAGGATTAATGTATTTTATTGGTTGTTCTTCATTTCTTTTGAATTGTTGCCTTCAGTCCACTTTAGTAGGATTTGAGTGGGACTGCTCACAAAGAAAGAACGAGTCTCTAATTTTTATGGTAGTTTGACTTTAATAAAGGGAGACAAATTATCACCTCGCCTCTGTCGGTGCGCCCCAGGGTGGCTGTGGCTACACTGTAGCTGCCATCACCAGTGTGTGAATGTGTGTGTGAATGGGTGGATGACTGAATGTAGTGTAAAGCGCTTTGGGGTCCTTAGGGACGGAGTAAAGCGCTATACAAATACAGGCCATTTACCATTTATTAACAAAAAATCCAAAAAAGAAAGATTACATAAAAATCCTCCCTTAGTTATGCTGCAATAGGTGTAGTCTGCCGGGGAGTCCCTAGAGTGTGACCAATTAGGTCCTAGAACTGAAGAAGCTTCTCGGATGAGAGGTGAAACATCTTCAAGCAACTTAAAGAAGTCCAGACGCTTTTCCTTTCCACACTCCTTAGACTACGATGACCTGGATCACTGAGAAGCTTCACAGACAAGATCCAAACTACAACTCACATTTGATAAATGTCATCATTAATTCCACTTTTAAAAAGAACCTCTGTAACTTTGCTCTGCTTCACTTCTGTCATGGTCCGTGGTCCTGTGTCTGTGGAATGCGTGATGCTTGGGTAGCCACACCCCCGGGCTGGGCCATCACCAGCACACCTGCTCTCCATCACGGTGACTACACGGAGATCTACTTAACCCGGCGCTGACAGATGCTCCACGCCAGTCCGTTAGTCACCCCCACAGTGGTAACCAGACTTCCACGAAAAGCGTGCATTCTCTTCTGGATTGGAACTGTGTTTTACCTGCCTACTTCTGTCCAGGTTTCTACTCGGCGTCTGCTACCTGCCTGTCCTCCGGCTCAACTGGATCTCGCGGTGCTCACCTGGCCCATTCGCCATTCCCACGGACTTCCTGCCCCACGGACTGCCACACTTCCCTCCCGAGCTCCCACGGTCCCGTTCTATCGTAAGCCCCTACTCTAACTCAGTCCAGATGTGTTTTCCCCGCTTCCCGGCTTCCTAGTAATCATCTCCCCTTTCTGTTGCAGCCTCCCACCATCCCGATCCCGGCTTCCTCGTGTCATTGTTTCCCCGGGTTTTTAGTTTCTTGCTTTGCTCCCTAGTTTCCCCGGGTCGCCTTTCGTTGGTACAATAAAGTGTTTTTTCTGTTAGCGCGGAGTCTGCGCCTGGATCCTTTCGTGCCCGCGCACCACGGCCCATGACAACTTCAGCAGCATCAGGTAATGTTCATATGTCGATTCATGGTTTTCTACAGTTTTTGATCTACTGTAGAATATTTTTAAGGTTATCTGCTATAAAACGCCAGACCAGGAAAATCTCCTTCATGTTTTTCTCTGTTTTATCCTCAGTTACTCTGACACAAAGACATCTGCTGTGATGCTCACAATTGTGATGAAGTCTCACATGTATCAGTGCTGATAAATGATCAGAATTATAATATTTCTGACTGTCTGAGGCTAAATTGAATCAAAACGGGACCTCGTGAATCAGAATCAAAGGGATTATAGAAATCAGTGATGATACCCAGCCCTAGTGAGCAGCCTAGGCCTGACAGAGTGGATATAGGTGTGGGTAATAAGGAAAGATGAAAAGAACTACTGATAACTTTTTTGTTAAGTTAAAGTCTGATCCGTCTGAAGTTCATAGCCAGCTCTGACACGGAGCCATCGATCTCTGAATGCTGTAAAAGCAGCAGTGTATCCAGGAAACACATTATACGTGATAAATGCACTGCCCGAGTGTCCCCTCTCCCCACTGCCTTTCAGCAGCATGCAACAGCAAACAGGTCGTCAGAGGAGCCGAGATGATGATTGTGTTGATTGTGGTTGTGATGATGTGTTAATACACCTCTCTGAATGTAATAATTAGTCATTAATAACCTCTGCCTCTCTACCACAGCACGTGTGTTTATCAGCCATCGTTTTGTTGGAATGGGTCAGAAATGGCCGCCCCAGTCCTGGTTCTGACGGAGGTTTCTTCATGTTAAAAGGGATTTTTTCCTCCCACTATCACCAAAGCACTTACCCATAGTGGGCTCATATGATTGTTGGGTTTTTCTCTGTTTTCTCTGTATTATTGAAGGAACTACCTTATAATATAAAGTGCCTTGACGCAGTTGTTGTTGTGATTTGGTGCTGTATAAATAACTGACTTAAATTCATTTCTGACCTTTGACTCGAAGCCTCACTTCTCTCTTCAGCAGGATGTTTCCCTCGCTGCTGTAGGCGGTGCAGGTGTAGACTTCGTTGTCTCTGTCTGTGGGGTATCTCAGGGTCAGACTGAGGTCTCCAGTTTTCAGCAGGTCTTCATTCATCTTCGTTCGGTCTCTGTAAAAGTGGTCTTGTTCTTCAGGCTGGTCAGAGCCGTTCTCAGACATGTGGACCTTTGTGGTCCGGATGTAAATGCAGGTCCACTCCACTTTACTGCCTTTAAGCAGGTGAAGTTTGGTTTTGCAGGGCAGCTGTACAGACTCGACCCCCTGCTCCACCTCCACCAGGGGGACTGAAAGGAGAAAAAAAACCCACAATGAGCTGAACACAGCATCATCAGCACTGAGAACATTTTGTTTGGATGAAGTGAAACATCTGCACTGAAAACATGTTTGACTGGCTGCAGCCTGGGATTTGTCCCATTGCTCCACTGAGCAGACACTGTGTTATCTTTGGTGTCCTAAATCAATTATGGGAAGAAATTTATCATCTGTCTTTATCTTCACTTCCTACACCCTAAACTGGAAACGTTCATAGACTGTTATGGGAGCTTGCCTACTTAATATTTCCTTTGAATTTTCTCTCTACATGTAGATTATTATGAACTTTTGTTAAATAAGCTATTATTCTGGGCTATGCAGGCCCAGACAAAGCGTGCAGCATTTTAATGAGGTTGTTTTAGTGTGGAATAGAAGAAATAGAAGAAGCTCGTGTGAGTTTCCCACAAAAACATCTGATCCTCAAAATCCTGGTGCTTTCAGGCTGACATTGACTCAAAAACATTATCATTAAAATATTTTCATTCTAAATTGTTTTATAAATTTCTCTTAAACTCCTCAATTTCTCGGACTTGTGTCACATCTTCAGTTTGAGCTGATAAAAAAGTAATGGTTGAAAAACCTAACTTAATAGATCTTACTGTAGCTCACTCATCAAGTCCTGTTCACCTCAGGGACAGATTATCAGTGTGGTCACCAAGCTCTTCAATTCATGACTCACCATCTTCATCTTCTGTCTTCAGCACTCACCTCTGACGTAGAGCTTCACTTGTTTCTTCTTTAGGATGTTTTCCCCCCTGTAGACGGTGCAGGTGTAGGTGAGTGCGTCTCTGTTTGTCGGGTATTTCAGAGTCAGGCTGAGGTCCACAGCTATCTGCAGGTTTTTCCTCATCATTGTTCGATTTCTGTAAAACCAGTGCTGTTTTTCAAGGTGGTCAGAACCATTTTTAAACACGTGCACTATCCTGTTGGAGCTGTCAGTCCACTCTACAGTTGCATCTTCACGTCGGTAAACTGTGGTTATAAAGGGCAGCTGAACAGACTCCACCCCCGAATCCACATCCACCTGTGGGACTGTGAAGTAAGAACAACAAATAATGATTTGTGCGCGCAGTCTGTCAAAGCCCCCATGTTTGACATGTAAAGTGTGTGAGGGGAGCCTGTTTTGCAAAATGCGCTGGAGGATTCCTTAAGAACATGAAACATGGGGAAACACTGGTTTGTGTTTTATTGAAAGAAAGGAGACAATTAAAACAACCTATTAACATAACTAATAGATTAAGAAGAAGAAAAAACACTACAAGTCAAGTAAAACAAATCTGAGGTTTAGGGATGATTCAGATTATTCACAATGCAAACACGTCACACACACAACATACCTTTCTTAAAATAGCCTCTGAAGTGAACTCCAACACCCACGATGACAGCTGCAACTACAGCCAGGACACCCAGAGCCACTGGGACACTGATGGGAACTTATAACACAATGAAAACATGAACATTACATGATGTTAACATAAAATGATTAACACTCTGTGACACTACATGTGATTTTGAATCTCTTTGCACTGACCTCCACCTTTGACCCGCTGAACCTGCAGTTCCACTCTTGACTGACCCAGTTCTACTCCAAACTTACGGACGGTGCAGGTGTAGCTGCCGCTGTCAGACAGCTGAAGCTTTTTCAGAGTGAGACTGAGGTCTCCGGTTTCCAGAGCGTCAGGATTCATCGATGTTCGGCCGCTGAACTGCTCATTTTGGTTCTTTTTTTTTTTTTTTTTTTTTCTAAATGACATCAGAAACAGCAGTATGCGACATTACGTGATGGCAGAGCTTCAGTTCATCCTTTGTCATTTTTTTTTTTTTTTTTTTTTTTTTTAAATAAATAGGACAGGGGGAATGAATGAGAGAGAGAGGGGGAGAGAAAGAAAGAAAACCAAAGGGGAGAAGAGACGGTGAGAAGGGGGGGGAAGAGAGACAAAAAAAAAAAAAAAAAAAACTCCTGGGTCACCTGTATGGAGAAAAAAAACAAACAAACAAACAAACAAAAACAAACAGAGGAGACAGCAAACAACAAAGAGCAACATAATAATAGAGAAAACAAAGCACCATCACAATAAACTAGCTAGTCATAGATATCAGTATTTACTAAGTAATAAACGATATTGTGCAGCACGCAAGATAGACAGCGCACAGTGTGCTTTGAGGCAGCAGCCAAGAAAGCTTTAGTCCGCGTCTGTGAATACCCATGTGTGCATACCTGTGTGGATCAGCATGCTTGCATTCCAAAGGTTTCTCCATGTAATGATCTGCTAGGGAGTGTGGGGGGGCCACAGCCCCGTCCTCCAGGGCATGAAGCAGGTATGGAGGAGATCAAAACTCCAGACATCCAGAGGCCCCCAGAACACAAGAGACCATGGAAGACCAACAGAGGGGCAGCCGCGCCACTGTCCCAGTAAGAGCTGAGGAGAGTCCCAGATGAGGGCTCGCCCAGCAGCCGCGGAGCTCATTTTGGTTCTGGAGGTCATCGCCTTCTCGTCGACGCAGGTGCACTGTGGAGGGATTGAGGTCATAGCGACTCCACACAGCTGTGGATTCTTTTTCTTCAAAAGTAGGATACTCACAGGGCAGGAGAACAAACTCCGCCCCCTCTACTACCTCCACACCTGAGGCACACTGGGAAACTGAGGACACAGACATAGACAAAGACCTTATTGATCCCACATAAAAATAGAAAAAATAAATAATAAAAAGATTCTGTGCAACTATATGCAGAAAAATAACACAAGATGTTTTATGTGCACATAAAGTGCAGGCAGTGATAGTTATACACACATATTTCTAAACAGTGTTCATCCTGTTTATAATGTTGCAGCCTGGCTTCTGTCGGGATGAAGGACCTGTGATAGCGCTCCGTCCACAGTCTCCGTCCACTGTCTCCGTCCACAGTCTCCGTCCACAGTCTCCTTCCACTGTCTCCATCCACAGTCTCCGTCCACTGTCTCCGTCCACTGTCTCCGTCCACAGTCTCATGCAGGGATGAGAGATGTTGTGCATAATAGCCCACCCACCTCCTTTATGGGGTCTAGGGGACTGTCCAGGACAGAGCTGGCCCTCTTCACCAGGCTATTTAGCCGTTACCTGCCCCTCTCTCTGCTGCCGCCTCCACAGCAGAGCTCTGGATAAAAGATTGCAGACATCCTCAGTAATGTCCTGCAGACTTCAGCCTGTCAGCACAGTCGACTTTGGTCCTTGTGCCGAGTTTGAGTGTTTTCTGAGCAGTCCAGGTTATCGTTAAGGTGAACACCCAGCAGCTTGTACGTGGTGACCACCTCCATGCCCAAACTTTGGATGAGGTGTGGTTTGCTCGGGAGGTTGACCACCACCTGCTCCGTCTGATCATTTGCCTCAGATACACATCCAAGGATGGCTGTATCAACGGATTCAGTTTATCTGCCCACCAGTGACAGATGTGGATTCTTCATGCTCAAAGACTATTTCCAAGACGTTTCTCCTGTCTATAATAATGCCGTGTGTGTGTGTGTGTGTGTGTGTGTGTGTGTGTGTGTGTGTGTGTGTGTTTACCTTTGCTGTTTTTATATTTTGTCTGTCATCTCTCCCCCTTGCCTGTGATATTTTACCCACTGACTGTCTTACTGTTCAGAACTCAGGCCTGGATTACAGCTGGACTTCAGTTTCAGTGTGTTTGTGTTTGAGTCCCGTCATTGTTTTAAAAGAAATGAGAGGACTACAGTTCACTTTTTTCTCATTTACATACTTCTTATGGTAAAAGTCTGGTGCAAACATACACTTGGTCCTAAAACAAAAAACAGTTCTCTCTTTTGGCTTTAACTATGCGAGAATAACCTGCGGCATTTGAGAACTTATCTTCCAGATCAACATGCACAAACCTGTCTGACTGTTTCTGTAAGCAAAACCAGTGTGTGTGTGCTTGTGTAAATATGTGTGTGTGTCATAAGTCTAAAGGAAACTTTTCTTACCGTACAGGAGGATCAAAAACAAATCCAAAATCTTCATGTTGCTATACAGAGAGTAGACATCTACAAAGTTAATCTTCAACCTGAACCGACTAAGAGATTAAATAATCCTGCCAAGAAGCCAAAGGTGTTTTCTGGCTGCTCTCCATGTCACACAGCACACCTGTGGATTGCTTTCATTCAGGAAGAGGAAACGATTTTTTAAAAGCAGGAGGAGGAGGAGTGTTCACAAAAGCCTCAGCCAGTAAAGAAGAAACTGTTAGAATGAAAGAAGCATTCATTAGAGTAAAAACCTAAATAACCTATTTGCACATTTAAAAACTTCCTGCTTCAAATCTGTGATTTTAATCTGTTATGCATAACTTTAATCATGACACTTTTTCAACATGAAACACTAAAATTAAATGTTTCCAGTTTTGGATCTGTTGATTCCCACTCTCTTTTAACTATTTCCCCACCATCTAAGTGCATCTAAGCACAGCTGGGATTGATCTTTATTTTCACTTCTCTTTAAATGTAACTTTTAATCATAAATATTATAGGATAGATTTAAATTCTAGTTACAAAACTGAAGAAAACAGCAAAAACAACAACAAAAAATCTACTGCCATTCACATGTAATACCTGTACAGCCCACCAGAGGGAGTGATACTCAAATCAAACACAGCAAAGGCTGATGGTGACAAGTAGGAGTTCATTCAGTAACAGAAAGGAACTGAGTGGGTAACACTTCATAATGGCCACTGTTATTTAACTGTGAATTATAGGTGTTAATTTAACTTTACCATACTGCATGATACCATCTTTATTTATAAAGCCCTTTAAAATAAAACCAGGGTTCACAAAATGCTGTACACGCCAGCAAAGAAATGTGTTTTAAGAAGAGTTTAAAACTCAGAAAGAGAAGAAGCCTGCCTAATGTGCAAGGGCAGATCGTTCCACAACTTTGGAGCTGCTACAGCCAAAGCAAATTAATGCTTACTAAGGGAGTGGGAAGGTGTATATGGCTGTTGCATCTCAGAGAGGTGGGGGCAGGCTATAAGAGATTTAAAAACAAATAGAGAACTTTAAGAAGGACCCTAAAATGTACAGGTAGTGTCATGGTCTCCGTGCCTGCCCGGCCGGCCCCACAAGGCTGCATGTGGTGTTTGGTTTTCTCTCTCTCTGCCTGGGCGGAGCTCACTGTGGGCTCCCGCCCTTGGCCCACACACCTGACAACAATCAGCTGTCATCACCTGGAGCACTATTTGAGGCTGGAACACAGATCCTCTCATCGCTGGATGATTGTACTACAGACGTTAGTGATTCTCCCAGCTCCTGTGAACCTGTGCTTGAGTATACCTATGATTCGTGATTTGTGAGTGACTTCCCTTTCCTCTGCTACAGACTTTCCTCCCCGGACCTCCCTGTCGTGTGAGCGTGTGTGAGTTTGGGCAAGAAGACGTGAGCGAGTGTGAGAGAGCTTCCCTGTGATTCCCTGGAGTTTGGATTTTCCTAGTGATGGCCAAATGAAGCTTTCTGAAGCTTGTATTGAAAAACGGTTCATTACTCGAAGCTTTTCAACTCAGTCCTCTCTGGTGACATCTGGTGGCCAAAAATATGAAGAGCAGCTTGAATCCACAAAATAAAACCAACTGCTTCATTATGATTGCTCACTCTACAGAGTGGAGTTTTGTCTGATATTGGGCTGCCGTTGTGTTGCTTTGAACGTGTATTTTTTGGTGGTTAAAAAAATGTGTTTTATTTGTTTAATAAATAATTTTGACCAGTAAACTCTCCTTAAACATGCACCATGGTGTGGTCTTTCTTTGCTTGTGACTTCTTGATGTTGGTAAATACAATAATTGAAAAATACCACGTTACATATATATACATATGATAATGTACAACACATTATGGAGTATGCTTCTGCTGTGAGGTCCTGCCTCCATGCACTTATGCAATTAACTGCTAGACGGGTGTATATATATATATATAAATAATATTATATTAGGGAAATTTTCCCAGACATATTTTTGACCTGGGGGTAGAACTGATTGTGAAATGGAAAAGGAAAATGCTTATGAAATTGCAAATGAAAAACATGATGCATTTAAGGTAACCCTTTTTCATTTTTATTTAAGAAGATAATTTGTTCTAATGTGCGATGGCCGAACCTGTTCCTTTTCGTGGAGATAATTTCTCCTGCCTTAAGGGAAATCCCTTCACGTGGAACAGAAGAGGCTGGAGTGCAGAGAAACTGGTAGAGATGCAGTTATACAGTCTACCTGGGCCCCACCAACTATCAGCTAAAGAGAATAAATAAATTTAATTGCTGCACATTTTGCAGACTAACATTTTCAGATTAATTTAACAATAAAATATATATTTTTACAACATTACATGTAAAGAGTCAAGTGGAAGTTTTTCTAAAGTTATTTAATGATATTTATATTATGGAAGCAGATGTTTGACATTTTACCTTTTTCCCGTTTTCAGATAAAATAAACACGCACAAAACAAAAGCAAACAGCCAGAACACAAAGCTGGAAAACCCACCCGATTGACAAAAATCAACTCAAAATTCTCCCACACAACAGAACCTCCTCTATTCCTCACTGGCTCCAAATCTCTCAGTGGAATGATCAGTGGTTCGCTATCTGTCACCATCAAAACACTCCACAAATCCCATGAATGATTCGCTTCCTTATAAACCATTGAATCAGACACCGAAGCAGTTAGGCTCTAAATGAAGCTTCGGACGTCACTGATCACGTGACTCTGGCCAAACGAATCAAGCTTCGACACAGTGCTTCTGAAGCAGTGTGTTGATTTTTTTGACACACGCACCGGAGCTTCAACTTCAAGCGGGCCATCACTAGATTTTCCCTTCACTGTATATATCGTGCACTGGTGCTGTAAATAAACTGTTTTTGGAGACTCTGCTCTTGAGTTCCTACTACCAGTTTGTGACAGGAAGCCAGTGAGTGAAATTAAAATGGGGGTAATGTGCTCAGACCTTTTTGTTCCAGTTAAAAGATGCGCTTCATAACCTGCAGACGCCTAACAGATGCATCACTAACCCCACTATAAAGTGCGTTACAATAATGGAGTCTAGAAAATTCCCACATGTGGGACTAATAAAGGTACATCTTATCTCATCTCTTATCTTAGATGTAACAAAGACATGGATTACTGTCTCAAAAAGCTGCTCTGATAAGATGGGCTTTATTTTTGCCAGTTGTCTCAAATGAAAAAAAGACAGATTTTACAACAGCTCTGACCTGGCTTTCAACTTCATCATCTGCCTCCATTTAAACTCCCAGGTTAGTGGTGATTGGTTTAACATACTGTGCCAGCAAACCAAGATCCATAGTAGTGGTCTCAGAAGTGCCACCAAAAACCATCACTTCTGTTTTCTGCTCATTAAAATGTAAAAAGTTCAAAGCCACCCAGGCCCTTATTTCATCAAGACATCTGAGCAGAGGGCCTACTGAGAAACCATTTATCTTTTAAGAGGGAAACAAATCTGGGAGTCATCGGCAAAACAGTAGAAAGAAATCCCATGTTTCTTGAAAATATACTCGGGTGGTATCAGATATAAGGAGAAAAGAAGCGGGCCTAAAACTGAACCCTGTGGAACCCCACATTGAAAAGAAGCAGCAGAGGATACAAACTCACCAAGTTTCACAGAGAAAATTTGGTCTGCCAATTAGGATCTGAACCACTGCAGTGCAGTACTCCTAACACCCACCACCTGCTCTAAACTGCACTAAAATCTTATGATCCACTGTATCAAAGGCAGCTGTTAAATCTAAAAGCACGATCATAACACAGTCATGTGATGCAGTTCCTAAAAAAATTATTAAAAACTCTTAAAAGGGCAGATTCTGTACTATGCAAAGCTTTAAAACCAGATTGAAAAACTTCCGAAATACAACATTCTTCTAAAAATGGATATTCATGGCTTGTAAACTACCTTTTCAAGAATTTTTGAGATAAAACTCAATTTGGAAATAGGTCTGTAATTTGCAGTAATTTCAGGATGTGAATTCCAGTAATACTGTAATATTTGCTGACACCTGAAGTTCATCCTTCTTCCGTTTACGTTCAGCTCTCTACACTTTCTTCTGGCTTCACAGGTGCCTTCATTCAGCCATGGTTCAGATATGGCTTTTACTTATCTAAGATTAAGGAATCCCAACAGCCACTTCATAAATGTATGGCACAGCATAGAAGAGCCACCTCCACAGGACAAGACTCAGCAGTCCATCTGCATCTAAAGGACAAAGGTCACTCTTTTGAGGATGCCAAAGTTCACAAGCCATCTATGTCCACTGTGAGCGACCATCTTTGAACAGAGGCGGTGGTTTACGACACCAACTCTCTGCCATCTATAATCCAGTTTTGAGATCCTTCCCAGAGGCCTTAATGCCCACTCACACCCTGGGCCATCTGACCTCAGGAAATCACATGATAGGGTGGCGTTAGGTTTTACAATGAACTCACCCAAAAACCTTGGCTGATTGTGACCCACACCCGTTTTCACACCATTGTCCCTCTTGGGGGGACACTCCCACAGGGCTTAAATCTGGGATTTTCCACGGTTCGACCCTAGAACTGAAGAAGCTTCTCAGATGAAACGTCTTCAAGAAACAGCTGTGAGGACAGAGCAACTCCTTGGTAAATAATGCACTTGATGGTGACTTATGAAGGTCCTTGCAGTCCAGTTGATCTTGCGCACTTCCAGGATCCCTGTGTGAGGCACAGAGTCATAGGCTTTCTTGTAGTAAATGCAGGTGGTGCAGATGTTGGTCAGTGTAGTTTTCCTTTGTGTGCCCCACTCACATATTAATCCTTATTCCTCTTTGTTGCTATGCCTAACAGGAACTTGAAGTACCGAGGTATTCGGGTGAGACCACTTGCTTCTTGGGATCCTTTGGCATCAGGGCTGTCTCCGGCCTCCACTACATAGCACTGAGACAGCACTTTTAAGGATTTTTAATGCTATTCTTTTAACTCTGGACTCTGGCAGCCCTGCTGCCCTTTTATTGTTGGACTTGTCAGCAGCTTTTGACACGGTCGACCATGACATCCTGTTATCACGGCTAGAATTTCATGCTGGCCTAAAAGGATCTGCCTTACAGTGGTTTCGGTCCTATCTGTCAGAAAGGTTTTTTTATGTCAGTATGGGCCCCCACAACTCCAAAATAGCCCCTCTTAAATACGGTGTACCTCAAGGCTCTATTTTGGGTCCTGCTCTGTTCGCACTCTATTTGTTGCCATTGGGCTCCATCTTCTCGTGGTACAGCATTTCATTTCATTGTTTTGCTGATGATTTGCAGATTTATCTACCTTTAAAAGCAGGGTCAGACCATCCCCAGCTCTTATTACGCTGCCTTGATGATGTCAAACAGTGGTTGTCATTAAATTTTTTAAAGCTAAATGAAAATAAAACTGAGGTTGTCATTTTTGGCAACTTTAATCATATCGACAGCACTCTGGGCTACTTTCCTCGTATTGTAAAACACATGTAAAAAACCTCGGTGTCTACATTGATGGTTCTTTTAAATTGAATAAGCAGGTGAGTGCAGTAGTTCAGTCCTGTTTTTTTTTAGTTAAGACAGCTAGCCAAGGTAAAGCCATACCTTCCGGCTAACGTCTTTGAGCGTGTTATTCGCCTTTTTCTTACTTGCAGATGAGACTACTGCAATTCATTTTATTATGGTCTAGATCAGGCCATCATCCATCATCTTCAGATGGTTCAAAATGCAGCTGCTCGCCTGCTAACTGGTACCAAACGGAGAGAGCATATAACCGCACTTTTAACTTCTTTACACTGGCTTCCTGTCTCCTACAGGATCCAATTTAAACTTTTACTTTTTGTTTTTCAGTCACTTAACGCCCGAGCCCCTCCTCACCTGTCTGAGCTCCTCTCTGCCTATGCTCCAGGAAAAACCACGAGGTCTAGCTCAAAACTAATGCTGTCCATCCCACGGACTAACCTCAAATCCCGTGGTGATAGATCCTTCTCTGTGGCAGGTCCCAGACTTTGGAATAGTCTCCCCTTAAATATTGGATCTGCACAAACACTTGAGCAATTTAAATCATTACTAAAGACACATTTCTATGCCCTGGCCTTTAACACACTATGACCCAAGCATTTTGGTCTTATTTGAATTAGTTTAGTTATTGTTTTAATTCTTTTACTGTCCTATTATTGTTTTTTATTGTTATTATTGTATTACATTGTTGCTTTTTAATACCATTTTTATATTGTTAAGCACTTTGTGTAGCATCGGCTGTTTGAAATGTGCTATATAAATAAATTTGACCTTGACCTTGACCTTAAGGTAGGAGCCAAAAGGGGTGTAGTTTGTGGGTGTGATCACCCGTGTGTACACCTGTGAGCATGGACGCGCTTGTTTTTAAAAGGTTCCTTCATGTAATGATCTGCTAGAGGGTGTGGGGGGGCCACAGCCCCGTCCTCCAGGGCATGAAGCAGGTATGGAGGAGATCAAAACTCCAGACATCCAGAGGCCCCCAGAACACAAGAGACCAAGGAAGACCCACAGAGGGGCAGCCGCGCCACTGTCCCAGAAAGAGCTGAGGAGAGTCTCAGATGAGGGCTCACTCAGCAGCTGCGGAGCAGAAGCCAGGGGGAGTTGCAGTGACGCGCCCGTGAGCTCCGCCGGCAGCCAGCTGTGCCTGAGTGACCGAGCCCCAGGCCGAGAGGCCGAGGGCACCCCACCCCCGAAGTGGCCCGAGCGAGCCCCAGGCTCCAGGCCCCGATAAGCACCCACCAAGGAGTGAGCCGGCGTGTACCTGGACGCCCATCCCCAGACACAAAGAACCACCAACGCACCGATGTCTGAGGGCGTCTGCCACCGGATATGAACTTTTTTCAAGACAGTGAATCTTGAAACCAGAGAAAAAATAGAGAATTTTAACTTGTTCCATTGGCAGATTTTTTTCACTTATTTCAAGCTAAAATATTTATTAGAATTCAAATTTAGACAGAAACAAAGTGAATAATGTTATTTTATTATCACGTTGATGCAGCACATGGTTCAGTTAGCTTTGTATAAACACGTGTTAGAAATGTTCTTCAATCAGCTCTTTTTACTCTCATTTCACAGCCAGTACTTTTTACTTTTACTTGAGTAAAGAAGTTGAATTAGTACTTGGAGTATTTTTAACAGTAGTACTTCTACTTCAGTACACACTGTGTGTACTTTTACCACCTGTGTCTGAGACCTCCTTCAGGGTCCACCTGAAGCTCTCAGTCTGCTGTGGAAAAAGGAAATCCAGGTGAGTTTCTCCTGATCACCTGAGGCCGTCATTACTGTGTGAACCCACACACCACTCCTCACTCCTCCCACCCGCTGCACACAGTCACTGAGTACAGACCGGCTGATTCCTGTAAAGGGAGAGGCAGGAAGAGGCGGAGCAACACCTGAAAAACAAGAAGCTCAACATCATTTTGCAGAAGTGAAAGTGTGAGAGAGCAGCAGCAGAGCTGCAGTCGAGTCCTGTTTGTCTCTAAAGGAAGATTCACTGGAGTCCATCAGGTTCCTCTCAGCAACAGTGGTGAGTGCAGCTGATCACACTTCCTGCTTCTACACAAATCTTCACTCTGTTCACTTCATCAGGGTCTAGAGCGCCACCTCATTTCTCCATGGTGCCACTTAGGCTACGTCCACACTCGCCCGGATAGATTTGAAAACAGCGCTCCGCGTCCACACTAGTGTTTTCAGTCGTTTTCACAGAGTTGTGCGTCCACATTAAGACGGCTGAAAACGCTTACGTTCCAGTCCTGCGCATGCGTGAAACGCAAGACGATTCGACCGGTCTCATTTCTGTCTGCTGCTTATTCACTTTCCGGCTGTTTGAAACGTCGCGGCAAAAGGTGGAGGAAAAGCACCGAGTTTTAAAATGGACTAACAATGAGGTGGAGTTGTTGCTGCGAGTAACACAAAAGTACAAAGTTGCAAAAGCGAGAGAGAAATAAAGAATTTGAAGAAAAGCTCTGTGGAGCATGTGCAGACTGATATTCATCTTTAATAGGACTGTCAAAACTGCTGCTGTATAATGCTCTCCACTATCTTTGTTTAATTGGTCACATGCCTGCATCACATGACTAACATGCATCATTGTTTTAGAAAGTCTCTGTTTTCACTGTTCACTGTGACACAAACGCACCGTCTCCAAATTATTTACTTTCAGGCTGTTTGAATCGTCGCAGCAGAGGTGAGCAGCGTGATAGGAGTGGATGTAGCTGTGGGTAATGAGAAAAGATGAAAAGAACGATTGATAACTTTTTCGTTAAGGCCGGTGCTCTGACACGGAGCCATCAACCTCTCAGTGTCTAACACTGGTCTGCAGACGGCATCAGATAATGAGCCACATTAGATGGACTCTGAGCCCACTGACAGTAAAAGGGTGAAGTGTAGACATTTGGAAGAGAGCGGCCTGACCAGTTTCTCTGACTATGATACTGTAAAGCTGACAACATGATGCATTTACTGTGGTGAGTGTGCAAAGACCATGGCAGGTGTTGTGCCGAGGTAGGGATCCCCAACAGGATCTGTTTCCCTGCGTCAGGAACATCGGCTGGGCAGGGAAAGCGGACCCAACGCACTCCGCCTCCATCACGACCAACTAGACGTGGAAGGAGTGATGTTTTAGTGACAACATGAAAGATGAGTGTGACCGTTCAGTTTGTGGGTTACAACAGAAAATGATACATTTATTGTTCTCGTGTGTTATCGGACGGGATCATTTTAACAAACCGAGGACATTTTCCTGATAATTATCTGTATCCTCCTGTAACTTTACTGTTTAAAGAGCTAAAACCTCCAACATTTCAGGATCAATAAGTCCTTATAAGACGTGTTTGTGAGCTAAAAATCAAGAATGTGGGATACTGTTTGTCTGTGTCAGCCAAACAACTTCACATCTTTGTAACGACTGTTAAAAAGATGTTCATCCTGTTGATCCTGTTCATCTGGACGCTGCACTGTACAGCAGACACGACGTTGTTCAGTTTGTGTTTCAGATGAACCAGTTTGTGTCTGAATGTGTTGCTGGGTCTCCACCAGTTACTCTGACAACTGAAGGTTCAAGATTTTTATTTTGACATTTGCACACAGGACCAACAGTCCATGCACAGTGGAATACTTGTGCAGAGCTTTCCAAGTCAAATCACACTTTAACAATATAAAGACAGAAAAAGCAGGAGGATAGAAATGAAGTCCGGAGTAGGGTAGTCGTACTATTTTCTTTTTTTTTTCTTAAATTTTTTTTTATTTTTGCATTTAAATTAAACATAACATGCTTATACAAAATCAACCAAGAACAATTACTGTTTTTAACATTTGTGAACTTATGAGCATGAAAGGAGAAAGGAGAAAGAAAAAAAAAGAAAGGAAAAAAGAAGAAAAAGAAAAGGAAGAAAAAAAAACTATTTCAACAATTATACATCCTAATCAAACAGGTTTTATTCCTGGTAGATGGTCATTTAATAATGTCCGTTTATTATTAAATACAATTAATTTAGGTTATGGAAAAGAGGTTAAAACAGCAGTACTTTCTCTGGACGCTCAAAAAGCATTTGATCAGATTGAATGGGCTTATATATTTGAGACTCTAAAACAATTTGGCTTTGGGGAGTACTTTAGGGATTGGATTAAAATGATTTATCTGTGTCCGGTGTCCTGTATTCTCACTAATGCAGATAAATCCTCTCCCTTTCAATTACAACGCGGGGTGAGACAGGGGGATCCCCTCTCACCGCTTCTTTTTGATATAGCCCTGGAGCCCCTAGCCATTAACATAAGAAACCACCCAGGTATACAGGGAGTTAAATTTGGGAATGTGGAAAGTCTTGTTAACATTTATGCAGATGACTTACTGATCTGCCTTTCCAAACCAGAAATCTCATTCCCTAATCTTTTAAATTGTATTAAACACTTTGGGAAATTATCAGGATATATGATCAATTGGGATAAATCTGAATTTATGCCAATAACAGATAATCTATGCCCAAAGTTCCTCAGCTCACTCCCATTCAAATTAGTAACTACGTCTTTTACCTATCTTGGTCTTAAGATCTCTAAAAATCCCAAACTCCTTTATAAATTGAATTTCCTGGAAATGCTGGATAAGTTCAAAGATGATATTAGAAAATGGAAGCTGCTTCCTCTGTCTCTGATCGGTCGAATAAATCCAGTTAGAATGGTGTCTTTGCCACGATTTTTATATCTTTTTCAAAACCTTCCTATTCACTTGCCACTTAAATTTTTTAAGCAGCTTGATTCATTGATTCACTCATTCATTTGGGCAGGAAAACCCCCTCGGATATCCATGGCTCATCTTCAAAAAAACACTTCCTGCGGGGGGTTAGGTCTCCCTGTGTTTAGACATTATTATTGGGCAGCAAATTCAAGAGCTCTATTGCACTGGCAGTGGGGCTCGCCTATTGATTATTGTCATGACAAGCTTCCGATCTGGCTCCAGGTAGAGGCAGCAACAGTATCTGAAGCCTCATTACCGGTCTTATTGTTTTCTAACACGGGTTCTTTTAACAATTCGCTCAGTCGTAATTTTGTTGTTAAACACTCCTTAAAGATATTAAGTCAAATTAGGAAATCTCTCAAACAACCTGATTTTTCAGTAGGAATGCCAATAATACATAACTACTTGTTTAAACCAGGTAAAATGGATAGGGTGTTTTTAGAATGGGGGGAAAAGGGATTGAAATACATTGAGGACTTATATACAGATGACAAATTTATGTCCTTCCTTCAACTTCAAGAAAAGTTTCAATTACCTCAATCACATTTTTTTCGTTATCTTCAAATAAGGAATTTTGTTCAACAAAACTTTTCAGACTTTCCACTGAAGCCACGAAGTTATACTTACTTTGATATAATTCGGAAAGCAGATTTTAAACATTTGATATCTCAGTTTGTTAAGTGCTTTACAATCCCAGTTGATTCCGACCGAATTAAGAAAACATGGGCTGAAGACCTCGGGGTCCCTCTGTCTGAAGACCAATGGTCAAATTGTTTGTCCAATATTCAGAAAGGCTCAATAAATGCCAGATATAAACTAATCCAGTTTAAAGTCATTCATAGACTACACTTTTCTAAACTTAAACTTAACCGGATCTATAATTCTGTATCCCCCTTATGTGACAGATGTAAAGTCGGTGAAGGTTCCCTTGCACATTTATTTTGGCATTGCCCTGTTTTGAATGCTTTTTGGAGCCAGATTTTTTATGTGGTTTTCAAACCAATTTAGGAAAAAAGTACCACGTGATGGTACATTGGCTATACTTGGATCATTTGCATCAGTCGAATCTTTTTCCTTTTCACAAAAACAGATAATTACAATGGGTATGCTGGCTGCAAAGAAACTTATTCTTTTACAGTGGCGGTCTTCTTCGGCCCCGTGTTTTAACAGGTGGCTTAATGAGATGGTGTCTGTGGCCAGGGTGGAGCAGATAAGATTTGATAGAGAGGGGAAACTGGCGAGTTTTTGTATGATTTGGCAACAATTTCTAGAATTCTTAAAAAAATAACTGATCATAATTCATGCCTCACACTCCGCGTGAATTATTTTATTTGTACTATTTTCTATATACAAAGAAAAAGAAGAAAATGTACAGAGAGTGTGTAGTTCTCTACCTCTTATCGCACTCACAGTGTTGCACATTTGTTCCACAGATCTGTTTCACAAGTCTGTTGTGAGTGTATTGCCCGATGGTCAGTGAACCGCTGATACATTCAAAGTGAGGTTAAGTAGTGCTGTGTTATTTTAAGTGTTCAGTGTGTTTTTGTTTGCCGTCAGTCTGACAGTTGTGGGGAAGAAGCTGTTGAAGAATCGTGTTCTGTGTGTGATGCTGCTGTCCGCTCTGTTGTGTCTGAGATTGTATGTGCAGCTTTGTATGTGCAGGTCCATGGATGCAAGTGTTGTTCCCATAATCCTCTCTGCAGACTTTATGACTCTGCAGAGCCTTCCTCTCTGTCTGTGTAGTGTTTCCATACCAGACAGTGATGCCTGCGGTGAGGATGCTGTCTATCAGTCCTCTGCAGGCCTGGGTGAGAGGGTGGTGGTTCATGCCAGCTTTCCTGAGCAGCCGAATGAAATAAAGCCTTTGCTGGGCTTTTTTCACAGTTGCTGTAGTGTTGAGAGTCCAGCTCAGGTCTGATGTAACCTGCAGTCCCAGGAATCTGTGGCTGTTTGCCGTCTCCACCTCCGTCCCTTTGACGATAAGAGGTTGCAGGGGAGGGAGTTCTTCCAAAAGTGCAGTATTCATTCCTTGGTCCGTGTTGAGGATGAGGTGAAGAAGCTTCTGTGATGAAAAGAAACTTAAAGAAGTCCAGACGCTTTTCTCTCCAAGCTCCTCAGACTACTGACGCTTGTTTCTCTCTTTGTAAAAATGAAATTTAAAGTGAATTTTGAATCAAATGTTTCTCTTCTTTCTCCCTCAGAGTGCAGACATGTCTGCTGCCAGCAATCTGCGATCTGAAGATCAGTTTCTGTGCTCCATCTGTCTGGATGTGTTCACTGATCCAGTCTCTACACCATGTGGACACAACTTCTGCAAAATCTGCATCAGTCAGCACTGGGACATGAATGTCATCTGTCAGTGTCCCATGTGTAAAGAGACTTTCTACACTCGACCTCAGCTGAAGATCAACACCTTCATCTCTGAGATGGTTGCTCAGTTCAGACGTGAAGCTCAGCAGAAAGCCAGCAGCAGCAGCTCAGAGCAACAAGCTGCCAAACCAGGAGAAGTTCCCTGTGACGTCTGCACTGGAACCAGACTGAAGGCCCTGAAGTCCTGCCTGGTGTGTCAGACCTCCTACTGTCACACTCACCTGGAGCCTCATCTGACACTGAAAGGCCTGAAAAGACATCAGCTGATTGACGCTGTGGAGAACCTGGAAGGCAGGATGTGCACGAAGCACGATAACCTTCTGCAGCTGTTCTGTAAGACCGACCAGACATGTGTCTGCATGCTCTGCTCTGTTTTAGAGCACAAGAACCACGAGTTTGTTCCTCTGAGAGAAGAATATGAAGGAAAGAAGGCAGAGCTGGAGAAGACAGAGGCTGAGATTCAGCAGATGATCCAGAAGAGACGACTGAAGATTCAGGAGATCACAGAGTCGGTGAAGATGAGTAAAGATGCTGCAGACAGACAGAAAGCAGAAGGTGTTCAGGTCCTCACGGCTCTGATGGAGTCTGTTGAGAGACGCCTGAAGGAGCTCATGAAGGAGATCGAAGACAAACAGGAAGCTACAGAGAAACAGGCTGAAGGTCTCATCAAAGATCTGGAACAGGAAATCTCTGAGCTGATGGAGAGAAGCTCTGAGGTGGAGCAGCTCTCACGCTCTGAAGACCACCTCCACCTCCTCCAAAGCTTCTCCTCCCTGAAAGCTCCACCCAGCAAGGACTGGACAGAGGTCAGAGTCCGTCCACCATCATATGAGGGGACTGTGGGGAGAGCTGTGGCTCAGCTGGAGGAGACAGTCTGGAAACCCATGAAGAAGAAGCTGTTTGAGGCTGAGCTGCAGAGGGTGCAGCAGCATGAGGTGGATGTGACTCTGGATCCTGATACAGCTCATCCTAATCTCATCCTGTCTGATGATGGAAAACAAGTTTATCATAGTGATGTGTGGAAGAATCTTCCAGACAACCCAGAGAGATTTTCTCACTGTGTTTGTGTTTTAGGAGAGCAGAGTTTCTCTTCAGGCAGATTTTACTTTGAGGTTCAGGTTAAAGGAAAGACTAAATGGGATTTAGGAGTGGCCACAGAGTCGATCAACAGGAAGGGACAAATCACAGCGAGTCCTCAGGGTGGTTTCTGGACTGTGTGGCTGAGAAATGGAAATGAGTACGAAGCTAATGCTGGTCCTCCAGTCCCCCTCTGTCTTCATCCTGGTCCTGAGAAGGTGGGGGTGTTTGTGGATTATGAGGAGGGTCTGGTCTCCTTTTATGATGTAGGTGCTGCAGCTCTGATCTACTCCTTTACTGGCTGCTCCTTCACTCACAAACTCCACCCATTCTTCAGTCCCTGTATGAATGATGGAGGTAAAAACTCTGCACCTCTGATCATCTGTCCTGTCAATCAAACTGATCAACGACTGATTTTATTGGATGAATGATTGATTTTTCTTGAAGGGAACAAATGAACATATTGAGTGTAAATCTTCTACAGTCTCCATGTTTCTATAGAATCTGATCATCAGGACTCTGATTCACACTTTGATTCTCATGGAGTTTGATTTGAACAGAAGAAAAGTTGAATCAGGAAATGTTCCCACTGATGGAGACTCGAGCTGAAGAGCAAATATCAGAGAACAAATGTCCAAAAGCTTCATTTCCAATAAAGTTTGTTCAATGCTTTGAGTGAATCCAGACTCATGTGTGGCTGTTATACGGAGCATCAGAGTCCAGCTGAGTTATGTTGGATACAAACTGCTTATTTTGGCTCTGTGAGGAGTTTTGTTCACTGAAAACTGATGAGACGGATAATATTCAAAGAACTCTGTAGAGATTCATGCATCCATGTTCTCCACCTGCAGGTGTGGAGGAGAAAGGTGGAGCACAGACTGCTGCATCCTTCCAGTCACATCATTTTGATGATTATATTTGCATGTTGTGATGATTTGGGTTAAAGACAAACAGAGTTGAACGGCTGCAGTCACAGCATGAAGACGATGCTGAAGCTGAGCTGTCAGTGAACATGTTTCACTGTGATTTGATTTGAAGAATAGAAAGTGTGTGTGGCTGCTGACAGCTGCAGTCTCTGCTAGTCTGCATAACACACACACAACTTTCCCCCTGAGGCAACGATGCAGCAACAACACAACAGCTGCAGACACACACACACACACACACACACACACACACACACACACACACACACACACACACACACACACACACACACTGTTAAAGAACACTTTACTGTTTAAGGCAGAATTCCTCAGTAACAATGATTTGAGTCTACTGTGTCTACTGTGGTTTCCAACATACAATCTACTGAAACATGTTTTTCTTTCTGCCGTACAAACTATTTGATCACAACATCTTTGCTTTTTTCCTCCAATCGTTTATTCTGATTATTTTATTTAGTTTAACTAAGAAAAGCTTAAAATTTAACTCTTAACCTGATTTAAACGTTTAATTTCTCATTAACTCAGACTTTTAATTTATTTCCTTGTTTAATGTATTATTTCTTTATCCTTGTTTAAGTTTTGCCGATCCTTTCTGTGTAACCTGTTTAATCTGACCTTTGACCTTTTAATTTTAACTTAACAGTACTCTTGTTTTGACCTTTGACCTCTTTATTCCTTATAACCAAAAAAACCCTTTTATCTGATATTTTCACCTTATTGATTGATTATATATATCTATTATATTTTCTCACCTTACCTTATTTTGACCTTTGACCTATGTCCTTGTTAGCCTTGATCTTCCTTCATCAAACGTGAAATTTCTTTCACCTTTGAACTTAAAGCTTAAATCAAACCTTTGTTAAAAAGCTTCTTACCAACTTGTAATTCCAACTTTCTGCATTAAACACGTATCTTATCATACACTCAACAAAAATATAAACGCAACACTTTTGTTACTGCTCCCATTCCCCATGGGATGGACGTAGAGACCTAAAATTCATTCCAGATACACAATATAACCATCCCTCCCAAACAGTGGTCACAAATCAGTCCAAATGTGTGGTAGTGGGCACATCTGCTATATTGAGATAATCCATCCCACCTCACAGGTGTGCCACATCAGGATGCTGATCTGACATCATGAGTAGTGCACAGGTGTACCTCAGACTGCCCACAACAAAAGGCCACCCTGGAATGTGCAGTTTTGTCTCACAGCAAAATGCCACAGATGCCACAAGCAATGAGGGAGCGTGCAATTGGCATGCTGACAGCAGGAATGTCAACCAGATCTGTCGCCCGTGCATTGAATGTTCATTTCTCAACCATAAGCCGTCTCCACAGGCGTTTCAGAGAATATGGCAGCACATCCAACCGGCCTCACAACCGCAGACCTCGTGTAACCACACCAGCCCAGGACCTCCACATCCAGCAGGTTCACCTCCAAGATCGTCTGAGACCAGCCACCCAGACAGCTGCTGGAACAATTGGTTTGCACAACCAAACAATTTCTGCACAAACTGTCAGAAACCATCTCAGGGACGCTCAACTGCATGCCCGTCGTCCTCATCGGGGTCTTGACCTGACTCCAGCTCGTCGCCGTAACAGACTTGTGTGGGCAAATGCTCACATTCGATGGCGTCTGGCACGTTGGAGAGGTGTGCGCTTCACGGATGAATCATGGTTCACATTGTTCAGGGCAGATGGCAGCTGAGAATGTCCCAGTTCTTGCATGGCCAGCATACTCACCGGACATGTCACCCATTGAGCATGTTCGGGATGTGCTTGACCGGCGTATACGACAGCGTGTACCAGTTCCCACGAATATCCAACAACCTCGCACAGCCATTGAAGTGGAGTGGACCAACATTCCACAGGCCACAATTGACAATCTGATAGACTCCATGCGACGATGTGTTGCACTGCATGAGGCAAATGGTGGTCACACCAGATACTGACCGGTTCTGGGTCCCCAGACCCCCAATAGCGCAAAAAACTGCACATTCCAGGGTGGCCTTTTGTTGTGGGCAGTCTGAGGTACACCTGTGCACTACTCATGATGTCAGATCAGCATCCTGATGTGGCACACCTGTGAGGTGGGATGGATTATCTCAATATAGCAGATGTGCCCACTACCACACATTTGGACTGATTTGTGACCACTGTTTGGGAGGGATGGTTATATTGTGTATCTGGAATGAATTTTAGGTCTCTACGTCCATCCCATGGGGAATGGGAGCAGTAACAAAGGTGTTGTGTTTATATTTTTGTTGAGTGTATATAGCTTTCACTGAGAAGCACAGTCTCAGCCCTGCCTCCTGATCCTCTGCCTCCACCCCTGTATTCCTCCAGGACACACCCTCCTTCTGCTCCACCCTGATCACCATGGAGACACAGGGCCAGGGGTTGCCGGAGTCTGCTTCTTCTTCTTCTCTTCTCCTCCTCTTACTCCCAGCAGTCTCTTCTTCTTCTTCCACTGTCTGCTTCCTGGCAGTGACATCCCCTCCTGGCTCCTCCCCCTTGTGTCTCAAGTGTGTCTCCATGGCAACAGATGGACTCAGGCTGTGCAGGTGGTCCAGAGAGAACTGCAGGTAAACCCTGTGAATTGAACCCAGCTTTATTTAACTTGTAATGTTTACAACCAGGAAGGAAGCTCACATCCTGAACCAATCAGACGCCCTCTTACATCACAGAGAATGGACCAATGAGCAGTCAGCATGCTGCAGGTTGTGTGTGTGTGTACCTGCAGTGTTTGTGTGTGATGAACCTGTCCTGATCCAGGTGTTGGTAGGAGGGGAAATCTGATTGGAGAAATCTCTCTGTCACCATGGTGAACTGCACCACACCCACCAGACAACCTGCAGCACACACACACATTAAAGAATAAAGTATGTATATGTATAAACAATGTATGTGCAGCCTGCTCCTATCAGACTTTATCAGACGATGATGGTAATGATGATGATAAAATGTTAATTTAAAATGTTTAAATAACATAACAAATACAACAAAATGTTTATTTCCAAGGTGATGGCTGTACAATTAAACTGGTTCCATTTAAACATCAAGGTTTGGTTTTGTGTTATTATTAATCATTAATTCCATCATGGTTTATCATTTTGATTCATGATTCTGTGTTTCTAGCTCTCTAGTTCTTGTTTTGTGATTTCTAGTCACTGCCAGTTCAGATAGAGGGAGAGGAGGTCAACACATACAAGTACCTCGGGCTGTGGGTGGACAACAAACTGGACTGGTCATGCAACACAGAGCACCTGTATAAAAAAGCCCAAAGCCGACTGTACTTCCTCAGGAGGCTGAGGTCTTTCAACATCTGCAGGAAGCTCCTGAGGATGTTTTACCAGTCAGTGGTTGCAGGAGTCCTTTTCTATGCTGTGGTGTGCTGGGGGAGCAGCACAGCAAAGAAGGACTCATCCAGACTGGAGAAACTAATCAGGAAGGCTGGCTCTGTGGTCGGCATGAAGCTGGACACTCTGGTGACAGTGGCAGAGAAAAGGACACTAAAGAAACTGCTGGACATTATGAACAATGCTGGGCATCCTCTGCACACGGTCGTAAACAATCAGAGGAGCCTATTCAGCGACAGGCTGCTTCTCCCAAAGTCAAAAACCAACAGACTTAAAAACTCCTTTGTCCCACACGCCATCAGACTGTTTAACTCCTCTCTGGAGGGGAGAGGGAGGGGAGACAGGAGGACAAGAGAGGGGGGAACAACTGAGTTGTAGGGGCTTTTCTACACGGTGCAATATTTGCAATATTTGTTTTTTTTTGTTTTGTCTTTTTTTCTTATATTTGACTGTGCAATAACCACTGTGCAATATACTCACTCAAATGAGCAATCCTATTTATCCATATTGTATATTCTGTATCTATATGTGTATATATGGTGTATTTATGCTTATATCCTTACTCTCATTCCCCTTAATGTATCTGTAACATGCAACTTCTTTCGGTGCTTTGCTACTGGAAACTGAATTTCCTGGAGGAACCCACCCGAGGGATTAATAAAGTTTCATCTAATCTAATCTAATCTAATCTAATCTATTTGGGTTTTCTTCCTGCAGCCCTCATGTTTACTCAAGGTTTAGTTCTGTCTTCATGCCGATTTTCTTGTTCAGTCGTGTCTCATGTTGCAGTTTGTCAATCCTGTCCCTGTGCTCTGTGTTCCCTCTGTTCAGTATCAAGTCTGTGCCTCATGTGTTTCCTGTTTTATTTTGATAGTCCCTGTCCTGTGTGCAGTGTGCTTGGTTTTGCTTCCCTTCTGTCATTAGGCCTGATTTGTCCCAGATGTGTTACCACCTATTCCCCATCTTCTCGTAGTCCTGCTTGTGTATTTAAGCCCTGTGTTTCTCTGTTAGTTGTTGTGTTGTACCCTCACTGTACTGTGTTTTGTTTTCTATGTGCTTCTGGTAATGTTCTGGTTCACTCTTTCCTGGTTTGATTTTCTAGTTTCCCGGGTTTCTAGTTTGGGCTTAAGTTTTGAGTTTCTAGTTTTGTTTTCTTCTATTTCTATTTGAATGTTCTCCAGCAATAAAGCTGCCACTTTAGTTAATCATTCTGTCTCTGGGTCCTGCGTTTGGGTCCTACATCCTGCCTGCCACCTCAACACCTTTAATTTTACAGCTTCTTAGTTATTATAAAGTGCTGCAACTCATAATGTTTTCTAAGATAGTAAAACCAGATTTAAACCGACTACTTCTACAAAGATGGAGCTAAAGTGATGATATACATTTAGTGTTTGGACTTGGACACATACAGTCTGTTTTTCCTTATAACTACATGTGAGTTCAATTAACATTTTGTGGGAAAAGGGAATTTGTTTTTTAAAAGGATTATAGATTCGGAGCTGAATTACCCAACGGAACATCTCATTCACTGACGTTTGCTGGAGAAGCTGCTCTGCCTCTTTGTGATGGAGCAGCAGCGTGACGTACTGAAGACTGTTAACGGGGAAGTGCTGAAGCTGAAGGCGTCTCTCTGCTGCTCAGACTGACGTTCAGTCGTCATCCAGACAACATGAAGACTGCACCGGTCTCTCTGCTCCTCGGTGAGTCAAACACTAAAATCATCGATTTATTTATCACAGCTCCAACAAACAATATGGCAGGAAAACAACCTTTCAGCAGTTACAAGCTTGCAGCTACTGACTTTAAAGTTCATGTAAAAATTCTGAAAAGTTTCGTCAAGGCGAGAGGAACAGTTCATTCTCCTTCTTATGTCTTTGTGGTTTCATTTGATTGGTGGCTGTGAAGTTGGGCAGGAACCAAGAAGTGATGTTAATGTTGAATAATGGAGCTCACAGTTTTAACTGAAATGTATGAAGAGTGATAGAAAATGGTTTCAAACATGCATGATGAAAGTTTTTCGGTTTAAATCGATCTCATCATCACTGCAAACCTCTCAGAGGTTCAGACTCTCAGCAGTTTAACCTGGAATCCTGCAGGAAAGTCACCATATAGTCTGGACTAAGTCAGCGATTAAACTTTCTGCCCAGCTAAGTGTCAGTAACATGAAGACCAAAAGAACAAAAGAGACTTGACCTCTTTTCATCAAACATCTCTTCAGTCAGGAAACCACAGCCTCTGACTGCATGAAGCACAGGGTCCTCTGACTGCGTCCCCTCTTTTATCTAGTCTTCACTTCCTCTATTCACAGCCAATTTTCCATTAAGAGGACTGAGTGTATTCAAACAACCACAGACGGTTTTGACTGTTAAAGTTCCCATTCCCGTTGACATGATGACCTTTAAACAGCAGCAGTGTGGGACTGAAACAGGCCGCAAATGAAAATGAAAACTGTGCTTTTGAAGGGTGGCTTCTTAGTCCCACACTTTCTTCTCTGCACATGAATGAAAGCTCATCCATGCACAGTTCCCTCTCCATGGTTTATAATGCTGTGCACTGTGATGTTTACCGTTGATTGCCATCTGAATAAAAAATGTATAGAAAACAGGAAAAGACAGGCTAACCTGCGTTGCTGTCTCGGTGGTATTTTAGAACTTCCTGTTCCTGTTACAGTGCACGGTGGTGTTTGTGTAGTTTAATCTGCGTGGCTCACAGATCTGGCAAAAATACAGACCTTCCATAATTAAGTAGAAGTACAAATACTACTGTTCAAAAATACTCCAGTAAAAGATGAAGTACTGATTCAACTTATTAACTCAAGTAAAAGTAAAAAAAAAAGTACAGACTATGAAATGTACTCAAAGTAAGAACGTACAAAGTAGTAGCAGTAAAACCCTGGCTGATTGTGACCCACATCCATTACCACACCTTGGCTCATGTGATTAGGTAGAGGATCATCAGGGGGTCCATTGTCCCTCTCAGTGGGAAACTCCCACAGAGCTTAAATGTGGGTCTCTTCACCGTTTGATCCTAGAACTGAAGAAGCTTCTCAGATGAGAGGTGAAACGTCTTCAAGCAACTCAAAGAAGTCCAGACGCTTTTCTTTCCAAGCTCCTTGGGTTGTGGCAGATACTTCAGGAGATTAAAAAGTTTCCTGAGAGAAAAAAAAAACTGTGCAGCCTCAGTCTTTCTTTAAATGACCTCTGACCTCCTGTTGCAGGTGTGTGTGTGCTGCTGCTGTCTGCACTGACTGTTTGTGCAGGTGAGTAGATGAAGTGCACCATGGTCCAGGACAAACACTGAGTGTAAACACTGATAGAAACTGTCCGTCTGTCCTCCAGTCTCTCTGAGCGTCAGTCCAAACCTTCAGCAGTTCTTCACAGCAGCCTCAGTGTCTCTGACATGTGAAGGTCAGCTGGGCTCTGATGGATGGACGGTGAAGAGGGACACAGGAAGTGGGACTGAGTCATGTGGAGCAGGGGGGCGGGGCTTTGGGAGGTTCAATGGTTCATCCTGTTTGTTTGATGAGTTCAAGCCAATCAGTGGAGTTTACTGGTGTGAAGGTGAAGCTGGAGAGAAGAGTGAAGAAGTCAACATCACTGTATCAGGTAATGAAGTCATTCATTTCATCAGACTAACAGCAGACTGTTGTACCACCTCTACATCACTCTGTGGGTCTTTTCCTCAGATAAACATGTGATCCTGTGAGGACAGGAAGTGATGTCACTCTACGCTGTAAAAAGAAAACTGGTGGCACAGCTGCAGCTTATTTCTACTGTAATGGACGTCCTGTTGGACCTAAATCAGAGAAAAACATCACCATTAACGTGCAGCAGTCTGATGAAGGTCTCTACTGGTGTTCTACTGATGAGTTTGGATTATCTCCTCAGAGCTTTCTGAGGGTCAGAGGTCAGAACACTGACATCACTTCCTGTTTAAAGCCAATCTGCTGAGCTGATGATAAACTGACTGAACCAGCTTCCTCATCTCTCCTGCAGGTTCTGTGACACCAATCTCTATTGCAACAACAGAAAGAGCAACAACAACAACAACAACCATCACCACCATCACCACTCATATCTCCCATCCTCCTCCTCCTTCCTCCTCCTCCTCCGTTGCAGTCATGGCAGCTGTAGTTTTTCTGTGTCTCCTGGATCTGATTCTGGTTGTAGTTCTGCTGACAGGGTGGAGACAAACAGGTATGAAGTGTGTCAACGTCTTCAGAGCTTGTGATGAAACATTGCAATAACACCAAAACACTTCTTTATCTCATCCTGTAACATATGATATTGAAATGTCTGCTTTTATATTTGTGTCTCATTGTGTGATTCAAGGAAACATTATTTACATGAAAAATACAAAATATTCACCTTAGATATATGTAGGAGGTCACTGATTGGCCCAAACTTCAACCTATCACATCATTGCACAAATAAAATCATTCTATTGTTCATGTTTTCAGGGGCATTTGGCCAAAAGGTTCCTTCACATGTGAATTTGTTAAAATGTTTAAGAAATGTTTGTATTATAAATGCATGTTAGGTAAATGATATTTCTCAGAGTTATATCTCATGTATTATACTCACATACCGTGTGCAGGAGAACAGTGGTGAGCCGTCTGATATCACAATAAGACACATGTGGGTTTGAACCTGCTGGGTGTCCCGGGTGTTTAAAATGATGTGTACGAGGTTAAAGTGAGCGTAGTTTCGCTTAATTAATCAAAATCATTGATCCTGAGTCTTTTTAATCTATATTCTTTTCATTTCTGCAGGAAGAACTCTGCCATCACTTCAGAGGAAAGTCGTCTATGGGGGTCTCACCTTAAAAAAAACAGCCAATAAGATTTCAATCATCCAGTCACATGTCGTTTTTTCCAGTCTGAGGACAAACGCTGCAGGTAAACACTCAGTTTTTATCTAACAAGCTGGTAAAAGATAAAATCAGTGAAAATAAAAGTTAATGTTTACACATTATTTATTTTCAATGTGATCTCCGTTCCTCAAATTCCTGCCATTAATTAATGCTTCAGTCTTAAATATGATCAACCTATCTCTCATAATCATTTATGGACCACAAGCCTTCAAGTCTGAAGTAGTTCAACTGTTACTTAAAAAACCATCTCTAACCCCAGCTGCTTTAGCTAGTTATAGGCCTCTAACTCTAACTCTAACCTTCCTTTCATGTCAAAAGTTCTTCACGCATGTTGATGCGTGCTCAACTATCCAGGTAAGTAAATTCCAAATGTTTGATTCTGTTCACCTGGACGTGGCGATTTCAGTGGGAGAAACGTCCAAGTGACTTCTTCAGTCTCAAAGTTGCGGCTGACGATGAACAGAATCAACCTTCACACACAAGAGGTCAATGCTAGCCTGGGACACCTGATGTTCTGCACCAATCACATCCCACATATAGTTCTTATTCAAGCCTTTACTGTTGTGCAACATATTGGTGACACACATAATGTGACAGATCCTGTCTTAACAATAAAAATCCCTAACTTACAGCGGGGTGGGGGTGTAGCTACATACTCTGCAGTGTTTACTGCCGCTCTCCTTTCTTTCCCTCTTTTCTCTCCTCTCATCTCCTCTCTCTCATTACAGGTGTTTCAGAAGAAGGTAACTGATGGGCTGTCCAACCTCTTTTTAAAGGAAACAACAAGCACTCATTTAAAATGAGTGTAGAAACTGACAGATGAACCTTCAGTTAATATCTTTGTTTAATTAAAACTTGTTTAAATAAAACTCTTGTTAATGAGTCTTCTGTTGTTTTTCTCATTGGCCTTATATCAGCAGGTTTAATACCAAGCATATGACTTTCTAAAGAACTGATTTATGATTTTTCAGGTCTTGCATTTGGTTGTAGCACAAACTAAAAGAAGTTTTTAAACTTCAGCATAAACTTGATAGGAGGTCATTAGAATTTCAAAGCACCAGTCTAGCATGAAGCTAAAGTTCCCAAATGAAAGCCTTGCAGATTCACAACAACATATATAATATTTTAATAATAATATAACCTTTATTTAAACAAACAAAAGAAAACTTTAATCACTTCTATATCCAAGAGGCAGCCAGTCAAATGTTCTCTATTTGAACCTCTGAAAGTCTGACAGTTTTTTGAACGAGCTGGAGGCAGAGATGCGCTTTTGGCTGAGAAGTGAGGAGGATGTTTTCAAGATGTGCTTAAAAGATGAATAAATACAACTGCTGTAAACTGAAGTACTGATTCAACATCTGTGCTGAAATAAAAGTTGAAAAAACCACTTCAAAAACGTCCCTTTGTGCTCGCTCCTCTTCAGCAGGGCTAGCTAGATGCTAAAGTACCGCAACTGCAACTTATGGGCACCTGCAGTGGTTCCAGAGTGGGACAAAGAAACATAAATAAATAAAAAATATGTTCCACTTTAACCCACGACTTTAGCACGCATCATCTCTATTTGTTTAAAAATGTGGGCAGTAAAACTGAAAAGCAGTCAGAAAAAAACTACTCAAGTAAAATACAGATACATGAAAATTGTACTAAACAGTAAATAAACACAAATCTCTGATTTATGAAGATCTTCAGACCTGAGTCTGTGAGGAAACTCAGCAGAACAGATGGGAGGCAGCAAAATAGACATTAGAAATGGATGCCAGAGAAACCTGAGGACCAGGTTTGTGGAGCTGGTGCAGGAGTTGAAACAGTAACTGGTGGTTTTCAGTAAGACACAACTGGTGAAAGATTGATTGTTAAATGTTTCTAGAACATACCCACGTACCCGTGCACATAATTGCACATAAACATTAAAGAGCTCAATAAAAACTCACACTGACACAAGTTACACAGCTCAGTCATCCTGAAGCTGAAGAACATTTCTTATCTGAAAATCTTTCAGACCCACTCTGATCAACACTGTTACTGTTCTACCACCAGCCACTTTATTAGGTACACCTGTTCAACTGACCCTAACTGCAAATATCCAATGAGTCAATCACATGGCAGCAAACCAGCTCATTAAGGCACGTAGACAGCATCAAGCCAGCCGACTCCAGTTCAAACTGAGCATCAGAATGATGACAAAAGGTGACATAAGAGACTTTGAATGTGACAGTCTGGTCTGCGTATTTCAGAAGATGCTGATCTGCTGGGATGCTCCCAACAACCATCTGTGGTGTTCACAGAAGACGGTCTAAAAAAGAGAAAATATCCAGTGAACAGCAGCTCTCTGAGAAAAAATACTTTGATGTCAGAGCTCAGAGGAGAATGGACAAACTGCTTCAATAGCTCTCATTATAACCAAGGTCTGCAGAAGAGCATATGCTAATTCACAGCCCGATGAACCTTGAAGCACATGGGCTACAGCAGCAGAAGACCACACTGGAGCGGAAATGAGCTTCTCCCTTGAAGGTAGGGGGAGAAGTTCAGCCATCCAGGAGGTGCTCAGAGTAGAGCCGCTGCTCCTCCATAAAAAGGAGCCAGTTGAGATGGTACCGGCACGTCCCACTGGGAGGAGTCCCCAGAGCAGATCCAGGACATGCTGGAGAAGTTATATCTCTCGAGTGGCCTGGGAAGACCTTGTTGTGTCACTGGACAAGCTGGGGAGAGGCAGGCCTGGGCTTGTTTGCTTAGGCTGCTGCCCTGGCAACCCGGCCCCAGAGAAGCAGAAGAAGATGGATGGATGGATGGAGTATCATGTAAGGTAACCACCGATGGTGTTTTTTTAAATTAATTATTTAAAGTGATGATGTTTCAGTGTTTCTGTGTAGTTTGTGAGTTTGTCTTATTTGCTGTTCTCTACAAACTTGATTTAATCATTTTATGGGAAAGAGCAAAAATCAAAATGAGCTTTCTGCACATCATTCACAAACTCTGAAACTTTACACTTATGAACTGAACTGTTTCCTGTGAGTTGCTGTGAATACATCTCATGCAGTTTATTTACTGTCCTCACGGTCCAGAAGCAGCAGCGTGACGAGCTGATGAAGGTAACAGGGAAGTGGTGAAGCTGAGGATGTCAGTGTTCTGTCAGTCGTCCTGGCAGCATGAAGATTACATCTGTGTCTCTGCTCCTCGGTGAGTCAAACACTGAAGTGCTTCACTCATCTATCACAGATGTCAGCTTTCATTCAGGAAACCACAGCTGCTAGCTGCATGTGCTAAATGTTGACCAGCCTTTGTTACGCAGTCTTCACTTCCTCTGTTGTAAACAAATTGTCCGTTATCTGCACTTAATCTAATTTCATTTCTCTGAGAGTTCGTATGCTTTGTTATTTTGATGATTCAGACATGAGCAGACCGAGACTCACACAGGACGTAAACCTGCAAATAACAGCAATAAAAACAGCTTCTGCAGGCTGTTCATCCCACAGCTGAGGTGGAATGAACACCTATACCTCAATACCACCAAAACAAAAGAACTGGTAGTTGACTTCAGAAGGAGGAAGTCCGAGCTGCAGCCTGTCAGCATCAACGGGGAGTGCGTGGAAAGGGTCTCCAGTTTCAAGTTTCTGGGTGTGCACATAGACACAGACCTCCAATGGAGCTCTAACACCTCTGCGGTCTTAAAGAAGGCCCAACAGCGTCTCCACTTTCTGAGAATCCTCAGAAAAATGGAGCTGCTGACCGTCTTCTACCGCTGCTCCATTGAAAGTGTGCTGACATATTGCATCGGTGTGTGGTTCTCCAGCTGCACCACAGCACACAGAAAGGCACTCCAGAGGGTCATCAACATGGCCCAAAAAATCATTGGACATCCTCTTCCCTCCCTGAAGGACCTGTACAGCACTCGCTGTCTCAAGAGGGCACGCAGCATCCTACGGGACTGCACACACCCAGGACACCGGGTGTTTAAGCTGCTGCCGTCTGGCAGGAGGTTCAGGCTGCTGAGGTCCCGAACAAATAGACTCAAGGACAGCTTTTACAACAGGGCAATAGCCCTGATCAATGTAAATAGCTGACCTGACTGGATACCTCCCTGGACTTTTTAGGGGGAGGTAACAATGTTTAAAACGATAACAATAATATTTATATTTATAACAAGGTGCAATAATAATTAATGTGCAATAATAACAGTGTGCAATACACATACACTTATTCTTCTTTTTTATACTAAGTTAATATACTGTGTTGTGTTGTTTGTTACGTTGTGATGTGTCATATCGTGTCGTGTTGTGTTATATGTAGTGCCGACGTAGGACAGTTTTTCCAATTCCATTGTACTACTGTACTATGTATGACTGTGCAATGACAATAAAGAGTTATCTTATCTTATCTTATCTTATCTTATCTTATCTTATCTTATCTTATCTTATAAACCATGAGCAGAGTTGGAACTCAGAGTTCCTTGGTGTCCTCATGTCAGCTGACATCGAGAAGGCCCAACAGCAGCTGCACTTCTCCTTGTGTCCTGTCTTAATTTTTTATAAGTTAGCTTCCTTATTTCTGTTCCCTCTTTATGCCTCCTTCTCTTCTTCCCCACTCTCACATCCTTACTTCTTGTCTCCAGTCTCATTGTTCCTTCCTTCTTTACTCTTTTTACCCTTTTCTTCTTTCAGCTCATCTCCTGCCTCCTTGTGCGTTCTTGTCTCAAAGTTTCCTTCACCCTTGACTCCTGCCTCATTACCTCCTCTCTCCTTGTCTCCTCAATAATTTCACTCTTCTTTAATCTCTTCTTTTCTGTCTCCTCCATGTGTCTCCTTGATTCCTGCCTCCATGTTTCCTCCTCCCTTGTCTGTGAGGTTGCATGAAGGTGAAACATGTTCAACACAAACTGATTCTTCACACACATCTGGTGCAAATGTGTGTGTGTTGATGAAGTGTGAAATTCACAGCAGCCTAATTGAATTAGACACACACTCGTTTGTCTGACAAGATCTTTTCCAACAGATGTGAGCAGATGTGCGTGTGTGTCCGTGTGTGTGCGTGTGTGAATAGTGCGTTTGAAACAGCAGCATCTTCTTTACACATTTAAAATGTAATTCTGACCTCTGTTGATGAATCTCTCTCACACACGTACAGAGGTTCCTTCTCAGCTGTTTCTAACCTCAGTTAACCTTCAGTCTCAACACCGGGTCAAAGGTCAGCCCTCACATGCTGCACTTTAAACACAGTCCTGAGTTTCCTGTGAGGATCAGAGATGTCGATCACTGAGTTTGTCTGTGTGTGTGTACCTGTTTACACATCTTTGTGGGGACCAAAAATTGGAATGTTTTATACTTGTGGCTCTATGCAGCTCTATGGGGATAAAACTGCCCGTCCCCACAAGTTTAAAGGCATTTTTGTGGCTCAAAATGTGGTTTTAGTGTCAGGGTGTGTGTGTGAAGAGTAATTTGTCCTAATCTATGTCTGCGGGTCAGGTCTGCGTTTTATCAGGACCCATGTGTTCTGCAGGACCACCGCTCAGGTCCATCAGGTTTAAGAGGACGGGCTCTGACCTTCAGAACCAAACTGACCAGTTCAGCGGCCGAATAGCCATGAATCCTGACGCTCTGGAAACCGGAGACTCACTCTTACTCTGGCAAAGCTTCAGCTGTCTGACAGCGGCAGCTACACCTGCACCGTCCGTAAGTTTGGAGTAGAACTGGGTCAGTCAAGAGTGGAACTGCAGGTTCAGCGGGTCAAAGGTGGAGGTCAGTGCAAAGAGATTCAAAATCACATGTAGTGTCACAGAGTGTTAATCATTTTATGTTAACATCATGTAATGTTCATGTTTTCATTGTGTTATAAGTTCCCATCAGTGTCCCAGTGGCTCTGGGTGTCCTGGCTATAGTTGCAGCTGTCATCGTGGGTGTTGGAGTTTACTGCAGAGGCTATTTTAAGGAAGGTATGTTGTGTGTGTGATGTGATCGCATTGTGAATAATCTGAATCATCCCTAAACCTCAGATTTATTTTACTTGACTTGCAGTGTTTTCTTCTTCTTCTTAATCTATTAGTTATGTTAATAGGTTGTTTTAATTGTCTCCTTTCTTTCAATAAAACACAAACCAGTGTTTCCCCATGTTTCATGTTCTTAAGGAATCCTCCAGCACATTTTGCAGAACAGGCTCCTCTCTCTCATTGAGGTGGCAGAAAAAACAAAGCAGGGTGCCCGCATCATCCGTGTATGTACTAAAACTATATAAATCTAAGTATACATAGACATTTTTTTATTCAGTTGAATAAACATGTCTTTTCATGTATTAGGTTAAACAGCACAAAACTCAAAGATACCATGGGCAAGCAGCTGTCCCCCTGTACAAGAATGAGTATACCTGGTTGCAGCGTTACAATCATATCACAGAGTATGTTGAAGGCTGTTCGGAGGCACCGACTTTTTTCCACAGTTCTAGTGGAGGTGTTCTTCATAGACTACCGGTATTTTTCAAGGCAGCCTGGGAGATGATGAATCTGGGGATTGCCCCCACCTTCAACATGCTACGTTCCTCCTGTAGCACTTACGTGAGAAAACCTTTCATTTTTATTTTTTGACACACATTGAAGTAGGTTAAAGTGTCATGGGTTTTATTCATGTGGTTTCTTTTTAAAACATTATTCTTTCAGGCCAAGCGACAGTTGGGACGTAAATTTTACGACAGAGTGGCAACATTTATGTGCCATGATGCCATCACAGCCAAAAGATTTTATCAAGGTTATTTAAATAAGCTAAAGTGAAGTCATATATTTATCTATACACTTACATTTATTCATATTTAGTAATATTGCTTTGCACAGCTGAGGACCCTGCAGAGGACACACTCCAGAGCTGAGCACTGACCACCAATGCAATTGCAAAATATGCAGCAAGGAAAAGGAAAAGGAGAGAGGACAGAGGATCTGTGCAGGACGAGGACAGTGAAGGATCTGAAAAGGAAGAGCAGCAGTCATCAGGAACAGAGGAGCTTTTAGACAGAACGCTCTTCCAGTGTAGCAGTAACAAGGTATGTGTGCCCTGACTCCCTTGGTAAGAGTTTTGATTGGTTGCACTTCTTTCATATATAATCATTTACTCCATCATGAACAAAACATATTTAATTTGTACCATAAACAGATGGTGAGCCCAGGTCAGGGTGAGGGTGCCGGTAGTGCCGGAGCCACAATAAACGAAACTAAACAGGATTTGAAAAAGGGGGTGGAGCATCTACAAAAAGTGACATACCAGTTGCGCAAGAGAAAAGTATGTAATGTATGTTCTTGTACTTGTTTTTAGTGTTTTCACTGATTACTAATCTTTTAGCTTTTTACTTTTACTTTTCTAAAATCAGATGGTGGTCTTTTACAAAAATGATAGGACAGATGTGGGGAAACTCACACAAGAAGACAATCCAGAAGAGGAGGAGGAGGATGAAGCGAGGGAATGGGTTCCTAAGGTGGGCAGGAAAAATCCAGCAGAGTTTCTTCTCCTGCAGTTACAGATGTAAGTGTTTTGTTTCCAAACATCCATGAAAATGAGTAAAATATATATTTTTCTGCTCTAAAAGCAGTCTGTGAGCTCATCTGAAGATGATGGGACAGATGACTGGAAACCCACACAGGATGAATCTGAAGGCTATTCAGAAGAGGAGGAAGAACAAGAACGTAAAAGGATTCCTAAGGTAGCCATGAAAAACAAAACTGGGTGTCCTATGCCACAAAGAGAGGTGAAATTCATCCTCAGTTTCGGTGCTTCCACAATCAATCCATCAAAAATGAGCCAAACATATTGTTGTCTTCTCTGAAAACAGATGGCGGCAGCATCTGAAGAGGATGGGACACATGATAGCAGACCCACACAGGATGAATCTAAAGATGAAGCAGAACATTTGGGACAAATGATTCACAAAGTGGCCATGGAAAAGGTAAAAATTGTCCTCTGTTTCAATGCATTCAACAAAATATGTCTTTGTATTCTTTGACGTCAGATGGTCAGCTCATATGAAATATGCAAGGAGTAAAGGTATTGAAGGTACATGAGTTTAAATACCTGGAGTCAAGCATCCAAAGCAACAAGCAGTGCAAAAGGCCAGGCAGGGGATGGCAGGGCTCAAGATGCTAAGATTTTGTTTGGGAGTGACCAGAATGGAGAAGATTAGAAATGAGTGCATCAGAGAGACAGCTCATGTTGAGTGGTTTGGACACAAAGTTAGAGAGGCAAAGCTGACATGATTTGGACATATGTAGAAGAGGCATAGTGAATATATTGTTCCATATGGAGCTGCCAGGCAGGAGGGAAAGAGCAAGCCCTTAGAGGGAGTTCAAGGATATAGTGATGGAGGATATAGATAGGGTTGGTATGAACGAGGAGGCGGCTATGGATAGAATAAGATGGAGGCAGATGATCCACTGTAGTGACCCCTAAAGGGAGGAACCAGAAGAAGAAGAACTCAGCTTATTCGAAGAGGATGGAACATGATGGGAAACCTTCACCAGATAAATTCAAAGACAATTCAGAAAAGATGTGTTTGAGGAAGAGGTGAGTTAGCTGCAGTCCATTTTTAGTGAGGTCATGAGGAGGAGTAGAAAGCTGCAGTAAATCTAATGATCGTGCTGGTGTATGTATAATACCAGCAGTGAGTTCTGAGGACTTGGACGGTCCAAAAACTATTTGCTAACAAATCAGCACAGGCACTTATAGTGGTGCACTATTACAAAATGCTTTTACTCACAAATAGGGGGCTAAAGTTCATTCCTTGCAGTTTGATTTGTTTCTAAAACCATCAATACCAACATGAAACTGGTTTATAATTTTTTTCTTCTTCTTGCATTTCTGTGTGTTATATGTACAGGACAGGGAAACGGCGATGAGCTCATTACGATTACAACACCAAATTCCAGTTGTTACATAACAAATCTGAACATTACATCTAGATGAGCTAAAGTAACCTTGTTTTTCTTTGTCGATCATCATTTTTCAGATGCAGCAGGCCTATGTAAGCCAAGACACAGCAAAGACTGTGAATAAGAGTTCAGAAAAAAGGGTGATTCACCAAACCAGATGCTTGAAGAGGCTCACTTTTCATCAGTCAACTCTCTTTGAAGACACGATACCCAGATCTGGTAACTGGAAACCAGCAGCTGTAGTAAAAATACACAAGTTCAAAGAACTTTAAGGTGGAGTGGTATTTATTTATTTCTCATATGGTCTTAGATAACAACAAGAAAGACCAAAGTGGAGTGTCATCTGCAGCAATAATAACCTCAGGTAAATATTAACATTATATTGCACAATATGAACAATGTTAAGTTAATCAGTAAGTAAATGATTATTTTCTTTTTCTTTTTTTTTTTGCCTGTCCCGTTTGGCTCTTTTGCATCAGAATTGTTGTCTAAAGGCAAAGAAAGATGCCCAACGGATTTACTTTACCAAATTGACCATCCCAGCCTTGCCATAATGGTCCATTTGATTCACCTTTTATTGTTTATTTTAGTTTCACTTGCTGAATACGGGACAGACTTGACTGGGGGAAGAAGGGGAGAAAGAAAGAGGGAGAGAGAAATAGCTGAGAAGAGGGACGGGGGAGAAGGGCAAAAGACAAAAACCAACAGAATGGGCAGAAAAAAAAAAGAAAATGTTAAATTTATTAAAATTAAAAATTTATATTTAATTGTGTTGTGGTTTGCAGTGTTTTGTGTTGTTTCACTTTAAATTTGTAAAAGGAAAAAGCTGAAAATTTAAATAGTTAAAAGTTGAAATGTGAATAGTTGATTTTTGTATTATATGATTTATTTATTACATTTTATGTGGAGTGAATAAATAAAAGTATATTTACGGTGGCCCCTACAGACAAAGCACATACAAACTTCAAATCACGTACGAACTCTGAAGCACGTAAAAACACGTAAAAACTCAGAAGCACATAAAAACTCAAAACACGTACAAAAGACAACAGAAGTGCTCCAGGATGCTGGGCGCAGTGTGGAGCTTTTGTTATCTTGTGGCTACACAAGCCAGCAAGTACCAACGACCAGATTTGGTGTGTGGTAGTAACAGGTAAATGAACATTGCTTTTAAATTATTTGAATATATATGAGTGCCTGTGTATAAATACACAAACAATACACATATGCTTTCATGCTTTCAATTGTGTAATTTAAGTGATCTAGTAGCTCTGCTTTGGAAGTTCAGTTCATGCTAGAAATGTGTTTTGGAGTTTGTACGTGTTTTGTCTCTAGGGGCCACCACATATATTTATATATAAACATATATAAATAAAACCACTTTTTTTACGTTAGTAATTCCTTTTGTGCATAATTTTATAATATTGTTAATAACAAATTAATTAAAGCAACAAAACAACCTGAAGAGCCAGTTCAGAGCCGAAAGAGCCGGCTCTTTTTAGTGAGCCGAACCGAAAGAGCCGGATCTCTAAAAAGAGCCGGAAATCCCATCACTAGTATACACTGCTACAAAACAGCACAAGAGAAGGAGGATTTAGTGTTTGTGTTATTACGAAACAAGAAGAGTTCCCAGATGGTACAGTGGACACATGTGTGACTGCTGTGATTAAAGCATCTTTCTTTCAGCTTAGCGAGTGAACCGTCAGCTCGTTCAAACACACGTTAAAGTCCATTTGGCTCGACACCACCGAACAGAGGCAGCAATATAACACAGCTAACATTAACAGTGCAGTGAATCCTGCTTGTGCAGTGATGTTCAGGACTGCAAACCGAGCAGCATCACTGACTTTCAGCCTCTTGTGTTTGTGGATATAGGACTGACTTTAATTATCCATAAAATCATCACATTCTCTGTAAGATTAAGGTCAACTATTGAACGGCGTATATTTTGAAGTATTTACATCTAGTATTTACTCTAGATTTACCACAGGGTGAAATAATGTACGCATGGCACCAAATAAACACATACCAGACGCGATTTAGGCTTCAGGAAGGTAATCCATGGATGATCTCTGTAACACGAACAACACAACATGAGTACCGTAATTGTCGGGCTATAAGCCGCTACTTTTTCCACAAGCTTTGAACCCTGCGGCTTTTAGTCAGGTGCAGCTTTTCTATGGATTGTCCCTGATTTTTGTGATATCGTAAGACAATTTGTTTTGTTTGTTCCGCCTGGCGGAAGGGCATGTGATCAGACACACAGTATCGGTGTTCAAGAGTGGTGTGTTGGTCACATGTCCATCCGCCAGGCAACATAGTGCCGTACAAGTAGCACGAAAAACAAACTTCAAAGTAGCGCTACGCATTCAGCGGGAGTCGTGGATGGTGTGCGGCAATAAACTTGCGAAAAGCAAGTTATGCTCAACTCCACCGGTGGAATCTGACAGCGTGGAAAAGTGTGAAAACATCCATCCATCCACCTGAGCCTAAAAGGTAGTCTGAATCTATTTTTCTGGTGTGCTGTAGGTTATTGTTATGTACTACATTTGTTACTCGTTTATGAAGCACAGCACATGTTTCGTACTTGTAATTACCGCTACTTGTACATATACCTAAAAAGTTGTGCAAATATGTACCCATAACTTGTTTTTCAAAATATTAATAAAAGGGGTGTGTCTCCAAACAGCCATCTCTTTCCATGGATTTTAGCTTGTGCGGCTAATATTCAGGTGCGCTTTGTAGTCCGGGAAATACGGTACTACCAATTCAGGCTAAGGCAGGAGCAAAATGTATGCAACTCCTACCTGTAACATCGGGGGAAGTTGAGTGACCGAAAAGCCGGATGACAACAAAATGACAACAGGTGAGCAATTCAGGGACGCTCAGATGGCATCTAATATTTATAGCAGCGCCCCATAATGTGCTTGACTACTAGTGGGACCAAAAGCCAATAAATATAATATTGTGGCTGCATTTTGAACAAGTTGCACGCGGGACAGGCTTTTCCCATATGGAAAAGATATATATATATAAATCTGATAAAGTTTGCATCTGTCTTGTGTGAAACTTGTATGAAAAGCATATAAGTGTGAAAACAGATATAAGATCCCTTGAAAAAATTATATAATGAAACATGTATGTTTTGGATACTTACTAAAACAATGTATGAACGTTTCGGTCTGAGGTTATAAGAACCTCCAAAAGCACTCCCACTGTCATCAGGAGGTAAGCTGTTAACCGCTGTCTCCAGAGCAATGTCAGCAGACTCTTGCGAAGAGTTCCAGTCCAAGAAAAGTGGGACAGTATCAGTACGCTCACAGTATCAGCAGGAGAGACAGTGTTTTTATCAACAGCATCAAAGTCACTACGGTCTGGGTCTGAAAGAGCAGGAGACAAGCTGCTATCTGGAAGACTGAGATCCAAAGCTTACGAAGCCTTTAGATTTGTATATTTGCCAGATAAAGCTATGGCCCAGGGGTAGAATAGTTGCAGGTTTGCAACATTCTCTCCAGTGTCCACTGTGGTGAGACAGTAATTTGCACCACACATCCTCTTGGAGATAGAGTAGGGACCAGTGTAAAGGGGGGGGGGCAACTTCGCAGAAAAGTTGGATGATGCATCTGATTTGGGGTGCAACTTTACTCTGACTAGGTCTCCAACTTCATAAGAGACCAGGCAACATCTCAGATCATAGAAATGCTTTTGTCGTTTATGACTCTCTACAAGCACCATGCTTGTACTAGTTAACCCTAACCCTGATCATGACCATCCTGAAGTGAAGCTCTCAGGTTATCTGAGTAAGACGTTTCAGGGTCATTCAGTCCTTCCCAGGAGGGCTGAGTAATGAGGTCCTAGGGCGTGTCCAACTCTCGCCCATAAAGCATCATAGATGGTCTCAGGCCTGTGCTCTTGTGAGGCACAGTACACAGTGCAAAACAGATCTGGGGAAGATATTTGTCCCATGAAGCGTGCTTATCCCCAACATATGCTCGAATGGCTGTCTTCAAAGTGTGAGTTACACGATCAGTTGCATAAGTTTGAGGATGGTACGCAGTTGTTAGTCTGTGTTCAGTTCCAAATGTTAGCACAACATGCTCAAATAGTTTACTGATGAAAGGTGTTCCCCTATCAGAAACAAGGTAAGATCGAGCAAAAATGTCAGTAATGAACTTGTTAGCAGCAACCTGAGCAGTGGCTTCTCTTACAGCACTCACTTTGATCCATTTGGAGAAATAGTCCACAAAAACAAGGATATAAGCATTCCCTCTTTGTGTGCAGGGCAGTGGGCCAACATAGTCTACACACGTGTACTCCCATGGTCTTTGTGGTTGGATAGGGACTATAAGGTCTGCTGTTTTTCTTTGAGTTGGCTTTGTGGCTTGACACAAAAAGCATGAGACCACATACTTTTTCACATCATAGTTCATGTTTTTGCCAGAAGAATGTGAGAAGCAAGCATGCCAGCGTTATTGCAATGCCCAGATGTCCGGCTGTAGGATGATCGTGGTAATACTTGTGTTGGATAGATAGCTTGTACTGGAAGGACTGTAAGGTGCTAGTTCAGGTTTGCAGCTACCACTCCCCGGAGTGTCGGCCAGAACACTGCTCAAGGCCCGGATGAATGTTCAGAAGGGAGACAATGAAGACACCGAGGATAGTGCAGACTCTTGTATTGACTTCACACAGTTGAAGGTAACAGAGGTTGTCAGAGGAGCAGGTATTGCATACAGGTTTAGGTGCGTGGGCATGGATGTGTGTGTGTGTGTGTGCTACATTGCTAAAGTGTTCACAACAATATCTCCAGAGTACATCAACATAAACACAGGCGGGAAATGAACTAACATCCCCTTTAATACCATAGGCCATATATTACCCACGACTCAGGCATAGACCCACTGAGAGAGCTAACCCGGTACACAGCTATACCCAACCACACGGCAGGAGAGTTAGCTTAGCTTAGCACCCGCTAGCGGCACAGACAGAAACATAGTCATTTCCCCCCTAACCTTGGTTACAGTCCCAAACACATCTTATTATCACATCCCCACACATCACCAACTTACATTGCTCATTAATGCACACTTCTCACGGAATAACCAATTCTCTGCCGGTAATCTGGAGCAGAAAGGCTCAGGTGCTTTGCCCACTCTCTCCCTGGACATAGTCTCTCATACAAAGCGGTGGGGTGACCTCTACTGGCCACTCTACAAAACTACAGGTGAACTAACAACTGAACAGAATAAAACCATAACTACGGGGCCTTTTGTACAACTTGAGCAGATAACCAAGGAGTGCAGTAGGAGCTGTTGTGGACGTTTTCCACTTAAATAAAGCCTGCAGACGAGCGATGAGCGGTAGCTAACATTATTTAATCAAACACACAAAGAACAGACAACCAAGCTTGATGAAGTCCCTGCATGTCCGCGGGACAGACGGTCAGCAGAGTCTCTCGAGCCTAGCATGGCTCTCAGTTAAATACCTTCTCCAGGAACAAAAGGCAGTACACAGCTGTTTCACACCTTAAGGTTCACACTCCCTTGCTACCTCCCAGAGTCCTCAAAGAGACAAAAGACTCTTCCTGTGGAGTTGTCTGCTTCCCCCAACTTCCTTACTACACCCCCTATTAACGTATGAGTGTCAGACATGTTAAAATCCAGTGGCACCAAGGCATCATACAATAATGTGATTAATACATAAGTGAAAGAAATTCCTATACAGAGCAAACAGTTTAATCTGCTTGAGTGGGTGGAGGCCATCGTGTACAACGTACTTCTTCAGATGATTATCCTCCTCAGTTTGTTGGTCACTTTCCAGCTGATGGAGCAATGAGCCTGTGGCTGGGTCCTCAAGCTGCAATTGACGAACATGCGGGCGGTCCAAAACAATTACAGAAGATAGAGCACGAAGGTCCATGCTTCCAATCACAGCATAGGGAGGGAGAAGATCGATAGGGGCATCCACATCTGGGAGGGGATTACGTGAAGGGGTATTGGGCGCCTGATTACGTTCTCCAGGTTTGTGGATAATGCTGAAGTCAAAGTCATGAAGGCAAAGAGACCACCGAGCAAGCCTGCGGGGATTTGGTCAAGACATCAACCACTTGAGGCTGCTGTGGTCAGTGTAAATAGTTACATGCACGCCCTAGACATTGTACAGCACTTTGGTCAACATTGCTGTCATAATTAAATGTGCTATATAAATAAATAACCGATAAATGATTTATGGCTTAAAATTAAAGGCAGATGGTATAGTTGCAGTGCTAAGCTGGTCCCTAATCTCACTGGCACTTAGACATCCTCTTTAGAAAACCTTTATGTTTGGCATGATTGTAGCTAAAAGGTTTATTCTTAGTTCCTGGAAATGTCCCTTTTTTGGGTTTGGTTGAGATGATTGCATGTTTGTATGTTGAAGAGGTGCTTTATTGTCTGGATGACACTCACATTAAATTTGTCAAAAACTGGGGCCCTTTCTTCAATCATATTAACGGGGATTCAACATAATCTTTAACCTATTTGACTGCACTTTACGTTTATATGAAACCGCACTTCTGCCGGACCCTGATTCCATCCTGGACTTGTTCCCCACATCTTTTCGACTCAGTGAACTCTTTGTTGCCTTGTCTAACTTCACGCATAAGATCATCTTCTTCAGACTCTAGGGTTTGTCTTTACTTTTGATTTGGACTGACTAACTAGTGTGTTTTTTTTTGATTTCCTTTCTCTGTGTTTGGATGTTTTGTTTTAAAATTTGTTTCTTTCGTCTGGTGTGATTTGGTGTGATGTAATTTTGAATTTAAAATCTTATAAGTAAACATAAAAAAAACCCAAAGAAAAAAAAACAACAGGACAAAAACACCACAGCTTAGTTCCTGTTCCACACATCTCTGTTCATCATCAAACACGCTGCAGTAAAAGTATTTATTATGCTGTAAGCTATGATATGATAACAAAAAAAGAGTTTCATCACAAAGTAAATCAAATAAAAGAAGTTCAGATGATGTTTCAGGAGTAACTAACACATGACCTGATCTGTAAAAAGTAATGACATCACCAAATCAAATCACCAAAAGAATAGAAAAAAAGTTAGTAGCTCTTCCTAACAGTTTTTATCTGATTAATAAAATCGCATTTGTTCCTGTATTGATTTAATGAGAAGAAATGAGACTTGCTGAGGCCTTTGATACACTTATTAACTATAGCATGATTATGGCTCAAACGTACAAGTGCAACGTGATTTGGTTTAGAATAGAATGGAATAGAATTCAACTTTACTGTCATTGCACATGTCACAAGTACAAGGCAACGAAATGCAGTTTGCATCCATTCAGAAAGTTCTTTAGCGATAATGTAGATATAATACAGAATATAGCTCTATTATAGGTATGTTACAATATACATGGTATGTTATGAGTATACTATAAGTATGTACAGGGTATAGCTGTAGCGAGTGTACAAGCTATGTACGGACTACAGGTTTCAGTATATTTATTATTGATGATTCATTACTCATCTTTTACTTTCAAATTCACGCTGATGTATTCAGACTAAAGCTCTTTCGAACACCCTCTGAGCATCATCAGCAAGCTCATCAAGGATCAATTCCAGAGTTTTGCAGTTTTCGTTGAAAGAGAAAATCAGTGCTAATGGGATTCCAAAAATTGGAATATATCTGGATGCTGCAGTTCTTGTAGCTCTGTGTTTAAGTTCGGTCAGTGCCTGCTGGACGCGCTCTTTAGTTATTTCTGCTGCAGCCAGTGGTGAATTGATGACAGCACACAGATCAGCGTATGGCACACCTGTTCTGGCAGAAAGTCTCTTCAGAGATGACACATTGAGACCAAACGCGAAAACATATTCTGTGACAGCACTAACCAGCACAGCAAGATCAACAAGCATGGAAAGCCCAGGAAGTGGAACAGCTGATCCAATTGCAGACAGAGTAGCGTAGTAATATACTTTGTTCTGAAAAGCTTCCTTCTTCTTGATGATGATCTCTGGGTTGATGTTGGGCATGACAAACAGCAGAGTGTCCCTCTTGTTCTTAGGAAGGTCTCTCTCTAAGGTCTGCTGCAAGAGAGGGAAGTCATACAGGTGGAGCTCAAAGCTAGACACCAGGAAGACCTTTGGAGACTCGATGCCTAACTGTGCAACTCCTGTGTCACAGAAGAAACACACATAAAGATAATGTAAAAAAATGCATATAATATGAAGTCCTATAAAAACAACAACAAATCATTTAAAACTTCGATCTGAATGTTTTTTAAAAGTGAATCTCAGATATCACTGAGATTTCAGTGATGAGACACTCACTGTGAACGCAGTCTTCTCTGATTACTTTAAGAGTCTCCTCTTCACTGAAGTCTGTCTCTCTTCTCTCAGCTCGTATATCGTTGTCAATTTTTGAGAGAACAAAGTAGAACTTTTTCTCCATCCTCTCAATCTCTTTTACAAGTTTCACGTCATTTTCTGTAAAGCGAATGCCTGAGATGATGATGAAGAAGTCAAACTTCTCAAATCCAACAAGCTTCAGGTACTTATCAGCTGGAAACTTGGTGGTGCCGATTCCAGGAATATCCCATAAAGTAACATTGAGATAGTTTGGATGGGGATATGGCGTACACTCTAAGGTTGCTTCTGTAATACCAGTAGGCGCAGCTTTCTCATCATCATTGGACAGCCCTCTGAGGGCATTAACAAAGGTGGATTTACCAGCTCCAGTTTCTCCTGTGATGGCGATATTTAGTGGAATATTATTTAGTGTTTCTAAGTATTCTTGAATCCTTGCGGCTGCTGCAGCAGTGTCGTTTTCCAGGTCTTCTCTAACTCCAGGAATTTCTTCTGGATTCAAATCATTTAGATCCTCCATGCTGATCCTTAAACAGAAGAAGAAAACCTGAGAAAATGTCACTTTTGTCTTCAACTAAAGAATATGTATATAGAGTATCTACTTCTATTCAATGTTATCGCTTAAAATCATAGATCACATGTTTTTGTTTTTATTTTTGGGGGGAGAGTAAAACTGTCAGACTTTTTAAGTATTAAGCTCAGAATTTTTAGTGAATATTCACTCTGGAACTGATGAACACGAAAACTGTCCTTAGATAAATTCATTTGTTTTAAGATAGATAAGAAGAGTTTAAAAATATCAAAGTTCAGTGATTGAAAACATGTTTGCATTGTTTAAAAAAAAAATCTTTCTTTTATTGTGAATTGCTGTGAGAAATGTAATTTCCTATGGAGATATGGGTCTGTGAAGGTAGCACAGGGTGGAGAAGAAAAAAAGTGGTGCCCTAGTTTATTAGTAAATGAGTTTAGACCAATGACTGTAGAAAACATGGACGACCGACAGCTCCCCAAAAATGAAGCCAAAACGTCTCTATCGCCCCCTGGTGTCTGGCTGCAGTATAGGTCATAAACCCCGCCTCCTCCATGTTAGTGGATGGGACTGGGGTCAGACTAAAATAAATTAATTCTCAGATAATTTTTTTCCAAAGATTCTTTCTTTTGTTATCAATAGTTCTCATCACGCTGATTTATGTCCAAGGGGTCTCCTCTCCCATAAGTTTGATTCTAATTCCTACCACGGTGATGTTAAATTGGGGTGAAACGTCATCATAACAGCTTTGACTGACAGCTGCAGTCACGAGGAAACTTGCGTATCTCTGTCCGGGAATAGCAGATTTAGCGTAGGCTGTGACAGAAGGGCCAGCGTTTACGCTACGAAAACACGCCCGACTGTTTTAACCTGACAGACTGAACAAGTCTGTTCCGTATTTAGCAAGTGAAAATAAAATAAACAATAAAAGGTGAATCAAATAGACCAATACGGCAAGGCTGGGGAGTGCAAATCTATACTAGTTATACTAGTGATGTGCAGTCCTGAAATATCGATTCCTCCGATACCAATCATTTATGTTCTAGAATCGATTCTCACCTGAAATTATTTTTTGTTTTGTTTTGTTTTTTTTGCCTGTCCCGTTTGGCTCTTTTGCCATCGGAGTTATTGTCTAAAGGCGAGGAAAGATGCCCAACGGATTTACTTTACCAAACTGACCATCCCAGCCTTGCCATAATGGTCTAGTTGATCCACCTTTTATTGTTTATTTTATTTATTTATTTTTTTTCACTTGCTAGATACGGGACAGACTTGAATGAGGAAAAGAAAAGGGAGAAAGGAAGAGGGGGGAAAAACAGCAGAGAAGAGGGACGGGGATAAAGGGCAAAAAAACAAAAACCAACTAAATAAGCAGACAAAAAAATGCATATATCGATCACCTGGATCACCTCTTGAGAAAGAAAAGAAAACAAGCAGAAGAAAAAGAGATACAATACAATAAACAACATCACAATGATATATGGGAATATAACAGTAAATACTAAATATTAAACATTATTGTGCAGCACATAAGATCAACAGAACACAGTGTGCTTTGAGGTAGGAGCCAAAAAGGGTGTAGTTTGTGTGTGTGAGCACCCGTGTGTACACCTGTGAGCATGGACGCGCTTGTATTAAAAGGTTCCTTCATCTAATGATCTGCTAGAGCAGTGGTTCTTAACCTGGGTTCGATCGAACCCTAGGGGTTCGGTGAGTCAGTCTCAGGGGTTTGGCAGAGCCTCCGCCATGACATGCACGGCTCATTTTGTGCACCAGTAAAAAACATATCTATGTCTTGAATTTGAAAAAAATCACATTTTATTTTTCACTAAAGAGGGGTTCAGTGAATGCGCATATGAAACTGGTGGGGTTCGGTACCTCCAACAAGGTTAAGAACCACTGTGCTAGAGGGTGTGGGGGGGTCACAGCCCCGTCCTCCAGGGCATGCAGCAGGTATGGAGGAGATCAAAACTCCAGACATCCTGAAAATATGTTAAAAGTTTTTTTGTGACCCAGAAAGAGAAATAAGAGTAATATTAAAACTAAGTCGCTGCCGCCATTGTTGGAGACTGGAATTGGCTGGGCTGCGCGATGAATTCTGTGATATGGTTTTTCAATTTTGTTGTCCGGGTGGAAAATCTGGAGAAATTCGAGAGAATGGTGGCTCCGGGAGATTTGCGGGAGGGGCACTGAAATTCGGGATTCTCTGGGAAAAAATCGGGAGGGTTGGCATGTATGGTTGTGGCAACATCACTAACCTTGGCACATCACTTTCAATGTGGGAGGTCAGTACCACAGGCCTGTAATCCTGGGCACCACTGGGACGTGGTGTCTTTGGTACAGGGACGAGGACTGATGTCTTCCACAGCACTGGGACCCTCTGCAGATTCAGACTCAGCATGAACAGTTTATGGAAGACTCCATTTGTCTCTTAACCTGGTCTTGAGTGAAAGTGTATGGGTGGGGGAGGGGTGTCAGGACTTTCACCGGAGGAAAAGGTGCTATGTATAGAGGCCAAGTGGCTACAGCCTGGCCACACAAAGGGGGAGCTACTGGGTCTGATCCGCTGCACTATAGTTTCGCCAGTTGCAAAGCAACCGCTGCAACTACTGGCCTTCAACTCTCTCCTGTCTTTAGTAACTAAGGGAGTTGCTCCTATCTCACAGGGAACTGCACAAATGCTGCAACAGGAGTGCTGGATTTGGGCTGGGCCAGGACACCAGCATCAGGAGTGCCTGTTGACGGAGGTGGAGCAGTTGTCCTGTCTTGTTGACCCTCTTGACACCAGCCCCCGGTCCAGGATGGACGTACCACGTGCCAGTAAGGTGCCATGGGTATACTCGCCAATTAGTTTGCACATGATGCATCCCCTAATTTTGGGGGCAGATTGGGCGGGGTTTAATAAACTGTTAGTGACACATAGCGCCTGTGCTGCACTCATCTGTGACCCGAGCTCATCCAATGCTGACTCAGGAGAGGAGGACACAAAAGGGGTTTACTGTGTGGCCCCGCCTCCACAGGTGATTTCCCACTAAAGCAGTCTCATGAAACTGATGAAACACTCACTTTGTGAGCAGGTGATAAAAATTTAAGGTCACATGGGGCACCCTGACAAAGCACTGACCTAGCTGCATTTCATAATTATCAGAGATAGGCTGTATCGAGTGAGTCATGATACTCACACAGAAGAACAACAAATGCCACCAGAAAATTATTTTCCAAGCATATAGGATGATTAATATGTGATAAAACTCTGGAGAGAATAATGACCGGATTTTATTTGCTGGGCATCTGAGTGACTGTGCACCAAGGGCACGTGTCCTGCTTGCTCTGTCAGCTGGTTTACCAGCTGGCCATTCCAAAAGCACTGTGCCGTATAGAGAGCCTAATCTTGAAAGTAGAGATAGTGTCTGTCTCCTGAATCCAAACTGGAAGCTGGTTCCACAGAAGAGGGGCCTGAAAACTGAAGGCTCTGCCTCCCATTCTACTTTTAAATACTCTAGGAACAACAAGTAGGCCTGCAGAGCGAGAGCGAAGTGCTCTAATAGGGTGATATGGTACTACAAGGTAGTGATGGGATTTCCGGCTCTTTTTAGAGATCCGGCTCTTTCGGTTCGGCTCACCAAAACGATCCGGATCTTTCGGCTCCGAACCGGATCTTCAGGTTGTTTTGTTGCTTTAATTAATTTATTATTAACAATAATATAAAATTATGCACAAAAGGAATTACTAACGTAAAAAAGGGGTTTTATTTATATATGTTTATTAGGGGTGCAACGATATTCGTATCGATATTGAACCGTTCGATACAGTGCTTTCGGTTCGGTGCGCATATGTATCGAACAATACAAAATTTGTAATTTATTTTATCAACTTTCCTTCTGACGATGCTGTCTGTGTTGAGCGCTCAGTGAATCTGCGTTCGACTACTCCGCCTAGGCTCGAGAGTGCAGCCTAGGCGGAGTAGTCGAACGCAGATCCACTGAGCGCTCAACACAGACAGCATCGTCAGAAGGAAGAGCGCAGGGCAAGCTAGCGAGACAGAAGTGGACCTCCCCCACCCTCATTCAGATCTGGCGTTTGGAATTATTTTGGTTTTTAATGTGACGTATGACCCTGAAGGTAAGCGAGTCATGGACTAAAGTAAAACAGTATGTTGGATGTGCCATGCAATGCTCAATTACATGGGTGGGAGCTAGTGTGTTAGCGCAGTTAGCTCGTTAACGTGTTGGCCGTCTAGCCCCATGCACGGGGCGATCGGCGGTAGCTCGTTAACGGAGATTTGCCGATAATTGTCTGCTGTAGTTCCTCACTGTGGCCACTGGAGGGCAGTGAACACTCGTCGCACTCTACAGTCAGCATCACACAAACATTAAACCTGCTGATGTACCTGTAGTGAGACTCTCCTATTCATCTTCTTCTACAGAAACAGCACTGCACCTCTTTTAGCCTCCATTTAAATTGCTAAATTCTCATCTTTATTTGTAAGATGTGTGCACATTCACAGCCTAACCACAAACCAAGAGATGTTTTTTAATCAGTGTAAACTCTGCTAACATACTGACCGAAAATAACAGAATGAAATAACAATAGACTGAGTAGTTCTCAAATGACAGAGAAGAACCACAATATATACCCACATAATGAAGTTACGAGTAATAACAGATGAGGACTGTCACATGATCATAGAAAATGATTATTACAACAGCATAACTTACATAAAATATATTCTCACAAATTGAACCATGTGATTGAGCTCAGGGGGCATTGTTAGATGTACTGTTACCCAACAACTTAACTAAGCAGCAGAGTTCCCCTCAGTGATAATTGTAAAACTACAGTAGGTCTGGGCACTAATGACGAGGCAGCAGTTTTAATATTGTTCAAAGCATAAATTTAATTTTAGCTGCAGTTACATAAACATGTTTATGGTTTCAGCAACTAGTTTTTGTATTTTTATCCACATAGAAAGGAGTCTGTTTAGGTCATTTCTGATCAGGAGGCACCTCCTTGGTGAGCTGTTACAGACGTGTCCCACCACGACGCCTCTGTGCAGACCCAGGATGTTTTATACACATACTTGTGATCACACGGCATTTATGCTTGTTCTTAATTAAACTTAAGATGCAAAAGATAATTATCAACAAAAAAGTTTAAAGTTCAGATAAAGATGTTTGAAGGTTAGCTGTCACAGCAGCTGATCTGCAAGCAGCGCTAAAATTCATGATTACACAAAAAAAACCCACTGTCATGATGTTTCAGTAAAGTTTATTATTCAGATATAAACTGTGTAAAAGATCACATTTGTTGCTGTAGCAATATGATAAAGTGAACAGCTCGATTATGATTTGGATGCAACATTCAGAAGAGCATTTTGTGTAAAACTCTGCCACAGGAAACATGAGGAGTTACCTGCTGTTACAACCTCTCTGTAAGTGGAAAAGGTAAAAAGGGTTTATTTATATAAAAGTTGATTTACACACTGCAGTTTCAAATGTGTCTGTAAATAATATTCTAACCGAGACATGAAGAATAATATTATTTGAATATGAATTTAAAAGGAAAAAAACGTAAAATTATGATTTACAATCAAAGTAGAAATCTTGTCCCTTAACAGTCTGAAAAAAGCTAATTTGTTTTTATTTTGTGAAAATCCAAAAGTGACTCCTGTCAGACTTTTTTTTGGTTATTAATGCCTATTATCAGACTTGAATGTATTTAAACTAAAACCCTGCATTCAGCAGATCAGATTATCTGAAACAATTATGTTAGACATGATACATATAAATGATATAAGTTATTCTCTATTCATCTAAATATAATATGATCGGATGCACTGAAACTGGCTCAATAATCAGCAGACTGTGTAATGATGAAGTAACACCCAAAGCTAAGGTCACATCAAGCAGATGGGACAGGAAGTCATTCAGCAACCTCACCTGTATAATTATTAAATAATATTATATTACCACATCTATTTAAAATAACTACATTTTCTGTGTCTTATCTTAAAGAATAAAAATGGTGACCAGAGGAAGAAAGTGACTTTAGCTTAATTCATGAGATAAATTAAAATAACTTACACTGAATTTCTGCTGAGGCTGAAAGTGAAGAGAGCAGCACACTGCAGTCAGTAACAATGTGAGAAGTTGCAGTTTGGCTTTGAGCTTTTGTGGTTAGTCACAGGAAATCCTTGCATCCAACATAACGATGAATCGACCAATCAGCGAGTCTTCATGAGGGCCTCAGTTAGATATGTAAACACAGCTGATTTACAAGAAGTCATGTGTCCATGGCAGAACTCCATGTACTACAGAGAATAGTAAAAATAGTTTTTCTATTTTTTTGTGCTTGTCACACTTTAATGTTTCAGATCATCACATAAATGTTAATATTAGACAAAGATAACACAAGCAAACACAAAATTCTGTTTCTAAATGAAGGTGTTTGTTATTAAGAGGAAAAATACAAACCTTCATGGCCATGTGTGAAAAAGTGATTAATCCCTAAACATAATAACTGGTTGAGCTAACTGAGCAGCAACAACTGCAACCAAGGATTTGCCATAAGTGGCTGTAGGTTTTTAAAGCACCGTGCAGTGTTGTAATTCAACCACATTTGTTTCAAATCAAATCACTTTTATTGTCACGTCACATGTGCAGGTACATCGGTACAGCACATGTGAGTGAAATTCTTGTGTGCAAGTTTCACAAGCAACAGAGGTGTGCAAAGTACACTACAACAGTGGTTCTCAAGCTTTTTGTTAGGCAATGTTACGTCTGGTTCAGTTTGGGTAAGAAGGAAAAACAGCCGAGTCCGTGTAGGTGACAAACATAGTATTAACTTAAACACATAACCTCTTAACTCAACAGTTCACTCTCAAAATAAACAGCAATACATTTACTCAGTTCACTATTCCCTACCTTTAACACTAATTACCCCAAGATCACCATGGACCAACGCCAGAAGCCCATACTGAGTGAATATTATTTAATTAAATTTAGTTTTAACTTCCAATATAGCGCCTTTGGATAAAAATCAACAGGTGGCACTCACCTTTTCTTATGTCGCCTGGCGTCACTCAGACAGGCTGCTGGCCTCCGCCCCTGTTTGTCACCCACACGATAGCTGCAAGCTCCCTTCCCCCCCAACCGGAGTTTCGGCACCAAGTTGTTACGTCTGGTTCAGTTTGGGTAAGAAGGAAAAACAGCCGAGTCCGTGTAGGTGACAAACATAGTGATTTTATTACATGCTTCTAAGACAGAAGCATGGGAAGACAAGCGTACAGCCACAGATCTCCAAAGAGTGGACCGTTCCCCATCCTTATATTACCCCTGATGACATCACACAGTTAGACCTTACTGGAAATGATAACAGTCTCCCCATAGTCCAAAGTTCTCCTTATACAAACATCAGATGATACTTTAGAGAAAAACAAGTGTGTGACATGTCATGTTGTGCAGTTCTGTGAGCCTGTGTGTCCAACTAGAGAATGTCCTGACATGACCTCCCTGTGTAAATAAGGGTAAACGTGCGTGTTTACATAACTCTCTATGTGCATGTTCTGATGTAGGCCTGCAAATGAATTAGAACAAGGTCCTGCTGGACCCTCCAGTTATGGACGGTGAATACAATGCTGTGGATACCATTTGAGACTTGATTACAATGATGATAACCTGCATGCATTAATCTTTACTCAGATTACCATAGATATAAAACAAAGATTATACTGTCATCAGATTCCACAATGGTAAATGATTAATGATTGATACTTCTAATTATAACTGTGATCATAAGAATACAAAATAAAATATCTCCTGGTCACAGCAACAAAAATTTGCAGCATGTGCAGCCACAGGTGGGAGGCCTTTATGTGTAAACAGGAAACTGCAGTCAGAGCTGCTGTGGATCCCGTGTCACTCTGTGACACCTCACCATCGGAACATCTCCACACAGCAGCTTCCTCCTTCCTTCTCTTCCTCGTATCCAGAGTCGGGTCGTGGAGGCAGAGCATGAGGAAGACTTCCTGTTTCCTCCTTCATGAAGAGGCATCGCTCTGAGAGTGCTGATCATCATCAGATCAATACTCTAATCATTTATGGACTCTCAGACACTCCAGCTACAGATTTCACCGACATCAAGTAACTAAAGTTACTAAACATCAGTAAAGAATAAATGTTTAGGCTTTCAGTCAGACAAACATTAACAGTAACCTGTCCCATCTATCAGACACAGAGGTGAGCGATGACATCATCAGCAGAAATAAACCTGAATCCAAACAAACTGTTCGTCTCTGAGCCATGTGATGTCAGCACTGACCAGCAGAGGGCGTCAGAGTCACATGATTGAAAACAAAGGCTGTGATGTTTTTTGTCATGCTGTGATTTTCTATGTTTGTCTAAAGAATTAAAAAGCTGAGCTCAAACCGAGCATGTTTAACACAAACCTCTAAAGGAAGGACGTACATCATCACGTGACTCTTCTTCTATCACTTTATTCACACTTACAGACTCCTCATCTCCATCCCTGTTGTCTCTTCTTGCCTCCTCTCTTTTGTTGTCTCCTCGCGCCCTTAATTTTTAATAAATTAGGTTCCTTATTTCTGTTCCCTCTTTATGCCTCATTCTCTCCTTCCTCCTTCCACCATGTCTTCCCCACTCACACATCCTCACTTCTTGTCTCCAGTCTCCTTGTTAAGATAAGATAAGATAAGATAAGACTTTATTGATCCCACGACAGCTCAGGTACAGATATCAGAAGGAAATACAAAAATACAAATAAGTACAATCAATTAAAAAAAGTAAGATAATACACTATAAACAATTGTAGCATACACCGTATGTGGTTTTAATCAGATGAGAAGTTAAGGCCACAGGCCTGAAGTTGTGCATTTTTGGCACTGGAACCACACAGGAAGTCTTCCACAGTTCAGGAACCTTCTCCAGGCTCAGGTTAAAGATGTACAGGGCCACCTGACAGAGCTGGTTGTTCCTTCCTTCTTTACTCTTTTTACCCTTTTCTTCTTTCAGCTCATCTCCTGCCTCCTTGTGCGTTCTTGTCTCAAAGTTTCCTTCACCCTTGACTCCTGCCTCATTACCTCCTCTCTCCTTGTCTCCTCAATAATTTCACTCTTCTTTAATCTCTTCTTTTCTGTCTCCTCCATGTGTCTCCTTGATTCCTGCCTCCACGTTTCCTTCTCCCTTGTCTGTGAGGTTGCATGAAGGTGAAACATGTTCAACACAAACTGATTCTTCACACACATCTGGTGCAAATGTGTGTGTGTTGATGAAGTGTAAAATTCACAGCAGCCTAATTGAATTAGACACACACTCGTTTATCCAGCCTGACGAGATCTTTTCCAACAGATGTGAGCAGATGTGTGTGTGTGTGTGCGTGCATGTGTGTGTGTGTGTGTGTGTGTGTGTGTGTGTGTGTGTGTGTGTGTGTGTGTGTGTGTGTGTGTGTGAACAGTAATTTGTCCTAATCTATGTCTGCGGGTCAGGTCTGTGTTTCATCAGGACCCATGTGTTCTGCAGGACCATCGCTCAGGTCCGTCAGGTTTAAGAGGACGGGCTCTGTTTCTCACTTCCTGTCACAGACATCCTGTAGGTTATGTTAAAGATGCGCAAACTGCTCTGTTAGTGTCCTCACTGTGTACAGTGGGTCACATCAAGTTTCGGTCTGTTACAGTACAATCTGACTCACTTAAATTGTATCAGTATTTTTTTGTCTCCCGGAGAACTCACAGGATTAAAAGTAGGATGATTTCTAACTGTGCTTGGCAGCAACTGGATGCCTGCAGCCGCTTCTAGCACCACAGCACACAAACATGTATGAATAAGTTATGAAACATGAATCCATTTGGTCTGCGTTCCACAGATCTTTGAACCCTGTGAACATGAAGACTTCTTCTTCTTTGGCTTTTCTAACAAGCTGACGTCTGACTGATTAGACAGCGTCAGCAGGAAAATACTTCCTGTGTCACCTTCAGTGTTTACACATGTTGCGAGCCAGCGTGCTGTTTGTCTCATAATAAGCTAAGTATACATTATTATTATTATTATGACAGAAGTCCTCCCTGAACGGCTGTCCTGCTGTGGACGTTCACTCTAGTCCTTCGTTATTCTTTCATATGTAATGTGAGGCATCAGACCTGTGACATCATCAGTTCAGCAGATCTCCACATGAAACTTTCTGGGCTGAAGAACAGATTTAAGCTTATTAGAAACTGAACTCAGATCAGATTTACGGCCATGAGTCACCGTCTGAAGACAAACCAGCAGCAGCTTCATGTGAGCGTCAGTCCGTTTATGTTTGACCTGGTTCTGATCGTTCACTGTAGAAAACCTGACAGAGTGCATTGTGGGTAAACTTTGAAGCTCGTATTAGCTCGTGGGACAGGTTCAGCATGTGACACCAGGAGCATCTCCTACCTGTGAGTCAGTCATGGGTCACAGTACTCTGTGATAATTTAACAGGTGACAAACGTTAAACAAGGTAATGAGATGTGATTTAAATCTGAGAGTTGGTTTACAGGGACCCTGATCGCAGCCGGGCTATGAAGCGTCTCCCTGAAACATCTGAATCAGTTTCAGAAGTGAACACACACACACACTCAGTCCTCATCTAAAGTCCTTTAGTTCGTTCAACCGTGAAGCACAAACACTTCCTCTCTGCCCCACACACACACACACACACAGGTATTCATGTGTGTGCGTTTGATTCAGAGAAAGCAGGAAGTGGTTCGACACACTTCATATATCAGAGAGCGTGTCCATGAAGGATGCTCATTGTGTCTACACCACACACACACAGCTGTTTCACCACTTCAGAGGACTTCACACTCACTTCCAGAAAACTCAAACAAAAATCAAAGCTGACATTTTAAACTCTTATGAGGACACATGAGTGTCTGAACAGATATATGTCCCCACACTAATAGGAAGACAAGCACATGCACACATTTTTCAGGGTCGTCTGGTTCAGACTTCAGATAATCACCCATCAACTACAGCCCCTCATATGTGTGTGTTTGTGAGGACACTGTGCAGCAGAGACCTTCACGGGTTTGCTGACCTGGTTTCAGGGTTAGAGTCCCAGCAGTGAGCGACCTCGCAAACACAGCAGTGTGTGTGTGTGTGTGTGTGCTGCACAGGAAGCCCTTGTCAGAATAAAAGTTTAAACTTGAGAGCGTGCTGCTGTTGGACTTCCTGAGAGCAGCAGGTCAGAGAGTAAAGGATGATTTCCTGTCATTCTTTTTAAAGTCACGTTGGTGTGAGCGTTAATAAATGCTGCTGAGGTTAAACTCAGATTACCTGCTCGTCTGCAAAAAGCTCCTCTTTTGTTTTCCTAGTTTGTTGCTCACAGGATATTTTCATGCCTGCATTTTGTTACTTTGGTCTGAAAACCTCACACACTAAAAACAAACAAACAAACTTCAGACCACACGAGAGCTCCGACTTCCTGCTCAGGTGTTATGGATCAAAACCTGAATCATAGTGTGACAAACGTGAGTGTGACCATGTTATTGCTCTTGGCTCTTGATTAATTTTGATTTGCACACATCAAATCAAACCCAAGTTCATTCAAAGCACCTGCGATTAATTTATTCTGTATCCATGGGGACCTGACTAAACACTGACCTGCAAGCTGCTTTGCAACCCACCTCCAGCCTATCATCTCCATTTCATGCTCTGACTTAATGTCAAAGCTCTATCCTTTTTTGGTTTTCCATGTAAAAAACAAATGAAATTCCCAGAGTGACACCGCCACACTGAAAATCTGCTCGTCTCCATGTGAAACAACAATGCTGTTTTAAATAAAGAGCTCCTATTCTGGGCCTGTAGCACAGTTTGTTTGCCTCTCAGCATCAGCAGAGCTCCCACACATCCGTCCTCTGTCACTAAGCTGGGGTCTGATTACACCAGACAGGAACATCCTCCAGTTTGCTGCTCTGCTGCTTCCCTGCACAAAACACACCTGGCAACAGGTGAGATCATGTTCCCATCAGTCATCCAGGTCACAGCGGTCTCCAGAGCTTGAAAACAAAGGCGACTGGATTTCTTCGCGTCTTGCCCAGTTGAAGTTCTCACTGTGAAAACTGCAGAGATCCTGGTGGTAACAGTGGGTGTGTCCCCTCAACAGCACCACGCTCACCTGTACACCTGTGGTTAAAGGTCAAAGGTCACTCGCTGAGGATGTAAATGTTTACATTTTGGACGTAGAGAGTAAAAGAGGCCATCAGTGGACAGAGGTCATGGTTTCCCACACCAGTGGTCAGCCGCTATAGTGCAGTCCTGACATCCAGTTACAGGTGCTTCAAAGCCCTCTCACAGGTGGTCTGATTCAGTCACGTGACTGTGGGGCGGGGCATGGTCTCACACAGGTGAACCAGGAAGTCAAACATTCAGGGTTCCTCGTTGAAACGTCCGTGTGAGCGTAAGTCATGGAGGTCCTAACTCATAAAGTTCATGTCTCCTCCTCAGGACCCATGAACTGCACATGCTTGGTGTGAGCTCTGTCTGATCCTCATGCTGTGTTTTACCTCTGACCTGCAGCCAATCAGATTCCACCTGAAGCCGAGGCTTTAGGATGAGATTTGATCAAAGTTTAAACTACAGAGGAGCGTTTGTTTTACTCACCCAGACTCAAACTGGCTGCAGAGTCCTCCACCCCACCTCATGAGACGCACCAAACATCTGTGTGTGTGTGTGTGTGTGTGTGTGTCGGTATTAGTCAGAGCTCTCAGCAGTCGGTGAACAGTTTAAAATAATATTAGTGCAGCTAACGACAAACACACTCGAGTCGTTTCATGGATGATTAAAAATAATGCTGAGAGAGCAAGACCAGCTGCACGCGATAGAATAGAATAGAATAGAATAGAATAGAATAGAATAGAATAGAATAATAGAATAATAGATGATGTTCTCCATGGACACAAAGCTGACACGTCAGGTTTCATTATTTAAAGTCAGCATTTGTTAGTCTGTCGACACAGACACACACCGAGCTGCTGCTCATCACACGGGAGCATCAACACACAGTAACACAAAGAGCATGAAATGATCTGAAACAGGAAAATAATGCTAAAATAGATAAACTGAAGACACACAAAATTGACACAGGCAGTGAAGAAAAGGGAGAAAAAGAACACAAAGACAAACAAACACAGACACAGAGCATGACCATAAATGAGCAGGGAGATCTAAAAAGATATAACAACAAGAACAAAGATAAAAACCTGCAGAGTCAGACATGCACTCAATCACAGTTACACACAGGATGACCACAAGCTGACAAAAACACCACAAAGAGACAAAAACATGACAAATACATGAGAAACACAAATAAACAAAAGAAAAACCCACAAAATATAAAATACGATGACAGAAACAGAAACAGGTTTGCCCACAGTCGAACACAACAAATGTTGTCAAAGTGGCCTGATGACTGAAACATACACAAGCTCAGAATGAGGTCATTGTTTGATGACATCACTTTCCAATGTCATCAAACAAACAAACAACGAGATTTAAACCAAAGTACACAAAACAATAGCGACACTACAGGACGGATCAGGTTAATTCCTGGATTCTTCACTGAGTGTGGAAACTCAGCTTGGTCTAATCGACTGACATGTGTGTGTGTGTGTGTGTGTGTGTGTGTGTGTGTGCGTGCGTGTGTGTGTGCGTGTGTGTGTGTGTGTGTGCGTGTGTGTGTGTGTGTGTGTGTGTGTGTGTGTGCGTGCGTGTGTGTGTGTGTGTGTGTGTGTGTGTGTGTGTGTGTGCGTGCGTGTGTGTGTGCGTGTGTGTGTGTGTGTGCGTGTGTGTGTGTGTGTGTGTGTGTGTGCGTGTGTGCGTGTGTGTGTGTGTGTGTGTGTGTGTGTGTGTGCGTGTGTGTGTGTGTGTGTGTGTGTCCTCAGCCTGCTGCCAGTCTGGTTTCTGTAATAACAGAAAAACAAGGAGCTGTCTGTCACCATCAGACCTCCAACTTTAACCCCCCCCCCCCCCCCCCCCTCTCTCTCTCCCTTCATTCCTTTTGTAACTCGTCCCAGATGTGGGCGGAGCAGAGAAGGAACATGAGATGGAGGTGACACGTGTAAATGCATGTGAAGTCCTGCAGTGTGTGTGTGTGTGTGTGTGTGTCTGAAACCTGAGCCCTATCAGTGATTGATCATGTGATCAAATCAATATTTCATGTGGACACTCACTGCTTTTAAATCATGTGATGATTGCTATGGCAACCATCATCAGCTATGGCAACCATCATCAGGTCAACAACACTGTAAACCTTCTCGGTTCAGATCCACACATCACCTCTGATGTCATGACATTTAACATTGTGCCCCGCCCCTCACCCTGCTGTCACAGAGTGAGGGGCGGGGCACACCTGCACAGGTGTTGAGCCTGACGCTACAGGTCTGTAGCATCTGATATCCAACATCAGTGTGTGTCATGTATGTTAGCAGGATTATAGACCAGAAAATACAAACTCCTGCAAAGGTTTGATGCAGACAGATGTGTCACATGACAGCACACACAGCAGCTAGGGAGGAGGAAGAGGCATGCTCATTAAAATCTGGTCCAAACAACACACAGGAAGTGACCTCACAACCTCTTTTACTGTGAAAATGTTTTCCCTTGTGTGAGCTGGTGCATGAGCGGAGACCCTGTGAGCGCTGAAGTCTCTGCTGGTCACTATTTGTTGGATCCCAGGAGTTTGTAGCTCGGCCGGGCTTCAGATCCAGCTGCAGGGATGTAATTCTGCTCGTCGCCGTGACGACTCTGCATGTTTTAGCTGGTGAATGTTTTTTATACTTTTTACTTTGTTGTAAAAATAAGCATATTTAAAGGTCCAGAGTCAAGTTTGATCCCAAGTTTGAGTTTCAGGTTTGCATCTCTGTGCTGAATCATGTGTTACAAGCACAAACTGCACAGTTAAACATTAAAGTTCATATAAAAATAAAAATAGCGAACATTAGTGAAACACTAATGTTTTATTTTAGTGTTTCACATTTCCAGCGTTTGAACAAACTTGGGTAAGAAGCTCTGGATGAATCCCAGATTTGCCATTAAAATATTCAGTAAACCTTCAGGAAGCTCGTTTCGATGCCATCAGCTTGCTGTGGCCTCTGAGGTGAAACTCGGGCTTCAGTCGACACCTCGGCTGATCTCAGGTCAGAGTGTAAACACTGATTCATAACTAAGAGCGACGAATCAGCAAACACTGGACTCTGTGTCGGCGTGCTGAAAGGCATGATGGGAGACGTAGGAAGCCCCAACCTGGACCCGGAGCAGGTCAGCAGACAGCACAGCGACATCACTTCCTCTTTGAACAACGGCAGGAATGTGGCAGCAGGGAGGAGCACAGGAACAGGAAGAGGAGCCTCCTCCCGCAGCGGCAGGGAGGGGTCAGAGGTCGCACGCTGGTATCAGGGGCTCACCTTTCAGGCGTTACCATGGAGACCACACGGAGCCCAAAGTGCTTCCAGCTGCGAGAGCGAGTTTGTCTTTCTGCCAATGCTGTGAGTTTGAGTTCATCTGGACGTGGAAATAAGTCAACGCTGTAAACACCCCCTCCCACACACACACACAAAGTCCTCTGGGGCCTCCCGCCCCTCCTCGCTGAGACCACCAGGAGAGGCAAACGTCACAGACACTGTGCAGAGACGATCAATTAGACGATCTGCTGGATGGAAGAAACATACGGAGGCTCAATAACGCCCCAATTACCGAGCGGACGCGGGGGAGCTCATTTCCAGCCCACTGAGGGTCCGAGCCCGAGCTCTGGAAACTCCATCACGCCATCGCAGCTCCTTCAGACTCCACAGCGTTTCACTTATTTCATTATTTACAGTTAAATCCACCTACATGTAGTTTCCACTCCTCCAATCAGAAACAAGAGCTGAACTTCCTCTGCACGTGCTCAGTACGACTCCTGCAACAGGATCATCTGAAGTTTGACCTGAACAACTGAATTTTTCTTCTGTTGTTTAAAGTTTAATTGTGTGCGACTCTAAATCCAAGCTGCTGCTGGCCGACACACCTGACAGCAGTCGGTGCTTCATGTGTCGACGCACTGAGTGTGTTTGTTTTACACTCACTGATGAACACTTACAAATGACAGTAATAACTCAGAAAACAGGAGAACGTCTAACATCAGCTCAACATACAAGAAACAGTCTGAAAATAATACGACCTTACAGCAGTAATCGGATTACTCACAGGTTTAAAATTATTTATACTTTTAGTAGTAAAACTTAATCTGAAGCTCACGACTGCAGTTTTAGACAGAACATTATTATTATTCCAGGAAATTCAGTTTTATCCAAGTTTTTTTCTCTTATTAAATTTTAGAAATAAAATCATTAAAAATGTTCACTTTTTAAATGTATGTTTACTAATAACACTGATCCACTAGCAGTACTAGCCTCCAAGACTTAGTCTGAAGCAGGTTAGCTATGACGCTACTGTCACGTATAGACAGTCCTCAGTTTAGACGAGCTCACACAAAACACTAAAAACTGCCTGAATTAACCATGAACGACACCATGAAGCAAGTACTTATAAAACCTTTATTAACACACTCACTGACAGCACATTATGAGCTGTGTTAAAGAAACAGATTCAACTCTGTTAATAATTCAGAACCACAAACAGCTCCTAAACAACCTGTTTGTACTTGGTGTAAAACTTTATTTACAAATAGTTAATCAGTCATAAAGTATAAAACATTGTGTCAGTAAACATGTTACATGTGAGCTTATTAAACAAAATAACTATTTATGTCTACGTTTATAAATGACATGTTACGTAATGGTTTATAAAGGATGAATTAAGTGTTAATACCTTACTAATGTTGAAGAGTGACTGTGAGGAGCTGATCAATGATGTTAATGAGAGAGGAGGATGGAGGACAGTAAGGGGGAGGTGAGGGCAGCTGTGCGGAGGATGAAGAGGGGAATGGTGGTCCACATAACGAACCTGTGCAGGTTCAGAGCGGTGCAGGAGAGAGGACGGTGCACTTTCTAACCACTCTATTAAACACATCATAGAGAGTGGGAGGACTGATGTTAAAGAACAGTGAGAGCTGTGGGAACAACAAAGGGGAAAGCTGATGATGAAGATCTGAGAAAGAGCTGTTGAAGCTCAGTGAAGAAGAGGAGAAGATCAGAGAGCAACAGTGTGCCTTCATGCTGACAAACAGCTCTACTCAGGGATGTTTGATGAGATGATGGAGAAGTTTAGAGAAGGTCGGGAGTTTCACTGAGTCTTTGTGGAGCAGAAAAAGCAGATGACTGGCTGCTGAAGGCTCTGCTTGATGGGAAAACCTGCAGGATTTTATGTGGATATTTGAATATCCCTGACGTGCATGTAGCTGTGCGATGGAGTCTGTGGATGCAGTGAGCGCTCCACCCTGCTCTGCAAATATGGTGCTTTAACATGGCAACGATGCTTTAAAAGGACAAAGGCTGGCATCACGATCCACACTGTACCTGCAGCTGTGGCTCAGGTGGCATTGTGGGTTTCCCACTAACTGAAGGGTTGATGGTTCAACAGCCGGCGCTGGTGTCTGTTCATGAGCTCTCACACAGTAAACGTGATATCTTTATGCTTTTTCACTCTCACATCAGTGAAGGTGAATTCCTGCAGCTTCAGCCTGAGCGTCTGCCTCTAAATAGTTGTGGTTTTTAAGCCTGACGCTGGCTGGCGTCTACTGGGGACTTCACAGAGAGCCCAGCGGAGACAAACAAAGGTGCAGGACAAAGAAATGTGTGGTTTCATAGAACAACAGCTGAGAGGATGTGGTGAGAAACATCGACAGAGCTGAGCACTGAGTTTAGTCTGATCGGTGTTACTTTGTGTTCACGGCTGAAACACGTCCACTCCCACTGTTGGAGGGTTTCGAGCATCTTTAGCGTGATTCTGATGACACATGTTTCTGTTTTTAGGCTCAGCCGAGTGGAGCCAGAGTGTTTACCCTGCCTGACGTATGGCGGTTTGTTTCCTGAGAGAGTCGGTCCTGTCTGTCTGTCTGTCTGTCTGTCTGTCTGTGGCTCGGAGGAAGAGCGAGTCAGGAAACCGCGCACAAACACACCGACACTCACAGAGTCTTTGTTTCCTGTCTAAATAAAGGTGGTCGCTGAGGTTTTGTGGCAGCCGGAGGCTCTGTTGTTCTGATCCGTCCTTCAGTTTCGTCTCCCTGTCGCATTCCTGTCTCTGTTATAGAGAGCCGAAGTGAAACCACCACTTCAAATAGACCTCACAATAACACACTGATAGAAATCAGCCCTGAGACCATTCTGCGTGTTGTCAGTAGAAGAAACCGAATCGCTGTGTGTGTTTGTTCAGGGAAACATTTTCATTCTGGGAGTCCACTCGAGGAGCTGTCCGTGACTCACACTTTCAAACTGGATCCTCGTTTATCTCACAGGCCATCCGGGTCGTTCTCATTCCCGAGCCTCACAAGTGTCCTTCAGTGTCCTTTGCTTCAAACTTGACCTCAGGACCCTAAAAAGGCCTCATTGTCGCTCTCACTGGTGTCACATGGCATGCACTTTTCAACTAAACACACAAAATCTGAAAATCTCTTAAATTAAACACTCTTTCTGTGTCATTATCATAAATCAAACTTCACTCGGTCTCCTTATTGGTTTCTGCGCTGGCTTCCTCTGCCTTTCACAGTTGATTTGGAGTCTTTAGTGAACACTTTTACAGCCCATAACAACCTCAGATCCCTTTAAAGTGCATCCACACTCAAATCCACAGACCATATAAAAGAGACAAACCAACTGGTTCACTCACACGTTCTCTGTTTAACAGTTGAATTAAATTATTATATCATATAAGAGTTTATTCGCTAACTGAGTCTGACAACGCCACCTCCACTTCAAAGAAATCTTCAGTAACACTGGCTAATGCAGCTAACGCTGGCTAACAGCAGCTAACAGAGGTGAACAGTGGATATTGGTGGCTAGTAGCAGGTAGCAGGAGCTAACAGACCTCATGGTTATTCATAAAAGCTGACAGAGGTTAATGATGTGTAACCACAGCTAACAAAAATTTTCACAGGTTAACAATAGCCAACAGGAGCTTACTGAATAATGACAGCTGGGATAAACCGGGGTAAACATTCACTACAGAGAGTTTGAGCTGACATGAGGTGAAAACGAAAAATATCACAAACAGTTAAATGAAATATTATTTATTTAGGGTGGCACTCTAAATTGCCCATAGGTATGAATGTGAGTGCGAATGGTTGTTTGTGTCTATGTGTTATCCCTGCGACCTGTCCAGGATGTACCCTGCCTCTCGCCCTAAGACAGCTGGGATGGGCTCCAACCGCAACCCTGAAGAGAATAAGGGGAAGAGAATGGAGAGATGGATTATTTATTTATAAATACTTTGTAATAACTAAAGATTTCAATATTTGATACATATCTGTCAATGTTAAATGCTGAAATGGTTCAAATATGTTAAAATATAGTGTGCACAAGAATGTTTTTATGCACACAGTGTATAGAACAGGAGTAGAAACTTGCAGCTATTCTGGGGTAAAGTGAAATAAGGATGCTATAAAAATACAGTTATCATTAAAGTTCATATTTCCTTCCTTCCATCTGACACATTATACACTTTATTATACTTTATTAATCAATAGAATAAATACCAAAGCTTCTTGTTCTAAGTTGATGTAATCTAAACAGAAACTCTGACTCTAAAGGCTCGGTGTAGAGACTGAATGCCTTGCTGCAGGACTCTGTGCAGGAATTTAAATGTCTAACCTCACTCTGGAGGACCGCCTGCACTCAAACAATGTGGATGTTGAGGTCAAATGCTTGGGTTTAAGTGGAACGGCCCTTTAATGTTTTTCCGTCTGAGTAGAGCAGAGGGGGTCAAAGGTCAGAGTTAATTTTGGCTCCTCTGATTGGCCTGTTCAGGCGGGAAATGTGTGTGTGTATTTATGTGTGTGTGTGTGTGCATGTGTGTTCTTGGCACAGTATTTATGAGCGCACACACCACAGGGAAATTCCATAAGTCACACACACTTACCCATGTCCCTGCCTTTCTATCAGTGTGAGGACCATGGTTTGTTTAATGCTTTCCTGGGCCATTCAGCCAGAGATGATGTGTTTGGGGACACACAGGTGTTTCATATAAGTTAACTAAAAAGTCAAAGTGTGAATATAAATGTAGTTCAGCTGAGAGCACAAACATAATCCCTTTTACACTCTCAAAAACCACAACTAAAGCCACTAAAAACTACAGATCTGCTAAACAGGAGAAAGGTACTCACACAGATACCAACACCAGCCCACACACACCCATAAAAATATGCTGGATTTGGTTTATACATGTTATTGTTGGCCTGGGTGTGTGTGTGTGCGGTGTGTTTAATGACCTGTTGGACAAAAGGAGTTGAAAAGAGCAAAAACACTCACAGAGCCGGTGAGTGTGTGTAGGTGTGTGTGTGTATGCATGTGTGTGTTGAATCATGTAGATTTGAAGAACATCTGTTCGACACATGTAATACTTGAAGACAGAGAGATGTTAAAAATCAGTATAGCTGCTTTCACTGACTCAGCCTAACTCCACCCCTTATCTAAGGGATCCAAAAGAAGGAGGGGCCAAAGTCAAACCACCTACAAATCTGTCGGTGCTAGACTTTTTTGTTTTTGTGAATGGCTTTGGGTCACATTGAGGATGAAATGCGGGCAGCAGGAAACTGTTAGAGTGCAACTGTTTGCTAACGGTCTGTGTTTGCTGAAGCAAAATGCTAGCTAGATAAATATTAATAAGAAGGCAATCTGGCTCAAACAATCAGCTGCACATTCAGTAGACACGTTAGCCTTCTGCCACAAAGACTGCTAAGTGATCCTAATTTATGGTCATCCATGAACTGAAAGCTTACACAAGGGGAGTTTTATGCTGTCCTGTCATTATCTTGGCTTATCCAAAGTCAGGTCATGGTGGCAGTAAGCTAAGCAGGATATCCTTCTCGATGACATCCTTCCCGGCTACACTTTCCAGTTCCTCCTGGTGGGATCTTGAGGCACTCTTGGGCCAAAGAAGAAATACAGTCTCTCCATCATGTTCTGGGTCTATGCTGGGGTTTCTTCCCAGTTGGGTGTGCTTGGAGCACCTCTAGGGAAGCAGGAACCAGAAGGAACCAAATACCTGAACCGTTTCAACTGAAATGGTCCGTATAAAAGATGTGAAGTGCCATAAAACTGTGTTCTTTATAATGGCCACTGGGGGGCAAAAAGAGTGTGTCTAGATCTATGGATTGGTCTCAGTCACTAGTTTGAAAAGCATAAAACAGAGAGTGATATTTAGAAATTGTGGTCCTATGAGGGTTATTTTGGATGTGCCAACTGGCCAATGAGCAGTGCAGTGATGCTGGCTACATCACTCTTTGTGACGGAGCCAAAGCTTACAGTCAGTGAATGGAGAGTATATTAAACAGAGCCATAAAGTGGTTTGAGGTGAGCAGAGACAAAGTTCTGTAGCACCACCGATATCGGTGAGAGATGCTACAAGACAAAACCCTGCAGCCACACAACGTTCACCCTGCTGCATCTACCAAAGAGACCAACGCATCCAAGAAGAAAAGAACCTCAACAGTCCAAACTGGGACCTTTAAAATGTTATCCGAAGGTTCCCAGGGCGTGTGTGCAGTGTTGTGTGCATAAATAACTGCTAATATACTCAAATCTGTCTTTAGTGCACTGCTGTTTGCTTCATACGTAGAGACTTGTTTACTTTACAATCACAGACTTGTAAATCATGATATTGTCCACTTCTGCCTTTCCTGTATTTGAAACTTTACACTGACTCTGTGGAGTGATAAAGCGCCGAGTATATTTGATGTGAGAGCGGACTTTCTTTCCTGGCTCAGAATGTTAAACATTTACAAACATGCTGCTTATACAGAAATGAAGGATGTGTTTCTTCTTCTAAATCAAACTCTTGTGCAGCCAGCTCTCGGCTCGGTGCTCGTAAACTCTATCACAGTGCTGTGAAAAGGTTTGTGGGCTTCATTAAAGAGCATCCACCTCATGTTATCCTGTCCTAAGCCTCAATACTTCTTCACATCTTCCCTCTTAGTTAAATCTGATAACTACATTCACAGTTCAGTGAGAGTCTGCTGTCAGGTTTCCCCTCTGACCCTGGTAGCTCTGGTTTCAGGTTCTGCACATGCTTCAAATGAATACATTCACATAGCCTCCTTCCCTGCAGATGTCTGTGACCTGTATTAACTGATTTGTGTTTCTGAAACTGTTTGTAATGATTCCTGGTGTTTGTGTTGCTCTGTTGCCTCCTCGTGTTGATCGTCCACCTTTAAGCTTTCTTTGCTCTCAGCTCTTTAACCTTTCAGTGCTCCTTGTTTGGGTTTTGAAGTATCAGCTTATAATTAGGTCATCGAAAAATGAGGTTTGTGAAGTGTCACATAAACAAAGCATTGACTTACTTCCTACTTCCCCGCTGTGCTGGCTGTCAATCAGGCAGACATGTTTTATTTAAACAAATGAACACAATAAATTGTGTCTCTAGAGTTGGGAGTTCGCCTTGTAATCGGAAGGTGTTTTACTTGCATCTATTTGAAAGAGTGAGTGTAAACACAAAAAAATATTTTATGTGCTGGAATGTGCAGAAAATAGGTTTAAATGTTAAACTAATTTCTTCCAGTCAGAGAATGTTGCATATAATTACATTTTTGCTTGATGCATAAAGTTAAAAGATTAAAACTGATAAAACAAGTTAAAAAAAGAGACTTTTCCATTTGATTACATTTTGTATGATGGATTATGCAGAAAAAGTAGAATTGGGCTGAAAGATCTTTCACTTTATCACCTCTTCAGGTTGTAAATCGTGTTTTTAAAAAGTAACTAAGTAACTAAGTAATTAATTACTTTTCAAAATAAGTAACGGGATTACTTTTTGGGGGAAGTAATCAGTAATTAGTTACTGATTACTTTTTTCAAGTAACTTGACCAACACTGATAGGGACTAGAAAAGCACTTTACAAATACAGGCCATTTACCATTTAAAGGCAGTTCTGATCTCTTTATACTTTTTATTGACCATGTGTGAGACAGGTTTATCCAAATTTCCCAGCTGCAGTTGTCTTCAATAAGTCAGAAACTGAAGGGCTGAAGGGTTTATAAAGAGATGATCCTGAGTAACCACCATGGTTAGGGTTACCCCTTTGGATGATTTGCTGTTGGTGGACATCAACTGTCACGGCGGGGTACGACAGTGTGTTTTAGGTGCAGACCGAAAAGCAGACAGAGAGGGAGATGAAACTGAGTTGCAAACAAACGAGCCTTTAATGTGGCTGATAACATGAATACAACTCAAACGAAGGCAAACGGGGGCGAGAGCTACAGTGGGGCAAAAAAGTATTTAGTCAGCCACCGATTGTGCAAGTTCCCCCACCTAAAATGATGACAGAGGTCAGTAATTTGCACCAGAGGTACACTTCAACTGTGAGAGACAGAATGTGAAAAAAAAATCCATGAATCCACATGGTAGGATTTGTAAAGAATTTATTCGTAAATCAGGGTGGAAAATAAGTATTTGGTCACCTCAAACAAGGAAAATCTCTGGCTCTCACAGACCTGTAACGTCTTCTGTAAGACGCTTTTCTGTCCCCCACTTGTTACCTGTATGAATGGCACCTGTTTGAACTCATCATCTGTATAAAAGACACCTGTCCACAGCCTCAAACAGTCAGACTCCAAACTCCGCCATGGCCAAGACCAAAGAGCTTTCGAAGGACACCAGGAAAAGTATTGTAGACCTGCACCAGACTGGGAAGAGTGAATCTACAATAGACAAGCAGCTTGATGTGAAAAAATCAACTGTGGGAGCAATCATCAGAAAATGGAAGACATACAAGACCACTGATAATCTCCCTCGATCTGGAGCTCCACGCAAGATCTCATCCCGTGCGGTCAAAATGATCATGAGAACGGTGAGCAAAGATCCCAGAACCACACGGGGGGACCTGGTGAATGACCTGCAGAGAGCTGGGACCAAAGTAACAAAGGTCACCATCAGTAACACACTACAACGGCAGGGAATCAAATCCCGCAGTGCCAGACGTGTTCCGCTGCTGAAGCCAGTGCATGTCCAGGCCCGTCTGAAGTTTGCCAGAGAGCACATGGATGATACAGCAGAGGATTGGGAGAATGTCATGTGGTCAGATGAAACCAAAGTAGAACTTTTTGGTATAAACTCAACTCGTCGTGTTTGGAGGAAGAAGAATACTGAGTTGCATCCCAAGAACACCATACCTACTGTGAAGCATGGGGGTGGAAACATCATGCTATGGGGCTGTTTTTCTGCCAAGGGGACAGGACGACTGATCCGTGTTAAGGACAGAATGAATGGGGCCATGTATCGTGAGATTTTGAGCCAAAACCTCCTTCCATCAGTGAGAACTTTGAAGATGAAACGAGGCTGGGTCTTCCAACATGACAATGATCCAAAACACACCGCCCGGGCAACAAAGGAGTGGCTCCGTAAGAAGCATTTGAAAGTCCTGGAGTGGCCTAGCCAGTCTCCAGACCTCAACCCCATAGAAAATCTGTGGCGGGAGTTGAAAGTCCGTGTTGCTCGGCGACAGCCCCAAAACATCACTGCTCTCGAGAAGATCTGCATGGAGGAATGGGCCAAAATACCAGCTACTGTGTGTGCAAACCTGGTAAAGACCTATAGTAAACGTTTGACCTCTGTTATTGCCAACAAAGGTTATGTTACAAAGTATTGAGTTGTATTTTTGTTGTTGACCAAATACTTATTTTCCACCCTGATTTACGAATAAATTCTTTACAAATCCTACCATGTGGATTCATGGATTTTTTTTTCACATTCTGTCTCTCACAGTTGAAGTGTACCTCTGGTGCAAATTACTGACCTCTGTCATCATTTTAGGTGGGGGAACTTGCACAATCGGTGGCTGACTAAATACTTTTTTGCCCCACTGTAACTGAAAACCTAAACTGGGAAAACTAAAACAACTGAGACAACAAGACTGAAGAACTATGAAATGAATATGACAACTCTGACTATGAATGTGAACATGGAGGGAGGCAACACAGACTATTCGACAAAGACTGAAAGAAAACACACAGACTAGATACACACAGGAGGTGATCAGGGGAAGTGGAGACACATGGGGAAGCAGCTGACCCAAATAAACATAATGGCACCACAGAGGAAATTAGCACTAAGCATGATTATCATAGAAACAAGACTTTCAACATTAAAGATGAAACAGAACAACACGAACTTAACATGACACATGTACAGAGGGTGAAGACACAAAGGGATCGAAGAACAAAAAATGAGCAACATAAGAGCTAATAACTAAATGAACTTAACATAAACAATGAATTTACAACTCAAATCTAACTAATAATAGCAACAACCAGAGCTTAACATATCTTCAATAATAATATAAGAAGTCACCAAATCAACCAAATGCAGACAGAAGTCTCTGCAGTCTCAGAAAGTCGTGGTGACGTCAGCATCAATGTCATCATAGTCTTCATTGCATCCCTCTTCATTCCCTCTTTCAAGCGTCGCCATATCCATGCAAATGGCCAGTGAGCGTTCTGTCGGTGTAATGGGAACCAGTGAAAATGACAGTAAAGACCCCAGCAGGTCATGTGACTCAGCTGAGACGTTTCAGTAGCACTTTATAATACAGCGTAGGATCCTCTAATTAAATGGAGCAGCAATGTAGTTTATTAGAATCACAATGTAATTATATTCACTTACAGATCCTTAAAGTAGGTACACTGCAAATACTAACATGTCAGGTTTTACAGGAAACAATAATAATAAATAATAAAACTAAAAAAACCTTAAACACTGTGTAAGTGATTTAAATTATGCATAAGAAGTGCTTAAGTAAAAAAGGACAATCTATTATCAGAAAAACCATCATGCGTGTCAACATCATAAATATTAAATAATGATGTAAAAGTTAAGCGACTTAATAATACGACATGGGCCCAAAGTGCAGCATACTTATGATGTAAGATGGAAAACATTGTTTGATTTTTGCATTACCAGAATATGAGGCAGTACTTTAACTTACGCACTAATTAAAGGTAGTTAGAATATAACGATTTCTTTGCTTGCTGTAAAACCTGATTTTAAGTGTTTGTGTGTTTTGGAATTTCAAATGAAATTCATTTAAATTCTATTAATTACAGGACAATTACAGCCCAGGCTGTGCTACACAGCGTCACGGAGATTATACCTGGCAGGACTGCTTTGTAGATCGACACCATCAGGTAGGTGGAGACAAAGTACGGAAAGATGACCACTAAGTGGAGGAAAGCCTGTAACGGCAGGAATGGAGGCAGGCAGGCGAGGACTGGAAGAGGTAAGGCACACACACACACACACAGACACACACACACACACAGACACACACGCACACACACACACACACACACAGTAAGTGTATTTGTGTTCTTGTAGGAGTCTCACTGATTGTTTTCACTTCCATCGACTCACCTGCAGAAACAGTCAGTGCAGACAGCAGCAGCACACACACACCTGCAACAGGAGGTCAGAGGTCACTGAAGGTCAGAGGTCACTGAAGGAAGTTTGTACAATGTTTTGCATGCATTGTATTGGAAATGACTAAACATCGCCCAGAGCACATCTGAGGCCTGTGCTGTGGGGTCCTGATACGCCCCATTGTACGCAGCCCACGCTAAACAGAGAGGGGTCCACAGTGGGACCCACTGTAGGCCTGCAGCACATCCACAGTGGTGCCACAGGTGTGGGCTGCCCTGCTGAGTGTCCTTCAGATCCCGGGTCCTTGGTGACATAGCTTAAATCTCCTTTACAGTCCTGTCTCTCACAAACTGCACACTCATGTTTGCTGATCAGCAGTTTTCAGCTATTCCAGACTGCTGATTGGCTCGTGCTGCTGGCTGGGCGTTCCGTATCTCTGGAGTCATTTCCCTCTTCCCATCAGTTTGTCTTCCTCACCCACAGTCTTCAAATCCCAGCTGGAAAACTCTTCTCAAAATCTTCTAACTGACGTGCGCTCGCGTTTTCCCAGCACACCTCTCATTATTTTATCTGTATTTCTTTGTCATTGTTACTTTGTTTCTGCTTATATTAACACTGTTTGTGTCTTTTATCTTTATCATTATTAAACTCTTTGTTTTGCTTTGATTCTCTGCTGATAGCTTTGCTTCTGTGCAGCACTTTGGTCAGCATGTGTGAGTGACAGCCTCTCCCGATGTGATAAAGATGAATCCACGGTGAGAAGAAGCCCCGCCCACTATCTCCAGCTCCGAGAGAACTAACCAGTTTCACATGAAGGGTTTGAGGTCAGGTGGAGATTCAGATATTCCAGGAGAGCTCTGCAGAGCTGGACGTCTCTGTATCACCCCATTGCTGTTTGTAGCTTTTATCTGTGATTATTTTTACATTACTTCCTCTTCCTGGTGAGCTCTGCTGCAACTTCGACCTACGCAGAGCAACAGCAACATCTGGATAATTACAAGCATCTGTGTAACACACCCTGCACTCACACGTGTGCGCAGAGACAGAGTTGGATGTAAACGACATGCTGAGAGGTTTAATCAGTGTGAATCCAGAGCACAGAAACACTGTTTGACTTCCTGTATAAACTTTGCCATCAGAGCACTGTGAGGTCACACGCTGGTAACACTAAGGACAAAGCTGTACGTGCTGTTTTGATTTGGATAGAAGCTTTAAATAATTTTAAAAAGAAAACATAATGGAAGTGTGATTTATTAAGAAAACCTCTGAGTGTTTCCCTTTTAAGGACACACACAAAGTCATTTACAGTCATTTACTGGCAGCGGTGATAAATGTGCACAAATATGCAGCCAGCAGCACATTTATGAAGTAAAGTCATGTTTTTGGAATTTAAGAGTTGAACAAAGGAGTGTCGGAGCTCTTTGTTTGACTTACCGAGGAGCAGATACACTGATGGACCCTTCATGACGTCTGCGTCACGAATGAATGCGAGTTTGAGCAACACAGTGACACCCTCAGTCCGACCACTTCCTTTCTAATAAGGGCTCAGTGTACAGAGCTATAGAGTGTCAAATTATGATGCTGTGTTGTCACAGATAACGAGGGGTGTCCAGGCCTCGAGGGCCGGAGTTCAACCGCTGTGGTGTGTTTCTACAGTGCTGTGGTCAGTGTGTTCGTGTAACAGTAACGAGTCAGACATAATACAGAACCTGAGAAGATATAAATTCAATTCAGTTTCATTTGCACAGCACCAAATCACAACAGCAGTCGCCTCAGGGTGCTTTATCTCGTAGACCCGACAATAATACATGCAGATATAACAGGAACAGAAGAGTCAGGAAAGGCAAACTACACAAAAGCTCATCAGTGAGAACACAAACCAAAGAGGGACGTGGGATCACTGAGCAGTTCAGCCACAGCATGAGGCTCACACCAGCACACAGCCTGTCCACAGCCAGCTGCTGATTAATGCAGACTCAGTGTGGGCCTGCAGCATACCCACAGTATGGCCACAGTCTAGGTGTGGGCTGTCCTACATGTGCCCCACGGTACATTGCTGTCACCAGCTGGTCTGTGTGGACCAAAGTGTTGCTGAAAACAAAGCTACTTTGCAGACGGGTCACCACGTGACAGCTGTTTGCACCACAGGCCCTTCCTGATGAAACAGGACTGATGATTCTTCTCAAGCTTCAACCAGCAAACCTTTGCTTCATGATCCACCGTGTGAACCACCACACTCTGCAGCACTGTGATAAAACATGTTTCCTCTCCACATGAGTCACATTGCCCTGTTCGTTGTCTCCTTGTTAAAAACGATGTGCCCGCGTACATGTGCATGCAGGCCCACAGTGGGCAGGTGTGCGTGAACTGTGCAGCTGTGTGAGTGGGTGTGGCCACACAGGGCTGACAGCAGTTTTGCCCTCTGGGGTCTCTGAGTTTCCTCGCTGTGATGTCCATAGAAAACCATGATGGAGGCGCTGTGGGCCCACATGGGCTGACCCACAGGCGTCCACTCAGGGTTCTCTGTGAGCAACCATTATTCAGTTTTATTTATAAAGTGCCAAATCACAACAACAGGTGCTTAATGTTTTAAGGTAAAGATCTTCCAACAATACAGAGAACCCAACAATCAGATGAAGGAAACACTCCTGCCACAGGGACCCACAAGGGCATAACTGCTGTGGGGCCCACAAAGGCTAGCCTAACCCACCCCACGTGGTTTCCTGTGAGCGAGCTCACCATGGAGTGCCCACAGAGCCCCCTCTCAGGGGTCCCGAAGGGTAAAACTAGGAATTGTGGGACAGTTGGATTTTATTTCCATGTAAACGTGGATCATGGTTCCTTGGAGGGTTTCTCTCAATGTGACCTGAGCTTTGGTAGTTGTGATCTAAGTTTTCAGATGTCTAATCATGGTCAAATATGTAAAATCATTCAAAACCATCGAGTCCAGCTAACTTAATGGAGGTTTTCTTGGCTGGTTGGTGGATTTTATGTAAATCAGCCAGTCTGAGTAGTTGTTAATGTCCAGGGTGAAGCCTGCCTCTCAGCCTGTAGCTTGGACATGCTACAGCCTCCCTGTAACTCTGAACTGGAGAGGCAGATGTGTTACGGTTGTTCAATGTGAGGCTCAAACTCTCCCTGACACTGCAGCAACACAAAGTCACAGCGAGAGAACAGAACTCAGACTGTTTATCCCAAAGTATGAAAACTTTATTACAGCATTCAGAATATTAAAGACGACACAGATCAACGTATTTTACATTAAGCATAACAAATCTAACAGCAAAGCAAATATCAGAATAAGATAAAAACATCCTTGAACTCATTCAACACCTGAGACCTGTGAGGACCTGGTCACATGCAGCAGGAGCAGGTCTATCATGTTTGCAGTCTGAATGCAGCGACGGTGCTCGCTGTAGATCAGAAGTCATGCTCGGTGATGACATCAGCAGCGATGTCATCATAGTCCTCGCCAAATTCCTGAGTTTCTTCATCAAGCCGGGCCGTCTCCATGGAGACAACCAGAGGACGTCCTGCGGCGAGTGAACACAGACTAAACACGACCAGTTTAAACAAACTCCCAACTCCAGTTCAAGTCCCAGAGGAGGACCAGCTTTAGGTTTAATGGTGCTTGGCCCGGTGCCGACAGGCATCACCTCTGACTCTGTGCTGTGTTATCCTGGCAGGACGGTACCATAAGGATGTTGTGTAACTTCAAGCATGTGCAGCTCAACCTGCCAACCTGCTTCTTAAATCCTGTATTTTGGGCAAAGCTGATCACACGCATCTTTTATCCTTATATCCTACGAAGTAAATAAATCACACTTCTCTCCGTTTATTCACATGGTCACGTAAATAAAAGAAGAAGACTGTCTCTTCGATCAGCTCTGATGTTACCTTCAGAAAACTGGTCCCCAAACAGAAGCACCTGATCCACAGACTCCTACCTTTGTGTGAGTCCTACCTGCACTCCTGCAGCCTCAGCACCTGCAGCACAAACATATCTGCTGTGAAAGATCAGAGAGACTCGTACCTGCAATCAGTCTGCTCTCAATCGACAGCATCACCACCGTGGAGAGGGCGAACGGGAGGAAGACCACTAAATGTACGACCGGCCACACCGAAGGAGAGGGAGGCACGTAGGCTAGAGCTGAATGACACACACACACACACACACACACACACAGACACACACACACACACACACACACAGACACACACACACACAGACACACACACAGACACACACACACACACAGACACACACACACACAGACACACACACACAGACAGACACACAGACACACACACAGACACACACACACACACAGACAGACACACAGACACACACACACACACACACACACACACAGACAGACACACACACACACACACACACACACACACACACAGAGTAAGTGTATTTGTGTTCTTGTTGGACTCTCACTGATTGTTTTCACTTCCATCAACTCACCTGCAGAAACAGTGACTGCAAACAGCAGCAGCACACACACACCTGCAACTGCAACAGGACAAAGGTCACTAAAGGTCAGAGGTCATTGAATCCAGCATGATCTAGGTCAGAAACCTGATTAAACTTTTCAAATGTGTGAAATGTGTGTATTTCCTGTCTCTGCTGTGATGTAATTGGATCCTTTTCCGTCACAGTGAGTACTTGAGTGAGACCAGGCTGATCATCTATCGCCTCTTATCAGGACGCCTTTGAGCTGCTCCCTGTTTTCATCTGCCTCCATCTCCTTCTATCCCAGCATCCTCCTCTGTCACACCGACCCTCTGCATGTCCTCCTTCATCCATGAACCTCCTCTGAGCTCTTCCTCTGTTCCTCTTGCCTGGCAGAACATCTGAACACCTTCAGCTCAGCTCCACCATCTCCAAATATCACAGCAGGTCTCATTTGTTAGAAAGTGTGAGATCACTGCTCATCCACCCAAGAGTCAAATAAAGGACTCAGCATCCTCACAGAGCTAACACAGAGTGCTATACTATAATCTTAATCTTAATAATCCTATACAATAATCTTAATCTTAATGATCCTATACAATAATCTTAATCTTAATAATCCTATACTATAATCTTAATCTTAATGATCCTATACTATAATCTTAATCTTAATAATCCTATACTATAATCTTAATCTTAATAGTTTTATACTATAATCTTAATCTTAATAATCCTATACTATAATCTTAATCTTAATAGTTTTATACTATAATCTTAATCTCAATAATCCTATACTATAATCTTAATCTTAATAGTTTTATACTATAATCTTAATCTCAATAATCCTATACTATAATCTTAATCTTAATAATCCTATACTATAATCTTAATCTTAATAATCCTATACTATAATCTTAATCTTAATAGTTTTATACTATAATCTTAATCTTAATAGTTTTATACTATAATCTTAATCTTAATAATCCTATACTATAATCTTAATCTTAATAGTTTTATACTATAATCTTAATCTCAATAATCCTATACTATAATCTTAATCTTAATAATCCTATACTATAATCTTAATAGTTTTATACTATAATCTTAATCTTAATAGTTTTATACTATAATCTTAATCTTAATAGTTTTATACTATAATCTTAATCTTAATAGTTTTATACTATAATCTTAATCTTAATAATCCTATACTATAATCTTAATCTTAATAGTTTTATACTATAATCTTAATCTTAATAATCCTATACTATAATCTTAATCTTAATAGTTTTATACTATAATCTTAATCTTAATAGTTTTATACTATAATCTTAATCTTAATAATCCTATACTATAATCTTGTATAATTATAATCAGTGTAATGATGATGAAGCAGTGCTGATATGTGAGTGTTGACATAGAGAGAGGAAGTGCAGCAGGGCGCTGTTCACACATACTAAGTGTGTGTGTGTGTGTGTGTGTGTGTGTGTATGTGTGTGAGACAAATCACCCCTGACACTCGTCTCCACCCTCCCTGCACCATCCGTCGCTTTGAAGGGTTGACCCACGGTATTTGAACCCTCCACCTTCACTGCCTCCCTTTCCTTCATGTCCACCTGTCTCCCTCTCATTCACACACTTCTCTCCTGTGCATACCTCCACCTGCTCCCTGCTGTCAGCCTGTCCATCATCGTGCAAACAATAAGAGCCGATCCCAGATGTGACTCCACATCAGTCCTAACAAACAGCTAAGCTGCGGTCAGAGCACAGACACCTTGACTATCAGAAACATGAAGCTTTTAGAAATGAGTCATACTCAGTTATAAATAAAGTTTATTTCTGTCTGCTGATGTGAGTTTGATAGTGTCTCTTTTCCTGTTCAACTTCAGAAAAACTGAATTTAGATCTGTGAGAAAGTTCACAAGGGTACGAAGACGAGACACTAACCTTCCTGTTCTTCACTGTTCCTCTTTCTAACAGCACAGCTCAGAGTAGCCGTAATAATTCAACCTGGAGCAGGTTTAAAGTGAAGTTCAGGTGTGTGGACGCTGTGGGTGCACAGAGCTGGATAAGTGTGGACTCACCGAGGAGCAGGGACACTGACGGGGTCTTCATGCTGTGTGAACGACGGCTGAGATCTAAACACACAGACTAGTTCAGCTGCATCACTTCCTCTTTACAGCCGTCCCACAGTAAAGAAATACCACATGTTTCTTACCAAGTGTCACTAAAGACAAGTGCCTGCAGTGATGTTTCCATAACAACCACGTTCAGACATTAAGCCGCAATAACAGAATTATAGCTGTATGACTTTAACTGAGCTTTAATAATAACATCGTAAAGAAGAAAAGAGGAAGGAAGCCGATCACTGAGAAGGCTGAACCTACTGTCACACCTGCACACGCTCACACCGCAGTACTGACCTTGTGACCTCGACAACCATGGACCGACGCAGATCCCGATTCACTCTGATGGAAATAACGTCCAGTGAGAATGTAAGACATTCATGATTTTAATGTGTGAAAAAATGTCCTGAATGTGTCAACAGATCATAATTTGTAATGATGTAATGAGGAGTTTATTCTAATGTCCAGCAGGGGGCGACTCGTCTGGTCTTTGAGGAAACGAGCCTCCTGCTCAGCTGATCTCTGCGCTCCGTGAGCCGTTTTCTGCTGAGCTGTGAGCGGTTTGATTTAAAATGTGGGCAGCTTCATCTTTTATTTACAGTCCAGATTCCTGACAGCACCAGGACACTTTACATGTTTGTGGACATGAGATCATGCTGGAAAATTCATGCTGAGGGAGAAAAGGCAATAATATTTATGCCCAGAAACAAACCAGTGGATGAAGGCTGACCTGAGGCTGATGACCATGAGCCATGATGGCAGCCATCAGTGAGCTGAAGATTCAGAGGTCCAGAAACAAGCAGCTGATGTCACAGTGGCCACGTCTTTGTTTTAAAAAGATGTGTGTAAACTGGAATAAACAGCATCACCTGAACAGCTGGCACGAAACCTGCAGTGAAGGCCAGGACACTTTAACCCGGTCCTGCAGGAGCAGCCGACACTCCTCCGTCACACCCTGAATACTTCTGCTGATAACACTTCTGCTTTTCAGCACTTCTGCTGTTTCTGCTCTGCAGCACCAGAGCTGAAGGGAGGACAGGGGAGAGAAACTCAGTGACTCACTGAGCTGCTTCGCATATTTGAGGCTCCACAATTCAAGACTTTGACTTTCTGGTTACAAGCAGCTCGTGAAGGCCGGCGCTCCGAGCCCAGACCGTGACGCTTTTTAAATGTTTCATTAAGGGATCAAACGGAAGGAGGGAGCTGGAGCGGGGCGGCGTCGAGCTTTTGTTCGGAGACGAGAGACGATCAAAGTTCGCACAGTTCGTACATTTAAATCAGCAAAAGAGCAACATGACAGAGACGAGGAGACATCAGATATGTGCTGATGAAATCCTGATGCTTCCAAAGTGTTTATTGAAACCACACACACACAGAGGGCTGCTCTAAATATGAATCATGTATGCAGATGTGTTCCAGATGTGCTGTATGAGCAGAGTCAGAAACAGTAGCACATTCAGCCATTTCCAGGCTAAATGTTGTGTTTCATGCTTAAAGTGGACGTTTCTGCTCATTTCAGGCTCTGAGCTTTCATCCTTTCATCCAAGCTGTGCTTACATAAAGCTGCAGGACTGCCTCACCCGTCATCATCCTCAAATATCCTGTCTCAGAAAAACTAGATCATGCATTTAGTCCATCTAGGCTGGAATACTGTAATTGATTATTATCAGGATGTCCTAAAACTGGGACCAGAAGGAGACAGCAGATTTCTCCTATACTGGCTTCCCTTCATTGACTCCACGATGGTCCCAGTGATGTAAGACGCGAGGGTCTGTGTAGACCTCCGCATACCTGCAGAGAGTTTAACGCACCACCTACACATGCGTGCACACAGTATCAGAGAGGTGTACAGGCCCCAGAGCCGCCATGTGGTCGTTCCACATGCTGCGGTGACTTCATCTGCAGTCATTTTGATTTATGTTCGCCGTGAAGGCGCTGCAGTACTCTCCTGAAAGATAGGTGTCGCCACTCAGACTGCAGGACAAACTATCAAAATGGTGCTCATATCCTCAAAGCACCAGGCTGCAACAGTCGACCTGCACGACTCACGTAAAACATGTGACATCAGTGTGATGTTATGCCGTGTAACGGGGTCGGTGAGGTGTGGGTGTGTTTGTCTTCTCTGTAGTAGTCTGATTACTCCTGCTGTACCTGGATCCCACAGGTCAGGTGACAGGAGGACACCAGCAGGTGCTGTGGCAGGTTGATCTTCCTCAGAGCTCCCAGGAAGTGAAATCTGCTGTGACCTCCAGATCAAAGAGGTGCAAGGGTATAAATGTGCTGCAGGGAGGCTTACAGCACCGTGGAGCTCCAGTACTGAGAGACAGGAGGAGCAGCGGTGGTCTGTCCTGTGTCCAAAGGCAGCTGTGCTGGAGGCCTGGGTCGGACGTCTCCTGGAACTGAAGGAAGGCATTGAAGGCAGCACTGAGGTTCCACAAAGAGAACCTCTCCTCCTCTCTCTGGATTCACCTTTAAGTTCGGCTTCAGCCTTTTAAGCTTATATTTAGATCAGGTCAAACTCTGGTTTAAATGCTTTTATGTTTTAATATTTGTGTTGTCCTGAGAATCCCAGAGAAGATCACTGAACTGCAGAGCAAACGTCTGTGAGCTGTATGAAGTGTTTCTGACAAGCTACCCACAATGCACTGCTCTCACAGACACCTGAAGCACACCTGACAGAGTGCGTGTGTTTCTGTACTTACATGTATTATATTACAGGCGGGTTCACCGTGTCTGCAGACACACAAAGCAAATATGCAGAGAGCACGCAGACAGTGAATACATCACCTGATATCAGCGATACCTTCAAGGTCTGATGGGACCGCAGGAAAATCTGAGACACTTCAACACACACACACACACACACACACACACACACGCACGCACACACACACACACACGCACACACACACACACACACACAGCCTGCAGTGTGTGAGTCACCGGTCATTAAGTTTCAGCCTTCAAAAAGACTGAAAACAAGATCCTGTTACCGTGTGTGTGTGTGTGTGTGTGTGTGTGTGTGTGTGTGTGTGTGTGTCTGTGTGTGTGTGTGCGTGTGTGCGTGTGCGTGTGTGCGTGTGGTTCATGGTGAGGTCGGGGGGTGGGGGGCTGCAGGAAGGAAGGTGTCAGCCTGTCAGCCTATCAGCTGACTGATCACCTGCTGATTGACAGCTATGATCATTAGCATGGCGACAGGCCTCCTGTCTCTTCTTTCACAACACACACATGTCAGCTGAGTGTGTGTTTGTGTCTCCTTGAAACTGTTTCCAGGTGCTCCAGGAGCTTCAAACAGAGACCCTGAGAAATGTTATAGAGGTCATGGAGAAGGTTACAAGGCTGCTCCAGGAGGTGTAGTGTCCATCTTCAGGTTCTTAACAACGTTTTCTGGATCTCAAAGTTCCGGATGCAGTGCTGAGGAAGTTCCCAGAGTCTTTTTACTTCCCTAAAGGAAGTCTTGTCCTTCTTAAAAAGCCACTTGAAGTCCTTGAAACAGCACAAAGTAAGATTAAGGAGATTTGGGGCTTTTGTTGGGAGGTTGAAGGACATGTTGAGAGGCTTGTTGAGGTCATTCAGGATTTTCTGATGGCTACACCAGGTCCTAGACAGTCCTGGAAACAGAGAGGGCGAGGGCTTAGGAGATGCCAGGATACTTCAGGGTGTGAAATCTTTGGAAGGTTGAAGTGCTCGTTTATAATTTCTGATGCATCCTCCAGTAGATTCCTCTAATGTAAGCTTTCTGTTCATCTCAAGATGTTTATGCTGTCAGCTCAGACCAACATTGATGTCCTGTGAGCAGCACAGCGAGGAACAGGATGCTTCTCTGGAGGAACCTCAGACACGTGGTCGTGGAGGTCATCTGTCCCCTGTGACTGTGCTGGAGGTGACGGGAAAGAGAAGAGAAACGTTGGAATGTGGAGATAAGTTATAGTTGAAGTCCTTGAAACAGTTGAAGGAGATTCCCGTGTTTATTGGGAGCTTCATGGAGTCCCTGTGTTCTTGATAACGACTTGTGGGTCTATGAAACAGGTCAACAGAACCTTGATGGCAGTGTTGGGATCTTTTATTTCATCTTATGTCTCAAAGGGCTGTTTGGAGCACTTAAGGATGCAGAGGTTTTCAAGGGCCCTTCATAATATCTGAATATCTGAATGTGTCGTTCAGATATTATCAGACTTGAAAATGATCCTCTCATGAATCCAAGAAAGACTTCCTGAAGCTGGACAGGCTGCTCTATGGAGGCTGCAACATGTTTGACAAACTGTTTCTGCTGGTCAAGAGACTTCCCAGGAGCTCTTTACTCAGGTAGGGATGGCTTTGATTATTTATCATGAAGGGAGAATTAGTGGCTCGAACAGTCTCTGAAACAACTAAGAAACAAGTTCTTGGAGCCTGTGAGGACGTTTCAGTGAGTTTGATGTCTTAAAAATGATCTGGGCAGGTTGAAAAACATGTAGCTGTTTTTCCAGAGGTGCTAATGGTTTGTTAAACAGCTGGAGACTCACCGAAGACGTCCTGTAGACGCTGAGCTGTAAAGATAGATGTTTGAAAAATATGTTGAAATGGAGAAACTGTGATTATTTTCACTGATCACCATGACGATGGAGAAACTGTGAGCATGAAGACAGTGTGTGTGTCCCAGTGTGTCACAGTGTGTGAGTTAGAGTGTGTTGCCTGGAACAGTCCAGGGTCTCATGAAACTGGGACACTGCGCAGCTCCAACATGGCCGCCGGGGAGAGGATAAATAAAAGTGCTGAGAGCTGAACTCAGAGCAGATCAGATAACATCAGAGCGAAAACACACACACACAATACATCAGTGTGTGTGTGTTGAAGGGCCCATTAGTCACTGTCACAATATTATTCCAGCGATTAGTGTGAAAGAGCAGCGCACACTCATTCAGACACTTTGTCCTGCTGCTTTTAAGCTGAACTCTGAAAATGTTTGGACTGGGAACTAATTCTCATGATTGCAGCTCTGCATGTCAGCACAGCGGATTTAAACAGAGCACATTCTCAGCTTTAATTCGATGGGCTGAGCAAAAATATTTCAGTAACTGCTGAGGAATTACAGAGTTATATATGCTGCAGCGTGTTCTTGGGGTGCTCTGTATGACTTATTTAGGGAGTCACAAATACTCAGCACAGAGAGCACAAAGTTTTACTGCTGTTCATATTCACATCTTGGATGCTTAGATCAGCTCTAAATTTACAACTTACAAATGTGACTTGAGGGGACTATGAAGCCAACCCTTATCCTGGATGAGTCACCAGTGACCTGGCCATTGTTAAGATGTGGCGCGTGATTGGCTGGTTTTTAGAACCAGCATCAAAAAGACTGACTGTGTTCCTTCCCATGAGCCTGCACTGTAATGAAGGACAGATTAAAGACCAGACTCAGGTTTGGCTTGTAAAGTTTAAGGACTGATGTCAACCTCTCAGCCTGTGAGGTCTAAGCCACCGTCAGGCGATAACCCCGACTCTACCCTGGCCCTGCGTTTCTGAGAAAACAGACTTGTTTGGGAAAAGACGTAAACCGTTTCTGATGTGCGTCGGATACAGCGGAGACTTCCTTTGTTCTCTGATGGCTCAGGCTGGGATTAGAGCTAGCTTAGATTTAGGGTCAACAACTATGACTTAGACCTCAGGGATTAAACTCCAGCAGGTCACTGGAAACTCTTCCAGGCTCTGGTTAGACTTCAGACAACATCCACACTTCTTTGTCGACTATTTGCTTGTTGAGACCATCCGAGTCTAACCCTGCCAGAGAAAGGTCAGCGTTAGAGGTTAACATCCCCCAGTAAGGGTTAGGATGAAACAAGTTTCATCACCTATGATACCTTTCAAATTAATTCTACTGATACAGCTTCTTTTTCTGGAAATTCTTCTCAGATTTGCATTTTTGTTCTCTAAATGAACCCAACTCGACCTCAATTAACCCCAGATAAGTGGCCTGTGACCTGGTCAATGTCAAGAGGCTAACAAAGGCTGACTCAGCAGTTAGAAGTAGGCTTAGTAACACTCAGCCAGCCCCCAGAATAAACCCTGACACAACAAGATGCTGAAGAAACAGTCCTCACAGCTTCTGCTTCTGCTTGAAAAGGGGCTCCAGTTGTTGGACCAACTCGCAGTCTTACTCCTGTGGTTTTGTAAAGAGGTTCTGAGGTTGTCGGTGCAATCGCTCTGTGCTCGTGTATGTTGGTGAGGCTCCAGGACGTGAGGAATATCTGAGCGTGATGCCTGGACCTCAGGGAGCTTCGGCGGTTATTCCGGGGGTTCTGAGAGTCATTGATGCGATTCGAGGAGTTTCATAGGTTGTTAAAGACTCAGGCAGCATGTAGCTCCCAGATGTCTATGAGGAGGTTCTGGTAGACCTACAGAGGGTTCAAGTGGATTATTGGGGAGTTTCCAGGAGTCCTTAAGGAGGTCCCACTGGTTCGCTGTGAGGGAGGATCCAGAGGTGCTTGAAGAGTTTCCAGGGTTTTTGGTATGTTGAAGGTCAGGAGGTTTGTCAGGAAACTGGAGAGTCTTCAACTGGAAAAAATCACATGTATGACTGTTACACACACACACACACACACACACACACACACACACACACACACACACACACACACACACACACACACACTGACATGGAGCACACACATGTATTCAGGCACTTCAGGGCTGTCAGTCCTGATCGCAGTGGAGACAAAGACAGAGAGCAGGAGGGCGGCCAAAACCTCTACGGATAACACACACACACACACACACACACACACACACACACACACACACACACACACACACACACACACACACACACACACACACTCCTCAGCACTCAGAGATGAAACACAAACCTTCTGTTTTTTTCATTTCTCTGCGTCCCTCTGCCAACAATGTGCTCATTAAAGTGAAATAACATGTTGAAATGTTCCTTCCTATACATCACACACACACACACACACACACACACACACACACACACACACACACACACACACACACACACACAGAGTATCGGTGCTGGTTTAAACCGGGCTTTAAGCCGCCCCGGCAGAGCTTCACATCAGATTGTGCCCTGAGCGAGCAGCTGGTATTTATAAAGACGAGCGCTGCTGACGTCCCGCTCGCTGTTCGCTCGCTGCGCCATGTCTGGAAGTCATTTCTGTCAGATGAGCTCTGGGAGACGAGGCGCGGTGGCGGCAGACTGCGAGAGGAGTTTCAGGAGCTCGCCGAGAGGCTCGCAGGGTGGAAGGCTCTCGAGGGGAGGGCGTCACATGACCAGAGGGACAGGAGTGAAACCTGAGCTCGTGGTTCTGATCCAGACTTGATTAAAACTCGCTCACAAACACTTTCAGGAGCACCTCAGTAATAAAAGTGTTCCTCTGAGGAACAACGTGAGGCTGGTTCAGGTGTTTGCTGTGCTGTTTTTCAGTTTCAGGGGAACGTCAGAGAGTTTGATCGTCGGGAACACCGGAGAGTTTGCTCGGACGCTCTCTCAGAGGTCTTCCTCTAAGCTCTCACAGCTGTAGTTGAGGTTTCAGAGGTTTCGGTGGTTCTTTGGGAGGATCTACGATTTCTTGGCACCGCTGAAGGAGTTTTGGAAGAACTTCATGCGGTTTCAATAAAAAACGCAAATGTCCTGCGATTAAGTAACATCCATCCTTTTTCCTCCACTGATCTGAAGCTCGGCTACGGTGGCAGCAGTTTGATCAGTGTAATCCAGACGCCCTTTTCCTCAGCGATGTTTAATCTGCCAGGGACAGGGAAATATTTACCGTAATTGTCGGGCTATAAGCCGCTACTTTTTGCACAAGCTTTGAACCCTGCGGCTTTTAGTCAGGTGCGGCTTTTCTATGGATTTTCCATGATTGTTGTCATATCGTAAGACGATTTGTTTTGTTTGTTCCGCTGTTGTACGGCACTACGTTGCCTGGCGGAAGGATCGGGGTTCAAGAGTGGTATGTTAGTCACATGTCCGTCCGCCAGGCAACGTAGTGCCGTACGAAGTAGCGCGAAAAACAAACTTCAAAGTAGCGCTACGCGTTCAGCGGGAGTCGTGGATGATGAGCGGCGATAAACTTGCAAGTTATGCCCAAAAAGCAAGTTATGCCCAACTCCACCGGTGGATTCTGACAGCGTGGAAAAGTGTGAAAACATCCACGATCACCAACGGATTTTGAAGGGCTGGACTGCTGCATGATGGAGAGGAGGACACCGCCACGGCCCTTCTGAGGGTGTTCGACTCTGACACTGACAATGAGGATTTCTTTGGTTTTGAAAGTGACAACGAAGGAGAGAAGAAGAGTGGATGACGAAGCCATCATGAGCCTGTTTGTATCCGACACTGGAGAAGAGGACTTTGGTGGTTTTAGTGCGCAGGAAGAAAAGAAAGATGGTGAATGACTGACTTTTCTTCTTGTTAAAGCTGTGTCACTGCACCTGAGCCTAAAAGGTAGTCCGAATCTATTTTTCTGGTGTGCTGTAGGTTATTGTTATGTACTACATGTGCAAATATGTACCCATAACTTGTTTTTCAAAATATTAATAAAAGTGATGTCTCCAAACAGCCATCTCTTTCCTGACAATTCCCTTTGTGCATATTCTCTTACATATGATGAGTCAACATTGAAACACCTGCGGCTTTTGGTCAGGTGCGGCTAATGTATGTACAAAACAGGATTTTCCCCTGATTTTAGCTTGTGCGGCTAATATTTAGGTGCGCTTTGTAGTCCGGGAAATACGGTAAATACTCTCCAAAAAGTTATGGCGCTGTCATGGGATCTCCTCCCAGCTGGGCTTGCCCAGAAACCTTCAAAGGGAGGCGTTCAGGTGCTCAAACCACCTCAGCAGCTCTACTGCAGCCGCTGGATGTCTGAGCCTGAATTCAGCCAAGGAGGAAACTAATATGAGCCGCTTGTATCTGGACATGCGTAACAAGTTATATAAAGATTACAGAGTTAGACACCTGGACCTGAGCTAGTCCCGAAGCAGGAAACAGGAAGTATTACAGGGCTTATCCACGCCGCCTGCCTGCACAGACGCTGCTACTTTAAAGTGTCTTTACGTCTGAAAGGCCTGCTAGGAGACAACGTGAAGCTCGTTTCTGAACTGAGCTGTTTCTACGATGTTGCAGCTTGTAGAACAAGATGACATCCAGTTAGTGAGGGTGGTCTCTGCCTGTGCAGCAACTCTTGGAAAAACCCAGAAACCATCCTAATAGTTGTCTAACCACAACTTTATTGATATATACCACGGCACTCGTCATTAAGGGTTCGGAGGAGGTCGTCAAATGTTGTCTTTATGGGGGAAGATTTAAATCACAGTCCCCAGAAAAGCTTGGAGCCTGTTTTTAATAGAAACCCCCAAAGGTAACATATCAGTTATCAAATCCTGAAACTGATTTACTGAAGAGTCCTGCTCATGCTCAGTTTGAGGGCAGCACCGCATTTAAAGCGAGTTTATCCAAAAGCAACTGCAAAACAAACAGCTGGTGGAACATCTGCCAGCTTTTCAGGTTTATTAGTCGCATGATGGCGGGACGCAAGCTGGACCCGGAAACGGGAACGACTGGACTCTCCATCGTCATGGTGATCAGTGAGAATGTGTGAAGTACGCGGAGCCACAAACGACATGAATGAAGGTGAAGGGTCGCAGAAAACGCCCTGCCTTTGCTCTCAGAGCCCGAGACTCTGTCGAGTGTTTGTTCAGGCTCGAGTTTCGCCGACTGTCAGTCACTCGAACCACATGCTCCTACTCGAGCTGCTCTGACCTCCCACATGTGGCCGTCGCTGCGTGTTTGTTGGCGTTAAAGTGGAACACCTGCCGGCCTGGAGCGGCGTGCTCTTACCTGCCTGGAGGAACGCGGCTCCTTACTTTGGAGTTGCTGAGGATCAGGGAACTCGGGGAGACGTCACAGAGCGAGCGCTGAGCGGTGAATGGAGATTTCAGAAGCTAATTATGATCAGTGACAGCTGCCGAGTCGCTCGGCTGCAATTTTCACATCTGTTAGCTGAAAGTGGAGCACATGCTGGACTCATCTGAGGGGAACAAGCCCAGGATGCATTTACGCTCTCACATTTCAGGCGCTCAAAGGGAAAGTCTGTAAGCTTATAGTAAACACAGGGCCTTCTGCTCTCTGCAACTATGAGGCTTCGGCTGCAACATTCAGCATTCAAACGTATGTTTCCTGTTTGCGACGCGCCTCTGTTCTCCTGGTTCAGACAGTCTGTTTCGCATTCAGCACATCATCACAGCATCAATCGAGTCACGTCAGGCTCATTCAGACTGCAGGGCTGAAGCTTTTGGAAGCGCTTTTTACGACTGCCTTTAACGTGCACGACAAACTGGAAAAGCAGAAAGACAGGAAGTAGCTTCAAATTCAACCACAGAAAACGGAGGGATCCTGAAATAGTGGTCAGAAGTGGAGAAGACAGACGCCTGCTGTTTGAACCGTTTCCAGTTTCCTGGTACAAACATCAGAAACTTCTTTCAGGCTTAGAGGGAGGCTCCTGTCTCCCTCCCTCACCCGCAACCAGTCACAGCTCCCGATCCTGGCCCCGATGGAGGTTTCGTCCTTCCTACTGTCGCCGAATGCTTGCTCATAAACTGTTGGAGGGTCTTTAAATTACAATGAAAGCGCCTGGAAGGGGAGGGGAGCAGTTGAGGTGGTGCATTATCTGTGGATGCCTCCTCAGGGAGGGTTTTTGGGATGTCAGCTGGTTTTGTGTCTTTGTCTCCCAGAGGAGCAGGAGGAAGCGGCTCTGAGAAGCTCTGCTGCTCCCACAGTTCTTCTGGAGACTTTGATCTGAAGATTCGCTCTAGAAGAAGCTGGTGGGTCTGTGGCAGTGACCTGAGCACGACAGACACAGAAAAACACTTTTTCAGGAGTCTCTTCCCTCCCTGCTCATCTCTGTCAGTAACTGTGAATTAGGCCTGAAGTTAATCTTTAAAACAAACACAAACCTTCTGAGTGAACCCCGACCTCTCGCCTGCCCGACGCTGTTATAAATGAAACGCACCGTCAGCAGACACGACGATGTCTCGGACCTCCATCGGGTCTGCCTTCTGTCTGTCAGCCGCCCATCCCTCCATCATCTCAGCCCTGATAAGAAACACTCAGTGCTGGTGGTCTGTTTGTCTCTTGAGGGTCAAAGGTCACACTGAAGGCAATCTGAAGTTAAATGAAACTCTTCTGTGCTCTGAGCTCAAACCATCACCGTCAGAGGAAACGAGGAGACTGTTTTAAGTTTCCTATGATTTGCACACACGCCACACACAGGCCGTTATCTGCAGCCGTAACACGGACCTGGAGAGAGCTCGGGGTCAAAGGTCGGCGTTTCTGAAGAGTTCACAAATTGCGGCTCAACGACTAAAACCGAGAGCTGTTGTACATCATCAGAAGATGACAGCAGGACAGATGTTGTTCTCGTTCCTCGTAATGAACCTGAGACAGTTTTACACCCGTCACGTTTACACGCTTCGTCTGTTCGAGGTTTAATTACAGCTTGTTTCACAGATAACGCCTTGTTTTCTTTCTCATTGTGTTTTGTTCTGCAGATCAGTCGGGGAAACATGACATCATCAGGCTGTTTGGAAATCTTTTCTGATTAAAATCAGATTAATTGAACCTGGTTTCATTAAATATTCACATCACTGTTCTGAGGCGTCGTCATATATTTAATCTAAGTGTCTTTGTTCTTTTTTTAAATCCACATATTGTGATATAATGATGTGACAGAGTCAGAAAGCTAAATGTGCACAAAGATCGTAAAATAAATTCTGCAGGAAATAAAATGTAGTTGAAAGGAAATGAAATCTCGAGTGAAACGGGGAAAGGCTCTCTCATAAACGTTCACCTCGGGCAGATTGTTCCAGAGCCTCGGCCCCTGGTCTTCAGCCGCGCCCCAAAACAGGCTGAAGACATCTGCCCGAGGATTTAAAGGTATGTGCTCTTAGTGAGAGGTCAGAGCTGCAGCTCAGAGTGAGGCCACGAGCGGCCTTAGAAGTGATCGATATCAAAATCGTTAAAACGATCCTGTGTGTGAAACGTTCCTAAGACGACTGCATCAGTTCCTGTTAGATCAGGTAAACCAGATGCTGGGACGTGTGATATGACCCAGCAGGATGAAGCCGATGGCAGAATGTAACCATGAACTGCAAGAGTCTGTTAACCATGAAGTACCAAGGTGGCGTCATTTTGTCTGCAGAGAAGTGAAGCCGAGCTTACTGCGGAGTACCTAAAACTACCCAATCACAGGGTTGGGTTAGGTTCCCTTTATTATTATCTACACTCTACAGAATGATCTCCTTGTTACCTGGTTGCGTGACTTGAAAGAACAACATTCAAAAACCAAAATCCCGTCTTCTAACGGGATAAACCCGCTCTAATCCAAACCCAGCCCTCTGACTCAGATGCTCTAAACTCATAATTACAACGATTCATACCTAACCTTAACCTGTAGCTCGTCTTAAAGCTGGCCCACCTTTGGGTTTGATCTGCCGAGCGCCGTGTTCTTACGCTCCCATCGGGGGTTTAACCTGCTGAGCCTGGAGTGGATCTATCCCGTCTCATCTGGAGCTTAAATCAGGCCAAACCACGTTTCCTTCCCGACCTCTGCGAGCTCAAAACAACCCGTCCTCTGATATCTGCGCGCTAACGTATTTGTCACTGACGGTGACTCAGACGTAACACGGCTACAAAGAGGCGCCTGAGTTTGGTTTTACTTCATAAATAACTGGAACCGTTTGGCACAGTAAAAGTTTTCTCCTGGTTTTAACGTAAAGCAGACAGACAGGCAGCAGACGTGTCGTCGGGCATCTTTATTGGAGTTTTCCCTCGCCCAGTGGACATCCTTCTTTATGACAACATTATTAACAATAAAAATATTCTCATACATTAGTGTGGACGTATAAAAGGCAGAGCTGAGTTCACAACATTCAAAATTACGCATTTAAATAAAATTTGTTTCCCAAAACAAAGTGTTTACATTTGTCTGTCCAATGAAAGTGGATCGATGGTGGACTGCCACTGACTCAAACTCCCATCATGCAACACTGTGACTTACAGAAAGGAGGCATGACAAAGAGGAGCTGTTATTGGCTTGTTAGTGCTTTGACTGGCAGGTAATGGACCAATGAACCAGTTTATGCGATTCAGTAAAAATACCATTAGAAGTGGATTACTCAGACTTTTCATGGTGATTCAGTCCTGATGATCAGAACTCGGATGACAGAAGGTTTACTGGATGTTTCAGCCTCCAGCTGGAGGCCCACCAAAGTATGTCGGCAGCTCCTTTTGGCAGTTTCATGTTTTCATCCATCCAAAAGTCCCACCCTATAACCGAAGGATCTACAGCAGGGGCGGGGAACTCCAGGCCTCCCTGCAGGTTTTAGATGTGTCTGATTTTAATGGCTAAATTAGCTCCTCAGCATGTCCTGAAGTTCTCCAGAGGCCTGGTAACGAACTAATCATGTGATTCAGGGGTGTTGACCCAAGGTGAGATCTAAAACCTGCAGGACACCGGCCCTCGAGGCCTGGAGTTGGCCACCCCTGATCTACAGCCAACAATCCCTTCTTTTTGTTCTATATTTCAGTCAGCTCTGATCTCAGAGGCCTTTTCAGTCTCGTCTGTTCCTACCAGGTTACTGCTCTGCAACGACAGGATACGAGACTTATCGTGATGTTCAAAAATGTAACACCTGTTATATTCTGTTACCCAACAGCTCCTTTGCATGCATGCAAACCTCTGCAGAAACACTGCAGTGGACAATCTCCTCCAGGTCACATGATTAGTTCGGTGGTTTTAACTGGCTGATCATCGTCTGCTGGAGTTACACCTGAGACGATGACCACCATGACAATAATTTAGTTTATATAAAACTAAATTTTTAAAGAACACGGTGGCTCGGTGAGGAAGGTGATGGCGGTGTTCAGGTATTTCCTGTCTGTGAAGCATCGCTAACAAACACTGCTCCTCACATTAATGAGTGTTTGGCCGGAGAACAGAAGAGACTGAAGAGGCAAACTGCCAAATGTTGGCCTGATGGTTAATGTTAGTGTTGTAAAAGTGGAAGAGCTGGTTTGTGGGCCGCCGTTAAACATTTATGTAGCGAGGCAGACGCACAGTCTCGCTCCAGTGGGCAGATGTGATCTTTGGTCCTGAACCTGGATCGTCTCACTCGCCTCCGTGAAAGCTAAGGCAGATTGCTTTTATACGTTTCTCTTCAGAAAGTGAAGACGACGTTTCGCCTGAAATGTAGGTTTACTATAAAAACTCTGATCTCCTGCTTTGTGTAAAAATACGATCAAATATCAGGTACAAAAAAAAAAGTGCTACGATACAAAACCATCAATAGTTCACGATTAAACAAAAAGATGTCTGCTGTAGTCCTCAAACGTAGTCCTCGTGTCCAACACTGAAGCTTTGAATGGCTTTTCACTTCCTGTGGAAAATGGTCTTAAAACATTAAACCTGCAGTGGCTTCATCCCAACACGTGAAAGGCTGATAAATGACAGTCACGTACGTTTAGGCCACAGGGAGCTGAGTCTATAAAGGGGAGATCATGTAGGTGATGGATGCCTTACAGCTGGAGGACAAAATACACTTGAGTACGTTCACAACACAGAAACCCACTACAGGTGGGCTTCGATCGTTTGTAGGCACCGAACAATTTAAAAAACTTTCAGTCTGATTGAGAAAACTACCGTGTGTACAGTTAAATACTCCCACATGACTTCCCTTAATCCAGAGAATTTCAGCACCCGATGAGTCACATTTGGAGAAGTTCTGGTCTGAGCAGGGAGCGAACATTCCCAAAGACTTCCTTGAAAAGTACACCGGTGTTTTCTGAGGCAATCCCAGAATATTCCTCACAGATTACAAACAGTATGATGCTGAAACTTTGCTAGAACATGCTGACAGGTCACATCACGAATCCCTTCAGATGGTCCTGAACGCTGGTGTGGAAATAATCCCACTGAGAGGGAGATTACCGACCGGTGCGTTGGAATTCCCGCATGTCCCACATTCCCAAGATGTCCTTCAGAAACACGTGTGTTCAGATTCCTGCTTGAAGAAACTCAAACACCGTCCACGTCACCGTAAAACCCGTTCGGCTCATTTTAAAAGGCTCTGAGGTCTGTGCGGTCACAGTGGCAGCATCCTGCAAAGGGTTTGTTTCTTCTACAGGAAGTACAAACCAAAGTATCCTGCTTGTGTTTCCAGCAGAATTTAGTCATTTTCTGCCTGTAATTTTTCTCTCTTGGTGTTTCTTCAGTGGAAAATCCTCCTGCCCTGGAAATCCAGCCATCAAACAGGCTGGGAAAGCTATGCTCCCAGCAAGGGGCGGAGCTTAGTCTTTACAGTGGAGGAACATCCAATCAGAAGAGTCCACATAAGGAATAGTTTCCAAAGTCTTCCAACATCCTTTCTGTGCTGGATGCTGATTGGCTGATTTCTGTGAGCTCTGCTGTTCAGAGTGGATTTAAAAAAACAAGCAACCTCGAGATGTGGTTCAGCGAGACGAGCCAATAGAAATCCTGAGGTTCAACCAGCCCGTCAAAGAATAGTCATCTCATTCCTTCGTTCTGATTGGTTGAAACTGCATCAGTTAGTGTTTCAGGCTGTAAAGCGTTCCCATTGGCTGGATCGGGTACAACGGTGGACAGCGTCAGGGTCATTTTGAGTGTTGTGCTGTGACCAGGCTGCGATTGGTCAGTAGAGCATGGTGGGTGGAGCTTTGTGTATCCTGAGCGTCTGGATGGAGGAGAGTATCTTCTTCTGGTGCCCTGCGAGGGTCACGCCCACTCTGAGGAGGTCTCTATGGAAACAGAAAGAGGGTGATGCAAATAAATAAATACAAATATAGAGCTTGGTTTCCCTGAGTGATGACTGGCAGGTAGCCAATCACAGAAAGAATAAGTGTCTTACTCAGTGTTGAGCTGCGAGACGATGTCCAGGTTGGTGAATCCGGCCTGCAGGAAGCTCTGCTCGTAGCGCTCCATCTTTATGGCTCGGAGCCACTCGGAGACCGAACCGCATGCCGACAGAGGAGGCGGGACTCGCTGGTCCAACAGAGGATGGGACAGGCTGAAAGGACAGGGCAGATGTGAACGATGACATTCCTCAGCGAGTCATTATTAGAGCAGCGTGTTCAGACCTGCAGCCTATAAAATATGTGGCATGAATATGTGAGCGTGAGATTTATTCTCCTGCTCTGTTATGGTTGAGGTTAAAATAAGCAGAGCGTGCTGGCTTCAAGCCACGAAACCCTTAAAATGACATGTAGGTCTTAAATATAGCTGCTAAGGTTTACATTTTAACCCCTTTTTCAGTCTTAAACTCAAAGACGTGTAATTTGGTGTAAAGAAGAAAGTTTTCCCAGGAGCTGCTGTGTTTGGGATCATTATCCCGTTCATGACCCAGCTTTGGCTGTCAGACAGACTCCGCAATAGGAGCTTATGGTCAACTTGGTTTTCCCCGACCATGATGGTGTATTTTACACTTCCAGGCTGGGACGTTGTCTTGTGAGTTTTCTCAGATAGTTTCCAAACCTGCCTATTCTCTCCTGTCAGCTCTTCCAAACAAGCCTCACACTTTCAGTCCTGATCTAACTGCAGAGTCTGAGATTAATTTGCTGTGATGATTATGTTGAATTGCTTGCAAATTGCATCTGAAAGCTTCAGACCAACAAACGGCTGAAACGTCTGCTTTTATAAGGCACCCATACTTAATGATGATGGAGAAGACAGACCGGAGTCATGTGAAAACGTTTGTGTTCATGTGACAGAAATGTTACCATGTTGTATCCAAGCACATGACTTTACTTTGAACATCAGGAAGGATCGTGTCACACAGCAGGATAAAATCATCCCTGCTGGTTTCCACCACACCGTCACACCCAGTCTGATGGTTTTATGGTATTAAATTATTTTCTTTACAGTGTTGCATCACTGCTTCAACTTATTATACAGGAGACTTGTCCTGCTTTTATTTTGAAAGTTCAGTCCTTGCTAACCACTGATCCCAGAGGTTTCCTGTTTTCCGATTTCTCTCGGCAGATTGGCCAGCTGCTGTGGTGGATGGACCACCTCCACCTCTTGGACTCAGGTGGAGGTCCTCGTCCTGCTATGGAGGGTTGCTGTCACGGTGTGTTCAAAACAACCTGAAATCCGTGCCAGGCAACAGTGCCACATACGTGTTCGTGCAAGTGAAAATATGTCCACTTTGGCAAAGAGAGAAAAAATAGTTTTGCGCTGTGTCACAGAAGCCTCGCACTGAGATTCTCGCATCACTTTACTCCTCCTCCGCCCTTTGGCAAATATTTGTGAATTTCCAAAATACCCAGCAACTGAACTCATGCACGTAAGGCGAGCTGAAACTTAACTTCCTGTTTGGTCTGCACAGTTTAACCAGAACCTGAAAGGCCCACAGTGAGCTCCCCGAGGCTGCGGAGCAGAACGAGGAGCGGCTGCTCCACCCGTGGTACTGCTTTACTATCTGCTGCTAACAAACTACAGGAACTTTATTCCTCTCAGAAAGCACAAACATGCACGCCGCCTCTGCTCTCGCCGTTAAAACAATCTCATTCTTATCTGACACTGATCTCCATCCTCCTCCTCCTCCTCGTGTCTCTGATGTTCCTTCACTGAAAGAGGAGGTGGACAGTCGGGAGGACACGGCTTCATTTGGAGTTTTAATCCAGGAATGTGCACCTGCTTGTGTAAACAGCTGTCAATCACACAGCTGGCTGCCCCACATTCCTTTGTCTCCCTACCACACTCTGACCTTTGACCCCGAACCCACCAGCTGGTGCCTGAATGACATTCCACGGCTCCGGCCCCCTCCCCCTCTCCTTCATCGAGCCTCACCTCTGTGCCTCTGGGTGCGTCACTTTCAGGGAGGTGGGGTTTCGGATCAGCCTGTCGAGGGACGCCACCACGTCGCAGAACCTCGGCCGGTTGGCTCGCTCCTTCTGCCAGCAGTCCAGCATGAGCGCGTGCAGGGAGGCGGGGCACTCCGGCGGCGGGGGAAGCCTGTAGTCCTGCTCGATGGCGTTTATCACCTGATGAAGCAGAAGCGTGAGAGGCAGTGAGCACTCTGTCATTCTGATGAAACGGCTTTTTTAACCATCAGCTTTGGACACCTTTGCTGGAATAATTTCAGCTTCTTTTATTGTAAATGAGCACTAATGATTCAGTCGTAGTTTCACGTCCATGAACCTCCAAACAATCAAGTTTTAAATGTATAACTTTGTTCCTTACGTCCTGGTTGCTCATGTCCCAGTACGGTCGCTCCCCGTATGACATCACTTCCCACATGACAATCCCGTAACTCCACGTGTCGCTGGCTGAAGTGAACTTCCTGCAATCAGACAGTAAAATCATCAAATGATTATCTACAGAACACTATAATAACAATAAGAAGAGGAAGCCTTTATCCACTACGCCAGCCTGCAGTACTGGCACTCACCTGTACGCGATGGCTTCAGGAGCCGTCCACCGAATGGGAATCTTGCCGCCCTAAAAAACAAGACTGGATCAGTCAGGTAATAACCGAATTTCACAATAAAAGCACCCAGGTAATGCTCAACAACAGAGGACTGAGACCAGAACCCTGAGGATCTCCAGCAGAACCAAAACAGAGCTGAAAGACCAACCAGACAGACGTGATTGATGATGAAGGTCTTAAAGACAACATTCATCATCTACTGATGAATAAAAGACTTCCTGTTAAGAGCTGTCATGACCAGAGACAAAACTCAACTTGTAGCAACAACATGCGAGTTGAGCAGCTTTGCATGATTCACAGTTCAAAGTAAACCTTTATCTGAAACCAGCCCCCCCAGTCCATCCTCTGTCTCAAAGAGCCCGTTTCATCTTCTTTCCTTTAAGCCAACTTTATCCTGATTGGCTGTCCCTTACAGCAGATGGGTGTGGCCTTTGTGTCTGAGATAAGGATATCAGAAATCATAAAGAGACAGACTGTGACAGTTACTCACCAGAGAGCTGGTGTACGTCGGGTCTGACGAGTTTTCAGTCAGAAACCTGCTCAGGCCAAAATCTGACACCTGAAAAACACAAAACCACAACTGTCAGATCTGTTTAGATTAGTCGAGCGGACAGGTGTGCAGGGCCACACCCTCACCTTACAGACCAGGTTGGAGTTCACCAAGATGTTACGAGCCGCCAGGTCTCTATGGACGTAGCTCATTTCAGACAGATACTTCATTCCTGCTGCGATGCCGCGCAGCATCCCCACCAGCTGGATGGTGGTAAACTGGCCATCATTCATCTGAAAACAGACAGGTAGAGGGTCAGACAGGTAGAGAGTCAGACAGGTAGAGGGTCAGACAGGTAGAGGGTCAGACAGGGAAAAGGTCAGACAGGTAGAGGGTCAGCCAGGTAGAGGGTCATACAGGTAGAAGGTCATATAGGTAGAGGGTCAGACAGGTAGAAGGTCATACTGGTAGAGGGTCAGACAGGGAAAGGGTCATACAGGTAGAGGGTCAGACAGGTAGGGGGTCAGACAGGTAGAAGGTCATACTGGTAGAGGGTCAGCCAGGTAGAGGGTCAGACAGGGAAAGGGTCATACAGGTAGAGGGTCAGACAGGTAGGGGGTCAGACAGGTAGGGGGTCATACAGGTAGAGGGTCATACAGGTAGAAGGTCATATAGGTAGAGGGTCAGACAGGTAGGGGGTCATACAGGTAGAGGGTCAGCCAGGTAGAGGGTCAGACAGGGAAAAGGTCAGACAGGTAGAGGGTCATACAGGTAGAGGGTCAGACAGGTAGAGGGTCAGACAGGGAAAAGGTCAGACAGGGAAAAGGTCAGACAGGTAGAGGGTCAGACAGGTAGAGGGTCAGACAGGTAGAGGGTCAGACAGGGAAAAGGTCAGACAGGTTTGCTGCTCTGTGACTGTCCCCCTCTCACCCTCAGGAAGCTGTCGAGCGCCCCGTTCTCCATGAACTCGGTGAGGATCATGACGGGGCAGGAAGTGGTGATGACTCCCTCCAGGTGGATGATGTTAGGGTGCTGGAACTGTCCCATGATGGACGCCTCCGACAGGAAGTCCCGCCTCTGCTTTTCCGTGTAGCCACCCTTCAGGGTCTTAATGGCCACGTAGTTCTCCTTCCTGCCCGGGATCCTCAGCCGACCACGACACACCTCGCCAAACTCACCTGTACAGGTATACGGCACAGGTTACATTACTTTTACAATAGTTACAATTCAAATGGAAGAACACACCTGTATTTCACTGGGGATAATTTATTCAAATTTAATCCCCAGATTAATGATAAAACTGCCACGTGAAAAGATTTCAGATATACTGAACACAACACTGTCTGTGCACCTGTCCTCACCTGATTCAGGAAATGGGAAGGTAACACCGAGGTGGTGTTATTTTTGTTAAAAAACAATCACATGGGCAGGTGATGAAAGATTACGTAGTAACATTGGCTATGGTTATGACAGCAAATGTAAAAATAAACAGTCATACTCCTGCCCAGGTGTATCCAGCCGAGTCATAACAACAATGTAATGACCTGACGTTCCACAGGTGTATTTTCCCAGGTGTTTGTTTTCCTTCAGGCTTAATGTCATAGAAATATCTAATATGAGAAAAGAAAAGCCACCTTGCCAAATTCACCTCCACCTGTAGGCTAGAAGACAACAGCCTCATATCTCGTTTTATCTAATAGGCAAAGGTAAGAAAAGCTGGAGGAGGTTTGAGGGGATGCTGGCCAATCAGACAGAGCGGGGTCACGGGAAATGAGAGGGTGGAGGTGGAGCTTAAAGTGAGTGTAAAAAGGTTCAGGTGGATGTAAATCTGGAGGTGCAGAGATCGGCTGACAGCAGAGCCCCAGAATCCAAACACAGACCTGCCGCTGAGCGTCGTCTAAGGTGAGAGCAGAGCGAGTCCACGCCAGCCGGAGGCAACGAAGTTTCCCTAAGTGGAGGCAGATCTTTGCGTTCTTTGAAGACGGAAACAGTAGAGGACCCACAGCAGAACCCTGAGGGACTCCACGTGTCAGAGCAACTAATGAGGTCACACGGTCACCTGAAAACAGCCAATCGCAGCAGGGCCGAACCCTCGACGCCGCGCAGCCCCATATCTACTCAATAAAGAGGACTCGTGTTATTGATACTGGAGGGGTGTAATGTTCCTTTAAGGCTCATTAGCGCATACCAGCACGTCAACACCTCCCTCAGCACTCACGCACATGTGGCCTGCGTGTGTGTCTGAGCGCGCTCGCCAGCCGGCGGTGAAAAGTTTGCACCCTTGTTTCCGCAGCAACCGCTATCCAGTTACATCTCACCAATGTCATCACTGAGAGCACTACTGTTACAGTAGCTGCACACACACTCAATCAATCACGCTCTCTCACGCCCTCGCACACACTCGCGCACAAACGCGCACGTGGCGTGTTTGCTTTTAATAAAACAGGGTTCATGACGGAGAACAAATGACATCTGATGTTTTCTTTTAGTGCGAACACAGCTTCGCCTCATCATGGGAAAGTTAATGTTCCGCTCTCGAGGGGGTCAAAGGTCACAAACACATCTGGAAGACTTTACAAAATAAAAGTCCTATTAAGACCCATAAGTTTGTTTTGGCCTTTCAGAAACAACAGAAGATATTTGGGCTTTTTGTTGTCGTGCTGCTGCGTCCGTGCAGACTCCCTAACAAAGCTCCAGAGGCGAACAGCATCCACAAATGCTTCCAGATCCCAGAGAAATTCCTCAAGATTCCCAAAATATACGCCACCATATCCACTAATAATGTGTTCCTGAATCTTTAATGATTTACTTATTACAATAATCACGAAACCATTCAAAGGTTTTTGGCATTCCCAAAAAGGCTGACGTCTCTAAAACCTTTAGCTGCACAGATGTTCCTTCAAAAGGTTCCTGGAGTCGTAAAAACATTCTCTGAGCATTCACAGTTTCTTTTAAAACACCCGAAATGGTCTGATTGATGAGAATTTCATCAAAAACTTATGGCTTGGAGGGCGGAGTTTGCCCGTGACAGAAGTTTACACCACGCAGACATACAGGTGTGGGTTACCTGCTCCGATGACCTCTTCGATCTTAACGAAGGAGGCGTCGATCTCTTTGGCGAACTCCCTCACGGCCTCATTTGGGTCCTCGTAGGTAAACGGGTCGATGTAAACCTTCATCGCTACAAAAACAGCACAATCATCATCGTCAGTCGGCCGCGTTCATTTAAAACCGTTTGTATCAGACTGGCTCATTGGCCGAGTTGTAGCTCTGTCTCTGATTGGCTGTCAGACTCACTCTGCCCCATCTGGTAGTGGCCGCTCTTGTCGTGGATGTGCGCGCTCCTCTTCCTCCTGGTGACAGACAGACAGGTACAGACGGCTGTTTAGATTCAGAGCAGCTGCGGGATTCTGGTTTCCTCAGGAGACACACACACATCCTTTGTTCTGTCGCTCTCTCAGGAATGTGATTATCTCGCCGTATCTCGCCATCGCTCTCACAGTGTCGAGTTTCTCCATCTTAATATAGTCGACATGTCCCACCCTGCTCTGTGTGTGTGTGTGAACCTGAGGTCAGTGTGTTCTATTGTTCTGCAGAGGGGAGCAGGGAGGGTGCATCCTGAACACACGCACTCACCGGTAGCAGAACACGCCAACTATGGCCGCCACAGCGAGCACCAGTATCCCCAAAGAGGCCGAGACTCCAGTCACCATCAGCTGGGACACACCTACCCAGGAAACAAACACGCAGGAGTGAATCTCAGTGTTTTCACCTCTCAGACTCTAAAGAAAATGTAATAGCATGCGACCTCGTACCGTCAGGCAGCGTGTTGAAGCCGGTCTCGGCACCGAATGAGCCGTAACCGGCCTGAGAGCGAGCGCGGACCTGCACCCGGTATCTCGTCGCCCGCTGCAGCCCGTTTAGCACCAGAGAAGAAGACCTGCTGAACACGTACTGCCACTCTACCGACTCCTCACCATCCTGATAAGGACACGTTAAGAGTAGGCATTAGAGTAACGCAGGAGTCCTAGTGACACGCATTAACAAAGGTCCTCACAGGACTAAACAACGAATCTAATCTGCGCTTATAATCTGTGTGTGTGTGTGTGTGTGTGTGTGTGTGTGTGTGTGTGTGTGTGTGTGTGTGTGTGTGTGAGAGAGTTAACATATGCAGACATACATTCGCTCCAGCACAGAACCAAACCCTGTTCTACAAAGATGATCCTGCTAAAACCAGATGGAATGTTTTACAAAGTAACGCTCTTGGAATTTTAGATATATTTTATAAACACACACTAAAAGACAGAACGTAAAAAAGGCTTCGGTTTGAAGTTCACATGGACTCAGGGCCCAGGTTAACTTCAGGGTAGGGCTGCTTGATTATGGCAAAAATGATAATCACGATTATTTTCACTGAAATTGAGATCTCGATTATTTGACGAGATTTAACCCTTTAAGACCTACCATAGAACCAAGTCGGCCGGAGCTTATATTATTTTTTTACATGCTGTAGTGCCATTAGTGGGAGCATTTTTGTTGCTATACATCAATACAACTGTTATAGCCCATATTTTAATAATATGTATGCATTAAGTCCATAGTAACTACATTAATTGCGAAAAAGTGCAATAAACTACAAAAAAATTAAAAATTGTTTTTGTTTTTTTACATATATTTCTACTTGGAGAAATTTAAGAGGTTTATCCCTCAAAACTTTAAATACAATAAAGTTGCAAAGAATAGTTTCCCACCACAGGAAATTTATTTTGAGTGTCTTCATAGTTTTATTTTGGAGATACATCAATTTTTATATACTGCAGGAAAAACAAAAAACAATCCTATGATGCAAATTTGCAAAGAAAACAGCAGGTGCATCAAAATAAACTATTTCCAGCAGTGCAATTCGAGTTCTAAGCATCCCAGCAACTATTCAGAAAAGTCAAACATGACTTATAAAAACACCAGTATAGGCTTTTAAGGCCTACAAGTAAAAAACTACATTTTCCGCGAAAATGACGTCACTTCCTGTTTCAGGCAGGTCATGGCGGACATGCTATAGTTCGTGCTGATGGACGTAGGAAGTGTTACAAACAGCTGATCGGATCGGCAAAGCGTGTTTCTGGAATATTATGTTTTTGTTCCTGCAAGCGCTTTTTATGCAATTTTTGCAAAGCTATATGTGGAAGGAAACCGTGACCGAGGACAAGCTGATGGCATAAAATGTAAGTACAACTCCTCCGGTTTCATATGCAAAACAAATTATTGCGCTAGCTTACACGGTTCCGGTTCTACAGGGATTTAAAGGGTTAACAATAACAATGTATTGAATAATGACTTTTAAAAATAATATAAAATAGTGTGCAAATACTGATAACAGTGCAAATGTTTGCGATATAAGAAATAAATGAAAAATGTAAACATCTGTGTTTAGTGAACTTTGCAGTGTTGCTCTGTGGTGCAGCTACAACACTGTAGCAAAGTTTACACACTGTGTCTACTTGATCCACGTCTGACTGAACCCATAATGTTTCCACACCACTGAAGTTTTTTTTTTTTTTACCTCTCTTTTCAACCAACGGCAGTCACTCTCCTCTCCAAATAACTTCTGCTTAGCTTTCCGAGCTTCCCTCGGGTCCTCTTAATTGTTGTGACGCGTGTTCGAAATGCAGAGAGGTGCGCTCGATTTGCCACACGGAGCAGTGCAAGAGTAAAGCACGAGGGAGGGGCTAATAATCGGCTCAGTCATTTTTAATGATCGTTGAAAGCCCAGATCGTAATCGTGATTAAAATTCGATTAATTGAGCAGCCCTACTTCAGGGTTAACTTAGCATAGAGGTCCTAGTGATGCACGCATGTGTGTATACCTCAGGGCTGTAGCGCAGCTCGTAGTCCAGGATCTTGTACTGGTTGTGCACAACTGGGACGCTCCACTCTAAAGATAGACTGCTCTCTGAGGCCTCCACCCTCCTCAGACCAGATACTGGAGGAGGAACTACAGAAACACAGACCATCATTCACTGATCATTACGTTTGTGTGCACGAAAGAATTCTGGGTAATGTAGTGTGTATCTGTACCATCTCTACTGGTGGTGATGTTGAGCTTGCTGGAGGCTGGCTCTGAGTGGCTGAGTGCAGACACGCCATTTAGCGACTGGATGGTGAAGATGTACTTTGTTTGTGGGCGGAGCCCCCAGACGACGACACGCCGCTGGGTCAGGCCGTTCTGCGCCGGCCGGTAAAGAACGCTGTCGCCACATGGGAAGCAGGAAGTGACCTGAAGAGGAGAAAGAAGAAAAGGGGCGGGGTCAGATCTGACAGCTCAGACTGGTGCTAATGGTGACAGAGATGGCGGTGGCGTACCTTGGTGGCAGTGGCGGGCCCGCAGGTGGAGCACAGGACTCTGTAGGTCAGGTCATGTCGTCCTCCGCGGTCCAGTGGCTCGCTCCACTCCAAAGTCACCATGGTGTCATTGAGCTGACTCACCGGGGAGCGAGGAGCCGAGGGAGGCTCTGCGGAGGTCAAAGGTCACAGGTCAGTGCCTGCTGAGTATCACCTGTCAGACGCTCAACATCATCTACGTTTTTTTCCCTGAGCAGCAACTCTCAGGCAGGCTGATACCTGAGAGTCAGGCGGCCTGTTTTCATTCCTGCGTAATGAGTTTTTCTTCTTTGTCTGCAGACTGATGGAGGAGCTGAGAGATAAGAACTTCCTGCCTCCACACAAACATCAGAGTAACCTGAGACCTGTGTGTGTGCGTGTGCGCAGTCGTTACCTGTAAGACCTCGACATTACACACACACGGACACAAGCACAAAGAGGTAATGAGCCTATTAATTTGCCTAATTGCTGTTGCCTGAGGGGATGTAGTTAAAGGGGTGGGTCGGGGTACTTAAAGAGGCGTGGAGGCTTGTTGGCAAAGAGCCCTGTGTGTGTGTGTGTGTGTGTGTGTGTGTGTGTGTGTGTGTGTGTGTGTGTGTGTGTGTGTGTGTGTGCGCGTGTGTGTGTGTGTGTGTGCGCGTGTGTGTGTGTGTGTGTTTGTGGTCCAGAGTTTACACAGAGTTTAAAGTGGTCTCCAGATTATTTAATAACAAATTACATCACGTCAGTCTGTGGAGACTAGAGGCGAGGTCCTAGTGAAAGACACTCTCCAGCTGCATGATGGGAAATGTAGGACAAGAGGTTTCAGTGTTGTCAGAAATTACAATAATAAAGAAAATTAAATGAAAAGCAGAGGGACTTACGTGTGCAGGCACTGTGCGGCGGGTCCGAGTCGGCTCGATAGAAACCAGAGTGACACGGGCAGTAGGCGGAGCCTGGGATTCTTGTGTTGCTATTGGCTGGACAGGAGCTGCAGCCAACAGGTCCTGACTCGGCTTTAAAATGACCGGACGGACAGGCTGGAGACAAAGGCTTAGAATTAGCATTCACCTCTAAAAACACACACACATATGGGATTGTCCACCTTCACCATTAGCCTGAACCCACATGTGCACACACATCAGATCTCCAGAAGCGCTACAAAAACCGCACTTCCTCTATTGTCCACTAGGGGCTCCAGCAGCGTGCCAGTGCTCATAGACTTCCATGTTAAAATTTCAATTCTACAGCATGTTTACAACCTGATATAAAAAATAACAAGATTCAGTTACACACAGAGCGACGTGTTGTGGTTTAATGAGTCAGGCCTATATCAACAATAGACCAGGTGTAATCATAGAGTGCAGAGAACAGCAGGGTGTTTAAGTAAAAAGAACATGATTACACGTGTATAATAAGCCTCTGAAGGTATGACCTGAAGCGTTTTACATCCAAACAACTGTTTTCTGAATGCAGTAAAAAGCTCAGATAAATGTGCGTTACAGAAACCAGAGCTGACATCAGAGTGTTTTCTCACAGGTGGTGGGGTTCCACAGGGCTCTGTTATTGGTCCTCTACTTTTTAATTAGGTTTCATTTAATTCTGCTTGTAAATGCACTGGATGTTTATTGCTTCATCTATGGGGGGGTCTACTATTTTTGTACCGCACCTGTTTAAACTGGTTAGGCTTAAAAAAGGATTAAAGTTTAAATTATTAGCGATGTGGGTTCTATGGCAGGCAGCCTGAACTGGACCTCTGGATTGTATTTGTGCCGTTGGAGCCTTTTGGAGCATTTCTAATACAATTATCTGACCAATAATAAACTGCTGTGAGGTTAATTGGACTAAAAGACAGCTGGGCTCCATTTTTGTGTGAAATTCCAGAATTTTATTTGAACGTGACAGCAGCCAAAACGCGAATATTATACGAACATTATTTTGAAGCAATAAAATGTAGTCACACTGCTTTGCAGTTGCATTTATAAAGATCTTTTAGTAATAATTAGTTCTACAAACCGTAAAAACATTGAATGTGACCTGTTGTCTGAACACAACCAGTTTGAGTCAGTCAGAGAAGATTTGAGCTGTTGTATTGTTAGTCAGAGCTCACACAGGCTGCTGCCTCCTGGCCTCAGGCTCTAAAAAGACGAGGCTTCAGAACAATGGGACTAAAACCAACAATGAAGGTATCAGGCGTGCCAGCGAGTCCCAACTAAAGCAAATGTTCCACTCAAACATGACAGTGAACCTCGAAGCAGTAAAAGCAGCTCAGTGTGTCCAGAAACAGCTCAAACCCGTCAGTGGTCGTCCCCGAAAGAGATCAAACAGTCCCAAAGAAACACACCCGCCTCTCCTGCTCATGCACACTCCAGCAAACAGATGTTTATGAACATCTGGAGCCTTTTATTAGAAATGAAACATGTTTGTGACGTAGAGGTCGATTTCTGTCACTGAGGTTTAAAAATGGTTGGAAACTAAAAATGGTTCATTTATAGGAAATATTAAAGAATGAACACATGATTATGTTAAAAAGAGCAGAGAGTGAAAGCAGAGAGGTTTGGCTCTGTGGGTTTCTGGCCTGGAATGTGAGTAATGCTCAGAGCTGGGATCAGGAACACCGCAGAGGGATGAAGGGATGAAGGGAGGAGTGCAGACTCACAGACAATAAGAGACAGGAAGTGACCTTGGCTTCAACAGGATGTGGAAAGTGCTGCCATGATGTCATCACTGGCCTCCCCTGCCAAGCACGGGAGTAAGCACACACACATGCACACACTCTGCTTAAGCAGCACTAGTTAACCTCTGACCTCTTCACTCAGCCTGGCTCTTGCCCCTCCCCCTCCCTCAGAAGCAGAGACAAGCAGAGGACGTCGCTGCTTCTGCTGTCGCCGCTGCAGCGCTTCCCGCTCGCAGTCAGCTGACCTTTGACCTCACACAGAATAACAGGAAACTTGGACAACCAAGCCGTCTGCGGCCCGCGTCGACCTCGCTCTGCTTTCATCCCGCGGCGATGGCGGAGAGGAGAGGAAGCGTGGAAACAGGACGGAAACGTGCGGCGAGCGCGGAGGCAGGACGGACTCCGATTACAGCGCGTTTCCTCCAGAGAAACACCGCAGCAGCTGCTCCTGCAGTTTACCCACAACCCCTCTCACTTACTCATTAAAGTAAACAGCTGCACACGACTTCAACGACAGCTCAATAATAACTTTCTCCTTCAGGCCTCCACCATCCCCCACACCGCCAGTCTTATTCTGAAAGGACGCCTGAGCGGCGTGAAGGAGCCGGCACAGCGCGAGACTCCCCGAATACTTTAACAACAATTTATCAAAGTGTAACACAACTATTTTAGAAATCTCCTAAAACTTTCAACTTTAAACCTAAAAGTAACAGAATTTTCAGCTACGTTTGAAAAGTAAATAAAGGAACATCTTAATGACAAATAATCACGTGCTTCTCTGTTTTTCAGCTGGTGTGAAGCTTCATGAATAACAGCATGAACCATATTTCGTTTGCACAGACTGTGATTTTAGTCACTGCGCAGCAGTTTGTGACTGTGTGTGAAAAGTGGATTATAAACTCACTGTAAGAAGCTGAACACTTGTTGACACAGCCACTCCTCTACTGTGACCCACACCGCTTCCTGTCATTTACTTAACAATAGTTACTATAGTTACTGTTAACAGTGTCCTAAGTGTGCCTGTTTTTTAACAAACCGTTTTAAACATTGACTTTCAGGATAGAATCAGAGAAATGATCATTTCTTTTCTTTAATCTCGGTCAAAGTTTCCTACATATTTTCAACTCTTTTTCTCTAAAATCTCACATCTTATTTTCATTATATTCAGTTCAAACGCAACAAATGTTTTTATAACATTAAATTAAATCTACATGTTTCTTAATTAAAGGACTTTAACATTTGACTCGTTATAACTTTAAAACAGAAGTTTCTTTAAATAATACATTTTCATTTTTTGGATGTTTTTCATAAAAATATTACGTTTACACTTTTAAAAACTCACTTTCTACTAATTTTGTTAATAAATACAATTTAGTTTTAGAAATTCAGTTGAATTTCGTATAAAAACACAACAGCTGTTTGTAATCACCTTGATGAACTGAGACATTCATTTATTTGTAACTGTTGACAGTTATTTTTCAACATGTTGCAAGTTTTAATAAAACTGCTGATTTGCTGAAACAATTAATGTACTAATACACAACAGATTTGTCTGTTTTGTTACAATATTAAACAAACTTTATTGTAAACTCCATCAACACCATTTTACTTTTTTCTTCAAAACCTTTTGTAATTTAAGTGATTTAACTTCTGTATTGTGACTATTTTGACTTTAATAAGATTTGTAGGACTAATATTACTAATAATAATAATAATATTGTATCACAGTCAGACAGTCAGGTACAGTTATACCAAAATATAAACAATTAAAGCTTTTTTTATTTCAGATTGTTTGTCTATAAATCTTTGACTCTTTTTAATCTTAAGATCAGTTTGCTTCTCATTATAACTTTAATAACAATCATAAATAAAAACATTACAAAATGTAATGTTTGGCAGCAGTGTGATTCTATTGTCAAACAATTGCGGTCTTATTGTGGAAGTGACGGCTTCCTCTGATGCCTGTGCTGATTACAGAAACAGTAATCCTTGTTTACTGATACGTTTCAGGAATCCTCTTACACGCCGTAAGACAACGACTGTAATCTGGTTATAATCTGGTTATATGTAAACAAACGTTGTGATCTGAGCTCATGGTGGGGAAGAGAAACACTTTCTTATGTTTCCATTTCCCTCAGATTTAAAGTGTTTACTGAGTAAAGCTGTAACACTGAGAGTAATCTGATTACTGCTGAGTTTTATCCTGCTTTACTTTGGGGCCCCTGCTCTGCTCGCTCTCACACTGTCAACACGTCGCTCTCTCTCCCTCTAATCGCCTCCAGCTTCTCCTCTCTGTTTACTCGGACTCGCAGTTCTGACCACGAAGAATTTTAAGTGCTGATAATGAAGCGGCGCACAGGAGAAGCTTTTACTTTGTAAAACAAATGATGGTCGGAGCTGTTAGTGAGTTCAAGTCGTGACGGTGAACCCGAGGTCTCGGCTCGGGCCTTCGAATGTGCCGGATTCATTCGTTCCATCTCAGTGATGACGCTTTTACTTTGAAAACTAACAGGAGGTCTTTTGTTTTATGGACTGCACTCTCACCTCTGCAGCGTACGTCGGTCTCTCCTGCTTCGTATCCAGGACGACAGGCGCAGCTGGACGTCGGCTGTCCTACCCACTCCCCGTCTTCACCACAAAGCATGCTGGGAGGTTGTGACTGCTCGCCAGGCGGCGTCACGGCATTCTCCACGCACACACCCTGAGCCTGCAGCAGAATGTCAAAATAAAAGCTCGTAGACACAAAAGCTTCAGTTACAGTGCTTTTATTTTTAAACTCAAAGGTGAGCTTGTTATGTACAAGAACGCTAGACTCCACTGTTGCTATGGTTACCTGTTCCACCAGCGAGTGGGGGACGGTTTCAGGAAAAGAGGCGAAGGCGCGGCGCAGGGGCGGGCACTTCCTGTAGAACACACGCACAGAGAGCAACGCCATGCAGGCGCTCTGGCTTTGGAAGGCCAGGTAAAGCCCCGCCTTACGCAGTCCTTCCAGCCGCAGCACCTTGACATTAGGGCGGCCCCTGGCGTCACGCAGCATCAGGTGGTCGGCGGCGACTGTCGCCACTTTGATGTAAGGGTTCTCCATCCAGGCCGGGCTGGTGAGCGTGGCGTCGTCAGCCTCTGACGGGTAGTAGTACAGGTTGAAGGTCTCTTTACACGGCTGCCTCAGACTGGAACACTCCATCATGGAAAACCTGCGTCGACACGTTCAGAGCTTATATTCGTTTCTCCGCGTTAATCAACATCAAACGACCTGTGATTTCCACCAACCAGATCTCCACGTAGACCGTGGTCGCCGCCTTCAGAGGGATCCAGCGCGTCCTCAGCCAATAGGAAGAAGTGCTAGTGATGGTGCAGATCTCATAGGTCCGCACAGTGTTTTGCTGATCGTCCCTCGAGCTCGCTTCCTCCCACTGAGGACAGAGACGGATCATAGGTGAGCTTTTCATTCAAAGCAATGCAGAGTGTTAGCTATAAGCTAACAGATTAGCTTTGATGTGTACCTGCGAGTCATCAGCAGGGTAGCTCGTCCATCTTAGGTCAGATGTGGCCAGCTTGGTGTTCATCAGCACATCTGAAACACAGACAGCAACAGTCAGCAAGTCCTGGGCAAATAAAACATCCTCTAAAAATCACCCAAAGTTCATCCCACTGCAGGTCTTCAGCAAACCTACTGAGCACTCCTTTAAAACCTCGACGTAGTCCTCTACAGGCAAGTCACCACACTCCCCTCAAATGCTCCAACGACATGCTTGCTTGTGCCCCTTAAAACATTCCTCAAACACCCTCCTTGAGTTTGTCAGCAACGTCCTCAAGCAGCACTGACGTCACTTGGGACCTTTCGAGACTTCTTGGACCGTTTTAAAGATCCCAGCAGCCTCCTAGAAGTGTTTCCAAACCTCTTAAAACAGCTGCAAATGTTATTTAAAACCTCTTAAAAGTTTGCTTAAAACCTTTTAAAAGACCCTCCTAAGGTCCTCAACATACCTTCAAGTCATGAGACTCCCAATGGACCCCCACAACCTTCTAAAGATCTCAAAAAGCCTCTTAACAGTCGCCCAAATGACCACAACAAACTGGTAATGTAAGAACACAACAACCTCCTGATGGTTCTTTGAAGCCTAGATGTGTTAAAGGTCCCTCGATTCCTCTTAAAAATAAAATATAATGTTTTGAAACTGCATTAAAGTTATCTGTAAAACCCCTCGAGGTTATCAACAAGTTCCTCAAACAGCAGTGATGCCACTTGGGAATCTTTTCAGACTCAATGGTCCCAGCAGCCTCCTATAAGTTTTTCAAAACCTCTAAAAAGGCCCCTAAATTCCCTAGAAATTCCTCCAAAGTTCTCCTAAATGCTCTTCAAACCACCTGTAAAACAGCTTCTTCCAACCTTATAAAGCTTAAAACCTCCTAAAAGTCAGCCTGAAGCCTTCAAATCATCAGTCAAGGTGTCTCAAAGCCTCTCAGCCACTCAGATGCCTCCAACACACTTGTATTTAATGCAAAAACTCTTCAATTTTACTAAAATGCCCCTTTGAAAACATCCCACGTGTCCAGAGCTCCTTAAAGTCTTTTTTAAAAATCACGTCTTTTACGACCTCTTTTGAAAACACCTAGGTGTCTCTGAAAGCTTTTGAAAAAGCGTTTGGAAAACCGCGTGAACTTGTGCACTCGCGTCCACAACCACTGGAAGCTCAACAAACCCCTGAAACCATCAGAACCGCTCGGTGACTCCGGCAGACAGAGAAACTCACGGAGGCCTCAGACGGAGCAACAGAACCAGATCAGCTGAAGGCGGCGCTCTGATATGAGCTCTGATTTTTCACTGGAAGTCAGCAGGTTCAGCCAGACGACCCACAGGAGGTCTTTCAGCGGCTTCAATCAGGGAAAGTAAAAACACAGACGGTCATACAACACAAGGGCTTCTTTCTCCCTCTGCGTGTCTCTGTGGAGGAAGGAGGACAGGTGAAGAAGACCAGGCTACACCCCGACAAACACACACATTCGAAGCATGCCTGCACATGTGTAATATCTGCCGTGAGTGATGGTGTGTAATCAGCGTTGGAGGAGAGAGGCTCAGGAGGCTTAACCCTGACACACACGGTGAAAAATGCAGACGTTTCTCACACTTTTCCCCTCTTCCTAAGCCTCTTAGACCTCCACAAGCACCATACGTTCATATCAGTCCTCTGCAGAAAGTAGTCCCATACAAATACAACATTAATGCTGCTGTTTTCTGAGGATTTCTGTTTTCAGTCAGAGCTCAGAGCCGCAGAAAGAGAGCGATAAATCTAAGCGTGCTGGTTTCACTGCTGCAGGACTCATTTACACGGGAGGGTGGTGTTCCCCCACCTTTAATATGACAGGCCTCAGCTTAGGCTTTGATGTTACTGCCTACATCCAAACAACGTAAACGTCTTGGTGCTGTAGTTCTGCATAAATCAGCGCGCCGCTCTGCTGCAAGCTTAAATTTAGCGTGTCACGAGCACAGCTGGAAGCACTGATGGGGGCGTTTTCTGAGATGTGATCTCACTTCCTCTTTAGCAGCGCTTGTTTAATACGCACCTTTGTTCATTTCTGCTGACTGTGACATCCAGGTGCCTTCAAAATAATACAAATACATCAATAAAATCATCGTGACGGCTTAGTGAGGCGGGCGGAGGCGCGTGGAAACATTTGAGGCCCGACTGACATTTTTTACATTTTTATGTGGCTCACTTCCTGTTTAGTGTCTGTGTCGCTTGCAGCTATTGGCTGTGATGGATGAATGCTTTCAAAATAACATAAATCCCACACGATGACTTTTGTTAGGCTGGAGTGTTTAGGCTTATAAAATCCAATATTATGGAAACTGGCCTTTGTTATTATTACAGATTTGCTTTTTTAAAAGATTAGTTCTCACAGTTACTTTATTCAAAATACGGAGGACATTTGTCAGTCGTGTAGGAACGTCTCCACGTGAACGGAGACTGTGAAGACACTTCAGGCTGGCTGTGCCGAAAAAAATATAATAACTTTGTTTTGACTTGGCTTCATCCAGACTATAATATTCTTATTTACAAAGGGCATACGGTTAAAAAAAAAAGGTTGCATCTTGTGTAGACCAGGGCTGTCAAACATAAGGCCCAGGGGCCAGAAACGGGCCTTGTAAAGCTCCAATCTGGCCTGCACGAGATTAAAGTTTAGACCTTTAACTGTATTTTCACGTTTCACACTTTGTGTAACTAATAAAGTTCTCCCTGTCTCTGCTAATAACACTACAACAAAGTAATCAAGTAACAGACCAACAAAGAAATTAGGCCTGTGCGATACGACCAAAAGCTCATATCCCGATATAAGACATTTATCGTCCCGGCAACGATATATATCACACATTGTTTACATTTTCTGTAAATTCTGTGAATCTCTGGCTGGTTTTTGCTTTTCATCTGTAAACACTCTGTGTACTCTTTCACTTGATTCAGTTTATTTTTTTAAATTTCAACAGACTTTTAGGCCAAAGTGCTCAGCAACAAGCAAATAAAATCCTATAATTTCAGCATTAACCACACTGCAGCCATATCATTGGTCAGATAGCTGCATTAGAAATGTTTATAAGCCTCCAAGAGCACACAAACAGTCCAGGGGTCCAGTTCAGGTACCAGCTAAGATGAAGCCTAGCAGACAAATTTCAACAGGATCTTGAGCTTTATTGTGAAAAGGTTTATGTGGAAAATAAACAAGCAGACGCAGGAGCCACGCGATGGTTTTACCGTCAACGCATAAAAACAGTCGCTTGCCGGCCGCAGTGTGTTTATATTAAATATGAGAGAAAGAGAGAACCCTAAGAAATAAATACAAATAAAAACAAGATGTTGTTTTGTATTTTTTTCATATAAAACGATGAAAAAAATATACAAAAAATGCACATTTGCGACACCACGAAACAAACGATAGCGTAATGTGAATGTCATCGGATATATCGTTATATCGAACAGCCCTAAAAGAGATCAGAAAGAAATATTTTTATTTTTTTTAATGCAATGGGTCCACAGTAAATTAAGTAAAAGACAAAAAAAGAGATTTTGTGTTAACTAACAAAACCTTTCAGTTTTATAATGACAGTAATGAGCTACAGAACTGCTGACACACTCATTTCTTACACTTTAGGTTTCTGTCATTTACTACAGCAGAATTTCTCTATCATGGGGAAAAACACATATTATACTTGTATTTCCAGGATTAAAGCTGCACTGGACCATTTACGATTAAAGTGGCGTACGAGGTAAAATGAGTGTTAGCTTTAGAGGTGTGGGGGACGGTCCACACTAACTATTAAAACCTCTGATCGCACAGCTTTAAGACAAAGAAAGAAGAAAGAATCGTCCATACAATCTTAAATATTGTTTTTCTAAAGGATCGTCGACCTGCAGACTGAAGGATGAATAAATCATCCAAAGTTCAGGCTTCAAAGTGAAAAACTGTTCTTACAGTCTGTGATCTGAACCTTCAAACGGACACTTGTAGGTCTGATGTCCTTATAAGGTCTAGATCTAACCATGGTCCTCACAAAACAGGCAGACAAAACACACACACACACAAATACAGCTCTGGAGAGAGTGTGTGTGTGTTTGTGAGTCTGTGAGTCCACGTCAGTTACACTTCATCGGCTCTCTTTAACCAGATTAATAATCTGTAGTGGTGTGAAAAAACACACTGACCTGCCTGCGTTTCTCACACACACACACACACACACACACACACACACACACAGTCTCGTCATTCATTTGCTCTAATAGCTTCAGTCACTTCTCGTTTTAATTAACCGACAGGCAGATTTAAACAGTTGGAGCGCCTGACTGTGTGTGTGTGTGTGTGTGTGTGTGTGTGTGTGTGTGTGTGTGTGTGTGTGTGTGTGTGTGTGTGTGTGTGTGTGTGTGTGTGTGTGAGTGATTACAGCGTGGAGAAAGGGAAAGCGGCCCTTCCATCGTTCTGCTTGGCAGCAGCTGAGGAATGAAGCCGTCTGTAATTCTCCCCGGGTGTCTCAGGGCGCCTGTACGAAGCTCACGGACACAGATGAGCAGCGAGCGCCGAGTCGAGAGCTCACTGTGTGATGATTAATCTGCTGCAGCAGACGCTCCAACGCCAAGAGTGGAAAACATGATGAAAATGTGACCTCTGCCAGTGTGATATGCTCAGGAGAAGAAGGTCAGCGTCTCCTCACGCACACACGGGCCTCTTATTTCTTCACGGGGAGCTCCGATAAACTTCTAAACTTAGGAAAGCAGTAGAAACACTTACGGTGCTTCTACTTTTGGGTCTGCTATTGTACTAATAAATCCTAGGAAACCACAAAAAACCAAGAGACGGAGTTGAGTCTCAACATTAGTAGTGTGGCTGCCATGTTAGTGCAGTTAGAGCACGAGAGGTTCAAGTGCTATGCTATCAGCTAGCTTGACTGGCTATCGAGCTGCATCCACAGTCTTCGTGCTCAGTAACAAGCAACTAAAATCCTACAATCTCACCATTAACCACACAGCAGCCATATCATTGGTCAAAGAACTGCATTAGAAATGCTCTAAAAGACTCCAAGAGCACACAAACAGTCCAGAGGTCCAGCTCAGGTACCAGCTAAGGTGAAGCCTAGCAGACAAGCTAGCAGCTACACCCGCCTGTAAGTCATGGAAGCCCCGACACTTCAAATGCTGCAAAATGTAAGCCTGAGTTATGAGATATAAAACCAAACTGACTTATAAAGTGATAAACATGTAGTGGCTTTAAAAACAAAAGGGATGGATGACAGAGCCCTGTGGAACTCCACCACCTAAGCAAACACTGATCAGAAAACGCTTCAGCTCATATACGCTTCATATACACATGTGCTCATGTTGTATTATTATGTTTAGTCTGTTATAAATATACAAGCCTGACTCTGTTTCTCTGTGTGAGTCTAAAGAGCATCTGCAGTGTTTTTATTTGACGGCATGTCAGATGTTCACAGGCTTTGCCAAAGTCCAAGTACTTTTACTGCAGTTGGACATTTTTAGCCTGGTGGTGTGCAGGGATGTTAGAGGAACAGCAGGTTTTGCCGCTGACATAATTTTAGGGTTCAGGTTGTGTAGCAGTTTTAGTGACACTCCCCTCTGGTATGCTCTCGTCTTTCCTCCCTTCAGGATGTCCACGGGTTCATGTATCTGATCTACTGCAGCACCTGAATGCCTCGCCGCTCCCTCTGACACCGCGGGGCTGTGATGTCATGCTATGTGATCAGGGATACGGCCTCGGATCTTAAGTGCTGGATGCGCAGTCAGGTGATAGCAAACGCCGCAGAAACCTGCGGTGATGTGACACGAGATCGCCGAGCCTGCAGGTTCGTCTCCTTTTTGTTGATTTTCTACAAGCCGCCACATTAACTCGTTTTTCTGAAGCTGCCGAAGTTATGAGCTCCAAGTCTCGACCGCAGAGGACGAATAAAGTTTATGCACACGCGTTTCTAATCAGCATCGCAGCCTGAGCCAATTAAAGCCTCAGCATGTGTGTGTTTGGTTTACATCCATATAGACTCTGTAAACTGCACACACACACACACACACACACACACACACACACACACACAGAGAGTCCTGTGTTTGCGAGGACTGGGGTCTGGATCCTCGGCCCAGCAGAAATGTCCCCGCGCTGCTGCACTCTGGTCCTCACAAACATACAAAGGAAGGAACACACACGCTGTAAACAGTGCATCTGCGATAAGAGTGCATGACGAGGACACGGAAATTACCATGACAACGCTGGCGGGATGTTTACACGAGCCGGTCGGGCTGCGTGTGTGTTGGTGTGTGTGGTCTCGTGCTGCGACTTGCTCTCTAATAAACCCGATTATCTCACTCCTCCTCGCTCCTTTCTTCTCTCTCATTCCTCGACTCCTCGTTCCTTCTCCTGCCTTTTACTCTCTCCTTCTTCTGCTTCAGTTGCTGCTTTTCTGCTCGCTGAACTTTGTGCGATTTTTTATCTCAAAGATCTAAAAACAACCATCTGACCGGCTGTGCAGGAAGAGCAGAGAAACCTAACGAACGTTTGACTCTGGTGCAGATTAAGATTTGTACTGAATGTCATGTGATGTGACTCCACATCAGGGCTAAAAACCACACATCGTACCAGCCTGCACTAATGAAACACCCCGCGCACTCAGTGCTTTAAGTACTTCCAGAGGGTCACTTCATTTGCTCAGTCTTGTTAAAAGACAACAAACAAGAACAATGGAGCTTTTTCATTCTGCAAACGTCAATGACGTGTTCTCTTTTTGTGGAAACTTTGGTGCAGGATGTGGAGAAAACTGCAGATTTATGGCTGATTTTGGGGCCGTAAAGGATGTTCTAACTTTAGCAGAGACAGCTGCAGATCAAACGGGCCAGAGCTTGGTTACACTGCCTGGAAAAGGTGAGGGGACAAAGTGTGGGTCCGTGGATGCCTCCCTCTGTCATCACACTGCAGCCAGGATCATCATGTGGCTCAGCTCAGTTTGTTAGAGGACAATTTCACATGTATGTCATCAGCAGGAGGCATTAATTCACAGAGGAATGGTATCTTCCCATTAAAATTGATGTCATTAATCAGTTCCTGCTCCAAACGCTCCTTCAGGCACCGCTGAGAGATAAAAAGGTCCAAATTAGCTCAGTTCCAATAAAACGGTCAGTGTGGCTGTTCGCCCACGTGTTCCAATAAAGTCCAGGTGTTCCTGACAAAGGTATGAGGTTCAGCTGAGTTACTAAAGATTTATGCTTCAGCGGGAAAAACTGTGCTGTAACTGCAAGCCTCTTTGAAACCCTACGCTGTAACCTGACGTGCATCTCCCTGGAAATGGAAATACACGTCGCCACAGCTGCAAACGCTGTGATTGGTCCGTTCAGCTCCATAGATTTCTTCTGTCTGCTTTTTCACCACAATGTTCAAATTCATCAGTGAGAGAATAATGATCCTAGCCTCAGTATGATGGAAGAATAATCACAACATCAACATAAGGACTCACATATGTCAGTAAATTCCTGGAAGGAAGCAGCTAGACACCACTATCTGGTGGAGTTAGTGGAGGAGTTAGTGGAGTAAGCATCGTGCCCGGGGATATTTGGTATGAAGACTGGAGCCGCCAGGGTCTGAACCACCAACCTTCTGATTAGAAGATGACCTGCTCTACCTCCTGAGGTCCGCCATCCTCAGTAAGTGTTAGGGGTGGGGGGAAAAATCGATACTGTGTAGTATCGTGATATTTTGTTTGCTAATAATGTATCGATACAGGGACAGCAGAAATCGATATTTTGTTACAAAAAAGGTTTTTGTGCTCTGACTTCAGAGCATGTTGATCCTTTTTCTGAGCAAGAATCCTGAAACTGTCCAAATGTGTTTAACTTTTTTTTGGCAGCAATAAACATGACAGTTTACTTATTTTAATTTAAGACATGTCTTATTTTAATTACGTTTAAAACTTTTTTATTTAATGTTTACCTTTATGGACAGAATCTGAATATCGCAAAATATTTTAAAAAATTGCAATAATATTGTATCGTGCGTTAAGTATTGTGATAATATCGTATCGTGAGTTGTATGGAGATTCCCACCTCTAGTAAGTGTTTGGTTTGGTTCGCACCCAGTGCCAACAGGCTGAACTGAACAGTCAGTTAGAGAAACCACACCAAGCTTTGTACTGGATCTTATCATTGCACTTCACTGGAATGATGAGCACAGACAAGGTAAGCCTTTACTGGACACTATGTTGGTTCTACTTGTTTCTGATGTGTATATTTACTGTACGTCTTAAACACACACATTTCATTGCCAGCAGACAGACAGTGTTTGTATAATTTAAGAGAGTTTCATGGAGGAACAGATGTTCAGGTTGTGTTTGTTCCTGCTCGTCTTCATCGCTCTCTGTTTGAGCACCTTATCTTCTCTCTGTCAACACTCCGATCGATGATTCAGGCTGTTTGAACTGCCTCTGACTCATTTCACATGTCAGGAATCTTCCACAACGAGCTGCAGCTCTGTTTGTTCTCCTCAGCAATCAGCACATAAAACATCTGAAAACATAGGAGGACGGTTAAAACTTGCCCTGCTAGTGATATTTACTCAATCCTCAAAGACTCTTTGAACCATCCGGTTGGAAAAATGTTCCACAGCTGCAGAGATTATCCAACAGTCAACTGGAAGAAATCACACTGAGAACATTTCTGCTTCTTACATGTGACAGTTTATAAAATATCGGAGTTTTGGCCCGCGGACAAATCAAACCACCTGAGGACGTCTGTCTGGAGAATGGAAAGTTACTCGTTAGCTGTAGAGGAGGAACTCAGGCTGAGTGCGTTCGCATCCAGATGGTTCAAAGCGTCCTTAAAGGATCAGTCCGCTTTATTTCAGCCTGCTGTAGTTCCCATTAGTGTGTCCGCCGTGTCTCTGTGGGTCATGCTCACCTCTGCTGTAGAGAGTCAAGGAAACAAAGTGCAAGCTCCGAGCAGCTTCCCCCCCAACCCTTCAAAAAATGGAGTTTTACATTAATTTTCTTTTCCTCATTTACTCCAATGCCTACAGTGAAACTATGACTGAATGTATGCCAATACCTGACTGCACTAATGAGGCCGATTTCCACTGCAGGAAACCGGTTATTTCAAGTCAGAGTGCACCTTTGTGACTGTTCCAACCACAGGAACTGCCCCCGCAGGACCTCTTCCAGGGATGTTTTTGCGGAGAAAGAAAAATAGGGCCTACTCCATTATCTCTTTTCCATCGACGTGATGCCAGTGCAGAGCCAGTTCTGCCTCTGTGCCTTTTGACAACCAGCCCACATTTCAACAGGTTTGAAGGCTGAACTTTACAAAGGGAAACCGGGGGTAATTTACACGAGGAAAAACAAAATTCATGGAGGCCGCAGCATCTGTGGGCTCCTTCTACCAATCACTGGTGAATGTCTTTTTTGGCAAAATGTGGGAGATATTTTCAGTCGTAGAAAGTGGTTTAGTTTTTGTTTGGTTAATTTGAAATGCATGAAACTGGCTCTAGATTAGGCACTCACAATGAAAAGAGGAGTAAGGTGCATTCAAAAGGTAATTCACATTAAATATTTAAGACTTTAAAAAGACTGCACATGTGTTTTCTCTGCATTACAATAATACAGTTTTACCCGCAACAAAGTTATTTATTTAATGTGACATGTTTGCCAGACAAAACATAACTTAAACAAGTAAATCAATCAGTGATTGGATGTTATGCATTTAAACAATTTGGGTTTATCAGGCTAGTTATTATAATTAAAAAAATAACCATCCTAGAGCCTTCACATTAAGTTTATTATATTGTTTATCGAAAATGACTCGATTGAAATGGATGGAAAGCTTTTGTGCAATTAAAAACCTCATCTGACATATCTGAATGTAGGCACTTCCAAACATCGCTGAAACACTACTGGGTGGGCTCCGTTACCCACTTAACTCAGAACAAACACAATTTCTTAACCCGATGAAGGAAGATGGAGAACAGCAAACACTGTGAGAATTCACCATAAAAGCAACAAACACAAAAGCAGCCGCCAGCTCTTGGTCAGCTGCGCCTACACTCATAGAACCGTGGTTACGTAACTTTGACGCTCGTTAAACTTAGTGAAAGCAGTCGGGTGAAGGTTCCCAAAACTTTCCACTGTTCATCCAAAAAGATGAAAGAACAGGAAAATTTAGAAACGTCATTAAAATCCTCTTTACTGGATGAGGTTTGAAGTTAGAAAATGTAATGATTCAAACTTTAGTGTTCTGAATCAGTTTTAATGATGGAGGCGGTGAGCTGAAAAATGGAAACAGGAAGGTTCGATGGGATGATTACAGAGCTGTTCAGCTATCGACTGTTTTGACATTACATTATAGCTTTAGGCTTTCCACCCTGGGGGGTGGAGCCCTCTGGGAGGACATAAAGCCATTGTGGGGGTTGGTGTAGGGGTGTAACATGAAATCAAAGGCTTTGATGGCGTTTGAGAGAATTACCCTTGGTTATGGACATTTTTCACTGAACCTAATCATTCGGTGACTAAATGTGAGGTGAAGGAACTTTTTTAGCTTCAGAAACAGGTATGTCAGAAAAAGCTTGAGATCATAGCATCAGCGTGCGTCACTCTCAGTTAAGGTAGTTTGACTTCCTGCTGCTCTGGACGCTTTCCCAGAATCCTAAAATTGTCCTCTAAGCAAATCTTCCCTCTGCTCCAACATGAAAGATTTTAATCTGCTTCTACAGTTATGAAAAGCTTGTTTTGACTATGAAACAGAGACACAGCTTTGAGAACAGGTAACACCACTGTTTTACTATTATTACTACTTTTTAATGAATGTGTTCTTTTAACCAGCGGAGTTCCCCAGGGCTCTGTTGTTGGTCCTCAGCCATTCTGGTTTAACCTCTTTCACTGTAATATAAACCATCCACAAATCATGTAAAATTATAGTCTTGCTAAATAACAGAGCTGAAAGCGTTAAATATCTGCCTGTCACAGCACGCCGGACAGGGTGAGGTTACAAACAAAACTTCATCTGATGAAGATTTCTTAAATCCTGACGGTTTTCCACGAAGTATTCCATATAGAGAAAAACTAAGGGTTTTTTTCTACACTTTTTAAAAATGTTTTTTAATGTCCACTGATGGGTGTTGGGGCGCATGTCACAAAGGTTAAAGGGGAACTTCATATTTGTATCAGTAACATTTTAAGCAAATGATCTTATATATTCTCTAAAAATTTTATTTTGTGGGCAAACTGAAGACACTGAGATCATATCTCTTTTAAAACATATTTTTAGCTTTGCTCTCAGCTGTTGTTCTGCCTGTTTATTTACCATCTGTGAATAAATGTGCAGATGCTTTGGTTTACTCCAGGCTCCTCAGAGATAGGTTCTTCTGCATCACAACATGAAATATTTTCCTTCAGCTTTTCAAATTATGCTTTAATAATAATATTAATTCAAATGTAATAATTTTACAATATTATGTTTACATTATATCGGTTATGGTAACAGCAAATACTAATGTGAACGCTTTATTGGTGTCTGATTCTTATGAATGTTGGGACTCAGATGGGTGTTCACTGTTAGTGTGTTTACAATCCTAAACTAGGGCTGCTCGATTATGGCAAAAATGATAATCACGATTATTTTCACTGAAATTGAGATCTCGATTATTTGACGATATTTATTTAACCCTTTAAGACCTACCATAGAACCAAGTCCACCAGAGCTTATATTATTTTTTTACATGTTGTAGTGCCATTTTTGGGAGCATTTCAATTTGCTATGCAACTGTTATAGCCCATATTTTAATAATATGTATGCATTAAGTCCATAGTAACTACATTAATTGCAAAAAAGTGCAATAAACTACAAAAAAAATTGAAAATCGTTTTTGTTTTTTTACATATATTTCTACTTGGAGAAATTTAAGAGGTTTATCCCTCAAAACTTTAAATACAAAAAAGTTGCAAAAAATAGTTTACAATAGGAAATTTATTTTGAGTGTCTTCATAGTTTTATTTTGGAGATACAGCAATTTTTATATACACTGCAGGAAAAAACGAAAAAACAATCCTATGATGCAAATTTGCAAAGAAAACAGCATGTGCATCAAAATAAACTATTTCCAGCAGTGCAATTTGAGTTCTAAGCATCTCAGAAACTATTCAGAAAAGTCAAACATGACCAGTATAGGCTTTTAAGGCCTACAAATAAAAAACTACATTTTCCGCGAAAATGACGTCACTTCCGGTTTCGGGCAGGAAATGGCGGACATGCGATAGTTCGCGCTGACGTCTGTTTCACTGTAGGAAGTGTTATGAACAGCTGATCGGATCGGCAAAGCGTGTTTCTGGAATATTATGTTTTTGTTCCTGCAAGCGCTTTTTATGCAGTTTTTGCAAAGCTTTATGTGGAAGGAAACCATGACAGAGGACAAGCTGATGGCATAAGATGTAAGTACAACTCCTCCGGTTTCATATGCAAAAAAAAATATTGCGCTAGCTTACACGGTTCAGGTTCTACAGGGATTTAAAAATAGTTACACAAAACGGAGCGTGCTGCTCTGACCGGCTTTAAAGGGTTAACAATAACAATGTATTGAATAATGACTTTAAAAAATAATATAAAATAGTGTGCAACACCACTGAAGTTTTTTTTTTAACCTCTCTTTTCAACCAACAGCAGTCACTCTCCTCTCCAAATAACTTCTGCTTAGCTTTCCGAGCTTCCCTCGGGTCCTCTTAATCAGCGGTCTCCAACCTTTTTTGCGCCACGGACCGGTTTATGCCCGACAATATTTTCACGGACCGGCCTTTAAGGTGTCGCGGATAAATGCAACAAAATAAAACCGGTACCGAAAAAAAGATGATTTATTCATAACACACGTGAAAAGACCGAGGAAAACCGAGTTAACAATCAAAACGATAACAAAATAACGCTGAAAACCGATAAAACCCCTGAAAACCAGACATTTCACACCTGAGCCTCAACTCTCGCGGCCCGGTACCAAACGACTCACGGACCGGTACCGGTCCAAGGCCCGGGGGTTGGGGACCGCCGCTCTTAATTGTTGTGACGCGTGTTCGAAATGCAGAGAGGTGCGCTGGATTTGCCACACGGAGCAGCGCAAGAGTAAAGCACGAGGGAGGGGCTAATAATCGGCTCAGTCATTTTTAATGATCGTTGAAAGCCCCGATCGTAATTGTGATTAAAATTCGATTAATTGAGCAGCCCTATCCTAAACCCTCCTCTACCTGGTCAGGTTATTTTTAACACTGAAAAATGCAAACACTTTTAACTTTGAGAGAACAAAATTCCTATTTTTGTGCTTTTAAATGCATTATTATTATTACTTTCTTTAAAAACGTCACGTGCTTCTCTTTCTGGACATACCATTTGTGCACTCATTTAAATGTTACAGCTGATATTGTTAGAAAGGTCAAACCTAACATGTGGCTGGCATTTTATTTTGAAAATCCTGGCGACACTCTCACAGGTCTCATATGCCCGTCTTTATTGTGAGTGTGAGGGCTAAACCTCCAAAGGGCCAATCAACAGATTAACAAACCGGCACTTAACATGTAAATCCTCAGTCAGAAATTAAATCCAGCGCCTTTAAAGGGATTTATGGACGGAAGAAAGGCGCCGAGAGGGAGAGGTGGAGGCAGGAGAAAGAGGTGGAGAGGGGGAGGTTTGGTGTGTGCGCGGGGTTAAAATAAGAACAACAGAACAAAGACAAGAGGAGAGAAAAGACAGGGAGCAGATGGAGCACAATATGTGGACACACCCACAGTAAAAAAAAGCTTCTGCGGCACCAGAGTCCAGAGGAAAGATGTCTAATTTAACCACTTTAGCTAATTTCACTGCTTTTATGTGAGAAACTCCTGATTTCATGTGACCCTCTATGCTGAGAGGTGGAGCGCGAGAAGCTGGCACAGAGAGCGAAGCTTAACCGGGTGAAGCAAAGCTGGATGATCCTTCAAAGGGTTAAACAGTAAAGTCCCAGAGAGGCTTCAAACAGCCTTCAGAGTCTGAACACACACACACACACACACACACACACACACACACACACACACTATTGTTTTCTAACTGGTAATTTTCTGGTTTGGCAGGAAACAATGATCCTGCTTCCAGCACACACACAAACACACTCAGCTGCTGATTAACCTGCCGTTAAAGAGCGAGTGTGTGTGAATCTGTTATTTATTTATCCTCAAGTCTTCCTGAGTGTCTGTTTGTGTAAACTTCAGTCGACTGCACACACGCTCACGAGGCTGCTGAGGTTTAATATGGTCGTGAGTTCCTCCAATGTCCACTCGAGACTAAAGCGCCGACTCCATCCTCGGACTAAAACGTCCATGTTTACAGCACAAATGAATACAATCAGTCTGAGACAAAAACACTGTGAAACAGAAGTGTAGTGGTTTATTGAGGCAGAGATGCAGATTAATGACAGAGGCAGGAGGTGTTAGAGAAACATGAGGACGTGTGTATAAGAACCTCAGAAGCCGTCACTCAAAGCATTTTAGGCCTAGTTCAGAGTTTCTGTGGAGACAGGTGTTGTTTTACAGGTGGTGGAGTTCCACAGGGCTTCATTATCGGTCCTCTACTTTTTATTCACATGTAATTATGCTCGTTTCTAACAGCACAACTGTGAAGGAGGATGAATGCCTTAATAACTCAGCTGTTTAAACTGTAACAAGGCTTAAAGTTTGCATTATTAGGGTTGTAGCTAAGTTTTTGCTGTTGGAGCCTTTTTGAGCATTTTTAATGGCACTACCTGACCAATGACATGGCTGCCAGAAGTCTCGGCTCCGGTTTTAATGAGTGAAATGTTACCGAGCAGGTATCTGTAGATCAATAACCCTGCAGTTAAACCATTTATCAGCTATCAAACAGTTTGTTGTTTCAGCTCTCAGACCCTCGGCCCCTGCGTCTCTACTTCCTGTCCTCTTCCTGTTGGGGAGGGGGGTCACGTGACAGTCAGCTGCTCCTTTGTGTTGACAAACGGCATGATAGATAAGGTATTGGTAACCAGTCACATGCTGATCTGAAGCAGCTGCAGCACTGTTGGTTTCCTGCCTGCTGGTTTTAAACTGGCTCCCCTCAGCGGGTATCAGCACGCATGTTTAACAGTTTTAAAGCTGGTTTAGGTTTTTTGGGGCGTCAACAGGCGCTCTGGAAACAGCAGCTTCTCTGATCACATGACCGCTTTATCAGGAAAACTAAACCGTGTCACATTTAGCCTGGCTGGTCCTAATAAACCGGCGAGCTTCTGCTCTCTGAGCTAACACAGCCTGAAAGTGCTAACGCTGATTTGTTATCTCCAGATGGCCCTGAAGCTAAAAACTGAATTTAAACACGGTGGAGTCGCGTGATGACAGAAGGATGATTGTTTTTACTGCTGCTCAGACACAGCACTGAACGTGTAAGAGGATTCCTGATCAATAACCAATAAATCCTCGAATCAGCTGCAGTAAAAAGCTCCAGAGATCTGTCTGAGCTGGGCTGGGCTGATCTGTGGCCACATCAGCCCAGGTGGGAGCTCAGCTCAGCCTGGGCTCCTCTCACGTTAGAGCTCAACAACAAAAACCAGAGAAACGCTGGAGCCGACTGAGCGCGCTCAGACAGCGTCCTGCTCGGTCACAGCCGATGATAGGCTCACGGTAAACTGTGAGTGTGCGCTCTCAGAGACTGATTTTTTCTGTTTATTTCTCAGTGAACAGGATGCTTCCTCGTTTCTTATCGTTTTATTCTCACGTGTTTATTTATTTCCCCCCGTGTTTGCTGTCCTGATGTCTGATTGGCTCTTTTAGATTTTATCAAGATAAAACACGTTAACAAAATGTTTGACACTTTTATAAAAGCACAAAAGTTTTCAGTTTAAGTTTTACTGTAACGCACAAAATATAAAAGGTTGGATTTTTGAGTGAATCTGATTTCTAATCTGATCAGCACAAACATTTTTACACACTTTATCTTCTAAACAGCAACTTTAAGTCACAGTTGAGATTTTTCTCATGTTTTACGTTTGTGTTGTGTTAAAACTAAAACAGTGAGAACACAAACACGTTCAGCTGTTTCCACCTAAAGCCTCAAACTGTCTGCTGTTCTGTTTTCCTCGACCTTGACCTTTGACCTGCCGTGTGTCCCGCTCACAGCCACAGCTAACATGTCATTACTGTGGAGGCTCCTTAGAATGAGTGAAGAAGTAAACCGCAGAGCCACAACAACACAACAACAGCCCTCATCAGACCCTCAGAGCCACACGGCTCCACGCCGTCGCCCTGCAGAGGCTCACAGAGGCGGGGAGGCTGACCCGCAGCCTCGGTATGAGCAACGGACCCAAGCAGTTAGTCAGCTACTCATGAACATGCAGGTAAAGGTGTGCACAGCTCACTACCTGCACCTGCTTACAGGCACAAGGTCTTCTCACTGTGCAGTGTCTGAGAATCCTATTTATCATAAACCACAGGGTCAAACCCTGAACACAGACCTGCTGATGGGACAGACGGAGCGAAGAAACCCGAGTTTACTGCAGTAAAGACGGATTTCACTGCCGCTCAGACTCTGCTGCAGTAAAAGCACGTCAGTCGTACATTTGTGTACTTTTGTGTGAATATTTGTCAAACTTCTCTGAGCTGAATGTAAAAACGTATTAACCACAGAAGAAGAAGAAAGGGGTCCGGTTTCCCCTCCGAGGTGTGTGACTGAACCTCTCTCTGAGGATCGATGGGTCTGTAACATTACGTCATCGTTTCTGGGCCGATGCAGTCTGATCGATCAGCAGCTGTGGTCGATAACGAGTGTATTGATCAGTACTCACCTTCCTCCGCCCTGCAGGAGCCCAGCAGCACCGCCAGCAGCGGGAGGAGCAGCAGCCCGCGGCAGGAGGAGGCCCGGCCGTGGGCCACGGGGCCCCGCTGAGCCCCCATTACACCTATCGATCACCGATCACTGACGTCAGCTGGGCTCGGTCTCCGCCGGCCGCGCGCGCCTCATTGGAGCCGAAAAGTTCGAGAAAAAGAAAAAAGTCCTCAAAGTGTCCAAGATGGAGGCCGGAGGGAGTCACGGCACCCGGCTCCTTCAGCCGCTCCGAGCTCTCAGCCTGCTCTCTGCTCCCACCCGGCTCCCCCTCATTCCTCCATCCCCTCCTCCTCTCTCCTCCAGCGTAGAGCAGCGGGGCGCGGCTGCCTGCGAGGCCGTCTGAGGAGCAGCGAGAGGCGGCTTGGAGAGCGCACAGGGGTCGGTGGGACAGCTGGAGGTGGGGGTCCCGAACCACAGACACACTCACACACGCCAAGCCGCAGTTACAGTCACACGGACACCGCGGACACACACTCTCGGAGCTCACACCAGCGCTCCCAGTGCTTCCAGTCTGCGGCTCCAGCTCACACGCGCACAAAAAGTTGAGAACAAAAGCTGCTCCAACTTTCTGCCTCCACCTCTGGATGAGACCACGCCCACACACCCGCAGCCGCAGTGTGAGTGGCTGAAGGAGCCTGCCATTCCAAAGGGGGCGGGGCTCAGCGAAGACAGTCTGTGAAGGAATGTGGAGAGAACGTGTCTGCGCATGTCTGTTTTTGAAGCCTGGAGACCAAATCGACCAAAACCTTCAAATTCCTTAAAAAAGCAGGGACGGATCTATACGCGCGGCAATGTGCCCGATTTGTGGCGCTTAGCGCGAAGTGTGTAGTTAGTGTGTTGTTTTGTGTAGTTTGTTGTGTAGTCACTGTATTGTTTCGTGTGACAATGAGAGTAATAATGAATGTCACAAAGCAGTGTAAACTGTCTCCAGGTCGAAATCCAGCCTGTTGTCAAGGTGTTCTCCTGTGTCCTGTTTTTACCGGCACACATAATTTGTGGGCATCTTATCGCGACACCTGATTGTTTTGGTTTAGTTTTAGTAGTATTTTAAATGGTTGTACAACAAACGGAAGATGCATTGGCTGCATGTTTAGATAAATAGCTGTTTATAAGCTTATTTTTTACCAAAATGTGTGCAGAAAATAATTTACTAAACATGTGGTTTTTACAAAACATATAACTGATAGTAGGATTTTATGTTTTTGTGTGATTTCACATCAGTTGTGTTACTACAGAATGTCAATAAAAAAAACAACTGAAAATTCAGACACGTGAGTTTGAGCCGGAAAGAATGATCCCAAGCAAGGCAGCGGAGAAAGGATAAAATACAAATGGAAAATCAAAGCGAGTCAAAATGGCCAATTATATTCTGGACCTCAGAGGGTTCATCCAACAAATCCTGACAAATTTGGCTTCAGATTTTGTTCATGACATCTTTTGTTTTCAAACAAAAAAAGGTGAAACTTAAGTGAGACTTGTGTTTGTAATGAACCGCCCCATGGCTACATGTTTATTTATTATACAGGCGACACAGTAAATACAATGAAAACTCACATGTTTAATTTAACTGAGATGTTCATTCATGTGAGCTGAGAAAATAGACTGTATTTATATCAAACGTGTAAACCTACTGCACTTGAATCATTTTAAACACATGTACCTGCACATGTGTGTTTTTTAAAAGCTTTCATTTTGCCACCCTAAGAAAATTTCTCTAGTTCAGCTCCTGAAAAATTAAAGAAATTAAATAAAATATGAACAAAATGATCAAACCAGCTTTAATAAAAGTCTAAACAAATCATATTTTCTGTGTTTTAATCTGTCTGTTGTCTTTCTAATCAGGGCTGAATCATCAGTTATAAAAAAAGCTGATGAACACACATGATACTGACACATATCTGCATCACTGTGCTCCGCTTTATTACTTTATTACACATTTATTATACATTTATTACACTTTGTCTTATTTATTCCTGATGGTTCTAATCAGTGGTCAGTACTCTTGACAGTGGGAAAAAGTCACATTTCAGCTTGACGAGAAGTCCTGTGTGTGTGTGTGTGTGTGTGTGTGTGTGTGTGTGTGTGTGTGTGTGTGTGTGTGTGTGTGTGCGCGTGTGTGTGTGAGAGAGAGAGAGACTGTGCTGATGTTGTTTCTGGTTCGTTTTCTCCACATTAAAGATAAAACAGCAGAAACTGAAGCAGGGTTCCTCTCTCTCTCTGTGGGTGTTTGTTATGTAAATGTCTCTCGTCCTGTCTGACAAACTGAATCCACACCTGAGGAGGAGGACACTCCTCAGCAGCCATGCTTTCACTCTCAGGTAGTTTCTGACCTCCTGCAGAAACAGTCACACCTGCAGTGACTCCCCAAACATGGAGGGAAGGAGCTGCACTGCCTCCTTTATTGCATTCTTCAGCTGAGGAGACACTGGAGCCTCCTTTAGGGAAGGACAGGAGATAAATCTATCCCATAATCCTCAGCGGCACGGCCTCGGATTGTTCATGAAAACGAACATCAGCACGACTGTTGAAGAGTTTCCAGCAGTTTGTTGTGAGGAGGAGGTGAAGTGTTTTCTGGATGTTTGGAGTTAAACTGGTCAGACTGGTGAGGATCCAGGTTTCCGTTTTAACTGTCACGTTAAAGGGGGCGGGGTTACAGTCAGGCTGAAGTTTCTCACCTGCAGCTCCATGAAGACAGGTGAGAGCGGGCGAGAGACATTCAGTCCCGACAGAGAGAGAGAGATGAAAGGAGGAGAGCTCCTCTTTCTCCCAGTCTGAGGACAAAAGACAGAGTCAGGTGTCCTCCTCCTCCTGCTGCTGCTGCTCTTTGTTTCTGCTCTTTGTCGGCAGAGGTGTGAACGGCCCGGAGAACAAAGCAAGGAGAGGAAGAGGAGGAGGAGGAGGAAGGATGGAGAGGAGAGGAGGCCTGTGGGAAACTGTCACCTGACTGACGAGCGGACACGTCTGACAGACAGGTGAGAGTCCCGCCCCCCAGTGATGTCACAACAGCGGAGGAAGACACGACGATTCAAAATGCAGAAATAAAAATGATCTTCAATTAAATTAAATTGAAAAGGTGAAAAACAAAACAAAATGAATTTAAAATGACAAAAAAATATAGCAAGAGAGTCGAAATTAAAATAAAATAAAAAAAAGTCAGATAAATCGGAAAAATCAAGAATTTAAAAGTTTAAAACCTAAAACTTAATATTGTCAGAAGTGAAAAGAAATAAAATCAGAACTGCAGAAAAAAATGAAACAGAGAAAATTTTTAAAATAACTAAAAACGATTGAAACAAATAAGATAAATAAAAATAAGGGATTAGTAAATAACAACGAAAAGACAGAAAAACTATTATGAAAAAGACCAAATATTATTTATATTTTATTTTTAATTAGTGGAAAAAATATTAAAAAGGTTAAAAAATATAAAAATCATAAAAAGTTTTTTTATTTAAAAAAAGAAATGAAACAATTAAACTGCACACAAATTAAAAAAACAAACAAAATTTAAATAGAGGTAATATATGTACTTATAAAAAAACAAAATGGGAAACACAAAACGCAGAAATAAAGTAAAAATAAAGAATAAATAAATACTAACTGAGAAAAGGGATTTTTTTAATTAAAAGAACAAAAACAAAAAAAAGAAAATGATTTAAAAAAATCATAAAAAATAGGAAACGTTTAAAATATAAGATTAAAACCCACCTGGAAATAAAAACAAATAAAGTAAAAAGAAAAGATCTAATAAAACTTTTGCTAAGCAGAAACTGTAACGACCTCAACACCGGCGTGAGCAGCACGAGTCCGTCAAAGCCTGAGATGGTCTGAGCGTGTGCAGAGGAGGGATGGGGGAGGGGAGGATGAAGGTGGAGCTGCAAGCAGGGGAAACACAGGAAGAGCTCAGATTCATGGGTGAAGGAGGGTCGCTGTGACGGAGAACATCCACTTTCTTATTCCTTAATAAAGAGTCCAGGTGAAAAAGTGGACTTCACGCCTCCCCTCTCTCACTCAGTAACAGTGAGTGTCGGTCGTCCCATGTGACCTGGCAGTGGAAACGTCCCTCCAGCCTTTGGTCTCCTCTCGCAGCAGATCAGCCACAGACGACACCTCAAAGTAACAACACTGACAGTGGCCTGTCGCTTCATCACGGAAAACGTTTAAGTCAGAAAAGGCCAACTCAGCTGTCGAGCACTTTAAGACAGTGGGTAGCTGCACTTCCTGTTGCACAGCTTGAAGCGTTTCTAAGCGCCTCCATGAAAGGCGACTTTTTTAAACTCCTTTATTTCTGTAGACAGACGGACAGACGCCGGTCTGCGCGGACACATGAGATAAAACCTTCAAAGCAGCGCTCAGAGAGGAGACTCGGGCTGTGCCACACCCCCTGAGGATCTGACCTTTGACCTCAAACTTAAACCCAGAATCGCCCTGACTGT